>NC_141675.1:83995171-86495171 GCF_028749965.1 Puma concolor
AGTGAGTGTCAGGGTCATGACTAGAACAACACTTCCAAATTCTTAAACCAGTGCTCTCATGCCCAGGTTTAAGAGTCAAGTGCTACCAGACAGAGGTGGTGAAACACGCTATAAGTGTAGACATAAATCCTTTACAGGACAGCCTGATCATGATACGAATGCCAACAACTGGCTGACATTTGATTTCTATAGTTTCTACTAAACAGATATGATAGAATATGATAACATAATATGTTAGATTTTTGATACATTTACAAGCTAGTATAGTATTTGTTCACAGTTAAATCTGCATTTTTATGCATATTATTTTCACACTGAATATTCTGAGCTCTGGTTTATTTATAGGTGGCCTGAACCAAGCACATTTAAAATAAAGAAAATCAAGATTACCTGCAAAGAAATTCCGCTTAGAACAGCTTTAATTTTAATTAATGCCATACCAAAAAAAAAAAAAAAAAAAAAAAAGATCCAATTTGCTTTAAAAATATTGAGTAAATCAATGTCTGATAATCTCTAAAATTACTTGCAGCTGGAGAATTCCTAACTGCATCTACTCACAGCTTAACAAAATGCATTTCTCCAAGATAAATCTACTCTTCTGAGAGCTGGAGAGAAGGAAAAAGATTATTCTTGGCTGGCTTGGACTTTCGTATATCTAATTACGAATTTTGTAATTCGTATGTGTAAAAGGTTAATTTTGAAAGCCCATGCCAACCCATTTTATTCAAACTGATTTCTTGCTTTGAATAAATTAACAGATTCAAAGGATGAGAAAATATAAAAATCCTGGAAGTAATAACAAATACTTCCACGAGAAGGCTATCCCACAGATAGCCTATGAATCGATCTTTCATCCAAAAAGACAAAAATCACTGAACCTCCTCTGTAGGCTGCTATGTTTACTAGGAATTTGTTTCTGTGGGAACTCTGTCAGTAAAAGTAGCAATGTCTTGTGCTGGCAGTATACCCAGTTTCATCAAGAGAATCCTGGACAGTAAGAATAGGGTCAGCTCACTGAGGGACTTAAATCCCAAAGGAAGAACTTAAGATTTCATCCTGTAAAACCACGGCATCCACCTTCCCCTCAGACTGCAAACTTGCTCAGTGTAAGAACAACGTTCCATGGTACTTAAGGCCCTCATTATAAAAGTTCAATGAACATTTGTTGGATTAAAGAAGAAACAATAAATTACTAATGAATGTCAGGAGGTGTAATAAGACTTCAAGTAACTTGGCAAAAACTATGAGGGAAAGCTGGAGTTTGTTGTCAAAGTGGGAAAGAGTAGAGTATGGGAGAAAGCTTTCTAGTCAAGGTAGTATCCTGAGTTAACCTCCAAACAAAGAAGGTGGTTTGGGGATGTGGGGTGAGTTTTAGAGTTACTTCTGCTATTAAACTATCTGAATTCTGGAAAAAAAATTAACTTTTCTAGTTAAAACTTTTCTAGTTTTGCTTCATGTATAAAATGATTAGAGACAACTTTTAAAAGATTTTCAACTCTAATATGATTAAAATAGCTGATGTTCATAAAGATGTGATTGAGTTTAATAAGTAGTCCACAGGGGCGCCTGGGTGGCGCAGTCGGTTGGGCGTCCGACTTCAGCCAGGTCATGATCTCGCGGTCCGTGAGTTCGAGCCCCGCGTCGGGCTCTGGGCTGGTGGCTCAGAGCCTGGAGCCTGTTTCCGATTCTGTGTCTCCCTCTCTCTCTGCCCCTCCCCCGTTCATGCTCTGTCTCTCTCTGTCCCAAAAATAAATAAAAAACGTTGAAAAAAAAATTTAAAAAAAAAAAAAAAAAAAAAAAAAAAAAATAAGTAGTCCACAGATTCCTTATTTAAGGAGGAAATTACAAAATAAATATATAATGTTTATATATATATAAATATATAATGTTTATTTTTGAGAAAGAGACACAGAGTGTAAGTGGGGGAAGAGCAGAGAAAGAGGGAAACACAGAACCTGAAGCAGGTTCCAGGCTCTGAGCTGTCAGCACAGAGCCCAATGCGGGGCTCGAACCCACGAACCTTAAGATCAGGCCCTGAGCTGAAGTCAGATGCTTTACCAAGTGAGCCACTCAGGCACCCCTAAAGGAAATATTTTTAAGATTTTTTGTTTAAAAATTTTAACCTTTTATAACATCAGCCTTGACTGTTACCCCTTCTCCAAAAGTCATTCTTTTATCTATGTTGTGTTCCCACATCAAGCCATGCCTGTGTTTTATGACATTCCCATAAACCCCTTCTAGAAACTACATAGAGAAAAGATGCTCAAAAAGGCCTGGGAGGACACAGAAGAAAGTCCATCCAAACACGTCCTCCCAATCTTCGCCTTCTTATTTCAGGAGCAACTTAAAATATTACTGCTCCGAATAGCTTTCCACGATGATGTCCAACTTAGGGACCTTCGTGTGTGCTTTGATACTGCTGTGCGCACCCCCAGCATGTCTCTGACCTGCTCTACTTAGTCACCTGTCTCGCTATTGCAATGTAAATTCCTGAGAGAAGGGGCCCAGTGGTGCCCTGGCCTACTTTCCACTCTATTACTAGTTCCTAGCACAGTAACTGGCACCCAGTAAGCATCCCAAGTGCTTTTTGAATGAAGAAGAAGATGAATGGGAAAACAGAGGCTTGGATAAATGTGTGTGGGGGAAATGCAATTCATTTCGGGCAAATTCTCTTGCCAAGGAAGTAAAAAAATGGAGCGTGTAAGGGACCTCAGAGATCATCTGGTCCAACCCCCTCATTTTCCAGAAGCCAAGGAATCTTGGCAAACTGCCCCACGAAATAGAAAAGGAAACATGCAAAAGAGTATTAGGAAAAGCAAACATTCTCTCTAATAAATGAGGATACCAGCCTACACAATCTGCGAGTAGAACTTAAATCATTTAAAAAAAAAATTCATGGTGCTAATTTTATTTCGCCTTTATTAGTGCCTTCAGTGAGTCCACCTATTCCCTAGTCGTGTCAAGCCTACATCATACAAGCTCAATTACTTAGTATGTAGATCAGGCAAGGTTCTCCCTTGTCTCCCTCCTGCGTTTCTCCAGCCTTTCAACGCTCATTAGCACCTCCAACAGAAGGCTGAGGAAATGAAACTCCAATTTATCAATGTCAACTGTTGAACCAGCAAATTGCATCAATCCCGCCCCCACATGGAAGTGTTTGGACAATTCTGAATCAACAAGATGTTGGCAGCTGTGTTCCTATGGTTCAGTAATTGCATTGTTTCCTACTGTGCTCTACGGGTTGTGAAATGAATTTATTAAATAACCAACACAAAGGGAATGTGGTGTGGGCTAGTGGAAACAGCTCTGGGCTGGTGTTGGGATTCTGTCTTAATAGTCTCCCACTTTGACCACCAGCCTTGACAATAGTTTTTCTGGTCCTCAGGCTCCTAAAATCACTTAAGAAGGTAATTCTACTCTGGGTAGTAGAGAAATCTAGGGTACCTAAATATCCTGTGCTTTTCACTCCACATACAGATTTAACATTGATCGTATTCTCTCTATATAGGAACCTAGTATGCTTACTTTCAGCTCACATTATGGCCTTTGTGTATAAGATCCATGACACTAAATGGTATACCATGCTTGATGAATCCGTTAAGCCCAACTGGCCACTTCACACTGGAAGACAATGGTTAGGAAAGGAAATTGAGCCCAGGCACATGAAGCGTATAATGGTGGAATTTAAACACCCAATTCTATGGTCTTTGGCAAGTTTGCCAATTGGTATTTTGCCAGTTGTCTCAGGTTATTAAAACTTGTTGGTGGTTTGTAAATCTAGGCCGATAACTGGCTGTGTGACGGACTGAGAAAAGTTTTCAAATGAAGATGGAAAACTTATCTGGTATGTTATTCCAGCTACAAAGGAAGAGAAACAGATAAGCTTAATAAAATCAGCCCTTTTCAGTAACTCTTAAGCCAGCCTCTAAATCTTAGAAGGCAGGCAGGGCTTGAGAGTACAGAGAATGTCTGCAGAGGGTCACCCTGCCGAGAAGCAGGTGGAAAGTCTCCCTACCTCTCTGGTTTTTAGCTGGGCCCTAGATAGTGCAAAGTCTTTTGGGTTGTTGGAGTATTCTCCCTGGACAAAAAGGCTAAGGGGAGGACACGTTCCCTTCAACTGGGAGTTTGACCCTGACTCGGGGTCCAAATTTTGGCCTCAACGGTCTTCCTATTCTTTATTAAAAAGCAAATAATAGGGGCGCCTGGGAGGCTCAGTCGGTTAAGCGTCCGACTTCAGCTCGGGTCATGATCTCGCAGTCCGTGAGTTCGAGCCCCGCGTCGGGCTCTGGGCTGACGGCTTGGAGCCTGGAGCCTGCTTCCGATTCTGTGTCTCCCTCTCTCTCTCTGCCCCTCCCCCGTTCATGCTCTCTCTCTGTCTCAAAAATAAATAAAAACAGTAAAAAAATTTTTTTAATAAAAAAAGCAAATAATAATTAATAATTATGCTTTCTCTCAAACTAAGAAGCAGAATTTCATTTCCTCCCAATCTCCCTACCCAATTATTTTATAAACAGGGCTCAATTAAGATCCACCATCATTTACTGAGATCTACACACAGCCCAGTGGTTCTGGCCAGGTGGTAGATCATTTGCAGGCAGATTATTTACCGTAGGCTGATCATCTCCACAAGGGGGATAAGGACTGTTAAGGTTTAGGATAATGTATGTAAAGCACATGGCCCAGTGATGAATGCACTAGACAAGTCTATCACAGCCAGACTAGATACTGTATTTACCATTCTCTGATTTAAAACTCATAAAAACCCTGTGAGGTACGAATTATGGTCATTATCTTACAGATAGAGAAGTTAAGTGGCTACTCAAGGACATGAAGTTAGAAAGGAAAAGATTTAGGAACTAAAATCAGGTCTGGCTTTACTCCAAATCCCACCTGCTTTCTGCAACAAGATGTTGGTGTGAATCTCTAGGATATTTTGTTCTTCCTGGAGTGACTGGGCAGCAATGTCCTAAAAGGCATGATTCCAGATAAATTAACTTCCTGTTTTGTCTGTTCTCCCTCTTTCCCAAAAAAAAAAAAAAAAAGTGGAATGGAATATGTATATAGAGGCTTATTCCTGGAGTTTTACACTCTCGGATGCTGGCTACATACAAATTTACTCTTTTTTTCTAATTACTCTGGCCAAACTGCAGGTCAACAGCCTGAAGAGCAGTGCAGTAGAGGTCAAGTTTTGAAAAGTCACCCATGATGCCACACTGAGAGCTGGGGATGAGCACTCCTGGCCTAGCTACAATGTGCTGTGGTCTAAGACAGGAGGCCAAAGTTCCAGCTCACTTCTGCCTCAGGACTGGGGGCCGAGAAACCTGTATTCTCAATTCATATCTGCTGGAGCAAGTCATTTCCTCATCTGGGACAAGTTTCCCCATCTGGAAAATGGTGGGTTTGGGCTGGCCGATATATTTCTTAAAGTCATGTTTCCTGAGGTATAACTTATAGACAATAAAATTCATCCCTCTGAAAGATACAGTTTGATGAGTTAGACAAAGGTCTACAGTTTTATAACTATAGCCACAATTAAGACACAGAAGATTTCCACCACCCCCCAAAATTTCCTCATGCCCCTTTGTAGTCAAGCCCATTCCTAAACCCCGGGCATTTCTGACCTGATTTCTGTCCCTATAGTTTTGTCATTTCCTGTCTGGCACATACATGACAAAGAATGTAGCCTTCCATGGCTGTCTTTCACTTAGCCTGACACTTTCAACATTCATCCATGTCGTTGAATTCATCAAATCAATAGCTTGCTCCTCTCATGGCATCCCTTTCATGGACAGGACATTTTGTTTATCCACTCAACAGCTGACACACAGTTGGGTTGTTTCTAGTTTTTTGCTAACACGAATAAAACTTGCAAACATCTGTGTCCAGGCCTTTGTGTGGACATACTTTCCTTTTCTCTCACATAAATACTCAGGAGCGTGACAGCTGTGCTATTTGTGAAGTGTATGTGTTTATCTTTCTTATAAAGTGTCACACTGTTTTCCAAAGTGGCTGTACCATGTTTCATTCCCACCAGCCATGTGTGGACTGGTTGGTTTTTAACAGGTAGCTCCAGATAATGACTGAGATTTCTATCTATGTCCCATTAATGTGTGGACTCTTCTTCTCATGAAATGCATCTCAGTGCTCGCCCACAGCACCAAGGACAGATGCCAAGTATGTATGTGAACTCAGTGTTGAGAGCCCTTCCAGCCTCAGTAGTCTATCATTCTGTTGCCTTCTCTAGACATCTTATTCTGCAATGGTGGGCACCAAGTAGCAGCTTTAGGCTGAAACCAGGTTGAGACAGACTGCAAAACTACTACTGACTAGCTATATAAGCATATCTCACAGGCTTGTCTTCCTCTTCTGCAAACTGGGGGCGATGATTACCTTCCTCTCAGGTTGTTGGAAGCTTAATGGTGTACGTGCTTCGCACACAGTAAGTGCTGAGTAAACAGCAGTTTTCAGCTTCTACAGTTACAGACTGGCATGGCGGATAAGGAAGTGGTAGGTGATAAACTTGAACCCCTTCCCAAGGTCCCCGGCAACCACTAGAATGTGAAAATGGAGGCCCCTGTGTTTCATCACAAGGCTCAAGGTCACTCTTACCTGTTAGGATGGTTTATTCACTCCTCTATTCATTTATAATATAGGCATGTATGTGTGATATTACATAGAGAGATGAACAAAAATGACACAGCCCCTCTCTTGCTGAGCTTACAGTCTAATATGCTCCTCTTAAATGATGTGTAGAAAGACACAAGGCAGAAAGTTTGCCGTGGGCAAGAAGAAAGGCAGAGGGCCAGCATTCTAGATCACAGCAAAGTAGCTTAAAGTAGGAGCACTTAGGGGACTTCACCTCTGATTTTCATCTTGTTCAGGGAAATATATTGTGAGTCTAGAGTTTTCCTGAGTGCTAGCTGATGTGTGTGTATGTAAGAGGGAGAAGGGAGAGAGGAGAGGGGAGAGGGGAGAGGCAAAAAAGGAGGATGAACAATCTACCAATGGGCATCTGAGCTCTGAATAATGCATTGACACGTTTCATTTTAAGCACTGTTTGTGTTCCATCCCACACCCCCCAACCCCCCTCGAGCTAATTACCTCACCATTTTGAGCACCCAGCTGTTGCTGTCTGAAACCTGACCTTCACTGTGAAGAAGCTCACAGCTGCAGTGAGCTGCCTACCTAATAATTCAGGGGTTCTTATCGGCTTCATACCTCTCCTTCCCTCAACCAGCATGGTGAAACAGGCTGGTTTCCCTAGTTCCTTCTCCCCAAACCATCTGTCTCTCTGCCAAAATGAGAGGAGGAGGGCCAGAAGCAAGGGGATTATACAGGAGCCAGTCAGAATGCAGCATTTCAGGCTGCCTTAAGACCTACTGGATCAGGGTTTGTGTTTTAACAGGAGACCCAGAAAATTTGTAGGCACGTTAAAATTTCACAGGTGCCAGAATGGGGCATAAATCCCAAAGAGTTTTCATCCATTCAATTTGAGAACCTGACCTAAGAATACGAGAGGGCCAAGCTGATCAGGCAGAACAGAGTGATATTGGAAAAGCAGTGTGGTGTGAAGGAAACAGCCAGCCCCCATGGAGCCTCCCTTCCTGATATTCGTGCCCTTGTGCACTCCCTTCGAACAGTGGCAAACTGCATGTGTAAGAGTGACATTACGCAACTTTGGAAGTGAGGTCATAAAAGGCATTTAACATTTTCCTGCCTTGGTCCTTTGGATCACTTACTCTGGGGGAAGCTAGTCACCATGGTGTGGGCACCTGGAAGAACTTGTGGAGAGGCCCACGTGGAAATGAACTGAGGCTTCCCCCCCATGTCAGCACCAACTGGCCAACCAAGTGAGTGAGCCAGCCTGTAAGTGGAACCTCCAGCCCCAGTCAAGGTTGCAGATGACTGTACAACCAATGTCAAATCTGCACCTTCATGAGAGGCCCTAAGCCAGAAGACCCCAGCCAAGCCAATCCTACATGCCTGGCCCCAAGAAGCTGTGTGAGATCATCCATGTCCGATGCTGCTTTAAGCCACTAAGTTTGGGGATAATTGGTTACTCAGGCATACATAACTACAGCAAGGATAGAGAGTGGGGTCTGACACTGGGCTCCCCCAACTGGCAGTGGATTTCCTCGGTCACCTCACCCTCTCGGTGTCTCTGATGCCTCATCTGTAAAAGGAACAGCTACAGATTATCTGATCTCTGACACCTTTGAGTATAAAGTTGACACTACGATTTTATATATCACTAAGACAAAGCATCACCAAATTCACACCCGGTCGATTCTAAAATGCAGACTAATTTTAGAGATGTAGAACTGTGGGGAAACATGCATCTTAAAAAGGACAAAATACAGTGTTATACTTGCTCTGCCCGCCACGTGGACACGTTAGAAGGATGGATGGTGTAACAGATGAGAAGGCGCCCGGAGGGAACTCTTGGACAGCATCCTGAAGCACCACGGCTTGAGAAAGGGAAATGACATTATGGTTCCAGACCAGCTAATTAAACTGGCTTCATCACCTCACTTGCCTCAGGCTCCTATCACAATTTATGCTCAAAATGACTGTTACAAAGCCCAACTGAGAGGAAAAAACCATCAAGGAAAACCATTTATGGCAGTGCTCCCTAAACTTGCTTGAGCATTAAGAAATCACCTCGGATATTTGTTAAATATACACCCAGGCCCCTTGCTACAGACTTTGATTCAGCAAATCTGGAGCACGCATTGGATCTATATTTTAACAAGGGCCCCAGGCCGTTCTCAGGAACACACAGGTTTTAAAACACTGAAACACAGTAATACCCATCCACTTACTGGTATTTTTCCTTGCATTGAATCATAATAGAAAACTACAAACCTGGACTGCCTTAGCTATGTCCCCAAATAAAAAAAACAAAAACAAAAACAAAAAAAAAAAAAATGCCTTCAACCCAGTATAAGATTTTACTGAAGGTCAATGTAAAAAAGCTGTCTCATCAAGGAGAGTTTGCCATTGGCTGGGAAGCTTATGGAAGCTATGGAAAATACTATTCTTCAATGTTTACAGTACGAAAATCAGCATAATAAATATACTAAAGACTGTATCTCCTGACAGGCTGACCTGTTTCCTTTTTTATCAGTCAATGCAAGTTGCTAGGCAACCATTTTTCCCTTTTTTGCTTAGACTGCCAGGAATCTTTCACCTAAAATTCATGCCTCAAAACAATAAAAATATTAACAATAGTTACATACCTTGATCAAAAAAATTAAACAAACAGAAAAAAAAACAAAACAAAACAGAACTTCTTGTGACATTTGGCTTTGTCCTGTATTGTAATGGTCATCATGTTACACTCAGGTCTTTTTTTGAGAACTTCCAGTCCTTTTGGAAGGTAGGATTTTATTTTATTTTATTTTTAAAGTTTATTTATTTAAGGGGGGCGGGGGGGTGGGCAGAGAGGGGGAAGATCCCAACCAGGTTATATGCTGTCAGCACAGAGCCTAACACGGGGCTGGAACCCATGAACCGTGAGATCATAACCTGAGTCGAAATCAAGAGTCGGATGCTTAACCGAATGAGCCACTCAGGTGCCCCGGAAGGGAACAAATTTTAAAATCAATACTGTCAGTTTTGTTTTTTTTCTGTTTCTCATCACATTTAGACTAAGCAACCACAACTCAATATCCAGCAACACTTCAAGTTGCGAGGGTTTTCTCCTCTCATGCCAGTCTCTTGGCCAGCTTTTAAAACACCGCAGGAATGCTAACTGTATCCTGGCAAGGAGACTCTGTTCAAGCCAAATATTTAAGAGAATAAACAGAAAATAATTTTAGAGCATCTCTAAAAAAGTCTTCTTGTCTTTCTCTGGTGGATAACAGAATATTCTGACAATCTGACCCAACCAGGGAAGCATATAAAGCCATTAAGATCCTTCCCTACAAAAACGAAATGAAACAAAACCCCCCCAAAACCAAAATGAAAACAAAGAAAACCCTGCACTTCATCTTTAAACATCTTACTTGTGTGCCTTCAGTTTTGCAACAGAAATTCATCCTTGACCTGAACTTCCAAATATCCCACAAACAATAATTAAGTCGCTCGAACCCTGCTGTGTAAAGGGCATTTTCTGACAGATGGGAAACCAAGCCAGAGCACAGGAAAAATTTGCACTCTTCCCGAGCCTCATGCAGTAAGGAGATTAGAGGCAAGGATTTCCATAACCATCCTTGGAAACTGGGGTGCACATAGAATCTCAAAAGGGCATGCCTGCATCATCAGTAGAGTACTGTGACACATTATTGTCCCAGTGAAGATGTCCAGTCTCCAAGAATCGTTTCCTACCTTGCTGACTGCCCAGGCTGACTTCCCCATTTTCTGCTGAAAGGTCTTTTTCTCTGTGAAGTCCTCCAGACTGCCATCCACCTCCCACCGGGGCTAATCCCACGGTCATCCGTCTTCCCGTGACACCCGCAACACCACACCACAATCGGCTGTCTCCTCTGTTGGTCTCTGCTGCTGGATCCAGCTGCTTGAGGTCAATGATCCCAGTTAATTCACCTTTGAATCGCAGGGCCAATCAGATTACCCGGTACACAGTAGGTGCTTGGGCAATCTGTGTGAATGAAAGAATCTAGTTCAGGGACTCTGGGGTAACCTCAGATTCTCTCATTCATGCAAATAAGGGCATGAGGCCCAAAGAAGTGAGGTGATTTTTCCCAAAGTCACACCAGAAAAGGAAAGAGGACACACAAAAACCCAAAATCTTTCCTTGCCAACCTGTTGTTTTCCATTATGCCTCCTTCAGGTACATGCCCTTCCCTCTGTGTGACCCTGGTCTCCTGTCACCACAGCTCAGGCCTTCTGGCTTAGCCTCCCCCTCCCCCACCATTTCTCAGCCCAGAATGAGGTTCCCAGGGACGCCTTCCAGCCTGGGGCAGGCTCCTTGCTTATCTGCTCCTGAATCTCCCAGAATCACGTTCATTTCTTTTGGAAAGTGTAGCCCAACTTGCAGTTTTCCTTTCAAACGTGAAATTATTTTATGAAGGCCTATCTTTCTCACTACAATAACAGGGCATGTCTTTGTTGTTGTTCACTGCTTGGTCGCTAGTGGCTAGCACAGGATGCCTCACTAAAATATTTGTTGAATGAATAAATCATTTTGGAACTCTCTGAAAATAGGCAGTGGGTCTGTGGTGCAAATATTCTGTCTCATGAACAGCAGACACACAATAAAAGGGGCAGATCATTCTGGCACAATATTAAAAAATATCTCTATTTTTACACTCAGATAATTCACTTTATAAATAAGAAGTAGCCAGTCCTTAAACACAGATGTCCCTGTTTCAGATTCTGGGAAAAGCTGGCAGCCTTTCTCTCAGTAGGCTAACGAGGGTACATGCTAGATATTTTATCATGGGAGTAAGACAAATGGGGACCACCAATATCATGCTCACAGAATTTCTTTCCCAGGACAAATTGAGATGTCTGTTGAATTATGTAAACCATTGTTTTCTATCACAGGAAGAGACACCTGACAGGATTATTCTTATTTGATATACCCATGGTCTTCAAAAAATTTCTTTTTTAAAAAAAAATTTTTTTAACGTATATTTTTGTGAGAGAGGGAAAAAGATGAGTGCGAAGGGGCAGAGAGAGAGGCAGACACAGAATCCGAAGCAGGCTCCAGGCTCTGACCTGTCAGCACAGAGCCCAATGCAGGGCTCGAACTCACAAGCTGTGAGATTGAGATCTGAGCAGAAGTCAGACGCTCGACTGACTGAGCCACCCAGGCGCCCCTAAAAAATTTCTTAAAAGTATACAACCAATATTTGCAAATTTTATTCCACTTAACCCAGAGAAAGTGCCAGGTCACATCTCTGAATCTCAAACCACTTATGGACTCCAGAAAAGACATGATAGCAATTGGATGTAATCTCTTAAACATTTCAACAGTCTGTTGGTTTCTAAAAGTTTTAGACACCAAAAATTGTTTCTAGTCCTAACTCTGGAATTAAACTAAAGAGTTAAATGGATCACTTCTATTATTGTTTCTGGCTATTTTTCACCTGTTTAACTATAAAGAAAAACTCTGCCAATCTATAGATATACTACCCTTGATCCTATAAGTCATGGTGAGAAAACTGCCCTCCTTTGGGAGAGCAAGAAGAAAGTGTTGAAAAAGCCCTCTCCCTCTACAAAAAGCTTTTGATTACAGAACATCACTATTTTGGGAATGTTCTTAGCACATCCCGGTGAAGTACCATCATATCCTCTCCTCCTTGGAGCTTGGAAAAATGTCATACCACTCCTAAGTTGGGGTGTCTCAGAGGTGTTGGAGTGAGGCAACACTGAGGCCAGAAACTATGGTTATATACTCTGATTTGTCTTTGAGCAGATGTAATTGAGTTATAAATCGAGACCTAATTATAAACATAGTGCAACCCCTCTCTAGCCCTCCACTTCTTTTAATATTAAATAGGGGCATTATTTGAAGGTCTCCTTTATTGCTAGCATCCTGTGACTTTAACTTTGATTCTACTGAACTCCAGAGATAATCTCAGAACTTTTCTCTGGAAAAGTGGGGAAACGACCAGATGCCTCAAGGGGGCTGATTCTATCTGTTCTACCTCTGCTATAGATACCCAACACTGCCCCACATCTACCCCCAGCCAGTGCTTCACAATGGATCTCTAATAATTGTGAAGGTAATCTGGATGCTTGTTATGGGCTGAATTGTATTCCCCCCAATTCGCTGTTCTGAAGCTCTAACCCCCAGTATCTCCAAATGGGACTATATTTAAAGATGGGGCCTTTAAAGAAATGATTAAGTTAAAATGACACCATTAGGGTGGGTCCTAATCCAATTTGTCTTGTGTCCTTATAAGAAGAGGAAGTGGGTGGGGCACCTGGGTGGCTCAGTCACTTGGGTGTCCAACTCTTAGTTTCTGCTCAGGTCATGATCTCAAGGTTGGTGAGTTCAAGCCCTACCCATATCGGGCTCTGAACTAACAGTGCCTCCTGTGTGCCCTCTCTCTCAAAAATAAATAAATAAACAGTTAAAAAAAAAAAAGAAGAAATTGGACAAAGAAACATGAGGAACTCATGTACAGAGAGGAAAGGCCATGTGAGGATACAGTGAGAAGAAAGGCATCCGCAAGACAGGGAGAGAGGTCTCAGGAGAAACTAAACCTGCTGACACCTTGATCTTGGATTCCCAGCCTCCAATACTGTGAGGAAGTAAATATGTTGTTGAAGCCACCCAGTCTGTGATATTTCATTAAAGCACCCCTAGTCAACTAATACAGTGCTGAATGATTCACTGCTTTAGATAACAACTTGGATCACAGATGTGTCTACATCTCTCCTTTGTCTAATGGGAAGACTTGAGTTCTAAAGCAGGAAAGTGACTTTTCCAAGGTCACATACTTGCGTGGTACCAGAAGAGACTTCAGATCAAAGCTCATGGGGGAAACAGGAACACTCAACACCCACCCCCAACCCCCAGACTTTTTCTCTTTAAAAAATGCAGATCACAGGGGTGTCTGGGTGGCTGAGCATTCAACTTTGGCTCAGGTCATGTCTCGTGGTTCACAAGTTCGGGCCCTGTATCAGGGCTCTGTGCTGACAGCTCAGAGCCTGGAGCCTGCTTCAGATTCTATGTCTCCCTCTCTCTCTGCCTCTCCCCCACTTGGACACTGTCTCCCTCTCTCTCAAAAATAAAATAAAACATTAAAATTTTTTTTAAAAATGCAGATTAGGGGCGCCTGGATGGCTCAGTCGGTTGAACGTCCGACTTCAGCTGAGGTCATGATCTCGCCATTCCCGAGTTTGAGCCCTGCATTGGGCTCTGTGCAGACAGCTCAGAGCCTACAGCCTGTTTCAAATTCTATGTCTTCCTCTCTCTCTCCTCGACTCACGCTCTCTCTCAAAAACAAAAAAACAAACAAAACAAAAAAAATGCAGATCATACAACAAACATTGACACTTGGCAGAGACATCCAGATGGTATACATCACAGAAGTTATACCCAGTATTTAGTCACGATGTCTGAAGAACTAATTTTATTTGTTTCTTTTGTTTGTTCTTTTTTTGAGGATCAGAGTCCTACTTAGGAGCTTACTAAAAATTTACCTTTCCATATGCTAGATGTTGCCTGTGTGATTTACCTCCTCGGTCATCGTACACAGATCACCAAGAAACTGTAAGAATATACAGGTGCAGACTCAAGGTCCAGCTCTATCACCACCATTGTGGAAAAGCACTGTACATCACAGGACAGAGCCCCAGTCTCCTCTGTGGCACCTGGACAGTGCCCAGGGACAGTGACCTCCCAGGAGTGTCCACGTTGGATAAAGAAGTGATTTTATGTTAGGATTAGAATATTTCACCGAAGAACTAAGAACACGTCTTTAAAATACGCTCTGCTTGTGCCAGAACTCTGTCAGCATCTACTGAGCGGAGTGTGGGACTAGGACTTCTTCCTTCATTTTAGAAGGCCAACAAGTGTCCCCCAGAGTGCTCTCCATAGCTATCAATTCTCCTCTGTGCTCCTTCCTTTCCCAAAAGAGCCTCCTGAGATCTGTATACATGGGGAAACACTTAAACAGAAACATGCCTAATTTTGAGACTAATACCAGGCAGTAGACTCAACATTTGCATTGGAACCTCTCTTCTCTGTTCTTGGTCCCACGCGATGCCTGAACAGACAGTCTCGAGCCCTGGTCTGACATGGGCTCCATGCCAAGCACAAAATGGAGCTTGTAGGGGGCATCGAGCTGCAGATCTGACAACAGTTTTTCATTCCAAGGCATGCTCCCCTATCACGGAAGACGTTAAGATGAGGCCCTACAAGAGAACTAAACCAAATTAAATCTTCATGATCAGAACTGAAATAAGGGGAAAGTGTTCTAGTTCACTGGTTCCCAAACAGTACTCCTTGGACAAGCTCAGGCTGTCTACATCTGAATCCTCTCAAAGGGGTTTTTGGAAATGGAAATTCCAAAACCCTGTCCTTAGAATGTTCCATTTCATGGGCCCGTGTGGGGCCTTCGATTGTGGGTTTTTAAATGATCCCCCAGTGATTATATCATTTGGAAAACACTCAAAACTGCTGTAGGTTTTCTCAGAGTTGAAAGAAAACAACAGAGAAATAGCTGGTGTCTATAAATCACAGTTTGTATCATTGAGTCAGTAACATCAACGACATGAAGCATAGGCCCGGAGCTCTTTGGGGTTCGTATCCTTTCATTTCTATATTACTTTGTGTGTTATTACATAACACAACACCCAGAACTTAAAACAAGCATTTCTTATCTTTCAGTTTCTGTAAAGTGGGAGTTTAGGCATGGTGGGGCTGGGTATTTCTAATGCAGGGTCTTTGGTGAGGCAGCTGTTAAGTAATTAACTGAAGGCTTGACTGGGGTTAAATAATCCATTTCCAAATTCTTTTTTTTTTTTTTTTTAATTTTTTTTTTTCAACGTTTATTTATTTTTGGGACAGAGAGAGACAGAGCATGAACGGGGGAGGAGCAGAGAGAGAGGGAGACACAGAATCGGAAACAGGCTCCAGGCTCCGAGCCATCAGCCCAGAGCCTGACGCGGGGCTCGAACTCACGGACCGCGAGATCATGACCTGGCTGAAGCCGGACGCTTAACCGACTGTGCCACCCAGGCGCCCCTCCATTTCCAAATTCTTGACCAGAGGCCTCAGTTTCTCACCACATGGGCATCTCCATAGGACATCCTAAGTGTCCTCATAACAGGGCAGCTAACTTCCCTTGGTGTGAGTGATCCAGTAGAGAGAGCAAGGAGGAAGCCATGATGCCTTTTATATCTAGTCTCTAAAGACACACATTGTCATCTTTACTTTTTTCTACTTGTTAGAAATGGGTCACTAAGGCCAACCCACATACAAGGAGAATAGGCTCCATCTTCTGAAGGGAATGTCAAAGATTCTGTGGGCATATTTTCAACTACCATGATTTCCAGTGTCTGTCAATGTCTGTCATATTCTGAGAATGGAATGGAAACTAGAAACACAAAAGCGTCTACGGTCTTGACCTCATGAAATATGGGAGCAGGAATGAAAGAAAGAAGCAATAATAGAACCAAAAATATATGATTCCCCTTTTATGAAGTCAAGCTAGTGAATGCGCAGTTAAGTTAGGGACAGAGGCAGGGAAGTGTACTAAATTAGAAGTCAAAAAGGCTTGGGTTCTTGGGCGATAAAAAAAGCATTGGGTTTGAAATTCTGCTTTCCCAGTTTGAGCTAGTTACACCATTTAGTCACTGAGCTACTACTACCCTCTCTCTTTACAAAATGAACAGGACTTACTTCTTCATGGTGGTAAATGAGCGGACTTGGAGGCAGGGATGCTGTGAAGTCAAAGACAGAACCCATGCAGTACTGGGCAAATAGCTAATGGCTTTACATACTAATAACTATGATTGTCACCATGTTTGTTGTAAGTGAGGGTATACGTATCAGAGGGTAATGAGGTCAGCATGCCAGGTCGCTTAATTCCTTTTGCATATATCCTCTCTGGATTTGTGTACTTTCCCTCCAGGGGCAAAGCAACCCTTGGGTGCTAAGGAAATCCTATCAAAAGGGACACGCCTCTTCCTGCTCCAAACTGTGTTTTCTTTCTGATGTCCGGTCTTACCCGCGGCATTCCTAGGAATTATGTCTGGGTTGGCCCTGTAAAATGTACCTAAACTGACCAAAGCCACCTGACCAGGTAACTTCTCTCAAGGACTAATAATTGCTCCCCTGAAGTTTTAAATGCCCATTTATATTGGCAGGGGTGAGAGGAAGGAACTGCAAATAAATATGGACGTTTCTGGAAATATTTTGTGCTTGCAGGTATGTCTCCACATGAATATTTAAGTATTATTTGCATATAGATATAAGCGGACATGGAAACAAAATAGTGAGAGAGAATACTACCGTCATCAGAATGGGAACTTCCTCAGAGCTCCAGAGAAAAGAATTTGACTCAGAGTACAGCTGCTCAACATAATGTCAATCTGGGGCACCTCGGTGGCTCAGTTGGTTGAGCGTCCAACTTTGGCTCAGGTCATGATCTCATGGTTCACGAGTTCAAGCCCTACATCAGGCTCTCCTGTCAGCACAAACCTGCTTCAGATCCTTTGTCACACCCCCCTCTCTCTGCACCACCCCACTCGTGCTCTGTCTCTCAAAAATAAATAAACATTTGGGGCACCTGGGTGGCTCAGTCAGTTAAGTGGCAGACTTCAGCTCAAGTCATGATCTCACGGTTCACGAGTTCAAGCCCTGAGTCAGGCCTTGTGCTGACAGCTCAGAGCCTGGAGCCTGCTTCAGATTCTGTGCCTCCCTCTCTCTCTCTGTCCCTCCCCCGCTCAAACTCTGTCTCTCTCTGTCTCAAAAATAAATAAACATTTAAAAAAATTAAAAATAAATGAATAAAAATTTAAAAAAGAGAGAATGTCAATCTATGCAGAAAACAACTTATAACCACCTCAGAGTATGAAAGTGTCTAAGAAATCTCATTCCCAATTCTTTTTCAAATCCCTTTCTCATCCTCTCCTTCTCCCCAGTGTTTTTGGACTCTTTGAAGAGATCCAAGAAATTCCGCAATTTCGGGAAAATGCACTGTGGCGAGACATGTAATATTAAACCACCCTATGACCGTGACGGGAAAAAAAAAATAAACAATGAAAAAATACCCATGTAGAGATAAAAAAAGAGCTTGAAAAACCAGTACTCAAAACTTTTCCAGGCCTAAGGGGTGGAGGACATACCTAAATCAAGAAAAAAAAAAACATGTATCTTCAGCCAGTAAGTCAAAAACCCAAAGGACCATTGCTAGAATAAGTCTAAATGCCCCCTGCAGACATAAAAGATGATCATGAGAGGGAACACAAAGCTCGAGGTGTTCAAGTTTTAGAAAGCCACCTGTCGTGTTCCCCTTTTTGCAGAGAATAAAGGAAGAATGACTGAAATTAGAAACACTTGTACTCATTCCACATTTTGAAAGCCAACTATGGGGGCCAGAGTTTTGTTCAAAATGAAAAAGAAAATCAAAGCTCCTTTAATTCCACCACCATAACTCTGTGTTCGAAGGTACAGCAAGGACTTTCCTTTTCCTTTTTTCCCCTTTTTTTCTTTTCTTTCCTTCCCTTTCCTCCACCCCACCACCACACCAGGCTCCCTGTGGACGGAGTCATGGTATCTAGGACGATTTATCAGGAGATATTCCAATTTAAATTATGACTTAATCCCACAAAACCCAGAAGACCAAGAGTCTGTTCTCATTTTGTCTGAAACACATGAGCAAGGTTTTGTGATAGGCAGTGTCTTGTGTGTCTTGCAGTAGAAGGTAACAGGCGAGACTTCCTGGGATGACCACACAAGAAAAACCTGCTGAAATGTGACACTTGTACGGGCCTCTGAAGCTCCCTTGTTTGGTAGAACAGGCAGATAAATCAGGGGCTTCACTTAAACAATTGCTGAACAGATGAAAGCCCAGAAGATGAGATTTCAATTGGTTGGGACAATCTCTTAGAAACTTTTCCCATCTTGGAATTGCTTTATACAAATACTTCCCTATACCGCTGGCTGCCCCCAAGTTGTTCCTCTAAATTATCACCAAAGCTGATAGACAGGATGCGGGTTGTAGCAAATATTTTACAGAAGTCATAATCGGCAAATCATGTGTAAAATGAAAAACAAAACAAAACAAAAAACACCTAAGTTTTAGATCAGAAAAGACCTGGGAATGAATTCACAAATTCTGTCATATAGTAGCTGATTGACTTAGATAACTAATACCTCTGGACCTTAGTTTCCTGCATCTGTTTTAATTAATTAGTTTTTAAAATTTTTTTTTTTCAACGTTTTTATTTATTTTTGGGACAGAGAGAGACAGAGCGTGAACGGGGGAGGGGCAGAGAGAGAGGGAGACACAGAATCGGAAACAGGCTCCAGGCTCCGAGCCATCAGCCCAGAGCCTGACGCGGGGCTCGAACTCCCGGACCGCGAGATCGTGACCTGGCTGAAGTCGGACGCTTAACCGACTGCGCCACCCAGGCGCCCCATAGTTTTTAAAAAGCCCAACAGATTATTGTGAAGACGAACTAAGCAGCTCTGTGAAAAGCACTTTGAATGAAGTATGGGAGCAACAGCAGTGAATGAGACCAGTCTCTGATCTCTAATCATCCCTGGGACTAGCTGGAAAAACAACATATACATGCAAAAAGACAGGGCAGGGGCGGTAACCAAAACCCAATGTGGTCCCCAATGACCTCACTTTCTGTTAGTCACATCTTTGAGTGGTCTTCTTCCACAATGTACCACGGTTGGTCAATGGGCCCAACAGAAGTGATAGGTTTTACTTCCAGGATTAGGTTACAAAAGGCACTGCAGCTGCCATCTTTGTTTGTCTTTCTGATCACTCACTTTGGATAAGCCAGCTGCTATGTCATTGAGCAGTCCTATGGAGAGGACTGAGTAGAGAAGGTCTGGGGTCTCTTGCCAAGAGCCCCATGAGTGAGCCTAGAAGTGGATCCTCCACCCCAGTCAAAACTTCAGATGGCTGCAGTTCTGACTGACAGCCAGACTACAACCTCAGGAAAAATCCTGAACCACAACCACCCACCTAAGTCACTTACGGATTCTTGACCTTCAGAAACTGTGGGAGACAATATATGTTTGTTGTTTTACATTGTACAGTAATCTGTTACACGGCACTAAATAACCAATACATTTGGCCACACTAAGAGCTGCAAGGTTTGGTAGAAGAAATCCCTGAAACCTGGGAGTTCTTAGTCACACAAGTAGGTTTTGAAGGGAGGATGAGTTTGTGAAGGGTGGGGGACTCCATACTGCAGACATGAATAATGCAGACACAGGGGCAGGGAAGTGTCAGCCAAGGGTTTTCTTCTGACTCGGGCAATGGAGTTAGGGTCCTTGAGCAAGGGGGTGACTAGGCAGTAACCAGGATTGGGAGATCTGACTGGTGGGCACGGACAACATAAACCCAGAAATTCACACAGGAGCCTTTTGTAATGATCCAGAGGAGGAAATAAAAAGCAGAACCAGAGAGCAGCTGAGGTAGGAATGGAGAACAAGAGGGATGTCGTGAACACGGTTCAGCATGTCAACCCTGGCCTCTCACAGCCGCCTGCCAGAGACCAAGGTTTCTGAATACTCATTCGTCCATTTAATCTGTGTGCATATTTAGTCACGTGCCTGAGGACAAAGCTACCACGGGACACATACTTCAGTCAAGGCGCCACCATTCATGTATATAACATGCTGTTCTGGTATACAATACATTGCCTACGAAATTAATGCCATAAATATTGTAGACATTATAGACACAGAATTAGAGTAAATGGGTAAGATCTGTTTTCCCTTAAATCACCTCAACCTCAAGAACTGACTCCAAATGACACTGTTATCTTTAATAAAGTCAAATACTAATAAAAGAGGACCCACTGTTGGAGTGATCCACAGGCCTTTCAAAAACAATCCTTCACAACAGTGGCAGGTCTGAGGAGGAAAGCACGGAGAAATGATATTGGTTTTATCAATCTTGTCCGGTCATCCTATGTAACAGGAGAAAAATCATCAAAATGCCAAAGGAGATTCAAAGCACATTTAGATTGTGGGATATCTGGGATCTCAGGGAAGTGGATGCCATCCAATTACTCAGAGGTTTTCGAAGCTGCCGCCCACGTTAGGTGCATTTAGGGCCATTCTAGTGAAATGGACAAAAGGGCCCTACTCTATGGCAGACGGTCCTCAATTAACAGTCTTAAGGGACTGGAGGAAAGGAAGCCACATGCCACTGGGGTGAAAAAAGCACACCCAGATGCACAAGGCTAGTGCCCACCTGGTTTAGTGCAAGTCCGACAGAGGATCAGTGGGCTCACACTCATTTCATTGCTAGGGAAACTGAGGCTGCTCTGGCCCAGGTCACACAGACTGGAGAGTAGATCAGGACTAGCATCCTGGTTTCTTGAACTCCAAGCCCAGCAGTCTTTCTGTTTCACGTGATCCCACAGTGGAAAGGAGGAAGATAAAGAAACAGTCTTCCAAAGAGTCTCCGATGAATGAACTGTGCTCAGAGATTTACTGATCCCATGCAGAAACAAAACCTGAGCCCTTTAACTCAGCAAATGTCAAGCATCTTCTACACACCCAGCAGTCTGCACAGTCCTGTGAGATAAGGATTGGTATGTGAGCTGAGGGAAGCAAGGATTGGGGCAGTCTAGCAGAGACAGAAAGTGGTCACAGCCGACTAACCAAAGGCTGACTATTGGGGGGAAGGGGGAGCAGACCTAATGGAACAGGTGACATTCAAAGGCCAATTAGTGTCCTGATAGGGAGGCAGTGGCAAAGGCCATTCACAGAGCCTGGAAGACTGGCTCTGTGGTGGCCTGAGAGGGAGATTCCCGGGAGACCAGGTGCAAAGGGAGGCTCAAGCCAAGTTGAAGACATTTGGGATTCCAAAAGAAATTTGAACCTTACCTTACAGACGGTGGGGAAACATGTATGCTTTTACTAAGGGAGTAACATGATTCAACCCTGGCCAAAAAAGTGGCTCAACCAGCCACTTCTGGAGCTTGCCAGAGGCTTGCCTGCCACTAAGTCAGCCCTTTTGGTGGAACTACAAAAGACAAACACCGAAAGCAAGCTCCTTCCTGTCTGAAAGCAAGCTCTTTCCTGTCTCCGGTATGTTGTAGCAAAACGCTGATCAGGCTTCCCATGAGGCAAGGTGCTAAGAACCCAGCCTCAGTAGCCCGTGCTTCTCCTCCACCTGCTATGATGACCCAGGACTGTCACCACAGCCCAGGGGCCAGCTCTGCAACCGCATACCGTGCTGGCACTACAGAGATGCACCCTTCTCGGTTCAAAAGCAATCGAGGTAGGGACATTTGCTCATGAAAATTGGACTAGTTAAATTCACAGAAATATAAACATATCTCTGTTTGGGTGACACTAAAATCTGTCAGAGGAAGTGTGTACATCATGCACATATAAACCAGAGCTGGTGAGGGAAGAAAGTGCTCTGGACATTGAAACAGAACACCATGGGGCGCCTGGGTGGCTCAGTTGGTTAAGCGTCCGACTTTGGCTCAGGTCATGATCTCGCGGTTCGTGAGTTCAAGCCCCGCGTCGGGCTCTGTGCTGACAGCTCAGAGCCTGGACCCTGTTTCAGATTCTGTGTCTCCCTCTCTCTCTCTGACCCTCCCCCGTTCATGCTCTGTCTCTCTCTGTCTCAAAAATAAAAATAAACGTTAAAAAAAAAAAAAAGAAAGAAACAGAACACCTGTATTCCCATCCCGGCTCTGCCACTTAGCAGCTATTTTGCTTTCCTGAGCCTTGGTTCTCCCATCAGTAATACCACCCTCCTTGTCCACTGGTCAAGAAGACTATGGGAGAGAGGTGCCTACACAGTCCCCAGCCCAGGCTTGCCAGCAGCCACGGATGGCACCTTTCCAAGCATATCCTGGAACTTGCCTGCCATGTGTAGACTGAGTCCAAACCACCGGACTTGGGCCAGAGCACCTTGCTCTCCTGACTCCTTATAAACTGTGCTCACTTCATCTACTGATTATGAAACATGCTCTTCTGGACCAGAGCTGGATATCCACTCAATCCTGTTCCTTCTATGTCTGCCTCCCTTGGCCAGAACCCTACACCAAAACCACCTGAATGGCTTCCTCCCCCCACCCAGCCAGGCCTTCTCGCTTACCTCATTCCTGCCTCTGTGGTAATCCGGCCTGGATACACAATGCCCATGAATGTTCAAGTTTATTTTTATTTTACTTTCAGCCTTTTAGGAGGGAATGAGCTTAGACAGTTCGTCTCTCTGCAGCACTCCATACCTTCCCCTCTCCTTCCTTTTCACAAACTGACGGATGGGTAAATTAGCAGATGATGCCACATAGCTATCGTGATGCCAAAGCTCTAGATGCAATCCCCAAACACAGGTGAGGGAGGTAAACAACATGGTACCACCCACCTCTGTTTACAAGCAGATCTCTGCCTTCCCCCCACCCCCATCATTTCTCCCCTCTGGCAAATGGAGCCAACAAAACCCACTGAGCGAGATCAGGTGGAGTCCGAGGACACCCCTACTCTGTGCTCCCAATTTCCAACAGGTTGGGAACTCCAGAGGGAGATGAGATGCGTCAAAACCCTTCCCCCCAACAGGACCCCTTCCCCACATTAACTCCCATGGCCAATCCCAGCCTGTTCCTTCACAAGGACACCATTCTTACCCACCACATTTTGCCTGAAAAAGAGAAAGCTGAATAAGCAAAGAGCCTCTCTTTGATCTGTAGGAGAAAGTCCACTTCTAAGCCTCCCCTCTATCAACCAGGCAGCTGGCAGCCTCTCTCCTTATTTCCTCCAAAGGAATGCCAACAAGATGAAAGCTCTGGCCAGTCAGTTCCCACTTGGAACTTTTACAATTGGTGATTAACAGCCTCTTAAATAAGAATGATCCTCTACTCACTATAGACTTGGCTGCTAAGTAAATCTGATTCAAAATTAAAAGAAACACATGTATTCATTGTCCCATTTTCTTGGGAAGCTCGAAGTTGCAGACTAAGTGATGAAGAAGCATAAAGAATTGTGGCAGAAGGATCATAGGGTGACCAGCACACATTCTTCAAATGACATAATTTACTGAGTAAGGTTTTCTCCTTTTGTATTTAAGAGCCAAGGAAAAAGAAAATGCAACCACTTTCATCAGTTACGAATCACAGGAAGAACAATGCACCATCCCTAACTCAGGCAAATGGTCTTGGCATCCAAAAAGACTCTCTTGTCCCAGTACGGAGTCACTGGTGATCTTTGTGGTAGAGCCCATCTTGCATCAATAATCACGACTGCCATTTGCAGCACATTTCCTCTCCATCCCCTGCCTTGGTGGGCATCCACATCTATGCTCCAGTCATAATAAATTTCTACCACAGGACAGGAGGGTGGCAAAGGTGAGGAAATTCTAGGCCTCCTTAGTCCATAATTCATATCTCAGCTGTTAATGTTTCTTCACCCTGCCAGGTTGATAATCTCTGCCTCCACTCCCCCCACCATCCCCGCCCCCCAAGCACTGTGAAGGCCTCACTGGAAGGACGTGTCAAATTTCACTCTGGTCACTCCCTTTGCCCTCCACCAGAGGCTTCAAACAAGTAGTACACAAGAGTCCACATCCGCATTATAGTCTAAAATAATGCCTTTAGCCAAATCATTATAAAGATCTCATTGACTACCCAACCTTCTCAACTGTCTGAATTATACCGTAATCATAGCCATCACCTAATTCTATCAGTTATGTTATAAAACTTATAGCATATCTTAGTATTTCATAAGTCTTTCTCCCATGCACATTTGATATGCATATAACCACTGTAATAGAAGCAATAGTAAAGACATTAAAAAACAGTATTTATTAAGTACTTACTAGATGCCAGGCTTAGAGTACTTCATACATATTATTTCAGTAGATTTTCCTAATAATCCTATGGCGTAGGCTGTTTTGGCATTTTGTTTTATTATTATTTTTTTTAATATATGAAATTTATTGTCAAATTGGTTTCCATACAACACCCAGTGCTCATCCCAAAAGGTGCCCTCCTCAATACTCATCACCCACCCTCTCCTCCCTCCCACCCCACATCAACCCTCAGTTTGTTCTCAGTTTTTAACAGTCTCTTATGCTTTGGCTCTCTCCCACTCTAACCTCTTTTTTTTTTTTTCCTTCCCCTCCCCCATGGGTTCCTGTTAAGTTTCTCAGGATCCACATAAGAGTGAAACCATATGGTATCTGTCTTTCTCTGTATGGCTTATTTCACTTAGCATCACACTCTCCAGTTCCATCCACGTTGCTACAAAAGGCCATATTTCATTTTTTCTCATTGCCACGTAGTATTCCATTGTGTATATAAACCACAATTTCTTTATCCATTCATCAGTTGATGGACATTTAGGCTCTTTCCATAATTTGGCTATTGTTGAGAGTGCTGCTATGAACATTGGGGTACAAGTGCCCCTATGCATCAGTACTCCTGTGTCCCTTGGATAAATTCCTAGCAGTGCTATTGCTGGGTCATAGGGTAGGTCTATTTTTAATTTTCTGAGGAACCTCCACACTGCTTTCCAGAGCGGCTGCACCAGTTTGCATTCCCACCAACAGTGCAAGAGGGTTCCTGTTTCTCCACATCCTCTCCAGCATCTATAGTCTCCTGATTTGTTCATTTTGGCCACTCTGACTGGCGTGAGGTGATACCTGAGTGTGGTTTTGATTTGTATTTCCCTGATAAGGAGCGACGCTGAACATCTTTTCATGTGCCTGTTGGCCATCCGGATGTCTTCTTTAGAGAAGTGTCTATTCATGTTTTCTGCCCATTTCTTCACTGGGTTATTTGTTTTTCGGGTGTGGAGTTTGGTGAGCTCTTTATAGATTTTGGATACTAGCCCTTTGTCTGATATGTCATTTGCAAATATCTTTTCCCATTCCGTTGGTTGCCTTTTAGTTTTGTTGGTTGTTTCCTTTGCTGTGCAGAAGCTTTTTATCTTCATAAGGTCCCAGTAATTCACTTTTGCTTTTAATTCCCTTGCCTTTGGGGATGTGTCGAGTAAGAGATTGCTACGGCTGAGGTCAGAGAGGTCTTTTCCTGCTTTCTCCTCTAAGGTTTTGATGGTTTCCTGTCTCACATTCAGGTCCTTTATCCATTTTGAGTTTATTTTTGTTTTATTATTTTTTTTAATGTTTATTTATTTTTGAGAGGGACAGAGTGACAGTGAATGGGGGAGGGACAGAGGGAGAGGGAGACAGAGAATCCGAAGCAGGCTCCAGGCTCTGAGCTGTCAGCAAATGACACAAACCGCGAGATCATGACCTGAGCTGAAGTCAGACACTCAACCGACTGAGCCACTCGGACACCCCGGTTTTGTTTTATTTTTATATCTAATTACCTGGTACACTTCTCCTTCTTTCTCACCCTCCCCCTGCCACTGAGCCACTCGGACACCCCGGTTTTGTTTTATTTTTATATCTAATTACCTGGTACACTTCTCCTTCTTTCTCACCCTCCCCCTGCCACTGAGCCACTCGGACACCCCGGTTTTGTTTTATTTTTATATCTAATTACCTGGTACACTTCTCCTTCTTTCTCACCCTCCCCCTACCACCCCCACCCCCGCCACACCACAACCACATGCTCGGGTCAATGTGCTCACATGCATAGAGACAAATCCACACCACTGATCCCCCTCCTCATCCACCCACAGTATTACCCCGATAGAACTCAGAGATTTGGAACCCCAGACAAATCTCTTTTGATTGGAAACACACCAAAAATACCCTGAACAAAGAGGTCATGCAGTTTCATTTAAAACCGGAGAAATAGCCATCATTTGACCAAGCTGCATTCAGGACACTGCTGGAAAGGGATCCCTAAGATAACAAAGCCAGGGACCATCTATCACTTCTGCTCCACATATCATAACCTTTAAGTCTGTGGTCTTCTTGGGACTTAACCATGTTTACTTTTCTATCACACCTGCAGCAAGATGTAAGAGTGTGGCACAAGCCCAGACAGGTGTATGCATGGGCACCTTGACTCCTGCAAACATTTTTATTAAATGCCAATGGATTTTTCTCAATGTAATTTCAGATCCCCCAGATTATCTGGTTTCCGGGTTCCCTGAACCCTTTTATTTGGAGGTAGCAATTACAGTCCAGTTGGAGAAGACTAACCACCACCACATGGAGACAGACACTCTGGAAATACCCTGAAAGGAGCCTCTCCTGAGTCTTTATGGTCTCAGAGTCACAGAGCTGGAAGATAATCACATAGTTATTTGTCAAAACAAGATCCAGCTGACCGAGTCTCTGAGCACCAACACTACTTTTCCTGATTAAGTGTTGAAAATAAAGTCATAATCAGGTAAGGTCATAGGTTCTCCATTTAATCACTGAGAGATTAAGAAACATATGATCCGTCAGGAAAAAATCTTTTGGGATCTGCTTAACAAACACAACCTTGCTCCTTCCCTGGAGATAACCAGACAGTAAAAAGAACATGGGCTTTTGAGTAGATTAGAACTAGGTCCAATTCTTGGCTCTGTCACTAACTCTCAGTTAGGGATCTTGGGACTGGTGTCACTCAAAGGCTAACTTTCCTCATTATAAAAATAGGAATGAGATCAACTTGCCTAAAGAGTTGGATTCAACAAGAAAGTATGGGATAGGACAGTTCTTGATTCACAGCAGCTACTTTACCTTCCTTCATTTTTAGGTTACAACAGTGGAACACCCTTCTTCACAAAGCCCCAAAGCCAACGTTCTTGTAGGAAAAACAACTCCCAGCTCAAAACAGCACATCAGGTGCCTATCACAGTTTGCTTTACAAACTCAATAACCTTAGCTGACAATTTCCTTTAACTACAATATCCTAAAGCTGTGTGCAGAGCACCTTCCCCAGAGAACCAGAGATGGAAATGATAATTTGGATGCTATCTGAAAAGTATTAACGGTTGGATTCACTTTACATTGGGATGAATTATTCTAGCCAATAAAGGCAGGTAAAATTGACACAAATGAAAGCCCCAACCACAAAATTCAAATAGGAACTCAGTCTGGGCTTAGCTTCAAAGCCCTGAGCACTCTCAAAAATAAAATGTGACCAGCCAAAGTAGATTTACGTCTCCAGCTGTAACATGGACATCAGCGGCAGTTTGTTTACATTTATCGGCCAAGAAATGCTCTTCCATCTGGTCGCATACCCAGCATTACACACATATTTCAAAGCTATTCAAATATTTCCTGTGTGAAAACAGAGAGGTTATTTCATGGAGACGAATTTGGAAGAAGCCGAGTGCCAAATATGCCGTAAAGATCCTGCTTAACCCACAGAAACTGACATTTTCCTTTCAGTCTGCCAGTTACATGCCTACTCCTCTTTTTAATTCATTCGCCCGCCTCTACAAACATTTGCATTGACATTTTGCCAAGGAACTAGCCCACACATCAGTAATGGGGAGGGGAGAAGGGAGTACAACACACGTAACGTGAACTTCAAACACCAGAGGCATCTTTGAAGACTTCTGGCCCAGAGAAGGCCCCACATCAAGCCAGAGAAAATAAGTGGCATATGTACTTTTATACAACACTATTGTATACTTATGCTGTAAGAGGGGGTCCATTCACAGACTACTGACTGACCTACTTCCTCCTCCAAATGGAATAAGTTGGGATTGCATTAGAGACCCAGTCTTTTGCAGACTATAAGTACCCCCTTTGAATTCATACTTCTAACCTGAAGAAAACCTTCTGAAATGGAATAAATCAACCTACAGAAGGTTAATAACACATTAGCATCCAGATGCTATGTGCTATATACATACATCTGTGTTTCTTATAGTCTATGCTGAAAGTAGGTAAATGATTCAGTACTGATTACTAAGTCTTCCTATAGCAAACAAAATCCAAAGCCTGGTCATGTATAGTCAGCAGCAAAAAAACACATCCACCAGGACCACGGCATGGCAAAGCTTCGGCTGTAGAAGGTATTCCCTTCCCCATGAGGCTCTGATTGACCACAGACAAGTAAAGAAATGTATTTGGAGGGTCCCTGAGGGTCTAACAGAGGACTCCAGAACTCCCCATGTTCCGGATCTACCACATGCATGCTTTTTAATTTTTTGAGTCATCTGTCTACTCAAAGCAGTGCACTTAGCATACTACAGGTTCAATATCATGGTAAGAGTCTCAATGCTGCAGCCAGAGGGAAGATTTTAAAGCTTATGTCCCAATGTGTCACTCCTCTGTTCAGTCCTAAAAGGCTGTCGTTCCATTCAGAGGAAAAGCCGGGGTTGTCCCAATGGTGGAGGGGTGAGAAGTCTCTCTCCCATCCCACTATTTCCCATCCATGCTCACACTTGCTACACTCACCTCCCCGCTATTCCGTGAGCATATTCAAATTCTGCCCTGGGAGGAAGACCCTTCCCCTGATGTTCCTGTAGCTCATCTTTAACCACCTACAAATTTTTGCTTCAACATCTCCTTATTCTACTTAACATTCCAACCTCCTTCCATTCCCTTGACTCTGCTCTGCTTTTCCTTTTAATGACGCTCACTGTACTAAATAAAAACAAAATGATAATGTTATTATCATGCCAATCATATATTGTCTGCTTCCCCCCAATAGAATATCTAAATTCCAAGAGAGCAGGAGTCCTTATCCATTTTGTTCAATGGTGTGTGTCTCAGGTGCCTAGAATACTTCTGGGCACACGACAGGGCCTCAAATATTTATTGAATGAGTAACTGAACTGCCAGAGACAGACGTATTCTATCACAGAACAACTCCCAGGGGCTCTACTAAAGCAAAGACTAGGCCTAGAGAATACCACGTCCCAGGACATTCACTCTGTGATGCCATCAGAAAGGACCTGGATGGCATCCCCCCAGCCAGTTGCTGGACAGAAGCTCAAGCAGAGTAACTGAAACATGGATAGACTTGGGCAAGACCTACACCGCCCAAAACGCAAGTATGGCATCACTCACTGCATGTTTCCATGCCCACCAAGGCACCTCACTGCATGGACTCTTCAAGTCGAGGTTTCAGGCTCTCAAATCTGGCACCCACCCATGGTATCTCTCACTCATTCCATCACTTATCACACATGTGAGAAGCTGGATATGGCCCTTTGCCCTGCATGTACTCCTCTCTACATTCCAGCAAAAAAAAAAAAAAAAAAAAAAAAAAAGCTGCTTGCTCTCAAGTTCCTGCCTGCCCAGCCCCACCCAGGTGCACGTACAGTCTGTAAACTTCTGGCATCAGGCTCAGCCCCATCCACTGCCTAAGTCAGCCCAGACCAAACCTGGCAGTGAATGGGAGCCCCACCCCCACCTCCATGTGGCCTGATCACTTGTGCTGGCCTGAATCCACTGAGTCCCATAACCCAAAGGGCATGGAAGAATGGTTCAGAGTGTAACACACTTTCTGTCTGCCACACCAAACCACAGGCCAGTGCCAACTCTGAGCTACCGACCCCCACAGTAATTTAAGACCTGGGTAACCTTCTCCTTGTTTATGATAATTTTAAATACGTCTTATATCCGCTGACTTGCAAGGTGGGAGTGGAAAGGTGGGTTATGGGGTGGTTAAGAGCACAAGACGGCAGTTACACCAAGCTTGCTCTGCCGAGTGTTAGCCGTGTGACCTATCTATGCCTCCTTCCTTTGGTATAAAGTGGTGATTATAAGTATATTTACCAAGTTGGTTTAATATGAAGACAAATGAATTTAAAACGATACAGTTCATGGAACAATGAGTACAGAAAACATCCAAAGATATTGGTCAAGATACTTTTCCCATAAAAAAAATGTGATTATACACACAATGGAATATTATTTCGCTACAAAAAAGGAATGAAGTATTATTACAGCGTACAACATGGTTGAACTTTGAAACCATTACGCTAAGTGAAAGAAGCCAGACACAAAAGGCTGTGTATTACATAATTCTGTTTATATGGAATGTCCAGAATGTCTAGAAGAGGCGAATCCACAGATCCAGAAAGTAGATTGGTGAATGGCAGGGGCTGTTGGGAAGGAGGAATGGAAAGTGACTGCTAATGGGTATGGGCTTTGTTCCCCGTGTAGTGAAAATGTTCTGGAATTAGATCGTGGCGATCGCTGCACAGCTTTGTCAATGTACCAAAACCACGAAATTGCACACTTGAAAAAAAAAAAAGTATCATTCCCCTTCTTTCCCCTCCAGAGCCACTTCCAGGACAGTGTCCAAGTCTTATCACTGTATCCCCTGGTCTCCAACAAGAAGACAAGCTCAATGTCAAAGAAACTAAGGAACCAACGACAAACTGTGGAGCCAGAATTTTCAAGGAAATATCAACAAAGACTAGAAGAGCCTAACAGCCGTGAGGAATGATTGGCCAGCTTGGGTAAAGAGTTGTCCCCCCAGGCATTTGGAGCAGTGCCAGCACACGCTCCCCGTCACTGCAGCTGAGGGTCAAAGGCAGGTTCTGCCAACAGGGAAATGATCAAGCAGCAGAACTTGGGACAAAGCAGTTCAGGAGGAGAGAGTGGGGGAGGGGAGCCTGTCTCAGCCTCTTAGTGAGGTGCATAACCAGAGATGGCAATCAGGATGCACAGCGCCGGCTCCAACACGCGGCACTATTTATACAGTCTCTCTTTCATCTGTGTAATGGCCACAAAAATAAATGATCTAGAAAGGAGGCTTGCTTATAAAAGGAGAGAGAATATCATAGGAAACAAATAGCTCCATATTTCAAAGCCACTGTTTCTTTTTGCCTGAGCTGGCAGTAAAGAATTCTTAAGTATTTTTTAGCACTCAGCAGAACCATCCTCACAACCTGTTCCATATACATCTCCTAAGGTCATTTTCTTAGGAATTATTAAAGAAGGGAAAAAAGAGAAGAAGGATCACTTCAAATAAGAAGAAGAAACAGTCTCTTCATTTTCTGATGGGGAGGAAAAAAGAAGTGTTCTTCCGTGCATTTCCTAGAATCCAAAGGCTGTAAACATAGGAAATTGAAAACAATCGGAACAAAAGAAAATGTCTCAGTCTGGCTGCCATAATCAGGAGATGGATAAAGAAAACAGGTGAAGCCCAGTTATCTGGCAAATCCTCAAACTGTGCCTTGGAATTTTCAGAATGAAGTCCTCACCACAGATTGTCTGCTCAGTCACTCCAGGTCACTTTAATCAAGATGCCTCTTATTCTCTGCCTGTGGCACTCTTAACTACATTTCCAAATGACCCTGGGTTTGCCTGCTTCTACCTTCACGACCACCCGGAAATCCAGATCCTTAAAAGTGCTTTTCAACCATCTCATCACCTCTGATTTCTCTCAGCTACTTTTCTTCCCCATTATCATTGCCCTGAGTCAGGCCCTCATCATCTCTCTCCTTCTGAGACCATTTTAATTGCCTCTGACACAGTTCAGTATATTGACTCTGCTTCATCCTCCACATGACCTCACATTATGAATGAATGAATGAATGAGGCCTAAGTTCCTTAGCCTGGACTTTAAGACCCATCATCCCACCAGCCGCATCAGTCTTCCATGCTCTTCTTCCAGTTCAGGCCATTTCACTCCATTGCCCCTACGCCATCCTGCAATCACTCTAGTCCGTGAGGACCCTGTGGGAACACGACACTTCTTTCTTTCCAGGGCACTTCTGTGACAACTAGATTTTTACACTAAGGGAGCATTTAATGCAATGTGACTTTTACCATTTGACGCTCACCAAATTACAGTTCATCACAAATGTAACCATGTCCTCTCAACAATGCCTTATTGAGTACCTACGATGGGCCAAAATAGAGGTTACGACCAGAGTGTCGGGATTTACAACCCAGATGTCACTCGATAAGTACACCCAACATGTAAATGAAGAAATGGCTCCAATAGAAAAACAATGCCTGCAAATATTGATTCTGCACTATGCTAAATACTTCACATTCATTTCTGTGTTCTTTTTAAATTAAATCCTCTAATGACTGAGGTAGGTACTATCATCTCCATAGTACAAACAAGGTTCTAGGAACACAGAGTAAAAACACAGCAGGGCCAAGACTCTATGCTAGGTCTGTTGACCTCAGAACCCATTCCTTTGAACATCAGCCTCATCTCTTTCCCTCTCTTCCCCCTTCTCCTACCTTTTTTCACTTCATGGATGGACAGTGGAGATGGGGAGAAGATGAATAGCACAAAAAAAGAAGCACCAGAGATCTACATCTCATAATGTCCCACCACATCTTATTAGAAGTCAAGTTGGAATATCCTCCTTGAGCATAGACTCTAACACTAGCCCTGGAGACTCCATGCTTGGGGTTAAAACCCACCTCCCGCCTTTTTCGACTGTGTGAACCTGGCCAGATGATGCTACACTCTGAGCTTCAGTTTCCTCACAGATTAACGAGACTCACAATGTCTACGCCACAGGAAAAATGAGGACCCAGAGGAATCCAGACTTTAAACACCATAAGGAAAGAGACCCAGATTATCCTGCCCACAGCTCTACCCCAGCACCTGGTGTGGAGTTTGGCATGTTTTGTGAAGTCTGGATCATGCCTTTCTGGGTGTTTCTCTTATTCACTGATAACGTACTGCCTACTTGAGAGCTAAGTGTAGGAACAGACTTAAAAAGGAAAAATTTACGGGCTCCTGGGTGGCTGACTCGGTTAAGTGTCCAGCTTCAGCTCAGGTCATGATCTCGCGGTTCATGGGTTTGAGTCCCACATCGGGCTCTGTGCTGATGGCTCAGAGCCTGGAGCCTGCTTCAGATTCTGTGTCTCCCTCTCTCTCTGCCCCTCCCCCTCTCTCTCACACACACACACACACTCTCTCTCTCTCTCAAAAATAAACATCTAAAAAATTAAAAATAAAGGAAACATTTTAATAATGATGATGGCATCATTATTCTCATCATCATTAACACCATCCTAAATAAAGCATAAAGAAAAATACTAAGCCAAAAAAAACAAAATTTAAGAATCCTAAGTTGCCAGACAAGAGAAATAAATACCTGCATTTCCCATGACTGCATGTTTTTCACAGTGGGAGGGATTTAAAGGGAGAAGAGACAGGCAAAAAGAAGTACGAATAAATAGATTAAGAAACCTAACTGATCTCCAAAACGTGTAATCAAAAAGAACAGGCCTTGGAATATAAATTGAAAGATCTGCTCACAGAGAGCCAATTGAAGGCCCAAATTGAACAGCCTCAGCAATTTGTGGGAGAAGAGACTGTGAAATGGCATAATGTAGGAACAAAGAACAAAGCATTTTTATCTGGCTCCCAAACAATTAAATGCACCTGCCAATTCCATGTGGAAGACGGGCTTTAAAGAACTGCAGGGAGTCGCGGGAGCACTCAAAGTCAGTCGGAATTCATTAGATGCCAGAGGAGAAGCAGCTACAGATTTCCGAACAGGCGTCTCCAACCCAGGCCAGAAGGAGCCGAAGGCAGTCCAGAGCTGCTGAAGACCCAAAGGGAAACCACTCTTTCATTATCCATCCAAAGTGCACATTGTGCCAGCTCTGGGCAAGCTTCTCTTCCCAGAGGCATTACCAGTCCACACGTACATGATCCCCATGGGAATTAGAGAAACGGAGGCTAAAGAGGAAGAAACTGTGGTTGCAGGTTGAGAAGACATGTGATCAATCCTTTACCCTGCCTCCTGTGCAGGCAGAGGAGGAAAATTCCTCCCTCTGAGACCATTTCCTCATCTGTGACATGGGAGAAGAGTGGGAATGCATTACACCAGGAACTCGGTTCCTAAATCAACAGGTAAGGCAAAAATCACATATGTTACAAGCAGCCCTGGAAATCCCTAAAGTCATCTGAAAGGTACGGTCCCTATGGTTTAATGCATAAACCATAAAAGGCACGTGGATCTGCGTCCAAAGGAGAGAACAGACCTATGTCTCCATCCCCATCACCTGCCCCTCAGGACACTGCCTCATGGTGGGACTCCAGACTCCAGGCCACCAGCACCATTGAAACTGATTACTCCTGGGTGCACTCGCTTGCTCGCTCTCTCTCTCTCTCTGCCAAGTCATATTATTGCATTTTGATCACTTAAAAGGCACAAAATACAGCTTCACATTATAAGTCCTGCCTCAATCATAGGGATGTACGAAGATCAATAGACTCACACAGATGTGAAACACCATGTAGACAACAAAGTGCTTTACAAATAATGTCATTGTTTTTTAAATGTTTATTTATTTTTGAGACAGAGAGAGAGAGAGAGAGGAAAGGGGAGGGGGAGGGGAACAAAGGATCCGAAGCAGGCTCTGTGCTGATAGCAGAGAGCCCAGTGCGGGGCTCAAACTCATGAACCCTGAGATCATGACCTGAGCCAAAGTCGGACACCTAACCGACTGAGTCACCCAGGTGCGCCCCCTGCCCCAGATAATATTATTCATCTGACATGTTGTGAACTTGTAAAGGACTCATGGGAAAAGTATTTCCAGTGTCTATCACAGGGCCTATCAGACTCTCCAGGCACCCAGTGGACAGATAGATGGTCAAAGCTATGAATTAACCAACAGAACCTGCTACTGCAACTTATAAAGGGGAGAAGGTATGCTCCCAGGCTTGTCCCGTGGGTGTTCACAATCTTCCTGGAGAGGATACACTCTTAGGACACACCACACTGAAGAAAATACACCTGTAGGTGCTCCCTACACCTGTAGGGAGCATACCTGCAAGGAGCGGACCGCACCACAAGCAGTGGAGCAGTGTGCGAGCTGGCATCCTCAGCAAAAGGATCCTGCACACAATGTGACCTGAACTAGAACTTCATAACGTGAAGTGGGGGGACTTTGGAACTAGGAGAGCACTAAGGAGTCAGATATTCAACTCCCTTATTTCAAGGTTGAGGAAACTAAGCCTTTGGTAGGGGCCCTGGGTGCCGGGCTTACAGAGTAATGGTAGTACCGTCACTAAAGACCATGGACCCAGAGGGACTCCTGACCCATCCTTGAGCAACATGGCCCAATGGGGTGCCTGGGTGGCTCATTTGGTTGAGTGTCTGACTTTGGTCTCACGGTCCATGGGTTCAAGCCCTGCGTTGGGCTCTGTGCTGACAGCTCAGAGCCTGGAGCCTGCTTTGGATTCTGTGTTTCCCTCTGTCTTTGCCCCGCCCTCACTTGCACTCTGTGTGTCTCTCTCTCTCTCTCAAAAATAAATTAACATTTGGGGCGCCTGGGTGGCGCAGTCGGTTAAGCGTCCGACTTCAGCCAGGTCACGATCTCGCGGTCGGTGAGTTCGAGCCCCGCGTCAGGCTCTGGGCTGATGGCTCAGAGCCTGGAGCCTGTTTCCAATTCTGTGTCTCCCTCTCTCTCTGCCCCTCCCCCGTTCATGCTCTGTCTCTCTCTGTCCCAAAAATAAATAAACGTTGAAAAAAAAAATTAAAAAAAAAATTAATTAACATTTAAAATAATTTTTTAAAAAATATGGCACAATACAGAATACACAATGCTTCACTTCACTAGGAATGGCAGTAAGACAAGTCTAGTCAACAGTGAAGGCCCCAAAATCATTTAATAAACACCATAAGACAAAATGCTAGGCAGCATGGCAAGTGTGTGCATGGCCTCCTTTCTCTCCCACACCACCTCCCACCGAGTTCCCATCCACATCAGAGCTAAGAGAGTGCCGGAGGAAGGCAGAAGGAGGGCAGTCAGAGGACGAAGACAACACTTATGTCTTCAAATCCTAATTCAAATACGACCGAGTCAGTAAGGCCTCCCTCCTAGACCATTCTACTTAAAATGACCACCCCTCCCATGCCCACTTTACCATCTGACATCATACACACACACACACACACACACACACACACACACACATACACACACACATTCTCTCTCCTTCTCCCTCTCCCCAGGTAGAATGGAAAGGCCATGGACAGCAATCTTTTTGTTTTCTTCAGTGCTTCATCCATAGCACCAAGCACAGAGCATAGCACATATTAGATACTCAATAAAGTGTTTATTGAGAGTAATGAATAAATCAATGAGTAAAAACAGAAATCAGAGAAGGCTTTATGAAGCAGACAACACTGATCTCATGCTTAAATAATGGATGGTATTCAGAAAAAACAGACACTGATGTGAAGTGGAGACCAGCATAGATGTCACAGGTGGAAGGAACAATGTAACACCAGTGAGGGGCTCCTTTGTCTGAAATGCAAGATGTATAAAGAAAACTAAAACAGAGATTATCCAGACTGGAGCCCCAAGCATCTGGTAAAATGTATGCAGATAATTCTGCATAAATAAGGGTAGAAGGGTACCACCCAATCTTAGGAAGCTACTTTGGTGCCCCCAAACTCACACAGGCCCTGTTAGAAAGCAATCCAGCTGGTGGGAGGTATGGGGGGGGAATGACCCCTGAAAGCCAACGAATATAACACAGGCCTTCAAGCTGTTGTGCACAAGGCCAAGTGGTTCTCGGAGCCAAAACCCCGCCTCCCTCTTCACTTTGCCTTGGCTGAGTTGATTGGCCCAGAAAGGCCAGCCAGGGTCTCGCCAGCACTGCAGACCAGTGTTTTGTTTTGTTTTTTGTTTGTTTGGATTTTTTGCCCCCATTCAGATTCATGCCACAAAATTCTAGGCAGAAACTCAAAGTGATATAGAGAGGGCTATTATTTTTTTCCTTTTCCTTTTTAGTTATTTTATTGTTTATTTATTTATTTTAATGTTGCAGAGACTGATCTGGGAAACAAGTATATTTCAAAAGGAGAAAAGCCATTAGCATGCATAAAAAATAAAGGCAGTAGAATATTGATTGTGGCAATTTAGGAAAGCTGGCACAATGCACCTCTCCCATTCACAGGATATTGAGAGAAAATATAGTCCACGTTGCATATAGAAAATGGAGATAATGTGGCCTCAGGATGCAGACAGTTGCTGAATATGTACAGACGGCCTCTGCAAGGCTCCTGCCTTGGGGCCCATACTGCCAGGGCCACCCAGCAGAAGGGAGTGACACTACCAAGGTCTGGGGCAACTTCTTCACTTATGTCCCGGTCCCAGAGGGCAACTGTTCCCTGCCAGTAATCCGGACACATGTGAAATAAATCCAAAGAGGCTACAGAGGAACTCAGTCCATGTTCTGGTGAGGGAGGTTTTAAGTTCCAATTTTATTTCCCTTTCTTTATTCTATGAACAAAAGCAGATTGGCAAATGGATGATTTCTGAAGTGCTTTAGTGGTTTAGACGAAAGAGTCTGGTTTGAGGCAACATACACCAAGTGACCTTGTATAAACCATTTGACTTCTTTGGGCCTCAGTTTCCCTTCCTGACCACACTTTAGTGAAAATGATACGGATCCTATTACCTCATTTAATTGTAACAAACCTCTGAATTGATGCTATTATTATTCCTGTTTTACAAAGTAACATTTTCCAAAATCACAAACACGAGGTGAAACCAGAAGCGCAAATCTGTCTGATCTAGGCTCATGTACTTAATCTAGACCACGTACTGCCTTCAGGTTAACATTGCCAAGTTCTTTCTGGTTTTGACCATCTGTGGCATTCCTTTATTCAAATTCATTAGATGTAAATATAAATTCATTCAAAGAAAAAGGGTTGGGACCACCAGAGTCTACTTGCATCCAATTAGTACCCAAGTGTCAGAGGAAACCCCGTACCCAATAGTATGAAGGAGCTATGCCCCATCTCAGTAACCTAGAGTGACAGCTGAAAATCCTAACGCCTTTTCTACAGTTACTGACAAGTCATATCTGGGTTCTGTGCTGGCCAGCTGTCTGGGGATGGAGAAGCAGTGCAGTGGCCTCTAACATAGACACCATTTCTGTTGATGGTCCCTCCCTCTACCCTCCCGTAGTGCGATCCATTATCGTCTAATGTGCAATGACAACTCTGTGACATGGCTGTTTCAACAGGCCAAGGCTACAGGCCAGTGCAATAGGCCAAGTGCAACAGAGAAAAGCGTAATTGCATAAGGGCCAGGTCCTACTCTTGGGGTCAAAATATTAAATGAGAGGAACAGGGCTTAGCAGCATTACATATAACCAAGAGTCGATGTTTCCAAGTTCAGGCCTTGGTACATGTATTAGTTTCCGAGGGCTGTGCTAACACATTATGCTGGCTGCCAAGACAGTGTGACTGAAGCTACATGAACAGAAGTGGATTCCCTGGAAGCAGATGTGTCTCCTTTAATTTGTGTTCATACCACACCTGGAAGATTCTCATCTAGTTTCACCCACACATTGACAAACAGGAAGTTCCACTAGCATGGAGGGAGCTTGGTAATGAAACTATAACCTGGATGAAGATTCAAAGAAATGGAAAATTTCGAGAGGAAAACCCATGGAGGGCAAGAGCATCATCTCCAAAAGCTGAAAGCTCTCCTTCCTCCCCCTGAAAGGATCAAATGTATATTCATATTTGCCTTAGTTTCAGAGTGATGGGGATGGCAGGCAGGTAGAGTTGGGCCCAATTAGAGGAAAAATTCCCCCCAACACTGTCACCCATATGCAGAAAATTCCCCAGCACCAAAGGCCAGAAATACCTAAGCAGAGGCTGGACCATCACTGGGAGGGGAGGCCAAGGAGTTGAGGAGTCAAGAGTCCATGATAATAGGTCAAAGTGCTGTTGTGGTTGAATTGCATTCTGGAAAAAAACAAAACAAAAAAAAAAAAAACTCCCCAGGCCCCCTCACCTGTGACCATGACCTTATGTGGAAACAGGATTTTTGCATATGTAATCAAGTTGGCATCTTACTGAATTGGGGTAGGCCCTATATCCAATGTCTGGTGTCCTTCAAAGAAGAGAGAAATGCGGACACTGGCACACCCAGAGGGAAGGCAGCTGGGTTAAAACAGAGGCAGAAATGCAAGGTATGCAGCCAGAAGACAGTGAATGCCAAGGATTTCAGGCAAGTACCAGAAGCTAGGGAGAGGCAAGGAAAAGAGTCTTCTTCAGAGCCTTCAGAGAGAGCACAGTCCTGTCAGCATCTTGCTGTCAGACTTCTAGCCTCCAGAACTGTGAGAGGGTAAATTTGTTTTAAGTCATCCAATGTGTGATCATGTGTTAGCACAGCCCTAGAAACGAATACATGTACCAAGGCCTGAACCTGGTAACACTCTGTCTTAGGAGTGAAGAGTTGCTTCCCATGTGGGAATTTTGATGAGGCACTAACATTAATTCTTGAATCAGAAGGACTGTTAAGAAACTAGTTTGTTTTTCTTTTTAACTCATTCATACACTTACTAAACATTCATGGAGTCCTTAATACGTGGCAAAAATTCTGTGAGGCCCTGAGGACACAGGGAGAAGGTGATATGATCCCTGCCTTCAAAAAGCTCCCTGTTCGCTTTCCACCATACTTTGGCAGATGTCTTCACATCAGTGATTGGGTGCTGTAACAGACTCATTTATAAACACAGAGGTAAGGGAAGGACAAGAATGGTCGTCCGCAACAGTGGGAATCAGGGAAGACTTTCTGCAAAGGTTACATCCGCATTGGATCTTTAAAAAGTCTGCGTTCTCCTGGTGAACAAGACGGAAGCACTTTCTAGATATGATAATTCATGTTCGCAGGCCTTAGCCTAAGTCCCAGGTATGGGCAGATGTAGGGTATAAGGAGGGACAAGAAATTAACTCCAGATCTAAGTAGAAGCATCTCCAATTGTACACAAACTAGTCCCGGAAACCTCACAGGTGCTTGGACAATTTTGAAGAGGTCTCTTCAGTCACTACCCTCATACCCGGTACACCATGTCATTTTCATGTTTCATTTTTGAATGACTAGATCACTTTACTCCCTCCCCAACACTGGCTATATACTCCCCCTTACAGCTTCAATGGCAATATCAAAACTTAAAATACTCACTGATGAAAAGCTAGACAGAAGACACATCAGATGGTTTCCCCCACCCCCAACAGAGTTTTAATCCATTCATGTCTCCTCACTCTGGCATATGGAGAAAGGAGCGGCAGAAATGAAACTAACAGCTGCTTCCCAACAGTGGAAGAGCAAGAGAAGATGTCAGTGTGTCATACTTGACAGCTGTGAGCGTTCTCAGAACATAATTATATAACCTCTTGCGTACAGAGCTTCCCCCCACCCCACCCCGCCCCAGAGCACTCTCACATGTCACTGGGTTTTATTCTTACAGCAACCCAGGGAGCTGGCTGCATGGATGAGGCCAGGGGGCAGCCCAGGGTTACATGAACTGCAAGTTAGAGGCTGACCCAAATTAGATCTCGGTTCCCGACCTTAGGGCGCCATTGCCTTCACGGTTTTGTGTATTATTCTTTTGAAGCATGTAAACGGGTTCCTGGGATTCTATATGGAGAAAAATGACTCAGAAGGAGCAAATGGAAATTACTCAAATACAGAACAAGGAGTCCACTGGAAGGGCAAAAGGAGCAAATCCTACTTTCCCTCATCTACAAGTAAGAGGCAGGCCATGCACATGAGCCAAATGACCACAGAATCTGGGGGACTTAGGAAATGGGTTGAGAGGAGAGTCTGGTGTGGAGATGTGGGATGCATGTAGCCGTGGTGCTACCTGGGAAGCAGACCTGGCCTGGAGCCCTCTAACTCCCCCCAACCCCACCTGCCATCCAATATATGACTTCTCCATCCAATACAGTACTGGATCCACCCCCTTTAAAAAGCAAGGGCCTGTAAGTGGCCAATACCAAGGATAACAATGAAATCCACTCATCAGAAACTGAAAACAGAGCCGGTGACCCTTGTGCCCGTGAACTTTCCCAAATATCATTATTTTAAGCTAATTGTTCATCCCCAGGGCTCAGAACTTCTCCCACATGCTTAGGAGGAGGACGCAACTGCAAACGTTAAATAGATTAAAACTACCATGCACAAGTGTAAGCAGGAATCACACTCCTCCTGAAGGAACCAAAAACACTGCCGGCCTGATCCCTTCAACTTGTGAGAATTAAAAAACAAAAAGAACATCAATTCGACTGCATCTTCTAATTATATCTATCCGATTAAGGGAATTAATCCAAGGAAATACATGAAGATTGCATTCAAATAATCACCTTACCTCCTCCTTTCCCCAAGCCCAATATGTGTGGTTTGGGGATTTCTTCCTGCCTGATCTACAACGTTAAGGACACAGCGTATCTCCACACACAGGTGCACATGCATATGTGTACACACATACACATGCACATATGATTCTGCATTGTAATCTTCTTTGCCAGGTGCCCCAGGTTGTAAATAATTCTAAACTAACTTAATTAGCTTGCATTTCCATGAAGACCGTGCCTGCTTTGGAAGCATTGTGGGTGATCACATGAAACATAAGGATATAAAAAACAATATGTCCTCCCACCAGGTATAAGATAACTCACAGAGAAGAAAGCTCCCATCGCTAGAAGAGGGGAGTTCACTGGTTTCCTAAGAAATTGCTGGGATACCTGCACTATCACGCTCTACTAGCTCTCTCCTGCCTCACACACTTCGAAGGAGACATCAGGTTGCAAATGATCCCTCCTTCCAGAAGAGAAGAAATGTAGAGGACCACCTCCCTTCCCTCTCATCTCCTTGAGTGCGCACGCGCACACGCAGGATGGTGCGAAGCCGTGGGTTGGAGGGAGACAATACGCTCAGACAATACTGACGTAATTAGGTTTTGAAATGAATGACTTTCAAACAGAAATCTGTCAGTGACCCGCCACTTAACAGGAGGAGCACTGGGTGAAGGGAGGAAGAGGCAGCTCAGACAAGCAGCATGTTGTGAGCATCTTATTCACAAAGGAGAAGCTATATAACCTGGCTCACCATGCCCTGAGAGTTCAAGACTCACTGATTTGGTGCAAAAGGAGAAGGTAGCAAAAGATAGTGAGGGCAGGTGTTCTGGCTGGACAGGGCATAGGCTTTTACCTGGGTTGTTGCTTGTTTTCATTTTGTTTTGAAAAGAATGCTCTGAGAAATTAGATCAGTCACTGCTTCTCTGGGGGCCTGGGGTATTTCATCTGTGAACAGAAGAGGCCCTCTCCCCTGGAATCTAGGTGGATTCTCTGGCAGCCAGATCAACAGAATACCATGGGAGTGATACTTGGTAGATTTTCGGGCCCAGGCCTTAAGAAGCTAGCAGCTTCTGCTTCCTGTCCCTTGAAGCATTGTTCTTGGATCCTTCATCTTCCACGTAAAATGTCTGACTTACACTGAGACTGTCCTGCTATGAGAAATGCCATACTAGTCACACAGAACGACTGGAGGTGTGTGTGGGGGAGACTAGAAGGAGCGAGGCAGAGAGATGTCTGGCCAGCTCCCAGCTGATGTACAGAAACCATAGAGCTTATAATTATAAGCCATCTCCTTGGTGCTCTGTCTGAATTCCTGATTCACAGAATCATCAAATATAATGTTATTTTAAGCTACTAGGTTTTGGGGGTAGTTGTTACACAGCAATCAGTAACTGAGACAGGAGCCCGAAAAGTCCTTCTAGCTCCAACTGATTCTGTGACCTTCATGCATCTCAGTGGCCTCCACTTCTTACCCCATTCTCACTAGGACAGCCGAATTCAGAAGTGGGAAGACTGAGTGCATGCTAGACCTTCCCCAAATCTTCTGCAGCCATCCTCCCCATGGCCCAATAAGATTTTCATTTGGGGAACCACTGCTTCCCCTCCCTCCCTGCCCGTAAAAGAAGAGGATGCACCTCCCATTGCCTGGGGGATAATCTCACCCCCTGTGTCCTTTGGCTTGATATCCTTCTGATCACAGAGATTGCTTCAGGGGTGGGTGACTGATTTACTCAGAGCCAGTGAGACACAAAGAGGCTTTTGCCAAGAAGGCTGGAGAAGAGGTAGAGCTTTCACCATCTGGACTTAAAAGGGAGAAGAGGCAGGCAGAGCAAGAGGGGAGATTTTCTCTGAAAATGGAATCAATGCAATGGGGAAATGGCAATGGAAAGGAAAGAAACAAGAACTGACTTGGACTGAGGACATCATTTGACTCTCTTCATGCAGCCAGCTATCCTGGACTTCTCAATGATACAGGTTACTAAATTTGTATTTTGCTTGAGCAAGTTTGTGTTGAGTTTTCTGACACTTTGCTGCTGCTGCAATTCCTAACTGCCAGTTAGTGGAGAAGGCTATCACTGGCCCTTGCCTTCTTCCATTCCTAGCCCACCAGTCATCAGTGGAAAAGAAAAAAGTCATCCTAAGGGGGCCTGGCAGGGGGACCTACAGAAAAATTTTTAAACACATCAGGGCTCCATTTTTCCAGTCTTCAAAATGAAAAGATGGGACTGAGCTGCTGCTAGGAAAGGAAAGATCCTAACATCCTAGAATTCTGTGGCTGCAACGTTTCCATGCTATTCACTGCCACATATACTGGTGAAAAACTGGAGGTAACCGAGCACACTGGTATTAGTGGCTGGCTAAGCAAACTACCATGGAAAGCACAGTGGGAAATAAGGCCAATGTAATGTAAGTTTGGGGACCATGCTAATTACCAAAAATGTGTCCATTAAATAAAACACTATATGATTAAGTAGGCCATCGGGTAGTTGTTAAAATAAACATACTGTATTTAGTAATGAAATAAGAGGAGGAGGAATAACATGGCAGGATTGGGAAGTGAAGGAGACAGACGTAGTGAATGAAACAATCCAGAATCTAAAAAGCTGGCTCCAGCTGAGGTCTGATGCTCCAACCATCCTGTCCCCCCTATCACTAGAACGAACCCCATGCACAACCATCCAGAGTCACTTAGTAGCAGCTGACCCTACCCACACTCTGATCACAGCTGAGATTCTGGCTGTGCCAAAGGAGAGTGAAGACCGCCCATTACCCTGATGAGACCTTTGCTCTGCAAACCCCCCTAACCCCGACAACCCTCAACCTCAGCTTGCATAAGGGCAGTTCCACAGGAAGGAGCCACACCTGCTGCCATCAGTGAGCCTCTTCCAGCCTGCACAGGCCAAATCCGCCAACCTGCCACTAACATCATGAATAATAGAGAAGACCCCTGCTCTCTGGGCCGCCACCCGCACCACCATCTACAATCGGCTGAACTAAGCTAGGGAAGGGAACTGAGCAGCAGGAAACAAGGCGGCTGCAGCCTTCACCCGATATTAGAGGCAACATGGAGCGATTCCCAGGGGAAAATAAATTGTACAGCAATCGTACTTGGATGGATGATACTTAACTGGAGCAAGGGCCCGCAATTTATCAGAATGGCTCACTGAAGAAGGCTAATAATCATCATGAAATAAATTATACAACCAAATACTGATGATCTCAGTCCAGGACTGCTTAGACACACAGTGATCCCCAAACCATGCATTCAGGGCTGCAACTCATACTCAGTACACAGAGTGAACCTCCCTAAGGTGAGTCAGGAAATCTGGGTCTGAACCGCAACTCCATTCCCCAGTTCAATCTTCCTGGTTAATGACTTCCTCTGACTCTCAGCTTCTCATCCGTAAAACAGGTAAAGAAACTAGAACATTTAAAGCATCGTGAGAACAAGGAGTAAGTGCGCCAGATCATCTGGGCATTTCAGTCATGCTACCCTGGTACTTAATGCAAACCCATGCTGAAACAGGTAGGTCCAAAGATAACCACTTGTCGCATGCCTTGTGTAATGTGAAAATACACCCAAACTGAGAATGGTTGCCTGTGGCTACTGTAACTCTATACTGCTGTCGCTCCAGACAGTGTGACCTGATATCATCTCTATCCTCAGAGCGAAGGCTCAACTGCTTGACCACACACTGCATGGTTATTGCCAGCAACATCTCTTAGTTGTAAGGTGGCAACAAACACATTTGCTCTGCCAAGTTGAGAGGTTATTATAAGGCCATGGATGGAGATGATGCAAGTAAAAGTTCCATACTGCAAAGCTTCACCTCACATGGACCATGAGAATGTTCATGAAGCCAGGGGCTAAGCCAATCACTTCCACACACAACCCACCTTGCATCTACCCCTCCCCCTTGTGCCAACCATCATCTAGCATGAAAAGTTGCCAATATTTGCAGATTGAAGGTATCAGGTATCTAAACATATTGGAAAAGGAAAGATACTAACATGTTAAAAATGATCATTATCTACAGGTTGATAGTACCTACCGAATATGGATCACTCATGTCAAAAGGACTCGACTATTGTAAAGGACACATTTCACTTTTTTCAACAAACCTTTCTTGAGCATGCACTGTTTGCCAGGCACTGAGCAAGATGCTGGGAAGATGGTAGGAAACAAGAACAATGCAGAATCTGTCCTCTTGAGGACTATCTCCTTTGGAGAAGGACTGGCATTTTATAAGTGTTAGTAAGGATAGGTACACAGGGGGCGAGAATGGAAAAACCTAGCCTCATCTATGCACTTGGGGAAAGACTTGAAGAATAGGGAGGGGGAGAGGTCAGATCTGCAGTCCAGAGTGAAGTGAGTCAGGCTGAAGGATCTCAAAGGAATCCAGAGTAGAAAGAGCAAATAGGACACAGGAAGAAGACGAGGCTCAGGAGGTGGGCAGAGACCAGGTGGTCCTTAGAGACAGGTTAACAGGGATGACTGGATCTGATGCTAATAGGAGCCATGGGAAAGCCTCAAGCAGGAGTGACAGAAGGGGGACAAAAGTTTGTGGGGAAAGCAATTAAGCAGACTCTCTAGTTTCAGTAACTAGAAATACCTGTGGGTCCTAAACAGAGATATTATAGGATGCTGAGGTATAAAGAAAAATGATCAAACGCTGTGATAGATTAAGGCAGGGCTGACTGAATCTTGTAACATTTCCTAGACATTTCACTTTTTTTTTAATAAGCATTATTTAGGTTTGTCTCTCATAAAACTGAGGTATGGAAATAATTCTTGCCTAGCTTCTTGACTGTTTAGATTTAGATAAAGGAAAAAATTTACTCATTTATTAATTAATAAATGAGTAAAGCTCCAAAAAGGACTTGAAGTAGTTTACACTGCAAGGTAAAGAGATACAAACAAACCAAAAGGTTTCCTAAGGTAAAGGGAATGTCATTGTTGGCCTTCGGCATTATCCCGGGGGGGGGGGGGGGGGGGGGAGGGGGCTCAGGATCACAAGGGGCAAAACTATGACTTTATGGCTGAACATTTCCATACTGAGAAAGAATCATGGGTAAGGGGATGGCTGAAATTAAGAAGCAGAACCAGTTTTCAGGTTTTCTCTGGGCTCATCTCTGGACAAACCTCTCTGCCTCCATCAGGAGAGCAAAATAGAACAAAGCAATGGAAAAATCAATAACTTGATAGCAGTAAAGACCTGACACTATGTCTCTGAAAATAGAACCCACAGCCAAGGTTTCATTCAAAGACACACACACACACACACACACACACACACACACACACACACACACACACAGTTACAGTCATTAAAGATGCCACTGAATCCGGCCCTCTATTCTCTTTTCTCTTATGAGGCTCAGCATAAGTGGTTCATTAGCTCCCTAAAGCCAACAGTTCCCCATGTTGGTAATGCTCAGCAAAGCACCCAACATGAAATTCACAGCTTTAGAAGACACACAAACCTAGTGAGCATGCCCCCCTACCCCTTGTCCTATACATCCACCAGCAGGGGAAGTGCTTATGTGCTTCAATCCCTACCCTCTTCAAAAGGAGACCCTTCCCCCAGCTCCATCTGTCTCCCTGAACGTTAGCAATGGAAAGGCCACTGTACTCACAATTACTACTGGTACGATCACATTAGAGTTGACTAATGTTACAGTACTCAAGTGTATAGCTTTGGACAGTACAGGGAGAATTTCTAGAATGACAGTACTTGACACCCAGAAGACGGTCCCTGGATACTTCCCAAATTCATCACGTCACAGCACACAAAAGAGTGCTGATATTTGTATGATGCCAGGATGAGAGGGAAGAGGCTTCCAGGGCCTTAAGTAACCAGTCTCAGGAGGCCTCCCTGCTCATTCCTCTCCCCAACTATATAACCCAACCACTGCCCCAAACTGAAAAGCTCTGTCTGAAAAAAAACAAAGTTTAACCCAGTCTTCCCATCTCCTCCATTCAGCCAATTTCATAGCTAGAGAATCCACATGGCCTCCTTCGTGCCTCTTCCCTGTGACCCCACCTCTGCCACTTGGACCCGCTGTCCTGATCTGTGAGGCAGAACACCACCCTCCCCCCGCCACCCCTTGCTCAGTACATTACCTCCCTTCTCTTCAGCACTGAGCACAACACCTAGCTAACACACTTGAAGGTACCTTTAAAATGTCTCCTCCTTTGACCCTTTTAGGTGAATAGGTGTTTTATAGTTGCTAGCACTGGGGAACCACACCATCCTGGTGTAAATGTCCCTATATGAAACCCACCCTAATTTGGGTGTGCTTCCAATTTCCTCCTGAGACACTGACTGATACAATGGCAAAAAATAAAAACAAAAACAAAACCAAGAAAGTAGTTATATTACATCTACAACATGAAAACATGATGCACTATGTTTATTAAATCCATTGCATATTTTTTCCTATTAAGTCTTATTTGTTATCTGTTAATGTTACCCACCCAACCATTCCCCTATATGCCACATGTTAGCCAAATGTTAGTGAGGATGGACACTGCTATAACCTCTAATACCATGCATCTAGTCTAGAAGACACTTAGATTGTTTGCCAAATGGATGGAGGAATGGATGGATGGATGGATGGATGGATGGATAGATGGATGGATGAACAAATAAACAATAAGGTAAAATATTTGGCAGAAGAAAAAAGTTAAAAAAATGAATGTAAATTAGAATTACCATATGGATGTTCAGATCATTAAGAACATAAAGCTTGAATTTCATTGTTGTTATTATGAAAAGACTGTGGGTGGATTTTTAATTTTTAATTTTTCATTAAATTTGCTGTGTTTATGCAGCAATAATACTTCGAAAAGAAAATATTTTTGTGTCACTGAAATCTGGAATGGAAAAGGAAGTGTAACAAATATGCATTTATATGTTTTATGAGTACACAAATGGAATACCAAAATAAACTTGTTCAAGAGACAACCAAATGATTAAACATTAAGGCTGACTTCCCCTCTGTATATAGCTATTAAAGAGTAATTAAGACTTTCCACTCTGTTAAGCAACCACTTGCCTAACAAAGTTGCCATAATTGTGTGAAGACTGGGCAGATGGAATCAAATGAGATGTAAATGGGGCATAGTCCCCACGTGGATTTACGGCCCCCATTTTTACTATCAGCAGTTCTTCTCGTGAATGTATTTCCAGAGGCTACTAAACCAACAACAGAGGTGGAAACATGCCTAGAGATATGCTGGAGACTTAGATACTAGACCTGGATTACCGGTAAGCAGTTGTGTGATCCTAAGCAAGTTTCTCCACCTCTCTGGACTCTACTTTCCTCACGTGTTAACATTATAGTTTTAACATTCTGCACTTACTACCTCCAGGGCTAGGCCACCCGATAGTAAAGGTGCCATCTCAATATCATTTCTTGAATGTTTTTCAGGGTCTGCCAACTCAACATGACCAGTGAAAAGCTATTTCACCCTGAAACGTGTTCCCCTTTGCTTTCTGTACTCTTCTGTGAATGGCTCCACAACAGGTTCTTGTGCCCAAGATAGCAACCTAGCCATTGCCTTAGATTTCTGCTGCTTCTTTACCACCCACATCGACAACACTCATCTGAATAACTGTATCTTGTAATTATTTCTGGAACATGCCCAGTTTTCTCCATAACTGCTGCTCCTATTCCAGTTCAGGCTCCCATCATCTCCTTCCCAGACTATTGCAACGCACTCCTAACTGGTCTGCCTTCATGCCTTCATTTGGTCTATCCGATCTATTCCCAACATTGTGTCATGGTGGTCTTCCTGAAGGGAAGTGTTTCATTTCCCTGCTTAAAGCCCATCAAGAGCAATTGCCTTATGTTGACAATGCCCTACAATAAGTGAGGTGGGTGCACAAGGCTCTTTATTACCTAGCCTCTGTTTACTCTGCACCCTGGCTTCTCACCGTTTCCTCCATTCACTCCACCTGTCAGCCACACTAAGCTACTTGTGGCTCCTCTGAGGGTCATGTTTTCCTTGGGCTCAGTGGCCTTTGAGTAATTTGCCCTCTGGTTAAAATGCTCTTCATTTCTCCTTCTTTCTTCCTTCTTGGTCTGGCTTCTTCCTACTGGCCCTTCATGCTCCAGCTGTCTCCAGAAACTCCCTTAGGGCACAAAACCTGGTTAGGTGCTCTTTCTGTGTGTATTCTCATAGCACCTGATGCTTACTATTGTAACAGTCTGTTTTCTGAGGGAAACCTGAGAACAGTGGCTTGCTTATCATTTATTTCCTGGATCTAGAACATTGTCTGGCCCACACTAATTCATTTACATTTATGGATGAATACAAGAAAGAGAAAGAGGGAGGAGAGAAGGAAGGAGGGAGTGATGAAAAGCCATCAGTTTTTAAGCAAGTCCAACACCCTGTACTGCAAAGATGTGTGTTAGTTAGGATCCCGAGGATTCCACAAAGAGCTTAGCCACATGCTTTTATTTTCTTAGTTTTCCACCTAAGGAGATGGAATGAATTCCAGAGATTACCATATCTATTATTTTGCACTTAAACTGTATTACCTTCAAATCATTCTAGATGATTCCAAGCTCATCTTTAAAGGAGCACTAGTAACTATCTATGTCATAATTGAAAAAAAAAAAAAAAAACAAACTTGGACAATCATCCTGAGTATTCAGGACCATTTCAAACTGCTTACCTCCACCAGACAAGTCATGTAAGTACTTTCCCAATATCTGTAACTTTGTTCACACCATTCTTTTTTTTTTTTTTTTTTAATAAAAAAGTGGATTTATTCACTCTGACCAAATTATTTTTTAAAATATAATTTATTGTCAAATTAGCTGACATACGGTGAATACAGTGTGCTCTTGGCTTCGGGAGTAGATTCCCATGATTCATCACTTACGTACAACACCCAGTGCCTATCCCAACAAGTGCCCTCCTCAATGCCCATCATTCATTTTCCCCTCCCCCCACCCCCCCATCAACTCTCAGTTTGTTCTCTGTATTTAAGAGTCTCTTATAGTTTGCCTCCTTCCCTCTCTGTAACTATTTTTTCCCTTTCCCTTCCCCGATGGTCTTCTGTTAAGTTTCTCACATTCTACATATGAGTGAAAACATAGGATACCTCTTCACACTATTCTTCACTACTCCAAGCTCTGCCCATCTCAAATATAAACTCATCCATGAAGCATCCCTGGCCACTGGTGTCAGTGACACTAAAGGTAGGGTTAATCTTGCTGACCTCCCACAAGGCTTCATACAGATATCTTCCCATGTTCTATGCTATTCATCTGTAATTCCTCAACCATGCATTGTTTATCTGTAGTTACATGCTGTGTGTATGTATATATATGCGTCAAAATGTTATAACATATACATACACACACACATATAAATATATATGCATATATAAAACATTTATCTATACTCAAATGTTTGCTCCAGGAATCTACTTCAAACTCCTAACCAACACATTTTTATTAACAAGAATAGGTAACAAGTGAGTGATACCAGGCTACTCAGATGGGGGGGCTTGGGGGTCCGGTAAGCTCACATGCAAGTATTCTAGACAGACACATGTTTTGCACATCTTTCTCTCCAGAAGTTTCCGTGTCTAAATTCAGATTAGAATTTTATTGTCAAAACTTGGAAAGGCCGAAGATACCAGTTGCTGGGAATTTGGGGTTCCCCAGTAAATCATAACCTTCCTCTCACACAAACCTATTGTTGAAAAAGGAAAAAATCACTGGTAGAGAGAGCCTGAGGGTAGGGAAAAGACATGGGATAGGGAGGCACCATCCCTAACAAAAGTCCCTTTAAACAGTCCCTCCCCTTCTTCCCACCTCCCAACATCCAAAATTGAGGAGTGAATTAAAGGACTTCGGATGGCTTTTTGACTCCTGGTGTATTACATCCTTCTGAGTTCTCTTCCCCCAGGCAAATTCAACAGCATGACTAAGTTATTAAAAAGGTGGACGCAGATGAGTGACTTTATAGACCTTTTCCCCCCACAGAGAAAATTGGACAAGAAATAAAAAGCTTAACTTCTTTGATATCAGGGCTTTGCTTATTACCTTCTATAGAATAAAGATTTATTCAGCAGCATCTTTTGGTCTAGTTTGCCCTTTCATAAAAAACTTTTTTTTTTTTATAAAAGCTTTCAAAAGCATCCATTAAGTCAAGTGCAGCTTTTGAATTACTGCATTTAAATGAACTATGACTTGCAGACCTTACTGTGAGAATCCCAACTGGGCTCTACAGTCCCAGCTAGCATATACGCTGATCACATGGGGGGCACCTGGTGCTGAAGGGCAGGATCACTGTGCTCCACCCCCACCCCAGGAAAAGGACAGAAAGATGTGCTAAAGAAGCAATGGCCACCTTCTGCAGGCCTTCCTTATCTCCCTAAAACCCACACAGATGCTGGAATGCACACAGCATCTGCTGGCTAAGGCTAGAGGGGCTTAAAGGCAAAATACACTCAGTGTTGGGAATGAGGGGGGAGATCCACAATGACTCACTCAGAGAGGGGAGATGTCAAGGGGCTGCAGAGCACACATGGCTGTCCTCAAGCCTGATTCCACCAGCACAAACAGCCATGAAATGAAGGACTCCACAGGGACCTTGAGAAGACAGAGGCAGGATCCATCGGTGCTCTCAGTACTAACCAAAGCAACATTGCATTTGAGCACATGTAGTGACTGGAAAAAAAACCCTTAGGCCTCTAAAAGGCACTCTCTGCTTCCTTCACCTTCCATCACCATATTTCTTCCCAGGAATCAGTGAGATTATAATTTCTGCTGGAATAAAAGAGCGGTTGGAGAGGTTGTGCAAATACGGACCGTCCAGAGAGGACACCACTCATCCTGCATCAGGTTGGAAGTGGACAGGGTCAGGGAAAGGGGTATCTATTAGAGGCAGGCAGGCAGGCAGGCAGGCAGGCAATAAATAAATAAATAAATAAATAAATAAATAAATAAATAAATAAAGTAAAATAAAATCTTAACTCTTAGGGAGGAGCTTTCAATGGTTCCAGAGAAATGTCTCCCAAACCAGATAAAACTCCAACTGATTAATATCATGACCAACCAAAATAGATTTTATTGTAGAGAATACCATCAGCAACAAAGTCTTTTAAACTTTCCCTGAAAACCACAGAGAGTCAGCTTTAACACCTGCCCACAGCCAAACCCCTTCAAACCCTCTGATGAGGGGCAGAGGAGACTGCGAGCTATCTTGGAGAAGAGGGATGGATTAGGATCTCCTGAACCCCCTAGGACTCCACCGGCTCCCAGGATGCCATCACAGGAGCAACTCAAGTAGAAGCTCGCCCTGCACCAATGGCTATGGAGCCATTTCGTAAACAACAACAAAATCCACTGTGACAGTCTGGAGTTCAAGATGTTTCTTAAGGCTCAACCCTTGTAAAGGGAAGAAGAGGAAGCAGATTGGGCAGAGGAAGAGCTGGAACACCACAGCAATCTGACAGCCTCAGCTTATCAGCTGGACGTTCTGGTATCCAGGGAGCCTTCATGTTCCATACTGTCACATGTCATCAGATGTCACCAGATGCAGATGCCCCAGGAAGGGCATGGCCTAGGGCGAATAACTCTGTGCAGACGCAGCCAAGGGGGACCCTCATGGAGCTGACAGCTAGTACAAGGCTGTCTGCAGACTGCCCTCCCCACAACTGTCAGCAAGCCCTTCCCTCAAAGGGAAGCCGAATGGTGCATCTCTACAGCTAGCACAACCACTGCTTCTGAAGACGTGACCTGTCCTTATGTTTATGATTAAGAAAGAATATTACAGTAATATGAGTAAAATACAACCCAAAAGGAAAATCTTTCCATTTGTACTTAAAATAAGTTGAGTATTGTTTTTCAAAGTTAGAAGAATCCATTGCAAGAAAATGATCCTCTTCGCATTTGCTGAAAATTGTAAAGAGACATACACATCATCGAAGTGCAACTATAGATATAGATGTAAATACTTAAGGAGAGGCTTGTCTGGAAGGATGTGCCCAAAAATCTTCAGTAAAATTATCTCTGAAGGCCAGGATTTCAGAGGATTTTTTTTTTTTTTTGCTTTCTTCTTAATGCCTTTAAGTATTAACTAAATTTTCTTGAACAAGCATCTAGCACACCTACCTTTGTAAACAGATACAAAGGTGCAAACACAAAAGAAAAGCATCCTCCCTAGAGGACTCCTATATGCCACCAATAAATCCAGGTGAGAACCACCATTATATAAGAAGGAACCGAAAACTAAACAAAAGCTTCGGGTCTAGTAGTGACTCATCACAAGAGCACAATTAATATCTGGCTTCTCTGTGCTGAGTTTCCCAGTGTTAGCTGGGAAAGGGGCAGCCAGAGCATCTGTAAGGCTCCTTGCGGGTCCCTGTTTTACAGCTCTGAGACAAATGTCAGCCATGTCCCCTCCCCACACACACACATTATTTTTTTGGAAGGATGAATTAAATTAAATCGGCAAACCCTCCAAACACCCTAAATAAATGTATATATATTTGCTGTAAGAAAACTGTACTGACAGCCATGAAATTTGAGCTGTCAGTTACCAAGCAGCCTCTCTGGCAGGTCCGCACAAACTGGTCTAACCAGGAATAAGCACATCTATACCTGTGGAGACAAACAGAGGGGGTCTCTGGAGAGACCTGGCGGGACAAGCCATTGGGAGCTCTTCATGTCAGACGGCACAATCTTGATTCTGTGAAACGTTATCACTAGAAAGATATAAATGTCACTAGAACAAAAAGAAGTGGCATGGATAATGATCTGCTCTTGTCCCAAAAAGTACTGGCTCTGGTTGTCCTTCTTTGTGACATTTGTATTTTATCCTAGCCTTATAAGCACAGAGACCCAAAAGGGACTGTGAGCCAAAAAAAAAAAAAAAAGAAAAATTACCATTACTTCTCCACAATAAAACTGATTCCTGAAAAGAACTCCCTGCCTCCCTTTTAGGATGTTAACAGAATAGTCTCTGAGCTCCATGAAAGCAAGGACCATCTGACTCATCTGACTCATTCAGTTATGTACCTCTAAGTGCCTACCTACTACTCGGCACAAAACCGACATTCAGTAGTTATTAAACAAAACAAAGAAATGAAGGAATGCACACTAACAACAGTGAGGATGTCAGAAAACAATATGCAATTCTTGGAAATAAGGCAAAAGGAAGGCAGTATGTACTTTTGATGCCACACTAGAATATTACCCAACAGGCACGTGTAAGGATTATTTTATTCTCTAGGAGATGTACCTGCGTTTGATTTGCTTATTACCATTGAAATGGGTTCAGACTTTGTGAAGTTACATGCTAACTTGTAGATTTTTTTCCATTACAGAGCCATATGATTTCTGATTGGTAGAAATGAGAGGCCCAAATGTTGTTTTATTGCCCTGGAGGGCATTAACCAGTTTCATATCTAACCCAACAATCTAATTTCAATATATGTCAGTGCCTATAACTACACAGTTCCTCAAATGCTCTCTGAACCAGCTTTATCGTCCAATTGGCTCCCTCATTCATGAGTTCAATACTACTCTGACATGTACTCATTTTACATTTATATGAGAGTCATGTTTATAACTTTAAAAAAGTTATACACTGACAAAAGAAATACAAGAGAAAAGATCTAGTTTCTAGCCTCGCATAGAGGTAAAACATGTACATAAACATTTATCTTTTAGGTTAGAAAGAGCAGTATAGGGATAGATAAAAAGAGATGCCAAAGTGTGGGGGATTACAGAGACTGCTTCTAGCTTAGTTCACAGGTAGGTTTAGTATTTACTGTCAAGGATATAAATTCTTAACCATTCTCTAAAAGAAGAGGGGAAAGGAAGCAATCCATTAGAAGTTATCTTAAAACACTATACAGTAGTTGTATCTCTAGTTAACGTTCAGCAGGGAGAGTCAGTAGCCTGAAATCTCAGTACGAGGGACGCTGTCATAATACTAGGAGAGTCACTCTCTTGAATGCCAGTTCCAGCTACAAAGTCATAGGATTATTAAATAGTTCCCTGACTTGAAAGAGTTAATTCACCTCTACCCAGCTATGTCCACTCTCCATTAGAGGCATCTCATGGCAGGAGACACAGACAGGAAAGTTCCATTTGCTTTAAACAAACAAACAAAAAAAGCCTGTTCTAGTAATTTCTCAGGCTTGGTCTGTCTGTATGGTTGTCTCTGGGCATCTGAAGACATCTTGTCACAGCAAAGGAGCTAGCTAAGAGTCAAAGCCACTTTGACTCATAGGCACACGGGTTCACACACATGAAAAGCTAGGCCCAAAGTCCTTGATATCAGAATATATCTGATATACCAAACGAGACATTCCCTTACCTTTCGAAGGCAGTGTCCAGTGTCTATGCAGTGATGTTAACATGGAATTGTACTGCATTTCCACAGCTGCTGCTTGTTTATGTTTTAAACCAATCATCCCCCTAACTTCTCCACCATTCAGACACAGTAAGTTATTCTGCAAGTTTGCACTAACACTCTCTCCTCATGAACTATCTGCGACTGAGAAAAAGTGAACCAGCCACAGTGCAAGGAGGTGGAGGGTAGTAGAGGTACACAGATAGGTTTCAAAGCCAACAATTGTTCTGTCCTGACCAAAATCAAACAGAAATTCTGAGGTTACTTTGAGACTCTCTCGCCACATGTGTCTATGTGTATGTGTCCCCCTTCCTATGACTCTGTCTCCTTCGAGGCACTGGCCATAGCTCCCTACACAGGAGAGGCATTCCATAAATGCCTGAGGAATACCTGAATGAGAGGACAAATCCATGAATCACTTAGAGAAATGGACAGAGTATCATTCCTACTGTAATAGGTAAGACCTGATACGAAATGATTTAGTGTCATGCAAGAGCCAGGAAGCAATTCTTCTGCTACAGCTGGCACGATTCAGACCCTTAAAAGATAATTATATATGTTTCTGGAAGATTAGAGATATTTGAGAGTTAAGATAAGAGCAATAAATATGATTAAGGGGACAAAAATCGGTTCTGTGAGGGAAATAAAATCACAGTAGCAAGGGTTACATTAGACTAGAAACGGACCTCCGGGCTGTCTTCAGGTACTGGATGTGACTATAGTTGTAGTCGTGATTTAATTACTAACAATAAAACATCCACAACTAAGGGATCTTGATGCTAGACCACCTGCAGAAATAACACATTATTTAAGCTCTTGGCATGACATATTCCATCATTCTTGTCAACGGGGCTTAATTAACATGTCTGCTTCCCACCCCCAGCACACTTACTTTGGTGGAAAAGCCCAAATCTTCCTCATTGCTGGAAAGAACATCCAGGGTGAATGGTTTCCGTTCCACACTCATGAATAAATATCAAATGTGTGCCCTTTATCATACCCTCTAGGCACGATTATCCTAATGAGACCACTAATCAGTCGGCTCCATCTGCACAACAGGAAAACCCGGATGTGAGGAAGGAGAAGGTGATTCAACCCAACAGTCCCCCAAGGAGACCCTTTCTCAGTGCTCTTTGAAACCGTCACCTGTCTCCCAGGACTCCGAGCCAAGCCGTACTATCCAGAGACAGGACGGCAACAGAGGGAAGTGAGGGCGAAGTGCAGGCTCTGTGACCAGGAGACGCTTTCAAGGTCACACAGCCACAGCGGAGCTCCTACGTTGCCACCTCAAATCTTCCTGGGAAGCAACCGAGCTATCCATTCCAATCAAATTAAAAAAAGGCTTTGGCCTACTGTTGAAACTCTTTGGTACTTCACCAGAATCCACCCAGGTAAAATGGATGGGGCACAGAAGACTGCTTGGAAGTTGAACACCACCATAACACTTCACAAGTGGCTCTTCCTAGGTCTTGGTTTTTGGGGTTTTTTTTGGTTTTTTGGTTTTTTTACACCTTTAATGCTACCAAGAGGGCCACCAGTTAAATCACTTTCATAGTTTTTATACCCAATATCAATTTTTTTGTTGTTGTTCTTCAGCATAAAATTTCTGGGATGAGCTGCAAGTGTCAAGAGAATACGCCTAGTAACCTTTTTGAGTAACTTGAGTCTGAAAAATATTTGCACATAAACTGACCAGGTTTTAAAAAGTCTTTCTCCTGCAGCGTGTCCAAACATACATGACAGAACTAACACCATGAATACCCATCAGGCAGCTGTAGCAAATCTTGACATTTCACCACACTTCCTTCAGAATTTGGGGTAATAAAAAACTACAGAAACAGTCATTCCATGCCACTTTCCTGTCACTGAGAGAGGGGACTGTTATCCTAAAATGTGCAGCTATCATTCTGAAGCATGTTGTCATACTCTTACCACGTGTGTAATCATAAACAATTTGTAGTATTGTTTGTTGTCCAACATTAAATACATGGTGTCAGGCTGCACAAATCATTCTGCAACCTGCTCTTCTGAACTGGTTTTGAGATTTAGCCCCCCAGGAAATAGGGCTCTAGCTTATTCATTCTAATTGCTATATGGTATTCCAATTTAACTCGATTTTCATCGCAGTCTTGTGCCTGAAATGATAAAAGAGTAACTATTTTGCCCAATTCTAAGAAGCAATAAGTGACTCAGACTTCGTTCTTCTAATCAAAAGTCCATGGTCTTTTTACCGTAAAACTCTTGATTTCTGAAAATAGAAGAATATTGGAAATTACAAAACCTTCATGCGAAATCCTGCCAGGCTCCTGGATGGGAAAGGAGAAAAACCTCCAGTCACCCTGCCTCTAGATTCTTCACTGAACAAACAAGGCCACCAGCTTCACGGAGAGAAGACGTTGAGCTGAATGCCTTAATTTGGTATCTGAACACTGATCGGGTATTTGACGTTAAGAAATTAACGTAACTTTTTTTGGCGTGAGATAGTACTGCGGTTACGTTAACAAGGAAAAAGATGCTGTTTAATGTTTATAGACCTTCAGTTTTGCAAGATGAAGAGAGTTCTCGAGCTTGGTTGCACAAAAAATGTGAATGTACTTAACACCATTTAAGGGTGTACTTCAGAATCTTAAGATGGTATGTTTCATGTTGTGTATATTTTACCACAAATTTTAAAAAGGGAAAAAGAAATGTTTGGGGATAAATTATATGGCTGTGATTTGTTTTCCAGGGCAGGGTGGGATTGGGTTGAGAAATAAAATTAGTTTGGGTTTAGAGCTGTTAAAGCTGGGTGACAGGTAAATAGGGGGTCATTATACTAGTCTCCCTACTTACATATATTGGAGGTTCTCCAAGATAACAAGTCTTAAATGAAGGTTCAGCCCAACCAAAACAAATTTCATTTCACAATTTTATCTCTACTTTGAAGCAGAAATAAAAAGCAGCATATTTTTCAAATGTTAACAGTTCTGAGACCTGCCTTGCCTGCTGCTGTGGTTCTAGAACGGCCAGTGCTTCTAGACCTTGAACCTGCATATAACTTGCCTTGGGATCTTGTTAACATGTGGGTTCTGTTCAGCAGGACTGGGGCAGGGGCTGAAATACTGCATTTCTAACAAGCTCCCAGGTGATGCAGCAGGTCCACGGGACATACACTGAATAGCAAGGCAATAGAGGACTTACGGAAGCAAGCAAGCATTTGTAAGGGGAGAAGCCAGCTAAGCTTTCTTTAGATTGCTTCTCTGGAGACTAGAAGGGCACCCACCCACACTGCTGTGTTCTGGAGAAAGGTCTCCCGATCCCCTTGCACCACCCCAGCAGCAGGCATCATTATTCATTCAGTGGTGATCACCAAAACAGTGGACAGGACAAAAACTTTTTACTAAGAAAAAAAAAAAAAGTCTATATATCAAAGTTCAGAAGCCAAGGCAAGACTTGAGAATCATTAACAAAATGTAAGAAGGTTACAAGAGCAAAGTATCTTGGAAACTCTAGTAAATTCCATTTGAAAAAGAAATAAAATCTATTTAAGCACAAGCATTCCTAAACAATCATCATATCTTTAAAGAACCAAAAAAAGAGGGTGGGTGATGGGTACTGAGGAGGGCACCTTTTGGGATGAGCACTGGGTGTTGTATGGAAACCAGTTTGACAATAAATTTCATATACTGAAAAAAAAAGAACCAAAAAAAAAAAAAGAATTTCTACTCATAAAATACCATGTCCATAAAATACAATTAGTTCCTCTAATGTCTTATGGTCATCAGGTGGACGTGACCAAAGTATTCTGTCCTCAGAGACTGTTCTGTTATCCATTAGACTACACATGCCCAGAGGGCAGGGATTATAACTGAGGATTCCCTCCTTTAGCCAGTATGATATGTGATTAAGCCATTACCATATGATCATACAGTTCCCATTTCTTGAGAGCTTGCTAAGTGCTAAGCAAGCACTAAGCAGTTTATATGAATCACTTCACTTAAAATGCTTTGTCTCCACTCATTGTCTTTTGAAATCTAATTATAGCCTCTAAATCCCTCCCCTCTTTGCAAAAAAATGTTTCCTAAAGTGTTAATTCTCACTTCTCTCAGCGAGGAGTGATATAAAGGAGATGGTACTATGCCCTCTCTACCCTGGAACTCTAGCTCCAAGCTATCCAAAGTCTAGAGGAACAGCTTGGACCATGCCCCTCTCTTACCATTCACACAGGGCCACAGGGAGCAGCCACCAGGGGGTAGAAGGAAAATACCCACACAGTCCTACCTTCCACAGACTGGACTGTATAGTCCAGTGGAAAAATCACCAGGAGAAAAATTAAAACAGAATTTATTTATCTGCTCAACACACACACACACACACACACACACACACACACACACACACTCCATTCAGAGCAGGCAGAATACTGACAAAAGGATTGAGGAGGTCTCCTTTAAGATGGTTTTCAGGCTGGGCCTTAAAATACTGACGCTTCTAATACATGAAGAAGGAAAAATACAAACTAAGGCACTGAGGCATGTGAGAACCGAAACCAATGAGTAGCTTGGAATGGCTGGAATGCAGACTATTGAAGCTTCCTGGGGAAGAAAATTCAATGAATTGGTTATTCTGAGATGTTTCTTGACTCTGAATCTCTAATTTCACACTTCATACTTAATTTTTAGTTGCTGTATGTTACTCTTTTTAAAAGTCTCATTGTACTGGGACGCCTGGGTGCCTCAGTCAGTTATGCATCAGACTCTTGATTTCAGCTCAGGTCATGATCTCACGGTTCGTGGGATGAAGTCCCGTGTCGGGTTCTGTGCTGATAGGGCGGAGCCTGCTTGGGATTCTCTCTCCCCCCTCTTTCTGACCCTCCCCACCCCCGTGTGCATGCCCTCCATCTCTAAATAAATAAACTTTAAAAAGTAATAAATAAAAACCAAAAAAACAAATAAATATCTCTTTGTGCCTAGTCCCAGAAACTTCCATGAGACTGCAGCCTGTAGGGAAACTACAAGACACCTGCCCAGGCCAGGTCCTGCCTGCCCAAGCCCTCGGGTATATCACAGGATGACACAGAAACATGGCTAAAAACAGTTTCTAGAGGCTTGTTCCAGGGAGGCGCAAGCCCAAGCCAAATTGTTACCCCTCCAAAAGGAATAGAGGAACAAAAAAAACCCTATATACCCAAAGGACCAAAACTTGAAAAGTGTTCCGTGGATTATTTGCAAAATGTACAACATGACAGTAAAACATTACAGTAAAAGTTTTCACACCCACACTCTACCATTCCTAAAACTAAATCCAGTCCTATAGAAAGACTTCAGATCCTAAACACCTACATCCAGAGAGCTGGCCCTCAGTTTAATAAAAGAAAATAATAAAAATGCTGCTCAGTCAATAAGAAACCCAAATAATCCAAAATTTGACGTCAGAAATGTCTTTTCTGTGAAGGGTGGATTTTAAGAAATAAGAAATGTCTAATGCGATTTCTGAAACTACAGCTCATCAGAAAAACAATTCTTTTCACTTTTCTTTATTCCCTGAGGACACAAAAACAAGAGCAACTTTTTCTTGACATAGTTTGGTGCTTCTGGAAAAACACGTCCTTGGAATAAGTAACTGAAGCATGTTCCTGCCTTTGTCACAGGAGACGTATCCTCATACCTCTAACCTCATATCCTCATACCACGTACCCCCAAATATGTAAAAGTGACTTGTTAATGGCAAAGTAATGTGCAAACAAGCAGGAATCTCATGGTTGTGTAGTTTATTTTCACAGATCACAGTCGTCGGGAAATTCCCATCAGAAATAAAAGAATGAAGATTTTTTTTTCCTAATGTTTTCAACTCTCTAGACTTGGAGAGATCATGATTTGAATGAACCTTGAACATTCAAGACACCAAAGAAACAAAAAGCTGGCACTTGTCCTTTAAAGAAAGCCAGGGTTTTAGAGGGTGGCGGAGTTGGCTTTTAATGCCTGATGGCGCAGGATGACAAAAAGTAAACCTGAGCCTCCTGCATGATGGTTTTCCAGGTACTGAAAACGTCTGACGTGGTCTGGTTTGTGAGCAATGATTACAGAAAAAACCTTATCTATAAAGTTAACAGTTGGCATGTCATGACTCTTCCTGACCGCACAGGTACAAACTCACAAATTCTGAAAGCCACGAAGCCAAGTGATTGTGCTATCTTGCGAAAACCTTTGAAACACGTGAATTTCAGCAAAAATGATATATAGTGTAAGGATAGGTCATGAAGTCATAATGGCCACCCTTGTGTCATCCGTAGCAGGTGGCTACTGATATAGGATGCACATGCCTCTCAGAAGCCCCTAAATATCACATCCAGGCAGAGCAGTGGAGAGAAAGCAGAAAGGCAATTTTAAAGTATTAGTAAAAATTCAAAGATTGTCTTGAGAGGAGGAAAATGACAGTGACATGCTCAAAGTTCTTATATTTTTAGAGATAATTTTCATCATTTTTCTTCACAGCTTATCTCAAAAAACAAGACCACCGCTCAGCAGAAGACAAAACCAGAGATCTACTTAGAATACAAAACACACATCATCTCTTCCAATTTGCCTAAAGTTCTTCTGGAAGCTTCCTGCTCCAATTAATTTGGTGCACCCTTTTATCTCAAATAAGTAAGTAGATCCTGCGCTGTGATATTCCTAAACTAGCTCACTCTCCAACAAAGGCAGCTCAGTTTTGGCCGCAATAAATATCCATCTCCTGACCACCACACACCCACACTGGGAGATACCAGCACCAGGTGGACACCCCACAGCCAGCACTTATCACAAACCATTCCTGTCTCTCTAGACTTCCACTTCCTTTCCATGACAATGAGGGTCACTATTTTTCTTTGGTACCAAGTCCATGTCAGGTATCATGCTAAGAATGTTTTATACTTGGGGCACCTGGGTGCTCAGTCGGTTGAGTGTCCGACTTTGGCTCAGGTCATGATATCACAGTTCATGAGTTCAAGTCCTGCATCAAGCTCTCTGCTGTCAGTGTGGAGACCACTTCGGATCCTCTGTCCCCCTCTCTCTGCACCTCCCCCGCTCACTCTCTCTCTCTCTCTCTCTCAAAAATAAATAAAAAACAGTTAAAACATAAAATGGTTAATTTAAAAAAAGAATGCTTTTTACTGAATTTAAGCCTCAAAAACAGCCAATGAATTGCCATGAGAATCAAGGAAGTTAAGACTCATGCCAACAGTTAGATAGGAAAAGGCAACTCAGGGAGATTAAGACCAAGGCCTCTCCAACTCCAGTGTCCTTGCTCTTTCCACATCTTTACATAGAGACAGTGATGAGCCGATGACTGCAAAGGGCCCTTCCAGATCTGACATATTATTTCCAATAGTTTAATCCCAAGGTCCAGAATTTCATGTGTCTGAACTCACCTAGCCCCTGCCTAATCATCTGCCTGTGGCATGCTCTGGATGAGACAGGCCAGGGATGAGAGCAACAGACCAGCTCTGGCCCTTGTAGGAGTTTGCTTCTGTCCATCCAGCACCTCACACACAGCCCGGGGCTCTGCGGCCTCTGTCACCTGCCTGTTGGCACACCTGCCAGCTCTCCATTGCCTTCATCCAAGAACACAGATCACCCCCCAGGCTGTGTCCAGGAGAAAGTTTTAGAAAACAGTCTAAACTAAAAACTGCAAGCTAATATATGACACTCTGCTTGATGTTTTATGTGCACTAGCTCAGTAAGGTCTCAAAAATCCCCATGTCTATTTATTTATTTATTCACTTAGCCAGCATAAATATGAGCACCTTCTCTACGGCAGGCACTGTACTAGGTGCTGGGAAATAACATTAGCCACATTTTTATATACCTATGGAAAAGGAGAGGTAAGTGCCTCGTCGAGTAAGGTACAAAGTGGCAGAGAGCAAAAGATTTAAATGTCTGTCATAAGCTTGAAATGATGATAAGGTGATATTGCTCCCAAAACATCTCCAATAACTTACTGGCTCAATACCCAATAATATATAAAGTGCTTTCACATACATTACCTCATTTAACTCATCAAATCTATGGTTTGTTTTAAAGAAAATACTGTTTTCTCATATTCCCAGATGCTGACTAGGACAATAAAAGTAATTTTATCAAGAGTAGGTCTAAGTGTATCTTTTAACTTTTGATGAGTCATAGACCTTCAAGCATAGGGACAGAGCCTTTCTTCCCTTAAATAATAGATTAAGCCTAATGTACCCATCTGCCCAAAAAGTATCATGAGAAATGGTCAGCTCACAGATAGCAAATATTCTATTACCAAACTAAGACTATTTCTAAGCCAGTAACTTTAATTCAATTCAACATACACTTCCTAAATTTCTTCTGTATGCCCAAATGTATTTATTTTTCTATCTTACATAAGGTATACATTCCTAGGTATCGCAGTCTGATAGTTAGGCGGGAGATGGAGAAAGAAGATGGGGTGGGGGTGGGGGAAGAAGGTCATTTTCAGTCTAAAGGGAGTGGTTTGGTGCTGGTAGGTGGATAAGCAAATCCTGTCTTGTCACAGTTTTTCATAAGAAATCCCAAATGTAGATTTTTTTCTATAGTCACCTAAATTTTTATTTATTTATTTTTAAATGTTTATTCATTTTTGAGAGACAGAAAAGACACAGCATTAGCAGGGGAGGGGCAGAGAGAGAGGGACACACAGAATCCAAAGCAGGCTCCAGGCTCTGAGCTGTCAGCACAGAGCCTAACATGGGGCCCAAGCCCACGGACCGCAAGACCATGACCCAAGCTGAAGTTCGGATGCTCAACCAACTATGCCACCCAGACACCACTATAGTCACCTGAATTTTTAGAGGCTGTCACCTAACTCAATTTCATATTTGTTTTTAATACAATCAGGGTCAACTATGATAGGTCTACCTGCTAAATTCAGGCTGCAGGCAGCTGACGTGTAACATCTTGATTAGCAAAACCAGTGTTACAGGAGAGTAAGGAAAGCATCATAAGAGGGATTGTTTCCAGATCAGCAAGTGAAAAGCAAAATGGAGATGCTGTAAGTGGACTGTGAAACCAGAAAGGATGATAGGAGTTTCCCGCCTGCAGAACATTTTCCAGGGCCTCCCTCACAGGGAGTGTGCCACCAAACGAGGTTCTGAATGGGCATTACTTAACATAGCACCTGGCTCCTAGGATACAGTCAATGCTTTTAGTCCTGCTTTTATTCCTAGTAGCACAGAAATAGCTCAGATGGGGCTGTCACATGAGCTGTGTTACCTTTGGCAAGCTAACATCTCTGTGCCTCGCTTTCCTCATCTGTACACTGGGCTGGCATAGGCAAGCTTCAATAAATGCCAGCTGTTATTATTGCTATAGAGGTGGTGGAAGCCTTCCCAGAGTCAAATGTGATAAATGAGAAAAGAAAAGCTCCAAAGGCTGTGAAGACAAGCCAAATGTTTAGCAAAGTATTTTTGAACAGTTTAATTTGATTTTAGGCATATTACTTAACCCATCGGCACCTTAATTGCCGTAGGGTATAAAAACACAAAACCACTTCCCTAAGAGAGTTTGGGGGAAAATGTTCTTTGTACGTGCTAATGTGTCCAACAAGCATAACAATTATCAGACCAAATATTAAGTGTAAAATTCCTGTTCCACGAAACACACATGTAAGGGTGCCCAGAAGCACATGGGAAAATGGCATTCTCTTTTTGCTCACACTTCAGGAACTGTGTCATCACCCCCAATGGCTTGGCATTTGTCCATCCATCATCAGCTTCCAAAGTGCTTTTACACCCAACAGGCTCTCTGCTCCTCATACCCACCAGCGACGGAGAGTTCAGATAGCTGTGTCCCTGCTTTCCAGACGAAGACTTAGAAGCAGGGTCTCTGAACCCCTAACCCAAAGCATATGCCCATGTATCACCTTCCCCACCTGCATGCAGTAAGTAGCATGTGACTGCGAGGAAGAAAGGCTTAGAAAAATCTTAATTTAGGAGTCTGCTGAATTCTTTTTAATTTTGAGTCATTACTTATTAATATGACCAGTGTAGGCAGACTGAGGGTTAGTGTTACAGCAAATGAAAAGCAGAGAGTAGCTCTCTAATTACCCTAATGTTTCTAATAGCGTTACACAATGGGCATAGAATTATGTACAGAGCGAGGGGTAAAAATTGTATTAGACACCTCTGAACCTCTGAAACTGTATTATTTGGAACCTTGGCAAATGAGCAGGAAGTCTTTAAAAAAGATAAGATGAAGTCTGCATTTGGTGACCTACTTTAATTTGTACAAAAATATTTGGCTGTCACCTTCAGTATAAACTGCCTTCTTGGTGCCTTCCATGGTGCAGCCAGGGTCCACTGAGCTTGTAGCCCTGAGCTTCTGTACCAGTAATAGCAACAGGGGCCAACTCACCAACCTCTGACAGGGGCCACACTTCCCTGGAGTGCAAGGAGTCGCCCTTCAGGGAGCCACAGGAGGGGACCTGGGCTTCCCCGTGAGTCTTGTGATGTGGCGCTATGACTTCCCCAAATGAGAACAGAAACCGCTCTCCATACAGTCCCTGCAAAAATACCTGCCCCCAAACCAACTACCTTGGCAAATCTCCACATCTATCCCAGAAATGTCAAAAGTACAGCTACTCGTTGCAAGTTTCCGGTATCAATGACTTACAGAATCCTAAAATCATAGACTCGGGCAACCCAATTTCCCCATTTATAGTTGGGAAAGGGAGTGCTAGAGAGGGTAAGTGACTTCCTGAAGACAACACAGTAAGCAAGAGAGCAACGTCTCAAATGCCTGTGGTATCACAGGATAATCGTCCACTTCTTGAAACAACTGGGAAGCATCCCTAGCAATTCTTAGCCTTGTTGAGGCAGGAGTGGCTGCCCCTTCCTCAGAGCCCAACCCAGGCTCTTCTGTCCCCCACCGGTTTTCCAGTAGAGCCTTGTCTCCCCAGCTTTATGCGCAGCCCTCTACCTGGCTCCCCGAAGATAAGTACATCTCTCATCTCGGAGATCTCTACCTCTCATAACAGCAGAGAGACAATGGGTAATAGAAGCAACAAACCCAAGAACATTTAAAAGCTGCCAGAACCTTACAAACTTGTTGCCCATGGCCCATAATGTTGTCACATTTCTTTTCTGAAGAAGTTACTAGAGCTTCCACTTCTATTCCTGAAAGCGGAGATGAGGCTCCACCCCTCCATTCCTTAAGAAGCCATCTTCCCCTGCCCACCCAGCACCCGGCCCTCCATCTCCCACCTGGGTCACAGGAGCTAGCATTTTGAGGAATGGTACTACTGTTTCAACGGGCAGTTCTCCCTCAAGGGAAAGACTTCCCTTCCAGCTTTTTCTCACCTAATCACAACACAAAAAGGTAAGAGTAGTAACAAAAGCAAGCATTCATAAGAAATCTCCTCTTTGACCCCTCAGGGAACATTCCCAAGGCCTTTTCAGTCTCTGCAGGATCCTTTTGGGTGTCCAACTCATCATCAACTCCAAGTTCACTCTCCACAACCAGCCAGTCATCAATTCCTGGAGGCTGCGTGATGGGTAGGTGAATGGGGTACCTGCTAGGGCATCTCTGCATGGCCCCCACTTCTCAAGAAACCTGGAGGATGAGTCTCTTCTTAATACTCTTACGTCTGGCCCAGGGCCCTTCTCCTTCATTTCACCAGCAGATGCCCAACCTCTAGCGCCACCCTAAATTCTTAAAAGTATCAGTGCAATCTTAAACTCCTATGCAGACTTTTGAGTGTGCATGCCACATTCTCTCATACCGGAGCATATACCCCAGTCATCTCCAGGTCAGGTCTCCCCTAAATTATCTCCCTCTCCCTCTCTTTGGGGTAAAAATTGATAGAAATATCAAATTTTAAACCTCAACTTTATTTCACTTACTTTAATCCAGGCAGCCGATCACTGTGGAATGGGGGTGGGAGGGGTGGGAGCAGAGGGCTCTGTTCCCCTCCCAAAGGCCCTGTGAGCTGGGTTTATAGAGTGGCTGGAGTAAGCATCCAGTTTGGCCAATCCTACCCTCTTCAAAACATCTGGAAAACCATTAAAGGCAGAAGAAATCTCTTTTAAGTTTCCTGGAAAATCTACTTTTGTTTATTTACAAAGCTTAAAAAAAAATCACTAGGAGCTCCATTCTACCTACCCAAGAGAATGTCGAGCCAAAATGTTTGCACAAAGAATCACAGTACATTTTTATTGAGACAACTTTATGCTAGTTCTCTGTTCACGGGCTGACCCACTAATCTTATTTCAAGGAGGAAAAAAAAGGATTTTCAGGAAAAAAAAAAAAAAAAGGACAAGAAGGGCAATTTCATGTACAGGCACACTGTTTTCTGTGCTTCCCTTTATTGCACTTTGCACCTATTACCCTTTTTTTTTTTTTTTTAAACAAATTGAAGGTTTGGGGCCACCCTGTACCAAGCAAGTCTATGGGCACCATGTTTCCAACAGCATCTGCTCACTTCGTGTCTCTGTGTCACATTTTGGTAATTCTTGCAGTATTTCAAACCTTTTCTGTATTACTATATTTGTTATGATGACCTGTGATCTGTCACTTCCACTCCCTGAAAGCTCAGACGCGGCTTGGCATTGTTTAGCAAGGAGGTATTTCTAAACTGAGGTATGTGAATTGTTTTTTTTTTTTAGACATACTGCTTAACTGCACACTTAGACTGTAGTTTAGCATAAACAGAATTTTCTATGCATTGGGAAAACCAAATAATTCATTTAACTTGCTTTATTACGATACTCACTTTATTACAGTAGTCTAGCCCTGAACCTGCAACATCTCTGAGGTGGGCCTGCATAAAATTAAAAGATAAAACATGTTCTTTGATCCCTGTTTTATTAACAAAGAAACAGGCTCAGAAAGTTTGCCCAGCGTCACACAGCTATCCCATAACAGACTCAGGTTTGCCCGACTCCAAAACACCATTCTTTTCTTTCCACTACACCACCCTGCTTCATGTAATCCCAGAGACTGACACTCCTGTTTATTTCCTCTTTTGTGGCATTGATGCCTACTGTCCCTTGCAGATCCAGAAGGACAAAAGCACTGGATTGTTCCTTTCAAAGAGTGAAATTTAATGCATAACCACACATCTTGCCTACAAGGACGATGTCACTGAAAACCAAATCCTCCATGCTAGCCTGGTATCCTGTTAGCATTTCAGAATATTAGCAGCACCACGGTTGGCCAGTTACTGAGTATCTCAATAGGCAATAATTCAACCACAATTCTTTGATATTTGGAGTTCAACTCTGAGGTGTCTTGGGTGTCACTGCAGGAGCTTGGGTATGGCTTTGGGACCCCCACACCTCCGCAGGAGCAGAGGACGTGGGATAAAAGGAAGAGAAGTGCTCTAGACAGGCCAGGGGTAAAAAAAAATGGTTGGAGAGAGAAAGAGGGGAGAACTGAGAGCTCCCTTCTCATATTTCTGAAGTGAACAGCAAGGTGCAATAATAGATGATAAATCCCTCCATGAGACAGAGGCAGAGACAAGGAAAGAGAACATGGGGGACTTAATAACAAACATGCCCCATTATACTACCAGACCAAACAACACTGAGGGGCCCAGGAGGTGTTTCTCAAATTGGTAACAGACGACAAAACTGAGGCTCAGATTGCATATCTTGTTCAAGGTCAGCAAGCTAGTCAGTAACAGCAAGGGGACAAGGATCCAGGCTTCCTGACTCCTGGCCCGGGGCCCTTCCTATTCACAAGCTTCTGCAGACACCTGACAGGAGGCCTCCTTCCTTTAGGGGAGAGGTCACCAGGTTTCCAGGTCCCATTTTATGGGCAACTTGCTCTATAACCATAGACCTAGGTGAGCACCATGACAAACAGAAGGAAATATGGCACTATTTTTTTTTTAAGTTTTTCAATTTTTTTTTTTTTTATTTTTGACAGAGAGAGTGACAGAGTGTGAGCAGGGGAGAGGCAGAGAGAGACAGAAACACAGAATCTGAAGCAGGCTCTAGGCTCTGAGCTGTCAACACAGAGCCTAACACGGGGCTCGAACTTGTGAACCATGAGATCATGACCGGAGCCAAAGTCGGATGCTTAACCGACTAAGCCACCCAGGTGCCCCAGAAGAGTGGCACTTCTAATTTTTTTTTTTTTTAGTAATGTTTATTTGTTTTTGAGAGAGAGAGAGAGAGAGAGAGAGAGGCAGAGAGAGAGGGAGACACAGAATCTGAAGCAGGCTCCAGGCTCTGAGCTGTCAGTACAGAGCCCAACATGGGGCTCGAACTCACAAACCGTGAGATCATGACCTGAGCCAAAGTTGGACGCTCAACCGACTGAGCCACCCAGGAGCCCCGGAAGTGTGGCACTTCTAAAGGAGTCACTTACTGGTCAGTACCAGGTGATTATGGCCATATGGTAAATAAGGCCCAGTCCCTCTAATTTTTCAAGTTGAAAATCTGATTTTGTGAAAAATCTCCCAGCTTTTAAATGTTTGCTCTAAATTTTTAAAAACACTACACTGCTCAAATAAAACATATATACAGAGAAACATAAGCTCCCAGGTAACCAGTTCTAAATCTCATGCAAATGTAAAATAAAGAGCCAGACTAAATGGCTAGTTCCTGAGAGAGCACAGAAGCATGGAGTTATTGGTACTATAAATCCATATGCCCACCAAGCACTTGCTCTAATGCATACACACCAGTATTTTTCAAATACATGTAGATGTTATTACAAAAAAATTCAATGCAATTTCCATGGTTAACTAAATCCACTGTAGCTTTCCATAACTACTCATTTTTCCCCAATGAACTGACAGTAAAAATATAACCACTCCCATTTAAACCTTCATAATTTATGTCACAGGATTAAAAAAAAAGACCCTCATGTTTAGAACAGGTTGGAAATGATTGGACTACATAATTTCTAAAGTCCACATGTTTGTAATTCCAAGTCTACATGCTGCAGAGAGGTGGGAGACTGGGGAAGGAAGACAAACCCCCTCACCACACCAAGGTACGTACTCAGAACTCACCACACACGTGGCCATCATCATGAACTTATCATGAACTGTCTACCTCGTAACTGCTAGGACAAAGGAAGAAGAGCCAACACCACCACCAATATTTATGGAGCCCCCCCCCCACACACACACATAATTTATTGAACAATTATAATTCAGGCAAGTGAAAAAAATAACATAACCAGAGACAATCATCAAGCTTTTGTGGCAGTGGGAAAAGTCAGACTTTAGACTATCAGTCATAAATCACTGCTAGTTCATAACTGACCAGTGCAGCCAAGAAGCCCAGGAAGCTAGGAGGCCAGTTTAAGAGAACTTGGCCAGTTCTGGGCTGGCCTGAAAGGCCTCCCTAAGAAGTGCTGATTTGACTGAGCTGAGATCTTATGGGTAACAGAAGTTCATGAGCTGTGTGGGCATCTGGTGGGAGGGATGGGACATTCCAGCAAAGGGCCTCAGTGGGTGGCGATGTGATATTTCCTAAGAACTGAAAGGTCAATGTGACTGAAACCAAGTCAGTGAAGACGTCTGAGGTTTGAGATGAGGTGAAAGAGGCCATAGGAGACAGGGCACTGAGGCCTTCTAGTTACATTCAGAATGTCTGGGTTTTTCCTTTAAGAGGGAACGCAAAGTTGGTACCTCACACAGGGCCTACCTTACAGCAAGCGTACAGGAAATAAACAGTAAAACTGGCAGGGGATGAAGCCAGAGACATGAGCAGCTGGGTCCTCAAAGGCCCTGTGAAATACACTTGAGCAGTGTGAACTCCATGTGAAGAATCATGGGCTGCCCTGGAGGGATTTAGGCATATTGTAAAGATGACTCAGCTTCCAAGAATGGATTCTTCTTGGAATCATTCTTCTCCAGAATGGATTCGAAACATGCAAGATTAGAAACAGAAAACCTAGTGTGCAGATTATTGCAGTAATCCAGGAAACGGATGGTGGTCGCCCCGATTTAGGGTGGCGACAACGGGAATGGACAGAAGGAAGTGAGGGCTTAAAGGAAGAGGCAGAATGGGCAGGCCTCAGTTCCTTTCCAGCTCTGGGATGGGGGGTCGGTGGGGGAAGAGTGGGGAACTCAGGAGGACTCTCAAGCTCCTGTCTTTGGCACTTGGGTCAACAGTGGTGTGGCTGACTGAGGAGAAGCTGGTTTGGAGCACAACTTCACTTTGAACGCTCAGTCTGTGGCACCTCTGGGCCACCCAGGGGGAGCTGTCAAAGAGGCAGTAAAAAGTTCCAGGCTGGGACACTGGCAGTAGCAGAGACAAAAAATTGCACTGTGAGACAGATCAAAGAAAGTGAGGGAGGAAGAGACAGAAGCAGTCACCAAGGGTTAAAAAGCATTCAAGTCTGTCCCTTACACGTTAAACAGAAAAAGGAGAAAACTAGCAAGAGTATGTTGTCACAGAAGCCATGGGAAGAGAGGTTAGGGGAGAAAGGTCAGCGACGTCAAACTGGAGAAGGAATGACAAATCACAGCAATATGCCCTGCTTTGTTCTGGTTTTTCCTTCAGGACTTTGATCATAATATGTACATTTCTTTTTTCATTGTCCAGCTCCTCCTAAGACTTGTGTCAACAATGTGAAGGGTTGTTCCGCACTGTATTTCTACTGCCTAGCAGAGGGGCTGTTGCTGAGGTCCTTCAAGGTCTCCGTTGAAAAAATAGAGGATGCACACACGAATGTGTAACAAAGAGAACCTGCAGATGAAGGAGGCAGGAATAATCTCTAGGGCCTCAGCCAAAGCAGCCCGCAGATAGAATGGGATCCAAGAGACAGAGACAGGGGTTGGTTGGTCTCAAATGACAAAAATACTGAGTAAAATTGTTTCCCATCAGTCCTCTCTTCCCCAAGAATTAGACATTATAAAACCCTTTCCCAGGGTGCGTCAGTGGCTCAGTCATTAAGCATCTGACTTTGGCTCAGATCATGATCTCACGGTTCATGAGTTCAAGTTCCACATCAGGTAAGCACAAGCCCCACATCAGGTGAGCCCTACTTCTCTCTCTCTCTCCCTCTGCTCCTCCTGGGATTCTCACTCTCTCTGCTCCTAGGTCACTGGCTCCTTCTCTCTCTCAAAACAACAACAACAACAACAAAATCCCTTCCCATGAGCTGCTACATTGTGCAGATGGGTTCACCAATCTGGGATACTTCTACTGACTTCCATTGCCACCGATATTCTACTGTGTGAAAGCCATGAGTAAGTAGGTTGGGAATAGAGCTTCTCTAAGGATTCTAATTCCAGTCTCCTGTATCATGAGCACTAGCATCTCAAGAAGTTGTTTCATCCCAATGACTGACCTTGCAGCATGATGACAACGATAAAGACAAGCCAATGCACAAACACCTGCGCTTACAAAGCAGGGAAACTGGGCAGAGTGATTTACTTGAACACTTTTCAAAAACAGTCACAACACTGAAGAGGCAGATGCCTTGGGCCACATAAAATCCAATTCAATTTATAAATTTTGATTTCAAACTTTGTCAAGGGTACCTTTGGCATCTGTCTTTCACTGAAAAAAGATCTGCTCCCCATCCTCCCCACAACGATAGACTACATTAACTATGTCCTAATTAAATGCTCTAAATCTGGAATGAAACCCACTGGGGAGGGGGGGGTGGAAGTGGAAGAGAGAGAGGAAAAAGCCTTCATAAAACTGCCCTAATTTACTTAGTATCAAGGGCCTAGTTGACCTTTATACAGCTTTAAATCAATCACTTAACTGGGACACGCCTTCTTTCTTTCAAAACGGAGAGACTGTGGAGATGATGAGATGTAATACAAAGGACTTTCAATAAACATAAACCACAAGCCTCAAAGGAATGTTTGTCCTGAGTGCTGCCAAGGAAGGCCTAATGATGGAATGACAAGACTCTGGACCAGGAACCAGAAGAACCATATGAGCCACTGGTTTGCAGGGTAACACAATCACCATCTTCTCCACCTTACCCACCACGCTCTTCCTTCCGTCCACCCCTCAGTGTTTGGCACCACCTCACATCTAGATACCAGCAATTAACACAGAACCTGGGAAAGCAAGGCTACTTGTGTTTTGGAGAGGTACAAGGAGGGAAGGAGCTGGGTTCCTGGGTTGGAATGGAGCCCCCATGGCCAGCTTGTGCAAGTGACTTACCTGCAGTGGTTTCCTCATCAGTAAAGTCGCAACAGGAACAGTACCCTCATCATAAGACTGCTGTGAGGATTAAAGGGGTTAATGATTATAAAGCATTTGGAACAATCTGTGTCCAACAGCGGGGACATATTTCCCAACCACCACCATTTGGGCCTTGAGCAAGTCACTGTCCACCATGGGGTAAAATTTCCCCACCAGGAAAATGCTGGGGTGGGTGAACTGATCTCAGGAAGATCCCCACTGGCTTAACTTGTCTGTAATTCTTTGAATCCTATTACAACTCTAAATCCTCCTAAGGCTCTGAGCCCCCAGTCCAGCAGCAGGGAGGGACAGTAGTTGGTGGCTCTCCTTCAGGTCCCAAGATGGCATCCTCGCCCCTGGAGCTGCACCTCCCCCCAAGCATAGGCTGGCCCAGAGTCCTGCGGTCAGTCCACCCAGCCAGCCCCTCCCTTCCTATACATACAGGATGTTCAGAGATGAACATGTTCACCATGAGGCTCACAGCTGTGGAGACAGCACAGGTGTGAGAAAAGGACACACTTCACAGGAAAGAAACTGGACAGGGAGAGACAAGGAACAATCAAAAGACAAAGGCAAACACGACAGACCAGAAATACACTGTGCCCGTGAGGTTATTTATTTAGCATCCTTCACCTAATAGCAATTAAGAGACCTCCAAATGATACAAGGTGGCTCTGGGGCAAGGGAATACTCTGTGCCTAAAGCACAGCCCTCTCAGTGCCTCACCCTCCCTTCAAACCGAGGCAGACCCTTCCTCAGGAGCAAAGGCTACTGAGTGACCCATCTCAGGGGTAAGCACCTTTCTCAGGAACCAGTCACTTGTTGGACACTTACCTAACCTCCACTCTGCCCAAAAGTAAAATCAGTGTTCAAGATGATTAAGTCTCCTCTCCTTTATGGGCCTCCATTTCCACTTCTGTAAAACGGGGGAGGGAGGAACTCAGGCCAGCTAATTTCTAAGTTTCCTAGCAGCATTAGTTAAAACTGTAATATCCCAACAGTGATTTCCATTTTGCAGGAGGAAAGGGTTTTTTGTTTGTTTGTTTAATGAAATACAAAAGAAGGTTCGTAATGATTTGCTGCTCTCTGCCTGAAGCTAGATTTCTGGGGTTCGAATCCTGACACTACCAGTAACTCTGTGACATTGGGCAAAAATTTAGCCTCTCTGTGCTTTAGAATGCTCATCAGAAAATAAGAATAGGAAGAATAACCTTTCTTCATAGGTTTGTTGTTAGGACTAACTAAGTTAACACACATGAAGTATAAAGTATTTAGAACTGTGCCTGGAACTCGGTAAAAAATTATTTCAGTGTGATTATTATTTTCAAAGTTATACAGTGTTTCCGCTCAAAGGGAAAATTTATTTGGGAGACAGTATACTAGGACTAACACCAACACACACACACACACACACACACACACACACACACACACACAGCAGGTGGACAGGTCACCTGGGGTCTAGTCAAGATTCTGCCCCCAAACTAGCTGCAGGCTATGGATGAACTACTGCCCCTCCTTGGGCCTCAGTTTCCAGAGCAGACAGCGCATGAATTTCTCTGAAAGTATTCAGATCAGAGGTGATATGCTGGCAGCCACAGTGTACTATTTGACCTCCAGTTTTAAACCGCATGATGTTCCTTTAATATTTGATTTTAATCTCAATATTTAAAAATCTGGAGATTTCATGTAAAAATCCAGATCCATCACCGGGTGTCTTAAAACTTCCAAAGTCTGATCGGTCCTGGCTCCCCAGCGTTGGTTCTTGAAGTATGGACTCTGGACCAGCAGCAGCTGCATCGCCTGGAAACTTAGTAGAAATGCCTTTCTCAGGCCGGATCCCAGACCTACTGTGGGAGAAACTCTGGGAGGGGGGCGGGCAATCTGCTTCAACCAGCTGCAGCACTGCAGCAAGGAATGACAGGCCAGGCAGGCATCTAGGGGCAGCGCCCCGCCCCCCCCCCACCCTTAGACAAGAGGCTGAGTGTGATCCCATACCCCTGTGCACCACCCTGCACCCCAGCATCCCTGATTCGGAGACCAAGGTCCAAAGGCCCACCAGCCCTGATCTGGAGGGACCACCCCTTCTCACGGGAGGGTCAGGAGTCCCTCAGGCACCGTGCACCGTTAGGGCTGTGTTGTTCCGAATCCGAAACAGAGCCTTTCTGAAAGCAGGCTGTGCACACCAAGGGCACAGCTGAAAGAACAAACTGTTGAGTTCCTTTATTAATCACAACCCAATCCGCACAAGCAGCTGCTATGAGGAACAGCTGTGGCTGCTAACAGGGTGATCTTGAAGCCGCCTAGAAAGTGCTTACAAGTTGAAGACCCATAACAGGCACGTGCGGACCTGCAGTCCGTTGGCTGGGTTCCTCCTCCTGACCCTGCAGGGCCTCCCTGGTGCAGAAATCCTACCCCCTCCACATCCTGAGACACAAGGGGGTGGGGGCAGGGGGAAAGGTTTTTAGAATTAGCATAATACAAAGAATCTGGGGTGAGTTGCCAAGGCCTCGAGGTGGATCCCACCTGAACCATTTAATGGCCGTGAATTACTTAACTTCTCTCGACCATGGGTTTCATGGGTTTCTTCCTACGTTAAAATAGACACACAAAAAACACCTACCTCAGAGGGTTGTTGTGAGCAGTCAAAATGAGATCATGCATATGGAAGTATTTTGTAAACTGTGGAGGACTAGATACATAGAAGGGCTTATTATTAGCCCATGAAAACTGCAGTTTGACCCATAAATCATCTAATATAGGACTCACTGTTTCTAGCCTACGGCTATCAGAGGTGAAATCAGAGAATCTACACAACTACAAAGGGCCTTTTGAGGACCTGTAATCCAACCTTTCTACATTGTCCCCCTCCCCCTAATCCCTGAATACGGAAAGCAAGTGCCCAGCCAAAGGGCGGGTCCACCTGGAAAAACCTCTCTACCTGTAGGAAGCTCCCTACATTCCAAGGTGGGCAACCCATTCTTTCCACCTCAGGCCTAATCTGAACAGAGACCAGTCCTCCTTGCAGAGGCCAGATCAGACTTGCTATAATTTAAGCAGCCTTGAAAACTGCTTTCTTTCCAATTTACCCCCACCTAAGGGTCTCTGCACATGTTGTTCTGTTTACCTAGAATACTCCTTTACATAGGCTTGCTTCGGATGGTCGGCTCCTTCTTATCTTCCCATTTCAAATGTCTCTGCTTCACAGAGCTCTACTCTCCGACTCTTCACTCCATCCCACCCAGTTATACCCTCCGTCATAACATACTGTTCCTCTTTAATAGCGTGCATCCCTATTTACTGGCATGCTTAAATCTTGCTGAATCCCCCAGAGAACATCAGTCCCACGGAGGCAGTGACCTCGCTTCTCTTACTCACCACTCTGTGCACTTACATAGTAATTGCACTACAGTAATTAACACTAGGACACGGTAGGCACTCCTGCATATGTTGAATGAATTTATGAATGAATGCTTACACCATTCAATACATCCTGTAGATATTCAAACACTAGTTAGAAGAAACAAAAATCTAAGCAAAACTTATACCACCTCCTATTGCTGACTTAACTTACAAACAGTAATCATGTCTTCTTGTGTTCAGGAAAAAATATTTTAAAAAGACAAATTGAACAACAGCTCCCAGTGTTAGCTTTGTTCATAGCGACGCTGTACCTAGTTATCTGTCTCTTTATCTTTTGCAGAGGGCATTTATGAAAAGACACTTAAGTGGATAAAAAAACAGCTATTTCCTAGAGACAGAGCCTCACAGAACAGCATAATTACGAATGTCCTTAAAGAGATTACTCAGCTGGTAAGTACTCAGCCAGGTCTGTTGTGAACACTGTCACGGACCCTAAGAACCAGTTGGGCAAGGCCTAACAATCAGACCTGGAGAATGTATACCCATGGGGCATGCACTTACCCATCCCAATCTCAGCAAGCCTCTCTCACTATATATCCTTGGCCCAAGGGGAGAGCAGAAAAGCCCAGAGAAGAATGAAAATGGCTACCCTTGCCCTTGTCTGACTCACCTTTGCCCTTGTCAGACTCACCCCAGAACCCCTAGATGTCTAAAGGTAGGAATGCACACGACCTCTTTGTAGACCATGTGCTATAACAAAAGACACTTGAGATCTGGGTTGAGTCCTGTTCTACAACTTACGCTAGGACCTCCAACTAAGTGATAACACCTTCCAGAGTCTCAGGACCCCAATCTGTAAATGAGGGCTAATACTTCCTACACAACCATTCTCAAAGGACTGTTCAGAGAATAATACTATACCACATCAAATATGAATATGTACTGTAATCTATAAAGCACTGCACTATGGTTAAATTATTATGGATGGCAAATAATGGCCGTTTATAATAAAGAATTGCTAGAGAGGCGCCTGGGTGGCTCAATCAGTTAAGCATCCGACATCAGCTCAGGTCATGATCTCACAATTTGTGAGTTTGAGCTCCATGTTCGGACTCTGTGCTGACAGCTAGAGCCTGGAGCCTACTTCGGATTCTGTGTCCCGCTCTCTCTCTCTACCCCTCCCCTGCTCATGCTCTGTGTTTCTCTGCCTCAAAAATAAACATTAAAAAAAATAAAAAAATAAAGAATTGCTAGAATTTGGCATCCAGACATCTGGAGGTTGACTGATAAGCATAGGAAACACCTTCCTGGGAAAGAGGACTTACACCCCTCTCTGCATTTTGTAAAGCCCCAAAGGCAGACATACAGGTGTTCCATGACTACCCCAGATGGCTGTGGAAGAACAGTCAGGGTCTACAGGGAAAGGGACATTCCCACAACTCACTGTTTGCTGCTTCTGTTCAATAAGCTACAGCCATCAGTTGGGACATTTCTTAAATTGCCCTGCAATCAGTCTTAAGGCTACTATTCTTGGAATCTAGAAAAATAGCTTTTCTAGATTTTTCTCCTACTAAATAAAAAGATTAGATCAAGATTTCCTTGACTCCAGAAAAGATGATTTAGCATGGCTTTACAGGAGGGAAGATTCAGAGACAACGTCAGAAAGTGTTCACTCCTTGAAGCTTCACACAGAAATCAAATCACTTAACACTCTGCGAGCAGCTACTGTGTACCTGACGCCACTGAATGCTGCAAAGATAAATAAGCCTTGGATTCTTTAACCTAGCATGGGGAAGAACATGCTGAGGGCTATAAAAGGGGACAGGTGTTAGGAGAACACAAAGGCAAGGTAAATTGTCTTCTCCTTGGAGACTTTTAGGAAAGCTTCATGAGTCAAGTGGCATTGGAGCTGGAGCTGGAAGAAGAAGACAAAGCAGAGGTAAAGTGTCGTTGCTTAGAATCTGAGACTCTTGGGGCACCTGGGTGGCTCAGTCAGTTAAGCATCCAACTCTTGATTTTGGCTCAGGTCCCAATCTCAAGGTTCTTGAGATCAAGCCCCATGTCGGGCTCTGCACTAAGAGCAGAGTCTACTTGGGATTCTCTCTCTTGATCTCTCTCTCTCTCACTCTCCCCCTCTCCCTCTCTCTTCTTGCCCCTCCCCTGCTTGCATGCATGCTCTCTATCTCAAAATAAGTAAATAAACTTTTAAAAAAAGGAGCTAAAACTCTTAACTGTCTCTGTGAACAGATTATCTTGACAAGCTGGTGAAGCCTATGGGCACCTGCAAAAATAGTATATTTAGATGAAAATGATAAAATTACATAGGGCTTTAAAGAAAATCTCTCTCTCTCTCCCTGTGTGTGTGTATGTATATTTATGTATATGTATAATATATATACATATATATTTTTTTTTTTTTGAGAGAGAGAGCAAGAGTGGGGGAGAGGGGTAGAGGGAAAGAGAGGGAGGGAGGGAAAGAGAGAGCACGTACAAAGGAGGGGCAGAGGAAGAAAGAGAATCCCAAGCAGGCCCCATGCTCAGTGTAGAGCTCGACACTGGAGCTCAATCTTATGACCCTGAGGTCATCAATATCATGACCCAAGCCAAAATCAAGAGCTGGATGCTCAACCGACTGAGCCACCCTGGTGCCCCTATAGAAAATCAATATTAAAGCACAAATATACATTTAAAAAGTAAATCTGTGATAGAGCACATGTGACTTTATTAATGCATTAAATAAAACCTAGCAGCAAGTCTAAGAGACACAATAATTTCAAAGCAGCGATAAAGAATTTTTTGAGATATCTGCAAGGATTCTAACATGAAATGAAAATATCTGATTTCCATTAGCAAGAAAGGAAAAAATAGAGGTACTGCTAATACCACTATGATCTATTACCTGCTTTTATAATGGAAGAAAATGCTATATTTCAGTTAGACATTAATAAAAATAAAGATGTAATTTTTTCCATTCAAGTTCACAGACTCTATGTTATTACTTCCATGGACCTAGATTAAGAAATCCTCATAGAGAAAACAGTCTAGGCAAAGGAAGGAAGTGAGAAATATGGGTAGTATTCTGTGACCACACAGAACATGCAAACACAAAGAGAGAAGATGGCGGTGAAAGGCAGGTAAAATCCTCACAAGTCGACAATGTCAAGGTTCAACGTCCCCAATTATTAAATCACAGAATGTGATTTAAGTTCTCAAACAGTATCTCCTGAAATAAAAGATGAATGAAGAAACTAGGAGAACATTTGTCCACAGGTTTTAGTTTAGAACTCCTTTTTCTAAAGTGTGGTCAGGGCACCTGGGTGGCTCAGTTGGTGAAGGGCAGACTCTTGACTTTGGCTCAGGTCATGATCTCATGTTCGTGAGTTCAAGCCCTGCATCGGACTCTGTGCTGATGGCACAGAGCATGCATAGGATATTCTCTCTCCCTCTCTCTCTGCCCCTCTTCCATTTGCTATCTCTCTCAAAATAAAAAGAAATAATTTTTTTTTAAAGTGTGGTAGATGACAGAATATGGATAAATTTACCCAGAGAAATCATGTATCTGTAAGATATAAGACTGTGTGCATGTAAGGATGAGTGGGTATAAGTGTGTGTAAAAACATACATGTCTAGGGAAAAAGTGCATGTCAAAATATTAATAGTGATTCAAATTGAGGAATGATTTTAGTTTATTCTTTGTATATTATATAATTGGAAAAGGGGCAAAAAGAGGTTCCAGAGAGGTTAGGAGACTTACTCAGGGAAACACACATACTACACAGTACAAAACAGAGCCGGTACCAGAATTTAGAAACGTCCTTTGTCCTGCACAAAAGTTTTCAGATCCAGAAGTGAAGGCACCTGAACACAGGATATAGCTATAATGATTAACCCCAGCTTACATACTCAGAAATTGAGGCTCAGAATCTAAGTGACTTGCCCAAAGTCACACAGCAAATAACTGAATGAGTCAGGGCCAGCATCCAGGTCTCCTCCCACTCCTGACCATAGAGTGAGTAGTGTCGTTGTCAAAAGCAAGGGTTTTGCAGCAGCCTGACTCCAGTGAAGTCCCAGCTATGCCACTTCCTTGTTGGTAAACTTGGGAAGTTCCCGAATTTTCCCCTGTAGTTCTTGACGTCAGAGGGTTATGGTGGCGATTCAGTGATACAATGATGGAAAGCCCTATCACAACCTCTCGTGCAGAGTGAACACCCTAATCATCTCAATCGCCATGCCTCCCTGCCTCTGTCCCAAGTGGAAGGACTCCGTTTACAAGAACTAGCAGGAGAGGGGCGCCTGGGTGGCGCAGTCGGTTAAGCGTCCGACTTCAGCCAGGTCACGATCTCGCGGTCCGTGAGTTCGAGCCCCGCGTCAGGCTCTGGGCTGATGGCTCAGAGCCTGGAGCCTGTTTCCGATTCTGTGTCTCCCTCTCTCTCTGCCCCTCCCCCGTTCATGCTCTGTCTCTCTCTGTCCCACAAATAAATAAACGTTGAAAAAAAAAAAAAAAGAACTAGCAGGAGATATCCACCATTAGGCTCAGCAGCCTGGGTCTAGCCTCCAGTCAACTGGGATCATGTTCGTTGTGCATAGGGGCAGCTCTGGTGGATGGAAAATGAGTGGCATCAGGCCTCACACAGGACAGGATGTCAGAGTGCTGATCAGACAGTTTCGAGATCTCTAGGGATTCTGATTCAATAGGTCTGAAAGGGGACCAGAGATTCCAAATTGTTAAAAAAAAAAAAAAAAAAAAAAAAAGCTGCAGGAGAGTCTAAAGAGCTAATATTCAATAACAAGTTCTCAGTTTGACAAGAAAGAATCCAATATTTCTGTGTAAACATAAGGGGTCCAGTCTAATCACAAGCGATGCATTAATCCAATAGGTAGCAGACAGAACAAGGCATCAAGGGGGACTCAGAAATCATCAACAGTTTTAGGGCTCCTCTGTCAAGGATGAAGGTCAGCAGTGCCCAGAACCACAGAGGGAGAACTGAAACCAACCCCAACGAGCAGCAAAGATAAATGGTCGGAGGGCTCTCCCTGACCTAGATGCCTAATACTTTCAGCACCAGAGCAGACTTCAAATACAATCTTGACTGTTACACCGATACAGCACATTAGTGACCAGAACTCTAAGGGACTTACCAAGACTTGGGGGCCCACAAAGCAACAGCAGAATAAACTCCCTCAATAAATACTGCTGGATATATTCATTAGGAGAAAAATGACATTCAAACACTGGAAAGACGGGGCTTCAAAAGGGTCTACTCTGAAGACACAGAAAGTACTTAAAAATATGATAGATCTGGCAGCAACTCAGAAGCACTACACTGTAGGATTCTCAGGTGGCTACAATGTATTTATGGACCTAAAAGGAGACAAGAGCCAGCAAACTACTTAACCACTTTCCTCCAGGTAGTGGGCAAAGGAGAAGAGGGAGGGGTCTCCAAGGGCCCATAGGAATTTCTCAAAGTCTCTACTCACTATGCAATCCCTCAGGACCCTGCATCCTGTTTGGCAAGCAGTATAACAATCGGCAAGTATATGTTAAATGCACAGGCATGATAATATTTATCCTCACAAAGTTTTTGGAACAAAATAACACAAATTAATGGATTTATGCAAAGTAGTTAGCACCATGGCCAGAGCATGGTATGAACTTAAAAAATGGCAGTGCATGTTAGAATTAATCATGCCTTCTATAGCCAGAACCTATATTCTCCTCGGCTGCCTCTGACTGTGCTCCCTAGTTCTAATACCAACCTGCAGAAATAATTCCAGGTTAAGTTCACTAGATTTTTGAATAATGCCCATGTCTTTAAATAAACAATAAAATAATGTATACATTCCTTTTCAGTTTACAAAGTGACTTCACATTCACACGCAATTCAGAAATGATTCATTACCGTTACCCATGTTTAGTAGACAAAAAATCTAAGACCACCCCACTAGCAAAGAGGCAGACTAGAACTACGACCAGAACTACAGATTTTAACATTTTATTATAATGGCCATTATTTTCTCAACCAGAAATTCAAACAAGTGACTTTATTATGGAATAAAATACTTGAACTCAGACTGTTCCAGAAATCAGCTCAGACGCTGCTTGGATCACCCTAACACTATAGCTGAAATCAGAAACAAAATCCTAAAAGAAGAGGTAGGAATTTTTGTAAACAAAGCCTGTACTCTGCACTTAATGCATTTATTCTTAATAGTTTCTCCAGTAGAGAAGAGGAATATGTCTTATTAGAGGCAGGCTGTTGTGAGTTTGAGCATTATCAGTACCATTTATTAGCCATGAGACCCTAGATGCGTCTTAACCCTAGTAAATTTCAATACCCTCATCTGTGTAATGGGAAAGCAATACCTACTCCTACCACTGTGCGAAGTTCCTGGCCCTGAGAAGGCAATCAGTAAATGAGAGCTATTCTAATAACTATGCCACGGTATCTACCATTTGGACTGTAGGGTAAGTGACCGCTCGGCTCCTTCCTGGCTTCTATAGGTCCTGCATACCTCCTGTTCTGCATCTGTTCAATGGGGACACAACCAGTCTCCATCTAACCTCACCAGGGAATGAAGATAACAAAAGAGCTGGCAGAGACATTATGCAAATACCAAATATTATTAAAACATTAATGAACTCTGGCAATTTCCCTGAATTTTGATAAATGGTGTTTATTATGCACTGCCAGCCTCTCACACAATCTGGGCTCTCAAATATTAACTAGATAATAACAGCAATCATTCTCCTAAAAGACCAAGGTGTAGAGAAATTAAGAGTGAGTCTAGATGGTTCCAGCCAACATCTGCCTCAAAGGAATCAGAATCTCTGTACAAACACAGAATGTCAGGAAGCTCACAGAGACCACAATGACCGCCAACAGGCTCAGATTAACCCCAAGGCCTATTAAGAACCCTGCTTTGATAGGACAATGGACTTTCTTGGTGCTGACAGGTCACTGATTATGACAACTACCTACCACCACTATACTCTTCTGCATAAAGTTGCCTCCAAACTAGACAGAACAAAAAGGGCCTGAGAAGGGGGCTAGGGTTCAGACTAACAATCTTATAGACAGAGAGAGGCTGTTCCCCCAGCTGCCTAAAACCAGAAGTAATGTTATCCACAGCTCCACTAAAGGGGCTTGCACCAAATTCCTCTACTGTTTCATTCTGTGTGAGGGGATAATGTTTTTAAACTGCTAACAATCCTCAGGTACAGCCAGCTCAGACAGAAGCAGAACAAAGCCAAGAGGAGTCACCCCCCCTCCAAAAAAAAACCTACCAGAAATAAGGGCCTGGTGCCACCCCAGTGACACCTTAACAAGCTGAGGGTCATTAAGACACCTCATTTGCATATTCATGAAAGACTCAAGGCTGTGTGGCAAGTGAAACAAAGTGCACAAAAAGAGATTTTGTTTTTTAAGCCAAGCGAAAATCCGCTTTAGAAAAAGTAAATCCACACGGGGACCCTGGCTGTCGCCAAACCTTCACTTGTCTAGAGCAGCCAGCACCTCATTAAAGGAAAGCAAGGAACTCACAAATGAATGCAGCACCACACACAGGCAAGCTCATTTGGCCATCTGCCTTCTAGTGTCCAGAGGGGCAAAAGGCTTAAATGACACTCTCCTGAATTTTCTCTCCTGCAGGTGGAAATAGCAAATTCCCAGGGGGGCAAGAAAGCCTTCCCTTGCAAGGTCAACTGGATAAAAAGGAATAGAAGGGAATTTAGCTTACCTGTCAACACAATGCCTCTGGTGACATTAAACACATGTATATATGAAGCACCCCAGAATCATTTACCCTTCACATCTGGGTGAAGGCTTTGCTAAATCAGTGTCTCTGCCATGGGGTTAGCAGAGAAGCTCCTAATGAGCAGGGTATAGTTAAACTTACCCCTCCCCACACCCACCCATTTTTTTGTTCCATGACTATCCTGAGTGATGGTGACCCAGCACCTTTCTCTAGAAAACAGTCTAGAGCAGGAGACATCGGAATTGATGCGGGGGCTGTAACAACACAATGGCAGACTTCCATTATTTATGTCAAAGAGAAAGGCCATGATTAAGCAGCTGAAATCACTGCCCTGAGCCTTCTCTGCATATCCCCACCCTCCTGACAATCACTGTACTTGTTTTCAGATCTGGAAGCTCACTCCCACCAGGTTAGGGAGTTGTTTAAAAAAGAAAAAAAGGAAAGAAATACATTTAATTCTTCTAAACAGTTGAATGGTCGAGTATCTCAATAGGGAGCTTTTCAACCTCCTACACAATTTAGGATCCGCTTGGGCAGCATGGAGCAAAGGGTGAAATCCAGCCCCAAGTTTCCACAGACTTTCTCCAACTTCCCAAAGCGTTACTATTACCAGCCCCCCACACGTTCAATATGTATTAGCCCCGACTTGGACTTGGGCTCTGGGAGCAAGAAAATGAGGGAATAAGGTACCCCATGATAGCACCAGCAACGACAGCCAGCCAGCTGACATCCAAGTAAATGGTAGCAGGAAGGCAAAAAGCGCTGTTTTCCTCAAGCCCTTTTTCAATAAGATTTTCCACGACCTGGGAAACTGGCTGAGGACGTATTTGTAGAGGGCACAGAGCCCCGTGTTAGGGCAGCGCCACACTCGAGTCCCAGTTCTGCGAAACGTTAACGGCCAGGCCACGTACTGCATGCCCCCAAGGTTGCACTGGTGGGGCTGCAAGCTACGTGGAAGGAAGCCCCCAACAGCGGACACTCACGCTATGTACCTCAGCAGTAATAATTCGAACGACAGGACACTTGAGGGGGGATTTGCTCTCCAGGTCGGCTTCATGATTCCCCTTTACACACCATCCGACTATCTGTTGAGGGACCTGTTAGGTGCCCGGCTTGAGGGTGGGAGTAGCGGCGTTATTCTAACCCCCGAGGTCTCCAGGATTCGAAACTAAGGGCGCCTCTCTGGGCCAGCGCAGGGAAATTACACAAAGAGGAGGGGGCTGGCGCTTCTTGGGGTCGGAGCTCAGAGCCTTGTCATTTACGAGCTGGGAGTGAGGAATTCCGACCTCTGCAAGAGCCCCGGAGAAGCACAGGAAATGCTTCCGAGCGCTTCAAAGGGAAGTCGATTTGCAAATCAAAGTTGCAGGAACTCCGGGCGCCCAGCCTACTCGAGCGGGTTACTAGGGAACACCCAACAAGTTTGGTCACCGGGGGCTTGGCATGACAGCGCCGCGCCGCAAGACTAGAGAAGCAACTTGTCGCTCGGGCGCGGAGCCAGAGCCCTGCGCGGTCTCCGCGCCCCAGGCTCTGGCCAGGACCCGAGAGTCGGCGTTCGGAAGGCGCAGGTCCGAACCTCCGGAGCCAAATCCCTTCATCGAAAGGCGCCTCGGGGTCTCACCTGGACCGCGCGGTTTCCAGGGGCTTCCCCCCAACAGGGCGAGGTTTCACCACCAACTCTTCACCTGCCTACGAGCCCCTGGCCGGTGAGAAATTAACAAAAGAGCCAGCGAACGGGGTTAGAAGGGAACCCGGCGCAAAGTATACTAAGGAAGGCAGCTCGGCTTGCGGCGAGAAAGAAGGGAAGAGCGGAACAGGGATGGGTTCTACCACAGGCACCCGGCTCCGGGAAGGAAAGCCAGAAGGAGAGAGAGTGCGAGAAAGGGGGAATGGGTTCTCTACCCCTCTTCTCATCACACACACACGCGCACACACACACACACGCACACACCTCCCCCTTTTTCCTGCTTACCCAGCATGGAAAAGATGAAATCCTTGGCTGTGTGAATCTCCAGCGCTCTCTGGTCGTCGTATTCCCGCTGGTCGTGCTTCGTAAATTCTTGGATGAGTTTGTTCAATTCCTCCACCCGAGCTCCCGACCTGAAATCCAGCTCCGGGAACGTTGGCTTGTTGTTACAGCCCAGGGACGCTGCCTTGCTGGCGGTGGGAGCCGCCATCTTCATGCAAAACGCGCCGAGTAGCAGCTCCGCGGCGGCGGCAGCACCCACCCCCGCCCCCCACCCCGCCCCCCCCGGGCCTCCTCCCCTTGCCGGCTCCCTGGCTGCGGCCCCGGCCCGTGGGCGGGCTGGCGGGCGGGCGTCTGGGCGGGCGGTCCCGGCTCCGTGCGCTCCGGGCGTCCGGGCTTCGGCAGCAGCTGACTGCAGCGAGGGTGCGTGTGTGGCCCCGACACCCTTCCCTGCGGCCCCACGCGGGCCCCGATGCTGCAGGTCCCTGCCCTCCCCTGGCCCCGGCTGGCAGAGGCGACCGTGGTCGTACAGCCAACCCGAGCCTCCCCCCGGAGCGAGGAAAGTGAAGTGGAAACAATGTGAAATTCACCAGCTCTGAAATCAACAAGCTGCCGGCTCCGGTGTTACGGAGCCAGCACCAGCGTCCCCATTTAAAGGGACAGCGCACCCAGTGGAAAGAAAAATAAATAAATGACAGAGGTCTGCGCGCCTATGCCACTTGCCAATCTGTACCAAGCAGACGTGCGAGTTGTGGGCTATTATTTCTCTACCTCCACCCCCTTTGGGGGCAGGGCTTGCCAAGCTCATTCAAGGAGGGGGGAGTCTTCCTCTGTCTGATTTTAAGGGCGGTGTTCTGAAGGAGGACATCTCATTGGGAGCATTTCCATCTCAAAATCCCTAATGCCTTTAGGTGGTGAAGGAAACTGCCTTAAGGAATAAATTAAGAAACCAATCTTCTGCCCTTTTCTGCACAGATTGAGAAACATGATAGAATTAAACGTATCCAAAAAGTGCCCCCACGTGCCATATAGACACTCCCATTAGCCACTACAGTATCCCTATCTTTGCCCTAGGTAATTAATTTTCCGGGATAACACCTTATTCAACTTAACATATAATGAGTTAATGAGGCACAGTCTGCTCTAATATGAAGATAGAAAAAGTAAATGGTTGGTGTGGGTGGGGGAAGGGGGGCAGAATGAATTACCCAAGGTTCCAATGAATGTTGAATGACGAGGTGAGGATTCTCTCAAGGAACGTACACCATTTGAGCACCCACCATTTGCCAGGCAGAGTGCCAGAATCTGGGTGGACAGTGATAAGACAAGGGACCTCTTACAATGGCATTGTAACTTACTTCACAAGGCAGGTTCCATGTAAGTCATAGTCCTTCAGGCAGAATAGAATCTCACAGAGGTTTTTAGTGTTTATGAGGTTTTAGACTCACTCTAAAGTCCTATTGGTTCTTGGAAACAGGTTGTCTTCCTAATTCTCTACAATCCATCTCCTCTGTTCCACAGTCCCTGATTCAGATAGGAAGGACCCTTTTCATTTTCTTACGAGTGTTCACTGCCAATGATACAAGCTCTTTGTTAGTCTGGGTTATGTCATACCTTTCCCTGTAAGATAGAGGTGGTAATTCCTATCTCAGAAGTCGTTTTAATGATTACATGAGATAAAGTTGGGCAAGCCCGTAGTGCAATGCCTGACATAATAGGCAATTAATTAAATGTTAGCTGCTATTACTGTTATTATAAACTTAATTCTTTCTCTTCTCCAACCTGTTCTCCATATTGTTGCCACAGTGATATTTATAAAACACAGATCTGGCCATTGACATTTCCCTGGAATTTCCCTCCTCCTTACTCTCTTCCCAACTTCACACCAAAGCCAATTCCATACCTGCATTTTCCTGAAAGCTTTCCCTAACCCTTCCCCCCTCAACCTGGTGGCAAAGTCTCTCTCCTTAGAATCTCCCTCACACCCTTTTGGAAACTTATGTGGCACTGATCAATTTTGGCCTTGCTTTTTCATGGTTGGTGCAAGTTTGAAACAATGAGATTCTTTAGGAGAAGGGCTATTACATGTTAACCATCTTTGTATTTCCCATAGCATTTAGCCCTGTACAAAGGTCCTCAAAGTTTATTCAATCAAGAAATGAGTGAAGAACTTTGGCAAAACCAGTTACTTTATTTTTGCTTTTGGTTTCCTTTTCTTTGAAACAAACTTTCTCACCCACTCAGTATTAAAGAAGTTACCTGACCAAATAGATGCTGGGTTTTGCGGGTCTGCTATATGGCCCTGACTTCTCATCTGAGAGGGTTATTACCATTACCTGGGCCGTGGTATACACTGTGCAAGTGATTGGAACTCCAACACAAATCGATCTGCTCCCATCTGTCAGTGCTTCTCTCATGATCAATGGTAAGCATCTGTAAGACAGCTGGCTGAGGCACAGTCATTCCATGGATCGGAAAGATCCTAGTTCACCCATGCAAGTAATAACCTCCAACCTACATGATAGCAGTTTGAAACAATTCAGGCAAAAAAAAAAAAAAGTCAAGACACTTTGTCTTTGTTGATTTCCAAAAGCATAAATAAGGCATTTGCTCTTCTCTTGTTTCTACCTTTTTTTGTGATACTTCTATTCACAGAGAGAAAACAGGTAGTTAGCAGAAATTGCTCTAATTGTGCCTTAGCCCTGGGCCTTGGATGTTTTGGGTGAGTGAGTCAATAAATGGTCTCTCTGTTCTTCTACATTGTCTGTTCTACTTTACATGAGCCAGATCCGTACTCTATGAATCATTGACCTTTAATGAGCCTATATATTTACAGAATGTCTTGAATAGAAAATGAAATATCTTTTATATGCTCTTATAGAACTCTGATAAGGTGGCATAAATATCTCTTGTCGAATTGGCAAAATAAGAAAGAGGATCAGGAACCATAATTTCCTGAATTGGTCTCTTGGGAGGCTTTTTAATCTTTGGACCCTAGTAAACTCATGAGCTCCTCAAGGGCAAATGCTGGGTCTCTCCAGCTTTGTAAACACTGCATTTGATACAGTTCCTGGCCCATGTTATGACCTTAATTAGTATGTTTGAATGAATGAGTGAATGAATGAATTAACAAATTAATTATCATTCCTCAAAGTCCAAGAAGTCAACATTTAGGTGGTTTTTGCTACCATTAAACATCTCAGTGTAAACTATCTATGGTTTCCCAACAATCACTTAAGAATTGTTATAAATACAGATATTTCTGCCAGAATTTAATTCAGTACTTCTATTTTCATGCCTTTTCTCCCCCTGTGTAAAAGAAAGGAAGGAAATGGGGGTGGGGGGAGTGAAGAGAGAGAGAATAATTATCAAAAGATATTACAGAGTGTCACAGTCCTGTAATAAAAGTGCCCATTTCCAGAATTTTGACAAATGACTCGGAAAAGGTCAATGGAGTCTGCCATCTAAACAAGCACCAAAGAGAGTCATTCCTTTACTTGCTCCCCTAGCATCAAACAGAGCAAAGAAACTCACTGCCTTTCCAAGCTGCTGTCCCACTAGAGGTGAAACTTGCCCCTCTACTTCCCCACTCCCAAATTTTATTAGCTTGTGAAAGAAGCATTCTGAATATTGCTTCTCTGGGGCTGTTTGTTTTTAAATTCAGCTCTAAAGTTCTGTGGCAAACTCTCAGCCATGAATAACTGGGCTGTTCAGAGCATGTATTAAAAATAGCAAGCTCCACATCCACATGATGGATTAACAAAATGTAATTTTAAACAAAGTTGCTCTGGTCTGATGGAGATTTAAATAGCAGCCCAGGCTACAAGATCTGGCCTTCTAGGGTGGTTAGATTGTCAATAAAAGCCTAACAAATAGAATTGGCCCAAGCTTCTTGGATTTGAAAATGGAGGCAGGAAAAAGAAAGACAAGCATCACAGACATGTGGGATGTTGATGGTAGAGAGACAAGGGATAAAATCCCATCTGTCATCTCCATTTCTTTTTGCAGGTAAGACAACTTGGCACAGAAGGGGAAAGCGGAGGTGCCTACGTAGAAAGTGCTGTTTCTAGCTCTCAAACTAACTTCAAATTTAGTAAATATTTATTATGTCTCCAGGCCACCAGAGGGGGCATGGAAAAAAATCCCCTGAAATTTGACCAGAATTAATAAAACAAAAAGACTAGCCCTCGGGCAAAATGCACTTATTGCTCTTAAAAGTTAAATCTCAGTAAACCAGGAATTGCTGATGCTTGAAATGGCTTGGCCACTGCTTTTCCCCCACCATCAGGACTAGCTGAGCAGAAATCCCTTGGTATCTCACAAAGGCTTTCACAGGCACGCAACCCAGTTGGGGTAATTTTACCTCTGGTGAGACCAGGGCCATGGAAATGTTAGTGAGGTCCCCAGAACAGTCTGGATAAACATTTGACCCAGTCTGTCCTTTCTATCAAGGTGAGCCCCCAAGTGAAGTGCACCCCGTGTGACGCATGCACCTGGTTCAGACAGCCCTGTTCCACCCTTGCCTTCAACCCTGTGACCAGTAGCCCTGAGGGCCTGGGGACTCTAGCTATAAAGAAACTGTAGCAGCGTAAATCTCTGCACCCAAATCTGTCCTTTTATTCTCTCTTGCAGCTCCTGCTGAACTCGGGAGCCAGATCTGTACGTGTGGAAAGAAAACGGAGCTAGGAACGGAGATAACAATATCTGATAACAGTTATTAACAATTGTCATTTCTTACAATGATAGAGCGCTTTACAGTTCAACATAGCACTTATCACAAAAAATCTGTTTATGGATCCTCACAACCTTCCACTAAAGCAGGTAAGTCAGGACTGTTATTATCATTCCAATTTTAGAGATAAGAAACTTGGGCTCAGAGAGAGGGTGATTTCGGTGAGGCCACCAGCTAGTAATTGTCTTTCTTCAGCTCTCTAGTTAGAAGTCATTTCCTGCAACTGGCTTTTCCCCAACATCTTCCACCTGCACGTGCCCAGGTCTAGGTCACGTGGGCTCTTTGCAGCCGCTCATTGCCTTTGGTTCCGTCACTATTTTTTCACAAACGCCATTAAAGCACCTGATAACTTGTCTCCCCCACAAAAATGTGTGCTATATGCGTGCAGTGGCTATGTCTACCTTGATCACAGATGCATTCCCAGTGCCCATCACTGGTGTTGGCACCTAGTAGGTGTTCAACAAATGTTTGATGAATGAAAGAGGAACTGAATAGGCAGGTGGCTGGTTGCAGTCCCAAACTCAGGTTCTTTCCATCAAACCTCACGGACTGTGTTGTCCCCAACCCACTGAGTATCCAGAAAAACACCAACAATCTCTCCTGTCTTAGAGAGCCTGACACTTTACCCAGCATTCCATATGCACAATCTGATCCCAAAGCCCAATTCAAGTTCCATCACGGCAAATAAAACCTTCGATTCCTCTTCTCTCTACCTTAAAATCTGAACACGGGCCATTTCTTCAATAAATTCTCTGACAAAATAACTTAACAAAATTTAATGAAACATTTCAGTTCTCCCTTCTTTGGGGGGAAACCCTGTCTGCTTGACCTCATACACCAGGCAAGAAAAAGCAAAGTGATGAATTGCTCTGGAAATCCTCTTTCTATGAATGCCTTAACTCCATCAGCTGTTCTGAGGAAACTGAGGGGGTCCCCCTTACCAATCTCTTGACACTGTTCCATCCCCTTCTAGCCCTTAAACTTGCCAAAGGGCCCAACTACGTGTCTTCCACACCAATGCTGTGTTGTATCCTGTGACCTTGGATACTGGGACATGGACTAAGGGGAAAGCATAATACCTTGTCAGTACAGACTAGAGATATTTGGTTTGTTTCTCTGTGAATAATTGAATGAAGGGCTATCACTGGGAAAAATAATTTGTGTTTTTTCTGTGTGGCTATAGAGGGGGGAACACAGAGAGACAGGTGGTAGTTACAGAAATACAGGTTTCAGCTCAGGATACAGAAGCATTTTCCAGCAAGGAGAGCCACTCTGCACAGAATATGCTGCCTTATGAATTAGGACACTCAGCATCACGGGAGGTGTTCAGAATCACATTACCCACTTGTCAGGGTTACAATAGAGAAGGTTCCCGAGCTGGTAAGGAGCTTTGACTCTGACCCCTGAGGTGCCTTTCAGCTCTGAGAAGCTATGACTCTATGGGTCTTTGTCAGTTAAAGTAATAACTGACAACTCCTTTCCTACAAGGACCCACTGCACAACAGAACTATGTTCTGAACTTTTCACACAAGGTGTTTTATATCCATTTTCACATAAGGACCCAAGATTGAGGATTGTGTTTTGCTTTATCTAGGCTTAAAATATATTCATATTTCATTGTTTCTGGTTTCCCTACTGTCCTATTCTAGCAGGCTATTTTTTTCCACCCCATGATATAGACATGGCACAGACATCACACCCACATCCCACACCCATATCCCCATTCCAAAAGCTCTCAGGCATCCCACACCCAAATCCCCATTCCAAAAGCTCTCAGGGAAAAAGAAGAAAAATAAGGTATTTCCTTTAGCACATTTATTTACACACTTATTTTATAATGATAGAAGCTGGCTCTCTGAGCAGACCTATAAAATGGAGCAGGGAATGGCAATGATGCCTGTTTTGTTTTCTAAAGCTTATAAAAAAATGATTCTCTAAATCCTGCACTATATAACAAGCTTATTTGGAAAAACTTGGCTTTTTTCCCCCATGCCCAGTGCAGTACATGAATAGGAGTTATTTCCCCTCATCCGAGACCTGGTGGGTTGAGTTGTGGTCCAAAGCTCATTTTAAATTCCAAGTTGCAAAACCTGGAGAGAGGGCATCTGAGGAAAACTCTGACACTCCTTCAGCTCTGACAACATTATCACACACAACTGTAAGTGTACTTCCTGGACCCCGCCTTCAGATTGTGGTTTCTCCATTAGTAGTTTTTGGGCGTGAACACACACACACACACACACACACACACACACACACACACAAAACAAAGAAACCCTCAGATAGATTCTCCAGTGCTTCTACATAGTCTAGTGGGAAAACAGGAGTAAAAAGAAAAAAGAAAAGGATAGAAATATAAAAAAAGGAGGAAAGACAGAAAAGAAAACCCCACAACCCCCTCTATTTAATTTCTAATGATTCATGTTTATTTAAACTGCCCTGGGGATATGAGTATGTGTATTTTATTATAATTTGCCTCATAAAGTGTGTTTGGTTTTTTTGTGGGAGGAGCAGGGGCATATAGATCTGCATTATGAATAAATACATTTAGATAGAATCAGTGGAATGGAAACCAGGAGACTGATTCTAGCCTGGCTTTCACCCATTAGTTCATTCCATGATGGGTGGAAAAGCCTCTCCTCTTTGCTGAAGCTTCTTTTCCTCAAGTGTAAATGAATAGAATAAGGTATCATCCAGGCGTGACATTCTGAAACTGTAACTCTGTCATGAAAAGACAAATAAAGCAATCTTGTGCTGGGTGCAATTTCTTGGTACATTTTGTTTGTTTGTTTATTTTTCCCCAGTCTATTCTTGCACAGCTTGACATTCCATGGTAGGATGTTCCAAGAATCTTTTGTTTTTAGGAAGTCAGCTCTGAAAGAATTAGCCTGAGATCAGGAGAGGAGAATCTAGTAAGTGCATTAAGACCCCCTCCTTGGCACATTGTGGCTAATAGCCACTTATTCTCTGCTGGTGGGGGGTGGAAGCAAGATCTGCTGCTGACATTCACTGAGCAGCTTGGCCCTGGGGCATAGACATATGACCTCTGTGTTCTTAGGGCCCAGCTAGGGCCCAGCAGGTATGTTCAGACTCCAGAAATCCTTTTCCCCACAGGATGAGAGGAAACAAAAGATACCCAAAGAAAGCACCGCAGGAAGTATTTATAAGAGGCTGCAAATGGTTATAAAATAAAACTGGCCCTAAAATTAGAAGCAAAGGTTTGAAGTTCAGAAGCCTAGGTGAGGATGAATGTATATATGGGCCTTTAGAGCTGGCTTGTAAAGCACTTGCAGACAAGGAATCATGGTTCTGGTAAAAACCTTAAGGAGTCTATTTATTTCCTTACAACTCAGTTATGGAAGAAGTCTGGTCCTAGAAATCTAGGCTGAAGTTTTTTTTAAGTACTTTGGAAGAGAGCAACTTTATAAATCTCAGGTAGTAATTGCTGAAAGCATGATTAGTAAGGAAAGAAATTACAACCATCCTGTAATAAATAATATTCGAGTATGTGTGATGACAAAAAACAGATGCAAAATTAGGGATATTATAGCCATGCATCAAAATAAAAAAATGGCAAAGAAGGGTGAGGGGGAGTTAAGCGTTCTACCAGATTAAAAATTTTAATCATACAGATGAAGAAGATGACGTTCAGACAACGGAAGTGATCTGCCTACGGGAGCACCTAGAGTGGTCGGACTGGGATGGTTTTCTGCTGTGCATATCAGCACAAGAGCCAAAGCATGTGAGGGCAAGTTCGAACCTAGTAAATGCCTGCCAGCGGGTATTTTCCATAAAGCTGTCTTTTTGATTCCTTCACTTAGTCAGCAAATATTTATTGAACTTCTGTCATGTGCCAGGCACGGTTCTAGGCACTGGGATGCAACAGTGAACAAAGCAAAAAATCCATGTCCTCCCAGAGCTTGTGGTCAAATAAGTCACTTAATTTAAATGATAAGCAGGATATTTTGTGCCTGACATCTCTATCAGTCAGTGTTCTCTGGAGAAACAGAACCAATAGCCCATACATACATAAGGCGAGATATTTCAAGGAAAAGGCTCATGCAGCTGCAAGGGCTGACAAGCCCCCAAATCTGTAGAGCAGGCAAATCCAAACTCTAAAGGGCAAGTTTGTAGGGCTGGAAACTCAAGCAGGAGTTTATAGTCTTGAGGCAGGATTTCCTCTGGAAAACTCTTTTTTATGAACTTTCCAGTGATTGGATAAGGCCCACCCACATTATTGAAGGTGATCTCCTTTACTTAAAGTCAACTGCAGGTGTCAACCACATCTATAAAACACTCTCTCGGTAATACTTAGATTAGTATTAAATAACTAGGTATTATATGTAACTAAATTAAATAACTGTGTACTATAGCCTAACCAAGTTGACACATGAAACTAACACAAACTAACCATGATGCAATCTATCCAGCAAACATTTATTAAGTGTTTATCACATGTTAATTTCCGAGATAAATCATGTATAGTCCCTGCCCTCTAAAGGAAGAGCATAAGTCATTTACTTAAATCAATATGTAAAAATATGAGTCTAGGGGCGCCTGGGTGGCTCAGTCAGTTAAGCAACTGACTTCAGCTCAGGTCATGATCTCACGGTTCATGAATTCAAGCCCCACGTCAGGCTCTGTGCTGACAGCTCAGAGCCTGGAGTCTGCTTCGGATTCTGTGTGTCTCTCTCTCTCTCTGCCCCTCCCTGCTCTCTCTCACTCTCTCAAAAACTAAACGTTAAAAAAAATTTTTAAAAATATGAGTCTCTACCAATCCATAAGGGAGATAGAGAACAGCTGTCTTTGAGGGTTTGGAAGAAGAAACGGTACTTCTAGGTAAAGAAATCTGGAAAAGCTGAAAATGCAAAAGACAACTGACCTTGTCCTTAAAGAATGGGTAAAATTAGAACAAGGAACACAGGAGAGCGGATTCCTAGTAGAAAAAATGGCATAAGCAAATGTGTGGAGTCAGGAAAATGTGTGATGTATATAGAAACATTGAGTGGTTCAGTTAGGCTGGAAATATAGAGCATTCATCAAAACCTCTTTTATTTAGTCTGTGATTACTCAGTGCTCATTCCAGTACTCACCCAAGATATTAAAATATTTGCTGATGAAACAGAGAAATCAAGAGACTCCTCCAAAGTCACACAGAAAATCTTCACACACAAGTCAATGCCATTTTCTTTCAGAAGCTAGATACTGTTGACTCTTCAAAAATGAGTTTTACCATGCCTGGTAAAGGGCCCTCTGCTTTATCTTTGTTGTTTCAGTTGAACTATCCTTTAAAAAGTCATTTTATTCCTTGATATATGGAAGAAATTTATTAGGCCCTAACTTTCAATGCATATAAAGTCTCAATGCCCCAAACAAGATGCTCGGGGCTTTCTGTATCATAAAATTGAAAACTTACTGCTTTTACCACTCAGCTGAGGATATTTCTTGCTTTTTTTCCCCCCCTTTGGTACTATAATTAAATGGCTATGGTCAAGGGAATGGCGTGCAGACAGAAAATATATATGGGAGCTACAGGGGTCACAAGAAAGTAACAGTCATTCAAGACTTCTTTTATTTCACAATTGTGTGCTTTGCATATTCCGCTTATTACAATTTTTCTCCACCATCTTGTTTTCATGCCCCACGCCCCTCCCTTATTTTCAGGAAGAGCAGTTGGTCTAGCAAGTCACACGTGGGCTGTGCCTATTTCACTACCAGCCTTTCCTATCCCTAGTTTAAACTCAATCATCATTTTGCCTACATAGGAATTCATGTTTTCTACTACTAAACTAAGCATACATGGGTTTATTCTCAAAATTGATGGTTTTATGGCTCTCAAAACAATGTGTTTGGCTTTGAGGCCAATGTAACATTTTAAAAAATTAAGATAATTATAGGAATTAGAGGATTTCAGACACTTCCCAAACAAGTCTTTATTCAGTTTCATACCACTGTGAATTGAGCAGAAGCAAATTGTCCCTCTTCTTTTCTCTCTGTCCCTCCTACTTCCACTGTGTGAAAGGGAAGCTGAAGACCCAAACCAGGAAGTGACATCATCAAGTGCCTGGTTTCATATCTCCATAAAGTGCATTAGTTTAATTAAAACTATCAAAGAGACTAGTAAAAGGTAGACTGGAGAGAAATAAGGTTATTGACCAGAGGTATTAAATAAACGAACATCACCAAGAAGTGGATGTTCAAAGACATATGGAATGCTCAAGGGGAATCAAAGTCCAATTTCCTCAGTAATAGCTGAATATTTGTCTTGTGGCGATGTTCTTCCATTATTTCCAAGAGTGGGGAGATCTAGAAAGTGTCTAAGGGCTTGGAGTCATAACTTTACTTTAAAACTACCTGATACTTTAGATTTGTTGTATATTATCTCATTTCAAGGCTAATCTCCACAACAATCCTGTGGATAGGCTGACCTTAACTCACAGACTGTTGGAACACATTTTGGAGGCAGGGCAGAGTTTGACCCTCCACAACATGTGAATAAGACCTCGCAGACATGTGTCTACAAAGGTGCCGGTGTGTATTTCAGAGGTGCAGATGTGTAGAGACAGACACGAAACATCTTAGTGAAGAGAAATGGTAATCATACCGACTAATGGTCTTTGTTAAATTGAATTTCTCCAAAAGTGGGTACTCATCTATTGCAACAGGTTTATTGCATTTCACTCCACCTCAAGATAAGGTCACATCTCTTAGGATACAAAGCAGAATCTCTCCTAAAAGAATAGGCATCCTCAGAGACCATCATCAGGTCAGAGCCAGAGCCTCAAAAAAGTACTTAGCTAAGGCAGGTCTGAGGCAGGTAGAAAAGAAGCCTCACTCAATTGGGATTGGAACTTGAAGAATATCAAAACTCAAAATTCACTACAGATGGGTCAGGCTTCAGGTGGCGGACTGTGTGTGAGGCAGCTGGGCATGTGTCAGGGGGGTGAGACGTCTGTTCCTCCCAGGAGGCAACCACATCACGGAGTGGGGTGGGAAGAACTACAGGTGTGGATGGTCATTGAAGGAAAAAGTGCTGTCATGTGGGGATGTGCAACCAGTGCGTCAGCAAAAAAATATCTAAATGTCTTCGGGAATAGGAATTCTCAGGTGGCCTAGGATTAGCAGAGGTGCAGCCCCTCCACTCAGGCATCCTCATCCTGCCATTGCTCTCCTTGGGAGATCTTGGTCAGAGTTTACTCCCCTATTCACCCAAGGATAATATTTCAATAGTGGTATTATGGAGCTGGGACTAAATTCCAGCAATGTCTTCTCGGCGTTCTCCAAAGAAGGTGCACTTCCCATAGTCGAAGTCCTTCACAGTACATTAAATAGACAAGATAACTAGTATATTTAATCTAAATAGAGTTCAAAGTCCAACTTTCAGACCTGCGGTAACCATATTTTGCACCTGGCTGGCTCCCCATTTCCTTGACAACTTTGCCCTTAATAGCTAGTTTCTGAGCACTTATCAAGCCTCAGTCACTGGCTCATTCATTCCATCCGCAACATCTCTTTAGGAGGTTGTGGGAGTATTCCTATTTTCAGGAGTATTCTTAGGAAACTGAGGTTTGAATTGATCATGTAACTTGTCCAAGGTCACATGGTAGTAAGTGGCACACCTGGACTTTCTCCTGTGTCTGCTTCAGTCCAAGTCTATGGTCTTGACTCACACCCTATGCCACCTGCCTGGTTTCCTTCCAGAGCACGTGATGAGATGGTACATAGGGTACTGGGCAGGTGCTGACACCTTGGGTCTGTTGTTTGCCGGTTGTATGACCTTTAGCTTCCCTGGACTCTCTGAGCCTCAGTTTCCTCCTCTGAAAAATGGATATTATTCTTCTTTCTTAGCTACAAAATTTTCATGGAAGGCATGTGAAACAATGGAATGTGAATAAAAACTATAAAAATACTTAAAGATATGAGGAATTACACCTTGATTTTATACCTTAGGTTTATATTTTCCTAATATTTATCAGGAATAAATGATGTCTGGGTTTGAGGGAAAGAACACAAGGGAAGGAGGGAATCATTTATTCATTCAACAAATATTACACACCATGGCACGCAGGAGTACTGAAGAACAATATTTAACAGCTTCAGGATAGCTGGTCTGGGAAGAACTTGATTTTTTCTTTCACATTTAAAAGTGACTACCGCTTAGATCAGTTACTGAGAAACCCTGTCTGAATTGCTGCCTGAGCTATAACTGTATTGAAAATGAAATAAAGAAAAAAGTGACCTTAATGCTGGCCTCCAAGAAGGCTTTGGTCAATTCAGCACCTTTTTCAAGCTGTAAATTCACTTCCTAAATTGTCTACTTAGATAGTTTTTCCCTTCTCAGAAAGAAAAAAAAAATGTAGACTCTTCAAAATTAAAAGTCTGCTTTCCTAAGAAATATCACTGTGGGAATGTAATTCAACAAGTATTTGCTGAGTGTTTTATGAGTTCTGTACCAGGCTAAGGACTGAACAGTTGCAAGGGCTAGGAAGTATGGATAGTGATGTTGACTACCATTGTCTGTGAGACAAGGTCCCAACCCTCAAAGCAGTAATAATTTGCACGGGAACTGTGCTAACATACGTAAAATTTTAGAAGTTGAGACACGTTCAGACAGAAATGGACTAAAACCAGATGTCAATATAAGAAATAAGTGCTTGGGCATTCTAAGGTTTATGTTCTTAGATTAGGAGGGCAAACCCTTTTTGTGAAAGGTTCTGAAAGTGAAGCAGAGAAGCTTTAATTTGGCTTTGTGGGCAATTAATGAGCCATTAACGGTTTTAGAACAGGACAGTAAACATGATGAAAAGATATGAAAAATTCAAACCGTTATAGTTAGGACCCTTTTAATTCTGAAGGTTTTATTGTCAGAAATAAATCAAATGAAGCAAAGAAAAAAAAAGGTGTAAGTGGAGAAATTTATTGGCTCATATAACTAGGAAGTTCAAGTAGTGAACTTTGGTCATCATTGTCCAGGCACTCAAATAATGTCATCGGCTTTCTGATTGGCTTCATTCTTAGGCTCTCCATGTAGTTGTAAATGGCTGTCAAGAGCCTCAGGCTTACAGGTTTTAGAGATGACAGACCCAGAGAAAGAGTCTCTGGATAAAAGACACCATGGTGAGCTCTGATTGGCCCAGCTTAGGTGGAGGGCTCATCACTGAAAACTCACTATGCTCAGAAGGATCCAAATGTTTGATTGGCCGGGAGTCATATGTAACCCCTGAGGTAGGGAGATGACCCTGGTCAGTTTTTTACCTCCCCCACCTCCTTTAGCTGCAGTTAGGAAGATATTTACAGAATGAGGTTGGAGTCATTTTTCAAAGGAAGAGATACTGGACACATACACACACACACACACACACACATAGACACACATGTGCACACGCATTACCCCAGCTTGACTTTATAACACATTTACAATATAAAATAGAACAGCTCTCTTTTCTTTAAACTGTAGTTTGTTCCTTTAAACATTGCTTTTATTCAGTCATTTTATAGGCACTCAGTGCTGTGAGTCATGGCTCCTATTTTAGAGTACATACCACAGAAGTTTCTCTACTTCTCTATATGCAAATAGATTAGGTTCTGAAAAGTTCGTTGTAAATCCTTTTGTTCCTAACTGGAGTCAGGAGGTGCGGCATAACTTCTTTTCGTAGGCTGGCCCCTGCAAAAGACTCTTTCCTAGTGTAGGGTTGCTGTTAGGATGCGATGCCCAGCCCAGGACTGTCTTTCTTGCTCCTGCCCCAATGCAGTTCCAGTGGGAACCATCTGGCTGATTCTTGCCAATGGAAAATGTAAGGAAGTGATTGTGTGTCACTTCTGGGTGGGATGGTAAGAGGTGGATGTGCCTTCCCCACAGCCCCTTTTTCTATCTTTTAGGAGAATAGACTCCTGGAAACTGAATGAAGGCCGGGCCATGAGATAGAGAGCTCCTGGCCCCTGTACACAAACTGTCACCCGGCAAGAATCACCCACACTGAATTCTTTTTTCTTGGTTAATTTCTTTAATTTTTTTTTTTTTTTTTTTGAGAGAAAGAGCCTGAGCAGGGGAGGGGCAGAGAGAAAGGAGGACAGAGGATCTGAAGCAAGCTCTGTGCCCATAGCAGAGAACCCAAAGCAGGGCTCGAACCCAACCGTGAGATCATGACCTGAGCTGAAGTTGGGCGCTTAACCTACTGAGCCACCCAGTTGCCCGAATCCATGTTGAATTCTTAAGTGAGTGAGAAATATGCCTTTATTGTGTTAAGCTAATGAGAATTAGAGCCTTCCCTTAACAAATACAGCATGGCTCAATCTTATTGTCCATCTCCTCATTTCCATCACGTAGAATTATGAGTGTGACCTTCCAAGTTTTAAAACCAAGTATTCACTTCTTGAAGATCTACTTTTTCTCTATCTTTTCCAAAAACAACCAACTTATTTCACATGCCAGAAATCTGTCGAGTCAGCTCATGTCCCTCCTTGATAATTCCTCTAAGTATTATGGGGGAAACTGTTAATAGTTACAGTGCTCGCACTCACTCTAGCATCACTGAGATTCTTAAACCCACAAATTCTTCATAGTTTGTGACAGGTCTCATCAGCAAGGTTACCATGTTTCTTTCACCTTTAAATACTTTTAAGAGAACTCATGGCCTTCTCTTGAGTGAACATACTTTTGCCAATGCTAGTGTCACATTCAAATGGTATTCTGGTTCACCAATCACTTTTCTTTTGCTCTTAAAAATTATTGCTGATTGCAGAGGTGTAGACAGATCCTTGCACCTGCTTCATAAATAGCTCTTTGTCTTCAGAAACTTCCCTTCAATCTAGTGAATCATTCCACTTAAAAATTTTAAATATACCCCACCTTGCTTACATAATTACCATGTGCCTTTTCTTATTAGCACTTCTAATACCTTCCTTGCTTTTGCATTTATTGGATGTTATGGATCAATAATCTTTGCAAAATGATTCAAACCCCAGACACATGAGACAAATATGCAGTAGAATGTGAAAAATATACATATTTATTGGCTCCATGACCAGAGACTGATGTCCCTTGTTGATGGTGAGCCCAACTGATGTATTTTTAAGTTGTTCTTGGCTTTATGAACATGTATACATGCCCTTAAGTTGCAGTGTCTTAGAATGCCAGACCTACAGTCGTTATCTCATCCAGTTAAATACCTACATTTTACACATGAAAAAGAGAAACAGAGATTGATTGATTGAGAGAGAAGAGTAACTAATTCTTGATCACATGACTAAAACTTTAATGCAAATGTGAATGAAACAGAATTTAGGAATATGTGAGTGTTTTCTAGATATCTTCCAGTCTACTCCATCAATTTTTAATAAGGACATCTTGTTTTCCCCAGCACAACTTCTCACCCCAGTCTTCTATGAAAATATTACCTTTGCCTCGCCTCCAGAAGGAAGCACAGACAAAGATCCACTTGGAGACCCGTAGTACCTGATCTGGATTCTTGAATGTTTCATCAGTTCTTAGGCTCGGGGAGGGGAAAGCAGAGAAGCTTACTTAATAGATTTATATGATCAAGATCTGTGAAAGAAAAAAGGGGAAGAATTTGGTTTGGGAGAGAGATTGAAGAACTCTGAAAGAGGTTTGGAGAGAATTCAAAAAAATGAAACCTATCATTTCCCCCTTTGTTCTCAGAATCCAGTGCTAATTAGTTTGAAAGATAGCCATTTCTGAGTGAGAACCAATTATCCCCAGAATCACAGAATATTCCAAATATCATTAAATAAACTGTGCAAAAGACTGCTTTTCAAACTTTTATTTAAAATATCCCTTATGGGGGCGCCTGGGTGGCGCAGTCGGTTAAGCGGCCGACTTCAGCCAGGTCACGATCTCGCGGTCCGTGAGTTCGAGCCCCGCGTTGGGCTCTGGGCTGATGGCTCGGAGCCTGGAGCCTGTTTCCGATTCTGTGTCTCCCTCTCTCTCTGCCCCTCCCCCGTTCATGCTCTGTCTCTCTCTGTCCCAAAAATAAATAAACGTTGAAAAAAAATTAAAAAAAATAAAATAAAAAAAATAAAATATCCCTTATGTCGGGCGACTGAGTGACTCATTCAGTTGAGTGTCCGATTTCGACTCAGGTCATGTTCTCATGGTTTTTGGGTTCAAGCCCCGCGTGGGCTCCACACTGACAGAGACTGGAGCCTGCTTCACAGTCTGTGTCTCTCTCTGTGTGCCTCCCCTGCTTGTGCTTTATCTCTCTCGCTCTCAAAAATAAATAAATAAATGTTAAAATATCCTTTATGTCAATGGAAAGAGAAGTTTTACTCCTGGGCCTAGAGATGAAGCCCGAAGAAAAACATTTCTGTTACCTTTAAAATGTATCAGGTTAAACCATGTGCAACTGCCATTTTTATAGGCCAAAAATGGTTGAATATTGGTAACTGCATATAGTTCAACCAAACAGAAGAATTTCTTTTTGTTCCCAATATACATGTGCTTGTTTTAATATAAAGATAGGCTTTTAAATTCCTTATCTTTGAGATTTTATGGACAGAAAGGTATCTCATGTTCAGCTTGTGGCTTTAAGGATCCTCTGGCAGTTTTGGGGTGTAAAAGAATCAAGAAGCTTCTCATAATCACCAAGGGAGGCAGCTTATGAACCACCAGGGAAGGGTGGCTTAATTCAAAATCAAGCAATGATGGGCTTTGCAGGATATCAAGAAAGTGGGGTATAAGAATGAACAGAATGAAGTCCTTCCAAACAATCTGATCTTTAATTCGTTTGTCTTGTCACCTCTGCCACACTGAGTATGCCATGTGTCACTCATTCCTATGAAAAGTTCAGAGATGCCCAGTGTGGAGTTCTCAGAGACAAAATGTACACTCTTAATAGCCAGGAACATCTATTTTGTCTTGATTGCTTCTTCCCGTATGTGTATCTGAAAGCGTGTGTGGGTGTGGGTGAGTATAAGTGTGGTAGGGGAATTTCGCTTTGTGGCAATGGGATAATGCTTTTCCTGAATAATGAAGGTAAAGGATAGAAAGCAAAGGATAGAAATTGGACACCAGCTCTGGACACTGGCTCTACTTGGTAAGATGCCAACAACTTTCCATCTTCTTCATGTAATTTCTGTTAGCTAGTATCTGCTCCCCATTCTAATTGGTAGTAAAACCCTTAAATTAGAGCCCTGGTGTCTTATCTGTGGGATAGAATGGGAAGCAGTGGTAACATCTAGAAGGGGAGAGACAGTAGGTTAAGTTATTTGAGGTCTAAAGCAGTGAAGATAAAAAGATCTGAGGTCTGAGAAATAGGTCCAGAACGTGATGTCAGAAACATACACATGGGGGAGCAGGATCCCTGAAAAGCCCTGTAAGGAATAATTTTCCCCAGCACTGGTCATGAAAGTGAAAGTACATCCACATGTAAGGGGACGTTGCCAGCTGTGTGTCTGAGAGCCCAAGGGCTCAACGAGTCAAACCTAGAAGGATCCCTTTACAGAAAAGTCAGAGCATCCTTATAAAGCACTCATGGCTTCTATAACCCTAAGTACTGATGCTCATAAAAGAATAAAGAAGGGCAGCCTCATGAAAGGAGAGAAAGATGATTTGATACTCAACTAGTAAGAGATGTCAGACACTGGTTTCCTTTGAAAGATCCAAATTAATTCAGGAAGTGGTTTTTTCTATTTTTCAGAGTCATCTCTTGATGTTAGTTTTTACCCACATCTTACAGGAAGGGAACTACAGTCAAGAAAATATTTTATCTACTCTGGAGTCATACCAAACAGTCTGTACTTAAGTACTTGTGTTTTTCCAAATGAGTTTTTCTTGACTCTTGCATAAAATCTGATGCTTCTCCTTTAATATATTTTCTTGGTCACTACCAGGACTTTAGAAAGAGCTCTCATTTGATTTTTAAAAGGTAATTAGCAAACTGGATATCTATAGAAAAGTAATTTTGTACCTCTGCAAAAGAGCATAGTCAGCAGATAATTCACTCTTGTGACTTCATTAGCTAGCTCTCCCTCGGGGCAATTTAGAGGTTAAGGCCCTCCTCATCTAAGTTCTCAGCTGCTGTTAGAATTACCTCTGCAATTTACCTGGCAAGTGGAAAAAAAAAACCAAAAAACAAAAAACCTCTCACCAGAGCTAACCCTTGTAATAAGGTAGATGTCATTTATTCTTTTATATGCTATTCATTTTATTTTAGGTATACTATTTAATCATCTCAACACTCCTATGAGTTAGAGTTAATCTCTATTTTAACAAGAAAGAAACAGGTTTTGAAAATTTAAGTGACATCCCCCAAATCATACAGTTAATAAATGGCAGAGTTGTCATAGTCCTTGTGGCTCCAATGTCCATTGCCTCTCTGCTCTGCTTCTTGGCCTTACGGCATCCCCCTCCTTTAATCTTACACATGGGATAAAATATCTCAACCACCATTATGGCTAAGAAAGTCTAAGAAGAAATGCAAATACTTTATCTGACAAGAGAAGTACGTGACTCCATTGCTATAGTCATGTTTATATTTTTTTGATTCAATAAATCTTACCCAGTGTGTATTCATAAGGCAGAAACACATGTTATTAGCGTACATTTATTTGGTAACTCCCAATGTATAACATTAGCTTAGTATAAAGAAGTGAGCTATTTTTATAAATATGAAAAGTTGAAATTAGGGGTAAAGGTGCCATTTTTCACTTTTTATCGCTTTGACTGTTAATGAAATACAAAACATTTGCATACTCCCAAAAGTATCTTCTGAAAATCATTACTTTAGAATCCTTCCTTCCTTCTCTTCAAAACATGCTGTCTTTCTGGAAGAGCCAGAAATTGGGGGAATGAGAAAGACATCTGACTCTTAAGAGCTCATGTTTTAATCAAAAGAGACAGCATCATCAGATAATGTAACAATGAAAAGTATCAAGGGAAGTACAAACTATTCTGGGAGTTTGGAGCAGGAGTGACTATTGAGCTGGGCATGGTCTGAGGTCTTGGTAGACATTGGAAACAACATAGCTTTTCGAGAGTGGTAAAAATAACACATGCTGTGATGGAGAATGGCTTTGAGATGGAGGCAGAGACATGATAGAGGAGGAAAAGGCAGATGATGGAGAGAAAGGACAATTAGAGTAGTGCATGGAAGAAAGTCGGGGGCGTAGGACTGCAAGGGCGAGTTGTAGTCAAAGTCTATGAATGTCTTCCTAAGGAAGTTTGGCCCAAATGGGGCTGTTATGCTTTAGGTAATAAGGACCATCAAAAAAGTTTTTGAGCAGGGAAGTGAAGCTAATCAAGCTGTCCTTTTTATGAGATTAGCCTGACAGCAGGCTCTTGTGGAAAATGGATGGAAAGAGGGAGAGCCTATTGTGAAGGAGAACAATGGGGATAATTATCATGACTCCAGTGAGGGGGAGTCATCTGAGGGGGAAGGATTCTGCATAATGAGGACAGGAGACAAGGTCCAAGGCTATGGGATGGGAGTAGTAGGGCTAGAGATGTCCTGGTGTGCCAGGTTGAATAGTGTTCCCTCAGAATTGACATCCACTTGGAACATCCTCTGTGAGTATAAACTCATTTGGAAATAAGATCTTTTCAGATGTAATCAAGTTAAGATGAGGTAATATTGGGTTAAGTTGGGCCCTAAATCCAATGATTGGTGCTCTTATAAGGATAAGAGAGATTTGGAGACGTGGAAAGACACACACAGAGGGACAAAGTCCGTGTCATGATGGAAGCAGAGATTAGACTGATGCAGCTGCATCGTCATCAATGATGAGAAGCTAGGAAGAGGCAAGGATCAATCTTTCGCTAGAGATTTCAGAGTATGGCTCTGCAGACACCTTGATTCTGGATTTCTAGCCCCCAGAACCATGAAAGAATACATTTCTGGTTTTTTTTTTTTTTTTTTGATGTTTATTTATTTATTTGGCAGGGGAAGGGCAGAGAAAGAAAGAGAGCAAATCCCAAGCAGACTCAGCGCTGTCAGCACAGAGCCCAACGAGGAGCTCAATCCCACAAATTGTAAGATCATGACCTGAGCCAAAATCAAGAGTTGGACATTTAACCGACCGAGCCACCTAGGTGCCCCCTCATTTCTGTTGTTTTGAGCCACCATGTTTGTGGTAATTTGTAATTTGTTACAGTAGGTCTAGCAAACTCGTCCACCTGGGCAACCTTGGAAAGAGGATGGTAGTGGCCACCCTCGGGGACAAGAAGAGATTCATAAAAATTCAGTATAGTACCGAGGAGAGAACGCCTTCCTATGACAAATTCCATAAAGGGCCTTTGTGGGGGCGGCATAGAGATAATAAACAAGGTACTGCTACTAATTTAAAGGTCTTGCGTACTAGTTAGCGAAGCCTATGAATAATCAGTGAAAAGGACTATAATGGAATAGATGAGGAAACTTGGACCTGATGAAGATAAGGGACTTACCGAAATCCACAAGGGTGTGAAGTTGGCAGAACTAGGGTTGAACCCATTTCTCCTGCCCCCTCATCCAGTTCTGATGACACATGTTTATAGGAGTAAAAGTGAAGAGGAGCAGCACCTCTCCCTTTTGGAATGGAGAAAGAGGCTTAGGAAAAGGGGGCTGGAGCTCCTCAAGAATCAGCCCCTGCTTTTTTTTTTTTTTTAGCCCTGTCCCAAGATGAGAATGTGGTAATCTGCTTCCTAACTCCCCTAGTATCTAAGAATGCTGTCATACTTCTTTTAAATCTCCAGAGAATGACAATGATGACTTCATTGCTTTGGCCATTTTAATCTCAGCTGCTAAAAGATTGAAACTTAGAATAAGTAGGTCACCACAAATGCAGAACAAATGTGTCAAGTGTTTCAGAAGCTCTAGGCTTAGAAGAAAATGAGAAGTGTTCTCCAATCGAGGTAACTGCTGCCTTGGGAGAAGCATTTGATATGTGTGCTCATTATACAAAATATTACAAAGTGCTTAAATTGGGGGGCAAATCCATCAGGTCACTTAAGTTCATCTCTCCTTCTTTTAGGAAGGACTAAAACATGAGCCGTGCAGAAAGAAGAGAATTTGGTTGACCACGACATTTCTTGGGGTCTCTGGTCAAGGAACAGGCTTCCTTGTTTCTAGACTCACAGGAACTCTAAAGATGTAAAAGCCCTTACTGACTTATTTCAAGAATTGAGACAGTACTCCAATAGGTACTGTCTCACCGCTCAAAACCTCTTGGAGACCTCAGCCTACCTGTTCACTTGGCAGATGGTAAAGCTGATCCCTCCAACAGAGGAAATAATTTGCTAAAAATAAAATTAATACAGGAAGAAGTCACATGAAAAACACCTGGAAAAATGTTTGACTTATTGAGGCAGTCAAGATATAGAAAAGAAAAATTTTGCAATGCTACTTCATATCTATCAAGTCACCAAAAGTGAAATATTTCATATATAATTTTATTTCATCCCAATGATGATCAGGGAAGGCAAGAGGCACATTCATCCCTTGAAGATCTAAGAAATGCATGAAATTAGTAAGATTATTTTCAAAGGCAATTGTTTACTTATTTATTTATTTTAAAATGTTTATTTTTGAGAGAGAGACAGAGCACGAGTGGAGGAAGGGCAGAGAGAGAGAGAGGGAGACGCAGAATCTGAAACAGGCTCCAGGGTCTGAGCTGGCAGCACAGAGCCTGACATGGGGTTCGAATTCTGGAAGGGCGAGATCATGACCTGGCCCGAAGTTGGACGCTTAACTAACTGAGCCACCCAGGCACCCAGCTAATTTCTTTATTTATGTTTATTTTTTATTTAAAAAATTTTTTAATGTTTACTTATTTTAGTTTTTTCCAAGAGAGAGACAGAGTGCCAGCAAGGGAGGGGCAGACAGAGAGGGAGACACAGAAATCGAAGCAGGTTCCAGTCTCTGAGCTGTCAGCACAGAATCTGACGCGGGGCTCAAACCCATGAACCATGAGATCATGACATCAGCCAAAGTTGGACACTTAACTGACTGAGCCACTCAGGTGCCCCAAAGGCAATTGCTAATTTAAATCACAGGTCATAAAAATGGTCCTACCCTATGATCCAGTAGGTCTACTTTCTGAGGTTACATCCTAAGGATATGTAAATTGTTTTCAAAATTTTTTAAACGTTTATTTAGTTTTGAGAGACAGAGCATGAGCAGAGGAGGAAGAGAGAAAGAGGGAGATACAGAATCTGAAGCAGGCTCCAGTCTCTGAGCTATTTTGTTAGCACAGAGCCCGACATGGGACTTGAACCTATGAACTACAAGATTATGACCTGAGCTGAAGTCAGATGTTTAACCGACTGAACCATCCAGGCACCCAGGATAGGTAAATTTACAAAAATATGTATTATTTGTTCAAAAATTTTCAGGATAATTATATTCAGAATATGAGATCTCTAAGGCCCTGTAGTCTGAGCTCTTTCAAAACTACATGACAAGTTGAAACCCATACAGAAATGATTTTCCAAGCTTCTGAGCCATGTCAGAATCAAAGATTCCTATCTGATAATCTCTCTGTTATGCTCTGAAGCATTTCAGTGAAAACCTGAGAACAACTCAGAGGTTCCCAAATCGAAGGACTGGTTTAGCATAATTGTTAAGGGTCTGGCTTTCTGAGTTCAAATGTGGCTCCACCAGTCACCAGCTGAGTGATTTAGGGCAGGGAGTCAATCTCTGTGTCTCATCTGTAAAACTAGTGCAATAATAGAATCTCTTGTATATTTCCAGCCATTACTGCAATCTCAGGTTTATGTGGGCTTGGTGACTGACTTGGTGACTTTGTGCAGGCAAACTACAGAGCACCTTCCGTCAAGCCCTGATTCCTGAGGCTTCTCTGCTGAAACTGAGGTGTGCCATTTGCCTACCCAGAAGTATGTGTGTGGATAAAATCCTCATGGGGCAGATGAGAAGTGGTAGATAAGCCATTCCTCCCTTCTCTTTCTGTATGACTGTCTGACATGCAGTTGATGCAGTTTTTTGCAGGATGGTCTCATGGGAGGACGGTCTTGTGAGAGGGGACAATCAATCACACTTGGTGGGAACCAGCTTGATAACACACCTTCACCATGACTCTCCTTTCCTTGCCTCCGTCCGCTTTTCCCTCACCCCAGCTTCCTTGGAATTGCACCCTGAATAAAGTAGCGTACGGAACCCTCTGCTTCAGGTTCTGCTTTCTTTTGAAGCCAGACTAAGACAGATGGTACCCACCTCAGAGGGTTGTAGGGAGGAAACGTTAAATGAGTAAAAATAGGTAAAGCACTTGCCTGACATACAGTAATTACTATGTAAGTGTGAGCTATTCTTAGTCTACTGTATCACAGTGTAGTTCTGTAAATGGTAAATATTTAGACTATGCTGCTACATGGAAAAATGTATGTGAAATAATGTTAAGCTAAAAACAGAACACTGGGAAGCAAGCATCACATGGATTATAACTCCATAAAAATTATATATACACACTGATGATAAAGAGGTGACATAGAGTTGGAAATTGTTACTCTGTAACGGGAAAGAAGTGCTGTGTTTATGTTTCCCCAGAGGTGGTTATTTACCCAAAGTGGAGTTTAAATAAACAGAATGAACACAGTCTCTTGGAGACTCTGTACACAGCTTTGATCAGAAATACAACACAGGGCTTACAACTCCTCATAGTTGGAAAATCCTTTCATACAGGACTTTTATTTTTTATACTGCAGCTTTAAGCCAATTTCCTTTAATTCACTGTTTATGAAGATTGGAAACCACGGAGCAATAGCTGTGATGAAACAATTCACTCTACCTGTAAGCAAAGGCACATTTCTACTTTTCATGGGGCTGTGATATAGCAGCTTCCTCTCTCTCACTCAGGGCCCCCCACCAGTGCAGCAAGAGACTGAAAGTGACCTCCTCTCTCCTCTCAGTCCCAAGTCCAGGCTGGGAAAGGGTGCTATGCAAATTATGAGGACAGAAGGCCTGAACTTGGCTTCTTTTAGAACTGCATGCACATCGTTCTTGCATAGAGAAGAATTTAATGTGGGCAGGGGACTTTTTCCATGGGGATGGAGATTGGAGAGATTCACTCTATTTTTCTGTCCGCATTTGTTTGTCTGAAAGCCCAGTATATCTTTGGTCCCATGACCCATCTTGTTTTTTTTTTTTTTAAGTTTATTTATTTATTTTGAGCAAGACAGAGACAGTATGAGCGGGGGAAGAGTAGAGAGAGAGAGGGGGAGAGAGAGAGAATCCCAAGTAGCTTCCCCCTCTGGCACAGAGCCCAGAATGGGACAGGAACTCATGAAACCATGAGATTATGACCTGAGCTGAGATCAAGATTCAGACTCTTAACCAACTGAGCCACCCAGGCAGCTCGACCCATCTTTGTGTAAACTCTCTATACACTATGAAAATAATGAAAGATAAGTGCTAACTGTATGAAAATATTTGTGAATTATATTTCTGACCAAGTTCCTATATTTAGAGTACATAAAGAACTCTTAAAACTCAATTGCAAGAAAGTAACTCAATTTCAAAAATGGGAGAATAAAAAGTAAAAAAAAAAAAAAAAAAAAAAAAAGCTCCTGGGTGGCTCATTTTGGCTCAGGTCATGATCTCACAGTTCGTGAGTTCAAGCCCCACATTGGGCTCTGTGCTGACAGCTCAGAGCCTGGAGCCTGCTTTGTATTCTGTATCTTTTTCTCCCTCTGCCCCTCCTCCTCTTGCACTCTGTCTCTGTCTCTCTCTCTTTTAAAAATAAATAAACATAAAAAATAAAAATAAAAAATGGGAGAAAAACTTGAACAGACACTTGGCTTGAGAGTAAATATAGATAGCAAATAAGCACATGAAGGAATGTAATAGACAAATGTAAATTAAACAAACATTAGATACCACTACAAACTTATTAGAATGGCTAAAATTTTTAACTGTTTTAAAAACAATCACTAACAATACCAAATGCTGATGAGGGTGCGGAACAACTAGAATCCTCTTGCATTGCTGGAGAGAAGGCAAAATTATATAGCCATTCTGGAAAATAGTTGGATGGTTTCTTGAAAGATTAAACACTTAACTTATGAGTCAACAACCCAGTCCTCGGTGTTTAAGGAAACGAAAACCCATGTTAACACAAAATTTATGTACAGAAATGTTTATAGCAACTGCATACATAATCACCTCTTCATTATCTATTCATAAACTGAAAAGAATCCACACTTTTTTCCCCACAGTTGAATGGATAAACAAATGTGATACATCAGTACAGTGAAAAACTACTCAGCAATAAAGAGCAACAACATGGAAACAACAATATGGATGAAGCTCATAGGCATTATACTGATTGAAAGGATTAAGTTTGAAAACATACATACTGCATGATTCCACTTATATCACATTTTTAAAAAGATAAAACTACAGGGGTGCCTGCATGGCTCAGTCAGTTAAGTGGACAACTCTTGATCTCTTGGCTCAGGTCATAATCTTGTGGTTCATGGGATCAAGCCCCACATTGGATTCTCTCTTTCCTTCTCTCTCTGCCCCTCTTCTGCATGTGCTCCCTCTCTCTTTCTCTCAAAATAAAGAAATAAACATTAAAAAAAAAGACAAACCACAGGAACACAGACCAGATCAGTGAATGCAGAGGTTGGCATGGAGGAGGGTGTGACCACAAAGGGTACCATGAGGAAACTTTTTAGGGTGATGGAATTGTTCTGCCTACAGACTGTGGTGGTGGTTTCATGAATCTACACATATGTTAAAATTCATGGAGCATACCCAAAATCTCAGTTTTATAGTATGTACATTTTTAAAAATAAAATTAAGAAAAATACGAACTGACACCAGGACCTTGAATCCAGATTCCATTACTTTCTAGCTGTGCTCTATTGGACCAAGTACTACTTGCTTTAAACCCTACTTTTCTCGTTACTGAAAATGTATACACTAAGAATATCCACATCTCATAGGGATGTTTGGTGAATTCAAATGAGGCAATGCCTATCAAGTTGCAGGTGCAGTGGCAAATAGTGAGCACACAAGAAATATTAACTATTAATATGGAATCACTATTTTCAGAAGAAAAAATCTTTAGAGGAGGCTATGTGGCATGCTAAAAAGATAAGTTCTGTAGACAGTCATTCTTACTGTTGAAGTGCATATCATCTTGAACAAATTAATAAACTTCTCTGAACTTCAGCTTCCTAATCCAAAAAACAGGTATAATAATATTCACTTTATAATATTGTGGTAAGCATAACAATTATGACATGTATAATACCTGATGCTTAGCCGGTGTTCAGTAAGTGATAGCTGTAATTATGACTTAGAATGTTGCCATAAGTAAAACATAATTTCTTCTGACACTGAAAAATGATGCTTACAAATGAATAATCCCAAATGATTAATTATGCAACCAAAGAAAGAGCTGATGTTATGCAAATGTTTTAGTTTGTACAGGACTGGCCAGTCACACATATTTTCCTATTCATAGCCAACGTATTAATTGATTGAAAAGAGCTGTTGAATTTTAATGAACTCTTAAAAGGGCAAAATGATTCCTCTAGCACAGTGCAGAATAGATTTTCTATGATAGTGTATTTTCCCATTTTGTTATTTTAGTTTGTAAATGGAGTCCACAGTTCTATAAAGTGGCTTTCCTCATTTTATAATGCTTTCCATCACTCATCTCCAGGGTATGTTTCCTCGTAAAGCAGAGTCCAAAAAAGCCTGGAGCCAGCTACAAGGGCCTAGTGGCCTCTATGAGCTAGATGTCCAGAGACAAGGTGAACTCTTCCGGATTTACGTTTTTCTAGTTTGCTGTCGTCCTCGTCTTCGTAGTCATAGTCATCATCATCATCATTGTCCGCCTCCTCATCAATCTGTGTTTTTCTAAGAAGGGCTCTTTCATCCTATAACTCCTCCAGTCCTCCTGAATGTTATGTAAGCCTTTTTTTTTTTTTTAACTTTTTTCCTTTGTCCATTGATCCATGGAAAGGGAAACTGTTGCCTTAAGGTGATAAAGACGGCACATTTAAAGAAATGATATCACTCTGTCATCCAGGTGTATAAAAAATACACCTTCAGCAAAAGACATTTTTCATAAGTTCGGTTATTTTTCAATGTGAGTAAAAATGTTCTGAAATGGGTGATATGGTTTTATTGTTGCTTATGACATTATGGAGGTTATTGATGGGAAAGGAAGAACAGAGTACATCAAGCACAAAGCTGGAAAAGATCTTAGAAATTCCAGCCTAATATTTTATGCTACCAAAGGGGAAAAAGGAAATCTAGAAAAGAACGTCCCGGGCTCATGTTACCACCAAATGACAGACCAAATCAGTATGGGACCCAGGTCTCCTGCTCACAGTCAGGGTCACTTACCTCTATGGCACGGCCTCTCCGACAACAGCCCCCCTGCCCCCATTTCCTTTTCTGTTCTTCACAGAGTTTATTAAATTACACTCATTGGTTCATAGAACACTATCATCATTAGTTAATGCAAAGATTATCCTTGTTCTGTTATGTGTTTTTTCCTTCACGGTGGTCATTTCCAGCCCTTTCTCTCATTTAGATACTCACTCTGTTGTGTTTGGCATGTTCTTACCCATGCAAATACTGTTTTATGTGTAAATCTTCATTCAACATTAAGCTTTCAGGTCTGCTCATGTGACTATATATTTTTTAATTAACTTTGACCATGGCCCAGTATTCCAGAGTATTAACATACTATATTTTATTTTATTTTTTTTTTTTATTTTTTTTTTTATTTTTGGGACAGAGAGAGACAGAGCATGAACGGGGGAGGGGCAGAGAGAGAGGGAGACACAGAATCGGAAACAGGCTCCAGGCTCTGAGCCATCAGCCCAGAGCCCGACGCGGGGCTCGAACTCACGGAGCGCGAGATCTGACCTGGCTGAAGTCGGACGCTTAACCGACTGCGCCACCCAGGCGCCCCATTAACATACTATATTTTAATTATCTATTCCCTCTGGCAGATACTAGTTAACTTCTATATTTGACACCACAAACAAAGTCACAGTTAACATCTTTGTATGTGTCCTTTAGTGAACTTGGGGAGCTATTATCTGAGCATACCCATTAGTAGGATTCTTGGGTTATGAAATACATTCATTCTTAATTTGACTAAGTATCGCCAGATCTCTTTCCATAAAGCTGTATGTTTTCTTTGTTTCTGTTTTTGTGAGAGAGAGAGAGAGAGAGAGAGAGGAAGAGGGAAAGATAGAGGCTCTCAGCATGGAGCCTGACCTGGGGCTCAATCCCACGACCCTGGGATCATGACCTGGGTTGAAATCAAGAATTGGTCACTCAACCAAATGAGCTACCCAGGTGCCCCCCCGCCCCAAAGCTGTATGTTTTACATTCCAAGAAGCAGTACCAGACTGTTCTCATCTCCTCATATTCTTGTCAATATATGGTATTATCTTCTTTTCTTGTTTTGCCATTATGATAGTGTAGAGTGGTATTGTGTTGCTATAACTTGCATTCTTCTGATTACTAGCATCTTTTCATATATTTCTCTCCTTTTTAATGTCTGTTCTTGAGAGAGAGAGAAACAGAACATGAGTGGGGGGAGGGGCAGAGAGAGAGGGAGACACAGCTCTGAGCTATCAGCACAGAGCCCGACGCAGGGCCTAAACCCATGAACGTGAGATCATGACCTGAGCTGAAGTGGGATGCTCAGCTAACTGAGCCACCCAGGTGCCTCTCATATGCTTCTTAAATCAATTTTTAAGGCCCTTTTATAAATTAACCTTTCATATCTCTTGAGTATTTTTCTATTTTCTCATCTCTTTTTTGTTGATTTGGAGGAGTTCCTAACATATTCCAGATATTTATCTCTTAACTGTTAAATACATTGTAAATATATTCTTAGAGTCTGTCCTCTGTCTTTGACTGGTGTCTGTTAGGTCTTTCACTGAGCAAAAATTCTTAATTTTGATGAAGTCAAATCCATCAACTTTTAAACTTATGGTTTGTGTTTTGGGATGTTCCTTTAGAAGACTTTCTCTATCTTTCACAAAGATATCCTATTTTTCCTTCTGATAGTTTTATTGTTTTATCTTTAAATTTTTTTTATGTTTTTATTTTATTTTAGTGAGAGAGACAGAGCATGAGCGGGGAAGGGGCAGAGAGAGAGGGAGACACAGAATCCAAAGCAAGCTTCAGGCTCTGAGCTGTCAGCACAGAATTTGACATGGGACTTGAACTGACAGACGGTGAGGTCATGACCTGAGCTGAAGTCAGATGCTTAACTGACTGAGCCACCCAGGTGCCCCGTTTTATCTTTAATATTTAGGTCCATAATCTACCTGGAGTCCATATTCAAATGTGGTATATAAGGTCAGGCTACAACTCTATATTTCTTCATGTAATATTAATAATCCAGTTTTCCCAAAGCAATCTAAGTAATCCAGTCTTTCACCTCTGTTCCACTTCCATCCTATTTGAAATGCTTCAGAGTCTAAACATTTTCCATTAAATCCTGGAAGACATCTTGAACCATAGATATATTCTCCAAATCTTGAGAGAAATAATGCTCATTCTAATTAGGTGTTTAGTTGGCAACTGAACCCAAGGACCACGAGTCAGGATGCAGGATTTAGTCTGCAGACTGTACTGACAACATTGGGAGATTCAGCTTATTGCAATATGGGAGCCGATAGTGTAACAGGAGGGCACCGCCTTTCATGGCTCCAGGTAAGAGGACCAGAGCTGACTGTAGCTCAAGAACTAGTTTGGAGGCACTGGTCAATCTTGAATGCTGTCTGGACTTCAGCTGCTTGAATTAGAAAATGACTTTTATTTGATGTAGGGGGCTCCCAATGAAAATTTTGGGTGAAGAATTTTTGAAGCTAAAGAACATTTTAGAAAACCACGCATAGATGGTCTCATGAGAATTTCTAAATTTTCTTTTTAGGGGACTACCTCTCCATTGGATACTAGTTGCAGCTCATTATTAACGGAAGTTCATTTTCAGCGCTATTTCTAGGTTGGCTATTCAGAACAATGGGTAAGAACCCATGCAGTACCCTGTACTCTGCACTTTGAGGGTCAATAAATATTTGATAAGTGAAAGAAGGTTGATAATGCCAGGTGAAAGGAAAGGGTGATTTTCATTTTTTACTGTCAGTAAACCATGGATGAAAAGGGCAAATTAAAAAAAAAAAGTAAATTGGTTATCTTTTCTTCTTTCTTCATAAATTAAATAACAATGACACGCTTTCTGAGATTGTTGCATTAAACTAACTCCATTCTATGAAAGTTGATGATAGAAATGCTTCATATAGTTACCCAAAGATGAATATTGTGCTAAGCTTCACCATTTTACTTACAGATATCTGAGAGTCACTTGAGTGAGCTTTGGATGCAGCTGTTTTAGAAACAGATGATAGACTCTGTGTGTGTGTGTGTGTGTGTGTGTGTGTTGTTTGGAGAAATGGACTTCTGTTTAACAGTCCTGTGGTCATAGGTAACCATTGGGAAGAAATGTAACCTCAATCTGACCAGTGACAGTAAGATTTCCCAGAAGGAAATGAGGGAGGTTGTTGAGAATATGTAGTTTCATCCACAAAAATCTGCTGTATGCTCTCAGATTCCTGGCTACACAACAAGCTTTATTCTTCAGCAAAAAACCCTGGGATCTTAAATCCTCATAAAGTTCTCACTGAAATCTTAGCCAACAAGGTAGTTCAGTAGAAGAGCCCAGTCCTGCCCAGAGACAGGAGGAGGGAACCAACCGAAGACAGGAAAAGCAGCTCAATACTTGGGACAAAAATGTTGCAAGGGCTTCTTTTGGGACAGTGTCACAAGCCCAATTCTTGAACATACTGTATCTGAGGGCTGCTTCCCTTGGGAGGGTTTTGCAGATGTTCAGAGTCTCCATTCCCATGGCAGATGGAGAAATTGGCCATCCCAGGAAGCACTGAGCCAGCCAAGGGACTGTGTTCAGAGCCTTCAGAGAAAGCTCCTTATGGAAAATCTGAAATGAGTGCAGGGAAAGGCAAGTTAAATGGTTCCTATTTGACGATTGCTTTGAACTGTCTTGCTGAAAGTATGGAGAAGAGAGCTCCAGTCTCACTATCTCAGTGCTCTTGGATCTGGAAGAGATCTCAAACAGTTTCAGGAGCCTGAGGCAGATACGAATCCTCTTGATTCCAACCCAATAAATCATCTTCTGCCTAAAGTGTTGCCTCAATGTGCTTAACCATTCATTCATTTATTCTGTGTGCATTGAACAGCTATTGTGTGTCAGGTACTGTGACAGGAGCTGGGAAAACAGTGAGGCTATAAGCTGTGCCCTGAGGAGGCTCACAATTTGGTTGGAGAAGCAGAGAAGCTTCTCCAAACTCATCGAAGGATTTCTACACAACAGACTAATGAGTGACATGAAAACAGTCAGGGAGGTGGTTTCGTGTACTGTTGTGCGTGAACTCTGGCAGCAAGTAGCCTCGGGACACATCCCAGCTCTGCCATTTAGTAGCTGGGTGATTTGGGGGAAATCACTTCAACTCACTGTGTTGCAGTCTCCTCACCTGTGAAAAGTGGGGGTCATAACATCAACCTCGTCGATGTGTGGTCTGGACTAAATGCACATCTACGGATTAAATGTGGAGTGGATAGCACAATGCCCAATATGTACCTCATGCTTACTCATGGCTAGTAATTCTTGTGATTTAGGTGTTAAGAAAGCACAAAAGAGGGGCATTAGCTCATCTTGGGAGCAAGTGGTAACCTATATTTATTCATGAAACCAGGCCATATAGTAATGACATCTCTTGCGGGAGACATCTTAGGTGCAGAGATTCCAAAACACTTCCCCAAGCCACAGTCCGTTCTTCCATAAGGATGATCAGAAGTAGCCCTCGGGGAACTGAACAGCTAGGGTTGTTTTTTGTTGTTGTTTGTTTGTTTTTCCAGCTGTATCTTGGGCCACTGCTCCCTATCTTCAGTTGTTAGCTGAGTCCAGCGGTTTCTGGGCAAGATGAGGAAGAAACAGTCACCGTCATTTCCCCACTGAGCCAAAGGGAAATGAGTGACTCAGTGTAGCATCATGGGATGTCTGAAAGGGGATTTCTCTTTTTATCTGAAGGAAATTTGAGCAGGAAAAGTAGGCTGCAACTATTCCCCAATCTAGGCAGCTCTGGTAAAATAATGTATTCATTTCCTACTTCTATGAACTTTATTAAAGACTTACTGTGTGTTAGAAGGGCTACCAGAGGAAGGCCTGTATTTATTGATCACCCCCTGTGTGCCAAGCACTGAGAAAGCACCTCACATGTCTAATCTAATGGTCACAACATATCTTTATGAGGTATATTCATTATTATGCACAGGAAAAAACTGAAGCATAGGGAGGCTGACACACAATTTGTCCAGGGTTATACAGCAAGATAGGAAATGGTTGAGCAGGGATTTGAACTTGGAGAGGAGCTGAGAGCTCCAATGCCTAACCACTATGTTTCCCTGTCTCAACAAAATATAATCACATTCCATGAAGAGCTCTCACTCAAGTGAAGGAGCCAGAAAAGCAAACATATACTTAATATACAGTGTAATCTGAGCTCCATAAAGGTGTGAACAGAGCACTGTGGAAACACAGAGGAAGGAATGAATTACTTGCCTGAGAGAATCAGTTTTAGCTGTAATCAGCAAAGTACTTAAGATTGTACAAAATTTCCAAAATATGTACAAACCTGGAATGATGAAAATCTGTCGCAGTGAAAGAAAGCTTAAAGTTTAAGATGACTAGAGACTATGAACAGACTAGGTAATCAGCCTCTAAATGAGCAAGAGTCAAACTTAAATTTTTAAGAGTCTATTATGCCAGGTGTTATGTGCTCACTCCTGCTTTAGTGGGACGGAATCATGCTTCACACTGGCTCCGTCAAAGTCGTGTACTTGAAGTTCCAGCTCAGATTCTACCACTTGGAGGGTAGTGGCCATGATTCCCTCATCTTTCTTCATTTTAGTCTTCCTGTACCACCCACTCCAGGTGCGTAGTTCACCATCTGGCTCAAGATAGGAGTCAAAAAAATGTTCATTTTGAGTCTTTTACAAGTTGATTATTCTATTTGTGGTTGGTCCAAGACCTTATTTTTTTTTTCCTCTCACCTTTCTCTGTTTTCATTTCACATCTCATTTATATTTCTCACAGACCTTGCAGGAAGGCAGACTCTAAAAGACATTGCCTTCAACCTTTGAGAATGAATACATCAAAATGAGAGCCTAAAGGGGCGCCTGGGTGGCTCAGTTGGTTAGGCATCTGACTTGGGGTCAGGTCATGATCTCGTGGTTTGTGACTTCAAGCCCTGTGTTGGGCTCTGTGCTGACAGCTCAGAGTCCAGAGCCTGCTTCAGATTCTGTGTCTCCCTTGCTCTCTACCCTTCCCCCACTCAGGCTCTGTCTCTCTCAAAAATAAATAAACTTTAAAAAAAAATTACAAAATGAGAGCCCAAGATAAATTCTGGTGGTAACTTTGGGGTTTTCCTTATCAGCTAGCATAGATTATCTTTACCAATTATCGTGGATAACCAAAAACTAGCTTAAACTTAATGGGTGTGTGTGTGTGTGTGTGTGTGTGTGTGTGTGTAAACACAACTGGTTCCATATTATCTAAGACCTGTCGTGACTTCCTACTCAGGTCTGATTTTGTGAATGGTGCATACAGACTAGTACATATTCTCCTCCAACCCTTGTCATCATAGTTGTCTTTTGAACAAAAGGGAGGAAAAGGAGAAAGGAGAGAAAGAAAGTAGAAATGGATGAGGATAGTGAAAAAGATTCTGTCTAAGCTCAAAAATAAAAGAAAAAGGTAAGAATGTCCTGCAGAAAGCTACCAATAATGTATCACTTCTCATGAAGCCAATTGAATTGTATCCCCCCAGAGTGAGAAGTAGTTAAGGAAAAATATCAACCTTCAGTCAGTTTCATCCTTTTGAATTGAAATCAGTGGGTATCATTATGTCTGATCAATTACTGATCATTATGTCTGATCATTCTATCTGATGGTGTAGCTGAAAACTGGCTGATATTTACAATACGTAGGCATCAGATTTCTTGTTTTCTCTGCTCACATGTCCAATTATTGCGGAGCTCCTCCAGCAGCACAGACTTTGATTCTGATATCCTTCAGACACATTTCTGAGACACCAAGAGGCCTCCTTTAGTTCAGCTCTCTGGTTGTGCTTATAATCAACCTCTGCTGTCCAACCATAGCCTGGAACCATTTGTTGTCATATATTTTTCTTAGTTTTTCATAATTTTATATATATATATATATATATATATATATATATATATATTTGTTGTCAAGTTAGCTAACATACAGTGTATCATAATTTTCTAGGAATTTAATTTATGTCAAACTGAAAAGATAGTGTCATAGCATATCTCAGCATCTCATAATGAGTTGTACATTTATTTTTTAAACACTTTTTTGAGAGAGAGAGAGAGAGAGAGAAAGAGAGAGAGAAAGATAGGGGGAGGGGCGAAGGGAGAGGGAGGGACAGAATTCCAAGCAGGCTCTGCGTTGTCAGTGCACAGCCTGATGTGGAGCTCGATCCCACAAAGTGTGAAATCATGACCTGAGTCAAGATCAAGAGCCAGATGCTCAACTGACTGAGCCACCCAGCCACCAGCCCCTATTTTTTAAACATTTTTATGGCATTTACTGAGAAGAAAAATATTTTTAGCTTGTGATTTTTTTTTAATTCAAATGTGTTCATGTACTTTTATTTGTGTTTGAAAATACTTCTTACAGCTCTTCAATTCTAGAATCTTTATTTACAACAGCCCAGGTCATAGCAGCAGCTAATAGGCAATTGTGTTAAAAAGATGTCTTTTTTGCTTGAGTGTTATTTTGTTAACTCAGTGATTAATTAGTGACTCTTAAAAGTATAGTTGGGATTATAAAATGAGGGCCCCAGTTAAGTGTTTTAAATTGAGATGAGGGGCGCCTGGGTGGCGCAGTCGGTTAAGCGTCCGACTTCAGCCAGGTCAGATCTCGCGCTCCGTGAGTTCGAGCCCCGCGTCGGGCTCTGGGCTGATGGCTCAGAGCCTGGAGCCTGTTTCCGGTTCTGTGTCTCCCTCTCTCTCTGCCCCTCCCCCGTTCATGCTCTGTCTCTCTCTATCCCAAAAATAAATAAACGTTGAAAAAAAAATTAAAAAAAAAAAAATAAATTGAGATGAAATTCATATAGCATAAAATTAACCATATTAAAGGGAACAAGTACATTCACATAGTTGTGGGTTTCCCCCATCTTTTTCTACTTCCAAAACATTTTCATCACCCCAAAAAGGAAACTCTGCATACATTCAACAGCCTCCATCCTATCCTCTTCCCAACTTGTGGCAACTACCATTATACTTCCTGTCTGTATGGATTTACCTACTCTGGATATTTCATATAAACAGAATCTCATAATATGTAACCTTTTACATCTTGCTCTTTCACTTAGAAAGTTTTGAGGTTCAGGGCACCTGGGTGACTCAGTCAGTTAAGTGGCTGACTCTTGATTTGGGCTCAGGTTATGATCTCACCGTCTATGGGTTCAAACTCTGCATCGGGCTCTGTGCTCACAGCGCAGAGCCCACTTCAGATCCTCTGTCTCCTTCTCTTTCTGCCCCTCTTCTGCTTGAGCTTGCTTTCTCAAAAAATAAATAAAAACATTACAAATTTTTTTAAAAGAAAGTTTTTGAGGTTCATTCACATTGTAGCATGTTATCAGTGTGCTTCATTCCTTTTTATGGCTAAATAATATTTCATTGTATCTACTGCAATTTGTTTATCTATGTATCTGTTGATGAACGTTCGGGTTGTTTCCACCATTTGGCTATAGTCAGTAGTGTTGCTATGAATATGCATGTACATGTATATGTCTGAACACCTTTTTTCAGTTCTTTTGGATATATATCCAGGAATGGAATTGCCAGGTCATAAGGTAATTCTATGTTTCCTGTTTGAGGAACCATCAAACTGTTTTCCCTAGCAGCCGCATCATTTCACATTTCTACCAGCAGAGTATGAGGGTTCCAATTTCTTCACATCCTCCCCAACACTTGCTGTATTTTTCTTTTTCTTTTCTTTTTCTTTATTGTAGTCATTCTAGTGGGTATGAAATGGTATCTTATTGTGGTTTTGATTTGCAATTCCCTAATGACTAATGATCATCTTTTTATGTGCTTGTTGGCTATTTGTATATCTTCTCTTGAGAAATGTCTATTGAAGTCCTTTGCCCATTTTTTGTTTAGTTGTTCTTTTGTAACTGAGTTGTAAGAGTTCTTTATATATTCTGAATACTAGACCCTTATCAAATATATGATCTGTAAATATTTTCTTACATCCTGTAACTTGTCTCTTCACTGTCTTAATAATGACTTTCGATGCAAAAACTTTTTAATTTTGAAGAAGCAAAATTTAACTATTATTATTATTATTATTATTATTATTAACTATTGGTCTTGATGTCATATCTAAGAATCCTTGCCAAATCTAAGGTCATGAGAATTTGCCCCTATGGTTTTTTAAAAGAGTTTTATGGTTTCAGCTCTTATATTTAGGTTGATGATCCTTTTTTGAGTTAACTTTTGTAGATGGTATAACGTAGGGATCCAACTTTAATCTCTTGTATGTGGATATCCCACCAGAGGGCTTCAGTTTTGTGCACACATAAATGCTACTGGAAAATGATGATTAATGAAAATGATTAATAAAATTGATAAATTAATAAAAGATTAATGAGATCTATGTGGGTAGTCAGAGACTGAGCAGGCCAGAGCCAACGTCTGGTCCTCACCTATAAGTAACATGCCTCCCCTTGCACCCCTCCCCACCCCTGCCATCAGCCACCAGAACACCTGAGGGAGAATAAGCCTTCTCTGAGAGGAGAGAGGACAGCTACACTAGCTTGATATAAGGACAATCATTAAAAGCAAGAAAGAAAGGCCACCTAAATTATCTTTCAACCTAGTGCCTGGGGCATGTATGTCAGAACTTTGGTAATTACTGAACAAAACAATAAATGAATAAACAAAAATGCAAAACATACACCTAAATACCAGATGTACTTGTGTTTGGTGGCTATGATCTGAGTGTTGGACGAGAAGGGAGAAGGGGGAGGAGATCCGGGTCCTGCTTATTGCCTCACCTTGACCAGCATGAGTCATTTTCTTCCTCTACCTTCAGGGACCAAAACTGCAGCCCGGAGTGTGTGCCAGCAGGAACAAACACCTCTAAACGGTGAAACAGCTGACCTGGGCTCTTTTTAGCACATGTGAATCACACCATAGAAACCAGGATGAGAGATCTGGAATCTGCCTCCCAGGGATTTTGCTGAGATAGGGGGTTACTGTTCTCATTAGAGAAAAGTAAGTTTCAGAAGTGACATTTGCATGCTACACCTGTGACAGAGATAGCCAACTGCCCATCAAAAGTTTGTAGTCTCTCAGGGGGTGCCTGGGTGGCCCAGTCGGTTGAGCGTTGGACTTCAGCTCAGGTCATGATCTGAGTTTGAGAGTTCAAGCCCCGTGTGGGGCTCTGCACTGTCAGTGCTTGGGATTCTCTCTCTCTCCTCCCTCCATCTCTCTGCCTCTCCCTAACTTGTGCACACACGCTCATTCTCTCTCTGAAAATAAATAAACTTAAGAAAAATTTGTATTCTCCTCCATGGTATAGTGTTATTGCTGAGAATCAGCTACCCAGTAGAGGACTACATTTCCCAGCCTCCTTACTTTGAAATGGGGCCACATGACTGGCTGCGCCCCATGGAATGTGAGTGGAGGTGTTACATGTCACCTCCAGGCCATGTGCTCAAGAAGCTGGTGCATGGTTCCCATGCTCTCTTTTTTCCTGCCTCCACTGGATACCAACGTTCAAGGCAACCCTGGAATCTCAAACTTTGGTGTACATCAGAATCACCTGAAAGCTTATTCAGACACAGATTGTCGGCCCCATCTCCAGTGTTTCTGATTTGGTAGGTCTAGATTGGAGCCCAAGAATGTGCATTTCTAACAAGTTACCAGGTAATGCTGCTGCTGTTGATTCACCATGCTTGGGCAATCACTACCTGAGATAATATGCACTAGCACATAAAAGAGTCACATGAGGAATGTTTACCAAAATGGTCAGGGAAGTAGGAAAATTAAAACAAGCATGAATTTAGCAAGTACTGGATTCAACTGCTTTTTGTGCCAGACAACATGCGAAGTCCCGGAGATGGGCAGGTCAGATTCCTGGGAGACTTTCCATCCAGTGGAGACATACATTAATCTGCACGGACAGAGAACAGTGTACTGTGAGGTACCATGAAGGGAAAGGATAGGGAAATATGATACCAAATAATAGAGAACTTCATCTAGTTTGGAGTGGGGATTGCAGTGTTCAGAAAAGGCTTCTCTAAGGAAATGTCACTTAAGGTAAGATTTGAATGTCTGTAAAGATAAGGATTTTATTTTATTTTTACTTTTTAGGAAGGAGGGAGTGCTCCAAGGGGAGAGAATGCATGAAGAAATCAAGAAATACTGGAAGAAGACCAATCTGTCTGGAACAGGGAAGCGAGGGGGAGAATGATAAAAAATGAAATTGGAGGGGTGGAGGGGAGCCAGATCATACATAGGAGGGTAAGCCACACAAGGATTTTGACTTTTATTCCAAGAATGGTGTAAAATTATTTGAGTGTTAAAGGAAGAGAAACAGAGTTTGCATTTAGAAATATTTTTATTCCTTTCTCCCCATTTCCTATTTAATCTTTCTTATTAATTTAAAAGAATTTTATAAATTAATAAAATTGGTCTTTTGTATGTGTTTTGCTAATATTTTTTCCTTGCCATTTGCTTCTAATCTTACTTATGTTATTTTTCCACACCCAGAAATTTTAATTTTTATATACTCAAATTTGCCACTTTTTTAATGATTCTGGGTTTTATTTCATGCTTAAAAAGTCCTTCCCCATCTCAAAATGATCTTTTATCGGAAGTACACCATGTTTTGTTTTGTTTTTTAGTACTTATGTAAAGGGTATACAATTTGAAAACAATGACGTACACACTTTTACCTATGAAAAAGGCAAAGATCAGAACGTTTGATGATACACTGTGTTAATGGGGGTGGAGGGGGGAGACATTACCATATTTGGTGGGTTCATACATTGAAATTTTAGAACTCGGTAAATTGACTGCGGGTGTGTGAAGGCAGTGCATCAAGACAGCTTTACCGTGTCCTGACCAGCCTCCCATTGGCTTGCAGCTGATCCTCAGCTACATTCATGGACAATTTCTTTTTCAACCCATTCACGCAAGGGTGATTTTGCTCCAGGGGGCTGACTCTTATTAATCAAGCATACAAGAAACTTCGTTCAGATCCTTTTTTTGTTAATAATTCCAGATGATATTTTATTTTATCTTTCATTTTCTTTTAAGTAGGCTCTATACCCAGCTTGGACCTCAATGCAGGGCTTAAACCCACAACCCTGAGATCAAGACCTGAGCTGAGAGTATTTTAATTTGTCAGTAAACTCATAGGTTCTATTAATTTATTACTTTATTTTTTATTTTTATTAAAAAAAATTTTTTAATGTTTACACTTATTTTTGAGATAGAGAGAGACAGAGCATGAGCAGGGGAGGGGCAGAGAAAGAGGGAGACACAGAATCCGAAACAGGCTCCAGGCTCTGAACTGTCAGCACAGAACCTGATGTGGGGCTCAAACTCATGAACTGTGAGATCATGACCTGAGCCAAAGTCGGACACTCAACCGACTGAGCCACCCAGGAGCCCGAGGTTCTATTAATTTATTAATGAAGCCATAGGTTCTGTACATTACTTGAGATACTCACAGGCAGTGGCAAGGAGCTGAAAAGAAGACAGTCTTTCTCCTTCCTGACCTAATTTCTTCCTAACTGGGGCATGAGGCCCACTGCACCCAGCCAGGGGGTATCCCTCCCCCAATCCCCCCCCCCCCCGGTCAACCTGCACCTCCCATCTCGTCCCTGCACAATGTCTTTCCTGAAAGCTTGTGAGCCCTGGTAGCCCTTCCTGCAAAAATAGAAGCCCTGTGATGGTAAGTACATCGACTACTATAGAAGATGTTTCTATGAACTTCCCCAGGACTGACACTTTACACTCTCAGTTTACTTCCATAGAATAAGGAAAGTTTTATGACTAGACATCTTTCTTCAGTTTTTTTTTAGTTTGGGGGAATGGCATGGGGGAGGGGGGCCCACACCGTCCTGTACTTTGTTTTGCCAAGAACTTGCTTCTCTCCTTGGTCATCATGTCTTGAGTTAATGGGGTTGAGTTAGTTCCCCTCCTTTGTTTTACCCATGATCATAAACATTTTTTTTAATAAAAAAAATACCTCTTAAAAAATGACTGCGTAAGAGAGCATCTTTTACCTGGCTTCATTCAATCCTCTTTATAGACTGGTCAGTTCCTAATTTGTGAAATAAAGATGTATCACATACATCAGAGACTAAATAAATATTATTCCCCTCCCCTCTTTCTTTCCTTTCTTCATTCCCATATTTCACATGCTTTGTGAAATATACTTTGGGATAAATTTAGCTATTTTATACATTATAGTTACAACGTATCTCTATTTAAAATGATACATATATTTTATACGTTAATCTATTTATATATGAGGGATGATTTTTGAATCCAATTAATAAATTGATTTATTCCTTAGATTGAGAGGCATAACTTATCAAATTTTATAATGAAGCTTCAATGGAATGTTTCAAAAACATACGTTGGCTACATCTGAGAGTCTATAAATCAAGAGACTAGAGAATCCAAGAAAAATAAAAAGATGCCATCTAATGATAATTGAAGCTTGAAATGAAATAGACTTGAAGAAAAAATAGAAAAGACAGAGATATCCCATTAGAACATTAAATGTGTCCTGCTTTCCACCCTGATGTAAAGGCATGACAGGGTTTGTCAGGACCTGTTAGAAACCTCTCCGGAGAATTGGGATCTCTAGACTCTTGGCTCTATCTGAAGCAGTGAGCCCTGGTTTTTGTTTTATCTCACGGATGCACTTTTAAAGAACTTCAAATGTATATGGGAGTGAAAGCCCCATATGCACATAAAAGTTTCAGTTCTGCTTTTACTAATTCCACAACTTTCTCACATCAATCCTGCTTCTTCCAGGGACTCAAAATTCCTGCCCTGCCCCCCTTAACCACCATCACTTCTCTCCTCCATTCTGCACCAGTCCTGGCTCTGATCTGGCTCTTGATCATTGGAGGATGGAATGCGAAAGTAGCTCTCCTAGAGTGGGGTGACAATCACTTTGTCCACACCAATAGTCCAGTGATATTTATTTGCACTTCATTTTTTACATGGCTGATGTGATAAGGGCATAAGAATTAAATCCCACTGTTAAAGTTACAAGTCTCTTCTAGTCCTAAGATTTAATTAGCCCAAGCATTTGAGAAAATAATTTTTTTTTTGGAACTAAGCGTTGTATGAGAATTTGAATCAGTTTGCTGTCTAAAGATAATAATACATTTTCTCAACTTCCAATAACATTTTTTGAGGACCCAGGTATGCAAGTGACAGTAGTAGGAATTGAAGCAGATACAGACCCTGGTGAGGAGCTTGTAGTTCAATGAAAGAGGCAGAGCATATCGCAACACTTCTATCCAAAGCAGAAATGTGAGGAATATAATAGGCTGACCCAGAAACAACGGTGGAAATACTGGAGAGAACATAACAGTTCAGTTTCTGTGGTTGCTTACAACAAAACTTTAATCAATAAGGTGGATAATTTATTGAGGGAAACTGGATAGTTCTCAGAATTGAAGGAGAAAAGGTCTTGGAAAGACAGGAACAGGAAGCCAACTCTTGTGAGCATGGCAGCCTGTGGTCATGGAGAGTGCCTTTAAGATCATGCCACTGAAATCATTCAAGACTCAGGAGTTCACAACAGAATAGCCTTCTGCCCTAAGACTCCATTCCTCATTCTCAGCAGAGACCCATTTTGCTTGGTTTGGCTCACATGTCCAAACACTTCGGTGTTTGTGTTGGTGGTAGTGTAGAGCTGGGGAAGGCAGAGAGGGGAAAAACTGGACAGTGCATTTGATAGTCACACCAGGATCATTTGGAAAAGAAGGTTTGCTGACACCGTAAGAGAGAAAGGATAGTAGATAGGCAAAAACTACAGATGTCCTCTAGAGACATCTGCTAAAAGGGCCCGGGGAGGCTTTGGGGAGGGAAAGCACTCAAGTCAGGCCTTTATAAATGGATAGAATTTTAAGGTAGATTTGGGTGACCGGAAGGAAGAAGGTGTTCCAATCAGAGGGCACGGCCTGAGCAAAAGTATGTGCGGAAAAAGGAAGAATGTGAGTATGAATCAGGCTCTGGGAGTGATAAGAAGGCTGATGTCCAGAGTGTCAGGACACACAGTGAGTAAAATAGGAAAAATGAGTGAGAAAGCATAGAATCAGCGTTCTTACTCATTGTGCCGGGTGACGAGTAAGACCGGACGAGATGATGGATACAAAAGTGTTCTGTAAACTACGAAGTGCTTTGAGGAGAAACTATAAACATTTTTCACATCTATGAATTGTTTTAATTTAAAACGGTACTCAGTAAATTGAGTTTTTTTACACAAGCCTTCTCTGCCGTGTGTCATTTGCAAAATGAGAAACGTAAGTAGGAAACCTAGCTGTGAAATTCTGTAATTCCTAACTCTGTGCAAGCCTTGCTGTGATCTATGTCAACACACAGTCATGGAGGGATTCAGTCATGTCTGTTTAGATCTCATCTTTCCGAAGCAGCTCTGCAGTCTATCAATCCACTTCCTGGGATAACAGGTGCCTCAGGGTCCAGTACTGTGCAAGAGTCTTTCTTGTATTACTTCATTGGATCCTTACAACATCCTTGTTAGGTGAGAATTACTCTGCCCATTTTGCAGGTAAGAAACCATGACTTAAAAGTATGCTCATGGTTCAAAGTAAGTGGTAGATCCAGTTGTTGTTCAGCCACTCATGCGAAGTATTTACTGAATACACGGAGTCCATAGCACACGTGTAGACAGAGCAAAGATCCCTGGTGGAGCTTACATTTAAAAATTTTTTTTAATGTTTGTTTATTTTTGAGACAGAGAGAGACAGAGCATGAGTGGAGGAGGGGTAGAGAGAGAGGGAGACACAGAATCCAAAGCAGGCTCCAGGCTCTGAGCTGTCATCACAGAGCCCAACGTGGGGCTCGAACTCACAGACCTCGAGGTCATGACCTGAGCCGAAGTCGGACGCTCAACCGGCTGAGCCACCCAGGTACCCCGAGGAGCTTACATTTTAGTGCGAGAGTCAGATAATATGCAAAAAGCTCAATAAAGAATCACGTAGTAAGTTAGAAAGTCCTAAGTATTACGGGATAAAAAAAGAGCAGAGAAAGGAGGATAAGCAGCAAGGAGGGATAACTTGAAAACTGGATTTTAAACAGGATGCTTTTAGTCCAGTGTCCAGAAATTGATTTGTGGAGGACTAATCTAACTTTGGCTTCGAGGAGAACCGGAGTCAAGTCTTCTTTCTTTGTGGTGACCAGCTAGTAAACTGGCAAAGTTGGAGGGTCTTTTTCACAAACAGTACCCTGCATGCATGGGAATGTCAAGGAACTAGAGACTTTACCCCCCACTTCATCATGGCTCTCCCACACTGATCTTGAAGATTGCTTGGAATGGCTTTTTAATTCAACAAAAAATAATGTGAGAGGCCATTTGATTGGACTGAAGAAAGCTATTGCCTCAGAGCTGTGAAACCTGGGATCTAATCCCAGGTATGCCATTAATTGAAATTTGACTTTAAAAAACTTCCTTCTCCACTCTGAGCTGATTTCCCCATCTGACAAATGAAAGTGTTGGCATCTAAGGGCAATTCCAGGTCTAACACTTTGTGGCTATGCATTTTTGCTGAAATTTTTCTAAAATTTTTTTAAACGTTTATTTATTTTTGAGACAGGCAGAGCATGAGAAGGGGAGGGGCAGATAGAGAGGGAGACACAGGATCCGAAGCAGGCTCCAGGCTTTGAGCTGTCAGCACAGAGCCCGATGTAGGGCTTGAACTCACAAACCGTGAGATCATGACCTGAGCCAGAGTTGGACGCTCAACCAACCGAGCCACCCAGGAGCCCCTCTGCTGAAATTTTTCTAAGATGCACCACTTAAAATCGTCTTAGCAGAAAGATGGGGGAATCAATGAGAAAAATTTATCTTTTCACTTCCTAATGAGAGTTCAGCATCAAACTCTTTTAAAATCACCCAGAAACGTCAGCCAGCCTAGATCATGGCCCTGCCTTCTTCTGGGTGAACGTTAGGAGCAGGTGCTCTGCCACAGACTGGGCAGGCTAACAGGACTGCCTGTTCATTTCCAAGGGTAGCCCAAGGTGTTGGAATGATTCCGCAAAGCCCCATATGGCTTGGGACCTGGTTACCTTAGCAATCACTTCCCTCCCTCCGTCAATTAACAGGCAATTAAAACTCTCGGGGGCTCCAGCTAATAGTCCCCAGATCAGAGTACCAGAAAATGAAAGGGGCTTTTCATTCTTTTTCTTTTTCTTTTATTACATTTTTAAACTTCTAGTGCCCTTGGCTCTGGGACCTGCCACATTAAGACTTCCAGGATAGATATATATTTGATCTTTATTATTTACTTGGTTTGTGCATTTATCATATCACAGATCTGCTCAAAAATCCTTCAATGGCTTCCAACCATTCATGGAAACAAATATGGAATTCTCTGCTTAGCTCTCTCTAAACCATCCTTAACACAGTCACTCTCTTACTGTCCAATCACATCATTTCAAGCACTCATTATTTGCTTTCTTTCTACCCAAAAGTCTTTTCCTTTTTTTCCACTGATTGAAGTCTGCCCATTCCAGAAAGCCCAGCTTAGAGTCAATATCATGATCACTCTTGTTATTGGTCATGATTCTGAATGTAAGGTGTCACTAGAGTTAGAAAAATTTCATTTCCCACATATTCAGGCTAGTTACCCTTATCAATGTTTCTCTCCACAAGTAGTTTAAGACTCCTGAAGGTCAGGAACCATGTTTTCTATTTTTCTTTATGTCCCCACACCCTACCTAGCATGATGGTTACTCATTACTAGGGACCACTTAACCACTAAACAGAGTTTAGAAATTGGTGCTGTAAAATGCAATTTGTTAACAATGGACATTGAAATATTTTAGACAATAAGCTTAGAATCATGCAACCGCTGAACTTTAAAGCCTTAGGGACCTTTGGGATTAATATACAAAATTCATTTTTTTTTTTAAATTTGAAGCCCCAATTGGCTTAATTAAGTGATTTTTGAAATGGGTGGCATCCCATCTAGCAAGTAGAGGGGAGTTCCCCCAAATTCTTCATTTTGCAAATGGGTACACTGAGATTTAGGTGGAGGTAATGATTTTGCCTAAAGTTAAACTGTAAGTAAGTGAAAAGCTTTGATGTCATCCTAGGTCTTTTGACTTCAAGTCCACGCTCTTTCTCCTTCCCCACTAGCTGGCGACATTTTCCCCACTGCGACATGTTTGACACATGATGTTCACTTGAATGAGGCTCTCCCATGGGCATAGCCAGACTTGCACATGACATTGGAGAGCAGGGCGACCTCTCCATCCCCAACACACAAGAATGCTGCCATAATGCAAGTGAGAGTCACATTACTATAGGTATCACCTTGCCTTTTCTCACACTTTTGAAAAGTTGCAAGTGTCCGTTCTTTAAATGTTATTAGTATCAAGTGACTTGTAAAAAAAAAAAAAAAAAAAAAGGCTGTTGCTTTGCATACACTGCTGCTTTGTCTAAAACGGGTCTCTTCTGACCAACCATTTAATATACTGATGAACTCACATTGTTAAAATTCCACTTTGTGTTGTCAAATAGGTGGGGTGTTGAGAAGGATTAGATCAGGTCAAACCTGGTGCTTACAGAGCCCTTTGATGTGGAAATTTCATAGCATAAGGCAACACAGAAAGATAGAATTACAGGGTCATGCAGGGGTTGGGTGAGGGAGTTTGTCTTGGCAGGAAAGGGGGTGGCCCTGGGAATCCGACTGCAGAACTGTGGTGGGGACCTGTTGCAGGAAATAACTGTGGGTAAATGGACTCTGAGAGCAGATGCGAGGGGAAGCAGATGATGTTGAAATCATGGGGTAAAGATACACAGCCAGCTTGGAGGTGGAAGGTAGCCAGCACTTGTGGGTAACAAATCGTTAAAAAAGGCAAAAAAGAACATCAACATAAAAGTAGTGGCATTGAAAGGCTGAGTGGGATAAAGGAAGGGAAGATGGAGGGAGAGAACAAGGGAGAAAGGGGATTATTTTTTAAATAGTGTAAAATAAACCAGTTCCTAACTTAGCACTTTCACATACTTCCACTAAAGAGAAGGCAAGAGATAGTGTACATGTTGAGGGACAGAAAGGACATAAAGGGACCCCCACTGGTTGCTCAGGTGTGCTTGTTTGTCATGGTGACACAAAAGCCTCATGGCCCCACTGTCTCTGGTGGTGACTGCAGCTGTTCAACCCAAGCAGAAAACAACTTCTACAAAATTGATATAATAGGGGTGCCTGGGTGGCTCAGTTGGTTAAGTGTCTGACTTTGGCTCGGGTCATGATCTCACGGTTCATGGGTTCAAGTCCCACATCGGGCTCTGACAGCTCAGAGACTGGAAACTGCTTTGGATTCTGTGTCTCCCTCTCTCTCTGCCCCTCCCCCATCCACACTCTGTCTTTCTCAAAAATAAATAAACTTAAAAAAGAAAACCTGATATCATAAATACACCTGCAGTGTAATTTCAAAGGCTGTTTATAAATCACTCAGCCAAGCGAAAGTAAACAAATCATAAGTATCTCCAGAATAAAATACATCTTAAGTATTTTTAAATGACTGTGTGCCTCAGTTTCATGATCTGTAAAAGGGGATAATAATAGTTTTATCATAGGGTTAATACAATTATATTCTTAGGGATGATAGTATTATCTACATAATAGGATTGTTATGAGGAATACGTAGGTTGATATTTGTAAAGTGCCTGGCACATTACACATTTGTTGAATAAGTAAAAAAAAAAATAGCAGGAGATTCACAGATTGTCAGGATTGGAAGAGAATGTAGGGAACATGGGCCAAACCATTCCTTTTTTTTTTTAATGTTTATTTTTATTTTTGAGAGAGAAAGAGAGAGAGCCCATGAGCCAGAGAGTGATATAGAAAGAGGGAGACAGAGGATCTGAAGCGGGCTCCATGCTGACAGCAGAGAGCAAACCCACGAAACTGTGAGATCAAGACCTGAGCGAAAGTCGAACACTTAACCAACTGAGCCACCCAGATGCCCCAAACCATTCCTTTTAAGAGATGCAGGTGAGTTCCAAAGAAGGAAAATGATTCACCTGTAGTCTTTTACAGTTGATTAAACTGGTGACAGAGGGAGCAGAAATAAAGACTCTTGATTTCCCATCAAGAGTGCTTTTAAATAAGAAACACATAATAGGTACCAATATAGGACAGATTTAACAAATCCAAACTTTCATATTTAGCCAGATCCTTAGCTTCTGGAGGGCTGTGTCTTGTCAATCTTTGCATTTACGGTGATAATCTGAATGTCCCATTTACAGTAGCATTCTATAAATGTTCACTTAGACTCAAGGTAATATGACGAATTACTTCACATTTGAGGCACTCAGAGCTATTTGAGGCTTAGAATTGATAAAGCAGGAGTGTTTTGAAGAAGGAACTTTTTGGGGCGCCTGGGTGGCGCAGTCGGTTGAGCATCCGACTTCAGCCAGGTCACGATCTCGCGGTCCGTGAGTTCGAGCCCCGCGTCAGGCTCTGGGCTGATGGCTCAGAGCCTGGAGCCTGTTTCCGATTCTGTGTCTCCCTCTCTCTCTGCCCCTCCCCCGTTCATGCTCTGTCTCTCTCTGTCCCAAAAATAAATAAACATTGAAAAATTAAAAAAAAAAAAAAAAAAGAAGGAACTTTTTAGGAATGGCGATTCTTCTAGCCCCTTTCAAATTTTGCGTGCTAAATTCATAGCCTGGTATATAACACACATTAACGCTCGGTGAATGCTAACTATTCTTTTAGGAACTTGTTTCCTAGGCCAAGATATGATGGTATCACTTGACCATTAGCACAGAGGCACTGCCAGATATGATCCTCTTTCCTTTACAGGTATTGTCAGATAGCAGTTTGGGGCGAAATGTCTAATGTGGCAGAAAGGGGTTGCAAGCAGGTGGTAAGCTGTTACCCAAATGTCAGTCACTGTTCCCTTGAACAGTGATTGATGACTTCCATATGAAGGCAAAGTTCATCAGTCCTGCAGGATTTCTCAGCCCATATCGTCCTCTGCCCTCCTTTAAAGTTTTATGATGTTTGTTTCCTGTCAGCACTATTTTTATTTCATTGGATCCTGTTGGGGATTTTCCTGTTTATTTTTCTTCCTGTTTCTCAAAACAGGAATTAAAAGATAAAGATGAACAATTATAAAGCACTTTGTAGTGACCTTTACAAAACTATTATTAAAACTCTTTCAAGGCTTCCGCCCTTGGCTACCGGTCATCACACAACAGTTAGAGGGCAAAGAAGCGGGAACCGAAAGAGGTCCTGAGGCTTCGGGCTGCCACTCAAACCTGCTCTCATCTGGTCTCAACCCTTCACCACAGCTCATTCCTCGGCAGGAAGCGTTTTCCTCTGGAGTCCGGTATTCACCTCTTTGGCATGTTTCTCATCCTACCTCTTAGGTTGCAAATTCCACTTTCCAGATGTGTGGTCCTGGGCAATGGTTCTTACCCTCTCTGAGCCTCAGCTTCCTGTTGTGCTTGGAGGAAATGTTCTGTGGTGAGGTCCAGGGAGAGGCAGGTCATGGAGGAACAGTGGCAACAGGGCAGAGAGGAGATGGGCCCTGGTGACTACACCATTGCAAGCAGACAGACTGGGGTGGAAACTGACTCCTCCACTCAGCAGACCTCAGGTAACTTACATAACTTAGGCTAATTCCTTTTCTTGTTGCTGTTTTTATTTGAATTCGAGTTAGCTAACATACGGTGTCAGAGGAGTTTTGGGTGTACAATTTAGTGATTCCACACCTCCGAACCACACTCGGGGCTCATCACAACTTAGGCCTATTCCTAATCATGACTCTTAATGTCAATATCTCACATGCATTTCCCTCTGATTCAACCGTGTAGGCTCGCACCTCACTCCTTCTTATACCCCAACTCTACTGCTAAAGTTTCAACTCCCCTGAGATCTATGGTCATTGATTCTTCTACCTTTTTGCACCTCTTCATGTCCTCTTCTCCTCTTTACCCAGCTTAATGTCCATAGTCCATTATTATAACTGTGCCTTTGCCACTATCTTCAATTCCCCTCTCCTGTCTCCCTTCATCCAATTTGTTGGTCAGACCTCCAAGCTGGCTGAATCCAATTCTCCACCTACATAGTGATTGCACCCATGTGGCTAAATGTAGCCAGAAAATAACAATTAACCATGCTGTCTTGTCACCCTTTACACATGATTACACATTTCAAAAGGGCTTGTGTTGAAGCCTGGAAATACTATTAAACTTTCCTAGTCCGTCTAATCTCCTATTTGTCTGTATTTTACATTCTCTCCTAACTCCTTAAACTTCTTTCTCCACCCTCACTCTCAGTTGGTGACCTTACTTCTTACTGCACTTGGAAGAGAAAATTGGGAAAAAGAAAGAAACTTCCATATGTTCCTATGACTATGTCTACCACTTCACAGGCATCTGTACCCATATGGTCTCACTCTCCAGTTACTGAGGCTGAATCTTCTCTCTTCCCATCTAAGGCCAGTTTCCAGGCTCATGCCCTAGATCCCATCATCTCTCACCTACATAGAGACATCCCTCTTGTATTTCTCCCTTCTCTCTCCCACACGATTAGTTTTGCCCTTGCTACTGGATCATTCCCATAAGTGCTCAAAGATGCTTCCATACTCTCATCTTAAAAGCAACCAAACAAGGAAAACAAACTTCTCTTGATCTCTACCTACTACCCCACTTCTCTGTTTACTTTTATAGTAGAATTTTCCAGAGTTTTTCATACTAGTTGTCTTTGCTTTCTCTTTCCTTATTTTCTCTCTTGTACTCAATATGCTTGGATTTTGTTCCCACCATCTCACTGGAAAGAAAGAAAGAAGAAAGAAAGAAAGAAAGAAAGAAAGAAAGAAAGAAAGAAAGAAAAAAGAAAGAAAGAAAGAAAGAAAGAAAGAAAGAAAGAAAGAAAGAAAGAAAGAAAGAAAGAAATTTGTGGCCTCCATGTTGTTAAATCCAGTGCTCTTATCTGGATTGAAGTATCAGGACCAGTGACCCACTTAATCATTACCTCCTTCTTTAAACAACTCTTTCACTTGGCTTCTGGAATACCATTCACTTCCTACCTCATTGGACATTTCTGTTTAACATCCTTTATGGTTCCTCCTCATCTCAACCTCTATATATTGGACTCCTCTGGGGATTCCTCTTCTGCCCTCATTGCTCTCTTCTGTATTGATATTCACTTCCATGGTGATATCATTCAGTTTCAAGGCTTTAAGTGCCATCTATGTACTGGCAATCCCAAAATGTATATCTTCAGCAGAGCCTCCTACATGAACTCAGTATTCATGCAGTCAGCTGCCTGCTCAATGTCCACTCAGATGTTTAAAAATCACCTTAGGTTAACATGTCCCAAACCAAACTCAGATCTCATCACCCCCACTGACCTGCTTCTCCTTCAGTTTTCCCTTTCATAGTACATAGCATTGCTATCTTTCTAGTTGCTGAGGTCAAAACTCATCATTAAATCTCCCTTCTTTCTTACCTTCTCACATCTAGTCAACTAGTATATCTTGTTAGTTTCACCTTCAAAATAAATCCAAAAATTGACAGCCTTCTCACCACTACCCTGTTTTCCTTCCAACACCATAGACATGTGAGGTTATGTCACATCTAGTCTTAAAACCTTTGGATGTTTTCCCTCTCAGAGTAAAAGCCGGAGTCCTTCCAGGGGTTCACAAAGCCCCAGGTCCCACAGGGCCTGACTGCTCCCCGCCTTGTTCATCTCTCCTAGAGCTCTTCCTCACCCTCTTAGGTAGAGCCATGCCAACCTTTTAGCTATTTCCTGGACACATAAAGCAAATGTCAGCGTGAGAGGCTCTGTATTTGCTGTTTTTCTGCCAGTAATGCTTTTTTTTTAATTTTTTAAACATTTATTTATGTTTGAGAGACAGAGATAGACAGAGCATGAGCAGGGGAGGGGGAGAGAGAGAGAGAGAGAGGGAGACACAGAATCTGAAGCAGGCTCCAGGCTCTGAGATGTTTGTTAGCACAGAGCCCGACGCAGGGCTCGAAATCACAAACTGCGAGACCATGACCTGAGCCGAAGTCGGATGCTCAACCAACTGAGCCACCCAGGCGCCCCATCTTCCAGTAATGCTTCTACCTCATGCCTCGTTCTCTCACATCCTTCAGAATTCAACTCAAATATCTGCTTCTGCATGAGGCTTTCTCTGTTTGTGTTATATAAAATAGTGCATGTATACATATTCACCCACCCCCAAACATTCCTCTGAACCCTGATTTATTTTTCCTATGGCAGTCACCACTGTCTGATGCACAATATGTTCCCCTATTCATTTACCTTTTTTTGTCCTCTTTTGCTCACTGCTGTATCTCCATTATCTAAAATGGGGCCGAGAAACAGCCGCATTCAATAAACATTTAATGAACAAATGAATGAATGGAGCTAACGTGAGTGTTAAATTAATTCATGTATGTGTACAGGAATCAGTGTGCTGTCTTAGTGTTTCTCAGCTTTTTCTGGAACTGCCCTCGCCATCCTGTAGTTAACGCTGGGAAACAGCATGCTGTGTAGAGGGGTGCGACCCCCTGGCTACCACTGATAGGACAGGGATGGACACCCTGGGCCAACTGTTTCTTCCGGGGGAATTTGGTGCTGGGAATCAGGGAGCCGGGCCATTTACTGACACTGTAACCTATCTTTCCACAGCAGCTGCAGATCTTGTTTCCAGCCAAAAGGACCAGATGCAGAGGTATCTATCAAAAAGAGAGAGTAAAATGATCAGAGAGAAGCAGAAGTGACAGATGGCAACAGGATCCGTGCAGGGCTCTAGGCCCCACCAGCAGTTGTTCCTCAAATCCAAACAGATCCCTGTCCTTTCTGCTCCATTAAGGAGAAACCCAGCTCTGTGTCTGCCATGATGATAGGTGGTTAATAAATATTAATTGAATATGAAACTTGAGAGGGTGGGGATCATATCTACATCTGTTTCATCTCAAGATCTTCACAATTAATCAAACCAAATGAAGTTACAAAAATAAACATTGTGTGAACATTTGGTATCTCACCTAGTTTGACAATGAGGAGATTCTGTTGTCTTGGAAGGTGGCACAATTATGCAATGACGACAGGCCTCACAACAGGAAACCTGAGTTCTGGTCCAGCTGTGAACCTGAGTTGGTTATCAACCCTCTCCCATCCCTGTTTTCTCATCTGTAAAACAAGAGGCAGGATTAGATGGCTTGTAGTCCACTTTCTAGGTCTCAATTTTAGAAGTTTTAGTCCTTAATGACATGGAGGCACATTCTTTTCTTGTTGATAAATACTTCAGACATTTTAAACATGTCTTTTTTTGTGACTGCAACATATTGGAGCCCTTCATCTGTGGGTGGAGTTTTCCACCTCATAAATCTTGGTGGGAGACATCGAAAACCCCAACTATGCAGTCTCCTATTTCTTTTGTGCCTAGCACTAGGTTACACGAGGGAAGCTAGAGCCATGAGACCCAGCCACCAACACTGAAATGGGAACCTGTCACTAGCTGGGTTCAAGTGCAGCCAAGAATCCATTCCAGAGACAGGCGGTGGTAGTAGCCGTGGCACTTCTGGTGTTTACCATTGTGACGTCCTCTGTCAAGGGTCCAGAGGTGCCAGCTTGGCATCCAGTATTCATGGAAGGAGTGTGGAGTCCTCAGGGCATGTAGATTGGTAACATGATGGCTATGGTCTTGGCTTGACTTCAGGTTCTACTTCCCTTCTGGCTTCTTCAGGCTTCTTATGATTCTGTAAGATGCTATCTTTTCAATGAGATCTTTTTTTTTTAAGTTTATTTATTTTGAGAGAGAGAGCATGAGAGAGGGAAGGGCAGAGAAAGAGAGAAAGAATCCCAAGTAGGCTCTGCACGGGTAGCACAGAGCCTGACATGGGGCTTGAAATCATGAACAGTGAGATCATGACCAGAGCCAAAATCGAGAGTCAGAGGCTTAACTGATGAGCCACCCAGGTGCCTCTTGATGAGCTGCTCTTTTTAACCAAAGTCACAGGTCACAGGTCGCACATAGTATTCTCCCGCCAGCCCCAACTTCTGCAAATAAGAACGATGATTGAAAAAACAAATTAAACAAAGGCAGAAGAGTCCTAAAACCACTTCCCCAGTACAGGTAAGGTAACTAAAGAAATGAGGTCAAAGGCTTCCTATGACTCCTGACTCCGTCACTTTCACAGGAAGAATGTATGAGCTTTACATGAATAACAGAACCAGAGAGGACCTGAGACATCATTTAATCTAAGTGTTTCACTTTTTCTGAAGGGGCCAATTTCTTGTTCAGAATCACACAGTGAGGTCCAGAGGTGGGATTCACGTCTCTCTAATATCATTTTCAGGATTTTCCTTACTGTCCAAACTGCATCTGGTTGGGTTGCACATTATTTCTTTTTACATTTTTTCCCCATTTCCATCTTTTTTTTTTTTTAGATTTTAAATTTTATTTTTTATTTTTTAAAATTTACATCCAAATTAGCATATAGTGCGACAATGATTTCAGGAGTAGATTCCTTAGTGCCCCTTCCCCATTTAGCCCATCCCCCCTCCCGCAACTCCTCTAGTAACCCTCAGTTTGTTCTCCATGTTTATGAGTCTCTTCTGTTTTGTCTCCCTCCCTGTTTTTGTATTATTTTTGCTTCCCTTCCCTTATGTTCATCTGTTTTGTCTCCTAAAGTCCTATGAGTGAAGTCATATGATTTTTGTCTTTCTCTGACTAATTTCACTTAGCTTAATACCCTCCAGGTCCGTCCACATAGTTGCAAATTGCAAGATTTCATTCTTTTTGATTGATGAGTAATACTCCATTGTATATATACACCACATCTTCTTTATCCATTCATCCATCGATGGACATTTGGGCTCTTTCCATACTTTGGCTATTGTTGATAGTACTGCTATAAACATTGGGGTGTATGTGTCCCTTCGAAACAGCACACCTGTATCCCGTGGATAAATGCCTAGTAGTGCAACTGCTGGGTCGTAAGGTAACTCTATTTTTAATTTTTTGAGGAACCTCCATACTGTTTTCCAGAGTGGCTGCACCAGCTTGCATTCCCATGAATCTCTTTTTGCATCTACAAATCTGGGTTCTTACTGATGCCCTACCCCACCCCCAATATTCTTACCGCTGTCAGTGGCATTTTCCTAGGTGAGGCATTTAGCGTTCCATTTTCAAGAGAAAACCAGTTCCTTTCAGTAAGCCTCCAGAAGGCAAGGAGGTGAGTGAAGTCTCATATTCTCTCCTACACTGAGGGCTCCTCCTTCCTCAGCGTTCATTGCTAGCTTGGCCTCAGTACTATCATTTTTTAAATGCAAAGAAGATCTGCAAACCAAGCCCTTCGAGGAAAAACACAAAATCATCAGAATTCTTTAAATGTGCCTAGAGTTATGCTCCTTGACTGCTTATTTCTCTCAGAAATGCCAACTCTGCCTATTCTTCTGAGGGAAAGGGAAAAAAAAACATCCTTAATGAAAGACAGCAAGTAAAATTATTACCTGAGAAGCCAGGAGAAGACAGACCTCGGAGTTAGATCTCAGCTTGTCCAGGCAGGCAGAGTACAATGCCCTTCAGCTAGTTAGACCCTGCCCCTACTCTAGAAAGCTGTCTCTGACCAGTCCAGCCCAATTTACACTGTGTTCATTAACCAATCTGCATTTAAGTACCCAATTAGTATTGAACGCTGAGCTGCATCACATTAAAAATAAAAACATCAATACGTTTATTCCTTTCAATGGGTAGTGTTTCAGAGTGGTTTCTCTCTCTGTTTTTCTTTCTGTGAAGCAGGCTGGGTGAGAATTGTCCTCCTTTTAATGTTCATTCATTAACCCAACAAATAGTGTTGAGTACCTGCCACATTCTCTTCTTGGCACTAGGGTACAGAAGAAAGCTGATAAGGTTCCTGCCCTCAAAAGCTTATATGTCATTGAAATGGTAACTTTGATGTTATGCATATTTCACCACAATTAAAAAGATGTTTTATCTAATATTCATATACCCTTTAAAAAGTGTATATGCTATAGGGAGACAGTAAGCAAATAAACCAGTAACAAGAGATAATTACAGATTGTAATTGACTGTTAGGAAAGAAAACAAAAAAAACAAGGCATATGCTAGACAGTAATTAGGAGCGACTTGGGCTGGAGTGGGGAATAAATTTACCTACTAAGGTCTAGGAAGGCTTCTCTTAGGAGGCAACTTGAAAGAGAAGAAGAGGCCAGTTATGTGAAGGATAAACTGTTTGAAACAGAGGAAAGTGCATGTTCGAGGCCACTAAAGCAAGAACGAGCTTGGTGCATTGAGGGAATGGGGACAGTATGCCTGGAGAATAATGAGTGAGGTGCTTGGAGGAAAAGAAATGAGGAAATAGAGGTACAAATATGTCAGAGGACTAGCCCAAGTTCACGTGCCTCGGGGATATGATCTTTCTATTTGTCTGTTGTTTGAAGGGTATTACTGGCTTGAGCTAGCTAGATGGGAGATCCCATGGCTGACTTTTCCTCCCTACAGTGGTGATTAGCTTAGAATAGACTGATTGACATAGCTCAGTGATTTGACTGATTAATTGGAGATATGAATTCAGAATTCATTGAACTTAAGATGACATCAGGAAAGTTGAATGACTTCTATGGACTCCTTTATTCCAGTCTTCAAAACCAACTCACCATCCATAGACTGGCCAGGATTACAAATTAACCAGGGTACTTCTTAATCTTGTACAGACTTTTCAGCTGCTGGGCAGGACTTGCTTAAGCAGTTTCCAATCTTATTCTCAGGCAAGGATTGATGTCAATACTTGCATACAGGCAATTGTAAAACATTAGAATCTATTTCACACCCCGCTGGGAAAATTTCTCAGAAATATTTTCCTATTATTATAGTCTGTCATTACTGTAACTAAAGAGGGAGTACCATTCAGGGGTTAAATTTCCTTAGTAATGAGCAACATTCACTTAAATGTTACAGATGCAAAGGGATACTTGAGGACAACCGAAACTAGTTATTTTGTTGGAGAAGCAAAATTGAAACACTGCAAGTTCTATTCTGTTTTAGCACTTACCTGTGACATTCCTGATATTTGATTGATTTATTCCATAAATTTTCAACTTTTTCTGATATTTATATATTTAGGTATGTACATATGTATGTATTTATAACAACTTTATTGGGGTAAAAATGATATACAATAAACTGCACAAATCTAAATTGGATCATGTGACAAGTATGGACGTGTGTATGCCAGTGAAACTATCACCTTAAGCAAATGAACATTCCTCACCTCCCAAATTACCTTCATGCCCGTTTGTGATTCATTACTCTTGCCCCTCCCTGTTCCCCATACCTGTTCATAAGCAACTACTGATCTGCTTTCTGTCTACAGATTCTGTCTACAGGTTGCATTTTCTAGAATTTTATGTAAATGGAATCTTGTAATATGTACTCTTTTTGTCTGGCTTTTTTTCCAGAGCATATTTTGAGATTCATGCATGGTTTTGCATATATCAACAATTCAATCTTTTTTTTTTTAAGTTTATGTATTTATTTTGAGGGAGAGAGGGAGAGAGAGAGGGAGAGAGAGAGAGAGAGAGAGAGAGAGAGAGAGAAAATGAATGGGTGCACAATCAGGGGAGGGGCATAAACAGAGGGAGAGAGAGAATCCTAAGCAGGCTAACTGAGCCACCCAGGTGCCCCATGTTTTTAAATTGCTGACTAATAATCCATTGTATGGATAACTCAGCTTTGGTCTAATACAAATAGAGTTACTGGGAACAGTTGTATAGAAATCTTTGTATGAACATATGTTTCATTTACTTGGGGTAAATATCTCAGAGTGAAGTGACCAGGTCAGATGTTTAGTATAGCTTTGTTTCCAAGTTTGTTATACCATTTTACATTCTTACAGCAGTGTGGAAGTTCAAGCTACCATATGCTTGCCAGTACTTGGTAGGTTCAATTGTTAAAATTTAGCTATTTTAATAGGTGCATAGTAATATTACTGTGGCTTTAATTTGCATTTTCCTAATAACTAGTGATGTTGAGCTTTTTTGTGTGCTCATTTGCCATTCATATATCTTCCTTGGTGAAATGTCTGTTTAATTTGCCCATTAAAAAAGTTAGGTGGTTTGCTTTTTTCTTTCCTTTTCCTTTTTTTTCTTTTTTCTTTTTGTAAGTTTTGAGAGTTCTTCAATCTGGATACAGCAATCTGATATCTGATACATAGGATATCGGCAATCTGATATGTGATTTGCAAGTATTTTTTTTATTTTATTTAAATCCAAGCTAGTTAACATACAGTGTAGTAATGGTTTCAGGAGTAGAATTTAGTGATTCACCACTTATATGTAACGACCAGTGATCATCCAAACAAGTGCCCTCCTTAATGCCATCACCCACCTAGCCCATTGTCCCATCCGCCTCCCCTACATGAACCCTCAGTTTGTTCCTGTATTTAAGAGTCTCTTATGGTTTGCCTCCTGTCTGTTTTTATCTTATTTTTCATTCCCTTCCCTGAGGTTCATCTATTTTGTTTCTTCAATTTCACATATGAGTGAAATCATTTGATACTTACCTTTCTCTGACTAAATTATTTTGCTTAGCATAATACCCTCTAGTTCCATCCACATTGTTGATTTGCAAGTATTTTTATCCTTGTCTGTGGTTTGTCTCTTCATTTTCTTTTTAAAGAGCACAATTTTTTAATTTTGATAAGTTGACTTTATAAAAAAATTTATAGATCCTGTATATCATACTGTATCAAATAAATGTTTGCCTCATGGGGCGCCTGGGTGGCTCAGTCAGTTGAGCCACTGACTTCGGCTCAGGTCATGATCTCACGGTTTGTGAGTTTGAAACACACGTGGGGCTCTATGCTGACAGCTCGGAGTCTGGAGCCTGCTTCAGATTCTCTGTCTCCTTCTCTCTCTGACCCTCCCCCGCTCATGCTCTGTCTCAGAAATAAATAAACATTAAAAAAAATAAAAATAAATGTTTGGCTCATTTAAGGCCACAGAAATTTTCTTCTATGTTTTTCTCTAGAAGTTTAATAGTTTTAAGTTTTACTCTTAGGTCTATGTTCCACTTTGACTTCATTTTTGTATATGTTGTGAGGTATGGATCAGAGTTCACTTTTTTTTTTGTTTTGGCCTATCAGTATTCCATTTTCCTGGACTAGTTGTCAAAGAGACTATTCTTTCTTCTATGAAAAAATCAATTACCATATATGTGTGGGTCTATTAATTCATGGATCAATTTGGGAAGAATTAACATCTTAGCAGTATTGAGACTTTCAGTCCATGAACATAGGTGAGAACACTATTTATTTATGTCTCCTTTTATTTCTCTTAGCTATATTTTGTATTTTTCAGGGTGTACATCTTGGACATCTTTTATTACATATGTCCTTAAGTATTTCATAAAAATTAATGCTATTGCATATGGTATTATTTGTTTAAATTTTAATTTCCTATCATTTATATCTAGCGTATTGAAATGTATTTTATTTTTGCCAGTTAGGGTGGCTAAAATTAACTCAGGAAACAACAGATGCTGGCGAGGATGTGGAGAAATGGGAATCCTCTTGCACTGTTGGTGGGAATGCAAACTGGTGCAGCCGCTTTGGAAAATAGTGTGGAGGTTCCTCAAAAAATTGAAAGTCGAACTACCCTACAACCCAGCAATAGCACTACTAGAAATTTATCCAAAGGACACAGAAGTATTGATTCATAGGGACACATGTACCCCAATGTTTATAGCAGCACTTTCAACAATAGCCAAATTATGGAAAGAGCCAAAATGTTCATCAACTGATGAATGGGTAAAGTAGATGTGGTTTATTTATACAATGGGATACTACTTGGAAATGAGAAAGAATGAAATCCTGCCATTTGCAGCAACATGGATGGAACTGGAGAGTATTATGCTGAGTGAAATAAGTCAGTCAGAAAAAGAGAGATATCATATGTTTTCACTCATATGTGGAACTTTAGAAACTTAACAGGAGACCATGGGGGAAGGGAAGGGGAAAAAATAGTTACAAACAGAGAGGGAGGGAAGCAAACCATAAGAGACTCTTAAATACAGACAACAAACTGAGGGTGGATGGAGGGAGTGGGGGAGAGGGGAAAATGGGTGATGGGCATTGAGGAGGGCACTTGTTGGGATGAGCACTGGGTGTTGTATGTAAGCGATGAACCACGGGAATCTACCCCCAAAACCAAGAGCACACTGTAAACCAAGCTTTTTGTTTTGATGAGGTCCCAATAGTTCACTTTTGCTTTTGTTTCCCTTGCCTCTGGAAATGTGTTGAGTAAGAAGTTGCTGCGGCCAAGGTCAAAGACATTTTTGCCTGCTTTCTCCTCTAGGAATTCTGATGGCTTCCTGTCTTTTGTTTAGGTTTTTCATCCATTTTGAGTTGATGTTTGTGTATGGTGTAAGAAAGTGGTCCAGGTTCATTTTTCTGCATTTTGTTCTCCAGTTTTCCCAGCACCATTTGCTGAAGAGACTATCTTTATTCCATTGGACATTCTTTCCTGCTTTGTCAAAGATTAGTTGGACATATGTTTATGGATCCATTTCTGGCCTCTCTATTCTGTTCCATTGATCTGAGTGTCTGTTTTTGTGCCAGTACCATACTGTCTTGATGATTACAGCTTTGTAATACATCTTGAAGTCTGGATTGTGATGCCTCCAGCTTTGGTTTTCTTTTTCAGGATTTCTTTAGCTATTTGGAGTCTTTTCTGGTTCCTTACAAATTTTAGGATTGCTTGTTCTAGCTCTGTGAAGAACGCTGGTGCTATTTTGATAGAGATTATATTGAATATGTAGACTGCTTTGGGTAGTATTGACATTTTAACAATATTTGTTCTTCCAATCCATGAGAATGGAATATTTTTCCATTTTTTGGTGTCTTCTTCAATTTCTTTCATTAGCTTTCTATAGTTTTCAGTGTATAGATTTTTCACCTCTTTGGTTAGGTTTATTCCCAGGTATTTTATGGTTTTTGGTGCAATTGTAAATGGGATTGATTCCTTGATTTCTCTTTCTGTTGCTTCATTATTGGTGTATAGAAATGCCACCATTTTCTGTACATTTTCTGTACAATTGATTTTATATCCTGTGACTTTGCTGATTCATGGATGAGTTCTAGCAGTTCTTTGGTGGAATCTTTTGGGTTTTCCATGCAAGTATCATGTCATCTGTGAAGAGTGAAAGTTTAGCTTCCTCCTTGCCGATTTGGATGCCTTTTATTTCTTTGTGTTGTCTGATTGCTGAGGCTAGGACTTCCAATACTATGTTGACTAACAGTGGTGACAGTGGACATCCCTGTCATGTTCCTGACCTTACTTAGGGTGAAAGCTCTCAGTGTTTCCCCATTGAGGATGATATTAGTGGTGTGTCTTTCATATATGGCTTTTATGATCTTGAGGTATGATCCTTTTATCCCTACATTCTTGAGGGTTTTTATCAAGAAAGGGTGCTATATTTTGTCAAATGCTTTCTCTGCATCTATTGAGAGGATCATGTGGTTCCTGTCCTTTCTTTTATTGATGTGATGTATTACATTGATTGTTTTGCAGATATTGAACCAGCCCTGCATCCATCCCAGGTATAAATCTCACTTGGTTGTGGTGAATAATTCTTTTAATGTATTGTTGGATCCGGTTAGCTAGTATCTTGTTGAGGATTTTTGCATCTATGTTCATCAGCGAAATTGGTCTGTAGTTCTCCTTTTTAGTGAGGTCTTTGTCTAGTTTTGGAATCAAGGTAATGCTGGTTTCATAGAATGAGTTTGGAAATATTCCTTACACTTCTATTTTTTTGGAATAGCTTCATAAGAATGAGTGTTCTTCTTTAAATATTTGGTAGAATTCTCCTGGAAAGCCATCTGGCCCTGGACTCTTGTTTTTGGGAGATTTTTGATTACATTCAATTTCTTTACTGGTTATGGGTCTGTTCAAATTTTCTATTTCTTCTTGTTTCAGTTTTGGTAATTTATATGTTTTTAGGAATTTGTCAATTTCTTCTATATTGCCCATTTTATTGGCATATAATTGCTTATAATATTGTCTTATTATTGTTTGTATTTCTGCTGTGTTGGTTGTGATCTCTCGTCTTTCATTCTTGATTTTATTTATTTGGATCCTTTCCTTTTGCTGTTTGATTAAACTGGCTAGGGGGCATATCAATTTTGTTAATTCTTTCAAAGATGGTTCTTTGAAAACTTGTGTCTTAGATCTGTTCTACTGTTTCTTTTGTTTTTGTTTTTTTAATATTTATTTCATTTTTGAGAGAGAGAGATAGAGCTTGAGCAGAGGAAGGGCAGAAAGAGAGACAGACACAGAATCTGAAGTAGGTTTCAGGCTCTGAGCTGTCAGCACAGAGCCCAACGCAGGGCTCGAACCATAAACCATGAGATCATGACCTGAGCCAAAGTCGGATGCCCAACTAACTAAGCCACCCACTAAGCCCCTGTTCTACTGTTGTTGTTGTTGTTGTTTTCAAGAGCAATTTCTGTTCTAATCTTTATTATTTTCTGTCTTCTGCTGATTTGGGGTTTATTTGCTGTTCTTTTTCCAGCTCTTTAAGGTGTAAGGTTAGGTTGTGTATCTGAGACCTTTCTTCCTTCTTTAGGAAGACCTGGATCACTACATACTTCCCTCTTATGACCACCTTTGCTGCATCCCAGAGGTTTTGGGCGATGTTATCATTTTCATTAGCTTCCATGTACTTTTTTAAAAAATGTTTTTATTTATGTTTGAGAGAGAGACAGAGACAGAGACAGAGCATGAGCTGGGGAGGGGCAGACCCAGAATCAGAAGCAGGCTCCAGGCTCTAGCCAGCAGCACCGCGCCTGACATGGGGCTCAAACCCACGGACCCGTGAGATCATGACCTAAGCCGAAGTTGGACACTTGACCAACTGAGCCACCCAGGCACACCGCCCCCCCACCATGTACTTTTTAAGTTCCTCTTTAACTTCTTGGTTAGCCCATTCATTCTTTAATAGAATGTTCTTTAGTCTCCAAGTGTTTGTTATCTTTCCACATTTTTTCTTGTGGTTGATTTTTTTTTAACGTTTATTTATTTTTGAGACAGAGAGAGACAGAGCATGAACGGGGGAGGGTCAGAGAGAGGGAGACACAGAATCTGAAACAGTCTCCAGGCTCTGAGCTGTCAGCACAGAGCCTGACGCGGGGCTCGAACTCACGGACCACGAGATCATGAATTGAGCCGAAGTCGGCTGCTTAACCGACTGAGCCACCCAGGCGCCCCTCTTATGGTTGATTTTGACTTTCATAGTGTGGTCTGAAAATATGCACGGTATGATCTCGATATTTTTGTATTTGGTGAGGGCTGATTTGTGTCCCAGTATGTGATCTATTCTGGAGAATGTTCCATGTACAGTGGAGAAGAATATGAATTCTGCTGCTTTAGGATGAAATGTTCTGAATGTATCTGTCAAGTTCAGCTGGTCTAGTGTAACATTCAAAGCCATTGTTTCCTTATTGATTTTCTGTTTAAATGACCTGTCCATTGTTGTAAGTGGGGTGTTGATGTCCCCTTCTATTATAGTATTATTATCAATGAGTTTCTGTATGTTTATGATTAATTGATTTATATATTTGGGTGGAATACATGGAAACGTTTGGACCATAAATGTTTACAATTGTTAGATCTTCTTGGTATATATACCCCTTAATTATGATATAATGCCCCTCTTCATCTCGTTACAGTCTTTATTTTAAAATTTAGATATAAGTATGGCTACTCTGTCTTTTCTCCTCTCAGAGAGTCCCCCTTAAAATTTCTTGCAGGACTGGTTTAGTGGTCACAAACTCCTTTAGTTTTTGTTTGGGAAGATTTTTTATCTTTGTCTATTTATTCTTGCAGTTCTTTTAGGTTTTTGAGTCTGGTATATGTGCATAAACATTTGGGATTGTTGTTTTGACTTGATAAATTGGTCCATTTACCATGGTGAAATGATCCTCTTTATCCTTGGTAATATTCGTTGCCCTGAAATCTTCCTGATCTGCTATTAATTAAGCCACTCCAGCATTCCCCCACGCCCTCATTTAATGTTAGTACTGTACACTGTATGTTAACTATACTGGAATCAAAATAAATAACAATATACTTTTAACTTGTTTACATTTCTATATTTAAACTAGTTTCTTGTATCCATATGGTTGGGCCTTGCTTTTTTAATCCAATCTGACAATTTCTGTCTTTTAATTGGGGTGTTTTGATCATTTACATTTAATATGATTATCAATGTGATGGAGTTTAAATCTTCTATCCTGCTCTTTCAGTTCTCTTTGTCCTATCTTTTGTTTGTTACTTTTCTTTTTCTCCGTTCTTTTGGAATATGTGATTATTTTTTAAAAGATTTTATTTCATTATATTTTTTTGTTGGCAAATTAGCTATAATTCTTTGCTGTTTTATTTTAATGGCTGCTTTTTGTTTTATTGTATTTGTATGGAACTTCCTCCTGTCTATCTCCAAGTGGCATTATACCACTGCACATCAAGTATTCAGATCTTACAAGAATATAACTTCTTTCCTCTTGGACTCTGTGCTATTATTGTCATACATTTAATTCCTACAGGTATTACAAACCTTACAGTTTATTGTTATTATTTTTGTTTTAGAACATCCATTCTCTTTACAGGGATTTAAACATTAATAAAAATGTTTTATATTTGCCACCATTGTTACTATTTCCCCTGTTCAGAGCCCTCCCTGCTCACCACCTCCTTCAAAGCAGTCTTAAGAGGAGTACAATTTAAAAAGTATAGCTAGCACTTTCTCTTCTTGCTGCTGCCAAAGTTGGTTTATCTTATCTTGTCAGTGAAACTGGGGAGCAGCTGGCTACTAAAAGCACATTGAAGGTCGTTAATAAATCAGTATTGTGGAAGCAATAAAAGACAACATCCTCTCTGAAAATATTGAGCTCTGCACAATTTGCTGAATCCCTTTGTATCTCCTCTATTTGCTGAAATACATGATGTTTGTAAATTACAATAATACAGTTCACCTGGAAAACTTTTCAGCTTCACTTTCAGCACTAGGGTGTTGGAACCTCAAAGAGGAGGTGACAAGATAATTTGGACACTCATCAACCCCTCAGCTCTTGGCATTGCCATCATACTCTAGGAGTGCCAAGATCTTGCAACCTCTGGTTTGGGCTGTTTGAGCTGCAGGTGCTGTGGACAGACAGCTCAACAGATGCCTATTATGAAACTGGCACCGACAGATCAGCTTTTGGAGAGAAGAGAACATACAGTCACTCCCTATTTTCAAGGTAGGCCTTGATGCAAAATGTGAAGCTGGCACAGAAAGCTGATCTAAGTGGGCCAGGTGCCTGGTACCATCTTTTCCACATTTGCCAGCTGTTTTTTCTTGGCTGATATCCCCAGAAAAGCTTGCCTTGATACCATAAGATATAAGGAAGTGTGCAGACATGGTAAAGCTCTGGCACAAGTAACATACATAGGCTGGCACAGTAACATGGGTGTAGGACAGGGTGCACTTTCCTGGTCCTTCCTGAACAGTGAAAGCCATCAGACTTCCTGCTGTCAATTCTAATACCATAGTTTCCAAAGAGGGCATCTACAGTCATATAGACACAAACTAATGAGGAATATAGTTCAGGCTGAAGCTGGGGAAGAAGCTATACCAAACCCAGTTAACATTTACTGATTGGCATAAAACATCGTGCTGGGGCTAAGAGTAGTCTAAAGAAGTATGATTCATGTCCTCATCTTCAAGGTATTCAATCTGGTTAGTGAGATAAGACATAAATAGCCAAAGATGATCAAGAGATAAATGATAATAATAAAAGTCATGACTTAATGAGACAACACATTCATTGCCAAATGAGAATGATAGATGGTGAATTTACAGAGATCACAGCAAATGCAGACTAGCTATACCTCAGTGATTTTTAGAAGACAGAAGTGTGCTGATTTTTAAATGGGACAAAGATTTCAGAAGTGGCCAGTTAGTGCAGAAACAGTGAACTAATTTCAAGGAGATAAATTGATGTACTTAGGAACAGAAAGTGTTTACGGCAGAAGGAGGCCAAGAAGGAAGCTTAGCATCACCACATTGGTTCCAGTCAATTGAGATATTACTGAGATACCACAGCTATTAAAAGCATATATAAAATCTATAAAGAACTCACCAAACTCCACACCCAAAAAACAAATAATCCAGTGAAGAAATGAGCAGAAGACACGAATAGACACTTTTCCAAAGAAGACATCCAGATGGCCAACAGACACATGAAAAGATGCTCAATGTCACTCCTCATCAGGGAAATACAAATCAAAACTACAATGAGATATCACTTCGTACCAGTCAGAGTAGCTAAACTGAACAAATCAGGAGACTATAGATGCTGGAGAGGATGTGGAGAAACGGGAACCCTCTTGCACTGTTGGTGGGAATGCAAACTGATGCAGCCGCTCTGGAAAACAGTGTGGAGGTTCCTCAAAAAATTAAAAATAGAACTACCCTATGACCCAGCAACTGCTCTGCTAGGAATCTACACAAAAGATACAGGAGTGCAGATGCATAAGGGCACATGTACCCCAATGTTTATAGTAGCACTTTCAACAATAGCCAAATTGTGGAAAGAGCCAAAATGTCCATCAACTGATGAATGGATAAAGAAGATGTGGTTTATATATACAATGGAATACTACTTGGCAATGAGAAAGAATGAAATCTGGCCATTTGCAGCAATGTGGATGGAACTGGAGGGTATTATGCTGAGTGAAATAAGCCAGGCAGAGAAAAACAGATACCATATGTTTTCACTCATATGTGGATCTTGAGAAACTTAACAGAAGACCATGGGGGAGGGGAAGGGGAAAAAAAAGTTACAGAGAGGGAGGGAGGCAAACCATAAGAGACTCTTAAGGACTGAGAACAAACTAAAGGTAGATGGGTGCTGGGGGAGAGGGGAAAGTGGGTGATGGGCAGGGAGGAGGGCACTTGTTGGGGTGAGCACTGGGTGTTGTATGGAAACCAATTTGACAATAAATTATATTTAAAAAAAAGAACATGGGTTCTGAAGCTCTGTCATTACTGGCTGATGTAACCTTGATTGAGTTATTTCACTCTTTAAATCTCAGTTTCTTCATCTGTAAAATAGGAAAAATAATATTACTAAATTTCTTCAAAGGTTGTTAAAAGGATTACATGAGTGTATACATAGTAATTAAACACATAACAGTGTCTGACACAGAGTAAATATTTTATAAATATTAGCTAACAGAAGTGGTTGTATCAGTAGTAGGAAAATTTGTTGAGATCATATTTTAAAATCAAGTCTGTGAACTGTAAGGTATGAGTAGAATCTTCTCTTCCCACGACATACCTGAAGCTGAGAGATTATGCAACTAGCTAGTGACAGGGTCCGTGGGCAACTCAGTTGTTCTGCTTCCTGTCTTATGCCTTCCTACCCACCACACTGCATCGTAGCCTATAATTAAAAAGCCAGGAATGGTAGATGTGGCCAATTAAGGGAGGAATTGGACAGATTTGAACTCCATTTCACCTTAATTTGTTATCACTCTTTTGATTCTGAGTAAACTGTGATATTTTGTTGGGGGTTCTTCATGCAATCGCCTGCCAGCATCTGATAACCAGCTGGAGGGGCAGCAGCGACAGTCTGGCATTTGACAGTGCAAACTGCCTAGGACATCCCACAAGGTTCTGGCAGTCAGCCCACACCTCGGCCTGGGCCAAGCACTCCCTGGCCAGGCTTCAGGTCAGCAGAAAGTGATTCATTTTTGTTATGCATTTGAAGAAAGCAGGGGAATCACAGGGCTTTAATGAGCATATTTAATTGGGGCTTTTTCTCAGGAGAAAAGAACATGTCCTCTTGATATCTGTCATATGAAGAGGCACGATGAGAACCCTAATGACCCAAGCACAGCAGGGCTCCATTTCAACCACAGAAGACAGGGCTGTGGGGAAGCGCCAGGCTGTCAGGAAGAGACATTTCCAGTAGGAAGGTTGCCTAAGAAAGAAAGGCTCTATCCTTACAAGGAGCTGGAGCAGGAAACATGGTCAGGAGAGCTTTTCTTGGAGCCACGGTGTATTACTTGTGTTGGAGGTTTTCCATGTGACCAAAAACATAACAGAGGTCTCTTTTTTGGTCAATATCAACTTGGTTTGATATTTCTGAATCAAGAGAAATTGCAGATCTAATGCATTCAAATCCACCAATATTCATTGGAGGGTTAGTACGCACAGGGCAAAGAAGATGTTTGAAAACACTGTATAAAGATGAAATTGCCATATTCCCTATCTTCCACAGACTCACAATCTACTTGGAGAGATACAAATGGAATGTCATACACACCTCCTGGGGAAGCTTCTTTTCTCACAATGATTCCCTGTTTTCCAGATAGGGCCTATCATGCCTAGGGGAGGGAGGTCTCTAGCCGAGCTACACAATGGGTAACCTTCTAACTTACAATAGCAAATTGGTCCATGGGTAGACAGGACCTAAGCTGTACCCCTCTATTCCCTCTCTGTCTGTCTCTCTGTCCAACTCTCTGTCTCTCTCTCTCACTTAAAACTAAGAACAAAAGACACAGAGACTGGGTGCCAGTGGAGTCACATTGTATTAATGGAAGTACTCTAGGCAGAAGGTCCATGAGCCCCAGAAGTTTCTTTCCTTTCCAAAGTCAAAACTTCCTAAAGTTCTGGAAGACACTTGGCAGTCTTTCCAAATAATTTCCCTTTGCCTTAATTAGTTCAAATTTGTTTTCTGTCACCTGCATTCAAAGAGGCCAGATTCATGCAAGTGATATAATTTAAGAGGGTGATCAGTAGAAAATTTGGAAATAACTAGGGTGGGGGGAAGGGAGGGAAAGGATAGCCAATATCTCCCTAAATTCCTCTAGCACATATGAAGAAAGGCTACACATCTACTTACAGAATAGAGCTCTGAAATGCCAAAGATATCATACATTGATGGATTTCTTGGTATCTACTAACAGTATGATAGAGTAAGAGGAATTCTATCTTGGGAATCAGAAGTCATTTTTCAGTTTTAGTTCTTTTACTAAGAACCTGGATGACCTTGGCCATATTGCTCCCTCTCCCTAGGCCTTACTTTCAATATATGTAAAACACAGAGGATGCCCTTAATCTCCAAGGCCCCTTCCAACATTATGACCACTGATGGTAGAAATGATAGATTCAGATATCCATAATATAAGTAATATTACAAATAGGTCCAATATCCCAAAGGATGTAGAAAAGTACCAGGGACTATGTTATGCACAAGAGATTAGGAGCTGACCAGGCCAGAGTTCTTGCTATCAGTTGGAAGTTTTCTGTTGTTCTCTCTCAGCAGGTTATTTTGTATGTCTCCTTTCAAGTATATGTATCTGACAGTTTTTCAATTGAGGGGAGCATTGCTAGAAATAATTGTTAACAGTAATATTAATAACAACTAAATATTTTGAGTGCTTCCTGTCAGCCATTACCCGAAGTGCTTGCCTTGCATGATCTCATTTAATCCTTTCAACACTGTAAGGTTGAAGCTATTATTTTCCACATTGAGGAAATTAAGGCTTAGAGAATGATTTGGTGAAGGTTACACCTCACCTTAGGCCTTGCCTTCCTCCAACATCCATGATTTTAATATATAATACGATGAACCGCTTCAGTCTAATACCCATGTAGTACTTATTATTTATCAACTATTTACTATCTGTGAGGAGGAGGTGGGTGAAGAGTTTATAAGTTAGTAACATTTTGGAATCTGGGTAGGAAGATTGATTTTAGAGACATGATTCTTTAAAAAAAAATTTTTTTTAAATGTTTATTTCTGAGACAGAGAATGGGTAGGGGAGGGGCAGAGAGAGAGAGAGGGAGACACAGAATCTGAAGCAGGCTCCAGGCTCTGAGCTGTCAGCACAGAGCCCGATGTGGGGCTCAAACTCACAAACTGTGAGATCATGACCTGAGCTGAAGTTGATCGCTCAACCGACTGAGCCACCCAGGTGCCCCTAGAGTCATGATTCTTAAGCACTTTCTAACCATTGGAGCTATCTAAAAATCAAAGGGGTTTGTGTTGGTCTTGGGTTGACTGCCACTTAGATGTGTTCCCCTAAGTTGTATGATGTTTAGAGGAGAAGTTTCCAGAAAGTGTGAATCACTGTGCTGGGGAAAGAGAGTTGATGTGCACAACCAACAAGATCTCTCGCATCCCTGAGCTCTTGCAAAAACGCTGAGGTTGGCTGTTTAAGATACGGCCTAGGGGAAAAAATAACTCTTCGACCTATCACAAAACCTGTCAAGGAACATGGAATATTACCAGGGCTAGCCATGCAATCACATGACTTTTATCTCACACAGACTATAAATCAATAAAATTAATGTAATGAGTTTGAGCCCAGCTTCTCACTGAGAAGTAAGGGTGTAATTTATCACGTGTGTGAATTGTGCAACGGGTAGGACTCCTGCAGCTCAAGTCAAGGGCTGATTTCGGCTCCTTTGCAATGCAAACCCCAGTTCTATTATTCCTCTTGCAACATGATTTTCACCGAGTGTCAGATAAAACCCAGTGCTTCAGTGCATTTCTTCAGCCAAGGAAAAGATCACGGCTTAAGACAGAAATAGTTGCTTGGCTACTGAATTTCTGCCACAGGTTTGGATGTTCCACCAGGAAGAGGAAATGTTGCTCCTACTTAGTTTTTTCTCAGCCCTTGGCTTTGTCTGAGGCAGTGAACATGTGACAAGCTATTTTCTTAGCCTAAAAGGATATGAATGGGACTTTCAACATTAGTATTCCTGGGTTTATACAATTTTAAATATTTAAATTTTTAAAATATTTATTCATTTTTGAGAGTGAGAGAGACAGAGCACGAGTGGGGGAGGGGCAGAGAGTGGAAGACACACAATCCGAAGCAGGTTCCAGGTTCTGACCTGTAAGCACAAAGCCCGACACGGGGCTCAAACTCACACACCGCGAGATCATGACCTGAGCTGAATTCAGACGCCCAATCCACTGAGCCACTCAGGAGCCCCAGGGTTCGTACAATTTTAAATGGCATCAAGCTTTGCATGAGTAAGCATGGGCTCTGTCCGAATGATCAAATGAGACTAAACAAGGACAAACAATAATGTTTACTATTAATATTAGATAAGCTATATGTATTCTTAGTGTGTCAGTGTGATCTCCAGGTACAACCACCTTATGTACAGGTGGGCAAAGAAAAGGGGGAGGGAACTAAGGGAGGAAGCTACTCCCATTTCCAAGATGGTTGGAATGTAGCAGCAGGTCTGGGACTAGAGTGACGGACTGTGGAGTTCACATTTACCCTGGGCTCTTTTCAATGTTCTCACCCTCCTTCATCAAATCCCACTCCACTGTGTTGATGAGCTGTGGATCCGGGCAATGACTCGCCTATGTGAGCACTGAGATGGAACTGGGAAAGACAGGTTTGTCAGCCCCAAGGCTCAGAGCTGGATGAAGTGCATGGTTAATTTGGGATGACTTCTTAGGGGCTTTGAGGCTCCATGCTGTTTCTCTGGCCAATCAGTACAGGGTAAGGCAGGGCCTGAAGCAAAGAATCCCTGATGTAGGGAGAGTTCTTATTTAAGTACTTTGGGACCCCACTAAAGTGAGAGCAGGTTTTTGGAGCATGAATTTTCATGAGGGACTATTCTTTCTTCTGAAAGAGAATGAGGAAGAGGTTTACAAGGGACTCCAGGCGAAGCTGGAGGGACTGTTTCCCTAATGTTCTCCAGGAGACAATGAACATAAGCATCCCTCCTTTGGACCCATATGATGTGATATGGGGAAGTGAGATAGTTTCCTCAGCATGCAGGAGGATCCTACTCTCCCTTTGCACCTCTGGCAGCTTGGGGAGCCCTGAGAGAAAGGGCTTTGGAGTGTTAGTCAGAGACTGAGGCAGGTGTGGCAGTGCAAGGTACCACGTAACTTTCAAGAAGCTTTTTGGGCATTGATAGGGATGTTTAGGAATTCACCAAAGATACCCATTTGGGAATGGTGATGGGGGGGAAGGACTTTGTAGGGGAGTGGGCCCCTGCATATGCTGATGGGGTATAAAAGCCTGAGAAATATGGGTTATTTTTTTAATTGTTACTTAATGTTTATTTATTTATTTTTGAGAGACAGAGAGAAAGAGAGAGAGAGAGGGAGAGAGAGAGAGAGAGAGAGCAGAGGAAGGGCAGAGAGAGAGGGAGACGGAATCCCAAGCAGGTTCTGTACCATCAGCACAGAGCCTGATGAGAGTCTCGAACCCACGAACTAAGCCAAAACCAAGAGTTAGATGCCTCACCAACCGAGCCACCCAGGTGCCCCAAGAAATATGAATTATCAAGGCTGAGAGATAGTGAAAACCATGCACTAACATAGGACAAGAGACACCTCCCTCTTTGCACCTTCCTCAACTGCCTAAGGCTGCTCTTTAGGAAATTCTCCTGTCCTTGATGTCCATCGATTTTTAAATATTTAATTAAATGGCTGTGAAGAAGAAAAGTACATGATATGATTTGTCATCAACTCCAAGCCTTTTGGTTTATGATCTTTTTGCTTTTAAACATTTTAAAACTGAATTTCCTTGCTATCTACAAACTGCAAGTCTCTATAATAGATGCTGCAAAGCACACAGCCATGAAGAAGATAAGGTGCCTGGGCTGCAGAGCTAACAACACTAGAGATGGGAGGGAAGACATATTCAGAGCTGCTGCTATGGAAGGCTGTTTGTGGTAACTGGCTTGAGTGATACAAAGGAAGCATTTTAGGAGTTGAGGCAGGAGGAAGCATATCTTGCAGGTGACAGCAAGGCAGACTGGATGGATGAGCTGGTATTTCCCTAATACTTAAGTCTTAGGCAGTAAGATTTATTTTCATGGCAATAAAAATATTTTAATTACATTAAGTGCACACAAATCTCCAATAATAACAATATTTATTTCTACAGTGACATGTGTTCAATAAATGTTAAAAAAATATGCTGATTTTCTTCTGATTTGAATACTTCTCAGTCGACTGGTGTCAGCCAGTGTGCCTCACAAAGTCCCAAGTCATCCGTGCCAAATCCATTTGGATGAGAGGACTGTTCCCTGCCATTCCACTGGTCATTGGTCCGGTTGGAACAGGCCCCGTAAACCGGCCCTCTTGTCCACTCGAGTTCTGAACCAAGGGGCATGTAAGACTTTAGAGTAAGGCAGGTTGGAGGCCAACATGTTATTTTTTTTTTAATTTGCATTCATATACTTCTGTGAGTTTGCATTTTTTAATATGAAATTTATTGTCAAATTGGTTTCCACACAACACCCAGGGCTCATCTCAACAGGTGCCCTCCTCAATAACCAACATGTTATTTTTATTATTCATGAAGTTGACGTTAGAGAATGTAGTTTCTATTTATGGGCTAGTGAGTTAACTAATACTAAACTTCACAAGCAGAAAGACTACATGGGCCCTTTCCCAGTTAGGAACATCTCCCTTTTTAAAACTCAGGACACAGAGAAGCAGAGCTGAACGATGCATGCTTCCTACAGAAAAGACTTCAGAGGGGAAAAGGAAAGGAGCAAAGATTACGTGGGTTCATTGCTTAGGCCTAACCAGCCAAACACACCACCTCTCCTCCACAGGGAGCAGTAAGAGGTGGTGAGAGGGTGGGCTGCCATGGCGGGAGGGATCCCTCCGCTTGAAAGAACCAGTGGCCTCAGACCGGATGAAACACAACCAGGGGGTAAAAACCAACCAACCAACCAACCAACCAAACCGAAAGCAAAGCAAACCAAAAACAAAAACCAAAAACCAACAAAAAACCAAGAGGCAAAACCACAGAGACGCACTCTTGTTCTTAGCTTCTGGTCTCTTCCTCTCTCTTGCATCACACTTTGCCACTCTCATGTCCATCCAATCTTGACGACAAAAAAAATTCTGCCTCGGTTCATGGTCTGCTTCATTATGCCTTGAAATTGACATCTAATGAGTAGTATCATGCTGAGGCATCATCTCTCAGGACATGGTGGGGAGGAAAGTGGGTCTTGGCCATCAGTTATTTCCTTAGGACATGTGGCTAGTTCATCAGTTTACCTCAAACTGTGGGGTCCTCTTTCTGCTTTGCCTGTGGGTGCATGCACACAGGTGTTCACAGGTTCCAGTCAGTCCTTTGGTGGTTCATGGAGTTCTCCTCTCTGGCTTATTCCAAATTCCTTGGATCCATCCTTTCTTCCTTCCACAGCTTGAGAGAAATACACATCCACTCTTTATATAGAAAATAACTGCCTGCATTTAATCCTCAAAATCCATACAGTATAGCCAGATATATACTTAACAAATGAAATTAAACTTGCACAAATGCTAACAAAACATAGTAACTTGTTGCTACGCATGAATGTTTGTGTCCCTCTAACATTTTCATGTTGAAATCCTAAACCTCCAATGTGATGGTATCAGGAGGTGGTTAGTGCATGAGGGTGGAGCCCTTATAAGTGGGATTAGTGTCCTTATAAAAGAGAGGCCAGAGAGGTCTCTTAGTCTTCCTGCCATGGGAGGGATACAACAAGAAGTTGGCAGGCTGTGGAGCGCCTGGGTGGCTCAGTCGGTTAAGCGTCCGACTTCGGCTCAGGTCATGATCTCCCAATCCATGTCGGGCTCTGTGCTGACAGCTCAGAGCCTGGAACCTGTTTCAGATTCTGTGTCTCCCTCTCCCTCGGACCCTCCCCCGTTCATGCTCTGTCTCACTCTGTCTCAAAAATAAATTAAAATGTTAAAAAAAAAAAAAAGAAGAAGTTGGCAGGCTGCCATCCAGAAGAGAGTTCTCACCAGAAACTGACCATGCTGGCACCTTGATCTTGGACTTTTAGAATTGTGAGAAACAAATACTCTTTGTTTAGAAAGCTACCCAGTCTCTTGGTACTCTGTTATAGCAGCTCGAACCAACACACAGGTCAACATCTCTGAGACCCGGGTAGCCTCACCCACCAGGAAACCTGTGTTCAGTCTCAACTAGCTGTGCGATTTTACCAAGTTACTTCAACTTCTCTGGTCTTGCTTCTCTCTTCTGTAAAATAAAAGAGGAGGATTACATTATTTTTGGGGTCAACGGGTAGGATGTACTGGTTTAAGCATTATTTAAAATATTAAAATTATACATTATATATTTTTCTTAGAAATATTCCAACATTACTTGAGTAGAATAAAGAATCCTAGTCCTACTTCCCACCCACTCTTCTTCTCCTTTCCAGATGTAATTTTATGGAGTCACATCTTTATTGCATTTGCATATACATGTATTTGTCTTCACATAATGCCACTTGTTCCCATAAATGTGATTATATTATATGTAATTCTATAACTTTACTTTTCCTTTTTACTTAAAAACATAGCTTGTGATCTTCTCATTTCATAACACTAGAACTCTCTGTTAGCTACTGACAGAGATTCCCTGTTATGGATGTACTGCATGGTTTATATAGCACTCTCTTTTTTTGTGAATACTTAGGTGGATCTCAATTTTTTGCTATCACAAACGATGCTACAATAAATATCTTAGTACATGTGTCTTTGTACACACATGTCAATATTTTCTGGAAGAAGAGATACCTGGAGCTTATGTTCCAGAAGTATCAATATTTAAACGTACAGAGAAAACCAAATGGGTGGGATTTTGATTTCAGCAATGGGGATTGGAACTCACTCCTGCTTTATGCTTCATTCCCATCAAAACTGCTGCTTGACATCTCAACTTAGATGTGTCACAGATGTTTCAATGTCCAAAATATGGCTCCCATTTTCCTCCCCAAATCTTTTTCTCCCCCAGTCTTTCTCACCTCATTAGATGGTGCCACCATCACCTCAGCGTTCAAGTCCCCAAACCACAAGTGATTCTGTATTTCACATTTCTCTTATCCTTCAAGACAAATCCTTTTAGAAGAGCTGTTGATTCTATCTTCAAAATATAACTAGAACCCATTTATTTTCTTTGATGCCTACAATTACCATCTTAGTCCAGGCCACCATTCTCTCTTATCTGGTCTGTGGCAGTAACTTCTGAGCAGATCTTGCTGCTTCTAACTGCCCCCTCCCAACACCTCCACCCCATTAAAATGCTTTCTCTGTACTACTTTCTCTGGAGAAATGTTTTTTAAATATAAATTTGATCATAATATTCTTTTGCTTTAAGTTCTTCAGTGACTTCCTATCTCACTAAGAATGCAAATTCCCTTCCATGGCCTTGTAGATCCTACCTGACCCTATGTAATCCCACCTCTCTGGCCTCACTTGGAATCACTTCTATTCTGGCCATTCTTACTTCAATTCAATTGCCCGAGTTTACCAATTCCATTCCCACTGCAGAGCCTTCACATTTTCTCTTCCTGTGTCTGGGAGCTCTTTTCCTGTTCTTTGCACAGCAGGCTTCCTTGTATTCTTCAGTTCTCATTTTAATGTCGCCTCTTCAGAGATGCCTTCCCTGATGCCCTGTTGTGAGTGGCCCTGCTTCTTGGCCCCAGCTGCTCTCTATCATGTTGCTCTATTGATTTCCTTCATAGCTCCTAGTAGACTCTAAAATTATCTTGTTTAATTATTTGCTTACTTGTTTATTGTGTGTACCCCCCACTAACAGTTAAGCTCTGTCAAGGCAGGAGCCCTGTCTAGCTTTTCCTCTGCCCTGGGCAGATAGCCGATGCTCAACAAAGAGATCTGACTAAGTGAGGAAGCCTTTCCAGCAGAGGTAATACCTGCCATGGGAGAGGCACAGAGAATGGAGATCACTGGGTGAGACATATCAGAGAATTGAGGGTAATTGAGTGAGGAGAGTTGGACAAGAGATAACAAGAGAGCGGCTGGAAGGAAAGTCTCTGCCAGGCTGCAGAGGTCTCCAGTGATAGAGTGGGTCCTCTGGGTCCTCTGAGCCTTCTGGCTTGGCTCCCCACCACATCACATCACATCACATCACATCACATCACATCACATTGCTGCCAGCAGGAGACGCGTGCATGACGGGCTGCTCCATGCATTCTGGCATCTGAAACTTGGGGCAGGGTTTCATTTTTTGAAAGTAGTTCTTGGCACACCTGCTTTATATTTCACTTCCAAGAAGGCTCAGGATCTCTTTATATTCCCACCTTGTTTTCTAGATTTTGTTGTGATTTGGCTTTATTTGAGCACTTTGAGTTGGAGGAACTTGATAGTTTTCCAATAACCTAGTGGAAAACTATCTATTTTCTCTAAGTCATCAAAGGTACAGATTACCCCAACAATTAGAAAAAAAAGTCCGTAGTGACTCTAGAACCATTAAGGTATGTGATAATCTCATTAAATTTCTTAGTATAATTAGCTACTCCTTTTTCCTTAGGGGATATTCATATTCCCTTTAATTAGAAGATATTTTTAGTTCTTCTAAAGTATGTAATTTCCTTTGTAAAAGAAAAGGTTCTATTGCCTTTTCATTGTTCAACAAACCCCATTTATCCCTTAGAATAAGTTTATATGTATGTTTCATGTTTACTTGGGAGCATGAATTATGCCATTTGAAGACCAATGAATGATTTGACAGCACTCGTATCTCACAGAAGAGGTGCTGAGGGCTCTGAGTTTGAGCATCTTCCTATTTTCTAGAATATCAGTCATTGAGGGGGAAGAGCAGGGAATACATACCTCGAGCCCTGTTCAGAATGAGGCCTGAGCCTGCTGCCAGTCGTTGGGGGAGCTTCTGATCACCCCACTTCTCACCAACAAGAACTGTTAGAGCAAACGTTTTTGTTATTAACATGGAAGTCAGCGGACAGATGTGACTTGCTCTACAGATAATTTCTCAAGAGCATTTAGCTACAACAGAGGTACCTATCCTTATTAGATACATCAGGGGGGTTAGTATAGGAATTCTCTCGATAGAGGACCACTTTATTTTTTGTTATATGAGCAAATTTTAAGCAAAACATAAAATGTCAGTCTGTAATCAAGTGTGTAAACATATGCACATTCTGACCTCTAAATTTTAGCTGCATTTTCTTTCTCATCCCCAAAGTTTATTCTTTGCTGTTAATATGTCACCATTAGATTAAAGGAGCTAAAGGAGTTGTAACTGAGATGTTATTTGGTTCTTATTTTAGCCTGAAGTTAGCATATTAATAAAATAGCATGTGAGTATCCTGCTGTGTAAATTATAAACTAAATTTTCAGAATGGGCTTGTAGCCAGTAACTACTGAGACTTATTGGAACATCACTAACTTTTCTCTATCATTTAGGGCCTTTATTGTTTTTTTCCCCTCCTTTTAATTGCCTGGAATAATCTTAAAATGTATTCTGCAAGCTGTAATTTTGGAAAAGAGATTCGGAAGAGAGGAAAACAGAAGAAAAAAGTAAGAGAAAGGAAGGAAAGGGGAAAGGAAGACAGAAAGGTAAGAAAAAGAGAAACAAGGAGAGAGTGAAAGAATAAAAGGAAACCCAAGAAATTTTGTGTCACTCTTTTTGGGGTCCTAAACTGCCTTTCGAATCCTAGTAATATAATTGTGGGGTTTCTTTTGTAACAATCTATTTTATTTTATTAGTTATTTAAAAAATTGCTTTGAAATATCTATAGATTCATTGGAAGTTCCAGTGCCTCCTTCCCTCAGTTTTCCCCATGGTTACATCTTATGTAATTGTAGCACAATCTCAAAATCAGGAAATTGCCACTGGTGTGATGGGAATGTATCAATCTCTGCCTTTTGTTGCATGTGGAGATTGATATAATCTCTGCAATCAAGTACATAATGAATCTATCACTACTATGATCTCTCTCTTTCTAACACCACCCCCTCCTCTCCACCCTTCCCATCCTTAACCCCTGGGAATCTTAAATCTGTTCTTTAGCTCTATAATTCTGTCATTTCAAGACTGTTATATAAATGGGATCATACAGTATGTAGTGGTTTGAGATTGGCTATGTCCACACAGCACAATTCCCTTGAGATGCATCCTTCTTATGTGTTCATCAGCAGTTGGATCCCTTTAATTCTGAGTAGTATTTCAAGAATTGAGTTTAAATAGTTTGATGAGTGCTAATGTATTCTCTATTCAATAAGACATTGTGTAGACAATTCTATGGTAATTCTGAGAACATTAGTGATGCTCTATGATATGGTTAATTCCTTTCATTTTGGCTTCTGGTCCTCTGCATGTGCCCCATCATCTAGAAGTTTTCTTCTCACCACGGCCCTGGGTCAGCTCTCACCTTCGCCAAATCCCTCACTGAACTTTGAATGGTCTGCTCAGTTCCTCTTTTCCAGGCCCTGTCAAAGGAGAAATGGCATGCCTGTCTTTCTCTATATGCTCACTGCATCTTGTTCTTAGCTTTATTAACTATATGTTGCCATGTTTTTCTTTTTCACAGGATTAGGTGCCGCTTTTTGTGTGTTTTTAAACAGAGAGCATTTATTTTATTAATTTTATTTATTTATTTTGAGAGAGAGAGAGAGAGAGTGTGTGTGTGTGCAAGTGGAAGAGGGGAAGAGAGAGGGAGAAAGAGAGAGAATCCCAAGCAGGCTCCATGCTGTCAGCACAGAGCCGGATGCGGGGCTCGAACTCACAAACCGTAAGATCATGACCTGAGCCGAAATCAACAGTTGTTTACTTAACCGACTGAGCCACCCAGGCGCCCCAAGACTAGGTGCCACTTGAGGGTAGGAAGCAACCTCTTTGCAGTTCCTGACAAGAAACAGCCTGTTCTCAACAAATGCTGGTCACACTGCTTTTGAGTTTTACTGAATTACGTTAGGAGTTCTGACTTTGTTGGCACATGGAAATCACCTGGGGAAATTAAAAAAAAAATCAGATCCCTGGGTCTTACCCTCAGAGCTTCTAACTTACCTGATCTGAGGTGCTGTTAGGGCATTTTCAAAGCTCCTCAGCAGGTTCTAATGTGCTACTATCTAGAAATACTACTCGGGCCAGGGCGCCTGGGTGGCCAGGTTGGTTAAGCATCAGAATTCAGCTGAGGTCATGATCTCACAGTTTGTGGGTTTGAACCCCGTGTCAGGCTCTGTACTGACAGCTCAGAGCCTGGAGCCTACTTCGGTTTCTGTTTCTCCCTCTCTCTCTCTGTCCTTCCCCTGCTTTCTCTCTCTCTCTCTCTCTTTCTCTCTTTCAAAAATAAATAAAAACACTAAAGAAATTATCTTTAGAAGCATTGCCTGGGCCAAGATAGGACTTAATCTATGAAGGAACATTATATTAGGCTGCTCTTCTTTTACCCATCCGTAATATTTAATTTGGGGACAAAAATAAGCATTAGGTTGCACTTTGATGTTTAGATACCTCCTATACATTAACAGAATGGTTTTGTATATGAATCAGAATATGATTTTGTGAATTTTGCCAGTCATGTTGATTCTACGGCATACCCTCTGCAAATACGAAAAGTGTGTTCTCTACTGTCCATAAAATTTAAATCAATTCAAAACACATTTCTGAGGCTTCTAAAGTCGTCATTAACCAGCGCTTCTCAACCTTGGCTGCACATTAGAGTCAGCTGGGGAGTTTTAAAAATCCCAGTGCTTGGGCTGCCCCCTACACCAATTAAATGAGAGTGTCCAGGGATGAGACCCAGGCATCAGTGCTCTGGAAAGCTCCCTGGGTGATTCCAGCGGGCAGCCAAGGTTGAAGAACCATTGCCATAAACCAGTACAGTTCCTTTTGGGCATTTTCTGATTTGTCTTTGTAAACATGTGCCTTCATATGTTTCATTTACATGAATTAACTTTTATATTAATTGGGTGAAAAGTAGGAAGTATTTCTTCTACCCTCATGCTCAAAAAAAATATCATAGCTGTCATAAATGCATACCGGTGACAGAGTGCCTTTATATAACTTTCTTACAAAAAAGGAAAGCAAAATAAAAAAAAAGTGGGATGAAAAAGAGCAATGATTATTAACTTTATATCCCAGTTTTACAGATGAGAAAACCGAGGCATAGAAAGATAAAGGGATGAACGGCCAAGCATGAGGCAAGCAAGGGTCCCAGGGCTTGAAATTTCAGGAGGCCCTGGCTCTCAGGACACGTGAGTGAGTACGACTGGTGCCGAGTGTGGGTGCCACCTTGCCTTGTGCTCCCTGAGGGTCTCATCCCCCTCCGTCCCAGCTCTGAAGATAAATTACCCTGTGACCCAGCCAGGCAGAAGAGGAGGGATGTTGGGATCGGACTCTGGGGTGCCTATGCTTTCCTCAGCCTATCATCTTTATCGCTCAGGAGAGACACACTTTATAGTAGAAAATGCACGATTGCTTCTGCTTCTTCAACTTCTGGTAGTACGCTAATGCCTCCTCCCATCCCAAGTCTACCTCCTACTCCTGGAAACTTGTGAATATGTTATCTTAATTGGAAAAAGGGACTTTGCAGATGTGGTTAAGAATCCGGAGATGAGGAGGTTGGCCTGGATTATCCCATTGGGCCTCATGTAATCACAGGAGACTTTGTAAGACGGAGTTAGGAGAGACAGAGTCAGAGAAGGAGGCCATGAGCATGTAGATGGCCTCTAGATGCTGGGAGAATCCAGGGATGCTTAGAACCTCCAGAAGGGACGCAGCCCTCCTGACAAAATCATAGTCCTGCTAAAATCAAGTTGACCCTGCAAGACTCAGACTTCTGACCGTCCAAAGCTATAAGATAATAAACTTGTGTTGCTTTAAATCACTAGATGTGTTGTAATTGTTACAGCAGCAGTGGAAACTAATACACTTAGCTTAAAATTAGTATCTGTAAAATATTAGTAGTTTCCCAAATGAAGTAGCTGGCTCATGTTCAGGTGCTATGTTATAACAATACCAAAAAAAGTCATCTTGTTATGCCCAGAATTCGTGATCCCCAAAACCACCAGGGAGCCAAGTCCGATGCAAAAGCAAAAGAGCCTTTATTCGAGCTAGCTCCAGCTCAATCTCCTACCTGCACCGACGACGCAGCGGTGAGATCCCGGAGAGGGAGAGCGAGCGAGTTTCAAAAGCACAAAGGTTTTATAGGGGTCTAGGGGCAGTTGGTGAGGTCATGGCTGTGGCCTCAGCCGATTGGCTGGGGAAGGGTCGGAGTCCTGTTACGCAGGTCGCTGGACGTGTTTTGATCAGGAAGTTTAAATGGGTGAGCGGGAGGTTACTCAAGGGGAGGAGGCGTGGTCTGAGGTTTCTGAGATTTTCCTGGAAAGGGGGCATGTCGGGGACATAGTCACTCAAGGTGGAGGACACAGAACAAGATGGAGTCGGCCGGCGTAGGTCCGTTCTTTCAATCTTAAATACTTAAAACATGCCCAGTGTAATAAGTTGCCTATATGTAGGGACACCTTGGACCTGGTCCAACAGGGAAACTAGAATCCCCTCTTATCCTGGGGTGCACAGTCACTGGGGCAAAAGATGGATAGAATCACCAGCTTAATTTAGCATGGCATTGCTCTTTTTCTTTCTTGCTGTTCTATTTCTCTCTCTCTTTTCCTTTCTCTGATAAGCACGCACAACCGAATTAGAAACAAATGATAACTTTAATCTCAAGTATGATGTCACTTCTTTGGAAAACTGAATTTCCTATAGGGACCACATGAACATAGCATTAATGATATGAGATATTAGGGTTATGGCTTGGGGGGAGGTGGAATTTAGAGAGGTAGGGGAGCTGGAGAGTTGATGCGATAGACTTATGCTGTTAGCCACTAAGACTTGGAACTAGGGCCAGAGGGGGACAGTCAGAGACACTGTGTGACAGAGTTATTCTGTGTAAGACCTTTCCAAGGGCCCAAGTATTTCAAAAAGAAAAGAAAAATTGTTTGGAGATAGTGATCTCCCCAGTACCCAAAATATTCAAGCAGAGATTGGGCAACAATAATGTGGGCAAGCGATTAGGGTATAATAGAAGATGTTAGGGGTTTTAGGACCTTTAGCACTGAAAGTCTCCACTATGAAATTCATACTGTTTCATTTCATAAGATTCAGTTCTCTCTTTCCAGAGATAAGTGGCCACAAGTAAAAGGATGCTTGTAATTCTCTCACACCTTATTTTCTTGATGACATTTGATCTCCATAGAAATTTCAAAATGCAACAGCACAATGCTTTTTCTCATGGAAGATACACTATCTTGTTAAAGAAGTTTTTCCATAGTAGGAAATATAATACCAGACTTTTCTTTGCCAGCCCATCCAATGAAGTCTTGTGTGAATTCAACCACAATCCCTTGGTTTGTGAGGTCTAAATTCAAATACACGAGATGCTAAGGAAAGTGTTACAGCGAGGTTTTTGAAGCAGTCTCTATTTCTTTCCTTTAAAGGAGGTGCCACAACATTTTCCAGCCACTGGGTTTTGTGTTTAAGAGACCGTGAAGGAGAAACCTTCTCTAGAGCCCTTCTGGGGCTGGCTGCGGTCCACGTCTGCCAGGGTCCTGCCATGTGTAAATCACACACCCAAATGCATCCAGATAGAGCCTATCCATCACATGCTGGCTGTGACATGGGCTGCGTGGTCTGTAAATCTGGTGAAAATAATGTATTTGTGCTTTGAGATGACATCCCATAATGAGATTGTGATATCCTATAGCATGTGATTTGCTATTTGTGACAAAGATGAATCTCACAGTGAGCAGAGCTGCTGAGAGTCTACGGGGCCTGGTGGACACGTGGAAGGGAAAGGTCCCTCTCAGGTCATCCAGTCAGAACTCTTCTCTACTGGAAATCATTTCTCAGGACCACCAAGAACAAACTGCCAAATTGAATTTTCTCTAAAGAGTAGCTCAGTAGTTAGGCAAAGCAAAATATCTAGAGGAAAAAAAAGGTATAGGACATTCATCAATATTCTTTGATTGCATCTATGGTTTATGGTAACAGAATCCAACAGTCCACAACGGAAGTTGTCTGACAGACTCGTATGCTCTCAGTGTGTGCAATCAGTGCAAAGTAAAAACTGCCTTTATGTCCAAAATAGAATAGACACTCTAAGATATTCTGATTCTCACCCCCAATCAAATATGGAATCATTCTAGACATTCATCACTTTCAAGGGTCCTAAGTAGTTTTGAGTGGCTGCCACATAAAGGATGGTCTCTAGACCAGCGGTATTGGCATCACCTGGGATTTTATTTAAAAAAAAAAAAAAAAAGCAGCCAGACTCTTGGGTCCCTTCCCAGACCTACTGAATTAGAATCTGCATTTTAACAAGTTTTCCAGGTGGTTCTTATACACATTAAGTATGCTCATCAGCACCAGCAATGATGACAATAATACAACACAAATCATTCCAAATATGTGTATATGATTTTTTATGAAACACTTTCACATTCATTGCCAAACTTGAGCTTTCCAATAACCTTGCAAAGTAAGCAGTGGCCATTATCCTCATCTTACAGTTGAAGCAATTCGAGTTCATTGTGATCAATAGTTTTGCCCAAGATATATGCAAGGAAATAGGGACCCTAAATTCAAACCCAGGTCTTTTCCCTCCAAACCCAGGATCCCTTTCTCATCACTGGTAGAGTACATGCTCTGAGTCTGCTTTCTGTCTCCAGGAGTTCTGAGAAACTCTAAGAAGTCATTCATACACTTGTACATGCCTTCCCATCATGAACAAGAATAGGCATTTGTAAATGACCACCTGAACCAAGGGTAACCGAGGGTTACTAGGAGTGGCTGAGTCCATAACAGAACTTGGCTGGTTCCAATAGGATCAAAACCTGACCTCTCTCTTATTAGTTCTAGATTCTGATCGGTCCAGCATCGGCCGCTCCATGTTATGACTTAATTTAGGATTGATCACACATTTGGTGACACCCAGACCTGTGACAACCTATTAACTCTACAATTCCTTTAAGGACCCTACAGCTCCAGAAAAAATTTCCCAGGCCAGCCACTGAAACAACAAATGTTGCAAACATTCTGGATGATACACTGCTTTCAGCAAGAGATGCTCAGAAATGCTTTTGATGATGATGGGGTGGCTTATTAGCCACTAAAGTGTGGTGTATCATGTAACATTAATCTGGGGACTTTCATATATTGGCCCTGACATTCATGGGACCTTGTGACAGGATGAAGCCAGGAGTCAGGGATGCTGAGACACAGGCTGAAAGAATTGTCCAGCCTCTCTTGGAACCTGGTGCTCCAAGGAGTCTGAGGCTATTCAGAACCTCCTGGGCTTGGACCTTCAGGGGCAGTGGAATGAGGAAGAAATGTTTCTGTGAGGTGTGGGGGAGGGGGGAGGTGCGTGCAAGGACAGGCTGAGCGTATCAGATACAGGTCTTTTGTTCTAGTACGTAAGAGTTTGATAGGAAATTTTTAACCAGGAAAGTTTTGTGTCAAAGAGAACAAACTGATGTATATATTTGGGGTATTTTGAGCAGAAAAATAAGGTCATGGAGCTTCATTTGTCTTCTCATTTAATATTCTCAGTTAATGTTTTTGAAAATTAATCAACTTATCTGTATAATGGGCTAGGTAGGCCCCTAAGGAGATTTTAAAGTTCACAAAGGAGCTGCGGACAATGGTAAACGTGCTCCTGAACTGAATGAGTGGATGTTGCAGATTGCATGTGAACCAGAATGAAAGAAAAACAAACTAATGCTGAGAACTTAACTTGTGTTCTTACAGATCAGTGATTAAGATTTTAGAAGATTCAGGGGCACCTGGTGGTTCAGTTGGTTGGGTGTCCGACTTTGACTCAGGTCATGATCTCACATTTGTGAGTTTGAGCCCCGCATCGGGCTCTGTGCTGACAGCTCTGAGCCTGGAGCCTGCTTCGGATTCTGTGTCTCCTTCTCTCTCTGCCCCTCCCCCACTTGTGCTCTGTCTCTCAAAAATAAATAAACGTAATTTAAAAAATTAAAAAAAGATTTTGGAAGATTCAGTTCCAACATGCATGATTCATGTAACGTATGTTTTAAATTGTGTACAGTCTATATAGGTTTTCCTGCCCCTAAAGAATTCCCTTGGGATATTGAACACGAATTCTTATGCTCTACTGGCTCACCATTTCTTTCCTGTAATTCTGAAGTGATAAAAATCAAATTCTGACTGCATTTCTATTGCCTCCCTTCTTCCTCCTCCAAAAGCCTAATCAGGCAAAAACTCACAGACACAACCTCTCCGGTTTGTGAAATTACATTTGGTAATGATGTTATTTATGCCTACATCCTTGTTAAAATATTAATCTTGGTTACTGACTTCTGTCTCACCTGCAGCCACGCTGGGGGAAGGTCTGCCTTCTTATCTGGAAATGATTTTTTCTTTGGAAGCTGACTTGCTTTACAAATTCTCATTTATCTTTTTCCCCATTTCCTTCACCAAGAAGAGAAAGGGCACAATCTATAGCAAATCACAAAGAAAAGAAATGCTGTGGAAGCTTCTTCATAGTGATCTTCTTTGACCAGTCCCCTGTGCATTAGAGGAATGCCCCCCCCCCCCCCCCGCCCCGCTCAATGAAGTGTTTTTCTGGTGCAGATTCTAAAACGCACTTGGTCCATTAACATTTCATCACACGGCATCTCAGAGAAAGAGGTCAGTTAAAGATATTATTCATATAAAAGTAGTAGTGGTTTTCATGATAGAAAATTGGAAAACATAGTATTTTCATATGGAATAAAAATTATCCAAAATTACAGAGTAGGCTACAAGAGTTAAGATGTTAAGAGTTAAGAGTTAAGTTAAGACATCTAGTTAAGATGTCACCATAGTCAGGTATTTTTATTAGTCCATCTGTAGAGATGAGGAAACTGAAGCTCAGGGAGGTAGGGTAACTTGCCCAAGGTCACACAACTAGCTAGTGGCAGAGCTGGGATTTAAATCTGGAACTGATGCTTTTTTTTTTAGTTTATTTATTTATCCTGAGAGAGAGAGAGAGAGAGAGAGCAGGGAAGGAGCAGAGAGAGAGAAAAGAGAGAGAATCCCAAGCAGGTGCCACACCGCCAACACAGAGCCTGATATGGGGCTCGATACCACAAACTGGGAGATGATGACCTGAGCTGAACTCAAGAGTAGGATACTTAACCTACTGAGCCACACAGGCGCCCCTCCTTTTTTTGTTTTTCATTTAAAATGTCTTGAAGATATTCACATGCCAACATGCATGAAACTGCCTTGTTCTTTTGTCACCCAGAACTGCTTATTTATGAGTCTTCCCTTCCAGAAGTACTGTTTATCTCTGCATTTATCCAAGTCTTTATGAATTTTAATAAATCCTATAGTTTTCACATTTATAGCAATGTTATAATATGCTATTGTGATTGCAATTTTTATTTTATACTTTCTAATTGATTTTGTTAGTATTTAGGAAAGCTATTGATATAGGAATATTAAATATTAATAAAAGAAAATATTAAATATATCTTAATAGTTATAATTTTTTAAATGGATTCTCATGGATTTTCCAGATAGATGATCATAATATCTACAAATAATGAGACTTTTTTTTTTTGCTTTTTCCCCCATAGTTAATAGGTTTGTTTGTTCCTTTATTTTGTCTTATGTCATGGGGTAGGATCTCTAGTATAGTGTAGGGGGAGATAACAGCTGTAAATATGGTATGCACCTGTAACTTTTCATATTTAACTAGGAATGTTTCTAACGTTATTAATGACATTTGTTTTAGGTTCCCAGCATGTGGCATCTTTCTAGTTTGGTAAGATTTTTTACGGGTATTTTCTGATAGCTTTTATTCATGAGTAGCTATGTTATCAAGTGTTTTTTCCCCTGTACTAGTTTGTGACCTGTTGAGATTTTCTTTTTGTTTAACTTATTTTCTCTATTGATGTAGTGAATTATATGGACATTGTCTCTGCTCATGCCATTTTGTACTCTTTTCATAAACTTATCAGTATTAGTCTTTTATTACATTACTCTTTGCATGTCTGCCACATTCTTGTTTCCCAAAAGTGATTTGAAGTGTCCTTAAAAACCATATTACTTTTTTATTGTGGATTCTCAATTAATGTTGAATGCTGTATCTTCATAAAAATTCACATCCATTATGTCACCCGGAAAACACCATAGGCAATGTAGTTAGCTGTTATTCTTGCATTTTAAATATCTGTAAACTGAAGGTCAGACCCAGGACTTATGCCAATATTAGGACCAGAGCTAGTCTCAAATTTAAGCTCTCTTACTCTATCTAGGGCATTGTCCTTTTTGCTGACCCATAGATGAAAATTGCCCTAGCTTGGGGATATTCATCATCAGAGGCAGTGTTCATTATTTTCTATATTTGTTGGAGGATCTAGGCAGTTCTGAAATGAAGTTTTCACTACCTTCATGGTGCTTCCAAACCAGAAGGGGAAGAAGTTGATCTGGTGGCAGAGTTTTCATGTTAGGCCTCATTATTGGCCAGGGGCCAGTCAACCAGTCAATTCAGGTAGTGATACAAATACACACACTGAACAAAACTGAGTTAAAAAGACCCTCCCTATTCCTTTCAGGAAGGAGCCTGATACTGAATCCCGGTCAACTACCAAAACTTGACGTCTCTCAGAATCGCAGAAGGTCAAAGCTGGCAGAGACCACAGAGACAATCTATGCCATCTTTTTTTTACATATAGGTAAAATGAGATTCAGGGAAGTAACAACTTTCACAGGTCAACCTGTGTGTCAGCAAATGTCTCCTGTGGTCTAGAATGACCTTAATATGCTTTAATTATTAGTTTAATCTCACGGGCAAAATAAATACCAGGCTAGATAAATCTTTGCTTCTTATTCTGTGATAGTAGACCATTTCAATTGGACCTTGGGCAAAAATCAGACAGTTTTTTTAAAATAAATTTGGAAGTAAAAATGGTGGCAGTGGTTAATTATAAATTTTATGGGCTGCAGGAAAAATTTTATAGATCTGGATATTTTCCCAGTTCCTATCACAATGATCACAGAGATTGAATCATGCATGGTGTCCTAGGCTCTTTCCTAATGAAACCGAATCTGGCATACTGTCAATTTTGGATTCATAGGCACAGATTATGCACCTCATGTCACTCCGTAAATAGTTCCTAAAATTAAAAAATATCTTCTTTCATTGTCTCCATGCTTGGCAAAATCAAACAATAAGCATCAACTGGACTGTCCTTCATACTCAACTTGGGTTTCATGACAACACCAGCATATGGTACTATCATCATGGTCAAGATGGGAAGCAAAACCAAGTCAAGGGAACAGTGGTTATCCAAGTAGAGAACTGGAAAACAATTTTTAAAAAGATGGTTAAAGAGGGGCACCTGGGTGGCTCAGTTGGTTAAGCGTCCAACTTCAGCTCAGGCCATGGTCTCATGGTAATGAGTTCAAACCCTGCGTCGGGCTCTGTGCTGGCAGCTCAGAGCCTGGAACCTCTTCAGATTCTATGTCTCCATCTCTGTCTGCCCCTTCCCCACTCAAGCTCTGTCTCTCTCTCTCTCTCTCTCTCAAAAAATAAACATTTAAAAAAATTTTAAAAAGATGGTTAAAGCTATTCCTAGGTTTGACATATATTCCATCTCTACATTATCAATAAAACTACTTGCCACAAAGCTATTTAGTTTTACTAGACACACTACAGAGGTATTTACAGAGATACAGTCCCTGTTCTCCAAAGCCTTTGTTTTGCAATATATCCAGATTAACTGTCTTATATCATTATAAGAAATAATGGGAAGTAATATATCTTAACAAAGTCTAAAGAAAACAATAGTCTAAGGAGATACATACATATACAAATGTAGAGCACTGAGTGGAACGGTGGTGTGCAAGGTATGTTGGGTCTGTTTGGGAGGTGTGTGCAGTGGAATAGGTTATAAAACATCACACATATTTTTCTGATTTGAAGTAACAGGGCGAATACATTTCCTTCAAAAAGCCTTCTTACCACCTGTCTTACTCTGACCATTTCTGTATTTGTAGGGTCCCACTATTCAGCCAGTAGCACCTTTGTTTGGTCACATTGATATATTATTTTGTAACTATTTTCAAACCCTTTCATGCTCCATCTTCCCACTAAGACTGGCTGTAAGATCCTGAAGGATATGACTGGCTTTGAAATTTTCTTCAGATCATCTCTGCAGCCAGAAGTGTTCAGTTAATGCACATGGGGGTGCTGATGTGGATTAACATGTAGAAGACAAGACAATCAGATAAAAGCAGTAATCAGATCCATAAAACCATAAGTCCCTGCTTCAAACAACAGGCAACAATGAAGGCATTTTAAGAAGACTCAAACAAATGTGGGGCCTTGAATGTCACATACACAGCAGGGGTGGGGCCAGGAAAAAAATGCATTCTCTTTAATTGAACTTCTAAGAAGACTTTGCTTCCTACAACTTTTCTCTGTATTAATCCTCCTATAGTCTAAATCAAAACAAAATAAGACAGAAGAATCAGGGTCTTCCCATGAGATTTTCAGAGTTGCTTGAAGAAGTCTCCAGAAAATACCTCCTAGATTTAAGAGAGAGGATGTGCCTAGCAAACCACATGCTGCCACCTTCTGGTAAAATAGTACAGAATATTTTCTCTGTCATTCCCACCAACTAAAATAGAAATACAGAATTAGTATAATAATAATAACATTTGTATTACGCTTTATAGCTAATAAACACCTTCACATGTGTTATCTCATTTAATGCTTTCAAGATCTTTATGAGGTAGATAATCATTATCCACATTAGACAAAGGAGAACATTGAGGTTTAGGGAGGGTATGTAACTTTCTGAAAGTCACATCAAGATTGGCAAATGCAAGACTGACACCTTACAAATAAAGGTGCATTATGCATAAACACAAGTGAAGAGTGAACCATTTTTCCATGCCTTGACAAATATTAAACCTGTCTGCCAAGCACTTGGAAAAAAAATGTGTGGATTCTTTTGTCTGATCACCTCATTTCATTGCCTTGTGTGTGTGACTGACATGTAACTCCCATTTTTCTGGCTCTGCCAAGTACAGCAGCATCCTCCTGAACTGAATTCTGGGGGGTGGGGTAGAGAGCAAATTTTTCCCCTCTGCCACTCTTGAACCAGTTGCGATATATTTTCTTCTACTTTTTATCCCTTACAGTTTTCTCAGTGATCTTTAAACACAAATCAAATAAAAAACTCTTGGTGGCTCCCTAGTTACCCCAAACCCATTTGCGGTATGTATTTGTGGCTCCCAAACCCAGGTGCATCCCGCATCACACACCCCAGGCACTGTACCTCCCTGGCCCCAAGGCATTCCTTTCAGATGTGAGGTATTCTTAGAGGCTTTCCATCTGCCTCTGCTTAGCAATACCCTCAATGTCCCTCAATGCCATCTCCTCTATTATTGATGCCCTGATCTCTTTAATGCTTAGTACCATTCCAGCTCCTGATAGGATTACTGCCTTCAATTTTCATGAGAGTTCATTGTTTTCCTATTAGTCTATTTCACTAGCTTGTTCACCTAGAGGGTAGAAACTCATCCTTATTAATTTCTGTACCTTCCAACAAAATTTGTATGCATTAGTTGCTTAGTAAATACTGGACATTAATTGAATTATCTCACTCCCTCCAAATCCCAGGAAGCACCACCCTGATTATAAGAGCCAGGGTAAATCTTCTCATAATATGGGGGACATAGGAAGACAGATACCTACAGCCACTGCTTATACAATTAAGGAAGAGACCACCGAAGGCAGTGAGCTCAACTACACTTCTGCATTTGCTTTTCTCTGTACAGGAGCAATAATTTTTAGAAAGATACTTTCTGTGGAGCATAATTTCTTTCCCATCCCTTTTGTGCACCAAATTGTCAAATTCCTACTAATGGAAAGCATTTATGGTAGAGTCTCTGATGGATGTAATCAGAACATTGATCTCCAAGAAGGCTTGTTTGGTCTTGTACCTAAATAATCATGGCTGCAGATAATACTAGTATAAATATTGTAGAATATTCTATCCTTGTTATGGGCTGTCTCTCTCTCTCTTCAACTTTTATTTTAAATCATTTTTAACTCAGAAAAGATGCCAAAATAGCACAAAGAATTCCCATAGTTGAGTCCCATTAATTTATATTACAGTCCTTTTGGAGAGCATTTTGCACCCTCCCCCCCCCCAAAAAAAGTTTACCAATGTCTAAGGATATTGGAGCATTATTTATTATAATAAAAACTGGGAATGGCCTAAATAATCAAAATAGGGGATTAATTACATAATTCTATCAAAATAATGAATTCGTGGACATTAAAAATCAAATTCTTTAAGAATATTTAACCAGGAATGCCCAGAGTATTTGTTTGCTAGGGCTGCTATAAGAAAACACACAGAAGCGTGGCTTAAACAATAGAAATTTATTTCTCACGTTTCTGGCCTTGACTTGTAGATGGCCACCTTTTCCCTGTGTCTTCACATAGCCACTATTTTCTGTGTGCACATGTCCCAGGTATCTTATCTTCTTATAAAAGACATGAGTCATATTGGATTAAGCTCCCACCCTTATGACCTCATTTAACCTTAATTATCTCTTATGGGGCCTATCTCCAAATAGAGTCACATTGTGGATTAGGGCCTCAACATACAATTTTTAGGGAAACACACTTCAGCCCACCATACTCAAGATTTCTTAAGTGAAAAAAAGTACATCATAAAACCATGCTTATAGACTTCCGTTTTTAAACACTTTCACACACTCATATGGAGAGCAAAAATAGTGTGGAAATCCACATGTCAAAATTGTAACAGGTAATACTTCTGAATTGTGAGATTATGAGTTAATATTAAATCACTTCATGGTTTATTACATTTTGCAGTTTTCCATAATAAACTACCATTATTTTTATAATAGTAAAAAATGTATTACAAGTCACACTGCAAAACTTTAAAGCTGGCAGATTCTTTTGTGTACATTAATGTATTTGATCTCTGTAACTCTGCTGTGAGGCAGGAAAGGGAATTATTTTTCCAATGTATAGGTGACAAAATTGGTGCTCAGGAGGGTTCAATCACATGGCCAAATACCCAACATGATAATAAGAATGGGTCTTCCTACTATTAATCTAATGTTCTCTTCACTGCACCACAATTCTCCAAAATACCTTCCTTTCATAATACCTTTATTTGGTAAAGAAAAGTCTAATAATACTCCATGATAATCCCTAATTTATTAATGATACTTAGGAAAGTAGAAGAAATAATGAAACCACAGCAGCATTATCAGAGCCAGTGTGTCATGGGGATCATCTGAGCTGACTTAGCTTCCCCTTGAAAGATTTGGGATACAAATAAATACAAATAAATAGTAACTTGGGTTGGAAATTGTCAATGGCCTGCTTTTCTGTTGACACCCTGTTTTTACGACTGTTGTACCTTCATGAAAACAAAACGTAATTGTAGGAACAGAGACTTTGTCGGGTTATTTCAACAGATACTGTTACCTTTAAGAATGCACACACGCATAAATCCACTGGGTCAGACAGAGACTCCCAATCTGTGAGAAACTTGGAGAAGGTGGAGGGAGAATTTGGGAGACTAGGATTTATGACACAAATTCCAGAGATATGTAAGTATGTAAATGTTTTGCCACCCCATGAATACTAAAAGAATGAGCACCATTACGGTTGGAGGGGTTCCTGAGTATGAGGTGTCCTTTAACTGGAAAAGTTGTGAATTATTGCTCTGGGTCAATAATATTTAAAAATCCCATTTATAATGTATTCTTTCCCACTTAAGTCTTTATTCCTATGATGGAATCAACAATCCCAATAATCATCATGCAACTCGATAAATTTTCTGAGGTGAATTCTATGCTAGATCTCTGAGTGGGTTGAACTCAACCAGAACATTGTATGATTTCAATCTGCAAGACGTACCATTATTGTTCTCAGCATCACTCTGGGAAGTGGACATGGTGGAGAAGAAAGAACTCTATGGAAATGTGACAAAGAAGTGATCACACGTGGTGAAATCTTTTTACGTGTGGCCTGTGGACAGAGCTTTGGGGCTAGACAGCCATTGCCTGTTTCAGTGGTCAGTGCCTCCCTGTTCTGTGCCAACTAAACTTCACCGAGACATCATGGATCTCTGTTGATTTGAGGAATGACAGACAACTAGAGTAAAGGGGATGACAAAATGTATGTCAAAACATTCAAAAAGGTGTTGATTGTCTTGGGAAAAGTGGCTGGGCATTCCCTTCCAAGAAGACTCCGGAACAGCTGTCAGGACTAATCTGGGTGAGAGATGAAAGAGTGACCCAGGGGTTAAAGGCTCTACAGTGTGCTGCAAATCCCCTGAGTTATCTAATCTGTCTGGCAGTACAGGCTTTCGGCAAAGGAAGCGTCATTTTATAGCTGACCCTTTAACAAAGGGGAAATAGCAACTATTAGAAAATGCAGTAAGTAATGTCCTAAGATCATGCTGCCTGGGTAAATCCTGTAGAGAATTTCTTTTTAACTTTGAAAGGGCAGATAAACATCTGGGAAGCCCACACAGACTATGCACAAGAGGCATTGCATTAGAATGTGGAGTATTGCCTGGGTTTCTAAAGGGAAACGCGCGCGCGCGCGCGCGCGCGCGCACACACACACACACACACACACACACACACACACACACGGAAAGATACCACAAGCCTCAAATTCTGCATATTGGCCAGCCGCCTCCAACCAAGATTTTGCCTGGGAGAATCTGTGTCTTTACAGTACTTGTGGAAATTTGGGTAAGTCTTTCTCTGGGCTTCAGTGTTCTCATCTGTAAAACAAAACAAAGACCTAAAAATAAAAGAGGGGATTTGGACTAGATGGTACGTCCTTGGCATACCATCGTTTTTCATCCTTGTGTTCATAACAGACATAATTAAGTGGTCATGGCATTTCCCCCAAACCTTGATGCAGGCATGGGATGCTCAGTTGGTCTGAGCCAGCACATGAGATGAAGCCCATTTGATCTACTTGTAACTTAGCGATGCCTGTGGCCCTTTCATCAGCAACCTCAGTGGACTTAGTGGCTGTGACTCACGGTGACACCTCTAGCAAGCATAGGATAATTGCCATCAGCAGGACGTAGTGAGAACAATAGCACCAACATTGTTTTTGGAGGAATTCTTGTGTTTCAGAGATGACACATGTGTCACTCCAGGGCGAGGGGTGCTCATCAGAAGCAGAGCCTGAGTAGAAGAGCAGAATCCCCCTGTAACTGAAATGGGGGGTTTGTAGAGCCCCAGCGATTCCCCCCATATAGGAAGGGGTAGAGTTAGAGAAAAATTCTTTACATTATTAGTGATACCCTCCCCTCTCCTCGCTTTTTTCAACGTTTATTTATTTTTGGGACAGAGAGAGACAGAGCATGAATGGGGGAGGGGCAGAGAGAGAGGGAGACACAGAATCGGAAACAGGCTCCAGGCTCCGAGCCATCAGCCCAGAGCCCGACGCGGGGCTCGAACTCACGGACCACGAGATCGTGACCTGGCTGAAGTCGGACGCTTAACCGACTGCGCCACCCAGGCGCCCCTCCCCTCTCCTCGCTTTTAAAACCTAGGGTGGTATATCATGACAAAAAGATTATAGTTATATGAGTATTTGTATTATTACTAAGATGGGAATCACAGAACAAAATTCTCAAATTGAATTTTGAGAGCCAAAGAAGACCAAAAGGCTCATCTAGTCCATGTGATCCCAGAGGCCTCGACCTGCACCAGACCCAGGCTGGCTTCATGAGATCACTTGGGTTTGTGAATGATAGGATTCCCGAGCCCAGGTCTCAAAGATTCTGATTCAGAAGGTTTGCTATGGTTCTAACAAGTTTCTTTGGTGGTTGCAATGATTACCCAGGTTTGAGAATCAATAATTTAGTCCAACGTCATCATTTTGAAGGTGAGAACATGGAAGTGAACTTAGAAGAAACGACTTGCCCAATGTCATCTATCAAGTAACAAATAGAATCTAAGTTTTCTGACTGCCAGTCCCATATCAAGGGCAAGGTAAGTCGTGTGGAGTTTCTTGAAACAAATGACCAGTCATGTCAGCATGCCCTGTGTTTCCATAATGCCAATAATGCTGGCATGGAACAGTCTGCCTTGGAAGGTAGTGAGCTCTTTGCCCATGGGGGGTGCTTAAGCACAAGCCAAATGCTACCTGGAAGGACACCTGTAGATAAAGGCATCAGATGGGTGGTTGATTTCACCCTCTGGTTTTCTGTAAATCTGTTATTTGCTAATTCATTTGTTGGAAAATAGTGAGGAATGGAGACTATATGTCCTTTGACACAAAAGTTTAATCTCTGATTAAATTATGAAAGGGAGGCTGAGATAGGATGGGTGCCCCTGGTGATGAATTGCACCTTAGTCTAACTGCTTGCCACCCTCCCCCCATGCATTAGCTCCACACCCCCCCCCCCCCCGATCCACATATCCCCACAGCACATCCCATCCCTGCTGCCAGAAGAATCTTCCTACTTCACTGACCCCATCACATCTTTCTGCTACAAAACCTCCAGTTGCTCCTCATGGGCAAAGGTCAATCGCTTTGGCAGTCAAAGCCATTTTATAGTGTGGCCCTTGCCCTATGTCTCCAACTTTTCTTCTGCTATGCCGAGCATGAGCCCTACTTGGGTCTAAGTAGTTTTATCCAGTTTCTCCTTTCATTCACATTGCAACATATTTTTGAATTGCTTATCCAAATTCCATCTAGCCTAAAATGTTCACCTCATATCACTTATTCATTAAGAAACATTTCTTGTGCTCCAACTATGTGCTAGGCACTGGAGACTTCTAGGTGACTAATTCAGATATGATTTGTACTCTACAATCTGGTGGAAAAGCTTGACATTAAAAAACCAATTTCTAATGATGTGAAGAGTGTTCCAAGAAGGAGAACAGGTGCCAGGGAAGCATTTAACAGAAAGAAATGACTTAAAGCCACGAGGCTTTCCCTCAGGGCAAGTGTGACCTCACCAACCTTCTGAAATCTCTTTTGCCCTCGATGTCTACATACTTCTGTATATTGATACATGCTTACCTGTTATTTAGCTATTTCCTTTGTGTTTGTGTCAGTTTTTCCAGTTCGATTAAAACCTCTTGTACGACAGTGTCACACCTTAAGTGTGTTTTGTACTCCGTTAAGTACTAATGCAGACTAAATCATGAGACAAACAGATGCTCCATAAAGCAGCATTTCATTATGCTTTACGACTTTCAGATGTTTTCACTTCCATTGTTTTATTTTATTCTTCCAATAAGCCTATGAACTAGATATTATGATTGCTGATTTACAGTGAGAATGCTTGAAGCTCAGGGAATTTGAGTGACTTGTCTGAGGCCAAACAACTAATAATTGACAGAGCCCGAAGAAGAACCTAGATTCTTCTATTCTTATTTAAAACCTTTTCCAGTGTAACACAGTACCACGTGACTAAATGAATGATTCCCTTACCATTCTTTTTCCTCTTTCCTTTTTCTCTGTCCTACTTACACGCCCATCTATCTGTTTCATATTCGCTTGGCCTCTTACTATGCCTCCAGCTTGTCTGTGACAACCCATCTCGCTTGTAGGCTGTGATCGGTTGTTTTTTAAGAAGTTCAGGGAAAGAGGGACTTGCTGGCATTCTGTGCGCAGTTATCTTAGGGCACGTTCCCCAGAAGGAGACCCTGAGACCAGGACTTCTGTGCAAATTATTAAGAAAGTGCTCCCAGGAAAACCCAGGAAGGTAGTGAGGGAAAGAAGAGGTGGACAGGAAGCAGACAAGTAATTTCTGGCAAAGCTCCAGCTCCAGCTCCAGCCTGATTCCACAGGCACACCAGAGGGTAAAGCACACATTGGATTGTCTCCACTGGAGACAACGTGACTGGCTTTCACACTTCACCAGCCTGTTGTTGACCCAGGGCCACCCCAAGAGGATGTAAACTCCAGATATTCAGCTTGCAGAGTAAGCAACGAGCCTCTGAAAAGTCACAGGTGTGAGCCTTTAGAAGCAAAAGCCCTATGGAATTGGGGGAAGCGTGTGCTTGAAATAGCAAAAGAAAACTAAGGGAATCTGGCCCAAGCAGCAACAGTGTGTGCTGTAGCAGGTCTAGGATCTATAACGTGAGGGTTTTTACATTTCAGGGGGCCACGAATCTCTTTGAGGATCTGATGCATGCATTACACTCCCGCCTCAGAAAAATGTAAATGCTTACAGTGGCCAGCATTCGTAGGTCCCAAAACCTACCAGGGCTGTGTTAAAAAATAACAAGTCTAGTACCTCTGAGAGGCTTCCGTGAGGCTGTTCTACCTAAAGACTAACTTCCAAGGTTTCCAGTCCTACGATTCTACTCTCCGAGGAAATGCCATATGCCGAGCTGCATAACCTTACATTATTTCATTACTCAAGTAGTTACAGAGCAGAAGGAGAAGGCATTTTTCCAGCCTGCCTGGTTCAAAGACGGAGCAGCGCTGCCATGTGACCTCAGGGAAACCTCGGTCCTATTAGCCAGAATGACATGAGGATAATGAATACGAGCCTGCGTTAGCTGAGAAGCATCCCTTGGGAGAGAAGGCACACAGGCTCGAGACCTGCAGAATATGGATAGCAGGTCTCCTTGGAAAGTAGGGTGTAAACACAGAAAATCAAAACCACGCCTGTGAGGCCTGCTGGTACATATGTAGCAGCTTTTCACCAGTTGCCTCTTTGCGGCTCACTTATGGGCTCCCTGGGCTCACATTGATTTAATTAACAAAAGAGGCAACTTCTTCCTTCCTCACTGTGGAGAACTCCATGGAGCCCTGTCTGGATGGGTCAGGCACAAAATGACAGATGGGGCTAAAGTGCCCTTCCCCCACACCATCAGAATCCCTCCATTGCCCTTCTTCCTGACCTTGGAGGACAGAGCCCTGTTACCAGGCTGCTGCATTCAGGAACCGTGGGGCTCCACCTGTTTGGAATCTCGATGGCAATCAAGGAAAAGATTATATACCTTGTCATTTGCATTTGAACCTCTAGAATTATTTGTATTTAAATTGATTATTTATCTTTTATTGTTTGAAGATTTTATGAACTTTATTGTTTTCGCTATCAGAAACACTATTGATATTAAAAAATAAAAAAGATATAAAACAGAATGCAGAATATGGTTCTGTTTATGGAGAAATAAGTGTAGGTATGCTTATATATGCATTGAAATCTGGAAGTATTCCAGCAGTCTGTTAAAAGTCTGCTAAATTTTAGCCCTTGGGGGGTGAGATTATATAGGGATTTTTACATTTTCTGCATGGTTTGGGTTTTTAGCAACAATAAGAAAAAGTGCCATGATATATTCATTAGAAAAAGAGTTTATTATTAAATCAGCTTCACAAGGAATTATATCTTTATTCCTTTTGCTTAAACAACGATTTTCATTATTCCTTGGCCTGTTTTAAATCTTCCCATGTGTAACCATTGTAGTAATTATAGAGTGTATATAATAATTTTTATTTGGCTTTTCCACTTAATGTTATTTCATTTTTACTTTCCGGAGGACATAGCCTGCACATTTTTATTAATGGATGTTTAATTGCTCATTGATGTGATGTCTATGTTGATGGCAGAGTTCCCTTTGGAAATTGTACAGTACCCTTTTGCCAATAAAATGTGAAAAGGGTGGCTGATGGGAGAGAAAGTCTCAAATCTCTAGCAAAGCCCTTGAGTTGTTATCACCAGAAAAGAAGATGCTAGATCATTTGGAAAACTGCCCTTAGCTTTGAAAGCAGCAACCAAAGTTAACAGGACTAATATTGGCAGCTGCAGCTTTTTTACCCAGACCTCTTTTCCTTTGTCTTTAAATTTCTCTGACTCTCCCTCTTCCAGGAGGTGGATTTGAGGCTTGTATTCCTGTCTCCTAGTTTGGCTGCCTCTCGAATAAACCCTTTCCTTGCTATATGCTCGATGTCTCATTGATTGGCTTTGCCGTGCCCTGGATAGACGAACTTAGGTTTGGTTACGGTCTGTTTCCAGCACCTCTTTCCTGACTTCCAGTAGATATTTACTGGATCCCTACTTCCAGTAGATATTTACTGGATTTACAGTAGATATTTACTGGATTCACCTGGACAGCAGGGATTTTTCCTTTCTCCACCCCCCTCACCACCCCCCTCTCTCTCTGCCTTTAAGTACTGCCCTTAAGATGAAGTACCAAGCACTACCAAGATGAAGTGCTTGGTACTTCATCTACATTTCTTGAATTGTAGAATCATGGAAATTTCACCTAGAAATATAATGGGTGGAGGTCATCTGAGTCCAGGCAGCCTACCAACAAGCCCCCAAAAGTAGCCTGAATTCAAAGACCAGACTCTGACCCTTTTACCATGCAAGTCAAAGGAAAGGCAAAAAGTACAGTTCCCCAGAGGGTGGGGACAAGATGGACATCAAGCATCATCCTCTCATGGTTATGGGCAGCTTCTTCCCAGAACGAGGATTTCTTTGGGCTTATAGAAGAGATTCCATTTTCTCTCAGTTCAACAAAGTCCACCTTACCCTTCCTCTGCAACAGTTGCTCAAGACTATATAACGGTTCTCTCTTTCCTCCCCTAGATTGCTTCTCCCTTTGGCAACCAATCCAATCCGAATACAGAGCCATAGATTGTAGCTTGTCCTACAGGCTATCCCCTTTAATTTATAGGTAAGGAGATAGGGTCAAAGAGAGAATATAAATTGCTCACAGACACACATTTGCTACCCCTGTCTATGATGAGACTGGGGGAAGCTTCTTAATTGTATGGCTGGGTGGCTTATTTGCCTGTTAGGTATCCCTTCTTCTACATTCCTATGTCTGGCTATATCTGGTCTGTATTATAAAGATCCTCTGATCTTCCTAGCTGCAAGTTAATTTTCTACCAAACAAACCTCATCTGTACTTCTTTTGTCATACTTACCACTTTTTGCTGTTACAATTACTTTTTCATTTACATAATCTCTATTCCTAGATTCCAAGTTCCTTGAGGAAAGAATCCATGTCTTACATACACATTGCCCAGACAGCCTAATAAAACAACCTATTTAGTTAGTGTTGATTGAAGGAAAATGTATAGCTTTTCTTCTTGAAAGCCTCACTTTTATTGTAGAACAAAATAATACAAAGGTTTAGCATTAAAGCTTTGAAGTCTTTGACTTCTGTATTGGGATGACAGTTACACATGTAGTTGCTATACGATGTCAGGCCAACTACTGAACTCTACGCCTTGATGACCTAATCTGAACATTGCAGGAAGTAACACCTGCCTCAAAGGGGTTATGACTGTTTTAGATGAAGTAATATATGTAAAAGAATCAGCATAGTTGTTTACATATAGTATTTGCTTATTAAATTATACTTCTTACTATTAGGGAGTGGTAGTAGGAGTAATATGGTTTACTGACAAAGAGCATTAGGCTGAAATGATTAAAAACAGAGAAAAAAGAAAAGAAAGCAAATGGCTCCTGGTCTAACTTGCCCACTCCTCCCAGTACCAGCCAATCCATTTGATTCCCATCCACTCTAGAAATTAACACCTCAATGCTAACCATAGATACCAAAATAGTGCTAGAACCAAGAGCTGGATTGGCCACTTGATAGGAGAAACAACTGTCTCTCCTCCCCTCCTCTCCCCTCCCCTCTCCTCTCCTCTCCTCTCCTCTCCTCTCCTGTCCTGTCCTCTCCTCTCTCTCCTCTCCTCTTTGTTCTAGCACCTAAAATGAGTGCAGCCTGGTATATGCTACCATGGACAGAGGTCCAAAACGCTGGAAAACTCTCAAAAGTCAAGTTGGACAGCAGGGATTTTTCCTTTCTCCACCCCCCTCTCTCTCTGCCTTTAAGTGTTGGAAAACAGACTGCCTGCTTAATGATAAATGAGTATGCCCTTCTTCACTCCAATGTGAGAGAAGCATACGTTTAATCCTAAAAATACAGGCAAAATTACCAAAGTGAAAATGTATTCCCTGGAGGAATAGAGATAACAATGCTGATGCTTACTGGAGAGCTGTTGCTTGTGGGTTTGTAAGGCTGATGGAATACTGATGTTTACATTAAGAACAGCTTGCAATTGGATCGGAAACAAATGCTTACCCTTGCATTACTGAAATGAAGACATATGCAGTAAAAATGTTCTGCATAGGAACATGCAGACACATAACAATTATTATCACTGTGAGAGTTTAACTGCATGATTATGGAATTTTAAGTTTTAATAGACAATGAGACTAGGAAGCATTGTCATTATTGAAATTGCAATAAGCAATAATAATAGATATTAAAACAAGAGAGTAAAAAGGTTCCAATTTAGCTAGCATAAATGCTACAAAATCTGTTATAAAACAATTTTTTTTCAAAACAATACCGATATTTTTATACAAAATTTAAAATCATCCTAACAAATTATAATGGAAGAAAGAAAATGGGCAGAAACCCAGGATCCTCAAACCCTAACCTCCTATTGCCCTCTCCCTCATGTTTTCCATTCTCTCTGAAGAAGTTCCTCAGGGATCTGTAGGCAGAAAACAAAGTCACATGGTTTATTACCAGGAGTGTTTTATTCCAAACCCCAGTGTAATTCTTCGTGATTTCATTTATCCACACTGGAAGTAGAATGTTTTTTTCATATTAGCCTCAGGAAGATTTTTATGAGTGTCAGGGCATATGTAGCATTCTATAAACATCTTTTAAATAAGGCAAATATGAAATAAAATATTTACAAGCTAATTATTACTGTTTCGTAGCCATATAATGGACAACATATTTTTCCATCTTTCACCAAAGTACTAGTACATGGATACCCAGTTCTATGATAAATATGCCTTAAGCTGCCAGTCATGTTTCACATCTACTTGGTTTATGTTCTCAATTGTTTTTACAAAATAAAAATAGAAAATCTTTTTTTAATGTTTATTTTTGAGAGACAGAGTGCAAGTGGGGGAGGGGCAGAGAGAGAGGGAGACACAGAATCCGAAACAGGCTCAAGGCTCTGAGCTGTCAGCACAGAGCCTGATGTGGGGCTCCAACTCACAAACCGTGAGATCATGACCTGAGCCGAAGTCAGATGCTTAACCGACTGAGTCACCCAGGTGCTCCCCAAATAGTAAATCTTAATTTACAGTTATAGATCATCAGAAATGGGAGTGTTTGGTGACTGTCAGATAAATCTGGATATTAGGATCAGTGCAGAGGCTGGCAAGACGGAAAGAGAATTCATTGAAGGTTACTCTCAAATTTCTGTCATGTACTAGCTTGGGATATCCTGTCCCAAACTGGAAAGCTAAATGTTTTAATTTGGGAAACAGCAGGAAGTAGATTAATAATCCACTTTCAGGTGCTTTAATTCTTAATGCATTTATAGTCTGTTCTGGCATTTGGATGTGTTTTTTAAAAAATTCTCAATTATATATTATTGATTTGTTTTTCTGCTGGGAGAAAAAATATATTCAAATTTTGGGAAAGATCCAAATTCCGGATGACAAAGCTGACTTCACCATAATTTAGTCTTCTTAATAAATCTGATATATTTTTGTAAACATTAAAAATTATATTTTATCTCTAGGATAATAGAGTCAAGGTATTCAGCTATTGACTCGAATGTTGAAACATTCCATTTGAGCAAGTCACTTAAAATTATAGAGGTGGTCTTTGCTGATTTGAACAGTGCTGTGAAAAAATAGTTGTATTTCATACTTTATTGACTCAGGTGTAAGCACCTTTCCTCTTGAGAGTCGGCAAATTTACTAGTAGAAAGAGTCTTGTACTTGCTGCCTCTTTCTTTGAACAGCAGGCTGAAGAGACATATCCTCAGGGTTTACAATTTAATCACAGCCACCGAATCAAGATCTGGGTGTATATTGTTGATTACCACCTGTTGTCCTGGAATAAGCTGGTGGATGGGCTGGCATCCAGGAGCAGTGTCTTCTCTCCTTATGGTAAATCCCCCCTCTGTGGCCCATGTATCTGGTGCATTTTCAGTTCTGACCCCAATGCACCATTTCCAGTCCACCTCGTGACTCGCAAAAACAGGTGTTAGCTATGAGAAATCTCTCTTCTGCATGTTTTAGGAGAACACAATAAGAAATTATTGGGTACTTTTCCTCATTTAAAGTACCTTTGCCGGGGCTCCTAGGCGGCTCAGTCAGTTGAGCGTCTGGCTTTGGCTCAGGTCATGATCTCGAGGTTTGTGAGTTTGAGCCCCGCGTCAGGCTCTGTGCTGAAAGCTTGGAGCCTGGAGCCTGCTTCATATTCTGTGTCCCCCTCTCTCTCCGCCCCACCCCTGCTTGTGCTCTGTCTCTCTCTGTCTTTCAAAAATGAATAAACATAAAAAAAAATTAAAGTACCTTTGCCAAAAGCTGTTCTATACTCTGCTCAAAATAATGTTTCCATCTCACTGTAAAGTGCAGCATCTCTAAGCATGCCCATGGGATGCTGACTGCTCAATCACATCATATGCCACTGACAATATGTAATATCTAAAAGGTGCTATTTAATAAGTTTGCCAAGAACTCATTCTGTTTCTTCTCCAAATAAAATATCGGTAATGACTTTGTCTCTGGTTTTACGTTCTTGAAATAGAGGGACATACCATTTTTTGTTATATGTAATGAAAATTACTCATTTTGATGCCTGAGTAATTTAAATACATGAGTAATATTATCTCATGTCTAACTTTCATGACAAGATTAATCAGTTTGCTATTCCAAAACATTATTTTGAGTTCATTCCAAGAAAATGTGATTGGTTTACCAAAGAGGTTGCTGTTCTGTTTCAGAATGATGTGAAAATCTTATGGCTTCATGCTACTAAATGACAGTTTCATAGACAACAAAACTGGGGACAGGGAGCAAATGGGTCACTTTTCCAGTAATAACTGATTTTCAGGTGTCCACTCTTTATTTCCTATGTAGACTTTCCTTTTCCAGATGCTTGTATAAAATTAGCACACTTTCAGATCATACCTCAAGATCATAAAAGCCATATGCAAAAAGACCCACCACTAATATCATCCTCAATGGGGAAACACTGAGAGCTTTCTTCCTAAGGTTAGGAACATGACAAGGATGTCCACTCTCGCAATCCTAGCGTCAGCAATCAGACAACACAAAGAAATAAAAGGCATACAAATTGGCAAGGAGGAAGTCAAACTTTCACTCTTCACAGATGACATGATACTGTACATGGAAAATGCAAAAGATTCTACCAAAAAACTGCTAGAACTGATCCATGAATTCAACAAAGTTGCAGGATATAAAATCAACGCACAGAAATCGGTTGCATTTCTTTACGCCAATAATAAAGCAACAGAAAGAGAAATCAAGGAATTGATCCCATTTACAACTGCATCAAAAACCATAAAGTACCTAGGAATAAACCTAAGCAAAGAGATGAAAAATCTATACACTAAAAACTATATAAAGCTTATGAAAGAAATTGAAAAAGACACCAAAAAATGGAAAAACATTCCATGTTCATGGATTGGAAGAAAAAATATTGTTGAAATTTCGATACTACCCAAAGAATCAACATATTCAATGCAATCCCTATCAAAATAACATCAGCATTCTTCACAGAGCTAGAACAAATAATCCTAAAATTTGTATGGAACCAGATAGCCAAAGCAATCTTGAAAAAGAAAACCAAAGCTGGAGGCATCACAATCCAAGACTTCAAGATGTATTACAAAGCTGTAATCATCAATTTGTGCCCCTATGGTACGGGCACAAAAACAGACACTTAGATCAATGGAACAGAATAGAGAACGCAGAAATGGACCCTCAAATGTATGGCCAATTAATCTTTGACAAGGCAGGAAAGAATATCCAGTGGAATAAAGACAGTCTCTTCAGCAAGAGAAGAGGGAAAATTGGTATAGGGAAAATTGGATAGCAACATGCAGAAGAATGGACCTGGGCCACTTTCTTACACCATACACAAAAATAAATTCAAGATGGATGAAAGACATAAACATAAGACAGAAGCCATCAAAATCCTAGAGGAGAAAGCAGGTAAAACTTCTTTTACCTCGGCCACAGCAACTTCTTACTCAACAGGTCTCCAGAGACAAGGGAAACAAAAGCAAAAATGAACTATTGGGACCTCATTAAAATAAAATCTTCTGCACGGTGAAGGAAACAATCAGCAAAACTAAAAGGCAACTGACAGAATAGGACAAGATATTTGCAAATGACATATCAGATAAAGGGTTAGATCCCAAATCTATAAAGAACTTATCAAACTCAACACCCAAAAAACAAATAATCCAGTGAATAAATGGGCAAATAGACACTTCTCCAAAGAAGACATCCAGATGGCTAACAGACACATGAAAAAATGCTCAATATCACTCATTATCAGGGAAATACAAATTAAAACCACATTGAGATACCAACTCACACCTATCAGAATGGCTAACATTAACAACTCAGGCAACAACAGATGTTGGCGAGGATGTGGAGAAAGAGGAACCCTTTTGTCTGCTGGTGGGAATGCAGACTGGTACAGCCACTCTGAAAACAGTATGGAATTTCCTTAAAAAATTAAAAATGGAACTACCCTAGAACCCAGCAATTGCACTACTAGTCATTTGTCCAAAGGATACAGGTGTGCTGTTGCAAAGGGGCACAGCACCCCAATGTTTATAGCAGCACTATAGACAATAGCCAAAGTATGGAAAGAGCCCAAATGTCCATCGATGGAAGAATGGATAAAGAAGGTGTGGTACATATATATACACTGGAATATTTATTTCTCTGCAATCAAAAATAATGAAATCTTGCCATTTGTAACAACATGGATAGAACTAGAATGTATTATGCTAAGTGAAATAAGTCAGTCAGAGAAAGACAAATATCATATGACTTCACTCGTGTGGAATTTAAGATACAAAACAGATGAACATAACGGAAGGGAAGCAAAAATAATGTAAAAACAGGGAGGGGGACAAATTATGAGTCTCTTAAATAGATAACAAACTGAGGGCTGCTGGAGGGGTTGTGGGTGGGAGGGATGGTCAAAATAGGCAAAGAGCATTAAGGAAGACACTTGTTGGGATGAGCACTGGGTGTTATACGTAGGGGATAAATCACTGGATTCTACCCCTGAAATCATTATTGCACTATATGCTAATTCAGATGTAAATTAAAAACAATAATAAATAATATTTTTTTTTTTTAAATTAGGCCACCTTCAGATTCATTAAAGTTGCATTTGCATTACCTTTTAAATGACTACCTTAATGCTTTAATGATGTATTTTGAGCCATTTTCAAAGGATGTAATGCAACATTTAAAAATAATTAAAACTGTTAACTTTATTAAAATAAGCAACATGCAAACAATGAAAAATATTCTTTCAACAAAGTGTACACTGTGGATTGAGATGAACAACCAACTTTGCCATTTTAGAGTATGTTGTGCGGAGGCTGGGAATGTAATTTGAAGGATGTTAACAGGATTTCTGGGAAAAATAATTGCCAACATATGAAAAGTGTATTGTTTTCTCTGTTTCTCTTTGAAACTGCCAACTTGATAGAGCTAAATAACTAAAGGCCACCAGTGGTCCCAGGGTCATATTTTTCGCTGCTTTAGGTCCACTCTGTTTCTTATTCCTCCATGAGGAGAAGAGGTGAGAAAAGCCAACCAAGGGAAGGAATTTCTAAGTTCCAGAGCAGGGCTGGCTGGAGGAATACCAGCCACTGGGCCAGGCACCAGTTAAGTCTGCTCCTTCCAGATCAGGAGGAACATTTGATATAGACATTGCTTAGAGCTGCTAGGGCATGTGGTGATAATAAACAGATTTTAAGTTGTTATTATTGCTTTTAGATTCTCTACAGAATACTTTCACCTTTATTATCTGTATGTGTGGCAGGGCACTCTCACCTCCAGCATTTGGTAAAGCCACTTAGGCTGGCCTCAGGCACACCAGATGAAGTGGGATGGGGAGAACACTAAAATAGGAGTAATCCTAGGCCTGTGTAAATGCAGAAAGAGAGAGAGGGACTAACATGAGGAAGCACACACACAATACATACAGAATGACAGAAGGAGGTAAGGATAGAGAGTATGTTCTGGTTAACACAGGGCCTAATACATGACCTTGATTTTAACCCCCTCATTTTATTACCAGAGTCACGTTCTTGGGCTGACGACGATAGAAAAGAGTCCAGACCTGAAGAACAAAGTCACAGGAAAAGCTCTATAGACACTACAACTCAAGCTGAACAGAACACCAGCACTAGCAAACAGCACTTAATGTACCCTCTGAGAGGAGAGAGAAGGTCCTGCGTATATAAAGTTCCCTCATCCTGATTGGTTGGAAGGACCTCATCGTGATTGGTGGAAGGACTTCATCCTGATTGGTTGGAAGGCAACTCAGGTAGCTCATTGGTGTTTTTGGAGGAGGAGTCCTCCATTTTAAGTCGAGCTTGCAGACAGGGTGCCTTCTGGCAGGTTCTGCTTTGGAAGAGAAGTGGTTAACAATATTATCCGACAAAAAGACCCCTGGTGCACAGTGGTTTGTTTTTGTTTTTGTTTTTGTTTTGTTTTGCGTAGGGCTTGTTCCCGTAGTCCCTGGCTCATTTCTGCACTATATCTCCTTTTTGGGGAGTGGGGTGGGGCCTCAGGGCCTGAGGGGTCCAGAAGAAGAAAGGAAGCAGAGAGGATCCTGGAGATTTTCTGCGAGACAGCTGGAAGAAATCCTGTGTATTCTGCATTCAACGTGATTCCCAAACAAAGTGTAAGCACTGATTCATTTTTTTCACATGATTTTAGAGATGCAGTGCCAACTTTGCTTAGGTTTATGGTGGTGAGGATGTGCTTAGACAACAGAGTACATCAAAATCCTGAGCTTAGATGAAACGGCAAGTCAGAATGCGGGTGTTCAAAAGTAGGGGAGAGGCTGTGTGCCTAGGGAAGCAGCCATTTTAAACAGAGTCACACAGCTACACCCCATCTGCCTTATTGTGTTACCCCTTATGCCTAACACAATAGATCTGGTCAGCGCCATCAGTGGACTGTTCACAATGCACCACAAATCCAACTCGTGAAACTCCTATTTTTAAAAAGTCTTTTACATCCAGCCATTTCCATATTTGGTTTTCCTAAAGTGAGGCACATGCATACACTCCGGAGCATTCGCCAGTAAATGAAGCTGAAGAAGCCTGCATTTTTTGTATTTTCTCGAGGAAAACTGATGACCTGAGAAATTGGTCAATGATTAATGGGCAGGTGCTCTGCCTGCTCCGTGGAAGGACTCCAACCCTATGGCGAGCAGACATTAAATCTGAGCTTTTGAATGCCAAACATCATCTCCCCACCAGCACTCTGTTTTAGTTAAGGAGATTCAACTAATTCTATAAATAATCACTGGGCGCCAAAGAGAAGCCAGACCCTTGGCCAGGAACTGGAGTTAGGGAAATGTATTTCACAGTCTTTGTGACAGATGTATCCAGCTCAGTCTATTACAAGACAAAAATCTACCAGTGCAAGGGGAAGGGAATAAACAAAAGCTGCTAATGGGAGGGCTGGTGGGAGGCGTTGGGACACTTTCTAGCTTGGGTCACTTCCTTGAGCGCCCTGTGAGGGTGCTTGGAAATTACAGGGTTGTAATGAATTACTTTTCCTCCCTCCTCCTTCCTTCCATACTATAAACGTGATTTTTTAATGTTTATTTATTTTGAGAGAGAGAAAGAGAAAGCAGGGGAGGGGCAGAGAGAGAGAGAGAATCCCAAGAAGGATCTGTGCTATCAATGCAGAGAACTAGCTGGACACAGGGCTCGATCTCACAAACTCTGAGATCATGACCTCAATCAAAACCAAGAGTCAGACACTTAACTGACTAAGCCACCCAGGTGCTCCCATACTATAAACATAATGTAGGCAGGGAGTGAGTCTTGTGGTCACTATGTTTTACATATCTTTTCTAGTGCTTTGCTTTAATTATGTGCAATAAACATAAACGTGGATGGGCTAGTTCACTGACTGTGCCTAGGGAAGGACCTAAAATCACACACACACACACACACACACACACACAAACAAAAGCTGACCTAAGCACTGTTGGCAAAAGACAAACAATCAGGTACAAAGGCCCATTGGAGGCACTTAAGCAGATGGAAAAAGATGGATTCAACGAAAGTACAAGACAACTGTAAGTTATCAATGTGAGTTAATATTATCCACTCTTCCCCTTTTGGTGCTTGGCCAGCTAGTAGTAGTAAGAGCTCACTAACAATGTGTAATCAGAAATGACATTTTCCAGCAACTCTGCAGTTTGAAGCGTGCGTTCTGCCACATTGATCAGTGATAATCCCTACTTCTCTTCATCCCTGTCTCCTTCTCTTGAGGTTTGAAGTGAGTCTCAGTCATTTAAGTGAGATTTCCTAATGTCATCAGATTATCCAAATAGAAGAATTTGCAAAAGCTGGAAAGGGAAAGTTTTAGCCCAATAATCATTGTTATTGTTTGTTTTTGTTGTTGTTGTTTTTATCTATAATATCAAATAGTAAATCTGGCTGATTTTACCTCCAGAATAAAAGTCATTGTAGGACCAGCATCTACAGACCAGATTTTTTCAGTGTTGGCTAAGTGACAAGGGTCTTCACTGACATAGTCTAAGAGGATATCTTTCCTCTTAGCAAATATTACAACCACCTTAAGCCCACGCCAGCCTGGATTATCCACAGCAATCCTTATGAAAAAATAGTCAAAGCAACTCCAAACAGAAAGGCAGGCTATGGTTAATCTCTTTCATTAGACTAGTATCCTAATTTTTTTTGAGGCCAACATTTAACTCTTCCAAGTTGCATTTTTACAAAGCTATACAACCTGATAAAAAAAATTCTTACTGACAAGACCAGGGCCTGGAATCTACCCCTTTTGGGGGCAGCATTCAGCATGCTTTTGGTCTGCAATCCTGTCCCAAACTTGGGTAGACTCTCTAACACCCTGGGTCAGTGGGTTAGAATCTTGCAGTAACACCCTTACTTCCTCCCCCACACACCTTTACTCCAGTTCTGACCTTGACAGTGCTCAGTTCTTGTGGCCGACCATTCAGCACTCCCCTTTACCAGCTGCCTTGAATTATTTATGCATTTGTATTCCTGACCAGAATGTAAGTTCTTTGGAGGGCAGAGACCATGTCTCATTCACCTTTATATTCTCTAATTGCCCTCTACACAGAGATTTTGAAATATGATAAGCATTTGCTAAATAAATATTCAAAAAAGTAGGTCAAATCATTTACTGGGAGTGAGCATCAGATTCCCAATTATACAGCCAAGTGTTTGTTGTCAACTATTTTGCCATTTGAAAATTATTCCTACTTTAAATTGGTGTTATAGTTTAAAAAACATTCAGAATAGAAACTAATCCGAGATCATGTATGTATATATTCAAGGTGCCTTCAAAGAAAAAAATATTTTGAAAAGAATTGGTATTTGCAATCTGTACTAACAACATAACGTTAAATTACTATAAGCAAATTTCATTAGGTAGAAGTAAATCCCTAATTAGTTTAAAACTGTAACATGTTAAACAAATTATAATATTTATATTGCCAGATAATACCATACTGAAGAAAAATTACCCATGTTAACCAGATAAAAGTACAGCATATTTTATTCAATTTCAGATATTCAAGATATTACAGTTAAAATATACCTTGGCATTAAAGTAGCACAGGAATTGGAAACTCACACGCCTGCAGAGCATGTGAGGCTGGAGACCTCAGTGGGTCGGTGGAGGACAGAGAAGCAGGGCTTCCTTCTCTAAAGGGAAGAGCTGTTGGCAGCCTCATCTTATGGTTGGAGATAAGGGCTCAATATTGTCCTAAAAGATGAGAAGCTGCAACTCTTCACATTTGTGGGAAACATCTTGAGTTATCAATAGCTTCAGATTTGGAAGGAGAGCAGGGGTAGAAACCAAGTGTGGGTTAAAGAAAACCTACCTTGTAGGCCAGACTTCATTCTGTAGGTCGTCAATTCCTAGGTAAAACACCAGATCTTTAAGGTACCCTCTGACTCAGATTTTGATCCTGTTGCCTAGCACATCATTTAATTAACAAGAACTCTATTCTGCTAGATGCTTCCTATCTTACTCTTACTAAAATTGTCAAGTCATTATGTAAATAACACATTGTAAGCTTTTATTTAAAAAGAAAAAAAAAGGGGCGCCTGGGTGGCATAGTCGGTTAAGCGTCCGACTTCAGCCAGGTCACGATCTCGCGGTCCGTGAGTTCGAGCCCCGCGTCAGGCTCTGGGCTGATGGCTCAGAGCCTGGAGCCTGTTTCCGATTCTGTGTCTCCCTCTCTCTCTGCCCCTCCCCCGTTCATGCTCTGTCTCTCTCTGTCCCAAAAATAAGTAAATGTTGAAAAAAAAAAAATTAAAAAGAAAAAAAAAAAAGATATTCCCAGAGAGCCACTGATAGACTTAACTATGGAAAAAACACCAAATCTCAAATACCTTCATGGAGTCGCTCACAGATTTTCCTCTCAGCATTGTGTATCCTTTCTGTGCTAGGTCAATTCATTGCAAATGTGAAATGACATTTGAAAAGAAAAAAAAAAGCTGAAATGATATGCCTTATACTATTTAGAACTCACATTTTCTTTGGCTCTTTGTCAGAGATGTCACAACTATGGGAAGAATGTACCCGAAGAAGCCTTGTGGCTTTCACCCAAGAATCATTAATTTGTTGGGACTCATTTCCTTCTCCACACTTATACTGATAACGCTCTATCTAGAAGCAAATGTCAAAGAGCAGTTGATGTCTTAAAAATGCAGTTATAGTCTAAAGCCACATTAATATCTTGCCACTTTGGATAATTGTTACTGTTTAGTAGGCATATATGTAAAATAATAGCAAGTATTTTCCCTGATGTCTTGGAGAGTTCATATGCCAGAATCCAGGAAAGAAACTCTGAGGCTTGATCTGGGAGCATGAATTAGTTTGAGTGTTACGAATGATTTGACTAGTCGCGTTAGTTTGGAAAATAGCTAGATGTCAAAAATGTCTTCCCTCTTCCTTCAAATTATTCAAATCATGCTTCTTTTTTTTTTTAATTTTTTTTTCAACATTTATTTATTTTTGGGACAGAGAGAGACAGAGCATGAACGGGGGAGGGGCAGAGAGAGAGGGAGACACAGAATCGGAAACAGGCTCCAGGCTCTGAGCCATCAGCCCAGAGCCTGACGCGGGGCTCGAACTCACGGACCGCGAGATCGTGACCTGGCTGAAGCCGGACGCTTAACCGACTGCGCCACCCAGGCGCCCCTCAAATCATGCTTCTTGACATCTCTCTTACAATACAGCAGCCTCTCATAGCATTCCTATGCTTCCCATACCTTCCACTGAATCAGTGTAACTCAGGAACTGTGTAATTCAGCATCCCTTCAGTCAGCCGTCTCTGGGTACCTACGGGCAGAAGGCTCTGCAGTGGGCACTTAGGAGAATGAGGTAGATACATTTGTCCTCCAGCATCTCAGAGCCTGGTGGGAGATCTCTGGAACGGAACACAAAACCCCTGACGACTTCACCCTTCATTCAAGATGCCTACCATGTGCCTGGTTGTGGTGGAAAAGACAGTGATGCCTTTGTCTTTATAGGGTGTAAACTATCTCATAAAATTAAACCAATAATAAATTCCAGTGTACGTGAAACTAAACAATTCTCAGAGTCCTTTTCAATTCTATAAAATAGGGCTATAAGGAAATGCCTCATCTCTTGTCAGAACCCCCCCTTGTTTTATGTTCTGTCAAACTGGGACCGCATGTCAGTCTCTGGACACAACCCACTGTTTCATGCCTTGGTTTCTTTCCATGTGTTAGTCTCTCTCCTTGGACTCCCATGATCTGCCATTTGTCTGCTTGGCAACTCTTAATTCGTCTTCTCAAAGCCATCCAGGTCAGCATCTCTTAGGCCCTACTTTACAATCTGTCAGCCCACCAGTCTCTCGTGTCAGTTGCTGCAGTTGTACCCTGCAGGCTTTGACCAGCTTCACACAGGTACAGTCTGATGGTGCCTTGCCTCTGCCCCCCACTTGTGCCTCTCACTTCCAAGCTCAGTGTCCACACATGCAGAACCCACAAGTGCCACATATGAGGAACAAAGGCTGGGTGATCCTGAAACAACCCCTTGAGGGATCTCCTAAGGAAAAAAGAAAGGAGATGAGGAAGGGAGGGAAGAATGGAGGAAGAAGAAAAAAGGGAGGAAGAGAAAGAGGTATACACACAAGTAGCAGTAAGGCAAGATGCCATAAGAAAGATACCAACACAGGATGTATACTGAGCACTGAGAAAAGAAATCAAGGAGCAATAATATGAACCCACTGTGATAACAGATGTTAACCAAACACCACAGTAAAACAAAAGTGACAATCAGTAATTAGTAAGTGTTATTGACTGACTACAAATTCTAGTTCTAAAAGAAAAGCCATCATCCTTTTGTGAGTGCATCCAGTCTAGTGGGGGTTGGTTCAGAGAACAGGGAAGGCTAGAAATGATCAGTTTGGGGGATTTGCACAACATGGAGAAATTCCTATTTCTACCTCCTTGGGAGCTGTTTCAGAGATGGCATTGTGGTAGAAAGTGTGAGCCAGTGATGAGGCGTGGAGATGAGCAGAGGTCACTTGGGACTTTATCTCAAGTGATATCACAGTGCTGTAAAGCAGGGCAAAAATTTCATAATGGCCAGCAATTCAATGTGAATTCAAATGCTTTTGCTGTCTTGGTAAAAAAAAAAAATTGCTTTTCTTTGTATTTTTCAGATTTTGATTTTTTTTGTACATTAAAAAATAACTTGACTGTTTTAGCTCTGAGCATCTACAGTGAAAGAAAAAGCTGTGAATTTTTTAAGTAATAAATGTCCAACATATGGAGGAGCCTCTGGCAGTGATTCTCAAACATTATTGACACAATAAATGCCAACGAGCTTGTGAAAATGACGATTTCTGAGCCCTAGACTATTCCTTCTGAATCAGAATTCCTGGGGTTACGAGCCAGGAATCTGTATTATTAATATTTACTGCATGTTGTAATGGTACACTCTGAATCCTTGACATTTTGAAAACCATTGGCTTAAATCAACAAGCAAAATTAGTGTTCATCTAAAGTATACCTGTGTGTATATGTGTGCATGTATTCGTCTGCTAAAAGTAAATGTGTAAAGACCAACAGCTAATAACTTTTACTATTCATCATAATTAGTCAAGGAATTACTTCTAGTTCCAAAGAAAACAAATAATCTGCTTTGACTCTGACATTAAAGAACAGCTATTCATTTTAAAATATTAATCAGGGGCGCCTGGGTGGCTCAGTCGGTTAAGCGTCCGACTTCAGCTCGGGTCATGACCTCACGGTTTGTGGGTTTGAGCCCTGTGTCAGGCTCTGTGCTGACAACTCAGAGCCTGGAGCCTGCTTGGGATTCTGTGTCTCCTTCTCTTTCTGCCCCTTCCCCACTTATGCTCTCTCTCTCAAAAATAAATAAATGTAAAAAAAATTTTTTAATAAAATAAAAAATAAAATAAAATATTAGTCTAAACACATGTGATGTAAATCTAAAAAAAACTTTAATTTTAAAATAAATATTGATTGTGTTGCAAAAGAAAAAAGTCAAAGCAATAAAAACTCCCAAAAGTATTCGCCCCCCCGCAAATGATAAGCATAGAGTAAGTTGTTTATTTTTACTCTGTAGTTTGCTGTTTTAACTGTGAAAGCTTTTGTATTGTGTTCTTTAAATGTTCCATAATTCTCCAGTCTGTGATGTCGCAAATCACAGACCCTATGAAGGGTCTCATATTACACGCATCTGTGAGAAGTCCGCACTTTAACACACATACTCTTCCCAGGGAAGCCCCCAGGGAGTGCACAGGTGTTCCCACTCCAAGAAGGTTATTGTCAGCCACTGCAGTCACCTGTCAGGTTCTTACTTTGGAGCATCTCTTCTTGCAGCCCTGTTGTTCAGGCCGTTGCTGGTCTAGTTCCACTTCAGCCAGACCACAAGAGCTGAGACCACACTGTAGCAATTAGGGACTTTACTAAAGTCTTGTCAATAATTGGAGGAAATTACATCACAGATAATTTATACATGGATATGCTGCTCTTAGAAAGAGACTACAGTTCTAAGACCCTCATCGCTGATCCCCTACTATGCAACTTGTTTAGCTGCGTGTGATCTTGCTGTTTTTAAAGGTCAGCCAGGTTATTTAATTTCTGGGTGGCAGCTGTGATAAGAGGCAGCCTGCTTTCCCCAATGGGAGTCCCTGTAATCTTACTCCCTTCTCCAGAATCCTAGCCCCATCTCCTTGAATCCCAGAAAGAAAATAGTTTTCTCCCCTCCCTCAATCTAAATCCCATCTCCCAGTCATTCCTCCCTCCACTAGGTTGACTGTCATTGGGAATGTAATTTCCCTGGAGAGGGAATCTCATCTTTAAACATACGTCCCATGCTCTTAGCCCTTTTGACCCCAAATACATCAGACCATAAGATATCTTGTAATTTCTGTAATTTTTATCAACATATGTCTCAAATACACGCATTCAGTCAGCATCAGTATAATTCTCAAGGTCTAGGTTATTTCATCTTGAATAACACCATCTGTCAGCCTTTAGTTCTTCAATTATGTTCAGCAACAATATACTTCCATTTCAAGACTACTCTCTAGTATGATGCTATGACCAGGCCAACAAAACCTTCTAAGCCTTTTGAGATTTTAACCTGATCTCCTATGAGCAACAATTTGAATAATAGCATACACATCTACCAAGACCAGCAATAAATATATAAGCATAAAACAAATTTACATAATTTGGAATGACAAATATCTATTAAAAAATAAATCCTATTTATGTTAGTAACGACAAACTTAATTGCTTGATCTGAAGCATCAAGTATTTGGGCTACTAAACTACTCATGAAAAAACCCAATAATAATGCATGGATTCCTGTCCCATCTAGTAGTGGGACACTTCCTCCCCACAACCAAGAAGATCCCCTCCAGGGTAGTTCGAACCTCCATGCCTTAGAAAGCAGAAATACTCTGCATCTTAAAAATAACATTTTTTCCAGTTCCACTTTGTCAAATGGTTGTAAAAAAAAAAGTCTATATACCTTTTTAAAAGATGATTATTTTGTTTATTTTGTTGGTTGGTTTCGTTTGTTAATTTGGTTTAGCTTTGGTCTAAGAAATGCACCAAGAGGTGGGATGATTATCTAGGCAAATTTCTTCCGTAAACTATTGTGCTAATTCTGCTCTCCAGAGTTAATCTCTCTTTGTCTCCATTTTCCCAATTGTTAAATGAGAACAAGATAATACTTGCTAAGTGCGGATTAATCCATGTAAAGCATTAGTCAAGTGCTAAGTAGTTTTGCTCTTGCTACTTATCTTCAATAAGAAATTATCTTAATGCTATGTTAGGTGACAGTAATTTGTTGAAGTTTGGTGAGAAATATCATAGTAACACATGACACTGACATGTAACAGTAATAAAACATCATGGTCCATTTCTTAGAGATTGCATATTTGGATTGGATACACATTTTGGAACTCTCTGATATGCTGAGAGTGGTTTGACATTTAAAATAATGAGATTATTAATTAGAAAAAATATACTACCTTGAAAGTTTTGTAAATTTCCATTCTTGGGATAATGAGTTGAAATTTGAAATATTCCTTTTATGATTCAGTTCATATCTCTCTTTACATTTTATCTCTCTCTCTCTCTCTCTCTCTCTGTGTGTGTGTGTGTGTGTGTGTGTGTGTGTACAGCCCTGTTGTTGCAGAAACAGGAAAATACCAATGTACAAAAAAACCTCTAAACTTCAAAATTGTGGTTTTGGTACTCACAGCTGATGTATTTCCAATTTTTTCTTTGCTTCATATGACTATATGAAGTGAGTATATCCTTTTTAAAAAAATTTTTTTAATGTTTATTTATTTTTAAGAGAGAGAGACAGAGAGACAGAGAGACAGAGCATGAGCAGTGGAGGGGCAGAGAGAGAGGGAGACACAGAATCAGAAGCTGGCTTCAGGCTCTGAGCTGTTAGCATAGAGCCCAGCGTGGGGCTTGAACTCACAAACTGAGAGATCATGACCTGAGGTGAAGTCAGATGCTTCACCAACTGAGCCACTCAAATGCCCCCAAGTGAGTGTATCCTTTGCCATGTTAGCCTAAATTTATTTTTTAACTCCCTTTTTCTATCTACATGACGTTCAGTAAAATAGAATTAAGAATAAATATATAGTCCGGACAAGTAAAATTTTACTGATCAAATAGTTCCCAAATGAAATTAAATTAAAGATTGGAAGTAAATTTAAAACGTGAATTAGAGGGGCACCTGGGTGGCTCAGTCGGTTGAGCATCTGACTTCAGCTCAGGTCATGATCTCACAGCTCATGAGTTTGAGTCGCATGTTGGGTTCTGTGCTAACAGCTCAGAACCTGGAGTCTACTTTGGGTTCTGTGTCTCCCTCTCTCTCTCTCTGCCCCCCTCCCCACTTATGCTCTGTCTCTTTCTCCCTCGAAAAATTAAATTAAATTTAAAAAAACATGAATGAGAAAGAATCAACACTATCTACATTCTGAATTCCTAGAGAACACAGAGAAGCCCTGCTCATTATATAATCTTATTCCCAGAAAGAATGTCTTTCTTGCATTTTTATATTCTTTCTCACCCATGCAATTCAGAAAACAGTGTACTAGTATTTACAGATAAAAAAGGAGCAGCTTCTATTAGACTGAAATATATAGTTTTTCCCTGCTAAAAACAACTCTAAAAGCTGAATAAAATACACAACCACAGATGTTGCAAAGCACCAGGGAACAACAAAAGCAGCCATGATGTGAAGGGTCATGATGATGGAGAAAAACTTTGGAGGAGCCCAACACACAATTTTCCACTGAAGCATTTGATGATTGCCAAGTTGCACATGTGTGGGGAGACCAACCACAAAGCAGCTGCTCAAAATGCTAACCAGAGTGTCTGGTTATTGGATTGGAGAGCATTATGGACTTGATGTTTGTGAACCCCCAAAATTCGTATGTCAAAGCCCTAGGGCTTTGGGGAGGAAATTAGGGTTAGAATAGGTCACAAGGGTAGGGCCCTTGTGATGAGATTAGTGATCTCATCAAAAGAGAGAGAGAAATATTTCTTTCTGTTCTTATGATGCACGGAGGAAAGAGCATGTGAAGACAGGAAGATAGGTGTCTGGAAGCCAAGAAGAAAGCCCTCACCTCAGTCCAGCCATGCTAATCCATCCTAATCTCTGACATCCAGCCTTCAGAACCATAAGAAAATAAATCTCTATTGTTTAAAGCACCAAGTCCATGGTATTTTATGATAACAGCCTGAACTGACCAAGACAGAAAGAAAAAAAATGGGGGGTTAGGGTTTGTCGAAGAGAAGGAGAACTTGAATGTATCCAAGGCTTTTGGTTGGGATAATTGAAGAGTAATGTCCTAGATATCAAGACAAACTAAGAATAGAAAAGCTGTCAAAAAGCCTGAAATGCAACCTCAGAACATATCAAACCCAATTGGACCATGATGCTCTATTTGTTTATGCTATATCTGCCACCCAGAAGAAAATTAAACCTTCCCTGGAGAAAGAGAACATCATGCAGAGATGCAAAGATTTTGTATTTTCTTTATATATAATATTCGGCATTCACTTAAAGTAACAAGGATATAGCAGGCATACCAAGACAAAAAAAAAAAAATCATAAAACCAAAAACTCAAAGTTGAGGATGGGAGTCAGGGGTGAACAGAGAAACAACAGACCCTTAGGCTATCTAGAAGTTGGAGTTAAGAGAAAAAGACTTCATTGTTTATTGTTATGTAGAATAAAATAGAGGGGGGGGGGAAGATAAATTACACAAAAAGATGAATAATTTCTTTGAAACACAGACAAAGTAAGAATGGAAAATAAAGAAAAGACTGTAAGAGAAATGTGAGTCACAGTCAGAAAGTAGTAGTTGCTTTCCCAAGGAAAAAGGAGAGAATGAGGCAAATAATATTTGAACAGACACTAGATGATGTCTAAAAATTTTTCAAATTGATGAAAGTTACTGACCCACAGATTGAAGATAGCCTAAAGATTCCGAGCAGGATTTTTAAAAAGTCTCCAGCCCCCACCTGGCATCTACACACATCATAGTAAAACTACTGAGAACAAATAATATTTTTAAAAAAGATTTTAAAGGGAGGCATAGAAAAGAGAACGATCACTTAAAAGAGCAACAAATAGATTGGCAATTGACCTCTCAACAGAAATAGTGAAATCTGGAGAAGAGTGGTAGAACAACTTCAATATACCTAAAGAAAATACTTAGCAATCCATCATTCTATGCTCAGCAAAATTTTTCTTCAAAAGTAGAAGATAAATATATTTCAAGAGAAAAACAGAGACAAAATTTATCACCAGCAGTCTTCACTAACAGAAGTAATATGGAAGTACAGAAATACAGAAGGAAACAAGAATAATGGGAAGAGAAATTGTATGAGCAGATTCAAATGAATATTAACTTCACAAAAAGGGTAAAAAGAATTTTTTTTTAAATTTCTTTAATGTTTATTTTTGAGAGAGAGAGACAGAGGGTGAGCAGAGGAGGGGCAGAGAGAGATAGAGACACAAAATCTGCAGCAGGCTCCAGCCTGCTGAGCTGTTAGCACAGAACGCAAAACAAACTCATGAGCTGGAAGATCATGACCTGAACCAAGTCAGATGCTTAACCAACTGAACGACCCAGGTGCCCCCTAAAGGGTAAAGTTTCATGAGGCCTAAAAATACATATGTAGGATTAAAATTCATGAAAAAAATAATGTAAAAGGCAAGAGGAGGAGAAATGAGGTTATGGTTCTAAGGTTCTAACAATTCTGGAGAAGTAGTAAAAAGTAGTAAATTGTTTTAGATTCTAGTAAGGAAATATGCAGTGATATCTAAAAGAATAAGAAAGATGTATATAACTAACCACTTACTGGGGAAAATTATGTTATAACAAAATGTTTGATTAATGAAAAAATGGCAAGAAGATGAAAAAGGAAACTGAAATGAGTCCAATAGAAAATAGAGAATAATTGTGGATTTAAGCCCAAATACTTTAATATATTTAATTTTATCCTATACATTAATTACATTAAACATAAATAGACTAAATGCTTTAGTTAAAAGAAAATATTGTTAGAGTATAATCAAAAAACCATGGTAATATACTATTTATAAGATGAATATTTGAAATACAAATACACAGGTTCAAAGTGAAAGAATGGGAAAAGATACACCATATAGACACTAACCAAAAAATCCAGTGAAGCTGTACTAATGTCCAATAAAAGGAGATTTTATAGACAAAAACATTGCTAGAGACAGATGACAAGACATTACATAATGGTCAAAAGTCAATTCACCAATAAGTTATAACAATTCAAACTTTCATCTATCTGATATTATAGCTTAAATATATAAAGCAAAAGTGGAAAGAACTAAAATAAGAACTAGACAAATTTATAATCATAAAGGGAAATTTTAACACATTTCTCTCATCTGATAGAACAAGCAGGCAAGGATAAAATAAGTAAGGGTGTCGAAGATTTAAAAATAATTACAAACTTGGCACAAAAACAGACACTCAGATCAATGGAACAGAATAGAGAACCCAGAAATGGACCCACAAATGTATGGCTAATCTTTGACAAAGCAGGAAAGAATATCCAATGGAATAAAGACTGTCTCTTCAGCAAGTGGTGCTGGGATACACTATACACAAAAATAAACTCAAAATGGATGGAAGACCTAAATGTAAGACAGCAAGCCATCAAAATCCTCAAGGAGAAAGCAGGAAAAAAACCTCTTTGATCTTGGCCGCAGCAACTTCTTACTCAACATGTCTCCAGAGGCAAGGGAAACAAAAACAAAAATGAACTATTGGGACCTCATCAAAATAAAAAGCGTCTGCACAGCAAAGGAAACAGTCAGCAAAACTGAAAGGCAACCGGCAGAATGGGAGAGGATATGTGCAAATGACATATCAGATAAAGGGTTAGTATCCAAAATCTATAAAGAACTTATCAAACTCAACACCCAAAAAACAAATAATCCAGTGAAGAAATGGGCAAAACACATGAATAGACACTTCTCCAAAGAAGACATCCAGACGGCAAACCGACACATGAAAAAATGCTCCACATCACTCATCATCAGGGAAATACAAATCAAAACCACAATGAGATACCGCCTTACACCTGTCAGACTGGCTAACATCAACAACTCAGGCAACAACAGATGTTGGTGAGGATGTGGAGAAAGAGGATCTCTTTTGCATTGCTGGTGGGAATGCAAGCTGGTGCAGCCACTCTGGAAAACAGTATGGAGGTTCCCCCAAAAATTAAAAATAGAACTACCCTACAACCCAGTAAATGCACTGCTAGGTATTTATCCAAGGGATACAAGTGTGCTGTTTTGAAGGGACACATGCACCCCCATGTTTATAGCAGCACTATCAACAATAGCCTTGCCAAAGTATGGAAAGAGTCCAAATGTCCATTGATGGATGAATGGATAAAGAAGATGTGATATACATACACAATGGAGTATTACTCGGCAATCAAAAAGAATGAAATCTTGCCATTTGCAACTATGTGGATATAACTAGAGGGTATTATGCTAAGTGAAATTAGTCAGTCAGAGAAAGACAAATATCATATGACTTCACTCATATGAGGACTTTAAGAGACAAAACAGATGAACATAAAGGAAGGGAAACAAAAATAATATAAAAATAAGGAGGGGGACAAAACATAAGCGACTCTTAAATATGGAGAACAAACAGAGGGTTACTGGAAGGAATCTACTCCTGAAATCATTGTTGCACTATATGCTAATTTGGATGTGAATTTAAAAAATAAAATTAAAAAGAATCATTACAAACTTGACATAATAAAGAGAATACTGCACACTACAGTGACACAATGCACACTCAAGTGTAGTTGGCACATTCACCAGAAGTGATCATATTCTAGGTCATAAGGTAAACTTTGAGAAATTTCAAAGTTTTGAAATCATTCAGAATAGTTCCTCTGACCACAGTTGCACTAATCTATAATTCAGTCCCAGAAAGAGAGCTAGAATCGTCAGCTGCTTGGAAATTGCATAGCACACTTTAAAATACTATGTAAAAATGAATTAAGAACACATATTTTTAACTAAAAAATAATAAAGGCATGCCATATAAAAACTTACACGCAGTGCTAATTGGGATGCTTATAGGGTTAACTACATATATTAAAGGCTGAAGATCTGTGTTCCAAGCTTCTATCTTAAGAAACTTGAAAATGAAACAGTAAATTTAACCCAAAGGAAGGAGAAGGAAAAAAGTAATAAAGATAAGATAAAGATAAGATAAAAAAGTAATAAACAATTAAGTAGAAAATATATGTATAATAGAGAAAATAAGTGTATCCAAAATTTGATTACTTGCAAAGATTAATATCATTAATAACTCATTAATGAAATTGATCAAGAAAAAATGAGAGAACACAAAATTATTAATAAAAGAAGTATAAAAGAGGACATCACTTTAGATGCTACAGATATATAAACAGCATTATGGATATTATAATGGATGCTACAGATATTTAAACATTAAGGATATTATAAACAGCATTATGTCACTGTTTCACAATTCAGATGAGATAGCCAAATTTCTTGATAAATACATCTTGTCCAATATGATCCAGAAAAAATAATATACCTAAAAACTCTTTATCTATTAAATAAATTGAACCTATTTTTAAAATCCTACCATAAAAGAAAACTTCCAGGTCAGATGGCTTTATTGGTGAATTTTTCCAAGTGTTTGGAGAAGAAAAAGCAATCTTACAAAACTCAGACACGCAAAAATTGATGCATTCTTTCCTATTCTTTATGTGCCAGCATAATGTTGATTCAAGAGCTGGACAAGAATATTACCAGATTGGAAAAATAAAGACCATATGCAAAAATCCTGAGGACAAAAATACAGAATATAGATATATCTTAAAGAACATGTTAACAATTGAAATCAACTCCTATATGAAAAAGTATACATCATAATCAAGTAGAGTTTATTGTAGGTATTAAGGATAATGTGACATTAAAAGTCAATTAACATAATTTAGCACACTAATAGAAAAAAACACAAAATTTATATGATCTTATTATATACAGAAAATTATTTGATAAAACTTATCTTCCATGTATGATAAAAAAAAAACTATCAGCAAACTAGACATAGAAGGGAACTTCCTTAACCGACAAAAAATATGTTATAAAATGCTTGTAGCAAATATTAAATTTAATGATGAAATATTAAAAACATTCCCCTTGAGATATAAAACAGCACAAGGATGCTGCTATCACTTCCACTTAACATGGTACCAAAAGTTTTATCCAGGGAAAGACAAGAAAAACATAAAAATTTATATATACCTAATAACAAAGCTTCAAAATATAGAAAGGAAACTTGATACTACTAGAAGGAAAAATGGAAAAATGCACAATTATAGTTGGTGCTTTTAATATACTTTTCTTAGCAACTAATGGAACAAGCAGATTTAAAAAAATAATAGAATGAAGCGATTTGAACAACATGATTATTTAATCTGACAAAACTGACATTTGTAGAAATTGCATCCATCAACTGAAGATACACATTATTTTTCCATGTGCATGTGACATTCTTACCAGAAAGAGACCATATGTTATGCCCTAAAGCAGGTCTTAACAAATTACAAAGGTTTAAAATTAGGTAGAGTATATTTTTAGACAACAGTAGAGTTATGAAAATATGATATATCAAAATTTGTGTGACAAAGTTAGAAAAATATTTAGAGAGAAATTCATGGTTCTTGATGCATATATTAGAAAAAGATTAAAAATAGGTTTTTAGCTTGATAAATTAGGAAAAGAATAGCAAACAAAATAGGGGCACCTGGGTGGTTCAGTCAGTGGAGTGTCCGACTCTTGATTTCAGCTCAGATCATAATCTCATGGTTCGTGATATGGAGCCCTGAGTGGGGGCTCAGTGCTGATAGCTTGGAGCCTGTTTGAGATTCTCTCTCTCCCTCTCTCTCTCTGCCCCTCCCTCACTTGTGTTCCCTCTCTCTCTCTCTCTCTCTCTCAAAATAAATAAACTTAAAAAAATACCTAAACAAAATAGAAGGAAGGAAATAATAAAGATGACAGCAGTAATTGATGAAATAGAAAATACATGCACAATAGGAAAAAAAGCCAGTAAGTTATTAAAAAAAATAATGCAACTGATAAACTTCTAACAAGACTGATCAAGAAAAAGGGAGAAAATTCAGGTTACTGATATTAGGAATAAAACATGAGGGTATGGTTATAAATCCTACAGATAGTAAAAAATAGTAAAAATATTATGAACAACTTTATGCCAGTTTGACTATTTCATTGAAATACACAAATTCCTTGAAAAATATAACTTGTCAAAACTAACCCAAGAAAAATGAGAACATCTGCATTCTCATATCTGTCAAGAAAATTAAATTCATTTTCAAAAGGTTTCCCATGAAGAAAACTACTAACCCTGATGATTTCACTGATAAATCTTCCAAACATTTATGAAAGAAATAACAATCCAACTCAGCATCTTCCAGAGAACTGAAAAAGAGGGGATATTTCCTATCTCATTTTAGTGCAAGGATATTACAATCAAAGAAATGTACAGCTAATCTCTCTTATAAATATAGAAACAAAAATCTTAAGTAAATCATTAGCAAGTTGAGAGAAAAAAGATAATCATAACCTGGTAGGATTTATTTCAGGAATGCAAGGGTAGCTTAACAATAGAAAATCAATCGATGCAATTTACTACATTAATACAATCACAGAAGGAGATTTTAATACATTTTAAGAAATCAATAACTCAGAAAAAAAAATAGTAGCACTGTAGTAATATGAATAATGCATTTAATTAGCTTTATCCAGTACCTATATAGAACTTAGCATCAAATAGAGGACCTGAATTATTTTCAAGTATACACAAAATATATTTTCCCAAATAATAGCACAATGGGACTCCCAAAAGATTCCAAAGAATTGATATCATACATTGTGCATTCAGTTACCAAAAACAAATAAGAAATTAATTGAAAAGTTTTAAAAAAGAAATTTATTCATGGAGCACTTGGGTGGCTCAGTCGGTTGAGCATCCAACTTTAGCTCAGGTCATGATCTCACAGTTCATGAGTTCAAGCCCCACGTTGGACTCTGTGCTGACAGCTCAGAGCCTGGAGCCTGCTTCAGATTCTGTGTGTATGTATCTCTCTCTCTACCTCTTCCTCACTTGTGCTCTGTCTTTCTCTCTCACTCTCTCTCTTTCTCAAAAACAAATAAACATTAAAAAAATTAAAAAAAAATAAATTTATTCAAAAGCAAGGCGAAACTTAACAACTGATAAGTTAAAGAAGTAACCATAATTGAAAACACAAAATATTTTGTTTTGAATAAAACAGAGGAATTGCATATAAAATTGTGTGATGCTGTATGTATTTAAACAGAATAATGAAAATAAATGGGATAAGGTTTCAAGTCAAAGAGCTGAAAAGAAAAAATTGGGGCAAACAGAGAGAATATAGGAAAAGGATACAAATTAGTGAAATAAAGAATAAAAGAGAAATTACCAAAAGTAAAAATCTGATTATTTTGAATAATAAAACAAACAACTCTGAAAAAAATAATTGAGAAGAGAAAGAAAATCACAAATAAATAGTGAAAGAAATATGAAAGGGAAAACATCACAAATAGAATTGAATTTTTAAGATTCATCAAGAGAATACCATGAGCAATTTTTGCCAATAAACTAAAAAATTTGAATGAGGTGAAAACTATAAGTAAAAAACAAAACAAAACAGGGCGCCTGGGTGGCGCAGTCGGTTAAGCGTCCGACTTCAGCCAGGTCACGATCTCGCGGTCCGTGAGTTCGAGCCCCGCGTCAGGCTCTGGGCTGATGGCTCGGAGCCTGGAGCCTGTTTCCGATTCTGTGTCTCCCTCTCTCTCTCTGCCCCTCCCCCGTTCATGCTCTGTCTCTCTCTGTCCCCAAAATAAATAAACGTTGAAAAAAAAAAATTTAAAAATAAACAAAACAAAACAAAAACAAGACGTTTAAAAAGTAATAGAATGGAAACCTAAAAATTGGATTAATAGCAAAAAATTATGACAACATAAGGCAGTTATATAGGAGAAATAAATCATCTCTTTCATATGCAAACTGTTTCAGAGAATAGAAAAAAAGAGGTAAGTTACTGAACTCATTTTTAAGGCTATAATGATAGTCTGATATTGTTAATGAACACAAATACACAAATTATAGATGATATCATATAAACAATTTAACCCAATACTATGCACGCATATATATTTTAACAAATAAAATTTATTCTAAGGAACAAAAATTCAACATAAAGATTTTATTAATGTACTTTATAAGGTAACAGGTTTAATGGGACTGTAGGGAGATGTGGGTAAAAAGGGAAATTCAGTTTTAAAAATAATGTTTAATTTATTTTATTTTTTTTAAAGATCTGAAGCAACTAAGGCAAAATGTTATTCCATCTAGGTGATGAGTGTAATGCCTTTATTATGTTATCCTCTGCACTTTTCTGATTTTGGAATTTTTCACGTAATTCTCTAGTAGATTACAGCCAAGTTTTCTGTGTTAGCAATAGATAAAGCTATTTCTTACTGAAAAAAGCCCATAAAAATCAACCTCCTACTCCTTTGATTTATTCAATTACAGTGGGGCTTTTGCCTTTGCTTATAAAAAAACAAAAGCCATCTGTGTTGCTGTGAAGAAGAAAATCAGATAAACCTCAAAGGTCATGATTGACGTTCTCTAAGGTTTCTTTGTTCTTAACTCTGTTCAGGGATCTGAACTGATGCCTTTCTGGGGGAAGAGCCTATTTTCCATCTGGGAAAGTGCCTCTTTGTGTGGTGTGAGGAAACAGCAGTCCATAGTACCTCAGGCAGCTTGTGAGGTAAGGTGCCCCGGCTTCACGGCGTGTAACTCCTGATGCTTTCTCTTTTAATGTAAGTATTTGATTCCATTCGAGGCCACTGGCCTCATATAAAGCTGCCTCTGAGCCAGTGTCAGAGAGATTCATCTCCCCATGATCTTCTTTCTCCTGACACACCATCTGTCTCTCTCCTTAGAGAGACACAGAGGAGAAACAGAGGTGGAATTTAATCACCGAGGTCTCTAGGCTACTGAACTCCCGACTTCTAAGCCGTAGCTCAGCTCTTGAATCCGTCTGCTGTGGAAAAGAAGAAAAGAATCATTTTTACACTTAACTAAAACTGTACTTTTTAAAGACGATCGATTCTTCTTTCCATCCTTGTCATCATCAAATTAAACCAAAATGATGCCGTTGATGATACTTTCAGCAAACACAAGAGTGCTAGACTCTTTCCTGTCTCCAGACTCCCCAGCTTTATTTACATGACTTGGGTTTCTGCCCTTGACAGGAATCGGCCTGAGGGGATAGAATAAGGTAGAAGCCTTAGCACAGTGCCTGACTCAGAGTAGGTGTTCAGTATATGGCCTCTAGCCTAGCCCCATTCAAATCCTCTTTGATTAGGAGGAAACCACAAAAGGCAGGATAGAGGATTTGTTCCAGGGTCACTGAGGGATTTTGGAGGAGGAGAGTAGACTTTGAATTGTCTCCATGGTAGTTTTAGAAGGATCCGGGTAATGTTGCCCTTAGATCAAAGAGAGAAGAAATCCTGCCTTGAGCCTTAGAGTAGGCATTGGCAAAGCTTTTTTTGTAAAGGGCAAAATAGTAAATATTTTGGGATTTGTGGGCCACATACTCTTTCTTTGTAATTTTTACAAGTTTTTAAAACCACGAAACTATCCTTAGCTTAAAGCCATACAAAAACAAGTTGTGGGCTGTATTTGACCCACAGGCCATAGTTCACTCATCCTGGCCACCAACCTGTGTGAGATTCTCTAGGGCCAGGGAGGGGTCAGAGGATGTTGTCTAAGGGGAGAGAGGTGAGGGCACAGCTTGGTGTGATGGCCGATGTCCACATAAATGTTTGTGAAGCTGTGTGTGGTTAAAGGTCCACAATGCATGGGAAGAGATGAGGCGGGCTGTGGGGGAGGGTCTTGCAGCCAGTTCTCCACATGCTATCTTGCTCTGATGTAGAACTCCAGAGTATCTGAGAATTTTACATTTAAAACTAGACTTCATGTGGGGTACCTGGGTGGCTCAGTCAGTTAAGCATCTGACTTTGGCTCAGGTCCTGATCTCATGGTTCATGAGTTGGAGCGCCACATGGGGCTCTGTGCTAACAGCTCAGAGCCTAGAGCCTGCTTCAGATTCTGTGTCTCCTTCTTTTTCTCTGCCTCTGCCTACTTATATGCTCTCTTTCCCCCCCCCTCTCAAAAATAAATAAACTTAAAAAAAAACAAAACTATACCTCATGTAATGTGGATACATTTGTCAACAATATAGATTCCCATTTTGCTGAATAGTCTGATCCTAAATTGGGAACTTCTAACAAATTTAGACTTAGGGTACATGGGCCGCTATTTACATTCTTACTCAAGGCCTCACAAATGTGGAGAGCAAATCTGTCCTAGAATACCCAGTGCTCTCTCTTTGAAAACACAAAAACAAACACAAAACAAAACAGAAAACCACCAGTTCCTAAGTATGTCCCTAATAAACCTGTTACTGATAGGCAGTCCCAGCAGATTTTCCTTTGCATAAGTCACATCCAACCAGAAAGGCTAAGAACTGAGCCAGCATCCAGGCTTTACACCTCTGTCTCACAAGTCCCACCTTGATACAGACAATCTACAGAGTCAGCACTGCCCGGTCCCCTAGCTCAGTGCACAAACTCAAATGCCTGCGAGGGTGTGGGTAATTAAATGAAAGAGGCAGATCAGGTGCCAGAAAAGAGTACACACTAAAAGAAGGAAAGGCCCTTCTAGACAGGACAGCCACCACTCACCTCTGGTGACCGCTGTCATGGAAGAATGCTGACCCAGTGTTGCCAAAGTTCTAATTAAAAACAAAAGGGTGGGGGGCAGGAAATCTGAGTTTCCATATAAAATCTCAAACTTTTAAACATTTGGGAACTAATTTAAAATCTTTAAAAAAATCCATTTTGGTCAAGAAAACGTGTCTGTGGGGCTGCATTTAGTCCATGGAAGGACAGTTTGCCACTTGTGCCCTAATTCTTTCTAACTGAATATGAGGTGTCCTCAGAGTGGAAGCCCCTTTCCTGTTTGTATTTATCCAGAGTGTAACCTCCACGTACATGCTCTGGGCACTATGGAAATAATGCAAAGAGCACGTGATCGTGAGTCAGGAGACCTGGCCTCTGCGTCCTGAATTGCCTTCCCTATTCTGTGAGATTTGAAGCAAGCTGATTATCATAGTCCTTTGTTCCCTCAGCTGGGAGAATTAGCTAGATAATATTTTAGTTCCCTTCCAACTTGCATATTTTAGGTTTTTTAACATTGTAATCAGAGATGTGACCTAAGTAAACTTGGTATAACATTGTATCACCACAAAAGTTATTATAAACCTGTAATCTGTTTCTATTTTTTCAGATCTACACATGGCAATAGGAACTTATTAAAAATGTGAGTTTTCAAGGCATTTGCAACACAATATTATTTTTATCAAGTGTCAATAGGAAATACTACCTTTATGTTCTCATTTCACACATATGAAATATCCTTTAATATAAGCAGTCTTTAATGCCCAGAAAACATTATCATTATCCTATTTTTTTTTCTGTCTGATGAGGAAAATGCCCTAAGGATACATAACAGGTAAATTATGACAGTTCATATTTTGTTTCTTGTATTTTGTCCTTGAAAGTAACCCATGTACAACACCTCCTGATTTCTCTGCTTCTAGAATAAATTGTTGAGTTTCAAGTGATCCTGCAAGTGTAATGGGGTTGATTATATTTACGAAAATGTGGTAATGCATCACAGGGGATGCTGCCACACTTTTCCCAACAAAGGAGGAGGCACAAGGTACATTTTTAAAATTCTGAGCTAAGTGCCAGGAGATGCCAGAGAACAGCTTGTGAGGTAAGAGATTTTAGCAGACACACGAGGCCAGTTTCTATCAGTTATGAGTGATGTCACGAGCTAGTTTTTTTCCAAGGAATATTTTTCTAAAAGCAAGTTATTGAGATATAATTTATACCTCATAAAAGTATCCCATTTTTAAATGTACACTTTAATAAATTTTAGTATATTTACAGAGCTGTCTAACCATCACCAAAATCAAATTTTACAACATTTCCAGCAACCAAAAGAGAAACCTCATGCCCGTTCACAGTTACTCCCAATTCCAGCTGCAGTCCTAGGCCAACCACAAATCTACTTTCTGTCTCTCTCTATATGCTTTTTCTTGACATGCTATATAAATGACATCATATATGTTCTTTTGTGTTTGGCTTCTTTCACTTAGCATAATATTTTTGAGGTTCAGCCATTTGAACTACTCTGTTACTTTTTAATCCTGAATAGTGTTCGTGGATATAGTACCATGTGTTGTTCATCCACTCATCAGTCAAGGGACATTTGGGTTGTTTCCACTTGTTGGCTCTTGAGAATCATGTTGTGAACGTACATGTCCAAATCTTTGTGTGAGAGAAGTCATTCTTGACTTGATAAAAACCTAAGGTTTGCAGCCACACTGCCTTTTTTGGCCATGATGTAATAAATTTGAGGGAAATCAACAGACATCCATGTAACATCGCTCTCACCCACTTGCATCCTGTTTTGCAAAACTGAATTCCCAGAAATCACACAGGGAATTTAGAGGAGACTTGCGGGTGGTCATGGGAGTTTGCCGGGCACATGAACATCCTTTGTCAAGTGTGTTGTAGAAGGAAAAGGCTCTAGTCTATCACTAACTCTGCTACACCCGTTTTCTTTCTTTCTTTCTTTCTTTCTTTCTTTCTTTCTTTCTTTCTTTCTTTTCTTTCTTTCTTTCTCCTCTTTCTTTCTTTCTTCTCTTTCTTTCTTTCTATATGAAATTTATTGTCAAATTGGTTTCCATACAACACCCAGTGCTTATCCCAACAGGTGTCCTCCTCAATACCCATCACCCACCCTCCCCTCCCTCCCACTCCCCATCAGCCCTCAGATTGTTCTTAGTTTTCAAGAGTCTCTTATGGTTTGGCTCCCTCCCTCTCTAACTTTTTTTTTCTCCTTCCCCTCCCCCATGGTCTTCTGTTAAGTTTCTCAGGATCCACATAAGAGTGAAGACATATGGTATCTGTCTTTCTCTGCATGACATATTTCACTTAGCATAACACTCTCCATTTCCATCCACATTGCTAAAAAAGGCCATGTTTCATTCTTTCTCATTGCCAAGTAGTATTCCATTGTGTATATAAACCACAATTTCTTTATCCTTTCATCAGTTAATTGACATTTAGGCTCTTTCCATAATTTGGCTATTGTTGAAGGTGCTGCTATAAACATTGGGGTATACAAGTGCCCCTGTGCATCATCAGCACTCCTGTATCTCTTGGGTAAATTCCTAGCAGTGCTATTGCTGGGTCATAGGGTAGATCTATTTTTAATTTTTTGAGGAACCTCCACACTGTTTTCCAGAGTGGCTGCACCAGTTTGCACTCCCACCAACAGTGCAAGAGGGTTCCCATTTCTCCACATCCTCTCCAGCATCTATAGTATCCTGATTTGTTCATTTTAGCCACTCTGACTGGTGTGAGGCGTTATCTGAGTGTGGTTTTGATTTGTATTTCCCTGATAAGGAGTGACGTTGAGCATCTTTTCATGTGCCTGTGGGCATCTGGATGTCTTCTTTAGAAAAGTGTCTATTCGTGTCTTCTGCCCATTTCTCACTGGATTATTTGTTTTTCGGGTGTGGAGTTTGGTGAGTTCTTTATAGATTTTGGACACTAGCCCTTTATCCGATATGTCATTTGCAAATATCTTTTCCCATTCCATCAGTTGCCTTTTAGGTTTGTTGATTGCTTCCTTTGCAGTGCAGAAGCTTTTTATCTTCATGAGGTCCCAATAGTTCATTTTTGCTTTTAATTCCCTTGCCTTTGGAGATGTGTCAAGTAAGAAATAGCTGCAGCTGAGGTCAGAGAGGTTTTTTTCCTGCTTTCTCCTCTAGGGTTTTGATGGTTTCCTGTCTCACATTCAGGTCCTTCATCCATTTTGAGTTTATCTTTGTGAATGGTATAAGAAAGTGGTCTAGTTTCATTCTTCTGCATGTTGCTGTCCAGTTCTCCCAGCACCATTTGTTAATGAGACTGTCTTTTTTCCACTGGATATTCTTCCCTGCTTTGTCAAAGATTAGTTGGCCATGCATTTGTGCTGCACCCATTTCTGCAGGGTTTGTTTCTGAAGGGACAAGGGGATGTTTCAGTGGACCCTACAAGGGAAAGGCCTTGGGCCCCCAAGTTTCTTTGTTTCATTCAAAGCCAGCTCTTTCTACTACCTGTATTTTCTCTTTCTGTATGCTCAAGGAAGCTAGCATTCTGGTCTCTTCTTTCCACAGATAATACCTAGAGATTCCTCTGTCAACCTTCCAGGCCCACCCACACCCAGAGACAGTGGTGGAACAGTACCAGCTTTACTCCCTCTACCCATAACTTAAGGGCTTTATTACTAACCCCTAGGAGTGAACAGAATGAAAACAAAGCATCATGGGGCAGTGGCAAAACTTCCTCAGACCTCAGAGTTATTCCCTGATCTACAGTGAAATAGAGGGAATCCACTTCCTGTGCTATTTTGATGTATCCTTGGAGGCTCAGGCAATCAGTCTTTCCTGAGGTGGTGTCTGGCCAGTGTCCTCATTCTTACTCCCTTTTCCTGGAAGTGGAATATCCCCCTCTCCTCCCATTGTTCTTTCAGCCTTTTACTTCCTAATAATTCCTCTCTTTGAGCACTTAAGACTGAAGAAAATAGAAGTAAGGCAGATGTGGGAATCAGTCTGAGACTTCTCACCTCGAATGGATTTTTAGGATCCTAAACCCCACTCCTCTGGCTTTATTGTTCCCCCTGCCCATCTCTGCTACCTCTCTGGTGAAATGTAGGAAAAATCAAATAAGGTCACTCTCTGACTGCAATACAAACATCTTTGCCCATCTGGTTAGCGGCCTATATTGTGAATGTTGCTCGAGGTTACAGTGATTTTTTTTTTCAACGTTTATTTTTTTTTGGGGGGGGGACAGAGAGAGACAGAGCATGAACAGGGGAGGCGCAGAGAGAGAGGGAGACACAGAATCGGAAACAGGCTCCAGGCTCTGAGCCATCCGCCCAGAGCCCGACGCGGGGCTCAAACTCACGGACCGCGAGATCATGACCTGGCTGAAGTCGGACGCTTAACCGACTGCGCCACCCAGGCGCCCCACAGTGATTTTTTTTTTACAGTGATTTGAAAAGCTCAGACTGTCCCCTCCAAAGTCCTTTATTAGGAAGGCTTTGAGCAAATACTGAGTACAGCCCTGATGATATGCGGTGTCTGGGGTCACTGCCCGTTGTTTCTACCCTGTGCTCCAAGTCATTCTAGGCACAACACACAAATCAGAGATTTCTCTTTGCCTTGAAGAACATCAACCTGCAAACTTTCCAGATATTAATGGTCATAGTGACATCTTTAATAGGGCAGAGAAGCCAGTTAACTAAGTATATTTGACATGGCAGATTGGATTTCTTTTAAATCTAAACCCAGACCGTAGGAAGAGATTTTACAGTACTATTATCTCATTACGATACAATGGCATCAGCAGAGAGGTTTTATGGTTCCTCTTCTCTTTTTTCTTATTCATTTAATTGTAGTTCTTTGGTTCTTTTTTCAGCCTGATCTGAGTTTGAACCTTGGCTCTACTTAGCTGCTGCATAACCCCTCTAAGATTCACTAATAAATAGGGTAGCCAGCTGTCGTCCCATTTGCTAAGGACTGAGGGGTTTATTGGGACATGGGACTTTTTGTACTAAAAGTGGGAATAACCGGGATGAATTGGTCACACTATTTTAAGGGTCGCCAGGTAGGCTTAAATAATACCTACCTGAAGGTTGCTGTGAAGATTCTGAGTGAGAAGAAGGCCTAATCAAAATAAAATTTAAGTAAATGAAAAATATTTGTATTCAGTTCATTTCAACAGTATTCTTAATTGGTTTTGTCTCCACTTGATATCTGCTTCATTTGTTGAATCAGACCTTCCAGAAAACCAGAATCAAATAGGTACGGATTGGTGCTCTACCTCCTCCCCTTCCTCCTCCCCCTCCTCCTCCTCCTCCTCCTCCTTCTTTAGTGAAGTGTTTTTTTAATACGGAAAAATATACATAACATGAAATTTATCATCTTAACCTTTTAAACTTTATAGGTCAGTAAGTTAAGTACATTCACATCATTGTGTAACCAATTTCCAGAACTTTTTCCATTTGAGTTGAAATTTTGTAAACCACAGCTCTTTATTCCCTCTTCCCACTGGCCTCTGGAGGCTACCATCCTACTCTTTGTCTCTGTGATTTGACTCTAGGTCACACAGTATTTGCCCTTTTGTGATGGCTTATTCTACTTAACATAGTGTCCTCAGGTTTCATCCATGTTGTAGAATGTGTCAGAATCTCCTTTTCAAGACTGAATAATATTCCATTTTAAATGTATGTACCACATTTTGTTTATCCATCCCTCCATTAGTGGATGCGTGTTCCCACTTTCCAGCTATTGTGAATAAAGCTGCAATGGACATGGGTCTGCAAATATCTACCCACAAGTAGAATTCTTGGGTGAGTTAGTACTTCTTAAGCTTTAATGCACATACAAATAACTTTGGAATATTGTTGAGCTGCAGATTCTTATTCAGGAGTTCTGAAGAAAGACCTGGACCTGAGTTTTCAGAGCTGCCAGGTAATGTCAATGCTGCTGGTGGGCATACCACTTTGAAGTACAAGAGCATAGAGAAAAGTGAACTAACTTAGGTGTGAGGTCTGACCATTGGTAAGTTACCTAATTCTCTGGGTCTGATAGGCCATTTTCAAAAAGGGGGGTTGGACTAGATGACTTCTAAGGTCATTTCCTTCTCTGATATTCTGTGTTGTCATGTCTACTTAGGAGAAGTTTACTTCCTCCTACACTGCTTGTGATGGAATATATGGAAACCAGTAACTCCTGTGTTGCAGAACTGGAAGGATTGCCTGCAGGTTTGGAGAGCCATGAAAATTAGACCAATAAATCTAAGAGATCAATAGATCTAGAAATTATCAGAACATTGATCAAATGAGGGTAAACAGACTTGCATAGAAAGTGAAGCCTTCTGCTCAACTCATAAGTAGGCCCCTATTTATGAAAGTATTCATCAACTCTTATGGCAGCAATAGTACTAGTCTTTTATATTTCTATTTAAAAGAAGAGGAATCAGAGAAATTTCATAGTAAACAATAGGAAAAAAACCTGTTGAAATGATATTAAAAGGAGAGTGCTTTTAGTTACACAGAATTTGACTCAAGGACAAGGAAGGTGGAAGGGAAATGAACAGAAGGCCAGAGTAGCGGTGTGCTGGTAACAGTTCACGGTCAGCTGGGGAGGGACACCCTGATTTGTAGTATTGGCCAATGTGTACATGCTCCTATGTGACCACTCAGTCTACTAATGTGATACTAACTGGCTAGGAAACTTTCTGAAATTTCAACAGTTTTCTTGAGTTGGTACAAGCCAACTATAGCACACCACAGAAGAGTTAAGTTTCCTATAATTGAGTTCTTGGGATTAGATAAAAGAAACTGTTCCAATAATCTCTTCTTTCCCTCTATTGCAGTGGGTTTCAGCTCTAGCTGCATATTAAAATCATCATGGCGAGGCGCCTGGGTGGCGCAGTCGGTTAAGCATCCGACTTCAGCCAGGTCACGATCTCGCGGTCCGTGAGTTCGAGCCCCGCGTCAGGCTCTGGGCTGATGGCTCGGAGCCTGGAGCCTGTTTCCAATTCTGTGTCTCCCTCTCTCTCTGCCCCTCCCCCGTTCATGCTCTGTCTCTCTCTGTCCCAAAAATAAATAAAAACGTTGAAAAAAAAATTTTTTTTTTAAAAATAAAAAAAAATAAAAATAAAATAAAATAAAATCATCATGGCAACATTTTCACAAACACCAATGGTCAAGCCTCCCAACTCAATTAAGTCAGAAATTCTTGGGATGGCGGCACAGGCACTGCAAAGGTTTTAATGGGGAGCTAGGGACGAAAGCAGCAACATCCTGCTATCGATGCCATGCCAGCAAATGATCTCATTAAATTCAGTATCTCGGGTTCTTCCTCCTGCCAGGAGAGTATTAACAGAGCCAAAGAGTAAAATCTGTAGAGGTGAATGATGCTTTCCCAATCTATCAGCTCAATTTTGTGTCGGCTACAGGGATTTCAAACCCACTGAAGGATGTAATATCTGGATTAAGCCATGGCTGATCAAATGTGCTTGGCCAGGCTGTCAACATTATTTTCAGGCTGAGCAACCAATAGGATCCTGCAGGTCAAAAAAGGTAAGACAGAAAGAGGCTGGTGGCAGTTTTATGTCCATTGAATGTCTACTGGGATTGTCAAGTGAGAGGGGAGGACGAAAGGAGGCTGTGATTAAAGAGGTGGAATTCACAATGACAAATTCTAGAAATCTGTTGCATTCAGGAAATGATTTGGAACTGAGTGGGGGGTGCTAGGGAATAGAGTGAGGGATCACTGGAGTAATAGGGTCATCCAAGGCCAGAGAAGTCGATGGAACAAATGATGTATGAGTGGTGGGCATGGCAGGGGATTGGGTGGAGGAAGGAAGAGGGTGAGAAAGAGAATGATGATACAGTTTGCAGTAAGCATCTACCAGGTGCCAGGTACATCAGGAGGCACTTTGTATTTTCTCATTCAATTCTCGAATCAATCTTATGAAGTAGTGACTAGTATTATCATTTCTGTTTTATAATCGAGAGACTGAGGTTTAGGAGGTTGAGTATCTTACCCAAACGTGATTATATGTTAAAACTGTAAGTTCTTTCCAAAATCAAGTCTCCTGACTCCAGAATCCACTCTTTGAAACCTCCTGCACCACTGCCATTTGTTGAACATCGATCATGTACTTGCCATTATGCTAGGTGGATTATGTCATTGAAATCCTACAAAAATTCCAAAATTTTGTTGTCCTCATTTATCAGAAAGGGAACTGAGGCAGCAGTTAAGTGACTTCCCATGGTTAAAATAAATAGAAATAGTGCTGATATTCAAAGTTAATCATGGCTTTAAAGATGATGTTGAATCCAAAAGTCCTGGTGACAAAGTTTTTGAGGGTTTAAGAGAATGCCACAAAGGTCAGTAGATGATTGTGTTAAAATGGGAAATCTGTGTTTAAAAAATTGATAGTATTGCTTCCAAACAGGGGGAGCTGTCATGGAAATTATTTGTCTGTTGACCCTACACTTTTACTCACCTGAAGACTCTGAAGATCTGAAAACCTCTAAGTTCTTTCTCTGAAGTTCTCTGTTCTCTACTACTCTGCTTTTTGCACCCTAGCAACCTTAGCCTTCCTAGAATCCCAGCCCAGAAAGTTCATGAGACTCTACCTGGATTCACCCACCAGTGCTGCAGTCTGGAAACTCTTTCTGGGTTGTAAGATGGGGCCATCACAGGGCTCATCTAATTTTTTTTTCCCATTCTCAGGAATCACTGTCCTTGGTTGCCTGATGTCTAATTACTTGAAAACCATTGCTTCACTTCTTGTACATAGTTTTTCCTTTTTCCCCCTTTTTTCCTTTAAAAAACCTTTAAAAATTTTTTATTTATTTATTTTAAGAGGCAGGGAGGGGCAGAGAGAGAGGGAGAGAGAGAGAATCCCAAGCAGGCTCCCTACTGTCAGTGCAGAGCCCCATACATGGCTCAAATCCATAAACTGTGAAATCACGACCTGAGTCAAAATCAACAGTTGGTCGCTTAACCCACTGGGCCACCCAGGTGCCCCTTTCTTTCTTTTTTTTTTTCTAGGAAAAAGAATAAACTGGTTTCTATTATTTCATCTTGGATGTTAGCAGAGGTCCTCTCAATATGTGCTGGATCAGAATTTGATCTTCTCTAACTTTCCAGCTAAGACTCAGTTAAGCAACCAAATGACAGCGTTTTCATCCCTGGGGCTTCTCACAATCTTACAGTTTGGTTGAAAGTAATTTTGTTACACAAGCCCCCTGTTTTAAGGTGAGTATATGTCTGTGAAGGCTCTTCGTTCTGACTGCTCACATGTTGCTTGTAAGTGGTTATGCTTTCTGCCTTGTGTCTGGTACAGCAACAGGGTCTACTCAGCATCAGACTGCCTAGTGACTGTTTTCTGTCCTAGTTTCTAGTTCTAGTTCCAGTCCTGCCTTTAATAAACAGCCTGATCTTCGACATTTTCCTTCGCCTCTCTCAGCCTCAGATTTCTCATTTATAAAATGGCTTGGGATTGGGTGGAGTAATGGACTTGAATTTCCTTCCAAGGATAAGATACCTTATTTCTAATGTGTGTCGTGTCTCAATCATTTTGATGTAGGTTCTGAAAAAATGAGGACCCCAGTCATCTCAATACTCTTATCTGCCATGAGCCCAGGCTGACAGTTTTTGAAGGACACTGGGTGATTCAATCCATCCTTGTTTCCTGTACTCTCTTCTGCTGTCTGCAAGGAATTGTGGTTTATGGCAGCTTTTATCACCATGGTCCTCTGGGGACAGAAACAGGAGAGGCCAGAGTTAGCAGGAAGGATCTCTTTTGTGGCCTGCTTCATTGAGAGTGACAGGCTCTCCATTTGTCTTTGTTGAAAGAGCCAATCAGCAGGCTTAGGACCCTGGGTTTGTTCACATTCTTCCTTGGCTGATTGGTGATTCATAGAGTCCATTAAAATGCCTAGATGACCGAGAGCTCAATTTTCCCAGATGAAGCCTGTTTGGCAGCGAAGAGGCTATTTCTCCCCTTTAGCAACCACTGAAGAGTCAGCATTTGTAGCCTTGGGGGAAGTACATCTCAGCACACTATATTAACCTCTCTGGCACTGCCTGGTGGCCCAAGTCCAGCCTAGCCAGCCAGCATTAGGGTTTATGATTGCTCAGGCATTGGTAAGTGACCATGCTGACGGTGCAACAGTGCTTATGAAGGAAGCTTATTACTTCTAGGCTCTCTAGGAGAACATGTGAGAGCTATTTGTTGTGGGTCTTTTTCCCACAGGTTGGAAATCTGGGCAACTATATGCTTTCTTTTTCTAATATATGGTTAGAAGTATAGTGAGGTGATTTATAAAACATGAAGGTTACAAATTTATAGATCAGTGGGGTTTTCTGGTTTTTCCATTTTCTAAACAGTGAGACTGTGGGCATAATATGGTCTTGATGATGGGTCTACCTCACCCCAAATTCACGGTTGTGAATGTGCTATGAACCTGTAAAGTCCTCATGTGAGTGATCAGTGTTACTGCTGACTTCCCTACTTTGCTATATTCCCTAGTTTCTGATTCTGCTAACAAAGAATTTTCATTTTATTATCTTACCATGCCTGGTGCCATATTCAACTCCATTTCTTGATGTTGATTTGATTTCCCCCCTTCTCTGACATTTCCACCCCTGTCACCTCAGGGCTTCGGCTTTAACCTCTCCTTTCTGCCTTTTCTCTGCCTCCATGTAGACAACTCCATCCATCTGTAGAGAGATGGCTTCTGAGAGCTCCCCACTCCATTGTTCTCTCGTGCTCAACTGTCACTCGCACAAGAACACCAGTTTCTGGTCTGTCACTGCTGACTTGTTAACAGCTCAATTCTAGCCACATACTGACAACAGCAATAGCTGTTGTTACCTGAGCCCCAACCATGGATCAGATCCATGTGTACCTTCCCTCTAAACCTTACAAACAACACTGTGGGATAGGTACTCTGAGTATAGTCATTGCATAAACCAGAAAACAAAAGCTCGGGAAAGTTAAGTAGCTTTCCTTAGGACACAGAGTTAGTAAACAGCAGAGCCAGAATTCAAGCCAGAATCCATTAGCTTCCAGAGCTTACTGGACTTCCAAAGTGTTTCTGGAGGTGGACATTTTGTATCTCACAGATTAGTAACCAATTATCTACACCATGGTAAATAAGAGTGGGCCAGGGAGAAGGAATTGTAACTAAGAAATATCTTCATAGGGGCGCCTAAGTGGCTCAGTTGGTTGATCGGTTGATCAACCGACTCTTGGTTTAGGATCGGGTCATGATCTCATGGTTTCTTGAGTTCGAGCCCTGCTTTCCTGCTTGGGATTCTCTGTCTCCCTCTCTCGCTGCCCCTCCCCGACTCATGCTGTCTCTGTCTCTCACAAAATAAATAAACTTAAAAAAATAAAATAAATATTAAAAAAGAAAGAAGTATCTTCATAATAAAGGTAAAACTATTTTCTGAACAAAGATAGCAGGCCTAAGGAGAATGTTCTGTATAGTGAAGACAAACTGGGATTTACTTCACTTATTTTCGGCATAGTTCTCACCTATTTAAACATAAAGTAAATCTTAACAGAATGTCACTGGCTTCTGTGAGCAAGGCCAACAGTGTGGAGCCTGCTAGGGATTCTCTCTTTCCCCCTCTCTCTCTCTGCCCCTCCCCTGTTTGTACTCTCTCTCTGAAAAGAAATAAATAGATGTTAAAAAAAATATATATGTACATAATCAGATGAAAATAGTGCTGTATATGGGACACACAATATCATTCAACAAAGGATACTAATTCAATCATGTTTCAGCAGAAGGGACAGAAAATTTTGGGTGAAAATCCACAAATACAGGAAAGATTTCATCATTTAAATAACAATCACTAAGTAACTTGGTCAAGACACTGAAACCCTGTGACTTTGATGACATGTTTTCTGTTCAATAATTCAAGTAGACTTTAACCTCTATTCTAAATTTTGTATATACATGAAGTGTCTCAGAAATACGCTATTAATAGAGCAAGGGCAATGATAATGAAATCTACATAACTATATTTTTATGGCACCTTTCACAAAGGCATTTTTGTTTTCTTAGAGGAGTGATTATTCAGGCTATTTTGGAATAGGTCAAACTCTCTTCACAAAAGGGCTTCCAGAGGTGAACTCCTCAGTGGAAAAGTTCTGATAAAACTGTGAGTTTCTTTTTGACATAAATTTGACATTATGTTATAACCTTGATTCCTAATGCCACAGGACAAAATTTGCTGAAGAAGGTAAAATGTTTAATGACTAACATAAAGATGTTTACTTATTTGAAGGGTGCATAGTATCTAATAACATAAAGTATTTGCTTTTTCTGTTACTATTATCCAATGGACATTTCCAGAAAGTCATCAATAACATTCAAAGAGCTCTTTTCTACTATTCTCTGTGGATATAAAATAAATGTTTTGGGTTTTGCTACCCTATGCATTGCTTTGCCCTGGATATAGAGCCTAAACAAAGATATTTTTCTTTAACCTTAACCTAGCAACTGTTTAATTAATCAAGTACAATGGTAATATCCAGATAAGATTTTTGAAAAACTTTGATCATTCTATAATCTCTGCCATCTTTCTCAAAGCTATTCTAGAATTAAAATTCTAGGAAAAGTAGTGCGTCTGCTATACAAATTCAACAAGACCAAGATTGAAAAGTCATTTTGTTATGATATAAATTCTGGAACTGCTAGCAGTCAATCATCTCAGATGTATTTATGCTTTTGAAAAGATTATTAACATTAACTTAGTAATAATGTAGTCTTCATTTACAATCAATATGTCTATAGAGACATAGCAGCAAGAGCAGTCTGTAATTCAAAACCAAAATATCCAATGTAATAAGACAGAAGTCCTAAATCATCATCACATATACTTTACTCTGGCATTCAAAGCTCTCCACAGCTGACCCCAATCTGGTTTCTAACAACATCACCCATGTTACCACACATCCCACACCCTAGTCATAATAGATTAACTCAGCACTCCAAAAACAGAGCTTATGCCTCCTGACCTCTCAGCTTTCACCATTTCTGTTCTTTCCACCTTTAATATCAGTACCTGTTGAACTCTTGCCAGTTCTCAGGCTCAGTTCCAAATCTACATAAAGTAGCACCCAACCCTCTTCCTCTCTGTGTTCCCTCCCCTAACTTTAGTCTGTTGAAATTAAATGCCTCCTTCCTTGGAGTTTTATTCTTTGCTTGTAACTTATTAATTTCCTTGGGAAAGAAATTAATATGATTTATTTCAGAGTATTTCTACCTCTATCACTAGATAGTAAGTTCATTGAGGGCAAGGAGACTGTCGTGAGAAATCTCTTTATCTCCATCCCCACCCCAGGCCTGAAATCAGCTGGTTAAACTGTGTTGAATTGATATAACTTCCAGTGGAAACAAATTCCTTAAGAAGCACTCACAAATAATAGCACAGAAGTATAAGAGTTTGGCAGATTACCATTGGTGTGTTAGATGCTTTTTTTTTTTAATGTAAACCACAAAATCTGTAAAGTCAGTTTCCTTCCTTTGAAAATTCCATAGTAAATATGATAATCAGATAACTCAAATTGGCCTGTCATCGAAAAGGTCACTTCAAGAAAGGAAACCTTTATCATAATTAACTTTAATGAGGCTTTATTGCCTTCTTCTGATTTGCTCTTTCTTTAATTTGTAATATTATTTAACTCTTAAAAATACAGTTTTAGCTGGTCTTTCATAGATGAAAGCCTCTTATTGGCAATACTACTCTTTAACCTAGTTAGAGCTAAAAGGAACTTTAATTCTTATTCTTCTAAGTGGAGCTGTGGTTTGTTGGAGGTTAAGTACCCCATTGTCAGGAATGTTTATTTTGCACTCTCCTTTTAAGATTTAATCATTTTTCTCAGATTCTTCCTTGATTCTCTTGGATCTTTCCTCCAGTTCAGGGGTTCCCAACTGGGAGTGATTTTGCCTGGGTTTTACTATCTCTGGGATTTGTTGCAGCCTCTCCTTTCTTCCTCTTCCATGCCTCCATTTTGTCAACTCCATCCATCTACTCACTAGATGGGTGGTTTCCATCTGAATGTTCTCAGGCAACATTTGGAGACCATTTTGATGGTCATGTTGAAGTAATGTTACTATTGGCATCTCATGCATAAAGACCACAGCCAGCATCCTACAATGTACAGGAAAGCCCTCCGCAACAAAGAATTATCCAGTCCCAAATGTCAATAATCTTGCTCTAATTGGACCTTCTATGATGACAGGAACCATTCAGTCATTATCTGTAAACTTTCTTTACAGTAACTATTTTATGGTGACTATTAGTGTCTTTCTGTCTGTCCATCTGTTTAATATTCTTAACAGAATTTCTAATAGGATGACAGCTTCTTATAATTCCTACCTAAAAGTTATGGCTTTGGTCCTATTCTTAATATTTATAACTTCTTTTGTTACAAGTGTTGAGGTTTCTTCCTAATGGGTTCCTTAAAGGTAAAAGTAGCAATCCCATCACATGTCACTTAAACAAGTATACTTCCTACCTAAAAGCAATTTGTTATAGAAATAATACCATATGCTGATAGGTTCTTACTGTTGTCCTTTAGATTCACTATACTTCCAAAGAAATCCCTCTTTTGTTGCCTCTGGGAGCCTATGGCCAGTCTTGCTGTAAGTAATCCCAGTGATGCAATAGCAAATATGTAGCAGGGCAAGAATTTCCTAATGTGTTAGTGGGTATACTGAATGCTGGTACTGCCCTTCCTCACTCTAAGCAGAAGAAAAGTGTCCTCATGCATTGTTGGGCAGGCTCAGGTGCTGAGGTGATTCTCCCTCAGCCCAAAGGGAGAGAGCCAGGTCTCTGAGCAAATCTTGTCCAGCAGATTTCATGTTCTGCATTGGCTGCATTGATCACTGAAGTTGCATGAAAACTAGAGCAGCAATGGGAAGCCATGTCCACTTACTTGAATTCACATTTGATCTTTATCCATCACTTGGCTTGTTGTTGGTTCCTGGTACACTGAGACAAATACAATCTCAAACCAAGTCTAGGCCCTCATTTGTTAGATTCTGGGTCCCAGGCCAGGTTTTGCATTCTGTCCTAGACCAGCTGCTCTGCATAGACCACTTGGAATGTACATCTAATCTCCAGAGCACAGCCAAAAAGGACATTCATATTTCTAGCACTTTTATTTAGCGATCCCAACTCCTTCATTTGTATGAGCCAATTTTATAAATTTTGCAGAACTAGTAGTTGGCACTCTACAGGGTCCTGGAATATTTTCTTAATGCCATCTGTTTAATACCAGAAACAAGATTCATTTCCCTCATTATTAAGTCTCAACTAATAGCATGAAGGCCATGGTGGAGATGCCTGTCGGGATTCATGAAGGGAAATTCCACCCTTGCATGTGTTATGTGTGCTGGTGTGGATGCTTTTGGAGAAGGATTTGAAATAATGTGACTTCTTTTCTCAGGATTACAATAAACAGCTTTAAATCCAACCCCCCCACACACACGCCGTATCCTTAAATTAGAGTTTCTTACCCACCTGTGCTTTGTTCATAATACTCAGCTACCAGAGAACTACGACAGGATATCCGCAGTGTTCTCCTTGAATCCAACTATCTTTTATTATTCTTGTGTGGAGTAGACTCTTATGAATAAGTTCTAACCTCTGAGTCCAAGGGTAAATCCTATATGATTGAAACTCGATTTCCCTAAAGACTAGTTACTTGTTCAATAATCTTATTTGCTAATTTTGTTTTCATATTAAAGCATGCCTGTGATTGAACTAAAGAATTTTACTTTCATTTGAGAAAGAAGCAATGACTCATTGGCACTCAAGAGAAAGAGGAATAACCAAGAATTCTATAACTTTACCCCAGCCCTTAATTTCTGCCTCACACTACTTCCCTGCCCAAGTTCTCAGACACACAGAGACATTATGCATACTTTTAATTCTATATACCAATCTTGTTTTAACTTTCCATAAACAGAATCATGTAGTATGTATTTATTTGTGCCTGACTTCTCTAAGTCAAATAAAAGAGCTATTCATGTTGTTGTTGCGTGTAGCTGTAGTTCGTTTATTTTCATTGGGTGTAATATTCCAAGAAATAATTTATCCCAATGTATTTGTTTGCTCTATTGTACGTGGACCTTTGCTTTGTTTCCAGTTTTTGTTTCCAGGTATTATGAATAAAGCTGCTATGGTAACAAAGTGGATAGTAACAAAGTGGAAGACAGTTATGAAAAGTGCAATAAGTCAGTCATAGAAGGACAAATACTGCCTGATTCCTCTTCTATGAGGCATCCAAAATATGCAGTTACAGAGATAAACAATAGAATAGTGGTTACCAGGGGGTGTGGAGGAGGGGGACATAGGGATTAAGACCCACCACTGCTGACGTTAACTTGGATCACTTGGTTAAGGTAGTGTTTTCCTGGTGTCTTCAGAGTTCCATGTCTTTCTAGCTTCCGTTGTCTCCACTGAGAAGTCAAATGCTAGTCTTTTTGTAGCTCCTTTGAATGTGATGCCTCCTTTTTCCTTTATTTTGAGGGGTTTCCCTTTGGTTTTCAGCTTTACTTTAATGTATATATGTCTAATCTACAATATATTTAACTTGATTGGGTTTCTTAGTGCTTCTTAATCTATGATTTGATTTTTTATCAATTTCAAAAGTTCTCATTCACTATCTCATAGTTTCTTTGCCTCATTCTCACTCCTTTTCTTCTGGGATTCTTCCCCCCTACTCCTGACATTTGATAAAACCTTTTTTTTCTAGCTTTGCTGAGAAATAGTTTACATGAATCACTGTATAAATTTAAGGTGTACAGAATGATGTTTTGATTTACACATATTGTGAAGTGATTACCTCAATAGGTTTAATTAACAGCCATCATCTCATATTGACACAAGAAAAAGAAAAGAAAAATTTCTTCCTGTGATGAGAACTATTAGGATCTACTCTCGTAACAACTTTCCTGTATATCATGCAGCAGTGTTAGCTATAGTCACATCTCTACTGCTTAGTTATCTTGTAACTACAAGTTTATACCTTTGGACCACCTCCCTCCAGTCTCCCCTCTCCATAACCCATACCTCTAGTAACCACAAACTCATCTCTTTTTTTATGAGTTTGGTGGATTTGTTTTTGTTTTTGTTTCTTTAGATTTCACATAAGTGAGATCATACATCATACCGTATTTGTCTTTCTCTGTCTAGCTTATTTCCTTCAGCATAATGCTTTCAAGCTTCATCCATGTTGTTTCAAATGGTAGGATTTCCTCATTTTTAATATTCCTGAGTAATATTTCATTACTTTATTCATTCATCGACTACTGGACATGCTTTTTCCATGTCTTGGCTATTGTTAATAACTCTGCTTTGAATATGGGGGTGCAGATATCTTTTCGAATTAGTGTTTTCATTTCCTTTGGATATAGTCCCAGAGTAGGAACCCTAGGTCATATGTTAGTTCTATTTTTAATTTCTTTAGAAACTTCCATGCTGTTTTCCATAGTGGTTGTACCAATTGACAGTCTTACTAATAGTATACAAGGATCCCTTTGTTCCAATGCTTGTTATCTTTTTGATTACAAATAGGAGACATTTTCCTCTCACAGCTCCAAACAGATCAGCTTCCTTGGATTGGTGCAAGAAGATATTTTATTTCTCATTTCATTGAGAAATAAGTCACCTATGGTGCTATCTTGATCTCAGTTGCAGCTCCCCATCTTCTGCCAGTTTGTTTACAATGAGCATTAAAAACCTATTCCCAAGAAATTACAACTTAAATCAAGATCCAACTTGGAGTTACAGCTCACAAGCTTACTTTTGACAATATTGAACTTCACCAGAGCCTTGTGCTTGTGAAAAATAGGTAATTGGTAAAGAAATCCCCTCCCATTTGTTTCCTGAGAAATGGCTAATCCACAGAGGATGCCCAGCTCTCCCTCATTTCAAGATTAGACCTAGTCTAAAAGGTGGAGACTGTTTCTCAGTGACTCAGATAAGCCCCATCTTCATCCTTTCTTATCATTCTCATAAGACCCTGGATGACTCCTTTGTTAATCTGTATCTTCCCAAGCCCTCTTTATTTTCTTTGAGGTGATTCTCATTAGTGAACATTCCAACAATTACAATAGCCTGATTAAGATCATCTCCTTAACTGCCAGGTGCATTTTATCTTTGAGAGTTTGGTACTGTGACTCAGATGAGATTGATCCTCACCTTTAGATCCCTGCTTACTCCATCCCTGTAAATGGGTCTTCTCGGAGACCTTGGCATTCTGTTCCTGACTGGTGGTCTGGGCTCTCCTGGTGTCTCTGATATCATAGTAAGGATTTGATTTTTATTTAGAGTACTCACTTGATTTCATGGTTGGACCACTTGGTGATTTCTGTAAATGGATTGATGGTTCATAGAGATCTTGTTTCTTTTATGTGAAAGACAATAAAAAATCTAATTTGTTAATCTCTTTTGTTTGCTTGTCCATTTGTCTATTTTGACCTCCAGTCAATTAAAAATTCATATCCACTAGGAAAAGAAGAGTTTGTTTATATAAAATCATGAACTTTGTCTATGTTTGTTCTTGATCCAGGACCGAAATTTTGTAATGAAAGCATATGCACTTCACCTGTGTATGTCTGTTTGTCTATATATGAAATTCAGTCATGTCTTTACCTTTCATTGTGTGATTGTGTAATATTTTTCTATCACTGGATGGTATTAATAAATGAATTAAATCTCTTTACAGAGTTTTATTCTGATAGACTTAAAGACAAATAAATTGTATAAATTGAATATGCCCAAAATTACCATAAGTTAAGAAAATCGAACTTCCAACACTTTTAATGTGCTAAAAAATTCTTATAGAAATCAACGCAAATGTTTTAAGAAATCAAGATTACATAACTTTGGAAAATATTTCCTAATAAACTACTTTAATGATTTGGTTTAATAAAAAAACTACTGATTTATCAGTATATATTATACATCTATATTTTATTCTACTTGGGTATGTTTTCCCTAAACTTTTACAAGTTTACTGGTCAGATAAGGTAACATAACTTCTTTTTAGTGCTTAAGATGATGCAACATGTGTATTTGTGCTTAATCAAATGGAATCATTATTCTGACAAATTTTATTTCCTTTTGTAATTTTTTTAATTTAAATTTCAGTTAGTTAACATACAATGCAATATTGGTTTCAGGTGTAGAATTCAGTGATTCATCACTTATGTACAATACCTAGTGCTCCTCACAAGTGCCCTCCTTAACACACAACACCCATCTAGCCCATCTCCCACACACCTCCCTCTGTCAACCCATAGTTTGTTCTCCAGTATTGAAAGTCTCTTATGATTTGTTTCCCTCTCTTCTCTTTTCCTCCCACTTCCCATATGTTCATCTGTTTTGTTTCTTCAATTCCACATATGAGTGAAATCATAAGGTATTTGTCTTCTCTGATTGACTTATTTTGCTTAGCATAATATATTCTAGCTCCATCTGTGTCATTGCAAATAGGAAGATTTCATTCTTTTTGATGGCTGAATAATATTCCATTGTATGTGTATGCCACATCTTCTTTATCCATTCACCAGTCAGTGGACATAATAGCCATAGTTTGGCTACTGTTGATAATACTGGTATAAACATTGGGGTGCATTTTACCCCTCCCAATCTGTATTTTTGTATCCTTTGGGCAAATACCCAATAGTGCAATTGCTGGATCATAGGGAAGTTTTCTTTTAGTGTTTTGAGGAACCTCCATACAGTTCTCCAGAGTGGCTACAGCAGTTTTCATTCCCACCAACAGTGCAAGAGTGTTCCCACTCTTGTGCAAGATGTGTTCTCCACATCCTCACTAGCATCTTTTGTTTCTTGTGTTGTTAATTTTAGCCATTATGACAGGTGTGAGGTGGTATCTCATCATGGTTTTGATATGTTTTTCCCTGATTATGAGTGTTGTGGACCATTTTTTCATGTGTTTGTTATCTACCCATCTGGATGTCTTGTTTAGAAACATGTCTACTCAGGTCTTCTGCTCATTTCTTTACTGTGTTATTTGTTTTTTGGGTTTTGAGTTTGATAAGTTCTTTACAGATTTTGGATACTAACCCTTTATTAGATATGTTGTTTGCAAATATTCTGTAGGCTACCTTTTAGTTTTGTTGATTGCTTCCTTCCCTATGTGGAAGATTTTATCTTGATGAAGTCCCTTCAAGACATTTGCTTTTGTTTCCCTTGCCTTTGGCAACATGTCTAGTAAAAGGTTGTTCCGGCTGGTCAAAGAATTTGCTGCCTCTGTTCTGTGGTTTCCTGTCTCACATTTAGATCTTTCATCCATTTTGAATTTATTTTGGTATGGTGAAAGCAGGTGGTCCAGTTTCATTCTTTTGCATGTTGCTGTCCAGTTTTCCTAACACCATTTGTTGAAGAAACTGTCTTTTTTCCATGGCATATTCTTTCCTGCTTTGTTGAAGATTATTTGACCATACAGTTGTGGTGATAAATTTTCTTTCAATATTAATTATGTTTTATAGCCTGTAGCTTGAAGATAAGTTCCAAAATCTTTAGGTAACTTAAAGTCTTAGACTGAAACTAAATTGAATTAATTTATCAATATTCTTTACATAGTTGGATCATTTCTAAACAAGATGGAATATTTACTTAAATATATATTAATTCCTAAGCATACTTTTGAGCTTATACTTTCTGATTCTTGTTTTTATATGGTTCAGAGAGGACATATATACTTGAATTTGTTAACAAAAGTGTTTATTTTTGCCATCCTGAGAAGTTGTTCTACAAGGGATGTGCATAGAAAGCAGTAGGAGGTTCATGGAAAGAGAACTTTGTTATGGTCAAAGGCTAAAATTTGATAAGGTTATTTGTAATAATTTGTAATAATTACAAATAAGGTTATTTGTAATAATTTGTAATAATTATTTTTTTACATTTTATTTATTTTTGACAGAGAGAGAGGGAGACAGAGCACAAGTGGGGGAGGGTCAGAGAGAGAGGGAGACACAGAATTCTAAGCAGGTTCCAGGCTCTGAGCTGTCAGTACTTAGCCTGACGCGGGGCTCAAACTCACAAACCATGAGATCATGACCTGAGCCGAAGTCAGATGCTTAACTGACTAAGCCACCCAGGCGCCCCAGTTTATTTTTAATATTTTCAAAAAAAAAACGATAATAGCAAGTATTACACTGATGCACTAATGGAGTTTGGTTTTCTTTCTCTTCAAGTGACCTTTTCCCTGGAGTGTTGGTCTATTCTTACTGAACGGTTATAAAAGATTATATTCTTATTTTCTATAAAATCTGCCTAAAAACAAAGATTCTGTGTCTGACTAGGATCACTTCTATGGTCTGTATTGATTTTTTTATGTTCTTGATTATTTAAGAAAGCAAAAATTTTCCATGGTGAAAAAACTAAAATTCTTTATAATCATATTACCTACTGGGTTTACTTTTAAAATATTTGATTGTCACTTAATTTAATAGGTAGCTAAGTATTGTTTCTCAATCATACAGGGTTCTTTTTTTTTTACTTTAATTTTTTAAATTTTATTATGAGAAGACCCATGATCCTATCTTCATCAAGCTCAAATAAGCTGACAATCTTAATATTTTGCCTTTACAAAATTGATTCTAACCAATGTCTTTTGGACCTAAAACTGTCTCTGATAGCTTCCAGAAGCTTCCAGAACCACAAAGGATTTGTGCTTCCACCTTATATAGAGAGAGATGCTAGAAATAATTAGGCTTATTTGGTAAGTTATTATTGATGAGTTTCATGGGAAAAGTTGCCAAATCAGAAGAGATGTTTAGCCCTCCCAAGGTCAAATTTATATGGGAAAAAATGTTGTTAGTATGAATATTTCAGAAATTGTATACTGTGTGGTAATTTCCTAGATATTTGTCCATCAGTGATGTGCCATCACTGTGCATGATGTTTCCCTTCATCAGAGCCCTAGTGCTGTGTTCCCTGATAACAGACAACAACAATGTAATGAGTCATCATTTTAGTTGTCTTTTAAGATGTTAACTTGATTTCAATTTATTTCATTAATTTGAATATAGCATCTTCCAGGCTAGTGGTTTTGAACTGGAGTTCACAAACTTATTTAATATACAGATGTTTAGGATTCAGTCTAGACTTAGAGAATCTCTTCACTTGACATCCTTGGTATATTCACTTGATATATTCCTTGTGTATTATTTCTCAGGATTATTATATGTGATCTCTGAGCCTGTTTTTCTCTATAAAAGATTATATTCATCCATTTTAATAAATTAGATGCAATATTCACTCTTCTGTAGAAATAATGTTAATCATTATGCGTTGATATATTTTGTCCAAACGTTTTATTGATTTTATTATCTTATTTTGCATGCCACAGAAACAACCAATTTTCCTTGCCAGATGCATTATTCTCGAAACAACACTCATCAGATCTTTTACTTTTGAAAATTGTCAGTAATAAGCACAGCTGTTTTACATCTTTTGTCATCTATGGGCAGTCTTTTGTTTTATTCTGATGCTTCCCTGAAAGCACTTGCAATCAGCTACAGGCCAGAGGGCTTTGTCTTCAACAAAGAAAGACTTGCTTAGAGCTAAATGGAAAACGACTATGCCAGAAGATACTTCTGAGCCCAGGATTCTGGTGATATTCTATCACTTAAACAACTTTGGGACCATACCAGTGGACTGAGTCAGGATTTCCAGAACTTTAGTCAAGAAGCAAGTGGGTTCACAAGACTGCTAACCCAAGAATAAGCAGAACAAGAATCAATTCATGTCAGTGAAGTGATAAAGGATGACTATGGGTTTTGTTCGGAATATTGTTGATGTTTTAATGTTTTATTTTCTGGATATGTAAGTAATCCTTTAATCTTTTCTCTTTATGTATAATTTATAACAATTCAGTAGACTAAACTTCTATAAACTGAAAGAAATACTTGTAAATGTTATCTTTTTCTCCCTCATTGATACCTCCAGGATTTGGAAGTTTTCATTCAGTATTTTTTTTTCATGGCCAATATACTTATTTGCATAAGTTCTGCAGAAGTCTGATCTCCTTGTTAGCAGGTATTGGAAATATTGGTTTTGCCACCAACGACTTGCTTGAAATATCATAGTTAAGAACCATGCTCATTTAATTAGATATGACCAGTTACTTAGGAACTGAAGTTGACACTATGGGGTCAGTACTTATAAAGCCCCCCTTGGAAAAACTAGACTGGTACCTGACTCACAAAATTTCCTGAGTTATGGATGAATAAGGAAGGCCATTTCCTCAAAACCTCAGTAATCTTAGGACATGTGGGGGACTTGAAGAAGAGAGGTATATACCCCAATTTATAGGTACCAATGGTGAAATCTGATGATTAAGTTCATGACTTGACTTCATAATCTCAAAAGGCATTTAAAATTCCAATTTGAAATTCCTTTATGAACATTTCCAGCAAAACCAGCTTAAGACGGTCTATATGCTGCACCTATGTAAATAGTGAAGCCAAACAAAATGAAACTAGTCTCATTTTGTGACCAAGAATAATCTTTCTTTGACATTATTTTTGATCAAAGGAGGGGAAGCTATAAAGAGAAATTTTGTATTTCAACAGAAAGTTTTCATTAACAGCATTATTTATAGCACAATCTTTCAAGTTGTCAAATTCTAACTGTTCACTCTGAGTATTTTTTGCAACCTTTTTGAAATTATGGTAACTAATGGATGGATGTGTACATTCTGTCATCTTGTCCAATAAAAATTTATGCCACTTTCCCCACCATGGGAAAACAAATTTTGGCATCTATGTGTAAATTAGACTACATGCACATTGCTCAAATTGTTAATCCTTACCAATTTTTCAATTCTTCCCGTTTCCTTCAATAGCTGATCACAGTCCTCCAAGATAACATGTCTAATTTCTTTTCCTCCTGCTTGACCCTATGTCATGGAGGACAAAGACTAAAACATGACTCAGATCCTTCTTGAGACTCTAGATTATCTTGAACCTTGCCCTTTTCCCCAGGATCTGAAGAGTCCCTATGAACTGATGCCTGAGAATGGATTATAAACTTCACTCTCACAGCAGGCCTTACATGGGCTGGATGTCCCTTTGAGCAAGCAACTGGCTTAGCCACAAAGGAAGTCCAGTAAAATACTTGGGGCTTGCAAGCCCTCGTGTAAGAGGTAGCCAACATTGTGGACATGGTCAGTGAGAACATGGACTTTTAGCTCAAGAGAGTCAAGAAACTCTGTAATATATATCACATAAATGAAAGATTTTTCTCCACTGACTTCTTGGAATCCGCTGTACCAGTTACTCTCAGGGTTAAACTCCTAGCTCTTACTTTGAAACAACCTTTTATGATAATATTTCTCCTTTCCATTGTGGACATCCTTCTTTTAAGATGCCTGATCAGCAGGACTCTAAAACAACTGACCTTTGCCACAACCTCTAAACAGCTAATTCAACTGATTTGCAGGCACAATGCCAACAGCTAGAGACTATTTGTTAGACCCTACTTCCCGCAATCAGAAGGTTTCTGATTACTTCTGAGTTGTTTGGAAAGGGAGTGCTGACAAGGTTGAAATTTGCCCAGCTCTGAGCTTCCAGAAAATAATTACAGTTAAGAAATCCTCCCAATACTTTTATGTTCTGAGAGAAAAGTCAACCCTAACCAGCTAACCACAAAAGACTGGCAGCAGGTTCTGGCATATTTCAAGATAAAACCCACCTCCACCTTTCATCAATGATTCAGATTAGAGCAGATTCCACCTTCTCATGACCCCCATAAGACAGGAATAACTCTTTGTTTATGAGCTCTATAAATCCCCGATGTCTTTCCTTTCCTTACCTTTCCTTTCTTTTCCTTTCCTTTCCTTTCCTTTCCTTTCCTTTCCTTTCCCTTCCTTTTTTTTTCCCAAGATGCTTCCCATAAATGAACCTTATTCCTATCACAATAGCCTGAATAAAATTCTCTTCTTAATTGTCTGATACATTTTGTTTTAGATACCCATCTTATTTTGAGTTTTGTCTTTGTTTCTGAATGTTGGAAAGTACACTTTCTTTTTATCAAGTTCAGGTAGATATTAAAAATGTTATAAATTTATATAACATTTTTATATGCTTTTAGCGGGAAAGAGGCCCTCAATAACCCAGTCTTTCTTGTGATAGGAAACTGATGCCACCTCTATTCTCTTTTCAGTCTTTTGTTGGTGGATATATTTTGTGCCCAGTTCCATTAGAGCTTTGCCTTTTGATTCACAAAAACTTATCTTTCCCTTTAAAATATAAAGAACCAAGCTTTGGCTTTCATAATTATTGTCTCTGAAGTAGGCATCAAGAACCTCTCTTGGAACTCAAAATCTGAGTACCAACTCTCTTTGCATTTCTGTTACAATTATATCAATTTCCCCCCAAAGTAATGGATGTCTCTGGTGAATAAAGGGAAGATTTTGTATGAGGGAATGTAAAGGAAAAACACCTTGATTCATTTCAAGAAGTTATCTCAATGTAGTTTCAATCATTCATACCTACCATCCAGCAGAATATGCTCCCTAAAAATGTGGTATTTGGCTTCCCATTGTGTGCGTGTAGCCACAGATCAGGGCTCCCTTTCATACACACTTTTCCACAAGTCCTGAATCTCTTGAACTGACCCACACTTCAGGCTGTGTCTCCTAAGAGTTGGTTAACTTTGCTATTTCTGTAGTCTTTGCCTTGTTTGATTCACTGTGTTGCCCCTGTGTTACAATTTTGATTTCTCTCTTATGTTATCCGTCTTTAGACAATACAAATAAGATCAGTCTTTGTTGGCCCACCCCTAGCACAAACAAATCCAAATATTTCCACCGAATTCACCTAATAGTATACCTGGATTAAATAAACAAAAATGTTTAATAGATCCTTTCCAGGGAAAAGATTTTGAATGGCAGAAGGGAAGTGAGATCTAAGGTTAAGAAAGTTGTCTAAATGCACATGTGTCCAGTCTCTCCAGCTCTGGAAACTTTATATGTGTATGTATATGTCTGTGTATACACGCATATACAAAATTTTCCAGGCCAAGTGGCAAAAAAAAAAAAAAAAAAAAAAAATTGGCGTTTAGCTTTTCTTTAAAAAGACAAATTTTAAGTACACTAACATTTTGCTTACAGGAAATAGACACTGATGAGTCATTTAACATTTCACATAATTTTTTTTTGAATCTTACAGCAATCATATAAAGTAAGCAAAAAAACCATAATCAGGGCTAGTTTAAAATCTTTCGGATCACTACGCTCTCCATGATTCAGGTACTTATCAGTCCCTCATCCTCATGTAGCCTTCGATGTGAAAGCATTTCTAAATATAGGCTAGGTATAAGAGAGTCTAACAAGTTCTGAATTGTCTTGTAAGTGCGACAATTTTCTTGATAAAATCAAATATTTAAATTTTCATCTCTCTCTCTCTTTGGCGTTTGGTAGCCTGTGAAGGCATCTTTCCTTTGCTGTTATCTCAAGTACACACGGTATTTGAGACTGTGTGTGGCACAGAGCCGGCAGTGGGCATAATTACTGCCATTTTAGAGACTATCAGAGACCGTGAGAGACCCAAGCCCTAAGCAGACTTGCCCACCTGGCAAGAGGTAAAGTGGAAGCAGATGGGGCTTCCACTTTTCCTGCCCAGGGCCAACTCAAAGCCTGTTCTGCAAATGACAGTAGACAGAGTAGTTGTTCCTGGTCCAGGGTATGTAAGTGTAGAAGTTGAGAGGAAGTGCTCAGAAATGTTTATACCAGTTTGACTTTGCTCTGATACCCAAGCATATGGGTACATCTCAATAAAGAGGATATTGATCAGCTGTCCTACTCAGTGGGGAGTCACACAGGTGCAAGCTATTTCTGGCCGTGCACAGTCATTTCATTTCTTCAGGTATTGTTCCATGATGGACTGGGGGTTCCATGATGGACTGGGGGGAGGAAGGGGTTTGTCCCATAAAATTCAGGATGCCCAGTTAAATTTGCATGGCAGACTACAATGAATAACATTTTAATATCATTCTATGTCCCAAGAATTTTTAGAGCCATATTTCTCCTAAAAATTATCTCAGGTTTATCTAAAATTCAAGTTTATTTGAGTGTCCTTCATTTTTATTTGCTAAATCTGGAAACCCTTAATGGGGGTATTTGACAACTGTCCTCCATCACAGCTAATGTGAGAAGCATTGCTCTGCTCTCCTCAGGAGCTCGGGGCCCAGAATGACTCCACCTCATCGTGGGTGTAGGCTGACACTAGATCCTTGGTATCTTCCTCTGCTGCACTCACTTGTTCTATCGCCCTGTGGATTAAACCCATCCGTGCTCTCTTTTGCTAATCCCCTTAGCTGTTTTTCAAATCTAGATATTCACAGTGATACTCTCTTTTTCTTGGCTTTCAGTCGCTTTAGGAAAGTAGATGTTTCTGAGTAAAATTTTTGGACTGTTTTGAGGATTAATAAGTTAATGCCTGACAGCACTTTAAGAGATGCAAAAGTGCTTTCTCCACAGTTCACTAAACAATAAAATTGTTTCTGGTGTGCCTTATTGTTATTGTCACCAAAGCTGTTTTGCTGTGTTTTCCATCATTATTCAAATCCACCTTGGAAATTCTCTACTTAAAGATTTATGAAAAAATACCCACTGTACCTTGTCCAGCAATTTGTGTACAGGCAAAATGAGCATGTTTTGCTTAAAAAGGATATTTAAGCAGCTCAAAAGGACGAGTTACCTCAATTTCCTCATTTACAGTATTGGGTTGTTCAGCGAGGTGGTCCCTGGGGTTCTTTGGCCACTTGAATGTTCTGATTTAAAAAGCCACCAGAGAAAACCAAACCTGTGTAGAAAGGAAGGGCAGTGGATTGCCTACTTCCTTACTGAAGGGAGAAGATGCACAGGCTGATAAATGCCCATGAACATCAGCTGGCAGAGATGCTTCCCTCTCTACTTCGTCTCTAAATCAGCTTCTCAATATAAAGCTCTCCCAGGTTATGGACTGCATCAAGCTGCATTACTGGAAGTATTGGACTGGGAATCAGGAGGACAGAATTTGAACCTTGGCTTTGCCACTTACCAACCATATGATGAGGGAGCAATTCCTACATCAAATGATCCCAAGTACTTCTGCCCTCTACAAGAATGGCACAATCCACGTCAAGATGGATAAATTCTATTGAGGAAAACATCTTGAAGATCTCAATAGGCCTTTTTGGTTATAAAAGGAGGGGGTGGCTGGTGCTAGTTTGAGGGTTGCCTCAAAAAGAATTACATGCTCTTCAAGATGGAAGACAGGAATGCTAGATTTGTTTGCCAGAGAAAGAAGGAAACGAGAGCAAAATTTATAAGCGTTCCTGGAGCCCATGCTGGTACAGAGCTGAGTCAGCTGATGTGTGAGGGGCGATGGCTCTACAGGAGCAAGTCCTGGTGTGGCCACCACTCAGCTGCAGCCAGTCATCACCATGCTTAGGTGGGACATCAGCAACCTCAGGTCTCCCAGTCTTCCAGGGAAAGTCAGAAATCTGAAAAAAAGCTCCTCCTTTTAAAATGTTGGAAACTAATTAAAATTTTATGTTATTTCTGTCATGGCCAAACAAAACGTGCCCATGGACTGACTGCATTCAGGCCATAAATTGCCTGTCATTTTCGAATATCTTGCCTTGGGAGAGAAAGGGTCTCAATAGAAGAATAAAAAATAATTTTGGTTAAGTCAATCCTTTCCTAAGTGTTTGTCATAAAGATCTTAGGTTGCTTCCAACTTTCAGTAGAATTCGATACATACAATAGCTTGAATTTGTGATCTTTTTAGAGAATGAAGGAAGAAAGGTGTTGCTTATATGGGACAAAGTGGTATAAAAGGGAACAGCGATTGCAGGAGTGATGTAAGATTAATAACTGAGACTTCAAGGGAATAAATTCAAAGACATGAAGAAGAGAAAGCCTCCCAAGGACACGGACAGAAACGTAAACCCCTCCTGAGAAGAATAATATTGGCGTGATGTCCTAGGCTTTCAGAATAAATGGAATGGTGGTCGGGGTACTTGTAGTTTAATGTGAAAAGAAAGAGTGATACCAGAAAGCTGGAGAACTTGTACATATCCAGCGGCAGACCCTTCATTTACCAAAGGAATAAAATGATATAAAACCTCTCAAAGAGTAATGTCATGCACACAAATATATCTGCTGATGGAATGTTCTGAGGGTGTGGGAGACTAGAAACGAAAGGCCATAAGATTTGCTTCTGAGAAGCACTGGGGCAGGTAGAAGGAGCTTTGGTGGCACTCCCGCTCCAAAGTTGGCTGCCTGAGAGAAAAGAGAGAAGCAGTGTGACTAACAAGGCTGCAGGGCAGTTCCAGAACCGCATGTCCACAGAAGCTCAGAACAGCTAGGGAAAACCTATAGTGATCAGGGCAGAGGCTTGAAGAACCTGGACAAGAGAAATGAGGAAGAGTTACAGAGACGGGTGAAAAGTCAGGATCTCCAGGGTTTCAAGGCAAATCATTGTCTTTTTGACTGAGAGGTATGTATGCAGAGTTAATCATGTATTCATGACATTCTGGAGAGGTGAGGCTGTGACCTGAATGACTGTAATGAGAATTCATTTCCCTTTCCTTGGGGATTGTTTCAGGTATTCTGCGACTCAGCAGCTGGTTCCTCTCTTTGTTCTCTTTCCTTTTGTGTAGAACCTGGGGCATAACATTATTGACACTCCCAAAGCCAACACGGATTTTTCTTTCTCGTGTGATATGCATTTCAGCCTAATCAAGCCAGAGTATGTTCATGGCTAACAAATTCAGAGAAAGCAGCATTCCTGTTCCCTGTGCAAGTGTCAGGGGTCGAGATGGTTTATGGAAGTGCTGTGTTGCTCAGCACATTTGTACAGAAGGAGATAAATTTTTCTGCTGCAGTGCCTCACTGCCAGAGAAGAGACTATTGGCCATATCATCTTGCTGGTCATCATGTAATTAGCATGCCCTGAATGGAGGCTGTGTGCTCTGCACCATTCTAGGAAGCTGGAAGAGTGCCCTGCCTGGTCAGGGCCATTTAACTGGACAGACACCAGGAAGAACAAGGGATTGGGATCATTGGAAAGCTAGTACTTTATTGCTAAGATTTATGGAGCACCACACTGAGCGCTTGACATGAATTATCTTATTTTTAATTCCCCATATCTCAGTGAGATAGAAATGGTTGCCATTTGTCATTTTATGGATGAGGAAACTAAGGTTTGTAGAGATTAGGTAAAATGCCCAAGGCCACACAGCTAGTCAGTGACAGAGCTAGGACTTGAATGCAGGTCTTTCTGACCCAAAGCCCAGGTGCTTAAGTCCCTGGAAATGCCATGGGGGTGACCACTGACCTGTACATGGCTAAGGTTATCAGATTCAAGTCTCTGTGGAAGCAGAGATGCCAAACCCACAAGGCACCACTCTGAGGACAAAGGCTGCTCTCTTAATTGATCAATAGGCCATTAAAATCAACTTCATGAAGCTAGAGCTGGGCCATGACCAAATGACCCAAACCCCCGTGGGTCATTTCTTCATAACTCCTTGCAACCACATGCAGAGTGTTAGGAGTGGTGTCCACACTGCCTGGACAGCCAGTCTTGGACTTCTACATGAGCACTGAGATGAACTAGAGCTAGATTATGCCCTCTTCCTAATTTCTGTGTTCCCCACACTGTCTGTGTTACCACCTCTATCTACCCTCTAACCTCTCCGGCCCACATGCTGGGCTGGACTAAGCATACTATGTTAAGAAAAAGGACCTAGAGACATAGGCATTTGGAGAAAAATTCATCTGGTGTAGGTGCCAGTCAGAATTTCCTCCTAAATATTCATCTCTTCTGTTTTTTGTATTTTTAAATTACTATTATTAAATTTTGTTTTTACAGAAGAAATCCACGCATCCATTTGAAACAAAAATGAAATAATACTGACATAATCTTGATGGAGAATGCTATCTTCTACCCCATAGCTGCATACTCCCAAAAGGCACCATCTTACTCTTTTTAGTGATTTTTTTCTAGTTGTCATCTTTATTTTTGTAAATATGCTGACATTGCATATCTCTTAATTTCTCTATTTTAAACATTAACTCCTGACTTTCTGTTAGCATAGATGAGTTTGGTACCCTCTACCTCCTCCCAACCCTATCTTCTTAAGGTAGTTTTATCACTGATTATGGTTAAAAAGTAATCATTATTGGGCACCTGGGTGGCTCGGTTGGCAAAGTGTCTTTCTTCAGCTCAAGTCATGATCTTGTGGCCCATGGGTTCAAGCCCCACATCAGACTCTGTGCTGACAGCTCAGAACCTGGAGCCTGCTTCAGATTCTGTGTCTCCTCTCTCTGTCCCTCCCCCATTAGTGCTCTCTTTCTCTCTCTCAAAACTAAATAAACATTTAAAACAATAATAATCATTATGACTATTTAAATTTTGATCCATACATTAAAAATAAAAAGCTTTCAAACATTGTGCTGATATGACAGTATTCCATTCTAATGAGCCCCAACTCCCTTATTTCCTGCAGACCATCTTCCAGAGCTCTCCTTCCTCCCCCAGCATGGAGCTGCTGGTGCACAAGGCTCGCTACACCACTGTTATCCTTGGACTTTCCTCTGTTCATCTCCTGATTCTTAAGTCTTGCTTATCCTTCTTTCTCAGTGTTCACCCTTGTTGGTGGTAGACCATCATGCAGTTTCTTAATGCCATCTCAAGAGGAGCATGTAGTCAGACTTTCAAATTTAAGCAAAATACCTCCAGTGACAGGGAACTCACTCACTCTCTGTCACAGAGACATTCTGTTTATTCCACCTAAACACTAAAATGTTATTCATTCATTCATAATACCAAGGCAGTTTAAATCACCAATTGCCCAGAAATCTGTTCCTATGTGTCCTCAAGTTTTCTAGCTTTCATTGTCAACTTTACACATAATATCCAAATGAAAAGGCTGCAGTTCCCATCTGGCATACTGTGGCGAGCCCCTTATGGTCCTTGGCTGCCAATATCCTCGAAGTTAGACTCTGTCTCAGCCTTACGCTATCTCAGCTCTGGATAATGAACCTCGGCTCCTCACAGGCTATTCTGATTCCTCACCAACTGGGTGAGGAACTGGGGGTTCCAACTGGGGGTCAACTGGGAGCCAACTGGGGGTCAACAAGTTGGTGTGCCAATAACCTTCCCCCTGTGGATTGGTGGAGTTGCAATTAATCTCAACACATGAAGTTCAGTAGCTCTCTAAAGTGGAAATCTCCCCACTGCTGAAAAATTCCCATGCCTCCTTCTGTTCTAGTCTGTTGGGAATGTGGGTTTTCTTCATTCCCTCCAAAGCACTGGGGCCTAAAATGAAGGACTATCCTCTACCCAGATCAGTTGTTGTGCATCTCTACTTTCACCTTACTCCTAAACCCCAATTCCTATCATCTCCCCTCATGCTTAGATGGAGTCTTTGAGTGAACCAATTTCACCCCATATTCCTGAATGTACATCTTTTATCCCTATCCTCTTCCCATAGGCTAACCTCCTCTTAGTTCTTGCCTCATGCCTTTGAACCAAACAGGATTCATGAACCAATTCTCTTTGAACATGATGTCTGCTCCCTCCTTTAAGATTTGTTCCAGTGCCTACCAATTCTTCCTTGTCCTTGGCCAGGGCCAACTGGTGGAATGCTTTAAGCTCCCTCCTAAAAATCAGCTGTGAATTTAATTCTCTTTCCAGAAACTCCTGAGGATGGAATCAGAAAGTCTCTCATGTTAAATCTTATAGTCTTTCAGCAAAACTTATTTCGATATGGACAAAGTGTATAGTACTAGTTGGTGTGTATAATTTTAGGGGCTCTGGAAGAGCCTTGCCCAAAGGAATGTTAATCATTCAGTATTCACAGTGCTCCAAAACCCAAACAGTTTTTAACCAGACAGTGGTTCCCAACCTGGCTGAAATTCTGAATCTCCTAGAGAGGTTTTAAGCAATGCTAGTAACCAATTCCATACCATGAGATTTAGATGTAATGAAACACAATGGGGCCTGTACATCAGTAGAATGATATCTGGTGATTCTAATGCATACTGAGGGCTGTGAACCACCTAACTAAAGGATAAGAGTAAGGCTTAAAATGTCAATCTCTTTTCAATAAAAAAATACCCTGCCAGTGATGCTAAAGTACAAGTAACTGATGTGTCTTCTGACTGAGGGCTACAAAGGAAAAAAAAATGGGAAATATCATGAAGAATAAACTTGGCAAAGGGTGAGTCCTAGTCTCCATCTAGAAATTACACATATTTTCTTAACCATTTTAACTTATATGGCTTCGGGGTACTAGCTTGGGAGGGCTCCTGTTATGAGGCCAAGGAAGAGGAGAATGAGTTGGAACTGAGTGAGGGGTAAGCATTGCCTTAGGACTGTCCTTGGGGAGGAGAGGGTCTTGCCAGGAGCTTGAATATAACCTCTGGAGCACGACAACTTGTGTAGAATCTTGACTTGCTTTGTTAACCAATCTGTAGGTGATAAACTATGTTCATCAAGCAGGGCGGCGGGGTCTTGATTTATGATGCTAAGCAATAGAACATTTTTGAAGTAGGATCCTGGCATTGATCATAGATTCTCAGAGCTCCAGCAAGTGGACTGGAGTTTAAAGATGGTGCCAGTCCCAACGTGGAAGTGGAGTGCAAATGGAGCAGAGCATCCCATTGTTATGGATGGGGCAAACCCAGGAAGAGGAAGAGTTACTCTGGGTATAGGATGGTTTGGGGAAGAGGAATAATAGGACGTGGGATGGCAAGACAAACCAGAGTAATACTCTCATAAGCTTCCCCTTACTTTAAAATGTCCATGTGTATAGAATGGGTCTCTCCACAGTTTAAAGTTATAGTAGGTCTAGTGGTTTTTTCTGCACTATGTCTCAATTTCCCTCAGCATAAAGTGATGACATATTCAGATAATCCCTAAGACTCTTTCAAATATAGCAGTCTCTGAATCTGAGTGTTAGCAAAACAGAATGGCAAATGCATGGAGAAGGTTATAGTCATGATCAGTCCTGGCTGTTCACAGACTTCTCCCATTCAGCTGTAATTCCTTATTATCTATGCTTATAGCTTCTTGCCGGTCCCTTTTTAAACCACATAATGCAATAAAAATACCCATAGTATATATAAATTTTGTTGGAGAGGTATCAAGGACTTTGGTTTCCTAATTCAGGAGAGAAAGCTAAGCAATCAAAAGACCAATGAATCATAATTAATTGCAAAAAAAGAGAGGAATTCTAAGTAGTAAAGGTGATCTCGCCCTCTTCTGGACAAGAGCCACGGGAGTGCTGGGAAGCAGGTTAGGCCAGAAAGAGGAAGGAACCCAATTTCAGAGGAAAGATTTTGCAAGTGAATGTGTGGGGGCAATTAGCTGAGAATAATGAAAGATAATCAGGACAGGTCATTCTTTAACATGCACAAATTAGAGACAACTACGGGACCATATCTGTGTTTTCTCTCTGATGCCTCTGAGGATCACAAAATCTGAATGGCAACAAATAATATTCTTAAAGGGATGAGGCAAGACACAAATTATACTTTCCTGCTTTACCTGCAACACTTTGGGTACAGATGAACCATTCAGAGGGATCTGTGACCTCTGGCCTGTGATAGCCCTAATATCCCAGGCTATGTGATACTGCCATGCCCACACCTCACCCAGCCCATAGCACAGCAGATATTCCATAAATGAATGAATGAATGAATGAATGAATGAAAAACTAATCCCATGAAGTTTGCCTTAGGGAGGATGAAGAAAGGGGAAAGTTTGACTATAATTATATTATGGGTAATATATGAATGAGCTAGATTTTAGAATATGCTGGAGGTACTTTTTCAATCTTAGCCATATGGGTGGATTACCATCCATCAATCTGCTGTGTGGGGTGGGAGCCCAAGGTAGGAGAAGTTGGAGCAAAGCATGTGACTTGATGACTGTGACACTTCCTCATCCCCTAGTCTTTGGTGTTCACTGGCTACTTTCCCAAAGCAATCTGTCAAGCATATTAGACTTCAGGAGAAATTCAATAATGCTAAATATTCAATAGTAACTTCAAGAGAATATTTGTCTTAAGGCTAACCCAAAGGCTTTCAAAGATTTAGAGTCTCCTTCCAGATGGGCCCAAATAGTTGTAGGACTTCCCATAACGGGGAGCTCTTGGGTGCCCCAGGGAACTCATCTACTATACTCATGGGAGTATAATAGTCATCTGCTGCAGTAGTTTCTTCCTTTGTGTGTTTATTTCCAGTTCCACCTTCAGTAGAGACAGAAATAACCCTAGACTAGGACCATGAAGACTGGAATCTTGCTGCCATATATCCTTAGGTAAATCTCCAAACATCTTCAAGTTTGATGATTTGCAAAACAAAGATAACATCCACCTCACAGGTTATTGTGGGAAATAAAATTTCTTAAAATCCTTCCAAGTCATCTCATAGCAATTAAAATATAATCCAAGCACAGTAGCCTAAAAGGCCCCTTTTGATCTAGCCCTTGCTAGATCAATTGCATCTTCCATATCTCTCTTCCCACTCATTCAGTTCATGTTATATGGGCTTTCGGTCTATTGCTTACATATCAATATGTCTCTTACATCAGGGCTGGAGTGATCTTCTCTTTGACATCCCTCGCTTCCAAGTCTCAGCTCATATGACATGTTAAAAAAAAAAAAAGCTTTATCCACCTTATCAAATATTTCGTTACCCCCCCCCCCATACACTCCATTTCTACCACCAACTGGTCATGGCCTTTCACTTTATTCTATTTAATTTTCTTGATAGCAATGATCATTATTTGAATTTATTTTATTGATTTGCTTGCTTCATTAGTTGCCTCCCTCCAACCAATAATCTGAACACTAATAGAGCAGGGACCTTATACCACTTGCACTGGGAATAATGTCTGGCAGGCACATAGTAGATGGCAATAAATATTTGAATTGAAGTAGAGAACTCAATAAAGGTTTGAGGTCAAATATTTTAGTGAAAGAAATTTATAACTGAAGTGCTGTGCACATATAAGGTGGTATTTACTTCCATTGAGAGGGTACTAGAGGGGAAAGAGCAGAAGGTAAGGGGTCAAAGAATACTAGATTTACATTTCTCCCTTATTGCTTTTTGGTTGTGTAGAGTACATCTAGTCACTGTTGGGCCTCTTAGTCTGTGGGAGAGGTAGAGCTCCTCCCTAAGGAATGTGGTGGAGGCCTTCTCAGAATAAAGGAAGTCAGTGTGGTCCAATCACCTCCTATACACATATGCATAGCTCTGACAGGACTCTGTAACTTGGACTGTGTCCAATCAGACTGTATGTCTGTATGTTACCATGTATGGGAGACAAAGTAGTAGAAATTGTATAAAAGGCTACACCCTGCTGTACTCAGGGCTCAGCCTTTTGGGTCTTAGCCCACTGAGCCTGTGCTAGCACGAATAAAGCTCCTCCCTGGAAAGAAAGACCTCAGTGTCTCGTCCCTCTGTGCGAGAATCCTGCTGCAAGTCCATTGGTTTCCTTATCTGTAAAAGGAGGAAGGTGGCATTTACCTCCTGGGTTGTTCTGAGACCCAGATCTAATGTGGAGAAAATCACTGTGCATACTGAAGATGTTCATGTAACTTTTTTAATCATTCTCCAGGGTAGGATCCTAAACTAGAGGAATGAGAAGTTCTTACCCTTTTTTTTTTTAATTTCAAAAAAGCAAGAGTTGGGGAGGCATTGGTGAGAAATTGTAGAGGGAGTTTATTTTACCCAAACCCTTCCCCAAAGCATCAAAAATCTGTGATCCATGGCTTCATTTGCATAAGTATATTTGCATGTCCTAATTAGAACCTTTGGCAAAAATCCGAGGGAAAGAATTTAGGCTTTTGCCCTCAAGGAAGAAGAAAATTCTTTCCAAAGCAGCCGCCACATTTTCATTCTACAGAAGATAGGTGGCAAATGCATTAATGTAGCTTACAGAAATTAGACTGAGCAGTCGGATTAACATCAATTTACAAATGAAGCAGGATAAGCCCATTCAAACAAAGCCCATTATATTTTATTTAGCAACAACTCCTTGCCTCTTCTAGCTCTGTGTAATGGCTGTTCTAATGCTTTCACAAAGAAGCCTGTCTGAACAGAAGGAAGGAAAGAGGATGAATAAACCCATACTTGATCTGAGTATGCACACTGCACTTCTCTGCCAAGGTCCAGAGGCTCTTCAGAGATAGCAAACCCAACAAAAACCTTCAGATCCACCCTTGACTTGGGAGCAGGGGGTGAAATGAAGGGCTTGATTGACTCACAACCTTCCAAGCGCAGGGAGTGGAATCAAAAAGTCTGGGCTTGGGTAGTGAGGCTGCCATTTATTATCTATGTGGGACCTTGGGGCTGACCATTTTACATTCTCTTAGCCTTTAATCCTTCTGCTGCAAAAGGGAGATAAAATTGACATCTGCCTCATGGAGCTGTTGCAGGGATTAAATAAGATCCTACGTGGAGCAAACCCTTTGTAAAGGGCAAAGTGCTATATAAATGTCCCACATTCTAAATCCTGTCCTTCTTCATCCCTGAACCTTCTGCCACAAGGAATTATTATGTTGTTTCTCTTGGTTGATAAGTTTGAAACATACACGGCCCTGAGTGCTCACCAGAAAGGTATACAAATGGCACAGGTACAGCCTTTCTCCTTCCTGTACCTGCAGCTAGCTTTGCTAATGAAGCACAATTTTTCCTACTGAGTCTGGGCCCAATCTCAAAATCCCCACCGTGACTTCCCAGCAGCTACCATCAACTGTTGGGTTTGGGTATGTGACATAGAGCTGATTGTCCATCCCTCCGAAGCCTGTAAGGCCTGTGGCCAAAGCATCCCACACTCTTCTATTGTCCAGATCGAGTAAACACAGAATGCAACACAAGTTCATAGAGATGACATCCCGCGGGGACAGACCCCATTCTTAGTACACACATACACAAAGCATCACCGGCTCAAACATTCGTTTCTTATGTCTGAGTTAATTTCATAGTGGAAAAGAAAAACAAATGTTCGGGGAAATGTTGGCAACAGTACAATTTATGATAAATCAAATCGCCTGAAGAGATGAGTAAAAGGATTTTGGAGAGAACGAAGACTCTGGGACTGAACAGCCAATGTCAAGTTAGTTATATAACTGTGTAACTGGATCAATCCCTTAATTGCTCTATGTTTTCCTATCAAATAGGATAATTAGACATTTTGATTCTCAGTTGAATCAATTCTTTCCTTAGGCTTTGAGAAGAAGTGTGTCTTACAGAGACTCCAGGTGTTAATATTGAAATCTCTTCCTTCTGAGATCCTGAAGGAAAGGTGTAGTTTCATTCTGTGGATGTGATCACAGGTCTGTCCTTGGCGATCCAGATGTCAGGTGGCAGTCCTAAATGAACCGAAGTGGACCAGAACATATCAAGCTCCCCACTTGCAGACAGAAAACTATTTTTAAAATTCAGTCCCAGGGGCGCCTGGGTGGCGCAGTCAGTTAAGCGTCCGACTTCAGCCAGGTCACGATCTCGCGGTGCGTGAGTTCGAGCCCCGCGTCAGGCTCTGGGCTGATGGCTCAGAGCCTGGAGCCTGTTTCCGATTCTGTGTCTCCCTCTCTCTCTGCCCCTCCCCCGTTCATGCTCTGTCTCTCTCTGTCCCAAAAATAAATAAACGTTGAAAAAAAAAATTTTAAATTCAGTCCCAGCATGAGTTTGCTGAATATGAACTGACCTGCTCTATTATTTTACCAAGGTCAAGCAGTCTCTCATTCCGTGGGAAGCAGCACTGGTCCATCGCCCAAGCTCTCTGCTTTGTGTCATCAGGGCTTTGGCCAAAGAAAGACATATATAGACATGTTTTCTTAATTAAAATGAGTTTTGCATGCAGAAATACAACCAAAGTCTTACACCTTCAGCTGCCTAATTTTCAAAAAGGCAATTACGATGCTAACCAATATTTCTTTAAGTCCTAGAAGTAAAAAAAAGTTCATAATAAATCATACTAAGAACAAAAGTGGCAAAATCCTGGTTTTCCTGAGCCTACAGACTGTTGCTTCCATTTGCTTTAAGGGTTTGGCATCAGGGTCCAATTCAAGAAATATATCTTAATGGATCTTTGTTTTAGGCAAGGGAGAAGATGATAGCTCCTTTTCTTACTTGCTGACCTTCTTATTAGCCATCTTTCATTTCAGTTTTGAATGGCTAACTTTACCCTTGTAGTTTATATTCTTCTTTTTTGGGGGGCATTTTTTGTGTCTTATTTGATCCTCGTATAATTGTTTTAACAATATCAACACCAATTTTCTGAGGAAATACAGAGACTCAACTGGGTTAAGCCACCTAGCCAAGGCCACATAGCTGAAAAATATAAAAATTGGGATTTGAATCCAGATAAGCTGACTCTGGAATGATGTTCTTTACTGCCACATGCATATCTCAAGAATGATTTAGGACAGGGATTATGTTTTCCATGAAGCTAGAACAAGAGATTTTTAATTTATTTTAACCTAATAGAAACTCCTGGGGCTGAGACAGTAAGCCAAGATGAGGTCAACATGAGAAATCTAAGAACTAAATATTAGAAAGAATAAATCCAAAGGAGCCAAAGATGCAAATTTGGGGTTGGGTGAAGGTGACCTGAGAACGAAAGCAGTTGAGAATAAGCAAGACATCAATCTGCATATCAGCTGATATTTGGAAACCAGAAGCTTTGTGATACCTGTGTTAGTTGTTGATTTCACAGGCCAGAAGCAAAAAGGGCAACTTATAGTCTGCCCATGCTGGTGGAGAAGAAATACCTGAAACCCTTATAGGCTGGACTTCTACTGGTTCTGTGGTTTTCTTACAATGGGCTGGATGACATATATAAGAAACTGAACAGGTCAAGGGCTGCTGCTGAAGCAGAATGAAAGATGACACGTTAGTTTGTTGTTTCCAATAATACACTACATATCATCACACTTAAATTCTAGTTGGCGAAGAAATGGGAACTGGCCATCAGGACTGATCATGTTTAAGAATGAAGGGAAAATGTGTACCAGTAGCAGAGGAAAGTAAAATAGTAAAGGAAGCCACTGCCAGGACATGAAACAAAGGGAACAACATATACCTGCAGCTGACTCATGAAGAAAGACAGCCAGAGACTAGCCCAGTAGAAAATGCTCAGGTCCATCATAACAGTAATTGCTATAATTTAGTGTAAACTTACTATGTGTCATGTACATATATAGTGATTTCTAAGTATTCTTTTATTAATTTTCAAAATACCAGGAACTGGTTATTGTTAAGGACATTTTTGTAAATGAGAAAGCAGTGATTCAGAGGGAGTTAGTGGCTTGTTCAAGGTCAGAGAGTAGAAAAGCCTATACCCTTAGCCACTATGCTGAACATCCCTACACCTAGTGGTTGGACAGTAAGTTGATTATGGTGAACTGCATTTAATCATTTTGCTCCAAGTCATTTTTAGTTATGTCAACTAGATACATTGGACTTTGCCAAGTGTTTTATGTTTATATATTGCCCTTCTGGGTTTTAGCTCCATTGGCAACAATTGCAAAGCTCCTGTCCTTCCACCCTGAGTTTTAAGGACCTTCACTTAGTAGCTGACAACTCCCTGGGTACCAGTATCTAGCTAGCTTATATAATCTTAGGATATTTTATTGACCTCCTAGTGCTCAATGAGCATCATGAGAACAAGCAGTTCAATGTCTCAAGCATGGATCTAAGGCGAGATCTTTTGTAAAGATTTACATAGGCTATTGTCCATACTAAGACATCTTTAATACTCCTTTCCAACTCATTCCCCTCCCTCCACCACAACTTTCTACATCTCATGAGGGCCCAGACAAAGGGGAAAAAAAAGCCTGAAATTTCAGCTGTAATTGATGACCGGTTGGAAGATAGCTATCTTTGGGGGTCTCATTTTGATCTGTGTATCTTTCTGTGGCTATTTGGCATCACATCCTAAAAAACCTTTAGATGACTCTGCCTGCTTTCCTTACACTGAGGCCAAAGATATACTGCTTCACTAATGTCTAGTAAACCCTAGGATAATAAAAATGTTAAGGCATTTCTAACTACTCCCCCCTCCCCGCTAAAAGGAGGCTGTAATATATTCTAGTAGAATGGGAATTTGGAGATCATCATCATTTGCAGGATTTTACAATGAAGAGCACAGGGAAGGGCACTACAGGCTGATATGTCCTGTGTCCACTAGGCTCAGTTTCTAATATAGCTCACTGTAATTCTTTTTGATAAACTCCATCCTACCCCAATAGTAATGTATTTGTGGTTGGAAGGGTTGTCATTAGAGTGTAAGCAGTATTTTAGCATTAGTCAGTGTTTTCAGTTTTAAGTAAGAAAAACTGAATCTGATTTTGAATCTAATTCATAAAAGAAGAAAAATTGGGGGAATTAACAGGAAGTCTGGAGAAGCTGACCCAGAACAAAATGTAGTCTGGTGAGGATACTGCTGCTATGCGGGCCACAGATGGTGCTAGAATTCCTCTTCACTATGGTCACTGGATCCCGGATGCAGCCTCTGGCCAGCCAGCCACTGCCACCTGTGAAATGGATCCTCCCCAGGTTTTACTCTTTGCATCCCTGGTTCCTGATCTGAATTCTCACGTGGGTGAACGTGACTGGCCAGCCTACATTATATGTTCATAGTCTAGCTGCAAAGGAGTCTGGGAAAATTACTCTCTGGCCTTATTGGCTTATATAGAGAAAGGCTAGCTCTGCTTTCCTTCAAAATTCATAAAATAAGAAATCCCCCCAGTCATGGACTTGGAGATGCTATCTAGCCAAAATTGGGACACACTTTGTCTATGCTATCTGCATATTTTCCAAATGACATTATCTTCTTCAAATTCTGACATAGCCTTGCATTTAAATATCATTACTTGTTTCTTTAATTTTTTTTTCAGGTATTTAAAAAAAGTTTCTAAGATTCAAGATTATTCTTATACCATTCTTAAAATCCATTTAAAGACTTTTTCTGGGTAATCAGCATACTTTTTTTTTTTTTTAATATATGAAATTCATTGTCAAATTGGTTTCCATACAACACCCAGTGCTCATCCCAAAAGGTGCCCTCCTCAATACCCATCACCCACCCTCCCCTCCCTCCCACCCCCCATCAACCCTCAGTTTGTTCTCAGTTTTTAACAGTCTCTTATGTTTTGGCTCTCTCCCACTCTAACCTCTTTTTTTTTTTTTTTCCTTACCTTCCCCCATGGGTTTCTGTTAAGTTTCTTAGGATCCACATAAGAGTGAAACCATATGGTATCTGTCTTTCTCTGTATGGCTTATTTCACTTAGCATCACACTCTCCAGTTCCATCCACGTTGCTATATTTCATTCTTTCTCATTGCCACGTAGTACTGCATTGTGTATATAAACCACAATTTCTTTATCCATTCATCAGTTGATGGACATTTAGGCTCTTTCCATATCTTGGCTATTGTTGAGAGTGCTGCTATGAACATTGGGGTACAAGTGCCCCTATGCATCAGTACTCCTGTATCCCTTGGATACATTCCTAGCAGTGCTATTGCTGGGTCATAGGGTAGGTCTATTTTTAATTTTCTGAGGAACCTCCACACTGCTTTCCAGAGCGGCTGCACCAGTTTGCATTCCCACCAACAGTGCAAGAGGGTTCCCGTTTCTCCACATCCTCTCTAGCATCTATAGTCTCCTGATTTGTTCATTTTAGCCACTCTGACTGGTGTGAGGCGATATCTGAGTGTGGTTTTGATTTGTATTTCCCTGATGAGGAGCGACGTTGAACATCATTTCATGTGCCTGTTGGCCATCTGGATGTCTTCTTTAGAGAAGTGTCTTTTCATGTTTTCTGCCCATTTCTTCACTGGGTTATTTGTTTTTCGGGTGTGGAGTTTGGTGAGCTCTTTATAGATTTTGGATACTAGGCCTTTGTCCGATATGTCATTTGCAAATATCTTTTCCCATTCCGTTGGTTGCCTTTTAGTTTTGTTGGTTGTTTCCTTTGCTGTGCAGAAGCTGTTTATCTTCATAAGGTCCCAGTAATTCACTTTTGCTTTTAATTCCCTTGCCTTTGGGGATGTGTCGAGTAAGAGATTGCTACGGCTGAGGTCAGAGAGGTCTTTTCCTGCTTTCTCCTCTAAGGTTTTGATGGTTTCCTGTCTCACATTCAGGTCCTTTATCCATTTTGAGTTTATTTTTGTGAATGGTGTGAGAAAGTGGTCTAGTTTCAACCTTCTGCATGTTGCTGTCCAGTTCTCCCAGCACCATTTGTTAAAGAGACTGTCTTTTTTCCATTGGATGTTCTTTCCTGCTTTGTCAAAGATTAGTCGGCCATACGTTTGTGGGTCTAGTTCTGGGGTTTCTATTCTATTCCATTGGTCTATGTGTCTGTTTTTGTGCCAATACCATGCTGTCTTGATGATGACAGCTTTGTAGTAGAGGCTAAAGTCTGGGATTGTGATGCCTCCTGCTTTGGTCTTCTTCTTCAAAATTACTTTGGCTATTCGGGGCCTTTTGTGGTTCCATACAAATTTTAGGATTGCTTGTTCTAGTTTCGAGAAGAATGCTGGTGCAATTTTGATTGGGATTGCATTGAATGTGTAGATAGCTTTGGGTAGTATTGACATTTTGACAATATTTATTCTTCCAACCCAGGAGCATGGAATGTTTTTCCATTTCTTTAAATCTTCTTCAATTACCTTCATAAGCTTTCTGTAGTTTTCAGCATACATATCTTTTACATCTTTGGTTAGATTTATTCCTAGGTATTTTATGCTTCTTGGTGCAATTGTGAATGGGATCAGTTTCTTTATTTGTCTTTCTGTTGCTTCATTGTTAGTGTATAAGAATGCAACTGATTTCTGTACATTGATTTTGTATCCTGCAACTTTGCTGAATTCATGTATCAGTTCTAGCAGACTTTTGGTGGAGTCTATCAGATTTTCCATGTATAATATCATGTCATCTGCAAAAAGCGAAAGCTTGACTTCATCTTTGCCAATTTTGATGCCTTTGATTTCCTGTTGTTGTCTGATTGCTGATGCTAGAACTTCCAGCACTATGTTAAACAACAGCAGTGAGAGTGGGCATCCCTGTCGTGTTCCTGATCTCAGGGAAAAAGCTCTCAGTTTTTCCCCATTGAGGATGATGTTAGCTGTGGGCTTTTCATAAATGGCTTTTATGATCTTTAAGTATGTTCCTTCTATCCCGACTTTCTCAAGGGTTTTTATTAAGAAAGGGTGCTGGATTTTGTCAAAGGCCTTTTCTGCATCGATTGACAGGATCATATGGTTCTTCTCTTTTTTTTTGTTAATGTGATGTATCATGTTGATTGATTTGCGAATGTTGAACCAGCCCTGCATCCCAGGAATGAATCCCACTTGATCATGGTGAATAATTCTTTTTATATGCCGTTGAATTCGATTTGCTAGTATCTTATTGAGAATTTTTGCATCCATATTCATCAGGGATATTGGCCTGTAGTTCTCTTTTTTTACTGGGTCTCTGTCTGGTTTAGGAATCAAAGTAATACTGGCTTCATAGAATGAGTCTGGAAGTTTTCCTTCCCTTTCTATTTCTTGGAATAGCTTGAGAAGGATAGATATTATCTCTGCTTTAAACGTCTGGTAGAACTCCCCTGGGAAGCCATCTGGTCCTGGACTCTTATTTGTTGGGAGATTTTTGATAACCGATTCAATTTCTTCGCTGGTGATGGGTCTGTTCAAGCTTTCTATTTCCTCCTGATTGAGTTTTGGAAGAGTGTGGGTGTTTAGGAATTTGTCCATTTCTTCCAGGTTGCCCAATTTGTTGGCATATAATTTTTCATAGTATTCCCTGATAATTGTTTGTATCTCTGAGGGATTGGTTGTAATAATTCCATTTTCATTCATGATTTTATCTATTTGGGTCATCTCCCTTTTCTTTTTGAGAAGCCTGGCTAGAGGTTTGTCAATTTTGTTTATTTTTTCAAAAAACCAACTCTTGGTTTCGTTGATCTGCTCTACAGTTTTTTTAGATTCTATATTGTTTATTTCTGCTCTGATCTTTATTATTTCTCTTCTTCTGCTGGGTTTAGGCTGCCTTTGCTGTTCTGCTTCTAGTTCCTTTAGGTGTGCTGTTAGATTTTGTATTTGGGATTTTTCTTGTTTCTTGAGATAGGCCTGGATTGCAATGTATTTTCCTCTCAGGACTGCCTTCGCTGCGTCCCAAAGCGTTTGGATTATTGTATTTTCATTTTCGTTTGTTTCCATATTTTTTTAATTTCTTCTCTAATTGCCTGGTTGACCCACTCATTCGTTAGTAGGGTGTTCTTTAACCTCCATGCTTTTGGAGGTTTTCCAGACTTTTTCCTGTGGTTGATTTCAAGCTTCATAGCATTGTGGTCTGAAAGTATGCATGGTATAATTTCAATTCTTGTAAACTTATGAAGGGCTGTTTTGTGACCCAGTATGTGATCTATCTTGGAGAATGTTCCATGTGCACTCGAGAAGAAAGTATATTCTGTTGCTTTGGGATACAGAGTTCTAAATATATCTGTCAAGTCCATCTGATCCAATGTATCATTCAGGGCCCTTGTTTCTTTATTGACCGTGTGTCTAGATGATCTATCCATTTCTGTAAGTGGGGTGTTAAAGTCCCCTGCAATTACCACATTCTTATCAATAAGGTTGCTTATGTTTATGAGTAATTGTTTATATATTTGGGGGCTCTGGTATTCGGCGCATAGACATTTATAATTGTTAGCTCTTCCTGATGGATAGACCCTGTAATTATTACATAATGCCCTTCTTCATCTCTTGTTACAGCCTTTAATTTAAAGTCTAGTTTGTCTGATATAAGTATGGCTACTCCAGCTTTCTTTTGGCTTCCAGTAGCATGATAAATAGTTCTCCATCCCCTCACTCTCAATCTAAAGGTGTCCTCAGGTCTAAAATGAGTCTCTTGTAGACAGCAAATAGATGGGTCTTGTTTTTTTATCCATTCTGATACCCTATGTCTTTTGGTTGGCGCATTTAATCCATTTACATTCAGTGTTATTATAGAAAGATATGGGTTTAGAGTCATTGTGATGTCTGTATGTTTTATGCTTGTAGTGATGTCTCTTGTACTTTGTCTCACAGGATCCCCCTTAGGATCTCTTGTAGGGCTGGTTTAGTGGTGACACATTCCTTCAGTTTTTGTTTGTTTGGGAAGACCTTTATCTCTCCTTCTATTCTAAATGACAGACTTGCTGGATAAAGGATTCTCGGCTGCATATTTTTCCTGTTTAGCACACTGAAAATATCGTGCCAATTCTTTCTGGCCTGCCAAGTTTCAAAAGAGAGATCAGTCACGAGTCTTATAGGTCTCCCTTTATATGTGAGGGCACGTTTATCCCTTGCTGCTTTCAGAATTTTCTCTTTATCCTTGCATTTTGCCAGTTTCACTATGATATGTCATGCAGAAGATCGATTCAAGTTATGTCTGAAGGGAGTTCTCTGTGCCTCTTGGATTTCAATGCCTTTTTCCTTCCCCAGTTCAGGGAAGTTCTCAGCTATAATTTCTTCAAGTACCCCTTCAGCACCTTTCCCTCTCTCTTCCTCCTCTGGGATACCAATTAGGCGTATATTATTTCTTTTTAGTGTATCACTTAGTTCTCTAATTTTCCCCTCATACTCCTGGATTTTTTTATCTCTCTTTCTCTCAGCTTCCTCATTTTCCATAACATTATCTTCTAGTTCACCTATTCTCTCCTCTGCCTCTTCAATCCGAGCTGTCGTCGTTTCCATTTTGTTTTGCATTTCGTTTAAAGCGCTTTTCAGCTCCTCATGACTGTTCCTTAGTCCCTTGATCTCTGTAGCAAGAGATTCTCTGCTGTCAGCTATACTGTTTTCAAGCCCAGCGATTAATTTTATGACTATTATTCTAAATTCACTTTCTGTTATATTATTTAAATCCTTTTTGATCAGTTCATTAGCTGTTGTTATTTCCTGGAGATTCTTCTGAGGGGAATTCTTCCGTTTGGTCATTTTGGATAGTCCCTGGAGTGGTGAGGACCTGCAGGGCACTTCCCCTGTGCTGTGGTGTATAACTGGAGTTGGTGGGTGGGGCCGCAGTCAGTCCTGATGTCTGCCCCCAGCCCACTGCTGTGTCCACAGTCAGACTGGTGTGTGCCTTCTCTTCCCCTCTCCTAGGGGTGGGATTCACTGTGGGGTGGGGTGGCCCGTCTGGGCTACTTGCACACTGCCAGGCTTGTGGTGCTGGGGATCTGGCGTCTTAGCTGGGGTGGGTAGGCAAGGTGCACGGGGGCAGGAGGGGCAGGCTTAGCTTGCTTCTCCTTAGGTGATCCACTTCAGGAGGGGCCCTGTGGCAGCGGGAGGGAGTCAGATTCGCTGCCGGAGGTTTGGCTCCGCAGAAGCGCAGAGTTGGGTGTTTGCACGGAGCGAGCAAGTTCCCTGGCAGGAACTGGTTCCCTTTGGGATTTTGGCTGGGGGATGGGCGGGGGAGATGGCACTGGCAAGCGCCTTTGTTCCCCACCAAACTGAGCTCTGTCGTCCGGGGGCTCAGCAGCTCTCCCTCCCTTTGTCCTCCAGTCTTCCCGCTCTCTGAGCAGAGCTGTTAACTTATGACCTCCCAGACGCTAAGTCGCGCTTGCTGTCGGAACATACTCCGTCCGTCCATCTGGCCCCTCCGCTTTTGCCAGCCAGACTCGGGGGCTCTGCTTGGCGGGCGAGCCGCCCCTCCGCCCCGCCTCCCTCCTGCCAGTCCGTGGAGCGCGCACCGCCTCGCCGCCCTTCCTACGCTCTTCCGTGGGCCTCTCGTCTGCACTTGGCTCCGGAGACTCCGTTCTGCTAATCCTCTGGAGGTTTTCTGGGTTATTTAGGCAGGTGTAGGTGGAATCTAAGTGATCAGCAGGACGCGCGGTGAGCCCAGCGTCCTCCTACGCCGCCATCTTCCGAGTCGGTAATCAGCATACTCTTAAAGCTAGGTAAGTCAAACTCCCACCCAATAAACTTTATTTTTGTTTTGGGGTCATTTCTCTTTTAGCTCAAGCAGTCAGAAAAGTCCACACTTGCTAAAAATAAATAAATAAAAAATAAAAAGAGCAAGCAAGCAGATACAACTGACAAGATACCAACTACTTAAATATCTACTACACAGCTATCCCTTTGTTTTGGATTGCAGCTGTCTTGCAATAAATAGTACAAATATAAACAAATCCAATAGAAATTCCAGAAAGAAATTGCTTAGAATAGCAGACACTGTGCTCTTAAACAATCCCCAAAAGTATCATTCAGAGTATGCTACTTTTTGTTCAACCCCATGGAATCTGTTTAGAATTGAGCTTCTGATTAAACTCCGGATAGAGATCCTGATTCCTCTGCCTAACTGTCTACACTTTGGTGTAGAAAGAATTCTGTTTCTCCCAAGGAGTTAAAATTAACCTACACGTGTGTGTGTGTACAAATTAATTTTTTTCACTTGAAAATACAGGAAGGGAAAGTAGTGGAGAGCAATGGGGCACAGGTGGTGGGCAAGAAGAGTTGTTTTATATAGCGTATCATGAAAGGATCGAGTCACCTGCATGTACATGTTATTAAAACCAGGAAGTAAATAAGACTACATAAGGAGAGGGAGGTTAGAGAAGAGAAGAGATATGGTGGGGGGGGGGGGGGCGGCTGAGTCCTGTTTTAAATAGTTAAAAAAATTTTTTTTAATGTTTTATTTATTTTTGGGAGAGATAGAGACAGAGTGAGAGCAGAGAGGGTCAGAGAGAGGGAGACACAGAATCTAAAGCAGGATCCAGGCTCTGAACTGTCAGCACAGAGCCCGATTCAGGGCTTGAACTCACAAAAATGTGAGATCATGACCTGAGGCGAAAATTGGATGCTTAACCAACTGAGCCACTCGGGCGCCCCTAGAACTAAATAGTTAGGTGAAACATTTAGACAAAGCAAATAAACAAAACAAAAACATTTAGACAAATAGCTACATGTTTTTAATAGTTAAAATATTTAGAGGTTGAAATGAGAGGTAAAAGAGATGGAGAAGGAGACATTGCATCCAGAAAAAGAAAAGGAAGCTCTAAAGAAAAGAATATACAGAGCATAAAAGTTCTGGTAAAAAGGACTTTTGAAAATTAAAAATTGATAACAGAAATAAAAAATTCAGTAGAGAAGTGGGAGATAAGGCCAGAGACTGTCAGAGAGAAAAACAAAAAGAAAGAAATAGGAAAATGTGATAGAAAAAATCAGGAATGTAGACAATCAGATCAGTGGCACCAATGTCCATGTGATATAAGTTGCAGAAAAAGAAAGCATAAGACAGACAATAAATAAATAGAAGGAGGAGGAAAATAAAGAGAAGATACAATGAAATGTCCCAGAAGGCAAGACACAGTTTGCAGACTAAAGGGATCCCGGTGGGCTCCCAGCACACTTAATATGTATATCTGGTTGGGAAGGATCTCATCAAAGTAGCAGGGATCAAATGACAGTAATTATCTCAACAACAAACTGGGGAGAAAAGAAAATGGAGTAGTGCCTTCAAAATTCTGAAGGAAACTGAAATGTGAGCTAACCCACCTGTCAAATGTGGGGAGAAGAATAAAGACAATTGTAGCACAGGAAAATTCTTCCTTTCTTCCTTTCTGGCTTCTTTGGCTAGTCTACCCATTAAATTGACATAAGACAGGATCAACAGGGGTAAAAAACCAATTCGACTTTGTATGTATAAGAGCTCATAAAAATACGAGGCACAAAGAAGTGACCAAAGCAGGCAGCTTCTCTATCTTTTAGACAAAGAAACAAGACATTTATTAAGAATTGACAAGATAAAGTAGCTTGGGCTTGGGGTAGCAACTTAATGAAGTCACAAGGCTTGTTCCTATAGCCATCTTGGCCTTGAATTCCCTATCTCTGGTGATGAGGATGCCTTTTATCCTCCAGGTGTGGAGAGGGTAACCCTTCACATAGGGAATTTATTTCTTGCTTTCAGGGAGAGAAGGGACAGTCAGCGCATCCTTCTTGTATCAGCTATCTCTCATGTAACCTTAATTCCAAATAATATGCCAAAGTGGCACAGTTTGGGAAGGCCTTCCCTGAACCCCATCAATATCATCAGACATGTAAGACCTCAAAAATATTACCTTTTTCACAACACTACTGGCAGATTTGTTCCAACAAAATTGGAACATAAACCATGAAAGTGGAAGACATTGGACTCAGGAAACAGGGACCCATATATAAGAGAATCAAAAGACAATTTCAAAATGATAGTGAAGGGACATTTTGCATACCAGGTGTGAGCAGGTCTAGCAGGCAACATGTGGAGATTAGAGAGAGAGGTCAAAGGGCTCCAAAATAATGTATCTAAAGGGGAAAAATGTGTAATAGAATACCTGATATATAAAACAGATATTAACAATTCTGTCAGAGTTTGGGGATAAGTTAATAATAAGTAAATAAAAAGTAAATTTTCAAAAAAGGAAAAATTTTAAATTATATAAGAGAATGTAATCTAGAATAATATCAGACTCCACCATGGATAATATTTACTTAGTCTCAAAAATAAAACACTGAATATTGATTGTATGTGACCCAGTTTATACGGCTCTAGATTTGTTCCTCATCTCTTCCCACCCCCATACCCTGGCTCCTTGCTCAGTGGAGAGCACTGGCCACTGGCCACCATGTTGTCACCTCATCTCAGCCCGCCCCAGGGGGAGAGCTGGGCATCACATACCTCTGTCACATCCCTCCAGGAAGGCCTGAGTAATACAACTTGTCAGCATGGAGTAGTGAAGACCCATCTGCAGAAGCCTCGATGACCCATGAAAAACAGGAGATGGGAAAGAGCTAACAAACTCTTTACCCTTCCTTCTCTAGAACAGACAGTTCTGAGGTTAAGGGGTTCTTGTCTACCATTCTGGAGGGTTTGTATAGGGTCAAGCAATTGGTTAGTGTTCTTGCAAGGCTTAGCTGCTCAGTAATGCACCAGCCCTTATGTTTGCTTCCCTTGTTTGTAACCCTGCCTCCCCACTCTTGCATCTCAGGGTTGTACCTCCAGTAAAGTATTAGCCTATCAACTTTGCTTTAGGTACCGTTTTCTGGGAAATACAGACTGAGACATTTTTTGAACCAAAAGCAAGGTCCTATAACTAACCATATCAGGGGAGAGAGAGAGAGGGAGAAAGAGAGGAGAACAAAGAATAAAATTCTTGTCTTACAGGAAATCAACATATGTTAAAACAGAAATATCAAGAAATAGCACCCTAATCTCATGATTTAGAAAAGTGGAGATATGATCTAAAATAAATATCTAGAAAATTAAAAAAATTGTTCTCTTTGGAGAGTGAGATCAGTGTGTGGGGAGGTATTCAAGAAACCGATTTTATATGTGTGTGTGTGTGTGTGTGTGTGTGTGTGTGTATGAAGGAGGTACATATATACTATTAATTAACTATACATTATTAACTATATGTGTTTATAACTATATATTATACTAATGATATATGATATATATTATATATAAGCTGAGAAAATAAATGGGCAAAGATTATGTTAAAAGTGAGACATAAGCTTGTCAAGCTGAAGAACTATCAATGAAATAGAATGATGGATGAAGGGAGTAATGGAATCCTTCACGTCTGTGATTGGTGCCCAGACATGTTTGGTCAAACATTATTCTGGGTGTGTCAGTGAGGGGGTTTCTGGTTGAGATTAACATTTGAAGTGGTAGGCTGAGTCAAGCCGGTTGCCCTCCTTTTTGTGGGTGGGCCTCAACCAATCAGTTGAAGGCCTAAATGGAACAAGAAGGCTGATCCTCCCATGAATAAGGGGGAACTCCTCTTGTCTGATTGTTGAACTGGGACATTAATCATTTCTTGCCTTTGGACTTGGAGTGGAAAGATCAGCTTTTCTAGGGTCAGTTCTCTGGGTCTCCAGCTTGCTGCCTGCAGATCTGAGGGCTTCTCAGCCTCCATAATCATGTAAGTCAGTTCCTTGTAATAAATCTCTTCCTTCTTCTTTCTCTCCATACATTCTTTTGCTTCTAGTTCTCTGGAGAAGCCGGACTAATTTAATGTCTAATGTCTATTGAGTTAAGTCAATATGTATCATTTTCTTTGTGACCCATGGCCACTCATGTGTTCTGGTATACAACCTACTTGTCATTATCATTCTGTCTTTATAGATTGTTCTAAACAAAAAAAACAAACTCTAACTTCCTGTGTTTTCAAGGGTAACACTATAAAAATACTTCCTGTATTTTCAAGGGTAACATTCACAACTGTGTGAATAAATGTCTCTGACAAACAGATATTATCCTTACCCAAGCTGTCTGGAGAGCAATTTGGACATTGGCAGGATAAATAGCTTTAGTTTATCCATTCAATGCATAATCAGACATTTAGCACGCACCTACTATGTGCAAAGCATTATGCTAGGTTTTTCGGGGAGTTCTGAGATGAATCATCTCCTATGTGTGCCTGCAGGCCACTAAGGCTGAGAATATAGAATTGGATATTATGATGAGTTATGCTGCACTTATTTTTTTGACATGCCACCTTTATAATTTCTTTTCCAATGCATATGGCTGAGGCATGATTCATAAATGTCTTTCTTCTCCAGAAAAAAAAATACAGCCTTTTTGTGAAAGGACAAAGAACTATGAGCATCAGTTTCAAAGTTAAAAATGTAGATATCGGGGTGCCTGGGTGGCGCAGTCGGTTGAGCGTCCGACTTCAGCCAGGTCACGATCTCGCGGTCCGTGAGTTCGAGCCCCGCGTCGGGCTCTGGGCTGATGGCTCAGAGCCTGGAGCCTGTTTCCGATTCTGTGTCTCCCTCTCTCTCTGCTCCTCCCCCGTTCGTGCTCTGTCTCTCTCTGTCCCAAAAATAAATAAACGTTGAAAAAAAAATTTAAAAAAAAATGTAGATATCATGGGCTTGTGACTGCAATCAATTTTTATGTGCTGAAAAATGTCCTAGTTTCTCCAATAGGCTTATCATAGTTATGAGTAATCAAGGAAAAAAAATTTCCCTTAGTTTCAATATTTCCCGACACACACAAAAATGAGAACCTTGATTTTGCAATTTAGTAAGTTAGTATCCATCACATAAAATATTGGAAAGTTTACAGTTGTAAATGCAGCCAACCAACCCCCACCCCCACATACAGGTCATGGGCTCCTCCTCCATGCCATAATGTATTTTGGAATTTCTTAGGTTCCCAGTCAGAGTAAACAAAGTGATTGTGTGATGGCTAATGTTGGCACCACTTGATATTTTTCTCAGTACCTGAATATTTGGTTAAAATATATACACACTAAAGAAATTTGAGTAAGTCTAATTAAAATAAAAAGCAAACAAAACCAAGAAACATAGATAAAGGAAAATATAACAAAACAAGCTGAATTCTGTTTTTTATTACATTTTATTTGGCTTCTGGTGACTTACAGTTGGAGTTCAGTATCTCTTTAACCCAAGGGTATAAAATTGGTACAACCAGAGCACAAAATTCAGGCACTGTTGACCAGTCAGCTGCTCCAGCCTGGTAACAGAATACAAAGAGAAAACTGAATTAGGGTGGGGAAGTCCCATTTCTATTAGTCACGCTATGTGCATATCCATCTTACTTTCTCAACCAAGCTGTAGGCCTTTACCTCCCAAATGTAGACATGACAACAAATATTTATTTCTTTTGTTGATTTTTAATTTTAATATGCATTTTATGCACAGGAGGGCAATCAACACAATGAGACATCCCTGGTAATAGTTTTCTAGGCATATTGAAAAATGGATAGAGCTATTTTCTACTTTTTTAGCAAAAGGAATTTTTTTCTTTAATAAATAATATGGGGATAATTCTTGGACAGTGCGTGGCTCTCACTGAATCAATCCTACTAGCATTAATATTTTTGTAAACCACACTCCATGCACAAGGCATCTTAATTATCAGTAGATTTGAACATGAGCATCATTCACTTATATATAATTCTGCATGCAGGTGTTCTGCCTACCTTAAAATAAAATTAAACTTTTACATACACACACACACACACACACATATATATGTATGATACGTGAATATATGTGTAATTTATATAAGATATATGTATATGTGTATATATACATGTGTATATATGAGAGAGAGAATAAATTGATACAGATTTCCAAAGCCTTAAAGTTTTTATTAATATCCTTAAGAGGGATAAAGAGTGTTAGCAGGAAGAATTAATGACAGGATTCTTTCCATCTCGTGTTGTCGTTCTTGAAAGAAGATTTATGCTACAGTATTGGTTATTTCTTTTGATGCCCTCTAATGTCACACATACAAAGGAATCTCTTCCTTTTCAAATTGTTCATGTCTTATTATTAGTCTATGTATAATGCCAAGTATGCTAGATTTGCAATCAGAATACTGTGTGACTCTGGAAGAGATCCTTAGCACTTCTATTTCTCTTTCTTTATTTAGGAGCTGGGGATAATAACTCCTAACTTTCAGGGTTGTTATGGGACTTGACTGAGTCCATGAGAGTGCTTTGTACATCTCAAGCAGGTTCTAATATAGTTAGAGATATTACTATGAATTTTCACGGTGGTAAGTCATCTTGATCTATTTATGACCAATAATAGCATTGTGTAGGTTAGCATCTTATGGGCTAGCTATTACCCCAACAAGCATGGAAAATAGCCTTTTGGATATTTGCATCTCTTCACTGTTTGGGGCAGAAGAAAATACAGACAAGCAGTGAAAGGGACTGATTCAGAATCAGAAAATTCTAGGGACCTGAGAGGCTATTGTGTCTTTGGCTCTAGAGTAACAGGCAGATGATTTTGAGAGTGACTACTTATAAGGCTGTGACTTCAATTCAGATGGAAAGTTTCTAGTCATTGTTATAATATGGGTAAAGAGCCATTTTAAAATATGATTATAGGGGCGCCTGGGTGGCGCAGTCGGTTAAGCGTCCGACTTCAGCCAGATCACGATCTCGCGGTCCGTGAGTTCGAGCCCCGCTTCGGGCTCTGGGCTGATGGCTCGGAGCCTGGAGCCTGTTTCTGATTCTGTGTCTCCCTCTCTCTCTGCCCCTCCCCCGTTCATGCTCTGTCTCTCTCTGTCCCAAAAATAAAGAAAAAACGTTGAAAAAAAAATTTAAAAAAAAATTAAAAAAATAAAATAAAATAAAATATGATTATAATTTTTCTTCTCTCTTTTTTTTTTAGATGAAAAAATGTTCTAAGCAAATAGCCTCAAGATGCCTTCGTTTCCACTTTCTCATACCACCTCTGTCATTTTCCTACCCCATCTCACCCCTCTGTATAGGATGTGTTGTATGTTTCTTTACCACTGAAAGAACACTAACATTGATTCAAATCATAAGTAGCTGGTTGCTGGATCTCATACTTTTCATAAACTTTTCAAGATTATTCTATAATAATGGGTAACTTTTATTTGGAATGAACTGGATGAGTAAAATTAGTTTCTAAGTAATGAAAAAATGAAGTTTAAATAAAAGTTACAATTTCAAAAATATTTCACAATATAGCTATAGAATTGTACTATAGAAATATTAAAGACCGTGTTGTATCCATCATGAAAAATACAAGAGTGTAGGGAAGCTTTGAGCACCTGGGTTCAAATTATGCCTGTACCAATTCCTAGCTTTGTGACTGTGGTCTCAAGTCTCCTAACCAGTGCCAGTGATAGTTAGTCTAACAATATACAGGACCTAACTGACAAAGCCATTGTGAGGACTGACTGGATTAATACAAGCACTAAGAAAATTATCATAATAATTCGTGGCTATTTACCCTAATCCCCTCCACCTCTTCCTTTTTAGAAAGAAAATTCTTTTTAAATCCCCAAAATATAGGGGTGCCTGGGTGGCTCAGTCGGTTAAGTGTCCGACTTCGGCTCAGGTCATGATCTTGCGGTCCATGAGTTCGAGCCCTGCGTCGGGCTCTGTGCTGACAGCTCAGAGCCTGGAGCCTGTTTCAGATTCTGTGTCTCCCTCTCTCTGACCCTCCCCTGTTCATGCTCTGTCTCTCCCTGTCTCAAAAATAAATAAAACATTAAAAAAGATTTTAAAAAAATAAAAATAAATCCCCAAAATATAGACTAATCGTCTTATTGAACTTTTGGCCAGCCTTTTTTTTTTTTCCTCCACAAATTGGTTGAGTTTCAACCAAATAACCTTTTATATAAATAAGAAGCCATTTCAGGGGCACCTGGGTAGCTCAGTCCGTTAAGCATTCTCTTGATTTCGGCTCATGTTATAATCTCACGGTTTGTGAGTTTGAGCCCACATCAGACTCTGCACGGACAGTGAGGAATCTGCTTGGGATTCTGCCTCACTCTCTCTCTGCCCCTCCCCAATTCATTCTCTCTCTCTCTCTCAAAAACATATAAACATTAAAAAAAAAAAGAGGAAACCAGTTCAATGACAGGAACACACCTACTGATCAGTTGCACTATGTCCCAGCACACTGAGAAAACAGAGTAACGGTCCTGGTTCATTAATCTAGGCAATGTTTACAAACTCAAAAGCAATATACTGACTTGTCTTCAACTAACAAAAACATTTATGTAAAGGACTCAGACCAGGAATAGGGCCTAGCAAATAAAAACTGGAATACCAGGCAGTCTGAGAAGTAAAAACGTAAGCAGATACCTTGTACTGTAGGGAAGTCAACAATAGCAACTGTAAAGAGGATAGAGTATTGAACATGAGAAGTACATGGATACCAGGGCTCATTCTGGGGGCCCAGAATTTTGGGTCCATCCATGAGGTGCTAGGAGTTTGGGTACACTACCTCAAGTCTGATGGGTCACTAAACAGCCTTACACTTTCCCTCCAGACCTGTCATTCTGTGCTCCTGTATTCTTCTGTGCTGGACAGGTAGTCAGCATTGCACTAGATATGGCTAGATATGGCTCTACATCAAATACAGACCTTAGGCTAAATGTTAAAGGCAATATGAACTCTAATCCAAAGCTGAGGCTGCATCACCATCATTAGGGTGACCAACTCATTCCAGAGGGCCCTGGACTTTCCTGATGTTAGCACACAAATCCCCCGCCCGGGAACACCCTCATTTGCAGGAAAACCAGCGTATGCTGGTCAACCTAATCATCACAGAATGGATATCATAGAATAATATGTTACAATCAAATCTTATAAAATTTGTAATGGTTCAAACTTTCAGGAGTCAACCGTTAAGGGTGTAGGACCTAGTGTGGGAAAAGCAATTTCTCAGCACAGATGTGTGGTCCCTAAACTGCACATCTGGGCTGTGAACAGATGTTTATTTTCAGCCGAAGTGAGTAGAGGAACAAAGATCTTGGTGGCTAACTCTGCCAGTTTAGGCAACAATTCTAGGTGGCATGACAAGGTGTCCAACTTTATCTATTTTCTTACAGTGATGACAGAAGTGAAGCTTTCCTTCCTCTTCAGCTCCTGCACTTAATAATTTAGTCAAGGATGATGAAGCAATCTCAGTAAGTTAATCCCATGAACTAAATACTTAACTATTTGAAAAACCCTTATTTTATGTGTAAAATGAACATGTTGTTCACAGTCACCATTCATTATTGCAGCAGCATCCTCTGAACTCATAAATAAATATTTATACTTCAACTGAATCACAAAGAATCTCAGAAACCAAAACACACAAGGAAATTTTAATCGCACTTACATCTAAAATGCTTTACTTGTATGTGAAAGTGAATATTCTGACAATCACAAGCCATCTAAATGACATGCCCCTGTTTATGCAACTAATGTTGATTCATGGATTAGACCCAAGGGTAACTTACCCAATCTCACGGTCACTGATCACACACACATCGTTTCAGAGACACCGGGAATGACACTACAGTTAGGCATTCAGTTATTTGGCCTTCCAAAGGCTGAGGCTGAAGTCAAAGCAAAGAGCAGATATTAGCTAAATTTGGAGACCAAAGTCTAATGTTGCACCTTGCCTATTTGGAGACCACTGAACACAGGCTTAAGGAGGTGCTGAGGCCGAGTGCAATGAGCTTGCATTGGCCCTGGCCACTCTTGATTGCTTCTAGTGTTGCTTCTCCCATTGACTTGTCCACTCACACATCATACCTGAGGGCATTCAATAGGGCATGTCCTTGTCCTCAAGGACAAGGCTAAATGAGCGAAGGCTGTACTAGGTGCAAATTCCCGGGGCTATTAGGATTGCACAATTAGGTAGGAACAGTATGCATGTAATGTCTGTGTGTGTGTGTGTGTCTGTGTATGTGTGGTAAGCATGTTAGCAGGCATTCGAACAGATCAGATAGGGTGCTCTACTCAATACAATAACTTTAGATTATTTGTGGAACCCTTGCACCTATGGCTGGTAGTTTGAGCCAATATTTATAAGGAACTGAACCCTGTTAACTTACCTCTGTCTTCTTTTGCCCGTCACAACTCGATTCAACAACAGCTTCTGTCTACACTCTCAGGGATGATCTTTTTTCCTTTAGGGGATGGGGTGGATATTAACATCTCTGCAGTCACTCCTCCCACACCCCACCAGTCCCAAGTCACTTTTTTTTCTTTCTTCACTCTTTTTTTTTTTAATGTGCTACAATTTGCATAATATAAAATTTATCAGTTTAACCATTTGCAAGTGTATGGGTCAGTGGCTTTCAGTACAGTCACAGTGCTGCATAATCGTCACCACCATGTATCTCCAAGAATTTTTAATCTGCTCTCACTGAAACTCTGTACCCATTAAACAATAACTTTCTTTTTTGTTTTAAGTTTATTTATTTACTTTGAGAAAGAGAGAAAGAGCAAGTAGGGGAGGAGCAGAGAGAGAGAAAGAGAGAATCCCAAGAAGACTCTGTGTGGTCACCACAGAGCCGGAGGCCGGGCTCAAACTCATGAACCATGAGATCATGACCTGAGAAGACGATAGCCGCTTAACCAACTGAGCCACCCAGGTGACCCTAAACAATAACTTTCTTTTTTTTTTTAATTTTTTATTTTTGAGAGAGAGAGAGAGAGGTGGAGACAGAGCATGAACTGCAGAGGAGCAGAGAGGGAGGGAGGCACAGAATCCAAAGCAGTCTCCAGGTTCTGAGCTTTCAGGACAGAGCCCAATGTGGGGCTCAAACTCACGAACCATGAGATCATGACCTGAGCTGAAGTTGAACGCTTAACAGACTGAGCCACCCAGGCGCCCCTAAACAATAACTTTCTATTCCCCCTCCTCGCAGCCCCTGGCAACAACTCTTCTACTTTCTGTCCCTCTGAATGTGACTATTCTAGGTACCTTATGTAAGTGGAATCATTTGGCATGTGTCCTTTCATAACTGGTTTAGCTCACTTAAAATAATATGTTCAAAGTTCATCCATCTTGTAGAACATGTCGAAATTTCCTTCCTATTTAAGACTGAATAATGTTCCATTGTATGTATTCGGCACCTTTTGTTTATCCATTCATTTGTTGATGGATACTAGGTTGCTTCCACCTTTTGTGAATAATACTGCTATGCTATGAACACGGGTCTAGAAACACCTATTTGAGTCCCTGCTTTTCATTTTTGAGGGAGCATATACCCAGTGGAATTGCTGGATCCTATGGTTCAACTTACCGTTGATGAAACTTAGAATTGTCAGGTTCCTTTACGCCAGGATGTAGGATCCCAGACAGGATTAGTGGGCTCTTGCTCTGCTTTGTCTCTTTTATAGAAGAATCTGCCACGTTCAGGAAGAATTCAGGGGTATCCTTATGTACCCCAAATTTAACTTTTTTTCCCTTCTCTGTGATCTCTCTCCTTGAATCCCATCCACAGGACCAGCCTTCTTACCAGATCAAGTTTTCACTCCACAGACCTGCCTTTCTCTCAAGGAACCCCTCCAGAGTGGAGCCCCACCCTTCCCAGCTTGGGTTGATTCGTTGCGTGATTCTGCAGGAGGATTAGCAGGAATAATGGACTTAATAGCCACCACCTATGTGCAAGGGTCTTTGGGACTGCGTTGGACTGATTGAAGTGCCTACCTCAATCGGCAAATGCAAATTGCAATCAAGAAAAGAATCCAGAACTCAGGGCAAGAGATGCAGAGACAAACATCAGAACAGAGACATGAGGCAAAACCAGGTATAAGAAACCATTCAAGAAAGAAAAGAGAAATCATTCTGTGTCAGAAGCCAATATCATCAGAAGCAGGTGAGTCAGACGAGTGAGTGATGAGTTGAGACAAAGAACTGAAAGGCCTAACAAAGTCAAGTTTTGGGGGGGTCTGGTTTTATTGGGTGCTGCCCCCGTGTCTCAGCTCAGGCTGCTCCTTTGAGCTTTGTGCTTGCTGACATGTCCCATTTCTGTTGTTGGGGGGGCGCGGGGATCTTACTACCGTGAATGCAGGGAACTCTCTAGTGACAACTGCTCCCTGCGTGATTCCATTCCACAACTTCAACCACTGCCTGACACTACTGTTTCTGTAGTCAAAGAGTATCATTAACATAACTCAGTGACTAGAAGCATCTATCTTAGGCCTGCTTCTGACTGGAAAGAAGTCTGCCCTAAGCATTAGTAACCAGTGATGTGGACCTTACCTGGTTCAAATGTATGCCACCTCTGTAGTCTGGACACTTTCAACTAAAAACTTAGATTAAAACATTAGTCCGGGCCTATAATCACCCTTTGCAGAAACAAATGTAAAATCCCAATCTGGACTACTCAAGATTCCTCACTGCCAGCAGGTGACGTTCAGTGAGACAGTGGCCTGAGAGATTTCAGGATCTGAAGAAAGCATTTCAGATTCACAAAGAACGATATTTTCCACTGCATTGCTAAATGTGCCACATAAGATTCCCACAAACAAATATAATCACAAGGGGAAAGTCACCACAGACAAGCTTAGAGATCTTTTGTGTCCCCCACCCCAAACAACAATGGTTATATTGTCTTTTTGTTTTAGCTACCAATGATTTAAGCCAAACTCTTTGCTCAATTACAGTTATTAACTCCTACCAGGTAATGGTAACATCTATTAATCCTGCTCTTTTCTTCTTAGCTCATATATACTGTGTCGTTTTTCCCAAGGAAGGAACCATGAAGGAAGGGGAATGTCTGCTTGGGATTGGAGCTCTTGATATTCCTGTCCCTTCTCATGTTTAAGGTCCTGGGACTAAGATCTGAGACTGCAGTCCGGGCCTCAGGAAACCTCTCAAGATGCGGATGCAGTCCCCACCACGTGTCCTAATTGTCTTGCTCTGGTGACCCTCATTACCTCTCTGCCTCTTCACTTAGATTCTTCAGGTCAGTTGTCCAGCTGGACTTTCTATGTGGCTTTGTGCATAATAAACATGGTCTGTGTCATATAGTTTTGGGATCTCTGATTTAGTATATCCTGCTTCAGCCCCAAAACGCTAATATCTAGGTGTTTGTCAAAGAGGAGAGTTAAAGTTATAAAAAAGAAATGACAAAATTGAATAGAGGATTGATTACCTTCTTGTTACGTCCTTAAAATGGTTGAATGCATTTGCAGAGTCACACTTGCAGTTATCATGATCAGCGGCAGTTAAAATGGCATAATGAACCCACAACTTTATGACTGTAGCTCCAGATGAACACAATAGATCACCCTACTGTACAAGAAACAGCACCCAATTCAGCTGTGGTTTCCACTTACAGAAATCTTCCTCAGAAAAGGAGCGGAGTCACTGCAGGGAAATGCCATTAATGCTCACCCAAGTGAGAAGAATCTATATCATGGGGAGGGAAATAGCCACAGAACACCAGATGTTTGCTAATTATTTTCAAATGAAATTGACTAGACTAAGTTTTAAACAAAGATAATCTGAGAGGGTAAATAATGTTATTCTTCCCTTGACTTTTATAAGTAGGGGTAATTAATCTAGCTGCAGTATTGCCTCTGTCCAGTCCTATCTCCAGTAATTAAATCCTTGCTTTTGACACAGGAGTTATATTCAGTGTCTGTATGGCTGGGTACTGGTTAGCTCGGGAGTTTCTGCAAAGCTTCCCTTTCCTACCTCCCCTCTGTTCTCCCTATGTATAAACTGTTCCCCATCTTACCTCCTTCTTCTTGGCCTGCTATGTTTGAATTCAATGTAAAGTGGCTTAGAACTTCCCACCTCAAGACTGACTGAAGGGCACATCAGATGATGTCTCCAGGAATCTCCAAATTATTTGAGCCTGCAGGCCTCTAAAGGTTTGGGCAAGAACCCAGCAGTTTTGACAGGTGCATCTCTACTCTTCTTGGGTTATAAGCTAATTCTGGAAAGCATAGACCTTCATTCACGAGGAACAATAAGTGAAAACACTGAAGCAGAGCAAAATTAAAGCTGTGTTTCAAAGGAAATGGAGCTCACAGGAGAGTTAAGATGGCTCTCCCCCTAAAACACACAAACCGCGAGAAACAGACACATGTAGAAACTATTTTGTTCATGTTCTAAACACAACTCAGAGGGGTGCTCTACTTCTAAATCTAAAACAGACAGGAGTAAAAAGGGAACCACCTGATATAGGTATGGAAGTATAAATATGATTTCCAAATTAAAAACTGTGTTGCAGACAATAATATGAAATGGATCCTGCTAAACATTGCATTTGTAAAGTATGAAGACAAATACAAGAATATATTCTCTTGATCTCAAGTATGGCTTGGTGTGGCATAGAGTTTGAGGGATATAATATTTTCCCTTATCAACTCTGTTGACATTGTCCCAAAAAGTTAATATCTTTTCTATATAAAACATTCATGGAAAACAATGAAAACAATGACAAAACCAAAAAGGTACATCCAAAGAACGGTTTACAGTTGCCTTAGCCTCTTAAAACAGAGGCAGGAATGGGAATTTTGTGTCCCCAAATAATTTATTTGGGGGAGAGGGGATGAACGCAGAAAAGAGAAGTGAGGAGCTGAGCAGATTAAACTGGGGGAGGAGGAAAAGCTAATACAATGATGTGTGGTTGACTTGGCCACCACCTTGGGCAACTGAGGCTGGATCCCACTGGGATATTCTTAGGAGTACAGAGAACATGCAGAATCACCCACCCAAGGATGGCTGGGGAAAAGCACCCGCTCACCGTCTCCCATAGCCCATTGGTTGAAAGTTGTCCTGGGGCTGCTAAATGCCCCACACTTCTGAGCTGGGCAGGCTCAGAGAAGAGAAGACAAGAATCCCACCAACACACTGAGAGGACTGCTGGGAACAGGACCACAGCGGGTACTGAGTGCCAGGTGAATTAGTCCCTTGCTTACAACTCCGACATCTGAAGTCAGAGTGAGGCTGAGAGGCATCTGGTACGATACAAGATGGAAATTCTGTGAGAAAAATACACCAGAAAAGTGTTTACCTTCACTACTCATCAAAGGAATGCAAATCACAACAGCAAATCTCTTCCTCAGATGAATTTAAAGTGATTTTTAAAATGATCACTCTTTTTTTACTCAATTTTTTTTAATGTTCATTTTTTTTTTTTGAGAAAGAGAGACAGAGTGTGAGCAAGGAAGGGGCAGAGAGAGGGAGACACAGAACTTGAAGCAGGCTTCAGGCTCTGAGCTGTCAGCACAGAGCCTGTGTAGGGCTCAAACTCACGAACCGTGAGATCATGACCTGAGCTGATGTAGGATGCTTAACTGAGCCACCCAGGCACCCCTAAAATTGTCATTCTTAATGTTTTAAAGATGTAATGAGAGAGGAAAATTTTCTCCCCCACAGCTAATAGAAATACATTTTATAAACTTTCTCGGACCAACTTATTGTTATAGATTGTTATGGGCTGAATTGTGTCCCCCCAAAATTCGTATGTCCTTAACCCCCAGTACCTGAAAATGTGACTATATTTGGACACAGGCCTTTATTTTATTTATTTATTTTTAATGTTCATTTATTTATTTTGAGAGAGAGAGAACGTGAGCAGGAGAGGGGGAGAGAGAGAGAGAGAGAGAGAGAGAAAGAATCCCAAGTAGACTGTGCACTGACAGTGCAGGGCTCAACCTCACAAACCTTGAGATCATGACCTGAGCCAAAATCAAGAGATGGACACTTATTGAACTGAGCCACCCAGGTGCCCCTGGACAGAGGCCTTTAAAGGGATGATTAATTTAGGAAGGCTGGGTGGCTCAGTTGGTTAAGTGACCGACTACAGTCAGGTCATGATCTCACAGTTTGTGGGTTCGAGCCCCACGTCAGGTTCTGTGCTGAGAGCTCAGAGCCTAGAACCTCTTTCAGAGTCTGTGTCTCCCTCTCTCTCTGCCCTCCCCCTGCTCATGTTCTGTCTCTCTCAAAAATAAATAAACATTGGGGCGCCTGGGTGGCTCAGTCGGTTAAGTGGCCGACTTCGGCTCAGGTCATGATCTTGCGGTCTGTGAGTTCGAGCCCCGCATCAGGCTCTGTGCTGACAGCTCAGAGCCTGAAGCCTGTTTCAGATTCTGTGTCTCCCTCTCTCTGACCCTCCCCCGATGCTCTGTCTCTCTCTGTCTCAAAGATAAATAAACCTTGGGGCACCTGGGTGGCTCAGTCAGTTAAGCGTCCGACTTCACCCGGGTCACGATCTCGCGGTAGGTGAGTTCGAGCCCCGCGTCAGGCTCTGGGCTGATGGCTCAGAGCCTGGAGCCTGCTTCCGATTCTGTGTCTCCCTCTTTCCCTGCCCTTCACCATTCATGCTCTGTCTCTCTCTGTCTCTCTCTGTCTCAAAAATAAATAAACGTTAAAAAAAATAAATAAAAATAAATAAACCTTAAAAAAATAAAATAAAATAAAATATAAAATAAATAAACATTAAAAAATAAAAGAGAGATGATTAATTTCAGAATCAGGGTGGCTCTAATCCAATGTGACTCGTGTCCTTATGAAAAGAGGAGACTTGGAGACACAAAGAGACACCAGGGATTGGCACACATGGAAGAAAGACCATGTGAGGACACAGAGAGAAGGCGGCCATCTGTCAAGGAAGGAGACCTCAGAAGAAACCAAACATACTGACACCTTAATCTCTGATTTCCAGCCTCCAGAACTGTGAGAGAATAAATGTCTGTTGTTTAAGCCTCCCAGTCTGTGGTATTTTCTTATGGCAGCCCTAGGGAACTAACACATAGATCATAAATTAAAAAAATATCTTCATACATGGTGGCTGCTTCAGTTAGTTCCTTTCAATATGCATTTCCTGCTCCTGACTTTTTTATTTGTTTGGGTTTTTTTGGTGTTGTTTTTTTTTTGGCGAGTAAAGCATTCTACCCAGCACTTGGACCATGATTGGTCTAAGCCAATTCTGAAAATCCTGTTCTTTGTTTTCCCAGCATCCCCTGAAAGTAGGGTTGAGCACATGACCAAGTTCTGGCCGTTGAGACCAAAAGAAAATCTGCAATTGGGCGTCTGAAAAAGCTTTTGCTTTCATGGTAAAAAAAAAGACAGGTACGTCCTCACTCCTTCTCCTACACCTCAGATACAGATGTGATGTTGTATCCACATTTGCAAATCTCCAGCCTTACATTCTGCTAGCTTGGCAATTCCAGTGCATCAAAGGGGCCTCTCCACAAATGGTTTTGGGCATGTGCCCTTGGAATCAGTCTCACTGGCCTTGTTTAGGTCACATGCAAATAACTAAACCAATCATGAGGACCAGAGGCATGAATTGCTCTGATGGATGGGATCTGAACTATGCTCTGAACCCTGGAGTGTGGAATTGACATCAGCCCTGTCCACACCACATGGTTGGAAAGTGTGGGGGTGGGGGAGGTAGTTGCCCAAAGGGAAATCAGGGAGCTGTACCCAAAAATGTAGGAACAGGTGCTGATCAACAAAATGACAACCAACGTCCCCTCCACCTAACTCCTGCTTGTCCTTCACGTGTCAGCTATGCAATTACTTTTCCTGCGAGGCTTTCCTGGCCATGCCCATGCCAGCAACTCTAGACAAGTTGCCCCTATTCTTCGTTCCCAGACCATCTGAACTTTCTCTATCACAGGACTTTACATTGTATTGCAATCACCTATGTGCTTCTCTTTATTTCTCATTAGACAACAAATGCCATGAAGACAGGGAACCTGATTCTTTTTTTTTTAATTAATTTATTTTGAGAGAGGGAGAGGGAGACAGAGCACATGAGCAAGGGAGGGGCAGAGAAAGAGGGAGAGGGAGGGAATCCCAAGCAGGCTCCGTACTTCCAGTGCAGAGCCTGACATGGGGCTCAGACCCACAAACCATGAGATAATGACCTGAGCTGAAACCAAGAATCGGACCCTTAACTGCCTGAGATACCCAGATGCCCCAACATGAAACTTTATTCTTATCCATTATTGCATCCCAGTGTCCACCAGAGTGCCCAGCACATAAACATACTTGATAAATATTTCCTGAGTGAATGAATGAATGAATGAATGAAAACACACATCATGGAAGACAAGTATAATTGAAAATGCTTTCAAGCACATGAATGTGATAAGTACTGTAGAAGTAATAGGCACCTTAGTCTCCTCCTACCACACCCATATCCTTGTTAACCTCTCTCTTTTGAGGGAAAAAGAGTTGAGACATTGGTTAGAGGCTAGAATGTTCATTCGGCTGCATTTATCTATATTCCTTAAATATTAGCAACTCTGCTGCACTCTGTTTTCCTTTGGTGGATATAAAGGGGTCTGCATCTTTGATATAGCCCTAAGTAGGTTTCTTTCCTCTTTTCCATCCCTTGGAAATCAGTACCTGAATAGTAAGTATGTCAGGGCTTACCTTGCAGATCTCTCCCAGTAAAGTATAAAATTCATCTCAGGGTTTAGAGTGAGGTAAAGAATTAGAAGCCCCATCTTTATCTGAAAATCAAGATGTCCTCCAGAATAGCTTAGGAGAGGGCCCTGACCTTGGAGACACTGAGCTCTCACATATCTGTAAAGAAAGCAATATTTTGTTTTTGATCTGATAATGTTCTTTGTATATACTTTTCTCTTTGGGAAAGCCTGTCAGTAGAAGTAATCATGAAAGAATAGAATTTGGACCGTTCTTTATTTGGGGATGTAATGAGCATTACAAATACCACCCTCACCTCACACTGATTCCTAAGAGGTACCAGCTCACACAGCATTTCTCGTTTCCTCACACAGTCCCAACCAGCACGAACGAAACTCTTCACTGAGCAGTATAGACTAGATGAGTCTGGCCTGAAACAGAGATTATCCTATTTATAGGGCACTGGTTTTCCTTAGTTTATACTGTTGGTGCCCAATACAGTGTTTTTCATAAGAACCGTGACACTACTCCCATTAACTACCGAGAACAATGTGAGAATCACTTAGCCTTCACAGAGATAACAGATACGATTTTTATTTGAAAAATAATTATTTATTTATTTTGACAGAGAAAGAGAGAGAGAGAGAGAGAGAGAGAGAGAGAGCATGAATGGAGGAGGGGCAGAGAGAGGAGAGAGAGAATCTTAAGCAGGCCCTGTGCTATCAGTGCAGAGCCTGGTGTGGGGCTCAAACCCATGAACCATGAGATCATGACCTGAGCTGAAACCAAGAGTCAGACACTCAACCAACTGAGCCATCCTGGTGTCTCTATTTGAATTTTTAATATTTCAACATGGCTTTTGGTATAGCTTTAGTGAAACTTCATTAAGTAACTCCTGTGTAGAGACTCGTGGCATTAAAATTGTGTAGGAGCCTAATAGCGGTCAATTGGTTTATTCAACAAATATTCACTGAGAACTTACAATATGCCAGGTCTAAGCTAAAAAACTAATAAGATATGTCGCTCTAATGTTGCAAAATGGGTAAACCATGATCCCAGTTCTAGAGGTCCTAATATTCAGATGGAGGAGAAAGACACTTAAAAAAATCATTAACCATACAACGTGACTCTGGGAAACACACTCAAATTTGCCTCCACCGGGATTGCCTTGCCTTAAAAAATCCTGCAAATCCTCTAAATCCAGCTCAAATCCTACTTCCTTCAAGAATCCTTAATCCTTACTCTGTTCGGCCAAAATGGGTCTCTCTTCCATCTCTCTTCTCCTCCAGTTTATGTAGTAACAAATATTTATGTGTGTATCTCTTTCCTCCATTTGATTTCATCTTCTTGAAGGACAGACGCTGTATCTTATCCATCTCTCTATTCTCCAGTCTGGCTAGGACAGTCATTTTCATGTAGGAAGCACTGAATATGTATTGAATTGAAATAAACTTTACGACATTAATTAGATTAGTTCTCACTGAGTTTCCAAATACAAGTTTCTTCTCTTACAGAACAGGAAGAATAACAGATGCAATAGACTTCTAGTTAATAGTCTTAATTTTGGTGAGATATTATTTGCCTGGACTCTGAGAAAAGACGATATGGAGGTTTTAATTGTAATATTATAGTAAGGGTATCTTATTTCCACTGAAAATAAGGAAAATGTAAAGATTTTTAGACAGAATTCATTGTCACTTGAAACTTAGAGCATGGATTATTCCACACTACCTATAAATAGAGTTCAAGCAATACTGTAATGTTAACAGAGTATTTTAATTATTTTTAAGTTTATTTAGTTATTTTGAGAGAGAGAGAGAGAGAGAGAGAGAAAGCACAAGGAGGATAGGGGCAAAGAGAGAGGGAGAAAGAATCCCAAGCAGGCTCTGCACTGTCAAAGCAGAGCCCGACACGGGGCTCAATCTCACCAACTGTGAGATTGTGACCTGAGCCAAGATCAAGAATTGGATGTTTAACCTGAGCCACCGAGATGCCCATCTACAAACTATTTATTACTGGCTGCGTCTGGGGAAGTGTGGGTGGGGTTACAGTATAGAAAAGCAGGAATGTCAGGGATAGGAGTTGAGATCATGGGAAGTAAAGATGGAGTAGGAGAGCCTTGAATGGGAGGAAGATTTGGCACTGGATGCAACATAGAACAGGAGCCAGTGCAACTGGTCATTGAAAGGTCTAACTGTCTGTGGTTACAGCTCTTTCATGTCCCCTTCGTGGGCCATAGTTTGAAGTGAGGTTAGGCTTGGGACAGTGCCGTGAAGACTCTACATCGAAATTAATCATTTTCAAAAATAAAATGGTAAAAATATGTTCTGGGAAAACAAATAAGCTAACCAATGGATTAAAAGGAAGAGAGCTTGGGACAAGAAACACAGTTAGGAGCAGCTCTTTCTGTTCCAGTAAGGCGGGGGGGGGGGGGGGGGGTGGCAAGGGGATGAAAGTAGATAGTAGGACAGAAGAAAGGAGAAGGGACGAGAAATTCAAGCCCCAGACAGCTGAAACTGCTCCATTGGCTGAGAGGTCAAGTGCCCTCTGCAAGCCTTTTCATTTACCAATGACTCTGTTCGGTGCTCCTTTGGATGGTAAGCATGCTTTGATGGGGAGGGTGCTATTCAGAGTACTGAGGTATGAAAGATTTCTTCAGTACTTTGCAAGAGTTTCCACACAATGACCGGAAAACGTGTTCACATGTGTCCAAGCCAAAGGCTTTTAATCTTTGGCCCAGAAAAGCAAACGAGGGATATCAAATAGTACCTGAAGAACTGGCTCTTCCCTTCTAATGAGGGAGAAGCAATAGAGACCTAAATGTTCTCACCACGTTTTGTAAATTTCACATTTTAGTACCAGATGGCATTAACTTGCTAGAAATGTCTGAGCTAAAGTTCATTTGAGGTAACGTTTTTGGATTTATTTCATTTTAGTCCATTCCTTTGTTTTCAGAAAACAAAAAATATTGAAATACATGGAAAAAAAGAGAGAGAGAATATTCAAGACAACAATAAAAAAAACAAGCAGCTGCATTCAATTTTGGAATTAGGATCTTAAAAAAAGACAAGCTGTTAAATTCTAGTTGTTTTTCTAATACAACATGTTGAGAAATAGAGTCTGGTCATTAAATCCAGAGCTAAAATTATTTTCAAATAATTATTCTTCTACTATACACAGTTCACTGAAAATATGCTTTAAGCCTGATATTTCCCTGGTAACAAAAGGTAAAATGGTAATATTCAATAAAATGTGATCCTGAGGAGTATCTAAACAGAATATATTGGCCTCACCATTGAGGGCTTTTTCTCTCACACCAATACAATTTTCCTCCAGCAAATATCCTTTGTCTGGGTTGATGGAACATCATTCTGCCATTTTTCATGAGTTGCTAGGGAGTCCGTTGAAGCACACAGACTGTATTGTGACAGACTCGTGTTACTTATACAAGGTATAAATTAGGGAAATTGTAGACTTGGGCATTTTAAGATTCCACAACCCATTACTAATCCATCCTTATTTCTTCTCCATTCCAAAGCCAGTACTTTTCCTTCCACCAAGGTTCAGGCTTAGTTTGTATTCAAATTGTCCCAAAATTCATGGGAATTTGCTTTTGTGGAATCGCCTCTTAAAAATCTTGAAGTTTATAAATTTTTCAATGATAAACGGTCCCAGGTCCTGTTCCCTTTGGCTTTCATACACGTTTTTCCTATTCTGAATCTACTATTTCCCTAAAAATGGCAAACATTTTATAAGCTTTCTTATAATTCTCTTGCCAACTCTTCTAATCCCCCATATTGAATACATTTTCCTTAAAAACACTGTTTGACTTCATCTTGGTAACCTATTATGTTCTTTAGAAGCCAAAGAAACATAAATGTAAGCATCTTAAATTTCAGTTACTGCAATCCAGAGGACTCTGGTGAACTTTATTCCTGCAACTCAGTTTGATCTCACTTGGCATTGCACAGCCCATCTAAAAGCAGGCTAACTGTCCAGTCCACTCTAATAGCGCCAGTTCAGTGTGGGTTAAAATATTATCAGTTCAAGATTCTCCTCTCCTCTCCTCCTCCTATGGGGATGGCATTTGGACTTCAGGAGAAGTTCACTGCAAGGAGCACTGAAGGTGAGCTTGTGGTCCTTGACAACATCCCCATGGTATCTTTTACTAACATAACACATAATGTGTCCTCTCCCGCTGGGTCTTTCACGGTGACCACTCTGTGGTGCGTTGATACTTAAAAGATTTCAGCGCCTCAGTCCCCAGCCAGTGGCTGAAACCACACCTTTCTTTAGTGTATGTTTCTTCACTTCTTTGAAGGAACTTTTTGGCAGATAATGGCTCTCGCTTTCAATAAATTTCCATATTCTATTCATGAGTATGAAATTTTGGATCTCTTTCTTACCGTTTGTGAGATACCAGGAAAATTTAGGAAGGGGCTGTCCTCAGGAATCTGCTGTCTGTATTCATTTCTGTCACCTTACTGCTCCCTCCCATGGCCAGGTGATAAGGGGACTGTTGCCAGAAAGGAAATTGTTCTCAAAAATCTTCAGCTGGAAGCTGGTCCTGGGATTCCCCAATTTTTAATTTTTTTTTTTTCAATTCTGTTATTTTTAATTCTGTTATTTAAGCACCTAACCCTCTCCTCGACTCTCTGCTACCAGGGATATTTTTAATAAAGAAGGTGAGGAAAAAGTAACAAAATAATTAGTTCAACTGGATGCAAACTATTTTAAAATCTCCACCTCACATCAAAATCATGGACTGTTTACCAAAAACTTCTCCTTCCCAAATTTGATGTTTTTGTCATTATTCTTGGCAACTTCGTTCTCATCCATCATAGGGGCCCAAGTGCTTCTGGGTTCAAAGGAGAGAGGTCATAGAGGAGAACTGCATGCTAATTAGTGTAGTCAGAATGTATATTCTGCTCCCAGCTGGGGTTTCTGGTAGAATTAAGGTTGAGGTGCTGGTGGTAACAATGGAGTACCACAGGATTCAACTGAATGTCCGAGAAAGTAAAGGTTTCTCAAGGTGTATGATGAGTTTTGACTGCACTTGGGCCTAATTAGGAGAACATAATTGTTGTTTTGGGGAGCTAAACTGTGTCTCATACTTTAAAATGTCAACCAGTGTAAGCTGTTAATCAGGGAAGTAGGATAGCATTTTGCGTAGAACACCAGAGCAGACTCTAGCCACACAATGGCAGAAAGACTGTTTGCATGAGAGGACATCATAAATCCACTAGGTACTAATAGCATGCGAAAACTCCTTTCAGAAGAGCGATTTTGCACACAAAGAGCCCCGAGGGAAGAGATGGAAATGGAAGCATCCATCAAGTAAGGAAAGGGTGTTTAGAAAATTGCTCTTCCGACTTCATCTATCATACTATCAGAGACTGCTGTGTTAATCCATTTACCACCACTGAGTATGAGCCCAAAGACGAAATGCAGAAATGCTCCTTGGGGAGAGCGTTCAGCAAAACTTCTGCAGAGGCTAATGTGGACAATGGGGATCATCCCCATATCATATCCAAGGAGTATTGACTGCAACTTACACACCAACAAGCAGCTGTGTGTGGTTTTTCAAATGAGTCATTTCTTACTTCTTTGGCTTAGGGAGCATGTTTTTGAATATATGTGAATACATATATTCATGTGAATACATGCTGTAGTTCTATCCCTGACTCTTCAATGGTGTTTGAACTTGTTAATTCTCCAAGGGTTAAAAACCAAATAAGGTCTTATTTCTCTGAATGCTACTGTGATGTATTAGTTCTCCATGTATATATATATAAAAAAAGAGTGTTAATTAGAAATGCTGCAATGATTATGGAGAAACTTTTACAATATTACTCTCTTAGCTTTTATAATTGCCCAAAGGAAGAAAAACAAATGCCAAGTGCTCACTGTGCTGCTATATGTTACCAATTTCAATATTAACACCTTGATAATGAAAATAATGTCTTTTGTTTTTACAGTGCTTTTCTCTTTCTGTAGTGCTTTCAGAACTTTTATCACATCTGGTTCATTTTTATGAACATTCTGAAAGCTAAACACTTCCTTACCCTATTAACTACTAGTTCATTCAAATGATTGAAGAAATCCCAGTTTTTGTGAAGATCATGTGAAATTACAAGATGGAAACTGTTTTTAGGCCCATTATGCTTTGGTGGTTTCATTGGAGCCTTAGTGACGTGTGATTCTGAATGACAAAGAGGCCATCCCCTGTGGAATGACCAGGAGTTGCAAAGGCAGCTTAAGAGAGCAAACTGTGCAGCCAGTGTTACACTAAGAGGGATCATTCCCTATAGACAAGGGTCTAGGAGAGTCATTCATTTATGGTGAGTGTTGATGACCAAAAAGGAGACTTAGCTTTGAATCTCTTCAGGAAATGCATACACTACTACAATTCACTTGTGATAAGGATTACAACACACGTTTATGTTAGTGATTTCAATCTTTTCTGAGCAGAGCCAGTTTTGAACATAAAATATTACACAGATGGGGTGCCTGGGTGGCTCAGTCAGTTAGGCGTCCGACTTCGGCTCAGGTCATGATCACATTCGTGAGTTCGAACTCCGTGTCGGGGTCTGTGTTGACAGCTCGGAGCCTGGAGCCTGCTTCAGGTTCTGTGTCTCCCTCTCTTTGCCCTTCCCCCGCTCGCACTCTGTCTCTGTATCTCTCAAAAATAAATAAACGTTAAAAAAATTTTTTTAAATATTACACAGATATAATAATACTTGCATTTATATTATTTGGACCCAAGTCCAACGTTCTCAGGGAGAAGGACCACATCTTTTTAATTCAGCGATCCATACCTTCATAAATATTTGGGTTTTTTTTAAATCATCACACCATCATCTACATACACTTTAGGTAAAAGTACCGTGTCTTTGGCTATGCTTGGTTAACATGCAGATTCTTATTATAGATCCAAAGACCTCAGAGATTTTCGACTCATCAGCTCAGAGCCTCTATCGTTCAACATCAAGTTTATATCCACAAATCGATTCATGTATTTATTAATGTGTTCTTTTCACAATTTTAAAGTATTTCTTTTTTTTTAATTTTTTAGTGTTTATTATTGACAGACAGAGAGAGAGAGAGAGACAGAGCATGAGTGGGGGAGGGGCAGAGAGAGAGGGAGACACAGAATCCAAAGCAGGCTCCAGGCTCTGAGCTGTCAACACAGAGCCTGAGGCGGGGCTCGAACTCACAGAAAGCGAGATCATGACCTGAGCCGAAGTCAGAGGCTCAACCGACTGAGCAACCCAGGCACCCCATAATCTTAATGTATTTCACATGATATACTTTGCATTGCACGATATTGGATGCCATGGAGGATAGAAATTGCAGATTTAACATAAATGGGGGGAAAATCAGTAAACAGCAAGTAGAAAAAAATATTCAAAAGCTTCTCAGAGAGAAAAATAGAAGTTCTGAGAGTGTGAATAAGTGATATGGAAGAGAGTGAACAATTTGGCATATGTCTACCTGAAGTTATAAAAGAAGAGCATAGACGCAGCAGGAGAGAGTCAATATGTGAGGACTTAGTGTCCAAAAGTATTTCAAATGTATTAAAAAACTAGACCTTATTTCAGAAAACTGAACAAATGTTGAAGAGTATAAATAAGGATAAAAAGAAATCCACAAGTAGATGTAGTACAACAGAAGACAAAGACAAAAAGAGAGAAGACAGATTATATCCCTATAGAGAGAAAAGGCAGATTTTCTAAGAGGAATTAGTAGTGAACTGGAAGCAGCTGGAAAATTTATATATATATATAATATCTTCAAGGTATTGAGAGCAAAAACCTATCAATCCAGAATTGTATACTTCATAAAAGTATCTTCCAATTTAAGGGGTAAAATTAAATAATTTTAGGAAAAAGTCCTGAGAAAAGGTGCCAATAACTGACTCTTACTAAAGACATTCAAAAAGACAGAAAGTTTAAGGTGCAAGAAGGAATAATGAGCAAAGACAGATAAATATATGAGTAAATCTAGACAAAAATCAACAGTATAAAATAATAGTTATAAGTCTATTTTGTTGAGTTAAATAGGTAAAATAGAACCAAAATTCTGTACAATAGTAGCATGTAAATTGGGAGCAGCTGATCAGCATTAAAGTCATCTGAGGTCCTCACATTGTTTATGAAGAAGGAAAAAATCATGACTTACTTTAAACTTTGCACATTGAAGTTTTTAGAGTGAGCACTAACAGAATAAAAGTATAACTTTCAATTGCTAGAGGGAGAAGTGAAATGAAAGAAAAAATACAGCAAACCCCAAACCTTTTGTTATTAGCTATGTAACAAATGATCCCCAAACATATCCCCTTAAAACAATCATTTATTGTCACTCATGAACCTGTGTATTGCTCATCAGGCAGTTCTGCTAATCGGTGCTAGTTTAATCGTTCTTGGGTGGGATCATATATGTGACATCACTGGGGGCTTGGTCTCTGGGGGCTGGCTAGTGTGAGCTGGACTTATCCAGGACAGTTCATCTCTGCTCCACATGGACGCTCATCTCCCAGCGGACTTACCTGTTCTCATACACATGGCAACTGGACAAGTTCCAATAGAATGAGTGGCAGTCCTCTTGAGACCTAGACCACAGGTTGGCACACTTTTTCTTTTATTTAAAAAAATTTTTTTTTCAATGTTTATTTATTTTTGGGACAGAGAGAGACAGAGCATGAACAGGGGAGGGGCAGAGAGAGAGGGAGACACAGAATCAGAAACAGGCTCCAGGCTCTGAGCCATCAGCCCAGAGCCTGACGCAGGGCTCGAACTCACGGACCGCGAGATCGTGACCTGGCTGAAGTCGGACACTTAACCGACTGCGCCACCCAGGCGCCCCTGGCACACTTTTTCTGAACAGGTCCACACAGTAGATATCTTAGGCTTTCTGGGCCATACTACTGAAGAGTTGGAACTACTCAACTCTACTATTTTTCAAGAAGCATTCATAACCAATTCATAAATGGATGAGTGTGGCTATGTTACAATAAATCTTTACTTACAAAAATAGCATGGCAGATCTGTCCTATGGGCTGTAGTTTGCTGACTCCCAGCCTAGACTTAGAACTGGATTAGTTTCTCTTTCACCTCGATGGAAGGAAATACAGTCTTACTGCCAAAGGGATTTGCATACAGGGAGAGAAATAATTGCATCCCATTTTTAACAACAGCAACAACAAAATCCACCATAATGTCAATAAATCAGAAAGAAATCTAGGAAAGAGGGGGAAAGTCCATAGAAAAAGTAAAATAAGACAATATAAGGCAATATAAATAAATCCAAACATCATTATTCACAAATTCACAATGAATGTGAGGGGAATCATCTCTCATTTTCAAGCTATAAAGCGAAAATTGCTAGAACTGCAAAGAGGAATTTTAAAATTCATCATCACTGCGGGAGATTTTAGCTCATTTCTCTCAGTAATTGATTACGCAAATGACATTATGGAGTGCGGCTGAAAACATACACCCTGCATAACTCTGCAGTTCTTGTCCCAGATATATATTCTGAAGTTATTCTTATCTGTGTTCACCAAGATTCATGTACGAGGTGCCCCACAGAATCAGTGCACGTAAAGCAAAATAACTGGAAAGAACCAAAATGTCAGTCGAAAGGAGAAAGAACGAAGAAAATAGGCTTCAGGCCTAAACTAGAATCCTACATGCTAGGAAAAATGAACTTCAACGCACAGATAAGTCTCAGTAACTAAGACTAGAGTGTCCAAAGCACGTTGCAGAAGAACACACACTATCTGACTATCTGACGTCATTTACGTTCGGAACATGCAAAACCAAACAATGTATCTTTAGAACTAAATACATGTATGACAAGACTATTAAGATGGCGCCTGCCTTTGTAGGTTAGGGATGGGAATGGGATGGGGGGGGGGGCATGTAGAAGGCTTCAAATACCTCTTAAGGAGAGGATCCATGTTATATTATCTCTTTCCAATATAAACCAAGTAGGTTTCTCTGAGTTTCCTCTCCTCTCATCCATTACTTCATTTGCATAATACAGACCCTGTGAGGCTGCACTCCTCTTACTGAAGGAGGCAGAGAAAGAGGTTATGTGGCCTGTGACAGATGAGACCATGGGTTTTCATATAAAAAAAATTCTCTTTCACCTTATAATTACATTATCCAGAAAGTAGAAATTCTGCTAAGCAGAAAAACTTTAAATACCGTTTTTCAAACCTCATTACAAATTATATTTACACTCAGTAAAATATAATTTGATTTTTATCCTTTGTTACTTCTGGTCTTTATATTTGACTTTAATAAATGTGCATTTATGAATTTTTGTATGACTTAATTTAGACTCTTCAAGCTAAAGTCTACCAACCACGTGTGATTGTTTAATCTACCAGGTAAAGTGTGTTACTGTAAAATTTACTCTGGTGTGGGTATTTTCCCTAACCTGATGCCATTAAATCAAGTGGTCCACCTATGAACCTTGGATCCTTCAGGAAATAAAATTGAGTCCTGGGCACGCAGCCCTCCCCCCTGTTGTTTGTCTGGAATCCTCTTACTCACTCATTCACTCTTATTTGAGTGGGGTGGAAGGAGAGAAGGAAATTTTTCTAATCTCAACCAAGCCCTCCCTGCAGAGGTGACACCTAGGGAACAGAGGGACAGGGACCACTGTCCTGAGAGAAGATTGAGTTCACTCCTTCCCTTGTTTTGTCCCCAGTACCGACACAGCTTTATTTTTTTTTAATTTTATTTTTTATTTTTTAAAATTTACATCCAAGTTAGTTAGCATATAATGCAACAATGATTTCAGGAGTAGATTCCTTAGTGCCCCTTCCCCATTTAGCCCATCCCCCCTCCCACAATCCCTCCAGTAACCCTCAGTTTGTTCTCCATATTTATGAGTCTCCTGTTTTGTCCCACTCCCTGTTTTCATATTATTTTTGTTTCCCTTCCCTTATGTTCATCTGTTTTGTCTCTTCAAGTCCTCATATGAATGAAGTCATATGATTTTTGTCTTTCTCTGACTAATTTCACTTAGCATAATACCCTCCAGTTCCATCCACGTAGTTGCAAATGGCAAGATTTCATTCATTTTGATTGCCGAGTGATACTCCATTGCACATATATATATACCACATCTTTATCCATTCATCCCTCGATAGACATTGGGCTCTTGCCATACTTTGGCTATTGTGGATAGTGCTGCTATAAACATGGGGGTGCATGTGTCCCTTCAAAACAGCACACCTGTATCCCATGGATAAATGCCTAGTAGTGCAATTGTTGGGTCGTAGGGTAGTTCTAGTTTTAATATTTTGAGGAACCTCCATACGGTTTTCCAGAGTGGCTGCACCAGCTTGCATTCCCACCAACAATGCAAAAGAGATCCTCTTTCTCCCCATCCTCGCCAACATCTGTTGTTGCCTGAGTTGTTGATGTTAGCCATTCTGACAGGTGTAAGGCAGTATCTCATTGTGGTTTTGATTTGTAGTTCCCTGATGGTGAGTGATGTGGAGCATTTTTTCATGTGTCGGTTGGCCATCTGGATGTCCTCTTTGGAAAAGTGTCTATTCATGTCTTTTGCCCATTTCTTCACTGGATTATTTGGTTTTTGGGTATTGAGTTTGATAAGTTCTTTATAGATTTTGGATACTAACCCTTTACCTGATATGTTATTTGCAAATATCTTCTCCCATTCTATCAGTTGCCTTTTAGTTTTGCTGATTGTTTCCTTCGCTTTGCAGGTTTTTATTATGCACAGCTTTAAACCTTGTGGCCTTGACCCTAGTCCTGATTCATGCTTGCCTGTGGGAGTTGACATCAGAGGTGAATTCCCTGGGCTTGCTGCTCAGCACTCCCTAGCCCAAGGTTTTCACCTGCCTCGGGCTCCTTCTGTATGTGATATTTTGAGCACCACCCTGCCTGACATGGATCTCCCAGTGAGTCAGAGCTACTGAGAACCCCTGCAAGTGAAGTTTACATAATATTACGGCTAAATCTTCATTTATTTGTTCACGCCTTAAATTATCACGGATGGTTAAGAATGGTGCCTCTAGAGCAAGACTGCCCTTGGGTCCCAATCCTAGCTCTATTACTTATAGCTGTGTGATCTGGGACAGGTTTTCATGTCTTTGTGCTTTGGCTTCTTCTTTGTGAAATGGATAGAATAAAAGTACCCATTTCATAGGTTTATCTGAAGGGATTAAACTAGTTAAAATATTGTAAAGCATTTAGGGCATGCCTAGAATGTAGTAAACACTCAATTAGTGTTCACAATTCTTACCATTGTGTTTTAAAAAAAGTTCTAGGCACAAAGGGGATTTTATATCTAGAGGTCAAGTATGAATTTGAGAGTGTTAACATTAATACTGAGCAGTAGTTCTCAAACTTTTCATCCCAGGATGCTTCACATCCTTAAAAATTATGTAGGATCCAAATAACTTTTGTTTTTGTGAGCTATATCTATTGACACTTATCATTAGAAATCAATACAGAGCGATTTTTAAAATATCTATTATTTAAAATATTAATAATGCCCTTTGTATAAACATAATGTTTATTGGTATAAAGTAATAATAACTGTTTTACAATAATTTTGTAAAAAGTAACTGTTTTACAAGGCAAAAATAACACAATGGTAAAAGTGGCATTGCTTCCCATTTTTTTTTCAAATCTCTAACATCTGGCTCAGTATAAGACAGCTGGATTCTCATACCGGCTTTGGAATCAGCCTGCTGTCATATCGCAAGTCCTGTCGCCGTTGGAAAACACTGTATACTCGTGAAAGAATTAGTATGAAAAAGAAAAAAATAATGACTCAGCGTTAGTATGAAAAGTGTTAAGACCTTGTGGACTCCCTGAAAGGGTCACAGGGAACTCTGGGGTACACAGATCATACCTTGGAAACTGTTGTGCTAGAGCATGTAAGAGTAGGGAAAACAAAAACAAAACAACAAGCTTAAGGGTTGGTCAGAAGTGCTGTAAATCCTGGGGCTTTCCTGCTTTGCAGCCAAGGGACCTCAGGGCTGTTGTGCTTACCAGAGCCTCCACCTGGCACATTCCACTCTTGCATCTTTGCATGGAGGGCCCCTTCTCTTTCTTCTTCTTCGTAGCTTAAATACCACCTCCTTAGGGAGATGGTCCCTGACTGCCCTACTGAAAGAGATCCCTTGTTATTTTGTAGCATAGCACTCTGTTGTTTCCTTTTTAGTACTGATCACAAACTGTAATCACATATATTTGTTTGCTGGTTTATCGGCTGCCTATCCCACCAGTAGACAAACCCCCTAAGGTCAGACCCCTGTCTGTTCTGTTCATCATTGTAAGAGACATCTGACCCCTCTCTTTCTTCCATATCTCATATTCAATCCATCAACAAATCCTGTTGACTCCACCATCAAACTATACCCGGAATCAGGTCATTTCTCACCTCCTCCATCCTGCCACCCTAGTCCAAGTCCATGATCTAGTCGTGATCTGTTAAATAGCCTTCTGAATGAACTCTCCCACCCCTTTCCTCGCCCCTTGCTATCTCATCAGCACAGCCAGAATGATCCTTTCTAAACAAAACTCCCTGCTCTGCTTAAATCTTTCCATTACACTTAGAGTCAGATCTAAAATCTGAATCATGTTCTATAAAGTCCAACCTGATCTATTTCTCACTTCTTCCTTTACGTTAGTCATACATTTTTCAAACACATCAGGCATACTTGCAGTCATTGTACTTACTGATCCCACTGATGAAAATACCATTCCTCGAAATGACTAATTGCTTCCCTTCCTTTAGGCCTCAGTTCAAATCTCAGTCATCTTATTAGAAAGATCTTCCACAGCTACTCTCCATAAAGCAGCAACCCCACACTCCCCAACCTTAGTCTATATACCTCTTCACCTGTTTCAGTTTGCTTATTAGCGCTTATTGATACCCAGCATGTTATATATGCTTTGGTTCAAATCTTTCCTCTCTCATTAAAATGTAAAATCTCTGAGCACAGGAATGTTATCTTTTTTTCATAACTACCTGTTTCCTGTGCCAAGAACAGTGCCTGATTCCAGTAGGCCATCGCATTCTTTCGTTGCATGCATGAGTGAAAAAGAGGTCGCTTGAATGCTATGACACTTGATTTCTTGTTCTACGTGATGCGGGAAGGTCAAAGGGGTCTTGTAGTTTTTGCTGCAGAATCAGGACAGAGAAGTCATTTCGCTCACCTCCAGGTCTGGGTCAGAGGTTCCGCGAAGATCTCCCCCCACACTCTGTTTGTGGTGACATTCGTTACAAAGAGCTTGCTTGCTTTTTTCTGAGGACTGTCATAGCTCCGGTGCCTAGCCCAGGGCCTTACCACATAGTGGATGCTTAAGCAGAGTTTGATAAATGATTTATTGCATGAGCAAATAAATAACATGGAAACCAAGGTTTCTAAAAGTAATATACATGGTAGCATCTGACTCTTGATTTCAGCTCAGGTCATGATCTCACAGTTCATGAGTTTGAGCCGCCTATTGGGCTCTGTGCTGACAGTGCGGAGCCTGCTTGGGATTCTCTGCCTCCCTCTCTGTCCGCCTCTCTCTCTCTCTCAAAATAAATAAAGCACTTCAAAAAAAGAAAAGTAATACATGGTTCTATGTATATTTAAGCTGTTGTATGAGGAAAGAGGGCTCTAAAATCAGACTCAAACTGGGGGAAGTAGAGGAGAAACAGAGACCATAAATAAGAGCGGCAGTCGCATATCAACTGATGAAGACTGGAGTAGAAAACAGAACAAAACACTTAGTAACTACAAACTATTTCTGGTCCCAGTTACATAGCTGATCTATAGCAAGTGCTATCATACCATGAATCGCAATTGTTCTTTTAGGAGCAAATCATATTACGGTTCTTTTAGTTTTTACTTGTTATCGATAAATAACAAATTAAAACCCACAGCAACATCGCTTCCTCTCAGCAATATATATTCTTTCGTAATGAACTGAACTGGCTAAGGAAGACTCTCCCCCCACCCCCTGCCACCCCAACCTGTGCAAGATGGCTCTGTGAACACACTTCAGTGAGAAAAATCTGGCTGGATCCAATGTAATCTACACTTCTTTATTGAGAAGAGATCATACAATGTCCTCAGTCGGCAGTTCTTAGCCTACCAAACTATCAGTCTATTTTGGGAAAACATGTCAGATTTGCTTTTATTCTCGTAAAAAGGGAAAAAAAAGCATTTTTAAAATTTGTAATGGAAAACCTACTAATCCTGGAGAGAATGCTCCTGTCTAGGCTCTGCGATTTACTAGCCATGTGACCTTGGTTAAATTATAACCACTCTGACTGTAATTGCTTCATCCAAAAAAAAAAAAAAAGAGGAATTGTAAGAGATAACTCCTGTGGGTCTCTGGCCCACCAGTTCCTTTCCCCAGCACCTAGAAAAGTGCCTCAGACCTGGAGCAAGCTTGATGAATGTTTCGAGAATTAGGACATGTGATACAGAGAAACTGTGATCTTTCATCTTGTGAATTTTCAGAGTATCCACTCCTAGCACATCAGTGGAGCTTAGAACATGTATATTAAGAAGGAAATGATTTTTTAGTAGTAATAAAAAGATTAAGATGATGCAATTCAGGTTGTGGGTAATTGAGACCAAATCACTTTTAAAATATATTATTTGAAAGAAATAAGTAGATGTAGGCAAGTCGGTAAATGTGACTTGTTCTTTCCCAATCTTCCCTTGAGAGGCTGGCCAGGCGGTTTTCAGTAACGTGCCTTAGTAAGGGATTTTCTTCACACAGAGGAGCACCCCAAATGAGCTCAAATCTGAAGATCTCAGGACATAGTTCTCAACATGGAAATTGGTGGGAAAGTGAGGTTTTGGGTCACTTGCTTTCGGATTCAATAATACACGTGTCACATCCACAAAGAAGCTCTCGCACCAGCAATAGAAGGAAGGAACTCCCTTCCGAGGTAACATCCTCCAGGAGAAGAGCGACTCCTGTGGCATTGGTAAAAGGCATCTACTGTCCGGCCCAACCAGAAAACTTGAGAGCCCTTCAGGTAGACACAGCACAGCTAGAAGGTTGTGAGCAGAAGCACTAATTAACAGTGGCTTCGTAGATACAAGAGTTTTTCCATATATCTTGATCTCTAGATAAGACCTATGAAAACTCTGTTTATGTCAATCTGCTACACAAACGTGTTTTCCCCAAGATGACCTTCTCACTCGCAGATATAAACCAGGTGGGATCTATGAGGCCCTCAGCACTAAATTATTCATCTTGCTGAGAAAAGAATACTCCGAGAATGTTCGACAGATGAAGCGTGTCATTCTCACGTATGAGAAAGTCTATTTCTGTGTATCCAACTGCTACTCATCATTCAAGGTCCAGCTCTCTGGTCAACCCTTTCTGTGAATCCTCCCCTAATCTCCCAGCTGAAGATGAGTTGTCTCTTCCCTTAGAACTCTGTTTCTCAGGGCGCCTGGACAGCCCAGTAGGTTAAGCATCCAACGCTTGATTTTGGCTCAGGTCACGATCTCATGGTTCCTGGGATTGAGCCCCCATCGGGCTCTGCACTGACATCATGGAGTCTGGGTGGGATTCTCTCCCTCCCTCTCTACCCTTCCCCCACTCTCTCTTTCTCTCTCTCAAAATAAAAAATCAAACATTAAAAAAAAAGAACTCTGTTTCTCTCTTGTGGCTTTGAGAATTCCTTCTTTTTATTACAGACACTGTGTTTCCTTTTTCCTTCCAGTTTTACTGAGATATAATGGACACATACATTGTATTAATTTAAGGGGAACAGCATAATGATTCAATATTTGTATATATTGTGAAATAAACACCACAATAAGTCCAGTTAACATCCATCACCTCATAAAGTAACACATTTATTTTTCTTCTGACAGGAACTTTCAAGATCTACTCTTATAGCCACATTCAAATATGCAATACAATAGTCTTATCTATAGCCACCATGCTGTACATGACAACCTCAAGATTTATCTTACAACTGGAACTTTGTACATTTTGACCACCCTCATGCATTTTGCCCACTCTCCACCCCTTCCTTTGGCAATCAGCAATTAATTCTTCAGATTTATGTGTTTCTTTGTTTGTTTGTTTTAGATTCCACATGTAGTGAGATTGGGCCTGTGTTTTTATTCCTCCACTATACCAAGGAGCCTCCTCAGCAGAGCCAATTGCCTGCCAAAGGCCTGTTTAGCATGCAGTTAATAGTGAAAAGGGAATGAATGAAACATTAATCTAATATTCAGAATTAACTATTGCCTTCTCATTTGGATAGAGTCTATTTGATACAGCTTTAGGAACTAATTATACAGAAGCCCTACGGCTTAGTAGCTGAAGTTAGACCTGGAAGTTGGGAGATAATTCTTACTGCTCATTTACTAAGGACCCTTGAGGAGAATACATTACTTATCATTTCTCTCCTGGAATACTAGAACTGAAGGTGTCCATAAAGGTTATTTAGTCTATTTCCTAAGACACCCAGAGGAAGAGAGATTTACACAGATCAGCATTGTATATTAATGATCCAGTCAGAGCAGAAGCCTGCTCCAGACCCTACTCTATGCAATACCAAGTGGAGGTTACTTTGGTGAGGGATTGGCTGGTGAGAGGGGCAAGGAAACTATCTTAGGACACAGAAATACTCTCTATCTTGATCTGAATGGTGCTTGCTGGAATGTATACACATCCCCCCAGTTCTACACTGAAGATTTGTACATTTTACCAAGTGTAACATTATACTTCAGGCAAAAAAAAAAAAAATTAAGCATTTTAATGAAACTGCATAGTTCCTCATCCATTATTTCACTATTGCTATTTACTTCTTTTTTTTAAACGTTTATTTATTTTTGAGAGAGAAAGAGAGAGACAGAGCGTGAGTCGGGGAGGGGAAGGGGCTTGAACTCTGAACGGCGAGATCATGATCTAGACCAAAGTCAGATGCTTAACCAACTGAGCCACCCAGGCACCTCCCTCACTATTGCTATTTCTTATATGTCCACAATTTTTTCTGATTACAAAATAATACATATTTAGTAAAAATTCCAATGTATCAGAAATGTAAAAACCTAGAAAATGATTACCTTTCAAAGAACCACTCCCCACAGAAAAAACAGAAAACATTGTGTTTACTATACAGCCCAGGTTGTATTTTTATATTAAAAAAAAAAAAACAGCAGCTCTTTTGAGAGCTTGAAAGTGCTACATGTTGTCACCTGCTCCATAATCTATAAGACATATTGAATAGTTGTGACATGCTATTATCTGTGACCACACTGTCCCCCTGCTTCTTAAGCTTCTTAAAGCCAGAGCTCCTTTTAATCCTGGACAAGCTTCGGTTTGCTCGTTAGTTTTTCCCCATTTCCAAGATTTGGGGCTTGTTTACTTTTTGGGTGACCTCTCTAGGCTACCTTTTTGTGTGTGTGCCCACCTCCCCAACTCACATTAGGGAAGTATTAAAATGTCACCAATTCTTTGGTTACAGAAGCTCCTAAAACAGATCCGTGTTACTGCTCTGTTTCACAAATTCATTGCCAAGCCCTACAGAGGAATGAACAAAAGGTATAACATAAGTAATCAACCCAGGAACCAAGGAAGTCTCAGGTAGGTATAAAGACAAGTCTCCCTGATAATAAACATATGGCGAAGTTTTAATTCCCTCATGCTGCCACTCATATCACAGAGGGGAAGCAATGAGTCTGTCTCCTTTTAAGTCCTACACATTGGATAAGGAGGTAAGGGATATCAAAATTAACTTGTCTGCTTTAGCTGGAAATTTAGCTCTTCCTCTTCCCTCTCTTGAACATTTCAGCCCTGAAACCACTGGGGTGGGGGTGGGGGGTTGCTGAGCACAGTGGGTGGCAAAGCCTGAGGCATCTGGTTTTGCCATAAAGCTAAGAGCTCAAGGCACAGTCATATCAAAAGGACACTGAACATCAAAATAAACAACGATAATAGGGACACAGAGCATCAAAACAAGCAATGCTAGCAAAGGATTATACCCCACTGAAAAATAGGAATTTGAGTCAATAAATGAGTAAGCCAAAAGTGTGGGGGAAGAACAGGATATTTACATAGTTTCAAAGTAACTCCCCACACAATACCTGTTAATGAAAAAAGGGGGAAGCAGAACTTTACAGACTTTGAGTGATCAGAGTAAACATCGTCAGTAAGCAACTGAAAATCATATGCCACCTGATCAGAGGCAATGAGAAGAACACGGCATGACTTCTGTGATCTTCCTGCCAGAGATGAATAACCTGGATCTAATTGTGAGGAAACGTCGGGAAACTGAGATCCAGGAATATTCTACCAAATAACTAAGTGCACTCTTCAGGAGCTTCAAGGCCATGGAAGCGTTCCAAATAGAAATAATTAAGGTTGCAAGCCCTGTGTGATTCTGAACTGTATCTCTTTGCTATAAAGGACATAATTGTGACAATTGGCAAAATCCGAATGGCGCTGGAGGATGAAATAGAGGCCCTGTATTGATGTAAATCTCCCTATGTTTGTGCTGTGATCCTGGGGGAGGACTTTCTTTTTTTCTTGGAAATATGACATGTTAAAAGTATTTGAAGGTTAGAAGGTATCATGTCAGCAACTCCTTCTCAAATAGTTCAAAGGGGGAGTTCTTGTAGCATATGTGAAACTGTCCTGCAAATTTGAGATTATTTCGAAATTAAAGGGAAAAAAATCCTTTTTCTCTTTTTTTAAGTTATTTTATTTTATTTTAATTATTTTCAGGGGGAGGGCAGCGAAGGGGAAAGAGAGAATCGCAAGCAGGCTCCTCACTGTCAGCTCCGAGCTCAATGCAGGGGTCAGTCCCATGAACTGTGAGATCATGACCTGAGCCAGAATCAACAGTTTGACTCAACCAACTGAGTCACCCAGGCGTCCCAACAACAACAACAAATCCTAATGTGACACAATGATTTAGGTAGTCCCTTCAGATGACATTCTGCTATAAGGCAAAATACCTTACCTGCATCTCCCTTCTGCTTCTCGAAGACTGTATGGGAGTTTGAAGGGCTTTGTCTGAATGGACGGAACCAGATTATGGGACATCATGATAGTGAGAAAGGCAGAGAAATCAGATCCACAAGGATTCCTTGGACCATCTGCTGGTCTCTGAGGCATTGTCTCGTCACTGGTTGCAGTTAATGTCTATAGTCATCTGGTCTCTGGGTGTGGTTAAACCTAGTGATGCTGATGAAGAAGCATAAAGCAAGCTGACAACCCCTTCCTTGTCACCCCCACAGTGGGATACGTGTGACATTCCTCAGGCATTGCTGGCTACCCAAGAACAAAGGAAAGGGGAAAACCAATGGTTGACTGATAGAGATCACAGTCATGCAGCACATGAGTCTCCATCAGTTTACATATGTCTTAGTGAATTACAAGAAAAAGGCAATTTTATCAATAGCTTAATCCCCAGAAACCTATAGACTCAGTTTCCTAGAGCCCTAATGTCACCCTCTCCTCCATAGTGATGTGGAGAACAAAGGCAAGGAGAAAATGTAAATAACATTGCATTTCCTTAACCTGCAGCCCACTGACAAATACTTGAGGCAAATACAGAGTATAATATGTCTCCAGTAACTCTGTAATGACTTAATGTTAATGCCTAACTAGAGGGAAAGTAGCCTTAGCTTGACAGTACAAGACCTCCTATCTTATGAATCCTCTTTAGCATATGGAAGTCCTTCTGGAGGCTTCCCTTTTGCCTTTCTCTCCCCCAACTCCGTAGTATATAACCATCACTCTTCACTGCCCAGTGCAGCTCTTCCTGCCCACGGATCCTGTCCCCATGCTTTAGTAAAATCACCTTTTTGCACCAAAGATGTCTCAAGATTTCTTTCTTGGCCATCAGCTCCGGACCTCCACCACTCCAAAACCCCATCAAAGGTCCCTGGATGTCTCCACCTTATTTGAGCTCTCACTAGTATCTCAGACTCTTCTGGATCTCTCTTCTGCCGTATCTTCTCCCTGGCCTCTGAAACAAGCAGTCCAGCCTCTACTATGGAGTTTCGCCTCCTCTTGCTGTATGTCACGTGCCCTGAGAATCAGCCATTTCTGAGATTTCCCTCTAAGAGGCAGTGCAGGTCTGCATGTGTATGGGCATCTGGCCTCTTGAGCTTCTTCAGATCATCTAAAAGTGCTTAACATTTAGGCAGAAATAATGTGGTGTGTTCTAGACCTGTTTGGGGGAATTTAGAGCTGTTTAGGTACAACAAATATCAAGGCCTCCTCTTGTCTAATCACGTTGCCAAATTTATTTTGACATGGTTGGTAGGGAGAGTTCAGCCCACTGGAGATCTCTTTCCAGAGTCTTATGTGGGAATGGGACATTTGCGCTGCTCATCTAATGCACCTCCTTTCTACAGCCTGAAGTCCAGAGTGAGAAGTCAGGACACTTGGCCTGTCCACTACCTCCACCCAACTGTGTCTCTGCCTTGATACCTTCCTTTCCCCCACCATCCCTTTGGCCAGGGAAGAGCAGACTTTCCTCCAGGTCGCATTCTTCAGTCGGCCCACTGTTGCCACAGACTAGCCATTCTTGGTGGGCCAGAATCTTTCATCCATGCAGGAGTCACCCCGGGGTTTAGCTGCTAAACCCTTTGGTATAGAGCTTAATTTCCTGCCCTGGGGCAATTCAACTGCAGCTTGATCTAAGATGTTTAAAGCAGCAAAGGAAAGATACCATATATGAGTCTGTTATCCCTGGATGTCAAATTCTCTGTAATTAAGACATGGAAATCAATAATCCTGTTAGAGTCCAGAGTCCAGGTTGGCCATATGGTGCAGTAAACAAAGGATGGGCCCCATGTTCTAGTCCCTGTGCTATCATTGAACCTTCTATCCTGTCAAGCTGGTTAACATTCCTGAGCTTTGGTTTTCTTACTGGCTAAATGGGAATATTAAGGATAAAAATCTAGATTTACAAAATACCTTTCTCGATAGTCTCTTGTTAAAAAGAATAATTAACTTGAATAGACATTAAGTGATGTATCATGATTCAGTTAAAAAAAAAAAACAGAGTTGGGCAGTAGGAGAATCATAGTCACCAACAAACTTTGTGACTTTAAATAATCACTTTCTTGGGGCGCCTGGGTGGCGCAGTCGGTTAAGCGTCCGACTTCAGCCACGTCACGATCTCACGGTCCGTGAGTTCGAGCCCCGCGTCAGGCTCTGGGCTGATGGCTCAGAGCCTGGAGCCTGTTTCCGATTCTGTGTCTCCCTCTCTCTCTGCCCCTCCCCCGTTCATGCTATGTCTCTCTCTGTCCCAAAAATAAATAAACGTTGAAAAAAAAAAATTTTTAAATAATCACTTTCTGGACCTTAGTTTCATCATATGTCAAGTGGCAAAATATCCATCTGTGCCTATAAGGATACAATAGGATTATGAGGTTTAAATGAAATGGATTTTTTTTAACATTTATTTATTTTTGAGACAGAGACAGAGCATGAACGGGGGGAGGGTCACAGAGAGAGGGAGACACAGAATCTGAAACAGGTTCCAGGCTCTAAGGGGTCAGCACAGAGCTCGATGCGGGGCTTGAACTCACGGACCGTGAGATCATGACCTGAGCTGAAGTCGGACGCTTAACCGACTGAGCCACCCTGGCACCCCAAATGAAATGGATTTTTAAAATGATTTATTTGCCATAATAATATAATATTATTAAATTTACCAATTTTTTCTACAAAATCATCCTTCGCGTCTATGCATAACACTTTGTCTATTGAGAATGATTAAAAATAGGGCTCTATAATACAGATTAAAGCCCCTGGGTAGAATCAGACCCTTACTGAAGTCTGCTCTAGAGCTAAGAGTATAAGAGGACTACTGCAAATTGACTCTCAGATGTCTGATTAAATTGACGATGGCCTATGAAAGTAATAAGCAAAATATTCAGGGAATGGTATATGATGGATGTACGTGGTGTAGGTGCAGAGGTTGGGCAGTGGAAGAATTTTAAGACAATAATCAAACCAACCAGAAGTCATTTTTTATTATTACCATGCACAAAGGAAGATAGTACCCCTTTCAGGATGGACCACGGCTCTCCCCACCCCCCCCCCAACTTGTTGTGTCTGTCTCTGTTCAAGAATAAAGATAGAGTGGCATCTGGGTGGCTCAGTTGGTTAAGTGTCCAAGTCTTGACTTCTGCTCCAGTCACGATCTCATGGTTCATGAGTTTGAGCCCCACATCGGTCTCTGTCCTGGCAGTGCAGACTGTGCTTGGGATTGTCTCTCTCCCCATGTCTCTCGCTGCCCCTCCCCTCCTTTTCTCTCTCTCTCAAAATAAATAAATAAAAACTTCAAGAAATTTAAAAAAAGAATAAAGATAGGACTTCTTCCTACGAGGAGAATCCACAGGCTAATGATACAATTGCTCTACAGACCCCACAGACTCACACACACACACACACACACACACACACACACACACACACCATTTAGCAATACCTGCTTGACCTTCCTGACCCAAGATTTAGAGGACCTTACAAGATTTCTGATAGAAGCTAGTCCATGAAAGTTGGAGCTTCACCATACTAACTTGCGGTGTAATACGGAAAGATTAAATCTAGAGAGACAAACGTCTCCTGGAAATGTGAAGAACTGGTTTTGATTGAAGACAAAATTATATAAAACTCCTTTTATGTGGGTGACCATCTTTATGACTTGCGCTTGCTTCATATTTTAGTTTTGAAATATTTTCTCTCATTGCTTCTCACTAAGGAAACTATTCTTTTTGACTTCCCATAGTTGAACCAGCTAATGAATCATTTATAACTTGCCGTTAACAGCCAAGTTCTAATTTTTGTATCTGTGTATAATTTCTACGTCTTTTCCAGTCACACTTACAGGATTTTTTTCACTGCTCTAGGGGTTCTTTCAAATCGTCAGAATCTGCAAAATGCAAGGACAAAACCTAAACATGAAGCTGTAAACTTTCTTATAGAAAGTAATTAATCACTGGATGTTTTTAAAGTATTTTTTGAAAGGAATAATATATATTTGCGTGCTTATTGGAGATTTCTTGGTTTTATGTCAAGTATTATATTTTTCAGTTTTTTCCATTTGTTCACTTATCGTGTCCATCTTCCTTTAAATCGATAAACATATGTATGTTCTATACCGGTTTTTTCTTTAAAAATTTTTTAACGTTTATTTATTATTGAGAGACAGAGAGAGACAGAGCATGAGCAGGGGAGGGGCAGAGAGAGGAGGAGACACAGAATCCGAAGCAGGCTCCAGGCTCCGAGCTCTCAGCACAGAGCCCAACGTAGGGCTCAAACTCACAAACTACGAGATCATGACCTGAGCCAAAGTTGGACACTTAACTGACTGAGCCACCCAGGCGCCCCTGTTTTATAGCCGTTTTAAGCACTCATTTGCTAATTCCAGCACCTTGGTAATCTCTGGGTCTGTTCCCATTGTTCCCCTCCACACCCACCACCTCCTGTATATATATATATATATATATATATATATATATATATATATATGGAGAGAGAGAGAGAAGAGAAAGATATATATTATATGCTGGACATTAGAAATGCTTCATTTTTAAGAGTCTGGATATTTTTCTTTCTGGAAGGAGTGTTGAATTTTGTTATGGAAGTGACTGAGTGGCAGATCAGCTAGATCCTTTGGAGGCTGTTTTTTAAGCTTTGTTAGGTGGGATTTAGTGCAGCCCTTAGTGGAGAATGAGAGTCTGGCTGGCTCTCAAGGGAGAGCTCACAGCTTGCAGCAGGGTCTCCTCAGAATGGTGGGGCTCTAGTCTCCCAGCACTGTGGGAAATCCAAAACCTTCCAGGAGCTCATAGCCACGCCATACCTCTTTTCTTCTGGGGTGGCACTGAACTCCCCGGTGCATGAGTGTTGGATTTGGCCAACAAGAGGACCGGCCACTAGGTAGATTTCTGGAGGACCTTCTCTGTGCAACTCCTTCCTTCTGACACCCTCTCCCACAGTCCAACGTGCCTACCACCAAGTTCAGTCTCTACTCCTCAGCTGAGTGAAACTGCTCTGTTTGGGTTCCCCTCCCTGCACTCTGTCCAAACAGGGTCCCAGCCTAAAGGACAGCTGGCCATGGACTCAAAGCATTTTTCTTCTCTTAGGTGTCATACTCCTAGCTGCCTGTTGTCCTATGTCTGAAAACAGTTATACTTCCTATATTATGCTCACTTTTGTATCTATCGAAAGTAGGAGTCTAGGACTGTCAGTATCAGTAACAAAGGCTAGTTTTCTTGCCTTTACCTCCGTTGTTTGAAATGTATGCATATTTTTTTCAATATTTGTTCTTGATTTTTTTAGAAAGTATTACATATGACATTGTTTTCCAAAATATGTTTCATGAAAAATTAAAAAGACTCAGCATTAAAATAGCTTGGGAATGCATTTGTCTTGACAGCAGGACATCTCAGAACCATAAAAAGCTAATACGGATTGTAAATTTTCAAGAGACTATATTATTTGCATTTTTCAAATTCATTTGACCACAGAATCCATTTTTAACAGATTGTCTTATGGGATTACTAGACAATGGACCACTTTTGGGTAATGCTGCTCTGCAGGTGCTATTTATTAATTTTATCAAAAATGTATATGCCTAACTAAAAAGCAATCATTGGTTACAACTATCTTTTAAATTAATTTTTAGATGGCAAATAAGCTTAGCTTCTCCTTCCTCTCCTAATACCCTTCCATCCAAAATTATTTCAGAAAGTCCTCAAAAAATACGTGGATATGTATGTATACATACACGTAGGTTCCCAGGGGTGAGTTTGCAGGTGGGCCCTTCCATATTTTATGTGTCATGAAAAGAATTTTAAAGGGAGAAGTGAAACTGTACATTATGAAAACATGTATTTCATTTTGACTTTTTCCCCCCCAAAAGATAGAGCGGATAATTTTTTTTAGACATGGTAAAATAAAGTCAGCATTTTTCATTCTGCGAAGTTATCATCCTATCATGCTGTTTGATAAATGAGATGTCACTAAAGATGCAAGAATGATTGGCCGTCAGTAGCGGCAGCAGCTGCCAGATCTCGTCTTTACCATTAATAATTCAATCATTTTAAGTGTTTCTCGCGAGCAGTCCTCCTCCTTCAACACACTCACACAAAGCTCTGGGTGCAGCTGGTTGGGGGCAACTGCCCACCACCACATGTCTAAGAATTATACGGAAACAGCAGAGAGGCAACAGAAGGGAAGACAATTGACTCGGTGAGACTCCAGGCGTAGGGTGCCATTTGGCTCTTTCATTAATCTCTGTCCAGCAGCTCCCTTCTCTGGACCCTGGTTTCTCCAATGGCACAATGAGTTCTTTGGACTGAGTGATTTCAGTTTCCTTCTGGCTCAGTTCCTGCATTCTACAGATCTTGTGGAAGAGCACCCCATTAACCAAAAAGTGGTAAGAATGCCATTTCTGTAAAGCGTTGCCTCTCTGGGCTGGGAGAAGAAGAGATGTGTTCTGAAAAACAATAGAAAATATGACTGTCAAGCAATTGATGGGTTTCTTTTAGCTTTAGACCTGGGAACCAAAAAATTCTTACCCTTCAAGTTTGGCCTTCAGGGCTTAAATAACTCCCCTAATCACAATCAATTTGTCATCTGTCAAAGACTCACGTTATAGTTCTGGTTGAGTGACAAAGGTGATGGCTTTTCTCCTGGAACTTTATTCCATGTTAGCTTCCTATGGATGGTAGAAGATTATAAGACAGGAGAGAGACATTCTCACCAGAGATACAATGAAATTTTGCAGAGAACCAGAACAAAAAGATTTTGAATCTCTAAATGAAACCAGGAGAAACAAATTAAGTCATTCTGATTTGGGTTGCTAACAAAGGCAGAAAAAGAAAAAGCCAGTTGCTGTGTTACTTCTCCATAAGCCAGGCTCAACACAAAATCCAAAAAGATTCCTTGATACAGCTCTACATTACCTTCCATCGCATTATTGATTTCGATTATAGCAGGAGGGAAGAACCGAAGATCAAAGGTTTTGTTTTACCTGGAGCTTCAAATGCGTCGGAGAGCGTATCTATCTATAGGACCATTGTATATGGACACCCATGGGATGCTTTGTGCTCTTGTCCTACCCAAGGGCCAGGTGAACCTGAAGAGTTGCGGGATGTGGTCCCTGGGGTTGTACTACCTTAGGCAATGTATTTACCTGGAGCTATGGAGAGCAGTAATAGAAGGAGGTCCTGATGGGAAACTGGTGCTCTTAGGTGGAAATACAGCACTATGTGTAGGCCTGAAGGCAAAGCAAATCCATAAAGAGGAAAGGAGTCTAAAGCAAGGAAGATGGGGGTACTTGGGTGGCTTAGTCAGTTGAGCGTCCAACTTTGGCCCAGGTCATGATCTCATGGTTCCTAAGTTCGAGCCTGGAATCGGCTGGCTGATGGCATCACAGAGCCTGTTTCGTATCCCCTGTCCCCCTCTCTTTCTGCCCTTCCCTGCTCATGTTCTCTCTCTTAAAAATAAATAAACGTTAAAAAAATAACAAAGCAAGAAAGATGAGGGACAGAGTGGAAAACGGAATATGAGGTGGGTTAGGGAAGGAAACTGTGAGGCAGATACCCATTTTTAAGTATTGTCCCGGTTAACTAGTCATGGGCCTTAAGTGGGACTTCCCACTCTTCCTTCTACTCCTGACTTGCCGACCTCTTACTTAGCCTTAGAAGGGGAAGAAGAGATGCCCTTTCCTTTTGCTGGGCGATGGGGTGCAGCTTTCTAGTTGTGCAACTTTTATAGAGAACAGTGGCTCAGCACACAGACATGGCGAGATAGCCACTTCCTAACCACATCATCTGGGACAAGTTGCTTAATTCCTTTGAACTTCAGCTTCTTCCGCTGTAAGATAAGGATCATACATTTAATAAAAATCAAAGAGGGGAGGATAATAACCTTCACTATGGGGTGGTGATGAGTATTAAATTAATGAATAGAAGGAAGGCACTTAGCACCTGGCACACCACAGTTAAATGTTAGAGCTGCTATAATTACCTCCTGCTCCTTGTAGCTCCACCTATGTCCAGCTATCCTGAGTAGCTCCCAGGATACAAGCTCCAGGAGGGCGCAGATCATGCCTTTCAAGTTCACACCTGCATTGCCAGCTCAACAGCGTGTCTGGCACACAGGAGCCCTTTATGAATATTTGTTTAGTGGATAAATGATCAAACAAATAAAAAGAACTTCTGATAAGCACTCCCGGGCAGCCTGGCTCAGTCTCTGTGAGGGAGGTTTGGGCAGCCACCAAGCACTAGGACACTCCAAGGTGAAGGGTCTTGACCCTGCCTGGTTTGGCCGGGGGCACTGACACATGCCTGAACGTTCACTTTCTATGTCTCTCGTTAGGCAGGTACACGTCTTTGCTTTTTGTTACTATCTCTAGCACCTCAGTTCAAGTCTTTTTTATATGTGTGTGGGAGTGTAGCATGTATCCAGTTTTGGTATTCTCACAGAAACATTTTTAAACTCATGGTGCTGGGTCAATAGAGTAGTAATGTTACTTTATCCCACCTCGCATGTCATTCCCTAAAGAGAGCAATTACAGCTGGTATTTCACTTCATCCGCTTTTCTATAATAGATAGTATATGTACACAGACAACTCATTATCCCGACACACATTTTTCCATCCTGAGAGTCAGCCTCTCAAAATCTGTTTTAAAGCCCTTCCCATGGAATGACTGACACATTTTAATAGATCTCTTGTGGGGTCTCACTTGGTATGCAAGGAAAAGAAGGAGTAGGTGGGTGGATAAAAGGAGGCCTGTCGGTGGTGATGCACACAGCAGGCTCAGGAGCTGTGTTGGGGGAGAATGATGTACAGGATCAGAGGAGTCACAGCAATGAAGGAGATGGGAAGCAAGGCGGCTAGTTGCCAGCCCGCTTTCACAACATGCTGTTTCTACTTCTTATTATAGCATACACCACATTTTATGCGATTTTCTTTTTTTAGAAGTTGTTCTCCACCACTACATTGTAGACTTGATGATGTAGACCCTGTCTTATTCCAAGAGTCTAGCAGTCTTTGGCGCATAGTAATTCTTAAAAATTTTGAATGGGCGATTGGCTAAGTGGGTGGATGGTTGGATGGGTCTTAAGAAGAGATTATGAGAGGGAGAAGTTATGAGAGAGGGAGAAGAGCGAAGGAAGTTATTAAGCAGGAGTCCTCAAAGTATCGAGTACATCTAGCACTTCCTAGGGCTGAGTCTCCCTGTGATAGGACCGAGAGAACCTCTCCCCTGAGACGCAGAGGTTGGAGGGAGACATAACCTTCCATCGGAAGGCTGAAATCAGTAAGATAGAATAGGCCAAATATATCACTGCTTGGGAACCAGAATCAGCATCTAAACCTGGAATTGGAGGCTGTGGCCTAAAATAAAAGTGGGAAGAAGTTCAGGGTCCTTACTGGAAACATATTGTTGTCTCCTTAGATCTGATGTGTCTGTCTTAGGGCTTATCTTAGGGCTCTTTTTTATAGTCAGGTATGAGGGAGATGCTCTCATTCCCAGAAGCATCTTTCAGATTCATCCCAGGCATCGGGGATGGGAGGTACCAAATTTCAGAGCACATATCCCATCCCATACATTCTCATGTCTAATTTCTGAAGCTGAACATGATTTTGGCAAGAGTCCAGAGGGTCTTTGACAACATATTCAGGTCACTCATATTAGATTCCGGGATCTAGGAGATGTACAGAACAGGGTCTTGACTAAGCAAATGGACCAGAAAGTGGTAAGAATGGGTGGACAAACATAATAAGGGAGGGTGGTTAGAGTTGCAAACTGTAAAAACATAAGGTTGACCTCGAAAGACTCAAGGTCACAGGCCTCCAAGATTTAACAGGTCCAAGGGCTTCTTGTGTACCATCTCCCATCCTAGATTCTTTCCTGACACATTCCCTGTTCTGTTGTGCAAAGGAGACTATCTTTTACATCCTCTTAAGACTCTCAGGCTACTCTAGGAAATAGCTACTGAAGAGGTGGTTGTTCTGGGCATAGGGAGTTTTGGGGGCAGAATCAGTACTTAGTTTCAAAACAGGTAGTCTGTCTAGAGGAGGCCAAGCATGCACGGTCTGGATTGATTGGCCCATCCCACTATCTGCAATGTTCTAGGGACCTATTGACCATTCCAAGTTGTTGTTAGGCTAGGAGAGGTATGCGATGGACAGGTTAGTATGAATGCACAAGTCTAAGCATGAAGGACACTTTCCAAACCAAGAATTTAAACTGAGGGACAGTGTCGGAGATCAAATAGCTAGGCAGTCTGTGAACATAGATCGTTTTGATATGTCTTTTTGATATAGATGGGTAAGGATAGGGTTTAATACCTACAAAATATGCCACGTTGATGAGAGCATTGAACATTATTAGGAAGGTTTCTTGGCCATTAGGAAGCAGAGTATCTGAAATGTATCTTTTGGACAGGGTCCTAGGATGTTTGAGATGAGGAGAAATGCAGGTCTTCAGGCCTCCCATTCCATCTCTGATCCAAGAGAAACTATTTCAAATACTTGTGTGTTTCTGAAGCACGCTGATAACAAGCTACCAAAAGAACTCAAGATCATATTTATAGCCTTTAATGGATTTTGATGGCCTGACTGGTTAGTACAGTGTCACAGCTTCTAGGTGGGGATATCTCTTATTGCCAGTCTCTCCTGAACCCCATCCTCTGGAGTTGCCTTTAGCGGCTATGCGTTTACATCAAATACTGCAATACATATGTACAGTGGTTGTCTACTTTGGATAGTCTTGCTTTTTAGAACTGTCATGGGCTAGATGACTACAGAGTATTCTAGAAAAAAATAATTTCTCTAGGTGTGGCAGTCTCAGTCATCTTCCAGTTTGAGAGTTTTTGCAATGGGGTTTCTGTGTAACAGGTTTGCTTTGAACAAAGACAATGGAGAATTTGAATCAAAGAACATGGACTGCTTAGGATAGGTGATTTCCATGGTCAATGCCCTATAGTCAAAGACCACCAGAAGCCTAACTGTAGTTGAACAAGTTGGGTTTATCACTTGAAGTGAGGAGGGCTGCCCACCATGAGGAACTGTGGGATGTCTCAGTAAGAGGGTGTCAGAGAGAACTCATAGGATTTGGGCTTTGGTTAGGCAATCTTGGAAAGAGTTTAAGGAAATGTGGGTTTGCTCTGGATTGTGTGTTGTCAGAGGTGGGCACAATTCTGTTTTTCTCTTTCTCACCAGGCTTGTCACAATGTTGCCACAATGTTGCAGGTTATAAGGGTCTTGTTTGAGTCAGGGAGCATAATTCACTCTGATATTTCCAATGAAGAGACTTTAATGAAGGTACTTTCAGACATATGGGCCAAGTTAAGGAAAAAAATCAAGTGAGGCACCTGGAGACCAGCAACGATGGCAATCCATTACCACCACCACCACTGCCATCCTCTCCATAGTTGACAGATACAGGGAGTAATTACTTTCACTGAAACCCCATGAGAACTGGGACCCCAGGAGAGGGACTGACCTCTAGAAAGTAGAGTTTGGGAGACATAAAACAACAGTAAGTAATGCTTTAGTGAAGCAGGAGGGCTGAGGGAAGAAGTATCCAAACTTTTTTCTCTCCAGCAAGTGCCAACCAGTACACAGTGCCAACGATGCCCATCTGTGGAGGAGCTTAGATTATGAAGCCAGAGCTTCCTAGGGCATGTAGTAGGGCATTAAAAAAGCAGACAATCGCTATGGGGGTGGAAATGGATAGTAGAAAACCAGAAGAGCTTCCATACCAAGAGATAGCAAGGTGGTGGATTGGGGTGGGCAAGGAATGATCAAGACATAAGTCAGTTTATAAACCATGGGTGTAGATACTGTGGAAGGACAACAGCAGGTATCCTCAGTTGTTGTAAAGGGATAAAGAGATACAGAGAATTGATGAAGGTCAATTATTCAGGTTCGAATGTATGACCAACACTGCCTTGCCAACCCAATGGAATTTTTAAAACAAACTTTGGGGGGCGCCTGGGTGGCGCAGTCGGTTAAGCGTCCGACTTCAGCCAGGTCACGATCTCGCGGTCCGTGAGTTCGAGCCCCGCGTCAGGCTCTGGGCTGATGGCTCAGAGCCTGGAGCCTGTTCCCGATTCTGTGTCTCCCTCTCTCTCTGCCCCCCCCCCATTCATGCTCTGTCTCTCTCTGTCCCCAAAATAAATAAAAAAAAAAAGTTGAAAAAAAAAATTTAAAAAAATAAAATAAAAAAAAAAACATAAACTTTGGGGTGAAGATCAAGTCTGAATATCATTTCCACAAAGTTCTTTCTTATAGAAAAGCTAGGCCATCAGAAGAGCCGGTTGATTACATTTGAAAGGTGCAGGGGATCGAGGGTTCAATATGGCTTCAAGATCAAATAGGAGTATGGTTAGGCCTCAGAGCGTAACTCTTCTTAGAGAAAGAGAAGCACGAAGTGGATGGTTTTGCCCTCATATTTGGGGTATCACATACCACTGGATTGTTAGTTAAAAATATGAGTCTCAAGGGCAAGAACTAGCACATCAGGGAAAGGGGTAAAAGGTGTTAACCTGTGATAGAAATGACAAGGATTTTTGATTCCAGATCTGAAATGGTTTTCGAGGAACAAAACTTTCACTGTAGGAAAAATACCAGAGCATCTTATTTAGGGATATTTTAGGGACACTTGGGATTTGTTTTAATCAGATACGGTAAGAAACACACACATGGAAGCACGAAAGAGGAGATTTATTGTATTCTTAGATCCCTAGCACAGAATGGTTAGGATGCCATGCAGGAGGACCACATGGAGAAGCATCAGGGTCAGTCAAGAGGCAGAGGGAGTGAAGGAAAAATGCAGACAAGAGATTTTAGTGTGATTTCTGTAAGAAGAAACAGGTGAATGAGGGTCAGCAGGCTTAGGCTTGGCTAGTTTGAATTTCAGTGAGCTCTGGGATTTAGGGGATGTTTAGTTACCTGGATGTGATAGTTAATTTCATGTGTCAACTTGGCTGAGTCTTTGTGCCTAAATAGTTGATCAGACATTATTCTGGATGTTTCTTATGGAGGGTTTTTTTTCCTCTTTCCTTTCCTTCCTTCCTTCTTTCTTTTTTGGTGAGATTAACTTTTACATCACTGGATCTTGAGTATAGCAAATTTTTCTCCATAATGTGGGTGGACCTCATCTATCCAGTTGAAGGCTTGAAAGATTGACCCCCCCCACCCCCGAATAATAAGGAATTTGCCCACACACTGCTTTTGGACTCAAACTGCAGCTCGTCCTTAAGGGTTCAGCTTGCCAGCCTGGCCTACAGATTTGGATTACCAAGCCTCCATAATCAAATGAGGCAATACCTTAAAATAAAACAAGTCTCTCCCCCACCCCTCTCTAATACACACATACATCCTTTGGTTCTCTTTCTAGAGAAGTCTAATTCCCTGGACCTTGGGTAATTAGGGCAGATGGGCAGTGGCCAAGAGTGAGAGAGCTCAATAAAGGAGGAGGTGGGGGATATGAGCTCTGGGTTGGTTGGTTTGCATTTGAAGTTATGGGTGTGAGAGGGAATTGGCTAACCCTGGGAACAGCAGTCCCTTGAGGATCAGCAAGGTCCCAGATGTCACAAAATACCAAAATACGGAGAATAAAGACATACAGTTAATATAAGTGAGAAAGGGGGAAGTTATGGGAAACTGGTAGAATAGATTGGGGACCGTACATATCTTTAAACCAAGATGCCTCCATAGTGGGGACGGAGAAATCTCTACCATGGGCAAGACAGGCAAGGCTCTTGCTCTCAGTGCCCTTACATTAGAACGAAATGAATGCCTGGAGACCAGCAGTGGGCATTTTCAAACGTACGAAGTCTACTAAAAGGGTGGCAGAGAAATAAAATGCCTGATCATGGACTGAGGCTGGTAATTAAAGTAGAAGGAGGCTTGGCCAGAGGGATCTAAGCACTCAAGAACTCTGAGCTTAGACCATTTATTTAGAACAGACCCTTTCGGGGCAGGTGGGACAAAGCACTCTTGAGTGACTCCCTCAGCACCATGTTTATCCAGACCAAGATGGACTTCCTCCAAATAAGCAGAGGAGCAGAGCACAAAAGAGTCCCTTGAGATAATGCTACCAGCACAGGGACCAGGTTGTGACCCTAGGAGGAGTGAGCCAGGTGGGTTGGGGGGTTGCACCACTGACTGGACACTTTAAAAATGCACTGCCTTTTAATGAATTTATCAACAGCTTCTATTATTTCATCATGCTTTGTCTAATCTCTGGTACAGGTGGATAACTGTCTACCAAATTAATTTCCTCTAGCAATTAATATTCCTGGGCAGAGTGTGGCCACATTTTTCAGACTGTTGCAGGTACATGTACCCATATGACTGAATCAATGGAACGTGAGCACAAGAAATTGGTCTTGTTTCTAGGCAAAGGCTTTTAAGAAACAGGAGTGTTTCCTCCATGTTATTTTCCCATTTTATGGCTAACTGGGATGGCACCCCCCAGGGTCATCCTGTAAACCATAACTTGCAGATGGCGAATGCATTGTCAGCATGGGTCCTTGTATGATTGTGTGGAGGACAGCTGATCTGCAGAACAGGAGCACCTACTCTGGACTATTATGTGAACCAGAAACAAACGTCCACTGTTTTAGAGCCGCTGTTTACATTAGGTCCATTTATTATCATGACCCTAACTGATGTAAGGGTAAATGAAAATTATTTTCTCCATTTATAAAGGGCAGAGAAACCATTTCCCTCTTTCTCTCTTTTCTTAGTATTTCCTCGGAGACATGATAATCTGAGTTTTTGCTCTAACCTTTGGAATAAAGATAAATCTCACTAGGGATTAAGCCCAGTCTCCTCTACTTATGTAAAACTGTACCTTCAGAATTAGCTCAGAGGCCTCACACAAGATGAACAGAGACTGTCACAAGCTTCAGCCCCCTTGTCTCTCAAGGAGATAAAATAAGTCTTAAGTTCTCTTTCTACCACTTTACTGTACAATTTGAGTTAAGTGCTGTCCATATTTGGTGGTCACTTTTCTCTACCATGTGTGCGTATAAATCTATCCATGGTTCCTAGGTAATAAATTATGTTTTCCCCCTCTATTCTATATTGGTATAAAAGGGTCTGTTGTTGGCAGGTTGAATTATTTCTCTATCACTAACTAGAAATTGATTCTAGAAGTGGGACTTTGCCATAACAAAGGCCTAAAATATTTAGATTTGACTTAGTGGTCAAACATCTGCAGGGGAGGAAACAGCAGAGGCTAGAAAGACAAAAACACATGTTACACAACGATGAAACTTTGGTAATATTGTCACCTTCAGTAACTTGGAAGCCAGAACAAGAGTCTTCTAAATCCGCAGGTTAGAAAAAGCCAGAATGTCTGCACATGCATTGTATGTGTTAGTGCATTTAGCAAGGTATTATAAAGAAGACATAAACATGCAAGGATTGGCTGGGTTGAAAGTACAAATAACAGTGATAGGAATCTAGAAGTTTGGGTCTGAAAAGCCCACTGCTTCTGGACTTTAAACAGCAAGAAATATGGGGGCATTTGGGTGGCCCAGTTGGTTAAGCATCTGACTCTTGATTTCAGCTGAGGTTGTGATCTCATGGTTTGTGAGATCGAGCCCCGCATTGGTCTCTGCATTGACAGTGCACAGAGTCTGTCTGGGATTCTCTCTTTCTCCATCTCTCTCTCTCTCTCTCTCTCTCTCTCACTATACCCCTCACCCCATTTGCACACTCTCTCTCTTAAAATAAATAAATAAAAAAAAACAGGAAGAAATAAAAAGGCTTTTAGTGAAGAAGTTCTATAAAAATTCTGGCTAATCAAATGAAGAATTTCAGTCCTGTAACACAGATCATATTAAAGATGTTCCTTTCTTGCCAATGCCTATTGTTTTAGAATGCTATTCTAACTTGAACAAATTCAGCAACATTCTTAGGAAGTAAAGAAACACAGCCAGCTGGAAGGAAGAATTTTGGGTTTGGTCCTTAGCATATAGAATTGACAGGCAACAAACAGATCAAAAAGAAACTTATTGTTTGTGAGGAAAATGCTTTGCTAAAAAGAAATAACCCCAGGGGCACCTGGGCACCTGGCTGGCTCAGTCAGTTGAGCGTTTGACTCTTGATTTTGGCTCAGGTCATGATCTTATGGGTTCATGAGATCGAGCCCCACATCAGACTCCTTGCTGACAGCATGGAACCTGCTTGGGATTCTCTCTCTCCCTCTTTATCTGCCCCTCCCCTGTTCAGTTGCACACACACTCCCTCTCAAAATAAACAACTAAACATCACAAAAAAGAGAGAGAGAGAGAGAGAAATGATAAGCCTAGCTTTAAAAACTCTTTGGCTAGAACTCTTTGAGCCTCCAACTTTCCAGACAGCAAAGCCAGGGGCATGGAAAACAATATGTTAGGGAGTTCTTCCCAGAAAGCAGGTCCAAGGTTTATTAAGAATTTCCTCCACAAGAGAACAAGAGTTCTTTATAAGACCCATTCAATCAGTATCTCATCCTGGCCACAGACCACTGCCTCTGGAGTCGGCCATATTTCTTTATCCCAAAGAGAAACTTGTATTAGGATGTCCTGCCCAGGCCTTCCTGTCCAAGCCTATATGGTGGTAGGAATTCGTCACCCAACCACAAGGTGCCATATCCAGAATGGCTGGAGAGCACCACGTATCACTAAGGGATCCTGACCTTGGAGATGGTAAGATGGGACTTTGAATTGTCTCCCTTGGGAAGAAGGCAAGTGGAACTTTGAGGAACAGATGGGTCAAGAAAATTTTAGCAAGTTTTGCTCCATGTGTCCCATTCAATCCTACTTTTTTCCTTCTTCAAGTTTTCACCAAATACTTAGAATATTTTTCAAAACTTGCAGAGATGGCTTTGCTTTTATTTTTATTTTCTTCCCCAAACACAAGTACATTTTAAGGCAAGAACAAAAGTTTGGGATAAACTGAGATCAACACATCACATTTATTTGGGCAACTAAGCACAGCATAGGAAAGACACCACTAGTAAAGCACTCTTTTTAAGTGAGCATCATGCTTTAATTTCTTACAATTGGGATTTGACTCTGAGTCCTAATAGTAACTGATCTATTTTCCCCATTTTCTGCTTCCATGAAGGAATCCAGTTTACTCAGTATATACATAGACTGTTATTTATTTTCAACTCCAGTGTATTTATGCAATGAGCTACAGAGCAAAAGAAAGCCACTGTGTCCTCACGGAAAATGCATTCTGTTCTTCTTCCACTGTGGGGATGGGGCGATCCACAGTTGTGCTGGCTTAATCATGCCTGCACCTGGCAATCAATCACTCTTCTGGAGACTGCATCCCATCAGGCATCGGCACAAAGAGGACTCTTGCCAGGTAGAATCAGGGGCAGAAAATGCAATTCCAGTCTCTGACAGTGATTGAACATAGATATGCCAGGGCTTTGCTTGGTATCCCTGGACCCGAAACGTGCACAGAAAAGTTGCCAAATGCATGGCTCATACTTCATTCCGAACAAGACTGCCATGCTATTTTAAAGTTCTTACTACACAATTTATCCACAGCTAATACATGGAAAACAAAACTAGAGTTATATGTTCTCTGGGGGAGGTATATTACAATACGAGTAGACTGCAAGTAGACAGTTCAGTGGCAAAGAATTGGGCCCTGAATGCCCCACCCAGTGCAAGAGTTTTCTAAGAGGAGAAAAATTTTCACAAATTTAAGCCTCTCCTCCTGTATGTACATCATCCCTCAACTGCCCACCTCATTTTGTCCCCTCCCCAAAAGAATTCATGGAAACCTTGGTCCAATCTAAATAGATCCTTCCTGGCTCACAAAATCACAGGATGTTGGCATAGGAAAGCTCCATGAGCAATTTTACTTCATCCTCTTGTAGGACTGGAAAACTAAGCACAAGAATGGTGAAACTATTTATCCAGTTTCAAACAGCTAGTAAGTATGGGATTCGGGATTAGAACCCCCACCTCACATCTCCTGGTCCAGGGCCTTTCTCTTGTTTACAAACACTTTTCCAGTCATATTCAGATTCCTGAATGTTGGTAGACATTTTATCAACTGAATCCATTAGGTATTAACTACAATTCTAAATTTTAACACTGCTGAAAAGACACGTAAGAGGCAACCTCAGTGCTCTGTTTGAAGAGAAGCAAAGAGTGCTCCTTAATTCTGTTATGAATTGCATCCTTTATACTTGCAGATCTTCCCCAAGCAAAGATTTGTTGGCTGATAATCTGGAATGAGAAGTATTGCCTTGTCAAAAGAAGAAATTTATCATGGAGAGAGGGATATAGTAATTACAGAGCTACACATAAATGACAGTTGTGTGAAGACTGTTAAGGTTGATAATTATTCACCTAGTTATTTCATTCTTCATTCATTTTATATGTATATACCTGTGATGTTTGCAAGATATTGTGCTAAGGTTTATAGGGAACACAAAAGCAAATAAGGCCATGTCTCCCCTCAATGAGCTAGCTTCTGGTCTGTTAAGAAGAATCAAGTAAAGGATATTAAAACATGGTTTTGATTCTGTGGAGGAGAGAAAACTCTGATGTTTCTGTAGGGAAAGGTTAGCTGGCATGTTTTCCCTATGTATCCCTTTAAAAAATAGCTTTATATATTTTTATAGGAAACAATTTGATACATTTTCACATGTGTAGGCATCCATGAAAACATCACCATATTCAAGAGGAAGAACATATTCATAACTTCGTAAACTCGCTAATGCCTTTTTTAATCCCTCCCTCTTGTCACTCCTTGACCCTATTCCCCAAACCCAGGAAAACCTTGACTGCTTCCTGTCATAGCTATAGATTAAGGTGCATTTTCTATGATTTTATAGATAGATTCCATTTAAAATGGAATCATCAGATTATTTTTTTTCTTTGGCTATTGTCATTCAGCATAATTTTTTTTGAGATCCACCTATATTGTTGTGTGTATCAACTAAGTAATATCACTAAGTAATATTCTACTGAATATGTATATTTATATTATTATATGTAATATTATATAATTATTCAATGCAATGATTCTATATCTACATATCTGCATATCTATCTATATCTAGATCTATATCTACCACAATTCGTTTATGCATTCATCTGTTGTTAGAAATTTGGGTAGTTTCCAGTTTGGGGCTATTAAAAATAAAACTGTGGCCATTCATGTGTAAGTCTTTATTTATGTGGACATACGCTTTCATTTATATGAAGAAGTGGAATGACTGGGTCATAATGTAGGTGGATGTTTAATTGTTTAAGAAACTGCCAAACCGTTTTCCAGAATGTCTCTGCCATTTTCATTTTCACCAGCAATGTATGAGAGTTCCAGTTGCTCCACATCCTTGTCAACACTTGGTATGGCGAGTCTTTTTAATTTCAGCTTTTCTAAAAGTACCCATTTATTATCCACTGATTTACAGAAAGGCTGATAGCTTCTTTGGGAAAAAACCTTGAACCCCATCTACCATTTGTGTTCAGAAATATATGCCTGACACTGCATAGTAGAGAAACAAGATGCACCATTGGGGGGAAAATAAACTTAACATAAAGGAAAAAAGAGTGTATCACAGGAAAGCAGACTTAGCAACAGAGTCCAAAGAGACTGGCATTCCTGAGGACTATGTGTTGGTGTGAACAGAACTGATCTTATTCTAGTTTTGCTAACATTATACATATGCACAGGGGAAAGAGTTACTGCTTCCCTGAAGTCTGCAGTACCTGAGGCATGCAAGCCAACTTGTTAAGGGTCTCTCCTGTGCCCAAAAATCACAGAAAAGTGTCCTTTTCCCTTCCTAAAAGTGATAACAGGGATCTCTATGGCTGAGCTCTTCCCATTCCACCATCTTGGATATGGTAGTTTCCCAACTCTGCCAGGTCCCATGTGATGGCAGTGGTGTTGGTAGGAGCAGCGTTCCAACTCCAAGTGACACCACTGAAGAACTATCGGGCTCAGGCTGGTTAAGGGGATGATTTCTAATCAAGACCTGATTATGGAAACATGACAACAGCCTTGAGGGCAATTGACTGTGATTTTCCTGTTGTGTTTCTAAAACAAAGGAGAGGGTCAGAGTCATTGACATTTGGTAGAATAAATGAGACTACCTTGATACTTACTGGATGTTGAGCCTAAGACACTCAAGTAACACACACAAGTAGCCGTAAAGCCAGGGAGAATTAAAAAGATCCATAAGAGATAGATAATGATAGCAGACACTTTGTGAGAACTTAATGATGTGTCAGGTAACATTCAAAGTGCTTTAAGTAGATGAACTCATTTGGTTTCATAACACAGGGCCTTTATATTATGGGTGGCAAAAGCCAAAAAAAGAAGACAAAGTGTCTTCACAGAAAATCTGTGTTCTTCTTCCAAAACTTTGGGGATGTACTAACACAGAGATGTATTCACTTTATCATGACTGTAATTGTGAGTTGTTGTCAAGATTATCACCATTTTACTGGTGAAGAATCTGAGGCTGACCGGCTTAAGTGAATCGCCTAAGGTTATATAGCTAAGAAGTGGCAGAGCCAAGATTACGATCAGGGCAGTCTGGCTCCAGAGCCCCTGCTCTTCAGCACTCTGCCATATTGATTCTAGAAAGAAATGTAAAATTCTCCTCTCACTTCAGAGAAACGTAACATTATTTTTTACAGAAGAATAAGAATGGCTTCGTGCAAAGTACAGTATTCTAAATTATCTCTTTGAAAAATTATGAAAGTAGAGAATTGGAAGTTTGTAAGAATTAGAACAGGATGGAGAGCATTTCTGTCTGACATTTCAATTGTGCCAATGATTTTGTATACATCTTGTTCACTCTGAATTTGAACATAATCAAAATGGAAGCAACCTGTACATACAAAGCTGGATTGACTTATTAAGGATCCATATGTATTTTATGAACTCTTATATAACACATATTTGAGTTGTATCCTTCTCTCTTCTGGCCATTTGGGCCAGCCATTTCTTTACTACAGCATGGTGGGAGAAAGCACATACTAGGGAATAGAATTCCCTGGGCGGGACCCCTTTCTGGCTCCCCTACTTTTTAGCTGAGAGGCCTTGGATATGCTGTTAATCTCTTATTAGAATTATGAGGAGCCTGAGAATTTACCTACTTGCAAGCTAACAAGTTAGTCTGGGACCATTTCTTGGATTCTAGTAGAACACATGAGACTCATGAGTCAGAGACAAAGGACTTCATTACTCTCAGCAATAGCAGTAGCCAGAGCCTCAGCTTTTGTGCCAGGTCCTGAGACCCAGTCCTTATGGGGTGATGCAAAGAGTATAAGAGATGCTTGCATGTGCTATGGGTTGTTACAGGAGAGCAAGCTTGAATGTAGAAAACCCAAATGTTTTATAAGGGGCAATAAGCCTGCCTAGCCTTTGCCCTGAAAGGGGAGTTACCTATGTTAAACTGGGCGAAAACAAACCTGCCTTTGCACTTGAGGGAGACACTATCCCTATTTTCCAAGCCTGTTTGCTATACAAACGTCCTTTAAAAGACAGTCTGGAAAAATGGCAGCCACTTCCTCTGTTCACAAGATGTACAGGAACACGAGAGACTCATGGAGAGTTGTCTCCCCATACATCTATGTGCACAATTTATTCCTCTGTAAAAGGGGATAATTACCAATCTCCACAGGGTTGCTGAAGAATGTAATCAGATTATATTTGAAAAGAACTTAGAAGGGTATCTGCCATATTTCAAGCACTCAGTCATTGTAGCTCTTGTTGCTATCCATTAGTATTATTCATTAGTATTCACTAGTATTATTAGTGTTATTCATTAGTATTCATTAGTATTATTTTCTCCTCATCCCTTCAAAAAAAAAAAAAAAAAGTTGGCAGAATCTCATGTGATTGCAAGAAGTCCTGCAAAGGATTCCTGGGGCTTGTCTGTTATCCACCACTCTAAACTCTTGCTCCCGTTCGATTTTCTATACCTTAAATGTTTCCTTCCATATTCTCCAGCCTCTGTGGCTTCCTTTGTTCCCAAAACATGACCTAGTCCCATCTCATTTGCTCCCCAAAGAACAACAAATGGAATATTCTCCCCATAACCAACTTCCATTGAAGGTTTGGCTAGAATAAATCCTGCCTAAATTTGACTATTGGTCATTGTCATTCTAAAATTCTTCAGCTGTGCCTTTCATCAGGGGATTACTTTCCTCCAGTACCAGCCCCACCCTATTCTACCACCACCAGTGGAAAACCCTTGCTTTTACTTTATTATGCAGGGTAATTTACTGCCTTTTTGTCCCAAGTCTAGCCTGGGGCCTCCTTTTGTAACTAAAGATCCATTAATGTGTTTTCCATATGAAAAAGTGATTTATTCCTCTCAGTTAAATTCTGCAATTTCCCTAGGACATAGAAGTGATTAAGGTCAAATTAAAAAAAGACAAACATTATTTTTCCTTCTAACTCAAAAAGAAGCCATTTAGAATTGCTGCAACATTTTAAAAACAATTCGGAGAGTTTGTTCAACATGTTTAGTCTCAGTCTTTCAAATAAAAATCCAGGGTTCCAAACATTTAATTGATTTGTTCAAGAAAAGTAGCAAATCATAATGAAACAACACCTGGATGATTCATAGTACATACATCATAACTTCTAGTTCATATTTCTTTTTTCTCTTCCTTTCTTTAATTTTTTTTAACATTTATTTATTTTTGAGAGAGAGAGAGACAGAGCGCCAGTGGCAGAGGGTCAGAGAGAGAGGGAGACACAGAATCCGAAGCAGGCTCCAGGCTCTGTCAGCACAGAGCCCTACATGGGATACAAATTCACTAACCTCCTGATCATGACCTGAGCTGAAGTCAGCCGCTCAACCCACTGAGCCACTCAGGTGCCCCTCTAGCTTCATATTTCTAAATCTAAATAGGATAGAACAATGTCTTCTCTATTTCTTCTTACAATATAATTGAAAGTAAAAATATTACTATTTGGGAATCAAAGAAGTAAAAACTACTTTTTTTATGTAAGGTACTTCTTTGTTATTATTCTTCAGTTACAACTAACAGAATAATAGTGTCAATTATTACTCATTAGTACACTATTTTAGTTTAGTAAAATGCAACATCCATTACTCTTTAAAACGGAATGCTTTCCTTTTTAACCTTCCTATAAAAGATACTGATATTTCTTAAGTAGAGTCATTTATTTTGGCGTATTAAGGTTGGTTGAGTTTCTTCATGAAAATGTTCATACCACCTACTCTTTTGAGTATTTAATGAATAAATTTAATTTTTCCTACTGTTCAAAAGCAATCAAAACAAAACATTTTTTACATCACCATTTTAATGAGCTTTGCTTTAATGATTAGTTCAATGTGAAATTAGTCATACTTAACTGAGTTATGAAAATAGAAAATATTCAGATACCTAAGTTAGGGGTTCACTGGTATTCAGGTACAACAAGATCCTGTTTAAAAAAACTAATCTAATGGTAACTTTCAATTATTTGGGAATCAAAGTATTCATTATATTTGTTTGTTTTGGAAAATAAGGGGAAGGAAGGAGGGACTATTATCAGGTGACTAGAATAAAACAGTTTTAACCTTTATCTTTTGTCCTAAGAAATTTTAGGCCTTCTTTAACTAGTGGCATATATATATATATATATATATATATATACACATACATGGAATATATATATATGGAATATATCTATGGAATATATATATAAGGAATATATATATGGAATATATATATGGAATATATATATGGAATATATATGGAATATATATAGGCAACATATATATGGAATATATATAGGGAACATATATATATATGGAATATATATAGGGAACATATATATATGGAATGAACATATATATAAGGAATATATATATATGGAACATATATATAAGGAATATGTATATATGGAACATATATATAAGGAATATATATATATAGAATATATATAAGGAATATATAGAATATATATAAGGAATATATATTATATATATTTATATATTATATATAATATATAAATATATAATATATAAATAATTATATATCTATATAATTTATAATATAATTTATATTACATAATATAATATATATTAATATAATATATTATATATTAATATATTATATATAACATATATATAAATTTATATATTATTTATACACATACTTATTATATACATTTATTTATATAAATAAATATATATATATATGTATATATAAAAGCCACTAGGTAAGGAAGGCCCAGAATATACATACACATACACATACACATACACATACACATACACATACAAATGCATATGTACTTTGATAATTTACGTAGACCAGGACTGGTCTCTTTGGTGCCATATTCCAAAGTGGACAATCCTAACTCACCTAAATTTCACATATCTAATAAGGGGCAAATTAATTGTTTACTTTTCTCCTTTTTTATCTTATTTTTTTTTTAATTCCAGTTGGTTAACATACAGTTTTATATTAGTTTCATTTGAACAATATGGTGATTGAACACTTCCATGCATTACCTGGCCTCATTCCAGCAAGTGCACTCCTTAATCCCCATCACCTATTTTCATTCATTTTTCTACCCACCTCCCCTCTGGTTACCATCAGTTTGTTCTCTGTAGTTAGTCTGTTTCTTGATTTCTCTCTCTCTCTTTTTCTTTCTCTTCCATTCCACTGTATATACACACCACATCTAATTTACCCATTCACCAGTCAATGGACACCTGGGCTCCTTCCATATCTTGGCTATTGTAAATAACACTGCTATAAACTTAGGGGTGCATGTATCCCTTTGAATTTGTGTTTTCGTGTTATTTGTGTAAATACCTAGTAGTGCGATTGCTAGAGCCTAGAGTAATTCTATTTTTAACTTTTTGAGGAAATTCCATACTGTTTTTCACAGTGGTTGTGTCAGTTTGCATTGCCATCAACAGTGCATGAGGGTTCCTTTTTCCTCCACATCTTCGCCAACACCTGTTGTTCTTTGTGTTGTTGATTTTAGCCATACTGATAGGTATGTGAGGTGGTATCTCATTGTAGTTTTGATTTGCATTTCCCTGATGATGAGTGATGAGCATCTTTTCATGTGTCTGTTGGCCATCTTTATGTCTTCTGCAGAGAAATGTCTATTCATGTCTTCTGTCCATTTTTAATTGGATGAGTTGTTTTTTTGGTGTGGAGTTGTATAAGTCTTTATATATTTTGGATACTAAGTCTTTATCAGATGTGTCATTGGCAAATATCTTCTCTCATTCTGCAGATTGTGTTTTAGCTTTGTTGATTGTTTCCTTCACTGTGCAGAAGTTTTTTATTTTGATGTAGTCCCAAATAGTTCATTTTTGCTTTTGTTTCCCTTGCCTCAGGAGATGTATCTAGAAAGAAGTTGCTATGGCCTATGTCAAAGAAATTACTTCTTGTGTTTTCTTTTGGATTTTTTATGGTTTTAGGTCTCACATTTAGGTCCTTGATCCATTTTGAAATTATTTTGGTGTAAGAAAGTGGTCCAGGTTCTTTCTTTTCCATGTAGCCATCAAATTTTCCCTACATCATTGGTTAAAGAGATTGCCTTTTTCCATTGGATACATTTCCCTGCTTTCTTGAAGATTAATTGACTGTATTGTTGTGGGTTTATTTCTGAGTTTTCTGTTCTGTTCCATTGATATATGTGTTTTTTGTTTTTTGTTTTTGTTTTTGTTTTTTTTTGCCAGTATCAACCTCTTTTGATTACTACAGCTTTGTAATATAACTTAAAGTCTGGAATTATGATGCCTCCAACTTCACTTTTCTTTTTCAAGATTGCTTTGGCTATTTGGGGTCTTTGTGATTCCATACAAACTTTAGAATTGTTTGTTCTAGTTCTGTGAAAAAATGATGTTGGCATTTTGATAGGGATTGCATTAAATGTGTAGATTGTTTTGGGTAGTATACACATTTTAACAATATCTGTTCTGCTAATCCATAAGCATTAAATGTCTTTCCATTTCTTTGTGCCATGTTCAATTTATTTCATCAGTGTTTTATAGTTTTTAGAGTATAGATCTTTTATCTCTTTGGTTAGGTTTATTCCCACGTATCTTATTTTGGGCACGTTGTAAATGGGATTGTTTTCTTAATTTCTCTTTCTGCTGCTTCATTATCAGTGTATAAACATGCAACATATTTCTATACATTGATTTTGCATCCCATGACTTTAGTGAATTTGTTGATCATCTCTAGCAGTTTTTTGGTGGAGTCTTTTGGGTTTTCCATATATAGTATCAAGTCATCTGTAAATAGTAAAGTTTTTTTTCTTCCTTACTGATTTTGATGCCTTTTATTTCTTTCTGTTGTCTCATTGCTGTGGCTAGAACTTCCAGTGCTATGTTGAATAAAAGTGGTGACAATGCACATCTTGTTGCACTTGTTGAGAGGAACATCTTGTTCCTTACCTTAGGGGAAAAGCTCTCAGTTTTTCCCCATTAATGATGATGTGAGCTGTGGGTTTTTCATACATGGCCTTTATTATTTTCAGGTATGTTCCCTCTAAATCTACTTTGTTGAGGGTTTTATCGTGAATGGATGTTGTACTTTATCAAATGCTTTTTCTGCATGTATTGAAATGATCATATGGTTCTTATCCTTTGTCTTATTGATGTGATGTATCGCATTGATTGTTTGCAAATATTGAACCACTCTTGCAGCCCAGGTATAAATCCTGTGAGATCATGATAAATGATTTTTTTAATGTATCGTTGGATCCAGTTTGCTAGTATTTTGTTGAAGATTTTTGCATCTATGCTTATCAAGGATGTTGGCCTATAGATCTCTCTTTTAGTGGTCTTTATCTGGTCTTTATGCTGGCCTCATAGAATGAATTTGGAAGTTTTCTTTACTTTTCTATTTTCTTTTTTTTTTTTTTTGGAATAGCTGGAGAAGAATAGATATTAACTCTTCTTTAAATGTCTGGTAGAATTTGCCTGTGAATCCATCTGGCCCTGGAATTTTGTTTGTTGGGAGATTTTTTTTTTAATGTTGTTTCAGTTCCTTTGCTGGTTATCAGTCTCTTCAAATTTTATATTTCTTCCTGTTTCAGTTTTGGTAGTTTATATGTCTCTAGGAATTTATCCATTTCTTCTGGGTGTCCAATTTGTTGGCATATAGTTTTTCATAATATTCTCTTATACTTGTTTGTATTTCTGTAGTATTGGTTGTTTGTCCCCTCTCATTTGTGATTTTATTTATTTGAGTGCTTTTTTTTTTGATAAGTTTGGCTAAAGGTTTATCAATTTTATAGATTTTTTTCAAAAAGCCAGTTCCTAGTTTCATTGATTTCTTCTATTATTTATTTAGTTTCTGTATCATTTATTTCTGCTCCAATCTTTATTATTTCCTTCCTTCTGCTGGCTTTAGGCTTCATTTGTTTTCTTTTTCTAGCTCCTTTTAGTGTAAGATTAGGTTTTTGAGGCTTTTTCTTGCTTTTTTGAGGTAAGACTGTATGGCTATAAACTTTCCTCTTATCTACTTTTCTCCTTTTAACAGGAAATTGGAAATCACTCCAAGGCCTAATAGATACACCTAACACAATCATCTGGGAATAAAAGGAACAGAAAGGGGGATATTTGCAGCTATTACACTTGACAGCTATAAGGGGTAAGAACACATGTGAGCTCCTTAGTAAAGTTATTATAACTTTTGGTAATTAATCACAGGCCTCTGTAGTATTCCACAGTGATGTTATTTAACGGTATTTAACTACTTCTTTAAAGAATTTAGGAAGCTTTCAGTTTACACACACACACACACACACACACACACACACAGAAAGATAAACATAAGCACTCACATGGATGAATATGCAAACACAAATACCATGGAACAGCTAAAAATTAATTCAGATTAAAATACCAGAAAGTACTAGATATAAGAAGGCAAAGATGAGGCATCAAGAACATGAGTGGTGGTGGAGGTGACAATGATGATGTACTGATGGGGATGATGGTTGTTACTGTTTAGTTGCTTACCACAGTTGGTCATGATACTCAGAAGTTTACCTCAAAGGGGCTTACTACATTTGAACATTACATTTATCAAGCTCTCAGATTCTTGTATCCAAGTCAAAGGAAGGAAATGAAATAGGCCAAAGGTGAATAGAATTTAGAAATTTAAAAACAATTGGAATTTGTGGCAAGAAGCAATCTGCCTAAATGTGATTCAAATACCACAGACTCTCACCTTTGTTACTGAATTTTCATAGATATTCTTGAATAGATAGTTCTTCATTTCTTGTTTTTCCTTACAATCACTTACAGAAGCTTTAGTTTTTTTTGTTTTTTAATAATGTTTACAAATTTCACTGGGAAGTGTATCGCTATAGCTACTCATGTTGTCACACCAGAAGTCTACCTTCTCAGAGCACTTTTTAATGAATATACGGTTGATCCTTAAACAATTAGGGGGTAGGGCCACCAACCTCCCATGCATATAACTTTTGACGCCCTCAGAATTTAACTACTAATAGCCTCACTGTTGACTAGAAGTTGACTGATAACATAAGCAGTCAATTAATGCATATTTTGTATGTTATATGTATTAGATACTATATTCTTACAATAAAGTAAACCAGAGAAAATAAAATGTTGTAAGAAAATCATAAAGAAGACAAAATACATTTATAGTACTATATTTATAAAAAAAACTCCATATATATGTGTACCCAAGCAGTTCAAAGGTCAACTATATTTTGCAATGTTCTATAACATACAAAAGTTGAAGGTGTTTAAGAAATATACTGGGGTTTTAGAAATGTATTGATTTATTCCAAGCCCAGACAAATTCCAGTTGGACATTTTGGTTTCAGTAATCAATCTACACAATCAGGCTCGGCAAGGGTGATTCAGGTAATTTATTACAATAACACAAATCTCCCACCATGTGCCTATCTTGGAGAGCAATAAAGACGAAAAAAAAAGGTTGCTTCCCTTTCTTTTTGTTCAATTCAAATCCAAATGCTCTTGGCTAGTTTAATTAAAGCTAGAAAAAAACTCTGAAATCTCCAGATTTCATTTTAATCAATAAACTCAACATTTTTTCTACTTAAAATTTATTTTTCTGAGTTTTATTAAAAATAAAACAAAGTGAATGTAATTAATGACACAACTTTCTGTAGTTGGGACACTAATCTAGAGTGACATGTCTGTGAAACAGAGATGAAACCAAAAAAAAAATTCAAGTAATCTTTATGTCAGTTAGGATTAGTTTTGGCTGCTTATGAGAGGAAACCAAAATAATATCTACTTAAACACTTGGGATTTGTTTTTTTTTTCTAATGCAAAAGAAGGTGGAGGAGGTTGTCCAGTGTTGACATGAATGCTCCAAAAATAATTAGGATCTCAGATACCTTCTCTCTCTCTGCATATGGCTCTCATCCTCAAAGCCATTGGTGATCCAATCCAACTACTGGAGCTCCAACCTTGTCCAAAACACACATAAAAGAAAGAAAAAAAGCAAAATGAAAGAAAGGTGCACCTCCCAGTGGTGTGAACTCCCTTTTCTGGAAATACCACAAAATTATAATAGGGTAATGCTTCCATTATCATCATATTGGTCAAAACATAGTTACATAGCTACACATAGCATCAGGGGATGCTGGGAAATGTAAGTTTCAGATGGACATATTTCCAGTTCAAATAAAAGTGGGATTCTTTTACTGAGAAAGAAGTAAAGGTTTTTGGATAGGCAATTAACCACTGTATGACAATCTGAAAAATAGATAATCATCCATACAGAATAAATGTACAGCTGAGGTTTCTTTTACCCAAATAACTCTGTCAATAAACCTCTGGGAATTTTAGCTGCTGGTAGACCTCACACAGGCCAGGGCCCAACTGAGAGTTAAGCAAGCACTCAGGCTGTCGAGTCAGGCAGAGTTGGGTTCGCATTCTCTGTCTATGCTCGGTAGATGTGGGAGTTAATTTTCCTCAACTGTAAAATAGGGCTATCAAGGGAACTTGCCTCAAAGGACTGTTGTGGGTGAAGAGAATGTAGGACAATCCCTGAGGACTGTGCCTAGTATAGGGTGAGCCCTCTAGGTATGTTAGCCACTGTTATTCTCTACTACAGCTTTCTTTGTCATTTAACCCATGTGGCTTTTAATGACTTGAGTCAAAATAGATGTCTAGTCCTAATCTAAGCAGAATAAGACTATGTGTCCTATTCTATGTCTGACATAGAGCCATTGCATTGCTCAAGGGATATAAACAGAAGTGTCCATGCAGGTTAGTTACTCACCTCTCTGAGAGGTGCACAGACATTTCTAGAACATGGTTTCTATTTGGCCTATAGTCAATGCTCAGTAATCCTCATGTGGATAAACAGAGTCCAGACATGTGGTCTCACTTATAAATGGTGCCAATGGTAGCAACTGGTCAATACACTTTGGGGACTAGCTTCTAAATGTCCCCGGTTACTGGCGGTAGAGGTTGGTCTTTCATCTGGAAAACAGACTATGTCTAAAGCATTGCATTTAATTTGATCTTCCTGAAGAGATTCCTCTACTTTAGACATTGTATTTAATTTTAATTTCCGGAAGAAAACACAGTTGTAGAAAACCTGAGACAGCCAGGATTAAGGAATAAATAATGCTGTATTACTACCCTCTATCCTCCCCGGTGAATTTTCTATTTTGGAAAGTGATTTCAAATTCTTTACAGCCTCTGAGCTTCATAAGAATCCAGCAAGTTCGGCAGGGCTGGGGAAAGGATCATTTTCCTTGTTTTGCACACGAGGAAACACTCAGCTCTAAGTGGCCTACATTAAATCATATGGATTTCAAGCTGCAGAGCCAAGACCAGAATTCAGGCCTTCTGACTGCAAGCCAGTGCCTTTTCAGCTCTGCCAGAAAGCAAATCAGCGGGGAGGCTGCTGAACAGCTTCTGAGTTGTCAGAAAACAGAGTTTGCAAGTGGCTTCTGAAGCAGTACAGGTGACAGCAGGTGAGACGGGGCAGCTGTTTTTATCAGATTATAATTTTGTGTTAGAAGCAGCCATAGAACATCCTTCATTTGCCCTCGAGGAGTTAGCGAGGTACACCTTCCTTTCATTCCTATCTGAGGTCTTACAGGGACATGGTATCAGAGCAGTGTGAATTGGCACTTGTGATTAGCAAAATGACTCCCAGGTGCGAAGTGCCAAGTGCTCGTAGGGAGACAGAGAATAAAGCAACGGCGAGCTTGTTCCCTTTTTCATTCCTGCAACAATGAATCCCATATGATTAAATATAACCACCCGATACCTGCAATCCTGAGTCAGCCATTAGGGACAGGAATGTGAATAATAGGCCACAAAAGTATCAACCGTTTCGATACTGAGGAGGCCACAGAAGAGAGAGAAGCACTATGACAAGCATTGTTCTAGAAAGTTACTGATAAAGTGGAATGAAAAGAGAGGGAAATGCTGTTCATTTTCAGAATGGTAATATTCGAACTGGGCCTTGAAATATGAGGAGCTTTTTCCATTGAAACAGGAGGCAAAAGGGCATAATGGACATGGAGACAAGATGACATCTGTCATGGTCAGGGAATTTTAAGTAGTTCAAAGGAGCCTAGAACATATGGTGTAGGGCTGGAGGTGGCAGGGGAGGAGACGGGGGAAGAGAGCTGGAAATGGGAGGTGAAGTCTGAAAGCTGTAATGGGATCTAATAGCAAGGCCAAAGTGAAGGGCTGGGGAATTTACACTTTATCTCGCAGGTGGTAGAGAAGTGTTTAATCAGGGGAGGGACGTGATCATATCTGCGTTAGAAACAATTCTAAAAAATGGATGCTTCTTCAGTAGCAAAGCTCTTTTTGTATTTCCTTTCCCTTAAATTTGCTTCTACTTGTTTATGTATTTTTTTCAGTAGTTTCCAGGCATCCTGGAGATACCAGTGCTCTTTCAAACCAGTCAGTGAGTTATCTACAATGGTTAACCTGGATATTCATGACAGACCATTAAATATCAGTGCAAAGAGCACTGGGCCATGCACTATGCAGTCACTCAAGTGCACACGGAGGGGACTGCTTTGCAGCTGCCATGCCACAAGCCAGAGCACTCTCAGGTATGTCCATGTCCCTGGGCCCTCATGGGCCAATTTACTGCAAATAACCTCGCTGTGCTTTATATGCAAAATCCTAGGCTCTGGCCTCCAAGCTGACAGTATTAGCTGGGTAAGACAGATATTGAGAATCAGTAGCAGAAGGATCCTTAAGACTTCTTATAGCAATAAGCTGCAGAGAATCCCTACTCAAAGTTTAACATTAAGAAGCTGTGCTTCAGCTGGCCCTGGGAAGAGTAAAGGTTAGTTACTTGTTAGGAAGAGGAGGAGGTGGAGGAGAAAAGAAAAAAGGGCTGCTTTAAGCAGCCTAGAAGATAGAAGATACCTGTTCAACTGGTTCTATGGTCCAATTGAATCAATCAGTTTGAGCAGAGAAAGAAATAAGATCAGCTGAGTAAAAATCTTGGTTTCAATGATTTAGTGTCCTGGACTGAATGACTGATTTCTGGTTAAATTTTCCGGCCAGTTTAGTGATGAGTTGAGTTTTATGTACAGTCCAAACAAGACAGAAGTGGGCATCTGTGATCTGTTTTATGCAAGGCAATGTCTGATTTTTTTTTTAATGTTTACTTATTTTTGAGAGACTGGGAGAGAGAGAAAGAGCACTCATATGTGAGTGGGAGAGGGGCAGGGAGAGAGGGAGACACAGAATTGGAAGCAGGCTCCAGGCTCTGAGCTGTTAGCACAGAACCTGATGCGGTGCTTGAACTCATGAACTGTGAGATCATGACCTGAGCCGAAGTCGGACACTTAACTGACTGAGCCACCCAGGTGCCCCGTAAGGCAATGCCTTTTATATATTTTGAGATAAATCTCATTCTACAATGTCTTACTGACGGGGTTTCCTATCCTCTTTTACTTAGAAAGAAAATATCTACATTTTTTCTATGTCCTCAAATCGACATTGCCAAAGTTTTGTTTCCACAGTGTTCATTCAAGTGTCCACTCACTGACCACTTAATCTGCTTTGGGCAACAACAACAATAATAACTAAATCTATATAGCATTTGCCAAGCATTACTCTAAGTATTTATTATTTACTAATTTGTTTAATCCTCCCATTAATCTAGAGGATAGGTTTTCATAGCAAATAGGAAAATTGGGGTACAGGGAGGTGAAGGAACCTGCCCCAGTCACAGTGCTATGCACGGCAGCGCTGCAGTATGAAGCCAGGCATCTGGTTCTTCCAACTTCTCACAGCACATCCTGGTCAAAGGTCAGTACATGACAAGCACTAGAAATTGGTGGAGAATCAATTATCTCAAGGGCAACGTGTTCACCTTTATTGTCCAATCTCTTTTGATTTTCTTTTTTTGATAACTCAACTGAAAGCCCTTTTTTAACAGATTGGAGAAAGTGCCAATTTGATGTTAAGATGCACTATGTGTGAACAAAGGGCAACCAGTCTGTGTCCTTATCCCAGATGTCACACATGACAAAAGATTTCACAGCCAGGGGTGATTTTCATTAATTCTATTTTACCTGTTTCTCATCCACGCTTTGTTGCAAAAGATATCTAAGTGGCTAAGCATTTAAATGTCGTTTATTTTAAAATGTCTGCCTCACATGTCATCCTAAATGTCATGACAAAGAACGTGAAAAGCTCTTCTTCCTCCTTGAAAGGCTACAGAAGGAAACAGCAGGATCACACACTGTCTGAGCGATCACATCAGGCGGGGTTTACGTGTGAGTCTGCTAGTGCTGGAATCTTCTATGCTTTCAGACATTCTGATTTTAGGGCTCTGGGACTCTGAGCCATTATTCTCTTCTGTGCCAGAGAACTGGAGTCCCGTGGCACAGAATGATTGAGATTAAAAGGTAGGGAGGCTCTCCTGATCTCCTCTCTCCTGACCTGGAGTCCTGTACATGTGGCTTTCTCATCTACTGCCCCAGACTTCAAAACTACACTTCTTCACTCTGTGGTTGAGATATTAAGCCACTAATACCTCATGAAAGATGTGAAGAGGGGAGTTTATTCGAGTATGGCAATCTTAGTGTCTCTTCCACATTCCCTTCGAACTAGGAGTATACTGTCCCAGGCCACAGCATCAACCTTCCCAGAACCAGGCTTTGGTAAGCTATTTGAGAAGAAAAATAAATTCCTATGGAACATTCTGAGTGTATGATTTACAACGTTATGCAAAAAGCCAGTCTTGGTTCTTTTGCAAAGCTTGGATCAAGGGAAGTGAAATCGAGTAGGAAATTATCCCCTCTGGCTCCTGTCCTCACCCCAGAAAATCCCTCCCTCCAGCCCCATTAGCAAACAGCTGTGTCAGTCCCTCAGCACAATGACTTTTTCTCAGTTTTTCTTCTTTCATCCTGTTCTCAGGTATGCCTGCCTTTGACCATTTTCCTTCATCTGTCTACCCAGTTCTCTCCTTGGTGTACTCACCCATCATTACATAAGTATTTTTCTCAGTAGAATTACATAAGTGTTTTTCCCCATAATGATTTATAAATGTTGTTGTTAATGAAACAGTGATTAAAATGGAAAGATAAGTCTTATAAATGGCTACACTTTCAAGATGTGAAAGGTGGGGAAAGCAGGAGCATGACACAGTGAAAGTACTCTATTGATTGCCTCTGGATCTCATGGTTTATCAGTCAACCATGCGATATGAGCAGGATGTACTAAGCATGCCATTTTATTGGCCTGGTGATTTTATTAATCATACTGTTCTCCCTTGCCTGTCTCTCTCTCTCTCTCTCTCTCTCTCTCTCTCTCTGAAGGCTAAAAACGCCAAATAGTTTCTCAGTATTTCTCAAGTACTGTAGATTGTGGTAGCCCTTGACCCAATTCTAGTCAGTAAAAGTTGAAGGTAGTCTACTGGAAGATTCTAGAGGAGGTACTTGTCTCCATGTTAAGAAAGAAGTACAGAAAGAAAAAGGTACTGTCCCTACTTCTACCTACTTCTCAAGGTGGTTGTGTGATGACATGATGGTTGGAGCAGCTGCAGCCATCTTGCAGCAAGGAGGAGAACACCAAGGGGCTTTCAAGATCACTGACAGAGGAACTTAATATCATTCAGTTGCTGAAGTATTCCTTCAACCACCATTTATTGGATGCTCGTGTGTGTGTGTGTGTGTGTGCCAGGCACTGTACTAGTGCTGGGATTCATTTGTTCACATATATGAAATAAACAAAATCTCTGTTTACAGGGAACTTACATTTTAGTAGGAGGAAAGGCAGCCAATATTAAATACATGTCAGCTGAAGTTAAGAGCTGTAAAATGTTAAGAAGAATAAGGGATCTGGAGAGTGATGGGGGTGAAATTTTAGATAGGTTGATAAAGGAAGGTCTGATAAAGTGACATTTGAGATACCCAAAGGAAGCAAGGGAGGTAGTTATGCAGATATTTGGGGCATAGGAAGGAGTGCTTCAGGAAGAGGGAATAGCCTATGCAAAGGCCCTGAGCAGCAGGAAGACCAGAGAGGCCAGAACTGAGTGAGCAACAGAGAAAATGGAGGAATGAAGTAAGAGATGGCTGGCATCTAGATCATTTAGAGGCTAGGAAACTAAGGTAAGGATTTTAGATTTCATTCTGAAGGACATAAATCTTGGGAAGGTTTTGTTCAGGAAAGCAACATAGTACTTATATTTAAGCCACTTTTTAATATGGTGTTCTCTTACTTGCAGCTGAAACTCTTTGAAGGTATTCCTGATGTAGCTGGAAGCAAAACTACTATTTCTTCATATGTTCTTTTCTTCCCAGTTTTACAAGTCCAAACCGAGTCATTACAGTCCTGAACCACTGTAAACTCTTAGACAAGGATTTATCTATAAAATTTGCTGAATTATTGAAGTCCATTAAAAATAGAATAGACTGAAAGAAAACTGAAGCCCAGAGAGCTTAGATGATTTGACAAAAGTCACACAGCCAGTTGAGTATCGATATTGTAACTCAGGTTGTAATCTGAGTTCAGTTTACAGCAAAAGAAGAAGATAGTAATACAAAATGGCTTCAGCTATTTTTCCATTATAGTTGGAAGTGGCAAAGCCAATTCCTAGATACTTAACAGGCTTTGTCTCGAATCCAGTGTTCTTTCCCTGGCAAACTGTGTATCCTGCATGGTTTACCGGGTCTCACAGCGCGGGTGCTCTGCCTCATTGCCTCTCTGGAAGCCAAGATAAAGAACGGGGTCGATTTACTTACTGGGATTTTGCCATGGAGATTTGGATTGGAGAAAAGGATAGAAATCTGGCCTGGAAAAAGAAGGATAATGTAAAGCTTTTTTTTTTTTTTTTTTTTTTTTAGGAAAGAATCAGTGCTGTTAATTTCTTTATTCTGGTGAAAAGTATGGCGGGCCAATTGCAAGACTGAGCCAATATGGTGTACAGGAAATGATGAGAAATAGATCCCTTGTGGAGACTGTGGATAGCTTCATTAGAGCAGAGCCATCCAGTAGAAATATAACGCTAGCCACATAAGTAATTTTAAATATTTTTGTAAGCATATTAAAAAAGTACAAAGAAACAGGTGAATTAAAGTCACATACTTAGTTTCACTGAATATATTCAAATATTATCATTTCACAATGAGACAAACCACATTATAAATGCCCAGCGGTTGCATGGGGCTGAAAGCTACCACACTGGACAGCACATTTTCAGAGAGCTAAACATGAAAATATTTTAAAAGAGAAAACTTCCGTGATGAAAACACAAAGGATAAAACACAAAGTCTTTTTAAGAAGTCAGTAATGCGGGGCACCTTGGTGGCTCAGTTGGTTGAGGGTCCGACTTTGGCTCAGGCCATGTTCTCCTGGGTTCATGAGTTTGAACCCCACATGGGGCTTGCTACTGTTAGCCTGTCAGCAGAGAGCCAGCTTTGGATCTTCTGTTCCCCTCTCTCTGCTCCTCCCCTACTTGTGCTCTCTCAAAAATAAATAAACATTTAAAAAAAACCCTCAATAATGTTACCTGTTTCAATGCATTTCAACAAAAACACAGACCATTTCTAAGTCATTAAAATCTAGAATACTATTCGAGAAAGAATCCAGGACTTGGCAGTGAAGAGGAAATAGGGGCTAATAATAACCCATCAAGGTTGATGTAAGGACCAAATGAGATGATATGGATGTTTTCAAAAATAGAACACTGTAAATATGCCTCTATAAATAGCAAAACTTGCTTTTATTTTATTAGAATATTGGTCTTTGTTTATGTAAACACTTCAAATATCTTTAGATGATTCTTTCCTTCTGATATTTTTATGCTCTTTGCTTTTGAAGCACTTATACATTTGGAAGCATTGACCAGGAACGCATTCAAATTCCCAGGAATAGTCAGTCTGATAAAAGCTTGTAACATTTTCTCCCACCAATCAAGAAATATCTGAATGTGCACACATGGAAAATCTAGAGACTTTCTGAATGTAGCCAAAAACGTGGAGTGGGGGAGGGAAATGCTAATGGTTTCTCAAGTCTTTTCTGGTCAAATATCTGATTTAAGGACACTATATTCTGAGAGACAGAAATATAAATATATATGTTTATACATATATAAACACGTTTTTTGTCCATAATGTCTGAGATTCTGCATTTTACCGTAATTACGTTTAGCAAGAGAAAAACATCCACGCGTGTTCTGAGCGGCTCCCAGCAATCTGTCAGCTTTTCACAGCGTAGTAACCTACTGATCGCTTCCTCAGCCCTTCAATAAATACGTAGGCTGCGTGCGTGTGTGCTTACAGAACTTCACAGGTTTCCATGGATACAGGAATTTTAGTGCTAAGGCGCATTTACTATCGCTTTTCTTGTCACCAAGAGTCCTGTAAACACTTGTGTTCTAAGATTTTGTGCAGAAATTTAGCATTTTATAGAGGACCAAGTCAGAATTACCTTTTCCCAAATGCATTGTCTGATTTCCCCTTAGGGCAAAGTCCCTGAAATCCTTTATATTTGTGGCCTCTTTTTAGTGATGTGCTTTCATTTATTAGACTAATAAAAGGCAGTAAAGGCTTAACTGCATTGTCAGTATCACTTTTAAGTGGCAGATATTTATACTATGTAAATGTTACAATTAATAAATAAGACAACTGGCTCTGAATTGAAAATGGAAGAGGAAAATAGGGAAAGCAGAAATAGGAATATTATGTATATATTAAGCCATTTCTCTGGCTGAATATGGTGAAATTTAAGTGTCATTTCCAAGGATACCCTGGTATATCTATTCACCAAGCATAGTTTGAATTTACTATTATTTATATTGTTTTGTATATTTTAAGACCTTTCCACAGATCTGATGATGGCAAGCTATGTGTTATTTTTCCTGTTTTGCACATGTATAGCTCAGGCTTAGAAGGTTTCAGGAACCTTCTGTGTGTACTATGTCACACAGCTAGCAAGTGGCAGAACTGAGATTAGAACCCAAGACTCTTGTCTTGACTCACCGTCCAGGGCTTTTCCATTGTCTCTTTTCTTGGGTGGAATGCAGGCAGCTTCTTTTAGAAGGCATGCCCATTTACTTCCTTCCTTGACACATGCTGATAGGTTTCTGTGCCTCTGACCTGGTCCCCGTTAAACCATTCTTTTCTCTACCCATCATCTTGATGTCCCCAGCGACTCAGTTCAGCCTAATTTACCAAGCTTTGTCATTTCAAATGCACACTACCACTGAGAAGCAGTAATCACAGACAGATCACATAGCCTGGATGTGCACTACATGAGGAGTCTTTAGGGAAACAAATCTCTAGATCCATTCATACTGACCAAGAATGTACAAGGCCAACTGGATGAGAGGCTTGGGCAATTTGTGTAAAAATCTAGTCTGAGTAGACACGAGCCTGGATATTCCAGTCAAGAAAAAAGTTTTTACTTTAATAGCATGGGTTTCGGGGCACAGGGTCAAAACTATTTGAGTGACTGTCTCAGCTCTCACTTGCCATGCTCATGTAGCCAACAGCCTCCAATATCATCATCTTAGCAAGTATCTCAGGCAAGGCACGAGATCTTTTTAAGACCATCTTTTTTGCACCAGGCCTCATTCACCTCATATTTGTACAGGCCTTTTGGTTTTGTGGGGTTTGGCATGTGGGTTTCTTTCTAATTTTATTTTTTTTAATCTAAAAGGAAAACTCTGCTTTTGCTGTCTAATAAAGAGAAAGTCTGGGTAGAGGAAGACCTCTCCACAAACAGGCCTGATCTTGGTCCAATCCCCACAGACACTGAATGAGGAACTTCATGGCTTAGGTCTCAGGGCAACTGCCAGGACCTGAGTAGTCATGGATTTGTTACGAGGATCAAATGATACAAAGGATATGAAAGTACTTTGCTGATTGTGTGTGTGTGTGTGTGTGTGTGTGTGTGTGTGTGTGTGTGTGTAAAATACCCACACAGAAAAAAGTTGTCTCGAGCATTCTGTCTGACATCACACAATGCCAATCGGTTTTAGCCTTTATGTATTACAAATGCAAATAATGATTCGCTTTGTCACAGCGCTTTCCCTGGAATGTGAACTTTATTCAACAACCAACATGACTAAATCATCTTCTTTGTAGTTATTTCAACGTTTTTCAACTCTTCCAACCCAGTTAGGCAACAACTGGGGTGTCGTGCACGTGGTGCCTCACTTAATATAACAGCCAAAATAATGGCAAATGGTCCTTTGGTTGTAATCTGACATCTGTTCCCATCGTACACCACGTGCAGCCCATGAGATCCCAGGATTACAACCCCAGGTTCAGGTAAACTTTGGCTATAACTGCCCACGGTTCATTCCTCATTCTTTCTGACTGGAAATTTGAATTCTGGGCTGCTCATCCATAGAGTACCATTGAGTGATTAACCATCACTCCAATCTGTAGAAATGAAGAGAGAACTCCGGGTTCTCCTGAGCTACAACGCTTTCTCTGTTTTTCCTACAAATCTCATTCAGATGTCAAATTGAATTTACCCTAAACCAAATGCATTTTCTCTATACCTGGCAGGGATCTGGAAGTAAAATCATAAGATTTATTTCATTTTAATTCTATTATGATGCATTTAATCACAAATACCCCCAAAATGAAATGATAATTTATCATTTTGCCCTGACTGGAGCAATCCTCCTTGGTTCACACTCATGAATCCATAATACAGAGAGGAGACTGGATGATTAAGTGTCCGATTAGAGGAAACAGATTAACCTGGCAAACATAATAAATTTAACTCATAAGCAGGATGGCTTTATAAATGTTCACAATAACTCTCCTGTAGAAAATCATGAACCACTTCCTTCAGTGATGACTCAATTGAAATAGTTGAGGAACATAAAGTAAATGCATGTTTATGGCTTTCTCTTCCAGACCTTAAACGAGGATTAAAAGGCATATCTGATTCAGTTTAGGACTCTAAAAATATATTAAATAGGGAACATGTAACAAAAATATAAGCTCAAAAAAAACCCACAAAGCCACAACCTCTCAAGTGTTCTAGTTTCCACTTTGCCAGTAATTGTACCCAGATCCCTGATGCTTTCGATGTCTTTTTTACCTTCTCTATGTCTCCAAAGTTGCCAAACCCAGACTCACTTTCAAACCATGCAGATTCACCCTTAATCTTGACAGAACCTGATTCCTTTATAAAGGCAGCTGCATCTTTACATAATTCTTATCCCACTGTGGCAACATACACAAAATTAGCAAGCTATTTCAGCCTCTGAATCCTGCCTTTCAGCTGAGATTCCATTTAATTCAGAGTAAAAATCTAGGTTCTGACTTGTTTGCAGGAAAGTCCTGTGCAGAGCTCCAAAAAGTTCATTTAGCAGTCCGCCTGGCTTTCCTTACTTAGCTGGCTAGTATTCCTGGCCTCCCTTTTCTTAGCAGTGAGAAAGGGGATACTCTTCATGCCCAGCTTTATTTTTAACTCAGACGGTTTTATTTCTGGAAGCCTCTGCTGGCCTTCCAGGCCTGAAAGAGTCAGTTAGGCCCTGCTCTGTCACGTGCACCTAAGTCACGCTGAATAAGGGACTTGCAGAACTAGACCTTTGGTAGGGGAAGGGCAGAAGAGGTGAGGGGGAATGAATGGGCTGCCTGAGAGAGAGAGAGACTTCTGTCTTTAAGGAAGGCCCCACCCCATCAGGATCCAGGTAAATTTGCCCCTGGGAGAAACTAATACCTGGCTGTAGCGGGAGGGCACACTCTTCTTTCCTTTCTCCTTTCTCTCCCCTTCCCACTCCGAAGTTGATCCTAGGCTAGAGGGTGGTAACGGAGGGGTCCAAAGGGAACGGGGTCCATGTGTGTCCTCACAGGCTTTGGGCTCTGGATCAGGTTCACAAGCGCTCACCGTGTGGGTAGGTGTGTGTGTGTGTGTGTGTGTGTGTGTGTGTGTGTGTGTGGTGGGAAGCCGGGAGGGAGGGTTTCTAAGGCCTCTCCCTTTCCCCACCTTTGCTGAGTTAAAGACCCAGCTGCTTTCTTGGGGCGCAGGGACTATGGGTCCTTTCCTGGGTAAAGGAATTTGTGCCGCGCTAGAAGGGTGTGTACAGCTAGCGGTGAGTGTGCATTCATGACGAGTGTCTCCACAAGTCAAGTTCGCACCTGCAGCCCCTAGCACAGCGCTTGGGACCATCAAAGTTTGATGTAGGAGTGTCCTAGGGGCTGGGAGCAGAGGGCTGCAGTCATTGGTCGGATTCCATGCTGGGGCTGCGCTTTGACCTCTGTGTGCCTGTGAGCTACCGCGCGCGCGCGCGCGCGCGCGCGCGCGCGTACGTACAGATCAGGTGTTCTGTTGGGCTCCTCCAGGTGAGGGTGGGGACCCAGACGGTAGCGCGGGCGGGTGCGGAAGACTTGAGCGTGCGCAGCAGTGTCCGAGGCGCCAGGACAGCTCCTCGCGGTGGGGTTGGCGTTGGCGCTGGAGGGCTGGCGCTGAGTGGGGGTGAGCTGCTGTGGCCTTGACCTTCCCAGGGAGCAGATGGAGTGGGCCCGTGGCCAGTAGCCGAAGAGGCAGCAGCTGCGAGGCCAGGGAGACCCCAGGACCCCAGCAGCTGCCGCCGGTGGGAAAGACGACCCGGACCTCAAGCAAGGTGTGCTGGGGGTGGTGGGGAGGACCTCTAGGCTTCCAGACAACCTTGTTTGCACCACCTGTCAAATACCCCTCTTTGTTACAAATTGGAGAACTGAGTCCACAGGGAGAGACTCAGTCTCCAAGTCACACAATTATTAAGTGTCCGAATCATGACTAGAAAACTGGTCCTGCCCAAAAAGGCTTTTTAATTTATTTTTTATTTTTTATATGAAATTTATTGTCAAATTGGTTTCCATCCAAAAGGCTTTTTTAAACCCACCGTCCTCACTGGATGAATATGGATTATAATACAAGTAATTAGCATTATAAGATATTAGGTGATATTACTTTGGCTTTCAAGACTATTAATATGATTTATGTGCTGGAAAAACCCAGCCACTCTGTCCTCCCTGGGCTTGGGCTTCTCATTCCTTCATTCATTAGACATTTACTCAGCAGTTATTTGTGCCAGGCGCTCTGCTAGCAACTGAAGGTATAGAGACAAACGAGAACCAGCAGAAGAAATTATTCCCGGGACACCAGTAACTGACGCAGGTGTGGGAAACACAATGGGTGTTAGATAAAACGCACCGCGAAACTCCCAAGGAGATGTCATTTCTGGCCGACTGCAAGAAGATCTTGGAGAGGAGGTGGCATCTGACCTGGATCCCCAAGAGTGGGGCTTTGGGGGGCATTTGGAAATGGGCACTGCACTCCAGGTAGAAGGTGCAGTGTTAGCAACGAAATTCCAAGTAAGTGTGAGGAATAATGAATAGTTTGGTTTTCCTGGGATGCAGTGATGAAAATATGGAGGCAAGGTGGGGAGTCAGTAGTGGGGAGCCTTGGAAGGATTCCAGGCAGTGGCTGAGGATAGTTCATCTGGTTGGGAGGATGGTTCACTTGGCAGTGAGGTGGAACCCTCAGCTGCAGAGTGAGGATGTCTGACCAAAGATCCTCAGAGCTCTGAGGGGCTGTGAAGTAGTCATTCTGAGACTGCAGAGCTTCATGGAGCCATTTCAGTGTAGGAGGACCAAGGATGGAAAAAATGCAGCTGAAAGGGTTCAAATCACATTGGGAGACTGTTGGCCTAGGGATGGTCTGTGGTAGTATTTCAGACTTCCACAGCATTCTTGGGAGTAGTTTGTGAAAAAGTGCTCTTAGTATTCCTGTAACACAGGTGGCCTCATGGACACGAGCAGAAGTTAATCAGCCTGTCCCTATCTGTTCAGGGGGGCAGTTACATCTTTTGGGACCAACAGGGTGCTATGAACAGGGTAGCCTGTTTCTTGTACAAAGATTACAGACTTACCTTCATGCCCCTCTTGATGATAAACTAGATAAACAAATCTGTGCAGATGAACTGTTAAAGTATTTTTTTATCTTAAAGGTGACACACACAGATCATAGTAGAGGACTTCATAAATGTATCTTTAATGGGTTCTGTGTTAACTCATGTTTATGAAGCACAGTATTATCTCGTGCCCAAATGAAATGGGTAGACGTGGTCCCTGCCTATCGACTTACCCAACCAGACAGGTTATAGCCATTTCCCTAATGTCTGAGTCTAGGTACCTTCTAGATGCTTCTAGCCCCACCTTGACACCTCTCCTGCAGGACAAGAGCAGGGATTCCCCAAGGTCCTTTTCCCATTACTCACTAGTTCTGCATATAAATGTTTAAACACTTCCTGTATTGTTACATGAAATGTTTATTCTTTGTGCTTTTGCAACTTCTCTACACAATGGGTTTTTGAGAAGAGGGAAAAATGAAATGTCGTTTAGTAATAATTCCTTTGGTTAGTGAGTGATGTGAATCAGTGGTATAAAGCAGGAACATGCAGTCTAGAATAAGAAGACAGACCTGGGATTGAGCTCTATCTCTGTCACTTACTACCTTTGTGACTTTAGGCCTGATGGTTAACTCATTGGAGTCTCAGTTTCCTTATCTATAAAATGGTGATCATAATAATTAGCTCACAGTTGTTACCTGGTCCAACAGTGTTCAAAAAAGGGCCACAGATGTGTCAGCAATGGAGGCAATGCAGTAAGAATGGGATTAGGAACCTGGTCTTGGAGGTAGGCTTATCTGAGTCCTGGCCCTTTTCCCCTGTGTGACTTTGGGTAAGTTCCTGAGCTGCTGTAAACATCATATGCCTCATCTGTAAAATGGGGGAAATAATTATCTCTACTTCATGGTGTTGATTTGAGGATCGCGCCTTGCACAGTTCCTGGGAAATAGAATGAGAGAACATTAGAGCTTATAAGGGACCTTACAAGGTCTTCTTACTCTAACTATTGTCCCCTCCCACCACCACCATGGAAATGTTATTTTCATCAACCCTTACTGTATTTAAACATTCCCAGTGGCAGCCTGCTATCTGCACAAGGTACTCTATTCCATTGTTGGATCACTTTCAAAGAAGTTTTCCTTATGCACAGCTAAAATCTGCCTCAATATAACTTCCACATATTTATCCTCTTCTATGTTCTATATTAAAAAAAGCATTGGTCTGTTTTTTTAACTAATGTGTATGTTTTTAGGCAATTGTAGATTTACATGCAATTGTAAGAAATACGACAGAGAGCCCTTGTATCTTTAGCCAGTTTCCCCCAATAGTAACAGCGTGCAAAACTATAGTATAATATCACAGACAGGTTATTGAAATTGGCATGATCCGGATGAAAATATTTCCATCATCTCTAGAATCTCTCAGGTTGTCCTTTTATAGCCACACCTACTTCCGTCTCACCACTTTTTTTAACCCTTAGCAACAACTATTTGTTCTCTATTTCTATAATTTTGTCATCTCGAGAATGTTCTATAAAAAGAATCATAGAGTATGAAACATTTTGGCATTGGCGTTTTTCACTCAGCCTATTTATCTGGGATTCCTTCAGGTTGCTGAATGTATCAATAGTTTGTTGCTTTTTACTCTCTAGTAGTATTCCACAGTATGGCTATACCACAATTTATTTACACATTGAAGGTCACCTGGGCTATTTCCAGTTTTTGACTATTGTGAATAAGCTGCTCTAAATTCTCACGTACAGGTTTTTGTGTAAATATAAGTCTTTATTGTCTTCAGTCTCTGGGGTACGTGTCCGGGAGTACAATCGCTGTATTGTATGGTAGTTAACAAGTTTTTAAAGAAATCGCTGCATTGCTTCAAGAGTGGCTATACCATTTTATATTCTCACCAGCAAATGGGTGATACACTTAGTGTGCATCCTTGCCAGCATTTTCTGTTGTCACTATTTTTTATTTTAGCGCTTGTGATAAGTGTGGAGTGCTATCCCATTGTGGTTTTAATCTGCACTTCCCAAGTGGTTAATGGTGTTTAACATGGCTTACTTGACATCTGTGTCATTTCTTTGGTGAAACGTCTTTGTGTCTTTTGAACATGCTCTGATTGTATTCTTTGCTCTTTTACTCTTGAGTTTTGAGAGTTCTTTACGTGTTCTCAATACTAGTCCTTTCTCAGATATGTGTTTTGCAAATCTTTTCTCCCATTTTATAGCTTGTCTTTTTGAGCTTTTAACAGGATATTTTGCAGTGCAAAAGTTTTAAACTTTGAGGATGTCAATTTGTCAGTTTTTTTTTTTTTTTTCTTTTAAGGGTAGTACTTTTTGTATCAAGACTAAGCACTCTTTGTCTCCTCTAGATCCTGGGGAGTTTTTCCTATGTGCTCCCCCAACCTCTGTGTTTTATAGAGTTACATTTAATTCCATGATCTGTTTTGAAATATTTTTTGTATAAGATGTGAGACTTATGTGGAGGTTTTAGTTTAGTTTCTTTTTTTTTTTTTGCAATGAATATTCAATTGCTCTGGCAATTATTATTTTTTAATTTTTTAAAATGTTTTATTTATTTTTGAGACAGAGAGAGACAGAGCATGAGCAGGGGAGGGGCAGAGAGAGAGCAAGACACAGAATCCTAAGCAGCTCCAGGCTCTGAGCTGTCAGCACAGAGCCCGACGTGGGCTCACAAACCGTGAGATCATGACCTGAGCCGAAGTCGGACACTCAACTGACTGAGCCACCCAGGAACCCCTGCTCTGGCAACTATTGAAAATCTTTTGTAAAATAGTATATGACCTTTGACAAGTCAAATTACCTGCCTGTTTCTATTTCTTCTGTCTTGAAAATGAGGGGCTTCTGCTAGAACTAGATGGGTGTTATTCAAGCTTCATTCCTAGAATTTCTGGGGCCCCAGAAAACCTCAGAAGCAGCCGCAGTGAGGAGCAGATGGGGCTCTCATGCTCTTTCCTGACTTCGTCAAGGGCAGAGCTACTTTTATGTTTTATATTTTTGTGGGCCCATCTGATATTTGGTTTAATTCAGGGCTCTGATGCTAAAAACAAATTTGGAGAGCAGTGGATTAGGTAATGTCTAAAGTAGTTTTCTGCAGTAAATTGCTGCGATTCTAAGCACTTGGTGTGGGCACTCACTTTCCCCGTACATCTTAGCCTCCAGTCTCTTCCCTTAGTTTCTTGAGTGGTAACTCACAAGAAATATTTTCCTTGTTATCTTGTCATCCTTCATTATAAATAGGATAGGCTTCAGGAAATCAATTAGCTTACATTTCATAAATCGGTTTGCAAACCATATGCCAGAATGGAAAATGTGTTAAATATATTAAAAGTGGGCAGTGGAATTACCCATTCCACAACATTATTGTGGCTGAAAGGCTAAGGAACCAAAATCAGACAAAAGCCATGAACCACTGTGGCAACATGTACAAAGAGCCACTGCTGTTTTACCGTCCACCTGTCTAGCTCTGGCCAGTTCACAAAGCACTTGTGACAGCTTTTAGCCCGTCCATTTGAGGTTACTTGCCACAACCTTTTGAGATAAACTGATATTCTTATACATGCCTGCAAGGTGGAGAAACTGATGCAAAATATGTCAGTCAGAGAAAGACAAATAGCGTATGATTTCACTCGTATGTGGAATTGAAGAAAGAAAACAAATGGTCATGGGGGGAGAAAGAGAGAGACAAACCAAGAAACAGACTCAACTATAGAGAAAAAGCTGACTGTTACCACAGGGGGATGAGTGAACTAGGTGATGGGGATTAAGGAGACACTTGTCATGATGAGCAACGGGTGAGGTATGGAAGTGCTGAATCACTAAACTGTGCACCTGAAACTAATACTACGTTGGATGTTAACTAACTGGAATTTAATTTTTTTTAATGTTTATTTCCGAGACAAAGAGAGACAGAGCATGAGTGGGGGAGGGGCAGAGGGAGAGGGAGACAGAATCCGAAGCAGGCTCCAGGCTCTGAGCTGTCAGCCCGACGCGGGGCTCAAACTCACAGACCGTGAGATCATGACCTGAGCCGAAGTCGGATGCCCAACCGACTGAGCCACGCAGGCGCCCCTAACTAACTGGAATTAAAAAAAAAAAAAAAAAAAAACAGGAAACTGTGACACAGACATTTTGCCCAACTATTGCTATTTTTTTATAGCAAACAGACGACCTGAGACAAGAGCTCACATCTTTAACACCCGTTTCCATTATTCCCCCTCTGTATTTATAATATAAATGGTCCCTGACTCAGCGATGGTTTGGTTTATGATTTTTTTTTTACTTAAAATGGTGCAAAACTAATATGCATTCAGTAGAAACCATACTTTGAATTTTGACTTTGGATCTTTTCCCGGGCTAGTGATACATCCAATCCTGTCTCCGGCTGCTAGGGCAGCGGTGCTGAGCTGTAGCAACTACAACTGATATGCTTAGAACCATTTTGTACCCTTATAGCCATACAACCACATTTTTCATTTTCAGTACAGTTCTCCATACATTACATGAGATGTTCAATACTTTATTATAAAACAGGCTTTGTGATGATTTTGCCAACTGTAGGCTAACATAAGTGCTCTGAGCATGTATAAGGTAGGTTAAGCTAAGCTAAGATGTTTGGTAGGTTAGGTGAATTAAATGCATTTTGACCTATGATATTTTCAACTAACGATGGGTTTATTGTGATGTAACCCCAACATAAGTGATGGGTATGAAGCTTTCAATGGGTATTTTCCAAAAGTTGGCATTAGCTACGATATACTTTTTTCTATACAATGGAACGATAACCTAAGTAGTGGTAGGTTTTAAAGAAGTTAAATAGGGTTAATTGCAATAGTGCATTTGAAAAAAAAAAGTTATACTACAAAGTGCTCTCTGTTCAAAGGGTGATTATTATTGTAAGCTTGGCTAGCTCGCTGAATTCTAGTAAGCAGCTATGTGTGCTTGCTGAATCCCATTCATGGGAAATGTGTTTGTTTATTTCATAGTATATTATCTATTTTTCCTTTTGGTGCCCATGTGGCCAAATTCTGAACCCCATAGTAATAAGACTCAAACATATTTGAGAGAGTGGTTAGACTTAATGGTTCCTATAAAGTTGTTTTAATAGTTATTTTTCAACAGATGGACAGCGTACATTTGGCCAGATTCCTGTGACAGTGTGGTGATTGAAGTTTTCAACAGATGGCATACAAATACTTGGGAAAACACCCTTCCAATATTAAGTGTTGTAAAAAAAGACTTTTAGGGTGCCAGCAAAATGATAGTCTGTATTCCCAAGTCCTTAGCCTGTGCTATTATGAATATAATTTAGATGGTTTGGAAATTTCCCTTTCTGGCACTTGGATTTATTTTGTAATTGAGCGTACATATCTACATTAGAGTGAGAGATGATGAGAAACTCTGCTGTCAATTAGAGATTCAACATGGTTATAGCATTAAATCTCCTTTTGAGTATTGATGAATGTCTGTAACTTCTGCCTGCTGAGTCATTCTACTCCCGTGCCATACATATGTAGAAAATGTAACCTTTCATAAAAATCGACCATCAGAGACTTGTATGTTCTTTCTGAAAAATAGTGACTTAAAGGAAAAAAAAACTCACCAAGCTTAGAATTTTCAGACATATTCATCAACATGACGAACTCCCCAACCTTCCAAGTTGTCTCACTTCTACGGTGGCCACCTTAACACTGTTTCTGGAATCAGTAAGTCAGGAATCAGGCAGTAAATGGGGCAGTAGGGGAGGGGTGGAAATCTGTGTGGATATTTGTGGTTGTCACATGACAAAGAGCATTTACTGATATTTAGTGGGTAGAGACTGAAGTACCTAGATTGCACAGCAGTTTGGCACAAGGAATAAATGTCCCGTGTATTACAGTATGACTGAATATGTGACTGGCCACTCCTCTGAGTCTGGAACTTCTTTCTGCTTAAGTTAAATGAGAGAGTAAGTTTTGCAATACAAGGTATTTTTTCCACGTAATATCAGTGTCAGTCCTCCTATACCCTGTTCTTTGATTTTACTTATTTGAGAGGCTGAAAGGCTTCTCATCTTCTGCCACTGACTGTTGACTCTTTCATGCTAAGTAAGTGCACGTAGTCATGGACCGACTATTTACATAAGTAAAATACGTACTATTGTAAATTTACTTCCCCTTTCTGTTCCAATAGGGCACCATATTACTATTTTTGAAATTTTGTGTATGGGTAAATCATATTATCTATGAATATCTGGATTTAAAGAGAGAACTATAAGATGCTGATTATCGTAAAGGAGCCCTGGGGTTGATCAGGATGAGAAGCATTGCTATAGAAAATTAAACAATTAGCAGAAAAATTCTTTCCCACTTGTTTTTTCACTTTTGCACACATAATTCAGTGTTGGAATCATACAAAGAATGATCATACAAAGGACAGTGGTGTGAGTTTAAGTCTTTAATAAGGAATGCAATCCCAATAAATTCTGTATCCTTATACTTCTGTGGAGGTCTTAAACTGATTTTCTTTTGGCAAGTCATGTCAGCTAGATTGTCTTTGTGTCTGTCATTGCAGATGGCGTTTAATGATTGCTTTAGTTTGAGCTATCCTGGTAACCCCCAGCCGGGGGACTTGATTGAAGTGTTTCGTTCTGGCTATCAGCACTGGGCACTGTACCTGGGTGATGGTTATGTTATCAACATAGCACCTCTAGGTAAGTTTTGTTTCCCGCAACTCCTGGAGGTTTTGAACTCTCTTGCTATAAGAAGGAATCATGAATGAAATCATAAAAAAAAAAAAAAAAGAAATAAAATGTAGAAAGTAGATAAATCTATCTGAAATAGGTTTAATGAAGGACATAGTAAGACCAAAGTGGCTTTGGCTAAATCACAAAGACCAATTAACATTAAAATGTTAACCAATTAACATTAGAATCCAGTAAAATCTCTGGATTAAAAAAACATAATTAAAAAGGAAATAATCCACTGGGGAGAATACGGCTCACAAACATAAGCGTCAGTGTCTTTACCTATCACACAAATCATTTCAATTTGTTCAACATCTATTTATAGCTTACCCAGTATGTGCCAAAGGCTATTCTAGATGCTGGGGATACATAAACAGCAAAATCCCAACAATCATATGGGTAAAGAACTATGAACAGTATGTAGAAGAAGAAAAGCAGAAGTCAATACCCATCTTTAAAGGGACTGGTCTAGGAATTGTACAACAGAATAACACATTTTATGCCTCAATCACATTAGCAAACATTTAAAAGTGATAACAGTCAGTGTTGATAAGGGTATAATGAAACCAAAGCAAGGATATTGTTGAAAGAAATGAAAGTTGATAACATCATTCATGAAAACAATTTAATATGGCACAAAAACAGACACATAGACCAATGGAACAGAATAGAAACCCCAGAACTAGACCCGCAAATGTATGGCCAACTAATCTTTGACAAAGCAGGAAAGAATATCCAATGGAAGAAAGACAGTCTCTTTAACAAATGGTGCTGGGAGAAGTGGACAGCAACATGCAGAAGATAGAAACTGGACCACTTTCTCACACCATTCACAAAAATAAACTCAAAATGGATAAAGGACCTGAATGTGAGACAGGAAACCATCAAAACCCTAGAGGAGAAAGCAGGAAAAGACCTCTCTGACCTCAGTCGTAGACCTCAGTAATTTCTTACTTGACACATCCCTAAAGGCAAGGGAATTAAAAGCAAAAATGAACTACTGGGACCTTATGAAGATAAAAAGCTTCTGCACAGCAAAGGAAACAACCAACAAAACTAAAAGGCAACCAACGGAATGGGAAAAGATATTTGCAAATGACATATCGGACAAAGGGCTAGTATCCAAAATCTATAAAGAGCTCACCAAACTCCACACCCGAAAAACAAATAACCCAGTGAAGAAATGGGCAGAAAACATGAATAGATACTTCTCTAAAGAAAACATCCGGGTGGCCAACAGGCACATGAAAAGATGCTCAACGTCGCTCCTCATCAGGGAAATACAAATCAAAACCACACTCCGATATCACCTCACGCCAGTCAGAGTGGCCAAAATGAACAAATCAGAAGACTATAGATGCTGGAGAGGATGTGGAGAAATGGGAACCCTCTTGCACTGTTGGTGGGAATGCAAACTGGTGCAGCCGCTCTGGAAAGCAGTGTGGAGGTTCCTCAAAAAAAATTAAAAATAGACGTACCCTATGACCCAGCAGTAGCACTGCTAGGAATTTACCCAAGGGATACAGGAGTACTGATGCATAGGGGCACTTGTACCCCAATGTTTCTAGCAGCACTCTCAACAATAGCCAAATTATGGAAAGAGCCTAAATGTCCATCAACTGATGAATGGATAAAGAAATTGTGGTTTATATACACAATGGAGTACTATGTGGCAATGAGAAAGAATGAAATATGGCCCTTTGTAGCAACATGGATGGAACTGGAGAGCGTGATGCTAAGTGAAATAAGCCATACAGAGAAAGACAGGTACCATATGGTTTCACTCTTCTGTGGATCCTGAGAAACTTAACAGAAACCCATGGGGGAGGGGAAGGAAAAAAAAAAAAGAGGTTAGAGTGGAAGAGAGCCAAAGCATGAGACTCTAAAAAACTGAGAACAGGGGCGCCTGGGTGGCGCAGTCGGTTAAGCGTCCGACTTCAGCCAGGTCACGATCTCGCGGTCCGTGAGTTCCAGCCCCGCGTCAGGCTCTGGGCTGATGGCTCGGAGCCTGGAGCCTGTTTCCGATTCTGTGTCTCCCTCTCTCTCTGCCCCTCCCCCGTTCATGCTCTGTCTCTCTCTGTCCCAAAAATAAATAAACGTTGAAAAAAAAAAAAAAATTTAAAAAAAAAAAAAAAAAAACTGAGAACAAACTGAGGGTTGATGGGTGGTGGGAGGGGGAGGAGGGTGGGTGATGGGTATCGAGGAGGGCACCTTCGATGAGCACTGGGTGTTGTATGGAAGTGCTTCGATGAGCACTTGGGATGAGCACTGGGTGTTGTATGGAAACAATTTGGCAATAGACTTCATATATTGAAAAAAAAAGAAAACAATTTAATAGTGTGTATGAAGAGTCTTAAAAGAGTTCCTATGCTCTGACCCTGTAATTTTACTTCTCTGAGTCTATTCTTCAGAAATATTTATAAAGATGTAGAATAACATTCAGCATAAAGGTATTCACTTCTCTCTCATAACAGTTTAAAAAACAGGCAATGGCAGAAAAACAAATGATGGTGAGGATGTGGAGAAAAGAGAATCTTCCTGCACTGTCAGTGGGAATTTAAATTGGTGTAGCCATTGTGGAAAACAGTATGGTATTTCCACAGAAAATTAAAATTTCCTCAAAAAAATACCAATGATCCAATAATTCCACTATTGGATATTTACCCAAAGAAAGTGAAAACACTAATTCGAAAAGATGTATGTACCCCTATGTTTTTTTTTTTTTTTAATTTTTTTTTTCAACGTTTATTTATTTTTGGGACAGAGAGAGACAGAGCATGAACGGGGGAGGGGCAGAGAGAGAGGGAGACACAGAATCGGAAACAGGCTCCAGGCTCTGAGCCATCAGCCCAGAGCCTGACGCGGGGCTCGAACTCACGGACCGCAAGATCGTGACCTGGCTGAAGTCGGACGCTTAACCGACTGCGCCACCCAGGCGCCCCTATGTACCCCTATGTTTATTGCAGCATTATTTACAAGGGCCAAGATAAGGAAGCAACCTAGGTGTCCACTGAGAGATGAATGGGTAAAGAAGACGTAATATATATACTCGCGCACACACACACACACATGCACACACACACAAATATATATATACATAATAAGTTATGTATATGTATATACACATACATATATACATAATATGTAATATATATATAATGGAATGGTAGCCATAGAAAAGAATGAGATCTTTGCATTTGCCTTAACATAGATGGATCTAGATATCTAGATGGTATTATGCTGTGTGAAATAAGATCAAGACAAATACCATGTGATTTCACTTCTATGTGGAATCTAAAAAAAAAAAAAAAAAACAAAAAACACCAAAACCCACAAAATCACAAATGAACAAACAAACCAGAAACAGACTCACAAATACAGAGAGCAAATGGGTGGTTGCCAGAGGGGAGGGTTAGGGGGATAGGTGAAATATGTGAAGGGGATGAAGAGGTTAAAAAAAAAAAAAAGAAGCCAACAATGGCTTAGATTCAATAGTGGACTAGTTAAGTGAATTATGACTTTGTCACAGAATATCGACAGAATTCTTTAGTTGCAAGTAACAGAAACAAACAAAAGTTAGCATAAGCAAAAAGGCAAATTCATTGCTTCACTGAGGAAAACTACAAAAAGGATAAAGATGGTTGGTGCTGGCTTCAAGGATGCCTGGATGTAGGGGTATAAGCATGAGTATCAAGACTCACATCTGCATTTCCTTTCCAAGTATTGTCTTAATTCTCCCAGACTATGCCTCTCTAGGAGACTGAACTGATAGTCATCAACATCCTTAGGCTCTCATTCTTATAGTCTTGTGATCTAATAAGAGAGGGTCAATCCCTGCCTGTTGCAGTTAGAAATAGCATGGAGAACAATCTGATTTGGGCGAGTATGGATCCCATGCCCATCACTGCACCATCGTTGTGCCCTGGAGAAGGAGATACTGTGATTAGCCCACACACAATCATTTCCAGAAAGAAAGAGGCAGAGGTGGGATGGGGTGCTAGATAAGCCAAAACAATAGCTATTTAACGGCCATTAAAAATCATGTTTCTGGACATGCTTAATTGCTGGAGAAATAATCTTGCATGATATTTACTTGAAAAAAATCTAGATTAAAAATGCAGTGTGTCATACCTACTTTGCAAAAAAATAATATATACCCATGTGAATGCACACATAGGCATGCTTCAATATACGTGTGTTAATAAAAGACATAATAAAAGGATATGATAATATTATAAAAATAATAACATGATTATGGTTGGGCAGATAATGGGTGATTTAAATTTACACATTTATGTTGTTTTTTTATATATTTCCTAAATATTTAGAAATAAGCACAAATTAATTCATTTTTTAAGAAAAAAAATGTATGCAAATAAGTAGCCTGGAGATTTTTTTTTTCTTCAAGTTACATTTAGAAAGAAGTTTTAATAACCTTGGTCTTACTATCTTGGAGATGTCTGAGAATTTTTAATGTAGTGACTTTTGCAACATCTTGAGATATTTGCCTCTTGTTCTAGAATATTGGAAATGGAAATGGCAAATAAAGTGACATTTACGATACACACCCATTAGTTTCTGCAGAGTCTAGTGATTAACAGTAAGCAATGCTGCAATATCTCTGCAGTTTTCACGTCTGGAAAACAATAAGAGATTTTTCTGCTCTTCCCTTATTTTCATGTGTTAAGCTCCATTTTAACATGGTTCTAGTACTGAGCTCTGATCCTGTAGACTGAAACGCAGTTTTCTGGTTCTATTGTTAACTACTCAGGCGGTATTTTGCAAGCCAGTTTACCTCTCTAAGCTTCAGTGTCCTCCTCTCTAAATTGATAGCATCAGACTAGTGTAAATAAAACTTTAGTAATTCTAACTAGGAGACCTCTGCTCTAAGGACTTGTACAAGAACTTCCAATGTGTAAGATATTAACTGGAAATGCTGCTTGAAGGAAAAGGAACTTGGAAGGTAGGAAAAAAAGGGAGTGGAAAAGAAAGTTAGCTTTTAGTTATTACAAAAAGGAAGACTCTCTACACACCGGTTACATGGAGACTCTCTCTCTCATGATTGACTTGAACACATAGCCAAGCATAGCAGTCTTGGGCAGATGGAGAGGGACCAGGGCCAGGTGTTAGAGCTGAACACTGAGCAATCATCTGTCCAACCTCAGATACTGGCAGTAGCAGACCAGGAGACAAAGGCATCTAGCAGTCTAGGCAACTGTTTGCCAACTGAGGCAGTTAAAAGGGAGTTGCAGGGGTGGGACATGTAACAGGTGGGTGTGGCATTGCATGGGGCTGCATCTGGTGGACAGGGCCTACTAGGTTAGATTCAGTTTCAGGACTTAGTTTCTTGGTCTAAAGGGACTGGCAAGATAAAAGCAGGGCCCCAGCTTGACCCCAGCTGACCCCTTGGAGGGGTTTCAAATTGGAACCAAATTGAAGCCAAGTTGAAAGAACAAGTGTAAAAAGCAGAGAAAGGGGTAAGGAGCACACTTAGACAACTAGGACGAGCTTATCAATCACAATGCACACAGCTGAAGCCCAAAGAGAGTAGTTGGGAAGGGTTCAGATGCTGAAAAAAAGCATATTTCATAGGGGAAAAAAAAGGAGACAATGGTTTTATCTGTACTATGTTAGGAACACATACCAAGATCTCTAATAATAATGCCAATTGATAGAGAACTTGTTCCCCAAGAATGGGTAGTTTTCTCACTCAATTTTCTCTACGGGCAGATACAGGTTTCTCTCCTATTTTCCCTCATATAGTATGAAGTGTTATTGATAAACTACCAAGTGAGTTATTAAGCCTGGTATGATTAAGTAGCTTCTGGTTTGGTGCTAAGTTGGGAACCGAGCTGGGTTCAGTGACTCCATCACTTCCAAACATGTGGCATTGCCATACTCTGGCATTGGGGTTCTCTGAGCTGGGTCACCACATCTTGCTAACCAGAATTCTCCTTATAGAGGATGGCATTCCTGCAGCATTTACAAGCGCCAAGTCTATATTTAGCAGGAAGGCTTTGGTGAAGATGCAGCCCCTGAAGGATGTCGTGGGAAACGACACATACAGAATAAACAATAAATATGATGAAACTTATCCTCCTCTCCCCATGGAGGAAGTCATGCAGCGGTCAGAGATTGTTATTGGACAGGAGGTGGATTATGACATACTTGTCAACAACTGTGAGCATTTTGTGACTTTGCTTCGCTATGGAGAAGGAGTTTCAGAGCAGGTGAGTTTTCTTTAGAAGACATAGAAGTTTCTTACCTTGGGAAAATAAGCACTACTGACTATAAGATTCTCAGGCCTAAAACAAAATGAAAAGACTGGAGAAAAGGTGAGAATCCTGAAGGCTAAGGACAGGAATTGAGGTGTCCAAGATCATGTAGCAGTTATGACCACGTTAATGCGTGAACGTGGACATTTTGAATTTGGGGCTGGAAGGAGCTTGAAGCCGAATCAAGACCATAGCTTTTCTGTCAGTCCTGTTGCATTCTGTCCTTCAGGGTTCCTTCCTTCCGTTTTTCTGCCATACAGCAGCCTCACATGCTGAAAGGGACATTCTGAAAAGAATGTTGAAATATTTAAATGGGAGTTCATTTGCCAGAAATAGAGATGGTAACTCTGAGATTCTTCTCCATTACCTGACTGAGAGAGGCCAGCTAATGACAGACATGTTTCGGTGGCTTTGAAAATTGTTTCTGTCTCCTTGCAATGCTAGTTTCAGAGGAATCTTGTGCTTTTAAGCAGATCCTTTGATTGGTTGAGATTTTGGATGATTTCTTAAAATGGATCAATTACTTTATTTTTAAAGTAGCATGCAATGTTGCCATCTCTCACACTATTTTGTAGCGTGGCAGATTCCTAACTAAAAGCATGCTTGGTTCATTTGCCTTCTTTCTACCTATTGTGGCACCAATCCAGTTCCAACATTGATGTTCTAACCTAAAGATTTATTAAAGGGATATTGAAGAATGAATAAAGGCTCCCAGTATCCTGAAATGGTTGAATCAGTTACAGAAACATCTGTTCTAAGGAATTAGTTTCCAATTCCCCTCACGGAAGCTTGGGAAGATGGGACAGGGAACATAATGAAAGGATACATTTGTTTTCATTAGGAAATAATTTAATTGGAAATGCATTTTTATTAGGAAATATATTAACATAATGAATGTGCTATTCACATGTAACAATAAATCGCTTCTGAGCCAGAGCACAGAAGATATCCACACAAATTCCTGTTCACCTTCGCATTAAAAACTAAGGCTGTAACTAGGAAGTGGAGTCCATTCCTCTCCTTTGTAAATGATAAAGTTGTCCACTGTGTTCAAGAAGCAATTTTTTTTTTAATGTGGCTAAAAAAAAAAATGGGATCAGAACCATCTTCTTGCTTTGGCTCTAATTTACCATCCCTCATCTTTTCCCCTTTCATACCCAGAATCAAGACCCATGAAAAATTAATCATTCCTCAACAACTAGAACTGTTCTCTAGCTGGTTCTGTTGCAGGAAGTACAGTGACAGCCCTAAGAACTCACCTAAGCTTTGAAATTGTGCTTACCTGAGCTACAACCGCATCTTCCCCAGTTATTAGGTTGGTGGCTTGGAGAACATTGTTTATCAGTTTCCCAACCTATAAACTGAGGCTCTGTGGGGGATTACACTAGATATTTGAAGTCTCTTAGTGCACTGTATTACATATCATCCATCTCAATAAACAATGTGTCTTAGATGAATGTTATTTTTAATTATAGTAATTAAGAATTTTATAGCTCTGTATTGGTACTCCTCGATAAAATTTATGTTGATCTGATAGAAACTGTAGCACATTATTATTATTTTCATTATTATCAACAATTCATAATATTACTACCAACAATAGCTAGTGTTGGATTAGTTTTGGGGTCTCCTCAGGGATTAAGGGCCTTTTTTTGAAAGTGTCAACAAATTTATTTATTTATGTATTTATTTACTTATTTATTTATTTAAATCTAATTTATTGTCAAGTTAGCTAACATCAGCATATATAGTGTCCTCTTGACTTTGGGAGTAGATTCCCTTGATTCATTGCTTACATACAATGCCCAGTGCTCATCCCAACAAGTGCCCTTCTCAATGCCCATCGCCCATTTTCCCCTCTCCCCCACACCCGCCGCAAATCAACCCTCAGTTTGTTCTCTGTATTTAAGAGTCTTTTATGGTTTGCCTCCCTCTTTGTTAAAAGCTATTTTTCCCCCTTTGCTTCCCCCATGGTCTTCTCTTAAGTTACTCAAATTCCACATATGAGTGAAAGCATATGGTATCAGTCTTTCTCTGAATGACTTATTTCACTTAGCATAATACCCTCCAGTTCCATTCACATTGTTGCAAATGGCAAGAGGTTGTTGCCTGTTTTCTCCTCTAGGGTTTTGATGGTTTCCTGTCTCACATTTAGGTCTTTAATCCATTTCGACTTTATTTTTGTGTATGGTGTAAGAAAGTGGCCCAGTTTCATTCTTCTACATGTTACTGTCCTGTTCTCCCAGCACCATTTGCTGAAGGGACTGTTTTCCATTGGATACCCTTTTCTTGTTTTCTCAAAGATTCGTTGGCTGTACATTTGTGGGTCCCATTCTGGGTTCTCTATTCTATTCCATTGGTCTATGTGTCTGTTTTTGTGCCAATACCATACTGTCTTGATGATTACAGCTTTGTAGTAGAAGCTAAAGTCTGGGATTGTGATGCCTCTGGCTTTGGTTTTCTTTTTCAACATTAGCTTGGCTATTCAGGGTCTTTTGTGGTTCCATACAAATTTTAGGATTGTTTCTTCTAGCTCTGAGAAGAATGCTGGTGCAATTTTGGTATTTCACTGAATGTGTAGATTGCTTTGGGTATTATTGACATCTTAACAATATTTGCTCTTCCAATCCATGAGCATGGGAATGTTTTTCCATTTCTTTGTGTCTTCTTCAATTTCTTTCTTAAGTGTTCTATATAGTTTTAAGCATACAGATCTTTTACATCCTTGCTTAGGTTTATTCCTAGGTATTTTATGGTTCTTGGTGCTATTGTAAATGGGATCAATTTATTGATTTCTCTTTCTAGTGTTTCATTATTGGCGTATAGAAATGCAACTGATCTCTGTACATTGATTTTATATCCTGCGACTTTGCTGAGTTCATATATCAGTTCTAGAAGCTTTTTGGTGGAGTCTTTTGGGTTTTCCATGTACAGTATCATGTCATCTGCAAAAAGCGGAAGTTTGACTTGTTCGTTGCCAATTCGGATGCCTTTTATTTCATTTTGTTGTCTGATTCCTGAGGCCAGGACTTTCAACACTATGTTAAACAACAGCGGTGAGAGTAGACATCCCTGTAGTGTTCCTGATCTCCGAGGGAAAGCTCTCAATTTTCCCCCATTGAGGATGATACTAGCTGTGGGCTTTTCATATATGGCTTTATGATGTTAAGCTATGTTCCTTCTATCCCAACTTTCTTGAGGGTTTTTATTAAGAAAGGATGCTGTATTTTGTCAAATGCTTTTTCTGCAACTATTGACAGGATCATATGGCCCTTATCCTTTCTTCTTTTAATGTGATGGATCACACTGATTGATTTGTAAATATTGAACCAGCCCTGCAGCCCAGGAATGAATCCCACTTGGTCATGGGGAATAATTCTTTTAATATACTGTTGAATTCGATTTGCCAGTATCTTGTTGAGAATTTTTGCATCCATGTTCATCAGGGATATTGGTTTGTAATTCTCCCTTTTAGTGAAGTCTCTGTCTGCTTTGGGAATCAAGGTAATGCTGGCTTCATAGAATGAGTCCGGAAGTTTTCTTTCCATTTCTATTTTTTGGAACAGCTTGAGAAGAATAGGTATTAACTCTGCTTTAAATGTCTGGTCGAATTTCTCTGGGAAGCCATCTGGCCTAGGACTCTCTTATTTGTTGGGAGATTTTTGATAAGTGATTCAGTTTCCTCACTGGTTATGGGTCTGTTCAAATATTTCATTTCTTCCCACTTGAGTTTTGGTAGTGTGTGGGTGTCCAGGAATTTGTCCATTTCTTCCAGGTTGTCCAGTTTGTTGGCATATATTTTTTTGTAGTATTCTCTAATAATTGTATTTCTGTGGTATTGGTTGTGATCTCTTCTCTTTCATTCATGATTTTATCTATTTAGGTCCTCTCTCTTTTCTTTTTGAAAAGTCTGGCTAGGGGTTTATCAATTGTGTTTATTCTTTCAGAAAACCAGTTCTTTGACGCGTTGATCTGTTCCACTGTTTTTTTTAGATTTTATATTGTTTATTTCTGCTCCCATCTGTACTATTTCTCTTCTTCTGCTGGATTTGGGGTTTCTTTGCTGCTCTGCTTCTAGTTCCTTTAGGTGTGAGGTTAGGTTGGAGATATTTCTTGTTTCTTGAGATAGGCCTGGATCGCAATGTATTTTCTTCTCAGGACTGCCTTTGCTGCAAGGGATTAGGGGTCTTGAACATAGAGCAATTTTCTTGGGGAATGGCTATGTATTTCTCTGAAATTAAAAAACCTCAACTGCATTTAAAAAGATTAGAAAGGTGGAAGGATCATGGTCCATCTTTTTCTCCTTCGTGCTTTTTTGTGTTAAAAAAGTTAATAGGCTTCATTTTTTTTAGAGTAATCTACAGTTCACAGCAAATGTGATCTGGAATTTTAGAGAGTTCCCACATACGCCCTCCCCATCACCCATATACACGGCCTCCCCCACCATCACCGTTCCATATCAGCGTAGTATATTTGTTACAAACGATGAACCGACACTGACATATTATCCACCAAAGTCCATAGTGAAGGAAACTAGAATATCACCTCAAAATATGTGGCATAAGGATTATTATTTATTATCAAGAGCTGAAGGCACTTGAGAAGAAGCAGGCCCTGATCTCCACATATTTGCCTAAAAGTGGGAGATACATTTTGAAAGGTGTCTCTCTTTCCTTTGCTAGCAAGAAGGACAAAAATAATCATCACAGACAACCAGTAGAGGAATCTAAATAACAACACTTACTGGGGCACCTGGGTGGCTCAGTCGGTTGAGCGTCCGACTTTGGCTCAGGTCATGATCTCGGGGTTTGTGAGTTCGAGCCCCGTGTCGGGCTCTGTGCTGGCAGATCAGAGCTGGGAGCCTGCTTCGGATTCTGTGTCTCTCCATCTCTCGGCCCCTCCCTTGCTCATGTTCTGTGTCTCTCTGTCTCTCCATAATAAATACATGTAAAAAAAATTTTTATATAACAACCCTTACTAACTATACTTTGCCTTTAATTTCCCATGTTTACCTTACCGTTGTCTGCCATCCTTGGCAGCCTGAAACTGCTTTCTTTTGTCCTGCCATTACTCTACAAATGTATTGATCTTTGCTGAAGATGTGCTATGTAAGCCTGAATTCTAAGCCACCTCTTTGAATTACTCTTTCCTGAGTTTCTCCTGTGTATGTTTGAGATGTACATGTTAATAAACCTCTGTTTTTCTCTTGTCAGTTTGCCTTTATTAGTGAGCCTCAGCTGAAAACCTAAGATGCACAAAGGAAAAATTTTGCCTCTCCTAAAATAGTTTACATTAGGGTTTATTCTTAGTGTTTTGCATTCTATAAATAGTAACTGTATAGTGACATATATCCATTAGTACAGTATCATACGGAATAGTTTCCCTACCCTAAAACTTCGTGCTCTTCTTGCCTATTCGTCTTTCCTCCTCTCAAGTCTCTGGCAACTGCTGAGAAGAATGCATACTAAGCAACATGCTTTTAAAATTCCTCCATGTCTTTTCATGATTTGGTAACTCATTTTTCTCTATCACCAAGTAACACTCCATTGTCTGGATGTACATTCAGCAACTAAAAAACATCTTGGTTGATTCCGAGTTTTGGTAATTATGAATAAAACTGCTAGAAACATTTGTGTGCAGGGTTTTGTGTAAATACCAAAGGGCATGATTACGCGATTGTATGGTAAGAATATGTTTATTTTTGTTGGAAACTGTGGAAGGTCTTACAAAGTGGCTTGCCCTTCTGCATTCCCACCAACAATGAATGAGAGTTCCTGTTTTTCCATGTCTTCTTCCACATTTAGTATTGTGAGCATTTTGGGTTTTAGCCATTCTAATAGGTACACAGTGGTGTCTCACTATCTTAATTTGCAATTCCCTAAACGTGTATGAAGTTAAGCGTCTTTTCCTATGCTCCTTTGTCATTTGCATATTTGACGATGTGTCTCTTGAGATCTTTTGCCCATTTTTAAACTGGGTGGCTTGCTTGTTTTCTTTTTGTTGAGTTTTAAGAGCTTTTTACATATTTCGGATAACAGTTCCTTATAAGATTTGCCTGTTGGAAATGTTTTGTTTTTTTCTAGTATGTGGCTTGTCTTTTCTTTTAAAAAAGATTTTAAGTAGACATGTTCCACTGGCATAGTCTTAACAAGGTACTGAAATGTGCCTAGCTTTGTGGAAGATGGCAGCACTCTTGCATAGACCTGAACAAGCTGATCTACAGTATACTCTGACTGTGCTCCAGTGCATAGCACTGTGAACTTAGAGTCTCAGAGGAAAAGGAATTTTGGTAGACCTTGTGGTCATCTGTGACCCAGCTATGCTATGTTAGGATACAGCACTCCAGATTCAACTAATGTTTCCCTGGTCATGTTTAGATCCTCAGAATGAGGCTTTTATTATGGCCCACAGTCAGAAAGCCCTGTAAAGGATACAAGTATGAAGAGTCAGCTTAGGTGACTTTATAATCCTAAATAAGTTGTGAAATAAAAGCTCATGTTCATATAGGTTCTGAGAACATTCTGAGATGTTACAATCTTGCAAGTCAGATCCTGTTACTCAAAACACCAAGGGATTGTCCCAATCACACAGGGTTTTGCCATCTAGAATGTAACTTGAAGTAAGTGTTTGGGATTTGGGAAACCGCGTGCACTATAGGAAATAGTTTCCTTGTAATTGTATCTGGCCTGTGTGCTCTCAGGGGATTTTGGCTTAGGGTCACATTGCTTTCCCCAGGCCTCTTAGATTTGTGGAATTTCTTTCATCTCTTGTATTTCTACTGGCTGAAAGATACCCAGTGAGTTAGGTCTGCGTTTAGCAGATCCCATCACACAAAACGCCAAGGGATTGTCACAGGATTTTGCCACCTAGAATATAATTTTAAATAAGTGTTTGGGATTTGGGAAGCCCACAGGATCTTCCCCAGGGCTGTACCCTACTGCCATTTGACTCCTCTCTCTAAAGATACCAACTGCATCTTCCTATTTGTTCATTGCCCCACCACCACCACCATATTTCCCTGTATCAGATCTTGGGATCTCAGCATCTGCCTGGAATTATATGAGAGTTAGGCTTGATTATCCGATTGACTATCCGATTATTGATTTTGCCTCTCTTTGGAATTTTGTCCTCTGTCTTGTATCTGCCTGTCCCCCTGGCTCCCCATGGGTAGTTCTGGACTGCAGCAAATTCTGACTCTTTCCCCGGGAAATAACTTAGGTGGTGACTAATTAAAAATTATGAGTAAAATAATCAAGCAACCAAATAAAGTTAGGATTGTAAAGTAAAATAGCATTTGTCATTTGTTCGCCAGCTGCCACTCTCCCTGGCAGCTGGGGATGGTGGCACAGCAGGGAGTTTTGGTGCCTGGCCTTGTCCCTGCAGACCGCAGGGTGATATAAATGGAGTAAATGCTCCTGTCATTGGCCAGGCCATTGCAGTCTGGTTCCCACAGGGAAGCTGCAGGTAGGGAGGCAGCACTATGTGGCAGTCACGTGGGGGTGGCAGGCTCTGTGGTGGAGACCTGTGGGTTAGAGAGAAGGCATGCTCAAACGTGATCTGGGTCAGGCTTTCCAGCATTTGGGCTGGTCCCTGGAATCATTTGAGGAAAATGTTTTGCTTTATTTGAAAGCCTGATTCTTCAATCCCAGAGAACAACTGTTGTTTTCAGAATGTCTGATGACTCTGAAGCATCTGAGTATGACCTTTGGGTCATAAAACTGCACGCAAACTCATGCAGATGGAAGGCAGTATTAGCTGAGTGCCATGAAAATCATGAATATTTATTAGATCCCTCATCATGATGATTAATACCCTTAAAGCTACAAACGTCTGAACTCCTTTATGGACAACTGAGCTCGAGAGTAGTTTATTTTAGTTTGTCTACATGAGAAATTAATTTGTGACACAATAGTTAACATCAGTAGTGACCTCTTTTGAAGTTTGTTTATCAAAAGAGAAATTGTAGCTACCAAATAAGAGCGTATAGGTATTTAGTGTAGATTACATCTGTGAATTCTTTCTCTAGTGGACATTCTTGAGTCAGGAACACACACATGATATTCACTCTGGTATAGACCAAACTAGGGTGTATTAAGGAGGTAGGGATTGTTTGGAAGGGAAACACATGGTTCATGGCTCAACCCGTATCTAAACATGTTGGTGGCATGACCTCAGGCAAATCACTTAACTTACCAAGTTTTCCCAAATAGGAGTAACACTACCTCCCAGGTGTACTATGATGATTATTAGGAATTGTGCCATAATGAGTTATAAACTATTGGGGGCCATAAAAATATGAGAAACATACCTACGTGTATTTAACTATCTCTGTCATAATTATAAAAATTATAAATTTATTCATCTTCACACAGAATTTAATTTGGCATGAAGCTTTAAATTTTTCCAGTGTCATCGAAAGGGTCTTCAGTTTGCTTGGATTTAGGACACTGAGGTGCCCTTAGAATAAGCTGTGGTGTTTTTTGTTTCTCATTTCTCTATAGGCCAACCAAGCAATAAGTACCATTGGGTTTGTGACAGCTGCTGCTGGTGTCTTCTCACTCCTGGGCTTGTTTCCAAAAAGACAAAGAGCAAAATACTATTAACAATTTACTGAAGAGATATTGGAACTGAAGGAATTTGTGAGGAGGGAAAAAAAACTGGGAGTACTTATTTTCGATGCATCATTATTGTTCAAAATTCCAGTGATGGATGGCAGTCTCTTTAATAAATTGCTTACTGATGTTATCTCATTATTGAGCCGTGGAAATTTTTCTCCCTACCAGCAGAGATTTGCCGTGGCAGCTTACCAAAGAAGCAGTAGCCTTTTGAGCAAGCCAGCGGAAGATCTTAACACAATCACATCATATTTTATCTGTTACCATAAATATTGGTTTCCTTTCTCCTGAGGGTGGGCTATTTTGTACTTGCCAGAGGAATGAAGAGCCATTTGTATGTGGTTTTAAAAGAAATGTTAAGATTCCCAAATTGTTGAGATTGACATCTAACTGAAGAGAAAAGAAACTGGGAAATTGATGGGCATTGAGGTGGGCACCTGTTGGGATGAGCACTGGGTGTTGTATGGAAACCAATTTGACAACAAATTTCATATTAAAAAAAAAAGAAACTGGGAAATTGAGCATTTGGTTAGGCAGTTTGAGGAGCTTTGATTCACAATCCATTTGAGGGTGGACTCCTAGCTCCTAGTTCCAGTGCAGATGGGGGTGGGGCAGATGGGAGCTGGGATCCTTCGCTCTGGTGTTCGGGATCCAGATTTCCCTGGAAGTCACTCATTTGTCAGGAGTGTGTGTCAGGAGTGAACAGCAAGAGTGGGTTGTTCTGTTCTATGGAGCTACATTGTTTCCTTTGAAGTATTTCGGGGGGTTGACCCTTTTAACCCTAACAAGAGATCATTAAATGTAGGTTTGAAATGCCATTTTTAGAAAACAATATCTCGTGTTACTGTTTAAGGCTTTTACTGTAAGTCAAGGAGTGTCATGATTTTATTCTTGCATTTTGTTGATTATATGTGGAATGAAACAAATTACTTTTTAATTTGTTCCCAATGCAATTCCTGTTGGCAGCAGGTGGAAAAAAGTGAATGCAGGTCTCGATACCCTAGGATTGTAACAGACATTGTAACATTACCCTACCAACCACACTGCTAAGCAATGATATCCTTCTTATGTCATAATTAAAAGCATGACATTAAATAAAGAAAAAGTTCAATTAAATGGGGGTGAGAGGATATGATCAGGGAATAAGGAACGTGGTAGATAAAGTAACTAAACAGAAGACTCAATGAATAGATAGGGTTTATGACCCTATCAATGATAGGGACCCCATCTCTCTTCCTTGTTCCCTGTCTAATCCGTTCCCTTTCTTATGACACCAGTTCTGTTTCCAGATAACCCCGAAACTCCCTCTTCCTCCCCTTGTCCTCTGGGAGGGGTGGGTGTCTTCTACCGGATACCGTGATCCAAAGTCACCCCTTCATTTTTATTCTACATTAAGTTTCTCCTTCCTTTTATGCTCTCCTTTCAAGTAATAGTAAAAAAAAAAAAAAAAAAAAAAAAAAAAAAAGAAAGGAATTTTTCTAATATTGTCAAATTAGGGTGAGAGTGGCATCAGCATAATGTGTTACCTTTCCCAGGGTGTGCTTACCTTTTAATAAAGTATGACTGCAGAGGGCAAATTTTACCCAAAGCAAGAGACTCGGGTGTGGTGGGATTACCACGCCAGCCAATGGGAGAGGGAATGGAAGTGGAGACAGAAAGGACCTCCTGAGGATCTTCAGGTCAAACCTTACTAATGAATTCTAGACCCCTCCACTCCACAAGGCAGTCCTAGCTATGCTGGGTCACAAATGCACTTCTAAATTGAATTCGATGATACCTTTCCACATAGGTCGTGTTCAGGCTCCAGTGGTGTTCACCCTGAGAGGAAAGCTCACAAAGTTAGTCATCAGTTTTCCCATAAAAATGTCCATGCTTCATGATGGGCAGCTTAAGACTGTCCAGGGTCATGCTCATTGTGCTTTTATCAAACATTTCTTCCAAGACTATTAAGCCCTTCTCTGAGAGTACTTTCAGCAAAGTCAAGCATAGAGTTCAACTTTATTATGTGCCCTCCCCACACACACAAAAAAAAGATCTATGAAATAAATATCATCATCTATCAGATAACTAATAGAGTGTTGGAAAAACTGGGCAAGGGAGGCTGTACATTAATTGAATAAAGATTTTTTTAATCTTTTTGTGTTATCTAAATGTCATAGTGTGTCAATTGAATCTTCTGATTCTGAAAGTCAAATTACTAAATACAAATATGCCAGTTCAAGAAATCTGAGCTGCCATATATTTTAGGTTGGCATACATTTCTTAATCTAGAACTCTGTCTTTTCATCTTCATTGGTAGTCACTAAATTAGACACGTTTTAAAATAATCCCTCTCTAAAGCCATCCACCCAAGAAAAGGTTAAAAAGCAAATAAAATGCAAATAAAAAGGGTTTGTTTTTATAGGAATTTGCATTTATGCTGCTGGTGTATATAACAAAGTATGTAGTACTATATACAGCAATGCATTGCTGAAATGTTAAAAACATTTTTTCAGCTCTAAGGATTACAGAATTATAAAGGCATTATTGAATGCATCCATCACAGTATTAGGCACATAACTGGAGCTCGTGGGATAGAACTGGTTAGCTAATTGCCTATGAGCCATTAAAGATCTGTTAAATTAGCAAAACTCAATTTATGGTCACAAGGAAAGCCTACTAGCTAATTTAAAAGGTTCACTAGAGATGTATGTCCTCTCAAGGTCACCGAGAGGTAGATATATATTAAAGGTAATAGCGTACAGAATATATTTACAGAGGATATACCTTTTCTTGTGGCCATTAGTGCGCACATAATGATTGAGTAAAATAATGAAAAGATGAAATGGGACTTGAGGTCGTTCAGCAGCCTGATGCTTGTCATGCTGTAGACACAAACATTAGGAGTCCCTTCCCCAGGGTTGTGTTTTAAGATGAGCAATGCTGAGTTTGAACCAACTTTTTGACTTAGAACCTGAGGGTTTCATCTGTCCATAGCAAAAAATAAATAAAAGTGTCATGCTTCTTTAAGTGAAAAGTATATTTTAACATTTATCCCATTATCTTTGTGCTCTACCACGGACGTTCAGGCTCGCTGCCACCAAAACAATATACTTTGGGTGATGCCAACATCAGTGGAGTTGGCTTAGATATAAGCTGTGCCCAAGCCAAGATTATAGGCAGTTAACAGGCACCTCCATCATTCTCTACTTATTACAGAGTTAATTTTTCTGAAGGAATTCTCAGTTCTTCTTTCTTTATTAAAGCCATACAAAAGAAGCAAAAAGAGGAATTTTGTGACCTTGGGAAAAGATAGGTACATAAATGGTCGTCGCAAGTGAATATAAGGTTCAGTAAACTTGTGATAATTTATTGATAGAAAGACTTTTTCCCCCCATATTCTTTTATTTGTCTGTGAATTAAAGATATATTGGTGAAACTTTCAAAGACCAAACTCTTCTTGAATTTTCCTTCTACTGATGTTCATACCACTAATTTCACTACCATAAAAGCTTGGGCATTTCCGCCAGGATAATGGTATGCAATATTAAGGGGGGAAAAAAAAAAAGACAATCGAGGAAGTTCATGTTTTTCCCTCAGTAGTGGAGGATACAGTCAAAATAAGCATATTTAAGGTTCTTTTTTGCAAGGTTCAATACATCGAGAAATACACCTTGAATTCTCTGATGGATAAAGAAAGGTAGAGGTAGACTATCATCACCTCTCCACAATATGTTAGTTTCTGGGAGCAAGGAGATGCTGTTAACCCCATATGACAATAATTCTGATTACAGCCTGGTCCAAAAATGCTGTTCTGTGGTTTGGCCTTCCATCTCGAGTTTCGCTTTTGGAATCTGTTCAGGGCTTTCATAGCCACGGTTGATGTAGAATCCATTTTCACCATCGCCTGAATAATCCGTTCTGTTTGTGGGAGGCCAGGTGGAATCTTCTGCCAGCGTTTTTTGCCAGTGCCTATATTGACTTTTAGAATAGAATCCAAATTCTTTTTTGATCCATAGCCAGAGCTTTCGATTTTGAAGGATGAAATCCTGAGAAATCAGGTGGAGAAAACAATCAAACCATCTTTCCACATTCCCCTGCAGCCAGGGTGCTCACCGCCCGCCCGGGGCCTGTCTCTCAGATGTACTTATTTAAAGCTGCTTCTGCGGCAACTTTACTCCCTGCTGTCCCCACCAAGTCTAGCAGCTCCCTGGTTCTCCCTTGAGAAGGCAGTGTGCTTGTGTTCACACCAAAAGCTTACAGCCTTTCATTTCTACAGATTTTCTAGTTAAATCCTGGCTGGTGATTCACTGAGAATTACTTTACTGCCAGACTGAAATGATAACACAATAACATACTCAAAATCAAGAAAAGGAAAAAAAAAATCACTGCTACCTGCCACAGGCCACTTACAAGGTGCCACCTGATGGTTTGTTGAATGAATGGCGGAACTCTAGAAATCAAATGGGTTTTGCTTTCCGTTTGGGGAGGGTTCTCTTTTTTCTATGTTCACATGCACTCACAATGTTTACACATTTATAATAGGAATGGTCAAAGTTTGCATTCCACTTCTGGTTATGCTAGACTTTCTGTCACATGTAGTCATAGTCTTCTCAATAATCACTTTTAATGATCCTATACCATTTTTTTAAATTGGTGTATAACGATTGATTTAAACAAACAGCATCTCTACTTTTGAACATATAGGTTGAATCTAAAATTTTACCACCATAGGGGTGCCTGGGTGGCTCAGCGGTTAAGCGTCCAACTTTGGCTCAGGGCACGATCTCATGGTTCATGAGTTGGAGCCCGCATCAGCCTCTGTACTGACAGCTCAGAGACTGGAGCCTGTTTCCGATTCTGTGTCTCTTTCCCTCTCTGCCCCTCCCCTGCTCACACTCTGTCTCTCTCTCAAAAATAAATAAACATTAAAATGTTTTATAATTAAGATAAAATAAAATTTTACCACCATAGATAATACTACGATGAATACCTTCATACATGTAGACTTTTTTTCCTCCCCTTTTGGGTTATTTGAAAATCTATATAGTCTCAGGCACCTGGGCTACTCAGTTGGTTAAGCATCTGACTCTTGATTTTTGGCTCAGGTAGTGATCTCACAGTTTGTGAGATCGAGCCCTACATTGGGCTCTACGCTGTCAGCAGAGAGCCTTCTTGGGATTTTCTCTCTCTCCCCATCTCTCTCTGCCTTTCCTCCACTCATGTTCTATCTATCAAAATAAATGAATAAAAACTTTAAAAAAATAAAATACATAAAAATATATATAGTCTCAAATGGAATTCCTTAGAGTATGAGAAATTTTACACTCATTGTATACAATGATGTATGTGTCACACACACACATAGATTACATAGATTTGTTTGAACCCTTTTCCCAAGGGATTTACAATACATGAATCTTTTTTTTAAAACTGTCCCTTAAAAAATAATACCCAGGACTTTCACTGAGTAGGTAAAGTCATTTAATGACAGTGAATAGAAGAAAAATACTATAGGGGAAGACTTTCAAGAGTAAGAATTGACTAGATGAGCAATGGTTTCCTTCCAATCTTAATTAAGGAAGCCCTTCTGAAGACAGCTCTTCACGCTGAAAGGTCTCATTGAATTTTAGAGCTTGTAGGTCACCTGGTCTAGTCTCTACTAGCTTATTGATAATACTAGAAAAATACACTACGATGCCTTCATGGGAGACAAAAATTAGAGTTAATTTGATGTTTTGCCTTCCATGCTAAACATGGATCCTGAGAACATTTCTATGCAGCCTTTAGAGAAGTTTAAATCACTCTGCAAGAGTTTCCCCCAAAGAGAACATGCACAGTTCTTACAAACCATTAATAACTATCACTTTGGGAGACAAAAACGGTCCATCTAAAAAACAGGTACCTGTCGAGAATGAGACCCTTTATTTGTTTATTTTCCTGGAAAAAGTGTAAGAGATGTACAGAAATTTACCTCTACGAGGAAGGCCACACAGAATTGGGTGAGGGCTGCCACCAAAATCGAAACCCTCCATGAGGTCAGTGTTGGGATGAACTGTTAAAAAAAGAATCTTACCTTTATACCATGCAGACCTTAAATTTTGAAAACACACACACATAAATATTAATTATCTTATTTAATTTATGTATTTGTAACAGCTCTCTGAGCTTGGAGGGTAGGCATTGCTTTCTCCATTCGCAGATGAGGTCAGTGCTTTGCCTAAGGATGCAAAGCCAATCAATAAACAGAGCCAGAATTCAAATGAGAACTGACTGCCTCTTGGCCTGTTTTCCTCCACTGCCTGAGAGTAAACATTCGGTAAAATGTGCCATGGGTCACAGACATGGGACAAAACACTTTGGAACCTGTGTGTCTCTCTTCATTTTTATCTTTTCAAATGGAGGTAAGAGGATGCAGGATTAAGTCATTCATCTAATAATGCTATCACTTCTAATCCTCCCAAAGTTAAAATCTTCTTGGAGTTCATTCATTCAGTGAAATTGACGTATGAGTAAAACATAAAAGGCACAGAGGTTATCAGTTACTTTTGATACTAGGTGGAAACTTTCCCAACCAAGATTCCCAGCCCTAAGTCTAATGGCTTGATCAACGTTGAACGCACACAACCCACCTCCTTTTACGGATTTAAGGGTACCTATTGGCCACCAATTATGATTAACTGATAGGTATTAACACTACAACTTCCCATGCTGGCATCAGTGGCAAAAGACTACTCCCACAACCCCCTTTCTGATCCCAAAGTCAAACATGGGGGCTGAGCTGTTGTTAGGACTAAAACCACAGATCCTCCACAGCATCTGATTGCCCCCTTGCAATTCTCATCCCCAGTCAATTCGCATCCCCAGCGGGTTACTGCGCTTTATTCTCTCCCCTCATGTAGAGACTGCCTTTCTCAGGGTTGTGAGACAGAGCACCTGGGTGCAGAGCTGTCTGGAGACCGTTGTGAGATCTGGCAGTGGGTCAGAGCGTAGTGGAGAACCTGATCCTTCCCCTCCCTGCTGCTCCTGCCCTGATCTGAGAGGACTCCTCTCCATCCCTTGGCCTGGAAAACACTTGTCACACTGCTTTGGAATTATCTGCCCACAGGATGGTCTTCCCTCCTAGCCTCTGAACTACTTGAGAGCTGTGCCCACGCCTTACACATCTTGGGCTCGCTAGTGCCAAGCATGCTCGGGAGCTTCATAATGTCTTGTAAGTGACTAAATGGTCTAGGTTCTCATTTCCTAACTGCATCTCCCTCCATAGACTCTCTGCTCAAGCATATAGCATCACGTAATTAGGCTGCCATCACGTAATTGGGCTGTCCTAAAAGCCCTGCTGGAAAGCCTGCTCAGATATCTTCAGTGACTCTCTGTTGCTCTCAGGAGAAAGCCCAAACTCCCCTGGCCACCTTTGTCCAGCCACACCACGCCTTCCTCACATTCCACAGCATGTTGACTCAGGCTTTGCCAATCTTCCAAGCATTCTGTGAAACAAGTCTTGCTTTCGATTTTTATTTTGGCCACCTTACATTCTTTTGCATTTCCAAGACAAAAGAGATTCTTGCAGCCCTCTCTGCTTGTGCTCAGGCTGTTCTCCTGGTTTGAAATACCCTTACCTAGGAACCTAGCAAAATCCAGCCTATCCTCTGGACCCAGATCAAGTTGAGCCTCCTCCACGAGGCCCTCCATGATGGTACAGCGTACAGGCCCCGTGAGAGCTCCTCCTTCCTGTGTTCTTCCCACTTCTCTCTACACCCTCTACAAGCACAGGTGGTCCCAGGTGGCCATGTCATCATTTCACTCGCATAGGACACAATGTCCTCAACAAAACTATAGACTGCAAGTCAAGAGTCAATCCCTCTCTTTCATTTCTCCCACAATGCTGGCTCTAAGAATGGGTTCAATGACCTCTTCTTAAATTTTATTTTAACCCACCACCCCTTGGATTAAGTGACGCCCACTGAAATAAATCTCCCCATAGTCAATGTCTGACAGACAGAACCTGATTGGCCTACAAGTCAACTTTTTCTTACTCCTTACAACTACATTATAAAGGATTTCTACTATATGTTTAAAAAACGACACTTGAAGAATTACTGAATTAGCACATCAATTTATCATATTAGCATAACATGGATGAATAAAGTATCCAAACAGCATTTTTAGGTGTGAATAGGATAAATGTTCCAGATTGATAATACAGATGATATGGGAACAAGCAGAGGTTAGCATACGTGTGATGAGTTATTTGTTCCTCTAGGAAGTCAGAATAGCCTCGACAACATGAAATGGTTGGAGAGAATACGGTAATACCTGACTTGCAAATTACAGTGCAAATATGGTCCCATTGCACATATGAGTCACCCCAGAGGTGGAAATGAATACCACTTACCTCCATTCCACGATATATATCTTGAAAGTCAGAAAACAGAATGAAAACTGTGAGGCCCAAGGCAGATATCAGCAGAAATGAGAATATATCTGAAGAAACACCAAACGCTATTTTTAGATGCTAAACGAATGTTTCATATAATTTGGCACACACTGCAGAATCAATTATCTCTGTTGGGCAAATATCGGCTATATCTTCAGATGTTTTGATAGATCCTCATATGTTTTAAAATATGTTCTAATGCTTACCAGACAAAGGTGACAGCTTCACATCTTTCCTTTGAAAGGCGTGCTATGGAAAACTGCTGATCTAATACAGGACACTCCATAAAGGAGTCACGTCAGCTGAGAAGTCCAGGAGGGCCGGGACGCCCTGCAGTGACCAGCCTACGTGAAGGGTCACCAGAGAAGCCCCAATGCTTTATCACTGCGTGTCTGGTGAATTCTGCATGAATGGATGAACGGTCAGTCCTCTTAGTATCATTGCATTCTTTTTTGCCTGGAGAATAAAGTCCAAGGGTCTTCAGCTGACATTCAAGGCCTTCCTTGAATGGAATCCAATTTCCATCTGCCTTTCTGTTCTAGTCTCTTATTGCTCTTTCTTATGTGTTGGAGGGGGGTTAAATCACAAACCTGCTACCTCCACGGAGGACTTTGTTCACGAAGTACCCTGTGTAGCGGATATTCTTTATGTCTTGGCAGTTTTTCTTAAAATTTTCTTAAAAAGCCCAATTCAGATACCACGTTCTTTTTAAGGACTACCCAGGCCTCTCTCACAAAGTTTTCTTTCATATGGTTATGTAACACTCTGCTTTGCAAGATCTTCCTTTATGCATCTACTAGACTGTAACCACTTAAAAGTGACTTTGTATGCCCTTCTGTAGGACTCTGAATTGAAAGAATGAGGAGCTATCATGTACATCTGCTGGGTTCTTTCTCTCCAACCTGCCCAAATGGCTTTGCTTTAGGAAGCTTAAACTTCCCAGGATGCACTGTGCCAACACCACTGTTTTTATCCCTCCGGCCCTACCCACGTCTGCATCCACAGAGCTTTTACACACTTTGTAGATGGGCCTTACAAATGTTTTCTGATGAGATTAGCACCTTCAGGCCCAAACAATTGGATTTCATCAGTGTTGCCATGATATAAAGGATCCTAACACACTCTAAAATTTATAAACAAACAAACTGGATGTGCTCTTGTATTCTCTCTACCTCGTTTATTCCAAGGTTTATGGCCTGCCAGCCCCCAACTCTATACAGGTCTATACCAACCAAACATCGGAGATGACAGTGCCTCTGCAGCTGGCCCTATTTTTGTGAAGACATGAAAGCTCTGTTTCACCCCTGTGCACCTACACACCCCCTCATATTCATCCAAGCTTCACTTGATATATACAACTAGATGCCACACCTCCCAGAAGAAGAGCCAGGCTTGCTTGGGAGGGGTGTGAAGCAGAGAGAAGAAAAAGCAGGGGCACCAGGATCGCTTATTTCCCAAAATAATGTGTGCAGCTGGGTAAGAAGAGCCCAGGAGATGGCTGTGTGGATTTTTCATTTATGTCATTGTTTCCATGTTCCAGGGACCCAGATGTTGGGAAGAAGATGATGCCCCAAGTGTCCATCCTGACGAAGGCCTGGTAGTCACAGCAACTGAGTGGAGTGCTGGACACATCACACCATCCTTAGACTAATGATCTGAAAAGCAGGCCAGGTGGGCACACGAATGACCAGTGTGGACGGAAAATTATAAGGCCTTCATGTAATTCAGCTTTGATTGGAGAACATAATGATGAACGGAAGTGAGTGTTGCCTCCCTAGATCAGTTGCTGTTGATGAGGAAGCTTGAAAGAATGGTACTCTTTTTGCACACGTCATTTGGGAAGACATGTCCTGGGCAAGACACTACAGATTGTTTGCAAGGAAGGGAAGGGTTTGCAAATAGTCACATCTGTTTCCATAAAGATTAAGTTTGTATTCTTTCTAGACCGTCTCATTATAAAGTTGATCTGCCAAAGGCTATCAAGAAAGATACAGAGTTGAAAATAAAATTGCTGGATATTGTAATAGAAAGTTCCAAGGACTTTTGAGACTAAATGACTTATTAGGAGATTCTGTTAGAATATTTGTTTATGAAACTTGTTTTTAACTTAAGATTTTCAGTTATTTTCGATGTAGGACTTGAGTTTACCCACAAGCTTTAAGTCACTATGATGTAACTAATTCGGTTCTCACTTAATTCAATGTATGTAAAAAGCTTTGTAGTTACTGTTCAAACTAAAGTACTTGCCAATGTAATATATTATATCCTCCTTGTAAAATACATTCACAATCAAAAAAAGGACTATAAGTGATTTACCTTAAAACATAAAGCAGAATCTTGATTTGTTGTGACAAGAGCCAAGGGCATTATCAAACACTGAATCAAAACTAAAAAATATCATAAGAAAATCAGGAAGAAGTTTATAGAAAATATAAAATGAAAGGAAGGTCTTAGCATGCTCTCAAAACCTTTGAAAAAACAGCTGTACCCAAAAAAAAAAGGGGGTGTGGTAGTGACAATAGAATGGTAAATAATTACTAAAACTAGTTTAACATAGTAAAGGTATGTTTCTAGTTTAAGAATAGGAATGAGGCTTACTTTTTTTTTTTTTTTCAACGTTTATTTATTTTTGGGACAGAGAGAGACAGAGCATGAACGGGGGAGGGGCAGAGAGAGAGGGAGACACAGAATCGGAAACAGGCTCCAGGCTCTGAGCCATCAGCCCAGAGCCTGATGCGGGGCTCGAACTCACGGACCGCGAGATCGTGACCTGGCTGAAGTCGGACGCTTAACCGACTGCGCCACCCAGGCGCCCCGAGGCTTACTTTTCTAATATCTATGATTTATTTAGAAAATTACAGATTACAGGTTATGCCATACGATGGCAAAACTATAGTAAATTCCCCAGAGCAGAAATTTTACAGGCCAGGTTCTCTGATCAGGACAATAAAACTAGAAATTATTAACTAAATTCCACTTGAAAAGGAAACCTCTCTGTTCTGAAAACTAGGTGGGTCAGAGAAAAAATCAAGTCATAATTAGAGACATGTGAAAATGTAAAGAACGTGGCCCAAACTTTAATTGTTGATCTTGAATGATTTTCTTGTTTCACAAGAATCAAAACAAAATACTTACACTATAAAGTCAATTCAAACATTACAATGTTTTCAGAGAAAGTAAGAAGGAAGAAAAAATGAAAAAAGCAAAAATTAATAAGTTAGAAAAGAGAAAGCATACAGAATTTATTAAATCTAAGAACTGGTCTTTTAAAGAAAACCAGCAAAAATATAGTTCTTGTAAGAATATATGAAAGGTAACACATACAGGATGAGAATATTAAAAGAGTTATAAAAGGCAATAACATTATAAGAACATACGACTCAAAATCTTACGCTGAGACTCAATAATCTCAATGAACTAGAAATATCTGGGGGGAAATTTGTTATGTGAAAACACAGTTTAAAAAGAGGATAATTTGGGGCACCTGGGTGGGTCAATCAGCTAAGTGTCCAACTTTAACTCAGGTCATGATCTCGCAGCCCCTGAGTTTGAGCTCCCTGTCAGGCTCTGTGCAGACAGCTCAGAGCCTGGAGCCTGCTTTGCATTCTGTGTCTCCCTCTCTGTTCCTCCCCCACTCACACTTTGTCTCTCTCTCTCTCACAAAAGTAAATAAACATTAAAACAATAAAATAAAATAAAATAAAATAAAATAAAATAAAATAAAATAAAATAAAATAATAGAAAGAGGGTAACAAATCAGTCCTTTAAAAAAAAAAAACAATTCTTTCAAAGGAAGGATTTAGAGCCAGATTATTTTACTGGGTTCTTGCAAATTGTCAAGAATAGACCATTTACATCTATAAAGTTTTTTTTTTTCCCCAGGAAAGAAAAAGTCAGAGTTTTCAAGCCTAATAATAAACCTAAAAAACACTACCCACACACACAAAATCAATCCAACAGGAAATGCAGATATCAAAAAGCTATAAAATTTGGGGGGCCTGGGTGGCTCAGTTGGTTGAGTGTCCGACTTAGGCTCAGGTCATGATCTCACAGTTCCTGAGTTCAAGCCCCATCTAGGGGTTTGTGCTGACAGCACAGAGCCTGGAGCCTGCTTCGGCTTTCTCTTTGCCCTGCCCCCCTTCTCTCTCAAAAACAAACATTAAAAAATTTTTTTTTAAATAAAGAATGAACAAATGGAGAAGCATAATATAGTATGTCTTTAAAACTGAGGACTTAATTGTGTAAACATTAAAATTTCCCCAAAGTATCAAAATTCAAAAAAGAAATTTTAAAAAAGCCTTACAATTTATTCTAGAGTTTATCTGGAAAGATGAACAAGAAAGAGAAGTAAAAAATGTTTGAAAACTGAAGAGTAATGAAGATACATCAATCTAACTGCTTATTAAAACTTATTATAAAACTATAGCTAAATAAATGAAACTATAATTTTTAAAGTATAGTGACAGACCGAGAATAAGCTGGCATGTTAATGAGACAGAAAAGATAGTCTAGGAACTAATTAATTGTATATAAATTAATATGTAAGTATATAATATAAAAACTCACATAATATAAATTATGTATATAATGAAGCCATAAATATACATGAATATGTAGGTATGATAAAGGTGGCATATAATCAGTTGAGAAATAAATGATGAAAAGAAATATTAAGTAATAAAATCTGCTGGGAAAACAAGCGACTAGTTAGATAAAGTAGTTTGATCTCTACTTCAAACTGTATGATGACATTAACATTAGATTTAAAAAGCATTAAAAGAAATTTAAAAAACAAGGAAATGCTAATCTACCTGATTTTGCAATGGGAAAAACCTCTCTGTGCCTAAAGGCAATGGGAAGAAAATCACAAAGGAATAAACAACTCATACAAATAAATAAGAAATAGAAGAGTGACCCTGTTGGAAAAGAATGGATAAAAATGTACGTAGGCAATTCAGAGAAGAAGAGATGGCTAAAATCATGAAAATGTGTTCATCCTCAGTGGTGATTCAAGAAATGCACAGAATAAAGTAACTTGCCCAATGTTGTGAAGCTACAAAGAGGTCAAGTTGTATCTGAATTGGTTAGAAAAGTCTTTTACAAAGTATCTGGAGATATATATATATATATATATATATACTCAAAATCATTCTTGATGACTCACAACAGGACAGGGCTCATAATTATTTAATAATGCATGTGTGTATCTGCACATAAGGAGTTTCCTGCCCAGGTTTCTACCACTCATGAAAATTATACTCCAATACTCCATTAAAAAAAAAAACATTTTAAATGGAATTACATTTAAAAAATTTTTTTAACGTGTATTTATTTTTGGGAGAGAGAGACAGAGTGCAAGTGGGGGAGGGGCAGAAAGAAAGGGAGACAGAATCTTAAACAGACGCCAGGCTCAAACTCAGGACATGCAAGATGATGACCTGAGCCGAAGTCAGACGCTTAACCTACTGAGCCACCCAGGCACCCCTCTTTTTTAATTGCAAGCTAAAGCTGAGAAAATACAGAAAGTGAAAGAAAATAACAAAAAAAAATGGTGGATAACTAGAGGGAGAGCTTGTAAGAATGAGAGCAAGTCACAAAAGCATTATACAACCATTTGTAGATATTTCATTCCAGAGTTCAGCCATCACTTTACCACTGAACTGCAACTCTGGGGAGGGTGGGGAGATGGAAGGAAAATTAAACTTCATATACTCACAGTTTGTGTAGATGGGTTTTCGAAATGGCTTTCCCTTAGAGAAGATAAACGCTGCTGTGATACAATTGATGGTGGTGAGGGGCCACAGTGTGGTACTCTCAAAACTTAAAACTGAACCAGGAATCAGCGTTGCATTTTCAGTCCCATTTCTCTCCAAACTCATATTCATTGAGAAATTACTTTGGTTGTCCAGAAAGCACTTACTACAAGAGAATCGCCAACATTTATGGGGTTTTCTATTCTACTTTTATCCAGGTGGCGGGAAAACAAAAAAAGTTTATCACTGCCATGGGGTCTCAGCTTTCAGGTTGTCCCAGCCAGTAACTACCAAGACATATTTTGTTCACCTCTTGCAATGACAAAGCAGAAATAACATTTAGAACAAGTCAAAATTATTCTTTGTCTATCATTCCATTTAGAACAAGTGATTTGTGTTGAAAGGGCTTGGATGATAATTTTCTATGAAATTCCTTTCAGTTCAGAACAAATGAACCATGGCTGCCCATGTGCGTGCATTCGTGCATGTTGGGGGAGGGTTGTGGTGGGCACATGTGCGTGTGTGTGTGTGAGAGAGAGAGAGAGAGAGAGTATGTATGTGTTGTTTTCTCTTCTGAGGACTAATATAAGCCTACTACCTTAGGTCCTGAGTATGAATCTGCCTGCTCCATATCACTCTCTTCCTGAGGATCCAAGAATGACCCTCTCCTGTTTCTGAGTGTCAGTGGCTCTATTTTGCTAATAAATTAAACGCCAACTTCTCAGGCAAGCCCAGAAATCTTCGAATCTGGCTTCCTGCCCTTATCTTTTGCCAGCCCTCCTCTGCTCCTTATACTCCAAACACATAGGAAAATTTTCTGATCCCCAAGTACTACAGTTTGCACACGCCTGGGTCGAATACTCTATTCCGTCTCCATCCCTCTGTTGTCTTTAGTTCACTGGAAAGTTTGCCTACTGCTCTCTGTTCTTGCTTCTAGTGCTGTATTTAGCTCATTGTTCTGCAATTATTCATTCACATGTTTTTATTTTCCACCCCTGGGATGAGAGTTCCTTGAATATGGAATTTCTCTTTTGGGTTTACTTTGTTGTGATTTTACCCAAATTTACAATGCCTTAACACCTAGCACAGAAATGCCACAGAATAGTTGCTCAGAAAAACATTTGTTTAAAAGATGAGCCTTCCCAGTCCAGATTGATCTATTTGCAATGTTTATTTTTTTTAATCTCCAAACTCACAAATTAGTTTGTATCAGCTTTCTTGTTCAGCTTGAAACTTTTTACTCTTGTAACTGTTTATAGATGAAATTAGTTCCCAATAAATAGACTTAAGTCTTAATATCTTTGGTTCCCTAGGGTCCCGCAATGTGTTTGGCATATGGTAGATGTTCAATTAATGTTTGCTGAGTACATTAATGAAACAAATAATCAGTAGTCACAAAATGTTTTTGCACAAAGGGGACAGATAGACCAGAAGGCCTGAATTATAGAGTTTAACACAAAAATATATTTAATCTGTTATACTTACATTGCAGATAAGAGAGTTAAGGTCTAGTGTTGCATGGTTGGTGATAAAGGCAGGACTACCTAGCCATCATCCATTTAGCTATCCCTGCTTGTCTCCCAGATTCAGAATTTTACTTATCTGAATATATGCCTTCCGATGAGGAGAAAAATCTGGTTTTGAGACAAAAATGAATTCTCTACTCCAAGCAATCATACTTGAATTGCTGAATTTAGGGTATAAATGGCAATCTTAGACATCATTCAGTAGTTTTCAATCTTTCACTGGTTGCTGGGGCTCCGGTGCCTCAGGAGCATCATGGAGTCTGTGAAGGGGAGTTTGTCCAAGCCTTACCTCAAAAAGAGCAGCCCCTTTTCTGCCTTTCCTTTTGGAGGTCAGGCAGGCCTTTTCAGAAGACAATAGTTTGAATACCTATGGTATAGTTCCCCACATTTTACCCTTAATTTATCCTTACAGAAATTAAAACCCGGGGTGGTAAAGATTTGCCCCGAGTCTAGTGTTCAAAGCAATGAGAACAATGATACCATCAACAAACATTTTAATTTTAACATTCTTTTGAAAAACTCAAGCTAATTTAAGCCAATCTCTCTTGTAAATCAGGGCCAGCTGACTAAGTCCATAGGCCAAATCCAACTCAACACCTCTTTTTGTAAATAAAGTTTTATTGGAACACAGTCACACCTACTTTTTATTGATTGTCTATGTCTGCTTTTCACTACAACAGTAGTACTGAGTAATTGCAACGGACACTGTCTAGTCCACAGAGCCTAAAGTATTTATTGTCTAGCCCTATGTAAGAAATGTTTGCTGACCTCTGGTCTATATGATATCCAAACCACCAGGGAATGAATGCATTCATTTGGTAAACGCATTTAATCTACACATTAACAACCAATGTGAAGATCTTCCCCGCCCCCCATGACATGGCTCACCCCAGGACTCCACCTATTAACTGTGTTTGGTGTTCTATCCTGACACTGGTAGCATAGAACCCCGGAGACCCAACTGTTGTTAATGAAAAATTTAGGGTGTATGTTCAACCAAGTTGTACAGTGACATTGGGCACTCGTTGTATCACCTTCAGAAAGGAAAACTAAAAAAACTGAACTTTACCTGTATCTGTAGACCTCACAATACCAGGGCTGCTGCTTCACATAGAGAAATGCACAGATTTGCACAATGCAGGTGAAACAGGTGTTCAAAAAGACTGAGAGCAGCAAAGGGGGAGAGAGGAGCTGTCCTGCCAGTCGGTAAGGAGCCAGTTTGGGGTAGGCATGAGTTGAACTCACTGAAAGACAAATGCATTTTCCCCTATTATGGTTTCATTATTGACAATAGAAGATTGAGATGCCTGTTATCTTGAGACTTCCGTTAGGATTCAGATTCAGCAAACATGAACTCAGGGTTTACATCTAGGGAAGCACATGTATATAAGCATTGGCGTATATCCAATGCTACCAGCCTTTGCCTCTTCCATGCTTTTGTTTCACCTTCAGAAACAAAAAGTAATAGGTTTAAAAGCTCTATAAATAATACAGTTACCATATTTCATGGTGCATATATTTTCTTCACAAGACGACCAGGAAAGGTATGTAAAATAGAAAGGTGGCCTTCCACATGGATAAGCAGTACTATGATCTCTCAGTGCTGGTAGGAAGGCAGAGAGTTTAAGATAAGGAGAGTAAGAAGCATCAGGCTAGATTAATCTTCATATGCTGGAGATTATCTAAGTACTGATTTTATTATTCATTCATCCAACATTCTCTGAGCACTTCAGTGTACCAGGATAGATGCTAGAGGTGTGTTCTGTTCCCTGCTGGATAAGTGTGTAAATGGAGAACTGCTAGAGTGTATTAAGCTTGTTTAGGAAAAATAACTCAAGTCTTGCTTCCAGATGAGAGTATTAAAATGTATTATAGCTTTGATCCTAGAGTTTATGTATTTTTTTTAATTTAAAGGATAGGCGATAGGCAGAGATTAAACAGAACAACAAAAACAACAGACTGCATCCTTCTTAGGAGCCATATGTTCTAACAAGCTATTGAAAATGGAATGTACTTTACTTCTTAGGGCAGTGCAGGGAAGAAGCATGGAAAAGTCAGGAATTAGATACATTACATCAAAGGTTTACACAAGAGTCGTGTTTCACTTCTTGTCTTCATAGCTGATACCTTTTCCTTTTTCATAGCAAATCATTGGTTTCTTTGATGTAAGGAAGAAAGTAGAGTGTGTATGCTGAGGTTTGTGTTCATGAATGAAGGGGTAGGGTGGTAGGAGCAGGTGTCCAGTCTGGGAGGATAAAACTCTAAAGTAGGTCTTCAGTTTGCTCGGTGGGTTCTTGGGTAATCACCTGAACCCTCTGGTACTTCATTTTTCTCATGTATAAAATGAATGTGTTGGAATATCTAAATGATCTCCAAAGTCTCTTCCAACTCTTTTACTCTAAAGCTCTATGACTATCTAAGGATTTACCTTTTTTTTGCTTAAGTTTATTTATTTATTTATTTATTTATTTATTTATTCATTTGGAGACAGAGAGAGTGAGCAGGGAAGGGGCAGAGAGAGAGGGGGAGAGAGAATCCCAAGCAAGTTCTGCACTGTCAGCATGAAGACTGATGCAGGTCTTGAACTCACAAACTGCGAGACCACGACCTGAGCTGAAACCAAGAGTCAGAGGTTTAACTGAATGAGCCACCCAGGTGCACCTAAGGCTTTACCTTTACCAATTTAATCAATATTTCCCTGGGACAGTGCTAGGCTGCAAGGTGTGAAGTATGCACAGATGAGGAGGTCATCTCATCTGCCCCAAAGAACTTGAAGTCTAATGGAAGACAAAGACGGGTTGTAATAAAGAATTTGGTTGGCTTTTATTCCCAGTTCCTGGGATGTATCCTCTACGTTGTTGGGATTTCCTAAGTTGATAGGAGTGTCTTTATTCATGATAGCAATGATGGTTTATGCAAATAAGATGACAGATGGCAGGCATAAAGAGAGTTGGTGATAAAATGATAATCCAGCATATAGATGCCATGACACCAAAGGTTGAGATCAACTTGGGGCACCTGGATGGCTCAGCTGGTTTAAGTATCCGACTCTTGACTTTAGCTCGGGTCATGATCTCGTGGTTCATGAGTTCAAGCCCCACATCAGGCTCTGTGCTGGCAGTGCAGAGCCTGCTTGGGATTCTCTCTCCCTCTCTCTCTGTCCTTCCCCTGCTTGCCCTCTCTCTCTCTCAAAACTAAAACAAAAAAAAAAAGAAATTTGAAAAATAAAAAGATTGAGATCAACTTCATGGCAAATGATTCCACCAATCATGTCTAAATAATGAAACCCCAATAAAAACTCTAGACACCAAAGTTCAGGTGGATTTCCTTGTATGGCAATCCTCTGCATATTGTCACACATTGATATGCCAGGAGGATAAGGCAAACTGACACCCCAGGAAGAGGACAATGGATGTGTGGGGATCCTCCCACCAGACCTCACTCTCCCTTTGGCTGGTTCTGATTTGTATCCCTTTGCTATAATAAAACTGGAATCATATGTATAGCACTTCCCTGAATTCTTTGAGTTGTTATGAATCACTGAACCTATGCAGAGAAGAAGAACCCCCCAATTTTGCAGCCAGCTGATCAGACTTGTGGGTGTCATGGGGGCCCCCAAACTTATGGCTGAGGTCTAAAGTAAGGGCAGTCTTGTGGAGGCTGTGCCCTTAAGTTGTAAAGTCTGGTCTCACTCTGGATGGTTGGTGTGAGAAGTCATTGCATGGCACGCAAGGAAGGGGCACCATGTGGACTGTGGTCAATGCAAGGAGACTGTGCCCTGGGGCCACAGAAGGCAGAGAGGCTACAGTGTTTCTAGTTCTTCCCACGTTCCTGCACTCAAGGAAGAAGATGGCCACCAAATGACTAAGTAGACTGTGGATAATGGAGAGAAGTCTAATTGCATCTCTGTGTATTCTGCTCTCCGGTGCTCTCTTTCTCAGATGCTCACTGAGCTTCTGACTTTTCTTTCACACAGAGACTGTGTTAGATTGAATTATTGGCCTCATTGTGGTAGAGTGCACTTTACCACCCTTTAATTTTGGTTTTGCTTTGTGATTTTCTCTGGCCGAAGAGATGTTAGCAGAGGTTTGAGGCCTGCTTGCATGGCAATGCTCACTCTCTGTGATCATGCTCAGGTCTGTTAGGCCAGCCTGGCTCCAGAATTAAAACTGTGGAGCTGACTTGAATGAAACCCCTAACCTGGGGCAAGACCAACTGATCTACCTCCTAAAACAGATCAAATTCAGCTGACCTAGACCAGCTGACAGTCTATCTACAGAGCAATGGTATTGTAAGCCACCGGGTTTTGGGGAGAAGTTTGTTATACAGTAATAATGTGATAATAGCTGATTGATAGAGTCCTAACATAAAGAATATTTTAACTTTTCCCATATTAGAAATCCTAATACTTTCTGATAGAGAATGTGTATATCTGACTATAAAATTAACGACTAGCGTTTCAGGGCCCCTACTATGTTCCAGAGGCTATGCTATGTGTCTTATACACATCATTTCTTTTTTTTTTTTTCTTAATGTTTATTTATTTTGAGAGAGGGGGACAGAGAGCCAATGGGGGGGCAGGCAGAGAGAGAGGGAGACTGAAAATCCCAAGCAGGCTCTGCACTGTCAGCGAGGAGCCCGATGCTGGGCTCGAACCCACAAACTGTGACATCATGACCTGAACTGAAATTGAGAGTCAGACACTCAACTGACTGAGCCACCCAGGTGCCTCTAAACGTTATTTCTTTAAAAATCAATGCAGGGGCACCTGGTGGCGCAGTCGGTTAAGCGTCCGACTTCAGCCAGGTCACCATCTCACGGTCCGTGAGTTCGAGCCCCGCGTCAGGCTCTGGGCTGATGGCTCGGAGCCTGGAGCCTGTTTCCGATTCTGTGTCTCCCTCTCTCTCTGCCCCTCCCCCGTTCATGCTCTGTCTCTCTCTGTCCCAAAAATAAATAAACGTTGAAAAAAAAAATTTTAAAAAAAATCAATGCAAAATAGGTATCTCATCTCTATTTTACAGGTGAAGAAACTGAGCTTCAGAGAAGTAGGGCCCCTTATGTAAAGACCCATAGTTTGTGAGCAATAGGGTGGTAAAATAATCTTAAGTCTGTAAAGCCCCCCATTCTCTGCTCTATAGCATATTACAGTAGTGTGGATTTCATGAATCAAAAAGGATAAAAAAACTTTTCTGAATTGCCCAGGTTTCTTCAAAATGATGTTGATATATGCAATCATGTTGCATGGAGAGAAATGTAAGCTTGTGAAGTGTTATATTTTATTCAGAATTAATCACTCTCTCCTCTGAGAGTCCACAGCACATTACTCATTTTGCTGCCCTGTAGTGAGGCTGTCTCAGATTAAATCTAGTCGTTGACACATGCACTCAGCAGACTGTGAGCTCGTTGAGGGAGGAAATCTAGTCTCATACCATTTCCTGTCCCTTACTGAAATTAGTATAGGGCCTGCTATGTGGGAGGACCTAGCAGTTTCAAATTTTTATTTTCAAAGGATACTCATAATTTTTCAGCATTATTTGGATATATTGTGGGTGTGATTCTCCTAAATAGTTGGCTTGCTTTATATTATGGACATTTCAAGTCATGTAACTCAAATTTCCAGAGCCTCCTGAACCCACCTGAACCACATGCAAGATTTTGAATGTGCCTCATGAGGCTTTTAAGGTGAAAAGATCTCTGTCTTCCATGATATTCTCCAAAGGGACCAAGAACCAAAAAAAAAAAAAAAAAAAAAAAAAAAATTTAGGATTCTTTGAAGCAATGTTGGAATTTATGTAAGAGATGCATTTACATATGGATGGAGTCCCTCCTACAGCCTTTTTCTCTGGACAGTACCTCCTTCCACATGCTGAAATGGTTGGCCTAAATGGAGCCAAATTACATGACCTCATTTTCATTCACAGAAATGACTGGCTTAAGGTAGACATCTTACTCAAGTTAGGTCAATGAATTTTCTCTCCAAAATATTTGCAAATGAGACACCGGGAGGCTGAGCTAATTAGCTGTGCAAAGACAAACAGAAAGGTTATGGAGATTCAATAATAGAGACACCATTTAGGGTCATTTGCAAGGCGAATGAGTTTAAGTCAGATAAAAGAGTGGAAAGGAGAAGAAGGAGACAAGATGGTTTCTTGGAAATAAAAAAAGTGGCCTCTGTTTTTCACTCTTTGGTGTTCTAGTCCTTCTCTGGACTGGGTGCTTCTGAGTTTCTATTCTCTGATTTTTTTTTTTTGAGAATTATATTCATAAATATCCCCCTATCTCTATTTTCTTGATCTAATTTGAGTGGGTTTTGTTGAAGAGGATAGAGATGCAGCTAGAACAAATTCCTTTCAAAATGGCTCCTATACCTACTAGGGTCAAATTGAGCTTTAAGACATACATTTTCTTAATTGACTTCTCTGACTTCATTTTACTATTCTGCTTGATTTCCCCTTTAATATAGCTTGTCTTATTAGCTACCTTTGTGTTACCTTAAAATCTTGTAAGAACAAGGCAGTATAGGAAAGCAGGTGCATAAAAAATTAAATATGCAATGGTATTGTCTTTGTGCCATACTAATTCAGGCTTGAGGTTAAACACCCTAACCTGGGAACCTGGAAAGAAAAGAGCCTTGGTGAGAGTGATTTTATATTAATCATCCAATTGTCAATGACTACTAACATCTGCAGATGAATGTCCACCGTTCTCAACCTGGTAGTCAAGTTCTATGATCTGACCCAACTCATCTTTTCAAATTGTATCTCCTGCTGTTCCTTTTCACATACGCTACAGTGTGGTCAAATTGAAAAACTCATTCCCCAGCTCTCTCTTGCTCATGCTGCCTCATTCTACTTGAAAAGCTCTTCTTTTGGGAAAAGATTTTTGAAATCTGTCCATCCTTTCTATTTTGGTGCAAATGTTACTTCTTCCATGAAGCCATCCTTAGTATTTCTCTCTTTTCTCCATTCCCATCTCTGCCTTAACCCCAGATTATCAGAAATAACCTCTCGTGTCTCTGAACTCCCAAAGCACCTGCTGTGTTCTGGCACTCACTACTTTTGACTTTCATTTCCTTCATACATTTGTGTGAAGCCCCCTCCCCAACTAACTCTATACTTCAGTGATCAGTCTTTTCATGCCCCAGACACCTATGTACCTAACATGTAGTAGGAGATGAACACATCTAAGAGGATGTTGAATGGGGCTTTTCCTCTGTCTGAGGAATTTTACTGAATCTCATATTTGATAATGATAAATCCCAACTGAATGTAAAGAGAGATCATGCCATATCTCTGTTGTACTCACTCAGAGGTATCCATACTGGTCCTTCAAGTGTAGCCATGCCCCTACCCCCCAGCAATTACCTATGTGCCAAATACATAAGAGAAAACCATGCTTTAAAGGAAATTGTTAAGAGCTGCAAGAATTATGGTTATCTTCCTAGCATCACTCCAATCCAAAATTAGGGGAGGTCATAAGAACTACTCTAGGAGAGACCTGATGTGTCTTGAGGGGGAAGATTGGCTTGCCACCTTCGGTTGCAATATCAGAGGAGAAGGGCGGGGGGCAGCAGCGAGAAAAAGCTATATATCTATCCATTAGGTGAAGTGGAAGCTATGGAAATTAGCCAGGCTGGGGCTGTGTTGGAAGGAATCCGCCCAGTGGGAGCAGTCTGCGGGGGCTAGGGAGCCAAGCAGTAGAAAAAGTCTTCGTGGTGTTTACCACCAGCAGGCAATTGTTGAAAGGAATTCTGGGGAGTCAGAGGGAGAGAATACCACCCATGTCAGGAAGGAGTCTAGTCCAGAGCAATTCACAGGAATCTGAAAAACCCCCAAACTCACCAGTGATCCCATACCAATTGCCTGAAGTTTAGATGCCTGCCACATTAGAGGGTACTTGACAGAACAATACCCCCACGTGTATAAAGGGCCATTTGCTTTTGTTGTTCCAAGGTTCCCTGAGCAAGGGGCCCAAGGAAAGTAGAGAGTATGGCCTTCTCTCCCACTGCTTGCTTCAAGGTCAGGTTTGATCTAGAGGAAGAAAAAGTTTGAACTGGATGCAAACACGAAATGTTAATTTACGATACCTAGACTTTTGATGTCTGAAGATGAAATCATTTTAATACCTGATATTGACCAGGAAGTGATGTGCCCGTGGGATGATTGGGCTTGCAGTGATGGAAAAACAATAGCGTTTGAAGGCAGAGGAGAAAAATACAAACACTACTACTCACGTTTTTGGATTTTGAATCAATCAGCCTAGCTGTACGCATTCTAACTCTGTTCAAGGGCTCACTGAGTTAGCCAGTTATTTCAAAAGAAGAAAAAGAGATTAGGTGCAGGGTGCTATCATTCATCTTGCTGTGAGTGCTTACAGTGTGTGACACACTGTGTTGAACCCTTCACATGCATTGTTTTGTCTGATCATCACAACCGTATGAGAACATTTCATGTCAGAAAATTATTTCATAAATAATTTGCCAAAGTTCTCAGAGATAGGGAGTGGTGGAGAATAGCCATAGCCTTCACCTTTGTGCTACTGCTGCTAGCTTAGCTCCTGGAAGTTCCTGGTGGTTTTTTCTTCTTCTTCTTCTTCTTCTTTTCTTCTTCTTTTAGCATCATCGACCATGTTCACAAGTAAATCATACAAAGTGCTTAAAAATAGCCAACATTGCAAAGGCAATATCATTGACTCAAAATGTTCCAGTCATGTGACTATTAATAATGCACAGAAAAATAGGCTAATGGACTACAAATACACATTTCCACCCTAAGAATCGAAATTGATGTCACTTATGTTTCTGACACTGGTAAATTTTGCCACAGGGTTGATGTATCCGTTTCATGTTTTAAGATGCTACATGAAATTCTCAAGGTTATTAATATCCTGCATTGTCTGATTTTTTTTATCTGTTTTCATAACAGTCCCATTGTTGAACAAGGAAAAAGAGATGACTATGTCATTCTTTTTCTTTGCTCTTTGTTGAGGCAGTCTCCTTTCTCCCTTATTAAGAGTTAGTATGAAGCCCTGGGTTCTTGGATAAGAAATACTTTATCACAGTGTCATCGCAAAGGAAGGAAATGAGCAGTAGCTGCTGTGAGTCACACCTTGCCTTTGAGAGAATTTCTAGAGTTAAATGCTCGCATTTGTTCTCAACATGTCAAAGACCTAGCAAAAATCTGGTTTCATGTCAATGTGAAACATAGCTGAATAATGGAAAGTGACCTTTGGGTTTTAAACATTTCCCTTTCTAGGTTTCTTGTACAATTTTCTATGTACAAGACACAAACCTACAAGGAACTCAGAATACATTGACCATTTTATGAAGCTAAGACTTATTTGCTATCAGGATGTTTTAGTGCCAAATCTCAGGACTTCAAGCCTCCACTTACTGCCAACACCTCTTTCAAAAAATTCACAAGTACAGTGGTTTCAGTAGTAAAGGTGTATCTTTCTCAAAAGCTTTTATTTGTATGAGCATTTCTAGAATGTCATGGGTAAATAAATACAAATAATGCTGTTTATTTTGCTGAAGTACTTACTTGTTAAACAGACCATCAAGGTAATGGCTACGTCTTGCATGAGATACTGGTAATTCCCAAAGAGCTGTAGCTGCTGGAAAGGAAATAAAAGTAAATATAAATGTTGCTTCTGCCATTGTAGCATTTTTATTATTGCCAACTCTCTTTCTGAACGTAATCAGGAAGCAACTGTTATTTTTCTCTCCTCCTTAAAAAGAAAGTAACTTACCTATGATCTTTAGCATCTCATTGTAGATAATGAAGCCAGATCACTATTTTCCCAGTGTTTAACTTAATTCCATGTTAGCAACAAGAGTCAGTCCGTTGGGAAACACCCGGGCTTTGGCCACAGTAATCTGACAGCTGTAGTCTCAGCCTGGACATTTGAATTCTCGACATAAGATACCCGCTGGGAACTTCAAGCTTAAACATTTGAAATCCAAGCCTCAAATCATTCAACAGGTGTTCCTCTCCATCCTATCCATGGATTGAGGTCACAAATAGTTCTCTTGGGGTCCATTCACTTTTACAAACTGAACAACTGCCACTATTCCCAAGGAAGCCCATTACAGACTTCAGTCTGGTAGGCTTGACTTTCTAAGGTCTGTGTAGACATAGAAGTTGTTTGAAGTTTACATTTATGGAGTCATATATAAACGTCAGCATATAACCTCCAGAAATTTGCCTTGCAATACCTTTTGCAGCCAGGTCTGTTTATGTGCTTCATAGCTGCTGACTGAGCACTAACTTATAACCTGGTCTGAGCCATTATAGACCAGATTTATGCAAATGAGAAATACTTCTGGATTTTTAGAGTGTGAACCCAAGGCCCTGAAGTTTCTAATTTAAGGTCTCTGGGGGACACTCTTTTCTGGGTCTAAACCATCAGAATGAATGGCTTCAGGCTAGACTATCATTCCAATTCTGTGTGTGAAGACTTTGAACTGAGAAATATTTCAGATTTTTAAGAAGATACAAATGATTCCTCATCCTCCATAAAGGGTTCCCAGTGGTTCTCATCCTCTAATTCTCTGTCCTCTTTACATTTCTTTCTCCCATCCTTCCTCTTCTTTCCCCCTCAGAATGGTGCAGTTATATATAGGCAGGGTGACATGAAACAGGGAGGAATTTTCACAGGCAGCTTCAGTATTTGTTCTGGAAGCAGTTTTCATAGAACTATGGGGATCTGCCAGCCTGACCTCCCAGAGGCATATAAAGGCTTGGCCAAGGGCAAGATCTAGTATGTTCTTAGTGATAAAGGCAGAATTTGAATCTAGGTTTTCTGACTCCCAGTCCAGTTTCTGTTTCCACCCACCTGGTTGCCCCTTAGCCCTCTGTGTCTGATTCTTGTGCATGATAGCCCACCAGATGCTAGAGACCTGTGGTCCTCATTCATGTCTCAAATGTCCCAGGAAAGCAGTATAGTAATAAATGCTCTCTGAAGCACTCCCTGAGTCTGTTGGATCATTTTACTCTAGAGCAAGTTATGACTGAAATAATGAAGATTTTCAACTTATACATATCTCTTCCATATAGCTATTTAATTTGTAAGTGATTATTTTTATCATTTAATTGCAAGTCTTTTTTTTTTTAATTTTTAAATGCTAATCCTTTACTAATGACATGTCTATGTGTCTAACTTCTGGGCGAGTTCAGAAGTAAAGCTCCAATATGTGAGTTTTTCTAGTTTTTGAGCCCTTTAAGGTCAAATTCCAGAACTTCTCTTTCTTTTTATCTCTTCTTAGTCTTTTGCCCATAGTTGGAGACCGACTTCTTGTTGAGTTGTATTTACGCTGTTCTGAAGTTCTCTTCATACTCCAAGTGGAGAACTAAATGCTTGAGGAGGTCAAGTATCTTAGGTTATCTAGAAGAAAACAGCACTGCTAGAAAACTGATCTCTAGCTACTTATTTCTAGCTCCATGCTGTGTGTGCAGTTATGCCAAGTTCCCAAGTTTGCAGACATCTGTTTTGAGAAATGTCATTTATTTATAAAACATTAAATCCTGTGTAGGAGCCACACCCCCAAGAACAAACCAAGTATGTAAATGCAATTAAAACTGGGAAGAAATTATTTTGGTTCATACCCAATAGAGCAGTGATGCACCAATAAGTTGGATTATGCCATACATGGTCAAATATTTAAATACCCCAAAGGATGAAACCAGAGCAGCTCGGCCTTCTCTGTTTAAGAAAAGATAAAAATAACTGGTTATGCATAATATACATCTCCCAGTCTTTTATATTTCAAAGGGTGTTCAAATTTAATAGCTTGTTGATATACATTCACTTAATCAATGATTCATCGTCTCAATTATTTGTTGAAACACTCATCTGTTCATTCATTTTCAGCTTCTATCATGACCTCACTCATTCACTCACTTTTATTTAGGGCTTATAAGGTACCAGCATTGTGCTAAGAGTCATGGGGGATATAAATGAATCAGGCACAGTCTTTATTTTCAGTGAATTAAAAAGATTAACACATATATTAGAAACACATGACATTATGATGAGATACAAAATGTCAAGCATTGGCTCAGCTGTGACTCTTTACATCCTAACAACAGGCTTCTGAGAACTGAAGTGTGTATGTTTTGGAGTCCTGTGGAGACATTAAGCTAAAGGACAGGTGCTTTTGCATGTTAGGAAGTGTGGGTGTGACTCCAATATGTGAGATGAATTGGGTTTTGTTGGTTTCCATACTCCAGGGAGAACCCATGGTAATAATCTGAGCTGGTGTGCCCTTCAAAAGACATAAAGACAACAGTAAAAACCGCAGGTTAAAAAGCAAATATCCACCCCGCCTTGAAAAATCCTGTTTGGCTGCTCTTCCCTTAACTGAGGCTTGGTGTGGTGGTGGGTTATGACAGGCCAAAGAAGACAACAACACGAGGCAGGAACACGTGATGGAGGGATGGTGAACTTGGCAAACAACCCTTCCTGCAGCCTGCTCTCATCAAAGCAGAAGCGAACTCACATGGGGGGCAGCCCATATCACCACCACCACCACCACCACCACCCCACATTGACATGGGCATTAGTGCTACTTGAAGCCTTTGTCAATGAAATGGGGACTCGAGAAGGAAAACCTTAAAAGACAAACTAATAACCACCTGCGCTCAGGCAGGATGAGAATGTTTGGGAGGGATGGGCCAGGATGCGTTGGGCAGATGTTCTCCTCCAGGCTGTGAGGCACTAACATTTGTTTTCAGCACAGAGGGTGCAGCAGCAGACAAGCTGAGAGTGGGGTAGGCATGTGAAGCCTAGACCGTTTTCTGACATGAACTTGGTGGTTTCATCCTTTTTCTCCTTTTGTGAATGGCTCAAGAAGCCATTCTAAATAAAGTATAGGTCTCCAAAATTACTCCTATAATTATGAATTTTAAGAAGCCAATTGGGGCGCCTGGGTGGCGCAGTCGGTTAAGCGTCCGACTTCAGCCAGGTCACGATCTCGCGGTCCGTGAGTTCGAGCCCCGCGTCGGGCTCTGGGCTGATGGCTCAGAGCCTGGATCCTGTTTCCGATTCTGTGTCTCCCTGTCTCTCTGCCCCTCCCCCGTTCATGCTCTGTCTCTCTCTGTCCCAAAAATAAACAAACGTTGAAAAAAAAAAAAAAAGAAGCCAATTCATTTATTTATGCAGCCTACAAACATTCATCCAGTGCTCTGTTGTGTCCAGCTTAGTGCTGGGCACAATAATACAGAAATGAATAAGGTGCAGTCCTTATCCTAAAAGGCTTCCACTCTAGCAGGAAGTCAGTCATGTTTCAAAAGATACAAATGAAAACCTGTGGACCTATGCATTTAAAACTGTACCTCGCTGCCCCTCTGGAGGATGTTTTCTCAGAAATAAGCATACATCAAGGATAGCAAGGGTAAAATGAGCCTAACAGAGCTGAACCGTATCTAATTTTTATGAATCTAGGAAATAAAAAAGCAAAGAGCTTCTACCTTGAGTCTTACTAAACCATCTGCCACTAGAGAAATTTTACACCATGATGTGTATCTTAAAACACTGCATTCCATTCACAAATGAATTGGGCCATGTGTGTGAGACAGCATCTGAAGTTCAAATTGCACTGCCTCTCAGATGGACCAAATAGGCACTTGTGCAACCATCCAAGAGTTTAAACTCCCTCCACACCTGTTGCTCCAGCTTAACCTCCATAACTCCCACCTGAGAAGCCTCCCAACAGGAGGCTTAAGGAGGCTGAGAAGCCTGGGCTATTGGGCTCTACACTCTCCAGTTAAAATCCCATTTCTAAATGTGGCTTTCCACTTCTCCCACTTGGAATGTTCTCCCACCTCCTTCCCATTTACGTACTTCCTATCCATCCTTCAAGTCCCAATTCCCCTCCTAAAACCTTCCCTCCTGGCTTGAGTTACCAATCGGAACTACTGGAACAATTACCATATTGTTTGAGCATTAATTTTTTTTAAACTAATTTGTTCAGCACTTCTCACTGATCAGGCAGATGACTCTCTGTTTTGTGATTATATTTCTATCTCTCTGTACCTTTACTGGAACATGAGTCTTCCAGGACAAAATCTGTCTCATCCTTTATCCACCATATTTCCAAGCACAATATTTTAAAAAGCTCCATGAGTTGTATTGACGTAGGGACTGGGTCCTGGGCACTCTCATTTCGTAGTCACTGGCTAGGAACCAAATTTAAGGCAGTAGAGAGTAAGGAGAGGACTTGGAGACAGTCTCCCAAAGACAATCCAGTAAAACATAATGCCTGCTTGGCTACGGATAAAGGAGAGAGTTCAGATTTCTCTGAAGTTCTGAGGGCTCTAAGGACCAGATAGTCCTCAGAAGCAGAGAACATGGGAGTTAGGAAGAGGAGTCTCCTGCTCTGGAGGCAGGAGAGCTACTGATGTTTGAGGGTGTGGAAGGACACAGGGGCAGGCACCCCGAGTTCAGAGAGATGTGTCAAGCTATTTGCTATGCAACCAGACACGGGCATAGAATTTCAAGCCTAGCACCTTTAGGTGAGTAACTCCTGCTAGTAGGTGCCCATTCAGATGCACAGATGCACCAGGGGACATGCTGGAGAACTTCATGTTCATCCCTTTGGAATACACTTCAAGTTTCAGGGATGTCTTTCAAACCACTGGCTGTGAAGATGGCTTAAAGTTACCCCGTGGTGTTATAGGGAGCAACAGAAGAGTACGATTTGTGAACAAAATATAAAACCTAACGTTTTATTCTTAACTATGTTTAAACTATGAGTAGAGATGAAAATCAGTAATGAGAGCAGAATGGAGGTGAGGGAGCTATCTTGACAAAAAAATGGTCTTTAATTCCTTCCCCTTCCCTCGATTGTAAAAGTCTTGAGATCATTTTGGATATTTGCTGATTGGTATCTTGGAGAGATAACATTATCTGGGGACGCTATGTGATGGAGTGTTTTCTTTGTGCTGCCTCACCCTTCCCAATCCCCAGGAGGAAGGTTCCAGTAAGCACCCAACATACAAGATAAGGGAGAGAAGTAAGAAATGCAGTTTTTAAATATCAACTCTACCTTTCAACTGTCCATACAATATAGCCTTTCATCCTTTCAGCCTCGGCAAAGGTCACTTTTTGTGGTTTTTACCAGCATTCCCAAGCAGCACAAATGGCCCCTTAACTGGTGCTCGGATAGCACTGTACCCATACCTCTGTGTGACATTTATCACTTTAAATTGTGGTTGAATTCTGTACAGAGCCAGACAATGAGCCCGTCGGTCATGAGGGTGGAAGGGAACTAGTGGCTTACCTGATGAGATGAGGCACACACGCGATGTTGGCTATTTTCGAGGTGAAAGGGGAGGCCACAGATGCCTCCTGCTCTGACAGTGAAATGCCTGCATGAGCCATTTTCAAAGCCTAGAAGGATAAATCCACGTTTACTATCCTAGAAGGATATCCCACGTTTATCCTAGAAGGATAAATCCATGACTCCTCGGGCCATGTTCTAACTGAACACCATGAGCTATTCTTCACATTATTGAGTTTATAACCCTGTAACCTTCCAGCCCTGGGTGTCTGTTTATGCTGTCCCTCCACATGGAGTACTATCCCCCTCCAGATCCAGAAAGTCATCAACCAAAGAGGCGCCAGCTAAACGATGCTCCTGGGGCAAAAGACTGGTGCGTGCGTTCATATGCATGTGTGTGCATTGCTTGTGCGGATGTAGATGTGATGATAAGCAAAAGGAAGGAATCATTCAAGAAGTCAACTGAAAAGGTGATAGCATTTGGATGGGTATGTGTGGGGGTCTTCCTCATCACAGTTCTTACACTCAGCAGACCATCTTCACGAACGATAGGAAAAGATATCAAATCCCCACCTATCTCTGGGCTGCCTGATATAGCCAACCAGTTAACTGTTGGGACGAGGTACGGGGCTCACAGCATCTTCACTGGAGACAGGGACCAAATCGTACTTATCACACATCCTTCCAGGACCTGTGTTGCCTCACTAACATAAAGGCTAATTCATTGTCGCAAGACTCGAAACGGCCCAGAGAGAGCATAGAGCAGACAGTGGCCAATAAGCAGGCCAGAGTCAAGTTTTTAATCCCATAAGAATTGTATGAGCATAAAATGAGATTTCGTAGTTCTGTAGAACCGCAAAGCATCTGTTTACCGTGGCTGGCACATACTAAATTCATGTTCAATACACATTAGAATATTTCCTTCTCCCTCTATTCTCTCTTAGTATTTTGTATCTCTATTACATATTTTAAGATCATCTGTTTTATGCTTGGGTTAATATATAATTTTTAATGTTTATTTATTTTTTTTTTAACTTTTTTTTTCTTCAACGTTTTTATTTATTTATGGGACAGACAGAGACAGAGCATGAACGGGGGAGGGGCAGAGAGAGAGGGAGACACAGAATCGGAAACAGGCTCCAGGCTCCGAGCCATCAGCCCAGAGCCTGACGCGGGGCTCGAACTCACGGACCGTGAGATCGTGACCTGGCTGAAGTCGGACGCTTAACCGACTGCGCCACCCAGGCGCCCCTAATGTTTATTTATTTTTGAAGGAGACAGAGCATGAGCGGGAGAAAGGCAGAGAGAGAGGGAGACACAGAATCCAAAGCAGGCTCCAGGCTCTGAGCTGTTAGTACAGAGCCTGACACAGGGCTCGAACTCACGAGCTGCAAGAGCATGACCTGAGCCGAAGTCAGATGCTTAACCAACCGAGCCACCCAGGGGCCCCTGTTTGGGTTAATATTATGCGTGATTCTTTCCACCACTAGATAATGAATATTAGGGGGCAGAGACTATGTCCTTTTTAAGCACTTATTATTTGTTTTGTTCTAATTTCTACATAATTATGGGAATGGGTAACTCATTTTAGGTTTTGAAGCATAGACTAACAACGAGCGTCTTCTCGTGACGCATAAGGTAGAAAAATTCATAATAGATCTCTAAGCGTGAACACAATTTTTCACAGAACTTAGACGAAAATATTTAAAAAGAGAGGAACACAACTACCCAGATCCTAAGGATCTAGTAGGCTTTGGCAATACAAAGCAATCTCGTTCAGTTTTGTGCTGAAGATTTTTGTGCTGAAAAATTTGCTTATGCACATAAATCTTCAAGGTGGGCTATTATTTCAACCATATCTTCAACACTCAGAGTCTAAAACACGTACTGCTTTCTCTTGTGTATGGGAAGGCATCTGCTGAGAATTATTTAATTTAGGCCTCTCTATAGTTTGTCATAGCCACATAGTTTGGTCTGCGATTTCACTGATATGTTATGCATACATGATTTTATACATAATTCAACACTTTAAACCATCCGTTTCAAACGTTTCCTTCGCTCGGCCTTTACTACTCATGTGTTCTACTCACCCCACAGTCATTAGCTCCATCTCCGCACATGCCCACGTAGTAACTGCAGGGGACGGATAAAAAACATTAATGCCTTAACGCCTCTCTTGGGTAATTTTCATCACAACCAACTCACACGGGATGTATGTGTGTGTGTTGAACACACGTGGCATCAGGCTCGTGGCAAATGACTTGGAGAGAAATAGCCCCAGAGGAATAAGGCTGTTGTATTTAAGTTGTTTCCACCATGTGGAAATGACAGTGATTTTGCCAAGGACGGCCACCAAGAAGATTACACATTTCAAAACAAGTCCTGGGTGATTGTATCCATCAGGGCTAAGCTTAAGCGTGTGCAGCCATAATCACAGCACTTCCCACACCTGATGCACCGAATAACCTGATCCATCTGTGTTTTTTGGTGGCCGATGCCACTGGAAGTTTAGACATTAGGATGAGAAACCTTTGGGAAATGGTTGAACAGGTAGAACCAAAAGCATATACACATAATCTTGAGGCATTCTGGAGTGATATGAGAGCATATGCTCCTAATCGCTACCAGTTTGGTGTGCAAACACCACAGCATGAATAGAAGAGTAATAACAAAACCAATACAGGCAAAAAATAAAGTTCTTGGACAGTTTCCTTATGATTAGCTGACACATAAGAGATGGTCATTTTTATAAGTCAAAAATGGTCAAAAACAAACTCATAAGATTCAACCCAATATTTGGCAGGTATATACGAAAATATTCTTATAAACACTTCATGGGCTCTCACGCATGTCATGACTGTGTACATTTGCTGAAGTGGGTCCTTTTCTTCAGGCTCAAATCACATATTTAGTCTTTATATCACACAAAGAATCTTACATCTTCAAGTGCTCCCTGAATTCAGAAGACAACTCAGACAACCTTATGTGCATTGTCAGTGATAAAGTCAGGAGGAATAAGATGGGGAAATCAAGAAGACAGTTCATTCCGAGACAGCATATTTTCCTGAATTGATTTTTCTTTAAGGGACTATAGCTTTTCAAAAGTAAGCATATAAATTGGCAAAATTTCTTAGGCATTTGAGATGGGTAAAATTACTTTCTTCGGCTATTATCATATAATGACCATGTAAGTAAAATAGTCACTTAAACACTGGCTACTAACCCAGCCTCAAGGCATTATGGGAGTTGATAGGCATTCTTTTTAAAACTTCCCTAAGAATGTTTTGGCAACACAAAATAGTGAAAGGCAGTCTCCTGATTTTAGCTACTACTTGTCAGTAATTATCTGAAGTTTCACTACTCTCTTTCCTTTTCACTTTCTGGAAATATGTAGCTCAGAAATTATAACATTCCCAGAAAATTATAGGTAGGTCTGGTCTCAAGAAGAACCATTTCACTCTGATGTACATGGTTATCTATATTTTTGAAGGAGATAAAAAAAAAAAAAGGACTTTTTTTTTTTTTTTTTTTTTACTTTGGCCTCCATACCCAAACCATGGCCAGGGCCAGATACAGTGAGACTATCATTTCCACCTCTTTCCTACTGGTCCTGGAATCATTCACATATCTTCTAATGGACCAACCTCAAATAATTCCAGGGGATGACCCACACACTTCCTCATTTTTCTCATTCTGAGCTATATAAGCCCCTATTTTTTCTCTTCCCCACATCCAAGCAGAGGATCTTCCTTTAAGTTATGCTGTATGGGCCACAGAAGGAATGCTGTATGGGGTAAGCAGATTCCAAAATGGCTCTATGATTGCCATCTCCTGGTGTTCAAGACGTTATATAAAGCCCTTCCCTGGGTGTGGGCTAGACTCAGTGACGTGCCTCTAATAAAGAGAATACAGCAAAAGTGATGGGATGTCTCTTCTGAGATGAGGATATAAAAAATGGTGATCTCTCTCCGTCTCTCTTTTGCTCACTCTTGTGGATGCTAGCTACCACACTATGAGCTGCCTTATGAAATGATCCATGTAGCAAGGAGCAGAGTGTGGCTTCTGTCCAACAGCTACAGGGAACTAAAAAATCCTGCCAACAGCACGTGAGGGAGGCCAGTGGCGGGTCCCTCCTCCTCCAGCACTGAGGTAGCTGCAGTCCTGCCTAACACCCAACTGCAGCCTTGTGAGAGGCCTGAGCCGGAAGACTCAGCTCGGCACACCTGGCTTTCTGACCCGTTGGAATGTAAAATAATAAGTGGTGTTATTCTAAGCCACTAAATGTGGGGTTAATTTGTTACGCAGCAATAGTTAATGAATACACTCTCCTTTCGTGCAATAATACCTACTTTAATTTCTGAAATTCTTCAATAAGACTAGATTTCTGCCCAGGAGACATTCTTGCAAAAATGGTTCCATTCACCAGGATCTAAAGAGAAAAACAACTACTGCAATAAGATTAGGATGAAGAACACTTTTTTTTAATTTTTAAAGTTTGTTTATTTATCTAGAGAGAAAGGGACAGAGAGAGAGCAGGGGAGGGGCAGAAAGGGAAGAGAGAGAGAGAGAGAGAGAGAGAGAGAGAGAAAGAGAATCCCAAGCAGGCTCTCTGCTGTGAGCACGGACCCACCATGGGACTCGATCTTATGAACCACGAGATCGTGACCTGAACCAAAATCAAGAGTTGGACACTTAACCACCTGAGCCACCCAGGAGCCCCCAAGGACACTTTTTTAAAAAAAGGACAGCCCTGAAAGTCATTCCCAGCCACTGTTTGAATATAGCAATAGGTGGTGTGTCGTTAGCCCAAATGTCAGGACAGGGAGAAAGGGGACTCAATGCTTTAATATTTAACTTTCACTTTCGTCTCCCATCACAACTTTATGGCTTTTTTCCTGGCCATTTTTCTGAGATTGGATAAGCTCTAGTTAATAATAGCTGAAAAGCAGCAGAGTATATGGGACAAAAATGCTTAAGGAAATACAGTTCTTTCTACTAAACACTATCACCACAATTGCAGCATAGATAGAAGAAAAGCGATAGGTGAGGAGTGGAGACCAACGTTCCATTCTCAGCTCTGGTCCCACTAGCTGGGCAAAGCTTAGACAAGGGACCTAAACTCTCTGAGTCTCAGCTTCCCCATCTCCTCAATTGGGTACTGCACTAGAGCTTTCTAGAAGCCTCTGGGGTCTAGATTCAATGGTCTTGTCTGTTAAGGTGACAGAATTTTCAAGAAACTGCTAACAGATGGTTGCTTGCCCTCAGCTTGTGCTCCACTTATCTCCTTCACACTGACAGCACAACCCTGCACGGCACTATTTTTAAATAGACACACAGAGGACAAGATAACAAATGATTTTGAAAATAAACCACGGGGTCTTTGTTTCCTGCTGTTGTAATTTAAGAATCCAGACAGGAAGGGGAATAGAGCTCAACCTGACATGAGTTGGTGGCTTTCAGAGAGAGGCTGACCCACAAAACAGGCAGCACATTTGGAACTATTTGGAGGTCCTCCCTGCTGGGGAGGGAAAGGAGGAGGCAGACTGGGATTGGGCTGGCCATGGGGGGGTGAAGAGCTGTACCAGAGCTCAGACTCTGAAGAGGGGGTTATGTGCATGTGCAGGATCAGGTAGGGCTGGGGAACTTCTGAAGGAGCACCTTTGGGGGTGTTTATTCCCCAAATCTGAGACAACCTCACTGATCATCACCTTCACTATTCTCTTCTTCTTTTTTTTTTTTTTTTGCCTCACTAATTTGAGAGCAAAACAAAACACTTCATTTCACCAGTACTTACTTTTGGAAGCAAGCTGTTGAAATGCTGAAATATCACTTGGTAGGATTTCCCACTCATTGCAAAATGGTAACAGCTCCCTCTCGCTCCATCAGGCACCGAACTGTTCCCAATGTTAACGCAGGTTTCCTAAATTCAAAAGGGCATTGTTTCCACATGGGCTCTTAAAGAATGTCTCTGCTTTCCTATGTTTTATGGAAGGAAGTGTATTCAAGTTATGCAATAATGTGAGGGCCAGCAAATACATAATGTGCAATTTGTCCATGGAACCTAGACTCCGATGAAGAAGACACTCAAAATGTCCTTCCCAAATTATATGAACATATGAGACATTGACAACACAATGCTCAGGATCATGTCCTAGGAGTTCATACATGTATGTCAGTCTGCTGAGGAAATCCTTCCGAGGTACCCGTTAGTGATTCCAAGGAAGAGTAGAAAACATTCTTCCCTCCTCTTTCCTCTCCTCTTCATGCTTTTATTTCCTAAGATCTTTTACCAGTCATTCACTCACCAATAATTCCCCAATTTCTTCCTTGTAAAATAGGCAGACTCTTTCTTCAGAGCCTAGCTCCTTATAGCAACTGCCTTCTCCCCACCTCAATAGGCAACATGTTCCTTCATGGTGTTCCACTCCTCTTCCATGCCCTATGTTCCATTGCACCGGCTCTTTCTCTCCTGCCCTCCACTTGTCAATGTGCTCCCATCACTGCAATCTAGCTCCACCTGGCTCAGCCCCAAGAGAGAGCACCCGATGAATGCACATGCACTCACAGTGTTGACAGCTGATCATGCTTTTTCATGCAACATTTCTCAGGGGTCCTTACATTAGTGTAGAACTCTGAGTTCAAATAACATAGAAGGTGAGAACATTCTTTTCACTAGAGGGATTCATCTTAATATTCTGAATTGGGAGGCAAGGAGATACACCCCTCTCTTTCCACGCCCCTTCTCCCAACTGCAAAATAGCCAACAAAAATATGCTTAAAGCATTCCACATGAGGCAAGGAAAGAATTCCTTCTGCTTTCAATAGAAAGTTGGATAGGGAAAGTGGTGGGAGGGAGCCAGACTACCCAGCGATGGCCAAAACTTCAGTAAAGGTATTAAATTAATGAGTGGGTAGTGTGAGTGGACTGTTTGTTAAAAATTAGTGAAGACCTGGGGCGCCTGGGTGGCGCAGTCGGTTAAGCGTCCGACTTCAGCCAGGTCACGATCTCGCGGTCCGTGAGTTCGAGCCCCGCGTCAGGCTCTGGGCTGATGGCTCAGAGCCTGGAGCCTGTTTCCTATTCTGTGTCTCCCTCTCTCTCTGCCCCTCGCCCGTTCATGCTCTGTTTCTCTCTGTCCCAAAAATAAATAAACGTTGAAAAAAAAAATTTAAAAAATAAATAAATAAATAAATAAATAAAATTAGTGAAGACCTGATTTTTATCACACAGTGAAATGGAGGCAACATGCATTGACACAGAAGCAAGTGAGTTTGCAAGGATATAAGCACCAGAAATCTGCTGAAAGTGCAGATAGAGCTGTCATCTTTTACAGCCAATATGATGGGGTTTGAGCCAAGCAGGGGTAGGGTCACTGTACAGTTGTGCAGTTTGTATACTGTACAAGGCCTACTCTACATTTAACAATCCAAAGGGCTGGTCAGCCTGAAGGAAGGGAGCATTGTTGTAATTTATCACCTGGAGGACCATCTGGAATTCAGACAGGCAGAGGTGCCACATTTAATGATGGGATGTCAGGCTGCAGCCCATTTTTTTCACAAAAGCACAGGAAACTTGCTATCTCGAAAAGTTTGACACTTGCTAACTTAATGTCACAAACACAGCACAATCTAAATGGCCATGGATCTGGGGGCTCCTGGGTGGCTCAGTGGGTTAAGCGTCCAACTTCAGCTCAGGTCATGATCTCACAGTTAGTGAGTTTGAGCCCCATGTCGGACTCTGTGCTGACAGCTCAGAGCCTGGAGCCTGCTTCAGATTCTGTCTTCCTCTCTCTCCGCCCTTCCTCAGCTTGCAATCTGTTTCTCTCTCTCTCTCACAAAATAAACATTAAATTTTTTTTTTTTACCTTGAAGAAAAAGTATTTCTGAAAAGTCTTTAAAAAAATAAACAAGTAAATGCCCATGGATCTGGGTGCTATCAGACAGACCTAGATTTGATTTCCTGCTCTGCAACTTGCCAGTGGTGTGTCTTGGGCAAGTTTACCTTGTTGGACCTCAGTTTTCACATTTGTGAATTGAACAGTTTGTCAACTGTATAGGCCAACTATGAGATTCAAATGGGAAACATGGACATAATTTCCCAGCCACATTGGAATCATGGGCTGATGCCAGCTCCCAACCCAGAGATTTGGATTTAACCAGTAAAACCTTGGCACTGGAAGCTTTAAAACTCTTCCAGGTGATTTCTTCATGCAGCCAAGGCGAGAAGTGCTAGTGGAAATGCTAAATGCTTTGCAAACTTCAGAACCTCCAGCTGTGAAGGGTTTTGACTTTGGTGACTTCTAACGCCCAGAGAAGGCTGCCCGGGCCAGGGCTGTATGCCATCAGCCCAGGCCACCAAGGGGCCTTCTAACATTTGCTCACATTCTTCTCTGGTCCATTCTCCTGGTTCTCAACCAGCTGCCAAGTCACAGAGGCAGGAACAAAATCTTCTGGTTCATTGGCTTCAACAAGGATCACTTGGCTTCCTCCAGGAATCATTTCAGAATTCTTTGCCACAGTAATCGCTGTTTGAAGGTTGTCACCTAGATGACAAAGAGAGTCAGCTTACTTTCTGTGTAAATCTCTCAGCAGCTCAAATTAAGCTCTGCCTCCTCTGAGTGGGCATACCCCAATATTGGTGCTCTTTGGGGGGCATTTCCCACTTTTGGCCTTATTTGATAACCATTTGTCTGTCCCTCTTGCCCAAGCCGGTCTGTCTCTAGTGGTCAAAAACAATGTCTGCATCTCCCTGCCACAATGGCAGCATGTCTTCAACACTGAATATTTCCAAAACATGCAAGGATGAATAAGGAAATGGTTACGTGCTTTTTGATGAACCCTCAGAAGACTGAGAGCCCCAAGTGGTGAAGATAACACGGGCCCACTCCGATCGCATGGAACCATTTTGGGGGTCTGGATTGCAGTCAAACAGAGACTAGAACACTGAGGGCTGGGCCATGCGTGGACTGGATCAGCATATGCTATGCCTGCCCCACAGCCCTGAAGGACAGCTCAGTAGAGTCTTACACCCTTTACACAGACGTCTCACTGGGGTTCTTGATGAGCACATATCCGTTCTTGTATTTAAACATTTACTGTGAGCCTATTAACTCTGGACCAAGCCCAAGTAGGGAGAAGGGGCATTAGACAAAGAGAATGAAGTAGGGTCTCTGCTACCAAATCTCACAGTCATCTTGGGGCTGCTGCACTTGTGCCGCAAGAACAGGAGTCAAAGAACGGTAACACATGACAGCTAAGTATTTTTCCTTCTGCCTCAGCCACATGAACCCACTTAGCTCACATGGTCTTTTTCTGACGCCTGGGATACATTGAACGTGTCAGGCTTCCAGAAGTACACACCAGTAATCATCACGGTCCTGATGCAGGCTTCATGCAGTTCCTTCAAGACTGACTTGCTTTCTTTTTTCAAGCGATTCTCCATTATGAGAAGTCCCAGAAATGTCAAGTCTGACTCCACCTTCTCTCTTGGGATCAGTAGAAAATATTAAAGCTTATTTATGGAGTCTTGACGGTTGAATTTATTTCTTCCTTAAAAAAGTTTTTCTAAATTTTATCAATGTAATGCATGCATATGTTTTAAAAATAAAAAAGAACCCAAAAGCTTATGATGAAAACCAATAGTCCCTATCTCCACCCCTCTCCTTCCCAGAGGCAACCACTTTTATATCTTTTAGCAGCTTCTTCCATTTTTCAACTCCATTTTTTAAAAGAATGTGTTTATCTACCAACTCTTCTGTTGGTTTTTAAAATTTTTGTTAATCACACATATTTTGTTTTTAATTTCAAAGACCTTTTTTGTGACCTGGTAATCAGTTTAGTTAGGCATTTAGTAAGTCTACGGGATACTACGGTAACAGTTGAATATGGAATCATTCCTTTCAACCTCCATCTGTAACCTCCAGAAAATATATGATATCAGCTAAGCCTTCAAAAAGTTATCAGAATTTGAAATTGGAAGCTTGGAGTCTAACTGGGTTACACTCATTTTATAGGAACTCACCTCAGGAATGGAATAAATCTCAGGTGACTTTTTAAAAAGTCAACGTGGGGGGCCAAGATCTCTTTCTTATCTCGCATTGTTCCTTTTTCTGCCCAGGGGGGAGTTAAGATTGCAGGAGGAGCTGGAGACCTAGGGACCTAACCTTGTTGGGTACAATCTCCCATGTTCAGTCCTGTCCCACGTCTACCTTCCACAGTACGTGATAGAGCTGAGTCTCTGCCTGTCAGGCTCTACAGGGTGGAGCAACTTCCCTCTCGCCATCTCTCTCTCTGGCATGGCGTAGACCACACTTCTTCCATCCCTACTGATTCAGACTCCATTCACCGCCCCCCACTTACTTTTCATCTTACAGAAATGATAGAAATCTCCTGTCTGCACTTAATCACCTCTCTAGTTTTCTTTGATGTTATTTCTTTTCTATCTTGCTGGTAGGACTTGGGAGATAGAAGAAATAAACACACAGTCAGTAAACCTTCTTCAAGAGAAAGAGCAGAGTTGGATTTCTTGATGAAAAATATTACTCAAACTTAGATGGGAACACAGTGAGGAAACTTCTCTCTGGAGTACAGAACAAGTTACTCCATCTTTCATTCAAAAGTCCACTCACCAATCACTCTGTTTTAGACCTTGTATTGGGCACTTGCTGAGTACTCAGATTATCAGATATGAATCCTGCCTCAGTGATCTCAGAGAATATGATGAAAGACCTACCTTAATTCAGAATGTGTTAAATTTCTATCATTTAACTTCATAGCTGTCTATTATACATTGGATTCATATTTTCCCATTAGCTAGAACTAAAACAAAGAATCGTCCCACCAGTTTCTTCCAGTTTTGGTCTCTATTTGAGGACTCTTCCCTTTTTCACCAATTCAGGCACTTGGGCCTCTTGCTACCTTGCAACATTCCCGGCAAATCCCTGTGTCAGGGCCCTTGCACTCACTCTTCTGGCTGCCTGCAATACTCTTCTTCTGGATATCCTCATGCCATATCTCTGTTCAAATGGCACCTCTTCAGAGGACTTTCCCTGATCACTCCATGTAAAATGGTATCATGATCTATCTTTCCCAATTAGGATATAAGCTTCTGAGGGCAAAGATTGTCTCACTTCAGAATCTTCAGTGCCTTAAAGAGTATCTTGTGCACCCTCAAACTCAATAGAAATTTGCTAAACCAATGAAAGGGAGAATTTTGACAAAGTATTTCTTCTGTTTGTTAGTGTGGGGTGTTTTATTTTTTCCAAAAAAAAAAAAAAAGAGAGAGAGAGAGAGAGACAGAAAGAAACTCTTCTACTTCCCTTTTATGACACACCAGTTTTTAAAGAAGTTTTTGATCTTTCTGATTCGAAAACTTTGCAAAATATAATTTGATTCTAAAAAAAAAACACTGAAAACACTTTTCCCTTACTCTGTTTGAAAATAGTAGCGAAATTTTAAGAAGCATAATAGGATCCTGATATTCTCTGGGAAAATCTGAGATGATTGGAAATCTAGCACATTTGATCATCACTTTCTTATTCTGTTATATTTATAATAATGTCTACTCATCAGTGACTTTTAAATGAGAACATCAAAGCTACATTAGTGTGTGGCAGCTGGGTGGTGGCAATATTCCTTGTCAAACTACATGAATTTTTTCTTCACACATAACCTTAGCTTTTGTTATTAAAATTTTTGCCTTGAGAAATTACAAAATCCTGTGTGTTATGGGTCTTCGTGCTTGCTCAAGAATAGCTAACACCTTTAATGTTAAATCTGAGAGTGCCATAATTTATTTCATTGATTTCAAAATGAGCTTTGTGATTCTATTTAGAAGATTAAAATGTCATGGCTGAAAAGCTCCTTAAAGATCATCCAATCCTACACTTGAGAGACGAGGGAAATAGACACAGTGCAAGGAAGGGACAAAGATTGTATTAGAACACATGGACATAGCTTGTAAACAGTAACATTGGACCAAGGATATCCACATCTTATGTGAAGGTGCTAATTGCATATAAGTGAGGGTTTCTCTATCAGCAACACTTCATCGAAGATAATGCATAGTTTGTTATTCAATGTTCCGCAGTACTAAGTACTAAGTACTAAGTACTAAGGAGACAAAGTACTCCTTTGTCTTAGACAATTCAAAAATAACCTTTAAAAACTGAGAAACATTAAAAGAGAAAAGAATCTGCAGATTATACTCTAATGAGGACATTTTATCCATTAATGTAATTAAGAATACTGAATCCTATTTCATATAGCTCAACTTAGACTCACTACATCTCCAGGTCTGAAACCAGGTTTAAAGCATACTGGAGGTCAGTGTGTCACAGAGCCCACTCTCTCCTTCTCAACCCGTTTGTACATGGGACCCCCAAGCCAGTCAGCCACATAATGTTCCAAGATTGAAGGAGTGTTGGTTATTTTTGATTGGATGATGGACTGCCGGGCAGAGATAGCTCACTGACAGCTGGGAGTCAAGAGATCTGGACTACCATCTTTGTTCTACCTCCAACCAGTCTTCCCCAGCGTGGCTTACGGTTGCCCGGCTCCAAGTTAGGAGATTGGATGAGACGACTTTGCATCTCCAGGAGGCTTCCTCGTGATTGGAGCTGTCCTTCTGTCCATCTCCAGCATTCATTTACTTCACACACACAGAGCCTGCTCTAGTGTCGATATCTGACTTCCTTACCTGGCTAAATTCTCTACTTCTGAAAGCTTCTTCATCTTCAAGCCTTTATGGGCAAAAGCAATGACACGGAAGCCTTGTATTGTGTATTTCCTGAGTTCCTGTGGGAAATTCTTGGGTACTGTCAGGTGAGAGGAAAGAGGTAAAGGTAAGGTCACACTGAAGGCTGCCCACCTCCTAAGCAAGACTCTGGGATCCAGTCACTGTACCTTGTTTTAAAATTCCAAAAAAAAAAAAAAAAAAAAAAAAAAAACTTTAATAGAAAAACTACAGCTCTGGCTAAAAGCCACAACTTCATTAGGGTGCTCTTATTATTCTGACAGAAATGAATGCCAAGGATGCGCCGGTCATCCCCTGGGTGTCAACTCCACTGGCTGGCTTTAATAAGGATAGACCTCATGACTATGTCTACAAGGATAAAATGAAAACAGCTGATCCTCTGGATGAGGGGTCAGCAAACTAAAGGCCAAATTTGGTCCATTGCTTGTTTTTGTAAACAAAGTTTTATTGAAATGCAACCATGCCCATTTGTTTATCATCTATGTTGGGTTTGGGGTCACAATGGCAGGGTTGAGCAGTTGAGACAGACACCATGTGGCCTGCAAAACCAAAGTTATTTTCCACCTAGCTCTTTGCAAAAATGTTCGCAATCCCTGTGATAGAGGACAGACGACACAATGCCAATGTTTGTGTATTTTGGCATGGTAGTCATTACCAATATTACAATATTTGTGAAATCTTTATGGCTCGTAGGATGCCTAGAAGAGCATTAAAAAGAACAGTGTAATGGAAATGTAGTGGCTTAGGTAGCAAAACACTTGATTTCTAGTATCCATTCTACTGCCAACTAGCTCTCTGACCTTGGGCTTGGTAGGTCTCTCTTCTGGCTCCTCAATTTTCCCATCCATAGAATGAGAGGGTGTGGACCTCAATGTCCCCATTCAGCTCAAGCTTCCTGTAATTCTAAAATGATCCAGAAGGTGGGGATCAAGGCATCTCCTAGCTCTCTATTTCCTAAATACAGGGGGAGAAATCACTGAAGTATTAGCATATGTCAAAGATCTGAGGTCAGGACAAATAAGAATTGGAAGGGCTACCAGAAGGATGAGAGGTGAGAAGTGACTGACCCAAACCCTTACCAGGGAGCAAGGGCAATAATCACCAGTTAAAATTTCAGGAAGATACTCACTTGCATCTGTGAGACTGAAAAAAAAAATGTATAGCAAAATATAGGCCATCAGTCTGTGAGGGATAGAGGGATAGAGTGTTAGAGGTCATGGGAGTTCTGAGGAAGATCAAGGTCAGAAAAAGGGGCCGCTTCTAAGGTAAAAAAGGCTCTAAGTAGAGGGAGAAGTTAAAGCAATCATTTGCCAAATCTAAAATTGTGTGCACAAGTTGATGGCTATCAGCAATCATAGGGAGAATGTAGATGAAAATCAGGAGAAAAAGGCCAATTTTATCCAAATGAACTCATTTGAATGCAACAATATCCTTACAAATCTGGGCTGCCGCTTAGAGAGTGCATATGTTTGTAAGACAAAGAGACAATACAAATCAGCTCAAAATCTAGGCCAGAAAGATGAAATTGCTGTGAAAATGATCAATTGCATTGCTCTAATACCGTCTAATTTGCTCTAATCACTTTGTGTGTGTGTGAAAGATTTATCTTGTCTGTATTCTCCTTCCATTGACCGGCACGAGGCCCTTACATGGTGCCAGCCCCCAGAGGTGTCAGGCGGAGCGCCCCAGCTGCAGGCTGAGTGCAGGGCCCAGACCTGTCCCATTATTCCCTTCACACGTTCCTGGTTTGCTCACCCTTACGTAGCTTCCTGTTCTGGCTCCTGATATTTGCTTCACATCTCCTTCCCTGATACCCCATTGTGGTTGGACTTTTCTGGATGGATCAAAGCCAGATATTTACTCTCTGCCTCACGGCCTTGAAATGGTCACCTCTGTCTTATCAGGTCTCCTGGGCCCACTTCTCACTCACTGAGAAAACAATCACTTCCACATTCATTTAGTCTTGTGTGCTTTGTGTGTTTGAGCTTCTAAAACATTTTTACCTTCTGAAAGAGAGAACAGGGTCAATTAGTACCTGTTTCAGACTTGCAGAACTTGGCCAGCATCTCCGGGGCACCCTTCACGTACACATGGAAGTGATCCTCCCCTGCCACCTGAGCGACCACAGACATCCTCTGCAGGCTTGAGGAAAATGGAAACTGGCGCAAGATGGCTATGGCTTCCACGGGACTCTGAGACAGCACCAACAAAGGAGAGCTTAAGATGCTTGTGAAATTTCACAGATGCACACCAACAAATAGGACTTGCTCTGCAATGAACCCAGGGACGTCATGAAGTGGTATGTTTGTCACAACATTGATACTTTTCTGTCTGCCTCGACGGCGATTCCCTCATCAAGTTGTCTGGTTCTGCAAGGCCTTTCCCTTTGACTGCCTGGAGAAATCCTAATCATCTTCCCGGCCAAGTTCACAGGTCCCTTCCTCTGTGGCACTTCTCTCTCATAAATAGTATTCACTCTCACCTCTGAACGCCTGCAGCTCTTTCTTCAGCCCTTATTATAGCAGTCGGCCCAGGGTATTGCACTGATTTGCACCTATATGGATTTTTCTACCAGCCTCTGTACTCCTCCAACACAGAGCCCCACACATCTAGCTCTGAAATCACTCTATCCCTTAGCACCTAGCGCAGTGCTCTAGCATAAGACAGGTTCATGAATAAATTTAAAAATAGATTCAGGAATGAAGGGACGAGCAAACCAACTATGGACACTGTTAGTTTCAAGGAGAAAGAGCTGTCTGATTTGAAAAAGCAAGTCATACCCAACTGGCTTTTGGTCCTGGCTTTATTATTATGTTTGAACCTGGCATCCCAAATGTGCGGTAGTCTGCATCGCAATCTTCCATTATCTGTTTCAAAATGAAAACATTCATAAGATTCCTTAGAGCAAAATAGTAAGAAAAAAATACCTCTCATTTGCATAGCACTTGAACCTTTTCAAAGCCCCTTCCACATATTTTCTCTTGTAGGCCAATTATCTGAATACCATCATTGTCAAATTTCTGTTGCGTTATTAAGGACCTTGTTGGAGAATGTAAAAAAGCCAGAAATATTGTGACTACAGTTTAAGTGGTAATTGATGGAAGAAATGCCGGCTACAGGCCAATGGCTCTTCCTGAATGGTATGACTAGTAATTGGATGACAATTTAATATAGCTGAGCATATTAGCCCTCAGTTGAGTTAGGATTGGGTCTTGAGATAAACCTGGGATTAATTCTTATTCTGTATCTACGTTACTAGCCTAATTGGTTAGCAAGTTAGCTGTTGGCAAATTAGAAAGCATATTTGAAAACAGTTTGCATTCTTTGGAGGTTGCAACAGTATAAGTTACACCATTTGAGAAACCAATATTAACCTAAAATATAGGAAAGGCAGTCAGATCTACAAATCAGAAAACAGGAGACAACATTTGGCCTCTGCTCCATCACTTACCTGTTTAACATTGGGGACAATGCCTCCATTTCTCCAGATCTCAAATTTCTTCTGAAAAATATTCTGACATCCCTTGTAGCACTAAAATTATTAGAGTCTACAAGGATATTTCCCCTCCTCCTTATGTTTCATGACAGGTTCCTATCCACCAAAGGATATTTAATTTGAGACTGTTTCTCACCTAGCTTTAAATTATGCAAATCATTTTGCACTTCCATACTTTGCTTGGGGTGGATACCACTGCTCTTAAAGACAGTTCTTACAGAGCTAATCCTAGCAATTTATATTCCTGCACAAGACCCCAAGTTGTATGTCATTTGTACAAATAGACCAACACCCCTCGATGGAGAAGAGCCACCGTCAGAACCAGGATCAAAGTCACATATAGTAAGAATGACCCTAAGCAGCTCATCATTGTGTCTACGCGAAGGATGCCGGTGAGGGCAATGTGTAATAATTACACTGATTCCTCTCCGTTAAGATCCAGGAGAGTGATTATCCCTTTGTGTTTAAGTAGAAGATTTCTCCACAGCAAATGCTTAAATTTTAACTCGCTGGTATCAAAAATTTCCATGTTTACCAGGTTTCCTCTTTTATTATTTTGGCTTCTAGAAAGCTACAATTTTGCCAGTACACACTTTTTAAAAATTTTTTTATAAGTTTATTTATTTTAGATAGAAACAGTGGGGGGGGGGAGGGGCAGAGAGAGAGAGGGAGAGGGAATCCCAAGCAGGCTCCACACTGCCAGTGGAGAGCCCAAGTCGGGGCTTGAACTCATGAACCCGTGAGTTCATGACCTGAGTCAAAACCAAGAATTGGACACGTAACCCACTGAGCCACTCAGGTGCCCCTCCCCCCACTATAAATCTATACATCTATAAATTTGCCTTTCTGTGAGGTGTATTTCATGTCCCTGCAGTCATGTGTTTTCATTCCTTTAACATTCTGTTTAAATGCTGCCCTGTAGTTAAGATATCATTGTCAGTAGCTTGAAAACGTGTTTTGTTTTGGTTTGGTTTTTTGGAGAACAGAGTAACATAATTAACTAAATAGTGACTGACTGACTGAATGAATGAATGCTTTTCACTTGGTGGGCACTTTACAATGCAAGCAGCCCCTGTAGGCTCATAGGATCAGTGCTTACCACAAGTCGGTGAGTGAGGCATTATTATCACCAATGCACACCTGAGGTAACAGACTCAGAATCTTGGTTCTGGATTTGGGGTCACACAGCTAGAAAGTGATGGGGTCAAGAGGTCTGCTCACCATGTCATGACAGCCACGAGAATGGGTTTATACCCTTCAACTGTTCATACTCAGCTCAAAAAATTGATTCAGTTGGACTGGGAAACCTTCAGGCTAGTATCTAGACCTATACTGTCTAATACAGTAGCTACCAGCCACCTGTGGCCATTTATATTTAAATTGATGAAAGTGAATAAAATTGAAAAATTCCGTCCTTGATTGCATAGCCAAATTTTAAGTACTCGATAACCACATGTCGCCGGCTAGTGGCTACTCTACTGAATAGCACTGCTTTAGACCACTGTTTCTCTGTGAGTGTTACCGAGAATGTACCACGTTTTGGCCTGTCAAGGTTTTGTGGTCAAGAAGGTTTGGTAAATGCTGCTTATCCTATTCCTTCTTGAATATTCACAATGCACCACAGTATACTAAAGAAATCTGGTAGTCAAGAAATCAATTTTACTTTCTTAAAACAGCAGGTTCCCAAACGATTTGATCACGGAACCTTATTTCAAGCTGCACTCATTAACAGAGTTCTTGGGAGCAGATACTGGGAAATTCAGGTAGAGTCGAACCTTCCTTCAACGTTGTTACAAATCTTCTCTGAGCTTCAAAGTTAGAAAACTTTTCCACTTTCAGTAAGGATTTCTTCAAGTTGTTCTCATTTAGCCAAAACAAGAAACTATCATCTTACCCAGGCAGTGCCCTCAAACATTTTGAGGTCCAGTGGGTCTCCTTGGATGGTCCCATTGAGAAGGATCAGAGAGTGGCAGCTGGCCATGGCAGCACACAGCGGGCCCCATGGCAAAGCCTTGCCTGAGGCAAAGCTATTCACTTCCTGAAAACTGGGAGAGAAGATGATTAAGAAATGAAAGTCTTCAACAAAATCATTTTACACACTCTGCCCCTTAAATCTTGCCAACACAGAGTTTCAATAATGCTTAACCTTTATGTTCAAATCCTTCCAGAGCTCCTCATGCCCCGTATGATAAAGTCTAAGTGCCTGGATATAATCACAGAGACTTCTGTCAGGTTACTTGAGGTCAGTGCCTAGGGTGGCAGTAAGCTCAGAGCCTGCAGCCTGCTTCAGAATCTGTCTCCCTCTCTCTCCACTCCTCCCCCACTCATGCTCTCTCTCTCTCTCTCTCAAAAATAAACATTAAAAATTTTTAAAATAAAAGAAAACCACACCTGGACTCTGAAATATTTCTCACGACTCAGTCCTTTGCCCTATTTCTAGAAACTCCTGGCATAGATATCCAGCGTCTCATTTTCCTTTATGATGGTAGACTGGTACAGTTTACCATTCTCATTTCCCATCTAATAGCCAAATGATAATTGTAGACAGTGGTTTCTACACCCCGAAAACCTGAGCATTTGGGGAAAGGAAAAGAGAGGAGGGGTGAAAACTCTAAGCATCCTATTCCCCTTTCACTGGTCTGGCCAATAGAAGACAAAGCAGTGCCTGTCCGGACAAAAGCTTGGCCCGGACATCTGAGCAACCAGGAGCTGAACCACATGAGTAGGGTTGAACCCAAGTATTTTCTGCAACATCGCACTGCCTGTCTGCTGTTATGTTGTGCCAGAGCTGTGCTTGGCCCCATCACTGTGCTGGAGAGCCCCTGCATGACTCAATGACAGAGTCTCAACCACTGTTTAGAGCCAAGGGGGGATATCTAGAGCTGAAGAGTCAAGGCATCTTGTACTTAGACCGAATGGGCAGATCTCAGCCCTGTGGGGAAAGGGAGCTAGGGCCCTCTCCTCACTATCCATTCTGGGGTAGCATCTCTGTGATTGTTCTCCCCTCTCCTGTGGCCAGCTTTTCACCTGTGTCTGTAAAAATGGTAGCCATATACCCTTTAACATTCTATCTCAAGTGCTATCTTTGTCAGGTGTTTTTCCTCATTCTGTTCATTTCCAAAATTAATTTCGACATTTTATCCACTATGTTATTCCGAAATCCAAGACTGTGTATTATATCAAACAATCATTATTTTTTCTTCTCTCTCCTGATATGCGTGCCTTAATCATAGCTCTTTCCATGGACTGTATTATGCGTAGAAGATGAATGCATTTGTGCCTTCCAATCCCATGAGATATGAGCTACATGAGGGAAGGGATGGAACTCTTCCTTTCTGGACTCCTCTCCCCACCCCGCCCAGTCCAATAACCACCAGCAAATCTTTGTGTTTTTTGTTTTTTTTTTTCAACGTTTATTTATTTTTGGGACAGAGAGAGACAGAGCATGAACGGGGGAGGGGCAGAGAGAGAGGGAGACACAGAATCGGAAACAGGCTCCAGGCTCTGAGCCATCAGCCCAGAGCCCGACGCGGGGCTCGAACTCACGGACCGCGAGATCGTGACCTGGCTGAAGTCGGACGCTTAACCGACTGCGCCACCCAGGCGCCCCTCTTTGTGGTTTTTAATTAAGTACAGTTATGATTTCACCCTTTGCTCCTCTTTTTTATTCATTCAGCTTCTTACTCATCCAGTTCGTTCTATTTTTTCATGTGGAGTTTGAAGGCCTATTTTCCCCATCTGATTCTGAACTTAGAACCCATTTAATTTAACAAGTTAGAATAATTGGGACATCAGAAGGATGGACTTGAATAGCACCAAGGTAGCTACACCAATCCCACATCCCATCTTCACTGAAGTGCTTACCAGTTGTCAGCAGTAGGGACCGTCCCCCAGAGGTCCAGCCCATCTTCCGTAAGAGTGCCAGTCTGGAAGAAGTTAGAATTGGTATTAGCATAAGATTTAGAACTTTTGATTTAAACAAACCCCATGTTAAATCATGTTTGTTTAAACATGATTTAAACAAAACCCAACCTCCCAAAACATTAAAGTAGATCTAGTTGTCCAAAGTCCTTGTTTGTAAGCATTAAATTTTGTTTTTTTATTATTTTTTAAAATATGTTTTTAATGTTTATTTTTGACAGAGAGAGTGAACATGTGTGCATGACTTGAGTGGGGGGTGGGGCAGGGCAGAGAGAGAGGGAAACAGAGGATCCAAAGCAGACTCCATGCTGACAGCAGTGAGCTTGATGCTGGGCTCAAACTGTGAGATCATGACATGAGCCAGTCAGACGCTTAACCAACTGAGCCACTCAGGCACTCTTGCAAGCATTAAATTTTAAATCAGAGAAGGGTACCTGAAGGAAGAATTCAGCAGGTGACAAATGATTCCTGAAAAGACTGTGTCAATAATGAAATGATTCTAGATACCAATCTAGATATCTAGATAACAAATGATTCTAGATAACAATCAAATGTTAGTGTTTTGCTTTTGTGTGTTTATTTTTGCACTTGCTGTTGTTAAATGAGAAGCATTTAGTGAATGGAAATCCAATAAGGACCAGTACGAGTTTGACTTTATAGTTGGCACCTGCTATCTTTCTAAAGCAGAGTTCAGAATTTTTCTTTCTTTTTAAGACTGATTAGTTCATAGTCTGCCATCTGGCTCACAGCAATTTTCTAAAATATGGGTGACATGATGACTGTCCGGATTGATAATGAAATGTTGATAAAGGGCTTTGAGAATTTAGAGAGAAATGAAGTGCTAATAATAAATACTCATTAATGCCCATGAATGGGTTTTATTGTTAGATCAAGAGGAAAATGGTTGGGAGATTTGATTTGCTATATTATGGGAGAGTATTTATCACATAATGTAACAAAGAAAGCAACATGGAACTAAGTACTATGACAGCACTTTGAATTTGCTTATTGCTTCATAGCCCACCATTAATTACAGACCCCGGTGTCTTTATGCAAGAGGCCAACACCCAGTCAGAGTAACCATGTGGCTCCCACTACTTCAGCGCTGTCAAGGCTGAGCAGAACATTCCCAAGTGCTGGGGTGTATCCCTTTTCAATACTGCACCCAGGTCTCTGTCATCATTCTTTTTACAGTCATTTCTGTATAAGACACTGAATTTTCTAGCTTCCTATCAAATGACATTTCTTTCATTACAGCACATTAAGTTGGCATAACGCTTTATGATGAAGTGCTTACAATGCTTCTAATTCTTACAATCGACTAAATAGGGAAGGGACATTCTCAGGTTAGAAGTTAAAGGAGCAGCCTCAAGGTCCAGTGGCTTGCAGGTTGGAGAGAAAGAACCAGAATCTGGCCCATCTAGAATCTCCCTCTAGATGACAAATGTTAAATAAATTTTGCAAAGCATGCAGAAAGAAAAAACCCATACTGGACTTCCAATTAAGGAGTGAAGGATTCTTTGTTTCACTCATTTATTTGGGCTTCACAGAAAGCTAACATGCTTTGTGTGAGTTACTCCTTGAAGAACAATAGAAAAAAACCTATTTGCTTGATTTCCCTCCTGCATTTTATGAGGGTTCCAACCTGTGTGTTTAGATTCCAAATCCTCTTGAGTTATTCCATTTCAAAAAGAGTTAGCAGCTTAATTCAAACTGAAATATTTCCCTGATGATCATATTTTTACACATCAATATTTTGAACATGAAAACAGAGATTATATGGCAGCAAACAGAAATGGGACTGTGTCATTTCTCTATGTGAAAATGATTCTTATACTATAAAACTAGCCATGAACAGAAAGAAAACTATAGTTACAGTTGTAAAGGGAATAAGACAGAAAAAGCCAACTTCTTAGCATAAATACTAGCCCAGGCTTGGGCTGAGCTGAATAGAAAAGAGAGAACTGTTTTAGAGAACTTAGACCAACATAAACTAGAAATATATGGGAATAAGAAGCACATGGTGAATGTCTTCTAAGTGGAAATAAAAGTAGATGGGGACCTCGATTAATTGTGGGGTGCTTCATTCCAACACCATATTGGTAGAGTTTTACAATGTACAAGCTGGAAAGGCACCGAGAGATCATTGGAGTTCAAATTTCTCTTGATTTCTCATTTTGCCGATTCCCAACCCAGTGTTTTTTGCACTATGACATGTTGTCATGCCACTGGGGTTTGGCCAAGCGTGCCAAGGAACAGTTCTTCAGTTGGTCTAGCAAAGGAGCACATGAGGACGTGGAGGGGAAAAGCTTTGTATGAGACGTAAAATGAACAACTGGAAAAATTAGTTTTAGAATAAGACAAATATGTAATGAACCTAACTTTATAAATCTCCCTCTTATATTACAGGCACCAGTGAGGCTGCTGGGTAAATAATGGGAATCCCTACCAGAAAACTTCCAAGCCGTGGAACTAAAAGAAGCTACTGTTAGCCCTAGTGGTTAACTTGTGGAGTGGTGACTGAGGGTTTTCTTTGCCAGAGGAAACTCAGCCAGAATAGAATGGAACTAATTTTAGGGCTGAGCTGCTTCCAGTGTGGAGCCAAGACTTGTCAAGTCTACTCATGGTGTCTCTCCAGTTTGTCCTATACTCTCCATTCTTGCCCTCCTTGCTTAGGACAATGACCCATCTCTTCAGTCTTCCCTAGATAGCTTCCTGTCTCAGTCCTACCTCCCTTCTGTTCCTTCTCACCAATTACCCTCGATGGAGTAAACAAAACACACCTATAAAAACGTCTTTGATCGTCTTTAAAAAAAAATGGTACGGCTCCCATTCTCCTTCACAAGGCCCCACTTCTTAGCTTGACACATCAGGCCCTGAGCAATTGGGCTCTTCCTCTCCAGCTACATTCCCTACCACACAGCCCCTGTTGTAGCCACACCCACATGCCACAGGCCATGACATCCCTGTGCTTCTGAACTGCTCATCTCTGAGCCCATTCCGTCTAACAAGCAAAGCCACAGCTCAGCGGTGACCTCCCATCCATGGCAGGTAACTTAACTTCGATGCTTTTCCATGCCTCTTTGAGCATGCATTTCACTGCATTATCATGGTTTACACTTCCATTGTACCTGCTTCCTCAGCTAAGTCACGAGCTTCTCCAGAGCAAGGACCCTCTTATTAATGGGACTCTTGGCCAAGGTAGGTTAATTAAAAAGTGTCAAAGCCTTAATTAATTAATTATTCTAATACAAACAAAGTGAAGACATGGAGGAACCAGCCAGGCCCACTGTGTTACAACAATTAAATTGGCCTGCCCAAGCAGAGGGCAGGATCTGAACAGCAGGTGGATGAGGCTGAGATCCCTCCAGAGGGACACAGGACCCCCACAGGAGAATCACAGAAAGAGGTTTTAGACCTGTCCCAGAGCAGCAATCCTTCCCATTTGGACATACTTCTCCCCTGCTACCTCCAGAACCCTAAGCAGTTACAGGACAACATTCTTCTAGTCCTGAGTCCTGATAACCTGGGGGTCAAAGGAGAAAGGAGGGACTGAGTGCATTAACACAGGCACTGTCCCCTCCCTCCCTTTCCTTAAAAGAAGCAGAGGAGAAAAATGGAATATTTTCAATTAAGCACAGGACAAAGTATTTCAGGGAACAGAAATGTTCCTCACAATTTTTTTTGCCTGAAAAAGCCAGTCAGTCATAGAAGTTATTACAATAAGAGATTGTTTTGAAACCCAATACAGGCACAAAAATATTAAATTTCATAGGGAAGAAATTTATGATGTGATATAGCTAAACCACTTCCTTAGGACTCTGTACAGTGGGCTTGTAGAGCATGGTCTCACACTAGCCCACTGTGTGACCTTCTCTGGCCTCAGTGTTCCTATATGTAAAATGAATGCAGTGAACCAGGCATTCTTGGAGGCCTTTCCCAGCTCTGCTCTGCCTTGAAATCAACCTCCAACCAGGAAAGTTTAGATCATACTTTGTCAAAGCACACGAGGTTTATTTGTCCACACATATTGATTCTCTGTGGGGAAATACAGAAGATTTTCTTTTTCTTCAGCCTCTTTTGTGCATACACGATTCCTGTGGTCAGGGCAGCTGGTAGCACAGGAGGGACAGTCACGGTGAGGAGAAGCAGGGCCATGGTTGCCGTGTCTCTTGGAGAAACCTAGGGAGGGAGGGACATAAAGGTTAGCCTAGCAGCACAGGGCGGCACCCTTTCTAGCACCATCTCCTGCAGCACTCCAAGAGTTCTAGAAGCTCAAAGTATTTAAAGAGAGCTGCTCTCTCCGTGGGGCAGAGAGATCTCTTGGGTGTGCTTAAGGAACAGACAAGTTGTCTCCCATTGTGCACAAAAGAAACTCTGATCCCTTTTCTATGTCCACCCTGCCCTTTTTGACTCTGTTTCTCTTTGCTTGGCATTCCCTCCACCCAGAGTACCATCCTTCCTCTGCTCATCATAACACACCCTCTTAGACTCCCCAGGCACTGAGACAATTTTTGAGTTGTAACATTTCACACACGGGCTTGACAGTTGGGTTATAAATCTCCCCCGGTCGCTTCCAAACTGCTTGGGTGCAGCAGCTGTGGCTGATACATCTTTGAAGTCCTTTGCAAGTTCATCTTACTCATCTCCAGGTATAGAGCCTAGCACAGTTTCTGACACAGGAACTGTTAAATGAATGGTAACCTGATAAAAATGATGACCAGGAGTCTGCTAAAGGAAAGTCCATAGTAACAATAGCTTGTTCTCACTGCACACATTCTGGGGCGAGAGCTGGATTAGGCTACATAAATGATTTAGTTACTCCTCACGACAACCTCAGGATGTAAACACTGTTATTTTCTCCATTTAACAGATAAAGAAACCAAGGCTTAAAAAATTAAAATAACTTCCCCAAGCCATCCGCTAGTTAAATGGTGAGGATCTGAACCCTAGGCTGTCCCACTCGGGGGGCACAAATATGTGACCAGTGTCTTATAGTATCCAGTCAATTCTCATAGAGTCAAGATCCCAGGCAGGTCCACAGAAATTCACATGGCTGATAAGAATGGGACCAAGATCAAATCACAGCATGGCTTGTTTTATTTTTCACCTTCTCTAGATATTAATGGCCTTACCCTAGATTTTTATGAAATTAACCGTAATTTTAGCCACTAAAGTCCTCTTCTGAGTACTGGAAATACAGATTCAAGTTCAGTATCAAAGGCTGCTAGATACATCATTGGTCCAATCTCAGATTGTCACAAAATCCAGCGTTCTCTGTTTTTCCCAACCACGGCCACAAAGTGTTGACCCTGAGGACTCAGCTCTGTCTATTCCTGTACAGATGGAGGAAGCCAGCAGGGTCACAAGAAGGTGGGGTCTACAATTAGTATCGCTGCTTTGGTGTGTATTAGATGTTGAGTCCTACCCGGGAAACCTTCATTCCTAATCACTGTGGGTGCTTCCTGGTCCACAGAAGAGGGCCTTGTGTTTGTTTTCCTGCTCAATGTTCCTGCTCCCCAGATGAAACTGGCACGGTGCCTCAAGTTCCAGTCCCACTTGCTTTAACAGTCTGCCCAGCTCTTTCCAGGGTCCATTCTAGGGGTGCCAATATGCCCTGACCTCCTTTGCCTTTGCCTGACCTAGAAATGTTGCCTGAAGGCTTATATCAGACTGAAATGACTACCCAGAGCTCAAGTACGAGCGTAAACATTGCCTGGAAATTCTCGTCACTCTGTCCATCAATATTTACCCCTCTCCCCGACAACACACACATAGAATGCACTACATTTGGGCATTGTAATTAAGTCACCCATACCCAGTTTCATACCTATGTTTGGACCCTTTTATTTACATTTTTTTTTCTTCTTCCCGATGAGCCCACATTTGCTAACATCCCAGTATGTCTTAAAGAAGAAGATTACACAGTTCACAAAAGAATCACACTCTCAGGACCAGAAAGGACCTCAGAGGTCATTTGTGAGAACCCTTCCTTCAGCCATCACAACTATTAAGAGAAATGTTCAAACAAACCAAAACCAGACCACTGTGAAGTTTAAAAGGAGAAGTGGGGATCCGTGCAGCATATAGTTCTGTAAAAGTGGACAGTCAGTTCTATTTTAGAACCTAACAGAACATAGAAAAACTCACTGGGTACATGGTATGTTGGGTATGCCTTAGACCATGTACACACTCAAATATCTCAGCATTCTCAAATAATCCAAATTTCTAGGCACGGCATTCAAGATCCCCTTCAATGTGACCCATTTTACCTTGCTAGACTTAATCTCTCAGTTGCTTGCTGGTTCCAGAAGACCCATCTGCATTTCTTCCTTTGTCCTTTTCTCACTCCAACTAGTATGCCCTTTCTCCTCCCTGATCTGGTTGACTAAATCCTCTCCATTCCATCAGACTTGAGAAACACCTATTTCCTCTGAGGATGTTTGGGCTTCGGTATTACCAATGCCACAAATGAAGTAACCTCTCATTCGCATCCAAGTGGTGAAAGAAGTCATGAACTTTGCAACTTTTCATAGCTGTGCCATCCAATACAATTTTCACTAGCTACATATGGCGACTTGAATTTAAATTAACTAAATAATCAAATCACTAAATTACTTAAATTAATTAAAAATAATTAAAATGAAGTAAAACTGAAAATTCATTTCCTTGGTCACACTAGCGACAGTTCAAGTGTTCAATAAGCACATGTGGTTAAGGGCTACCAAATTGGACCATGTAGGTATAGAATAGTTCCATCATCTAAGAACGTTCTGTTGGACAGAACTGATCCACAGAATGATGGGGCTAAGAGATAACCTTATCCAACCCTTTTGAGTTAGGTGAGGATCCTTGAAAAAGCTATGTCATTAAAAAGCCTTACCCCCAGTACTTACTCCGTGGTACATATATACACCAAGGGCATAGAAGAAACCCACAATGCCAAGGAAGGCCAGGAACACTATAAACTTGAAGGCATCGTTGTATAGCTTGAAGTTCAGAGGTCGGGGATAGAGGATGGATCTCACCAAGTCCCCTTTGGCAGTATTGTAACCTGCATGAAGGTAATCACAGGTGGAGTAAGTTCCCTTAATACAGTTTACCACGAAACCCAAAATAATTTGCATTGAATTAAGGATTGGTTAATAGTGTCATTTGAATATGGAATGAAGACATCACTGCAAACAGTATATTTACATTTATTATCCCTACAAGTCACTAGGAACAATAAGTGGTATTCACTTAACCTTGTTCAATTTCTCTTGCTCTGGAAGTCAGTGCTACAACGGCTCACACAGTGAAGCTCCTCACTCATGCATAAGATTGAGGAAAAGAAGACTGAGGACTGACAGACACAGTCACCAGAGAAGACGAGCGGCTAAGAGAAGACATTAAAGCTCAAGTATGTGTTGAAAATAATAGAAAATGAAGACAAAAGGAAAGCACAAAACAAGTAATTTCTTAAACACATATACCTCTGATCATGTCATTCTTATGCCCAAACACCTTCCAGAACCCCTGATTTTTTGCAATAAAGTTAAAATTTCTAGGCACGGCATTCCAGATCCTGTCAACCTCAGTATACTCCTATGTTGCTAGACTTATCTCTTTACTGCTCGCTGCTCTCAGAAAACCCCAAAGCAGTCCTTCTTTTGTGATTTGCAGAAATAGATTAGCATGTTTTGTTAGCTTTCTGCTAGGACTGGCTAAATCTTTCCCATCCTATCAGGCTTGGCTCAAAATGCCGCCTCATCAAATAAATATTTCCAGAGTTCTACTCCCACACTTCCTATCAAAAATAATTTCTCCCCCTCTTTGGGGGTCCCTGTAACACTTAATCATGTGACATCTATCATTGCTCTGTGTTTAGTTAGCTCTAACTCCACACTGTTTCCTGCACCAGACCACAATCCTCTTTAAGGGCAAGGAATGTCTCCTAATTTTTTTCTTTAGCCCTCAGGGCATGGCACTTAGTAGATCTTCATTAAAATCTAAGTTATTGGCAACAAAAGGAGGGCTACTAGATATGAACCACTGTTGTATGAAACATGCCTTAATCCCACTGCTTGGTAAACATATAGTCTCCTCAAACATGGCTTTGTAGGCTTTGGAGAAAAAGAGCAGAGTTTTCTCTAGCTTGTTGTCTCAGCATTTTACAAGCTCAGATAAGGTGGTTCCCATGATTTCCATTCATTAGCTCATGCCCACTGACCCCTTTGAAGCAAAACTTGATATTTTTAATTTTAAAAAATCAGGTAGAACAATTGAATCATAAGCTAACACATAGAGACAACAAAGTGCAAGGTGGGTTTTGGATCTGTGCATATGTGGGCTGGCAGAAACACAGGTCAGGGGTAGTGTTGGCTGTGTGATGTCCTGTGAAAGACCGGGAGTAAGATTAGTAGTCTTGAAAACTTTTTGAGCATGGTGTGTGTAAACTGCTTCAAAATCTGCTTTAGAAATATGACTTGGTGGCAGATCCAGGGGGAGGTGGAACAAAAGACAAAGCAAAGTATTTGAGGCAAAAGCTGAAAGGGACCAGTCAAGAGAATATTTCTGTTGCAATGGTTAGACAGGAGATGATGAAAGGCCTGGACAAAACACCAACTGTGGGGATGAAGGAAAGGGAGACAAGACTCAGGAGGTATTTGTAGAATTGACAGGATGTGGTGTCCTACTTGGTACGGGAGAAAGTGGGAAGCTAAAGGTGATGTGGACAGACCGGCTAGATGGTGATGCTGTCGACAGAAAGAGGAGGATAAGTCCTTTCGATGCCTTGACTTTGAAGTGTCTGTAGGGAACCCAGAGGGAGGCATCCAGCAGGGACCTGGAAATAACAGCCCAGCAAGCAGCAGTTTGAAAGGAGAAAGTCCTCAAGTGATAATGGTTGGAACTTTTTTCTTGGGAATCACTTAGAGTTGGTATAGAGGGAAAAGGAAAGACATAAAAAACAAACAAACAAGAACACAGTCTTGCCTTTGAAGCAATGTATTTCATCTCTGTATCATCAATGTATTTCATCTTAGACAAGGGTTTTAACAATGAACCAGTGAGGTTGGAAATGGTGGCAACTTAGAATAAATAAGGATCTGACTAGAAACAAGTATGACTGTTATTACCAGAAGGTGGCAAACTCCATAATCCTAAACCAAATTTCCCCAATCCAACTCCCCCACCTCTAAGCAGGGACTACATTTACATAGGTGGAATCTACTAACCTGTTCGCAAAACAACTGCTCTCACTGGCCCCTGCCCAGACGGCTTGACCTGGATAACTTCTGTCCCGCAGAAAAGGACATGTTTCCGATAGTCCTCCAAGCTGTGGGATTTCCAGGCCACGGTGTTCTCCGTATGGGGCAGTGGCGTCTTTGTGACAGGTATGCTTTCTCCTAAAGAAGATTGTATTTTGTTGATTCTGTGTGAACTCAGGTAGTTATTCAGAGCTGGTGCTTGACACTTTTGACAAAGTATACAAACCATAGCTATTCAGGTCTTAATGCCCATTTCCTGGGTCAGATGATTTCTCAAGGATGCTGGCGAAGCAAGCAGTGGTATACTTGGTTATATTTTACATATTTATTTAAGGTCCACCTATATTTTCCATACCTGGTCTGCATGGTTTACTGTTGTAATTTAAAAAGCAGGCCATTTTAACAAAGATAGTTGTCACCTAATTGTCCCCTCAAGTGTTCTTTAAGCCCAAATTTATGCTAGGTAATTAAGGAGCTATAAAGCAAGTATATAGCTATTGTTATTTGCCTTTCGTTTAGTTTATCAACCCATTCATCCATTCACTTGACAAATATTTTTAAGTGCTTATTTTGTGCCAGGCACTGTTCTAGGTGCTTAAAATAATGAACAAGACAGAAATCCTGCCCTCAGAAAGCCCAGGGAGTCAAGCCAGTAAATAGCAGTAAATAAATGATTAAAGTACAATAAAGTAAGGATTTGGGTAGTATTACTGGGTGATCTGAAGATCTAACCCAAACAGAGGACCAGGAAACATTTCCAGAACAACTAATAAATGACAACTCAAAAGGAAATGAGGCCAACTAGATCAAGGAGGAAAGGAAATTGTTCTTGGAAGAAGTGAGAGAAAGATCATGCTGTGCCCTGGGCACTAAAAATGGTTGAGAATGTTTGGGACATTGAGTGTAAGGGTAGAGGTAAGCAGTCCTAGAAGTACAGAGATGAATGAGAAATTATGCCTTCATAAACCTCTTAAATGTTCTTCATGATCTTTGTGGAGCTTGCAGTGAAAGATAAAAACCAATATAACAAGACAGGGCCTCTCTTTTTTCTTTCTAGATGATCTCAGCTCCATTCTCATTAATACATAATTAATTAATTAACAATTAAAGTGTTAATTAACAATTAATTAAATAGCTAGATCGATAATGTCTAATCTTCATTTCCTCTCTCCTGTGCTTTTGTTCTGTTTCCCAATGGTGGGCTGTTCATCCCAACCTGGATATCCCACTAGCATCCCTAAGTCCACATACCTAAAATCCATACTAATATTTTGTTTAATTTTTATTTTACTTATTTTTGAGAGATAGAGTGGGGGAGGGTCAGAGAGAGAAGGAGAGAGAGAATCCCAAACAGGCTCTGCGCTGAAAGCCCAATGCGGGCCTTGAACTCACAAACCGGGAGATCATGACCTGAGACACAATCAATAGTCGGATGCTTAACTGACTGAGCCATCCAGGCACCTCCGTACTAATATTTTTACCACTAAACATCCTCCTGACTTTTTCTTTGTGGTATCATCCTTTTGCTGAGTGACAGGTTTACAGTCTCGGAATCACCTTTGATTCCTCCTCTTCCCGTGCTCTGCCCTCTCATGATCTGATTCCCCAATTCCTAACTGCTTTTCTCCATGAGTATGTCTCACCAAGTAACTCTTGGACTCTTGCGTTTGGGTCCCAAGGGCTTCACTAGCAATCACTATCTAGTGGTGGCTGCCTTACCAATGGATTGCCTATAATTGTTTAGCTCCTTGACATGAAAACCATTTCAATAATAATAATTTGAGTCTATGGTAGAACTAATATTTCTTTTTTGTGAAAAAGTATCTCACCCACAATATGCCTTGACCTCTTGAGTTGGAAAAGACCTCCAGTCCTTCCTCCTATGTGTCTCCTTTGCTATGAGGCCACTACTGCACTCACACACTCTTGATGCCGTATGGGTGGGGTTTTTCCCACAACGAGCAATTCCGTGACACTAGCTGGTTGTCCTACAATTCAATTCAATTCAACTCAATTCAATTCAATTCAATTCTGACACTGTCTACCTAGATATAGCATCAGATCCCACAGGTTAAGGACTCAGTCCCACAGGACTGCTCCCATGCCACCTCAGATGCTAATTGCAAATCCACATTGTCAACTGTGCTTCTGACTAATAAATCCGAGGTTCCCATAATCCCCTTCTTGGGTTCAATTAATTTGCTAGAGCAGCTTATAGAACCCAGGGAAATACTTACATTTACCAGTTTGTTAAAAGATCTGGTAAAGAATATAGGTAAATAGCCAGATGAAGAGATACATAGGGTAAGTTTTGGAGGGGTCTCAAGTGCAAACTCTTTTGGTAGATTTTTCAAAGCCACCACAATCTGAGCATCACTGGCTCTTTTTCCTACACACTCCAGCTAATCTAGGCCACTTGCATATCCTGTTATACATATATATATGTATTCTTTGATTGTACCATTCCTCTACTTCCCCTGATGGTGGGAAGACAGGGTATTTAAAGTACAAAGAAAATTAGCTCAGAGTTCAAAAGGATACATTTCAGAGATAAAAATAAAAGTGCTAATAACTTCCTCACTCCCAGATTTAAAAAGCATTAGAATGAACTTAAAATTCCATCAGTCTTTTGCTAAATGTTCAATTAGCAAAATAACATGTCATATTTCTAATTTGGAAATAGTATTCTACTGATTATAGTTACAAAATCTAGGTTCTATCTCTCCTAGGTAATAACTGGTGGCAAGGACTTTGACATATATAACTTTTTATATTCCTCATTTTCCTTGCTGGTATGTGATAGGTTGAAAAGACTTATTTTTGCTGAATGCCTGGATGAACTGAATAAAAACAATTGCCCAGGTTTTCCTATGATTGGTTTTTCAAAACTAGTTTTCTACATGGTGCATTTTTTATACCCTAAGGTGCAAGAAGCCATACAATTTTTATTAGTGATCTTGAATAATCTCAGGAAATTCCTTTAGCCAAGCATTGTCCCTAACTCATTGTCTTTAAAAATTATGATATTTAGCCTTTGTTTGATATTTAGCCTTTGTTTGGATTTACCACTTGTGTTCTAAGTGGCTTTGGAAAAGGGATAGGACATTTTGACAAATCATCATACCACATTGTTTTGAAATCTACCTTTGTGAAAGCAGATACTTAGAGATAATTTCTAATGTTTTTCTGCCTAGGAATCACTGAATATTAATCCATTATATATTCATAGACTAATATTAGTGGATAGTTTCTGCACACACAACCAATGACATTCGTGGCAGGCAGACATTCAATCAACCAGGGATGGAAGCCATTTGGAGATAATGTTCCAAAGATAACATTGAAATCAGATATGATTTTACACAGAAATGACTTTCAAGTCTCTTTTACACTGCTCACATATTAATAAGGAGCCTCATGCTTGGCCTTTCTTGGAATCTCAAGAAAGGGCAATTTGCCTACAAATCTATGGAGTTCTAAGTAGCCCGGAGAGTGTTTCACAAGGAAAAACATTCATCATCCACTTCACCTGGCTTCTACGACCCGGAAGTCCTGGTGCTGTGAAGCGGGATTCTCTCCCTTGTCCCCAGTGAGCCAGTGCCTCTGCATGGAAGCAGTGTTTGAAATGCCATGCCATTCTTTGTTTTTACTTCTGAGGCCATTAGATTGTGAGCTGTGTAAGGGCAGTGGCCATGTCTCATTTGTCTTGGTGACTCCAGCACACAACACAGTGCCTGGCGCAGAGGAGGCATTTCTGAACCTTTACTGAATAAGTGGATGGGCAAATGAATAACTGAAAGAAAAAGGAGAAGTGAGAGACTGGAGAAAAGGAAAAGGGAAGAGGGAAAAGACTTATTAACTCATTATAAACTTGTCGGACGGATGTAAATGGGAAATCACCACTTAGGAAAATTTCTGTGTACCCAACTGGGATCTCTGCATACTTCCCCCCACCGCACACACACGTTTTAAATACATCGTTGATTCTATGAGTAGAGGGAGAAGGAGGGGATTGTGGCAGAGTGAATGAATCCTGCCACTCTCCGCCATAATCACCTCTAAGAGAATGAGGGAGCAGTAGTTTCAAGCATAGGCTCCCAGGTCAAAAGGCCTGGGTTTGAGTGTTTTATCTTCTTCATAGAATTTATAAGCATTGGAAATTCATGTCATTTACCTACTTTCATGTTTCCTTTGTCCCCACTAGAACATCACCTCTATGAGGACAGAATATTATCTGCCTTGTTCACTGTTGTATCCCTAGCACATAGTAGAGCATTCTGGAATAGGAGCTAATATACATTTGTGGAATGAATGAATGAATGAATAAACAAATGAATCCAAATAGCAACTCTACCACTTTTAAGCTGTGTGACTTTAGGCCAATTACTTATCCTTTCTGGCCCTCAGATTCTCCCACCTTATAGAGTCATAGGTTGAATGAAATAATATATGTAAAATATTAGCACAGTGCCTAATACATATAAGAAATAAGAAAAATTAGCTTTTGTGCCAAAAGAAAGTTTCCAGGCATTAACATAATTTCCCCCCCACAGTATTCCCTTTTACCTCTTGACCACTTTGTGAGGAGCTAGATCTTGAAGGAACCCATTGCCTCCAGAGGCAGAAAGGATAGAGAAGTTGATAGCTGGCTTCTGGGTTTTACACATCATTCGTAAGTTTGACCATGAATTTTAGAGACTACATGAGAATAAGAACAAAGCTCTCCCGTTCACCTGCCTTCCTTCCACTACTTTTCTAGCTACATAAAAATCCCTAGATTGGGAGTTGGAAGAAAATCCAAAGGAAGCTTAGATGTTGTGTGTACTTGAGAGAAGGGGCCGGCACAAAAGTAAGGTAAGGAAAAGACCCTAGAAGTTTGTGAAAACAGAGCAAGAGGCATCAGTAGGCCTCCTTTTACAGGGAGATAGGCTGGGGACAGTTTTCAAGCCCAGAGCAGAGTGGAAGCAACAGAAAGGAGGGCTGCCCTAGACCAGACCCACCTCCCCAGTGCCTTGCACAACTTCAAGTAGCCAGACTTGAGTCAGGAGACCTGCCAACTGGTGGAGACAACTGTCTGACTTGGATCAGATACTTTGCAACACTGCTTACTTTCAAGGATGGCAAGATTTGGAGGAAAAATTAAAAAGTAAGTGTAGTTACACGATTACGTTTCTTGCATAGTTGAGCTTATGGCAGTAGGACGAGGCTAAGGAGAGGAGGATGAAGAAGACCCTACAATGGATGTGTGTTATGGGCAAGACTACCCAGTGGAGAGAAAAAGATGAGGAGGCACAAGGAATGTCAGCTCTACCCCTCTTAGAATCTGCTTCCTCCTCACTCCGGTGACCCCTCACGTCTGGGAGCAAAAAATACCACCTCCAGCCCTGATACTGGCTAGCTGGGCAGTCTGGTCCCTTCTCACCTGCATTTCCTCATTTGTAAATTGGGCATTATAATAATTCCTAATTTGTTTATCCTATGATGAAGTGAGATATAAAAATTATTTATAAAACATTCATTGCTCTAAAGATGTTTGGAGTATTTGCTATTTCTCTTCTAAATAAAGACTTCTATATATACGAAAGACTGGTTTGCACATGGGACAAAAAAAAAAAAAAACCCAAAAAAACAAACAAACAAACAAAAAACCTGAGTCACATTCTTGGACAAATGCTCGAGGAAGACATATGCAGTTTCAGGAATCTAAGCATAATCTTATTGTTCAATCAGGATCCTTTTTGCAAATGTATACGTGAGTGGGCAGATCTATGTAGACTATGTAATAAAGTATTTAGAGTATGATGGTCTTAGATCTTTCCAAAGAAAACAATGAGAAAGAAATATATTTCTGTTTTATGTGTCTGTCTCTAAAACGGATTTTTACCAGTACATAGTTTACACAGATATTAATGCTGGTGACCTTCTTTTTCTAGAAGTAGACCTAAGAAAAGCCACTCACTACTTAAGATCATTTTAGGTCAGTTTTGCACATTGAAAGGCAGCTTTGTTTGCCATCTCTACCATTTCTTTCTCTGAGTTTTCCTCAGAAGTAAGGCAAGAACCAAGCATCCCAGTCAGTAGACCCAGCAGAGTAAACACTGGGATCTCTCCTTCCCTTTTTTCTCACAGCCATGCTCTGTCACCAATGAGAGAAGCCATTCTTCACTGGCAGGCTGCTGGGAAATGTGAGACAGTTGCTGTCTTTGGTTTAGGAGGCCAGTTTTTCTTGGGCTTGAGGTTTGCACGTTGGGTGCTATGGCAACATTCCGGAAGAAAGATATCATCAGTATGCAAATCCTCATCACTATCATTATAAGGCAGTTAGATTTCAACACACTAAAGGGGCATTTTGTAATTATACCGAGCATAGTTATGTTTACTACATTTCCTTGTCTCAATTTTAAATTAAGCAGGCCCATTTTTAATGTGAAATCTGCTTGTGTTGAACAATTTAAGAATCGATGGTTCTCTTTACATTTAGGTGATATTAAAAAGGTGTGTGTGTGTGTGTGTGTGTGTGTGTTTCCTGTCTTTAGCAACTTGGGAACAGAAAAATACAACAATTTGTAAGCACGAAAGACACACACTTTCTATTTTTGTGTTGTTGTATAGTTTCTTCTTTCATCATGATGTCCCATGTGTTTTGGTTTTGCCTAAAGAATATTTTATAAATAGTGCCTTACTAATTACACAAATTCAAGTGAACTTTACAAAGCGCAAATGAGAGCAAGGACGACAGTTCAAACCGTTGTTACAAGAAAACTGGCTTTCTGCTTGGTCGGATCAACTGGAAACACAATTCTAAAGAATAGAATGTTACACCGACTTTCCTGAAGGTTCAACTCAATACTTTTCCAGCAAAAACTGGGGCTCCGTTTTCCATCTACAGAGAGCAGGGCTGTATAAAATCTCTGCATCCTGCCAATTATAAGAGTTGGTGGTTTCTGGTTGTGTTCTGTTTGGATAGGTGTGTAAACCATGCTCATGTTTATGAAGACATCGTGCATCAAGTAGTCTAACTCTCTCACCGTCCTCTGAACCAAACGATCTTATTCACCCCACGCATCAGGAAATTAACCAATCACATATATTAGACTTTTCTTCTAATTTTGTATTTATTATCATTTGATTCTTATATTACGGGTATACATTATATAAACGGGATACATTTTATCCCGTTTGCATTTATGGAGTCTTCACCTGCATGAATAGCCTAGCCGTGTCTACCTCACCTGTCTTTCCATATCTTACTATCAGGCAGGTAAGGCTATGTTGATCTGCTTTGCTCTTGGCCGAGATGTTGGACAGGAAAGAAGCAGCTCCATGGCAATGGCCTACCTGTGAGCATGCCTTCAGTCACCACACAGCTTCCATCAATCAGGATAGCATCACATGGCAATGAAGTTTTTCCTGGAAGAATAAGAGTATCCCCAGGAACCAAGAGATGGGATTCCAGCTTCTGCAAACCTACACAACAAAGTTCCCGTGACTGGCTGACCTTTTCCTGTTTTTACTTAAGAATGGGGGAAGGGGAAAAAAATAAAAAAGTTACAGAGAGGGAGGGAGGCAAACCACAAGAGACTCTTAAATACTGAGAACAAACTGAGGGTTGATGGGGGTTGCAGGGGAGGGGAAAGTGGGTGATGGGCATTGAGGAGGGCACTTGTTGGGATGAGCACTCGGATGAGCCCTGGGATGAGAACTGGGAGGAGGGCACTTGTTGGGATGAACCACCCAGCCAGTTTCTGCTACTCTGGGCTGCAGCTCCCTGCTCCTTACAGAGAGCCATGGCCACCCCAACCCAGGGTAAGTCAGAGCAAATACTGAGTCCAGTCAGCCATTTACAAGCATTCTTCGGGTCTGGATTCTGGATAACAGATTGAAGTGTTAGAATTCAAGGTCTGTTTGGGATCAGTAGTTGGGGAAATCAAGACGCCTCAAGAAAGCTTACCCAGTAACATTGCAGTGAGTGAAATATGGGAAGGCAGAGGGAGTTGGAAGCGACTCAGACCCTGGGTCAAAATGGTTCAATCAGGAGGAGGCATGCAAGGTACTCAGGGTACAAAATTCAGTGAGGTGCTCACCGTCTGGGTCCTGGAAAAGCAGGTCAGCGTTTGCCTGACCTTTCCTCCTTAAGTTTGTCATCTTAAAAGTCTTATTTGCCTTACTTTAGCCTCCGTCCTGGGTTTCATCAGAAAAGGTTTTCTCCTCAACTAATAATCAATAACAAATGGGACTGATTCCACTCTGAAATATCAGGATGCTGAAGATGGCAGAATATATCACGTACCTTTGTCCTTTACCATGACTGTAACCTGGACTTTGTTGTGATCCTCCACAAGGTTGTGCAGCTTCACTGATTGCTACCAATTCAAAGTCAACGTTTAAGTATCAGATAGTCCATAACCGGAAAACCACATGATCTCAATACTGTAAATACCAAGCCTGTCACACAGCAAAACCTCCTTGGGCAAAGGCTCAAGCTCTACTTTAGCATTTCTGCTTCCCTGCCCCAATCCCTACCGCAGCCAACCCCCGACTTATAGCAACAAATATGGTAATTAGTTTAGTGCTATTTCGATTCCAGGACACAGAATGCACAACCACTGTCCCCAAGGACCAACGCTAAGTCCCCGAGGTTGTACTTCTTAAGGGCGCACGATGACACAAGGGAAGAACAAGACCATGAACAGATTAGGTTCCCTCTAGGTACCTGTTTCCCTGTCTATAAAACAACAAAACTGAATTTGATCTTTCCATTGTAAAAGCCTGGGAATATTTGAGTTATGTTTTGATTTTACGTGGAATTTTATCCCCTCTTTTACAAACTGGTGGATTTTCCCATTGGGTCAGTCTGGAGACTGAAGCCACGATGCTCCAGAACCCTAGTGCTTCCCCTTAGGCATTATTCAGCTTAGTTAACTCCCTTTTCCTGGTCTGAAAGTGGAGATATTAACAGTAGCTCTTCTAGAGGGTTTTCAAAATTTAAGTAATGCTTCTCTTAGTTATCCCTTTGGATATTACTCATTTCGATGGTAAGAGCTCAGCAAGGGTTAATGATTAATAAGAAAGTTGCTGTTGGAAAAACAGCGTTGTTTTGTCTAATGCATCCCCTTGGAAGATTTGCTTAGGATGGAATTCACTGAGATACCACCCTGTGCTAAGTGGAGGAAATGGAAGCAGCCTGGAGAAGCGAAGGCAGCATCTACTGGGATAACTCAGGAGACAGGAAGGCAGAAGAGTGAGGGCAAATTGTCCACACAGTTCCATACACTGACTGTAGGCGACGCCATTGGCAGGGGCATCCCTGGAAGGCACTGCCTCCTTCTGTATGGACGTCACTTACTTGGATACTTTTAAGTAGAAGAGATCTGAATACCGTCAACAGTACTTTAAACATAGCTTAACCTAATTCAAGTATAAAACTTTCCCTTTTAGATGATAGGGTAAATTATTTTTATCTGCCCTCTTGATGATTTTTAAGGTAGCCAATGTCACTAGATAAACATTACCCACAATTTCACAATTTTCCTCTTGAGAGAAATTAATAAATTTGGTGTTTCTATTTATACAGAACAATTTCTTATTTACTCCATTTTTTTTTTTTTTTTTTTTAGGAAAGGCAACACTTCAATCATTTGGACCAAGAGAGTGGAAGAAATGGTACTGCTGTTTGTTAGGTACATAGTCATTGCCCTAACTTGACTTTCTGAGGCTTGCCTATTGGGGCATCCATTTTACTGATGGGTAATAGCGAGAAAGTCAGCGTGGTTCTGGGACAAGAACACTGGATTCATTCAGGACTCCTGAGTCGTGGGTCAAGTTTACCCACTAACCAGCCATGTACCTGTATGTAAGAAATTTCACTTTATGTTACTTGTTCTTTCTGTAAACAAATGACATTGAATTGAATCATTTTCAAGCTCCTTCAAAACTCAACATGTCTGATACGGATATGTTTTGCATATCAGAGATTTAGTCAAAGCCCCTAAGACTTCATAGAAGAAATAACCTGGGGTTTATAAATGGCTCACAGTATTATTATTATTAGACAGTTTAAAACAGTAAGCAACTACTACGTGCCAGGCACTGTTGTAAGCACTTGAAATGTATTGCTTGATTTTTTTTTTCTCCTCAAAATAATCCTATGATGATGTTATTGTCTCCAATGTACATATAGCAAAATAAAACGACCAAAAAGAAACAAAAAACAAAAAACAAAAACAAGCCAGGGTCTTGGAAATGTTAAAGTAACTTGTCTTCAATCATTTACTTACTAAGTATTAAGATTGACAGTAACCTGGGTTTATCTGACTCTAAAGCCTTTTCTGCTGATGAATATGTTCCCCTAAAGTGCTTGAAAATAGCTTTTTTCCTTTAAGAAGATAAATAACCTTCCTTTGTTATAAATTTCTTTAAGTTACTTTCTTGCTTAGCAAACTCTTCTAGTCACTGCCATGAGAATTTCACCCTAGCTTAAGAGGATGATAATCAACACATTTGGAAGTGGTGAAGTATAAGTTCAAAATGCTCTCTCAAAAATCATTATGGCATCAAGCTGGATTTATTCATCAGGTTTAGCATTCTGCGAAACCTGCCATGCTTCCATGCCTTCGTTCAAGCTATTACCTGGAATGCTCACCCAGGTTTTCTACCAGCAAACTCCTAATCCTTCACATAAAGTCTGGCTCAAACGTCATCTCCACTCCATAAGTCTCTAACATCTCAGAAAGAATTCATTGTTCTGCTCCCTGTGTTTCCGCCTGTATTAGTGTATGACCAATTCCATTACAGCCGTTTTCTTGTCAGGTCTCCTGTGTGAAGCAGGTGGTTCAAAGAGCCAAACACTCATCTATGTACCCCTGGAGTCTGTCACATAGTAGGCCCTCAGCAAATATTTACTTAATAGAACTGAATTATTTCACGTCTCCCAACAACACTGGAGAAGGATAATATAAGCCTCCTCTCTGAGCTAATGTACCCAGAAACTCTACAAACACAAGTTTCTATGACAACCAACCAGCTAGGAGAAAGCAGGTGCTATGATGCTTGCCGTGATTTGGAAGCTCGCTGCCTGATTTTCATTAGGCTCCCTCTGGTTTCTCCAGTCCCGGTTTAGTGGGACCAGGATCAGTTTCCAAGACTAATTTGCATATTGTTATTATTCCGGCATCTGTTGCTGTGTGTCCTTGTGTTTGCTGTGGCTGGATTTCCTCCAGAGATGAGTAATGAGGGCACTATCTCAGGTGTCTTTTGAGCCCAGCTCAGTGATGGCGAAAGGCAAGGCACCATGGGTCAGATACTCTCAGTGCTATGTCTAGCGGCCGCCTGTGGAGCCAGCAATAGAGTATGCAACATGGCTCAGTGTAAATACAGTTGAGTGCCAGCTCAATTTACACTCATACCTGCACCAAACTTGTTAGAAAGGGGCTGCCGAGGGTGTTTCTTGGCGTAGGCAAGGTGCCTCTCTCTTTGCTGCATGATTTGGGGCCACAGTAGATGCAGAAAGATAGTTTATTCCACTCCTGCAAACACCTCCCCTCTTGCAATTTTCAAAAGCTGTTATTTCTTTAGCATGATTTATAAATGACGGTAGATGCTCCTTCCATTTCCAGCAGCCCCTTTCCCAAATATTTTCATAATAAAATTATCAATCGTTTACTGCTGCAAGGAAACTCATAGGTCTCTTTGAGATTTTGCTCCGTGGGACAGTGTGAAGTACTTGATGTAGAATCAGGAAACCCGGGGCTGGGATCTATAGCCACTATTACTGAGCAAGTCACTTCACCTCCCTGATTGTCCCCATCCCTCCGTCTCAGGTGGTGGGAGGACACCACAACCACATGCGTATCATTTTAGGGGCTCCCATGCCCCACACAAGCACATCTGTCACAGACGGGGGGAGCCCGTTACAAATTGTGCTAAAGAAATATTGATTGGTGAGCATTTGTGATTTAAACTGCAAAAATAGTTTCAGGAAACTGGCCCATTTTGTATAATGTTACAAGATCCCTTAGAGTTTGGGTCTGATAAGCTTTTGTTAACAAATATTAACTGCAAGGCACCTGGGTGGCTCAGTTAACAGTCCGACTCTTGGTTTCGGCTCAGGTTATGATGTCACGGTTTTGTGGGTTCAAGTGCCCCATCAAGCTCTGTGCTGACAGCTTAGACTCTGCTTGGGATTCTCTGTATTTCTCTCTCTCTGTCCCTCCCCCCTCACACTGTCTCTCTCTCAAAATAAATCAATAAAACTTAAAAAAAAAAAACCCAAATATTAACTGCTAATGGAATTAATGTCTCCTTGTTAAAGCTTTTGCAGTTCTGCCATCAAGTGAAGTTCCCAGGCCAGTTACTATTTTAAACAAAGACATGTAGGGATTTTAAGATGTAGAACCTGAATATTTAAGATTCATTAAAGATTTTAAAATAAATATTGAGAAAATTACAAATAGAACAGAGCATGCCTACTTTTAGAAGAGAACTTGAGAAGCAAAACAAGAAACGCAGAAACCCAGAAAAAGAGAAACATATTTGACTGCACACATTTTAAAATATCTGACAAAAGTCAAGTCAGAGGAAAAATGATAGACTAAGAAATAAAACGTTTCCACGTGGATGATGGATATAAAGAGACAATAAATAGAAAACAAAAATGCATATATCTATTGGAAGAAAGTGTATCTAATCTCACTAATAATTAGTGGAATATAAATTAAAACATCATTGGGACACAATTTTTTAAAAACACATTAGACTGAAAAAAATTTAAACATCAATATATAACACTGGTGAGGATCTGGAGAAATGGATACTCTCATATGTTGCCGTTATTTTATTTAAGAAAATAATAACTATCGCAGGATCTATTAACATCCAAAATATACATATCTTTTGATTCAGCAACCTGGCTTTTGATTATTTTACTAAAAACAAATGCAAACACTCATATGTAAGGACACATCTATATTGTAGTTGTGTGTAATTCAGCATATCTGTGGTGGCAAAAATTGGAAAGGAAGCCCCTTATTTTCTAGAAATAAATGAATGGCTGAACAAATTATGATATACCATGGAATTTCACACCGTTATTTTTAAACGTGATCTAGAATTATTTATTTACGTGGTAGATGACCGTTATATTTATTGTAAAGTGACAAATGCAAGTTCCAGATTAATGTACAAAGTATGTTCCTGTTTTATTAAAACAAATTAATAAATACATAAGTAAATCTCCACATAAACTTGTATTTCTCTGCATCTTATAGAGGAGAAAAAATGAAATAGACATTTAGCTAATGATGACATAAATAAATAAATGTATTGGGGATCTTAGTGCTTGAATTTGTCTTTTGGTGGATTCCTCTGGAACAACAGCTCTTAAGCTTTCAGATTGCATGACAAGCACCTGTTATGAAACTGTGAAAAAGCACAGATTCCTCTTGTTACCTTGGATATTTTGACTTAATGGGTCAGAAGCTTAGGAATCTTGACTAATTCTCTCACTGAAACATTGCCCTCTAGCGTATTGAATCAAACCTGTTTTCTCTGTAACCCTTCCCAACTCTCACACAGGAATCTCTATATTTCTTTTCCGTTTCCTTAAAGACAGTTATGCCTACGTTCCAAATGAAAAAAAAAATAGTGTAAAGGAACTTGAGGAGAGACTGAAATTTGTCATAAACATGTAGATGGGAAGTATATATTTAAGTCAGGGGAAATATGTGGAAACATTGTAAGGGGTGTAACACATCAAGTGGTAGCACCACATTTACTTGGGACCCATTGATTACAGGCAACAGAAATTGGTTAAACTGGTTTAAGCAGATGAGAAATTGTGAAGATGCAGGGACATCTCACTAACCGAAGGTGGGAAGTGAAGCCAGAGCTCCCAAGGGCTCCAAACAGGAGCAGGAAATGCTATGAAGAGCAGGTTATTCGTTTGCTCTCTGTCTCTCTGCCCTCTCCCTTTCTGCTGGGCTCCGTATGGCTCACCTCTGTGTCTCACTGTGTATTTGGTTCGTTCTTTGTGCAAGTTTTTTTCTCTGCTTGTCCACACACAAGGATCAAGGGTTGCCACCCTGGTCCTAGCATCACTTTTCACATCACATTCCTGACAGAGCATGACAGACAGCTTCAAGTCCTTAGGCTTGGATCCCAGGCTAAAAGATATATGGGCATGATTCCTGCTGATGGACTGGCTTCCGCTGGGTCAGATACCCCCTGTTCCAACTATGTGTGCCAGTGGAAAGAGAGAGCCACCTAGAGCAAACTAGTTGCAGGCTGCCAGAGTTCTAAGAGGAGGGGGGTTTGCAGTGCTTGCCCCAAAACATGTGTACTTACTTTCATGCTTGTCAGGGAATAGGAGGCTGGAGAGAGTAACCCAAGTTCATGAGTACAGGCTCCATTAAAGTCCACTGTACTTCATGTCTTTGGGTCCTATGAGCTACTGGTACATATTTATAATACATATCCCTTTGATGATTAGGGTAATTTAGACAGGTTCCTATTCTTCATACACATCCTGACTTGAGTAGTTTAGGACTAAAGTCCAACTGAACACTATTAGGGTCCAATAGGAATTAACTCCAGTTTGCAGCACATGCTCTCAGATTTCCAGTGGCCAGAAAATTTCTTACTAGCGTTCTAAAGTTTTCAAGGGCTTTTTTTCATTCCTTGTCAGTGGCCCTGGCAAAATGATAGAATCCTAAAATGGTGAGACCTAAAAAAGTAGGGTATAACCTCCACCATGTATATAGCTGAGGAAAGTGAGCCCAAGGAAAACAGAGTCCTCGGGCTCATATGAGTGAACCAGCGGTTGTTACCAGCCCTGTCCCGCTGGTCCCATGCTGCCTCCTGTTCTCTTTAATCTCTGTACCCCCTCCCCCTCCCATCTGTCCCTTGCCAACTTTCCCTAACTTTTAATAATAAAAACAGCAACAGCAATATCAATGATAACAAGAACTAACATTTTACTAAGTGCCTACTAGGTACCAGAAATATAAGTATTCAAAGTGATTGTTTCATTTAATTCGCTCAACTCTAACACCAACACACACTCACGTGCCCACACACATACACACCTTCTACAGATGAGGAAACTGATTATAACAGCACCAAGTAACACAAACAGGAGAGGTAAGGGGGAGGTTTTCAATCTGACTAGATAAGATCTCCCTCCCAAAAGGCCTCAGAGAGTTCTGTGTTTTTCCTGAGAACATTTGGATGGTTCATGACGCTATATCCGAGTGACTGTGCGTAGATGTAGCCCCATTGGAAGGAACGACATGCGAGAAGGGTTGTATTCACTGACGTGTGACTTAAGCCAGAAAGTGTATGAATGGCTTGCACGTATCAAATCAGATATTCTATTAAGGAAAGATTTCTCAAAACCCAGAAACTAGAAGTTTTATCTGCGGGCTTCACATTACATACCTTTATCAAACGACTAAGGTAAAAGCTTAGGACACTCTACTTTTCTATTGAGACTCAGCAGAATAGTCAGATCTTTATTGTCTTGGTGTCTATGGTCATGCTTTTGCTCAAAGGCCCAGAGTTCACCAGAAAGACAGTTACTCCCCCCCCCCCCCCCAGGCCTTGGCAACCAGGCAAGTTGCTGGTCACTCTTAACATCTTTGTGATATAAATTAGTTTGTGAAAAAACACACCTAGGTACTCACTGTTTAAAAAGGCAGAAAACCAGAAACAAAACAAAGTCCTAGTAGCCTGCTCTCCAGCTCAAAGTATCTCCATTCATCTAACTTTTCATTTTTAGATCTTGTTTCCTAACTCTTTACATATCTATTGTCTTTCTTTCATTTCTCATCAAAGACTTCATAACTCAAAATTTGTAGGATCTAAAACCAGATAACGAGCCGATATTAAATTTAATATTGTTGAGCCACTGAAATGGAATAGGAATGAAAGCTCCCTTTCAGTTAGGCTTATGTAAAGGCCCCACGTCTGCCTTTCTGACTTGTGCCCAGAGCTCACTGTGTGGACATCGAGAACTCATCTCCCTTCTCAACACTTGTGTTTGACTTTCATTCCCAGCTGTGACACTACTTTGGAAAGTGCCTTATGCTAAGGAAATATCGCACATGTGGCAGAGTTTCATTTTATGAGGAGCCAGAAGCTCTGACTCTGTCACAAAACCACACTCTGATTTGGAACAAGCTCCCTGGATCTTAGTTTTTTTCCCTGGAGGTGAAGGATGAAACTTGAGACTAGGCGGTTTCAACAGTGCAGTAGAGTTGACAGGCTGACACAGTGTACCGTAACAATGCCCAGCCCCCAGCCCCATCTCTACAAAGCTAATTCCATAGTCAAGTTTTCAAAAACATACAAAAAATACAGTGAGACATCCTTTTTGGGGTTGCCTCCTGATTTTCAGGCTGATGATTCTTAAGCAAAGTAGCCAAACATTTTCTAGAAAGATACTGTGGGGAGCTGAGACTTGCAGGGACTGTGGAGTTATAAGTAATATTCAGCAAAATTCTATTTCAGAATGCACTGCTATCTCATTTAGAAGACTGATTATTTTGGGGCACCTGGATGGCTCAGTCAGCTGCGTCTGAATCTTGATTTCAACTCAGGTCATGATCTAGCATTTCATGAGATCAAGACCCATGTTGCCTTATTGGAATTCTCTCTCTCCCCCTCTCTCTTCCCCTTCCCTGCTCATGCTCACTTGCTCTCTCTCAAAATAAATAAACTTAAAAAAAAGACTTTTTAAAAAGGAAGACTTTAAATAGCTATAAGATGGGGCGCCTGGGTGGCTCAGTTGGTTAAGATCTGACTTCAGCTCAGGTCATGATCTCACAGTCTGTGAGTTCAAGCCCCATGTCGGACTCTGTGCTGACAGCTCGGAGCCTGGAGTCTGCTTCAGATTCTGTGTCTCCCTCTCTTTCTGACCTTTCCCTGTTCATGCTCTGTCTCTGTCTCAAAAATAAGTTAAAACATTTAAAAAAATGTAAATAGCTATAAGATGAACAATGATGGAAACGTATGTTGTCATCATTAATCCATCAAAGCATTCTTTCCCACCATACTCAGATACAGCCTCGGAGTCCTTCTGAACACTGTATGCGGGTCAGCCTTCAGTCGATAAATCCGGGTTTGCAAAGACATTTACATCTACCTGCTATTTCTGAAGATCTCCTCCTGAGTTCTCACATTTAGTAAGCCCTTGTTTTTTGCTTTATGACTTAAGTTTCACAAAGCTACTCCTTGCTGTGAGTTGAAAACCCATAGGCTTTGCTTCTTGTGCACCATAAGCTAAATAGAACCCAACTGTGATTTTTTTTTATTTTTTTTTAACGTTTATTTATTTTTGAGACAGAGAGAGACAGAGCATGAACAGGGGAAGGTCACAGAGAGAGGGAGACACAGAATCTGAAACGGGCTCCAGGCTCTGAGCTGTCAGCACAGAGCCCGACGCGGGGCTCGAACCCACGGACCGTGAGATCATGACCTGAGCCCAAGTCGGACGCTTAACCGACCGAGCCACCCAGGCGCCCCCCAGCTGTGATTTTAGCTCTTACCTGTCGCAAATCATACACACTTAAGACAATGGAGATAATAGACAAGATGATGATGGCCACAGAGTATTCTATGTAACCTTGAGACAGCCACAAAGTTAGGGTAAAGGCTTGGAACACGTAGAATGGATTTAAAACCTGCAAGTACAAAAACAGCATGTGAGTCACTTGCATGGATCACATCATTTCAAAGACATTGAAGAAGAAACAAAGAAATGGAGAAAACTTCCATGCTTATGGATTAGAAGAGCAAATATTGTTAAAATGTCTAAACTCCCCAAAGCAATCTGTACATCCAATGCAATCCCTATCAACATACCACCGGCATTTTGTCACAAAGCAAGAACAAACAATTCTAAAATTTGTGTGGAACCACAAAAACCCCGAGTACCAAAAAGTCATGTTGAAAAAGAAAAGTAAAACAATTCCAGACTTCAAGCTATGTTACAAAGCTGTAATCATCAAGACAGTATGGTACTGGCACAAAAACTGACACATAGATCAATGGATCAGAATAGAGAACCCAGAAATGGACCCACAACTATAGGGTCAGCTAATCTTCAACAAATCAGGAAAGACTATCCAATGGAAAGAAGACAAGCTCTCCAACAAATGGTGTTGGGAAAATTGGATGGCAATAAGCAAAAGAATGAAACTTGACCACTTTCTTACACCATACACAAAAATAAATTCAAAATGGATGAAAGGCCTAACTGTGAGACAGGAAACCATCAAAATTCTAGAGGAGAACATAGGCAGCAACTTCTTTGACCTTGGCCGCAGCAACTTCTTACCAGATACATCTCCAGAGGCAAGGGACATGAAAGCAAAAAAGAACTATTGGCACTTCATCAAGAAAAAAAGCTTCTGTACACCAAGGGAAATAATCAACAAAACTAAAAGGCAACCTACAGACTGGGAGAAGATATTTGCAAATGACATATAACACAAAGGGCTAGTATCCAAAGTCTCTAAATAACTTATCAAACTCAACCTCCCAAAAATAATCCAGTGAAGAAATGGGCAGAAGACATGAACAGACATTTCTCCAAAGAAGGCATTCAAATGGCTAACAGACACATGAAAAAAATGCTCAACATCACTCATCATCAGAGAAATACAAATCAAAACCACTGCCAGATACCAGATACCACCTCACACCTGTCAGAATGGCTAAAATTAACAACTCAGGAAACAATGGATGCTAGCAAGGATACAGAGAAGGGGGAACCCTCTTACACTGTTGATGGGAATGCAAACTGGTACACTCTATAAAACAGCATAGAAGCTCCTCAAAAAGTTAAAAATAGAACTATCCTATGATCCAGCAATTGTACTACCAGGTATTCATTCAAAGGATACAAAAAAATACTGATTTGAAGGGGCACATGCACCCCAGTATTTACAGCAGCACTATTAACAATAGCCAAATTATATCAATAACCCAAATGTCCATTGACTGATGAATGGATAAAGAACATGGGAGGTGTATGTATATAATGGAACATTACTCAGCCACCAAAAAAGAATGAAATCTTGTCATTTGCAACAACGTGGATGGAACTAGAGTGTATTATACTAAGCAAATAAGTATATGCTTAGAAAGACAAATACCATATGATTTTACTCATATGTGGAATTTAAGAAAGAAAACAGATGAACACAGGGGAAGGGAAGGAAAAATAAAATAAAAACAGAGAGGGAGGCAAACCATGAGAGACTTAACTATAGAGAACAAATGGAGGGTTGCTGAAGGGAGGTATATGGGGGGTTGGATCGAATGGGTGAAGGGCATCAAGGAGGGCATTTGTGACGAGCGCTGGGTGTTGTATGTAAATGATAAATCCCTACATTCTGCTGAAACCAATAATGCAGGACATGTTAACTAACTTGAACTTAAATAAAATCTTGGAAGAGAAAACAGATGATGTCATTTTATTTATTTTTTTAATCATTTTTTACAACACACAATGATCTCTAATATTGATGAATTCGCTTAGAACTCAGTTTCAGTGGAGTCAGTGTCAAGCACATAGCATGTGCTATGGTGGAAGCAAAATTATTTTAAGCACTCAGAGCCTGTCAAAAATTGATTATTCTTATTTATTTTGAATTTTGAAAAATGTTTTATCAATATCAAAATCTAACGATTTACCTTTCTAAACATTATTTACCTACAATGGAGAATTTAGTCTCTTAAAACACACTTCATCTCTGACCGTTTTTATTGCAGTTTCTTCTTCCCATGCTCACATGCTGCAGATTTAGTCAGGTTGTGTGATGAAAATAGAAGACTGCATTTTTATCCAGATTGTTGAAAAATAACGTATTCGTCACATCACAGGTTTTTAGCAAGATGCTCTGAGCATCAGGCACGTCAGCATGGGCCCCTCCCTTGAACGGGATGGGGGGGGGTGGGAGTCATCTTACCCAAAACTGCAGTGAAATTCATGGGAAGAATGTATCATGAGCCCAAAGCTGGCCATCCATGCACATACATTTTGATCTCTTTATTATACCTTTCACTTTTTTTATTCCCTCAATTGTCCCCATTTTGGTCCTGCTGGCCCCACTGTTAATAATGATAGCAGAGAGGGCAAACCTGAGGAGGTAGATGTAGTCATCTGATGTACAGACATAGTGTGAATGAAAAAAACCCATCTGACCAAAACAAGGATTATTTTCTTGGTGAAGTGCTCTTTACGATGATTGTAAATTAGACGAAATATTACCTAAAACTGGTGCCACTCTGTTACCTCTACTTTCTATAATTCTCTAATATATTAAACTTCTACTTTAGCCCTCACAATGAACTGACATCCAGTTAGTAAGTTAATAGGCTGCATTTTAAGGTTTCTTAAACACTTGGATATATTTTGTGTATTAACAAAGCTTTTGTTCTTTAATGTTTCTTATTATTTCCATTGCAACATGCTTTTCTTACAAATTATAGCTCTTCTCTTTGCTTGGCATAAAATGCTCTAATTGTAGATGATACACTAATGATAATACGATTTTGAGTTTATATAAACTCAGTAGAAAATGTGGTTAAATACTTCTTGTATAAGAAACAACACCATTATAATTAATTTAACTCCCTTATTCAATATTCTTTTGAAACCAAAATACAAAGTAGTATTACTTGCTTTTTTTCCTACTGAAGTGTACTAAGTTAGTAAGTAGATGGAGAAAATACTACCACTCCTTTCAAAATAACCAAATTGACACCTGGGAGAATCTTTGACCACCTGAAAATGTATTTGAACAGGAAGTTTAAACAGCAGCTGGCTTTTTGATAGTGGAGGAAACTGCATATGTGGGGGACATGGGGTATGTGGGAAATCTCAGTACCTGCCAATCAATTTTTCTGCGAACTGAAGACTGCTCTAAATAAAAGTCTATTTTTTTTTATTTTTTTATTATTTTTTTTAAAAAAAAATTTTTTTTTCCAACGTTTATTTATTTTTGGGACAGAGAGAGACAGAGCATGAACAGGGGAGGGGCAGAGAGAGAGGGAGACACAGAATCGGAAATAGGCTCCAGGCTCTGAGCCATCAGCCCAGAGCCTGACGCGGGGCTCGAACTCACGGACTGCGAGATCGTGACCTGGCTGAAGTCGGACGCTTAACCGACTGCGCCACCCAGGCGCCCCAATAAAAGTCTATTTTTTAACATGTGACCATGCTAAACAAAGTGACCACTGTTGTGGATTAGAAATAGACTAGAAATGTGCAGTATGGAGTGGAGGTTAGCACAATCAGCTCACTGGGCTCCACCTAAGGACTGGAGAGTGGTGGGCTAGGGGCTCATGCTACAGGGAATATGATTGACAGTGTGCCACAGCGGCAGGGGACAAAACCAGCCTTGCTCTCTGACCCAGGAACAGAGGCCAAGGAATGTCACAACCAGCAGCTGTTCACTGGCAGAGGGCAAAATGGAAAAGAACAAAGTTCATGGTGCCACTGTGAACTTGGCCAAACCCCAGCTGGCTAAAGGCCTGAATCTGCTTGATCCTGGGGAGTAAAGCCCCACCTTACAGGAGTTGGTTCTGAACTGAGGGCCATGGGGACTACCAAGAGGCAAACTCAGAGCCATCCTACAGGGACAGTGGACACAGAGAAAAAGAGAGAAATGTAGACAAAGGAAGTACCACTTAAGGGCAGCTCACCAGAGCTGCCTCCATCAATACCAGAGCTTCCATCACCATCACTAATAATAATAACTTCAATATTTGCAAATGACATATCAGATAAAGGGTTAGTATCCAAAATATGCAAAGAACTTATCAAACTCAACACCCAAAAAACAAATAATCCAGTGAAGAAATGGGCAAAAGACATGAATAGACACTTCTCCAAAGAAGACATCCAGATGGCCAACCGACACATGAAAAAATGCTCCACATCACTCATCATCAGGGAAATACAAATCAAAACCACAATGAGATACCACCTTACACCTGTCAGAATGGCTAACATTAACAACTCAGGCAACAGATGTTGGCAAGGAGAAAAAGGATCTCTTTTGTGTTATTGGGGGGAATGCAAGCTGGTGCAGCCACTCTGGAAAACAGTATAGAGGTTCCCCCCAAAAATAAAAATAGAACTACTCTATGATGCAGCAATTGCACTATTAGGTATTTATCCAAAGGATACAGGTGTGCTGTTTATCCAAGGGATACAGGTGTGCTGTTTCGAAGGGACACATGCACCCCCATGTTGATAGCACTATCAACAATAGACAAAGTACGGAAAGAGCCAATGCCCATTAATGGATGGATAAAGAAGATGTGGTATATATATACAATGGAGTATTACTCAGCAATCAAAAAGAATGGAATCTTGCCATTTGCATCCACGTGGATGGAATTATGCTAAATGAAATTAGAGAAAGACAAAAATCATATGACTTCACTCATTTGAGGACTTTAAGAGAAAAAACAGATGCACATAAAGGAAGGGAAACAAAAATAATATAAAAACAAGAAGGGGGACAAAACAAATAGAGGGACTCATAAATATGGAGAACAAACTGAGAGTTGCTGGAGGGGTTGTGGGAAGGGGGTGGGCTAAATGGGTAAGGTGCATTAAGGAATCTACTGAAATCATTGCTTCACCGTATACTAATTTGGATATAAATTTAGAAAAATAAAAAATAAAGTTAAATCAAAAAAAGGAAAAAAATAACTTCAAAGCACACAAAGAAATTATTCTAAAAAATAAATAAATCCACTAACAAAGAAAGAAGTCATTCCCAAGAAATTTGACATAATAAAGCAACCAGAGAAAGACTAAACTAATATGTTTAAAATCATCAAAAAGAGATTAGGGGCAGGAGATGCTCCGGAAGATGGCATCGTAGGAGGACACTGGGCTCACTGTGTCCTGCTGATCACTTAGATACCACCCAAACCTGCCTAAATAACCCAGAAAACCACCAGAAGACTAGCAGAATAGATTCTCCTGAGCCAAGCGTAGATGAGAGGCTCATGGAAGAGGGTAGGAAGGATGGAGAGGCGGTGCGCACTACACGGACTGGCGGGAGGAGCCGGGCAGAGTGGCGGCCCGCCGGCAAAACAGAGCTCCTGAGTCTGGCTTGCAAAAGCGGAGGGGCGGGATGGAAACAAAGGCGCTCACCAGCACCATATTCCTCGCCCATCCCCCAGCCAAAATCCCAAAAGGAATCATTTCCTGACAGGGAACTTGCCTTCACTGCGCAAACAACACTGTGCTTCTGTGGATCCATCCCCTCCGGCAGAGGGTCTGACTCCCTCCCGGTGCTGCAGGGCCCCTCCCGAAGCAGATCATCGAAGGTAAAGCGAGCTGAGCCTACCCCTGCCACTCCTGTGCACCTTGCTGATCCACCCCAGCTAATACGCCAGATCCCCAGCACCACAAGCCTGGCAGTGTGCAAGTAGCCCAGACGGGCCACCCCACCCCATGGTGAATCCCCCCTTGGTGAGGGGAAGAGAAGGTACACACCAGTCTGACTGTGGCCCCAGCGGTGGGCTGGGAGCAGACATCAGGTCTGACTGCAGCCCGACCCACCAGTGCAAGTTATTCAAGACAGCACAGGGGAAGTGTCCTGCAGTTCCCCCACCACTGCAGAGACTATCCAAAACGACGAAACGGAAGAATTCCCTTCAAAAGAAACTCCGGGAAATAGCGACAGCTAACAAACTGATCAAAAACGATTTAAACAATATAACAGAAAGTGAATTTAGAGTAATAGTCATAAAATTAATCGCTGGGCTTGAAAACAGTATAGAGGACAGCAGAGAATCTCTTGCTACAGAGATCAAGGGACTAAGGAACAGCCAGGAGGAGCTAAAAAATGGTATTAATGAGCTGCAAAATAAAATAGAGGTGACCACAGCTCGGACTGAAGAGACAGAGGAGAGAATTGGGGAACTAGAAGATAAAATTATGGTAAAAGAAGAAGCTGAGAAAAAGAGAGATAAAAAAATCCAGGAGTATGAGGGGGAAATTAGAGAACTAAATGATGCACTGAAGAAAAATCATCTACATATAATTGGTATCCCAGAGGAGGAAGAGAGAGGGAAAGGTGCTGAAGGTGTACTTGAAGGAATCATAGCTGAGAATTTCCCTGATCTTGGGAAGGAAAAAGGCATTGAAATCCAAGACGCACAGAGAACTCCCTTCAGATGTAACTTGAGTCGATCTTCTGCATGACATATCATAGTGAAACTGGCAAAATACAAGGATAAAGAGAAAATTCTGAAAGCAGCTAGGGATAAACGTGCTCTAACATATAAAGGAGACTGATAAGACTCGTGACGGATCTCTCTACTGAAACTTGGCAGGCCAGAAAGGAATGGCAGGAAATCTTCAATGTGATGAACAGAAAAAATATGCAGCCGAGAATCCTTTATCCAGCAAGTCTGTCATTTAGAATAGAAGTAGAGATAAAGGTCTTTCCAAACAAACAAAAACTGAGGGAATTCAACACCGCTGAACCAGCTCTACAAGAGATCCTAAGGGGGATCCTGTGAGACAATGTCCAGAGGCATCGCTACAAGCATGAAACCTACAGACATTGCAATGACTCTAAACCCATATCTTTCTATAATAACACTGAATGTAAATGGACTAAATGCACCAACCAAAAGACATAGGGTATTAGAATGGATAAAAAAAAAACAAGACCCATATATTTGCTGTCTACAAGAGACTCATTTTAGACCTGAGGACACCTTCAGATTGAAAGTGAGGGGATGGAGAACTATCATGCTACTGGAAGTCAGAAGAAAGCTGGAGTAGCCATAATTATATCAAACTAGACTTTAAATTAAAGGTTGTAACAAGAGATCAAGAAGGACATTATATAATAATTACAGGGTCTATCCATCAGGAAGAACTAACAATTATAAATGTCTACGTGCTGAATATGGGAGCCCCCAAATATATAAAACAATTACTCACAAACATAAGCAACCTTATTGACAAGAATGTGGTCATTGCAGGGGACTTTAACACCCCACTTACAACAATGGATAGATCATCTACACACATGGTCAATAAAGAAACAAGGGCCATGAATGATACATTGGATCAGATGGACTTGACAGATATATTTAAAACTCTGCATCCCAAAGCAACAGAATATACTTTCTTCTCGAGTGCACATGGAACATTCTCCAGCATAGATCACATACTGGGTCACAAAACAGCCCTTCATAAGTATAAAGGAATTGAGATCATACCATACATATTTTCGGACCACAATGCTATAAAGCTTGAAATCAACCACAGAAAAAGTCTGGAAAACCTCCAAAAGCATGGAGGTTAAAGAACACCTTACTAAAGAATGAATGGGTCAACCAGTCAATTAGAGAAGAAATTAAAAAAAATTATGGAAACAAACGAAAATGAAAATACAACAGTCCAAATGCTTTGGAATGCAGCAAAGGCAGTCCTGAGAGGAAAATACATTGCAATCCAGGCCTACCTCCAGAAACAAGAAAAATCCCAAATACAAAATCTAACACACTTAAAGGAAATAGAAGCAGGACAGCAAAGACACACTAAACCCAGCAAAAGAAGAGAAATAATAAAGATCAGAGCAGAAATAAACAATACAGAATCTAAAAAAACTGTAGAGCAGATCAACGAAACCAAGAGTTGGTTTTTTGAAAAAATAAAATTGATAAACCTCTAGCCAGGCTTCTCAAAAAGAAAAGGGAGATGACCCAAGTAGATAAAATCATGAATGAAGATGGAATGATTACAACCAATCGCTCAGAAACACAAGGAATTATCAAAGAATACTATGAAAAATTATATGCCAACAAACTGGACAACCTGGAAGAAATGGACAAATTCCTAAACACCCACACACTTTCAAATCTCAATCAGGAGGAAATAGAAAGCTTGAACAGACCCATAACCAGCGAAGAAATTTAATCAGTTAATAATCTCCAAACAAATAGGAGTCCAGGACCAGATGGCTTCCCAAGGGAGTTCTACCAGACGTTTAAAGCAGAGATAATACCTATACTTCTCAAGCTATTCCAAGAAATAGAAAGGGAAGGAAAACTTCCGGACTCATTCTATGAAGCCAGTATTTGATTCCTAAACCAGACAGAGACCCGGAAAAAAAAGAGAACTACAGGCCAATATCCCTAATGAATATGGATGCAAAAATTCTCAATAAGATACTAGGAAATCCAATTCAACAGCATATAAAAAGAATTATTCACCATGATCAAGTGGGATTCATTCCTGGGCTGCAGGGCTGGTTCAACATTCACAAATCAATCAACGTGATACATCACATTAATAAAAGAAAAGATAAGAACCATACGATCCTGTCAATTGATGCAGAAAAAGCATTTGACAAAATTCAGCATCCTTTCTTTTTTTTATAAATTTTTTTTAACGTTTATTTATTTTTGAGAGAGACAAAGCATGAACGGGGGAGGGTCAGAGAGAGGGAGACACAGAATCTGAGACAGGCTCCAGGCTCTGAGCTGTCAGCACAGAGCCCGACGCGAGGCTTGAACTCACGGACCGCGAGATCATGACCTGAGCCGAAGTCAGTCGCTTAACTGACGGAGCCACCCAGGTGCCCCTCAGCAGGCTTTCTTAAAAATCCTCGAGAAAGTCGGGATAGAAGGATTATACTAAACATCATAAAAGCCATTTATGAAGAGCCCACATCTAACATCATCCTCAATGGGGAAAAACTGAGAGCTTTTTCCCTGAGATGAGGAACACGACAGGGATGTCCACTCTCACCGCTGTTGTTTTAACATAGTGTTGGAAGTGCTAGCATCAGCAATCAGACAACAAAAGGAAATCAAAGGCATCAGAACTGGCAAAGATGAAGTTAAGCTTTCACTTTTTGCAAAGGACATGATATTATACATGGAAAATCCGATAGACTCCACCAAAAGTCTGCTAGAACTGATACATGAATTCAGCAAAGTCGCAGGATAGAAAATGTACAGAAATCAGTTGCATTCTTATACACGAATAATGAAGCAACAGAAAGACAAAGAAACTGATCCCATTCACAATTGCACCAAGAAGCATAAAATACCTAGGAATAAATCTAACCAAAGATGTAAAAGATATGTATGCTGAAAACTACAGAAAGCTTATGAAGGAAATTGAAGATATAAAGAAATGGAAAAACATTCCATGCTCCTGGGTTGGAAGAATAAATATTGTCAAAATGTCAATACTACCCAAAGCTATCTACCCATTCAATGCAATCCCAATCAAAATTGCACCAGCATTCTTCTCGAAACTAGAACAAGCAATCTTAAAACTCATATGGAGCCACAAAAGTCCCTGAATAGCCAAAGTAATTTTGAAGAAGACCAAAGCAGGAGGCATCACAATCCCAGACTTTAGCCTCTACTACAAAGCTGTCATCATCAAGACAGCATAGTATTGGCACAAAACAGACACATAGACCAGTGGAAGAGAATAGAAACCCCAGAACTAGACCCACAAACGTATGGCCAACTCATCTTTGACAAAGCGGGAAAGAACATCCAATGGAAAAAAGACAGTCTCTTTAACAAATGGTGCTGGGAGAACTGGACAGCAACATGCAGAAGGTTGAAACTAGACCACTTTCTCACACCATTCACAAAAATAAACTCAAAATGGATAAAGGACTTGAATGTGAGGCAGGAAACCATCAAAACCCCAGAGGAGAAAGCAGGAAAAGCCCCCTCTGACCTCAGCCATAGCAATTTCTTACTTGACACATCCCCAAAGGCAAGGGAATTAAAAGCAAAAATGAACTACTGGGACCTTATGAAGATAAAAAGCTTCTGCACAGCAAAGGAACAATCAACAAAACTAAAAGGCAACCAGCAGAATGGGAAAAGATATTTGCAAATGAAATATGGGACCAAGGGCTAGTATCCAAAATCTGTAAAGAGCTCACCGAACTCCACACCCCCCCAAAAAAATTTCCCAGTGAAGAAATGGACAGAAAACATGAATGGACACTTCTCTGAAGAAGACATCCGGATGGCCAACAGGCACATGAAAAGATGCTCAATGTCGTTCCTCATCAAGGAAATACAAATCAAAACCACACTCAGATATCACCTCACGCCAGAGTGGCCAAAATGAACAAATCAGGAAACTATAGATGCTGGAGAGGATGTGGAGAAACGGGAACCCTCTTGCACTGTTGGTGGGAATGCAAACGGGTGCAGCCACTCTGGAGAACAGTGTGGAGGTTCCTCAAAAAATTAAAAATAGACCTACCCTATGACCCAGCAGTAGCATTGCTAGGAATTTACCCAAGGGATACAGGAGTACTGATGCATAGGGGCACTTGTACCCCAATGTTTCTAGCAGCACTCTCAACAATAGCCAACTTATGGAAAGAGCCTAAATGTCCATCAACTGATGAATGGATAAAGAAATTGTGGTTTATATACACAATGAGGTACTACGTGGCAATGAGAAAGAATGAAACATGGCCCTTTGTAGCAACTTTGATGGAACTGGAGAGTGTGATGCTAAGTGGAATAAGCCATACAGAGAAAGACATATACCATATGTTTTCACTCTTATGTGGAACCTGAGAAACTTAACAGAAACCCATGAGGGAGGGGAAGGGGAAAAAAAAGAGGTTAGAGTGGAAGAGAGCCAAAGCATAAGAGACTCTTAAAAACTGAGAACAAACTGAGGGTTGATGGGGGGTGGGAGGGAGGGGAGGGTGGGTGATGGTATTGAAGAGGGCATCTTTTGGGATGAGCATTGGGTGATGTATGGAAACCAATTTGACAATAAATCTCATATATTAAATAAATAAATAAATAAATAAATAAATAAACTTGATACAAAAAATAATAAAGTCATCAAAAAGATCACAGAATTAATGATACCCCACCATCACCACCATTACAACCCCCATCAAAAACTTAAAATGAAAAAAACAGAAAATAATGAAACATGAATCTGTCTCTCACGGGTAGAGATTTTTTTAATGGATTTTAATTTAAAATAAGTGGTTATTTAAAAAGGACCAGTTAGAAATCTTGGAATAAAAATATATTTATTGAAATATCAAAAAAAATAAAATAAAAGGAAAAAAACTTTCACAGACAGGAAAAGCATAAAGACAGAAGGGAAGAACAAAAAGAAGTTATATGAACCATAGATTTTGTTCATATCCAAGTATCCGTGTGTTGCCTAAAATTTCCTGAATACCAGGAAATAAAAATAAAGAACAAAAATTGTTTTTTTTTCAAAGATAGATGAAACAGTTACCTGTTTAATAAGCAGCTTCCATATGGGCTGGATTTCTACCTCAATGGCATTGGGCCCACACACTAATCTTCTGTAAGAAAGTGATGACCAATTAAGTGCCAAATCTAAAACCTCATTGAAAGGGTGGGTGATGGGTATTGAAGAGGGCATCTTTTGGGATGAGCACTGGGTGTTTTATGGAAATCAGTCTGGCAATAAATTTCATATTTAAAAAAAATTAAAAAATAAAAATAAATAAAAATAAAACCACATTGATAAGTGAGTACAACCAAACTAGGCAAAAGTCACTTCTCTACCTTTAAGGCTCTTTGTGCCTTTAATCAAAAAATATTAATGTGCACATCCTAAAATATTAACATAGTTTTAAAATGAAAGTGCATGATGGACAAAGTTGTTTTTCTAGTTAAAAAAAAAAACCTTAATGCAACTCAAGAATCAAAATGCAGTTAGAAAGGCATGTTGAGTTATTTTTTAAACAATTCAATCACATTCTGAGAACACCTAACAAGACCCAGATGTGACTATGTTTCTAGAATTCTCAGGCATTCTAGATTGCTCTTGATGTTCGAGATCATATATATCTTACCTTGGTCTCTTCAGCACCTAGGACAGGCCCTTAGTATATGAAAATAAATACATGAATGAATGAGCCAACAAACTAGAAGATGATATATGGTCTTCACATCTAACACTTTGCTAATCCACACATGAGTACATTCCAGTAAGAGGCCCTTATGTTTGTACAGCATCTGACAATCTACAGCGTTCTCACACAAGATTCTCTCGTTTGTCACAACGGTCTAGAGGAAAGGGCTAATATCTCCCATTTTGCCAATGGGAAAAACTATTCATTGTGTGTGTTCTGCCAAAGGTACCCATATCTAGTATTAATTGTGACAGTGCAACTCTTAGTCTTTTATACGTATTATCTCCTGTAATCATCACATTACCTCTACGAGGTTTCATATTATCATCTTTATTATAAAGGAAACTGAAGTTCAGATAAACTCAGTAACTCCCCCAGAGCCACAAGAGCAGGAAATAAGCAGATCCAGGTGTCACACCGTGGGCTCCACGACTCCACCTCACACTCCGTGAGCACTGATGGTGCAATGTGCATGACGTTTCCTGAATCTAAGGTGTAACAGAGCTCAGCCCAAGTTTGTCTGATTTCCAAGTCGCGCCTTTCCTACTGCAATGATTTGCATGGATCCCAGAGGACACAAACCAGGGTCTTCTGACTCCATGTGTGAAAACACTGAGGTGCAGAGATGCTGGGAGACAGAGAGGTCAAACAGCGTGTGCTGCTGGGTTTGCTGCCTGTGACTCAAGATTCCTTTCCTCTGGTACTCACAGGCATGCCCTTTTTTCCCAGTCAGGTGACAGACGTTGAGAATTAAGTTCGGCCCTGAAGTATACCCAAACTGACAGGGAACATCTCTTCCAAGCTCCACATTCAGTGATGTCACGTTGGTGGCTTGAAATCAGCAATAGCTGTTGTTTTCCCCACGATAGAATTTGGCAGACTCTCCCCATCCAAGCTTTTCTTCTTCCAGAGAGCTGGGTTACCAACAGGGTGACTGGTCTGGGGCCCACGTTAAGAGCTGTCTTGACCACCAAACATTTCTCCTTCTACTTCAGGAGGGTAAACAAAGGAGGCAGGAGCAGGGCATTAAGTGAAAAGAAAATGAGGAGGTGCACAACTGTCCTAAGACTATTGGATGGATGGGGGTAAGGTAGGTGTGGTTTGCCCTGTTTCTGTGAGATAAGAGAATTGCCTCACGTCCCTGTGGACCTATCTACGACAGGCAGTGAGAGAGAAAGTGACATCCAGTTCATGAATGAGTGAAGATAGGAGCGGGGAACCTCCTGGAATATTTTTCTTCCCAAGGCCTTCTGAAAATTTCTCTTCAGGATGTTGTCTCTCCTGATGTCCTGATTTGCTTTTTTGCTACCAAAAAGGTGACCACATAAATGTGTCCATTTTCCCTCTTTGCCTGGTTTCTGGGAAGCCTGAAGAGAAAGCTGTATTTAGACTTTGTGGCTTTTTGTCATCAAGGAGTTCTCAGTATCCTCCTTCATTTCTCATGTTGCATCCTTGCTTTTCATGAAGGCAAACTCATCTCCAGTTAAGAATTTAATCAGACATCACTCAAACAATCAATCAATCGCATTTTGAGTTTTGAAAAAAAAAAAAAAAGCCCTAGTCTTACATTTAAAAATGATGGGAAAAAAATAAAATAAAAAATAAAAAATGATGGGGGCGGGGGGAGGAGAACTTCACATTCTATTCACTCTCTTTACTGTCCACCTAGAAAAACCCATGAGTAAAACCTGCCTGTGTATTTGAAAGTAGATTATCTCCTCTATCCTTCGCATTTGGGAAACTAAACTCTTTGTCTTGCTCATTACATTGTCAAGTTCTTTACGGTGTGGACCAGCTTTAAATTTAATTATGTGTGATATTTAGTAAAGCTTGGCATTCGCTAAGGACAAATGTGAAGGGCAATCCTTCCTGTAGAAATGGTGTCCTAGGAGAAGTAAACTTGCGTTAATCAACTACACCTCCTAACAGCTCAATCCTTCACGTGTCTGGTGCTTAATGCTATGAAACCAGTACGCTCTTAATGACTCTGACAACATTTTGTGTTTCAACGTAATCGGCATTACATCTGAAATCTTATACAGTGATATTATCTCTAAGGCGTTTTGCAAACATTGTCAGAATCTGGATGATGCCTTGTTCATTTTTTCGTCATTTTTCATTCAGCAGGAGAAAAGTTTAAAAACAACAGATCGGTAATTCTCAGAGTTGGTGCGCATATGAATCGTCGGAGCAAGGGTTTGCTAAAAATGCAGTTTCTGCTCTCACCGCTACCCTTAGTTCCTACTTACTAAATGAAAATTATGAGGGTGGAGCCCAAGAACCTGTATTTTATGTACCAGAATGCTTCTTAGCTGGAGAATTTGTGTTTCTTATAGACTGTGAGGAAGGTCGGGCAGGATAGGTCCTGAAAATGGGCAAGAAATGAAGGTAATTATTAGGATTCTGGGGAAGACTTGCAATGGTTTACTTTCAGACTCACCAGCATTCACTATTTCAAATTACAGATGAGGGAAGCAGGGACTCAAAATCGCTATGGGTTACTAAGTAGCATAAGCATTTTTATGGTACTACTATACTATTATGTCCTAATCTCTGTGCATTTATAGATATTCTCACAATTGTACCACTATTCTTTCCCAATAGTTAGTGAATGTCTCTGGGGTAGTGAGTAAGCCTTATTTATCCTTAGATCTTTAGTGCTTGCAAAGTGCTTAGCCTAGTAAAGGCATTCGGTCAATAGATTAATGAATGCATTCATGTATTCATTCATTCCACAAATATCTGTTGAGCGTCAACAATGAATCAGGCACTGTTCTAGGTGTTATGAATGACACAACTACCTGAGCAAACAAAATCCTCATCTCCAGGCTGTTTCTTCATAGGAAAATTAATCATAATATTGTCTTTCTGCCTCTCCAAGGATTTAGAGGATGACAAATCAGATGTCTATGAAATGACTCAAGGCTTTTTAAGGAAAGAATGAAAACAACAACACAGATGAGACTATTTTACAATCCTGAAAGAAAAGACCAAATATTATATGCCTGCAATGTTCTTTTGGACTCTTGTTTTTTTAATAAGTTTGCCTGCGATGAAAACAACTTAAAATTTGTCTCTGTTGCTGGTAAATAAACTGGAATTAAATGAAGCTGATGAAGCATTATACCAATGGCTCACTGATCATAAGCCATTTGATATTTCAATTTCTGACGGCCGAGTTTACTCTCAGGAAGTATCACAAACCCTACCTGACCTCTTGCTCTTCACTGGTCAGGCCCAGTCCAAACGTGTGGTGGATATCATAGCAGGAGTTGCTGTCTTCCAGCAGGCTAGGGTGTGGTCAGGACAAGAAGCATACCTTAGTTCGTGGCACCCAACAAATCCGGTTCCTCCCTTATATCCTGATGAATGCTGAGAAAAAGACTTACCCGACTTTCTGAAACCTCTTCTCCAAGTAGTCCCAAACGTACCTGATTTTCCGCACTTGGATATATCGCAGCTGCAATTACAAATGTGATAGAACAGATGTCATTCACCAAGTAAAGCCCGTCAGGGGAGGTGAGGGCTTCTTGGTAGGGGTCCCCACGCAGCTCTCACTTGCCTTGATACATTGTTGTAATTCCCAGCCCAGCAGCCTCACTTGCTTTGACACACTGTTGTAATTCCCAGCCCAGCAGCATGACATTCAGAACTTTCCTCCAATAAACATTTGCAGTATTCTTTTTTAGCAAAGACATGCCATAACATTGTGCTCAAAATTGCTTACTTTTAATTCTGGCTTCAATACCGCATGGTTAATGACAGAGTGACAGTCAGCCACCAGGGGTTCTTCTGGGTTCTTGCTTATAGGAAACTTCAGTGTCACTAAGTAGAGGCATATAACCTTCTTCCTCGTATATCTTTGGAATTCATCCTAGAGAAATCAATCCAGCCCATGAACTTCTCAAATATTATTTATTCAATAAGTCACTCAATCAACCAAATACCTACCTAGACCAGAGATTCTCAAAGTTTGGGCTACAGACAAGAGGATCAGCATTAGCTTGAAACTTGCTAAAAATGCAAATTCTCAGCCCTACCATAAGCCTACTAAATCAAAAATTCTGGGGTGAGGTCAGCAGTCTGTGCTAAGGAGCCCTCCAACTAATTTGAGAACCACTGTGCTAGAGAATGAAAAGACACACTTCACAGGAAAGTTTTTTTTATGAAGAAAACAGCTTCTGGCTATCTTAACATGACATTTAAGCGTTTAAAATCTCTACTTCCCCTCAAAATTTGTATTCTAAAAAAACTGAAAAATATCTAAGAATACATCCTTCCTGTGTTATGTCTTTAAGAGTTGTAATACCAACAGCCACTACTCGTGTAATGGCTAAGGAAACTGAAAATTAGCCTGACATAGTAGTCATTTCCCCAGAGTGACATGGAGGAAATGTCCTTCCTTCCTGAGTCAAAGTAAGAGAGGGCAAGTTCCAGGATACTATTGCCATCTACTTGGGGACAAGAAAACTCAAGCAAAGAAAGATCTCTGGAACACCAGCCAGGCATTGGTGGCACCACCAATGCAATGCTGAAGGGCACTTACCGTTGTTCTTAGCAAAACAGTGTCTGCTTCTTGCAAAGGGCATGGGTTGCAATTAGCCCACACTCTCCACTGGGGCTTCCAGTAGAACACCAGCAGAAGAACCCCACATGTCAGCATGGTTGTTATAAGGCACAGGGCTCTGCGAAGATTCTGGGTCCGGTAACCAAACACCTCCTGGAGAGTAAAGAAAACATGACTCTATTTTTCTTTTTTTACATAAACACATCATTTTGTTCCAAGAAACACAAGCTTTAGATGCAGGGGTGTTAGTTGGGAGGCAGATCTGGTTTCGGCTGCTTGAAACAGATCGATTGCTCACAGCTGTCAGCTGATACAATAAAAAAAAAACAAAACCCATTTGGTTACCCTGGCATATGGAGCTTAAAACAGATGGGCAGGGGCGCCTGGGTGGCGCAGTCGGTTAAGCGTCCGACTTCAGCCAGGTCACGATCTCGCGGTCCGTGAGTTCGAGCCCCGCGTCGGGCTCTGGGCTGATGGCTCAGAGCCTGGAGCCTGTTTCCGATTCTGTGTCTCCCTCTCTCTCTGCCCCTCCCCCGTTCATGCTCTGTCTCTCTCTGTCCCAAAAATAAATAAAAAACGTTGAAAAAAAAAAAGTTTAAAAAAAAAAAAACAGATGGGCAGAACAAAGAATGGGCAGACTTATTTGGTTCTAGTTTTAGGAGTCACCCCATGATTTGGACCAGATTCACTTTTTTTAGGTATAAAGTTTAAAAATATATTAATGTAAATTTACTGGTGGAAGATGATACAAATGGTGGGATGATATAAATTAAGAGATTATCTGTGAACATGAAAGATTTTCAAAAGACAGCTTATAGGAATTTACCCTGATAGTAACATGCTGAAATAGTTCTACTTTTAGTAGTAGGGAAGTTGATATTATCATGAAATGAGTAAAGACTTTGAGATGCGGTTTTAGAAGGAAACAGTCGAAAACAATATATACCTTTATTTCAAACAAATTTCTAATTTCTCTCTTCCACAAAGAAGTGTCACAGCATTGGTTTTTAAATTTCAAAACCTTGATTTTTAGTGTACTTGGAAGACCCAGAAGAATGTTGATTATGAATGACATTATTACTATAATATTATTTTACCTTCTGCTGTTTTATGTGTGTGTGTTTCTAAGACTTTGACTTCCATGTCCACATCACAGAGATGTAGTGTTAAGAAATGGGTTTTTACTGAGTTTCTATAGCATTTTTAATGACGAAATCTTCTGGAATTTGATGCCAGTTTAGATCATGTTATAATAAATCTCTTGGCTTAATATTTGGAATAGTTTTCATCTTCAGTGATCATTTTCATTTTTTCTAGTAAAGAACTCTGGTAAATGAAGATTTTAATAACAGTTGTTGAAAGTAATCCTTAAACATGATGGAAAGGTCACAGGTAGCAAAGATGTTTGAGTCACTGCTCTACTGGTTATTAGCTATGTGACCTTAGGTAATTCATATTGTAAGGGTTAAATTGTGTAGGGCTAACAGGAAGCTTGAAAAATAACAGTTTTGTTCTGACACCGAAGGTGAAGGGATAACAGCCTTGCTTTACTCTTGCAAATCACATTTCATACTCTTGTAAATCAGGCTTTACCAATGAAGGAAAACAAAAGCTCAAAGAAAGCATCAGAGGCAAGGTCAAGGAGATCCACTGGTTGCAACTTAGTGGCAGAAAGTCTAAAATAATCACCTCATTTGGCAACTGTTTCTAACACATCTGGCAACTCTTTCTAACTCATCTGGGAACTGTTTCTCTGTTCTGTCCCCAGGTAATGATAAAACGATGTGATCAGCTTTAAAAACTCTGTACCCCGGTTGTTTGAGGCCGCATTCTTATCAAGAGTGTTGGTCCCGATAGGTCGGCCTTGCCTCTCATTGTAATAGACTTTGTTGTGACTGTCACTGGTGCCCCTAGCATTCTGTTTCAGGAGTCATATGGATGCAACATTTGGTGCATTGGCCGGGAAAGTTAAAGGTCTGAAACAGGGCTCTTCCTCAGATTGCTCCACCAACCCCTGGGAGGAAGCTTGGGATTGGGAGAGGTAAGGGATTCTTGGGGCGCACCATTTGAATGACTCAGGAGGGTCTGTCGGATGCGCCTATAGACCCGGAGTCAGGGATGCTACCGGGACACCAATGGACCCCATTTGATTTGGTTTTTGTCAAGAAAGATCCTATTTTTCAGGTGACTGCCACGGCCTACTGGCCTTGAGATCTCAAACTGTGTTGTCTTCGTGTCTTGTCCTCTTCCTGTTGACTGTGCGTCCCTGTCAGTTTTGCCTTTGTCATTGGTCAAAATCAGAGTCTCATACTAACTCATTCCTAGGACTATAGGAGAGCTGTCTCAGTTTTTGGCCTCCACGTTAAGAAGCCAGTCCTTCGAACTCTCTGTGAGGTGGAATGGACCAGCTTTCAAGTCGAATCGCCTCCACAGGGGACCTTTGACCTTACTTTGGTATATAAGGTTCATGATCTTGTCTTTTCTAGGCACGAAGACCACATTCCATACATTGAGGCATGGAGGACCCTCATTGAAAACCCTCCAGATTGGTTAAAACTTCTCCTTCCCCTTCCCCCTTGCCTCCCTAAAGTACAGGCTTTATAACTCAAAGGCTGCCCATTTGGAGCTCAGAATAAGAATCTTGATGGGACTAGGTGGCCGCCTCCTCTATCACCTGCACCAGAGGAAGAAGAAACCACCCGCCGCCCTATAGTTCTCGCTCAAAGAATACAAGTCAAGATGCTTCAGATCAGGAGGCAAGCCCAAGTCGGGACACTCCCCTGAGCCCGTCTCACACCCGCTCAGGGACTCCTGGAATTCCATCCCCCTCCCACTGCCCTGCCCCTTCTTCCAGGGCCACCCCTGCAGGGTGATGTCCGACCCTTTATGACTTATGTACTCTTCTCCACTAGCGACCTTTATAATTGGAAACTTCAAAACCCCTCATTCTCAGAGAAACCCCAAACATTAATTTCTCTTCTTGAAACTATATTTGTGACCCATCAGCCAACCTGGGATGACTGCCAGCAGTTCTTGCAGGTTCTCTTCACCACTGAGGAAAGAGATAAGATCCATCATGAGGCCCAGAAATTAGTGATGGGGCCAAACGGGCAACCCACCGAGGATCCCGCTGTACTTGAGGAAGTTTTTCCCTCCTCACATCTTGAAAATTGGGACTGAAACACTCCTCACGGTAGGCGATCATTGACCTTATTTCACCAGACTCTACTGGGAGATCTCCCAGTGGCCTCCCGCTGGCCCACAAACATGTCCAAGGTAACAGTAGTTCAGGGGGCCGAGGAAAGCCCCTCAGCCTTCTTAGAAAGGTTCATGGAGACGTACCGCACCTTTACCCCTATTGACCCTGAGGCACCTGAAAATAGAAAGGCATTAAACTTGGCCTTTGTCTTACAAAGGCCCCAGACATTAGGAAAAAGTTACAAAAATTAGATGGGTTTGAAGGAAAAAATTTACCTGAGTTAGTTTAAATAGCCCAAAAAGTTTTTAACAATAGGGATTCTCAGGAAGAAAGACAAAAAAATTGACTAGGGTGGTAGCGGCTGTCCTGGATGCCCGCGGGGAAGAGGACCCAGAACGTCCAAAGAATTCTGGTCTGGGCAAAAGAAAAAAGACAAAGGGTTATAGCGCCACTAGGAAAAAACCGATGTGCATATTGCAAACAAGAGGGACACTGGAAAAAGGATTGCCCCAACTTAGCCCCACGCAAAACTCGGCCACTCCAGGTATCTGTAATGGGAGTCGATTCCAACTGACATGGCCGCGGCTCGGTAGCCCACTTCTGAGCCGTTGGTTACTGTTAATATAGGGGGCCAACCTAAGACCTTCTTGGTGGACACTGGGGCAACCTTTCAGTTCTAAAACAAGATCCTGGCCCCACCAGGCAAGGAGCAACCCTGGTGCAAGGAGCAACTGGGTCCCAGACTTGTAAATGGACCACTGAATGACAAGTAGATTTAGGCCATAAAACCGTTACACATTCTTTCCTATTCATACCTGAATGTCCCTACCCTGGATTACTAGGTAGAGACCTACTGCAGTTTGAAATTCACTGAAGGGGGTATGCATATTAAAGGCCAGGATGGCCCAACAACAGTAATGGTGACTGTGCCACTTGGGGAAGAGGGCCTGCTCACTCCGGTGAGTGATAAAAATGTCCATGCAGTCGACCCCCTCCTTATAAGCCTCCAGGCGGACTTCCCCCAGGTATGGGCCGAGACCAATCCACCTGGGCTGGCGATTCATCAAGCTCCGATAATAGTGGAACTTAAGGCATCTGCACTTCTGGTAAGACTAAAACATTATCCCATGTCCCGGGAGGCTAGGCGGGGAATCGTCATTCACATCAAGCGTTTGTGCAACTCTGGCATTTTGATCCCATGCAAGTCGCCACGGAACACTCTGCTTCTCCCTGTCTGGAAGCCTTATTCATCCGATTTCCGGCCAGTTCAGGACCTAACAGCAGTAAACACCAGGGTAATGGACATTCATTCCACTGTACCCAACCCTTATACTCTCCTTAGTTTGCTTCCCCCTTCTCAGGTGTATTATACAGTTCTGGACTTAAAAGATGCCTTCTTTGCCATCCCGCTGGCCCCGCAAAGCCAGCCACTATTTGCATTTGAATGGACTGATCCTGAAGAGGGAAAAGCAGACAGCTCACTTGGACTCGACACCCTCAGGGATCTAAAAATTCTCCTACTCTTTTTAATGAGGCCCTGCACCAGGATTTAGAGCCATTTTGAATCTCCAACCCCCAGGTAGCTCTACTGCAATATGTTGATATCTTGTTGGTGGCCCCTTCTCATTTAAAATGCCTGAGAGCCACCAAAGAACTCTTGAGTCTTCTGCAAAAACTGGGGTACCAGGTGTCAGCCAGAAAAGCACAGATCTGTCATATTGCAGTGACTTATTTAGGTCACAACCTTAAAAAAGGTAAGCACTATCTCGGTGAACAAAGAATTCGGGCTATATTCGATATTCCTCAGCCTAAAACTCGCAAACAAGTTCGCGAGTTCCTGGGGGCAGCAGGCTACTGCAGACTATGGATACCTGGCTTTGCTGAACTGGCAGCCCCTTCGTATGCCACTCTCAAGGGGTCTCCAGAGTCCTTCACATGGGGGGAGACTCAAACTAAAGCCTTCTAAGCCTTATGAGATGCTCTCATGACCCCACCAGCCTTGGCCCTGCCAGATCCCACCAAGCCATTCCATTTGTTTGTAGCCAAAAAAGGGGGGTAGCCAAAGGAGTTCTGACTCAGCGCCTGGGACCTTGGCCCTGACTGGTGGCCTATTTATCCAAACGGCTGGACCCAGTTGCTTCCGGGTGGCCCCCATGCATTTGACAAATTGCCGCCACCACACTCCTAAAGACGCAAACTAAGCTTGGGGCAAGCATTGTCTGTCATGGGACCCCATGAAGTGGAGGCTTTACTGCGGGCTCCCCCAGAGCGATGGCTGTCAAATGCTCGGATTACCCAATATCAAGCATTGCTACTCGACCAGCCCCAAATACGTTTTTGTGCCCCACAGCCTTAAACCCAGCCACTTTGCTGCCCAAAGGACAAGGTCCGCCTCTGCACTCTTGCCCAGAAACCTTGGCGACGATCTCATCCCTCCGCTCCGATATTACAGATGTTCCCTTACAGGACCCTGATAGCATGTTTTCAGATGGCAGTAGTTTTGTGTTTCAAGTGCAAAGGCATGCCGGTGCTGCAGTGACAACAGACCGCGAGGTTTTATGGCAACAGACCCTTCCCCCAGGAACTTCAGCCCAGGGAGCAGAGCTCATCGCACTAACAAAAGCCCTAAAACTCAGAAGAAACAAGTCAGTTAATATTTATATGGACAGCCGCTATGCTTTTGCAACCGCGCATGCACACGGATCCATTTATCAAGAGCGCGGGCTCCTCATGGCGGAAGGCAAGGACATCAAAAATAAAGCTGAAATTTTAGATCTTCTAGCAGCCATCTGGGAACCTGCAAAGCTGGCAATCATTCACTGCCTGGGACATCAAAAAGGTGACTCCCTAGAAGCAGTTGGAAACCTCCGGGCTGATGCAGCAGCCTGAGAAGCTGCCCTAACTAAAAGTAAAAGTGCCTTGGAGATACCGATCTTGACAGAGCCTTTGCTTCCACTGGAGCCCAGTTACACTCCTAAAGATTTGGAGTGGGTTTCAAGAAAAGGGGGAAGTATGATACCAGGACGAAAGTGGTTTCAGCATCCTGAAGGTAAGATACTCTTACCCACGGCACTCGGGCCGCGCATGATGTGTCAACTCCACCAAGGGAATCATCTGGGAAAACCAAGATGGCGGAATTAGTGCGGAAAAATTTCAGGGCGCAAGGGCTGGGAAAAGAGATTGAAGAGATGGTTGAAAGGTGTGTAAGTTGCGCCCAAGTAAATCAGGGTGCAAGTAAGAAGGTTTCAGAAGCTAAAAAAGATAGAGGAACTGAACCAGGCTGGTTTTGGGAAGTAGATTTTACTGAAATTAAACCAGGGAAATACGGATATAAATACCTGCTTGTTTTTGTAGACACCTTCTCCGGGTGGGTCGAGGCGTTCCCAATTAAGAAATTATTAAATGAAATAATTCCTAGATTCGGGCTGCCTCTGAGCATAGGATCGGACAATGGCCCGGCCTTCACAGTGCAGGTGTCCCAGGGTCTAGCCCGGGCATTGGGAGTAAATCGGAAAATTACATTGTACGTATAGACCTCAGAGCCCAGCTCAAGTAGAAAGGATGAATCGGACCCTAAAAGAGACCTTCACCAAATTGTCCCTTGAGACAGGTGAAAATTGGGTTGATGTCCTGCCTTTTGCCCTTTTGCGAGCACGTTGTACTCCATTTGTCAAGGGATTTTCCCCTTATGTAATTTTATTTGGCAGACCTCCACCTATCCTGCCGAGGCTAGGAGACGATGTAATGGAACAATTGGAACAGGACCATTTGCTGGCTTCACTAATGGCCCTGCAACATGTACAAAAGGAAATAACCAGGGCCTTGAAAGAAGCCTTCATTCATCCTCCTGTTCTTCCTCATCCCTTTCAACCAGGAGACTTATCTTGACCCAGACGGGTCAAGAGGCACAAGCCTAAAACCCTGGAGCTGCATTGGAAAGGACCGCACACCATGATCCTGACTATGCCCACGGCCGTGAAGGTAGATGGTGTCCGAACCTGGATTCATCGCTCTCAGTTTAAGAAAAACTGCGTAAAGGTGGGAACACCCCAGACTGATACGAAACCAGACAACGAACAGCAATGGAAGGTCCAAAGGCACCCAGAGGATCCTTTAAAGCTAAGACTGATGCGGGCATAATAATAATTGTCTGGGTTTGTATAATAAGTGGGGGGGACTGTATGGAATTGCATCCCCTATCTTTTTGGCCATACCAATGGGAACTCAGGGACACTGTCACGGGGAAGGTGATAGCATCTAATACCTCTTCCACTGTGCCTTGTTTTTTGTTTGATTTCTGTGACTTGGTGGAGGACTCATGGGAGACTTCAATTACTAATTATAAACAGCCAACGGGCTCCACTCCTCTGGTTCCCGAAAACCCCTATGTGGTTACCTATGGATGTGGACACAGGGATCAAGAACAAAAATCGGCTAACCTACCAGGGTTATACAGCTGCCCTGCAAATAGAAAGGTTGAATGTGAAGGAAAAGGCCAATACCATTGTGCAAAACGGGGTTGTGAAACGCTGGCTCCCTGGCTGGCAGGACAGGGCCATGACTGCTTAATCACCCGCCTTAGAACTCCAGATCCCAAACGTAAGACTCAAGGAAAATGTAACCCAACAAAAATGTTTAAAAAAGTTTTCCAGTTCCAGTAATCTTTCCTCTTCCTGGGACACTAGACACACTTGGGGGGGTCTCAGAATGTATGCTCCAGGAGATGACAAGGGCATTTCCTTTACTATACAAAGGGTTAAAAGAAAAACTCCACCCAATCCAGTAGGGCCAAACAAGGACATGATTTTACACCCCCCGCTCTTTCCGACTGTCCCTTCCCAACCTACCCAACGATCAGGTGCCCCCACAAAGTCAGAATTACCAACAACAGGTCATATCCAGAACCCTTTCTCCCATGAGACGCACTGGCTAGATGTAGTAGATTCTATGTATGCTTGGCTACATTTATCTCACACCGAGATTGTACAATATTGTTGGCTGTGTTTAAACCCTAAACCCCCATATTATGTGAGTGGCTACAAATGCCAGCATTGGACAAGACATAGAAAAGCATGTCATAAAATTGCTAAATCCAAGCATGACATTATGCCCTTGGGGTTCACGACCAATTTTAACCCTAGGAGACCTCCAAGGGCAGGGTTGGTGCATAGTGTCCCAAGAATATAATTGGCATACCTCCCTTTACAAAAACTCTTATGCAGAAGTGTATATTCCAAGTAGATCAGATACTGATAGCCGCCCAAAATGTAGCATACCAAGCCCTTACTGGAGCCTGGTTTGCTTGCTCATCAGGAATTACCTCCTGCATTGCAGCCACATACATTGGGGTTGGCACCCGAGAGATTTGTATCCTAGTTCATATTCTCCCACAAATATACCTATATAGCGAAGAAGCAGGGAGAGAAGAACATTTACTTCTGTTCGAAGGACATTCCAGGGTGAAAAAGGCAGCACCAGTCCTCATTCCACTCCTAGTGGGACTGGGAATTGCAGGATCCACAGCTATTGGAACTGCTGGACTCATTGTGGGGGATCAAAATTTCAAAACTATAAGCGAGCAAGTAGACCGAGACCTAGGCTACTTGGAAATTTCAATTTCTCGGCTGGAACACCAAGTAGACTCTTTAGCCAAGGTTGTATTACAAAACAGAAGAGGACTTGATTTACTCTTCTCTGTGTGGCCCTCAGAGAAACGTGCTGTTTTTATGCCAACAATTCCGGAGTAATCTGAGACACTCTCCGTTTGGTCAGGGATAATAGGGAACGTGCCAGGGAGGCCAGAAATAATTGGTATTGGAGTTTATTCTCTTGGTCCCCCTGTCTCACGTCACTGCTCACCGCCATAGCTGGGCCACTGCTATTGTTACTTTTGGGTTAACCATTGGCCCATGCATAATCAATTGGTTAGTCAAGAGGCGAGTTGGTGAAATAAAAATTATGATGATTAGGTCCCACGATGTCCCCTTAGTTCCTAACGATGAATCAAGGGATTGATTCACTGGCAAGAAAAGGGGGAAATATAAGGGCTAAATGGTAGTGTAGGGCTAACATGTAGCTTTAAAAATAACAGCTTTGTTCTGACACCGAAGGTCAAGAGAAAACAGCCTTACTTTACTCTTGTAAATCACGTTTCATACTCTTGTAAATCAGGCTTTACCAATGAAGGAAAACAAAAGCTCAAAGAAAGCATCAGAGGCAAGGTCAAGGAGATCCACTGGTTGCAACTTAGTGGCAGAAAGTCTAAAATAATCACCTCATCTGGCAACTGTTTCTAACTCATCTGGGAACTGTTTCTCTGTTCTGTTCCCAGGTAATGATAAAACGATGTGATCGGCTTTAAAAGCTTTGTACCCCGGCTGTTCGAGGCCACGCCCTTATCAAGGGCCTTATCGGTTGGCCTTGCCTCTCATTGTAATAAACTGTTGTGACTGCCACTGGTGCCCGTAGCATTCTGTTTCAGGAGTCGTGTGGATGCAACAATATCACCTCTAGGGAATCCCAATTTATTCCTAAAAAAACCAGAAATGTGTGCCTTACAGGGTACTAGTGCTCAAATGAGATAATGTCTCCTTAAGTGCTCTGCAAAGTAATTACAATTTAAAAGTTCCTTTCCAGTGCTTCTGAGTTATTGTCATCCACCTGGGGAAAAATGTTCAAGTTTAGCACTGCAGCCACTCTATTTTGAGATTATTCATGAAAAGATTTAAATGTAACTCTAAAATATGTTCACTCTGCCTCTAAGCGTATTTCCAGTTGGGTCTCCTTTCTCTCTTCCTATCTTCTTTTTGATCCCATAAACCTGTTCTAGTTTTATTTGTGAATGATAGTTTTATTAGACTCAAATAAAATGTATATGCCAGTTCACATATTATGTCATAAATATGCATTATTTCACTAAGTTATTCATGTAGGCTTATTGCCAAAGTATTCAAAATAGAAGCAGAATGGTTTGGAATTTTAGGCCAGCTCATAGGTTGAAAAAGCCCATCACAAATGCCTTTCCCTTTTTTGATTTACTTACATACTACAATGGCATTGGTAATCATAATTCTGATACCCCTTCAGTTCTTTTCTTTACATTTTTTAAAAAAAGAACTGACAATGCTAGCAAGATGGCAAAAAAATCACTACGACTACATACTGCTAAAACCTTATAAATTGGAATAATTCTTTAGAGAAAGCAAGGTGACAAATTATATCAAGATTTTATAAAGATGTTTCTATTTCTGGAATCAGTAATTCCACACTTGGAAATATACCCTAAGGAAATAATACACAAAGTAGAAAGTGATGTGTATAACAATGCTCAGTGCAGTATTATCTGTAATAGGAAAAGTTATTGGAAGAACCAATTAATAGCTAATGGCTCCATAAGATGTGGAACATCAAAACAGTGGGCTATAGTGGCACCATTAAAAAAAAATTTATGAAGTCAAAGCAGAAATGTGAGCCATTATAGCATTAAGTGAAGAAAAAAAGATAAAGAATAGATAGAATAGATAGAAAGTAAATTTAAGCCAACAATATCAGCAATTACATTCAAGATAAATGACATTAATACCGTGATTGAAAACAAAGATTGTCAGAGATAGTAAAAAACCCACTATATGCTGTTTACAAGAGACACCTTTAAAAAAAATTTTTTTTTCAACGTTTATTTATTTTTGGGACAGAGAGAGACAGAGCATGAACGGGGGAGGGGCAGAGAGAGAGGGAGACACAGAATCGGAAACAGGCTCCAGGCTCTGAGCCATCAGCCCAGAGCCCGACGCGGGGCTCGAACTCCCGGACCGCGAGATCGTGACCCGGCTGAAGTCGGAGGCTTAACCGACCGCGCCACCCAGGCGCCCCAAGAGACACCTTTAAATACAAAGAAGCAAATAGTTAAAATAAGAAAGAAAGGGAGATATACAACGCAAAGACTAACAAAAAAGAACTAGTATAGTTATGTTAATTTCAGAGAAAATAGACTTTAAAAATAAAAAATATAAATATTTAATAATTAATTATAAATAAATAATAAATATGAAAGAAAGGAGGACACTTCATAATCTAAAACAAAAGAATCAATTCATCAAGAAGGAATAACAATTTTAAGAGCCATAAAAATATGGGCATTTTTAGTAAAAGGGGCACTTATAAGCTAAGTTTCAAACTTTTTAAAGCAAAATAGCACTTAAAGCCACTGTCATCATGGGAGATGTTAACACCCCTTCCTCACTAACTGATAAGACCAGTACACCAAAAGAACAAAACAAAACAAAAACAAAAACAAAAACAAAAAACACCACCATAAGAATACAGTAAGTATGAACAACCCTATTCACCTAATTAACAAATGAAGAAAATTTTAACCCCAAACTGCATACTTCAAATTTTTCTCAGGTACACATGAACTATTTACCTAAATTGACCACGTTCTGGAACATAAAATGTGATGACATTATAATTAAACTAGAAATTAACAACAGAATGGTAACTTAAAAATTCCCAAAAGATCCCTCTCTCTCTGCCCCTCCTCCGTTCATGCTCTGTCTCTCTCTGTCCCAAAAATAAATAAACGTTGAAAAAAAAAATTAAAAAAAAAAAAAAAAAAAGGGACGCCTGGGTGGCGCAGTCGGTTAAGCGTCCGACTTCAGCCAGGTCACGATCTCGCGGTCCATGAGTTCGAGCCCCGCGTCAGGCTCTGGGCTGATGGCTCAGAGCCTGGAGCCTGTTTCTGATTCTGTGTCTCCCTCTCTCTCTGCCCCTCCCCCGTTCATGCTCTGTCTCTCTCTGTCCCAAAAATAAATAAACGTTGAAAAAAAAAAACTAAAAAAAAAAAATTCCCAAAAGATTTGAAATTTTTTTCAAATAGCGTATTTCTAAATAATAGAGTCAGGTGAAAAATTGCAATAGCCATTAAGAAGTATTTTGAACTGAATAAAAATGGAAATTGACAAATAAAAACTTGTGGGATGAACTTAAGACAATAATTAGAGGGAAATATATAATTTTAGATGTGTATGTAAGAAAAGAAAATAAATGTTTGAAATCAATGAAATAAGTTCCCAATCAAGAAGCTGTAGAAAGGAACTGCAAACTAAATCTTAAAAAGTATAAGGAAGGAAATAATAAAGAAAAACAGGAAAAAAAGCAGAAATGAATAAAATAGAAATCAGACCTACAATGGAAAAATTCAATGATGTTGAATTTGTACTTAAAAGTTAACTAAAATTGATAAATTCAGAAATAAATCAGAATATTTTTATGGCTCTTAAAGAAAGTTAATGTGTAACTAAAAGCTTTCTACAAAGATATCTTCAAGTCCAAATGGCTTGTGAATGCTTTCAAATATTTAAGGTAGAAGTGATATCAATTTTGCACAAACTCTTTCATAAGTAGAGGAGGTGGAAACGTGCACAACTTGTTTCATGAAGTTAGCATACTCATATACCAAAACCCGATAACATTTATTAAAAGAAAGGAAAATTACAGGCTAAGATCTGTAAGAAGCATAGATGAAGTAATCACAAAATATCTTATCCAGCTAAATCAGTGATATATATTAAAAGGTAATATGTTGTTACCAAATGGAGTTTGTTCTAGGATTGCAGGAATTTGAAAAATCAATCAATGAATTTTGGTATGTTAACATTCAGGAGGAAATTTATAATGTCATGGCAATTGGTATAGAGAAATACTTTCATAAAGTTCAACACTAATGCATGAGGGAGAAAGAAGGAAACAAACAAGGAAACAAAGAAAGAAGCCTCTCAGCAAACTAAGAATAGACAGAAACATCCTTCAGCTAATATCATGCTTAATAATGAAATATTGAATATTCCCCCTATGAAGTTATAAGTAAAAGTAGATTACCAATAATCACCACTAATGTTTAATACAGTTCTGATAGTTTCACAGTGCAATAAGACAAGAAAAAGTAACATTTATAATTGAAACATAAGTAACAGTACTATATTATATACTTGATAGTTTCTAAAAAAGTAGATCCTAAATGTTCTCACCACAAAAAAATAAATAGTAATTATGTGAAGTGATGGAAGTGTTAGCTGATACTTTGATGGTGATCATTTCACAGTATTTAAGTGTACCAATCAACTTGTGCACCTTAAATTTACACAATGTTACATGTTACATTGTTACACAATGTTACATGTCAACTAAGAAAAAAAAGTACAGCTCTCTGTGTGAGTAGATAATATAATTATTAAGAAATCCAAAATAATGTACAAATTATACGAGTTAATAAGTGAATTTGTCAAGGTTGCTGGATACTGGGTCAATATAGAAAAACAACTGTGTTTGTAACAAGCCATTTGAAAATGAAGTTAAATGCCATTTGTAATATCAAAGCCAAAAAAATCAATATACTTATAGTCCTAATCAAGTTAGACAAACCTCTAGACTGAAAACTGCACAATATTGCTGAAAGCACAGATCTAAATAAAAGCAGAGATATATTAAGTTTGAGGGTTAGCCAGGAGCAATCCCATTTATACTCACATCAGACATTGTGTGTGTGTGTGTGTGTGTGTGTGTGGTAATTGAGCTGATTCTAAAATCGGTATGGAAGTACAAAGGACCGAAAGCAATCAAGACAATTTTCAAAAAGAACAATTGTGGAAGACCTACACTACCAGAAGTGAAGACTTACTACAAATTCCTACTAATTTTAAGCCAAAAAGGAAAAAAAAATGAGAAACAAAATAGAGTCCAGAAAGAGACTCAAAGATATTTCATCGTTTCATTTACAAAAAAAGGAACCATTACAATTCAGTAGGAAAAAGGATGGTTGGCTCAATAGGTAGTTGCTAGAGCAAAATGAACAGTGCTAGAAAAATGAGTTTTCCCCCCATTTTACACCATATACAAATTAATGGTGGCACATGTACTTAAATGTGATAACTAAAACAATAGATCATCTGAAAGAAAACACAGAAAAAATATTTCATGAACTTTAAGTAGGAAAATAGTTCTTAAACAGGAAATAAAAAAGATAAAAAAAGATATCTTACATTAATGAAACTAAAAGCTTCTGTTTATCCAAAGGTCTCTGAAGAAGATACTAGCTATCTGTACCTATGTATAAAAAAAAGAATCATATTTGGAAATATCACAAATGACTACGAGTCAATAAAAAATGAAATGTGTACAGAATAAAAAATGAGCAAAAGACTTGAACAATCATTTTACAAAAGAGGATTTCCAGGATAATATTCCACAAGGTGCTCAATATCATGTCATTAAAGAAAATGCAAAATAAAACTACAATAACATATCACAGACAGAATAGCCAAGGCAATCCCAAAAAAAGAACAAAGTTGGAAGACTTAACCAGATTTGAAGACTTACTCTAAAATGACACAACAATGATAAAATGACACAATGACATAGCCACAGTATAGCTAAAATGGAAAAAACTGATTATACCAAGTGTAGATAAAATTGTGAAGCAATGGTACTCATATACATTGTTTTGGGGAGTGTAAATTGGTAAGAACGTTTTGAAAAACTGTGTTGCTAAAGATAGGATCACTCTATGAGCTAGTAACTCCATTCTTAGATTTTTACACAGAGAATTGTATATGTTCACCAAAAGATTTGCACAAGAATATTTGTATCAGTTTTATTCATAAGGGTCCCAAATTGGAAATAATCTAAAGGTACATCAACAAGAGAAAGATAAATATTGTGTTTTCGTATAATGTAACACTACAAAATAATTTTTTAATGTAACTTTTAATGCGAACAACAATAAATGTGAATTTCACATACGAGTAAATAAAGGATGGTAAATCAAGACACAATTCTATTTATAGGAAATGAGCAAAAATAACTGATAATAGAAGTCATTGAACTGTCTGTTTAAGATCAGTGCACTTTGTTGACACCACTGAATTTATATACGTCAACAAAAAGTAATAAAAGGAGGGTGTTTATTAGACATTCTGTTCCAAGTTGGTGGAAGTTACTTCAATTACTTTAATGGAGTTATATCGAGAAAGAGAAAATAACAGCAAAAAGTCACAGTAACTTTCAGAAATATGTAGCTCCTTGAGCAAAGATGAATAGAAACAATATTTTTGCTTCCTTGATAAATTGGCCTCATAAACCTTGGTAAATTTCCTATCATGTCTGTTTTCCCAAAGGTTATAAGCTAGACGTGGGACTTGAAGTTTCGGTTGAATCATTCTTTCATCTGGCATTCTTTTTAATCAAATCCTCTCAGTCAGCTTGCCAATGTTTGTGTAATTTGAGTTTATCCTAGTGTATGTCTCCATTTTGACCAATTAATCTCAAGTATAATTTCAGTGTTCTCAATGATTATTCTTCTGATGCAGTTAAGAGTCACTCAGATGTCTCCAAAGTACTGAACACCCGTGGGTAAAATCCACTAAGAAGTGCAGGGTAGAGGAAGGAATATGTGTGCTGTTAAGAGGAAGGTAAGTAGAATCTAGAGGCCTCGTAAATGTAAAGACATTGGGAACAGAGAGAGGAAGGATCGGAACCTCCAACGCACTACATGTAGTTCCTTGCAGTAAAGTGGCTTTTGCCGCCTATAAGCTATGTGACCTCAGGACTTACCTTCTCTAAGTCTCAGTTTCCATCTCTGTACGTAGGGGATAATAGCACACACCTGGAAGCATAGTTGTGAAGAGTAATAGAGGTGGAAGGTGTTGAGCACAAAGGAAGCTTTCAATCAATGTTAGCAGGTGATGTGATAATAGGTTCAGCCAAAGGTGGAGAGAGTTTTTGGTTTTGAGTTGTGAGATATTGAAACAAGGTTGGTAATGGGAAGCGGCTGTGTTCCACAGGGTGAGGAACCCAGATCTACCACCTACGAGTGAGTTGAATAGCACAAATTTTCTATTCTCTGTTGCCAGTAATGTTCCCTCACTTTTTTGTTTCCTACTAGAATTCCATGCTCCCAATACCAGGAGAGGTACCACATTTCTAATGGTCTTTTCCTTGGCCCAAAATACAAAAGGAAGCAGTCTGGATTCGGAGTAACAATGAAATATGCACGTGCCTTTCAACAGAGGTTGCTGCTAAAGGGCACAATTTAGAGCCCTATCCAGGTCTATCAGCAGAGCCTCTGTTCTTTATACCCCACCCCATTGCCTTCTAGAAGCTCTTGCTTCTGCTCCTTGCTCCATCACTTACTAGTTAATAGGATCTGGGTAAATGATTTAAGTTCACTAAATTTTTAGATTCCTCATGTGAAACTGTGGCTGCATGAGAAAACTCAGTTCAAATCATCCCTCTACCACTTAACCCCATAGAAGTCATTGAGCAACCCACTTTATTTCTTCTGATGACTCACTTTCCCCTTCCATAAAGGAAAATAACAGTATCTTCCGGGTTTGTTCCAAGAAACCAATGAGTTAATGCATGCAAAGCATTTAGCAGGGCTCTTGAAACATTTCAAGTATGCAGTATACATTAACGGTTAATAGTAGCTTGAGTAATACACAGGTCAACAAAATTTCAGTAGATTAAAAACGGCTAGTCCCATTGGAGTCATTGTGAAATGATTTGACCACAGGCAATATTCAGAACTAAATGCTATTTGAGAAAACCGTTGTTGTATTTCCAAAAGTGATTGATCCAATGGCTTAAGTGGAATTTTTGCTTTTCCCACAGAGCACGAATTGTCAAAATTGAAGTCAAACACAGGCCAAAAAGAAAACTGCTCACCTTCGTGATACATGGAACTGGGAGAAGAGCTTTAAGATAAATGCCAAATTGATTGAAAAACTAGCTTAGTAACTAATATATAATATATATATGAATCATGCATTAGAAATTATATGTACATATGTATTATATATATGTATATATATGTATATATATATATATGAGCATACACACACACACACACACAGTACAATCATCTTCACTCATATAGGAGGAAAACCGTGTAATAGGGGATCCTCCCCCCACAAGGTAATGTGACTTTGCATGTGTTACTTAACTGAGCCTCATTTTCCCAGTATAAAATGTACATCTGAGTGGCTAGCTCATGGGGATTAAATGAGAACATACAATATGGAGTTCTAGTGCATAAAAGGCACTTTTAAAATCATTTTCCTTTCTTTTTTAAATAAGTAGGTCTTATAATTACCATCAGAGATGGAACTAAGATTGGCCAAATTCCGCAGGAAAGGAGAGTTACAGGGTGCAGCTTCATCTAAACATCGTCTCTTCCCCCGAGTCCTCTTTTGGAGAGCTCCTCTTAGTTGGGCGCAACCATCCCCCAGCTCTCTGCTTATTTTTCTTCCTGAATTTTCATTGCATCTAGAGCACTAGCATTTGTGCATGACTGGTGTTGTGAACAGGTCCTTTTGCATTTTTGTAAACGCTTTTATTCTTATGCTCACCTTTCATGTGTTTATCTAAATATTTCTTTTCAGCAATGTTTAAAGTTTATTTTTATTTATTTTGAGAGAGAAGATAGAAAGAAGTGCAGGAGGGGCAGAGAGAGGGAGGCAGAATCTCAAGTAGGTTCCGCCTTGTCAGCACAGAGCCCGATGCAGGGCTCCGTCTAATGAACCGTGAGATGGTGACTGGAGCTGAAGAGTCGGAAGCTTAACCGACTGAGCCACTCAGGCGCCCCTACTTATCTACATATTTCTTGCGTACTTACCATGCACAGGCACCGTAGTATGTGACTCAACTCTTTTAGAATGGGTCTCTGGGTTACAGTTTGCAACACATTCACTTACTCAAACCCACATTCTCGCAGCACCAAGTCAGTATTTACTCAACCAAGACCTAACATAAATAATTCTCAGTACGCTAATTACCTCTGGGAATGGCAATGCCAGTTTTTTGCTGTGAAGTGTTAAGCCCTTCCATGCAGAGGTGCTCCAATACCTTAGAGTAAGTTAGCTTTTTCTGGGCAAGCCTCGAGCTTTCCCTTGAACCATGGCCAAGGAGATGATACCTCTGAGTCCTTTTATGGGCCAAGAATTCATCGTGTTTGTCCTCTTTTTTCTCAAACAGCAATCACAGCACCATGTTTCCATTCATTATTCACAATCTACCCTTTGTCATCTTTATCTGGAGACCCAATTGTGTTCCTTTGTGTGATAGGTGAGTGAAGGTTCTCCTCTGCTCTCTTGTCTCCAACTCTGCCGTGTTCCCAGGTTCTTTTTTTAATGTTAGGGTAAATGTCTCTGGTTCATGGATCATGTTAAAATTTTAAGCCTACTTGTTAATTTTGAGAGAGAGACACAGAGAGCATGAGTGGGTTAGTGGCAGAGAGAGAGTGGGAGAGAATCCTAGGTAGGCTCTGCGCGGTCAATGCAGAGCTGGATGAGGGGCTCGAACTCATGAATCGTGAGGTCATGACCCGAGCCGAGATCAAGAGTTGACGCTTAACCAACCGAGCTACCCGGGTGCCCCAATTAATGGATCATGTCAGTATAGTCATTGTTCCTTACCCCTCTATTACTGCTTTGGTTTGGCCGCATGTAGTAATTTGTGTTAGTCATCACTGATTAACAAGAAATTTTAGTTATAGTTTCATATATCTTGTCCTGTGTTCACGCATGGAGTGTCCCTTGAGCAGGGGGAGACAAATGTCTTGGGTCACTTTCTCTTTTGTCTGCATTTGGCAATCAGAGCTAAACTTTCTCAAGCACTTACTCAGGTACCATTCAATCCTCACAACTACTCCATGAAATAGGCGTAATTATTTATGAAAATAGATACTATTATTCACAGTACTTATAAATTATTGTTTGTAGATCAAAAAAATTGAGTCTTAAAGATGTTCAAAATAATTATTGAAATAGGTCAACCTCTTAAGTTTTCCCTGTACGCTTCTTTCTGGAATAAGAAAAGCCCTTTCCTCTTTAGCAGTGTGAATCAAAACCCAATACCGAAGAGATGAACATATTATCACACTCAGCTCCAGACATTCCCATAAAGTCAACTACTCTAACAAAAGTGCTACTTCCTGGAAGTAAAAGTGCAAGTAAGGACTTTTGTTTGATGCAGCTAACAGCAAAAAAGCAGAAAGCGTGGGTCAAAAAGTAATGAGATGCATGGGCTAATCAGCAGAGGCCATTTCGAGAGCCAGAATTTGCCTTAGACCAGGACATGGGACAACATGGCATGTTCTGTTAAATTTTATTCCTGAAATGAGGGCATCAGTAATACAAGAGGGGTATCTCAGAAATGATACGGTTCAAATTCCTTTCCTGAAAAAAATAGCTATAGACCATCCTTCACAATGAGCATGCAGAGGCTACCAAAGTTAGGCTGCTCACTAATTTATAGGGCTATACCTTCCCTTGTTGGATAGCTGTGGTGTATTAGTTTTTATTGCCACATAACAAACTTAGTGGTTTAAAACAACACAAATCCATTATCTCGCAGTTTCCGTGGGTTAGGGGTCTGACTGTGGATCCTCTGCTCAGTGTCTCACAAAAAGATCAAGGTGTCCTCTGGGCTGTGTTCCTTTCAGAGATCAAGGACCTCTTTCCAGATCACACGGTTATTGGCAGGATTCAGTTGTTTCTTCTAGCACCGAGAGAGAGAGACCACCCCCCCTTCTCTTGCTGGTTGTCAACTAGAAGTTGCTCTCAGTTCTCAGTTCTTAGACACAGAGCTCTTACCACACAGAGCTTTCCATCTTCAAAGATGCAATGGAAGAAGCTCCCTTGCATCAAGCCCCTAACATGCTCTGAATATCCATAACTCCAGAAAGAACGCAAGCTCTTTTCTGTGCTCACCTGATCAGGTCAGGCCCACCTAGGCACTCTCCCTTTTGATTAACTCAGCTGAGTCTATGTTGATTACATCTGTAAAATCCATTTTGCCACACAACATAACATAGTCACAGGAGTTACAGCTCATCATATTTATGGGTTCCACCACACTCAACTGAAGGCAATTATACAAGGGGAAGAGTCAATGGAGAGGTATCATGTTAAGATTCTGCCACCACAGTTGGTTAGGAAATTGTCCTGTAATGAAAATAAATCAGGCTGGATTCTGCCAACTTATACTCTGTTCTCCACATCAGCCTCTCAACTATTGGAAGACAAGTGCCTTGATTATTCTTTGGGTAACTATTCCCAATATCTTTTAAACGATTCTATTTTTTTTTTTTTTAATTTAAATCCAAGTTAGTTAACATATAGTGTAACAATGGTTTCAGGAGTAGAATTTGGTGACTCATCACTTACATACACCCAGCACTCATCCCAACAAAAGTGCCATTCCTAATGCCCATCACCCATTTAGCCCATCCCCCCATCCAACACCCCTCCAGCAATCCTCAGTTTGTTCTCTGTATTTAAGAGTCTCTTATGGTTTGCCTCCCTCTCTGTTTTTATCTTATTTTTCCTTCCCTTCCCCTGTGCTCATCTGTTTTGTTTCTTAAATTCTACATATGAGTGGAATCATACTGTATTTATCTTTCTCTGACTGACTTATTTTGCTTAGCATAATACATTCTAGTTCCATCCACATTACTGCAGATGGCAAGATTTCATTTTTTTTGATCACTCAGTGATACTCCATTGTGTGTGTGTGCGCGCCCACGCGTGTGTGTGTGTGTATACTACATCTTCTTTATCCATTCATCAGTTGATGGATATTTGTGCTCTTTCCATAATTTTAGCTATTTTTGTTAGTGATGCTATAAACACTGGGGCGCATGTTCCCCTTAAAATCAGCCTTTTTGTATCCCTTGGATAAATACCTAGTAGTGCAATTGCTGCATTGTAGGGTAGCTCTATTTTAAATTTTTTGAGGAGCCTCCATGCTGTTCTCCAGAGTGGCTACACCATTTTAAATGATTCTTGTTTGTGAAATCCACATATCTTTCTAAATACACTATACTTCTTGTTTGATTCTTAGAATTAAATATAACTCCCTAGAAGTTTCCTAAATATAATAGATTATAATAGAACTGTTATTTCTTCTATTATGCTGAATGGGCTTCTAGTGAGACATCCAAGTACTAATTTTTTATAGCTATATCATAGTGGTAACCAAAAATTCAGCCATGACCAAATAAAGCACTTTAATTACTTTTTCACGCATAGCTACGAAGCCCAAGTCATTGATATCCCCACCTTGTAGTTTGAGAGTAACTTTAAACACAAACTCAATACCAAGGCCTGTTACACCACATTGTCAATTTCTCTCTTACAATCAAGTCTAGAAAACTTTTTGAATCTTGGTTCTGTCGCCTATATTGTTACCTTTCCCTCATAGTGGGGCATCAGTCACAGATTAGATAAGCTTGCCTTCATCCAAGCTGTTAACATAAGTTTTGACAAAAGACAGGAAAGAGGCCAATAGGGCGTGATTTTTGATTTTCAATTTTAATCCTTTGAGTAGGGTTTGTGTGTGTGTGTGTCTTGAAATTAAAGATGAGGAGTACATGCTGTTGTTTAAAATAATTCAGGGGCACCTGGGTGGCTCAGTTGGTTAAGCATCCAACTTTAGCTCAGGTCATGATCCCATGGTTCATGGGTTTGAGCCCTGCATTGAGCTCCACACTGGTGTGGAGCCTGCTTGGGATTCTCTCTCTCCCTCTTTCTCTGTCCCTCCCCCCACTCATGCTTTCTCTTTCTCTCAAAATAAATAAATAAACTTTAAAAATATATTAAAATAATTCAGACATTCCAAGTTCCTGATTTTTCTTACTAATTCATCACATACTGTTTGGTTTCGTAATGGTAGCTCTCAATTATCACTCCCCAAGTTTAATCAGACAAAGGGAGGATATTTCCAATACTAATTTCACTTACTATTTGCAAATTTCCCATAGTAAGTCCTGCCTCCTTGGATGTAAATGAACTCCTTATATTTTCACAGCACTTTCCACATTTTATATATGGCACTCGCAAAACTTTCAAATCAGAGGGGTTAACGTGATATTGTTTTCAGGCAACTAGCAAGGCCCCAAAAGGTGTCCACACTCGTGGTTCACAGCAGGTCCTTGACTAAAGCCCAGATCTGTGGTCTTAGAGTCCAGGAATCCTTCACTGTTTCGCAGAAAACAAATTAATGTGAAGTGAAGAGCTCTCCTGTCAAAACTGTATCTTCCACACCAAGTAGCCCTTTCCTCCCCTGGAGCTGCTCCCAGTTGTAATGTTGACATTTAGTTGGCAGGCGTCAGTAAAGAGGGGGAGAGCACCAGTGGAAAGATTGGCTTTGCAACTCATGTGAACAAAGCATCTCTTGTCTCAGAGGCAGAATCAAGACCACCTTTAGAAAGCAAATGCAGCACGAATGGCCTAAGAGAACCCTGAAACAACGGCTGACATGCACACTGTGTGCCTCAATACATGCCTGGCTAAGGAGAGAGACCTATGCCCCCCATGTGATTCAGAAAATTAAAATACTAGGCTACAGACTTTATAAATACATCACAGAGTTAGAGAAAAAATAAAGAGCGGCCAAAGATTTTCATGAACAGTCATCTACATGTTGGGAAAAAAAAAACATCAAAACTGGCACAGAGCTGCTTAGTAGTGAATACAGGTAAACAGGTTTTAGTTCTTTGATCCCTTCAAGATTTGAAGCATTATACCATTGTCCAGATCAGTGTGGTATGATAATAGAAGTCGCTGATGTGAACCATGTTTGTAATTGAAATTTCCTAGTGGACGCATTAAAGAAGTAAAAAGCAGATGAAATCAATTTTTATAACATATGTTATGTAACCCAACATATCCAAACTATCATTTCAAAGTGTAACCGATATAAAAATTATTAATGAGCTATTTTACTCTTTTTTCTTTCACTATCTTCAAAATCTGGTGTGTATGTTACGCATAGAGCACATTTCACTTTGGTCCCACTATTTTGCTAGTATTCAAGAACCATGTATGACCAGGGACTGCCTTCTTGAACAGTGTCGGTGTACGTGAAATCACTTATTTTTATTAGGTTAACAAAGAAGGGTGTGGAGAGAGGGTGGGTGTGGATTTCCCACAGATCTCATGGGGAACTGGAAGACCAACCAGGAAACTGACACCCTTCTGCTATGTGACCCACATCTCATGGGCCCTTTCCGTCTCCAGTGTTCCATCTCTGTCTGGGCCCCCATTCTCCTTCTCTCCCTTTCTCATTGCCTACCTGCAGACACTATTGCAGTGTGAATAGCATGGAGTGTGAAGGGAGGAGAAGGGGGCTCGATTTCCAGCCTGTCCCTTGTAGACTGAAGAAGACCTTTTACAAGTTACTTAACCTCTTCGATCTCAGATTTCTTTCTATGAAATAGGATTAAGTCCTTCATCATTGAATTCTGAGCATCAATTAAAATAACAAATGTAAACTTGTCAGTCCCAAACAGACCCTGCAGTTTCTAAGCTTTTAATGATTATTTTTCAAGATGGCTATATGTTTGGTAGAAGAGGCAGTAGGGAAAGAGAACTGGAGAAGTGAAAACTTTTTAAAATATATATATATATATACTTAATACCAGGCCACAATGTTCTTTTTTTTTAGTACTTGGTGCTTAAAACCTCTCTATACTTTTAGCATAACTTCAACCCAAAGCACACTAAGCTTCAGTAATACAGATATACCAAAAACATAAGAATTAACAAAAAACTTTCAGGTTTTGCTTGAGTTTGTCCAAGTAGATGGAGACCCAGATGATGAGGGGGAGACCCCTTCCTGAGCACGATGTGGGATATACACTGAATACTCCACAAAATGTCTAAGAAGGAAAGTTCATTCTGTCTGATGCATATGGGGTTGGCAAGAACTCCATCATCTAGAAGACAGTCTTCTCAGCCCATTCCCCAACTATAAAATTGTGCCCTTGGATCTCAAGGAGCCTTACAATAATTAAATCTCTGCAGTTCCTAAAGCCAGTACCACTACAGTTGCACCTACCCATAGCCTCAGATACTTTGAGAAGTCCGTACTCGAAAAAAGGGAAGACTCACCAGTTCATTCTCCTCTCCTTGGTTGAGCAGAGCCCGGTGGTCCTTCTTACTCTTCTCCTCCATCTAAACCAGACTTGTTAGGGTCCCTCCTGACTCTTTAGGGAAAAGTCAAAGCTGCTTGAGACTTATGTGAACTCAGAGCAGTCACTACTTGTCACTGCTTTCTCAGGTGCTTTTAAAATCTCTTACCACAATCCTCACCTATTAGGCTAACAAAGAAAAGAGAGGAAATACTCTCCTCAGCCACAGGATTGGCCCATTCATCTATCCGCTTAGTGTGTTTCTTTTTTTTTCCCCTCCCTGGTGTTTATTTGCTGATGTGAGATGTGATAGGCTCTAGACTTAAGTTGTTGAACCAGAAAGATTAATAATTTCGTGCACTGCCCGTAAGTATCTCAGCCAAGGAATGAGAATGGCCACTTCACTAAAACCGCAAGGCAAAAAGATTAACTAGTTAGAGATGAATAAAAACCCTGTGGAACTTCGGGATATGGATATGTTGGGGTGACAATGAGAATCTAAGGAAGGGGAGTTGGTTCATGATGGAGAATGTAGCAATCATTTTGGAATCAGGAAAACTTGAACTCTAGTACCTGCTCTACTGATGAGCCTGAGCAGATCACTTAAAATCTGAATTTAGGTTTCTAATATATAAAGTGTCAATAATAATTAATAGTTGATATGACGATCTAAGATATTTGTGAAATATCAACAATAGCACCTGTCACACTCAATAAAAGATAATCATCGTCACCATTATTGTAACTCTAATGAAGAAAAAAGAAGTTTCTAATAATAATTTGACTCCTTTCATTTTCTTTTTTTAGTTTGGAAAAAGTTTTCAGATAAGCATATAATGCAGGAGGAGCTAGAAAGGCTGATTATTGGGGATATCATCTAAATTTCCACAATTGTATAATTACCACTGAACTTGATATTTTTTATCAAAAAATAGGTGCACTGGGATCCACTCAAAGTTTAAGTTGTTCATAAGAAAGAATTTTTTCTTTTTTTTTTTTTTCTTTTTATTGCATCTAGTCCACTGAGAAAAATCCTTGCCACTTTGGCTATGGAAGAAAACTTACCAGGAGGGAAGACTACAGAGGATGACACTTGACTCTCTCTTCTGCCTAAGAGAGTCATTGGTTGCCTTCAAGGGAACCAGTGCTGCCTTGAAGTGCTCTCTGGCCCAGGAGGAAGTGGTTGATGGAAACAAACAATTACAGCTTTGCATGCCAGAGAGGCTGCTGAAGTGCCCACACTAAAGAGAAATACGTGATCACAAATGTGGCATTTTAAGTGTTACCAATCTGAGGTAGAGCTCAGATTTGGAGAAAGTTGTCCTGGGTTTTAGTTAAATGTAATTAAAGACTTGAGGAGCAGCTGTCACTTACTTCTTATCCATCCACTATTCACTCATATTTCTGCTAAAAGAATAGCTCCTTTGTCTGGGCAGTCTGACTTCAGCTGAAAGCACCAGGGTGAGTCACGATTTACCTAAGAGTGGGCATGTGACCCAGTTCTCAACAGTAACGTGCAAAAGAAAGACAACTAGGGACAGAGGTCTTCTGGAAAAGATGAACCTATTGATGAAAAAGAGAAAATAGCTTATTTTCTATCTTTTACTCCCTTCCTTTGAAAGCGATAGGTGAAGATGTGATGCTTGGAGTATGGCAGCCATCTTTCGATCATAAGGAGAATGAAAATCACCATGCCAATGATGGCAGAGCAAAGAGCAGAAGAGCTTAGATCCTTATGATACCACTGAGCCATGGCACTAAGCCTGGGACTACTCGCTCCAGACACCTTGTTCCAAACTTAATGAGATGTTCTTAATAAAGCTGCTTCTGTTTGTGGTTTCTGCTACTTACAGCCCAAAGACACAAAAATGTAACACCCATCACAATTCTGTTCAACACCTACTCAGTAATTACATGTTAAACAACAGATACTCCAGACATTCGTGCTAGGCCTTTGGGATTTAGTGGCAAAAAGGAAAGTCACTATCCTGAAGGAGTTTACGGTTTCTTGGGAGAAACAGACAAGTGAGCATCTGCCTAAGTAGAAAGGATCTAGAACTCAGAGTGAATGGGATAACAGCTTCCTGAAGGAAGTGGCATCTGTGCCGACATCACAAAGATGAGTGGAAGTTAACCAGGTGGAAGGAATGGGGGATAGAGGTGGGTGGTGGGCACATGTTAGGCCAGAGAACAGAAGGACAGAATGTGAAAAGATTCAAGAGAGGTGAGAAATATAGCCTGTGTGGGGTATCAAGAGAAATCAATGACTTCAGAAGAGAGGCAGAGACGGGATGCACAGAGCAATGATGATGGAGATGTAAACAGGGGTGCGCCTGGCCTTGAAGAGACTTATAAGTCAAACTGGTTGGTCCATTCTTTGAGTGGATTGCATGTGTGCCCGTGCATGTGCATGTGTATGTGTACGTGTGTGGGTTCATTTGTTTTGTTTTGTTTTGTTTTGTTTTGTTTTGTTTTGTTTTTGCTTAGTATGTGGCTAAAGAGTTCTCCTTACTAGCTAGACCTGAGACCTTTCTACTAATGAACATTCCATTTAACATAAAGTCTTCTTTGTTTTTCATGTTTACTTGCTTATTTTGAGAGAGAGAGAGAGGAAGAGAGTGCAGGGAGAGGCGGAGGGAGAGAGAGAGAGAGAGAGAGAGAAAATATCAAGCAAACTCTGCACTGTCAGTGCAGAGTCCGTTGTGGGGTTCGAACTCATGAACGGTGAGATCATGACCTGAGCCAAAACCCAGTATTGGATGCTTAACCGACTGAGCCACCCAGGCGCCCCCAACATAAAGTCTTCTAATAATTACAACTGTTCACAAATGGCCCACAGTTCATGAGCTTCCAAGCCCTAGCAGTGTGCATGCTGACATTTGGCCTGCTCACCATACAGATAATTGAGTCACCAGGTCAAAGTTTGTATTAGATGCTCTTGAGGTTTTGTAAGTACTGAGCTGTTGCTTCAGCCACCAGAGGACATGCTCTGCAGAGAAAATAATCACATCTGCCTTAAACCCTAACTCCCAGAAGATCTGCAACTGATAAAGGTCAAAGGATCCACTGTCAGATGTCCATAAGCCAGAGCAAGCCAGTCACACTCCTGTGGCTTAGCCAGCCCCTTGCAGGCCCACGTGTGGAAGAGTCACCAGTTGAGTTTATGTGTGTAGCAGGGAAGTGGGGCAAGGGTGAAAGGATCTCTGGTGCGAGAAGCCACATCAGCATTAGTAGGAATGACTTCCTCCAGGCTGCACAGCCATAGTGCTCAGGAGGTGATAACTTACGTTGGGACATTGGGACGTTAGGACTCTCAGATCCTTTCTATCTGAAGGCAGCAGATTCTTGATCCCCTGTGGCTGGAAGGAAAACACAGTTCATCCTGTGAACCCCGAAGGCAAACTCTTTACTAATGACAAGGAGTTGTCACCACCATATGCCATAAGGTAAGGCTTCCAGAGACAGGAGGGGAGGGAGGAGCAGGATGAGGAAATGCAAAAGGAAAGGGAGGGAAAGGCTCACCTCGCACACAGTCCTGAAGAAATGATTCCCCTCAGAGGCCTAGTCTTAGACCTTACAAGGACTTACTGTTCAGAGTAAAGCCAGAGGAATTATAGAACTAAGAGAGTATCTCATTTCCTCCCACAGTCCCTGACTCAGAACGCAATTTGGTTAACTGTTCAACTCTTGGTTTTGGCTCAGGTCATGGTCTCTCGGTTCATGAGTTCAATCCTACATCAGGCTCTGTGCTGACAGCCTGGAGACTGGGATTCTCTTTTTTTTCCCTCTCTCTCTGCCCCTTCCCACTCATTCTCTTCTTCCCTCTCTCTCTCAAAATAAATAACCTTAAAAAAAAACCCACAAAACTTCAATTTTAAAGATATTATTCAAAGTCAGCAATATATTTCAAGTATCAACTAAAATTTGCATTTACTATACAAAAATATTTCAGCTCACAACATGTACCTTGCTTTATTCTTTTTGAAGAGCCTTGGAAGAAAAAAACTAGATAACCAAGTTGAAGCCAGTGGATGGAAATCTGATCGAGCTAAGGAATTAGATTTTATGTGGTTGGCAAAAAAGCATCCCTTAGAGGTGTACAATGACTCACCGACCTGTTCAGCTCCATTCCATTCTGCCCACACATGTGAAAAGCTGCCGTATGCAATGCACTGTTCTAGGCCCTAAAATGAGAATCTAGAGCTGAATGAGCCTCAAACCCTGCCCTTGAGCTCAGACTACTGGAGTCATGTTCCAGAATCTAAATCTGTATTTTCTGCTTTCCTCCAGCTGCTCTTGTGACCCATGTCACAAAAGGGCTTTGACAAGCTCATCTTTCATCCACAAGCTCAGTTCCAACTAGTCATTGATATGTTAACCATTCACTGCTCAGCTAGATCCTTTGAGGTGTCTTCCTCCTGTAGAAACTGGATGATTCAGAATCTGTTGCCAGAAGTTATAATGTTTGAAAGTCACTGATTGTTAGAATATCTGAACTTACAGTAGAAAACAAGGCAGCTCAAGGATTTCTGATTAGAGAATGTGAAGCAAGGGGGAAAAGGTATTCCACCTCCCCCACTTACAACTGACTCCTGATTCATGAGGTTCTCATTTCTGCTCTTGTTCCAGGCCTGGCTCCCCATTCAGCTGCCCTCTGTAGGGGACCGAGACACAAGTTAGCTAGCTGGGCCAGCTCTTCCATGGCCCTCATGGGGGTCAAGTATGAGAGCCGGCATCAAACCTTAGGATCTTCTTGGTTTTGATTATAAAATTAGTTGGGGCGCCTGGGTGGCTCAGTCGGTTGAGCGTCCGACTTTGGCTCAGGTCATGATCTCGCAGTCCGTGAGTTCGAGCCCCGCGTCAGGCTCTGTGCTGACAGCTCGGCTGTGCTGACAGCCTGGAGCCTGCTTCGAATTCTGTGTCTCCCTCTCTCTCTGCCCCTCCCCCACTCATGCTCTGTCTCTCTCTCTCTCTCTGTCAATAATAAATAAACATTAAAAACAGTTTAAAAATTAGCTTCAGGGGCGCCTGGGTGGCGCAATCGGTTAAGCGTCCGACTTCAGCCAGGTCACGATCTCGCGGTCCGTGAGTTCGAGCCCCGCGTCGGGCTCTGGGCTGATGGCTCAGAGCCTGGAGCCTGTTTCCGATTCTGTGTCTCCCTCTCTCTCTGCCCCTCCCCCGTTCATGCTCTGTCTCTCTCTGTCCCAAAAATAAATAAACGTTGAAAAAAAAAATAAATAAATAAATAAAAATTAGCTTCAGATGCATTGCAGATACCGTAATTTGGTGTGGAGCATTGAAAGTTATTCTTTCTCATGCACTTGCTTATGCTGTGATTTTAAAAGTACTGTATCGTCAGTCATTGAATAAGTATTAATTGATTTAATCTGTTATGGAGTCGATTATATTTTCCTAATGGTTTATACGTCCAGGTTTGGTAGCCCTCGTGGCCCGTGGGTTCACCAACTTTGCTCTGGGGTCCGTTCCCATAGCATTTTATACATAAGTCAGTAACAAAACTCTTACCACATTCAAGGGAAAGGACCGTTCTTCAAATCCCAGCATTAAGTTCAGGGAGTGGCAGATATGGTAGGTGCTCAATAAATAATGTGTAAATGAATAAATCACTCTGTCCCTGCCTAGAGAATCTGCTTTACAATACTCCATTTTTCAGACTGGGCAGATGCGTACAGAGTTTTTCCTTTAGGATGGTCATTGGCAGAGTGGAAAACAGAACTAGAGCAGATACTATTTGTGGTCTGCTTAAATCCCTGTGGATGCCTTTGAAGCCTCAACAGGTGTTTGCATGTTCTTCTAATGACCTGCATTGGCCATTCTCTGCAGAGGATTGCCTTTGAGCCCTTTTGCCTGTCCCAGCAAAGACCCCAAAGTGCCTGGAATTTACTCCCCGCCCCCACTCTCCCCAAGCAGTCCTGAGCCAATGGTGAAGGCTGAGTCTGAGCCTTTTCTCCCTTGCCAAGAGTTAGGACACTGAGGTGAAGTTTGCACTCCCAAGCTCCCTGGCAGCATCAGGTTGAGGTTAACACTTTGCCAAAAATCACATTCTTACTTGTCTCTTCTTCCACTACTTTACCAGTTTCTCCTGGAACAGTTCCTTAATAAAATATTTGCACATAAATCCCCGTCCCAGCGTCTGTTTCTGGGAACCCAACTTCAGGAAAGAACTAAGGCTTCCTGATATTTGTATCCCCTGAATCTACGTAGGTACCATCAACCCATTTCTATTGGGGGGAAGGAAACCACCGGCTATATAAACAGATTTCACCTTCCCATGCTCTCACCTGGCTTTTACCCAGCAACCTCACCTCAAGGCCTCCAATTTCTTCTCTCCCTGCTGTAAAATTTTCCATAAAACACCTGAGTTTAGTTTTACCATTTTTTCTGCCTAAGGTTTTAATAAAAACTTTCCAAGAGAAGTCGTAACTTATTTTATGCTGCTGGAAATGGATTGACTATTGTCAAGGAACTTAAGCTTGCCAAAACTTATGCCACATTGCCCAGGGTACTCTGTGTATTTAGTAGCTGCATAAGAACAGAATGTCTGTGTAATTTAATATTTGGGAGGGCTTTCCTGATGACTGGTCACAAGAACAAATCTACACCGACTGCCAGTTGCATGGCTTGTCAGCTGAGCACAGTAAATGCCAGTGAGAATGATTGTCAAGTGTTAACTGTATTTGTCAGGTAAGTCACCAACTGGAATCTGACTAGTGGCCAAAAATGCCCCGGTGCTGCCAGATCACTACCATGGTGAACACTAAACCCCCACTCCTGCCTCCCTCATTGCTACTGACAATGCTGATGACCACTGAGACCAGTGATGGATGCTGAACAGAAGGGCAATAGCATTTCTGAAATTGATGTTGTCTCCGCTCAAAGATCAGAGTTTCGATTATATTTGTCAATCCAGGAGGTTTCCCTGGGAAGAAAACAGCCTGGATGAGGCCAGAGGATTACAAACATGGGGAATGGGGGAGCCTGGGTGGCTCAGTCGGTAAAGCGTCCCACTTCAGCTCAGGTCATGATCTCCCAGTTTGTGGATTCAAGCCCTGAGTCAGGCTCTGTGCTGACAGCTTGGAGCCTGGAGCCTGCTTCAGATTCTGTGTCTCCCTCTCTCTCTGTCCCTCCCCCACTCCTGCTCTCTCTCTCTCTCAAAGATAAACAAACATTAAAAAATGAAAAAAATCAAGGGCACCTGGGTGGCTCAGTCGGCTGAATGTCCAATTTCTGCTCAGGTCATGATCTCGCAGTCTGTGAGTTCGAGCCCCACGTCAGACTCTGTGCTGACAGCTCAGAGCCTGGAGCCTGCTTCGGATTCTGTGTCTCCCTCTCTCTCTGCCCCTCCCCTACTCATGCTGTGTGTGTGTGTGTGTCTCTCTCTCTGTCAAAAATAAACATTAAAAAAATTAAAAAAAAGAAAAGAACAGAGGACTTAGAGTTTTAACAAAGAGCAGGGATAACTGGACTCATCTCAAGGGAGAGAAGTCTGTGAGTGGGGTTTCTTCCCACCAGAGTCTTTTATAACATGGAGTAGAGAATGCAGGGAGATAAACACAGTATCTCCATAGGAATTACACCAAAAAAAAAAAAAAAAGTTCTCTCCCCACTGCTGGAGTTGGCAGGAAAATATTGTAGATGTATCTCTATGGGGACAAGGGCAAGATAGCACATTTAGGGACAATCTAAGTTATTCTTTTAGGATCACAGTTCCAACACCTGATTCATCATCAGAATCACCTGGAGAGCTTGCTAAAGCTACAACTCCTCTGGACTCATCTCAGAGATTCCGACTGAGTACGTGTGAGGTTGGGCCCAGGACTTTATTCCTAATAAGCAACTTGGGGATTTTCACGACGGCTCAAGTTTGGGGACCAGGTTCTACAGGAAGCCTATAAATTGCTGTGAACTATTTCCTGGATAGAGTGAGCTAACACATAATGGGACGGCCAAGAGGCCAACTAAACACTACCTATAAATATGCCCCAACTTGGACTTCCTTGCGCAGGTCTTTGCATCTCATTTCAAGATCCAGTAGACTTGAAGGACCAATTGTAAAAAGCCTTCACCATAGTCATATGCTGGGATGACAAGGACACAAAACGAGGTCTAAAAATAAAGTTGACTCTTTTGAATTGCAAGTGACTGATTCTATAAACCAAAGCTGGAAGTAGGTCATTCTCTACCTTATTTTACATAACAATCAGGGGCACCTGGGTAGCTCAGCTACCTGGGTAGCTTCTTAGGTCAAGCACCTTTAGTTCAGATCATGATTTCATGGGATCCAGCCCTGGAGTTGGCTCTGTACTGACAGTGTGGACCCGGCTTGGGATTCTCTCTCTCCCTCTCTCTTTCTCTCTGCCCTTCCCCTGCTCATGTTCTCTCTCTCCCTCTCAAAAATAAAGACACCTAAAAAATAACAACAAATAAATAAATAAATAAATAAAATAAGAATCAGCAGACTACATAAAAAAGAATAATTTTAAATAATTAGTCAATTATGGATAATTACGTTTTAATTAAACTAGAATTACACTCAATTCCTAGAATTGTGTGTTCGTTAGTCCGTTCCTTCTTCATTTATGCATATTCTCTTATCCTCCTTTACTGATTCACACAACACATTGAAGAGCTATACTATGTGCCAGGCCAAGACTTAAGGACCCTCCTTAAAGTTTTAGAGATGAAGGAAAAGAAACTATTGCCACATTTAATTTTCTTTGACTTCTGCAGTTATGAAGAAGGGAGTAAATAATATTCACGTGCCAATAGTCAAGATGTAGACACAGTGACTAATTTGCTCAAGTCGCAAATCAGGAAAGTCTGGATTAGAGTTCAGAAGGGTGTGACGCCTAAACTCGTACTCTTAACTGACATATGCCATTGCCCAAAAGGAAATTTGAGGTTGATTTTCTCTATCCGAGTACTGTGTGGTTACTGGTAATGTGGTCAGACATGGAGCTCTGAATAAGAGCCAATGACTTCAGCTGGCACGACTGCTGTGCCAACAAAGCCAGCTCTGCCCTCACCCCAGCCCCAGGTGCACGCCCAGACTCCTGCTGGCTGGAGCCACCCCACTCTTCTCTGGGACACTTGTGAACTTTCCCCACTCTGCAAGGCTGAGCTGTGGGTGGATACACAAAGATTTGGCCTTTCCCAGCTACGACTCTTGGCACCCAGACCAATCAGTTTCTGGGATCCATTTAGGGAGGATCCAGACCTACAAAATTAGCCTCAAATCAAACCGGTTTCCAATTAGTCATGGATGGTGGCTTGATTCTTAAGACTGTCAAGTTCATCAAATTCTCAAGGCTAGCCTTGGGTTAGGTGAGGACAGAATTGGCTCAGCTTTCAGACCACAGGATCCAGCCAGTTGTGCAGTCACCTCCTCTTGTGCTTTGTTCTGTCCCTACGCGGGCCAGGGACAGAGTGGCTTTAGGGCTCTGTGGAGCTTTCTCAGAGTGTATCCCTCCTACATGTTCCTGTATGGATTTCCACTAAATAGGCATTCACCTAGGGGGGAGGAATCTTTCCTATCTTTATAAGTTATGTTTTCTGGTTACATAAACCTGGAACAACCTGGATCCCAGATGGCCTACCACTCTGAAGTCCCTCCTGAGTCATTGAGAATTTCCACAGAAGCCCTCTGCAAGTGATGCTGCTTGCAGGGCTCCTACTCACAGCATGCTCTCCCCTCCTGCCACCGGGCTTGGCTCTAGGTACCACAGGTCACCACTCTGAGATGATCTCTGCTCCTGCCCGAGGCTTCTGTGGGCCTTGTCTGACCCTGAGATTGGTTGCCAGGGTCCCCAGACTTCTGTGACCGCATGGCCACTCTGTGTCACTTGTCCATTCTTCATCCCCTTCAGGCACTTTCTATCTCCTTTAGCCATTTGGAGACATGCTCAGACTGTCCATGTTACCTGTTACCTATGTGTCTGTGCATGATACGATCAGCCATTAGCAACATGCATCTGTGCTCCCACAGCCACGACACTGTCAGGATTCTCTCCACCCGCCTTTTATTGCACTGTGACACACAGAACACAAGATGGTTTAGCTCTTCCTCTCTTTCTCTCTCTACCTCTCTGCACCCCCTCTCTCTCCATCACCGCTTCCCAAGTCCTTGCAAAAGTTCTGAAAGTTAGGGTGAAACCAGAGAACAGAGAGAATACACACCCAGTCGTACTCAAACTTCCCTTGTCCTCCAAAACCTTGTCCCTTGGTTTTTAAACAAAGTGCCCTGCCCCAGTTTTCCCTCCCCTTGGGTTGAGCATATCCCTGAGAGAGCTTTTGTCCCTGCACACAAATTCACTCCTTGGGTCCCCTACACATTGAGAGTGTCTTTGCAACACATGCCTAACCCATCTAACTCCACAGCATACCTCCGCACTCTGCCATGTAAATGGGCAGCTGGACTGATGAAGCTTCCATGTTGGAATCACTATACTTTGCACTTTGTGTTTTTATTCATAGTCCTATTGTTTTAGTTCAGCTTCTTTGTACTGCATGGAAAGCAGATGTTCACAGACAAAGAAGGAAAAATAAATCAACAAAATGTCCTAGTGATTATATTTTTTATTCAATCATGCCACAGCTGCTTGCCGAGCCCCAACCACTGCCCTGTGCTGGGTGCCGAGTGGGCAGATGAGAAGAATCAGGCTTGGTCCCTACCCTCAGAGAATTCGCACTCTAGTTAAAGTGGAGTTGGGTGGGAGTTGGAGGAATCTAAAATGGCACAGGACCATTATGCATGATCAAAAGAGGTGCCTGCCACACAAAAGGAGACATTTGAGGAGTGCGAGCAGTGTGTAGACAGAAGAGATCTCCCTTCTGGCTTGCAGACCAGGTGGCATTCTAACTGGGTCTTGAGAATGGGTGGGATTTGGGCATGTGGGGATGAGAGTAAGAATTATCGATGCCCCCAAAGACAAAGCAGCATGAGCAAAGGTATCGAGTTGGGAAAGTCCCTGTATGCCTGGAGTGAGTGAGTTACCGAGTGCTGGCAATAATGAGCTACCGACTGGCATAAGGGAGGTTAGCCTAAAGCCAAGACAGAGTCCATATGACTCGAAAATGCTGGACAAAGTGGAGGCCGAGCAAAATTCAAGCAAAGATATAGGTTTCTGCTTCTGGAGACCGAAATCACAAACCAGAGCTATATCTGCTCCCACAAAATAGGCTGTAGGGCTCTGGTTATTGGATTTTACTCCTCAGCAATGGGAGTTGACCTTTCTGTGACTGATGATCAAATTCAAGAGAACTTCTATGAGAACTAAAATCTCTTTCTGGAAGCAATTACACTTGTCACGGCAGTCCACTGGATGGTTACCTTGCCTTGATTGCCTTCTTGTTCTTCGCTGCTACAAACATTTCATCCAGGAGAAACATGGGAGAGTGACAGAGCAGAGAACTCATTGGCAGAAGTCCTGCGTCTGAACGCAGCTCCAGCTCCTACATGCCCTTGTACAAGTTACTGAGACTTTTGGAGGGTCTGGTACCTCATCAAAAGAAGGAGGATAGTAATTCTTGCCCTGCCTTCCTCTTTAGATTGTCATGAGGCTTAAACTAGAGAATGAGTGCAAAAGTTTTTGTAGACGGTAGTGCCCTGTTACCAAGCGGGGAACAATGGTGTCTACAGCATTAGGAAATGTCTAAAACTTTGTAAAGATGTGATTTTGATTCCACATGCCTGGAGTATTAGCCACAGTGAAAGACTCCACTGCAGAAAGGGAAAAAGGTTGATTTTATAACACAAGAATAACAGATTATGCTTGCCTCTTTTGCACAGAATGACTTATTACAGCATAAACTAAATACAGGACTCTGAATAAATACTTGCTTTTCTAGTCATTGCATCTGCAAGTGTGCACACGCACCCTTCTATGAGCTCAGAGGATGCAGATGGCACAGACATATTTCCATTCTCAGATCATTACGTGTTTAGTGAGAAGAACCCAGAGCCAGAGTTCCTCTCTGTGGGTCAGAGCTGCGTACCTTGGAGCGAACATACAGGGGACCTTTTAAATGATGTGGATCAGATGACTGTGTTCTTTTCTCCTCCAAGTCCTGGTCAGACAAGCGTATCAGGCGCAGGTACTCTGACCTCAGGTTTGGCACACTCTCCCACATTTTCTTTACTGATTTTTTTCAAGCAGCTCTTTCTATGAAAACACACACATCAGAAGTATGTCCCAGCTGTCAGTTTGGTGGTCAGGACCCATCAGTGGGTACCTGTTTTCTAGAATCTTATCCCCAACCAAAGCCACCTTCCAAGGTACAGAGCAGTCAAGCCCATTTGACTGTGGGACCTCACAGGGCTATAAACCTGTCCTCCCCAGCCCATCTCCCCACAATAGGCAGGCTGATATTCTATGTGGGCAGTGACAGTAAATGGTTCACATCACAGCATAAGATTGAGACATGTGCATATCAAGTCTGAAAAGGATCTGGCAGGTAATTGAATTCCATTGGAGAGTTGACTTCCACCTCTAATTGGTCTCTGAATATCCCTTTGTATTGCCAATGTCATGGGGCACACACCTCATGGGTCACCAGCTTCCACTGCTGTTTGAGCTGTTGGGGCAGTGGTCTTCGTGTCAGCCTGAAGCCATTCCCACTGTGCCCTTTACACACTGAGCGTGCCACCAGGCACAGGTGGGAGCCTTCTCTCCCACAGGAACCCTTCAAGTATTTGAAAACAACTCTCACTTCCCTTGACAATACCCCCCAACCCCATTTTTTCAAGTAAAGCATTTTCTCACTACCTCTCAGTTACAGTTAACTTCAAGTACAGTCTTCAGAATAAGACTCTTTTGACAAAGATTTTAGGGCTGTTTGGCTGGTGAGGAAATGGAGTCTTCCCTCTCTGTTTTCCTGCCGGTCTTGTTGAATCACTGAGGATGGAACTTAGGACCAAGGTAAGAGCAACTCAGAGTCTCAGAAAGACAGACACTCATGGGTTTTAGTTTTGTTTTGTTTTTAACCTGCCTCTAGCCCAAGCTTGGCAGGGTGCCTGGCATTCATTTGATCATTAGGCCCTGGTATTAGCAAAAGGTTGCTTCCTTCCACCTGAAGAATAAGAAACCTATTCTTTGTTTGACTGTGAGATCACCCCAAACACCCAGCCCTGCTGGAGCTTTGTAATTAGGAGGTATTTGGAAACAACAGAAGGTTTGCTCAGAAGATCTGTGTCTGAGGTCTGGGTCTGCTCTCCTTACTCTGAATCTCAGTTTCGTCACGTGTAAAAGTGGATGATAAGCCTTTCCTTGCCTGAGTCTGAGTGAATCGTGCAATGCAAATGAGACAGGAGAGGTGACAGCACCTGGTAAGGGGATCTTCTAGGTGGGAATGCCCTTGCCCAGGACTAGGTTGTAGACCATCTCCAGCTTGCCCTGTTGAAAAATGAGAAAACTACGAGTTTTAGAAAAAGACATTCAGAGCTACCATATCTCTGCTGTGGCTAACTTCGTAAAAGGAAACATTTCTTTCTGTACCAAGGAAGACAATGATTCTGCAGCCTATTTACATGATTCTTCACACCCTATTTTAAAACCAGAAGCAACAAGATACTTTCATGGCTGAGAAACACTGTGTTTCCAGAATTATCTGCAGCCACAGAGCATCCAGCCATGCTCCGGAATTCAGCCAGGGAAGGGAATGCTTGCAGATGCTACTGATAAGGAGAAAAGCCAGCTTGGGACACACCCCCTGTCCAGAACCTTCACCTAGGATTTGAGGTTTGTAATGAAAATTTTGCTTTTGCTTTAAAATGCTATCTGTGGATGTTTTCCTAAAACTCAGAGTTGTCTGCTGAGCTAACAGAAATCTGGATGTTTTCTATGCTAAATGAATCCGAGATAACAAAATTGTAATAGTGATAAAATAAGGGCAATTTCTGTTTCCTGAAAATCGAAGCCTTTTCAAACTTAAGAAATGTGTAGATTGCATAAGCACTTACATCAATTGATAACATATAATGTTGTGGTACAAGACTAATTTTTCTCAAAAATAATTTCCATTTTGTACTCAGCCCCACAAATTATGTAGTTGGTCCAGCTCGGGTTCCTGGGAGAGAAACTAAAGTAGCATGTATCAAAGAGCATCAAAAATTAAGAATTTTGAGATGGCAGCAGCAAAGCATTAAACTAAATGTGGGGCCCTTCTAAGCATGGGGCCCCAGGTGACTGCACAGGTCATGTGCCCATGAAACCAGCCCTAAACACAGGAGACTGTACTTCCCAGTTCCTTTGCCAAACCCTTGATTAATGAGATGTGAGTAGTGGAAGAGAGGCGTTCCACTTTTTGGGTGAGGCAGTGAAAAGCCTTTGTGCCTTCTCCAGTCTCTTCCTTTCCCAGCATAGTGAACGTGGAGTACTTATTTTCAGCCGGTGGAGCCAACAGATTGAAGCAGTCACCACTGAGGAGAGCTAGTCTACAGAGTCACCTGGACCACGAAAGAAGCTCTTGTGCGTTAAGCCACTGAGACAAGGGACTTGTTTGTTACTGAAGCATGAGCTTAGCCCATCCTTCCAAATATGTAGGAGAAGGCCAGAAGCAGAAGAAAATGTCTCAACTCTGAAAGTACTATGCAGGAAAGGAAACCAGACAGTGAGGACTGGTATAATGGCTCTCATGCACTTGTTTTTCCATCAATAAAATAAGAATTCAAAGGTGATCCTTCACATGTTTCATTTCTATGGCTACACATAGTGCTACTTTCTCTCAATTCATTTAAAAAATGTTACCTAAGAAAAGAGATTATATATTCTCCTTGTCCTTTAGCCTCCCAGTCTCTGGGCTGATTGCCATCGTTGGCTCACTCTTGATTCACCAACACCATCAATACTTTCAGAATCAAGAGGAAGGCACTCTTCTGGGGGCAGTGTTCTGCTCTGTAGAAAGTATTTTATCAGGTAAACTTGAATTTGCGATCGTGATTGGATGGGTTTTTTTATTCCAAAAACTCCAGCTGATTTTGTAAGAGTCCCATTGTTTGAAAATTACTGAAACTGGTCCCTTTTGTCATTGTTTCTATGCTTTATCACCTTAGAGATCACTTTGGCTTCAGAGTTGTTCCTCATTGCTCTCAAACACCGGATTGCTGTAAGACACCCCCCTGCCACACTCTGGCATGTCAGAGTAGGACGTTTGGTTTAGCGGGGGCCAGCTGGGGTCATCTGCCAAGGCCCTCTGCCATATCCGATACTGGCTTTTTGATTGATAGCCAAAACACCTTTTGAATGTTGTCCACAGGGCTCGGTTTTCAATAATGGCCTCCTGCAAAATAAGAGAGTTATTCTTTACAACCAGAGGTTGGCTATGGTCCTCCATAGACCCTACGGAGGAGCTACCACATTAGCTGCTTAGATCCAGCTTGACAAAAACCTTGAGGCCTGTACGAACAAATCCAATGTGGTTTCATGAGGTAGGTCTCAGCCTCTCAAGCTTTTCCACTCAAGGAACTCTTCTGGGAAAAGAGAGAGTTCCCAGTTTTAAGAATCTGGAAACATAGCTTGAAGTAGTCTGCCTCGAGGATGAAATTCCTTTTGAATCTCATATATAAATTAAATTTAAAATCATTCAAATTCTGCGGTCCACCCCATGGAATTACCTTATAGAAAGATGTGGCTTTGGTGTGCCCTGCCATATGACTGCATAGTCCCGAATACAGGTCAATAAATTGGAATATGGGCCACAGTCTTACACCTGGACAGATCTGGATTCAAGTTCCAGCTCTGACATCTACTATGGACAAATCAGTTACCTTATCTGAGCTTCAGTGATTAGAAATAATAATTCCTTCTTTGTGTAACTCTCCTTACAATGTAGGGCAGGGCATGGTATAGATGCCTCCCTTTACCACCTTTATGAATTATTTACTTAACAAATAGCTATGGGGGCATCTGGGTGGCTTAGTCAGTTAAGCCTCCTACTTTGGCTCAGGTCATGATCTCGTGGTTTATGGGTTTGAGCTCTGTGCTGACAGCTCGAAGCCTGGAGCTTGCTTCAGATTCTGTGTCTCTGTCTTTCTCTGCCCCTCCTCCCTCACGCTCTGTCTCCCTCTCCTTCAAAAATAAATAAACATCAAAAAAATTTTTTTTTAATAAATACATAAGACAATAAGCTATGTACTGTGGCCCTATTCACTGTGGCCTCTTTCATCTACAAGTATTTCACTACAATGCATTTTTCTAAGATTACAGAAGACATGTCTCTTTGGAAACATTTTGGACTGCCATTTTATTTCATGAGTTAGACTGAGCCTCAAACAGGTCTCAAGTTATAACATAATACAGAGTGTATAAGAGGTTATTGTGTTATTTTTTCATTTTTATCGTAAGTCATAAAAGTTAACCATCTTAGAAGTTATCTTGAGAAAAACAAAAAATATGAGAAGGCCTGCTGTCCCACAGAATGAGAACTCATTTTGGTGTCTATCAGTGGTATCTTTGCTAGACTGGAAGAATCAATTCTATGGGATTCTACAAGGGCCTTTGCCAGGGTAGTAGTTTTCCTAAATTCCACCCATCTTTGATATCGGAATCCCATTGCCAATGGAAATAATAGAGAACAGCTAGTCTGAATCTTTCTGTCTCAAAAAATGGATCATCTGTTAGCAGGCTGTTAAAGACCCACACAGCCATCTCAAGAGCATCTTGTAAACTTCAGGGCTCACCTAGCCAGACTTGTTATTCTACTTTTTCATTTTGTACTCAGCCCCACAAATGATTACTTTCCCACAGCAAGTTGCTTTTTTGTTTTTTGTTTCGTCCTTCTTAATTAAAAAGAGAACAGTAGTTCTCCATCGAGCTGGAATAGGGCAGGATCATAGGTATCCAATTACTGGTCTTAAAGTCTAACTTACCTCTAGGATATCTTACCAGGTTTTAAACAAAAAAACAAACAAACAAAATGAAACAAAACCAAACACACATACAGACACACACACAGAGACTTTAGTGCTATAAGACATGCCTTGAGTGTTATCACAATTCTAGAAGTATAATGGCCTGTCTCACTTTGCTGGTCTGGATTGGGAAACTGAAGGACCGAGGAGTAACCTGTTCTGTCACTCTACATTATAAATTAAATGTAGAACTAGAAACAAAAGGAAACCCTTGAAGAAATATGATTTCTAAAACAAAATAAAACAAAACAAAAAGCATAAAACAAACAAACAAAAACTTCACCACACAAGCTCTTCAGATTGGCTACTAAAATAATTCACACATACATACATACATACACACACATATATACACAAACACATAAGTAATAAAAACGAGAAGAATTAAAGCTATCCAGATTAGCTCCTATGCCTTTCAGTTGGAGGTTAGATCATGAGAAAGCAAGGTGAGGATAAGATCCCATTCAAAACTGCTCTAAGATTAGGGATAGTATCTTAGTCCTCTCAGCAGACCAGGAAATATTTGGAACTGTGCAACAGAAGGCCAGCCATCCCCCATGCCTGTCCCTTGAAACCTCTCTGTACCATCTTTGTCACAGGCTGGCCACCAATCTTTAGTATCTCCTGTCAGATATACCTAGAGCTATGTGAGGAAAACATCTTGCTGCATCCGTGATAGCCTGGGGTCTTTATCTACTCTGCTCACCTCATAGGGCATGAAATCTTAGTGTCTGTAATTCTCCATTACAACTTCCTTCAACCACAGACTCAAATGGCTTTGGTTTGTTCCTGAATGCCTACTGACAGCAGAAGGTAACTTCGAATAAGTGAAGACTGCCATGCAGGAGCCTGAGGGTGAGAGCTAGGACCCCACAGCATCATTTCTCAGTGTGAAAGCTGCTGGGAACCCCCACTGAACATCTATGCCGGTCTCCATTTCTCAGTGGACTCGAGAAACAAAGGAGAAACTTAATCTTTCATGAGTGTCAAATTATCCTCTCCATCTGCTGGAGGCGAGCAGCGTCACTTCTTAACATTTAATAACTGAACAAAGCTTTACCCAGCTTCTATTAGAATAAAGCAGGGTTTTAGACACTGTAGATACTGAGATGAGTTCTTGCCAGCGCCGTTTACACAATCTACACACAAATAACTGTAGCACTGGTCCTCTTGCTTGCTGTAGACTGTGAGCAGCACCCCTCCATCATCAGGATCTGCCTCGAATTGCACCCTAGGTCATGGCACAGGGTCAACAAATGTTTGTGGAGTGAATGAACAAATGAAAGCCTGCATGACTGATAGATACAAACTAAGAAATGCTAAGTATCACAAGAGATAACATAATGATAATAGTTTATATTTATCAAACATTTACTACATGCTTTTCTGTGTTCACCTTTCATGCTCACAGTAACCCTGTAAGGTTAGGTACCCTTATTATCACGGCGTTTCAGATGAGAAAATGGAGACATAGAGAAGTGGAGTTGCAAGTGCTGCCCAGAGTCAGGCGGCAAGAAAGGATTCCAACCCAGGTAAACTACTTCCGGCTTATGCTTTCTTTTAACTGCAAACATGGTGACATTCGAATGGCTTCCTGCTAGAGGATTATGGGAGACTTTGTTGCTCCATTACCTATAGCACAATCCTCCCAACTTTTTCCTGCCCACCTAAGAGGAAAAAACTCACACACAATCTCAGCAAATCTGTCTAATGTTTGGCATAGATCCACTTTCCCAGAATCCTTTTCTCCTCAGGATGACAATAAGACACAGTTCTGACCAATGAGGCATAAGAGGAAGTCTGCAGGGTGGCTATAGAAAATGACTTTGTTTCCTTATAAAAGGTTCACACTTAAGGGAAAAAAAGCTTGCTGGTGCCTCTCCTTCCATTTTTTTTTCCTGCATCAAAACACAGATAATGCCCAGCTATGCGGCAGCTATCTGGACACCATAAGCAATACACGCAAACATGAAAGGCCCGTATCTAAATTTTTTTTTCAACGTTTTTAATTTATTTTTGGGACAGAGAGAGACAGAGCATGAATGGGGGAGGGGCAGAGAGAGAGGGAGTCACAGAATCGGAAACAGGCTCCAGGCTCTGAGCCATCAGCCCAGAGCCCGACGCGGGGCTCGAACCCACAGACCGCGAGATCGTGACCTGGCTGAAGTCGGACGCTTAACCGACTGCGCCACCCAGGCGCCCCGAAAGGCCCGTATCTAAAGATGGGGAGGCAGAAGAGAGAAAGATTGATGATCCCCAATGACACCACTGAGTTGCTGAACCAACTCTATGGCCACTTACCTCGAATCTTCCGGTTAAGTGAGACAATAAATATCTTGACTGTTTAAACCACTGTTACTTGACTCACCCATCCAGGCTTTGGGAAAGATTCATGAAGACGATACTACTACTGCTGTGCCATAGAGGATGGAATAGCATTCCCATAAGGAGATATTGGGGGAAGCTATACCAGGCAGAGGAAATAATGTGATCACTGATAGGGACAAGGTACGAACACAAGATTATCCTTTAAAGGGCAAGGTTCATCCTTCTGCAGCTGGGTATGAGGACACTCATGCGATCCTCTCTTATTAATTTGGTGGCTTTGGAGACCATACGGGTTAGCACGGTACTTCACAGTGTGGTCCCTCCACCAGCAGTATCAGAATCACCTGACAAACACTTGTGCCTATTCTAGACCTTTGAATCGGAAATGCTAGGGGAAGGGCTGGGCAACCTGGGTTTTAATAAACCCTCCAGGTGACTCTGATGCCCACTCAAGTTTGAGAAGCCCTGGATATGCACACAGAGAGAGGCTCTAGTACCTTAATTCTATGTTCTTTTCTGCCACTGGCTCCTGTGTGGTTTTTACCCTGCCTGTTAAGGAAGGTGCTGCAGAGAAGTCAGGTTCCAGGGATTCCCCCCTCACTGGCATAAGGCTGTGTTTGCCACTGGAAACATTGCCACCCAGATTGGGGACAGATGGAATCCGATGCTCACCTCCCCTTTGACACAGATGTCTTTTCTAGGGGTGACCCCTGTTCTCCAGGAGGCTTTGAAGAATGAAGATTTCGTCTAAATAACAGTGCTGAAGGAGGAGAGTGAACCACATAGCCAAAGAAAGGAGACCACAAACTCATTTCACTGAGGAAATGGAGTAAATGGGAGATGAAGAATCAAATCTAGGAAAAGCTCACTATGAATCTTATTTCCCATGTGTAAAGTAAAAGAAATAGACGTTGTTAAGTGAAAGAAGCCAGACATAAAAGGCCACATATTCTATGATTCCCTTTATGTGAACTGTCCTGATAGGTAAATGCGTGGAGACCGAAAGTAAATTAGTGGTTGCCAAGGGGTGAAGAAGGGGGAAGGGGGAATGAGGAACGACTGCTAATGGGTACAGGATTTCTTCTGGGGTGATGAGAATGCTCTGGAATTAGTGGTGATGGTTGCACAACTCAGTGAGCTGCACACTTTTTAAGAAGGCGAATTTTGTAGTATGTGAATCATACGTAATTTCAAAAAAACGAATTGAGTCAGTTCTCTACTTGTGGATTTTAGAAACGAACAGGTCCTTAGACATCATAATCCCATTCTCTCCAGGTCCACCATGTAGACGAGAAAATTAACACCTTGTTTGGAGCTCACTAGAGGAAAGCACCATTGCTCATGTCACCAGGGCAGGGAGCCTCTTGGACTGCTGACTCTTATCCTCTAAGGCTGTTCCTTTTTTCAGACTCCCAAAGAATGCCCCGTCCATCCCTACCCACAGTGATCAGAAGCCGGAGGGCACTTACCTCCACCACAAGGGACACAATGAAGTTGGAGCTGAGCATAATGATGATGTAAACCCTCCACAGAAGAGGAGTGCAGAGAAGCTGGTGGGAGATGGAGAATCACTGTTAGTTTGAAGACAAATAAATGTCAGAAAGCTGTTCACACATTCACAGTGTACATTTTCATAGGTTATAAATCACGTGTGTAATAGACATGCTTACATGTAGACATTACACGTATGCATATTAGAGGTACACACAAAATAACAGAAACTATGGGGCGCCTGGGTGGCGCAGTCGGTTGGGCGTCCGACTTCAGCCAGGTCAAGATCTCGCGGTCCGGGAGTTCGAGCCCCGCGTCGGGCTCTGGGCTGATGGCTCAGAGCCTGGAGCCTGTTTCCGATTCTGTGTCTCCCTCTCTCTCTGCCCCTCCCCCGTTCATGCTCTGTCTCTCTCTGTCCCAAAAATAAAATAAATAAACGTTAAAAAAAAAATTAAAAAAAAAAAATAACAGAAACTATGATTGCTGCTTTTGTTCTTTTATCTTTCTTTCTTCTCCTTTTTATTTTTTGGTGCCCCTGTAATTTCTCAATTTCCCCAAATCAATTCGATCAAAATTTGACAAATTTGATAAAAGTGTTTTTGTTTGCTTGCGTTGCTCGCTTTTATGAGGGAATACAGGAATGTGGCTCTATTCCCAGGAGGCTCTGATGGTACACAAGTCGAATGTGACAGGGGCAGTGTTGCCCTTGTCTCTCTGGTGCCACATCTCCCCTCAGCTGAGCCCTGCTTTGCAGCCCCGAGCCAGGGCTTTACCCTCAGGGCTGTGTGCACGGCTGTACAGGTGGTGCCATGACAAGGGTACTCACCAGTGGGGCAAGTGGAGCTGGATGGGAATGGATGTATGGCTAGATAAATGAATGGATGGATGGATGAAATGAAACCAAGTGCACACTGCTGTACCCGGCACTGTCTCATATACTGCCTTCTACACTGGGGGGATTATAAACTGGTACAACTCTATGGAGGGCAATGCCATTGAAATTAAAAGTGGAAAACCATTTCCGGGAGTTTATCCTAGAGACAGACTCGTACATGCCTGAAATGGTATATGTATAAAGTTATTTTATTGCAGCTTTGTTTGGAATAGCAAAACATTGGAAGCAACCTAAATGTCTATCAACGGGGGCTGCGTATAAATTATGGTACATATATGTATATTGAAACAATATATTAACATAAAAAGAGGAATGAGGAAGCTCTATGTACTGTCGTGCGACAATTACCAAAATACACTGTAACATGAAAGATCGTGGTGCGGAACCGTGTGTGGTCGGGGCAGCCATGGGCATGCCCCATGAGGGTCTCCTGCCAGGAGAGTAAGTAGCAGGTGCTCCAGTGCTACCCTTGGAATCTCCCACCACATCTACCCTGAGCCCACACTCCTCATGAGTTGCTCATAGCTAATACCTGAGGATGGCAGGTCTTCTAATCACACTCATTCTTATAAGATACTAGATACCTGTGATGGGCAACTGTGGCTGGGCTTTCTTAGAACTGCACTGCAATCTGAAACCCTACCCCTCTGGCCCTCCTTCCGTCACTCCTTCATGGGGGTCAGACCTACACCATAAGGTGCCACCCTCCCCTTCTCTTTGGGCTTCCTCGCCTTTTTGCCCCTACAGGCATTTCCTCCATAGCTTGCTCACACGTCTCATCTCATTTTGCCATCTTCAGCTCAGAAGACCTGGACAAATTTAATAGTCTGCTATTTGTGTAAGAATGTGGCAGAATACACATATAAGAAATATATATATGGGGCGCCTGGATGGCTCAGTCGGTTGGGCATCTGACTTCGGCTCAGGTCATGATCTCACGGTCCGTGAGTTCGAGCCTTGCATCAGGCTATGTCTGTCAGTTCAGAGCCTGGAGCCTGCTTCGGATTCTGTGTTTCCCTCTTTCTCTGCCCCTCACCCACTCACGCTCTGTCTCTATCAAAAAATGCATAAACATTTAAAAAAATTAAAAAAAGGAAATATATATATGTGTCTGTGTGTGTGTGTGTGTGTGTGTAGGCATACGTATAAAATATGTGTATAATAATAAAAGTGTATAAAATAAAGTGTTGTCATCAGTAGCCTCCAGAGAGGAGACCTGGTAGCAGGGGAAAAAGGATGAGAGGACAGAACTTTTTAACTTTTGAATATTAAACGTTGTGAATGTATCTCTATTTTTTAAAAAAATGCAATTTTTAAAAATGAGCAATAACTAGGTTACAAAACAGCATGATTCCATTTAAAGTAAACTGCATAAGTCAGTCAATGGACTTTTATCATATACAAAGTTTCAAAGATGGAAGGATAGAGTGAATACTGTTATAATTTTCTCTGCCTGCATATTCACATTTTCTAGAATGTACCCACAATTTTATGTAATAAGAAGAAAAATAATTATTTTTAGGGTGAGCAATAATTCTCTGCAGACTCCTTGGCAGTCATGTTGGCAATGACCCCACACAGGTCCCCCCAAAACTAAATAGGCTCCCTATTTTGTTGTACCAGAGGAATCAGCCTCTCTGTAAGACTCTTTCCTCTTAAAGAGTGTGACTAAACCCAACATATCTTAACCCTAACTTCTGCAGGATTAAGAAGTTTTAACTCACTTAGAAGTCTAGCAGCCAAAGACTATCTCCATGACTGCTTACTCAAATTCATGAACATATTTAACAATAGTGGCAATTACGCTGTTAACCACAGTGATACAATTATCACAAGGAAAACCGAATGTAGACATGAGTTTGTATGTCACGTGTCAAGAAGGGTTGGTGAAGGTTTTGCTGGTTTGCAATGAACTGTGAGCTTCCAGTGCTCATCTCCACTACAAGGATCAGTCATTTACTGCTCTTACGTGCCATGGGTTATGTTAGGCACTGGTAATATGAAACTGAATAAGATAGGACCTTGGCCTTCATGACACGTGTGTTTGAGTTGGAGAGGTGGGCAGGCAGGCTCACGTAGCACTAAGTAAAAAAAGTCCATTCCCTTTTACCATCTCTTCTGTATTCTATTTATTGGTCTAAAGGACATTTGGTAATAATAAACTTCTAATTCAAAAGTATAGGTTAAAGGAATTGACATACACATTTCCCCTAGCTTGTATATGTAAAAACTGTCTCATAGATTTTGACATTTGCCTCAAAATTACACACTCTAAGAGAGTTCATGAGGTAAGTTATGGCTCTTGGCAAACAAGTTTTGCAGACATTAAGTATGAACATACAAACACGTCTTTATTATAGAGATTTTTTTTTAAAGATGTAAGTACAGATTTGAGAATTAACAGAAAAAGTGTTACAGGCAAACTGTTTTCAACAGCTTCAAAACAGAAGCGCTTAGGGGAAAAAAATTTCTTACGCTTGAAACAGTGTATGTATATAGATTTTTCCATTCTTACAGGGATCTTTTAAAAGAAAAATGGTCAATGCTTCTGAAATATTTGAAATCAAGACTAGACAGAATCTTATTTCCTGGCTGGCTTAAATTTAAAAAAATACAAATAAATGTAGTATTCTTTTTTAACTCTACTATTCCAAAAGGATAATCAGTGTCACGAGTCCATGTCAATTGCCACCGTGACCTGCTTCTTGCAGTCAGGGTATTATATAACAGTAAACCATCATCATAGCCCAGAGATAAGACTTACATCCAAACGCCTGTATAATTCTGGAATGTCAGCAAATAGAATGAATAGACACACACCCAGCTGTATGACCAGCACAAGGACAAATATATCTGAGGAAATAAGAACACAAGCTATCATTTAGAGAAATTGGAGTATATACGGAGTTTCACATCTATTGACAGACATATTCTAGATTAACACTGATTAAGCTTACTTGATTCCTACATCCAAACACAGCATAATAAATGGAAAGTACTCATTTCTATGCAATGGGTCTCACCTCCACAATTTCTATGCATGTCCTTGAAGCAGATGGAAATTTTCACATGCATGTTGTAAGTTTCAATTAATAAAAGTGGGAAATATAGAGAGAGCAATTTTGACCTAATGTATTTTCAAACAATGCCTTGAAGACAGTTAAGTATCCAAGTCCTTTTAATGCAAATCCCCTGCTTCAAATTCTATTCTGGAAAAAAAAGAGGGCTGTAAATAAACAAATATTTAAATTGCAGTAATGTAGAGGTAAGCATTTGACTGCTTTCTCATCCCAAGAAGGAGAAAGGCAAAATAATTTTCTCTAAATAAACTAATTCTTATGAGGACATTGATCCTTCAACTTATGCTTCTAAATTTTCCCAATTAGGGGTGCCTGGGTGGCTCAGTTGTTAAAGCATCCAACTCTTGATTTCGCCTCAGATCACGATTTCATAGTTCATGGGTTCGAGCCCCACATCAGGCTCTGCATTGACAGCATGGAGCCTGCTTGGGATTCTCTCTCTCGCTCTCTCTCTCTGCTCCTCCAGTGCTCATGCTCTCCCTCTCTCTCTCTCTCTCGAAATAAATAAGTAAAGGTAAAAATAATTAACTAAATAATTAATTAATTAAATGTTCCCAATTTGAGAGGTAGGGATGTATACAAATGAATGTTCCACAGGGTAACCAGGTCACCCACTTCTCCTAACACACACCGCACTCCAGTCCAGAATGTAAGGAGGTAGCATGTACTTTGGCCAAGAGCCTCCACAATTACCATAGCCAGGTTCCTTCAGGCTGGACCCCCTCCCAGGCTGCCAACCACACAATGCCATCTTAACCATTGTCTTCATGGCAGGAGACATGTTCCAACTGAGTGTTGTGACACTTCTCTCTCTCCACCTCCTCCCAGATGAATTCCGACAAGTACTGACACGTGAGGAAATAAATGACTCGTCCCAATTTACAGTGGTGCCATGAAAGGACACCTGGAGACAAACTTCCGGTGAAGGAAAGAGGTAGAGGAAGAAGCCCTAGAATTTAATGCAGCTTTGAGGAAAGGAGCAAAGAATGAGGCTGCCAAATGTGTTTATAGAGCCCTGGAGTATAAAGTCAAGGGCTCCAGATAAGCATCAACTCCGCTGCTGCTCCCCGAGTGACCTGGGCATGTCTGTTCCTTCTGATGACCCATCACTTCTGATCTGGTACAACGCTACTCACAATTTTTATATATGGGCTGCCTAAATGGTTTTCCTTTAGAGAAAATAAGAGCCACGATGATACAGTTGATTGTTCCCAAGAACCATATGGTAGTATTTTCGAAGCTTGTGAAGGCACCGTTACTTCCAATTTTTTCTGGAGCGGTGGGAGAAATGGTTAACTTTGAGATGCTTTCATTTTGCACTGTGCAGGCACTAAAAAAGAAACAAAAAAGGTAATGAACGAAGATGACAGGTCTTTATGGAGCACTGGTAACTACAGGATTCCATGCCCTCAGTGCTTTTGTAATTACCTACACTTTGGGAAAGAATATACTGAGAAATAAGGGGAAAGAAACCAACACAGATAGATCTATATTTTGGATAGATGAATAGATAAAAGATAGATAGATGATAGGTAGATAGATAGATAGATAGACAAGTTATTTATTCAATAATTTGGGTACCCTTCATGTGTAGTAAGGTTATGTGGGAAAAAGATGAGTAAGCCATGAGCTTTTCCTCTTGTGGCTTAAGATCTTTGAATATTGATAAATAGGGTGACCATATAATTTATCATCCAACAGGAGCATATTTGAATGTGAAAGGAAAAGACCAGTAGCATCAGCAAAGCCGGTAGTTGCCAGAGGAGACATGCGTGGAAGGGGTGGGAAAAATAGATAAAGGGGATTCAGAGGTCCAAACTTCCAGTTATAAAATGAATGTTATGAGGATGCAAATTACAGCATAGGAGCTGTAATCAAAAATAGCATATTAATATATGGTGACAGATGGGCACCACATATCATGGTAAGCAAGGAATGGTGTATAGAATGGTCGAATTGATAACTTGTTATTAATGTAACATTGTATGCCAAATATACTTCAACGATTAATTAATTTAAAAAATTTCACTGGGATATCAGGCTCAAACTGGGGCTGCCTGGGCAAATTATAACGCATGGTCACCCTAGGTGTAAAAGAAGGTCATGGATCATTATCACACAAGACAGGCAAAAGTAAGTGCCAATGGATAATATCCTCCCTCAAACTGTGCTACAGAGGAGAGAAGATCACTGGAAAATTCCCCAAGGGACTTGAAAGAAAGCCAACGCCTCCAGAAGAATGAAGAACCCTTTGCTTCTTGTCATAAGGGCCAGACCGTGTTTGATGGAAATTAGGATGTGAGAAGCTGGCATCAGAGCTGTGATAGTACCTGTGCATCTCCATGGAATACCAAGGCTGCCTCTGAACCAGAATGAAGCCCACAATGTGCATGGCTAAGCTGAGAAGAATGTTGAGAATCACAGAGAGCAGCAGAGGTGGGGAGATCAGCCGTCCTGCAGGCCTGAAGGGCACCAGCTTGGGGTAGGCACCATTCAAATTCACTACAAAATAAATTCAAGTGTTATGTTTGTGAGAGAAGGAAAATACTGTATTCTTCATCAGAAGAACAGTGCAAATTCTTGGGCCCACACAGCCAAGGAAACTGACAAACTGGAGTACATCAGGGTTTTGAGGGAACAAAATACAATGAATGGCTTCAAACTCAAGTCATAGGAGCAATTCTTAAGGGAGAAGACAAAAACAATCATGAAATGCTTTCGGTTTTGGCTATTTTTTTTAATATATGAAATTTATTGTCAAATTGGTTTCCATACAACACCCAGTGCTCATCCCAAAAGATGCCCTCTTCAATACCCATCACCTACCCTCCCCTCCGTCCCACGCCCCATCAACCCTCAGTTTGTTCTCAGTCTTTAAGAGTCTCTTATACTTTGGCTCTCTCCCACTCTAACCTCTTTTTTTTTTTCCTTCCCCTCCCCCATGGGTTTCTGTTAAGTTTCTCAGGATCCACATGAGAGTGAAAGCATATGGTATCTGTCTTTCTCTGTATGGCTTATTTCACTTAGCATCACACTCTCCAGTTCCATCCACGTTGCTACAAAGGGCCATATTTCATTCTTTCTCACTGCCACGGCACTCTCAACAATAGCCAAATTGTGGGAAAAGCCTAAATGTCCATCAACTGATAAATGGATAAAGAAATTGTGGTTCAGTTTTGCCTATTAAATAGGCAAAGTCCATCAAATTATAGGTGAGGGCATGATGATAACGTACACTCTTATACACTGCTTCTGGAAACGTACACTGACACAAACCTTCTGCAGGGCAATTTGGCAATAAATATGAAAACACCGGAAAATGTTCATAATATTTGACATGGTTATTCCATTTCTGGAAATTTGTCTTAAGCTAACTAAAAATATCAGAGATGTAGAAAGATGTTCTTTAGTGCATCACTTACAGTAAACTATGGTACATCTACATAATGAAACAACAGGCAGTCGCTAAAAAGCAATGCTTTAAAATATTCAGTGACAATGGGACACCTGGGTGACTCAGTTGGTTAAGCATCTGACTCTTGATTTCGGGTCAGGTCATGATCTCGTGGTTCGTGAGTTCGAGCCCCGCCTTGGTCTCTGCACTGACGGCGTGGAGCTTGCTTGGGATTTGTTCTCTCTCTGTCCCTCCCCTGCTCACTCTCTCATTCTCAGATAAATAAACTTAAGTAAAATAAATTAAATAAACTTAAAAAAATATTCAATGACAAAATGAGAAGTGACATCGGAAAAAATGGCAGAGCAGACAGCCCTAAGTTCCCATCCTTCCACAGAAACATTGAAAAACAAGCAGAAACTATCAAAACTAACTTTGTCAGAACTCTGAACAACAAAGGTTTACAGCAGTCAAACATGCTGAATCAAGAAAAAGGCAACTTAAAAATGGTGGGAAAGCTTTGTGACATCTGTACTTGCCGTTGCCCTACCCCTCCTCAGCTCAGTGGCAATCTCAAAGTCAGTCATTGGCCCTCCCAGTGGAGGACTCTGGTCTCTGGTCACAGAGAGGAAGAGCAAACTGCATCCATTGGGTATGTCCGTTCTAACCTGTCTGGGGGTACCTGAAGGACTGGTGCAAGGCGCTCATCTCTGTTTCACCTAATGCAAGACTGAACTCAGGGCAGCAGCATCCACTGCTTGAAAACAACTGTAAGGCTCACCAACTACCCACAATCACCTGGGGCAAAAGATGGCAGTTGAGACATAAAATAATAGCTATGATAAAGAAAAGCTAAAGAACATTTCTTTGGAAAATTATGGCTTTCAAAAACATATGTGTATTTTGGGGACTATAGAAAACCATGCACACACCTAAGGCAAGTTACCCACTCAGGAAAGACTGGAACAGCCCCTCAGTTTTGAGCTCTGGATGATCTCTGCACTCAGCACAAGCCTGGCTGAGTGTTGAAGGGCTCCAGCACAGAACAAATGTGCAAAGACTGGGAGAGGTTGTTCTTTGTTCATGGTTTTACACTCATGGAAGTCAAGAAAATCTCTGTCAAAAACACTAGCCAAACAAAAGCTAAAGGAACAGAGATTTCATTGACCATACATGGCAACTGATACAGTCTGCAAAAAATAGTTTATGAAAGTCACCAAACAAACGGACTATGACAGCCTTCAAAAACTAGCAGAACAAAAGCCGTCAAATCCTGGGGAAGGGGGATTTCCAGAGTTATCTGGATTTCCAGAGTTACGACATTATAATATTCAGCAGAACAAAATAAGTTGACAGAAGTAACCTCTGAGGACACCCAGACATTGGACTTACTAGACAAAGACTTTGATTATTTTTTTCTAAATCCCAGCTTTTTTTAAAATTTATTTTTTAAATTTACATCCAAGTTAGTTAGCATATAGTGCAACAATGATTTCAGGAGTAGATTGCTTAATGCCCCTTACCCATTTAGCCCATCCCCCCTCCCATAACCCCTCCTGTAACCCTCTGTTCTCCATATTTAAGAGTCTCTTATGTTTTGTCCCCCTCCCTGTTTTTATATTATTTTTGCTACCCTTCCCTTATGTCCATCTGTTTTGTATCTTAAAGTCCTCATATGAGTGAAGTCATATGATATGTTAGACAAAGACTTTAAAACAACTGTTTCAGGGGCGCCTGGGTGGCTCAGTCAGTAAAGCGTCTGACTTCAGCTCAGGTCATGATCTCGTGGTTTGTGAGTTCGAGCCCCACGTTGGGCTCTGTGCTGACAGCTCAGAGCCTGGAGCCTGTTTCGGATTCTGTGTCTCCCCCTCTCTCTGCCCCTCCCACGCTCATGCTCTGTCTCTGTCTCTCAATAATAAATAAATGTTAAAAAAAATTTATAAAACAACTCTCTTTTTTTTTTAATGTTTCTATTTATTTTTGAGACAGAGAGAGTCAGAGCATGAGCAGGAGAGGGGCAGAGAGAGGGGGAGACACAGAATCTGAAGCGGGCTCCAGGCTCTGAGCTGTCAGCACAGAGCCCGACCTGGGGCTCGAACCCACAAACCATGAGATCGTGACCTGAGCCAAAGTCGGACGTTCGACTGACTGAGCCACCCAGGTGCCCCTAAAACAACTCTTTCAAATATGCTCAAAGAAATTAGGAAACAATGTATGAACAAAATGAAAATGTCAATAAAAAGACAGAAAATATGAAAAGGAGCCAAAAGAAATTCTTTCTAAAGAATCTTTTTTATAATCTCTACCTCTTCATTGACATTCTTTCTTTTGTCCAGTAAAAGTAACTATTTGAGTGGCGCCTGGGTAGTTCAGTTGGTTAAGCATCTGACTTTGGCTCAGATCATGATCTCACAGTCTGTGAGTTCAACATCTGTGCTGACAGCTCAGAGCCTGGAACTTGTTTCAGATTCTGTGTCTCCCTCTCTCTGGCCCTCCTTCACTCGTGCTTTGTCTCTCTTTCTCTCTCTCAAAAATAAATAAAAATAAAAAAATAAAAACATTTTAAAAAAGTAACTATTTGAGCAAATATAAAAGGCTGTAGGGGCACCTGGGTGGCTCAGTCGGTTAAGCATCCAACTTGGGCACAGGTCATGATCTTGCAGTTCATGGTTTCAAGCCCCACATTGGGCTCTGCACTGACAGAACAACGGAGAGCTATTACTTAATGAGTACAGAGTTTCTGTTTGGGGAGATGTAAAAATTTTGTAAGTAAAGAGTGGCAATGATTGCACAAAACTGTGAATGTAATTAATGCCCCTGAACTATATGTTTAAAAATGGTGAAAATGGCACATTTTATGTTATGTATATTTTACCACAATAAAAAAGAATTAAAATATTTAATGACATGAACATTTATGACAAAGTTAAATGAAGAAAATGTACGCACAACTATATACAGAACATAATTCAAATTTCTTCATCTATATACATACAGAATGCTTTAATTTGTTAGTTCCGAATGGTAGGATAAAGATGGATTTTTTCCTTTGTTATATCTTGCAATGTTTTCCATCTTGTTTTATAATGAATATATATTAGTAACCATAAGAACAAAAAATAATCAAGTTATTTATCAAAATATAGAGGAAAACCTGGAGATGCTTGTTACTAAACAGAGAACAATTAGAGCAGAAATGAGGGCTGTTTTCAAAAATGTGGAAGAAAGACTGATCTAGGGAGAAAACATAGATGCCTCTTTGCCACCCTAAATCGCAGAGCTGGGATGGGTGCAAGTTACATAGAGATAGGCTTGGCTTCATAAGAAGAATTCTGTTAATTCTTTCCAGAGACTTGAGTGTTCTTTCCAGAGGGTGTTCTTTCGAGAGATTTGAGCCCCTTGGATACACCTGACACTGTCAGAATTACAGGGAACACAGCAGTAGTCAAGATAGACAAGGTGCTGTTCTCACAACGCACACACTCTGGGAGAGGGGAGGCAGGAAGACGCAAATAAAAACACAGATAAAATCATAACTGCAGATTGTGAAGGGCACCCCCCCCCCCCACACACACACAAATAGAGCACAATTGTGCTTTCTGCCTCCACTGCCACCTTGGTGCCCATGAAAAAGTTTCTGGTGAAAGGGGGCAAAAAAAAAAAAAAAAAAAAGAAAACGGAAGAAGCAGCAAGTTATGAAGTTTGCCCTTGACTGCACCCACCCTGGAGAAGAGGGAATCATGGAGGCTGCCAATTTTGAGCAGTTTGTTCAAGAGAGAATCAAAATGAATGGAAAATCTGGGAATCTCAGTTGGAGGGGCTCTAACCACTGAAAGGAACAAAAACAAGATTACAGTAACTTCTGAGGTGCTTTTTCCAAATGGTGTTCGAAATAACTCACCAAAAAAATATTTGAAGGGGGCACCTGAGTGGCTCAGTTGGTTAAGCATACAACTTAGGCTCAGGCCATGATCTCATGGTTCCTGGGTTTGAGCCCCACATGGGGCTCTGCACTGAAGGTGTGGAGCCTGCTTGGGATTGTTTCTCTCTCCCTCTCTCTCCGCCTCTTCCCCACTTGTGCATGTTCTCTCTCTCTCTCTCTCCCCCCGCTCTCAAAATAAAGAAATAAACCTAAAAAATATGTCTGAAGAATAATCCCTGTGATTCATTGCTAGTAGTTGCTAACAGCAAAGAGAGTTACAAACTGTGTTACTTCCGGATTAACCAGGATGAGAAAGAGGAGGAAGAGGTGGATTAAAACTCATTTATCTGGAACATTTTGTATGAATTCTTGAATAAAACTTGGGAACTAAAAAAAAAAAAATAGAGCACAATTGTGTAATAGAGAAAAATTGGCTTGGTGACTACTTAAAGTGAACTTCCTGAGGTGGTGACATTTGAGCTAAGATCTGAATAAGAAAAAACCAAAGCCATATAAAGATGGAAAAGGAGAGTGTTTTAGGCAAAGAAAAGAGCAAAAACAAAGGTACTGCGGTGATCACAAGCTTGACAACGCTCAAGTGACAAGAAGACCCTGGTGCCTGAGATAAGAATGTAACAATGTGGTTGTAAGTGAAGCAGAAGCAGGCATGGGCTAGAGCATTTTAAGCAAGTAGGTGACAATAAAATTTACTTTTCAAAATTAACACTCTTACTGCTCTTTGAAAGGTAAATGGGGAGGAGGGGAAGCAAGATGAATTGTGAGGCTGTTGTGGGAATCCGTAAGGGAGGTGACATGGCTCTGTGTCAGGGGGTACAGAGCTCCAGAAAGCAGAGCCAACAGGAGCTCCATCCAAAGGGATGTGAAGGATAAAGAAAAGAGAAACCAAGGATGGCTCCAGGTCTTTGAACAACCAGGTTGTTTTACCAGAATGCAAGGAAAGGAAATATTTTTCCCTTTCACTGATGTGTTCTAAGTGCCTATTATGGTAAGTAGTACAAATTAGGCACTCAATAAATAGCTAATAATTTTGTTGAATACCAGATCTGGTAGAAGATAAGAAAATATATTTATATGCTGATCCAGCAGACCAGAGGAAAGTTGATGACAGTGAAGAAGGACATTATAACAGAAACAAAATCCCCAAGAAGGTAGGAAGAGGTAGGATTAAACGTTTAAGTGGAGCTGTTGGCATTTATATGTAACAGAGAGGAAAGCAGAGAATATGGTGGATGGTGGGGAGTGGATGGGTTGGGGTGAAAGCCTACAGCAGGGAAATTGGGAAGACGATTCATGTTAATCAAGAGGTGGAAATGGGAGTGGCCTAATGGCAAGATTATCTTTAATCTTCATTCAAAATCCCCAAAGGCTAGGATTTAAAGATCTAAACGGGGCACCGGGATGGCTCAGTTGGTTAAGTGTCCAACTCGAGATTTCAACTCAGGTCATGATCTCACAGTTCATGAGATTGAGCCCTGTCAGCACTGACAGCATGGAGCCTGCTTGGGATCCTCTCTCTCCCTCTCTGTTCCTTCCCTACTTGCGCTCTCTCTCTCTCTCTCTCTCAAAGTAAATAAGTAAACTAAAAAAAAAAAAAAAAAAAAAAGATCTAAAGCATAAAAGCTATCCAGCCTCTATAAACTGGGCATATATTAACTGTAATTACACCTGAAAGCACACTGAAGACAGCATTCCTGATTTTCAAAGTGCACTTGAGAAACTGAACAAGAAGACCATGGGAGAAGGGAAGAGGGAAACGATAGTTACAAACAGAGAGGAAGGGAGGCAAACCACAAGAGACTCTTAAATACAGAGATCAAACTGAGGGTAGTGGGGGGAAGGAGTGGTGGACAGAGGGGAAAATGGGTGATGGGCATTGAGGAGGGTCCTTGCTGGGATGAGCACTGGGTGTTGTATGTAAGCAATGAACCACAGGAATCTACCCCAAAACCAAGAGCACATTGCACACACTGTATGTTAGCCAAATTGACAATAAATTATATTTAAAAAAAATGAAAAGCAATAAATTATCCCAAAATATAAATAAATAAATAAATAAATAAATAAGTTTAGTGACCATTATGGAAGCCCTGTATTTTGTGGAAAACAGAAAAATAACTAGCCAGCTTTTCCATGGCTAATACTTTTATTTCAATCCAAGACTCACAAATGGGGCTCCTATTTCCTCTTTCCCTCTCTGAATAGACTTTTGGGCATAAGTCCCATATCCCTGAGGCTGCAACTGGTGTCCCTCCTAGTGGACCAGCCCTTCTGGAAGAGCCAAGAGAGTTTCAAAAATGTCTTACTTGTTACACCAATAAGAGTTGTGATGGCCAGATCCTGGAACAGAAACTGGTAATTTGAAAGGCTGTTTGTCTCCTGAAAAGAAAAAGGAAAGCAGGTCAAAAATGTTGTGACCCTCTGGATGAAGTCTGACATCAGTTGCATTCATTTTTGTTCCTGCAACATGGGATTTTACAAGAAGAAGGTGTGGCCAGGGTCCTGTTTGTGTTGGTAGAAGTACCAAAGATAAGGCTGTGAAACCCTCTCCAACCAGGAGGCCACCTTTGTGTGCTTTCTAGGCTGGGTCCTTTGTACATCAACATCCTCCTGTTGAGGGAGATGTCTTACTCTACTAGATCCATCTCTGATCTCTTTTCTACCTGCTAGCAGAAAGTCAGGGTTTGGTCTGGCACAACAAGACAGTGAGTTCCCAGTAGTAACAAGAGACAAATGTGTGGTGATCTTACCCAAATTTTACCAGTGGAAAAAGAATAATTGAACCTACTATTTGCAGTGTTGGGTGTTATTAGCAAGTCCTGATAAGGCATCCTTGATATTCTTGGGGGGGAAAAAGGTTAAGATCTTACTGATTTCAAGTAACTTGCTTCCTTGCCCCCGTTTTAGTGGAAAGGAGATCAAGATGACCCAAGTTCAACTCTAGTTTGTAGCATGAGTTGTTGGGATTCCAAAATAGGACCAAATTTCTGTGCACAGCCTCTCCTTCTCCATCTCATTCATTGTGAGTGGGAAAAGACATAAGCAATCTGAAAATAACAAAACTAAAACCTTCAGCCCAGAAGCAAGAGGGCAGGACATAGAGATGAATCTAACGAATCATCATCAGGCTGCTTATACTTGCTCATGAGAGTCGACTGCAAAGTTTTCAGGGATTTTTTTTTTTTTTTGAACTGGCTGTTAAACACAGCCATTGTAGAACCTGAAATTATACAAATCTACCATTAAATACATTATGCTAAAACAAAGCTAATAAATACCCCCAATCCAGCACTTCCTAATCCTTTTCCTACATTGTGCTGTTATCTATGTTCTTTAAGATATTTACAAGTCTTCTATCTCGGGGGTGCAAGTACTACATAATGACATGCTATGTGCACATCTCTTCCCAACTCCATGCTCAGTGACGTCAGGCAGGCAGCTCGAAACCAGCCATGGTGGGCATATTTACACCATGGAAATCAGCAAACATGAATAACCAGGGCTTGCTGTCCCAGGGAGAGCGGCTCTGAAACATTTACCAGCTCCCCAGTCCCAGATCATCTCGCTACTGAATGGTACGCTCGGGTAGAGTCACACTGGAACAGAGAAGATGGAGACCTCGTCCAAGCAGCCAGAAGCAACTGCGAGAAAGTGCTATGCCTTGATCGTCAGCTACTGCTACAACACAAAATGTCTCTGTCAGAGAGTCAGAGAATTGACACCTTCAGCTTCTCCCGTGTGCATCTATTTCTGATTTACTTTCACCATAAAGGTAGTTTCAGAGGGGCCCTTGGCCCTCCAAGCTCCCCCACGTGCACTCTTCCTCAAGAGGCACTGCAGGTTGGGAGGATGCAACTCCTTGTTTCAGTTCTAACCAAGAGCTCGGGTCACCAGTCATACCCAGTAGAGCAGCAGAACACCAACATACTGGATCATGCTGTACAGTGCCATGTACTTGAACATGCAAAATGAGGTAACGAGAGCGGCACGTCCTTCCCTGTGTAAGCAAAGAAAGGACAGAGTAAGGAGATGGAAAGAAAGGTCAGTGACTCTGTTGTTCAGCTGAGCTTAGAAACACTCCAAAGCCTGATTATTCAACAGTTTGTCTGACAGACTGGACAGCCTCGAGCCAGAGGGAGCTGCCTGTCAGTATGCTAAACGACTAGACTTTCAGGAAAGACCAATTGCGGGCCCAGCTCCCCAGCCTTGGTCCAGTTCGGGAGCCCAGAGTGCATGGTAGCCTCGTGCTCTCTGTGGGCATCATGTCAGAGCGGAGTCAGAGGACCTGGGGATGCGTCCTAGAGCTCGTACCTACTCACAAGTGTAATTTGGAAGGTCATTTCCTTCTGTCAGTCACAGTTTCTTCATCTGTAAACTGAGGAATTTAAATAAGATTGCAGGCTTGGGGGCTATTTTCATGAAGGTGTTTCATTTCATTCCAATCATTTGGCCATCTCCGCTTTTTCTAAAACGGCACTGAAACAGTGTCTATGCTCAAATACACCATATATCGAATTTAAATAGACTGAAAACAACGAACGTGTTTGTTTCCGTTACTGTTGGTGGACTTTGAGTAAAATGGTATATATTTAAAGCATAAAATAGATTATTTATGAGATGCCACTTTTATCACTTTCATTGGAGAGAAAAGAGTTTAAATTTGCTTCTGGTCATAATGTTTTCCTGGGATTCCAAAGCCTGATTTCAGAGCGGGCTTTTCCCTGTACTGGGGCTCAGCTGCTGTCATTTGCTCTACCAGAAGGTAGTTTCTCGTCATCTCTCACCTCCTTAGAAAGGGTTTTCGCATGCCACACACCTGCAGCAGCCAATTCCACCTCCCCAGCCGCCTTCTTACTTTTCCCATTACCCTTGATTTATCTGTGTATGTGTTTATTGCCTGACTTCTCCACCAGAAGAAAGCTTTATGAGGTCAAGGAATGCGTGGTTTACTTGCTTCTGGGTCTCCAGCGTCTCCACCAGTTCCTGGCACTAAGTGCCTGCTCTATAAACATTTGTCACACACATAAATTTTTAAAAATTTGGGAAGAGCCAGCGAAATCATCATTTTAATGTGGTGGGTGGGAATAGTATGACATTTGTAGAGACAACATTTAAATAGCATCAGTTCTAACATAATTTCTAATCCTATATGGCTGTGTGAGCTTGGGAACCTCAGTTAAGTTCTCTAAACCTCCATTTCTTTATTTGTAAAAGGAAACAGTGACCACTCCGACATCTCCAGGCTGTTTGGAAGTATAAGATAATGGGTATTAAAGCACTTCACAAGCTGTAAATACATGCTAGTTATAATCACCCAAAGCGGCCACAGTGCTAACCATCTCTATCATCCCAATAAAATACAGCAGAAGTACATTTTCTGGGAGGCACAGATAAAGCACCAAGGGAGATTTTAGTAGAAGCAGCAAAGATGAGTTAATATTTTGAAAACTGGGCATGGGAAGGATATTCCAAAGAAGCATAAAGAGGCAAGAGGAAAAGAGGGCAATCGGGGAAGGGAAAGTTTGTCTCTATCCCCCATTATAAAGCACCTATGGAGATATATGTAAAAATAACAAGATCAACACTTTCAAAGCAGTTACCACTTCCAGATTCCAGGGGTGCCTGGGTGACTCAGTGGGTTAAGCTTCTGACTCTTGATTTAAGCTCAGGTCATGATCTCACAGTTTGTGAGTTCAAGCCATGAGTCAGGCTCCGTTTTGCTCATGGAGGCTGCTTGGGATTCTCTCTCTCCCCCTCTCTCTGCCCCTCTCCTGCTTCTGCCCCCTCCCCTGCTCATGCTCTCTCTCTCTCTCTCTCTCTCTCAAAATAAATAAACAAACTTTAAAATTAAAAAAAAAGTTCCAGATTCCAATTTTCTAAAAATAACCTATTGAGTGGTTTTCATTATGCCACTACTCTCCCACAGTTATTTTTAACTGCTGGTAAGTCCACTCAGGAGTAGAATGGCTGACTGCATTGTCCTGCAAAGCACCCACCCCACCAGGGACACAAAATTTCCCTGTTGTTTCCCTGGCCGAACAATGGGATCTGAACTTACAAGTCAAGAGAGATTAAAACAGTGCTGGTGGAAAGCGTCTACTTACTTGATAAGGTGAGGTACACACTCAATGTTTGGAGTTTTAGAAGTGAAAGGTGAGGCCACAGATGCCTCCTGTTCTGATAAAGAGATGCCCACGTGAGCCATTTTCAAAGCCTGAAAGCAAAGAGTCAGCTTACTCTGCTTGCACACTCACAGATGTCTCTCCTGAGGCCACACGGGAAAAGCCTGTCAAGCGAGCTACAGGATGGCCCGTGGACCCAAGCACGAGCCAGGAGGGGACCAGAATTCGTTCTGCCTATTGCATAACAAAGAGACGGCACTGGGACATCTGGCCAAAGAAGTCAGTATACTGATCACTGAGTCATTGTGCGGCCTTGGTCAAAACCCTCCCAAACCCTCCACATCAGTTCCTCCATCAAGAAGAATGGAGATAAGTGTCTCCCAGGGATATTATGTCTAAAGGACTCCAGGCAAGTGCAATTAAGTGTAAGTCCTGGTGTGTCCTGGTGTGATCATGGCCCCACACACCGGCAGCTACTTACCCCGCAGTCATTGGCTCCATCACCGCACATACCTACAAAGTAACTAAAAGGGAGCCATGTCAATTGGAGGGGAAATCAAAGCAATTTTAACTGCTAATTTCTCTAATTAAAAAAATAATAAAATGAACTTCGTTACTTAGGGGACACTCTGATTCTTTATTTTTAAGGGAGTTTTCTGAAGGGTCCAGTTTGACTAAAAGTAAAGTGTGACTCAGCAGCTCCCCGATGGATTAGGAAAGCCAGCACACCATCCTGACTCCAAGCATTTCAGGGAGACCCTGTACTTCACTGCTTAGAAAGCAGCTTTGTTGGCTGTAAAATGGGACGTTCACAATTTTATGACATAACACCATGGCACAGTGGAGAGGGCACCAGATTTGAAGCCAGATCAAGATCTTTGACCTGATCACTTGACCATTTTGGCCATTATTTTTCTCTCCTACAAAGTGTTGTGAGTATTCAGTGAGATGCTGTAGGGAAAAGTGTCTTCTGATTTCTAAAACAATAAACGAAAATTACTTGGTGCTGTAAATAGTAACAGGGCAGGAAATTTGCCATTTTAGCAGTCACTCGACTAACAAATGCCCAGACGTTGAAGAAAGAAAATATATTCCTGCGTCAGGATCGCTCTTTGAGGGTGAGTGCATCCTGCTGGCTTTAATTCTTGACAAAGATTGTGGATAGTGTGCTTTTTAAGGTAGGAGTGCTCTGACAGTATTTATAGGATTTGCTGTACTTGTCTTCCACACTGTCCTATGAAGGCAACTAGTTTACTATTTAGGTTTTCAACCAAGTTAAGAAGACAGGACTTTCTGAATCAAGAAGCTTGCCTAGTGACTAAATCAGGGGGGATGAAGTGGGAGTGAAAAAGATTAGGAGTCATGTCTATATGGTCCAGCACCAGAAATGAAGAAAACTTACAGGACTCCATGGGTTCTGTTACAGGAAATAAAGGGTCTCAAATGATGGGCACTTTATTTGAACTGCCTATTCTCTAATGGAGACCCTTTGTGTTAAAAGAGAAGTATTATTCTGATTCAGGACAGAGAAGATACTTTGCCATACAAATATTTCAGTATTTTTAAGGTTATGTGAATCCCTTGCCATACGAATCTCCTTATATCACAGCTGTGATGATAATTTATAATGTCTAAATTCTCATTGTACCTTCAGGAGCTGAACTCAAACTATCCTTCCAGGTTCATTTCTCACCACACACTTTCACGTCCCATATGTTCTAGTCCAGTGGTTCTCAACTCTGGGTGCAAAATTGACTCATTTGAGGGACGCTGAAAAAACACTGATGTCCAAGCCTCACATGAGCAACTGAATTAGAATATCTGGACAGTGGGGTCCTGGGATTGTTATTTTTTCAAAGCTCCCAGGGTGACTGTCATAGGCAGTTAGGTTCAGAACCACTGCCTTAGGGGACTTCTTGTACCTCTTACACTCTCCCTGACTGTCATGCTCCAGGCACTTCATACCACCTGAATTGGTAAAGAACCTACTCCAGTTTCTGAAATTCTTCCACCAGACTGGATTTCTGCCCAGGAGACATTCTTGCAAAGATTGTTCCATTTATCAGTATCTGTAAGGAACCCAAGAGAAACTTTATATCACGTCAGTTGGTCATACATGAGATAATTGATAATACTTAGAACGCTGACTGGAAAATAACATCCATGAATGGCAAAACACAATTTGTTTCCAAAAAATCTTTTTTATTTTTTTTAATTTTAAGACATTGAGACCTTGGTCATCAAGTAAGCGACCAAGGAGGCCAAAAATCAGTCAAGATGACTGCTTAATAAAAATATTGGATGAAAATGATGACCTTCAGATATTTAGCTGAACTGCCATCAAGAAGGTGGTCAAAAAGTCCTGAGCTTAATGGAATCTTCAACCATAAAGTATGAGAAATTGCAAGATATCAAGAGGTCAGCATCCTAGGGAAAGGAAAGGAGGCAACAGCTTCTCAGAAAATTGTTCAGAACGAGCAGAAAAAACAGCCTCATGATGAAATAGTGACAATTAGTGGTCTTTGATTTAACCATGCCATCTGGGCTTGACCAATTGTGGAGCTCAGCTGATATCCCAAGTCTAATTTTGGCTATGGAACATTGGTGGTCTGGAGATATAATAAATCTATACCAGCTCCATCCACCTGAGCTTTATTCTACAGAGTCTGAATTCTTCTGTTAGATCTCTGTGCTCCTTGCTCTTCTTGAAAGTCACTCAGCTTAATGTTTGATCAGCCTCTACGTCTTTAATCTTTTTGTCTTAAACAGTGCCTAAGATGATAAGCAATTGAATACAAATAACTGATCTTTGGATTACACTAGACACAATCTTTCTCTAGTTTGTCCACCTGTTATGTATATAACTTACCTGCCCCTGCTATGAGTTTATTCTTCATCAGAAAATTGATAACTTTGACCCTTTCTTGTGTAGACTCTCTATCAAAAACCTAACAGAATTCCTTTCTTGGGCTGCTTTCCTCTATAATTGGTGGATTTCCCCTTCACCGTTAGACCCCTCACCATGGCCGTATGAAGACAGCCACCCAAAAGCAATCCTTGTGACTTGAGAAGCTCCTAATACTTTATTTCTCTAGATGGTGAGAAATGGGCTAATCAAATTTACTAATTTTAAACTTATCTAGAAATGAGACAACAAAAATGTTTTTGCCCCTTTATGACATATTCAATAGGTATTTCTTACCTACTTAAAAGTTTGAAATTACTTATGAACATGCTCTGTAAGTGACTTCATTGGCATCTTTACTGGGAGACTGATACCCTCTTAGAACTTACCTTTGGGAGTAGGCTGCTGAAATGTTGACTTATAACCTGAAAGGATTTTCCACTTAAGGCAAAATGGTAACTTCCCTCTCTGCCATGATCAGAGACTTCTTCCTTGATATTAATGTAATTATCCTGCAAAAGCAAAACACAAGTTATTTTAGACACTTGATAGAGTGGTAAAGGACCACAAGTATATCAGAGAGAGGCAGTGACGACTGGCCTCTCTCTTTAAGAGAGACTGGGGTCTCTCTTTAAGAGTCACACTCCAGCACCAATTCCTCAGAGAAACACTTTGTCTTTGCTGGATCAATCTTTGCACATCACAGCCTCTAGTGAATAGGAGAATAACACTCCTGTCCTGTTCTCATCCTGATTTGATCTTGGTGAGTCCCAGAGAAGAGCACATTTCACACATTTCAAGTGTAAAATACAAAGCACTACACCTTAACAAATCTCTCCCTGAAGTGAGAACTTACCATTTTTTTTTTCTTACAGAATTGATATTGTTCCACAAGGACACAATAGAGATAGGATACTGAATGATTGGGAATACATGGATAAAACTTTTTTTTCCCAGCCCAAAGACATAGTCTAATTTTCCAATGTGCACAGCAGTTTCTCTCCCAGGGACTAAATCTCCTTAGGACCCAGTGGGATGGTTAGCAAGCAAGAGGAGGATGAGAAATTCGATTCACAGTCCCCCTTACTACATTTTTTCTCCCATAGGGCCAACAACATTATTACACTTAAAATAATGGATCCTTTCCAGGACCCACGACGGCACTATACATTAAAGCTCAGTAGGAACAGTATGAGAAATGGATATGAGTTCTTCGAACTGCATATGTGTTAGACATTTGGGGAAATATGTTGACCCGAGGTCACCTGTACATCTCTGCCAGTCAAAGCTGCTCAGAAGCCAACACTATGAGTCAAGTTAGATAAGTCTGTTTTTAGGTGTACCTGATTGCTGTATGCCATGGACTTCTCTTCTACTAATTTCCAAGATATAGATGCTGATGAGGACCCAGTGATTTCATTCGCTTCAATCAGAATGACTTGTTGGCTTTCAGAAACCATTCCAGACTTTCTGGCCACTGTTATTGCGGTCTGAAGATTGTCACCTATAAGAAAGGAAGGGTATAGCAAGGTGAGGTTGAAAAGATAGAACCAATTCATGCAGGGCCTGGAAAACTAGGGTAAGGAGTCCAGAATTTATTTTAGGTGTGAAAAGAAATAATTTCTAAGTCTCTCTCATGCTGATTCTCCATGAATCCATGATCCCTTTCGTGATTCTTATTGCTTTTTATCTGGTTACTCATAACCCACCAGTTTTTCCAGAGAATGGAAAGAAAAAACAAAAAGGCAAAATTCAAATCTATTTCCATCATTTTTCAGCTTGGTAAACATTTATCAAAACCCTACTGATTTAATATAGTACCAGGTGGTTCCACTTTCAGCCAAATGGGAATAAGACCGCTAAAATCGATCTCTCCCACGGATTACAATGGGAAACTATGGGAAAAATACAAAAAGCAACTATCTGAGGACTTTGAAAACTAAACAAAAGCAGGTAGAATGTGGAAGGGAGTCAAATTTGGAGAAATAATCTACAAGGTGGTGATATTCTTGGTTTTATTTTTTTCTCTCACATGCGTGACCTGAGTGTGAACCCCAGTCCCAGCGCTGTGAAGGATGCTAAATACAACTCCAAAAGAAACTTAGTCTTTCTGACCAGAGAAACTAGAAAAAGAAAAAGCTTGAAGGCTGAAGAACTATGGGGCAGACCCTGGAAAGGAGACAGCTAGACAACCAGACTAACTTACTGGGTGAACTCAACCCAGAGCTGTGAATGTGCAGAACAAACCCAGGGAAGGAGAGTAGAAGCCTCAAGAATTGAACTATGATATGAATCACCTCCCATGTCCTAGAGTTTTGCTTGCTCAAACGAACAAAAATCACCCTCACCATTCTCCAGGGGATTTTAACAAGATCCGAAATCTCACACTGTAATATTTTAAATGTTCAAGAAAGTCAACATACAAAACACCTGGAAAATGTGGTCAATTCTCAAGAAAAGAAAAGACAATCAACCATTGCTTGTACCAGGATGAGCCAGATGCTAGAATTACCAATGTTCTTAAAGCAGCTGTTATAAGCTTCCTCCATGAGGTAAAGGTTACCACTCTTAAAATAAATGACAAGATAGAAGTTCTTAAGAGAAAAAAATATATATATGCTCTATAAATAAGAACCAAATGACTGCTTTAGAATTGAACAATATAATAACTGAAATAAAAAATTCCCTGGATGCTCTCAAAAGCCGAATAGAGGTGACAGGAGAAGGAGGCAGTGAATTTGGAGATAGGTAAGTAGAAATTATACAATCTGAAAAACGGAGAGAAAATTAAAAAAACAAAAGAGCAGAGACTGGAGAATGACAACAGTCATGTGATTAGAGTCCAGGAAGGAAAGGAGAAAGGAATCAAAACAGGAAAAAATATTTTGAAGACATAAAGCAGATAAGTTCCCAGATACGGTAAAAGATTTAAATTCATAGATTTAAGAAGCCCAGCGAATCCCAGTAAGATAAACTCAATGAGAACCATACCCAGAAACATTACAATCAAACTTCTAAAAACAAAGATAAAGAAAATACCTTAGAAACGGCAAGAGAAAATAATACATTATATATTAGGGAACGATTATTCAAATTATTACAGATTTGTCATCAAAAAATATGGAGGCAAAATGACAGTGAAATATCTTTGAAGTGCTGAAGAAAGAACTGTGAAGCTTTGAAAGTACCCTTCAGAAAGGAAGGAGAGATAAGACATTCTTAGAGGAAGGGAAACTAAGATAATTTGTTGCTAGCAGACATACTCAAACAGAAATGCTAACAGTTCTTTAGGCTGAAAGGAAAGGACACCAGAGGGAAACTTCTAACATTAGGAATAAAAACATAGCAACAGAAATAATGAAGATCTGGGTAAATATAAAAGTCTATTTTTCTTCCATTTGTGTGTAACTCGTGCCTATTGAAAGTGAAAACCTTAACATGGTATGGTGGGGTTTTCATTGTCATATACGCGACAACCATAACATAAAGGAGAGAAGGCAAAGGACGTTCATGGTTGTAAGCCTTCTTGACAGGGTAGGTACAGATGTGATTCCTAGAGCAACCACTGAACAATAAATAACATCTGACTGCCTATCCCTAACATGGCTTTCTTCAGGTCTCTACCAAAGTACATATGAGGAAGCCCAGAAGAGCTAACGGTGGGCAGGAGTTTCTCTACCCTGAGGCCAGAGCCCTGAGAGCTAAGAAGTGTCCACAATGCCTCAGCAGGTCACCAATAGTTGGGCTGCTTTGCAGCACAGGACACTTTTGCCATCCACTACCTGAGAAGTTCCACCCCTGAGCCTCAGTCATCTGACAGAGAATATAACAACTATTTTAGAAGTCTCAGAAGCTAGACAGGAAAATATCAGGCAGAACAACCAGAACAACACATGACAGACAAAATAGAGCAGTTGTTGGAGATAGATAAAACCTGCAGTAACTCCGGGAGCCTTGCGGGGCTCAATCTGTTAAGCGTCCGAGTTCATCTCGGGTCATGATCTCACCACGGTTTGTGGGTTCAAGCCCTACCTCAGGCTCTGTGCTGATAGCTCAGAGCCTGGAGCCTGTTTCAGATTCTGTGTTTCCCTCACTCTCTGACCCTCCCACGCCTGTTCGCATGCACTCTTTCTCTCTCTTTCAAAAATAAATACACATTAAAGAAAAAAACTTTGCATTATCTCATTACAAATAATAAGTGCACTTAAGAAAACTCAAATGTAGCCCTTCTCCTCTAATGCCCCCCCCCCTTAAAAAGGTTTTCTAGAGCTATTCCCACCCCAAAACGTGATTTCAGATCTCAACATTAAGAGGTAATTTGAAGGAGATAATGGTCATCTTGGAACCTGAGTTTATGGTTTGGAAAAACTGGATGCAAAAAAAATCTTAAAACATGGAGGCAAATTATACAAATATGAGAATAACAAGAAAAAAGATAAGAGACAGAGAAGATAAATCCAGAAAGCCTATCATGTGAATAACAGAAATTCCAGAAGGGAAAAAGGAAGAGACAGAGCAAAGGCCATAATTAAATGAACAATAGAAGAACTTTCCCTGACAGGAAGAAGATAGATTAAAAGTGTTTACTTTTAATTAATTAATGAAATCAATGGGACAAAAAGACAAACATATAGACATACTCTGGTAGTATTTGTAAACTCCAAAGTTGAAGAAAAGGACAGTATACAGAAGAGAACAAATTACCTATAGTGGACTGGAATTGGACTTGTAATAACACTAGAGATCATTAAGGAAAAAACAGGACTCTAACCCCCAAATCCTACACCCAGACAAGAGGGCATTCACCTGTCAGAGCCAAGAAAGATACTCCAGGGTATGTAAGAAATTAGAGAGCATAACATCCTTCTATCCTATCCAAGGACAAACCTTGAGAAGAAAAATTTAACCCAGCAAGCAAAGAAACAGAACAGAAATTCCAATATGAGTGAAGAAGTGAAGAAGCGGGGTACAGAGTGATGCGTCCTTATTTCTACCTAAATCCCAATACTAAGGATAGATTATGGAAATGTGTAAAATAAGTGCTAAATAAAGATTTTTGAAACAGACGGGTCATGATGTAAGGGCAATTCTAAGTAGTAAATTAGCTCAGCAATACCTACAAGTTGGATTGAGGGACTAAAAAGGAAGAAGGTAAAAGGGACCCCTAAGTCTCTTGTATTGTGGGGGTAGAATGGGAGACGGGAGGTACAGAGGAGAAAGTAGAAGTATCCTAGAGCTTCCCACAGTGAAGCTGGATTCAGGGGAAATGGGCTGGGGAATAAGGGCTCTGGTGGGGAAATAGTGTACCTTGGCGACACAACTATCAGAGTTCAATGCACCTGACTGGAAAGCAGGGAAAGAAAGGCGCACACTTAAATTTGAACACATGAAGAAATGATCTATTCTCCACTAAGAAGCATTCATTAAGAAATTTCACACACTTTTCTTGCATGATCCTTTCTCACCCCTCCCTTGATTTGGGGTTTGAGAGAAGCACAGGGGACAGTTTTTTGTTTTTGTGTTTGTTTTTGTTTTTGTTTTACCACCAGAATAATAAATGGGCCTTCAGGGTAGTTTACACACCATGCTGACTAAGCATTTCTCTTCCTACTAACATTTAACAAAAATTGTCATCTGTGCCTGACCCACGTCTTCTTGTCAGTCAGGGGTTATTTCAAATGGCCTTTCTCAGAGAGGACACCGCATATAAAGTAGCCAGTTAAGACATCACCCTGTTTTGTTTTATGTACCTCATAACTCTTATTGCCAGCTGCTTGTTTGATCAACTGATTGATTTTCTATCTCATCCCACCTGAATAGAAACTTGGTGAGAGCAGTAATTTTGCCTTTTCTGTTGCAGATCTCCAACACCGAGAATGGTGTCCCACCCACAGTAGGTAGTCAACAGTCTTTGTGAAATGAATGGATCTTGTCTATTTCCACATCAAATTCTTTCTGTTTCCATGTACAACTTTGTTATATACCTGTGATCATTACAGTCCTTATCCGGGCAGAGATGAGCTCTTCCAGAACTGGTTTTGTTTCTTCTTTCAACCGATTCTCCAAGATGAGCAATCCCAGAAATATCAGGTCTGATTCTACTTTGTCCCTGGAAACATATATATAATTGAACAGAAATAACACAATATGGGGGCGCCCGGGTGGCACAGTCAAACATCCGACTCTGGACTTTGGCTCAAGTCATTATCTCATGGTTCATGAGATTGAGCCCCACGTTGGGCTCCACACTGATGGCATGGAACCTGCTTGGGATTCTGTCTCTCCCTTTCTGTCACCCTCTCCTCTGCTGGTTCTCTCTTTCTCTCAAAATAAATAAATTAAAAAAAAAAGAAATAGCACAATGTGGTCTTTCTTAGGGGAAGCAAAACCAAAGCAAAGGCAAATATGATCCTATCAGAAGTGGTTCCCATTCACCCACTTAAGGACCATTCCTTAAACACCGAATATGTGCCAGTAAATATGCAGAGAGAAGACAGGAAGGGACATGAAGGATACTGAGACATTTGCTCTGACTGAATCAATTGGAAGAGAGAGTATTTATTAAACAAAAGATTTGCTTGAACCTTCCTAGAGAATGAACTAAATGACCCCAAGTCTTCTTTCTGCTGTGGCTAGTCTGGTTTCCAACACCTCACCTGTTAGCAACCCCCAGAGAGGTATTCTAGAATGGAAACATGAAAAGTAAGTGAGACTCAAGAACAATAAAACAAAATGCTAGTCTCTCCTGAATCCAAGCCTATAAGCAATATTATTTTAGCCCCAGGAGTTCTCAGACTCAAAAAACAGCCCCTCTTTTATTTTTATTTATGTATTTATTTAGTTTATTTATTTTGAGAGAGACAGCACAAGTGGGGCGGTAGGGGGTGGGGGAGAGGAGAGAGAGAGGACCCCAAGCAGGCTCTGCACTGCCAATGCAGAGCCTGATGTGGGACTCAAACTCACAAACTTTGAGATCATGATCGAGCCAAAACCAAGAGTCAGATGCTTAACCAACTGAGCCACCCAGGCACCCCAAAAGAGCCCCTATTTTAAAGCCAAGCTCTTCCCTCTCTTCCTCCCTCAGCGGAGAGCATTGTTCTTCTGCATATAGTATGAATGTTTCTGGAAAGAAGAGGGGCTTCTGAGGCTCCCGTCCACCTCAGTAAAATTTCCAAGACATTCCACAGGATTAAGTGCAGGGAAGTATATCTGGGGTTGGAGCTCCAAAAATTCTGCCATGATTCATTTATCTGAGACCCAGTCACCTCTAGCAGACACAAGAGCAACATACCAGCATTGCCTAATTCTGTCTGAAATATGGGTGAAAGCAGCACCCAGCAGGACCCAGCTTGCCCTACTTGCCACAGGCGTCTCAGACCTGGGTCTCGTGTCAGCCAGCGGCATCAACTAGAATTAGTCATGCTTCTAGGACCCTGCTAACACCTCCACCAGAGCGGTCAGAAGTGGGCACAGTTTGCACTACTCGCCCCAGGCATTCCCCAGTCTTCTGAACCTGGCATTGAAATCTCTCCATAATCTGGTTCCAAACTATCTCTCCAGCTTTACCTAGCACTAAATTCTTCACCTACCCTAACCTCCTGACAAGGTGGACCAGCCACCATGGCTATGTTCTGTACTCAACCATCTCTAAACATTTGCTCTGAACTGCCAGGAGACATTCTTTCTTACTTCACGGAAAAGGTTGTAAGTTCACCATGATCTGCCATTGAAGAAACCCTGCCTGTTTTTATTCCGAGGCCCAATTCACAGGCCCGTCCCCATAAAAACCTTCCCATGGGGGTAAATATAATTGCTCCCTCAGGATCTTACCTCTAGCTCAGCGTAGCACACATTTTGTTTATATACCTCTTGCCATTCTTTGTTATCTGATCTGTCTCAACAACCTGAGGGCAAGCCTGCCTTAGTTCAGAGACAGGCTCAACAACACGTGCGCGGTGCCCAACAGAGGAAGTGCTCAGCCAGGGTTCCCTTAGTTGAAATGCTTTGATGCCTGATGTGACCTTTTTTTTTTCTCTTTGACAAGCAGCCGAGGAAAATGTATTTTCTCTTTCAGAAATTCTGCTGCCAGAAGAGTTTTTATGGAAAGCAAAGCCAGTCCGTCTGTCAAGTGAATGACCATTTACTGAATACCTAAATGAGGGCAAGGAACAGGGCTAAGGAGAAGGGGGAGAGAATGTACAGAAACTATAGTAGCCCCTAATTCTGGGGATTTCACATTTAACCAGGAGGAAAAGATTAGACTTGATTGCCTCGTTTGTATGGAAGGCTGGGAAAAGTACCAAGAGGTACAAATAATGGTCCTATGGAGTCAGAGAGGAAGGTGTAATCATTGCTGGGTACAGTGATTGGAGAAACTTTCCTGGAACAGGGGATATTTGCACTGCTCTTTGAAGGATAACTTAGTTGATGACTGAATGAGGTCCTCCAAACTTTCTAGTGGCCCTCGTATCCAAACCTCAGGCTTTGGCTATTTTCAGAGATATGACATAAGCCAACCACAAGGTACCAGGTTGGGTCAAGAAAACGGCCACAGAGTCAGCCATCTGATGTAGTCTGCAGCCTATCCCGGCACTCATGTTTCTGGTTCCCCCGGCACATGGCCTTCGTAGGGTTCCATGCACAGTAATCAGGATATTAACTAGTTCTTAACCCAGATCTGCCACTACCTTTGCTGTGTGGCCATGGGCAAATCACTTTCTCTGTCTGGTAATCTACTTCTTTTGTAAAAGAAGGTAGTAAAACTAATGGATCTCCAAGATCTCTTCTAGCCCTAACACTGCATGATTCTTTTTTTCATGAGTTTCAATATAAATCAAGAAGTAGAGAAGAAGTGGTCTCTTGAGGGATCTGAAGCTCTGCAACCTGGAATAGTGAGCTACTTTTTCCTGCTTCCTGAACAGACAGTATATCTCCTCCTGACGCATCTAAAAATAATCAAGAATGGGGAATGTGATGCAAAGGGGATATTGTCATCCATGAGATTACATTTCCTGTCCTTGGAATCCAGGCTGTTTTTAAAGGTTGAAATATGCAAAAAGTGGGCTGAGAACCCTCAAAGAAATTATGGTATCAGGGTTGGAAGCACTCTGCACGCGTGCACGCACACACACACACACTCACACCCTAGAAAAAAATTTTCTGCTCTAATTAGGGATTAGCAAAGTTTAGGTAAATTAACTAAGCTAGGAGTAGATGTATGGTGATGTGGCTTTAGCACAGGAGGGGCAAATTGAAACCTAAGATTAGATCCTATTGGATCCTATAAGGGTTTAGATCTTGCCAGACTTTGAAACGTTGGAATTTCAATGCTGTTAGCCCAGGCATGTACTCTCCTGGGTGCCACAGCCCTCACAATTCCCTATTGGTTATCCGTCTTCACCATTAGTGCTTTGTTATATGCACCAGCTCAAAAATCATGAGTTTGAAACTGGTAGATATGCAACTATTTATTATAATCATCAGAAATAGCAGCCTAATAGCCAGAGTCTTAATATATATCTGTCAATGGGTTCCCAAGAAACAAAGTTCCATTCCCAATTCTGCCACAACCTGACCCCAAGTTTGTTTGTTTCTTTCTTTCTTTCAAATGTGAGATCCAGTCTCAAAGTTCACACTCTTAGTTCTCTGACTTGAGTAACTTTAATGGCCCAAGTCAATTAAATTACAACAAATACCCAGAGGTGTAATAGCCCGAGTTTTAAGGATCAATCTAAGCCGGCCTCAGGACTCCAATACTCAGTAATCTTTGATGAGCCATTTCCCCCTCTGGACCCCACTATCCATTCACGAAGTGACAGAGTTGGACCCTGTTGGTGGTTTTCAGCAGGAGAGGCGCTGCCTCTAGAAGGCATTTTGGAAACCTTGTAGGCATCCAAACAAGATTTCCTGCAATGACCAATGCACCATGAAGGATTCCCCTGCATCTCACGTGCCCTTGAATATTTTACAGGTCATCCATTCATGGACATTAAAAAATCATTTATACTTTCAGTACTGGCTTATACTGTTTATAATGTACTATTATTATACTATATGGTATACTGTGTTATTATAGCATATCTTATACTACTAATATTATATTAAACAAATATAAATTGTTATACTTCCCCCGTGCTGTGTTTTACATATAAACACAAAGTATTTTTTGCACACTTTTGATATTCTATTGAATTTTTCAGAAATGTAACTGCCATGTAAAGTGAGAAGAGATTGTACTGTTTGATTCAGTTTTACCAAGTGTTTGTAACCATTTCAGAGTCACCTCGCTGACAGCAAGCAAGACTGCTGGCAGTATTTGCAACTCCGATATGTAAATGCACCTGTATCAGTCTGCACAGTGATTCCGCACACAGGGGCAAGCAACGTATCGCTTCATTTAGATTTAGTGGAGTCAGCTGAGCATTCACTGAAATATGACTTTTTGTCATGAATTGCACGTTTGCTTCTATGTTTACTATATAACAGGGCATGGTCTTTATTTCTTTTTTTTTTTTTATTTTACATTTTTATTTATTTTTGAGAGACAGAGAGAGACAGAGTATGAGTCGGGGAGGGCCAGAAAGAGAGGGAGACACAGAATCCGAAGCAGGCCCCAGGCTCCGAGCTGTCAGCACAGAGTCCGATGCGGGGCTTGAACCCACAAACCGTGAGATCATGACCTGAGCCGAAGTTGGACACCCAACCAACTGAGCCACTCAGACGCCCCAATTTTTATAGAAAATACGTGCCGATCAAATTACATATGAATTTTATTTTAAAGGAAGTGGTACAAAATATAATGACAATAGGAGTGTTGAATCTGATAGGCTTGAACACAAGTCTGTTAGACCTCCCAAATTCAAGATCCAAAATAACAAAGTAAGTCCTGATTATCTCCACAGCAGTGTTACCCCCAGAAGCTGACACGGAGTACTGGACATGGCAGTGAAGGTGAAATAAACAAGGTAGCCTATAAATGGTGGAAAATACAACAACAAATTTGAGCGCATAAATACTTGAGTCCATTTTAGTTTTTAGGCACCTCTTTTACATCTCAAAACTACCTCCTGAATGGCTCTTCCGATTCTGTGTAAGTCTAAGCTCTGTTCATTTGTTTCATTAAGTTGCAAATTTATCAATTGTTTTTCAGACAGATGTTATGTTTTCTAGCAACTAATTTGCTAACTCTAACAAAAAATGAGCTACTTGTATTTGTTTCAAAACGGGGTCGTCACCACCATTTCAAACTCTCTGAAACGTTGGTTAATTTCCTATGTCTATTTTTACAAAGCTGTACAATGATGTCATATTTTATAGTTTATACAGTTTTTTCTCAGAAATTCTCCCAGTGTTCACATCAGCTTTGTGGCTGAGGCAGGACAGGGATGACTATATCCCTGTTTACCAAGTTCAGAGACATTTTATGCACACCAATCCAGCAAGCTGTGTTGTTCAGTCCACCGCCCAGTCCACTGCCCAGCAACCCATTCTGCTTTATCAAATCCTCCCTACTTACCTGGTGAAGGCAGTGGTGTGATGATCCATTTCTAGCTTCTTGTAGGCCAGTGCTATGACCCGGAAGCCCTGTGTCGTGTAAATCTGAAGTTCACTAACAAAACTAGTTGGTACTGTTCAGAAAATAAGGCAAGATTAGTATGCAACATTTATTCCGCTGGTACCGGTGGAAAAATTCTTTACAAACAGATCCAACTCTTTCCCGAGAAAACACACCTCGTAAAAGATACACAAATAAGTCAGTGAGAACCCTAGATGTAATTATACTGTCGGGGTTGGGATCCAGTGAAGCTGAAATGAGAAAAAAGCAGGACGAAAAAAGAAAAAAGAAAAAAAGATGGGAAACGTGTGTAATTCTTTTTTCTCCAGTTTGACCAGCAAGCATTCGTTGAGAGTCTACTTACCATGTATGTGTCAGATATTGGCTCTACAGAGACTGAACGGCAGATCCTGCTTTAAAGATCTCTGTCGGGTTAGTAACAACCAGTGGAATGAGATCATTGCCAGTGTAATGAGATCTAAGCAATTGCTGTGTGCTATAGAAACATTTCGAGGTGCTTGTATCATACTGGCGGGAAGTGGGTAGATGAAGGAAGGGAAAGGCATTTCGGCCAAGGGAGCATCATATGCTCAAACATAGAGACACAAGACAGCAAGACTTGAGTAGTGAGTTCAGCTCGGGGGAAGCATGAGGAGAGAGGATAGGAGTGGCAAGGCATATCTGGAAAGTGTGATAGGATCCAGATCATGAAGGACTTATGTGTGATCCTAAAGGAGTCTGAGACTATCCTGGAACCTATGGGAAGTGACCGAAAGAATAGCAGCAAGAAAGTGACAACACGGTTATACTATGTGGTGGAAAAACCTATCTGGCCACAGTATGAAGGGTGAATCAGAGTAGGGGGACCTGGGACCAGGATTCACCAAACATTGAAGTGATCCAGGGGAAAGGTGATGAGGGTCTGGGTGGATGGAATGAGAGGGCCATGGGTTAGCAATTGATAAAATAGAGGCTCTGAAAGAGAGGGAGGAATCAGGGCCGAGTCCTAAATTGGGAGTAGCGGTAGAAATTCGTAATACCATTCACCAAGATGGAAAAGACAGGAAGTGAGAAAGAGAAGTATTGAGTTTGGGATGCCAGTTGGGTTACCGAATTAGCAACGGCCAGTAGGCAATTAAATTTATAGATCATGTGCTGATGGGACACATTTGGGCTGGAAATAACAGATCCGTCTGTTGAATCACAAGTCTATTCGCTTACCTGTCTCAGGTTGGCAAAAGCTGGCCACCCTTTCCGGTGCACCTTTCATGAATGCCAGCCGGTCACCCCCCATCTCTTGGACAATGACTGTCATCCTCTGCAGTGCTGATGAGAATGGGAACAGATGCAGGATTGCAATTCCTTCCACCGGGACCTGGTTGAGGGAGGGGGAATGGAGAGGGACATACCAACATAGCTTCTAGCTAGTCAGAGTTCACTACTCCCTCAATTCTTATTTTAGCAAATACGGGAAGCAAGGTCTTAGCAATTTTCACCTATGGAATTCAAAGAAGACACGTCTGTCTTCAAAATTTTCCCTTCAAAAATTTCCCTTTGAGTCTGGGCATTTGGGGGCGGATAGCAGGCAAGGCTTACCTGGCTGGCTGTTTTGCAGGGCTTAACCACCATGGCATGTGCTGGCACTCCCTTGATGTGGAAATCGTCCCCAGAAACCGCCATCTCCTGTTTCACAAATGGGATATTTCTTTGTAGAGATTTAGTTCTTATTCGTCCACTGATACCACGCTCAAACCCCCTCTTTGAGAAAATCCTCAGGCCACCTTGATGTATTCTCAGTGTCACCTCCCTCAGTCAGATGGAGGTGAACCAGACTTATTTCGCCACGGGGCCGGGGGTGGGGGGGGGCTCCGAGTGCATTGGAAATGCCACAGAACTTGCAAGGCAGACACCTCTGAATTATTCATGCAATTTATCCTGCTTTCTCTGTTGGAATGTGCTGCATAAAGGTTCATTCTCCGCTTCTGAAAAGCTTAACTTGAAAATAGTGAGCATGAAGAGGCAGGCTTGTGTGAGGCAAGCACCATACTGTCTTTGTTTTCCCGGAGTTCGACACTGTTCCCACCCTTCCTTCTCTGTCTAATTTGAATCGATAGTCCTCAGGGCCAGGCAGGGCAGGGACTGTGATGTACGTGGCTAGTGTTCAGTAAACGCTCAGTAATTGGTGTAATAATAACCCTAAATTATAGTCAAAGGAACCTTTTACCCAAAGATGTCAAAATGCTTTGTAATCATATCATCCAGCAGCTGAAATAATCTCAGAAAGGAAATTGTAATTCCTACTTAAAGATACAGAAAAACAGTAACCCAGAAGAAATGGGGGGACTGGCAGAGTGACATCAGACTGCTACAGAGCCATATCCCACTAGCGCTGGAAGGGACCCTAGAGACTGTCTCCTTTAGCAGGGTAGCACGCGGGGATCACTGAGGCCTAGAACTGCACAGGGCTTCCGGGAGTAGGAGTGGGCTTGTGGCGAGCGTTTCCTGTACTACACAGGGTCTATCTTCTATGTCAACCACAGCAACTCCAACTGTTGGTTTTTTAATAGAATGTTTCTGAATAGGTTTCCTTTGGAGAAAAGATTCCAGCTCTGTTATTTCATTTTGTTTGTTTGTTTTATATGAACACTGCTGATCTAATGCAAACCCTTTTGCTTTAAGGTCATGGGAGCCAACACTTTAACAAGAGGGATGCCTTCACAGGGTCAAGCAGTCAGAGCAGAGCCAAAACTGGAACCGGGAAACCAGAGACCTGGTCCTGAACTATACGTTTTGCTCTTAAATCTACTGCAAAATCTCAACAAAAGCTCTTTCACGGTTTCCCTTTTTATTTCTTCCAGTCTTAGAAACAAAGTCAATATTCAATTAATAGGAATAAAACTTTTGGTAACAATGAGTTATCCTAAGCAGTGGAGACAGTGCTGTTTCCTAATCCCCATGTTCTAGAAAACTTTACAGCCAGACATTGCTCAAAAGTTGGAAAATAATTATACAGCAATCATGTTGTCTCAAGAGTTGGGAGATATAGAATAATTGTATGAATATGGTTAACCTACAATGTCCCAGGCACACTATCAGGGATTTTTTTTAAATGCATCATTCCATTTATCCTCATAATAACTCCACAATGGAGATACTGTTATTAGTTAAATTGTACAGATGAGGAAAACAGACTTAGATTAGTTTGTCCATCACTACTGCATGTACCTCTATATTGAAAGTATTGAATACGATAAAATCTGTGTTGCTCTGGCATTGAAGAAGCTTCTTAGGTTCTCTGCAGAGCGGGATCTTACCCAGGTGGTGGCTTCAAACATCTTGAGATCCAGAGGATCTCCCTGGATGGTCCCATCAAGAAGAATCAGAGAGTGGCAGCTGGCCATGGCCGCACACAGCGGGCCCCATGGCAAAGACCTGCCGGACACAAAGCTGTGGACTTCCTGGAACCTGAAGGAGAAAAGGAAAGGGCCTTCAGTCTATCCATCCATGCTCAAATGGAGCTTGTGGAAGTAAATATCTGTTGAAAAATTACTGCAGCATGCATCTTCTAATGGCATGCATCTTCTAATGGCATGCAAGATGGCATGCATCTTCTAATGCCCCCAAATTAATCATGCTTTATTTAGCCGTTATTCTTCTATAAATTCAGCAAGCGTGAGAAAGGTGTTTGAGGTTTGTCTCAAACTCTTTCTTTTCCTTGCTCTTTCACTGGCACTGATTTAATCCCAGAGGTATAGAAAAAACTAGAAGTATCACCCTTAGTTTGAAACACATCCACTACCACCCCAACTACCAGACCACTTCATTTCCAATGCGGTGAGAAGCACAGGCTAGCTCATTGTATGGCTGTGTGTGTATATGTGCATCTCCTTCACTCAACCCTTCGGGGCAGGCATACATTTTTCCATCTTTCTCTCCAACATATCTGATGTTTGGCCCACAGCAGATACTCAACAAATGTATGAGTGAATAAATGAATGAGTTAGTTACTGGAAAACCGAAAGACTTCAATGATAAAGAACTTAAAAAAAAAAAAAAAGCATTTTTGAAAAGGACATTGTGTCCCCCTCTTCCATCCTGACATCTAGCGTCCATCATCACCATCATTTTTTTATAGAAAGTAGCCTCGTCTAAAACCTACTGAGGTACAACTCCAATTGTCACATGCAGGGTTCTTTCACTAAGTCAGAGATGAAGTCACCAAGTGTGGCCTCAGGTTCACTAGATGCATGTCCTTTGAAGCCTTGCTGTCATGTCTTACACGAGGAGTACCGTAGGTGGTCCACAAAGCAGCCCATCCTACGTGGGGGACCTCAGAGGGGCAGGTGCTTCCAAGGGGCCAGAGTCTACATGCTCTTGTTTCAGATTTGTGGACCAGCTCAGCTGTGGCCCTATTATCTCTTCTTCCTCTGGGGTTACCATAGGACCTCTAGCTGTGCCTCCAATGTGCAGTTTCCAGACCTCTCTACCACCCTAATTACTCATTACTGGAAAAGTTTTTATGTGTCACATTTTGTCTTAAAACATGTTCTCCAGGATCAGATTATTATTTCCCATGATATGGACACTGAATTTCTTTAAATATGGCCTTAGTTTGCTCTAGCCTTTTATTCCTGAAAGCCTCCCCATTACAGAGCTAACTCATAATCCAGGCGTATTTCTTCCTGTCTTCCTCATTCAAGTTTCCCTACAAGTTCAAAAACCTCTTGGCTGATTACTGACCCTGTTGATTATATTTATTATTATATATCAGTAGTTCAAGTTGTCTTAGTGGTTTCCAACACGTCCCCCAGTATTTTAGTACACATTAAGCAATCACCAGCAGCGTGATTAACACAGATGCTTAAGCTCACACTGAAAAGCAAACACAGATTAAGGGAAAAAAAATCTTATTTTTAAGATGGCACACGTATTGTCATTGCTACGTAATTTTGAATATATAATTCTGAGTTCCTGGGGACTGGGCCAAACTCTTGTTTGTATAACAAATAAATAGAACTCTCTCTTATCCTTGTCCTTGTATTTTTATTTGAATGTTTATGATTGATCCTGCTCAAGTAGCCCAGGTGGCCTTCTAATGGTTCTTGAAGTATCTGGCACATTGGGCAGGACTTTTTGGAAAAGAATTATTAAAGATGAGCTTACCTTTTACAAGAAGATATTTAATAGCCTGTAAGTCAGATGCTGACTTCTACCTAGTATTGAGTAGGTTTTCTCTGATGTTATCTTTCTTTTCAAATTTTAAATTTCCCTTTTAGGAAGCAAGAGTAGCAGGCTTAATTGATCAATCAATAACTTAAACATTGTATCAATGTTTTTATTTCTATTTGACAGGTTACTTTTACTTATTTATTTATTAAATTTTTTAAACATTTATTCATTTTTGAAAGGCAGAGAGAGACAGAGCGCGGACGGGGCAGGCGCAGAGAGAGAGGGAGACACAGAAACAGAAGCAGGCTCCAGGCTCTGAGCTGTCAGCACAGAGCCCGAGGCGGGGCTCGAACTCACGGACCGCGAGATCACGACCTGAGCTGAAGTCGGCCGCTTAACCGACTGAGCCACCCAGGCGCCCCTGACAGGTTACTTTTAGAAATAGAAAGTTTTGTGAATAAGAGGATGCCTGAATTCAATAAATGGAAAAGCATTCAAAAGATGGAACATAAAAAAAAAAAAGGTGGAACATAGTAAGTTCATTTTAATTAAACATTTGCTGGGCACCTATTGTGTGTGCCCATGTGCCTGGTATAGTGCTACGGCACTAGGAACACAAATATAAATAAAAGACCAACCACTCTCAGGATGCTCACGTATTTGAACAAATACATACATTTTTTGTGGAAGCTGAAATGGAAACATACAAACGAACAGGAAGACCAGGTCTATATCTAAATCTATGTTTGAGACAAAATGAAAAGAACTTGAGAACGTTTAATATTTAGAAGAGGTTTCTCCTGTGGACCAAAGTGGCTAGAAGCACTGAGATCTATTTGTTAACCCAGGAAATAGACTTGCTTATAAATAATATTTTCATATGAGACTGTATTACACACATGTAATTAAAATATTTTGTGGATAAATTATAGGTCACCTGCATATAAGAAGAACCACAATGTACCCTTTATGTATTCGATGCTTTTGTGATGGAGGATGTGAGGATACCGGGGAAATACTTTCATTTAAAAAAAAAATGTAGGGGCGCCTGGGTGGCGCAGTCGGTTAAGCGTCCGACTTCAGCCAGGTCACGATCTCGCGGTCCGGGAGTTCGAGCCCCGCGTCAGGCTCTGGGCTGATGGCTCAGAGCCTGGAGCCTGTTTCCGATTCTGTGTCTCCCTCTCTCTCTGCCCCTCCCCCGTTCATGCTCTGTCTCTCTCTGTCCCAAAAATAAAAATAAACGTTGCAAAAAAAAAAAAAATTAAAAAAACAATGTAAAAGTCAGACGGTTCGTGTTCTGTTCGCAAGTGGAGGTAGTGACCAGAAAAAGCGGGGGGGGGGGGGGGGGGTGCAATGTCAGACATGCCCACAAGAGGGCCACACAAGAGAGCCATGCAAATCATACCACCCCAAGCTGAAAATTGCCAAAAACCGAGTCTTTTCTGGCCAGAAAGGAGGAGTTGCCCTGCACCCAAAAGGTGGAGTTTCCAGAACTGCAATACCAAGGAAAATGAGTGCATTAGCTACGGGTTCACGGCTGCTGCTCTTCCTGAAACTCACTGTGCACAAGTCAGTGCAGTGTTCTCCTTCCAGGCAAACTGAAAGGCTTCAGTTTGTAGAAGGAATGTTACCTCCCTGAGGGACCGTGTCCTGGTATTCTCCAAATCAGGTACACTGGGTCAACTTCAGGCCCCTCACTAATATGCTGACAGCAAATTACAGTTTTAAGATTTTTTTGCAGGGTGCCTGGGTGGCTTAGTTGGTTAAGCATCTGACTGGCTCAGGTCATGATCTCGGGCTCTGTGCTGACAGCTCAGAGCCTGGAGCCTTCTTTGGATTCTGTGTCTCTCTCTCTCTCTGCCCCTCCCCTGCTCGCTCTCTCTCTCTCCCTCTCTCCCTCTTGCTTGCTCAAAACTAAATAAACATTAAAAAAAATGTAAAAATGGTTCTACAAATCACATCTTAGCAAAGACGTGAAACCCCTCTGTCTCCTAGGTTTGCGAGTGGAATGGGGTAGGGGATAGGGTGTAGGGAGCTATGCATGTTTCAGTAAGACTTGGAAGTGCTCCAGAGACATTACATGAAGGCACTCTGGCAACCGACTGCTCTGAAGCCAAAATGTCTTCATTATTAAGTTTCAGGAGAAAATGCAGAGTATTTTCTCTGGGAAAAGAGAAACTCCAGTGCATTCAGTCCCAGGTACTCACCCACTCCTATCGCAGGGCACGGCTCCCCAGAGATCCAAACCATCCCTTGTTAAGGTGCCTGTCTAAACAGAAACGAGGGCTCGGTTTACTCTGAAGCGACAGCCCCTAAGGTATGTTTTAACAGGAAAATACATGTCACAAACACGTTACTAAAATCAGCACCTCAAGGAAGGACACAGTCAGGTGGGAATCCTGGGGTCCTCGGCAGAAGCTTGGACGGCTCCTACCAGTTGTACCACCAAGCTGGCGATAAAGGAAGAAAACTGTGTCTTACAGACCTCAGAGGCTGGTTGTGAGGATCTAATGGGAAAGTCTTGGTAAGCCTGTAAGAGCTATAAAATGGGTGAGTCCCAGGTTTTACAGCAGAAGATAAAAGTATGTCATCAGAAATAAGTAATGGGAGTAGACTTTTTCCCTGCTCTAAACAGGTGGTTTGCTCTTTGACACCTGTTAGGTAAAAGAGGGTGCTTTTTGGTATTTCTCTCCGTACAGGATAATGATGAAGAGCTTGGACTCGTTTAAAACACTAGCTGTATGACCTGGGAGAGTTATTTAATCCCTCTGAACCTCGGAGCCCTTACCTGTACAATGTGCTTATAATCGGATGAGGTTATTGTGAACTTCAAATTAGATAATACAAATAAAGTGCTTGATTTAATGTCTGACACAGAGTAAGAGCAAATTATGATAATTACCCCTAATTATTACTTATTTTATGCAAATTCATGTCATAATGATTTGTCCCACCCCTGCTTCTTTTGCCAAGTGCAGGGATGAGATGACCCCACAAATAGAACATTCTTCTTTGTTATGCTAATTGGATCACAAAATAATTCAGAAATGCTGGCAAGAGCCATGTTAGCCTTCTGATCGTGGTAGGTCTCGCTGATAGTCCAGTAACCATGTAATATAGCTCTGATCCTATTACTTTTCTGTCCTCAAGAACTTCAATGTCCTGTGTAATGGACACAGGGTTTCCATTTGGGAAGATAGAACAATTCTCAAGATGGATGGCGGTGATGATTGCGCAACAATGTAAGTGCACTTAAAGCCACTTAAAGATGGTTAAAACGGTAAATTTTATGGAATGTTCATTTTGCCACAACAAAAGTAAGAAAAAGGAGAACAACTATTGAAAAAGCATAAACAGAACCCAAAACCACTTTCAAAGGTTCGGCACTGCCTGGAAGGTATGTACAAATGTCTTAGCCAGATAGCAAAGGTGTACAAACCTCTCCCATTACTGACGTCTTGCTCTGGTCAAAACCACCGGCTCTATTGCTTTCCTAAATCCACTCATTTGCCCATATTCACCTGCCTATTATACCCTTGTGTTATATTAATTTTCTATATATTATGATGATTTGACATCTTAAAACACCTTTCTAAGGAAAGACTCCATCCATCTCCTGGGCTAGCCAATTCTTAGAGATAGTAAGGGACTCTGCGTGCCTTTGACATGCAAACTAATCATCTACCTGGCCCCTACTCCTCAGGAGGCAATAGTCCTCTGCCTTCATCATCCTGGGGCCAAGGGCCAGAGACCACCCTGCAGCCCAAAGCTCACCCAAATCGTTCAAACTAGCCAGTCATAAGCTGTTTACCCTGCCCTGACTTGCCTTCCCCATAGAGACCCCAGTAAAGGCCCTGGTTTAGGCATTTCCTTAGATCCCTTATCCAAACTTGCCATTCCTCCCATGGCCCACAGGACTGTGCCTTTCCTTACCAGGAGAACTGTAATGTTAAACTTCTTTCAAAGGCATTGACCTCTCTCTGCAGTCACCAATCCCCTTTATAAATGAAGACCTGGACACAAAACAGCCCATCATCCCTGCCTTACCCTCTCACAGCCCCTCCCCTCACTCAGTATAGGCAGACACCAGACCCAAAGAATATATTCAGGAGGAGGTAGAATAAGAGGCTGGTTGGGAATAACTGGCATATAGTCAAGAATAATTTTAAGCAATATACTACAGATGGGAAAATACAGTAAGGATTTGATGGGAGCTTTCCTATAGCCAAGTGCAACTGCCCAAGTAAAATACAGTTAAATAAATTCTTCCCTTTTTTATTCATTCATTATTTATTATGATTAATTATTATTTATTCATCATTATGCATTATTCATTATTATTTTCATTGTTTATTATTATTCATTATTTATTTATTCATTATTAAACCAATAAATATTTATTGGGCACTGACTATATGCTAGGCAATATTCTTGACCATGGTAGTGGTCAAGCAGGGACCATAGTGAAGGGTTTAAGTTTTGTTCCTTGTATGTGGTTTTGTCTGGGGAGGGACGGAATGCTACCTTAATTAACTGTGTTTTAGAAAATACTAGAGCTGGAAGGACTTTCAAAGACCCGCTTATTCAGTACCTACTCTCCCTCTTCTAAACCCCAGAATCTGGAAGCTCAAGAGACGTGCCTTTCCTATATTACACATCCAACCAGAGATAAAAGGAAGGCAGATAACACATCCTGTGTTTCCTGCCCCAGAAGAGTGTGAAGCGCCTCTACCCGATGACAACGATGATAAAAATGGCAATGATAATGAGGGTGAAACACACATACCTTGTCAAAGCAGACAAGGTTTAATTGTCCACATACATTGATCCTCTGGGGGCTGATGCAAAAGATGCCTCTCTTCTTCAGCCTCTTCTGGGCATAGATAATGCCTGTGGTCAGAGCAGCAGGTAGAGCAGGAGGGACCGCAATTGTGATGACATCAAGGGCTTTCTTCACCACCTCCTCTGGAGGCTCCTGGGACATAAAGTCACTCTTCAGCTATTACAGGTAAATCAGTCCTGAAGAGCTTGGTGCATATGACTTTTTTCCTCCTTTTGTTTACTCCCTTAGGTCAGATTCCCAGAAATGATTTGAGTGGGTCAAAAAGTATGCACGGTTTATGGCTCTCATAGATTTTCCAAAGTGCAATGAAACAGTTTGTAATGATTCATTGCTGCTACCAGCAGAGAACAATGTACAAATTTGCCATGGCCTCGCCAACATGGGGTATCCAGGTTTTATTTTCAGCTCCTTATTTAATAACGCCAAAAAGTACGTTACTGGGATAAACATATTCTCAGATCGAAAAGGAAAAAATGGTGTAAGAAGTGTACAAGATGAGAGGCACTGTTGGTAGCTCAGGAAACAGCGTTTTGCCCCTCTAGTTCTGATTGTTATAGTATTACTTGGGGATCAATCTCTCATATTGGCGAACTGTGAGTACATGTGCAGGTATCAGCGTTTGGCTTTGTTTCCCAGGTTTACAAACCATGGCTGAGATTAAGGTTAACACGCAGAGTATAAATTATACCTCCATGAGTGTTACGTGTGCATGTAGTAAAAGAACAAAAGCAATTTACCCCGCTGAGCACATAGACGCACAAAGTATAGATCATCCCAATGGTTGCTGTCCCTACAAGGCACAGGAGGAACCTGATGGCATCCCTGTAAAGCTTAAAATTCATTGGCTTCGGGTACAGAATGGATCTCACGAGGTCCCCTTTTGCAGTGTTGAATCCTGAAGTGACAAACACACAATCCACATTCTTAGGATGACAAATCCTACTACTAGCACGCTTCTAAGCCTCAACATGGCCTTTGTTTTTCTCTAGAGATATTTCAACAGTGCTTAAACCCAAACACAATTAAAGGATAATTGGGAAGACACCTGAGTGCTACAATGGAAATATCTTACTTTTTCAGAGCCTATTCCCTTCTGATCTTTCTTCTCTCTACTTTCAAAATCAATGCGACCCAGAGATAGGAAACCACCACACTGAGATCAGAACACAGCCTTGCCCAGTATAACTTCATTTTAAGGAAATGACTCACACGCACACATACACACAAACACACGCACGTTACTTGAAATTATACCATAGGACCCAGTAAATACTGATGGACTTAATTTCTAATACTTTTCAGTGTCAAGTTTTCAATTTCTTTTTTAAAAATTTTTTAATGTTTATTTATTTTTGAGACAGAGGGAGACAGAGCACGAGTGGGGGAGGGGCAGAGAGAGAGGGAGACACAGAATCCGAAACAGGCTCCAGGCTCTGAGCTGTCAGCACAGAGCCCAATGCGGGGCTCGAACCCACAAACCGTGAGATCATGACCTGAGCTGAAGTTGGACGCTTAACCGACTGAGCCACCCAGGCGCCCCTCAAGTTTTCAATTTCTAACCCTGGCTAGAAAAAACTTGGGATTTGGGGCTAAAAGATCTAAATTCTAGACCCAGGTCTGTCAGTGACTATGTGATTTTTTTTTTTTTTAAGTTTGTTCAGATTGTGCTGACCTCAGCCTATTTATGTACGAAGTGGGAACAAGCATCTTTGCTGTGCAGGTTTGATATATAGAGATAGTTTCTAAACTACAAAACACGTTAATAGTAATTATTGTCATCGGTATTTTGTTGACTAAAAGGCATGTGCCATAGTGCAATTCACACTTGAAATATGGAACTTTAATAGGTTTGGTTTGTTATCGAAAGACTATTGCTTACCTAATAGATTTCAGGCACTAGACACACTGAGCAAAAATATTTCATTAAAGTAACAAACCAAAGAAGGGACGCTCACTCACCAGTCTGTAGCACCACCGCCCTCACGGTCCCGGAGCACGCTCCCTTGGCTTGCATAACCTCTGTCCCACAGAAAAGGACATGCCTTTTATAATCGGCTTCACTCTGCATTTTCCAGGGCATGGAGCTCTCCATCTTGGGCAATGGAGTTTTAGTGACTGGAATACTTTCTCCTATAGAAAACAAACATCTCATTTAAATCACGTATGCACTCACTAGGCATGCGGTGGATGTTTGTTATAAGCCTGCAGGGGGTGGCAGGGACAACCCTAGGTATTAGGGATACAAGGAGATTGTTTTTTAGGAGATTTGTAGTCCCAATAAATAAGAATAATGTGGTATTATAAATACTATAAGTATTGTAACATCCAACACGGACATTAAAGAAGGCTAGAAATAGCCTTGCTAGAATAGCAAGTTGTGAGGTCCAGAATGTGGGGCATGGGGAATGAGGGGCCATGAGACCTGTGCAGGAAACCAAAGCAGGGAGGCCCTAGGTGCACATATTTAAGTGTTTACATGGTTTTTGTAGGCATTAGTGGCTTCTGCCTACAATGTGGCCGTAGTGGAGTAGGGAGATATTTAAGTGTTTTATTCAGGAGAGTAATATCATATTCATGTACAAGAGAGAGAGTACTCTATCTGCAGTACAGGGAATGGATTGAAGTCTGGTGAGGTTGGAAGCTGGACATCCAGATGGAGAGAACAAGGTCTGACTTATGGCAGCAGGCAGTGAGAGTAAAAGGAAGTCCGGGAGCTGAGAAATAAGAAGGTAAGAAGTTACAAAACTTGGGGAGAATTTTATATTGGGAGGTCATAGGAACAGAGAAATTCAAAATGGCTTCTTGGTTTCCAACTTGGGGAAATGAGCAGAGGGTGGCATTAGTCATCAACACAGGGATTATAGGAGGAAGGAAGAGTTGCTTTATGTTCACCATGAGTTGGAGATGTCTTGTGGAATGGCTATGTTGAGACATCTTGCATTTATTTATTTATTTGAGTCTGGAGTTCAAGGAAGAAGCCTAGACCAGAGACATTTAGTCAAAGTTCACCACCTTACAGGCTATGATTAAAGTCACAGGAGATAGAAGATTACTGAGGGACCAAGAGTGAGGATAGAAGAGGATAGGACTAGGACATAGCTCTGAGCACTACCAACAATCAGGAGCAGCATGGGACATGGCGCTATCTTGGACAGTTAGGGAGAAGAGAGTTTTCCAAAGGGAAAGATGGTCAGAATCATCAAAAGCAGCAGAGAGGTCAACAAGAAGAGAAATCTAAGGAATCCATTGGGTTTGGCAATTGGGACATGGGTGACTGCTGCCAGTGACATGGAAGGAGCAGATGGCAGTGGGCTGAAGTGCTAATACAGGGTGGTGAATGACGTTGAGGAAGCAATTAGGGTCTGATCTGTGGAATAAACCTTGTAAAGCCTTCCACTGGCCTTTGAAAAGTGGGCAGTACAAAGTCAGAGATATGTCCCACTGTAGTAGGGCCACTTTTTGCCAGAAGAAAGGTACTTAGCATTGCTGAGGTCCCAGCACTAAAGGAATTTTACAAATCTACGGATTCCTTATATGAAGAAACATGGCCTGCCACACATTAAAAAAATTGGGGTGGGGGGAGACCATATGCCTGGGTGGCTCAGTCGGTTGAGTGTCTGACTTTGGCTCAGGTCATGATCTCACAGTTCGTGAGTTCGGGCCCCACGTTGGGCTCTGTGCTGACAGCTCAGAGACTGGAGACTGTTTCCGACTCTGTGTCTCCCTCTCTCTCTCTCTGCTCCTCCCTGTTCATGCTCTGTGTCTCTCTGTCTCCAAAAATAAATAAACATTAAAAAAACATTTTTTAATAAAAAAATAAAAAACATTTTTTGGTAAAGTTACATAGAAGAAAGATACATGTTCTTGTCTCCATTTCATGCCTTCCTGGTCTGTCCTAGAGAAATGGATTCAATTTTGGCTTCAGTGGGAACCACAGTATGTCAATGTGTCTTCTCAGCCCCCTAGTCCATCTGTGAAAAAAACTTTATGATTCTTCTTTATCTTACAGAAATGTTGGCACAACATCTCCTCAAATGTGCACTCGTGAGAACTCGAAGCACTGTGATCTCAAGGTCTCTTCTCTCTGGACCTCAGCTTCCATATCCATGAGATGCAGTGACCTCTAAGGTCCCTCCCTGCTCTAGCAGCATACTACTTAAAAATGAAATTCAATTAGTCCTAAAGTCCCAGTGTGTTTTCAGGCAGCAGATGTGTGACAAATCCTTTGTCGCGAACCTTTTCACATATTCAAGCCAAGGCAGGGAAGAGCTTGGACTTGACCTTCTGGGTTTCAGGATGTCATCAATAGCTTTCATATCTTCCAAGTTTATCAAAAGATATAATTTATATGAAAATACTGAACATAAAAGTCACAGATGATTTGGAATGTCTAATGATCTCTACAGTCTTCTAAGGTAAAGCGACAGGGTTGCAATAACCTTTGTTCAAGAAGAAAATGCTAAGCACTCAGAAAATTACAACTGTATCAAACTTAGGACACAGAAAGCAGCTTTAATTTGAACTCTCCCATCCAGAGCAGGACAGTCAAGTAAGAATTGTGGGAGTGTAATATCCCACAGCAAGCCCCAGCTTTGCCACGGTTGTTCTGATAGAGAAGGAACCTGGGAGAGCTTGCCAAGGCTGTAAGTCGTGAGACAGAACCGTACCTGTCAGCATGCCTTCATCTACCACACAGCTGCCATCAATCAGGATGGCATCGCATGGCATTTGCACTTTGTTCCCCGTCAAAATTAATAGATCTCCGGGTACCAGGAAGCGTGATTCCAGCTCTTGGACTCCAGCTGAAAGTGTGAGATGGCAGAGTCAAGTCAGATTTTTTTCTCACAACAATGTAGTCCAACAGCTAGCTCAATTGGAAATCAATGAAAAAGCAACGTGGATGGAACTGGAGGGTATTGTGCTCAGTGAAATAAGTCAGGCAGAGAAAGACAGATATCATGTTTTCACTCATAGGTGGAATATGAGAAACTTAACAGAAGACCGTGGGGGAAGGGAAGGGGAAAAATAGTTTCAAACAGCGAGAGAGGCAAACCATAAGAGACTCTTAAATACAGAGAACAAACTGAGGGTTGATGGGGGGGTGGGTAGGGGAGAGGGGAAAGTGGGTGATAAGCATTGAGAAGGGCATTTGTTGGAATGGGCTGGGTGTTGTATGTAAGCAATGAATCGTGGGAATCTACTTCTGAAGCCAAGAGCACACTATATACACTGTATGTTAGCTAACTTGAGAATACATTATATTTTTAAAAAAGGAAACTATTCCTCAATGTTGATTCAAAATCTGAGAACAATAAGAGAAAAAAGTAATAAATTGCATAAAATGAACACAGAGAAAAAACCTAAAGACAAATTTAGAAAACGTATTTCAAATTTACAGTACATTACAAAAGATTAATATTCCTAATATATAAAGAATTCCTGAAAAAAGAGATGTACAGCAAGTGACTATAGCAAAATTGCTAGAGATGTTAACAGTTCATACATGCACACACACACACACACACACACATACACATACACACACATACACACAGAGGCATACGCACAATGCAAATGGCATGCTAAACATTTGAAGAGATCTCATTCTTACTCATAATTTAAAAAATGAAAGTTCCTTCCCTCCTACCTACCTTCCTTCCTTTCCTCCCGTCTGCTTTCTTTTACTTTTTTCCTTCCTTACTCAATCCCAAAGCTAGAGGGGTTAAATAAGATAGGCATTCTTGCAGAAGGTTGGGTGGAGTGGGGTGTGGGGGCAGCCTGCTGCCAGTTTTGGAGCCTAAGCAGAATGGACAGGTGTTTACATGACCTGGTGCAGGGTGTCAGAGCCCAAGGAGGGAGAGACGGGCCACATTGGTGACAGTGGCCTGGTGTGGGATGTTGGAATCCAAGAAGGGTGAAAAAGGGGTCTACATGGAAGTAGGGGAGGGCATCAGTAATGATGGATGTTGGGTTCCGCTCAGCAGGGATTGATAGAATAAGTAGATATAATGAGGCTAATAGGAGTCAGGTTTCTCATAAAGAAAGGAACTTACAAATATAGATGGAAATAAACCTAGAATAAACTCTTTGGTATTAGATTAGAATTAGAGACACCAATGGAAACTGACAGTTTTCAATAGATAAATAGGGAAATAATATAGATGTAAATGTATGTGTATGTAAGAACACGTATATATAAAATACGTTTGCTTATCTTTTGATATACATATATTCACTAATTCTGTTCTCTGAGAGGGCCTGGGAGCAGTGAAACCCCAATAATAATGTGCATATCTAGTGCCCAAATTTTGGTTTCTAAATTCTATTCCTCTCCCCAGAAAGAATCGTTGTTCCTTAAGGAAATGGCTGATTATAAGGCTGGGCCAAGAAAAGTATCATTTAAGCTAGAACATTTTGTTGCTGAAGGAAATACGGAGAAAGAAAAAACATCACAACCAATTTAACAGGCTTTCACTGCCTAAATGTGTAACAATTTGAGCATCACAGTAAATAAAGATAAATGAACTATAACCCATCAAATAAAATAGGAATTCATGAGTCCATATGATATAAGCACATGGATGAATAAATGAGGAGAAAGGTAGTTTTTTCCTACAGTAACATTACAATTAACGTAGGAGAAAAGATAAAATTAGAAAATCACCATTTGGCAACCATCAAAGTAATAATTTAGCCAAGAAATAGCAGTGGATACTACAACTAGTGGGTAAATTTAATGAGGATAGTTTATTTATATCGTCTCAAAGGATCTCTCAACAAAATATTTATTAATTACAAAGGGGAAAAGAGTAAATTTACAGTGGAGAAACCTGGCAGGTACTATTTAGCAAAGTAATCCAAATTAACATCACCAGTAATAGGACAAATTTAAATTACGCAGCACTTGAGAGGAAGCAACAAGGTCATAGCATCACTTCTGTGATATCCAGCCAAAAATGCATAACCTGAATGTAACTATTAGGAAACATCAGACAAATCCAGATTGTGAGACTTTCTACAAAATAATCAGAGTGAAAGGAATCAAAGTCATGAAAATCAAGGGAAGACTGAAAACTAAAGAGATATGTTGAACAACACCATTGTGTGATCCCAAATCCTTTTCTATTAAGAACATTATTAACCACTGGGAAAATTCGAATAGGGTCTGAGCATCAGTTTCTATTAATATATCAATATTAACTTCCTGATATTAACGGCTACACGGTCATTTATGTAGGAGAACGTCCTTGTCTTTGAGAAACACACACTAAAATATGTAAGAGTCATGGAGCCTTAGTTTGGAAACATACTCTCAAATTGCTCAGGGAAAAAGTTATTTGAACTATTCTGGCAACTTTTCTGTAAGAGTCAAGTTATTCCCTTAAAAAAGAAAACATAAATAAATATATACATATAACATTGTCCATCTATCTAATTAGAAAAATCTAAAAGTTTGCCGGCATAGTCTGTTGCCAAGACCATGAAGACACAGGCACTCTCACAATTTCTGGTGCAAATGCAAGTTGGTACCATCTCCATGGAAAGAAATTTAGCAATATGTACCTAGCAAAAGTACATACACACATCCATCCTTTAACTCAGCAATTTTACTTCTCGAAATCAATGCCAAAGATAAACTGGTGGCAATATGAAAAGACATATGCACAAACAAGCCTTTTTACTTCAGCACTATCTATAATAGTAAACACTAAAAAACAATAATAAAAAACATACTTCAATAGAGAATTGGTTGAATAAACAATGGCTCCACCATACACAAGAGTACTTACTATACAGCTGAAATCACACACGAAAACTATTTCTATATCCCATTATGAAAGACTCTCTATGAAACACAGTTAAGTATATAAATACACCTGAAACTAATATAGCATTCTATGTCAACTATACTTCAATTAAAATAAAGCATGTAAAACATACACACCAGGAAATATAAGTTAAATGTGTATGGTATATCCCTGTCATCTAAACAGCAGTATAAATATATATAATCTTCTGTATACATGCGATACAGATATGGATATCATATATAATTTTTGTATCCGTTAAATGTACGAATAAATCAAAAGCAAACAAAAATGATTCTTGTAGAGATTACACAAGGTAGATAAAGAGGGATAGGAGCCTGACTCTCCCAAATGTCTTGTCTTATGGATTTAAGACCTTTAAGATCTTTTGAACCATGCAGATAGTTTATGTAATCATAATACACATTTTATCTAATTTATCATTTATACATTATATATAATTTATTAAATTTATAAATTTATATTTTATACAATATATATTTGTGTATAATATCTACATAAAGGAATACAAAAAACAAATTTGAAAAGCTAACACTAAAAACCTAAGGCAAAATGAATGGGATGACCCTATCAAATTGTTGACACAAACAGAGAAGAATCATTTTGAGTAACTCTGAAACATAATTTTTTTAAAAAAATGTATAATTTGTACATTTGAAATGGCATATCATAAGTGGGAGAAAAGAAGAATTCCAACAAAACATGAAATTGTTTTTAGGAATTACATTCCTGCAGGGTGTCTTGGTTTGCTATTCTAAGATTAGTGTGTATAAGGAACAGAGCAAATGAGTAATTTGTTGCTATCATTGAGAATCACGACACTTGAGATAAAGGAGAGACAATCAACAATCAACAATCCACAAAGTTAAGTAAAAAGCCCATAGCTCTAAACTTGAATTAGAAAGGCCAGTATGAACTCATAACGTATTGTATCTTTAAGAAATTATTTCCTGGGTGCCTGGGTGGCTCAGTCAGTTAAGTGCTGACTTCGGTTCAGGCCATGATCTCGCGGTTCGTGAGTTCGAGTCCTGCGTTGGGCTCTGTGCTGACAGCTCAGAGCTTGGAGCCTGTTTCGGATTCCGTGTCTCCTTCTCTCTCTGCCCCTCCCCTGCTCACACTCTGTTTCTCTCTTTCTCAAACATAAATAAACATTTAAAAAAAGAAATAAATTATTTCCTACCTCTCTCTCCTAAAAAGGCCTAGCAACAGTGACTAACACGTAGAAACGAGCACTTCTAGTGCACTGTTTGAGGTCTCTAACTACCATACTAAGAGCTCTTTGGAAAAATGGATGTGTCCAGGTTTAGAGCAGAACTGTTCCAGATGAACTTGGAATATCATACCATATCAGAAAGCAATAAAATTTTCAAAGACTGCTGAAGTCATGGCAAAAGAATTCAGAAGCCAACCTGAGGAGGCACTCAACGGCCAAAGATGAGACAATTTGAGCACAGTAAGAATAAAAATTGCCATGGAGAGAAATATACCAACAACGTTTAACATTATACATCCATATTGACTCTAAAAAAAAATCCTTTGGATAATGCTAGAGGATCAACCCATTATTTTGAAAGCTGGTACATAAAAAAAATAATCAAATATTAATTTTTTATTTCTTAAAAAAACTGAATCTCAGGGTAATGAAATAGTTGAGGAGGGTTTTTCTTTACTGAAATATTCCACTTAGTATGTGAAGATGGTATGATACAAGTAGAAATTTGAAACTCCTAATGAAATAGTAAATCTAGGTCATAAACATTTGTTTGCTAATGTCACAAAAAGATAATCAGATAGTATACACCTCCCATTTTAGATGTTCACAATATCAGAGTGCCTGGGTCGCTCAGTTGGTGAAACGTCTGACTCTTGATTTCAGCTCAGGATGATCTCACCATCCTGAGATTGAGCCCCACATCTGCCCTGACAGTGTGGAGCCTTCTTGAGATTCTCTCTCTCTCTCTCTCTCTCTCTGCCTCTCCCCTGCTCATGAGTTCTCTCTCTCCTTCGCTCTCAAAATAAATAAATAAACTTAAAAAAAAGAAGTTCACTATGTCAACTATGAAGTATTCTTGCCAAAAACTCAATCCTTGGATCTAACTACAGGAATTTACAGGAATTTTTACAGGAATTGCAAGCAATAGAAAATCAAGTTAAATAATTTTATGAATATGCAATCAACATAACCCAAACTGTAGAACCCACAGGATGAACCACTTCCTTTCTTCAACAACAACAAAAAAATTTCCAAGGAAGATGTAAGATATGGAGGAGGGAATGTGTAGAGTTAAAATAAACTTGAGACTTGGGGCCCCTGGGTGGTGTAGTCGGTTAAGCATCTGACTCTGGATTTGGGCTCAGGTCATGATCTCACAGTTTGTGAGAGTCGGCTCCATGCTGAAAGTGTGGAGCCTGCTGGGAATTGTCTCTCTCTCTCTCTCTCTCCAATGTTCTATCTCTCTAAAAATAAGCATTTAAAAAATTATTATAAAAAATAAACTAGAGGAGACTTAGCAATCAATTGCAGTATGTGGACTTCATTTAGATCCTGATTTGAAGAAGTATATACATGTATAAACACACACTGGTGACTCAACTAAGAAAATTTGAATACTTCTATATAATTGATTTTTTAAATTATGGAGCTATTTTATTTTTTTAGGTAAAGAAATTTAAAAGGAATTGTTGTATTTTGCGTATATACTGAATTTTTTTCAAATGAAATCACATGATATCTGGAATAGCAACAAAATAAATCTAGAGTGAAGGAGGTAGTAAGACAGTTGGAAAAAAAAAGATTCAATGAGCTGATAATCATTGATTCTGAGTGAAAACCACATGGGTGTCATTATTGTATTCTCTCCATTATTGTCTGTATGCAAAATGTTTCATCATAAAAAATTAAGCAAGAAAATGACCAGGTTATTTTTAAAAGGTCAAGATTCACTTCCAGCCAAGAAGTAGTAAAAAAGAACAGATTTATCTTCCCACCAGAAACAACCAAACCCATACAAAATATGTGAAACAATGGTTTTGGGGCACTGAACATAAGCAACAAAAGACAGAAAACAAGTGAAGGTGCCTTGCAATTGCTTAGCTTACTGCCTTTAGAGACTTCCCAGGCCACTGTGCAGGGAAGGGGAACCCAGACAAAATCCAGAGGTCTCTATGAGTTCAGAATACAGACCCAAGAATGCTTAGAGATGAATCATCACATGCATTTGAGGAAAATACTGGCAAAAGAACAATTGAACATTTACATTTAAAAATACCATTCACCAGACCATCAAAATCATGAAATATTTAGGAATGAATCTTAGAGAGAATGTGTAAGGCCCACACACCAAAAACTGTGAAATATTGCTGAGACAAAGAAGACCAAATTAACCAAAATGAAATAAATGGAGAGACATACTATGTCCATAGGTCAGAAGACTCAAATTTATTAATATGTCAACTTTCCACAAATTGATCTACAGATTTCACACAATCCTAATCAAAATCTCATCATGGTTTTTTTTTGTTGTTGTTAGAAATTTACAGGATGATTCTAACAGTCCTATGAAAATGCAAAGGGCCCGATATCACCAAAGCAACTCTGAAAAAGAGAACAAAGTTGGATGACTACATTATGCTATTTTAAGACTAATTATAAAGCCACCTTGTGGCTTTGGTATAAAGACAGACAGATAGATCAGTAGAATAGAATAGGGAGTCTAGAAACAGATCCACCTGTATATGAACAACCGATTTTTTACCAAGATGCAAAGACAACTGAGTGAAGAAAGGACAGTCGTTTCAACAAATGATATTGGAACATTTGAATGTCTATTTGCAAAAAAAAAAAAAAAAAATGAACTTCAATCTTTAAAAAAAAATTCAAACTACAATATAGATCTAAATAAGAAACCTAAAACTATGAACATTCTAGAATCCAATGTAGTTTTTGTTTGTTTGTTTCTATTAATCTCTGAGGGAGACTAAAAACCAGAGCCTTTACCTGTCTATCATGAATTTAACGTTATCTGATATGACCGGCCGTTATAAATTATGAGTTTCCAACAAGATTCAATTATCAAGTAGAAGAGTTATAAACAAAATAAGACTCAATCAGATTTTTAAAATCCAAGTGAATTTTAAGAACATTTTTTTCATCTCCCAACATGTCTTCCCAATTTTGTCATTCTGTTGTCTGTTCCTCATTGTACATCAAAGACCTCAGACGAAGTTTTTTTGTGATCATTAACAGACAAGAAAGAATCCCAAATATTTCATGGTTTTAGATCCTGGCTTAAAAGGGTCCCAGAATGACCGTGAAGAAGAAAAGCTTCACAGCAGGCAGAACTTTACTTGTTACATTAATTTTCCTATTGTGCCTGAAAGGAGAAATAACTAGAAGACCAGATCGATACTAATTTACAGTAGGAAGCAAAGGATTGTCCTGAAAGATTGAAAGTATATTTGCCCATTAGAAGCCTCATTAATGATGTCTAGTCTGGAGGAGGCCTTTTACACCTGGAGAAAAACAGAAACAAAAACAATACACTCATGGTTATCAGCTAGCCACCAAGGACTTCACCAGTCGTCTCACGAAAGGAATATAGTGGCAGTGTTGCTGATTATTTATGAGTTCAAAGACGTGTTCTTCCATGCACCAAAGCTAACTTGGTTATAAACCCTGCTAAGCACCCTATTTTCCAGCAGCAACCCCAAACTCCTAGCCACCGTAAGTAAATAAAGCTAAGCAAACAGCCTGGTTTTTGCTACCAATTGTTAAAACAAAAACACGGCACTTAATTTAATCTGAATGTGTATTTTTTTTCTCTCTCATGAAGGACATTCCCCTTTTGGAAAGAACCCCATCACTTGGAGGTCTGAGAGGAAGGGTGACAGGGAGCATCACCCTGCATTCTATGTAACATTATGATCCTGGGACCCAAATCGTTTCTGTTTGGGCTACAAACTTTATAGCTTTTTGTTGCTTGTCTGTGTGATAGAAAAGTATGCATTGTAGTTGTTAATTATAGCCCTCTCTCCTCCTGAGAACCAGGTGTGTTCCAACCTAAGGGTTGGATAAAGAAAGACTAAAATTTTGCCACCAGGTTATATTCATAATTACTATCCCATTTTGAAAACTATGGATTATTTCTTGATGAAATGAGTTATTCAGACTATTCAGTCCTTTAGGAAAGTGTCCTACTTGTACTCCCCAACTTCATATGCAACGAAGTTGTTAAATAGTGTTAAATCTGTTCAATCTACCCTAACCTTTAACAAATTTCCCAAATGTGGGGGATTTCCAAGGAAGGTACCAGCTTGTAACCCTTCATTTTGCAAAGGATGTCTCATGTTGGGATGAGCACTGGGTGTTGTATGGAAGCAAATTGGACAATAAATTATATTTATTTAACCTATAAATATTATAGGTTATATAAAATACACCTAAATAAAACTTTTAAAATTGAAAAAAGAAAATAACCATTATTTCCCATTGTATGGTTATAAAAATACATTTTCAAATAAAAAAATACCTCACATCAATTTATTGAGTAAATATTCATTAAGAACTTAGGTATTAAGCACTTATTTACATTAGGACACCACAGAAAAGCTTGATAACCTTGGATTAGACAAAGATTTCTTAGATCTGACACAAAAAGCATGATCCACAAGAGGAAAATTTGATAAACTGGACATTAACAAAAGTAGAAATATCCACCCTTTGGGAGACCCTGTAAAGAGAATGGAAAGCGAAGTCCCAGAGTGAGAAAAAGATATTTGCAAGGCATCTTTGTGACAAAAGATTTGTATTCAGAATACAGAAAGAAATCTCAAAAGTCAATTAGTAAAAGTGAATCTAGCAGCACAAAAATTTTAACTTCACCAAACAAAATATATATGTAGAAAATAAGCACTTGAAAAAGTGGTCAGTGCCATGAGTCATTGAGGAAATGCAAATTAAGATTACAATGAGATATTATTACGCACCTGTTAAAAATGGCTGAAATTAAAAAGACTGAGCATACCAAGTGCAGATAAGAGTATAGGGCAACTGCAGTTCTCATACACTGCTGTTAAGAATGTAAAATGGTACAAGTTCTTTCTAAAACAATTTCGCAGTTTCTTAAAAAGTTAAACACTTACCTGCCATATGACAGCCATTTCGCACTTTTGTATTTTCTTCTTTTTTAAAAAATGTTTACTTATTTTTGAGAGAGACAGAGAGCAAGCAGGAGAGGGGCAGACAGAGAGGGAGACACAGAATCCGAAGATGGCTGCAGTCTACGTGCTCAGCACAGAGCCTGACGCAGGGCTTGAACTCACAAACTGCGAGATCATAACCGGAGCTAAAGTCAGTCACTTAACGGACTGAGCCACCCAGATGCCTCACAGTTATGTATTTTCCCATAAGAATTGAAAATGGATGTCCATGCAAAAACTTGTACAAAAATTTTCATAGAGGCATTATTTATATTAGCCCAATACTAGAAACAACCCAAATTTCCATCAGTAGGTGAATGGGTGTACAAACTAGTCTATCCATACACTGGGAGTCTACTCAGAAATAGAAAGGAATAAACTATTCATATACTTAATAAAATAGATGCATTGTAAAATAATTATGAACTTTGATTCCAGTAAAATTAACCCAAAATATCTTAAAGACAAAAGTGCCCACTGTACAATTCCATTTATATAAAATTCTAAACATGCAAGGCAGTTCCTTGAAGATGGGGATGGGTAGGGAGCGGTTTCAGACAGAAGGCACTTTTCAGGGCAATGTATGATCATTATCATTATTGTGGTAATAATTTCATAGGAAGATACAAGGATGTACATAAGTCAAAATCTATCAAATTGTATACTTTAAATATGTTCAGCTTATTTTATGTCAATTTTACCTCAGTAAAGTTCTTTTTAAGGTGAAAACATCTCAAGCCCTTCATTCCTTTAAGTGCACCAGAAACACACACACACACACGAAGAGGAAAGTAGTAGCAACAACCAGGAATACAAGTTTAAATCCCATTTTGATTCCTTATGAACAACACACAGATCTAAAATAATGAGACTTACCTCTTCTCCCACATACGGAGACTGTAATGCTATTATGTGACTCAACTAGGTGGTGGAGTTTTACAGATTGCTGAAAAAGAAGAAAGGAAAATGGGAAAAAAGGCTTTTCTACTTGAGGAGTCCCATGTATTAATTCAGTAAAGCGCTAGTGTCTTTAAAGATAGAGCACTGACTTGTTCCCAACTGAATGCACTGGCTAAAAATGAAAGACCAAGCAGCCTATTAGTTACCTGAAAAGTCATCCAACTTGCTGTGCTGAACACCAGCAATAAGCAGTATGTTTTCTTTGATAGAAAGAAATTTCCCAGCATGCTCTGTTCACTCAAGGTATATTTTGATGACCATAAATTTATATTTAGTTCTTTCAGCAGAGAACATCAAGAACTTGAGTCACTCAAGATAAATGTTCATACCTAAAAAGCTTTGAGAACTAAGCAAGATCTCAGTTTTGAGTTATTCCACATCAGAGTTCTTAATCTGTAACTTTGTAAGTTTTAGTGGTGCCTACTATTCCTCATAGTATATATGGATTTCATACATGAAATACACAGGACGTTGAGAGTGAATCAATAAGAGGATAAAAAATAAAAATACAATAAAATTTCATTTGATTTCACCTTTTAAAAGAAAGTGTTGTGTAAAAAAGGGGTTCCTGGGTGGCTCAGTAGGTTAAGTGGCCGACTTCAGCTCAGGTCATGATCTCAAAGATCGTGGGTTCAACACCCGCGTCGGGCTCTTTGCTGACAGCTCAAAGCCTGGAGCCTGCTTTGGATTCTTTCTCCCTTTCTCTCTGCCCCCCACCCCCCCACTCATGCTCTCTTTGTCTGTTTCTCTCTCTCAAAATTGAATAAATACTTTTTAAAAAGAAACTGTTGTGTAAAAGAACTATCTGGTTCTAGGTGTTAAAACTCTTAATCATCTAGGGTATTCATGTTTTTCTTCAGAATTTGCCTTTTATGACACCCCCTGTACCCCCTTGCATAAATCATTTATAAATCTGATTAATATGTCATAAGAACAATTAATAGAGTAACATAATGAAAGACAGTGTTTTGCTATTAATTTATCTTTTTATTCATTTTTTCATTCACTCAGCATTTATTACACAAACTCCATGTGACAAAGACTATGCTGAGAGGTGGGGATAGAATGTTAAAAAAGAGAAAAGAAAAAGAAAACAAAGATGTAGTTTTTACTGCAAGGAATTTACAACCCACTGGGAGAAATATATTTAATCAAATAGTCTCAATCTTAAATGTATCATTACAGTCCATAATTTAAAAAAAATTATGCTTTTGGAGCATATACAGCCCATAGAAGCAATAACAGAAAACTCTAAATAAGTGCTTTTGAATCAAATCGGTTGTTGAATCTATGAGTCTCAAACTCAAAAGAAATGTTTGGGTTGGAAATATATACAAAGTTGAAAGTCATTTTAGAACTCATTGGTATATACAGCTATCAGAACAGTGAAGAGTCTCTCAATATACACACATGAAAAGGCCATGAAGACATACTATTATGAATAAAAATAAAGCAAGGTAGGAGATTACATAATGATGCTACCTTTTACATAAGAAAGAAGGAAAAACAAGGTACATATATTTTCATTTGCTTGACTTGCCTAAAAATTTCTTATGAAGAAAACACAAGAAATAAATATGGTTGCACAAGTGGAGGGGAAGAGAAAGAACATACATTGTATATGCTGTAGAGTATACATTGTATACTTTGCATATGGTTTTTCTTTTGAGACACTGCCTCCCCCACAAAAGGCCACTAGAGGAGGATGAACTATAAAAAAGATTGAAAAAGAGCAACTAGAGAGGATGGAGAGTGTGTTGTCTCTAAAGTCGAAGGCAAAGAGCGCTTCAAAAAGAAGCAATGGAGCAGTTAACTATCAAATGCAACTGAGAAGTTTAATAAAAGCTGCAGCGTGAAAAATAAGTGTCCGCGGTAGGAGAGGGACCATGAATTCAAAAGAAAAGGTGAAAAGTCCAATAAAAATTAATGAAGGACACGAATACAGTTCACGGTGCAAGAAATGCAAACAGCTTAAGACATGAGCAAGTACTCAACTTGTAATAGAAAACATGCTGTGGAAGTTATGCAATTATATTGTCACTTATATTGGCAAAGATAAGGGAAACCAACACTCCTCTACTGTTGGGAGGATTGTAAATTAGTATTACTTGTTTAAGATGCCCTTGAAGGATGCCTATGAAAACATTAAACCTCGTTTATAATTAATTTCAGGTAAAATTTTATGTCTCTATGTCACTATATATAAGCACACATATGTATACTTGTTATATCCATATGCATGTGTAATATAAATACATAAAATTTATATATATTTATAAACAAACACATATGTGGATGTGTAAAAACAGATATGCAAGAATTGTGATTGTTTTAACAGCAAAAATTAGAAATATTCTATCCATCTACATCAGAGTGGTTTAAAAGTTATGGTGCATCTAGAGAACACATATTTGGATAGACATGAAAGATATTTAAGATATTTTAGTTGAAAAATGGGAGCGAGTGCCCGACAGTGCACACAGTGTTTCCATTTGTGTGAAAAAAATTAGTGCAAATGTTTTTACTACTGCTCAAGGTCAAAGAACTTTTGGTCTTAGTGAATGCCTTTGGAAAGGGAAATTGGATACTGGGAGATCCAAACTGGGAGGGATATTCACTTTTTATTTATAACGTTGTGTCTATTTGAACTTTTTAAAAATCATGTGCGTATGTTACTCTTTCTATTAAGAAAAAAATTAGTTTAAAAAAGGAAGTTTTTAATTTTTATTTAAAAAGTTTATGTTTTAATTTTGAAAGACAGTGAGAGAATGCGCACGTGAGCAGGGGAAAGGCCGAGAGAGAGGAAGAGAGAGAATCCCAAGCATTTTCCAGGACCACCGCAAAGCCCAACACCAGTCTCAATCCCATGAACCATGAGATCCTGAACTGAGCTGAAATCAAGAGTCAGATGCCCACCTAAGTCCCCCAGGCACCTCTAAAAAAAGAATGTTTTTTTAAAACTGTATAACCACCTATGGCCTTAAGATTATAGTGATCTTAACAAGTGTTCTCTAATGGAGTCATAAGACAGGAAATCAGGTCAGTATAGTTAGAAGATACCAGGAGATCAATAGCTGACAAATTCATTCATAAGGAAGTTTGCTAGCACAATTTACACTTATTAAAAATGGCGTTCTTGATTTTTTGACTAGAACTAAACTCCTTTATTCTCTAACGCCAAGAGTAAGTCCTGCTTACTTCTTTAATGAGTAGTTTCCAAATTGGTGTGATTTCAACACCGATACTATAAGGCCCACATATTAACCTCCTGCAAAGAGAGATCATAGATAAGTCAGTTACAACTAAAAAAATAAAGCTCATTTTTCATTTATTCGAAAAAAAGCATATTCACTTTCTCCCAGTCAAGGTAAGCCTCCCTGGTTACATAACTTGCCATACTTTGGCTATTGTGGATAGTGCTGCTATAAACATGGGGGTGCATGTGTCCCTTCAAAACAGCACACCTGTATCCCATGGATAAATGCCTAGTAGTGCAATTGTTGGGTCGTAGGGTAGTTCTAGTTTTAATATTTTGAGGAACCTCCATACGGTTTTCCAGAGTGGCTGCACCAGCTTGCATTCCCACCAACAATGCAAAAGAGATCCTCTTTCTCCCCATCCTCGCCAACATCTGTTGTTGCCTGAGTTGTTGATGTTAGCCATTCTGACAGGTGTAAGGCAGTATCTCATTGTGGTTTTGATTTGTAGTTCCCTAATGGTGAGTGATGTGGAGCATTTTTTCATGTGTCGGTTGGCCATCTGGATGTCCTCTTTGGAGAAGTGTCTATTCATGTCTTTTGCCCATTTCTTCACTGGATTATTTGGTTTTTGGGTATTGAGTTTGATAAGTTCTTTATAGATTTTGGATACTAACCCTTTACCTGATATGTTATTTGCAAATATCTTCTCCCATTCTATCAGTTGCCTTTTAGTTTTGCTGATTGTTTCCTTCGCTTTGCAGGTTTTTATTATGCACAGCTTTAAACCTTGTGGCCTTGACCCTAGTCCTGATTCATGCTTGCCTGTGGGAGTTGACATCAGAGGTGAATTCCCTGGGCTTGCTGCTCAGCACTCCCTAGCCCAAGGTTTTCACCTGCCTCGGGCTCCTTCTGTATGTGATATTTTGAGCACCACCCTGCCTGACATGGATCTCCCAGTGAGTCAGAGCTACTGAGAACCCCTGCAAGTGAAGTTTACATAATATTACGGCTAAATCTTCATTTATTTGTTCACGCCTTAAATTATCACGGATGGTTAAGAATGGTGCCTCTAGAGCAAGACTGCCCTTGGGTCCCAATCCTAGCTCTATTACTTATAGCTGTGTGATCTGGGACAGGTTTTCATGTCTTTGTGCTTTGGCTTCTTCTTTGTGAAATGGATAGAATAAAAGTACCCATTTCATAGGTTTATCTGAAGGGATTAAACTAGTTAAAATATTGTAAAGCATTTAGGGCATGCCTAGAATGTAGTAAACACTCAATTAGTGTTCACAATTCTTACCATTGTGTTTTAAAAAAAGTTCTAGGCACAAAGGGGATTTTATATCTAGAGGTCAAGTATGAATTTGAGAGTGTTAACATTAATACTGAGCAGTAGTTCTCAAACTTTTCATCCCAGGATGCTTCACATCCTTAAAAATTATGTAGGATCCAAATAACTTTTGTTTTTGTGAGCTGTATCTATTGACACTTATCATTAGAAATCAATACAGAGCGATTTTTAAAATATCTATTATTTAAAATATTAATAATGCCCTTTGTATAAACATAATGTTTATTGGTATAAAGTAATAATAACTGTTTTACAATAATTTTGTAAAAAGTAACTGTTTTACAAGGCAAAAATAACACAATGGTAAAAGTGGCATTGCTTCCCATTTTTTTTTCAAATCTCTAACATCTGGCTCAGTATAAGACAGCTGGATTCTCATACCGGCTTTGGAATCAGCCTGCTGTCATATCGCAAGTCCTGTCGCCGTTGGAAAACACTGTATACTCGTGAAAGAATTAGTATGAAAAAGAAAAAAATAATGACTCAGCGTTAGTATGAAAAGTGTTAAGACCTTGTGGACTCCCTGAAAGGGTCACAGGGAACTCTGGGGTACACAGATCATACCTTGGAAACTGTTGTGCTAGAGCATGTAAGAGTAGGGAAAACAAAAACAAAACAACAAGCTTGAGGGTTGGTCAGAAGTGCTGTAAATCCTGGGGCTTTCCTGCTTTGCAGCCAAGGGACCTCAGGGCTGTTGTGCTTACCAGAGCCTCCACCTGGCACATTCCACTCTTGCATCTTTGCATGGAGGGCCCCTTCTCTTTCTTCTTCTTCGTAGCTTAAATACCACCTCCTTAGGGAGATGGTCCCTGACTGCCCTACTGAAAGAGATCCCTTGTTATTTTGTAGCATAGCACTCTGTTGTTTCCTTTTTAGTACTGATCACAAACTGTAATCACATATATTTGTTTGCTGGTTTATCGGCTGCCTATCCCACCAGTAGACAAACCCCCTAAGGTCAGACCCCTGTCTGTTCTGTTCATCATTGTAAGAGACATCTGACCCCTCTCTTTCTTCCATATCTCATATTCAATCCATCAACAAATCCTGTTGACTCCACCATCAAACTATACCCGGAATCAGGTCATTTCTCACCTCCTCCATCCTGCCACCCTAGTCCAAGTCCATGATCTAGTCGTGATCTGTTAAATAGCCTTCTGAATGAACTCTCCCACCCCTTTCCTCGCCCCTTGCTATCTCATCAGCACAGCCAGAATGATCCTTTCTAAACAAAACTCCCTGCTCTGCTTAAATCTTTCCATTACACTTAGAGTCAGATCTAAAATCTGAATCATGTTCTATAAAGTCCAACCTGATCTATTTCTCACTTCTTCCTTTACGTTAGTCATACATTTTTCAAACACATCAGGCATACTTGCAGTCATTGTACTTACTGATCCCACTGATGAAAATACCATTCCTCGAAATGACTAATTGCTTCCCTTCCTTTAGGCCTCAGTTCAAATCTCAGTCATCTTATTAGAAAGATCTTCCACAGCTACTCTCCATAAAGCAGCAACCCCACACTCCCCAACCTTAGTCTATATACCTCTTCACCTGTTTCAGTTTGCTTATTAGCGCTTATTGATACCCAGCATGTTATATATGCTTTGGTTCAAATCTTTCCTCTCTCATTAAAATGTAAAATCTCTGAGCACAGGAATGTTATCTTTTTTTCATAACTACCTGTTTCCTGTGCCAAGAACAGTGCCTGATTCCAGTAGGCCATCGCATTCTTTCGTTGCATGCATGAGTGAAAAAGAGGTCGCTTGAATGCTATGACACTTGATTTCTTGTTCTACGTGATGCGGGAAGGTCAAAGGGGTCTTGTAGTTTTTGCTGCAGAATCAGGACAGAGAAGTCATTTCGCTCACCTCCAGGTCTGGGTCAGAGGTTCCGCGAAGATCTCCCCCCACACTCTGTTTGTGGTGACATTCGTTACAAAGAGCTTGCTTGCTTTTTTCTGAGGACTGTCATAGCTCCGGTGCCTAGCCCAGGGCCTTACCACATAGTGGATGCTTAAGCAGAGTTTGATAAATGATTTATTGCATGAGCAAATAAATAACATGGAAACCAAGGTTTCTAAAAGTAATATACATGGTAGCATCTGACTCTTGATTTCAGCTCAGGTCATGATCTCACAGTTCATGAGTTTGAGCCGCCTATTGGGCTCTGTGCTGACAGTGCGGAGCCTGCTTGGGATTCTCTGCCTCCCTCTCTGTCCGCCTCTCTCTCTCTCTCAAAATAAATAAAGCACTTCAAAAAAAGAAAAGTAATACATGGTTCTATGTATATTTAAGCTGTTGTATGAGGAAAGAGGGCTCTAAAATCAGACTCAAACTGGGGGAAGTAGAGGAGAAACAGAGACCATAAATAAGAGCGGCAGTCGCATATCAACTGATGAAGACTGGAGTAGAAAACAGAACAAAACACTTAGTAACTACAAACTATTTCTGGTCCCAGTTACATAGCTGATCTATAGCAAGTGCTATCATACCATGAATCGCAATTGTTCTTTTAGGAGCAAATCATATTACGGTTCTTTTAGTTTTTACTTGTTATCGATAAATAACAAATTAAAACCCACAGCAACATCGCTTCCTCTCAGCAATATATATTCTTTCGTAATGAACTGAACTGGCTAAGGAAGACTCTCCCCCCACCCCCTGCCACCCCAACCTGTGCAAGATGGCTCTGTGAACACACTTCAGTGAGAAAAATCTGGCTGGATCCAATGTAATCTACACTTCTTTATTGAGAAGAGATCATACAATGTCCTCAGTCGGCAGTTCTTAGCCTACCAAACTATCAGTCTATTTTGGGAAAACATGTCAGATTTGCTTTTATTCTCGTAAAAAGGGAAAAAAAAGCATTTTTAAAATTTGTAATGGAAAACCTACTAATCCTGGAGAGAATGCTCCTGTCTAGGCTCTGCGATTTACTAGCCATGTGACCTTGGTTAAATTATAACCACTCTGACTGTAATTGCTTCATCCAAAAAAAAAAAAAAAGAGGAATTGTAAGAGATAACTCCTGTGGGTCTCTGGCCCACCAGTTCCTTTCCCCAGCACCTAGAAAAGTGCCTCAGACCTGGAGCAAGCTTGATGAATGTTTCGAGAATTAGGACATGTGATACAGAGAAACTGTGATCTTTCATCTTGTGAATTTTCAGAGTATCCACTCCTAGCACATCAGTGGAGCTTAGAACATGTATATTAAGAAGGAAATGATTTTTTAGTAGTAATAAAAAGATTAAGATGATGCAATTCAGGTTGTGGGTAATTGAGACCAAATCACTTTTAAAATATATTATTTGAAAGAAATAAGTAGATGTAGGCAAGTCGGTAAATGTGACTTGTTCTTTCCCAATCTTCCCTTGAGAGGCTGGCCAGGCGGTTTTCAGTAACGTGCCTTAGTAAGGGATTTTCTTCACACAGAGGAGCACCCCAAATGAGCTCAAATCTGAAGATCTCAGGACATAGTTCTCAACATGGAAATTGGTGGGAAAGTGAGGTTTTGGGTCACTTGCTTTCGGATTCAATAATACACGTGTCACATCCACAAAGAAGCTCTCGCACCAGCAATAGAAGGAAGGAACTCCCTTCCGAGGTAACATCCTCCAGGAGAAGAGCGACTCCTGTGGCATTGGTAAAAGGCATCTACTGTCCGGCCCAACCAGAAAACTTGAGAGCCCTTCAGGTAGACACAGCACAGCTAGAAGGTTGTGAGCAGAAGCACTAATTAACAGTGGCTTCGTAGATACAAGAGTTTTTCCATATATCTTGATCTCTAGATAAGACCTATGAAAACTCTGTTTATGTCAATCTGCTACACAAACGTGTTTTCCCCAAGATGACCTTCTCACTCGCAGATATAAACCAGGTGGGATCTATGAGGCCCTCAGCACTAAATTATTCATCTTGCTGAGAAAAGAATACTCCGAGAATGTTCGACAGATGAAGCGTGTCATTCTCACGTATGAGAAAGTCTATTTCTGTGTATCCAACTGCTACTCATCATTCAAGGTCCAGCTCTCTGGTCAACCCTTTCTGTGAATCCTCCCCTAATCTCCCAGCTGAAGATGAGTTGTCTCTTCCCTTAGAACTCTGTTTCTCAGGGCGCCTGGACAGCCCAGTAGGTTAAGCATCCAACGCTTGATTTTGGCTCAGGTCACGATCTCATGGTTCCTGGGATTGAGCCCCCATCGGGCTCTGCACTGACATCATGGAGTCTGGGTGGGATTCTCTCCCTCCCTCTCTACCCTTCCCCCACTCTCTCTTTCTCTCTCTCAAAATAAAAAATCAAACATTAAAAAAAAAGAACTCTGTTTCTCTCTTGTGGCTTTGAGAATTCCTTCTTTTTATTACAGACACTGTGTTTCCTTTTTCCTTCCAGTTTTACTGAGATATAATGGACACATACATTGTATTAATTTAAGGGGAACAGCATAATGATTCAATATTTGTATATATTGTGAAATAAACACCACAATAAGTCCAGTTAACATCCATCACCTCATAAAGTAACACATTTATTTTTCTTCTGACAGGAACTTTCAAGATCTACTCTTATAGCCACATTCAAATATGCAATACAATAGTCTTATCTATAGCCACCATGCTGTACATGACAACCTCAAGATTTATCTTACAACTGGAACTTTGTACATTTTGACCACCCTCATGCATTTTGCCCACTCTCCACCCCTTCCTTTGGCAATCAGCAATTAATTCTTCAGATTTATGTGTTTCTTTGTTTGTTTGTTTTAGATTCCACATGTAGTGAGATTGGGCCTGTGTTTTTATTCCTCCACTATACCAAGGAGCCTCCTCAGCAGAGCCAATTGCCTGCCAAAGGCCTGTTTAGCATGCAGTTAATAGTGAAAAGGGAATGAATGAAACATTAATCTAATATTCAGAATTAACTATTGCCTTCTCATTTGGATAGAGTCTATTTGATACAGCTTTAGGAACTAATTATACAGAAGCCCTACGGCTTAGTAGCTGAAGTTAGACCTGGAAGTTGGGAGATAATTCTTACTGCTCATTTACTAAGGACCCTTGAGGAGAATACATTACTTATCATTTCTCTCCTGGAATACTAGAACTGAAGGTGTCCATAAAGGTTATTTAGTCTATTTCCTAAGACACCCAGAGGAAGAGAGATTTACACAGATCAGCATTGTATATTAATGATCCAGTCAGAGCAGAAGCCTGCTCCAGACCCTACTCTATGCAATACCAAGTGGAGGTTACTTTGGTGAGGGATTGGCTGGTGAGAGGGGCAAGGAAACTATCTTAGGACACAGAAATACTCTCTATCTTGATCTGAATGGTGCTTGCTGGAATGTATACACATCCCCCCAGTTCTACACTGAAGATTTGTACATTTTACCAAGTGTAACATTATACTTCAGGCAAAAAAAAAAAAAATTAAGCATTTTAATGAAACTGCATAGTTCCTCATCCATTATTTCACTATTGCTATTTACTTCTTTTTTTTAAACGTTTATTTATTTTTGAGAGAGAAAGAGAGAGACAGAGCGTGAGTCGGGGAGGGGAAGGGGCTTGAACTCTGAACGGCGAGATCATGATCTAGACCAAAGTCAGATGCTTAACCAACTGAGCCACCCAGGCACCTCCCTCACTATTGCTATTTCTTATATGTCCACAATTTTTTCTGATTACAAAATAATACATATTTAGTAAAAATTCCAATGTATCAGAAATGTAAAAACCTAGAAAATGATTACCTTTCAAAGAACCACTCCCCACAGAAAAAACAGAAAACATTGTGTTTACTATACAGCCCAGGTTGTATTTTTATATTAAAAAAAAAAAAACAGCAGCTCTTTTGAGAGCTTGAAAGTGCTACATGTTGTCACCTGCTCCATAATCTATAAGACATATTGAATAGTTGTGACATGCTATTATCTGTGACCACACTGTCCCCCTGCTTCTTAAGCTTCTTAAAGCCAGAGCTCCTTTTAATCCTGGACAAGCTTCGGTTTGCTCGTTAGTTTTTCCCCATTTCCAAGATTTGGGGCTTGTTTACTTTTTGGGTGACCTCTCTAGGCTACCTTTTTGTGTGTGTGCCCACCTCCCCAACTCACATTAGGGAAGTATTAAAATGTCACCAATTCTTTGGTTACAGAAGCTCCTAAAACAGATCCGTGTTACTGCTCTGTTTCACAAATTCATTGCCAAGCCCTACAGAGGAATGAACAAAAGGTATAACATAAGTAATCAACCCAGGAACCAAGGAAGTCTCAGGTAGGTATAAAGACAAGTCTCCCTGATAATAAACATATGGCGAAGTTTTAATTCCCTCATGCTGCCACTCATATCACAGAGGGGAAGCAATGAGTCTGTCTCCTTTTAAGTCCTACACATTGGATAAGGAGGTAAGGGATATCAAAATTAACTTGTCTGCTTTAGCTGGAAATTTAGCTCTTCCTCTTCCCTCTCTTGAACATTTCAGCCCTGAAACCACTGGGGTGGGGGTGGGGGGTTGCTGAGCACAGTGGGTGGCAAAGCCTGAGGCATCTGGTTTTGCCATAAAGCTAAGAGCTCAAGGCACAGTCATATCAAAAGGACACTGAACATCAAAATAAACAACGATAATAGGGACACAGAGCATCAAAACAAGCAATGCTAGCAAAGGATTATACCCCACTGAAAAATAGGAATTTGAGTCAATAAATGAGTAAGCCAAAAGTGTGGGGGAAGAACAGGATATTTACATAGTTTCAAAGTAACTCCCCACACAATACCTGTTAATGAAAAAAGGGGGAAGCAGAACTTTACAGACTTTGAGTGATCAGAGTAAACATCGTCAGTAAGCAACTGAAAATCATATGCCACCTGATCAGAGGCAATGAGAAGAACACGGCATGACTTCTGTGATCTTCCTGCCAGAGATGAATAACCTGGATCTAATTGTGAGGAAACGTCGGGAAACTGAGATCCAGGAATATTCTACCAAATAACTAAGTGCACTCTTCAGGAGCTTCAAGGCCATGGAAGCGTTCCAAATAGAAATAATTAAGGTTGCAAGCCCTGTGTGATTCTGAACTGTATCTCTTTGCTATAAAGGACATAATTGTGACAATTGGCAAAATCCGAATGGCGCTGGAGGATGAAATAGAGGCCCTGTATTGATGTAAATCTCCCTATGTTTGTGCTGTGATCCTGGGGGAGGACTTTCTTTTTTTCTTGGAAATATGACATGTTAAAAGTATTTGAAGGTTAGAAGGTATCATGTCAGCAACTCCTTCTCAAATAGTTCAAAGGGGGAGTTCTTGTAGCATATGTGAAACTGTCCTGCAAATTTGAGATTATTTCGAAATTAAAGGGAAAAAAATCCTTTTTCTCTTTTTTTAAGTTATTTTATTTTATTTTAATTATTTTCAGGGGGAGGGCAGCGAAGGGGAAAGAGAGAATCGCAAGCAGGCTCCTCACTGTCAGCTCCGAGCTCAATGCAGGGGTCAGTCCCATGAACTGTGAGATCATGACCTGAGCCAGAATCAACAGTTTGACTCAACCAACTGAGTCACCCAGGCGTCCCAACAACAACAACAAATCCTAATGTGACACAATGATTTAGGTAGTCCCTTCAGATGACATTCTGCTATAAGGCAAAATACCTTACCTGCATCTCCCTTCTGCTTCTCGAAGACTGTATGGGAGTTTGAAGGGCTTTGTCTGAATGGACGGAACCAGATTATGGGACATCATGATAGTGAGAAAGGCAGAGAAATCAGATCCACAAGGATTCCTTGGACCATCTGCTGGTCTCTGAGGCATTGTCTCGTCACTGGTTGCAGTTAATGTCTATAGTCATCTGGTCTCTGGGTGTGGTTAAACCTAGTGATGCTGATGAAGAAGCATAAAGCAAGCTGACAACCCCTTCCTTGTCACCCCCACAGTGGGATACGTGTGACATTCCTCAGGCATTGCTGGCTACCCAAGAACAAAGGAAAGGGGAAAACCAATGGTTGACTGATAGAGATCACAGTCATGCAGCACATGAGTCTCCATCAGTTTACATATGTCTTAGTGAATTACAAGAAAAAGGCAATTTTATCAATAGCTTAATCCCCAGAAACCTATAGACTCAGTTTCCTAGAGCCCTAATGTCACCCTCTCCTCCATAGTGATGTGGAGAACAAAGGCAAGGAGAAAATGTAAATAACATTGCATTTCCTTAACCTGCAGCCCACTGACAAATACTTGAGGCAAATACAGAGTATAATATGTCTCCAGTAACTCTGTAATGACTTAATGTTAATGCCTAACTAGAGGGAAAGTAGCCTTAGCTTGACAGTACAAGACCTCCTATCTTATGAATCCTCTTTAGCATATGGAAGTCCTTCTGGAGGCTTCCCTTTTGCCTTTCTCTCCCCCAACTCCGTAGTATATAACCATCACTCTTCACTGCCCAGTGCAGCTCTTCCTGCCCACGGATCCTGTCCCCATGCTTTAGTAAAATCACCTTTTTGCACCAAAGATGTCTCAAGATTTCTTTCTTGGCCATCAGCTCCGGACCTCCACCACTCCAAAACCCCATCAAAGGTCCCTGGATGTCTCCACCTTATTTGAGCTCTCACTAGTATCTCAGACTCTTCTGGATCTCTCTTCTGCCGTATCTTCTCCCTGGCCTCTGAAACAAGCAGTCCAGCCTCTACTATGGAGTTTCGCCTCCTCTTGCTGTATGTCACGTGCCCTGAGAATCAGCCATTTCTGAGATTTCCCTCTAAGAGGCAGTGCAGGTCTGCATGTGTATGGGCATCTGGCCTCTTGAGCTTCTTCAGATCATCTAAAAGTGCTTAACATTTAGGCAGAAATAATGTGGTGTGTTCTAGACCTGTTTGGGGGAATTTAGAGCTGTTTAGGTACAACAAATATCAAGGCCTCCTCTTGTCTAATCACGTTGCCAAATTTATTTTGACATGGTTGGTAGGGAGAGTTCAGCCCACTGGAGATCTCTTTCCAGAGTCTTATGTGGGAATGGGACATTTGCGCTGCTCATCTAATGCACCTCCTTTCTACAGCCTGAAGTCCAGAGTGAGAAGTCAGGACACTTGGCCTGTCCACTACCTCCACCCAACTGTGTCTCTGCCTTGATACCTTCCTTTCCCCCACCATCCCTTTGGCCAGGGAAGAGCAGACTTTCCTCCAGGTCGCATTCTTCAGTCGGCCCACTGTTGCCACAGACTAGCCATTCTTGGTGGGCCAGAATCTTTCATCCATGCAGGAGTCACCCCGGGGTTTAGCTGCTAAACCCTTTGGTATAGAGCTTAATTTCCTGCCCTGGGGCAATTCAACTGCAGCTTGATCTAAGATGTTTAAAGCAGCAAAGGAAAGATACCATATATGAGTCTGTTATCCCTGGATGTCAAATTCTCTGTAATTAAGACATGGAAATCAATAATCCTGTTAGAGTCCAGAGTCCAGGTTGGCCATATGGTGCAGTAAACAAAGGATGGGCCCCATGTTCTAGTCCCTGTGCTATCATTGAACCTTCTATCCTGTCAAGCTGGTTAACATTCCTGAGCTTTGGTTTTCTTACTGGCTAAATGGGAATATTAAGGATAAAAATCTAGATTTACAAAATACCTTTCTCGATAGTCTCTTGTTAAAAAGAATAATTAACTTGAATAGACATTAAGTGATGTATCATGATTCAGTTAAAAAAAAAAAACAGAGTTGGGCAGTAGGAGAATCATAGTCACCAACAAACTTTGTGACTTTAAATAATCACTTTCTTGGGGCGCCTGGGTGGCGCAGTCGGTTAAGCGTCCGACTTCAGCCACGTCACGATCTCACGGTCCGTGAGTTCGAGCCCCGCGTCAGGCTCTGGGCTGATGGCTCAGAGCCTGGAGCCTGTTTCCGATTCTGTGTCTCCCTCTCTCTCTGCCCCTCCCCCGTTCATGCTATGTCTCTCTCTGTCCCAAAAATAAATAAACGTTGAAAAAAAAAATTTTTAAATAATCACTTTCTGGACCTTAGTTTCATCATATGTCAAGTGGCAAAATATCCATCTGTGCCTATAAGGATACAATAGGATTATGAGGTTTAAATGAAATGGATTTTTTTTAACATTTATTTATTTTTGAGACAGAGACAGAGCATGAACGGGGGGAGGGTCACAGAGAGAGGGAGACACAGAATCTGAAACAGGTTCCAGGCTCTAAGGGGTCAGCACAGAGCTCGATGCGGGGCTTGAACTCACGGACCGTGAGATCATGACCTGAGCTGAAGTCGGACGCTTAACCGACTGAGCCACCCTGGCACCCCAAATGAAATGGATTTTTAAAATGATTTATTTGCCATAATAATATAATATTATTAAATTTACCAATTTTTTCTACAAAATCATCCTTCGCGTCTATGCATAACACTTTGTCTATTGAGAATGATTAAAAATAGGGCTCTATAATACAGATTAAAGCCCCTGGGTAGAATCAGACCCTTACTGAAGTCTGCTCTAGAGCTAAGAGTATAAGAGGACTACTGCAAATTGACTCTCAGATGTCTGATTAAATTGACGATGGCCTATGAAAGTAATAAGCAAAATATTCAGGGAATGGTATATGATGGATGTACGTGGTGTAGGTGCAGAGGTTGGGCAGTGGAAGAATTTTAAGACAATAATCAAACCAACCAGAAGTCATTTTTTATTATTACCATGCACAAAGGAAGATAGTACCCCTTTCAGGATGGACCACGGCTCTCCCCACCCCCCCCCCAACTTGTTGTGTCTGTCTCTGTTCAAGAATAAAGATAGAGTGGCATCTGGGTGGCTCAGTTGGTTAAGTGTCCAAGTCTTGACTTCTGCTCCAGTCACGATCTCATGGTTCATGAGTTTGAGCCCCACATCGGTCTCTGTCCTGGCAGTGCAGACTGTGCTTGGGATTGTCTCTCTCCCCATGTCTCTCGCTGCCCCTCCCCTCCTTTTCTCTCTCTCTCAAAATAAATAAATAAAAACTTCAAGAAATTTAAAAAAAGAATAAAGATAGGACTTCTTCCTACGAGGAGAATCCACAGGCTAATGATACAATTGCTCTACAGACCCCACAGACTCACACACACACACACACACACACACACACACACCATTTAGCAATACCTGCTTGACCTTCCTGACCCAAGATTTAGAGGACCTTACAAGATTTCTGATAGAAGCTAGTCCATGAAAGTTGGAGCTTCACCATACTAACTTGCGGTGTAATACGGAAAGATTAAATCTAGAGAGACAAACGTCTCCTGGAAATGTGAAGAACTGGTTTTGATTGAAGACAAAATTATATAAAACTCCTTTTATGTGGGTGACCATCTTTATGACTTGCGCTTGCTTCATATTTTAGTTTTGAAATATTTTCTCTCATTGCTTCTCACTAAGGAAACTATTCTTTTTGACTTCCCATAGTTGAACCAGCTAATGAATCATTTATAACTTGCCGTTAACAGCCAAGTTCTAATTTTTGTATCTGTGTATAATTTCTACGTCTTTTCCAGTCACACTTACAGGATTTTTTTCACTGCTCTAGGGGTTCTTTCAAATCGTCAGAATCTGCAAAATGCAAGGACAAAACCTAAACATGAAGCTGTAAACTTTCTTATAGAAAGTAATTAATCACTGGATGTTTTTAAAGTATTTTTTGAAAGGAATAATATATATTTGCGTGCTTATTGGAGATTTCTTGGTTTTATGTCAAGTATTATATTTTTCAGTTTTTTCCATTTGTTCACTTATCGTGTCCATCTTCCTTTAAATCGATAAACATATGTATGTTCTATACCGGTTTTTTCTTTAAAAATTTTTTAACGTTTATTTATTATTGAGAGACAGAGAGAGACAGAGCATGAGCAGGGGAGGGGCAGAGAGAGGAGGAGACACAGAATCCGAAGCAGGCTCCAGGCTCCGAGCTCTCAGCACAGAGCCCAACGTAGGGCTCAAACTCACAAACTACGAGATCATGACCTGAGCCAAAGTTGGACACTTAACTGACTGAGCCACCCAGGCGCCCCTGTTTTATAGCCGTTTTAAGCACTCATTTGCTAATTCCAGCACCTTGGTAATCTCTGGGTCTGTTCCCATTGTTCCCCTCCACACCCACCACCTCCTGTATATATATATATATATATATATATATGGAGAGAGAGAGAGAAGAGAAAGATATATATTATATGCTGGACATTAGAAATGCTTCATTTTTAAGAGTCTGGATATTTTTCTTTCTGGAAGGAGTGTTGAATTTTGTTATGGAAGTGACTGAGTGGCAGATCAGCTAGATCCTTTGGAGGCTGTTTTTTAAGCTTTGTTAGGTGGGATTTAGTGCAGCCCTTAGTGGAGAATGAGAGTCTGGCTGGCTCTCAAGGGAGAGCTCACAGCTTGCAGCAGGGTCTCCTCAGAATGGTGGGGCTCTAGTCTCCCAGCACTGTGGGAAATCCAAAACCTTCCAGGAGCTCATAGCCACGCCATACCTCTTTTCTTCTGGGGTGGCACTGAACTCCCCGGTGCATGAGTGTTGGATTTGGCCAACAAGAGGACCGGCCACTAGGTAGATTTCTGGAGGACCTTCTCTGTGCAACTCCTTCCTTCTGACACCCTCTCCCACAGTCCAACGTGCCTACCACCAAGTTCAGTCTCTACTCCTCAGCTGAGTGAAACTGCTCTGTTTGGGTTCCCCTCCCTGCACTCTGTCCAAACAGGGTCCCAGCCTAAAGGACAGCTGGCCATGGACTCAAAGCATTTTTCTTCTCTTAGGTGTCATACTCCTAGCTGCCTGTTGTCCTATGTCTGAAAACAGTTATACTTCCTATATTATGCTCACTTTTGTATCTATCGAAAGTAGGAGTCTAGGACTGTCAGTATCAGTAACAAAGGCTAGTTTTCTTGCCTTTACCTCCGTTGTTTGAAATGTATGCATATTTTTTTCAATATTTGTTCTTGATTTTTTTAGAAAGTATTACATATGACATTGTTTTCCAAAATATGTTTCATGAAAAATTAAAAAGACTCAGCATTAAAATAGCTTGGGAATGCATTTGTCTTGACAGCAGGACATCTCAGAACCATAAAAAGCTAATACGGATTGTAAATTTTCAAGAGACTATATTATTTGCATTTTTCAAATTCATTTGACCACAGAATCCATTTTTAACAGATTGTCTTATGGGATTACTAGACAATGGACCACTTTTGGGTAATGCTGCTCTGCAGGTGCTATTTATTAATTTTATCAAAAATGTATATGCCTAACTAAAAAGCAATCATTGGTTACAACTATCTTTTAAATTAATTTTTAGATGGCAAATAAGCTTAGCTTCTCCTTCCTCTCCTAATACCCTTCCATCCAAAATTATTTCAGAAAGTCCTCAAAAAATACGTGGATATGTATGTATACATACACGTAGGTTCCCAGGGGTGAGTTTGCAGGTGGGCCCTTCCATATTTTATGTGTCATGAAAAGAATTTTAAAGGGAGAAGTGAAACTGTACATTATGAAAACATGTATTTCATTTTGACTTTTTCCCCCCCAAAAGATAGAGCGGATAATTTTTTTTAGACATGGTAAAATAAAGTCAGCATTTTTCATTCTGCGAAGTTATCATCCTATCATGCTGTTTGATAAATGAGATGTCACTAAAGATGCAAGAATGATTGGCCGTCAGTAGCGGCAGCAGCTGCCAGATCTCGTCTTTACCATTAATAATTCAATCATTTTAAGTGTTTCTCGCGAGCAGTCCTCCTCCTTCAACACACTCACACAAAGCTCTGGGTGCAGCTGGTTGGGGGCAACTGCCCACCACCACATGTCTAAGAATTATACGGAAACAGCAGAGAGGCAACAGAAGGGAAGACAATTGACTCGGTGAGACTCCAGGCGTAGGGTGCCATTTGGCTCTTTCATTAATCTCTGTCCAGCAGCTCCCTTCTCTGGACCCTGGTTTCTCCAATGGCACAATGAGTTCTTTGGACTGAGTGATTTCAGTTTCCTTCTGGCTCAGTTCCTGCATTCTACAGATCTTGTGGAAGAGCACCCCATTAACCAAAAAGTGGTAAGAATGCCATTTCTGTAAAGCGTTGCCTCTCTGGGCTGGGAGAAGAAGAGATGTGTTCTGAAAAACAATAGAAAATATGACTGTCAAGCAATTGATGGGTTTCTTTTAGCTTTAGACCTGGGAACCAAAAAATTCTTACCCTTCAAGTTTGGCCTTCAGGGCTTAAATAACTCCCCTAATCACAATCAATTTGTCATCTGTCAAAGACTCACGTTATAGTTCTGGTTGAGTGACAAAGGTGATGGCTTTTCTCCTGGAACTTTATTCCATGTTAGCTTCCTATGGATGGTAGAAGATTATAAGACAGGAGAGAGACATTCTCACCAGAGATACAATGAAATTTTGCAGAGAACCAGAACAAAAAGATTTTGAATCTCTAAATGAAACCAGGAGAAACAAATTAAGTCATTCTGATTTGGGTTGCTAACAAAGGCAGAAAAAGAAAAAGCCAGTTGCTGTGTTACTTCTCCATAAGCCAGGCTCAACACAAAATCCAAAAAGATTCCTTGATACAGCTCTACATTACCTTCCATCGCATTATTGATTTCGATTATAGCAGGAGGGAAGAACCGAAGATCAAAGGTTTTGTTTTACCTGGAGCTTCAAATGCGTCGGAGAGCGTATCTATCTATAGGACCATTGTATATGGACACCCATGGGATGCTTTGTGCTCTTGTCCTACCCAAGGGCCAGGTGAACCTGAAGAGTTGCGGGATGTGGTCCCTGGGGTTGTACTACCTTAGGCAATGTATTTACCTGGAGCTATGGAGAGCAGTAATAGAAGGAGGTCCTGATGGGAAACTGGTGCTCTTAGGTGGAAATACAGCACTATGTGTAGGCCTGAAGGCAAAGCAAATCCATAAAGAGGAAAGGAGTCTAAAGCAAGGAAGATGGGGGTACTTGGGTGGCTTAGTCAGTTGAGCGTCCAACTTTGGCCCAGGTCATGATCTCATGGTTCCTAAGTTCGAGCCTGGAATCGGCTGGCTGATGGCATCACAGAGCCTGTTTCGTATCCCCTGTCCCCCTCTCTTTCTGCCCTTCCCTGCTCATGTTCTCTCTCTTAAAAATAAATAAACGTTAAAAAAATAACAAAGCAAGAAAGATGAGGGACAGAGTGGAAAACGGAATATGAGGTGGGTTAGGGAAGGAAACTGTGAGGCAGATACCCATTTTTAAGTATTGTCCCGGTTAACTAGTCATGGGCCTTAAGTGGGACTTCCCACTCTTCCTTCTACTCCTGACTTGCCGACCTCTTAGCCTTAGAAGGGGAAGAAGAGATGCCTTTTCCTCTTGCTGGGCGATGGGGTGCAGCTTTCTAGTTGTTCAACTTTTATAGAGTACAGTAGCTCAGCACAGGGACATGGCGAGATAGCCACTTCCTAACCACATCATCTGGGACAAGTTGCTTAATTCCTTTGAACTTCAGCTTCTTCCGCTGTAAGATAAGGATCATACATTTAATAAAAATCAAAGAGGGGAGGATAATAACCTTCACTATGGGGTGGTGATGAGTATTAAATTAATGAATAGATGAAAAGAACATAGCCCCTTCCACACCACAGTTAAATGTTAGAGTTGCTATAATTACCTCCTGCTCCTTGTAGCTCCACCTACGTCCAGCTATCCTGAGTAGCTCCCAGGATACAAGCTCCAGGAGGGCGCAGATCATGCCTATCAGGTTCACCCCTGCATTGCCAGCCCAACAGCGTGCCTGGCACAGAGGAGCCCTTTATGAATATTTGTTGAGTGGGTAATGATCAAACAAATAAAAAGAACTTCTGGTAAGCACTCCCAGGCAGCCTGGCTCAGTCTCTATGAGGGAGGTTTGAGAAGCCACCAAGTACTAGGACACTCCCAGGTGAAGGGTCTTGACCCTGCCAGGTTTGGCCGGGGGCACTAACACATGCCTGAACCTTCACTTTCTATGGATCTCGTTAGGCAGGTCCAAGTCTTTGCTTTTTGTTTCTCTCTTTAGTACCACAGTTCAAGTCTTTTTTATATGTGTGTGGGAGTGTAACATATATCCAGTATTGGTATACTCACAGAAACATTTTTAAACTCATGGTGCTGGGTCAATACAGTTACTTTTTCCCACCCCCCATATCATTCCACAAGGAGGGAAATTACAGCTGATATTTCACTTCATCCGCTTTTCTATAATGGATAATATATGTTCACAGACAACTCATTATCCCGACACACAGTTTTCCACCCTGAGTGTCAGTCTCTCAAATTCTGTTTTAAAGCCCTTCCCATGGAATTACTGACACATTTTAATAGATCTCTTGTGGGGTCTCACTTTGTATGCAAGGAAAAGAAGGAGGAGGTGTGTGGATAAAAGGAGGCCTGTCGGTGGTGATGCACACAGCAGGCTTAGGAGCTGGATACTGTGTTCGGGGAGAATGATGTACAGGATCAGAGGAGTCACAGCAATGAAGGAGATGGGAAAAAAGGGGACTAGTCGCCAGTCTGCTTTCACAACATGCTGTTTCAACTTCTTATTATAGCATACACCACATTTTTTGCTATTTTCTTTTTTTAGAATTTTTTCACCACTATATTGTAGACTTGATGATGTAGACCCTGTCTTACTCCAAGAGTCTAGCAGTCTTTGGTGCATAGTAATTCTTAAAAATTTTGAATGGGTGATTGGCTAAGTGGGTGGATGGTTGGATGGGTTTTAAGAGATTATGAGAAGTTACGAGAGAGGGAGAAGAATGAAGGAAGTTATTAAGCAGAAGTCCTCATATTATCGAGTACATCTAGCACTTCTTACGGCTGAGTCTCCCTGTGATAGGACGGAGAGAACCTCTCCCCCAAGACGCAGAGGTTGGAGGGAGACATAACTTTCCATCGAAGGCTGAAATCAGTAGGAAAGAGAGAAGAGGCCAAATATATCACTGCTTGGGAACCAGAATCAGCATCTAAACCTGGAATTGGAGGCTGTGGCCTAAAATGAAAGATGGAAGACATTCAGGGTCCTTACTGGAAATGGTCCTCATGAGCAAATGGGTGAAAACTTAATTGTGAATCTTTGCCAGCATTTTCTGTTGTCACTATTTTTTATTTTAGAGCTTGTGATGTTTGCAGTCCTATCACATTATGGTTTTATTCTGCCCTTTCCAAGTGGTTAAAGGTGTCTAACATGTCTTGAAATCTGTGTCATTTCTTTAGTGAAACGTCTTTGTGTATTTTGAACATGCTCTAATTGTATTCTTTGCTCTTTTACTCTTGAGTTTTGAGAGTTCCTTACGTGTTCTCAATTCTAGTCCTTCTCAGATATGTGTTTTGCAAATTTTTTCTCCCATTTCATAGCTTGTCTTTTTGAGCTTTTAACAGCATACTTTGCTGTGTAAAATTTTTAAATTTGAGGGTGATATTTTGTCAGTTTTTTTTTTTTTTTATGGGTAGTACGTTTTGTATCAAGACTAAGAACTCTTTGCCTCCTCTAGATCCTGGGGATGTTTTCCTATGGGCTCCCCCACCGCTGTGTTTTATAGAGTTACATTTAATTCCATGATCTCTTTTGAAATATTTTATGTATAAGTTGTGAGACTTATGTGGAGGTTTTAGTTTAGGTTTTTTTTTTTTTGCAATGAATATTCAATTGCTCTGGCAATTAATATTTTTTAATTCTTTTAAATGTTTTATTTATTTTTGAGAGAGAGGGAAAATGAACAGGGGAGGGGCAGAGAGAGAGCAAGACACAGAATCCAAATGAAGCTCCAGGCCCTGAGCTGTTAAAACAGAGCCCAATGTCGGCTCACAAACCGTGAGATCATGACCTGAGCCGAAGTCGGACACTCAACTGACTGAGTCACCCAGGAACCCCTGCTCTGGCAACTATTGAAAATCTTTTGTAAAATAGTATAAGACCTTTGACAAGTCAAATTACCTGCCTGTTTCTATTTCTTCTGTCTTGAAATGAAGGGCTTCTGCTAGAACTAGATGGGTGTTATTCAAGCTCCATTCCTAGAATTTCTCGGGCCCCAGACAATCTCAGAAGCAGCCGCAGTGAGGAGATGTTGGATCTCTCATGCTTTTTACTGACTTCATCAAGGGCAGAGCTCCTTTTATGTTTTATATTTTTGTGGGCCCATCTGATATTTGGTTTAATTCAGGGCTCTGATGCTAAAAACAAATTTGGAGAGCAGTGGATTAGGTAATGTCTAAAGTACTGTTCTGCAGTAAATTGCTGCGATTCTAAGCACTTGGTGTGGGCACTCACTTTCCCCGTACATCTTAGCCTCCAGTCTCTTCCCTTAGTTTGTTGAGTGGTAACTCACAAGAAATATTTTCCTTGTTATCTTGTCATCCTTCATTATAAATAGGATAGGTTTCAGGAAATCAATTAGCTTACATTTCATAAATCGGTTTGCAAACCATATGCCAGAATGGGAAATGTGTTAAATATATTAAAAGTGGGCAGTGGAATTACCCATTCCACAACATTATTGTGGCTGAAAGGCTAAGGAACCAAAATCAGACAAAAGCCATCAACCACGGTGGCAACATGTACAAAGAGCCACTGCTGTTTTGCCGTCCACCTGTCTAGCTCTGGCCACTTCACAAAGCACTTGCGACAGCTTTTAGCCCGTCCATTTGAGGTTACTTGCCACAACCTTTTGAGATAAACTGATATTCTTATACGTGCCTGCAAGGTGGAGAAACTGATGCAAAATATGTCAGTCAGAGAAAGACAAATAGCGTATGATTTCACTCGTATGTGGAATTGAAGAAAGAAAACAAATGGTCATGGGGGGAGAAAGAGAGAGACAAACCAAGAAACAGACTCAACTATAGAGAAAAAGCTGACTGTTACCACAGGGGGATGAGTGAACTAGGTGATGGGGATTAAGGAGACACTTGTCATGATGAGCAACGGGTGAGGTATGGAAGTGCTGAATCACTAAACTGTGCACCTGAAACTAATACTACGTTGGATGTTAACTAACTGGAATTTAATTTTTTTTAATGTTTATTTTCGAGACAAAGAGAGACAGAGCATGAGTGGGGGAGGGGCAGAGGGAGAGGGAGACAGAATCCGAAGCAGGCTCCAGGCTCTGAGCTGTCAGCCCGACGCGGGGCTCAAACTCACAGACCGTGAGATCATGACCTGAGCCGAAGTCGGATGCCCAACCGACTGAGCCACGCAGGCGCCCCTAACTAACTGGAATTAAAAAAAAAACAAAAAAACAGGAAACTGTGACAGACATTTTGCCCAACTATTGCTATTTTTTTATAGCAAACAGACGACCTGAGACAAGAGCTCACATCTTTAACACCCGTTTCCATTATTCCCCCTCTGTATTTATAATATAAATGGTCCCTGACTCAGCGATGGTTTGGTTTATGATTTTTTTTTTTACTTAAAATGGTGCAAAACTAATATGCATTCAGTAGAAACCATACTTTGAATTTTGACTTTGGATCTTTTCCCGGGCTAGTGATACATCCAATCCTGTCTCCGGCTGCTAGGGCAGCGGTGCTGAGCTGTAGCAACTACAACTGATATGCTTAGAACCATTTTGTACCCTTATAGCCATACAACCACATTTTTCATTTTCAGTACAGTTCTCCATACATTACATGAGATGTTCAATACTTTATTATAAAACAGGCTTTGTGATGATTTTGCCAACTGTAGGCTAACATAAGTGCTCTGAGCATGTATAAGGTAGGTTAAGCTAAGCTAAGATGTTTGGTAGGTTAGGTGAATTAAATGCATTTTGACCTATGATATTTTCAACTAACGATGGGTTTATTGTGATGTAACCCCAACATAAGTGATGGGTATGAAGCTTTCAATGGGTATTTTCCAAAAGTTGGCATTAGCTACGATATACTTTTTTCTATACAATGGAACGATAACCTAAGTAGTGGTAGGTTTTAAAGAAGTTAAATAGGGTTAATTGCAATAGTGCATTTGAAAAAAAAAAGTTATACTACAAAGTGCTCTCTGTTCAAAGGGTGATTATTATTGTAAGCTTGGCTAGCTCGCTGAATTCTAGTAAGCAGCTATGTGTGCTTGCTGAATCCCATTCATGGGAAATGTGTTTGTTTATTTCATAGTATATTATCTATTTTTCCTTTTGGTGCCCATGTGGCCAAATTCTGAACCCCATAGTAATAAGACTCAAACATATTTGAGAGAGTGGTTAGACTTAATGGTTCCTATAAAGTTGTTTTAATAGTTATTTTTCAACAGATGGACAGCGTACATTTGGCCAGATTCCTGTGACAGTGTGGTGATTGAAGTTTTCAACAGATGGCATACAAATACTTGGGAAAACACCCTTCCAATATTAAGTGTTGTAAAAAAAGACTTTTAGGGTGCCAGCAAAATGATAGTCTGTATTCCCAAGTCCTTAGCCTGTGCTATTATGAATATAATTTAGATGGTTTGGAAATTTCCCTTTCTGGCACTTGGATTTATTTTGTAATTGAGCGTACATATCTACATTAGAGTGAGAGATGATGAGAAACTCTGCTGTCAATTAGAGATTCAACATGGTTATAGCATTAAATCTCCTTTTGAGTATTGATGAATGTCTGTAACTTCTGCCTGCTGAGTCATTCTACTCCCATGCCATACATATGTAGAAAATGTAACCTTTCATAAAAATCGACCATCAGAGACTTGTATGTTCTTTCTGAAAAATAGTGACTTAAAGGAAAAAAAAACTCACCAAGCTTAGAATTTTCAGACATATTCATCAACATGACGAACTCCCCAACCTTCCAAGTTGTCTCACTTCTACGGTGGCCACCTTAACACTGTTTCTGGAATCAGTAAGTCAGGAATCAGGCAGTAAATGGGGCAGTGGGGGAGGGGTGGAAATCTGTGTGGATATTTGTGGTTGTCACATGACAAAGAGCATTTACTGATATTTAGTGGGTAGAGACTGAAGTACCTAGATTGCACAGCAGTTTGGCACAAGGAATAAATGTCCCGTGTATTACAGTATGACTGAATATGTGACTGGCCACTCCTCTGAGTCTGGAACTTCTTTCTGCTTAAGTTAAATGAGAGAGTAAGTTTTGCAATACAAGGTATTTTTTCCACGTAATATCAGTGTCAGTCCTCCTATACCCTGTTCTTTGATTTTACTTATTTGAGAGGCTGAAAGGCTTCTCATCTTCTGCCACTGACTGTTGACTCTTTCATGCTAAGTAAGTGCACGTAGTCATGGACCGACTATTTACATAAGTAAAATACGTACTATTGTAAATTTACTTCCCCTTTCTGTTCCAATAGGGCACCATATTACTATTTTTGAAATTTTGTGTATGGGTAAATCATATTATCTATGAATATCTGGATTTAAAGAGAGAACTATAAGATGCTGATTATCGTAAAGGAGCCCTGGGGTTGATCAGGATGAGAAGCATTGCTATAGAAAATTAAACAATTAGCAGAAAAATTCTTTCCCACTTGTTTTTTCACTTTTGCACACATAATTCAGTGTTGGAATCATACAAAGAATGATCATACAAAGGACAGTGGTGTGAGTTTAAGTCTTTAATAAGGAATGCAATCCCAATAAATTCTGTATCCTTATACTTCTGTGGAGGTCTTAAACTGATTTTCTTTTGGCAAGTCATGTCAGCTAGATTGTCTTTGTGTCTGTCATTGCAGATGGCGTTTAATGATTGCTTTAGTTTGAGCTATCCTGGTAACCCCCAGCCGGGGGACTTGATTGAAGTGTTTCGTTCTGGCTATCAGCACTGGGCACTGTACCTGGGTGATGGTTATGTTATCAACATAGCACCTCTAGGTAAGTTTTGTTTCCCGCAACTCCTGGAGGTTTTGAACTCTCTTGCTATAAGAAGGAATCATGAATGAAATCATAAAAAAAAAAAAAAGAAATAAAATGTAGAAAGTAGATAAATCTATCTGAAATAGGTTTAATGAAGGACATAGTAAGACCAAAGTGGCTTTGGCTAAATCACAAAGACCAATTAACATTAAAATGTTAACCAGTTAATATTAGAATCCAGTAAAATCTCTGGATTAAAAAAACATAATTAAAAAGGAAATAATCCACTGGGGAGAATACGGCTCACAAACATAAGCGTCAGTGTCTTTACCTATCACACAAATCATTTCAATTTGTTCAACATCTATTTATAGCTTACCCAGTATGTGCCAAAGGCTATTCTAGATGCTGGGGATACATAAACAGCAAAATCCCAACAATCATATGGGTAAAGAACTATGAACAGTATGTAGAAGAAGAAAAGCAGAAGTCAATACCCATCTTTAAAGGGACTGGTCTAGGAAATGTACAACAGAATAACAGATTTTATGCCTCAATCACATTAGCAAACATTTAAAAGTGATAACAGTCAGTGTTGATAAGGGTATAATGAAACCAAAGCAAGGATATTGTTGAAAGAAATGAAAGTTGATAACATCATTCATGAAAACAATTTAATATGGCACAAAAACAGACACATAGACCAATGGAACAGAATAGAAACCCCAGAACTAGACCCGCAAACGTATGGCCAACTAATCTTTGACAAAGCAGGAAAGAATATCCAATGGAAGAAAGACAGTCTCTTTAACAAATGGTGCTGGGAGAAGTGGACAGCAACATGCAGAAGATAGAAACTGGACCACTTTCTCACACCATTCACAAAAATAAACTCAAAATGGATAAAGGACCTGAATGTGAGACAGGAAACCATCAAAACCCTAGAGGAGAAAGCAGGAAAAGACCTCTCTGACCTCAGTCGTAGACCTCAGTAATTTCTTACTTGACACATCCCTAAAGGCAAGGGAATTAAAAGCAAAAATGAACTACTGGGACCTTATGAAGATAAAAAGCTTCTGCACAGCAAAGGAAACAACCAACAAAACTAAAAGGCAACCAACGGAATGGGAAAAGATATTTGCAAATGACATATCGGACAAAGGGCTAGTATCCAAAATCTATAAAGAGCTCACCAAACTCCACACCCGAAAAACAAATAACCCAGTGAAGAACTGGGCAGAAAACATGAATAGATACTTCTCTAAAGAAAACATCCGGGTGGCCAACAGGCACATGAAAAGATGCTCAACGTCGCTCCTCATCAGGGAAATACAAATCAAAACCACACTCAGATATCACCTCACGCCAGTCAGAGTGGCCAAAATGAACAAATCAGAAGACTATAGATGCTGGAGAGGATGTGGAGAAATGGGAACCCTCTTGCACTGTTGGTGGGAATGCAAACTGGTGCAGCCGCTCTGGAAAGCAGTGTGGAGGTTCCTCAAAAAAAATTAAAAATAGACGTACCCTAATGACCCAGCAGTAGCACTGCTAGGAATTTACCCAAGGCATACAGGAGTACTGATGCATAGGGGCACTTGTACCCCAATGTTTCTAGCAGCACTCTCAACAATAGCCAAATTATGGAAAGAGCCTAAATGTCCATCAACTGATGAATGGATAAAGAAATTGTGGTTTATATACACAATGGAGTACTATGTGGCAATGAGAAAGAATGAAATATGGCCCTTTGTAGCAACATGGATGGAACTGGAGAGCGTGATGCTAAGTGAAATAAGCCATACAGAGAAAGACAGGTACCATATGGTTTCACTCTTCTGTGGATCCTGAGAAACTTAACAGAAACCCATGGGGGAGGGGAAGGAAAAAAAAAAAAGAGGTTAGAGTGGAAGAGAGCCAAAGCATGAGACTCTTAAAAACTGAGAACAAACTGAGGGTTGATGGGTGGTGGGAGGGGGAGGAGGGTGGGTGATGGGTATCGAGGAGGGCACCTTCGATGAGCACTGGGTGTTGTATGGAAGTGCTTCGATGAGCACTTGGGATGAGCACTGGGTGTTGTATGGAAACAATTTGGCAATAGACTTCATATATTGAAAAAAAAAGAAAACAATTTAATAGTGTGTATGAAGAGTCTTAAAAGAGTTCCTATGCTCTGACCCTGTAATTTTACTTCTCTGAGTCTATTCTTCAGAAATATTTATAAAGATGTAGAATAACATTCAGCATAAAGGTATTCACTTCTCTCTCACAACAGTTTAAAAAACAGGCAATGGCAGAAAAACAAATGATGGTGAGGATGTGGAGAAAAGAGAATCTTCCTGCACTGTCAGTGGGAATTTAAATTGGTGTAGCCATTGTGGAAAAGAGTATGGTATTTCCACAGAAAATTAAAATTTCCTCAAAAAAATACCAATGATCCAATAATTCCACTATTGGATATTTACCCAAAGAAAGTGAAAACACTAATTCGAAAAGATGTATGTACCCCTATGTTTATTGCAGCATTATTTACAAGGGCCAAGATAAGGAAGCAACCTAGGTGTCCACTGAGAGATGAATGGGTAAAGAAGACGTAATATATATACTCGCGCACACACACACACACATGCACACACACACAAATATATATATACATAATAAGTTATGTATATGTATATACACATACATATATACATAATATGTAATATATATATAATGGAATGGTAGCCATAGAAAAGAATGAGATCTTTGCATTTGCCTTAACATAGATGGATCTAGATGGTATTATGCTGTGTGAAATAAGATCAAGACAAATACCATGTGATTTCACTTCTATGTGGAATCTAAAAAAAAAAAACAAAAAACAAAAAACACCAAAACCCACAAAATCACAAATGAACAAACAAACCAGAAACAGACTCACAAATACAGAGAGCAAATGGGTGGTTGCCAGAGGGGAGGGTTAGGGGGATAGGTGAAATATGTGAAGGGGATGAAGAGGTTAAAAAAAAAAAAAAGAAGCCAACAATGGCTTAGATTCAATAGTGGACTAGTTAAGTGAATTATGACTTTGTCACAGAATATCGACAGAATTCTTTAGTTGCAAGTAACAGAAACAAACAAAAGTTAGCATAAGCAAAAAGGCAAATTCATTGCTTCACTGAGGAAAACTACAAAAAGGATAAAGATGGTTCGTGCTGGCTTCAAGGATGCCTGGATGTAGGGGTATAAGCATGAGTATCAAGACTCACATCTGCATTTCCTTTCCAAGTATTGTCTTAATTCTCCCAGACTATGCCTCTCTAGGAGACTGAACTGATAGTCATCAACATCCTTAGGCTCTCATTCTTATAGTCTTGTGATCTAATAAGAGAGGGTCAATCCCTGCCTGTTGCAGTTAGAAATAGCATGGAGAACAATCTGATTTGGGCGAGTATGGATCCCATGCCCATCACTGCACCATCGTTGTGCCCTGGAGAAGGAGATACTGTGATTAGCCCACACACAATCATTTCCAGAAAGAAAGAGGCAGAGGTGGGATGGGGTGCTAGATAAGCCAAAACAATAGCTATTTAACGGCCATTAAAAATCATGTTTCTGGACATGCTTAATTGCTGGAGAAATAATCTTGCATGATATTTACTTGAAAAAAATCTAGATTAAAAATGCAGTGTGTCATACCTACTTTGCAAAAAAATAATATATACCCATGTGAATGCACACATAGGCATGCTTCAATATACGTGTGTTAATAAAAGACATAATAAAAGGATATGATAATATTATAAAAATAATAACATGATTATGGTTGGGCAGATAATGGGTGATTTAAATTTACACATTTATGTTGTTTTTTTATATATTTCCTAAATATTTAGAAATAAGCACAAATTAATTCATTTTTTAAGAAAAAAAATGTATGCAAATAAGTAGCCTGGAGATTTTTTTTTTCTTCAAGTTACATTTAGAAAGAAGTTTTAATAACCTTGGTCTTACTATCTTGGAGATGTCTGAGAATTTTTAATGTAGTGACTTTTGCAACATCTTGAGATATTTGCCTCTTGTTCTAGAATATTGGAAATGGAAATGGCAAATAAAGTGACATTTACGATACACACCCATTAGTTTCTGCAGAGTCTAGTGATTAACAGTAAGCAATGCTGCAATATCTCTGCAGTTTTCACGTCTGGAAAACAATAAGAGATTTTTCTGCTCTTCCCTTATTTTCATGTGTTAAGCTCCATTTTAACATGGTTCTAGTACTGAGCTCTGATCCTGTAGACTGAAACGCAGTTTTCTGGTTCTATTGTTAACTACTCAGGCGGTATTTTGCAAGCCAGTTTACCTCTCTAAGCTTCAGTGTCCTCCTCTCTAAATTGATAGCATCAGACTAGTGTAAATAAAACTTTAGTAATTCTAACTAGGAGACCTCTGCTCTAAGGACTTGTACAAGAACTTCCAATGTGTAAGATATTAACTGGAAATGCTGCTTGAAGGAAAAGGAACTTGGAAGGTAGGAAAAAAAGGGAGTGGAAAAGAAAGTTAGCTTTTAGTTATTACAAAAAGGAAGACTCTCTACACACCGGTTACATGGAGACTCTCTCTCTCATGATTGACTTGAACACATAGCCAAGCATAGCAGTCTTGGGCAGATGGAGAGGGACCAGGGCCAGGTGTTAGAGCTGAACACTGAGCAATCATCTGTCCAACCTCAGATACTGGCAGTAGCAGACCAGGAGACAAAGGCATCTAGCAGTCTAGGCAACTGTTTGCCAACTGAGGCAGTTAAAAGGGAGTTGCAGGGGTGGGACATGTAACAGGTGGGTGTGGCATTGCATGGGGCTGCATCTGGTGGACAGGGCCTACTAGGTTAGATTCAGTTTCAGGACTTAGTTTCTTGGTCTAAAGGGACTGGCAAGATAAAAGCAGGGCCCCAGCTTGACCCCAGCTGACCCCTTGGAGGGGTTTCAAATTGGAACCAAATTGAAGCCAAGTTGAAAGAACAAGTGTAAAAAGCAGAGAAAGGGGTAAGGAGCACACTTAGACAACTAGGACGAGCTTATCAATCACAATGCACACAGCTGAAGCCCAAAGAGAGTAGTTGGGAAGGGTTCAGATGCTGAAAAAAAGCATATTTCATAGGGGAAAAAAAAGGAGACAATGGTTTTATCTGTACTATGTTAGGAACACATACCAAGATCTCTAATAATAATGCCAATTGATAGAGAACTTGTTCCCCAAGAATGGGTAGTTTTCTCACTCAATTTTCTCTACGGGCAGATACAGGTTTCTCTCCTATTTTCCCTCATATAGTATGAAGTGTTATTGATAAACTACCAAGTGAGTTATTAAGCCTGGTATGATTAAGTAGCTTCTGGTTTGGTGCTAAGTTGGGAACCGAGCTGGGTTCAGTGACTCCATCACTTCCAAACATGTGGCATTGCCATACTCTGGCATTGGGGTTCTCTGAGCTGGGTCACCACATCTTGCTAACCAGAATTCTCCTTATAGAGGATGGCATTCCTGCAGCATTTACAAGCGCCAAGTCTATATTTAGCAGGAAGGCTTTGGTGAAGATGCAGCCCCTGAAGGATGTCGTGGGAAACGACACATACAGAATAAACAATAAATATGATGAAACTTATCCTCCTCTCCCCATGGAGGAAGTCATGCAGCGGTCAGAGATTGTTATTGGACAGGAGGTGGATTATGACATACTTGTCAACAACTGTGAGCATTTTGTGACTTTGCTTCGCTATGGAGAAGGAGTTTCAGAGCAGGTGAGTTTTCTTTAGAAGACATAGAAGTTTCTTACCTTGGGAAAATAAGCACTACTGACTATAAGATTCTCAGGCCTAAAACAAAATGAAAAGACTGGAGAAAAGGTGAGAATCCTGAAGGCTAAGGACAGGAATTGAGGTGTCCAAGATCATGTAGCAGTTATGACCACGTTAATGCGTGAACGTGGACATTTTGAATTTGGGGCTGGAAGGAGCTTGAAGCCGAATCAAGACCATAGCTTTTCTGTCAGTCCTGTTGCATTCTGTCCTTCAGGGTTCCTTCCTTCCGTTTTTCTGCCATACAGCAGCCTCACATGCTGAAAGGGACATTCTGAAAAGAATGTTGAAATATTTAAATGGGAGTTCATTTGCCAGAAATAGAGATGGTAACTCTGAGATTCTTCTCCATTACCTGACTGAGAGAGGCCAGCTAATGACAGACATGTTTCGGTGGCTTTGAAAATTGTTTCTGTCTCCTTGCAATGCTAGTTTCAGAGGAATCTTGTGCTTTTAAGCAGATCCTTTGATTGGTTGAGATTTTGGATGATTTCTTAAAATGGATCAATTACTTTATTTTTAAAGTAGCATGCAATGTTGCCATCTCTCACACTATTTTGTAGCGTGGCAGATTCCTAACTAAAAGCATGCTTGGTTCATTTGCCTTCTTTCTACCTATTGTGGCACCAATCCAGTTCCAACATTGATGTTCTAACCTAAAGATTTATTAAAGGGATATTGAAGAATGAATAAAGGCTCCCAGTATCCTGAAATGGTTGAATCAGTTACAGAAACATCTGTTCTAAGGAATTAGTTTCCAATTCCCCTCACGGAAGCTTGGGAAGATGGGACAGGGAACATAATGAAAGGATACATTTGTTTTCATTAGGAAATAATTTAATTGGAAATGCATTTTTATTAGGAAATATATTAACATAATGAATGTGCTATTCACATGTAACAATAAATCGCTTCTGAGCCAGAGCACAGAAGATATCCACACAAATTCCTGTTCACCTTCGCATTAAAAACTAAGGCTGTAACTAGGAAGTGGAGTCCATTCCTCTCCTTTGTAAATGATAAAGTTGTCCACTGTGTTCAAGAAGCAATTTTTTTTTTAATGTGGCTAAAAAAAAAAATGGGATCAGAACCATCTTCTTGCTTTGGCTCTAATTTACCATCCCTCATCTTTTCCCCTTTCATACCCAGAATCAAGACCCATGAAAAATTAATCATTCCTCAACAACTAGAACTGTTCTCTAGCTGGTTCTGTTGCAGGAAGTACAGTGACAGCCCTAAGAACTCACCTAAGCTTTGAAATTGTGCTTACCTGAGCTACAACCGCATCTTCCCCAGTTATTAGGTTGGTGGCTTGGAGAACATTGTTTATCAGTTTCCCAACCTATAAACTGAGGCTCTGTGGGGGATTACACTAGATATTTGAAGTCTCTTAGTGCACTGTATTACATATCATCCATCTCAATAAACAATGTGTCTTAGATGAATGTTATTTTTAATTATAGTAATTAAGAATTTTATAGCTCTGTATTGGTACTCCTCGATAAAATTTATGTTGATCTGATAGAAACTGTAGCACATTATTATTATTTTCATTATTATCAACAATTCATAATATTACTACCAACAATAGCTAGTGTTGGATTAGTTTTGGGGTCTCCTCAGGGATTAAGGGCCTTTTTTTGAAAGTGTCAACAAATTTATTTATTTATGTATTTATTTACTTATTTATTTATTTAAATCTAATTTATTGTCAAGTTAGCTAACATCAGCATATATAGTGTCCTCTTGACTTTGGGAGTAGATTCCCTTGATTCATTGCTTACATACAATGCCCAGTGCTCATCCCAACAAGTGCCCTTCTCAATGCCCATCGCCCATTTTCCCCTCTCCCCCACACCCGCCGCAAATCAACCCTCAGTTTGTTCTCTGTATTTAAGAGTCTTTTATGGTTTGCCTCCCTCTTTGTTAAAAGCTATTTTTCCCCCTTTGCTTCCCCCATGGTCTTCTCTTAAGTTACTCAAATTCCACATATGAGTGAAAGCATATGGTATCAGTCTTTCTCTGAATGACTTATTTCACTTAGCATAATACCCTCCAGTTCCATTCACATTGTTGCAAATGGCAAGAGGTTGTTGCCTGTTTTCTCCTCTAGGGTTTTGATGGTTTCCTGTCTCACATTTAGGTCTTTAATCCATTTCGACTTTATTTTTGTGTATGGTGTAAGAAAGTGGCCCAGTTTCATTCTTCTACATGTTACTGTCCAGTTCTCCCAGCACCATTTGCTGAAGGGACTGTTTTCCATTGGATACCCTTTTCTTGTTTTCTCAAAGATTCGTTGGCTGTACATTTGTGGGTCCCATTCTGGGTTCTCTATTCTATTCCATTGGTCTATGTGTCTGTTTTTGTGCCAATACCATACTGTCTTGATGATTACAGCTTTGTAGTAGAAGCTAAAGTCTGGGATTGTGATGCCTCTGGCTTTGGTTTTCTTTTTCAACATTAGCTTGGCTATTCAGGGTCTTTTGTGGTTCCATACAAATTTTAGGATTGTTTCTTCTAGCTCTGAGAAGAATGCTGGTGCAATTTTGGTATTTCACTGAATGTGTAGATTGCTTTGGGTATTATTGACATCTTAACAATATTTGCTCTTCCAATCCATGAGCATGGGAATGTTTTTCCATTTCTTTGTGTCTTCTTCAATTTCTTTCTTAAGTGTTCTATATAGTTTTAAGCATACAGATCTTTTACATCCTTGCTTAGGTTTATTCCTAGGTATTTTATGGTTCTTGGTGCTATTGTAAATGGGATCAATTTATTGATTTCTCTTTCTAGTGTTTCATTATTGGCGTATAGAAATGCAACTGATCTCTGTACATTGATTTTATATCCTGCGACTTTGCTGAGTTCATATATCAGTTCTAGAAGCTTTTTGGTGGAGTCTTTTGGGTTTTCCATGTACAGTATCATGTCATCTGCAAAAAGCGGAAGTTTGACTTGTTCGTTGCCAATTCGGATGCCTTTTATTTCATTTTGTTGTCTGATTCCTGAGGCCAGGACTTTCAACACTATGTTAAACAACAGCGGTGAGAGTAGACATCCCTGTAGTGTTCCTGATCTCCGAGGGAAAGCTCTCAATTTTCCCCCATTGAGGATGATACTAGCTGTGGGCTTTTCATATATGGCTTTATGATGTTAAGCTATGTTCCTTCTATCCCAACTTTCTTGAGGGTTTTTATTAAGAAAGGATGCTGTATTTTGTCAAATGCTTTTTCTGCAACTATTGACAGGATCATATGGCCCTTATCCTTTCTTCTTTTAATGTGATGGATCACACTGATTGATTTGTAAATATTGAACCAGCCCTGCAGCCCAGGAATGAATCCCACTTGGTCATGGGGAATAATTCTTTTAATATACTGTTGAATTCGATTTGCCAGTATCTTGTTGAGAATTTTTGCATCCATGTTCATCAGGGATATTGGTTTGTAATTCTCCCTTTTAGTGAAGTCTCTGTCTGCTTTGGGAATCAAGGTAATGCTGGCTTCATAGAATGAGTCCGGAAGTTTTCTTTCCATTTCTATTTTTTGGAACAGCTTGAGAAGAATAGGTATTAACTCTGCTTTAAATGTCTGGTCGAATTTCTCTGGGAAGCCATCTGGCCTAGGACTCTCTTATTTGTTGGGAGATTTTTGATAAGTGATTCAGTTTCCTCACTGGTTATGGGTCTGTTCAAATATTTCATTTCTTCCCACTTGAGTTTTGGTAGTGTGTGGGTGTCCAGGAATTTGTCCATTTCTTCCAGGTTGTCCAGTTTGTTGGCATATATTTTTTTGTAGTATTCTCTAATAATTGTATTTCTGTGGTATTGGTTGTGATCTCTTCTCTTTCATTCATGATTTTATCTATTTAGGTCCTCTCTCTTTTCTTTTTGAAAAGTCTGGCTAGGGGTTTATCAATTGTGTTTATTCTTTCAGAAAACCAGTTCTTTGACGCGTTGATCTGTTCCACTGTTTTTTTTAGATTTTATATTGTTTATTTCTGCTCCCATCTGTACTATTTCTCTTCTTCTGCTGGATTTGGGGTTTCTTTGCTGCTCTGCTTCTAGTTCCTTTAGGTGTGAGGTTAGGTTGGAGATATTTCTTGTTTCTTGAGATAGGCCTGGATCGCAATGTATTTTCTTCTCAGGACTGCCTTTGCTGCAAGGGATTAGGGGTCTTGAACATAGAGCAATTTTCTTGGGGAATGGCTATGTATTTCTCTGAAATTAAAAAACCTCAACTGCATTTAAAAAGATTAGAAAGGTGGAAGGATCATGGTCCATCTTTTTCTCCTTCGTGCTTTTTTGTGTTAAAAAAGTTAATAGGCTTCATTTTTTTTAGAGTAATCTACAGTTCACAGCAAATGTGATCTGGAATTTTAGAGAGTTCCCACATACGCCCTCCCCATCACCCATATACACGGCCTCCCCCACCATCACCGTTCCATATCAGCGTAGTATATTTGTTACAAACGATGAACCGACACTGACATATTATCCACCAAAGTCCATAGTGAAGGAAACTAGAATATCACCTCAAAATATGTGGCATAAGGATTATTATTTATTATCAAGAGCTGAAGGCACTTGAGAAGAAGCAGGCCCTGATCTCCACATATTTGCCTAAAAGTGGGAGATACATTTTGAAAGGTGTCTCTCTTTCCTTTGCTAGCAAGAAGGACAAAAATAATCATCACAGACAACCAGTAGAGGAATCTAAATAACAACACTTACTGGGGCACCTGGGTGGCTCAGTCGGTTGAGCGTCCGACTTTGGCTCAGGTCATGATCTCGGGGTTTGTGAGTTCGAGCCCCGTGTCGGGCTCTGTGCTGGCAGATCAGAGCTGGGAGCCTGCTTCGGATTCTGTGTCTCTCCATCTCTCGGCCCCTCCCTTGCTCATGTTCTGTGTCTCTCTGTCTCTCCATAATAAATACATGTAAAAAAAATTTTTATATAACAACCCTTACTAACTATACTTTGCCTTTAATTTCCCATGTTTACCTTACCGTTGTCTGCCATCCTTGGCAGCCTGAAACTGCTTTCTTTTGTCCTGCCATTACTCTACAAATGTATTGATCTTTGCTGAAGATGTGCTATGTAAGCCTGAATTCTAAGCCACCTCTTTGAATTACTCTTTCCTGAGTTTCTCCTGTGTATGTTTGAGATGTACATGTTAATAAACCTCTGTTTTTCTCTTGTCAGTTTGCCTTTATTAGTGAGCCTCAGCTGAAAACCTAAGATGCACAAAGGAAAAATTTTGCCTCTCCTAAAATAGTTTACATTAGGGTTTATTCTTAGTGTTTTGCATTCTATAAATAGTAACTGTATAGTGACATATATCCATTAGTACAGTATCATACGGAATAGTTTCCCTACCCTAAAACTTCGTGCTCTTCTTGCCTATTCGTCTTTCCTCCTCTCAAGTCTCTGGCAACTGCTGAGAAGAATGCATACTAAGCAACATGCTTTTAAAATTCCTCCATGTCTTTTCATGATTTGGTAACTCATTTTTCTCTATCACCAAGTAACACTCCATTGTCTGGATGTACATTCAGCAACTAAAAAACATCTTGGTTGATTCCGAGTTTTGGTAATTATGAATAAAACTGCTAGAAACATTTGTGTGCAGGGTTTTGTGTAAATACCAAAGGGCATGATTACGCGATTGTATGGTAAGAATATGTTTATTTTTGTTGGAAACTGTGGAAGGTCTTACAAAGTGGCTTGCCCTTCTGCATTCCCACCAACAATGAATGAGAGTTCCTGTTTTTCCATGTCTTCTTCCACATTTAGTATTGTGAGCATTTTGGGTTTTAGCCATTCTAATAGGTACACAGTGGTGTCTCACTATCTTAATTTGCAATTCCCTAAACGTGTATGAAGTTAAGCGTCTTTTCCTATGCTCCTTTGTCATTTGCATATTTGACGATGTGTCTCTTGAGATCTTTTGCCCATTTTTAAACTGGGTGGCTTGCTTGTTTTCTTTTTGTTGAGTTTTAAGAGCTTTTTACATATTTCGGATAACAGTTCCTTATAAGATTTGCCTGTTGGAAATGTTTTGTTTTTTTCTAGTATGTGGCTTGTCTTTTCTTTTAAAAAAGATTTTAAGTAGACATGTTCCACTGGCATAGTCTTAACAAGGTACTGAAATGTGCCTAGCTTTGTGGAAGATGGCAGCACTCTTGCATAGACCTGAACAAGCTGATCTACAGTATACTCTGACTGTGCTCCAGTGCATAGCACTGTGAACTTAGAGTCTCAGAGGAAAAGGAATTTTGGTAGACCTTGTGGTCATCTGTGACCCAGCTATGCTATGTTAGGATACAGCACTCCAGATTCAACTAATGTTTCCCTGGTCATGTTTAGATCCTCAGAATGAGGCTTTTATTATGGCCCACAGTCAGAAAGCCCTGTAAAGGATACAAGTATGAAGAGTCAGCTTAGGTGACTTTATAATCCTAAATAAGTTGTGAAATAAAAGCTCATGTTCATATAGGTTCTGAGAACATTCTGAGATGTTACAATCTTGCAAGTCAGATCCTGTTACTCAAAACACCAAGGGATTGTCCCAATCACACAGGGTTTTGCCATCTAGAATGTAACTTGAAGTAAGTGTTTGGGATTTGGGAAACCGCGTGCACTATAGGAAATAGTTTCCTTGTAATTGTATCTGGCCTGTGTGCTCTCAGGGGATTTTGGCTTAGGGTCACATTGCTTTCCCCAGGCCTCTTAGATTTGTGGAATTTCTTTCATCTCTTGTATTTCTACTGGCTGAAAGATACCCAGTGAGTTAGGTCTGCGTTTAGCAGATCCCATCACACAAAACGCCAAGGGATTGTCACAGGATTTTGCCACCTAGAATATAATTTTAAATAAGTGTTTGGGATTTGGGAAGCCCACAGGATCTTCCCCAGGGCTGTACCCTACTGCCATTTGACTCCTCTCTCTAAAGATACCAACTGCATCTTCCTATTTGTTCATTGCCCCACCACCACCACCATATTTCCCTGTATCAGATCTTGGGATCTCAGCATCTGCCTGGAATTATATGAGAGTTAGGCTTGATTATCCGATTGACTATCCGATTATTGATTTTGCCTCTCTTTGGAATTTTGTCCTCTGTCTTGTATCTGCCTGTCCCCCTGGCTCCCCATGGGTAGTTCTGGACTGCAGCAAATTCTGACTCTTTCCCCGGGAAATAACTTAGGTGGTGACTAATTAAAAATTATGAGTAAAATAATCAAGCAACCAAATAAAGTTAGGATTGTAAAGTAAAATAGCATTTGTCATTTGTTCGCCAGCTGCCACTCTCCCTGGCAGCTGGGGATGGTGGCACAGCAGGGAGTTTTGGTGCCTGGCCTTGTCCCTGCAGACCGCAGGGTGATATAAATGGAGTAAATGCTCCTGTCATTGGCCAGGCCATTGCAGTCTGGTTCCCACAGGGAAGCTGCAGGTAGGGAGGCAGCACTATGTGGCAGTCACGTGGGGGTGGCAGGCTCTGTGGTGGAGACCTGTGGGTTAGAGAGAAGGCATGCTCAAACGTGATCTGGGTCAGGCTTTCCAGCATTTGGGCTGGTCCCTGGAATCATTTGAGGAAAATGTTTTGCTTTATTTGAAAGCCTGATTCTTCAATCCCAGAGAACAACTGTTGTTTTCAGAATGTCTGATGACTCTGAAGCATCTGAGTATGACCTTTGGGTCATAAAACTGCACGCAAACTCATGCAGATGGAAGGCAGTATTAGCTGAGTGCCATGAAAATCATGAATATTTATTAGATCCCTCATCATGATGATTAATACCCTTAAAGCTACAAACGTCTGAACTCCTTTATGGACAACTGAGCTCGAGAGTAGTTTATTTTAGTTTGTCTACATGAGAAATTAATTTGTGACACAATAGTTAACATCAGTAGTGACCTCTTTTGAAGTTTGTTTATCAAAAGAGAAATTGTAGCTACCAAATAAGAGCGTATAGGTATTTAGTGTAGATTACATCTGTGAATTCTTTCTCTAGTGGACATTCTTGAGTCAGGAACACACACATGATATTCACTCTGGTATAGACCAAACTAGGGTGTATTAAGGAGGTAGGGATTGTTTGGAAGGGAAACACATGGTTCATGGCTCAACCCGTATCTAAACATGTTGGTGGCATGACCTCAGGCAAATCACTTAACTTACCAAGTTTTCCCAAATAGGAGTAACACTACCTCCCAGGTGTACTATGATGATTATTAGGAATTGTGCCATAATGAGTTATAAACTATTGGGGGCCATAAAAATATGAGAAACATACCTACGTGTATTTAACTATCTCTGTCATAATTATAAAAATTATAAATTTATTCATCTTCACACAGAATTTAATTTGGCATGAAGCTTTAAATTTTTCCAGTGTCATCGAAAGGGTCTTCAGTTTGCTTGGATTTAGGACACTGAGGTGCCCTTAGAATAAGCTGTGGTGTTTTTTGTTTCTCATTTCTCTATAGGCCAACCAAGCAATAAGTACCATTGGGTTTGTGACAGCTGCTGCTGGTGTCTTCTCACTCCTGGGCTTGTTTCCAAAAAGACAAAGAGCAAAATACTATTAACAATTTACTGAAGAGATATTGGAACTGAAGGAATTTGTGAGGAGGGAAAAAAAACTGGGAGTACTTATTTTCGATGCATCATTATTGTTCAAAATTCCAGTGATGGATGGCAGTCTCTTTAATAAATTGCTTACTGATGTTATCTCATTATTGAGCCGTGGAAATTTTTCTCCCTACCAGCAGAGATTTGCCGTGGCAGCTTACCAAAGAAGCAGTAGCCTTTTGAGCAAGCCAGCGGAAGATCTTAACACAATCACATCATATTTTATCTGTTACCATAAATATTGGTTTCCTTTCTCCTGAGGGTGGGCTATTTTGTACTTGCCAGAGGAATGAAGAGCCATTTGTATGTGGTTTTAAAAGAAATGTTAAGATTCCCAAATTGTTGAGATTGACATCTAACTGAAGAGAAAAGAAACTGGGAAATTGATGGGCATTGAGGTGGGCACCTGTTGGGATGAGCACTGGGTGTTGTATGGAAACCAATTTGACAACAAATTTCATATTAAAAAAAAAAGAAACTGGGAAATTGAGCATTTGGTTAGGCAGTTTGAGGAGCTTTGATTCACAATCCATTTGAGGGTGGACTCCTAGCTCCTAGTTCCAGTGCAGATGGGGGTGGGGCAGATGGGAGCTGGGATCCTTCGCTCTGGTGTTCGGGATCCAGATTTCCCTGGAAGTCACTCATTTGTCAGGAGTGTGTGTCAGGAGTGAACAGCAAGAGTGGGTTGTTCTGTTCTATGGAGCTACATTGTTTCCTTTGAAGTATTTCGGGGGGTTGACCCTTTTAACCCTAACAAGAGATCATTAAATGTAGGTTTGAAATGCCATTTTTAGAAAACAATATCTCGTGTTACTGTTTAAGGCTTTTACTGTAAGTCAAGGAGTGTCATGATTTTATTCTTGCATTTTGTTGATTATATGTGGAATGAAACAAATTACTTTTTAATTTGTTCCCAATGCAATTCCTGTTGGCAGCAGGTGGAAAAAAGTGAATGCAGGTCTCGATACCCTAGGATTGTAACAGACATTGTAACATTACCCTACCAACCACACTGCTAAGCAATGATATCCTTCTTATGTCATAATTAAAAGCATGACATTAAATAAAGAAAAAGTTCAATTAAATGGGGGTGAGAGGATATGATCAGGGAATAAGGAACGTGGTAGATAAAGTAACTAAACAGAAGACTCAATGAATAGATAGGGTTTATGACCCTATCAATGATAGGGACCCCATCTCTCTTCCTTGTTCCCTGTCTAATCCGTTCCCTTTCTTATGACACCAGTTCTGTTTCCAGATAACCCCGAAACTCCCTCTTCCTCCCCTTGTCCTCTGGGAGGGGTGGGTGTCTTCTACCGGATACCGTGATCCAAAGTCACCCCTTCATTTTTATTCTACATTAAGTTTCTCCTTCCTTTTATGCTCTCCTTTCAAGTAATAGTAAAAAAAAAAAAAAAAAAAAAAAAAAAAAAGAAAGGAATTTTTCTAATATTGTCAAATTAGGGTGAGAGTGGCATCAGCATAATGTGTTACCTTTCCCAGGGTGTGCTTACCTTTTAATAAAGTATGACTGCAGAGGGCAAATTTTACCCAAAGCAAGAGACTCGGGTGTGGTGGGATTACCACGCCAGCCAATGGGAGAGGGAATGGAAGTGGAGACAGAAAGGACCTCCTGAGGATCTTCAGGTCAAACCTTACTAATGAATTCTAGACCCCTCCACTCCACAAGGCAGTCCTAGCTATGCTGGGTCACAAATGCACTTCTAAATTGAATTCGATGATACCTTTCCACATAGGTCGTGTTCAGGCTCCAGTGGTGTTCACCCTGAGAGGAAAGCTCACAAAGTTAGTCATCAGTTTTCCCATAAAAATGTCCATGCTTCATGATGGGCAGCTTAAGACTGTCCAGGGTCATGCTCATTGTGCTTTTATCAAACATTTCTTCCAAGACTATTAAGCCCTTCTCTGAGAGTACTTTCAGCAAAGTCAAGCATAGAGTTCAACTTTATTATGTGCCCTCCCCACACACACAAAAAAAAGATCTATGAAATAAATATCATCATCTATCAGATAACTAATAGAGTGTTGGAAAAACTGGGCAAGGGAGGCTGTACATTAATTGAATAAAGATTTTTTTAATCTTTTTGTGTTATCTAAATGTCATAGTGTGTCAATTGAATCTTCTGATTCTGAAAGTCAAATTACTAAATACAAATATGCCAGTTCAAGAAATCTGAGCTGCCATATATTTTAGGTTGGCATACATTTCTTAATCTAGAACTCTGTCTTTTCATCTTCATTGGTAGTCACTAAATTAGACACGTTTTAAAATAATCCCTCTCTAAAGCCATCCACCCAAGAAAAGGTTAAAAAGCAAATAAAATGCAAATAAAAAGGGTTTGTTTTTATAGGAATTTGCATTTATGCTGCTGGTGTATATAACAAAGTATGTAGTACTATATACAGCAATGCATTGCTGAAATGTTAAAAACATTTTTTCAGCTCTAAGGATTACAGAATTATAAAGGCATTATTGAATGCATCCATCACAGTATTAGGCACATAACTGGAGCTCGTGGGATAGAACTGGTTAGCTAATTGCCTATGAGCCATTAAAGATCTGTTAAATTAGCAAAACTCAATTTATGGTCACAAGGAAAGCCTACTAGCTAATTTAAAAGGTTCACTAGAGATGTATGTCCTCTCAAGGTCACCGAGAGGTAGATATATATTAAAGGTAATAGCGTACAGAATATATTTACAGAGGATATACCTTTTCTTGTGGCCATTAGTGCGCACATAATGATTGAGTAAAATAATGAAAAGATGAAATGGGACTTGAGGTCGTTCAGCAGCCTGATGCTTGTCATGCTGTAGACACAAACATTAGGAGTCCCTTCCCCAGGGTTGTGTTTTAAGATGAGCAATGCTGAGTTTGAACCAACTTTTTGACTTAGAACCTGAGGGTTTCATCTGTCCATAGCAAAAAATAAATAAAAGTGTCATGCTTCTTTAAGTGAAAAGTATATTTTAACATTTATCCCATTATCTTTGTGCTCTACCACGGACGTTCAGGCTCGCTGCCACCAAAACAATATACTTTGGGTGATGCCAACATCAGTGGAGTTGGCTTAGATATAAGCTGTGCCCAAGCCAAGATTATAGGCAGTTAACAGGCACCTCCATCATTCTCTACTTATTACAGAGTTAATTTTTCTGAAGGAATTCTCAGTTCTTCTTTCTTTATTAAAGCCATACAAAAGAAGCAAAAAGAGGAATTTTGTGACCTTGGGAAAAGATAGGTACATAAATGGTCGTCGCAAGTGAATATAAGGTTCAGTAAACTTGTGATAATTTATTGATAGAAAGACTTTTTCCCCCCATATTCTTTTATTTGTCTGTGAATTAAAGATATATTGGTGAAACTTTCAAAGACCAAACTCTTCTTGAATTTTCCTTCTACTGATGTTCATACCACTAATTTCACTACCATAAAAGCTTGGGCATTTCCGCCAGGATAATGGTATGCAATATTAAGGGGGGAAAAAAAAAGACAATCGAGGAAGTTCATGTTTTTCCCTCAGTAGTGGAGGATACAGTCAAAATAAGCATATTTAAGGTTCTTTTTTGCAAGGTTCAATACATCGAGAAATACACCTTGAATTCTCTGATGGATAAAGAAAGGTAGAGGTAGACTATCATCACCTCTCCACAATATGTTAGTTTCTGGGAGCAAGGAGATGCTGTTAACCCCATATGACAATAATTCTGATTACAGCCTGGTCCAAAAATGCTGTTCTGTGGTTTGGCCTTCCATCTCGAGTTTCGCTTTTGGAATCTGTTCAGGGCTTTCATAGCCACGGTTGATGTAGAATCCATTTTCACCATCGCCTGAATAATCCGTTCTGTTTGTGGGAGGCCAGGTGGAATCTTCTGCCAGCGTTTTTTGCCAGTGCCTATATTGACTTTTAGAATAGAATCCAAATTCTTTTTTGATCCATAGCCAGAGCTTTCGATTTTGAAGGATGAAATCCTGAGAAATCAGGTGGAGAAAACAATCAAACCATCTTTCCACATTCCCCTGCAGCCAGGGTGCTCACCGCCCGCCCGGGGCCTGTCTCTCAGATGTACTTATTTAAAGCTGCTTCTGCGGCAACTTTACTCCCTGCTGTCCCCACCAAGTCTAGCAGCTCCCTGGTTCTCCCTTGAGAAGGCAGTGTGCTTGTGTTCACACCAAAAGCTTACAGCCTTTCATTTCTACAGATTTTCTAGTTAAATCCTGGCTGGTGATTCACTGAGAATTACTTTACTGCCAGACTGAAATGATAACACAATAACATACTCAAAATCAAGAAAAGGAAAAAAAAAATCACTGCTACCTGCCACAGGCCACTTACAAGGTGCCACCTGATGGTTTGTTGAATGAATGGCGGAACTCTAGAAATCAAATGGGTTTTGCTTTCCGTTTGGGGAGGGTTCTCTTTTTTCTATGTTCACATGCACTCACAATGTTTACACATTTATAATAGGAATGGTCAAAGTTTGCATTCCACTTCTGGTTATGCTAGACTTTCTGTCACATGTAGTCATAGTCTTCTCAATAATCACTTTTAATGATCCTATACCATTTTTTTAAATTGGTGTATAACGATTGATTTAAACAAACAGCATCTCTACTTTTGAACATATAGGTTGAATCTAAAATTTTACCACCATAGGGGTGCCTGGGTGGCTCAGCGGTTAAGCGTCCAACTTTGGCTCAGGGCACGATCTCATGGTTCATGAGTTGGAGCCCGCGTCAGCCTCTGTACTGACAGCTCAGAGACTGGAGCCTGTTTCCGATTCTGTGTCTCTTTCCCTCTCTGCCCCTCCCCTGCTCACACTCTGTCTCTCTCTCAAAAATAAATAAACATTAAAATGTTTTATAATTAAGATAAAATAAAATTTTACCACCATAGATAATACTACGATGAATACCTTCATACATGTAGACTTTTTTTCCTCCCCTTTTGGGTTATTTGAAAATCTATATAGTCTCAGGCACCTGGGCTACTCAGTTGGTTAAGCATCTGACTCTTGATTTTTGGCTCAGGTAGTGATCTCACAGTTTGTGAGATCGAGCCCTACATTGGGCTCTACGCTGTCAGCAGAGAGCCTTCTTGGGATTTTCTCTCTCTCCCCATCTCTCTCTGCCTTTCCTCCACTCATGTTCTATCTATCAAAATAAATGAATAAAAACTTTAAAAAAATAAAATACATAAAAATATATATAGTCTCAAATGGAATTCCTTAGAGTATGAGAAATTTTACACTCATTGTATACAATGATGTATGTGTCACACACACACATAGATTACATAGATTTGTTTGAACCCTTTTCCCAAGGGATTTACAATACATGAATCTTTTTTTTAAAACTGTCCCTTAAAAAATAATACCCAGGACTTTCACTGAGTAGGTAAAGTCATTTAATGACAGTGAATAGAAGAAAAATACTATAGGGGAAGACTTTCAAGAGTAAGAATTGACTAGATGAGCAATGGTTTCCTTCCAATCTTAATTAAGGAAGCCCTTCTGAAGACAGCTCTTCACGCTGAAAGGTCTCATTGAATTTTAGAGCTTGTAGGTCACCTGGTCTAGTCTCTACTAGCTTATTGATAATACTAGAAAAATACACTACGATGCCTTCATGGGAGACAAAAATTAGAGTTAATTTGATGTTTTGCCTTCCATGCTAAACATGGATCCTGAGAACATTTCTATGCAGCCTTTAGAGAAGTTTAAATCACTCTGCAAGAGTTTCCCCCAAAGAGAACATGCACAGTTCTTACAAACCATTAATAACTATCACTTTGGGAGACAAAAACGGTCCATCTAAAAAACAGGTACCTGTCGAGAATGAGACCCTTTATTTGTTTATTTTCCTGGAAAAAGTGTAAGAGATGTACAGAAATTTACCTCTACGAGGAAGGCCACACAGAATTGGGTGAGGGCTGCCACCAAAATCGAAACCCTCCATGAGGTCAGTGTTGGGATGAACTGTTAAAAAAAGAATCTTACCTTTATACCATGCAGACCTTAAATTTTGAAAACACACACACATAAATATTAATTATCTTATTTAATTTATGTATTTGTAACAGCTCTCTGAGCTTGGAGGGTAGGCATTGCTTTCTCCATTCGCAGATGAGGTCAGTGCTTTGCCTAAGGATGCAAAGCCAATCAATAAACAGAGCCAGAATTCAAATGAGAACTGACTGCCTCTTGGCCTGTTTTCCTCCACTGCCTGAGAGTAAACATTCGGTAAAATGTGCCATGGGTCACAGACATGGGACAAAACACTTTGGAACCTGTGTGTCTCTCTTCATTTTTATCTTTTCAAATGGAGGTAAGAGGATGCAGGATTAAGTCATTCATCTAATAATGCTATCACTTCTAATCCTCCCAAAGTTAAAATCTTCTTGGAGTTCATTCATTCAGTGAAATTGACGTATGAGTAAAACATAAAAGGCACAGAGGTTATCAGTTACTTTTGATACTAGGTGGAAACTTTCCCAACCAAGATTCCCAGCCCTAAGTCTAATGGCTTGATCAACGTTGAACGCACACAACCCACCTCCTTTTACGGATTTAAGGGTACCTATTGGCCACCAATTATGATTAACTGATAGGTATTAACACTACAACTTCCCATGCTGGCATCAGTGGCAAAAGACTACTCCCACAACCCCCTTTCTGATCCCAAAGTCAAACATGGGGGCTGAGCTGTTGTTAGGACTAAAACCACAGATCCTCCACAGCATCTGATTGCCCCCTTGCAATTCTCATCCCCAGTCAATTCGCATCCCCAGCGGGTTACTGCGCTTTATTCTCTCCCCTCATGTAGAGACTGCCTTTCTCAGGGTTGTGAGACAGAGCACCTGGGTGCAGAGCTGTCTGGAGACCGTTGTGAGATCTGGCAGTGGGTCAGAGCGTAGTGGAGAACCTGATCCTTCCCCTCCCTGCTGCTCCTGCCCTGATCTGAGAGGACTCCTCTCCATCCCTTGGCCTGGAAAACACTTGTCACACTGCTTTGGAATTATCTGCCCACAGGATGGTCTTCCCTCCTAGCCTCTGAACTACTTGAGAGCTGTGCCCACGCCTTACACATCTTGGGCTCGCTAGTGCCAAGCATGCTCGGGAGCTTCATAATGTCTTGTAAGTGACTAAATGGTCTAGGTTCTCATTTCCTAACTGCATCTCCCTCCATAGACTCTCTGCTCAAGCATATAGCATCACGTAATTAGGCTGCCATCACGTAATTGGGCTGTCCTAAAAGCCCTGCTGGAAAGCCTGCTCAGATATCTTCAGTGACTCTCTGTTGCTCTCAGGAGAAAGCCCAAACTCCCCTGGCCACCTTTGTCCAGCCACACCACGCCTTCCTCACATTCCACAGCATGTTGACTCAGGCTTTGCCAATCTTCCAAGCATTCTGTGAAACAAGTCTTGCTTTCGATTTTTATTTTGGCCACCTTACATTCTTTTGCATTTCCAAGACAAAAGAGATTCTTGCAGCCCTCTCTGCTTGTGCTCAGGCTGTTCTCCTGGTTTGAAATACCCTTACCTAGGAACCTAGCAAAATCCAGCCTATCCTCTGGACCCAGATCAAGTTGAGCCTCCTCCACGAGGCCCTCCATGATGGTACAGCGTACAGGCCCCGTGAGAGCTCCTCCTTCCTGTGTTCTTCCCACTTCTCTCTACACCCTCTACAAGCACAGGTGGTCCCAGGTGGCCATGTCATCATTTCACTCGCATAGGACACAATGTCCTCAACAAAACTATAGACTGCAAGTCAAGAGTCAATCCCTCTCTTTCATTTCTCCCACAATGCTGGCTCTAAGAATGGGTTCAATGACCTCTTCTTAAATTTTATTTTAACCCACCACCCCTTGGATTAAGTGACGCCCACTGAAATAAATCTCCCCATAGTCAATGTCTGACAGACAGAACCTGATTGGCCTACAAGTCAACTTTTTCTTACTCCTTACAACTACATTATAAAGGATTTCTACTATATGTTTAAAAAACGACACTTGAAGAATTACTGAATTAGCACATCAATTTATCATATTAGCATAACATGGATGAATAAAGTATCCAAACAGCATTTTTAGGTGTGAATAGGATAAATGTTCCAGATTGATAATACAGATGATATGGGAACAAGCAGAGGTTAGCATACGTGTGATGAGTTATTTGTTCCTCTAGGAAGTCAGAATAGCCTCGACAACATGAAATGGTTGGAGAGAATACGGTAATACCTGACTTGCAAATTACAGTGCAAATATGGTCCCATTGCACATATGAGTCACCCCAGAGGTGGAAATGAATACCACTTACCTCCATTCCACGATATATATCTTGAAAGTCAGAAAACAGAATGAAAACTGTGAGGCCCAAGGCAGATATCAGCAGAAATGAGAATATATCTGAAGAAACACCAAACGCTATTTTTAGATGCTAAACGAATGTTTCATATAATTTGGCACACACTGCAGAATCAATTATCTCTGTTGGGCAAATATCGGCTATATCTTCAGATGTTTTGATAGATCCTCATATGTTTTAAAATATGTTCTAATGCTTACCAGACAAAGGTGACAGCTTCACATCTTTCCTTTGAAAGGCGTGCTATGGAAAACTGCTGATCTAATACAGGACACTCCATAAAGGAGTCACGTCAGCTGAGAAGTCCAGGAGGGCCGGGACGCCCTGCAGTGACCAGCCTACGTGAAGGGTCACCAGAGAAGCCCCAATGCTTTATCACTGCGTGTCTGGTGAATTCTGCATGAATGGATGAACGGTCAGTCCTCTTAGTATCATTGCATTCTTTTTTGCCTGGAGAATAAAGTCCAAGGGTCTTCAGCTGACATTCAAGGCCTTCCTTGAATGGAATCCAATTTCCATCTGCCTTTCTGTTCTAGTCTCTTATTGCTCTTTCTTATGTGTTGGAGGGGGGTTAAATCACAAACCTGCTACCTCCACGGAGGACTTTGTTCACGAAGTACCCTGTGTAGCGGATATTCTTTATGTCTTGGCAGTTTTTCTTAAAATTTTCTTAAAAAGCCCAATTCAGATACCACGTTCTTTTTAAGGACTACCCAGGCCTCTCTCACAAAGTTTTCTTTCATATGGTTATGTAACACTCTGCTTTGCAAGATCTTCCTTTATGCATCTACTAGACTGTAACCACTTAAAAGTGACTTTGTATGCCCTTCTGTAGGACTCTGAATTGAAAGAATGAGGAGCTATCATGTACATCTGCTGGGTTCTTTCTCTCCAACCTGCCCAAATGGCTTTGCTTTAGGAAGCTTAAACTTCCCAGGATGCACTGTGCCAACACCACTGTTTTTATCCCTCCGGCCCTACCCACGTCTGCATCCACAGAGCTTTTACACACTTTGTAGATGGGCCTTACAAATGTTTTCTGATGAGATTAGCACCTTCAGGCCCAAACAATTGGATTTCATCAGTGTTGCCATGATATAAAGGATCCTAACACACTCTAAAATTTATAAACAAACAAACTGGATGTGCTCTTGTATTCTCTCTACCTCGTTTATTCCAAGGTTTATGGCCTGCCAGCCCCCAACTCTATACAGGTCTATACCAACCAAACATCGGAGATGACAGTGCCTCTGCAGCTGGCCCTATTTTTGTGAAGACATGAAAGCTCTGTTTCACCCCTGTGCACCTACACACCCCCTCATATTCATCCAAGCTTCACTTGATATATACAACTAGATGCCACACCTCCCAGAAGAAGAGCCAGGCTTGCTTGGGAGGGGTGTGAAGCAGAGAGAAGAAAAAGCAGGGGCACCAGGATCGCTTATTTCCCAAAATAATGTGTGCAGCTGGGTAAGAAGAGCCCAGGAGATGGCTGTGTGGATTTTTCATTTATGTCATTGTTTCCATGTTCCAGGGACCCAGATGTTGGGAAGAAGATGATGCCCCAAGTGTCCATCCTGACGAAGGCCTGGTAGTCACAGCAACTGAGTGGAGTGCTGGACACATCACACCATCCTTAGACTAATGATCTGAAAAGCAGGCCAGGTGGGCACACGAATGACCAGTGTGGACGGAAAATTATAAGGCCTTCATGTAATTCAGCTTTGATTGGAGAACATAATGATGAACGGAAGTGAGTGTTGCCTCCCTAGATCAGTTGCTGTTGATGAGGAAGCTTGAAAGAATGGTACTCTTTTTGCACACGTCATTTGGGAAGACATGTCCTGGGCAAGACACTACAGATTGTTTGCAAGGAAGGGAAGGGTTTGCAAATAGTCACATCTGTTTCCATAAAGATTAAGTTTGTATTCTTTCTAGACCGTCTCATTATAAAGTTGATCTGCCAAAGGCTATCAAGAAAGATACAGAGTTGAAAATAAAATTGCTGGATATTGTAATAGAAAGTTCCAAGGACTTTTGAGACTAAATGACTTATTAGGAGATTCTGTTAGAATATTTGTTTATGAAACTTGTTTTTAACTTAAGATTTTCAGTTATTTTCGATGTAGGACTTGAGTTTACCCACAAGCTTTAAGTCACTATGATGTAACTAATTCGGTTCTCACTTAATTCAATGTATGTAAAAAGCTTTGTAGTTACTGTTCAAACTAAAGTACTTGCCAATGTAATATATTATATCCTCCTTGTAAAATACATTCACAATCAAAAAAAGGACTATAAGTGATTTACCTTAAAACATAAAGCAGAATCTTGATTTGTTGTGACAAGAGCCAAGGGCATTATCAAACACTGAATCAAAACTAAAAAATATCATAAGAAAATCAGGAAGAAGTTTATAGAAAATATAAAATGAAAGGAAGGTCTTAGCATGCTCTCAAAACCTTTGAAAAAACAGCTGTACCCAAAAAAAAAAGGGGGTGTGGTAGTGACAATAGAATGGTAAATAATTACTAAAACTAGTTTAACATAGTAAAGGTATGTTTCTAGTTTAAGAATAGGAATGAGGCTTACTTTTTTTTTTTTTTCAACGTTTATTTATTTTTGGGACAGAGAGAGACAAAGCATGAACGGGGGAGGGGCAGAGACAGAGGGAGACACAGAATCGGAAACAGGCTCCAGGCTCTGAGCCATCAGCCCAGAGCCCGACGTGGGGCTCGAACTCACGGACCGCGAGATCGTGACCTGGCTGAAGTCGGATGCTTAACCGACTGCGCCACCCAGGCGCCCCGAGGCTTACTTTTTTAATATCTATGACTTATTTAGAAAATTACAGATTACAGGTTATGCCATACGATGGCAAAACTATAGTAAATTCCCCAGAGCAGAAATTTTACAGGCCAGGTTCTCTGATCAGGACAATAAAACTAGAAATTATTAACTAAATTCCACTTGAAAAGGAAACCTCTCTGTTCTGAAAACTAGGTGGGTCAGAGAAGAAATCAAGTCATAATTAGAGACATGTGAAAATGTAAAGAACGTGGCCCAAACTTTAATTGTTGATCTTGAATGATTTTCTTGTTTCACAAGAATCAAAAGAAAATACTTACACTATAAAGTCAATTCAAACATTACAATGTTTTCAGAGAAAGTAAGAAGAAAAAGAATGAAAAAAGCAAAAATTAATAAGTTAGAAAAGAGAAAGCATACAGAATTTATTAAATCTGAGAACTGGTCTTTTAAAGAAAACCAGCAAAAATATAGTTCTTGTAAGAATATATGAAAGGTAACACATACAGGATGAGAATATTAAAAGAGTTATAAAAGGCAATAACATTATAAGAACATACGACTCAAAATCTTACGCTGAGACTCAATAATCTCAATGAACTAGAAATATCTGGGGGGAAATTTGTTATGTGAAAACACAGTTTAAAAAGAGGATAATTTGGGGCACCTGGGTGGGTCAATCAGCTAAGTGTCCAACTTTAACTCAGGTCATGATCTCGCAGCCCCTGAGTTTGAGCTCCCTGTCAGTCTCTGTGCAGACAGCTCAGAGCCTGGAGCCTGCTTTGCATTCTGTGTCTCCCTCTCTGTTCCTCCCCCACTCACACTTTGTCTCTCTCTCTCTCTCACAAAAGTAAATAAACATTAAAACAATAAAATAAATAAAATAAAATAAAATAAAATAGTAGAAAGAGGGTAACAAATCAGTCCTTTAAAAAAAAAAAACAATTCTTTCAAAGGAAGGATTTAGAGCCAGATTATTTTACTGGGTTCTTGCAAATTGTCAAGAATAGACCATTTACATCTATAAAGTTTTTTTTTTTCCCCAGGAAAGAAAAAGTCAGAGTTTTCAAGCCTAATAATAAACCTAACAAAACACTACCCACACACACAAAATCAATCCAACAGGAAATGCAGATATCAAAAAGCTATAAAATTTGGGGGGCCTGGGTGGCTCAGTTGGTTGAGTGTCCAACTTAGGCTCAGGTCATGATCTCACAGTTCCTGAGTTCAAGCCCCATCTAGGGGTTTGTGCTGACAGCACAGAGCCTGGAGCCTGCTTCGGCTTTCTCTTTGCCCTGCCCCCTTCTCTCTCAAAAACAAACATTAAAAAAAAATTTTTTTAAATAAAGAATGAACAAATGGAGAAGCATAATATAGTATGTCTTTAAAACTGAGGACTTAATTGTGTAAACATTAAAATTTCCCCAAAGTATCAAAATTCAAAAAAGGAATTTTAAAAAAGCCTTACAATTTATTCTAGAGTTTATCTGGAAAGATGAACAAGAAAGAGAAGTAAAAAATGTTCGAAAACTGAAGAGTAATGAAGATACATCAATCTAACTGCTTATTAAAACTTATAAAACTATAGCTAAATAAATGAAACTATAATTTTTAAAGTATAGTGACAGACCGAGAATAAGCTGGCATGTTAATGAGACAGAAAAGATAGTCTAGGAACTAATTAATTGTATATAAATTAATATGTAAGTATATAATATAAAAACTCACATAATATAAATTATGTATATAATGAAGCCATAAATATACATGAATATGTAGGTATGATAAAGGTGGCATATAATCAGTTGAGAAATAAATGATGAAAAGAAATATTAAGTAATAAAATCTGCTGGGAAAACAAGCGACTAGTTAGATAAAGTAGTTTGATCTCTACTTCAAACTGTATGATGACATTAACATTAGATTTAAAAAGCATTAAAAGAAATTTAAAAAACAAGGAAATGCTAATCTACCTGATTTTGCAATGGGAAAAACCTCTCTGTGCCTAAAGGCAATGGGAAGAAAATCACAAAGGAATAAACAACTCATACAAATAAATAAGAAATAGAAGAGTGACCCTGTTGGAAAAGAATGGATAAAAATGTACGTAGGCAATTCAGAGAAGAAGAGATGGCTAAAATCATGAAAATGTGTTCATCCTCAGTGGTGATTCAAGAAATGCACAGAATAAAGTAACTTGCCCAATGTTGTGAAGCTACAAAGAGGTCAAGTTGTATCTGAATTGGTTAGAAAAGTCTTTTACAAAGTATCTGGAGATATATATATATATACTCAAAATCATTCTTGATGACTCACAACAGGACAGGGCTCATAATTATTTAATAATGCATGTGTGTATCTGCACATAAGGAGTTCCTGCCCAGGTTTCTACCACTCATGAAAATTATACTTCAATACTCCATTAAAAAAAAAAAAACATTTTATTTATTTTTTTTTTTCAACGTTTATTTCTTTTTGGGACAGAGAGAGACAGAGCATGAACAGGGGAGGGGCAGAGAGAGAGGGAGACACAGAATCGGAAACAGGCTCCAGGCTCTGAGCCGTCAGCCCAGACCCGACGCGGGGCTCGAACTCACGGACCGCGAGATCGTGACCTGGCTGAAGTCGGACGCTCAACCGACTGCGCCACCCAGGCGCCCCCCAAAAAAAAAAAAACATTTTAAATGGAATTACATTTAAAAAAATTTTTTAACGTGTATTTATTTTTGGGAGAGAGAGAGACAGAGTGCAAGTGGGGGAGGGGCAGAAAGAAAGGGAGACAGAATCTGAAACAGACGCCAGGCTCAGCACAGAGCCTGAAGTGGGGCTCAAACTCAGGACCTGCAAGATGATGACCTGAGCCGAAGTCAGACGCTTAACCTACTGAGCCACCCAGGCACCCCTCTTTTTTAATTGCAAGCTAAAGCTGAGAAACTACAGAAAGTGAAAAAAATAACAAAAAAAAATGGTGGATAACTAGAGGGAGAGCTTGTAAGAATGAGAGCAAGTCACAAAAGCATTATACAACCATTTGTAGATATTTCATTCCAGAGTTCAGCCATCACTTTACCACTGAACTGCAACTCTGGGGAGGGTGGGGAGATGGAAGGAAAATTAAACTTCATATACTCACAGTTTGTGTAGATGGGTTTTCGAAATGGCTTTCCCTTAGAGAAGATAAACGCTGCTGTGATACAGTTGATGGTGGTGAGGGGCCACAGTGTGGTACTCTCAAAACTTAAAACCGAACCAGGAATCAGCGTTGCATTTTCAGTCCCATTTCTCTCCAAACTCATATTCATTGAGAAATTACTTTGGTTGTCCAGAAAGCACTTACTACAAGAGAATCGCCAACATTTATGGGGTTTTCTATTCTATTTTTATCCAGGTGGCGGGAAAACAAAAAAAGTTTATCACTGCCATGGGGTCTCAGCTTTCAGGTTGTCCCAGCCAGTAACTACCAAGACATATTTTGTTCACCTCTTGCAATGACAAAGCAGAAATAACATTTAGAACAGGTCAAAATTATTCTTTGTCTATCATTCCATTTAGAACAAGTGATTTGTGTTGAAAGGGCTTGGATGATAATTTTCTATGAAATTCCTTTCAGTTCAGAACAAATGAACCATGGCTGCCCATGTGCGTGCATTCGTGCATGTTGGGGGAGGGTTGTGGTGGGCACATGTGCGTGTGTGTGAGAGAGAGAGAGAGAGAGTATGTATGTGTTGTTTTCTCTTCTGAGGACTAATATAAGCCTACTACCTTAGGTCCTGAGTATGAATCTGCCTGCTCCATATCACTCTCTTCCTGAGGATCCACGAATGACCCTCTCCTGTTTCTGAGTGTCAGTGGCTCTATTTTGCTAATAAATTAAACGCCAACTTCTCAGGCAAGCCCAGAAATCTTCGAATCTGGCTTCCTGCCCTTATCTTTTGCCAGCCCTCCTCTGCTCCTTATACTCCAAACACATAGGAAAATTTTCTGATCCCCAAGTACTACAGTTTGCACACACCTGGGTCGAATACTCTATTCCGTCTCCATCCCTCTGTTGTCTTTAGTTCACTGGAAAGTTTGCCTACTGCTCTCTGTTCTTGCTTCTAGTGCTGTATTTAGCTCATTGTTCTGCAATTATTCATTCACATGTTTTTATTTTCCACCCCTGGGATGAGAGTTCCTTGAATATGGAATTTCTCTTTTGGGTTTACTTTGTTGTGATTTTACCCAAATTTACAATGCCTTAACACCTAGCACAGAAATGCCACAGAATAGTTGCTCAGAAAAACATTTGTTTAAAAGATGAGCCTTCCCAGTCCAGATTGATCTATTTGCAATGTTTATTTTTTTTAATCTCCAAACTCACAAATTAGTTTGTATCAGCTTTCTTGTTCAGCTTGAAACTTTTTACTCTTGTAACTGTTTATAGATGAAATTAGTTCCCAATAAATAGACTTAAGTCTTAATATCTTTGCTTCCCTAGGGTCCCGCAATGTGTTTGGCATATGGTAGATGTTCAATTAATGTTTGCTGAGTACATTAATGAAACAAATAATCAGTAGTCACAAAATGTTTTTGCACAAAGGGGACAGATAGACCAGAAGGCCTGAATTATAGAGTTTAACACAAAAATATATTTAATCTGTTATACTTACATTGCAGATAAGAGAGTTAAGGTCTAGTGTTGCATGGTTGGTGATAAAGGCAGGACTACCTAGCCATCATCCATTTAGCTATCCCTGCTTGTCTCCCAGATTCAGAATTTTACTTATCTGAATATATGCCTTCCGATGAGGAGAAAAATCTGGTTTTGAGACAAAAATGAATTCTCTACTCCAAGCAATCATACTTGAATTGCTGAATTTAGGGTATAAATGGCAATCTTAGACATCATTCAGTAGTTTTCAATCTTTCACTGGTTGCTGGGGCTCCGGTGCCTCAGGAGCATCATGGAGTCTGTGAAGGGGAGTTTGTCCAAGCCTTACCTCAAAAAGAGCAGCCCCTTTTCTGCCTTTCCTTTTGGAGGTCAGGCAGGCCTTTTCAGAAGACAATAGTTTGAATACCTATGGTATAGTTCCCCACATTTTACCCTTAATTTATCCTTACAGAAATTAAAACCCGGGGTGGTAAAGATTTGCCCCGAGTCTAGTGTTCAAAGCAATGAGAACAATGATACCATCAACAAACATTTTAATTTTAACATTCTTTTGAAAAACTCAAGCTAATTTAAGCCAATCTCTCTTGTAAATCAGGGCCAGCTGACTAAGTCCATAGGCCAAATCCAACTCAACACCTCTTTTTGTAAATAAAGTTTTATTGGAACACAGTCACACCTACTTTTTATTGATTGTCTATGTCTGCTTTTCACTACAACAGTAGTACTGAGTAATTGCAACGGACACTGTCTAGTCCACAGAGCCTAAAGTATCTATTGTCTAGCCCTATGTAAGAAATGTTTGCTGACCTCTGGTCTATATGATATCCAAACCACCAGGGAATGAATGCATTCATTTGGTAAACGCATTTAATCTACACATTAACAACCAATGTGAAGATCTTCCCCGCCCCCCATGACATGGCTCACCCCAGGACTCCACCTATTAACTGTGTTTGGTGTTCTATCCTGACACTGGTAGCATAGAACCCCGGAGACCCAACTGTTGTTAATGAAAAATTTAGGGTGTATGTTCAACCAAGTTGTACAGTGACATTGGGCACTCGTTGTATCACCTTCAGAAAGGAAAACTAAAAAAACTGAACTTTACCTGTATCTGTAGACCTCACAATACCAGGGCTGCTGCTTCACATAGAGAAATGCACAGATTTGCACAATGCAGGTGAAACAGGTGTTCAAAAAGACTGAGAGCAGCAAAGGGGGAGAGAGGAGCTGTCCTGCCGGTCGGTAAGGAGCCAGTTTGGGGTAGGCATGAGTTGAACTCACTGAAAGACAAATGCATTTTCCCCTATTATGGTTTCATTATTGACAATAGAAGATTGAGATGCCTGTTATCTTGAGACTTCCGTTAGGATTCAGATTCAGCAAACATGAACTCAGGGTTTACATCTAGGGAAGCACATGTATATAAGCATTGGCGTATATCCAATGCTACCAGCCTTTGCCTCTTCCATGCTTTTGTTTCACCTTCAGAAACAAAAAGTAATAGGTTTAAAAGCTCTATAAATAATACAGTTACCATATTTCATGGTGCATATATTTTCTTCACAAGACGACCAGGAAAGGTATGTAAAATAGAAAGGTGGCCTTCCACATGGATAAACAGTACTATGATCTCTCAGTGCTGGTAGGAAGGCAGAGAGTTTAAGATAAGGAGAGTAAGAAGCATCAGGCTAGATTAATCTTCATATGCTGGCGATTATCTAAGTACTGATTTTATTATTCATTCATCCAACATTCTCTGAGCACTTCAGTGTACCAGGATAGATGCTAGAGGTGTGTTCTGTTCCCTGCTGGATAAGTGTGTAAATGGAGAACTGCTAGAGTGTATTAAGCTTGTTTAGGAAAAATAACTCAAGTCTTGCTTCCAGATGAGAGTATTAAAATGTATTATAGCTTTGATCCTAGAGTTTATGTATTTTTTTTTAATTTAAAGGATAGGCGATAGGCAGAGATTAAACAGAACAACAAAAACAGACTGCATCCTTCTTAGGAGCCATATGTTCTAACAAGCTATTGAAAATGGAATGTACTTTACTTCTTAGGGCAGTGCAGGGAAGAAGCATGGAAAAGTCAGGAATTAGATACATTACATCAAAGGTTTACACAAGAGTCGTGTTTCACTTCTTGTCTTCATAGCTGATACCTTTTCCTTTTTCATAGCAAATCATTGGTTTCTTTGATGTAAGGAAGAAAGTAGAGTGTGTATGCTGAGGTTTGTGTTCATGAATGAAGGGGTAGGGTGGTAGGAGCAGGTGTCCAGTCTGGGAGGATAAAACTCTAAAGTAGGTCTTCAGTTTGCTCGGTGGGTTCTTGGGTAATCACCTGAACCCTCTGGTACTTCATTTTTCTCATGTATAAAATGAATGTGTTGGAATATCTAAATGATCTCCAAAGTCTCTTCCAACTCTTTTACTCTAAAGCTCTATGACTATCTAAGGATTTACCTTTTTTTTGCTTAAGTTTATTTATTTATTTATTTATTTATTTATTCATTTGGAGACAGAGAGAGTGAGCAGGGAAGGGGCAGAGAGAGAGGGGGAGAGAGAATCCCAAGCAAGTTCTGCACTGTCAGCATGAAGACTGATGCAGGTCTTGAACTCACAAACCGCGAGACCACGACCTGAGCTGAAACCAAGAGTCAGAGGTTTAACTGAATGAGCCACCCAGGTGCACCTAAGGCTTTACCTTTACCAATTTAATCAATATTTCCCTGGGACAGTGCTAGGCTGCAAGGTGTGAAGTATGCACAGATGAGGAGGTCATCTCATCTGCCCCAAAGAACTTGAAGTCTAATGGAAGACAAAGACGGGTTGTAATAAAGAATTTGGTTGGCTTTTATTCCCAGTTCCTGGGATGTATCCTCTACGTTGTTGGGATTTCCTAAGTTGATAGGAGTGTCTTTATTCATGATAGCAATGATGGTTTATGCAAATAAGATGACAGATGGCAGGCATAAAGAGAGTTGGTGATAAAATGATAATCCAGCATATAGATGCCATGACACCAAAGGTTGAGATCAACTTGGGGCACCTGGATGGCTCAGCTGGTTTAAGCATCCGACTCTTGACTTTAGCTCGGGTCATGATCTCGTGGTGCATGAGTTCAAGCCCCACATCAGGCTCTGTGCTGGCAGTGCAGAGCCTGCTTGGGATTCTCTCTCCCTCTCTCTCTGTCCTTCCCCTGCTTGCCCTCTCTCTCTCTCAAAACTAAAACAAAAAAAAAAAGAAATTTGAAAAATAAAAAGATTGAGATCAAATTCATGGCAAATGATTCCACCAATCATGTCTAAATAATGAAACCCCAATAAAAACTCTAGACACCAAAGTTCAGGTGGATTTCCTTGTATGGCAATCCTCTGCATATTGTCACACATTGATATGCCAGGAGGATAAGGCAAACTGACACCCCAGGAAGAGGACAATGGATGTGTGGGGATCCTCCCACCAGACCTCACTCTCCCTTTGGCTGGTTCTGATTTGTATCCCTTTGCTATAATAAAACTGGAATCATATGTATAGCACTTCCCTGAATTCTTTGAGTTGTTGATATGAATCACTGAACCTATGCAGAGAAGAAGAACCCCCCAATTTTGCAGCCAGCTGATCAGACTTGTGGGTGTCATGGGGGCCCCCAAACTTATGGCTGAGGTCTAAAGTAAGGGCAGTCTTGTGGAGGCTGTGCCCTTAAGTTGTAAAGTCTGGTCTCACTCTGGATGGTTGGTGTGAGAAGTCATTGCATGGCACGCAAGGAAGGGGCACCATGTGGACTGTGGTCAATGCAAGGAGACTGTGCCCTGGGGCCACAGAAGGCAGAGAGGCTACAGTGTTTCTAGTTCTTCCCACGTTCCTGCACTCAAGGAAGAAGATGGCCACCAAATGACTAAGTAGACTGTGGATAATGGAGAGAAGTCTAATTGCATCTCTGTGTATTCTGCTCTCCGGTGCTCTCTTTCTCAGATGCTCACTGAGCTTCTGACTTTTCTTTCACACAGAGACTGTGTTAGATTGAATTATTGGCCTCATTGTGGTAGAGTGCACTTTACCACCCTTTAATTTTGGTTTTGCTTTGTGATTTTCTCTGGCCGAAGAGATGTTAGCAGAGGTTTGAGGCCTGCTTGCATGGCAATGCTCACTCTCTGTGATCATGCTCAGGTCTGTTAGGCCAGCCTGGCTCCAGAATTAAAACTGTGGAGCTGACTTGAATGAAACCCCTAACCTGGGGCAAGACCAACTGATCTACCTCCTAAAACAGATCAGATTCAGCTGACCTAGACCAGCTGACAGTCTATCTACAGAGCAATGGTATTGTAAGCCACCGGGTTTTGGGGAGAAGTTTGTTATACAGTAACAATGTGGTAATAGCTGATTGATAGAGTCCTAACATAAAGAATATTTTAACTTTTCCCATATTAGAAATCCTAATACTTTCTGATAGAGAATGTGTATATCTGACTATAAAATTAACGACTAGCGTTTCAGGGCCCCTACTATGTTCCAGAGGCTATGCTATGTGTCTTATACACATCATTTCTTTTTTTTTTTTTCTTAATGTTTATTTATTTTGAGAGAGGGGGACAGAGAGCCAATGGGGGGGCAGGCAGAGAGAGAGGGAGACTGAAAATCCCAAGCAGGCTCTGCACTGTCAGCGAGGAGCCCGATGCTGGGCTCGAACCCACAAACTGTGACATCATGACCTGAACTGAAATTGAGAGTCAGACACTCAACTGACTGAGCCACCCAGGTGCCTCTAAACGTTATTTCTTTAAAAATCAATGCAGGGGCACCTGGTGGCGCAGTCGGTTAAGCGTCCGACTTCAGCCAGGTCACCATCTCGCGGTCCGTGAGTTCGAGCCCCGCGTCAGGCTCTGGGCTGATGGCTCGGAGCCTGGAGCCTGTTTCCGATTCTGTGTCTCCCTCTCTCTCTGCCCCTCCCCCTCCCCGTTCATGCTCTGTTTCTCTGTCCCAAAAATAAATAAATGTTGAAAAAAAAAATTAAAAAAAAAATCAATGCAAAATAGGTATCTCATCTCTATTTTACAGGTGAAGAAACTGAGCTTCAGAGAAGTAGGGCCCCTTATGTAAAGACCCATAGTTTGTGAATAATAGGGTGGTAAAATAATCTTAAGTCTGTAAAGACCCCCATTCTCTGCTCTATAGCATATTACAGTAGTGTGGATTTCATGAATCAAAAAGGATAAAAAACTTTTCTGAATTGCCCAGGTTTCTTCAAAATGATGTTGATATATGCAATCATGTTGCATGGAGAGAAATGTAAGCTTGTGAAGTGTTATATTTTATTCAGAATTAATCACTCTCTCCTCTGAGAGTCCACAGCACATTACTCATTTTGCTGCCCTGTAGTGAGGCTGTCTCAGATTAAATCTAGTCGTTGACACATGCACTCAGCAGACTGTGAGCTCGTTGAGGGAGGAAATCTAGTCTCATACCATTTCCTGTCCCTTACTGAAATTAGTATAGGGCCTGCTATGTGGGAGGACCTAGCAGTTTCAAATTTTTATTTTCAAAGGATACTCATAATTTTTCAGCATTATTTGGATATATTGTGGGTGTGATTCTCCTAAATAGTTGGCTTGCTTTATATTATGGACATTTCAAGTCATGTAACTCAAATTTCCAGAGCCTCCTGAACCCACCTGAACCACATGCAAGATTTTGAATGTGCCTCATGAGGCTTTTAAGGTGAAAAGATCTCTGTCTTCCATGATATTCTCCAAAGGGACCAAGAACCAAAAAAAAAAAAAAAAATTTAGGATTCTTTGAAGCAATGTTGGAATTTATGTAAGAGATGCATTTACATATGGATGGAGTCCCTCCTACAGCCTTTTTCTCTGGACAGTACCTCCTTCCACATGCTGAAATGGTTGGCCTAAATGGAGCCAAATTACATGACCTCATTTTCATTCACAGAAATGACTGGCTTAAGGTAGACATCTTACTCAAGTTAGGTCAATGAATTTTCTCTCCAAAATATTTGCAAATGAGACACCGGGAGGCTGAGCTAATTAGCTGTGCAAAGACAAACAGAAAAGGTTATGGAGATTCAATAATAGAGACACCATTTAGGGTCATTTGCAAGGCGAATGAGTTTAAGTCAGATAAAAGAGTGGAAAGGAGAAGAAGGAGACAAGATGGTTTCTTGGAAATAAAAAAAGTGGCCTCTGTTTTTACTCTTTGGTGTTCTAGTCCTTCTCTGGACTGGGTGCTTCTGAGTTTCTATTCTCTGATTTTTTTTTTGAGAATTATATTCATAAATATCCCCCTATCTCTATTTTCTTGATCTAATTTGAGTGGGTTTTGTTGAAGAGGATAGAGATGCAGCTAGAACAAATTCCTTTCAAAATGGCTCCTATACCTACTAGGGTCAAATTGAGCTTTAAGACATACATTTTCTTAATTGACTTCTCTGACTTCATTTTACTATTCTGCTTGATTTCCCCTTTAATATAGCTTGTCTTATTAGCTACCTTTGTGTTACCTTAAAATCTTGTAAGAACAAGGCAGTATAGGAAAGCAGGTGCATAAAAAATTAAATATGCAATGGTATTGTCTTTGTGCCATACTAATTCAGGCTTGAGGTTAAACACCCTAACCTGGGAACCTGGAAAGAAAAGAGCCTTGGTGAGAGTGATTTTATATTAATCATCCAATTGTCAATGACTACTAACATCTGCAGATGAATGTCCACCGTTCTCAACCTGGTAGTCAAGTTCTATGATCTGACCCAACTCATCTTTTCAAATTGTATCTCCTGCTGTTCCTTTTCACATACGCTACAGTGTGGTCAAATTGAAAAACTCATTCCCCAGCTCTCTCTTGCTCATGCTGCCTCATTCTACTTGAAAAGCTCTTCTTTTGGGAAAAGATTTTTGAAATCTGTCCATCCTTTCTATTTTGGTGCAAATGTTACTTCTTCCATGAAGCCATCCTTAGTATTTCTCTTTTCTCCATTCCCATCTCTGCCTTAACCCCAGATTATCAGAAATAACCTCTCGTGTCTCTGAACTCCCAAAGCACCTGCTGCGTTCTGGCACTCACTACTTTTGACTTTCATTTCCTTCATACATTTGTGTGAAGCCCCCTCCCCAACTAACTCTATACTTCAGTGATCAGTCTTTTCATGCCCCAGACACCTATGTACCTAACATGTAGTAGGAGATGAACACATCTAAGAGGATGTTGAATGGGGCTTTTCCTCTGTCTGAGGAATTTTACTGAATCTCATATTTGATAATGATAAATCCCAACTGAATGTAAAGAGAGATCATGCCATATCTCTGTTGTACTCACTCAGAGGTATCCATACTGGTCCTTCAAGTGTAGCCATGCCCCTACCCCCCAGCAATTACCTATGTGCCAAATACATAAGAGAAAACCATGCTTTAAAGGAAATTGTTAAGAGCTGCAAGAATTATGGTTATCTTCCTAGCATCACTCCAATCCAAAATTAGGGGAGGTCATAAGAACTACTCTAGGAGAGACCTGATGTGTCTTGAGGGGGAAGATTGGCTTGCCACCTTCGGTTGCAATATCAGAGGAGAAGGGCGGGGGGCAGCAGCGAGAAAAAGCTATATATCTATCCATTAGGTGAAGTGGAAGCTATGGAAATTAGCCAGGCTGGGGCTGTGTTGGAAGGAATCCGCCCAGTGGGAGCAGTCTGCGGGGGCTAGGGAGCCAAGCAGTAGAAAAAGTCTTCGTGGTGTTTACCACCAGCAGGCAATTGTTGAAAGGAATTCTGGGGAGTCAGAGGGAGAGAATACCACCCATGTCAGGAAGGAGTCTAGTCCAGAGCAATTCACAGGAATCTGAAAAACCCCCAAACTCACCAGTGATCCCATACCAATTGCCTGAAGTTTAGATGCCTGCCACATTAGAGGGTACTTGACAGAACAAAACCCCCACGTGTATAAAGGGCCATTTGCTTTTGTTGTTCCAAGGTTCCCTGAGCAAGGGGCCCAAGGAAAGTAGAGAGTATGGCCTTCTCTCCCACTGCTTGCTTCAAGGTCAGGTTTGATCTAGAGGAAGAAAAAGTTTGAACTGGATGCAAACACGAAATGTTAATTTACGATACCTAGACTTTTGATGTCTGAAGATGAAATCATTTTAATACCTGATATTGACCAGGAAGTGATGTGCCCGTGGGATGATTGGGCTTGCAGTGATGGAAAAACAATAGCGTTTGAAGGCAGAGGAGAAAAATACAAACACTACTACTCACGTTTTTGGATTTTGAATCAATCAGCCTAGCTGTACGCATTCTAACTCTGTTCAAGGGCTCACTGAGTTAGCCAGTTATTTCAAAAGAAGAAAAAGAGATTAGGTGCAGGGTGCTATCATTCATCTTGCTGTGAGTGCTTACAGTGTGTGACACACTGTGTTGAACCCTTCACATGCATTGTTTTGTCTGATCATCACAACCGTATGAGAACATTTCATGTCAGAAAATTATTTCATAAATAATTTGCCAAAGTTCTCAGAGATAGGGAGTGGTGGAGAATAGCCATAGCCTTCACCTTTGTGCTACTGCTGCTAGCTTAGCTCCTGGAAGTTCCTGGTGGTTTTTTCTTCTTCTTCTTCTTCTTCTTTTCTTCTTCTTTTAGCATCATCGACCATGTTCACAAGTAAATCATACAAAGTGCTTAAAAATAGCCAACATTGCAAAGGCAATATCATTGACTCAAAATGTTCCAGTCATGTGACTATTAATAATGCACAGAAAAATAGGCTAATGGACTACAAATACACATTTCCACCCTAAGAATCGAAATTGATGTCACTTATGTTTCTGACACTGGTAAATTTTGCCACAGGGTTGATGTATCCGTTTCATGTTTTAAGATGCTACATGAAATTCTCAAGGTTATTAATATCCTGCATTGTCTGATTTTTTTTATCTGTTTTCATAACAGTCCCATTGTTGAACAAGGAAAAAGAGATGACTATGTCATTCTTTTTCTTTGCTCTTTGTTGAGGCAGTCTCCTTTCTCCCTTATTAAGAGTTAGTATGAAGCCCTGGGTTCTTGGATAAGAAATACTTTATCACAGTGTCATCGCAAAGGAAGGAAATGAGCAGTAGCTGCTGTGAGTCACACCTTGCTTTTGAGAGAATTTCTAGAGTTAAATGCTCGCATTTGTTCTCAACATGTCAAAGACCTAGCAAAAATCTGGTTTCATGTCAACGTGAAACATAGCTGAATGGAAAGTGACCTTTGGGTTTTAAACATTTCCCTTTCTAGGTTTCTTGTACAATTTTCTATGTACAAGACACAAACCTACAAGGAACTCAGAATACATTGACCATTTTATGAAGCTAAGACTTATTTGCTATCAGGATGTTTTAGTGCCAAATCTCAGGACTTCAAGCCTCCACTTACTGCCAACACCTCTTTCAAAAAATTCACAAGTACAGTGGTTTCAGTAGTAAAGGTGTATCTTTCTCAAAAGCTTTTATTTGTATGAGCATTTCTAGAATGTCATGGGTAAATAAATACAAATAATGCTGTTTATTTTGCTGAAGTACTTACTTGTTAAACAGACCATCAAGGTAATGGCTACGTCTTGCATGAGATACTGGTAATTCCCAAAGAGCTGTAGCTGCTGGAAAGGAAATAAAAGTAAATATAAATGTTGCTTCTGCCATTGTAGCATTTTTATTATTGCCAACTCTCTTTCTGAACGTAATCAGGAAGCAACTATTTTTCTCTCCTCCTTAAAAGGAAAGTAACTTACCTATGATCTTTAGCATCTCATTGTAGATAATGAAGCCAGATCACTATTTTCCCAGTGTTTAACTTAATTCCATGTTAGCAACAAGAGTCAGTCCGTTGGGAAACACCCGGGCTTTGGCCACAGTAATCTGACAGCTGTAGTCTCAGCCTGGACATTTGTTGAATTCTCGACATAAGATACCCGCTGGGAACTTCAAGCTTAAACATTTGAAATCCAAGCCTCAAATCATTCAACAGGTGTTCCTCTCCATCCTATCCATGGATTGAGTTCAAAAATAGGTCTCTTGGGGTCCATTCACTTTTACAAACTGAACAACTGCCACTATTCCCAAGGAAGCCCATTACAGACTTCAGTCTGGTAGGCTTGACTTTCTAAGGTCTGTGTAGACATAGAAGTTGTTTGAAGTTTACATTTATGGAGTCATATATAAACGTCAGCATATAACCTCCAGAAATTTGCCTTGCAATACCTTTTGCAGCCAGGTCTGTTTATGTGCTTCATAGCTGCTGACTGAGCACTAACTTATAACCTGGTCTGAGCCATTATAGACCAGATTTATGCAAATGAGAAATACTTCTGGATTTTTAGAGTGTGAACCCAAGGCCCTGAAGTTTCTAATTTAAGGTCTCTGGGGGACACTCTTTTCTGGGTCTAAACCATCAGAATGAATGGCTTCAGGCTAGACTATCATTCCAATTCTGTGTGTGAAGACTTTGAACTGAGAAATATTTCAGATTTTTAAGAAGATACAAATGATTCCTCATCCTCCATAAAGGGTTCCCAGTGGTTCTCATCCTCTAATTCTCTGTCCTCTTTACATTTCTTTCTCCCATCCTTCCTCTTCTTTCCCCCTCAGAATGGTGCAGTTATATATAGGCAGGGTGACATGTAACAGGGAGGAATTTTCACAGGCAGCTTCAGTATTTGTTCTGGAAGCAGTTTTCATAGAACTATGGGGATCTGCCAGCCTGACCTCCCAGAGGCATATAAAGGCTTGGCCAAGGGCAAGATCTAGTATGTTCTTAGTGATAAAGGCAGAATTTGAATCTAGGTTTTCTGACTCCCAGTCCAGTTTCTGTTTCCACCCACCTGGTTGCCCCTTAGCCCTCTGTGTCTGATTCTTGTGCATGATAGCCCACCAGATGCTAGAGACCTGTGGTCCTCATTCATGTCTCAAATGTCCCAGGAAAGCAGTATAGTAATAAATGCTCTCTGAAGCACTCCCTGAGTCTGTTGGATCATTTTACGCTAGAGCAAGTTATGACTGAAATAATGAAGATTTTCAACTTATACATATCTCTTCCATATAGCTATTTAATTTGTAAGTGATTATTTTTATCATTTAATTGCAAGTCTTTTTTTTTTAATTTTTAAATGCTAATCCTTTACTATTGACATGTCTATGTGTCTAACTTCTGGGCGAGTTCAGAAGTAAAGCTCCAATATGTGAGTTTTTCTAGTTTTTGAGCCCTTTAAGGTCAAATTCCAGAACTTCTCTTTCTTTTTATCTCTTCTTAGTCTTTTGCCCATAGTTGGAGACCGACTTCTTGTTGAGTTGTATTTACGCTGTTCTGAAGTTCTCTTCATACTCCAAGTGGAGAACTAAATGCTTGAAGAGGTCAAGTATCTTAGGTTATCTAGAAGAAAACAGCACTGCTAGAAAACTGATCTCTAGCTACTTATTTCTAGCTCCATGCTGTGTGTGCAGTTATGCCAAGTTCCCAAGTTTGCAGACATCTGTTTTGAGAAATGTCATTTATTTATAAAACATTAAATCCTGTGTAGGAGCCACACCCCCAAGAACAAACCAAGTATGTAAATGCAATTAAAACTGGGAAGAAATTATTTTGGTTCATACCCAATAGAGCAGTGATGCACCAATAAGTTGGATTATGCCATACATGGTCAAATATTTAAATACCCCAAAGGATGAAACCAGAGCAGCTCGGCCTTCTCTGTTTAAGAAAAGATAAAAATAACTGGTTATGCATAATATACATCTCCCAGTCTTTTATATTTCAAAGGGTGTTCAAATTTAATAGCTTGTTGATATACATTCACTTAATCAATGATTCATCGTCTCAATTATTTGTTGAAACACTCATCTGTTCATTCATTTTCAGCTTCTATCATGACCTCACTCATTCACTCACTTTTATTTAGGGCTTATAAGGTACCAGCATTGTGCTAAGAGTCATGGGGGATATAAATGAATCAGGCACAGTCTTTATTTTCAGTGAATTAAAAAGATTAACACATATATTAGAAACACATGACATTATGATGAGATACAAAATGTCAAGCATTGGCTCAGCTGTGACTCTTTACATCCTAACAACAGGCTTCTGAGAACTGAAGTGTGTATGTTTTGGAGTCCCGTGGAGACATTAAGCTAAAGGACAGGTGCTTTTGCATGTTAGGAAGTGTGGGTGTGACTCCAATATGTGAGATGAATTGGGTTTTGTTGGTTTCCATACTCCAGGGAGAACCCATGGTAATAATCTGAGCTGGTGTGCCCTTCAAAAGACATAAAGACAACAGTAAAAACCGCAGGTTAAAAAGCAAATATCCACCCCGCCTTGAAAAATCCTGTTTGGCTGCTCTTCCCTTAACTGAGGCTTGGTGTGGTGGTGGGTTATGACAGGCCAAAGAAGACAACAACACGAGGCAGGAACACGTGATGGAGGGATGGTGAACTTGGCAAACAACCCTTCCTGCAGCCTGCTCTCATCAAAGCAGAAGCGAATTCACATGGGGGGCAGCCCATATCACCACCACCACCACCACCACCACCCCACATTGACATGGGCATTAGTGCTACTTGAAGCCTTTGTCAATGAAATGGGGACTCGAGAAGGAAAACCTTAAAAGACAAACTAATAACCACCTGCGCTCAGGCAGGATGAGAATGTTTGGGAGGGATGGGCCAGGATGCGTTGGGCAGATGTTCTCCACCAGGCTGTGAGGCACTAACATTTGTTTTCAGCACAGAGGGTGCAGCAGCAGACAAGCTGAGAGTGGGGTAGGCATGTGAAGCCTAGACCGTTTTCTGACATGAACTTGGTGGTTTCATCCTTTTTCTCCTTTTGTGAATGGCTCAAGAAGCCATTCTAAATAAAGTATAGGACTCCAAAATTACTCCTATAATTATGAATTTTAAGAAGCCAATTGGGGCGCCTGGGTGGCGCAGTCGGTTAAGCGTCCGACTTCAGCCAGGTCACGATCTCGCGGTCCGTGAGTTCGAGCCCCGCGTCGGGCTCTGGGCTGATGGCTCAGAGCCTGGAGCCTGTTTCCGATTCTGTGTCTCCCTCTCTCTCTGCCCCTCCCCCGTTCATGCTCTGTCTCTCTCTGTCCCAAAAATAAACAAACGTTGAAAAAAAAAAAAGAAGCCAATTCATTTATTTATGCAGCCTACAAACATTCATCCAGTGCTCTGTTGTGTCCAGCTTAGTGCTGGGCACAATAATACAGAAATGAATAAGGTGCAGTCTTTATCCTAAAAGGCTTCCACTCTAGCAGGAAGTCAGTCATGTTTCAAAAGATACAAATGAAAACCTGTGGACCTATGCATTTAAAACTGTACCTCGCTGCCCCTCTGGAGGATGTTTTCTCAGAAATAAGCATACATCAAGGATAGCAAGGGTAAAATGAGCCTAACAGAGCTGAACCGTATCTAATTTTTATGAATCTAGGAAACAAAAAAGCAAAGAGCTTCTACCTTGAGTCTTACTAAACCATCTGCCACTAGAGAAATTTTACACCATGATGTGTATCTTAAAACACTGCATTCCATTCACAAATGAATTGGGCCATGTGTGTGAGACAGAATCTGAAGTTCAAATTGCACTGCCTCTCAGATGGACCAAATAGGCACTTGTGCAACCATCCAAGAGTTTAAACTCCCTCCACACCTGTTGCTCCAGCTTAACCTCCATAACTCCCACCTGAGAAGCCTCCCAACAGGAGGCTTAAGGAGGCTGAGAAGCCTGGGCTATTGGGCTCTACACTCTCCAGTTAAAATCCCATTTCTAAATGTGGCTTTCCACTTCTCCCACTTGGAATGTTCTCCCACCTCCTTCCCGTTTACGTACTTCCTATCCATCCTTCAAGTCCCAATTCCCCTCCTAAAACCTTCCCTCCTGGCTTGAGTTACCAATCGGAACTACTGGAACAATTACCATATTGTTTGACCATTAATTTTTTTTAAACTAATTTGTTCAGCACTTCTCACTGATCAGGCAGATGACTCTCTGTTTTGTGATTATATTTCTATCTCTCTGTACCTTTACTGGAACATGAGTCTTCCAGGACAAAATCTGTCTCATCCTTTATCCACCATATTTCCAAGCACAATATTTTAAAAAGCCCCATGAGTTGTATTGACGTAGGGACTGGGTCCTGGGCACTCTCATTTCGTAGTCACTGGCTAGGAACCAAATTTAAGGCAGTAGAGAGTAAGGAGAGGACTTGGAGACAGTCTCCCAAAGACAATCCAGTAAAACATAATGCCTGCTTGGCTACGGATAAAAGAGAGAGTTCAGATTTCTCTGAAGTTCTGAGGGCTCTAAGGACCAGATAGTCCTCAGAAGCAGAGAACATGGGAGTTAGGAAGAGGAGTCTCCTGCTCTGGAGGCAGGAGAGCTACTGATGTTTGAGGGTGTGGAAGGACACAGGGGCAGGCACCCCGAGTTCAGAGAGATGTGTCAAGCTATTTGCTATGCAACCAGACACGGGCATAGAATTTCAAGCCTAGCACCTTTAGGTGAGTAATTCCTGCTAGTAGGTGCCCATTCAGATGCACAGATGCACCAGGGGACATGCTGGAGAACTTCATGTTCATCCCTTTGGAATACACTTCAAGTTTCAGGGATGTCTTTCAAACCACTGGCTGTGAAGATGGCTTAAAGTTACCCCGTGGTGTTATAGGGAGCAACAGAAGAGTACGATTTGTGAACAAAATATAAAACCTAACGTTTTATTCTTAACTATGTTTAAACTATGAGTAGAGATGAAAATCAGTAATGAGAGCAGAATGGAGGTGAGGGAGCTATCTTGACAAAAAAAATGGTCTTTAATTCCTTCCCCTTCCCTCGATTGTAAAAGTCTTGAGATCATTTTGGATATTTGCTGATTGGTATCTTGGAGAGATAACATTATCTGGGGATGCTAAGTGATGGAGTGTTTTCTTTGTGCTGCCTCACCCTTCCCAATCCCCAGGAGGAAGGTTCCAGTAAGCACCCAACATACAAGATAAGGGAGAGAAGTAAGAAATGCAGTTTTTAAATATCAACTCTACCTTTCAACTGTCCATACAATATAGCCTTTCATCCTTTCAGCCTCGGCAAAGGTCACTTTTTGTGGTTTTTACCAGCATTCCCAAGCAGCACAAATGGCCCCTTAACTGGTGCTCGGATAGCACTGTACCCATACCTCTGTGTGACATTTATCACTTTAAATTGTGGTTGAATTCTGTACAGAGCCAGACAATGAGCCCGTCGGTCATGAGGGTGGAAGGGAACTAGTGGCTTACCTGATGAGATGAGGCACACACGCGATGTTGGCTATTTTCGAGGTGAAAGGGGAGGCCACAGATGCCTCCTGCTCTGACAGTGAAATGCCTGCATGAGCCATTTTCAAAGCCTAGAAGGATAAATCCACGTTACTATCCTAGAAGGATATCCCACGTTTATCCTAGAAGGATAAATCCATGACTCCTCGGGCCATGTTCTAACTGAACACCATGAGCTATTCTTCACATTATTGAGTTTATAACCCTGTAACCTTCCAGCCCTGGGTGTCTGTTTATGCTGTCCCTCCACATGGAGTACTATCCCCCTCCAGATCCAGAAAGTCATCAACCAAAGAGGCGCCAGCTAAACGATGCTCCTGGGGCAAAAGACTGGTGCGTGCGTTCATATGCATGTGTGTGCATTGCTTGTGCGGATGTAGATGTGATGATAAGCAAAAGGAAGGAATCATTCAAGAAGTCAACTGAAAAGGTGATAGCATTTGGATGGGTATGTGTGGGGGTCTTCCTCATCACAGTTCTTACACTCAGCAGACCATCTTCACGAACGATAGGAAAAGATATCAAATCCCCACCTATCTCTGGGCTGCCTGATATAGCCAACCAGTTAACTGTTGGGACGAGGTACGGGGCTCACAGCATCTTCACTGGAGACAGGGACCAAATCGTACTTATCACACATCCTTCCAGGACCTGTGTTGCCTCACTAAAATAAAGGCTAATTCATTGTCGCAAGACTCGAAACGGCCCAGAGAGAGCATAGAGCAGACAGTGGTCAATAAGCAGGCCAGAGTCAATTTTTTAATCCCATAAGAATTGTATGAGCATAAAATGAGATTTCGTAGTTCTGTAGTTCTGTAGAACTGCAAAGCATCTGTTTACCATGGCTGGCACATACTAAATTCATGTTCAATACACATTAGAATATTTCCTTCTCCCTCTATTCTCTCTTAGTATTTTGTATCTCTATTACATATTTTAAGATCATCTGTTTTATGCTTGGGTTAATATATAATTTTTAATGTTTATTTATTTTTGAAGGAGACAGAGCATGAGCGGGAGAAAGGCAGAGAGAGAGGGAGACACAGAATCCAAAGCAGGCTCCAGGCTCTGAGCTGTTAGTACAGAGCCTGACACAGGGCTCGAACTCACGAGCTGCAAGAGCATGACCTGAGCCGAAGTCGGATGCTTAACCAACCGAGCCACCCAGGGGCCCGTGTTTGGGTTAATATTATGCGTGATTCTTTCCACCACTAGATAATGAATATTAGGGGGCAGAGACTATGTCCTTTTTTAAGCACTTATTATTTGTTTTGTTCTAATTTCTACATAATTATGGGAATGGGTAACTCATTTTAGGTTTTGAAGCATAGACTAACAACGAGCGTCTTCTCGTGACGCATAAGGTAGAAAAATTCATAATAGATCTCTAAGCGTGAACACAATTTTTCACAGAACTTAGACGAAAATATTTAAAAAGAGAGGAACACAACTACCCAGATCCTAAGGATCTAGTAGGCTTTGGCAATACAAAGCAATCTCGTTCAGTTTTGTGCTGAAGATTTTTGTGCTGAAAAATTTGCTTATGCACATAAATCTTCAAGGTGGGCTATTATTTCAACCATATCTTCAACACTCAGAGTCTAAAACACGTACTGCTTTCTCTTGTGTATGGGAAGGCATCTGCTGAGAATTATTTAATTTAGGCCTCTATAGTTTGTCATAGCCACATAGTTTGGTCTGCGATTTCACTGATATGTTATGCATACATGATTTTATACATAATTCAACACTTTAAACCATCCGTTTCAAACGTTTCCTTCGCTCGGCCTTTACTACTCACGTGTTCTACTCACCCCACAGTCATTAGCTCCATCTCCGCACATGCCCACGTAGTAACTGCAGGGGACGGATAAAAAACATTAATGCCTTAACGCCTCTCTTGGGTAATTTTCATCACAACCAACTCACACGGGATGTATGTGTGTGTGTTGAACACACGTGGCATCAGGCTCGTGGCAAATGACTTGGAGAGAAATAGCCCCAGAGGAATAAGGCTGTTGTATTTAAGTTGTTTCCACCATGTGGAAATGACAGTGATTTTGCCAAGGACGGCCACCAAGAAGATTACACATTTCAAAACAAGTCCTGGGTGATTGTATCCATCAGGGCTAAGCTTAAGCGTGTGCAGCCATAATCACAGCACTTCCCACACCTGATGCACCGAATAACCTGATCCATCTGTGTTTTTTGGTGGCCGATGCCACTGGAAGTTTAGACATTAGGATGAGAAACCTTTGGGAAATGGTTGAACAGGTAGAACCAAAAGCATATACACATAATCTTGAGGCATTCTGGAGTGATATGAGAGCATATGCTCCTAATCGCTACCAGTTTGGTGTGCACACACCACAGCATGAATAGAAGAGTAATAACAAAACCAATACAGGCAAAAAATAAAGTTCTTGGACAGTTTCCTTATGATTAGCTGACACATAAGAGATGGTCATTTTTATAAGTCAAAAATGGTCAAAAACAAACTCATAAGATTCAACCCAATATTTGGCAGGTATATACGAAAATATTCTTATAAACACTTCATGGGCTCTCACGCATGTCATGACTGTGTACATTTGCTGAAGTGGGTCCTTTTCTTCAGGCTCAAATCACATATTTAGTCTTTATATCACACAAAGAATCTTACATCTTCAAGTGCTCCCTGAATTCAGAAGACAACTCAGACAACCTTATGTGCATTGTCAGTGATAAAGTCAGGAGGAATAAGATGGGGAAATCAAGAAGACAGTTCATTCCGAGACAGCATATTTTCCTGAATTGATTTTTCTTTAAGGGACTATAGCTTTTCAAAAGTAAGCATATAAATTGGCAAAATTTCTTAGGCATTTGAGATGGGTAAAATTACTTTCTTCGGCTATTATCATATAATGACCATGTAAGTAAAATAGTCACTTAAACACTGGCTACTAACCCAGCCTCAAGGCATTATGGGAGTTGATAGGCATTCTTTTTAAAACTTCCCTAAGAATGTTTTGGCAACACAAAATAGTGAAAGGCAGTCTCCTGATTTTAGCTACTACTTGTCAGTAATTATCTGAAGTTTCACTACTCTCTTTCCTTTTCACTTTCTGGAAATATGTAGCTCAGAAATTATAACATTCCCAGAAAATTATAGGTAGGTCTGGTCTCAAGAAGAACCATTTCACTCTGATGTACATGGTTATCTATATTTTTGAAGGAGTTAAAAAAAAAAAAAGGACTTTTTTTTTTTTTTTTTTTTTTTTTTTTTTTACTTTGGCCTCCATACCCAAACCATGGCCAGGGCCAGATACAGTGAGACTATCATTTCCACCTCTTTCCTACTGGTCCTGGAATCATTCACATATCTTCTAATGGACCAACCTCAAATAATTCCAGGGGATGACCCACACATTTCCTCATTTTTCTCATTCTGAGCTATATAAGCCCCTATTTTTTCTCTTCCCCACATCCAAGCAGAGGATCTTCCTTTAAGTTATGCTGTATGGGCCACAGAAGGAATGCTGTATGGGGTAAGCAGATTCCAAAATGGCTCTATGATTGCCATCTCCTGGTGTTCAAGACGTTATATAAAGCCCTTCCCTGGGTGTGGGCTAGACTCAGTGACGTGCCTCTAATAAAGAGAATACAGCAAAAGTGATGGGATGTCTCTTCTGAGATGAGGATATAAAAAATGGTGATCTCTCTCCGTCTCTCTTTTGCTCACTCTTGTGGATGCTAGCTACCACACTATGAGCTGCCTTATGAAATGATCCATGTAGCAAGGAGCAGAGTGTGGCTTCTGTCCAACAGCTACAGGGAACTAAAAAATCCTGCCAACAGCACGTGAGGGAGGCCAGTGGCGGGTCCCTCCTCCTCCAGCACTGAGGTAGCTGCAGTCCTGCCTAACACCCAACTGCAGCCTTGTGAGAGGCCTGAGCCGGAAGACTCAGCTCGGCACACCTGGCTTTCTGACCCGTTGGAATGTAAAATAATAAGTGGTGTTATTCTAAGCCACTAAATGTGGGGTTAATTTGTTACGCAGCAATAGTTAATGAATACACTCTCCTTTCGTGCAATAATACCTACTTTAATTTCTGAAATTCTTCAATAAGACTAGATTTCTGCCCAGGAGACATTCTTGCAAAAATGGTTCCATTCACCAGGATCTAAAGAGAAAAACAACTACTGCAATAAGATTAGGATGAAGAACACTTTTTTTTAATTTTTAAAGTTTGTTTATTTATCTAGAGAGAAAGGGACAGAGAGAGAGCAGGGGAGGGGCAGAAAGGGAAGAGAGAGAGAGAGAGAGAGAGAGAGAGAAAGAGAATCCCAAGCAGGCTCTCTGCTGTGAGCACAGACCCACCATGGGACTCGATCTTATGAACCACGAGATCGTGACCTGAACCAAAATCAAGAGTTGGACACTTAACCACCTGAGCCACCCAGGAGCCCCCAAGGACACTTTTTTAAAAAAAGGACAGCCCTGAAAGTCATTCCCAGCCACTGTTTGAATATAGCAATAGGTGGTGTGTCGTTAGCCCAAATGTCAGGACAGGGAGAAAGGGGACTCAATGCTTTAATATTTAACTTTCACTTTCGTCTCCCATCACAACTTTATGGCTTTTTTCCTGGCCATTTTTCTGAGATTGGATAAGCTCTAGTTAATAATAGCTGAAAAGCAGCAGAGTATATGGGACAAAAATGCTTAAGGAAATACAGTTCTTTCTACTAAACACTATCACCACAATTGCAGCATAGATAGAAGAAAAGCGATAGGTGAGGAGTGGAGACCAACGTTCCATTCTCAGCTCTGGTCCCACTAGCTGGGCAAAGCTTAGACAAGGGACCTAAACTCTCTGAGTCTCAGCTTCCCCATCTCCTCAATTGGGTACTGCACTAGAGCTTTCTAGAAGCCTCTGGGGTCTAGATTCAATGGTCTTGTCTGTTAAGGTGACAGAATTTTCAAGAAACTGCTAACAGATGGTTGCTTGCCCTCAGCTTGTGCTCCACTTATCTCCTTCACACTGACAGCACAACCCTGCACGGCACTATTTTTAAATAGACACACAGAGGACAAGATAACAAATGATTTTGAAAATAAACCACGGGGGTCTTTGTTTCCTGCTGCTGTAATTTAAGAATCCAGACAGGAAGGGGAATAGAGCTCAACCTGACATGAGTTGGTGGCTTTCAGAGAGAGGCTGACCCACAAAACAGGCAGCACATTTGGAACTATTTGGAGGTCCTCCCTGCTGGGGAGGGAAAGGAGGAGGCAGACTGGGATTGGGCTGGCCATGGGGGGGTGAAGAGCTGTACCAGAGCTCAGACTCTGAAGAGGGGGTTATGTGCATGTGCAGGATCAGGTAGGGCTGGGGAACTTCTGAAGGAGCACCTTTGGGGGTGTTTATTCCCCAAATCTGAGACAACCTCACTGATCATCACCTTCACTATTCTCTTCTTCTTTTTTTTTTTTTGCCTCACTAATTTGAGAGCAAAACAAAACACTTCATTTCACCAGTACTTACTTTTGGAAGCAAGCTGTTGAAATGCTGAAATATCACTTGGTAGGATTTCCCACTCATTGCAAAATGGTAACAGCTCCCTCTCGCTCCATCAGGCACAGAACTGTTCCCAATGTTAACGCAGGTTTCCTAAATTCAAAAGGGCATTGTTTCCACATGGGCTCTTAAAGAATGTCTCTGCTTTCCTATGTTTTATGGAAGGAAGTGTATTCAAGTTATGCAATAATGTGAGGGCCAGCAAATACATAATGTGCAATTTGTCCATGGAACCTAGACTCCGATGAAGAAGACACTCAAAATGTCCTTCCCAAATTATATGAACATATGAGACATTGACAACACAATGCTCAGGATCATGTCCTAGGAGTTCATACATGTATGTCAGTCTGCTGAGGAAATCCTTCCGAGGTACCCGTTAGTGATTCCAAGGAAGAGTAGAAAACATTCTTCCCTCCTCTTTCCTCTCCTCTTCATGCTTTTATTTCCTAAGATCTTTTACCAGTCATTCACTCACCAATAATTCCCCAATTTCTTCCTTGTAAAATAGGCAGACTCTTTCTTCAGAGCCTAGCTCCTTATAGCAACTGCCTTCTCCCCACCTCAATAGGCAACATGTTCCTTCATGGTGTTCCACTCCTCTTCCATGCCCTATGTTCCATTGCACCGGCTCTTTCTCTCCTGCCCTCCACTTGTCAATGTGCTCCCATCACTGCAATCTAGCTCCACCTGGCTCAGCCCCAAGAGAGAGCACCCGATGAATGCACATGCACTCACAGTGTTGACAGCTGATCATGCTTTTTCATGCAACATTTCTCAGGGGTCCTTACATTAGTGTAGAACTCTGAGTTCAAATAACATAGAAGGTGAGAACATTCTTTTCACTAGAGGGATTCATCTTAATATTCTGAATTGGGAGGCAAGGAGATACACCCCTCTCTTTCCACGCCCCTTCTCCCAACTGCAAAATAGCCAACAAAAATATGCTTAAAGCATTCCACATGAGGCAAGGAAAGAATTCCTTCTGCTTTCAATAGAAAGTTGGATAGGGAAAGTGGTGGGAGGGAGCCAGACTACCCAGCGATGGCCAAAACTTCAGTAAAGGTATTAAATTAATGAGTGGGTAGTGTGAGTGGACTGTTTGTTAAAAATTAGTGAAGACCTGGGGCGCCTGGGTGGCGCAGTCGGTTAAGCGTCCGACTTCAGCCAGGTCACGATCTCGCGGTCCGTGAGTTCGAGCCCCGCGTCAGGCTCTGGGCTGATGGCTCAGAGCCTGGAGCCTGTTTCCTATTCTGTGTCTCCCTCTCTCTCTGCCCCTCGCCCGTTCATGCTCTGTCTCTCTCTGTCCCAAAAATAAATAAACGTTGAAAAAAAAAATTTAAAAAATAAATAAATAAATAAATAAATAAAATTAGTGAAGACCTGATTTTTATCACACAGTGAAATGGAGGCAACATGCATTGACACAGAAGCAAGTGAGTTTGCAAGGATATAAGCACCAGAAATCTGCTGAAAGTGCAGATAGAGCTGTCATCTTTTACAGCCAATATGATGGGGTTTGAGCCAAGCAGGGGTAGGGTCACTGTACAGTTGTGCAGTTTGTATACTGTACAAGGCCTACTCTACATTTAACAATCCAAAGGGCTGGTCAGCCTGAAGGAAGGGAGCATTGTTGTAATTTATCACCTGGAGGACCATCTGGAATTCAGACAGGCAGAGGTGCCACATTTAATGATGGGATGTCAGGCTGCAGCCCATTTTTTTCACAAAAGCACAGGAAACTTGCTATCTCGAAAAGTTTGACACTTGCTAACTTAATGTCACAAACACAGCACAATCTAAATGGCCATGGATCTGGGGGCTCCTGGGTGGCTCAGTGGGTTAAGCGTCCAACTTCAGCTCAGGTCATGATCTCACAGTTAGTGAGTTTGAGCCCCATGTCGGACTCTGTGCTGACAGCTCAGAGCCTGGAGCCTGCTTCAGATTCTGTCTTCCTCTCTCTCCGCCCTTCCTCAGCTTGCAATCTGTTTCTCTCTCTCTCTCACAAAATAAACATTAAATTTTTTTTTTTTACCTTGAAGAAAAAGTATTTCTGAAAAGTCTTTAAAAAAATAAACAAGTAAATGCCCATGGATCTGGGTGCTATCAGACAGACCTAGATTTGATTTCCTGCTCTGCAACTTGCCAGTGGTGTGTCTTGGGCAAGTTTACCTTGTTGGACCTCAGTTTTCACATTTGTGAATTGAACAGTTTGTCAACTGTATAGGCCAACTGTGAGATTCAAATGGGAAACATGGACATAATTTCCCAGCCACATTGGAATCATGGGCTGATGCCAGCTCCCAACCCAGAGATTTGGATTTAACCAGTAAAACCTTGGCACTGGAAGCTTTAAAACTCTTCCAGGTGATTTCTTCATGCAGCCAAGGCGAGAAGTGCTAGTGGAAATGCTAAATGCTTTGCAAACTTCAGAACCTCCAGCTGTGAAGGGTTTTGACTTTGGTGACTTCTAACGCCCAGAGAAGGCTGCCCGGGCCAGGGCTGTATGCCATCAGCCCAGGCCACCAAGGGGCCTTCTAACATTTGCTCACATTCTTCTCTGGTCCATTCTCCTGGTTCTCAACCAGCTGCCAAGTCACAGAGGCAGGAACAAAATCTTCTGGTTCATTGGCTTCAACAAGGATCACTTGGCTTCCTCCAGGAATCATTTCAGAATTCTTTGCCACAGTAATCGCTGTTTGAAGGTTGTCACCTAGATGACAAAGAGAGTCAGCTTACTTTCTGTGTAAATCTCTCAGCAGCTCAAATTAAGCTCTGCCTCCTCTGAGTGGGCATACCCCAATATTGGTGCTCTTTGGGGGGCATTTCCCACTTTTGGCCTTATTTGATAACCATTTGTCTGTCCCTCTTGCCCAAGCCGGTCTGTCTCTAGTGGTCAAAAACAATGTCTGCATCTCCCTGCCACAATGGCAGCATGTCTTCAACACTGAATATTTCCAAAACATGCAAGGATGAATAAGGAAATGGTTACGTGCTTTTTGATGAACCCTCAGAAGACTGAGAGCCCCAAGTGGTGAAGATAACACGGGCCCACTCCGATCGCATGGAACCATTTTGGGGGTCTGGATTGCAGTCAAACAGAGACTAGAACACTGAGGGCTGGGCCATGCGTGGACTGGATCAGCATATGCTATGCCTGCCCCACAGCCCTGAAGGACAGCTCAGTAGAGTCTTACACCCTTTACACAGACGTCTCACTGGGGTTCTTGATGAGCACATATCCGTTCTTGTATTTAAACATTTACTGTGAGCCTATTAACTCTGGACCAAGCCCAAGTAGGGAGAAGGGGCATTAGACAAAGAGAATGAAGTAGGGTCTCTGCTACCAAATCTCACAGTCATCTTGGGGCTGCTGCACTTGTGCCGCAAGAACAGGAGTCAAAGAACGGTAACACATGACAGCTAAGTATTTTTCCTTCTGCCTCAGCCACATGAACCCACTTAGCTCACATGGTCTTTTTCTGACGCCTGGGATACATTGAACGTGTCAGGCTTCCAGAAGTACACACCAGTAATCATCACGGTCCTGATGCAGGCTTCATGCAGTTCCTTCAAGACTGACTTGCTTTCTTTTTTCAAGCGATTCTCCATTATGAGAAGTCCCAGAAATGTCAAGTCTGACTCCACCTTCTCTCTTGGGATCAGTAGAAAATATTAAAGCTTATTTATGGAGTCTTGACGGTTGAATTTATTTCTTCCTTAAAAAAGTTTTTCTAAATTTTATCAATGTAATGCATGCATATGTTTTAAAAATAAAAAAGAACCCAAAAGCTTATGATGAAAACCAATAGTCCCTATCTCCACCCCTCTCCTTCCCAGAGGCAACCACTTTTATATCTTTTAGCAGCTTCTTCCATTTTTCAACTCCATTTTTTAAAAGAATGTGTTTATCTACCAACTCTTCTGTTGGTTTTTAAAATTTTTGTTAATCACACATATTTTGTTTTTAATTTCAAAGACCTTTTTTGTGACCTGGTAATCAGTTTAGTTAGGCATTTAGTAAGTCTACGGGATACTACGGTAACAGTTGAATATGGAATCATTCCTTTCAACCTCCATCTGTAACCTCCAGAAAATATATGATATCAGCTAAGCCTTCAAAAAGTTATCAGAATTTGAAATTGGAAGCTTGGAGTCTAACTGGGTTACACTCATTTTATAGGAACTCACCTCAGGAATGGAATAAATCTCAGGTGACTTTTTAAAAAGTCAACGTGGGGGGCCAAGATCTCTTTCTTATCTCGCATTGTTCCTTTTTCTGCCCAGGGGGGAGTTAAGATTGCAGGAGGAGCTGGAGACCTAGGGACCTAACCTTGTTGGGTACAATCTCCCATGTTCAGTCCTGTCCCACGTCTACCTTCCACAGTACGTGATAGAGCTGAGTCTCTGCCTGTCAGGCTCTACAGGGTGGAGCAACTTCCCTCTCGCCATCTCTCTCTCTGGCATGGCGTAGACCACACTTCTTCCATCCCTACTGATTCAGACTCCATTCACCGCCCCCCACTTACTTTTCATCTTACAGAAATGATAGAAATCTCCTGTCTGCACTTAATCACCTCTCTAGTTTTCTTTGATGTTATTTCTTTTCTATCTTGCTGGTAGGACTTGGGAGATAGAAGAAATAAACACACAGTCAGTAAACCTTCTTCAAGAGAAAGAGCAGAGTTGGATTTCTTGATGAAAAATATTACTCAAACTTAGATGGGAACACAGTGAGGAAACTTCTCTCTGGAGTACAGAACAAGTTACTCCATCTTTCATTCAAAAGTCCACTCACCAATCACTCTGTTTTAGACCTTGTATTGGGCACTTGCTGAGTACTCAGATTATCAGATATGAATCCTGCCTCAGTGATCTCAGAGAATATGATGAAAGACCTACCTTAATTCAGAATGTGTTAAATTTCTATCATTTAACTTCATAGCTGTCTATTATACATTGGATTCATATTTTCCCATTAGCTAGAACTAAAACAAAGAATCGTCCCACCAGTTTCTTCCAGTTTTGGTCTCTATTTGAGGACTCTTCCCTTTTTCACCAATTCAGGCACTTGGGCCTCTTGCTACCTTGCAACATTCCCGGCAAATCCCTGTGTCAGGGCCCTTGCACTCACTCTTCTGGCTGCCTGCAATACTCTTCTTCTGGATATCCTCATGCCATATCTCTGTTCAAATGGCACCTCTTCAGAGGACTTTCCCTGATCACTCCATGTAAAATGGTATCATGATCTATCTTTCCCAATTAGGATATAAGCTTCTGAGGGCAAAGATTGTCTCACTTCAGAATCTTCAGTGCCTTAAAGAGTATCTTGTGCACCCTCAAACTCAATAGAAATTTGCTAAACCAATGAAAGGGAGAATTTTGACAAAGTATTTCTTCTGTTTGTTAGTGTGGGGTGTTTTATTTTTTCCAAAAAAAAAAAAAAAGAGAGAGAGAGAGAGAGACAGAAAGAAACTCTTCTACTTCCCTTTTATGACACACCAGTTTTTAAAGAAGTTTTTGATCTTTCTGATTCGAAAACTTTGCAAAATATAATTTGATTCTAAAAAAAAAACACTGAAAACACTTTTCCCTTACTCTGTTTGAAAATAGTAGCGAAATTTTAAGAAGCATAATAGGATCCTGATATTCTCTGGGAAAATCTGAGATGATTGGAAATCTAGCACATTTGATCATCACTTTCTTATTCTGTTATATTTATAATAATGTCTACTCATCAGTGACTTTTAAATGAGAACATCAAAGCTACATTAGTGTGTGGCAGCTGGGTGGTGGCAATATTCCTTGTCAAACTACATGAATTTTTTCTTCACACATAACCTTAGCTTTTGTTATTAAAATTTTTGCCTTGAGAAATTACAAAATCCTGTGTGTTATGGGTCTTCGTGCTTGCTCAAGAATAGCTAACACCTTTAATGTTAAATCTGAGAGTGCCATAATTTATTTCATTGATTTCAAAATGAGCTTTGTGATTCTATTTAGAAGATTAAAATGTCATGGCTGAAAAGCTCCTTAAAGATCATCCAATCCTACACTTGAGAGACGAGGGAAATAGACACAGTGCAAGGAAGGGACAAAGATTGTATTAGAACACATGGACATAGCTTGTAAACAGTAACATTGGACCAAGGATATCCACATCTTATGTGAAGGTGCTAATTGCATATAAGTGAGGGTTTCTCTATCAGCAACACTTCATCGAAGATAATGCATAGTTTGTTATTCAATGTTCCGCAGTACTAAGTACTAAGTACTAAGTACTAAGGAGACAAAGTACTCCTTTGTCTTAGACAATTCAAAAATAACCTTTAAAAACTGAGAAACATTAAAAGAGAAAAGAATCTGCAGATTATACTCTAATGAGGACATTTTATCCATTAATGTAATTAAGAATACTGAATCCTATTTCATATAGCTCAACTTAGACTCACTACATCTCCAGGTCTGAAACCAGGTTTAAAGCATACTGGAGGTCAGTGTGTCACAGAGCCCACTCTCTCCTTCTCAACCCGTTTGTACATGGGACCCCCAAGCCAGTCAGCCACATAATGTTCCAAGATTGAAGGAGTGTTGGTTATTTTTGATTGGATGATGGACTGCCGGGCAGAGATAGCTCACTGACAGCTGGGAGTCAAGAGATCTGGACTACCATCTTTGTTCTACCTCCAACCAGTCTTCCCCAGCGTGGCTTACGGTTGCCCGGCTCCAAGTTAGGAGATTGGATGAGACGACTTTGCATCTCCAGGAGGCTTCCTCGTGATTGGAGCTGTCCTTCTGTCCATCTCCAGCATTCATTTACTTCACACACACAGAGCCTGCTCTAGTGTCGATATCTGACTTCCTTACCTGGCTAAATTCTCTACTTCTGAAAGCTTCTTCATCTTCAAGCCTTTATGGGCAAAAGCAATGACACGGAAGCCTTGTATTGTGTATTTCCTGAGTTCCTGTGGGAAATTCTTGGGTACTGTCAGGTGAGAGGAAAGAGGTAAAGGTAAGGTCACACTGAAGGCTGCCCACCTCCTAAGCAAGACTCTGGGATCCAGTCACTGTACCTTGTTTTAAAATTCCAAAAAAAAAAAAAAAAAAAAAAAAAAAACTTTAATAGAAAAACTACAGCTCTGGCTAAAAGCCACAACTTCATTAGGGTGCTCTTATTATTCTGACAGAAATGAATGCCAAGGATGCGCCGGTCATCCCCTGGGTGTCAACTCCACTGGCTGGCTTTAATAAGGATAGACCTCACGACTATGTCTACAAGGATAAAATGAAAACAGCTGATCCTCTGGATGAGGGGTCAGCAAACTAAAGGCCAAATTTGGTCCATTGCTTGTTTTTGTAAACAAAGTTTTATTGAAATGCAACCATGCCCATTTGTTTATCATCTATGTTGGGTTTGGGGTCACAATGGCGGGGTTGAGCAGCTGAGACAGACACCATGTGGCCTGCAAAACCAAAGTTATTTTCCACCTAGCTCTTTGCAAAAATGTTCGCAATCCCTGTGATAGAGGACAGACGACACAATGCCAACGTTTGTGTATTTTGGCATGGTAGTCATTACCAATATTACAATATTTGTGAAATCTTTATGGCTCGTAGGATGCCTAGAAGAGCATTAAAAAGAACAGTGTAATGGAAATGTAGTGGCTTAGGTAGCAAAACACTTGATTTCTAGTATCCATTCTACTGCCAACTAGCTCTCTGACCTTGGGCTTGGTAGGTCTCTCTTCTGGCTCCTCAATTTTCCCATCCATAGAATGAGAGGGTGTGGACCTCAATGTCCCCATTCAGCTCAAGCTTCCTGTAATTCTAAAATGATCCAGAAGGTGGGGATCAAGGCATCTCCTAGCTCTCTATTTCCTAAATACAGGGGGAGAAATCACTGAAGTATTAGCATATGTCAAAGATCTGAGGTCAGGACAAATAAGAATTGGAAGGGCTACCAGAAGGATGAGAGGTGAGAAGTGACTGACCCAAACCCTTACCAGGGAGCAAGGGCAATAATCACCAGTTAAAATTTCAGGAAGATACTCACTTGCATCTGTGAGACTGAAAAAAAAAATGTATAGCAAAATATAGGCCATCAGTCTGTGAGGGATAGAGGGATAGAGTGTTAGAGGTCATGGGAGTTCTGAGGAAGATCAAGGTCAGAAAAAGGGGCCGCTTCTAAGGTAAAAAAGGCTCTAAGTAGAGGGAGAAGTTAAAGCAATCATTTGCCAAATCTAAAATTGTGTGCACAAGTTGATGGCTATCAGCAATCATAGGGAGAATGTAGATGAAAATCAGGAGAAAAAGGCCAATTTTATCCAAATGAACTCATTTGAATGCAACAATATCCTTACAAATCTGGGCTGCCGCTTAGAGAGTGCATATGTTTGTAAGACAAAGAGACAATACAAATCAGCTCAAAATCTAGGCCAGAAAGATGAAATTGCTGTGAAAATGATCAATTGCATTGCTCTAATACCGTCTAATTTGCTCTAATCACTTTGTGTGTGTGTGAAAGATTTATCTTGTCTGTATTCTCCTTCCATTGACCGGCACGAGGCCCTTACATGGTGCCAGCCCCCAGAGGTGTCAGGCGGAGCGCCCCAGCTGCAGGCTGAGTGCAGGGCCCAGACCTGTCCCATTATTCCCTTCACACGTTCCTGGTTTGCTCACCCTTACGTAGCTTCCTGTTCTGGCTCCTGATATTTGCTTCACATCTCCTTCCCTGATACCCCATTGTGGTTGGACTTTTCTGGATGGATCAAAGCCAGATATTTACTCTCTGCCTCACGGCCTTGAAATGGTCACCTCTGTCTTATCAGGTCTCCTGGGCCCACTTCTCACTCACTGAGAAAACAATCACTTCCACATTCATTTAGTCTTGTGTGCTTTGTGTGTTTGAGCTTCTAAAACATTTTTACCTTCTGAAAGAGAGAACAGGGTCAATTAGTACCTGTTTCAGACTTGCAGAACTTGGCCAGCATCTCCGGGGCACCCTTCACGTACACATGGAAGTGATCCTCCCCTGCCACCTGAGCGACCACAGACATCCTCTGCAGGCTTGAGGAAAATGGAAACTGGCGCAAGATGGCTATGGCTTCCACGGGACTCTGAGACAGCACCAACAAAGGAGAGCTTAAGATGCTTGTGAAATTTCACAGATGCACACCAACAAATAGGACTTGCTCTGCAATGAACCCAGGGACGTCATGAAGTGGTATGTTTGTCACAACATTGATACTTTTCTGTCTGCCTCGACGGCGATTCCCTCATCAAGTTGTCTGGTTCTGCAAGGCCTTTCCCTTTGACTGCCTGGAGAAATCCTAATCATCTTCCCGGCCAAGTTCACAGGTCCCTTCCTCTGTGGCACTTCTCTCTCATAAATAGTATTCACTCTCACCTCTGAACGCCTGCAGCTCTTTCTTCAGCCCTTATTATAGCAGTCGGCCCAGGGTATTGCACTGATTTGCACCTATATGGATTTTTCTACCAGCCTCTGTACTCCTCCAACACAGAGCCCCACACATCTAGCTCTGAAATCACTCTATCCCTTAGCACCTAGCGCAGTGCTCTAGCATAAGACAGGTTCATGAATAAATTTAAAAATAGATTCAGGAATGAAGGGACGAGCAAACCAACTATGGACACTGTTAGTTTCAAGGAGAAAGAGCTGTCTGATTTGAAAAAGCAAGTCATACCCAACTGGCTTTTGGTCCTGGCTTTATTATTATGTTTGAACCTGGCATCCCAAATGTGCGGTAGTCTGCATCGCAATCTTCCATTATCTGTTTCAAAATGAAAACATTCATAAGATTCCTTAGAGCAAAATAGTAAGAAAAAAATACCTCTCATTTGCATAGCACTTGAACCTTTTCAAAGCCCCTTCCACATATTTTCTCTTGTAGGCCAATTATCTGAATACCATCATTGTCAAATTTCTGTTGCGTTATTAAGGACCTTGTTGGAGAATGTAAAAAAGCCAGAAATATTGTGACTACAGTTTAAGTGGTAATTGATGGAAGAAATGCCGGCTACAGGCCAATGGCTCTTCCTGAATGGTATGACTAGTAATTGGATGACAATTTAATATAGCTGAGCATATTAGCCCTCAGTTGAGTTAGGATTGGGTCTTGAGATAAACCTGGGATTAATTCTTATTCTGTATCTACGTTACTAGCCTAATTGGTTAGCAAGTTAGCTGTTGGCAAATTAGAAAGCATATTTGAAAACAGTTTGCATTCTTTGGAGGTTGCAACAGTATAAGTTACACCATTTGAGAAACCAATATTAACCTAAAATATAGGAAAGGCAGTCAGATCTACAAATCAGAAAACAGGAGACAACATTTGGCCTCTGCTCCATCACTTACCTGTTTAACATTGGGGACAATGCCTCCATTTCTCCAGATCTCAAATTTCTTCTGAAAAATATTCTGACATCCCTTGTAGCACTAAAATTATTAGAGTCTACAAGGATATTTCCCCTCCTCCTTATGTTTCATGACAGGTTCCTATCCACCAAAGGATATTTAATTTGAGACTGTTTCTCACCTAGCTTTAAATTATGCAAATCATTTTGCACTTCCATACTTTGCTTGGGGTGGATACCACTGCTCTTAAAGACAGTTCTTACAGAGCTAATCCTAGCAATTTATATTCCTGCACAAGACCCCAAGTTGTATGTCATTTGTACAAATAGACCAACACCCCTCGATGGAGAAGAGCCACCGTCAGAACCAGGATCAAAGTCACATATAGTAAGAATGACCCTAAGCAGCTCATCATTGTGTCTACGCGAAGGATGCCGGTGAGGGCAATGTGTAATAATTACACTGATTCCTCTCCGTTAAGATCCAGGAGAGTGATTATCCCTTTGTGTTTAAGTAGAAGATTTCTCCACAGCAAATGCTTAAATTTTAACTCGCTGGTATCAAAAATTTCCATGTTTACCAGGTTTCCTCTTTTATTATTTTGGCTTCTAGAAAGCTACAATTTTGCCAGTACACACTTTTTAAAAATTTTTTTATAAGTTTATTTATTTTAGATAGAAACAGTGGGGGGGGGGAGGGGCAGAGAGAGAGAGGGAGAGGGAATCCCAAGCAGGCTCCACACTGCCAGTGGAGAGCCCAAGTCGGGGCTTGAACTCATGAACCCGTGAGTTCATGACCTGAGTCAAAACCAAGAATTGGACACGTAACCCACTGAGCCACTCAGGTGCCCCTCCCCCCACTATAAATCTATACATCTATAAATTTGCCTTTCTGTGAGGTGTATTTCATGTCCCTGCAGTCATGTGTTTTCATTCCTTTAACATTCTGTTTAAATGCTGCCCTGTAGTTAAGATATCATTGTCAGTAGCTTGAAAACGTGTTTTGTTTTGGTTTGGTTTTTTGGAGAACAGAGTAACATAATTAACTAAATAGTGACTGACTGACTGAATGAATGAATGCTTTTCACTTGGTGGGCACTTTACAATGCAAGCAGCCCCTGTAGGCTCATAGGATCAGTGCTTACCACAAGTCGGTGAGTGAGGCATTATTATCACCAATGCACACCTGAGGTAACAGACTCAGAATCTTGGTTCTGGATTTGGGGTCACACAGCTAGAAAGTGATGGGGTCAAGAGGTCTGCTCACCATGTCATGACAGCCACGAGAATGGGTTTATACCCTTCAACTGTTCATACTCAGCTCAAAAAATTGATCCAGTTGGACTGGGAAACCTTCAGGCTAGTATCTAGACCTATACTGTCTAATACAGTAGCTACCAGCCACCTGTGGCCATTTATATTTAAATTGATGAAAGTGAATAAAATTGAAAAATTCCGTCCTTGATTGCATAGCCAAATTTTAAGTACTCGATAACCACATGTCGCCGGCTAGTGGCTACTCTACTGAATAGCACTGCTTTAGACCACTGTTTCTCTGTGAGTGTTACCGAGAATGTACCACGTTTTGGCCTGTCAAGGTTTTGTGGTCAAGAAGGTTTGGTAAATGCTGCTTATCCTATTCCTTCTTGAATATTCACAATGCACCACAGTATACTAAAGAAATCTGGTAGTCAAGAAATCAATTTTACTTTCTTAAAACAGCAGGTTCCCAAACGATTTGATCACGGAACCTTATTTCAAGCTGCACTCATTAACAGAGTTCTTGGGAGCAGATACTGGGAAATTCAGGTAGAGTCGAACCTTCCTTCAACGTTGTTACAAATCTTCTCTGAGCTTCAAAGTTAGAAAACTTTTCCACTTTCAGTAAGGATTTCTTCAAGTTGTTCTCATTTAGCCAAAACAAGAAACTATCATCTTACCCAGGCAGTGCCCTCAAACATTTTGAGGTCCAGTGGGTCTCCTTGGATGGTCCCATTGAGAAGGATCAGAGAGTGGCAGCTGGCCATGGCAGCACACAGCGGGCCCCATGGCAAAGCCTTGCCTGAGGCAAAGCTATTCACTTCCTGAAAACTGGGAGAGAAGATGATTAAGAAATGAAAGTCTTCAACAAAATCATTTTACACACTCTGCCCCTTAAATCTTGCCAACACAGAGTTTCAATAATGCTTAACCTTTATGTTCAAATCCTTCCAGAGCTCCTCATGCCCCGTATGATAAAGTCTAAGTGCCTGGATATAATCACAGAGACTTCTGTCAGGTTACTTGAGGTCAGTGCCTAGGGTGGCAGTAAGCTCAGAGCCTGCAGCCTGCTTCAGAATCTGTCTCCCTCTCTCTCCACTCCTCCCCCACTCATGCTCTCTCTCTCTCTCTCTCAAAAATAAACATTAAAAATTTTTAAAATAAAAGAAAACCACACCTGGACTCTGAAATATTTCTCACGACTCAGTCCTTTGCCCTATTTCTAGAAACTCCTGGCATAGATATCCAGCGTCTCATTTTCCTTTATGATGGTAGACTGGTACAGTTTACCATTCTCATTTCCCATCTAATAGCCAAATGATAATTGTAGACAGTGGTTTCTACACCCCGAAAACCTGAGCATTTGGGGAAAGGAAAAGAGAGGAGGGGTGAAAACTCTAAGCATCCTATTCCCCTTTCACTGGTCTGGCCAATAGAAGACAAAGCAGTGCCTGTCCGGACAAAAGCTTGGCCCGGACATCTGAGCAACCAGGAGCTGAACCACATGAGTAGGGTTGAACCCAAGTATTTTCTGCAACATCGCACTGCCTGTCTGCTGTTATGTTGTGCCAGAGCTGTGCTTGGCCCCATCACTGTGCTGGAGAGCCCCTGCATGACTCAATGACAGAGTCTCAACCACTGTTTAGAGCCAAGGGGGGATATCTAGAGCTGAAGAGTCAAGGCATCTTGTACTTAGACCGAATGGGCAGATCTCAGCCCTGTGGGGAAAGGGAGCTAGGGCCCTCTCCTCACTATCCATTCTGGGGTAGCATCTCTGTGATTGTTCTCCCCTCTCCTGTGGCCAGCTTTTCACCTGTGTCTGTAAAAATGGTAGCCATATACCCTTTAACATTCTATCTCAAGTGCTATCTTTGTCAGGTGTTTTTCCTCATTCTGTTCATTTCCAAAATTAATTTCGACATTTTATCCACTATGTTATTCCGAAATCCAAGACTGTGTATTATATCAAACAATCATTATTTTTTCTTCTCTCTCCTGATATGCGTGCCTTAATCATAGCTCTTTCCATGGACTGTATTATGCGTAGAAGATGAATGCATTTGTGCCTTCCAATCCCATGAGATATGAGCTACATGAGGGAAGGGATGGAACTCTTCCTTTCTGGACTCCTCTCCCCACCCCGCCCAGTCCAATAACCACCAGCAAATCTTTGTGTTTTTTGTTTTTTTTTTTCAACGTTTATTTATTTTTGGGACAGAGAGAGACAGAGCATGAACGGGGGAGGGGCAGAGAGAGAGGGAGACACAGAATCGGAAACAGGCTCCAGGCTCTGAGCCATCAGCCCAGAGCCCGACGCGGGGCTCGAACTCACGGACCGCGAGATCGTGACCTGGCTGAAGTCGGACGCTTAACCGACTGCGCCACCCAGGCGCCCCTCTTTGTGGTTTTTAATTAAGTACAGTTATGATTTCACCCTTTGCTCCTCTTTTTTATTCATTCAGCTTCTTACTCATCCAGTTCGTTCTATTTTTTCATGTGGAGTTTGAAGGCCTATTTTCCCCATCTGATTCTGAACTTAGAACCCATTTAATTTAACAAGTTAGAATAATTGGGACATCAGAAGGATGGACTTGAATAGCACCAAGGTAGCTACACCAATCCCACATCCCATCTTCACTGAAGTGCTTACCAGTTGTCAGCAGTAGGGACCGTCCCCCAGAGGTCCAGCCCATCTTCCGTAAGAGTGCCAGTCTGGAAGAAGTTAGAATTGGTATTAGCATAAGATTTAGAACTTTTGATTTAAACAAACCCCATGTTAAATCATGTTTGTTTAAACATGATTTAAACAAAACCCAACCTCCCAAAACATTAAAGTAGATCTAGTTGTCCAAAGTCCTTGTTTGTAAGCATTAAATTTTGTTTTTTTATTATTTTTTAAAATATGTTTTTAATGTTTATTTTTGACAGAGAGAGTGAACATGTGTGCATGACTTGAGTGGGGGGTGGGGCAGGGCAGAGAGAGAGGGAAACAGAGGATCCAAAGCAGACTCCATGCTGACAGCAGTGAGCTTGATGCTGGGCTCAAACTGTGAGATCATGACATGAGCCAGTCAGACGCTTAACCAACTGAGCCACTCAGGCACTCTTGCAAGCATTAAATTTTAAATCAGAGAAGGGTACCTGAAGGAAGAATTCAGCAGGTGACAAATGATTCCTGAAAAGACTGTGTCAATAATGAAATGATTCTAGATACCAATCTAGATATCTAGATAACAAATGATTCTAGATAACAATCAAATGTTAGTGTTTTGCTTTTGTGTGTTTATTTTTGCACTTGCTGTTGTTAAATGAGAAGCATTTAGTGAATGGAAATCCAATAAGGACCAGTACGAGTTTGACTTTATAGTTGGCACCTGCTATCTTTCTAAAGCAGAGTTCAGAATTTTTCTTTCTTTTTAAGACTGATTAGTTCATAGTCTGCCATCTGGCTCACAGCAATTTTCTAAAATATGGGTGACATGATGACTGTCCGGATTGATAATGAAATGTTGATAAAGGGCTTTGAGAATTTAGAGAGAAATGAAGTGCTAATAATAAATACTCATTAATGCCCATGAATGGGTTTTATTGTTAGATCAAGAGGAAAATGGTTGGGAGATTTGATTTGCTATATTATGGGAGAGTATTTATCACATAATGTAACAAAGAAAGCAACATGGAACTAAGTACTATGACAGCACTTTGAATTTGCTTATTGCTTCATAGCCCACCATTAATTACAGACCCCGGTGTCTTTATGCAAGAGGCCAACACCCAGTCAGAGTAACCATGTGGCTCCCACTACTTCAGCGCTGTCAAGGCTGAGCAGAACATTCCCAAGTGCTGGGGTGTATCCCTTTTCAATACTGCACCCAGGTCTCTGTCATCATTCTTTTTACAGTCATTTCTGTATAAGACACTGAATTTTCTAGCTTCCTATCAAATGACATTTCTTTCATTACAGCACATTAAGTTGGCATAACGCTTTATGATGAAGTGCTTACAATGCTTCTAATTCTTACAATCGACTAAATAGGGAAGGGACATTCTCAGGTTAGAAGTTAAAGGAGCAGCCTCAAGGTCCAGTGGCTTGCAGGTTGGAGAGAAAGAACCAGAATCTGGCCCATCTAGAATCTCCCTCTAGATGACAAATGTTAAATAAATTTTGCAAAGCATGCAGAAAGAAAAAACCCATACTGGACTTCCAATTAAGGAGTGAAGGATTCTTTGTTTCACTCATTTATTTGGGCTTCACAGAAAGCTAACATGCTTTGTGTGAGTTACTCCTTGAAGAACAATAGAAAAAAACCTATTTGCTTGATTTCCCTCCTGCATTTTATGAGGGTTCCAACCTGTGTGTTTAGATTCCAAATCCTCTTGAGTTATTCCATTTCAAAAAGAGTTAGCAGCTTAATTCAAACTGAAATATTTCCCTGATGATCATATTTTTACACATCAATATTTTGAACATGAAAACAGAGATTATATGGCAGCAAACAGAAATGGGACTGTGTCATTTCTCTATGTGAAAATGATTCTTATACTATAAAACTAGCCATGAACAGAAAGAAAACTATAGTTACAGTTGTAAAGGGAATAAGACAGAAAAAGCCAACTTCTTAGCATAAATACTAGCCCAGGCTTGGGCTGAGCTGAATAGAAAAGAGAGAACTGTTTTAGAGAACTTAGACCAACATAAACTAGAAATATATGGGAATAAGAAGCACATGGTGAATGTCTTCTAAGTGGAAATAAAAGTAGATGGGGACCTCGATTAATTGTGGGGTGCTTCATTCCAACACCATATTGGTAGAGTTTTACAATGTACAAGCTGGAAAGGCACCGAGAGATCATTGGAGTTCAAATTTCTCTTGATTTCTCATTTTGCCGATTCCCAACCCAGTGTTTTTTGCACTATGACATGTTGTCATGCCACTGGGGTTTGGCCAAGCGTGCCAAGGAACAGTTCTTCAGTTGGTCTAGCAAAGGAGCACATGAGGACGTGGAGGGGAAAAGCTTTGTATGAGACGTAAAATGAACAACTGGAAAAATTAGTTTTAGAATAAGACAAATATGTAATGAACCTAACTTTATAAATCTCCCTCTTATATTACAGGCACCAGTGAGGCTGCTGGGTAAATAATGGGAATCCCTACCAGAAAACTTCCAAGCCGTGGAACTAAAAGAAGCTACTGTTAGCCCTAGTGGTTAACTTGTGGAGTGGTGACTGAGGGTTTTCTTTGCCAGAGGAAACTCAGCCAGAATAGAATGGAACTAATTTTAGGGCTGAGCTGCTTCCAGTGTGGAGCCAAGACTTGTCAAGTCTACTCATGGTGTCTCTCCAGTTTGTCCTATACTCTCCATTCTTGCCCTCCTTGCTTAGGACAATGACCCATCTCTTCAGTCTTCCCTAGATAGCTTCCTGTCTCAGTCCTACCTCCCTTCTGTTCCTTCTCACCAATTACCCTCGATGGAGTAAACAAAACACACCTATAAAAACGTCTTTGATCGTCTTTAAAAAAAAATGGTACGGCTCCCATTCTCCTTCACAAGGCCCCACTTCTTAGCTTGACACATCAGGCCCTGAGCAATTGGGCTCTTCCTCTCCAGCTACATTCCCTACCACACAGCCCCTGTTGTAGCCACACCCACATGCCACAGGCCATGACATCCCTGTGCTTCTGAACTGCTCATCTCTGAGCCCATTCCGTCTAACAAGCAAAGCCACAGCTCAGCGGTGACCTCCCATCCATGGCAGGTAACTTAACTTCGATGCTTTTCCATGCCTCTTTGAGCATGCATTTCACTGCATTATCATGGTTTACACTTCCATTGTACCTGCTTCCTCAGCTAAGTCACGAGCTTCTCCAGAGCAAGGACCCTCTTATTAATGGGACTCTTGGCCAAGGTAGGTTAATTAAAAAGTGTCAAAGCCTTAATTAATTAATTATTCTAATACAAACAAAGTGAAGACATGGAGGAACCAGCCAGGCCCACTGTGTTACAACAATTAAATTGGCCTGCCCAAGCAGAGGGCAGGATCTGAACAGCAGGTGGATGAGGCTGAGATCCCTCCAGAGGGACACAGGACCCCCACAGGAGAATCACAGAAAGAGGTTTTAGACCTGTCCCAGAGCAGCAATCCTTCCCATTTGGACATACTTCTCCCCTGCTACCTCCAGAACCCTAAGCAGTTACAGGACAACATTCTTCTAGTCCTGAGTCCTGATAACCTGGGGGTCAAAGGAGAAAGGAGGGACTGAGTGCATTAACACAGGCACTGTCCCCTCCCTCCCTTTCCTTAAAAGAAGCAGAGGAGAAAAATGGAATATTTTCAATTAAGCACAGGACAAAGTATTTCAGGGAACAGAAATGTTCCTCACAATTTTTTTTGCCTGAAAAAGCCAGTCAGTCATAGAAGTTATTACAATAAGAGATTGTTTTGAAACCCAATACAGGCACAAAAATATTAAATTTCATAGGGAAGAAATTTATGATGTGATATAGCTAAACCACTTCCTTAGGACTCTGTACAGTGGGCTTGTAGAGCATGGTCTCACACTAGCCCACTGTGTGACCTTCTCTGGCCTCAGTGTTCCTATATGTAAAATGAATGCAGTGAACCAGGCATTCTTGGAGGCCTTTCCCAGCTCTGCTCTGCCTTGAAATCAACCTCCAACCAGGAAAGTTTAGATCATACTTTGTCAAAGCACACGAGGTTTATTTGTCCACACATATTGATTCTCTGTGGGGAAATACAGAAGATTTTCTTTTTCTTCAGCCTCTTTTGTGCATACACGATTCCTGTGGTCAGGGCAGCTGGTAGCACAGGAGGGACAGTCACGGTGAGGAGAAGCAGGGCCATGGTTGCCGTGTCTCTTGGAGAAACCTAGGGAGGGAGGGACATAAAGGTTAGCCTAGCAGCACAGGGCGGCACCCTTTCTAGCACCATCTCCTGCAGCACTCCAAGAGTTCTAGAAGCTCAAAGTATTTAAAGAGAGCTGCTCTCTCCGTGGGGCAGAGAGATCTCTTGGGTGTGCTTAAGGAACAGACAAGTTGTCTCCCATTGTGCACAAAAGAAACTCTGATCCCTTTTCTATGTCCACCCTGCCCTTTTTGACTCTGTTTCTCTTTGCTTGGCATTCCCTCCACCCAGAGTACCATCCTTCCTCTGCTCATCATAACACACCCTCTTAGACTCCCCAGGCACTGAGACAATTTTTGAGTTGTAACATTTCACACACGGGCTTGACAGTTGGGTTATAAATCTCCCCCGGTCGCTTCCAAACTGCTTGGGTGCAGCAGCTGTGGCTGATACATCTTTGAAGTCCTTTGCAAGTTCATCTTACTCATCTCCAGGTATAGAGCCTAGCACAGTTTCTGACACAGGAACTGTTAAATGAATGGTAACCTGATAAAAATGATGACCAGGAGTCTGCTAAAGGAAAGTCCATAGTAACAATAGCTTGTTCTCACTGCACACATTCTGGGGCGAGAGCTGGATTAGGCTACATAAATGATTTAGTTACTCCTCACGACAACCTCAGGATGTAAACACTGTTATTTTCTCCATTTAACAGATAAAGAAACCAAGGCTTAAAAAATTAAAATAACTTCCCCAAGCCATCCGCTAGTTAAATGGTGAGGATCTGAACCCTAGGCTGTCCCACTCGGGGGGCACAAATATGTGACCAGTGTCTTATAGTATCCAGTCAATTCTCATAGAGTCAAGATCCCAGGCAGGTCCACAGAAATTCACATGGCTGATAAGAATGGGACCAAGATCAAATCACAGCATGGCTTGTTTTATTTTTCACCTTCTCTAGATATTAATGGCCTTACCCTAGATTTTTATGAAATTAACCGTAATTTTAGCCACTAAAGTCCTCTTCTGAGTACTGGAAATACAGATTCAAGTTCAGTATCAAAGGCTGCTAGATACATCATTGGTCCAATCTCAGATTGTCACAAAATCCAGCGTTCTCTGTTTTTCCCAACCACGGCCACAAAGTGTTGACCCTGAGGACTCAGCTCTGTCTATTCCTGTACAGATGGAGGAAGCCAGCAGGGTCACAAGAAGGTGGGGTCTACAATTAGTATCGCTGCTTTGGTGTGTATTAGATGTTGAGTCCTACCCGGGAAACCTTCATTCCTAATCACTGTGGGTGCTTCCTGGTCCACAGAAGAGGGCCTTGTGTTTGTTTTCCTGCTCAATGTTCCTGCTCCCCAGATGAAACTGGCACGGTGCCTCAAGTTCCAGTCCCACTTGCTTTAACAGTCTGCCCAGCTCTTTCCAGGGTCCATTCTAGGGGTGCCAATATGCCCTGACCTCCTTTGCCTTTGCCTGACCTAGAAATGTTGCCTGAAGGCTTATATCAGACTGAAATGACTACCCAGAGCTCAAGTACGAGCGTAAACATTGCCTGGAAATTCTCGTCACTCTGTCCATCAATATTTACCCCTCTCCCCGACAACACACACATAGAATGCACTACATTTGGGCATTGTAATTAAGTCACCCATACCCAGTTTCATACCTATGTTTGGACCCTTTTATTTACATTTTTTTTTCTTCTTCCCGATGAGCCCACATTTGCTAACATCCCAGTATGTCTTAAAGAAGAAGATTACACAGTTCACAAAAGAATCACACTCTCAGGACCAGAAAGGACCTCAGAGGTCATTTGTGAGAACCCTTCCTTCAGCCATCACAACTATTAAGAGAAATGTTCAAACAAACCAAAACCAGACCACTGTGAAGTTTAAAAGGAGAAGTGGGGATCCGTGCAGCATATAGTTCTGTAAAAGTGGACAGTCAGTTCTATTTTAGAACCTAACAGAACATAGAAAAACTCACTGGGTACATGGTATGTTGGGTATGCCTTAGACCATGTACACACTCAAATATCTCAGCATTCTCAAATAATCCAAATTTCTAGGCACGGCATTCAAGATCCCCTTCAATGTGACCCATTTTACCTTGCTAGACTTAATCTCTCAGTTGCTTGCTGGTTCCAGAAGACCCATCTGCATTTCTTCCTTTGTCCTTTTCTCACTCCAACTAGTATGCCCTTTCTCCTCCCTGATCTGGTTGACTAAATCCTCTCCATTCCATCAGACTTGAGAAACACCTATTTCCTCTGAGGATGTTTGGGCTTCGGTATTACCAATGCCACAAATGAAGTAACCTCTCATTCGCATCCAAGTGGTGAAAGAAGTCATGAACTTTGCAACTTTTCATAGCTGTGCCATCCAATACAATTTTCACTAGCTACATATGGCGACTTGAATTTAAATTAACTAAATAATCAAATCACTAAATTACTTAAATTAATTAAAAATAATTAAAATGAAGTAAAACTGAAAATTCATTTCCTTGGTCACACTAGCGACAGTTCAAGTGTTCAATAAGCACATGTGGTTAAGGGCTACCAAATTGGACCATGTAGGTATAGAATAGTTCCATCATCTAAGAACGTTCTGTTGGACAGAACTGATCCACAGAATGATGGGGCTAAGAGATAACCTTATCCAACCCTTTTGAGTTAGGTGAGGATCCTTGAAAAAGCTATGTCATTAAAAAGCCTTACCCCCAGTACTTACTCCGTGGTACATATATACACCAAGGGCATAGAAGAAACCCACAATGCCAAGGAAGGCCAGGAACACTATAAACTTGAAGGCATCGTTGTATAGCTTGAAGTTCAGAGGTCGGGGATAGAGGATGGATCTCACCAAGTCCCCTTTGGCAGTATTGTAACCTGCATGAAGGTAATCACAGGTGGAGTAAGTTCCCTTAATACAGTTTACCACGAAACCCAAAATAATTTGCATTGAATTAAGGATTGGTTAATAGTGTCATTTGAATATGGAATGAAGACATCACTGCAAACAGTATATTTACATTTATTATCCCTACAAGTCACTAGGAACAATAAGTGGTATTCACTTAACCTTGTTCAATTTCTCTTGCTCTGGAAGTCAGTGCTACAACGGCTCACACAGTGAAGCTCCTCACTCATGCATAAGATTGAGGAAAAGAAGACTGAGGACTGACAGACACAGTCACCAGAGAAGACGAGCGGCTAAGAGAAGACATTAAAGCTCAAGTATGTGTTGAAAATAATAGAAAATGAAGACAAAAGGAAAGCACAAAACAAGTAATTTCTTAAACACATATACCTCTGATCATGTCATTCTTATGCCCAAACACCTTCCAGAACCCCTGATTTTTTGCAATAAAGTTAAAATTTCTAGGCACGGCATTCCAGATCCTGTCAACCTCAGTATACTCCTATGTTGCTAGACTTATCTCTTTACTGCTCGCTGCTCTCAGAAAACCCCAAAGCAGTCCTTCTTTTGTGATTTGCAGAAATAGATTAGCATGTTTTGTTAGCTTTCTGCTAGGACTGGCTAAATCTTTCCCATCCTATCAGGCTTGGCTCAAAATGCCGCCTCATCAAATAAATATTTCCAGAGTTCTACTCCCACACTTCCTATCAAAAATAATTTCTCCCCCTCTTTGGGGGTCCCTGTAACACTTAATCATGTGACATCTATCATTGCTCTGTGTTTAGTTAGCTCTAACTCCACACTGTTTCCTGCACCAGACCACAATCCTCTTTAAGGGCAAGGAATGTCTCCTAATTTTTTTCTTTAGCCCTCAGGGCATGGCACTTAGTAGATCTTCATTAAAATCTAAGTTATTGGCAACAAAAGGAGGGCTACTAGATATGAACCACTGTTGTATGAAACATGCCTTAATCCCACTGCTTGGTAAACATATAGTCTCCTCAAACATGGCTTTGTAGGCTTTGGAGAAAAAGAGCAGAGTTTTCTCTAGCTTGTTGTCTCAGCATTTTACAAGCTCAGATAAGGTGGTTCCCATGATTTCCATTCATTAGCTCATGCCCACTGACCCCTTTGAAGCAAAACTTGATATTTTTAATTTTAAAAAATCAGGTAGAACAATTGAATCATAAGCTAACACATAGAGACAACAAAGTGCAAGGTGGGTTTTGGATCTGTGCATATGTGGGCTGGCAGAAACACAGGTCAGGGGTAGTGTTGGCTGTGTGATGTCCTGTGAAAGACCGGGAGTAAGATTAGTAGTCTTGAAAACTTTTTGAGCATGGTGTGTGTAAACTGCTTCAAAATCTGCTTTAGAAATATGACTTGGTGGCAGATCCAGGGGGAGGTGGAACAAAAGACAAAGCAAAGTATTTGAGGCAAAAGCTGAAAGGGACCAGTCAAGAGAATATTTCTGTTGCAATGGTTAGACAGGAGATGATGAAAGGCCTGGACAAAACACCAACTGTGGGGATGAAGGAAAGGGAGACAAGACTCAGGAGGTATTTGTAGAATTGACAGGATGTGGTGTCCTACTTGGTACGGGAGAAAGTGGGAAGCTAAAGGTGATGTGGACAGACCGGCTAGATGGTGATGCTGTCGACAGAAAGAGGAGGATAAGTCCTTTCGATGCCTTGACTTTGAAGTGTCTGTAGGGAACCCAGAGGGAGGCATCCAGCAGGGACCTGGAAATAACAGCCCAGCAAGCAGCAGTTTGAAAGGAGAAAGTCCTCAAGTGATAATGGTTGGAACTTTTTTCTTGGGAATCACTTAGAGTTGGTATAGAGGGAAAAGGAAAGACATAAAAAACAAACAAACAAGAACACAGTCTTGCCTTTGAAGCAATGTATTTCATCTCTGTATCATCAATGTATTTCATCTTAGACAAGGGTTTTAACAATGAACCAGTGAGGTTGGAAATGGTGGCAACTTAGAATAAATAAGGATCTGACTAGAAACAAGTATGACTGTTATTACCAGAAGGTGGCAAACTCCATAATCCTAAACCAAATTTCCCCAATCCAACTCCCCCACCTCTAAGCAGGGACTACATTTACATAGGTGGAATCTACTAACCTGTTCGCAAAACAACTGCTCTCACTGGCCCCTGCCCAGACGGCTTGACCTGGATAACTTCTGTCCCGCAGAAAAGGACATGTTTCCGATAGTCCTCCAAGCTGTGGGATTTCCAGGCCACGGTGTTCTCCGTATGGGGCAGTGGCGTCTTTGTGACAGGTATGCTTTCTCCTAAAGAAGATTGTATTTTGTTGATTCTGTGTGAACTCAGGTAGTTATTCAGAGCTGGTGCTTGACACTTTTGACAAAGTATACAAACCATAGCTATTCAGGTCTTAATGCCCATTTCCTGGGTCAGATGATTTCTCAAGGATGCTGGCGAAGCAAGCAGTGGTATACTTGGTTATATTTTACATATTTATTTAAGGTCCACCTATATTTTCCATACCTGGTCTGCATGGTTTACTGTTGTAATTTAAAAAGCAGGCCATTTTAACAAAGATAGTTGTCACCTAATTGTCCCCTCAAGTGTTCTTTAAGCCCAAATTTATGCTAGGTAATTAAGGAGCTATAAAGCAAGTATATAGCTATTGTTATTTGCCTTTCGTTTAGTTTATCAACCCATTCATCCATTCACTTGACAAATATTTTTAAGTGCTTATTTTGTGCCAGGCACTGTTCTAGGTGCTTAAAATAATGAACAAGACAGAAATCCTGCCCTCAGAAAGCCCAGGGAGTCAAGCCAGTAAATAGCAGTAAATAAATGATTAAAGTACAATAAAGTAAGGATTTGGGTAGTATTACTGGGTGATCTGAAGATCTAACCCAAACAGAGGACCAGGAAACATTTCCAGAACAACTAATAAATGACAACTCAAAAGGAAATGAGGCCAACTAGATCAAGGAGGAAAGGAAATTGTTCTTGGAAGAAGTGAGAGAAAGATCATGCTGTGCCCTGGGCACTAAAAATGGTTGAGAATGTTTGGGACATTGAGTGTAAGGGTAGAGGTAAGCAGTCCTAGAAGTACAGAGATGAATGAGAAATTATGCCTTCATAAACCTCTTAAATGTTCTTCATGATCTTTGTGGAGCTTGCAGTGAAAGATAAAAACCAATATAACAAGACAGGGCCTCTCTTTTTTCTTTCTAGATGATCTCAGCTCCATTCTCATTAATACATAATTAATTAATTAACAATTAAAGTGTTAATTAACAATTAATTAAATAGCTAGATCGATAATGTCTAATCTTCATTTCCTCTCTCCTGTGCTTTTGTTCTGTTTCCCAATGGTGGGCTGTTCATCCCAACCTGGATATCCCACTAGCATCCCTAAGTCCACATACCTAAAATCCATACTAATATTTTGTTTAATTTTTATTTTACTTATTTTTGAGAGATAGAGTGGGGGAGGGTCAGAGAGAGAAGGAGAGAGAGAATCCCAAACAGGCTCTGCGCTGAAAGCCCAATGCGGGCCTTGAACTCACAAACCGGGAGATCATGACCTGAGACACAATCAATAGTCGGATGCTTAACTGACTGAGCCATCCAGGCACCTCCGTACTAATATTTTTACCACTAAACATCCTCCTGACTTTTTCTTTGTGGTATCATCCTTTTGCTGAGTGACAGGTTTACAGTCTCGGAATCACCTTTGATTCCTCCTCTTCCCGTGCTCTGCCCTCTCATGATCTGATTCCCCAATTCCTAACTGCTTTTCTCCATGAGTATGTCTCACCAAGTAACTCTTGGACTCTTGCGTTTGGGTCCCAAGGGCTTCACTAGCAATCACTATCTAGTGGTGGCTGCCTTACCAATGGATTGCCTATAATTGTTTAGCTCCTTGACATGAAAACCATTTCAATAATAATAATTTGAGTCTATGGTAGAACTAATATTTCTTTTTTGTGAAAAAGTATCTCACCCACAATATGCCTTGACCTCTTGAGTTGGAAAAGACCTCCAGTCCTTCCTCCTATGTGTCTCCTTTGCTATGAGGCCACTACTGCACTCACACACTCTTGATGCCGTATGGGTGGGGTTTTTCCCACAACGAGCAATTCCGTGACACTAGCTGGTTGTCCTACAATTCAATTCAATTCAACTCAATTCAATTCAATTCAATTCTGACACTGTCTACCTAGATATAGCATCAGATCCCACAGGTTAAGGACTCAGTCCCACAGGACTGCTCCCATGCCACCTCAGATGCTAATTGCAAATCCACATTGTCAACTGTGCTTCTGACTAATAAATCCGAGGTTCCCATAATCCCCTTCTTGGGTTCAATTAATTTGCTAGAGCAGCTTATAGAACCCAGGGAAATACTTACATTTACCAGTTTGTTAAAAGATCTGGTAAAGAATATAGGTAAATAGCCAGATGAAGAGATACATAGGGTAAGTTTTGGAGGGGTCTCAAGTGCAAACTCTTTTGGTAGATTTTTCAAAGCCACCACAATCTGAGCATCACTGGCTCTTTTTCCTACACACTCCAGCTAATCTAGGCCACTTGCATATCCTGTTATACATATATATATGTATTCTTTGATTGTACCATTCCTCTACTTCCCCTGATGGTGGGAAGACAGGGTATTTAAAGTACAAAGAAAATTAGCTCAGAGTTCAAAAGGATACATTTCAGAGATAAAAATAAAAGTGCTAATAACTTCCTCACTCCCAGATTTAAAAAGCATTAGAATGAACTTAAAATTCCATCAGTCTTTTGCTAAATGTTCAATTAGCAAAATAACATGTCATATTTCTAATTTGGAAATAGTATTCTACTGATTATAGTTACAAAATCTAGGTTCTATCTCTCCTAGGTAATAACTGGTGGCAAGGACTTTGACATATATAACTTTTTATATTCCTCATTTTCCTTGCTGGTATGTGATAGGTTGAAAAGACTTATTTTTGCTGAATGCCTGGATGAACTGAATAAAAACATTGCCCAGGTTTTCCTATGATTGGTTTTTCAAAACTAGTTTTCTACATGGTGCATTTTTTATACCCTAAGGTGCAAGAAGCCATACAATTTTTATTAGTGATCTTGAATAATCTCAGGAAATTCCTTTAGCCAAGCATTGTCCCTAACTCATTGTCTTTAAAAATTATGATATTTAGCCTTTGTTTGATATTTAGCCTTTGTTTGGATTTACCACTTGTGTTCTAAGTGGCTTTGGAAAAGGGATAGGACATTTTGACAAATCATCATACCACATTGTTTTGAAATCTACCTTTGTGAAAGCAGATACTTAGAGATAATTTCTAATGTTTTTCTGCCTAGGAATCACTGAATATTAATCCATTATATATTCATAGACTAATATTAGTGGATAGTTTCTGCACACACAACCAATGACATTCGTGGCAGGCAGACATTCAATCAACCAGGGATGGAAGCCATTTGGAGATAATGTTCCAAAGATAACATTGAAATCAGATATGATTTTACACAGAAATGACTTTCAAGTCTCTTTTACACTGCTCACATATTAATAAGGAGCCTCATGCTTGGCCTTTCTTGGAATCTCAAGAAAGGGCAATTTGCCTACAAATCTATGGAGTTCTAAGTAGCCCGGAGAGTGTTTCACAAGGAAAAACATTCATCATCCACTTCACCTGGCTTCTACGACCCGGAAGTCCTGGTGCTGTGAAGCGGGATTCTCTCCCTTGTCCCCAGTGAGCCAGTGCCTCTGCATGGAAGCAGTGTTTGAAATGCCATGCCATTCTTTGTTTTTACTTCTGAGGCCATTAGATTGTGAGCTGTGTAAGGGCAGTGGCCATGTCTCATTTGTCTTGGTGACTCCAGCACACAACACAGTGCCTGGCGCAGAGGAGGCATTTCTGAACCTTTACTGAATAAGTGGATGGGCAAATGAATAACTGAAAGAAAAAGGAGAAGTGAGAGACTGGAGAAAAGGAAAAGGGAAGAGGGAAAAGACTTATTAACTCATTATAAACTTGTCGGACGGATGTAAATGGGAAATCACCACTTAGGAAAATTTCTGTGTACCCAACTGGGATCTCTGCATACTTCCCCCCACCGCACACACACGTTTTAAATACATCGTTGATTCTATGAGTAGAGGGAGAAGGAGGGGATTGTGGCAGAGTGAATGAATCCTGCCACTCTCCGCCATAATCACCTCTAAGAGAATGAGGGAGCAGTAGTTTCAAGCATAGGCTCCCAGGTCAAAAGGCCTGGGTTTGAGTGTTTTATCTTCTTCATAGAATTTATAAGCATTGGAAATTCATGTCATTTACCTACTTTCATGTTTCCTTTGTCCCCACTAGAACATCACCTCTATGAGGACAGAATATTATCTGCCTTGTTCACTGTTGTATCCCTAGCACATAGTAGAGCATTCTGGAATAGGAGCTAATATACATTTGTGGAATGAATGAATGAATGAATAAACAAATGAATCCAAATAGCAACTCTACCACTTTTAAGCTGTGTGACTTTAGGCCAATTACTTATCCTTTCTGGCCCTCAGATTCTCCCACCTTATAGAGTCATAGGTTGAATGAAATAATATATGTAAAATATTAGCACAGTGCCTAATACATATAAGAAATAAGAAAAATTAGCTTTTGTGCCAAAAGAAAGTTTCCAGGCATTAACATAATTTCCCCCCCACAGTATTCCCTTTTACCTCTTGACCACTTTGTGAGGAGCTAGATCTTGAAGGAACCCATTGCCTCCAGAGGCAGAAAGGATAGAGAAGTTGATAGCTGGCTTCTGGGTTTTACACATCATTCGTAAGTTTGACCATGAATTTTAGAGACTACATGAGAATAAGAACAAAGCTCTCCCGTTCACCTGCCTTCCTTCCACTACTTTTCTAGCTACATAAAAATCCCTAGATTGGGAGTTGGAAGAAAATCCAAAGGAAGCTTAGATGTTGTGTGTACTTGAGAGAAGGGGCCGGCACAAAAGTAAGGTAAGGAAAAGACCCTAGAAGTTTGTGAAAACAGAGCAAGAGGCATCAGTAGGCCTCCTTTTACAGGGAGATAGGCTGGGGACAGTTTTCAAGCCCAGAGCAGAGTGGAAGCAACAGAAAGGAGGGCTGCCCTAGACCAGACCCACCTCCCCAGTGCCTTGCACAACTTCAAGTAGCCAGACTTGAGTCAGGAGACCTGCCAACTGGTGGAGACAACTGTCTGACTTGGATCAGATACTTTGCAACACTGCTTACTTTCAAGGATGGCAAGATTTGGAGGAAAAATTAAAAAGTAAGTGTAGTTACACGATTACGTTTCTTGCATAGTTGAGCTTATGGCAGTAGGACGAGGCTAAGGAGAGGAGGATGAAGAAGACCCTACAATGGATGTGTGTTATGGGCAAGACTACCCAGTGGAGAGAAAAAGATGAGGAGGCACAAGGAATGTCAGCTCTACCCCTCTTAGAATCTGCTTCCTCCTCACTCCGGTGACCCCTCACGTCTGGGAGCAAAAAATACCACCTCCAGCCCTGATACTGGCTAGCTGGGCAGTCTGGTCCCTTCTCACCTGCATTTCCTCATTTGTAAATTGGGCATTATAATAATTCCTAATTTGTTTATCCTATGATGAAGTGAGATATAAAAATTATTTATAAAACATTCATTGCTCTAAAGATGTTTGGAGTATTTGCTATTTCTCTTCTAAATAAAGACTTCTATATATACGAAAGACTGGTTTGCACATGGGACAAAAAAAAAAAAAAAACCCAAAAAAACAAACAAACAAACAAAAAACCTGAGTCACATTCTTGGACAAATGCTCGAGGAAGACATATGCAGTTTCAGGAATCTAAGCATAATCTTATTGTTCAATCAGGATCCTTTTTGCAAATGTATACGTGAGTGGGCAGATCTATGTAGACTATGTAATAAAGTATTTAGAGTATGATGGTCTTAGATCTTTCCAAAGAAAACAATGAGAAAGAAATATATTTCTGTTTTATGTGTCTGTCTCTAAAACGGATTTTTACCAGTACATAGTTTACACAGATATTAATGCTGGTGACCTTCTTTTTCTAGAAGTAGACCTAAGAAAAGCCACTCACTACTTAAGATCATTTTAGGTCAGTTTTGCACATTGAAAGGCAGCTTTGTTTGCCATCTCTACCATTTCTTTCTCTGAGTTTTCCTCAGAAGTAAGGCAAGAACCAAGCATCCCAGTCAGTAGACCCCGCAGAGTAAACACTGGGATCTCTCCTTCCCTTTTTTCTCACAGCCATGCTCTGTCACCAATGAGAGAAGCCATTCTTCACTGGCAGGCTGCTGGGAAATGTGAGACAGTTGCTGTCTTTGGTTTAGGAGGCCAGTTTTTCTTGGGCTTGAGGTTTGCACGTTGGGTGCTATGGCAACATTCCGGAAGAAAGATATCATCAGTATGCAAATCCTCATCACTATCATTATAAGGCAGTTAGATTTCAACACACTAAAGGGGCATTTTGTAATTATACCGAGCATAGTTATGTTTACTACATTTCCTTGTCTCAATTTTAAATTAAGCAGGCCCATTTTTAATGTGAAATCTGCTTGTGTTGAACAATTTAAGAATCGATGGTTCTCTTTACATTTAGGTGATATTAAAAAGGTGTGTGTGTGTGTGTGTGTGTGTGTGTTTCCTGTCTTTAGCAACTTGGGAACAGAAAAATACAACAATTTGTAAGCACGAAAGACACACACTTTCTATTTTTGTGTTGTTGTATAGTTTCTTCTTTCATCATGATGTCCCATGTGTTTTGGTTTTGCCTAAAGAATATTTTATAAATAGTGCCTTACTAATTACACAAATTCAAGTGAACTTTACAAAGCGCAAATGAGAGCAAGGACGACAGTTCAAACCGTTGTTACAAGAAAACTGGCTTTCTGCTTGGTCGGATCAACTGGAAACACAATTCTAAAGAATAGAATGTTACACCGACTTTCCTGAAGGTTCAACTCAATACTTTTCCAGCAAAAACTGGGGCTCCGTTTTCCATCTACAGAGAGCAGGGCTGTATAAAATCTCTGCATCCTGCCAATTATAAGAGTTGGTGGTTTCTGGTTGTGTTCTGTTTGGATAGGTGTGTAAACCATGCTCATGTTTATGAAGACATCGTGCATCAAGTAGTCTAACTCTCTCACCGTCCTCTGAACCAAACGATCTTATTCACCCCACGCATCAGGAAATTAACCAATCACATATATTAGACTTTTCTTCTAATTTTGTATTTATTATCATTTGATTCTTATATTACGGGTATACATTATATAAACGGGATACATTTTATCCCGTTTGCATTTATGGAGTCTTCACCTGCATGAATAGCCTAGCCGTGTCTACCTCACCTGTCTTTCCATATCTTACTATCAGGCAGGTAAGGCTATGTTGATCTGCTTTGCTCTTGGCCGAGATGTTGGACAGGAAAGAAGCAGCTCCATGGCAATGGCCTACCTGTGAGCATGCCTTCAGTCACCACACAGCTTCCATCAATCAGGATAGCATCACATGGCAATGAAGTTTTTCCTGGAAGAATAAGAGTATCCCCAGGAACCAAGAGATGGGATTCCAGCTTCTGCAAACCTACACAACAAAGTTCCCGTGACTGGCTGACCTTTTCCTGTTTTTACTTAAGAATGGGGGAAGGGGAAAAAAATAAAAAAGTTACAGAGAGGGAGGGAGGCAAACCACAAGAGACTCTTAAATACTGAGAACAAACTGAGGGTTGATGGGGGTTGCAGGGGAGGGGAAAGTGGGTGATGGGCATTGAGGAGGGCACTTGTTGGGATGAGCACTCGGATGAGCCCTGGGATGAGAACTGGGAGGAGGGCACTTGTTGGGATGAACCACCCAGCCAGTTTCTGCTACTCTGGGCTGCAGCTCCCTGCTCCTTACAGAGAGCCATGGCCACCCCAACCCAGGGTAAGTCAGAGCAAATACTGAGTCCAGTCAGCCATTTACAAGCATTCTTCGGGTCTGGATTCTGGATAACAGATTGAAGTGTTAGAATTCAAGGTCTGTTTGGGATCAGTAGTTGGGGAAATCAAGACGCCTCAAGAAAGCTTACCCAGTAACATTGCAGTGAGTGAAATATGGGAAGGCAGAGGGAGTTGGAAGCGACTCAGACCCTGGGTCAAAATGGTTCAATCAGGAGGAGGCATGCAAGGTACTCAGGGTACAAAATTCAGTGAGGTGCTCACCGTCTGGGTCCTGGAAAAGCAGGTCAGCGTTTGCCTGACCTTTCCTCCTTAAGTTTGTCATCTTAAAAGTCTTATTTGCCTTACTTTAGCCTCCGTCCTGGGTTTCATCAGAAAAGGTTTTCTCCTCAACTAATAATCAATAACAAATGGGACTGATTCCACTCTGAAATATCAGGATGCTGAAGATGGCAGAATATATCACGTACCTTTGTCCTTTACCATGACTGTAACCTGGACTTTGTTGTGATCCTCCACAAGGTTGTGCAGCTTCACTGATTGCTACCAATTCAAAGTCAACGTTTAAGTATCAGATAGTCCATAACCGGAAAACCACATGATCTCAATACTGTAAATACCAAGCCTGTCACACAGCAAAACCTCCTTGGGCAAAGGCTCAAGCTCTACTTTAGCATTTCTGCTTCCCTGCCCCAATCCCTACCGCAGCCAACCCCCGACTTATAGCAACAAATATGGTAATTAGTTTAGTGCTATTTCGATTCCAGGACACAGAATGCACAACCACTGTCCCCAAGGACCAACGCTAAGTCCCCGAGGTTGTACTTCTTAAGGGCGCACGATGACACAAGGGAAGAACAAGACCATGAACAGATTAGGTTCCCTCTAGGTACCTGTTTCCCTGTCTATAAAACAACAAAACTGAATTTGATCTTTCCATTGTAAAAGCCTGGGAATATTTGAGTTATGTTTTGATTTTACGTGGAATTTTATCCCCTCTTTTACAAACTGGTGGATTTTCCCATTGGGTCAGTCTGGAGACTGAAGCCACGATGCTCCAGAACCCTAGTGCTTCCCCTTAGGCATTATTCAGCTTAGTTAACTCCCTTTTCCTGGTCTGAAAGTGGAGATATTAACAGTAGCTCTTCTAGAGGGTTTTCAAAATTTAAGTAATGCTTCTCTTAGTTATCCCTTTGGATATTACTCATTTCGATGGTAAGAGCTCAGCAAGGGTTAATGATTAATAAGAAAGTTGCTGTTGGAAAAACAGCGTTGTTTTGTCTAATGCATCCCCTTGGAAGATTTGCTTAGGATGGAATTCACTGAGATACCACCCTGTGCTAAGTGGAGGAAATGGAAGCAGCCTGGAGAAGCGAAGGCAGCATCTACTGGGATAACTCAGGAGACAGGAAGGCAGAAGAGTGAGGGCAAATTGTCCACACAGTTCCATACACTGACTGTAGGCGACGCCATTGGCAGGGGCATCCCTGGAAGGCACTGCCTCCTTCTGTATGGACGTCACTTACTTGGATACTTTTAAGTAGAAGAGATCTGAATACCGTCAACAGTACTTTAAACATAGCTTAACCTAATTCAAGTATAAAACTTTCCCTTTTAGATGATAGGGTAAATTATTTTTATCTGCCCTCTTGATGATTTTTAAGGTAGCCAATGTCACTAGATAAACATTACCCACAATTTCACAATTTTCCTCTTGAGAGAAATTAATAAATTTGGTGTTTCTATTTATACAGAACAATTTCTTATTTACTCCATTTTTTTTTTTTTTTTTTAGGAAAGGCAACACTTCAATCATTTGGACCAAGAGAGTGGAAGAAATGGTACTGCTGTTTGTTAGGTACATAGTCATTGCCCTAACTTGACTTTCTGAGGCTTGCCTATTGGGGCATCCATTTTACTGATGGGTAATAGCGAGAAAGTCAGCGTGGTTCTGGGACAAGAACACTGGATTCATTCAGGACTCCTGAGTCGTGGGTCAAGTTTACCCACTAACCAGCCATGTACCTGTATGTAAGAAATTTCACTTTATGTTACTTGTTCTTTCTGTAAACAAATGACATTGAATTGAATCATTTTCAAGCTCCTTCAAAACTCAACATGTCTGATACGGATATGTTTTGCATATCAGAGATTTAGTCAAAGCCCCTAAGACTTCATAGAAGAAATAACCTGGGGTTTATAAATGGCTCACAGTATTATTATTATTAGACAGTTTAAAACAGTAAGCAACTACTACGTGCCAGGCACTGTTGTAAGCACTTGAAATGTATTGCTTGATTTTTTTTTTCTCCTCAAAATAATCCTATGATGATGTTATTGTCTCCAATGTACATATAGCAAAATAAAACGACCAAAAAGAAACAAAAAACAAAAAACAAAAACAAGCCAGGGTCTTGGAAATGTTAAAGTAACTTGTCTTCAATCATTTACTTACTAAGTATTAAGATTGACAGTAACCTGGGTTTATCTGACTCTAAAGCCTTTTCTGCTGATGAATATGTTCCCCTAAAGTGCTTGAAAATAGCTTTTTTCCTTTAAGAAGATAAATAACCTTCCTTTGTTATAAATTTCTTTAAGTTACTTTCTTGCTTAGCAAACTCTTCTAGTCACTGCCATGAGAATTTCACCCTAGCTTAAGAGGATGATAATCAACACATTTGGAAGTGGCGAAGTATAAGTTCAAAATGCTCTCTCAAAAATCATTATGGCATCAAGCTGGATTTATTCATCAGGTTTAGCATTCTGCGAAACCTGCCATGCTTCCATGCCTTCGTTCAAGCTATTACCTGGAATGCTCACCCAGGTTTTCTACCAGCAAACTCCTAATCCTTCACATAAAGTCTGGCTCAAACGTCATCTCCACTCCATAAGTCTCTAACATCTCAGAAAGAATTCATTGTTCTGCTCCCTGTGTTTCCGCCTGTATTAGTGTATGACCAATTCCATTACAGCCGTTTTCTTGTCAGGTCTCCTGTGTGAAGCAGGTGGTTCAAAGAGCCAAACACTCATCTATGTACCCCTGGAGTCTGTCACATAGTAGGCCCTCAGCAAATATTTACTTAATAGAACTGAATTATTTCACGTCTCCCAACAACACTGGAGAAGGATAATATAAGCCTCCTCTCTGAGCTAATGTACCCAGAAACTCTACAAACACAAGTTTCTATGACAACCAACCAGCTAGGAGAAAGCAGGTGCTATGATGCTTGCCGTGATTTGGAAGCTCGCTGCCTGATTTTCATTAGGCTCCCTCTGGTTTCTCCAGTCCCGGTTTAGTGGGACCAGGATCAGTTTCCAAGACTAATTTGCATATTGTTATTATTCCGGCATCTGTTGCTGTGTGTCCTTGTGTTTGCTGTGGCTGGATTTCCTCCAGAGATGAGTAATGAGGGCACTATCTCAGGTGTCTTTTGAGCCCAGCTCAGTGATGGCGAAAGGCAAGGCACCATGGGTCAGATACTCTCAGTGCTATGTCTAGCGGCCGCCTGTGGAGCCAGCAATAGAGTATGCAACATGGCTCAGTGTAAATACAGTTGAGTGCCAGCTCAATTTACACTCATACCTGCACCAAACTTGTTAGAAAGGGGCTGCCGAGGGTGTTTCTTGGCGTAGGCAAGGTGCCTCTCTCTTTGCTGCATGATTTGGGGCCACAGTAGATGCAGAAAGATAGTTTATTCCACTCCTGCAAACACCTCCCCTCTTGCAATTTTCAAAAGCTGTTATTTCTTTAGCATGATTTATAAATGACGGTAGATGCTCCTTCCATTTCCAGCAGCCCCTTTCCCAAATATTTTCATAATAAAATTATCAATCGTTTACTGCTGCAAGGAAACTCATAGGTCTCTTTGAGATTTTGCTCCGTGGGACAGTGTGAAGTACTTGATGTAGAATCAGGAAACCCGGGGCTGGGATCTATAGCCACTATTACTGAGCAAGTCACTTCACCTCCCTGATTGTCCCCATCCCTCCGTCTCAGGTGGTGGGAGGACACCACAACCACATGCGTATCATTTTAGGGGCTCCCATGCCCCACACAAGCACATCTGTCACAGACGGGGGGAGCCCGTTACAAATTGTGCTAAAGAAATATTGATTGGTGAGCATTTGTGATTTAAACTGCAAAAATAGTTTCAGGAAACTGGCCCATTTTGTATAATGTTACAAGATCCCTTAGAGTTTGGGTCTGATAAGCTTTTGTTAACAAATATTAACTGCAAGGCACCTGGGTGGCTCAGTTAACAGTCCGACTCTTGGTTTCGGCTCAGGTTATGATGTCACGGTTTTGTGGGTTCAAGTGCCCCATCAAGCTCTGTGCTGACAGCTTAGACTCTGCTTGGGATTCTCTGTATTTCTCTCTCTCTGTCCCTCCCCCCTCACACTGTCTCTCTCTCAAAATAAATCAATAAAACTTAAAAAAAAAAACCCAAATATTAACTGCTAATGGAATTAATGTCTCCTTGTTAAAGCTTTTGCAGTTCTGCCATCAAGTGAAGTTCCCAGGCCAGTTACTATTTTAAACAAAGACATGTAGGGATTTTAAGATGTAGAACCTGAATATTTAAGATTCATTAAAGATTTTAAAATAAATATTGAGAAAATTACAAATAGAACAGAGCATGCCTACTTTTAGAAGAGAACTTGAGAAGCAAAACAAGAAACGCAGAAACCCAGAAAAAGAGAAACATATTTGACTGCACACATTTTAAAATATCTGACAAAAGTCAAGTCAGAGGAAAAATGATAGACTAAGAAATAAAACGTTTCCACGTGGATGATGGATATAAAGAGACAATAAATAGAAAACAAAAATGCATATATCTATTGGAAGAAAGTGTATCTAATCTCACTAATAATTAGTGGAATATAAATTAAAACATCATTGGGACACAATTTTTTAAAAACACATTAGACTGAAAAAAATTTAAACATCAATATATAACACTGGTGAGGATCTGGAGAAATGGATACTCTCATATGTTGCCGTTATTTTATTTAAGAAAATAATAACTATCGCAGGATCTATTAACATCCAAAATATACATATCTTTTGATTCAGCAACCTGGCTTTTGATTATTTTACTAAAAACAAATGCAAACACTCATATGTAAGGACACATCTATATTGTAGTTGTGTGTAATTCAGCATATCTGTGGTGGCAAAAATTGGAAAGGAAGCCCCTTATTTTCTAGAAATAAATGAATGGCTGAACAAATTATGATATACCATGGAATTTCACACCGTTATTTTTAAACGTGATCTAGAATTATTTATTTACGTGGTAGATGGCCGTTATATTTATTGTAAAGTGACAAATGCAAGTTCCAGATTAATGTACAAAGTATGTTCCTGTTTTATTAAAACAAATTAATAAATACATAAGTAAATCTCCACATAAACTTGTATTTCTCTGCATCTTATAGAGGAGAAAAAATGAAATAGACATTTAGCTAATGATGACATAAATAAATAAATGTATTGGGGATCTTAGTGCTTGAATTTGTCTTTTGGTGGATTCCTCTGGAACAACAGCTCTTAAGCTTTCAGAATGCATGACAAGCACCTGTTATGAAACTGTGAAAAAGCACAGATTCCTCTTGTTACCTTGGATATTTTGACTTAATGGGTCAGAAGCTTAGGAATCTTGACTAATTCTCTCACTGAAACATTGCCCTCTAGCGTATTGAATCAAACCTGTTTTCTCTGTAACCCTTCCCAACTCTCACACAGGAATCTCTATATTTCTTTTCCGTTTCCTTAAAGACAGTTATGCCTACGTTCCAAATGAAAAAAAAAATAGTGTAAAGGAACTTGAGGAGAGACTGAAATTTGTCATAAACATGTAGATGGGAAGTATATATTTAAGTCAGGGGAAATATGTGGAAACATTGTAAGGGGTGTAACACATCAAGTGGTAGCACCACATTTACTTGGGACCCATTGATTACAGGCAACAGAAATTGGTTAAACTGGTTTAAGCAGATGAGAAATTGTGAAGATGCAGGGACATCTCACTAACCGAAGGTGGGAAGTGAAGCCAGAGCTCCCAAGGGCTCCAAACAGGAGCAGGAAATGCTATGAAGAGCAGGTTATTCGTTTGCTCTCTGTCTCTCTGCCCTCTCCCTTTCTGCTGGGCTCCGTATGGCTCACCTCTGTGTCTCACTGTGTATTTGGTTCGTTCTTTGTGCAAGTTTTTTTCTCTGCTTGTCCACACACAAGGATCAAGGGTTGCCACCCTGGTCCTAGCATCACTTTTCACATCACATTCCTGACAGAGCATGACAGACAGCTTCAAGTCCTTAGGCTTGGATCCCAGGCTAAAAGATATATGGGCATGATTCCTGCTGATGGACTGGCTTCCGCTGGGTCAGATACCCCCTGTTCCAACTATGTGTGCCAGTGGAAAGAGAGAGCCACCTAGAGCAAACTAGTTGCAGGCTGCCAGAGTTCTAAGAGGAGGGGGGTTTGCAGTGCTTGCCCCAAAACATGTGTACTTACTTTCATGCTTGTCAGGGAATAGGAGGCTGGAGAGAGTAACCCAAGTTCATGAGTACAGGCTCCATTAAAGTCCACTGTACTTCATGTCTTTGGGTCCTATGAGCTACTGGTACATATTTATAATACATATCCCTTTGATGATTAGGGTAATTTAGACAGGTTCCTATTCTTCATACACATCCTGACTTGAGTAGTTTAGGACTAAAGTCCAACTGAACACTATTAGGGTCCAATAGGAATTAACTCCAGTTTGCAGCACATGCTCTCAGATTTCCAGTGGCCAGAAAATTTCTTACTAGCGTTCTAAAGTTTTCAAGGGCTTTTTTTCATTCCTTGTCAGTGGCCCTGGCAAAATGATAGAATCCTAAAATGGTGAGACCTAAAAAAGTAGGGTATAACCTCCACCATGTATATAGCTGAGGAAAGTGAGCCCAAGGAAAACAGAGTCCTCGGGCTCATATGAGTGAACCAGCGGTTGTTACCAGCCCTGTCCCGCTGGTCCCATGCTGCCTCCTGTTCTCTTTAATCTCTGTACCCCCTCCCCCTCCCATCTGTCCCTTGCCAACTTTCCCTAACTTTTAATAATAAAAACAGCAACAGCAATATCAATGATAACAAGAACTAACATTTTACTAAGTGCCTACTAGGTACCAGAAATATAAGTATTCAAAGTGATTGTTTCATTTAATTCGCTCAACTCTAACACCAACACACACTCACGTGCCCACACACATACACACCTTCTACAGATGAGGAAACTGATTATAACAGCACCAAGTAACACAAACAGGAGAGGTAAGGGGGAGGTTTTCAATCTGACTAGATAAGATCTCCCTCCCAAAAGGCCTCAGAGAGTTCTGTGTTTTTCCTGAGAACATTTGGATGGTTCATGACGCTATATCCGAGTGACTGTGCGTAGATGTAGCCCCATTGGAAGGAACGACATGCGAGAAGGGTTGTATTCACTGACGTGTGACTTAAGCCAGAAAGTGTATGAATGGCTTGCACGTATCAAATCAGATATTCTATTAAGGAAAGATTTCTCAAAACCCAGAAACTAGAAGTTTTATCTGCGGGCTTCACATTACATACCTTTATCAAACGACTAAGGTAAAAGCTTAGGACACTCTACTTTTCTATTGAGACTCAGCAGAATAGTCAGATCTTTATTGTCTTGGTGTCTATGGTCATGCTTTTGCTCAAAGGCCCAGAGTTCACCAGAAAGACAGTTACTCCCCCCCCCCCCCCAGGCCTTGGCAACCAGGCAAGTTGCTGGTCACTCTTAACATCTTTGTGATATAAATTAGTTTGTGAAAAAACACACCTAGGTACTCACTGTTTAAAAAGGCAGAAAACCAGAAACAAAACAAAGTCCTAGTAGCCTGCTCTCCAGCTCAAAGTATCTCCATTCATCTAACTTTTCATTTTTAGATCTTGTTTCCTAACTCTTTACATATCTATTGTCTTTCTTTCATTTCTCATCAAAGACTTCATAACTCAAAATTTGTAGGATCTAAAACCAGATAACGAGCCGATATTAAATTTAATATTGTTGAGCCACTGAAATGGAATAGGAATGAAAGCTCCCTTTCAGTTAGGCTTATGTAAAGGCCCCACGTCTGCCTTTCTGACTTGTGCCCAGAGCTCACTGTGTGGACATCGAGAACTCATCTCCCTTCTCAACACTTGTGTTTGACTTTCATTCCCAGCTGTGACACTACTTTGGAAAGTGCCTTATGCTAAGGAAATATCACACATGTGGCAGAGTTTCATTTTATGAGGAGCCAGAAGCTCTGACTCTGTCACAAAACCACACTCTGATTTGGAACAAGCTCCCTGGATCTTAGTTTTTTTCCCTGGAGGTGAAGGATGAAACTTGAGACTAGGCGGTTTCAACAGTGCAGTAGAGTTGACAGGCTGACACAGTGTACCGTAACAATGCCCAGCCCCCAGCCCCATCTCTACAAAGCTAATTCCATAGTCAAGTTTTCAAAAACATACAAAAAATACAGTGAGACATCCTTTTTGGGGTTGCCTCCTGATTTTCAGGCTGATGATTCTTAAGCAAAGTAGCCAAACATTTTCTAGAAAGATACTGTGGGGAGCTGAGACTTGCAGGGACTGTGGAGTTATAAGTAATATTCAGCAAAATTCTATTTCAGAATGCACTGCTATCTCATTTAGAAGACTGATTATTTTGGGGCACCTGGATGGCTCAGTCAGCTGCGTCTGAATCTTGATTTCAACTCAGGTCATGATCTAGCATTTCATGAGATCAAGACCCATGTTGCCTTATTGGAATTCTCTCTCTCCCCCTCTCTCTTCCCCTTCCCTGCTCATGCTCACTTGCTCTCTCTCAAAATAAATAAACTTAAAAAAAAGACTTTTTAAAAAGGAAGACTTTAAATAGCTATAAGATGGGGCGCCTGGGTGGCTCAGTTGGTTAAGATCTGACTTCAGCTCAGGTCATGATCTCACAGTCTGTGAGTTCAAGCCCCATGTCGGACTCTGTGCTGACAGCTCGGAGCCTGGAGTCTGCTTCAGATTCTGTGTCTCCCTCTCTTTCTGACCTTTCCCTGTTCATGCTCTGTCTCTGTCTCAAAAATAAGTTAAAACATTTAAAAAAATGTAAATAGCTATAAGATGAACAATGATGGAAACGTATGTTGTCATCATTAATCCATCAAAGCATTCTTTCCCACCATACTCAGATACAGCCTCGGAGTCCTTCTGAACACTGTATGCGGGTCAGCCTTCAGTCGATAAATCCGGGTTTGCAAAGACATTTACATCTACCTGCTATTTCTGAAGATCTCCTCCTGAGTTCTCACATTTAGTAAGCCCTTGTTTTTTGCTTTATGACTTAAGTTTCACAAAGCTACTCCTTGCTGTGAGTTGAAAACCCATAGGCTTTGCTTCTTGTGCACCATAAGCTAAATAGAACCCAACTGTGATTTTTTTTTATTTTTTTTAACGTTTATTTATTTTTGAGACAGAGAGAGACAGAGCATGAACAGGGGAAGGTCACAGAGAGAGGGAGACACAGAATCTGAAACGGGCTCCAGGCTCTGAGCTGTCAGCACAGAGCCCGACGCGGGGCTCGAACCCACGGACCGTGAGATCATGACCTGAGCCCAAGTCGGACGCTTAACCGACCGAGCCACCCAGGCGCCCCCCAGCTGTGATTTTAGCTCTTACCTGTCGCAAATCATACACACTTAAGACAATGGAGATAATAGACAAGATGATGATGGCCACAGAGTATTCTATGTAACCTTGAGACAGCCACAAAGTTAGGGTAAAGGCTTGGAACACGTAGAATGGATTTAAAACCTGCAAGTACAAAAACAGCATGTGAGTCACTTGCATGGATCACATCATTTCAAAGACATTGAAGAAGAAACAAAGAAATGGAGAAAACTTCCATGCTTATGGATTAGAAGAGCAAATATTGTTAAAATGTCTAAACTCCCCAAAGCAATCTGTACATCCAATGCAATCCCTATCAACATACCACCGGCATTTTGTCACAAAGCAAGAACAAACAATTCTAAAATTTGTGTGGAACCACAAAAACCCCGAGTACCAAAAAGTCATGTTGAAAAAGAAAAGTAAAACAATTCCAGACTTCAAGCTATGTTACAAAGCTGTAATCATCAAGACAGTATGGTACTGGCACAAAAACTGACACATAGATCAATGGATCAGAATAGAGAACCCAGAAATGGACCCACAACTATAGGGTCAGCTAATCTTCAACAAATCAGGAAAGACTATCCAATGGAAAGAAGACAAGCTCTCCAACAAATGGTGTTGGGAAAATTGGATGGCAATAAGCAAAAGAATGAAACTTGACCACTTTCTTACACCATACACAAAAATAAATTCAAAATGGATGAAAGGCCTAACTGTGAGACAGGAAACCATCAAAATTCTAGAGGAGAACATAGGCAGCAACTTCTTTGACCTTGGCCGCAGCAACTTCTTACCAGATACATCTCCAGAGGCAAGGGACATGAAAGCAAAAAAGAACTATTGGCACTTCATCAAGAAAAAAAGCTTCTGTACACCAAGGGAAATAATCAACAAAACTAAAAGGCAACCTACAGACTGGGAGAAGATATTTGCAAATGACATATAACACAAAGGGCTAGTATCCAAAGTCTCTAAATAACTTATCAAACTCAACCTCCCAAAAATAATCCAGTGAAGAAATGGGCAGAAGACATGAACAGACATTTCTCCAAAGAAGGCATTCAAATGGCTAACAGACACATGAAAAAAATGCTCAACATCACTCATCATCAGAGAAATACAAATCAAAACCACTGCCAGATACCAGATACCACCTCACACCTGTCAGAATGGCTAAAATTAACAACTCAGGAAACAATGGATGCTAGCAAGGATACAGAGAAGGGGGAACCCTCTTACACTGTTGATGGGAATGCAAACTGGTACACTCTATAAAACAGCATAGAAGCTCCTCAAAAAGTTAAAAATAGAACTATCCTATGATCCAGCAATTGTACTACCAGGTATTCATTCAAAGGATACAAAAAAATACTGATTTGAAGGGGCACATGCACCCCAGTATTTACAGCAGCACTATTAACAATAGCCAAATTATATCAATAACCCAAATGTCCATTGACTGATGAATGGATAAAGAACATGGGAGGTGTATGTATATAATGGAACATTACTCAGCCACCAAAAAAGAATGAAATCTTGTCATTTGCAACAACGTGGATGGAACTAGAGTGTATTATACTAAGCAAATAAGTATATGCTTAGAAAGACAAATACCATATGATTTTACTCATATGTGGAATTTAAGAAAGAAAACAGATGAACACAGGGGAAGGGAAGGAAAAATAAAATAAAAACAGAGAGGGAGGCAAACCATGAGAGACTTAACTATAGAGAACAAATGGAGGGTTGCTGAAGGGAGGTATATGGGGGGTTGGATCGAATGGGTGAAGGGCATCAAGGAGGGCATTTGTGACGAGCGCTGGGTGTTGTATGTAAATGATAAATCCCTACATTCTGCTGAAACCAATAATGCAGGACATGTTAACTAACTTGAACTTAAATAAAATCTTGGAAGAGAAAACAGATGATGTCATTTTATTTATTTTTTTAATCATTTTTTACAACACACAATGATCTCTAATATTGATGAATTCGCTTAGAACTCAGTTTCAGTGGAGTCAGTGTCAAGCACATAGCATGTGCTATGGTGGAAGCAAAATTATTTTAAGCACTCAGAGCCTGTCAAAAATTGATTATTCTTATTTATTTTGAATTTTGAAAAATGTTTTATCAATATCAAAATCTAACGATTTACCTTTCTAAACATTATTTACCTACAATGGAGAATTTAGTCTCTTAAAACACACTTCATCTCTGACCGTTTTTATTGCAGTTTCTTCTTCCCATGCTCACATGCTGCAGATTTAGTCAGGTTGTGTGATGAAAATAGAAGACTGCATTTTTATCCAGATTGTTGAAAAATAACGTATTCGTCACATCACAGGTTTTTAGCAAGATGCTCTGAGCATCAGGCACGTCAGCATGGGCCCCTCCCTTGAACGGGATGGGGGGGGGTGGGAGTCATCTTACCCAAAACTGCAGTGAAATTCATGGGAAGAATGTATCATGAGCCCAAAGCTGGCCATCCATGCACATACATTTTGATCTCTTTATTATACCTTTCACTTTTTTTATTCCCTCAATTGTCCCCATTTTGGTCCTGCTGGCCCCACTGTTAATAATGATAGCAGAGAGGGCAAACCTGAGGAGGTAGATGTAGTCATCTGATGTACAGACATAGTGTGAATGAAAAAAACCCATCTGACCAAAACAAGGATTATTTTCTTGGTGAAGTGCTCTTTACGATGATTGTAAATTAGACGAAATATTACCTAAAACTGGTGCCACTCTGTTACCTCTACTTTCTATAATTCTCTAATATATTAAACTTCTACTTTAGCCCTCACAATGAACTGACATCCAGTTAGTAAGTTAATAGGCTGCATTTTAAGGTTTCTTAAACACTTGGATATATTTTGTGTATTAACAAAGCTTTTGTTCTTTAATGTTTCTTATTATTTCCATTGCAACATGCTTTTCTTACAAATTATAGCTCTTCTCTTTGCTTGGCATAAAATGCTCTAATTGTAGATGATACACTAATGATAATACGATTTTGAGTTTATATAAACTCAGTAGAAAATGTGGTTAAATACTTCTTGTATAAGAAACAACACCATTATAATTAATTTAACTCCCTTATTCAATATTCTTTTGAAACCAAAATACAAAGTAGTATTACTTGCTTTTTTTCCTACTGAAGTGTACTAAGTTAGTAAGTAGATGGAGAAAATACTACCACTCCTTTCAAAATAACCAAATTGACACCTGGGAGAATCTTTGACCACCTGAAAATGTATTTGAACAGGAAGTTTAAACAGCAGCTGGCTTTTTGATAGTGGAGGAAACTGCATATGTGGGGGACATGGGGTATGTGGGAAATCTCAGTACCTGCCAATCAATTTTTCTGCGAACTGAAGACTGCTCTAAATAAAAGTCTATTTTTTTTTATTTTTTTATTATTTTTTTTAAAAAAAAATTTTTTTTTCCAACGTTTATTTATTTTTGGGACAGAGAGAGACAGAGCATGAACAGGGGAGGGGCAGAGAGAGAGGGAGACACAGAATCGGAAATAGGCTCCAGGCTCTGAGCCATCAGCCCAGAGCCTGACGCGGGGCTCGAACTCACGGACTGCGAGATCGTGACCTGGCTGAAGTCGGACGCTTAACCGACTGCGCCACCCAGGCGCCCCAATAAAAGTCTATTTTTTAACATGTGACCATGCTAAACAAAGTGACCACTGTTGTGGATTAGAAATAGACTAGAAATGTGCAGTATGGAGTGGAGGTTAGCACAATCAGCTCACTGGGCTCCACCTAAGGACTGGAGAGTGGTGGGCTAGGGGCTCATGCTACAGGGAATATGATTGACAGTGTGCCACAGCGGCAGGGGACAAAACCAGCCTTGCTCTCTGACCCAGGAACAGAGGCCAAGGAATGTCACAACCAGCAGCTGTTCACTGGCAGAGGGCAAAATGGAAAAGAACAAAGTTCATGGTGCCACTGTGAACTTGGCCAAACCCCAGCTGGCTAAAGGCCTGAATCTGCTTGATCCTGGGGAGTAAAGCCCCACCTTACAGGAGTTGGTTCTGAACTGAGGGCCATGGGGACTACCAAGAGGCAAACTCAGAGCCATCCTACAGGGACAGTGGACACAGAGAAAAAGAGAGAAATGTAGACAAAGGAAGTACCACTTAAGGGCAGCTCACCAGAGCTGCCTCCATCAATACCAGAGCTTCCATCACCATCACTAATAATAATAACTTCAATATTTGCAAATGACATATCAGATAAAGGGTTAGTATCCAAAATATGCAAAGAACTTATCAAACTCAACACCCAAAAAACAAATAATCCAGTGAAGAAATGGGCAAAAGACATGAATAGACACTTCTCCAAAGAAGACATCCAGATGGCCAACCGACACATGAAAAAATGCTCCACATCACTCATCATCAGGGAAATACAAATCAAAACCACAATGAGATACCACCTTACACCTGTCAGAATGGCTAACATTAACAACTCAGGCAACAGATGTTGGCAAGGAGAAAAAGGATCTCTTTTGTGTTATTGGGGGGAATGCAAGCTGGTGCAGCCACTCTGGAAAACAGTATAGAGGTTCCCCCCAAAAATAAAAATAGAACTACTCTATGATGCAGCAATTGCACTATTAGGTATTTATCCAAAGGATACAGGTGTGCTGTTTATCCAAGGGATACAGGTGTGCTGTTTCGAAGGGACACATGCACCCCCATGTTGATAGCACTATCAACAATAGACAAAGTACGGAAAGAGCCAATGCCCATTAATGGATGGATAAAGAAGATGTGGTATATATATACAATGGAGTATTACTCAGCAATCAAAAAGAATGGAATCTTGCCATTTGCATCCACGTGGATGGAATTATGCTAAATGAAATTAGAGAAAGACAAAAATCATATGACTTCACTCATTTGAGGACTTTAAGAGAAAAAACAGATGCACATAAAGGAAGGGAAACAAAAATAATATAAAAACAAGAAGGGGGACAAAACAAATAGAGGGACTCATAAATATGGAGAACAAACTGAGAGTTGCTGGAGGGGTTGTGGGAAGGGGGTGGGCTAAATGGGTAAGGTGCATTAAGGAATCTACTGAAATCATTGCTTCACCGTATACTAATTTGGATATAAATTTAGAAAAATAAAAAATAAAGTTAAATCAAAAAAAGGAAAAAAATAACTTCAAAGCACACAAAGAAATTATTCTAAAAAATAAATAAATCCACTAACAAAGAAAGAAGTCATTCCCAAGAAATTTGACATAATAAAGCAACCAGAGAAAGACTAAACTAATATGTTTAAAATCATCAAAAAGAGATTAGGGGCAGGAGATGCTCCGGAAGATGGCATCGTAGGAGGACACTGGGCTCACTGTGTCCTGCTGATCACTTAGATACCACCCAAACCTGCCTAAATAACCCAGAAAACCACCAGAAGACTAGCAGAATAGATTCTCCTGAGCCAAGCGTAGATGAGAGGCTCATGGAAGAGGGTAGGAAGGATGGAGAGGCGGTGCGCACTACACGGACTGGCGGGAGGAGCCGGGCAGAGTGGCGGCCCGCCGGCAAAACAGAGCTCCTGAGTCTGGCTTGCAAAAGCGGAGGGGCGGGATGGAAACAAAGGCGCTCACCAGCACCATATTCCTCGCCCATCCCCCAGCCAAAATCCCAAAAGGAATCATTTCCTGACAGGGAACTTGCCTTCACTGCGCAAACAACACTGTACTTCTGTGGATCCATCCCCTCCGGCAGAGGGTCTGACTCCCTCCCGGTGCTGCAGGGCCCCTCCCGAAGCAGATCATCGAAGGTAAAGCGAGCTGAGCCTACCCCTGCCACTCCTGTGCACCTTGCTGATCCACCCCAGCTAATACGCCAGATCCCCAGCACCACAAGCCTGGCAGTGTGCAAGTAGCCCAGACGGGCCACCCCACCCCATGGTGAATCCCCCCTTGGTGAGGGGAAGAGAAGGTACACACCAGTCTGACTGTGGCCCCAGCGGTGGGCTGGGAGCAGACATCAGGTCTGACTGCAGCCCGACCCACCAGTGCAAGTTATTCAAGACAGCACAGGGGAAGTGTCCTGCAGTTCCCCCACCACTGCAGAGACTATCCAAAACGACGAAACGGAAGAATTCCCTTCAAAAGAAACTCCGGGAAATAGCGACAGCTAACAAACTGATCAAAAACGATTTAAACAATATAACAGAAAGTGAATTTAGAGTAATAGTCATAAAATTAATCGCTGGGCTTGAAAACAGTATAGAGGACAGCAGAGAATCTCTTGCTACAGAGATCAAGGGACTAAGGAACAGCCAGGAGGAGCTAAAAAATGGTATTAATGAGCTGCAAAATAAAATAGAGGTGACCACAGCTCGGACTGAAGAGACAGAGGAGAGAATTGGGGAACTAGAAGATAAAATTATGGTAAAAGAAGAAGCTGAGAAAAAGAGAGATAAAAAAATCCAGGAGTATGAGGGGGAAATTAGAGAACTAAATGATGCACTGAAGAAAAATCATCTACATATAATTGGTATCCCAGAGGAGGAAGAGAGAGGGAAAGGTGCTGAAGGTGTACTTGAAGGAATCATAGCTGAGAATTTCCCTGATCTTGGGAAGGAAAAAGGCATTGAAATCCAAGACGCACAGAGAACTCCCTTCAGATGTAACTTGAGTCGATCTTCTGCATGACATATCATAGTGAAACTGGCAAAATACAAGGATAAAGAGAAAATTCTGAAAGCAGCTAGGGATAAACGTGCTCTAACATATAAAGGAGACTGATAAGACTCGTGACGGATCTCTCTACTGAAACTTGGCAGGCCAGAAAGGAATGGCAGGAAATCTTCAATGTGATGAACAGAAAAAATATGCAGCCGAGAATCCTTTATCCAGCAAGTCTGTCATTTAGAATAGAAGTAGAGATAAAGGTCTTTCCAAACAAACAAAAACTGAGGGAATTCAACACCGCTGAACCAGCTCTACAAGAGATCCTAAGGGGGATCCTGTGAGACAATGTCCAGAGGCATCGCTACAAGCATGAAACCTACAGACATTGCAATGACTCTAAACCCATATCTTTCTATAATAACACTGAATGTAAATGGACTAAATGCACCAACCAAAAGACATAGGGTATTAGAATGGATAAAAAAAAAACAAGACCCATATATTTGCTGTCTACAAGAGACTCATTTTAGACCTGAGGACACCTTCAGATTGAAAGTGAGGGGATGGAGAACTATCATGCTACTGGAAGTCAGAAGAAAGCTGGAGTAGCCATAATTATATCAAACTAGACTTTAAATTAAAGGTTGTAACAAGAGATCAAGAAGGACATTATATAATAATTACAGGGTCTATCCATCAGGAAGAACTAACAATTATAAATGTCTACGTGCTGAATATGGGAGCCCCCAAATATATAAAACAATTACTCACAAACATAAGCAACCTTATTGATAAGAATGTGGTCATTGCAGGGGACTTTAACACCCCACTTACAACAATGGATAGATCATCTACACACATGGTCAATAAAGAAACAAGGGCCATGAATGATACATTGGATCAGATGGACTTGACAGATATATTTAAAACTCTGCATCCCAAAGCAACAGAATATACTTTCTTCTCGAGTGCACATGGAACATTCTCCAGCATAGATCACATACTGGGTCACAAAACAGCCCTTCATAAGTATAAAGGAATTGAGATCATACCATACATATTTTCGGACCACAATGCTATAAAGCTTGAAATCAACCACAGAAAAAGTCTGGAAAACCTCCAAAAGCATGGAGGTTAAAGAACACCTTACTAAAGAATGAATGGGTCAACCAGTCAATTAGAGAAGAAATTAAAAAAAATTATGGAAACAAACGAAAATGAAAATACAACAGTCCAAATGCTTTGGAATGCAGCAAAGGCAGTCCTGAGAGGAAAATACATTGCAATCCAGGCCTACCTCCAGAAACAAGAAAAATCCCAAATACAAAATCTAACACACTTAAAGGAAATAGAAGCAGGACAGCAAAGACACACTAAACCCAGCAAAAGAAGAGAAATAATAAAGATCAGAGCAGAAATAAACAATACAGAATCTAAAAAAACTGTAGAGCAGATCAACGAAACCAAGAGTTGGTTTTTTGAAAAAATAAAATTGATAAACCTCTAGCCAGGCTTCTCAAAAAGAAAAGGGAGATGACCCAAGTAGATAAAATCATGAATGAAGATGGAATGATTACAACCAATCGCTCAGAAACACAAGGAATTATCAAAGAATACTATGAAAAATTATATGCCAACAAACTGGACAACCTGGAAGAAATGGACAAATTCCTAAACACCCACACACTTTCAAATCTCAATCAGGAGGAAATAGAAAGCTTGAACAGACCCATAACCAGCGAAGAAATTTAATCAGTTAATAATCTCCAAACAAATAGGAGTCCAGGACCAGATGGCTTCCCAAGGGAGTTCTACCAGACGTTTAAAGCAGAGATAATACCTATACTTCTCAAGCTATTCCAAGAAATAGAAAGGGAAGGAAAACTTCCGGACTCATTCTATGAAGCCAGTATTTGATTCCTAAACCAGACAGAGACCCGGAAAAAAAAGAGAACTACAGGCCAATATCCCTAATGAATATGGATGCAAAAATTCTCAATAAGATACTAGGAAATCCAATTCAACAGCATATAAAAAGAATTATTCACCATGATCAAGTGGGATTCATTCCTGGGCTGCAGGGCTGGTTCAACATTCACAAATCAATCAACGTGATACATCACATTAATAAAAGAAAAGATAAGAACCATACGATCCTGTCAATTGATGCAGAAAAAGCATTTGACAAAATTCAGCATCCTTTCTTTTTTTTATAAATTTTTTTTAACGTTTATTTATTTTTGAGAGAGACAAAGCATGAACGGGGGAGGGTCAGAGAGAGGGAGACACAGAATCTGAGACAGGCTCCAGGCTCTGAGCTGTCAGCACAGAGCCCGACGCGAGGCTTGAACTCACGGACCGCGAGATCATGACCTGAGCCGAAGTCAGTCGCTTAACTGACGGAGCCACCCAGGTGCCCCTCAGCAGGCTTTCTTAAAAATCCTCGAGAAAGTCGGGATAGAAGGATTATACTAAACATCATAAAAGCCATTTATGAAGAGCCCACATCTAACATCATCCTCAATGGGGAAAAACTGAGAGCTTTTTCCCTGAGATGAGGAACACGACAGGGATGTCCACTCTCACCGCTGTTGTTTTAACATAGTGTTGGAAGTGCTAGCATCAGCAATCAGACAACAAAAGGAAATCAAAGGCATCAGAACTGGCAAAGATGAAGTTAAGCTTTCACTTTTTGCAAAGGACATGATATTATACATGGAAAATCCGATAGACTCCACCAAAAGTCTGCTAGAACTGATACATGAATTCAGCAAAGTCGCAGGATAGAAAATGTACAGAAATCAGTTGCATTCTTATACACGAATAATGAAGCAACAGAAAGACAAAGAAACTGATCCCATTCACAATTGCACCAAGAAGCATAAAATACCTAGGAATAAATCTAACCAAAGATGTAAAAGATATGTATGCTGAAAACTACAGAAAGCTTATGAAGGAAATTGAAGATATAAAGAAATGGAAAAACATTCCATGCTCCTGGGTTGGAAGAATAAATATTGTCAAAATGTCAATACTACCCAAAGCTATCTACCCATTCAATGCAATCCCAATCAAAATTGCACCAGCATTCTTCTCGAAACTAGAACAAGCAATCTTAAAACTCATATGGAGCCACAAAAGTCCCCGAATAGCCAAAGTAATTTTGAAGAAGACCAAAGCAGGAGGCATCACAATCCCAGACTTTAGCCTCTACTACAAAGCTGTCATCATCAAGACAGCATAGTATTGGCACAAAACAGACACATAGACCAGTGGAAGAGAATAGAAACCCCAGAACTAGACCCACAAACGTATGGCCAACTCATCTTTGACAAAGCGGGAAAGAACATCCAATGGAAAAAAGACAGTCTCTTTAACAAATGGTGCTGGGAGAACTGGACAGCAACATGCAGAAGGTTGAAACTAGACCACTTTCTCACACCATTCACAAAAATAAACTCAAAATGGATAAAGGACTTGAATGTGAGGCAGGAAACCATCAAAACCCCAGAGGAGAAAGCAGGAAAAGCCCCCTCTGACCTCAGCCATAGCAATTTCTTACTTGACACATCCCCAAAGGCAAGGGAATTAAAAGCAAAAATGAACTACTGGGACCTTATGAAGATAAAAAGCTTCTGCACAGCAAAGGAACAATCAACAAAACTAAAAGGCAACCAGCAGAATGGGAAAAGATATTTGCAAATGAAATATGGGACCAAGGGCTAGTATCCAAAATCTGTAAAGAGCTCACCGAACTCCACACCCCCCCAAAAAAATTTCCCAGTGAAGAAATGGACAGAAAACATGAATGGACACTTCTCTGAAGAAGACATCCGGATGGCCAACAGGCACATGAAAAGATGCTCAATGTCGTTCCTCATCAAGGAAATACAAATCAAAACCACACTCAGATATCACCTCACGCCAGAGTGGCCAAAATGAACAAATCAGGAAACTATAGATGCTGGAGAGGATGTGGAGAAACGGGAACCCTCTTGCACTGTTGGTGGGAATGCAAACGGGTGCAGCCACTCTGGAGAACAGTGTGGAGGTTCCTCAAAAAATTAAAAATAGACCTACCCTATGACCCAGCAGTAGCATTGCTAGGAATTTACCCAAGGGATACAGGAGTACTGATGCATAGGGGCACTTGTACCCCAATGTTTCTAGCAGCACTCTCAACAATAGCCAACTTATGGAAAGAGCCTAAATGTCCATCAACTGATGAATGGATAAAGAAATTGTGGTTTATATACACAATGAGGTACTACGTGGCAATGAGAAAGAATGAAACATGGCCCTTTGTAGCAACTTTGATGGAACTGGAGAGTGTGATGCTAAGTGGAATAAGCCATACAGAGAAAGACATATACCATATGTTTTCACTCTTATGTGGAACCTGAGAAACTTAACAGAAACCCATGAGGGAGGGGAAGGGGAAAAAAAAGAGGTTAGAGTGGAAGAGAGCCAAAGCATAAGAGACTCTTAAAAACTGAGAACAAACTGAGGGTTGATGGGGGGTGGGAGGGAGGGGAGGGTGGGTGATGGTATTGAAGAGGGCATCTTTTGGGATGAGCATTGGGTGATGTATGGAAACCAATTTGACAATAAATCTCATATATTAAATAAATAAATAAATAAATAAATAAACTTGATACAAAAAATAATAAAGTCATCAAAAAGATCACAGAATTAATGATACCCCACCATCACCACCATTACAACCCCCATCAAAAACTTAAAATGAAAAAAACAGAAAATAATGAAACATGAATCTGTCTCTCACGGGTAGAGATTTTTTTAATGGATTTTAATTTAAAATAAGTGGTTATTTAAAAAGGACCAGTTAGAAATCTTGGAATAAAAATATATTTATTGAAATATCAAAAAAAATAAAATAAAAGGAAAAAAACTTTCACAGACAGGAAAAGCATAAAGACAGAAGGGAAGAACAAAAAGAAGTTATATGAACCATAGATTTTGTTCATATCCAAGTATCCGTGTGTTGCCTAAAATTTCCTGAATACCAGGAAATAAAAATAAAGAACAAAAATTGTTTTTTTTTCAAAGATAGATGAAACAGTTACCTGTTTAATAAGCAGCTTCCATATGGGCTGGATTTCTACCTCAATGGCATTGGGCCCACACACTAATCTTCTGTAAGAAAGTGATGACCAATTAAGTGCCAAATCTAAAACCTCATTGAAAGGGTGGGTGATGGGTATTGAAGAGGGCATCTTTTGGGATGAGCACTGGGTGTTTTATGGAAATCAGTCTGGCAATAAATTTCATATTTAAAAAAAATTAAAAAATAAAAATAAATAAAAATAAAACCACATTGATAAGTGAGTACAACCAAACTAGGCAAAAGTCACTTCTCTACCTTTAAGGCTCTTTGTGCCTTTAATCAAAAAATATTAATGTGCACATCCTAAAATATTAACATAGTTTTAAAATGAAAGTGCATGATGGACAAAGTTGTTTTTCTAGTTAAAAAAAAAAACCTTAATGCAACTCAAGAATCAAAATGCAGTTAGAAAGGCATGTTGAGTTATTTTTTAAACAATTCAATCACATTCTGAGAACACCTAACAAGACCCAGATGTGACTATGTTTCTAGAATTCTCAGGCATTCTAGATTGCTCTTGATGTTCGAGATCATATATATCTTACCTTGGTCTCTTCAGCACCTAGGACAGGCCCTTAGTATATGAAAATAAATACATGAATGAATGAGCCAACAAACTAGAAGATGATATATGGTCTTCACATCTAACACTTTGCTAATCCACACATGAGTACATTCCAGTAAGAGGCCCTTATGTTTGTACAGCATCTGACAATCTACAGCGTTCTCACACAAGATTCTCTCGTTTGTCACAACGGTCTAGAGGAAAGGGCTAATATCTCCCATTTTGCCAATGGGAAAAACTATTCATTGTGTGTGTTCTGCCAAAGGTACCCATATCTAGTATTAATTGTGACAGTGCAACTCTTAGTCTTTTATACGTATTATCTCCTGTAATCATCACATTACCTCTACGAGGTTTCATATTATCATCTTTATTATAAAGGAAACTGAAGTTCAGATAAACTCAGTAACTCCCCCAGAGCCACAAGAGCAGGAAATAAGCAGATCCAGGTGTCACACCGTGGGCTCCACGACTCCACCTCACACTCCGTGAGCACTGATGGTGCAATGGGCATGACGTTTCCTGAATCTAAGGTGTAACAGAGCTCAGCCCAAGTTTGTCTGATTTCCAAGTCGCGCCTTTCCTACTGCAATGATTTGCATGGATCCCAGAGGACACAAACCAGGGTCTTCTGACTCCATGTGTGAAAACACTGAGGTGCAGAGATGCTGGGAGACAGAGAGGTCAAACAGCGTGTGCTGCTGGGTTTGCTGCCTGTGACTCAAGATTCCTTTCCTCTGGTACTCACAGGCATGCCCTTTTTTCCCAGTCAGGTGACAGACGTTGAGAATTAAGTTCGGCCCTGAAGTATACCCAAACTGACAGGGAACATCTCTTCCAAGCTCCACATTCAGTGATGTCACGTTGGTGGCTTGAAATCAGCAATAGCTGTTGTTTTCCCCACGATAGAATTTGGCAGACTCTCCCCATCCAAGCTTTTCTTCTTCCAGAGAGCTGGGTTACCAACAGGGTGACTGGTCTGGGGCCCACGTTAAGAGCTGTCTTGACCACCAAACATTTCTCCTTCTACTTCAGGAGGGTAAACAAAGGAGGCAGGAGCAGGGCATTAAGTGAAAAGAAAATGAGGAGGTGCACAACTGTCCTAAGACTATTGGATGGATGGGGGTAAGGTAGGTGTGGTTTGCCCTGTTTCTGTGAGATAAGAGAATTGCCTCACGTCCCTGTGGACCTATCTACGACAGGCAGTGAGAGAGAAAGTGACATCCAGTTCATGAATGAGTGAAGATAGGAGCGGGGAACCTCCTGGAATATTTTTCTTCCCAAGGCCTTCTGAAAATTTCTCTTCAGGATGTTGTCTCTCCTGATGTCCTGATTTGCTTTTTTGCTACCAAAAAGGTGACCACATAAATGTGTCCATTTTCCCTCTTTGCCTGGTTTCTGGGAAGCCTGAAGAGAAAGCTGTATTTAGACTTTGTGGCTTTTTGTCATCAAGGAGTTCTCAGTATCCTCCTTCATTTCTCATGTTGCATCCTTGCTTTTCATGAAGGCAAACTCATCTCCAGTTAAGAATTTAATCAGACATCACTCAAACAATCAATCAATCGCATTTTGAGTTTTGAAAAAAAAAAAAAAAAGCCCTAGTCTTACATTTAAAAATGATGGGAAAAAAATAAAATAAAAAATAAAAAATGATGGGGGCGGGGGGAGGAGAACTTCACATTCTATTCACTCTCTTTACTGTCCACCTAGAAAAACCCATGAGTAAAACCTGCCTGTGTATTTGAAAGTAGATTATCTCCTCTATCCTTCGCATTTGGGAAACTAAACTCTTTGTCTTGCTCATTACATTGTCAAGTTCTTTACGGTGTGGACCAGCTTTAAATTTAATTATGTGTGATATTTAGTAAAGCTTGGCATTCGCTAAGGACAAATGTGAAGGGCAATCCTTCCTGTAGAAATGGTGTCCTAGGAGAAGTAAACTTGCGTTAATCAACTACACCTCCTAACAGCTCAATCCTTCACGTGTCTGGTGCTTAATGCTATGAAACCAGTACGCTCTTAATGACTCTGACAACATTTTGTGTTTCAACGTAATCGGCATTACATCTGAAATCTTATACAGTGATATTATCTCTAAGGCGTTTTGCAAACATTGTCAGAATCTGGATGATGCCTTGTTCATTTTTTCGTCATTTTTCATTCAGCAGGAGAAAAGTTTAAAAACAACAGATCGGTAATTCTCAGAGTTGGTGCGCATATGAATCGTCGGAGCAAGGGTTTGCTAAAAATGCAGTTTCTGCTCTCACCGCTACCCTTAGTTCCTACTTACTAAATGAAAATTATGAGGGTGGAGCCCAAGAACCTGTATTTTATGTACCAGAATGCTTCTTAGCTGGAGAATTTGTGTTTCTTATAGACTGTGAGGAAGGTCGGGCAGGATAGGTCCTGAAAATGGGCAAGAAATGAAGGTAATTATTAGGATTCTGGGGAAGACTTGCAATGGTTTACTTTCAGACTCACCAGCATTCACTATTTCAAATTACAGATGAGGGAAGCAGAGACTCAAAATCGCTATGGGTTACTAAGTAGCATAAGCATTTTTATGGTACTACTATACTATTATGTCCTAATCTCTGTGCATTTATAGATATTCTCACAATTGTACCACTATTCTTTCCCAATAGTTAGTGAATGTCTCTGGGGTAGTGAGTAAGCCTTATTTATCCTTAGATCTTTAGTGCTTGCAAAGTGCTTAGCCTAGTAAAGGCATTCGGTCAATAGATTAATGAATGCATTCATGTATTCATTCATTCCACAAATATCTGTTGAGCGTCAACAATGAATCAGGCACTGTTCTAGGTGTTATGAATGACACAACTACCTGAGCAAACAAAATCCTCATCTCCAGGCTGTTTCTTCATAGGAAAATTAATCATAATATTGTCTTTCTGCCTCTCCAAGGATTTAGAGGATGACAAATCAGATGTCTATGAAATGACTCAAGGCTTTTTAAGGAAAGAATGAAAACAACAACACAGATGAGACTATTTTACAATCCTGAAAGAAAAGACCAAATATTATATGCCTGCAATGTTCTTTTGGACTCTTGTTTTTTTAATAAGTTTGCCTGCGATGAAAACAACTTAAAATTTGTCTCTGTTGCTGGTAAATAAACTGGAATTAAATGAAGCTGATGAAGCATTATGCCAATGGCTCACTGATCATAAGCCATTTGATATTTCAATTTCTGACGGCCGAGTTTACTCTCAGGAAGTATCACAAACCCTACCTGACCTCTTGCTCTTCACTGGTCAGGCCCAGTCCAAACGTGTGGTGGATATCATAGCAGGAGTTGCTGTCTTCCAGCAGGCTAGGGTGTGGTCAGGACAAGAAGCATACCTTAGTTCGTGGCACCCAACAAATCCGGTTCCTCCCTTATATCCTGATGAATGCTGAGAAAAAGACTTACCCGACTTTCTGAAACCTCTTCTCCAAGTAGTCCCAAACGTACCTGATTTTCCGCACTTGGATATATCGCAGCTGCAATTACAAATGTGATAGAACAGATGTCATTCACCAAGTAAAGCCCGTCAGGGGAGGTGAGGGCTTCTTGGTAGGGGTCCCCACGCAGCTCTCACTTGCCTTGATACATTGTTGTAATTCCCAGCCCAGCAGCCTCACTTGCTTTGACACACTGTTGTAATTCCCAGCCCAGCAGCATGACATTCAGAACTTTCCTCCAATAAACATTTGCAGTATTCTTTTTTAGCAAAGACATGCCATAACATTGTGCTCAAAATTGCTTACTTTTAATTCTGGCTTCAATACCGCATGGTTAATGACAGAGTGACGGTCAGCCACCAGGGGTTCTTCTGGGTTCTTGCTTATAGGAAACTTCAGTGTCGCTAAGTAGAGGCATATAACCTTCTTCCTCGTATATCTTTGGAATTCATCCTAGAGAAATCAATCCAGCCCATGAACTTCTCAAATATTATTTATTCAATAAGTCACTCAATCAACCAAATACCTACCTAGACCAGAGATTCTCAAAGTTTGGGCTACAGACAAGAGGATCAGCATTAGCTTGAAACTTGCTAAAAATGCAAATTCTCAGCCCTACCATAAGCCTACTAAATCAAAAATTCTGGGGTGAGGTCAGCAGTCTGTGCTAAGGAGCCCTCCAACTAATTTGAGAACCACTGTGCTAGAGAATGAAAAGACACACTTCACAGGAAAGTTTTTTTTATGAAGAAAACAGCTTCTGGCTATCTTAACATGACATTTAAGCGTTTAAAATCTCTACTTCCCCTCAAAATTTGTATTCTAAAAAAACTGAAAAATATCTAAGAATACATCCTTCCTGTGTTATGTCTTTAAGAGTTGTAATACCAACAGCCACTACTCGTGTAATGGCTAAGGAAACTGAAAATTAGCCTGACATAGTAGTCATTTCCCCAGAGTGACATGGAGGAAATGTCCTTCCTTCCTGAGTCAAAGTAAGAGAGGGCAAGTTCCAGGATACTATTGCCATCTACTTGGGGACAAGAAAACTCAAGCAAAGAAAGATCTCTGGAACACCAGCCAGGCATTGGTGGCACCACCAATGCAATGCTGAAGGGCACTTACCGTTGTTCTTAGCAAAACAGTGTCTGCTTCTTGCAAAGGGCATGGGTTGCAATTAGCCCACACTCTCCACTGGGGCTTCCAGTAGAACACCAGCAGAAGAACCCCACATGTCAGCATGGTTGTTATAAGGCACAGGGCTCTGCGAAGATTCTGGGTCCGGTAACCAAACACCTCCTGGAGAGTAAAGAAAACATGACTCTATTTTTCTTTTTTTACATAAACACATCATTTTGTTCCAAGAAACACAAGCTTTAGATGCAGGGGTGTTAGTTGGGAGGCAGATCTGGTTTCGGCTGGTTGAAACAGATCGATTGCTCACAGCTGTCAGCTGATACAATAAAAAAAAAACAAAACCCATTTGGCTACCCTGGCATATGGAGCTTAAAACAGATGGGCAGGGGCGCCTGGGTGGCGCAGTCGGTTAAGCGTCCGACTTCAGCCAGGTCACGATCTCGCGGTCCGTGAGTTCGAGCCCCGCGTCGGGCTCTGGGCTGATGGCTCAGAGCCTGGAGCCTGTTTCCGATTCTGTGTCTCCCTCTCTCTCTGCCCCTCCCCCGTTCATGCTCTGTCTCTCTCTGTCCCAAAAATAAATAAAAAACGTTGGAAAAAAAAAAGTTTAAAAAAAAAAAAACAGATGGGCAGAACAAAGAATGGGCAGACTTATTTGGTTCTAGTTTTAGGAGTCACCCCATGATTTGGACCAGATTCACTTTTTTTAGGTATAAAGTTTAAAAATATATTAATGTAAATTTACTGGTGGAAGATGATACAAATGGTGGGATGATATAAATTAAGAGATTATCTGTGAACATGAAAGATTTTCAAAAGACAGCTTATAGGAATTTACCCTGATAGTAACATGCTGAAATAGTTCTACTTTTAGTAGTAGGGAAGTTGATATTATCATGAAATGAGTAAAGACTTTGAGATGCGGTTTTAGAAGGAAACAGTCGAAAACAATATATACCTTTATTTCAAACAAATTTCTAATTTCTCTCTTCCACAAAGAAGTGTCACAGCATTGGTTTTTAAATTTCAAAACCTTGATTTTTAGTGTACTTGGAAGACCCAGAAGAATGTTGATTATGAATGACATTATTACTATAATATTATTTTACCTTCTGCTGTTTTATGTGTGTGTGTTTCTAAGACTTTGACTTCCATGTCCACATCACAGAGATGTAGTGTTAAGAAATGGGTTTTTACTGAGTTTCTATAGCATTTTTAATGACGAAATCTTCTGGAATTTGATGCCAGTTTAGATCATGTTATAATAAATCTCTTGGCTTAATATTTGGAATAGTTTTCATCTTCAGTGATCATTTTCATTTTTTCTAGTAAAGAACTCTGGTAAATGAAGATTTTAATAACAGTTGTTGAAAGTAATCCTTAAACATGATGGAAAGGTCACAGGTAGCAAAGATGTTTGAGTCACTGCTCTACTGGTTATTAGCTATGTGACCTTAGGTAATTCATATTGTAAGGGTTAAATTGTGTAGGGCTAACAGGAAGCTTGAAAAATAACAGTTTTGTTCTGACACCGAAGGTGAAGGGATAACAGCCTTGCTTTACTCTTGCAAATCACATTTCATACTCTTGTAAATCAGGCTTTACCAATGAAGGAAAACAAAAGCTCAAAGAAAGCATCAGAGGCAAGGTCAAGGAGATCCACTGGTTGCAACTTAGTGGCAGAAAGTCTAAAATAATCACCTCATTTGGCAACTGTTTCTAACACATCTGGCAACTCTTTCTAACTCATCTGGGAACTGTTTCTCTGTTCTGTCCCCAGGTAATGATAAAACGATGTGATCAGCTTTAAAAACTCTGTACCCCGGTTGTTTGAGGCCGCATTCTTATCAAGAGTGTTGGTCCCGATAGGTCGGCCTTGCCTCTCATTGTAATAGACTTTGTTGTGACTGTCACTGGTGCCCCTAGCATTCTGTTTCAGGAGTCATATGGATGCAACATTTGGTGCATTGGCCGGGAAAGTTAAAGGTCTGAAACAGGGCTCTTCCTCAGATTGCTCCACCAACCCCTGGGAGGAAGCTTGGGATTGGGAGAGGTAAGGGATTCTTGGGGCGCACCATTTGAATGACTCAGGAGGGTCTGTCGGATGCGCCTATAGACCCGGAGTCAGGGATGCTACCGGGACACCAATGGACCCCATTTGATTTGGTTTTTGTCAAGAAAGATCCTATTTTTCAGGTGACTGCCACGGCCTACTGGCCTTGAGATCTCAAACTGTGTTGTCTTCGTGTCTTGTCCTCTTCCTGTTGACTGTGCGTCCCTGTCAGTTTTGCCTTTGTCATTGGTCAAAATCAGAGTCTCATACTAACTCATTCCTAGGACTATAGGAGAGCTGTCTCAGTTTTTGGCCTCCACGTTAAGAAGCCAGTCCTTCGAACTCTCTGTGAGGTGGAATGGACCAGCTTTCAAGTCGAATCGCCTCCACAGGGGACCTTTGACCTTACTTTGGTATATAAGGTTCATGATCTTGTCTTTTCTAGGCACGAAGACCACATTCCATACATTGAGGCATGGAGGACCCTCATTGAAAACCCTCCAGATTGGTTAAAACTTCTCCTTCCCCTTCCCCCTTGCCTCCCTAAAGTACAGGCTTTATAACTCAAAGGCTGCCCATTTGGAGCTCAGAATAAGAATCTTGATGGGACTAGGTGGCCGCCTCCTCTATCACCTGCACCAGAGGAAGAAGAAACCACCCGCCGCCCTATAGTTCTCGCTCAAAGAATACAAGTCAAGATGCTTCAGATCAGGAGGCAAGCCCAAGTCGGGACACTCCCCTGAGCCCGTCTCACACCCGCTCAGGGACTCCTGGAATTCCATCCCCCTCCCACTGCCCTGCCCCTTCTTCCAGGGCCACCCCTGCAGGGTGATGTCCGACCCTTTATGACTTATGTACTCTTCTCCACTAGCGACCTTTATAATTGGAAACTTCAAAACCCCTCATTCTCAGAGAAACCCCAAACATTAATTTCTCTTCTTGAAACTATATTTGTGACCCATCAGCCAACCTGGGATGACTGCCAGCAGTTCTTGCAGGTTCTCTTCACCACTGAGGAAAGAGATAAGATCCATCATGAGGCCCAGAAATTAGTGATGGGGCCAAACGGGCAACCCACCGAGGATCCCGCTGTACTTGAGGAAGTTTTTCCCTCCTCACATCTTGAAAATTGGGACTGAAACACTCCTCACGGTAGGCGATCATTGACCTTATTTCACCAGACTCTACTGGGAGATCTCCCAGTGGCCTCCCGCTGGCCCACAAACATGTCCAAGGTAACAGTAGTTCAGGGGGCCGAGGAAAGCCCCTCAGCCTTCTTAGAAAGGTTCATGGAGACGTACCGCACCTTTACCCCTATTGACCCTGAGGCACCTGAAAATAGAAAGGCATTAAACTTGGCCTTTGTCTTACAAAGGCCCCAGACATTAGGAAAAAGTTACAAAAATTAGATGGGTTTGAAGGAAAAAATTTACCTGAGTTAGTTTAAATAGCCCAAAAAGTTTTTAACAATAGGGATTCTCAGGAAGAAAGACAAAAAAATTGACTAGGGTGGTAGCGGCTGTCCTGGATGCCCGCGGGGAAGAGGACCCAGAACGTCCAAAGAATTCTGGTCTGGGCAAAAGAAAAAAGACAAAGGGTTATAGCGCCACTAGGAAAAAACCGATGTGCATATTGCAAACAAGAGGGACACTGGAAAAAGGATTGCCCCAACTTAGCCCCACGCAAAACTCGGCCACTCCAGGTATCTGTAATGGGAGTCGATTCCAACTGACATGGCCGCGGCTCGGTAGCCCACTTCTGAGCCGTTGGTTACTGTTAATATAGGGGGCCAACCTAAGACCTTCTTGGTGGACACTGGGGCAACCTTTCAGTTCTAAAACAAGATCCTGGCCCCACCAGGCAAGGAGCAACCCTGGTGCAAGGAGCAACTGGGTCCCAGACTTGTAAATGGACCACTGAATGACAAGTAGATTTAGGCCATAAAACCGTTACACATTCTTTCCTATTCATACCTGAATGTCCCTACCCTGGATTACTAGGTAGAGACCTACTGCAGTTTGAAATTCACTGAAGGGGGTATGCATATTAAAGGCCAGGATGGCCCAACAACAGTAATGGTGACTGTGCCACTTGGGGAAGAGGGCCTGCTCACTCCGGTGAGTGATAAAAATGTCCATGCAGTCGACCCCCTCCTTATAAGCCTCCAGGCGGACTTCCCCCAGGTATGGGCCGAGACCAATCCACCTGGGCTGGCGATTCATCAAGCTCCGATAATAGTGGAACTTAAGGCATCTGCACTTCTGGTAAGACTAAAACATTATCCCATGTCCCGGGAGGCTAGGCGGGGAATCGTCATTCACATCAAGCGTTTGTGCAACTCTGGCATTTTGATCCCATGCAAGTCGCCACGGAACACTCTGCTTCTCCCTGTCTGGAAGCCTTATTCATCCGATTTCCGGCCAGTTCAGGACCTAACAGCAGTAAACACCAGGGTAATGGACATTCATTCCACTGTACCCAACCCTTATACTCTCCTTAGTTTGCTTCCCCCTTCTCAGGTGTATTATACAGTTCTGGACTTAAAAGATGCCTTCTTTGCCATCCCGCTGGCCCCGCAAAGCCAGCCACTATTTGCATTTGAATGGACTGATCCTGAAGAGGGAAAAGCAGACAGCTCACTTGGACTCAACACCCTCAGGGATCTAAAAATTCTCCTACTCTTTTTAATGAGGCCCTGCACCAGGATTTAGAGCCATTTTGAATCTCCAACCCCCAGGTAGCTCTACTGCAATATGTTGATATCTTGTTGGTGGCCCCTTCTCATTTAAAATGCCTGAGAGCCACCAAAGAACTCTTGAGTCTTCTGCAAAAACTGGGGTACCAGGTGTCAGCCAGAAAAGCACAGATCTGTCATATTGCAGTGACTTATTTAGGTCACAACCTTAAAAAAGGTAAGCACTATCTCGGTGAACAAAGAATTCGGGCTATATTCGATATTCCTCAGCCTAAAACTCGCAAACAAGTTCGCGAGTTCCTGGGGGCAGCAGGCTACTGCAGACTATGGATACCTGGCTTTGCTGAACTGGCAGCCCCTTCGTATGCCACTCTCAAGGGGTCTCCAGAGTCCTTCACATGGGGGGAGACTCAAACTAAAGCCTTCTAAGCCTTATGAGATGCTCTCATGACCCCACCAGCCTTGGCCCTGCCAGATCCCACCAAGCCATTCCATTTGTTTGTAGCCAAAAAAGGGGGGTAGCCAAAGGAGTTCTGACTCAGCGCCTGGGACCTTGGCCCTGACTGGTGGCCTATTTATCCAAACGGCTGGACCCAGTTGCTTCCGGGTGGCCCCCATGCATTTGACAAATTGCCGCCACCACACTCCTAAAGACGCAAACTAAGCTTGGGGCAAGCATTGTCTGTCATGGGACCCCATGAAGTGGAGGCTTTACTGCGGGCTCCCCCAGAGCGATGGCTGTCAAATGCTCGGATTACCCAATATCAAGCATTGCTACTCGACCAGCCCCAAATACGTTTTTGTGCCCCACAGCCTTAAACCCAGCCACTTTGCTGCCCAAAGGACAAGGTCCGCCTCTGCACTCTTGCCCAGAAACCTTGGCGACGATCTCATCCCTCCGCTCCGATATTACAGATGTTCCCTTACAGGACCCTGATAGCATGTTTTCAGATGGCAGTAGTTTTGTGTTTCAAGTGCAAAGGCATGCCGGTGCTGCAGTGACAACAGACCGCGAGGTTTTATGGCAACAGACCCTTCCCCCAGGAACTTCAGCCCAGGGAGCAGAGCTCATCGCACTAACAAAAGCCCTAAAACTCAGAAGAAACAAGTCAGTTAATATTTATATGGACAGCCGCTATGCTTTTGCAACCGCGCATGCACACGGATCCATTTATCAAGAGCACGGGCTCCTCATGGCGGAAGGCAAGGACATCAAAAATAAAGCTGAAATTTTAGATCTTCTAGCAGCCATCTGGGAACCTGCAAAGCTGGCAATCATTCACTGCCTGGGACATCAAAAAGGTGACTCCCTAGAAGCAGTTGGAAACCTCCGGGCTGATGCAGCAGCCTGAGAAGCTGCCCTAACTAAAAGTAAAAGTGCCTTGGAGATACCGATCTTGACAGAGCCTTTGCTTCCACTGGAGCCCAGTTACACTCCTAAAGATTTGGAGTGGGTTTCAAGAAAAGGGGGAAGTATGATACCAGGACGAAAGTGGTTTCAGCATCCTGAAGGTAAGATACTCTTACCCACGGCACTCGGGCCGCGCATGATGTGTCAACTCCACCAAGGGAATCATCTGGGAAAACCAAGATGGCGGAATTAGTGCGGAAAAATTTCAGGGCGCAAGGGCTGGGAAAAGAGATTGAAGAGATGGTTGAAAGGTGTGTAAGTTGCGCCCAAGTAAATCAGGGTGCAAGTAAGAAGGTTTCAGAAGCTAAAAAAGATAGAGGAACTGAACCAGGCTGGTTTTGGGAAGTAGATTTTACTGAAATTAAACCAGGGAAATACGGATATAAATACCTGCTTGTTTTTGTAGACACCTTCTCCGGGTGGGTCGAGGCGTTCCCAATTAAGAAATTATTAAATGAAATAATTCCTAGATTCGGGCTGCCTCTGAGCATAGGATCGGACAATGGCCCGGCCTTCACAGTGCAGGTGTCCCAGGGTCTAGCCCGGGCATTGGGAGTAAATCGGAAAATTACATTGTACGTATAGACCTCAGAGCCCAGCTCAAGTAGAAAGGATGAATCGGACCCTAAAAGAGACCTTCACCAAATTGTCCCTTGAGACAGGTGAAAATTGGGTTGATGTCCTGCCTTTTGCCCTTTTGCGAGCACGTTGTACTCCATTTGTCAAGGGATTTTCCCCTTATGAAATGTTATTTGGCAGACCTCCACCTATCCTGCCGAGGCTAGGAGACGATGTAATGGAACAATTGGAACAGGACCATTTGCTGGCTTCACTAATGGCCCTGCAACATGTACAAAAGGAAATAACCAGGGCCTTGAAAGAAGCCTTCATTCATCCTCCTGTTCTTCCTCATCCCTTTCAACCAGGAGACTTATCTTGACCCAGACGGGTCAAGAGGCACAAGCCTAAAACCCTGGAGCTGCATTGGAAAGGACCGCACACCATGATCCTGACTATGCCCACGGCCGTGAAGGTAGATGGTGTCCGAACCTGGATTCATCGCTCTCAGTTTAAGAAAAACTGCGTAAAGGTGGGAACACCCCAGACTGATACGAAACCAGACAACGAACAGCAATGGAAGGTCCAAAGGCACCCAGAGGATCCTTTAAAGCTAAGACTGATGCGGGCATAATAATAATTGTCTGGGTTTGTATAATAAGTGGGGGGGACTGTATGGAATTGCATCCCCTATCTTTTTGGCCATACCAATGGGAACTCAGGGACACTGTCACGGGGAAGGTGATAGCATCTAATACCTCTTCCACTGTGCCTTGTTTTTTGTTTGATTTCTGTGACTTGGTGGAGGACTCATGGGAGACTTCAATTACTAATTATAAACAGCCAACGGGCTCCACTCCTCTGGTTCCCGAAAACCCCTATGTGGTTACCTATGGATGTGGACACAGGGATCAAGAACAAAAATCGGCTAACCTACCAGGGTTATACAGCTGCCCTGCAAATAGAAAGGTTGAATGTGAAGGAAAAGGCCAATACCATTGTGCAAAACGGGGTTGTGAAACGCTGGCTCCCTGGCTGGCAGGACAGGGCCATGACTGCTTAATCACCCGCCTTAGAACTCCAGATCCCAAACGTAAGACTCAAGGAAAATGTAACCCAACAAAAATGTTTAAAAAAGTTTTCCAGTTCCAGTAATCTTTCCTCTTCCTGGGACACTAGACACACTTGGGGGGGTCTCAGAATGTATGCTCCAGGAGATGACAAGGGCATTTCCTTTACTATACAAAGGGTTAAAAGAAAAACTCCACCCAATCCAGTAGGGCCAAACAAGGACATGATTTTACACCCCCCGCTCTTTCCGACTGTCCCTTCCCAACCTACCCAACGATCAGGTGCCCCCACAAAGTCAGAATTACCAACAACAGGTCATATCCAGAACCCTTTCTCCCATGAGACGCACTGGCTAGATGTAGTAGATTCTATGTATGCTTGGCTACATTTATCTCACACCGAGATTGTACAATATTGTTGGCTGTGTTTAAACCCTAAACCCCCATATTATGTGAGTGGCTACAAATGCCAGCATTGGACAAGACATAGAAAAGCATGTCATAAAATTGCTAAATCCAAGCATGACATTATGCCCTTGGGGTTCACGACCAATTTTAACCCTAGGAGACCTCCAAGGGCAGGGTTGGTGCATAGTGTCCCAAGAATATAATTGGCATACCTCCCTTTACAAAAACTCTTATGCAGAAGTGTATATTCCAAGTAGATCAGATACTGATAGCCGCCCAAAATGTAGCATACCAAGCCCTTACTGGAGCCTGGTTTGCTTGCTCATCAGGAATTACCTCCTGCATTGCAGCCACATACATTGGGGTTGGCACCCGAGAGATTTGTATCCTAGTTCATATTCTCCCACAAATATACCTATATAGCGAAGAAGCAGGGGGAGAAGAACATTTACTTCTGTTCGAAGGACATTCCAGGGTGAAAAAGGCAGCACCAGTCCTCATTCCACTCCTAGTGGGACTGGGAATTGCAGGATCCACAGCTATTGGAACTGCTGGACTCATTGTGGGGGATCAAAATTTCAAAACTATAAGCGAGCAAGTAGACCGAGACCTAGGCTACTTGGAAATTTCAATTTCTCGGCTGGAACACCAAGTAGACTCTTTAGCCAAGGTTGTATTACAAAACAGAAGAGGACTTGATTTACTCTTCTCTGTGTGGCCCTCAGAGAAACGTGCTGTTTTTATGCCAACAATTCCGGAGTAATCTGAGACACTCTCCGTTTGGTCAGGGATAATAGGGAACGTGCCAGGGAGGCCAGAAATAATTGGTATTGGAGTTTATTCTCTTGGTCCCCCTGGCTCACGTCACTGCTCACCGCCATAGCTGGGCCACTGCTATTGTTACTTTTGGGTTAACCATTGGCCCATGCATAATCAATTGGTTAGTCAAGAGGCGAGTTGGTGAAATAAAAATTATGATGATTAGGTCCCACGATGTCCCCTTAGTTCCTAACGATGAATCAAGGGATTGATTCACTGGCAAGAAAAGGGGGAAATATAAGGGCTAAATGGTAGTGTAGGGCTAACATGTAGCTTTAAAAATAACAGCTTTGTTCTGACACCGAAGGTCAAGAGAAAACAGCCTTACTTTACTCTTGTAAATCACGTTTCATACTCTTGTAAATCAGGCTTTACCAATGAAGGAAAACAAAAGCTCAAAGAAAGCATCAGAGGCAAGGTCAAGGAGATCCACTGGTTGCAACTTAGTGGCAGAAAGTCTAAAATAATCACCTCATCTGGCAACTGTTTCTAACTCATCTGGCAACTGTTTCTAACTCATCTGGGAACTGTTTCTCTGTTCTGTTCCCAGGTAATGATAAAACGATGTGATCGGCTTTAAAAGCTTTGTACCCCGGCTGTTCGAGGCCACGCCCTTATCAAGAGTGTTGGTCATGATCGGTTGGCCTTGCCTCTCATTGTAATAAACTGTTGTGACTGCCACTGGTGCCCGTAGCATTCTGTTTCAGGAGTCGTGTGGATGCAACAATATCACCTCTAGGGAATCCCAATTTATTCCTAAAAAAACCAGAAATGTGTGCCTTACAGGGTACTAGTGCTCAAATGAGATAATGTCTCCTTAAGTGCTCTGCAAAGTAATTACAATTTAAAAGTTCCTTCCCAGTGCTTCTGAGTTATTGTCATCCACCTGGGGAAAAATGTTCAAGTTTAGCACTGCAGCCACTCTATTTTGAGATTATTCATGAAAAGATTTAAATGTAACTCTAAAATATGTTCACTCTGCCTCTAAGCGTATTTCCAGTTGGGTCTCCTTTCTCTCTTCCTATCTTCTTTTTGATCCCATAAACCTGTTCTAGTTTTATTTGTGAATGATAGTTTTATTAGACTCAAATAAAATGTATATGCCAGTTCACATATTATGTCATAAATATGCATTATTTCACTAAGTTATTCATGTGGGCTTATTGCCAAAGTATTCAAAATAGAAGCAGAATGGTTTGGAATTTTAGGCCAGCTCATAGGTTGAAAAGCCCATCACAAATGCCTTTCCCTTTTTTGATTTACTTACATACTACAATGGCATTGGTAATCATAATTCTGATACCCCTTCAGTTCTTTTCTTTACATTTTTTAAAAAAAGAACTGACAATGCTAGCAAGATGGCAAAAAAATCACTACGACTACATACTGCTAAAACCTTATAAATTGGAATAATTCTTTAGAGAAAGCAAGGTGACAAATTATATCAAGATTTTATAAAGATGTTTCTATTTCTGGAATCAGTAATTCCACACTTGGAAATATACCCTAAGGAAATAATACACAAAGTAGAAAGTGATGTGTATAACAATGCTCAGTGCAGTATTATCTGTAATAGGAAAAGTTATTGGAAGAACCAATTAATAGCTAATGGCTCCATAAGATGTGGAACATCAAAACAGTGGGCTATAGTGGCACCATTAAAAAAAATTTATGAAGTCAATGCAGAAATGTGAGCCATTATAGCATTAAGTGAAGAAAAAAAGATAAAGAATAGATAGAATAGATAGAAAACAGTAAATTTAAGCCAACAATATCAGCAATTACATTCAAGATAAATGACATTAATACCGTGATTGAAAACAAAGATTGTCAGAGATAGTAAAAAACCCACTATATGCTGTTTACAAGAGACACCTTTAAAAAAAAAATTTTTTTTTTTCAACGTTTATTTATTTTTGGGACAGAGAGAGACAGAGCATGAACGGGGGAGGGGCAGAGAGAGAGGGAGTCACAGAATCGGAAACAGGCTCCAGGCTCTGAGCCATCAGCCCAGAGCCCGACGTGGGGCTCGAACTCCCGGACCGCGAGATCGTGACCCGGCTGAAGTCGGACGCTTAACCGACTGCGCCACCCAGGCGCCCCAAGAGACACCTTTAAATACAAAGAAGCAAATAGTTAAAATAAGAAAGAAAGGGAGATATACAACGCAAAGACTAACAAAAAAGAACTAGTATAGTTACGTTAATTTCAGAGAAAATAGACTTTAAAAATAAAAAATATAAATATTTAATAATTAATTATAAATAAATAATAAATATGAAAGAAAGGAGGACACTTCATAATCTAAAACAAAAGAATCAATTCATCAAGAAGGAATAACAATTTTAAGAGCCATAAAAATATGGGCATTTTTAGTAAAAGGGGCACTTATAAGCTAAGTTTCAAACTTTTTAAAGCAAAATAGCACTTAAAGCCACTGTCATCATGGGAGATGTTAACACCCCTTCCTCACTAACTGATAAGACCAGTACACCAAAAGAACAAAACAAAACAAAAAACTCACCACCATAAGAATACAGGAAGTATGAACAACCCTATTCACCTAATTAACAAATGAAGAAAATTTTAACCCCAAACTGCATACTTCAAATTTTTCTCAGGTACACATGAACTATTTACCTAAATTGACCACGTTCTGGAACATAAAATGTGATGACATTATAATTAAACTAGAAATTAACAACAGAATGGTAACTTAAAAATTCCCAAAAGATCCCTCTCTCTCTGCCCCTCCCCCGTTCATGCTCTGTCTCTCTCTGTCCCAAAAATAAATAAACGTTGAAAAAAAAAAAATTAAAAAAAAAAAAAAAAAGGGACGCCTGGGTGGCGCAGTCGGTTAAGCCTCCGACTTCAGCCAGGTCACGATCTCGCGGTCCGGGAGTTCGAGCCCCGCGTCAGGCTCTGGGCTGATGGCTCAGAGCCTGGAGCCTGTTTCCGATTCTGTGTCTCCCTCTCTCTCTGCCCCTCCCCCGTTCATGCTCTGTCTCTCTCTGTCCCAAAAATAAATAAACGTTGAAAAAAAAAATTTAAAAAAAAAAATTCCCAAAAGATTTGAAATTTTTTTCAAATAGCGTATTTCTAAGTAATAGAGTCAGGTGAAAAATTACAATAGCCATTAAGAAGTATTTTGAACTGAATAAAAATGGAAATTGACAAATAAAAACTTGTGGGATGAACTTAAGACAATAATTAGAGGGAAATATATAATTTTAGATGTGTATGTAAGAAAAGAAAATAAATGTTTGAAATCAATGAAATAAGTTCCCAATCAAGAAGCTGTAGAAAGGAACTGCAAACTAAATCTTAAAAAGTATAAGGAAGGAAATAATAAAGAAAAACAGGAAAAAAAGCAGAAATGAATAAAATAGAAATCAGACCTACAATGGAAAAATTCAATGATGTTGAATTTGTACTTAAAAGTTAACTAAAATTGATAAATTCAGAAATAAATCAGAATATTTTTATGGCTCTTAAAGAAAGTTAATGTGTAACTAAAAGCTTTCTACAAAGATATCTTCAAGTCCAAATGGCTTGTGAATGCTTTCAAATATTTAAGGTAGAAGTGATATCAATTTTGCACAAACTCTTTCATAAGTAGAGGAGGTGGAAACGTGCACAACTTGTTTCATGAAGTTAGCATACTCATATACCAAAACCCGATAACATTTATTAAAAGAAAGGAAAATTACAGGCTAAGATCTGTAAGAAGCATAGATGAAGTAATCACAAAATATCTTATCCAGCTAAATCAGTGATATATATTAAAAGGTAATATGTTGTTACCAAATGGAGTTTGTTCTAGGATTGCAGGAATTTGAAAAATCAATCAATGAATTTTGGTATGTTAACATTCAGGAGGAAATTTATAATGTCATGGCAATTGGTATAGAGAAATACTTTCATAAAGTTCAACACTAATGCATGAGGGAGAAAGAAGGAAACAAACAAGGAAACAAAGAAAGAAGCCTCTCAGCAAACTAGGAATAGACAGAAACATCCTTCAGCTAATATCATGCTTAATAATGAAATATTGAATATTCCCCCTATGAAGTTATAAGTAAAAGTAGATTACCAATAATCACCACTAATGTTTAATACAGTTCTGATAGTTTCACAGTGCAATAAGACAAGAAAAAGTAACATTTATAATTGAAACATAAGTAACAGTACTATATTATATACTTGATAGTTTCTAAAAAAGTAGATCCTAAATGTTCTCACCACAAAAAAATAAATAGTAATTATGTGAAGTGATGGAAGTGTTAGCTGATATTTTGATGGTGATCATTTCACAGTATTTAAGTGTACCAATCAACTTGTACACCTTAAATTTACACAATGTTACATGTTACATTGTTACACAATGTTACATGTTACATTGTTACACAATGTTACATGTCAACTAAGAAAAAAAAAGTACAGCTCTCTGTGTGAGTAGATAATATAATTATTAAGAAATCCAAAATAATGTACAAATTATACGAGTTAATAAGTGAATTTGTCAAGGTTGCTGGATACTGGGTCAATATAGAAAAACAACTGTGTTTGTAACAAGCCATTTGAAAATGAAGTTAAATGCCATTTGTAATATCAAAGCCAAAAAAATCAATATACTTATAGTCCTAATCAAGTTAGACAAACCTCTAGACTGAAAACTGCACAATATTGCTGAAAGCACAGATCTAAATAAAAGCAGAGATATATTAAGTTTGAGGGTTAGCCAGGAGCAATCCCATTTATACTCACATCAGACATTGTGTGTGTGTGTGTGTGTGTGGTAATTGAGCTGATTCTAAAATCGGTATGGAAGTACAAAGGACCGAAAGCAATCAAGACAATTTTCAAAAAGAACAATTGTGGAAGACCTACACTACCAGAAGTGAAGACTTACTACAAATTCCTACTAATTTTAAGCCAAAAAGGAAAAAAAAATGAGAAACAAAATAGAGTCCAGAAAGAGACTCAAAGATATTTCATCGTTTCATTTACAAAAAAAGGAACCATTACAATTCAGTAGGAAAAAGGATGGTTGGCTCAATAGGTAGTTGCTAGAGCAAAATGAACAGTGCTAGAAAAATGAGTTTTCCCCCCATTTTATACCATATACAAATTAATGGTGGCACATGTACTTAAATGTGATAACTAAAACAATAGATCATCTGAAAGAAAACACAGAAAAAATATTTCATGAACTTTAAGTAGGAAAATAGTTCTTAAACAGGAAATAAAAAAGATAAAAAAAGATATCTTACATTAATGAAACTAAAAGCTTCTGTTTATCCAAAGGTCTCTGAAGAAGATACTATCTGTACCTATGTATAAAAAAAAAAGAATCAGGGGGCGCCTGGGTGGCGCAGTCGGTTAAGCGTCCGACATCAGCCAGGTCACGATCTCGCGGTCCGGGAGTTCGAGCCCCGCGTCAGGCTCTGGGCTGATGGCTCAGAGCCTGGAGCCTGTTTCCGATTCTGTGTCTCCCTCTCTCTCTGCCCCTCCCCCGTTCATGCTCTGTCTCTCTCTGTCCCAAAAATAAATAAACGTTGAAAAAAAAAATAAAAAAATAAAAAAATAAAAAAAAGAATCATATTTGGAAATATCACAAATGACTGCGAGTCAATAAAAAATGAAATGTATACACAATAAAAAATGAGCAAAAGACTTGAACAATCATTTTACAAAAGAGGATTTCCAGGATAATATTCCACAAGGTGCTCAATATCATGTCATTAAAGAAAATGCAAAATAAAACTACAATAACATATCACAGACAGAATAGCCAAGGCAATCCCAAAAAAAGAACAAAGTTGGAAGACTTAACCAGATTTGAAGACTTACTCTAAAATGACACAACAATGATAAAATGACACAATGACATAGCCACAGTATAGCTAAAATGGAAAAAACTGATTATACCAAGTGTAGATAAAATTGTGAAGCAATGGTACTCATATACATTGTTTTGGGGAGTGTAAATTGGTAAGAACGTTTTGAAAAACTGTGTTGCTAAAGATAGGATCCCTCTATGAGCTAGTAACTCCATTCTTAGATTTTTACACAGAGAATTGTATATGTTCACCAAAAGATTTGCACAAGAATATTTGTATCAGTTTTATTCATAAGGGTCCCAAATTGGAAATAATCTAAAGGTACATCAACAAGAGAAAGATAAATATTGTGTTTTCGTATAATGTAACACTACAAAATAATTTTTTAATGTAACTTTTAATGCGAACAACAATAAATGTGAATTTCACATACGAGTAAATAAAGGATGGTAAATCAAGACACAATTCTATTTATAGGAAATGAGCAAAAATAACTGATAATAGAAGTCATTGAACTGTCTGTTTAAGATCAGTGCACTTTGTTGACACCACTGAATTTATATATGTCAACAAAAAGTAATAAAGGGAGGGTGTTTATTAGACATTCTGTTCCAAGTTGGTGGAAATTACTTCAATTACTTTAATGGAGTTATATCGAGAAAGAGAAAATAACAGCAAAAAGTCACAGTAACTTTCAGAAATATGTAGCTCCTTGAGCAAAGATGAATAGAAACAATATTTTTGCTTCCTTGATAAATTGGCCTCATAAACCTTGGTAAATTTCCTATCATGTCTGTTTTCCCAAAGGTTATAAGCTAGACGTGGGACTTGAAGTTTCGGTTGAATCATTCTTTCATCTGGCATTCTTTTTAATCAAATCCTCTCAGTCAGCTTGCCAATGTTTGTGTAATTTGAGTTTATCCTAGTGTATGTCTCCATTTTGACCAATTAATCTCAAGTATAATTTCAGTGTTCTCAATGATTATTCTTCTGATGCAGTTAAGAGTCACTCAGATGTCTCCAAAGTACTGAACACCCGTGGGTAAAATCCACTAAGAAGTGCAGGGTAGAGGAAGGAATATGTGTGCTGTTAAGAGGAAGGTACGTAGAATCTAGAGGCCTCGTAAATGTAAAGACATTGGGAACAGAGAGAGGAAGGATCAGAACCTCCAACGCACTACATGTAGTTAGTTCCTTGCAGTAAAGTGGCTTTTGCCGCCTATAAGCTATGTGACCTCAGGACTTACCTTCTCTAAGTCTCAGTTTCCATCTCTGTACGTAGGGGATAATAGCACACACCTGGAAGCATAGTTGTGAAGAGTAATAGAGGTGGAAGGTGTTGAGCACAAAGGAAGCTTTCAATCAATGTTAGCAGGTGATGTGATAATAGGTTCAGCCAAAGGTGGAGAGAGTTTTTGGTTTTGAGTTGTGAGATATTGAAACAAGGTTGGTAATGGGAAGCGGCTGTGTTCCACAGGGTGAGGAACCCAGATCTACCACCTACGAGTGAGTTGAATAGCACAAATTTTCTATTCTCTGTTGCCAGTAATGTTCCCTCACTTTTTTGTTTCCTACTAGAATTCCATGCTCCCAATACCAGGAGAGGTACCACATTTCTAATGGTCTTTTCCTTGGCCCAAAATACAAAAGGAAGCAGTCTGGATTCGGAGTAACAATGAAATATGCACGTGCCTTTCAACAGAGGTTGCTGCTAAAGGGCACAATTTAGAGCCCTATCCAGGTCTATCAGCAGAGCCTCTGTTCTTTATACCCCACCCCATTGCCTTCTAGAAGCTCTTGCTTCTGCTCCTTGCTCCATCACTTACTAGTTAATAGGATCTGGGTAAATGATTTAAGTTCACTAAATTTTTAGATTCCTCATGTGAAACTGTGGCTGCATGAGAAAACTCAGTTCAAATCATCCCTCTACCACTTAACCCCATAGAAGTCATTGAGCAACCCACTTTATTTCTTCTGATGACTCACTTTCCCCTTCCATAAAGGAAAATAACAGTATCTTCCGGGTTTGTTCCAAGAAACCAATGAGTTAATGCATGCAAAGCATTTAGCAGGGCTCTTGAAACATTTCAAGTATGCAGTATACATTAACGGTTAATATTAGCTTGAGTAATACACAGGTCAACAAAATTTCAGTAGATTAAAAACGGCTAGTCCCATTGGAGTCATTGTGAAATGATTTGACCACAGGCAATATTCAGAACTAAATGCTATTTGAGAAAACCGTTGTTGTATTTCCAAAAGTGATTGATCCAATGGCTTAAGTGGAATTTTTGCTTTTCCCACAGAGCACGAATTGTCAAAATTGAAGTCAAACACAGGCCAAAAAGAAAACTGCTCACCTTCGTGATACATGGAACTGGGAAAAGAGCTTTAAGATAAATGCCAAATTGATTGAAAAACTAACTAGCTTAGTAACTAATATATAATATATATATGAATCATGCATTAGAAATTATATGTACATATGTATTATATATGTATATATATATATGAGCATACACACACACACACACACACACACACACAGTACAATCATCTTCACTCATATAGGAGGAAAACCGTGTAATAGGGGATCCTCCCCCCACAAGGTAATGTGACTTTGCATGTGTTACTTAACTGAGCCTCATTTTCCCAGTATAAAATGTATATCTGAGTGGCTAGCTCATGGGGATTAAATGAGAACATACAATATGGAGTTCTAGTGCATAAAAGGCACTTTTAAAATCATTTTCCTTTCTTTTTTAAATAAGTAGGTCTTATAATTACCATCAGAGATGGAACTAAGATTGGCCAAATTCCGCAGGAAAGGAGAGTTACAGGGTGCAGCTTCATCTAAACATCGTCTCTTCCCCCGAGTCCTCTTTTGGAGAGCTCCTCTTAGTTGGGCGCAACCATCCCCCAGCTCTCTGCTTATTTTTCTTCCTGAATTTTCATTGCATCTAGAGCACTAGCATTTGTGCATGACTGGTGTTGTGAACAGGTCCTTTTGCATTTTTGTAAACGCTTTTATTCTTATGCTCACCTTTCATGTGTTTATCTAAATATTTCTTTTCAGCAATGTTTAAAGTTTATTTTTATTTATTTTGAGAGAGGAGATAGAAAGAAGTGCAGGAGGGGCAGAGAGAGGGAGGCAGAATCTCAAGTAGGTTCCGCCTTGTCAGCACAGAGCCCGATGCAGGGCTCCGTCTAATGAACCGTGAGATGGTGACTGGAGCTGAAGAGTCGGAAGCTTAACCGACTGAGCCACTCAGGCGCCCCTACTTATCTACATATTTCTTGCGTACTTACCATGCACAGGCACCGTAGTATGTGACTCAACTCTTTTAGAATGGGTCTCTGGGTTACAGTTTGCAACACATTCACTTACTCAAACCCACATTCTCGCAGCACCAAGTCAGTATTTACTCAACCAAGACCTAACATAAATAATTCTCAGTACGCTAATTACCTCTGGGAATGGCAATGCCAGTTTTTTGCTGTGAAGTGTTAAGCCCTTCCATGCAGAGGTGCTCCAATACCTTAGAGTAAGTTAGCTTTTTCTGGGCAAGCCTCAAGCTTTCCCTTGAACCATGGCCAAGGAGATGATACCTCTGAGTCCTTTTATGGGCCAAGAATTCATCGTGTTTGTCCTCTTTTTTCTCAAACAGCAATCACAGCACCATGTTTCCATTCATTATTCACAATCTACCCTTTGTCTTCTTTATCTGGAGACCCAATTGTGTTCCTTTGTGTGATAGGTGAGTGAAGGTTCTCCTCTGCTCTCTTGTCTCCAACTCTGCCGTGTTCCCAGGTTCTTTTCTTTAATGTTAGGGTAAATGTCTCTGGTTCATGGATCATGTTAAAATTTTTAAGCCTACTTGTTAATTTTGAGAGAGAGACACAGAGAGCATGAGTGGGTTAGTGGCAGAGAGAGAGTGGGAGAGAATCCTAGGTAGGCTCTGCGCGGTCAATGCAGAGCTGGATGAGGGGCTCGAACTCATGAATCGTGAGGTCATGACCCGAGCCGAGATCAAGAGTTGACGCTTAACCAACCGAGCTACCCGGGTGCCCCAATTAATGGATCATGTCAGTATAGTCATTGTTCCTTACCCCTCTATTACTGCTTTGGTTTGGCCGCATGTAGTAATTTGTGTTAGTCATCACTGATTAACAAGAAATTTTAGTTATAGTTTCATATATCTTGTCCTGTGTTCAAGCATGGAGTGTCCCTTGAGCAGGGGGAGACAATGTCTTGGGTCACTTTCTCTTTTGTCTGCATTTGGCAATCAGAGCCAACCTTTCTCAAGCACTTACTCAGGTACCATTCAATCCTCACAACTACTCCATGAAATAGGCGTAATTATTTATGAAAATAGATACTATTATTCACAGTACTTATAAATTATTGTTTGTAGATCAAAAAATTGAGTCTTAAAGATGTTCAAAATAATTATTGAAATAGGTCAACCTCTTAAGTTTTCCCTGTACGCTTCTTTCTGGAATAAGAAAAGCCCTTTCCTCTTTAGCAGTGTGAATCAAAACCCAATACCGAAGAGATGAACATATTATCACACTCAGCTCCAGACATTCCCATAAAGTCAACTACTCTAACAAAAGTGCTACTTCCTGGAAGTAAAAGTGCAAGTAAGGACTTTTGTTTGATGCAGCTAACAGCAAAAAAGCAGAAAGCGTGGGTCAAAAAGTAATGAGATGCATGGGCTAATCAGCAGAGGCCATTTCGAGAGCCAGAATTTGCCTTAGACCAGGACATGGGACAACATGGCATGTTCTGTTAAATTTTATTCCTGAAATGAGGGCATCAGTAATACAAGAGGGGTATCTCAGAAACGATACGGTTCAAATTCCTTTCCTGAAAAAAATAGCTATAGACCATCCTTCACAATGAGCATCCAGAGGCTACCAAAGTTAGGCTGCTCACTAATTTATAGGGCTATACCTTCCCTTGTTGGATAGCTGTGGTGTATTAGTTTTTATTGCCACATAACAAACTTAGTGGTTTAAAACAACACAAATCCATTATCTCGCAGTTTCCGTGGGTTAAGGGTCTGACTGTGGATCCTCTGCTCAGTGTCTCACAAAAAGATCAAGGTGTCCTCTGGGCTGTGTTCCTTTCAGAGATCAAGGACCTCTTTCCAGATCACACGGTTATTGGCAGGATTCAGTTGTTTCTTCTAGCACCGAGAGAGAGAGACCACCCCCCTTCTCTTGCTGGTTGTCAACTAGAAGTTGCTCTCAGTTCTCAGTTCTTAGACACAGAGCTCTTACCACACAGAGCTTTCCATCTTCAAAGATGCAATGGAAGAAGCTCCCTTGCATCAAGCCCCTAACATGCTCTGAATATCCATAACTCCAGAAAGAACGCAAGCTCTTTTCTGTGCTCACCTGATCAGGTCAGGCCCACCTAGGCACTCTCCCTTTTGATTAACTCAGCTGAGTCTATGTTGATTACATCTGTAAAATCCATTTTGCCACACAACATAACATAGTCACAGGAGTTACAGCTCATCATATTTATGGGTTCCACCACACTCCACTGAAGGCAATTATACAAGGGGAAGAGTCAATGGAGAGGTATCATGTTAAGATTCTGCCACCACAGTTGGTTAGGAAATTGTCCTGTAATGAAAATAAATCAGGCTGGATTCTGCCAACTTATACTCTGTTCTCCACATCAGCCTCTCAACTATTGGAAGACAAGTGCCTTGATTATTCTTTGGGTAACTATTCCCAATATCTTTTAAACGATTCTATTTTTTTTTTTTTTAATTTAAATCCAAGTTAGTTAACATATAGTGTAACAATGGTTTCAGGAGTAGAATTTGGTGATTCATCACTTACATACACCCAGCACTCATCCCAACAAAAGTGCCATTCCTAATGCCCATCACCCATTTAGCCCATCCCCCCATCCAACACCCCTCCAGCAATCCTCAGTTTGTTCTCTGTATTTAAGAGTCTCTTATGGTTTGCCTCCCTCTCTGTTTTTATCTTATTTTTCCTTCCCTTCTCCTGTGCTCATCTGTTTTGTTTCTTAAATTCTACATATGAGTGGAATCATACTGTATTTATCTTTCTCTGACTGACTTATTTTGCTTAGCATAATACATTCTAGTTCCATCCACATTACTGCAGATGGCAAGATTTCATTCTTTTTGATCACTCAGTGATACTCCATTGTGTGTGTGTGCGCGCCCACGCGCGTGTGTGTGTGTATACTACATCTTCTTTATCCATTCATCAGTTGATGGATATTTGTGCTCTTTCCATAATTTTAGCTATTTTTGTTAGTGATGCTATAAACACTGGGGCACATGTGCCCCTTAAAATCAGCCTTTTTGTATCCCTTGGATAAATACCTAGTAGTGCAATTGCTGCATTGTAGGGTAGCTCTATTTTAAATTTTTTGAGGAGCCTCCATACTGTTCTCCAGAGTGGCTACACCATTTTAAATGATTCTTGTTTGTGAAATCCACATATCTTTCTAAATACACTATACTTCTTGTTTGATTCTTAGAATTAAATATAACTCCCTAGAAGTTTCCTAAATATAATAGATTATAATAGAACTGTTATTTCTTCTATTATGCTGAATGGGCTTCTAGTGAGACATCCAAGTACTAATTTTTTATAGCTATATCATAGTGGTAACCAAAAATTCAGCCATGACCAAATAAAGCACTTTAATTACTTTTTCACGCATAGCTACGAAGCCCAAGTCATTGATATCCCCACCTTGTAGTTTGAGAGTAACTTTAAACACAAACTCAATACCAAGGCCTGTTACACCACATTGTCAATTTCTCTCTTACAATCAAGTCTAGAAAACTTTTTGAATCTTGGTTCTGTCGCCTATATTGTTACCTTTCCCTCATAGTGGGGCATCAGTCACAGATTAGATAAGCTTGCCTTCATCCAAGCTGTTAACATAAGTTTTGACAAAAGACAGGAAAGAGGCCAATAGGGCGTGATTTTTGATTTTCAATTTTAATCCTTTGAGTAGGGTTTGTGTGTGTGTGTGTCTTGAAATTAAAGATGAGGAGTACATGCTGTTGTTTAAAATAATTCAGGGGCACCTGGGTGGCTCAGTTGGTTAAGCATCCAACTTTTGCTCAGGTCATGATCTCATGGTTCATGGGTTTGAGCCCTGCATTGAGCTCCACACTGGTGTGGAGCCTGCTTGGGATTCTCTCTCTCCCTCTTTCTCTGTCCCTCCCCCCACTCATGCTTTCTCTTTCTCTCAAAATAAATAAATAAACTTTAAAAATATATTAAAATAATTCAGACATTCCAAGTTCCTGATTTTTCTTACTAATTCATCACATACTGTTTGGTTTCGTAATGGTAGCTCTCAATTATCACTCCCCAAGTTTAATCAGACAAAGGGAGGATATTTCCAATACTAATTTCACTTACTATTTGCAAATTTCCCATAGTAAGTCCTGCCTCCTTGGATGTAAATGAACTCCTTATATTTTCACAGCACTTTCCACATTTTATATATGGCACTCGCAAAACTTTCAAATCAGAGGGGTTAACGTGATATTGTTTTCAGGCAACTAGCAAGGCCCCAAAAGGTGTCCACACTCGTGGTTCACAGCAGGTCCTTGACTAAAGCCCAGATCTGTGGTCTTAGAGTCCAGGAATCCTTCACTGTTTCGCAGAAAACAAATTAATGTGAAGTGAAGAGCTCTCCTGTCAAAACTGTATCTTCCACACCAAGTAGCCCTTTCCTCCCCTGGAGCTGCTCCCAGTTGTAATGTTGACATTTAGTTGGCAGGCGTCAGTAAAGAGGGGGAGAGCACCAGTGGAAAGATTGGCTTTGCAACTCATGTGAACAAAGCATCTCTTGTCTCAGAGGCAGAATCAAGACCACCTTTAGAAAGCAAATGCAGCACGAATGGCCTAAGAGAACCCTGAAACAACGGCTGACATGCACACTGTGTGCCTCAATACATGCCTGGCTAAGGAGAGAGACCTATGCCCCCCATGTGATTCAGAAAATTAAAATACTAGGCTACAGACTTTATAAATACATCACAGAGTTAGAGAAAAAATAAAGAGCGGCCAAAGATTTTCATGAGCAGTCATCTACATGTTGGGAAAAAAAAAACATCAAAACTGGCACAGAGCTGCTTAGTAGTGAATACAGGTAAACAGGTTTTAGTTCTTTGAATCCCTTCAAGATTTGAAGCATTATACCATTGTCCAGATCAGTGTGGTATGATAATAGAAGTCGCTGATGTGAACCATGTTTGTAATTGAAATTTCCTAGTGGACGCATTAAAGAAGTAAAAAGCAGATGAAATCAATTTTTATAACATATGTTATGTAACCCAACATATCCAAACTATCATTTCAAAGTGTAACCGATATAAAAATTATTAATGAGCTATTTTACTCTTTTTTCTTTCACTATCTTCAAAATCTGGTGTGTATGTTACGCATAGAGCACATTTCACTTTGGTCCCACTATATTGCTAGTATTCAAGAACCATGTATGACCAGGGACTGCCTTCTTGAACAGTGTCGGTGTACGTGAAATCACTTATTTTTATTAGGTTAACAAAGAAGGGTGTGGAGAGAGGGTGGGTGTGGATTTCCCACAGATCTCATGGGGAACTGGAAGACCAACCAGGAAACTGACACCCTTCTGCTATGTGACCCACATCTCATGGGCCCTTTCCGTCTCCAGTGTTCCATCTCTGTCTGGGCCCCCATTCTCCTTCTCTCCCTTTCTCATTGCCTACCTGCAGACACTATTGCAGTGTGAATAGCATGGAGTGTGAAGGGAGGAGAAGGGGGCTCGATTTCCAGCCTGTCCCTTGTAGACTGAAGAAGACCTTTTACAAGTTACTTAACCTCTTCGATCTCAGATTTCTTTCTATGAAATAGGATTAAGTCCTTCATCATTGAATTCTGAGCATCAATTAAAATAACAAATGTAAACTTGTCAGTCCCAAACAGACCCTGCAGTTTCTAAGCTTTTAATGATTATTTTTCAAGATGGCTATATGTTTGGTAGAAGAGGCAGTAGGGAAAGAGAACTGGAGAAGTGAAAACTTTTTAAAATATATATATATACTTAATACCAGGCCACAATGTTCTTTTTTTTTAGTACTTGGTGCTTAAAACCTCTCTATACTTTTAGCATAACTTCAACCCAAAGCACACTAAGCTTCAGTAATACAGATATACCAAAAACATAAGAATTAACAAAAAACTTTCAGGTTTTGCTTGAGTTTGTCCAAGTAGATGGAGACCCAGATGATGAGGGGGAGACCCCTTCCTGAGCACGATGTGGGATATACACTGAATACTCCACAAAATGTCTAAGAAGGAAAGTTCATTCTGTCTGATGCATATGGGGTTGGCAAGAACTCCATCATCTAGAAGACAGTCTTCTCAGCCCATTCCCCTTACAATAATTAAATCTCTGCAGTTCCTAAAGCCAGTACAGTTGCACCTACCCATAGCCTCAGATACTTTAAGTCCGTACTCGAAAAAAGGGAAGACTCACCAGTTCATTCTCCTCTCCTTGGTTGAGCAGAGCCCGGTGGTCCTTCTTACTCTTCTCCTCCATCTAAACCAGACTTGTTAGGGTCCCTCCTGACTCTTTAGGGAAAAGTCAAAGCTGCTTGAGACTTATGTGAACTCAGAGCAGTCACTACTTGTCACTGCTTTCTCAGGTGCTTTTAAAATCTCTTACCACAATCCTCACCTATTAGGCTAACAAAGAAAAGAGAGGAAATACTCTCCTCAGCCACAGGATTGGCCCATTCATCTATCCGCTTAGTGTGTTTCTTTTTTTTTTCCCCTCCCTGGTGTTTATTTGCTGATGTGAGATGTGATAGGCTCTAGACTTAAGTTGTTGAACCAGAAAGATTAATAATTTCGTGCACTGCCCGTAAGTATCTCAGCCAATGAATGAGAATGGCCACTTCACTAAAACCCCAAGGCAAAAAGATTAACTAGTTAGAGATGAATAAAAACCCTGTGGAACTTCGGGATATGGATATGTTGGGGTGACAATGAGAATCTAAGGAAGGGGAGTTGGTTCATGATGGAGAATGTAGCAATCATTTTGGAATCAGGAAAACTTGAACTCTAGTACCTGCTCTACTGATGAGCCTGAGCAGATCACTTAAAATCTGAATTTAGGTTTCTAATATATAAAGTGTCAATAATAATTAATAGTTGATATGACGATCTAAGATATTTGTGAAATATCAACAATAGCACCTGTCACACTCAATAAAAGATAATCATCGTCACCATTATTGTAACTCTAATGAAGAAAAAAGAAGTTTCTAATAATAATTTGACTCCTTTCATTTTCTTTTTTTAGTTTGGAAAAAGTTTTCAGATAAGCATATAATGCAGGAGGAGCTAGAAAGGCTGATTATTGGGGATATCATCTAAATTTCCACAATTGTATAATTACCACTGAACTTGATATTTTTTATCAAAAAATAGGTGCACTGGGATCCACTCAAAGTTTAAGTTGTTCATAAGAAAGAATTTTTTCTTTTTTTTTTTTTTCTTTTTATTGCATCTAGTCCACTGAGAAAAATCCTTGCCACTTTGGCTATGGAAGAAAACTTACCAGGAGGGAAGACTACAGAGGATGACACTTGACTCTCTCTTCTGCCTAAGAGAGTCATTGGTTGCCTTCAAGGGAACCAGTGCTGCCTTGAAGTTTAGGAGAATCCAACGTGCTCTCTGGCCCAGGAGGAAGTGGTTGATGGAAACAAACAATTACAGCTTTGCATGCCAGAGAGGCTGCTGAAGTGCCCACACTAAAGAGAAATACGTGATCACAAATGTGGCATTTTAAGTGTTACCAATCTGAGGTAGAGCTCAGATTTGGAGAAAGTTGTCCTGGGTTTTAGTAAAACGTAATTAAAGACTTGAGGAGCAGCTGTCACTTATTTCTTATCCATCCACTATTCACTCATATTTCTGCTAAAAGAATAGCTCCTTTGTCTGGGCAGTCTGACTTCAGCTGAAAGCACCAGGATGAGTCACGATTTACCTAAGAGTGGGCATGTGACCCAGTTCTCAACAGTAACGTGCAAAAGAAAGACAACTAGGGACAGAGGTCTTCTGGAAAAGATGAACCTATTGATGAAAAAGAGAAAATAGCTTATTTTCTATCTTTTACTCCCTTCCTTTGAAAGCGATAGGTGAAGATGTGATGCTTGGAGTATGGCAGCCATCTTTCGATCATAAGGAGAATGAAAATCACCATGCCAATGATGGCAGAGCAAAGAGCAGAAGAGCTTAGATCCTTATGATACCACTGAGCCATGGCACTAAGCCTGGGACTACTCGCTCCAGACACCTTGTTCCAAACTTAATGAGATGTTCTTAATAAAGCTGCTTCTGTTTGTGGTTTCTGCTACTTACAGCCCAAAGACACAAAAATGTAACACCCATCACAACTCTGTTCAACACCTACTCAGTAATTACATGTTAAACAACAGATACTCCAGACATTCGTGCTAGGCCTTTGGGATTTAGTGGCAAAAAGGAAAGTCACTATCCTGAAGGAGTTTACGGTTTCTTGGGAGAAACAGACAAGTGAGCATCTGCCTAAGTAGAAAGGATCTAGAACTCAGAGTGAATGGGATAACAGCTTCCTGAAGGAAGTGGCATCTGTGCCGACATCACAAAGATGAGTGGAAGTTAACCAGGTGGAAGGAATGGGGGATAGAGGTGGGTGGTGGGCACATGTTAGGCCAGAGAACAGAAGGACAGAATGTGAAAAGATTCAAGAGAGGTGAGAAATATAGCCTGTGTGGGGTATCAAGAGAAATCAATGACTTCAGAAGAGAGGCAGAGACGGGATGCACAGAGCAATGATGATGGAGATGTAAACAGGGGTGCGCCTGGCCTTGAAGAGACTTATAAGTCAAACTGGTTGGTCCATTCTTTGAGTGGATTGCATGTGTGCCCGTGCATGTGCATGTGTATGTGTACGTGTGTGGGTTCATTTGTTTTGTTTTGTTTTGTTTTGTTTTGTTTTGTTTTGTTTTGTTTTTGCTTAGTATGTGGCTAAAGAGTTCTCCTTACTAGCTAGACCTGAGACCTTTCTACTAATGAACATTCTTTCCATTTAACATAAAGTCTTCTTTGTTTTTCATGTTTACTTGCTTATTTTGAGAGAGAGAGAGAGGAAGAGAGTGCAGGGAGAGGCGGAGGGAGAGAGAGAGAGAGAGAGAGAGAGAAAATATCAAGCAAACTCTGCACTGTCAGTGCAGAGTCCGTTGTGGGATTCGAACTCATGAACGGTGAGATCATGACCTGAGCCAAAACCCAGTATTGGATGCTTAACCGACTGAGCCACCCAGGCGCCCCCAACATAAAGTCTTCTAATAATTACAACTGTTCACAAATGGCCCACAGTTCATGAGCTTCCAAGCCCTAGCAGTGTGCATGCTGACATTTGGCCTGCTCACCATACAGATAATTGAGTCACCAGGTCAAAGTTTGTATTAGATGCTCTTGAGGTTTTGTAAGTACTGAGCTGTTGCTTCAGCCACCAGAGGACATGCTCTGCAGAGAAAATAATCACATCTGCCTTAAACCCTAACTCCCAGAAGATCTGCAACTGATAAAGGTCAAAGGATCCACTGTCAGATGTCCATAAGCCAGAGCAAGCCAGTCACACTCCTGTGGCTTAGCCAGCCCCTTGCAGGCCCACGTGTGGAAGAGTCACCAGTTGAGTTTATGTGTGTAGCAGGGAAGTGGGGCAAGGGTGAAAGGATCTCTGGTGCGAGAAGCCACATCAGCATTAGTAGGAATGACTTCCTCCAGGCTGCACAGCCATAGTGCTCAGGAGGTGATAACTTACGTTGGGACATTGGGACGTTAGGACTCTCAGATCCTTTCTATCTGAAGGCAGCAGATTCTTGATCCCCTGTGGCTGGAAGCAAAACACAGTTCATCCTGTGAACCCCGAAGGCAAACTCTTTACTAATGACAAGGAGTTGTCACCACCATATGCCATAAGGTAAGGCTTCCAGAGACAGGAGGGGAGGGAGGAGCAGGATGAGGAAATGCAAAAGGAAAGGGAGGGAAAGGCTCACCTCACACACAGTCCTGAAGAAATGATTCCCCTCAGAGGCCTAGTCTTAGACCTTACAAGGACTTACTGTTCAGAGTAAAGCCAGAGGAATTATAGAACTAAGAGAGTATCTCATTTCCTCCCACAGTCCCTGACTCAGAACGCAATTTGGTTAACTGTTCAACTCTTGGTTTTGGCTCAGGTCATGGTCTCTCGGTTCATGAGTTCAATCCCTACATCAGGCTCTGTGCTGACAGCCTGGAGACTGGGATTCTCTTTTTTTTTCCCTCTCTCTCTGCCCCTTCCCACTCATTCTCTTCTTCTCTCTCTCTCTCAAAATAAATAATCTTAAAAAAAACCCACAAAACTTCAATTTTAAAGATATTATTCAAAGTCAGCAATATATTTCAAGTATCAACTAAAATTTGCATTTACTATACAAAAATATTTCAGCTCACAACATGTACCTTGCTTTATTCTTTTTGAAGAGCCTTGGAAGAAAAAAACTAGATAACCAAGTTGAAGCCAGTGGATGGAAATCTGATCGAGCTAAGGAATTAGATTTTATGTGGTTGGCAAAAAAGCATCCCTTAGAGGTGTACAATGACTCACCGACCTGTTCAGCTCCATTCCATTCTGCCCACACATGTGAAAAGCTGCCGTATGCAATGCACTGTTCTAGGCCCTAAAATGAGAATCTAGAGCTGAATGAGCCTCAAACCCTGCCCTTGAGCTCAGACTACTGGAGTCATGTTCCAGAATCTAAATCTGTATTTTCTGCTTTCCTCCAGCTGCTCTTGTGACCCACGTCACAAAAGGGCTTTGACAAGCTCATCTTTCATCCACAAGCTCAGTTCCAACTAGTCATTGATATGTTAACCATTCACTGCTCAGCTAGATCCTTTGAGGTGTCTTCCTCCTGTAGAAACTGGATGATTCAGAATCTGTTGCCAGAAGTTATAATGTTTGAAAGTCACTGATTGTTAGAATATCTGAACTTACAGTAGAAAACAAGGCAGCTCAAGGATTTCTGATTAGAGAATGTGAAGCAAGGGGGAAAAGGTATTCCACCTCCCCCACTTACAACTGACTCCTGATTCATGAGGTTCTCATTTCTGCTCTTGTTCCAGGCCTGGCTCCCCATTCAGCTGCCCTCTGTAGGGGACCGAGACACAAGTTAGCTAGCTGGGCCAGCTCTTCCATGGCCCTCATGGGGGTCAAGTATGAGAGCCGGCATCAAACCTTAGGATCTTCTTGGTTTTGATTATAAAATTAGTTGGGGCGCCTGGGTGGCTCAGTCGGTTGAGCGTCCGACTTTGGCTCAGGTCATGATCTCGCAGTCCGTGAGTTCGAGCCCCGCGTCAGGCTCTGTGCTGACAGCTCGGCTGTGCTGACAGCCTGGAGCCTGCTTCGAATTCTGTGTCTCCCTCTCTCTCTGCCCCTCCCCCACTCATGCTCTGTCTCTCTCTCTCTCTCTCTGTCAATAATAAATAAACATTAAAAACAGTTTAAAAATTAGCTTCAGGGGCGCCTGGGTGGAGCAGTCGGTTAAGCGTCCGACTTCAGCCAGGTCACGATCTCCCGGTCCGCGAGTTCGAGCCCCGCGTCGGGCTCTGGGCTGATGGCTCAGAGCCTGGAGCCTGTTTCCGATTCTGTGTCTCCCTCTCTCTCTGCCCCTCCCCCGTTCATGCTCTGTCTCTCTCTGTCCCAAAAATAAATAAACGTTGAAAAAAAAAATAAATAAAAATTAGCTTCAGATGCATTGCAGATACCGTAATTTGGTGTGGAGCATTGAAAGTTATTCTTTCTCATGCACTTGCTTATGCTGTGATTTTAAAAGTATTGTATCGTCAGTCATTGAATAAGTATTAATTGATTTAATCTGTTATGGAGTCGATTATATTTTCCTAATGGTTTATACGTCCAGGTTTGGTAGCCCTCGTGGCCCGTGGGTTCACCAACTTTGCTCTGGGGTCCGTTCCCATAGCATTTTATACATAAGTCAGTAACAAAACTCTTACCACATTCAAGGGAAAGGACCGTTCTTCAAATCCCAGCATTAAGTTCAGGGAGTGGCAGATATGGTAGGTGCTCAATAAATAATGTGTAAATGAATAAATCACTCTGTCCCTGCCTAGAGAATCTGCCTTACAATATTCCATTTTTCAGACTGGGCAGATGCGTACAGTTTTTCCTTTAGGATGGTCATTGGCAGAGTGGAAAACAGAACTAGAGCAGATACTATTTGTGGTCTGTTTAAATCCCTGTGGATGCCTTTGAAGCCTCAACAGGTGTTTGCATGTTCTTCTAATGACCTGCATTGGCCATTCTCTGCAGAGGATTGCCTTTGAGCCCTTTTGCCTGTCCCAGCAAAGACCCCAAAGTGCCTGGAATTTACTCCCCACCCCCACTCTCCCCAAGCAGTCCTGAGCCAATGGTGAAGGCTGAGTCTGAGCCTTTTCTCCCTTGCCAAGAGTTAGGACACTGAGGTGAAGTTTGCACTCCCAAGCTCCCTGGCAGCATCAGGTTGAGGTTAACACTTTGCCAAAAATCACATTCTTACTTGTCTCTTCTTCCACTACTTTACCAGTTTCTCCTGGAACAGTTCCTTAATAAAATATTTGCACATAAATCCCCGTCCCAGCGTCTGTTTCTGGGAACCCAACTTCAGGAAAGAACTAAGGCTTCCTGATATTTGTATCCCCTGAATCTACGTAGGTACCATCAACCCATTTCTATTGGGGGGAAGGAAACCACCGGCTATATAAACAGATTTCACCTTCCCATGCTCTCACCTGGCTTTTACCCAGCAACCTCACCTCAAGGCCTCCAATTTCTTCTCTCCCTGCTGTAAAATTTTCCATAAAACACCTGAGTTTAGTTTTACCATTTTTTCTGCCTAAGGTTTTAATAAAAACTTTCCAAGAGAAGTCGTAACTTATTTTATGCTGCTGGAAATGGATTGACTATTGTCAAGGAACTTAAGCTTGCCAAAACTTATGCCACATTGCCCAGGGTACTCTGTGTATTTAGTAGCTGCATAAGAACAGAATGTCTGTGTAATTTAATATTTGGGAGGGCTTTCCTGATGACTGGTCACAAGAACAAATCTACACCGACTGCCAGTTGCATGGCTTGTCAGCTGAGCACAGTAAATGCCAGTGAGAATGATTGTCAAGTGTTAACTGTATTTGTCAGGTAAGTCACCAACTGGAATCTGACTAGTGGCCAAAAATGCCCCGGTGCTGCCAGATCACTACCATGGTGAACACTAAACCCCCACTCCTGCCTCCCTCATTGCTACTGACAATGCTGATGACCACTGAGACCAGTGATGGATGCTGAACAGAAGGGCAATAGCATTTCTGAAATTGATGTTGTCTCCGCTCAAAGATCAGAGTTTCGATTATATTTGTCAATCCAGGAGGTTTCCCTGGGAAGAAAACAGCCTGGATGAGGCCAGAGGATTACAAACATAGGGAATGGGGGAGCCTGGGTGGCTCAGTCGGTAAAGCGTCCCACTTCAGCTCAGGTCATGATCTCCCAGTTTGTGGATTCAAGCCCTGAGTCAGGCTCTGTGCTGACAGCTTGGAGCCTGGAGCCTGCTTCAGATTCTGTGTCTCCCTCTCTCTCTGTTCCTCCCCCACTCCTGCTCTCTCTCTCTCAAAGATAAACAAACATTAAAAAATGAAAAAAATCAAGGGCACCTGGGTGGCTCAGTCGGCTGAATGTCCGATTTCTGCTCAGGTCATGATCTCGCAGTCTGTGAGTTCGAGCCCCACGTCGGACTCTGTGCTGACAGCTCAGAGCCTGGAGCCTGCTTCGGATTCTGTGTCTCCCTCTCTCTCTGCCCCTCCCCTACTCATGCTGTGTGTGTGTGTGTGTCTCTCTCTCTGTCAAAAATAAATAAACATTAAAAAAATTAAAAAAAAGAAAAGAACAGAGGACTTAGAGTTTTAACAAAGAGCAGGGATAACTGGACTCATCTCAAGGGAGAGAAGTCTGTGAGTGGGGTTTCTTCCCACCAGAGTCTTTTATAACATGGAGTAGAGAATGCAGGGAGATAAACACAGTATTTCCAAAGGAATTACACCAAAAAAAAAAAAAAGTTCTCTCCCCACTTATGGAGTTGGCAGGAAAATATTGTAGATGTATCTCTATGGGGACAAGGGCAAGATAGCACATTTAGGGACAATCTAAGTTATTCTTTTAGGATCACAGTTCCAACACCTGATTCATCATCAGAATCACCTGGAGAGCTTGCTAAAGATACAACTCCTCTGGACTCATCTCAGAGATTCCGACTGAGTACGTGTGAGGTTGGGCCCAGGACTTTATTCCTAATAAGCAACTTGGGGATTTTCACGACGGCTCAAGTTTGGGGACCAGGTTCTACAGGAAGCCTATAAATTGCTGTGAACTATTTCCTGGATAGAGTGAGCTAACACATAATGGGACGGCCAAGAGGCCAACTAAACACTACCTATAAATATGCCCCAACTTGGACTTCCTTGCGCAGGTCTTTGCATCTCATTTCAAGATCCAGTAGACTTGAAGGACCAATTGTAAAAAGCCTTCACCATAGTCATATGCTGGGATGACAAGGACACAAAACGAGGTCTAAAAATAAAGTTGACTCTTTTGAATTGCAAGTGACTGATTCTATAAACCAAAGCTGGAAGTAGGTCATTCTCTACCTTATTTTACATAACAATCAGGGGCACCTGGGTAGCTCAGCTACCTGGGTAGCTTCTTAGGTCAAGCACCTTTAGTTCAGATCATGATTTCATGGGATCCAGCCCTGGAGTTGGCTCTGTACTGACAGTGTGGACCCGGCTTGGGATTCTCTCTCTCCCTCTCTCTTTCTCTCTGCCCTTCCCCTGCTCATGTTCTCTCTCTCCCTCTCAAAAATAAAGACACCTAAAAAATAACAACAAATAAATAAATAAATAAATAAAATAAGAATCAGCAGACTACATAAAAAAGAATAATTTTAAATAATTAGTCAATTATGGATAATTACGTTTTAATTAAACTAGAATTACACTCAATTCCTAGAATTGTGTGTTCGTTAGTCCGTTCCTTCTTCATTTATGCATATTCTCTTATCCTCCTTTACTGATTCACACAACACATTGAAGAGCTATACTATGTGCCAGGCCAAGACTTAAGGACCCTCCTTAAAGTTTTAGAGATGAAGGAAAAGAAACTATTGCCACATTTAATTTTCTTTGACTTCTGCAGTTATGAAGAAGGGAGTAAATAATATTCACGTGCCAATAGTCAAGATGTAGACACAGTGACTAATTTGCTCAAGTCGCAAATCAGGAAAGTCTGGATTAGAGTTCAGAAGGGTGTGACGCCTAAACTCGTACTCTTAACTGACATGTGCCATTGCCCAAAAGGAAATTTGAGGTTGATTTTCTCTATCCGAGTACTGTGTGGTTACTGGTAATGTGGTCAGACATGGAGCTCTGAATAAGAGCCAATGACTTCAGCTGGCACGACTGCTGTGCCAACAAAGCCAGCTCTGCCCTCACCCCAGCCCCAGGTGCACGCCCAGACTCCTGCTGGCTGGAGCCACCCCACTCTTCTCTGGGACACTTGTGAACTTTCCCCACTCTGCAAGGCTGAGCTGTGGGTGGATACACAAAGATTTGGCCTTTCCCAGCTACGACTCTTGGCACCCAGACCAATCAGTTTCTGGGATCCATTTAGGGAGGATCCAGACCTACAAAATTAGCCTCAAATCAAACCGGTTTCCAATTAGTCATGGATGGTGGCTTGATTCTTAAGACTGTCAAGTTCATCAAATTCTCAAGGCTAGCCTTGGGTTAGGTGAGGACAGAATTGGCTCAGCTTTCAGACCACAGGATCCAGCCAGTTATGCAGTCACCTCCTCTTGTGCTTTGTTCTGTCCCTACGCGGGCCAGGGACAGAGTGGCTTTAGGGCTCTGTGGAGTTTTCTCAGAGTGTATCCCTCCTACATGTTCCTGTATGGATTTCCACTAAATAGGCATTCACCTAGGGGGGAGGAATCTTTCCTATCTTTATAAGTTATGTTTTCTGGTTACATAAACCTGGAACAACCTGGATCCCAGATGGCCTACCACTCTGAAGTCCCTCCTGAGTCATTGAGAATTTCCACAGAAGCCCTCTGCAAGTGATGCTGCTTGCAGGGCTCCTACTCACAGCATGCTCTCCCCTCCTGCCACCGGGCTTGGCTCTAGGTACCACAGGTCACCACTCTGAGATGATCTCTGCTCCTGCCCGAGGCTTCTGTGGGCCTTGTCTGACCCTGAGATTGGTTGCCAGGGTCCCCAGACTTCTGTGACCGCATGGCCACTCTGTGTCACTTGTCCATTCTTCATCCCCTTCAGGCACTTTCTATCTCCTTTAGCCATTTGGAGACATGCTCAGACTGTCCATGTTACCTGTTACCTATGTGTCTGTGCATGATACGATCAGCCATTAGCAACATGCATCTGTGCTCCCACAGCCACGACACTGTCAGGATTCTCTCCACCCGCCTTTTATTGCACTGTGACACACAGAACACAAGATAGTTTAGCTCTTCCTCTCTTTCTCTCTCTACCTCTCTGCACCCCCTCTCTCTCCATCACCGCTTCCCAAGTCCTTGCAAAAGTTCTGAAAGTTAGGGTGAAACCAGAGAACAGAGAGAATACACACCCAGTCGTACTCAAACTTCCCTTGTCCTCCAAAACCTTGTCCCTTGGTTTTTAAACAAAGTGCCCTGCCCCAGTTTTCCCTCCCCTTGGGTTGAGCATATCCCTGAGAGAGCTTTTGTCCCTGCACACAAATTCACTCCTTGGGTCCCCTACACATTGAGAGTGTCTTTGCAACACATGCCTAACCCATCTAACTCCACAGCATACCTCCGCACTCTGCCATGTAAATGGGCAGCCGGACTGATGAAGCTTCCATGTTGGAATCACTATACTTTGCACTTTGTGTTTTTATTCATAGTCCTATTGTTTTAGTTCAGCTTCTTTGTACTGCATGGAAAGCAGATGTTCACAGACAAAGAAGGAAAAATAAATCAACAAAATGTCCTAGTGATTATATTTTTTATTCAATCATGCCACAGCTGCTTGCCGAGCCCCAACCACTGCCCTGTGCTGGGTGCCGAGTGGGCAGATGAGAAGAATCAGGCTTGGTCCCTACCCTCAGAGAATTCGCACTCTAGTTAAAGTGGAGTTGGGTGGGAGTTGGAGGAATCTAAAATGGCACAGGACCATTATGCATGATCAAAAGAGGTGCCTGCCACACAAAAGGAGACATTTGAGGAGTGCGAGCAGTGTGTAGACAGAAGAGATCTCCCTTCTGGCTTGCAGACCAGGTGGCATTCTAACTGGGTCTTGAGAATGGGTGGGATTTGGGCATGTGGGGATGAGAGTAAGAATTATCGATGCCCCCAAAGACAAAGCAGCATGAGCAAAGGTATCGAGTTGGGAAAGTCCCTGTATGCCTGGAGTGAGTGAGTTACCGAGTGCTGGCAATAATGAGCTACCGACTGGCGTAAGGGAGGTTAGCCTAAAGCCAAGACAGAGTCCATATGACTCGAAAATGCTGGACAAAGTGGAGGCCGAGCAAAATTCAAGCAAAGATATAGGTTTCTGCTTCTGGAGACCGAAATCACAAACCAGAGCTATATCTGCTCCCACAAAATAGGCTGTAGGGCTCTGGTTATTGGATTTTACTCCTCAGCAATGGGAGTTGACCTTTCTGTGACTGATGATCAAATTCAAGAGAACTTCTATGAGAACTAAAATCTCTTTCTGGAAGCAATTACACTTGTCACGGCAGTCCACTGGATGGTTACCTTGCCTTGATTGCCTTCTTGTTCTTCAATGCTACAAACATTTCATCCAGGAGAAACATGGGAGAGTGACAGAGCAGAGAACTCATTGGCAGAAGTCCTGCGTCTGAACGCAGCTCCAGCTCCTACATGCCCTTGTACAAGTTACTGAGACTTTTGGAGGGTCTGGTACCTCATCAAAAGAAGGAGGATAGTAATTCTTGCCCTGCCTTCCTCTTTAGATTGTCATGAGGCTTAAACTAGAGAATGAGTGCAAAAGTTTTTGTAGACGGTAGTGCCCTGTTACCAAGCGGGGAACAATGGTGTCTACAGCATTAGGAAATGTCTAAAACTTTGTAAAGATGTGATTTTGATTCCACATGCTTGGAGTATTAGCCACAGTGAAAGACTCCACTGCAGAAAGGGAAAAAGGTTGATTTTATAACACAAGAATAACAGATTATGCTTGCCTCTTTTGCACAGAATGACTTATTACAGCATAAACTAAATACAGGACTCTGAATAAATACTTGCTTTTCTAGTCATTGCATCTGCAAGTGTGCACACGCACCCTTCTATGAGCTCAGAGGATGCAGATGGCACAGACATATTTCCATTCTCAGATCATTACGTGTTTAGTGAGAAGAACCCAGAGCCAGAGTTCCTCTCTGTGGGTCAGAGCTGCGTACCTTGGAGCGAACATACAGGGGACCTTTTAAATGATGTGGATCAGATGACTGTGTTCTTTTCTCCTCCAAGTCCTGGTCAGACAAGCGTATCAGGCGCAGGTACTCTGACCTCAGGTTTGGCACACTCTCCCACATTTTCTTTACTGATTTTTTTCAAGCAGCTCTTTCTATGAAAACACACACATCAGAAGTATGTCCCAGCTGTCAGTTTGGTGGTCAGGACCCATCAGTGGGTACCTGTTTTCTAGAATCTTATCCCCAACCAAAGCCACCTTCCAAGGTACAGAGCAGTCAAGCCCATTTGACTGTGGGACCTCACAGGGCTATAAACCTGTCCTCCCCAGCCCATCTCCCCACAATAGGCAGGCTGATATTCTATGTGGGCAGTGACAGTAAATGGTTCACATCACAGCATAAGATTGAGACATGTGCATATCAAGTCTGAAAAGGATCTGGCAGGTAATTGAATTCCATTGGAGAGTTGACTTCCACCTCTAATTGGTCTCTGAATATCCCCTTGTATTGCCAATGTCATGGGGCACACACCTCATGGGTCACCAGCTTCCACTGCTGTTTGAGCTGTTGGGGCAGTGGTCTTCGTGTCAGCCTGAAGCCATTCCCACTGTGCCCTTTACACACTGAGCGTGCCACCAGGCACAGGTGGGAGCCTTCTCTCCCACAGGAACCCTTCAAGTATTTGAAAACAACTCTCACTTCCCTTGACAATACCCCCCAACCCCATTTTTTCAAGTAAAGCATTTTCTCACTACCTCTCAGTTACAGTTAACTTCAAGTACAGTCTTCAGAATAAGACTCTTTTGACAAAGATTTTAGGGCTGTTTGGCTGGTGAGGAAATGGAGTCTTCCCTCTCTGTTTTCCTGCCGGTCTTGTTGAATCACTGAGGATGGAACTTAGGACCAAGGTAAGAGCAACTCAGAGTCTCAGAAAGACAGACACTCATGGGTTTTAGTTTTGTTTTGTTTTTAACCTGCCTCTAGCCCAAGCTTGGCAGGGTGCCTGGCATTCATTTGAACATTAGGCCCTGGTATTAGCAAAAGGTTGCTTCCTTCCACCTGAAGAATAAGAAACCTATTCTTTGTTTGACTGTGAGATCACCCCAAACACCCAGCCCTGCTGGAGCTTTGTAATTAGGAGGTATTTGGAAACAACAGAAGGTTTGCTCAGAAGATCTGTGTCTGAGGCCTGGGTCTGCTCTCCTTACTCTGAATCTCAGTTTCCTCACGTGTAAAAGTGGATGATAAGCCTTTCCTTGCCTGAGTCTGAGTGAATCGTGCAATGCAAATGAGACAGGAGAGGTGACAGCACCTGGTAAGGGGATCTTCTAGGTGGGAATGCCCTTGCCCAGGACTAGGTTGTAGACCATCTCCAGCTTGCCCTGTTGAAAAATGAGAAAACTACGAGTTTTAGAAAAAGACATTCAGAGCTACCATATCTCTGCTGTGGCTAACTTTGTAAAAGGAAACATTTCTTTCTGTACCAAGGAAGACAATGATTCTGCAGCCTATTTACATGATTCTTCACACCCTATTTTAAAACCAGAAGCAACAAGATACTTTCATGGCTGAGAAACACTGTGTTTCCAGAATTATCTGCAGCCACAGAGCATCCAGCCATGCTCCGGAATTCAGCCAGGGAAGGGAATGCTTGCAGATGCTACTGATAAGGAGAAAAGCCAGCTTGGGACACACCCCCTGTCCAGAACCTTCACCTAGGATTTGAGGTTTGTAATGAAAATTTTGCTTTTGCTTTAAAATGCTATCTGTGGATGTTTTCCTAAAACTCAGAGTTGTCTGCTGAGCTAACAGAAATCTGGATGTTTTCTATGCTAAATGAATCCGAGATAACAAAATTGTAATAGTGATAAAATAAGGGCAATTTCTGTTTCCTGAAAATCGAAGCCTTTTCAAACTTAAGAAATGTGTAGATTGCATAAGCACTTACATCAATTGATAACATATAATGTTGTGGTACAAGACTAATTTTTCTCAAAAATAATTTCCATTTTGTACTCAGCCCCACAAATTATGTAGTTGGTCCAGCTCGGGTTCCTGGGAGAGAAACTAAAGTAGCATGTATCAAAGAGCATCAAAAATTAAGAATTTTGAGATGGCAGCAGCAAAGCATTAAACCAAATGTGGGGCCCTTCTAAGCATGGGGCCCCAGGTGACTGCACAGGTCATGTGCCCATGAAACCAGCCCTAAACACAGGAGACTGTACTTCCCAGTTCCTTTGCCAAACCCTTGATTAATGAGATGTGAGTAGTGGAAGAGAGGCGTTCCACTTTTTGGGTGAGGCAGTGAAAAGCCTTTGTGCCTTCTCCAGTCTCTTCCTTTCCCAGCATAGTGAACGTGGAGTACTTATTTTCAGCCGGTGGAGCCAACAGATTGAAGCAGTCACCACTGAGGAGAGCTAGTCTACAGAGTCACCTGGACCACGAAAGAAGCTCTTGTGCGTTAAGCCACTGAGACAAGGGACTTGTTTGTTACTGAAGCATGAGCTTAGCCCATCCTTCCAAATATGTAGGAGAAGGCCAGAAGCAGAAGAAAATGTCTCAACTCTGAAAGTACTATGCAGGAAAGGAAACCAGACAGTGAGGACTGGTATAATGGCTCTCATGCACTTGTTTTTCCATCAATAAAATAAGAATTCAAAGGTGATCCTTCACATGTTTCATTTCTATGGCTACACATAGTGCTACTTTCTCTCAATTCATTTAAAAAATGTTACCTAAGAAAAGAGATTATATATTCTCCTTGTCCTTTAGCCTCCCAGTCTCTGGGCTGATTGCCATCGTTGGCTCACTCTTGATTCACCAACACCATCAATACTTTCAGAATCAAGAGGAAGGCACTCTTCTGGGGGCAGTGTTCTGCTCTGTAGAAAGTATTTTATCAGGTAAACTTGAATTTGCGATCGTGATTGGATGGGTTTTTTTATTCCAAAAACTCCAGCTGATTTTGTAAGAGTCCCATTGTTTGAAAATTACTGAAACTGGTCCCTTTTGTCATTGTTTCTATGCTTTATCACCTTAGAGATCACTTTGGCTTCAGAGTTGTTCCTCATTGCTCTCAAACACCGGATTGCTGTAAGACACCCCCCTGCCACACTCTGGCATGTCAGAGTAGGACGTTTGGTTTAGCGGGGGCCAGCTGGGGTCATCTGCCAAGGCCCTCTGCCATATCCGATACTGGCTTTTTGATTGATAGCCAAAACACCTTTTGAATGTTGTCCACAGGGCTCGGTTTTCAATAATGGCCTCCTGCAAAATAAGAGAGTTATTCTTTACAACCAGAGGTTGGCTATGGTCCTCCATAGACCCTACGGAGGAGCTACCACATTAGCTGCTTAGATCCAGCTTGACAAAAACCTTGAGGCCTGTACGAACAAATCCAATGTGGTTTCATGAGGTAGGTCTCAGCCTCTCAAGCTTTTCCACTCAAGGAACTCTTCTGGGAAAAGAGAGAGTTCCCAGTTTTAAGAATCTGGAAACATAGCTTGAAGTAGTCTGCCTCGAGGATGAAATTCCTTTTGAATCTCATATATAAATTAAATTTAAAATCATTCAAATTCTGCGGTCCACCCCATGGAATTACCTTATAGAAAGATGTGGCTTTGGTGTGCCCTGCCATATGACTGCATAGTCCCGAATACAGGTCAATAAATTGGAATATGGGCCACAGTCTTACACCTGGACAGATCTGGATTCAAGTTCCAGCTCTGACATCTACTATGGACAAATCAGTTACCTTATCTGAGCTTCAGTGATTAGAAATAATAATTCCTTCTTTGTGTAACTCTCCTTACAATGTAGGGCAGGGCATGGTATAGATGCCTCCCTTTACCACCTTTATGAATTATTTACTTAACAAATAGCTATGGGGGCATCTGGGTGGCTTAGTCAGTTAAGCCTCCTACTTTGGCTCAGGTCATGATCTCGTGGTTTATGGGTTTGAGCTCTGTGCTGACAGCTCGAAGCCTGGAGCTTGCTTCAGATTCTGTGTCTCTGTCTTTCTCTGCCCCTCCTCCCTCACGCTCTGTCTCCCTCTCCTTCAAAAATAAATAAACATCAAAAAAATTTTTTTTTAATAAATACATAAGACAATAAGCTATGTACTGTGGCCCTATTCACTGTGGCCTCTTTCATCTACAAGTATTTCACTACAATGCATTTTTCTAAGATTACAGAAGACATGTCTCTTTGGAAACATTTTGGACTGCCATTTTATTTCATGAGTTAGACTGAGCCTCAAACAGGTCTCAAGTTATAACATAATACAGAGTGTATAAGAGGTTATTGTGTTATTTTTTCATTTTTATCGTAAGTCATAAAAGTTAACCATCTTAGAAGTTATCTTGAGAAAAACAAAAAATATGAGAAGGCCTGCTGTCCCACAGAATGAGAACTCATTTTGGTGTCTATCAGTGGTATCTTTGCTAGACTGGAAGAATCAATTCTATGGGATTCTACAAGGGCCTTTGCCAGGGTAGTAGTTTTCCTAAATTCCACCCATCTTTGATATCGGAATCCCATTGCCAATGGAAATAATAGAGAACAGCTAGTCTGAATCTTTCTGTCTCAAAAAATGGATCATCTGTTAGCAGGCTGTTAAAGACCCACACAGCCATCTCAAGAGCATCTTGTAAACTTCAGGGCTCACCTAGCCAGACTTGTTATTCTACTTTTTCATTTTGTACTCAGCCCCACAAATGATTACTTTCCCACAGCAAGTTGCTTTTTTGTTTTTTGTTTCGTCCTTCTTAATTAAAAAGAGAACAGTAGTTCTCCATCGAGCTGGAATAGGGCAGGATCATAGGTATCCAATTACTGGTCTTAAAGTCTAACTTACCTCTAGGATATCTTACCAGGTTTTAAACAAAAAAACAAACAAACAAAATGAAACAAAACCAAACACACATACAGACACACACACAGAGACTTTAGTGCTATAAGACATGCCTTGAGTGTTATCACAATTCTAGAAGTATAATGGCCTGTCTCACTTTGCTGGTCTGGATTGGGAAACTGAAGGACCGAGGAGTAACCTGTTCTGTCACTCTACATTATAAATTAAATGTAGAACTAGAAACAAAAGGAAACCCTTGAAGAAATATGATTTCTAAAACAAAATAAAACAAAACAAAAAGCATAAAACAAACAAACAAAAACTTCACCACACAAGCTCTTCAGATTGGCTACTAAAATAATTCACACATACATACATACATACACACACATATATACACAAACACATAAGTAATAAAAACGAGAAGAATTAAAGCTATCCAGATTAGCTCCTATGCCTTTCAGTTGGAGGTTAGATCATGAGAAAGCAAGGTGAGGATAAGATCCCATTCAAAACTGCTCTAAGATTAGGGATAGTATCTTAGTCCTCTCAGCAGACCAGGAAATATTTGGAACTGTGCAACAGAAGGCCAGCCATCCCCCATGCCTGTCCCTTGAAACCTCTCTGTACCATCTTTGTCACAGGCTGGCCACCAATCTTTAGTATCTCCTGTCAGATATACCTAGAGCTATGTGAGGAAAACATCTTGCTGCATCCGTGATAGCCTGGGGTCTTTATCTACTCTGCTCACCTCATAGGGCATGAAATCTTAGTGTCTGTAATTCTCCATTACAACTTCCTTCAACCACAGACTCAAATGGCTTTGGTTTGTTCCTGAATGCCTACTGACAGCAGAAGGTAACTTCGAATAAGTGAAGACTGCCATGCAGGAGCCTGAGGGTGAGAGCTAGGACCCCACAGCATCATTTCTCAGTGTGAAAGCTGCTGGGAACCCCCACTGAACATCTATGCCGGTCTCCATTTCTCAGTGGACTCGAGAAACAAAGGAGAAACTTAATCTTTCATGAGTGTCAAATTATCCTCTCCATCTGCTGGAGGCGAGCAGCGTCACTTCTTAACATTTAATAACTGAACAAAGCTTTACCCAGCTTCTATTAGAATAAAGCAGGGTTTTAGACACTGTAGATACTGAGATGAGTTCTTGCCAGCGCCGTTTACACAATCTACACACAAATAACTGTAGCACTGGTCCTCTTGCTTGCTGTAGACTGTGAGCAGCACCCCTCCATCATCAGGATCTGCCTCGAATTGCACCCTAGGTCATGGCACAGGGTCAACAAATGTTTGTGGAGTGAATGAACAAATGAAAGCCTGCATGACTGATAGATACAAACTAAGAAATGCTAAGTATCACAAGAGATAACATAATGATAATAGTTTATATTTATCAAACATTTACTACATGCTTTTCTGTGTTCACCTTTCATGCTCACAGTAACCCTGTAAGGTTAGGTACCCTTATTATCACGGCGTTTCAGATGAGAAAATGGAGACATAGAGAAGTGGAGTTGCAAGTGCTGCCCAGAGTCAGGCGGCAAGAAAGGATTCCAACCCAGGTAAACTACTTCCGGCTTATGCTTTCTTTTAACTGCAAACATGGTGACATTCGAATGGCTTCCTGCTAGAGGATTATGGGAGACTTTGTTGCTCCATTACCTATAGCACAATCCTCCCAACTTTTTCCTGCCCACCTAAGAGGAAAAAACTCACACACAATCTCAGCAAATCTGTCTAATGTTTGGCATAGATCCACTTTCCCAGAATCCTTTTCTCCTCAGGATGACAATAAGACACAGTTCTGACCAATGAGGCATAAGAGGAAGTCTGCAGGGTGGCTATAGAAAATGACTTTGTTTCCTTATAAAAGGTTCACACTTAAGGGAAAAAAAGCTTGCTGGTGCCTCTCCTTCCATTTTTTTTTCCTGCATCAAAACACAGATAATGCCCAGCTATGCGGCAGCTATCTGGACACCATAAGCAATACACGCAAACATGAAAGGCCCGTATCTAAATTTTTTTTTCAACGTTTTTAATTTATTTTTGGGACAGAGAGAGACAGAGCATGAATGGGGGAGGGGCAGAGAGAGAGGGAGTCACAGAATCGGAAACAGGCTCCAGGCTCTGAGCCATCAGCCCAGAGCCCGACGCGGGGCTCGAACCCACAGACCGCGAGATCGTGACCTGGCTGAAGTCGGACGCTTAACCGACTGCGCCACCCAGGCGCCCCGAAAGGCCCGTATCTAAAGATGGGGAGGCAGAAGAGAGAAAGATTGATGATCCCCAATGACACCACTGAGTTGCTGAACCAACTCTATGGCCACTTACCTCGAATCTTCCGGTTAAGTGAGACAATAAATATCTTGACTGTTTAAACCACTGTTACTTGACTCACCCATCCAGGCTTTGGGAAAGATTCATGAAGACGATACTACTACTGCTGTGCCATAGAGGATGGAATAGCATTCCCATAAGGAGATATTGGGGGAAGCTATACCAGGCAGAGGAAATAATGTGATCACTGATAGGGACAAGGTACGAACACAAGATTATCCTTTAAAGGGCAAGGTTCATCCTTCTGCAGCTGGGTATGAGGACACTCATGCGATCCTCTCTTATTAATTTGGTGGCTTTGGAGACCATACGGGTTAGCACGGTACTTCACAGTGTGGTCCCTCCACCAGCAGTATCAGAATCACCTGACAAACACTTGTGCCTATTCTAGACCTTTGAATCGGAAATGCTAGGGGAAGGGCTGGGCAACCTGGGTTTTAATAAACCCTCCAGGTGACTCTGATGCCCACTCAAGTTTGAGAAGCCCTGGATATGCACACAGAGAGAGGCTCTAGTACCTTAATTCTATGTTCTTTTCTGCCACTGGCTCCTGTGTGGTTTTTACCCTGCCTGTTAAGGAAGGTGCTGCAGAGAAGTCAGGTTCCAGGGATTCCCCCCTCACTGGCATAAGGCTGTGTTTGCCACTGGAAACATTGCCACCCAGATTGGGGACAGATGGAATCCGATGCTCACCTCCCCTTTGACACAGATGTCTTTTCTAGGGGTGACCCCTGTTCTCCAGGAGGCTTTGAAGAATGAAGATTTCGTCTAAATAACAGTGCTGAAGGAGGAGAGTGAACCACATAGCCAAAGAAAGGAGACCACAAACTCATTTCACTGAGGAAATGGAGTAAATGGGAGATGAAGAATCAAATCTAGGAAAAGCTCACTATGAATCTTATTTCCCATGTGTAAAGTAAAAGAAATAGACGTTGTTAAGTGAAAGAAGCCAGACATAAAAGGCCACATATTCTATGATTCCCTTTATGTGAACTGTCCTGATAGGTAAATGCGTGGAGACCGAAAGTAAATTAGTGGTTGCCAAGGGGTGAAGAAGGGGGAAGGGGGAATGAGGAACGACTGCTAATGGGTACAGGATTTCTTCTGGGGTGATGAGAATGCTCTGGAATTAGTGGTGATGGTTGCACAACTCAGTGAGCTGCACACTTTTTAAGAAGGCGAATTTTGTAGTATGTGAATCATACGTAATTTCAAAAAAACGAATTGAGTCAGTTCTCTACTTGTGGATTTTAGAAACGAACAGGTCCTTAGACATCATAATCCCATTCTCTCCAGGTCCACCATGTAGACGAGAAAATTAACACCTTGTTTGGAGCTCACTAGAGGAAAGCACCATTGCTCATGTCACCAGGGCAGGGAGCCTCTTGGACTGCTGACTCTTATCCTCTAAGGCTGTTCCTTTTTTCAGACTCCCAAAGAATGCCCCGTCCATCCCTACCCACAGTGATCAGAAGCCGGAGGGCACTTACCTCCACCACAAGGGACACAATGAAGTTGGAGCTGAGCATAATGATGATGTAAACCCTCCACAGAAGAGGAGTGCAGAGAAGCTGGTGGGAGATGGAGAATCACTGTTAGTTTGAAGACAAATAAATGTCAGAAAGCTGTTCACACATTCACAGTGTACATTTTCATAGGTTATAAATCACGTGTGTAATAGACATGCTTACATGTAGACATTACACGTATGCATATTAGAGGTACACACAAAATAACAGAAACTATGGGGCGCCTGGGTGGCGCAGTCGGTTGGGCGTCCGACTTCAGCCAGGTCAAGATCTCGCGGTCCGGGAGTTCGAGCCCCGCGTCGGGCTCTGGGCTGATGGCTCAGAGCCTGGAGCCTGTTTCCGATTCTGTGTCTCCCTCTCTCTCTGCCCCTCCCCCGTTCATGCTCTGTCTCTCTCTGTCCCAAAAATAAAATAAATAAACGTTAAAAAAAAAATTAAAAAAAAAAAATAACAGAAACTATGATTGCTGCTTTTGTTCTTTTATCTTTCTTTCTTCTCCTTTTTATTTTTTGGTGCCCCTGTAATTTCTCAATTTCCCCAAATCAATTCGATCAAAATTTGACAAATTTGATAAAAGTGTTTTTGTTTGCTTGCGTTGCTCGCTTTTATGAGGGAATACAGGAATGTGGCTCTATTCCCAGGAGGCTCTGATGGTACACAAGTCGAATGTGACAGGGGCAGTGTTGCCCTTGTCTCTCTGGTGCCACATCTCCCCTCAGCTGAGCCCTGCTTTGCAGCCCCGAGCCAGGGCTTTACCCTCAGGGCTGTGTGCACGGCTGTACAGGTGGTGCCATGACAAGGGTACTCACCAGTGGGGCAAGTGGAGCTGGATGGGAATGGATGTATGGCTAGATAAATGAATGGATGGATGGATGAAATGAAACCAAGTGCACACTGCTGTACCCGGCACTGTCTCATATACTGCCTTCTACACTGGGGGGATTATAAACTGGTACAACTCTATGGAGGGCAATGCCATTGAAATTAAAAGTGGAAAACCATTTCCGGGAGTTTATCCTAGAGACAGACTCGTACATGCCTGAAATGGTATATGTATAAAGTTATTTTATTGCAGCTTTGTTTGGAATAGCAAAACATTGGAAGCAACCTAAATGTCTATCAACGGGGGCTGCGTATAAATTATGGTACATATATGTATATTGAAACAATATATTAACATAAAAAGAGGAATGAGGAAGCTCTATGTACTGTCGTGCGACAATTACCAAAATACACTGTAACATGAAAGATCGTGGTGCGGAACCGTGTGTGGTCGGGGCAGCCATGGGCATGCCCCATGAGGGTCTCCTGCCAGGAGAGTAAGTAGCAGGTGCTCCAGTGCTACCCTTGGAATCTCCCACCACATCTACCCTGAGCCCACACTCCTCATGAGTTGCTCATAGCTAATACCTGAGGATGGCAGGTCTTCTAATCACACTCATTCTTATAAGATACTAGATACCTGTGATGGGCAACTGTGGCTGGGCTTTCTTAGAACTGCACTGCAATCTGAAACCCTACCCCTCTGGCCCTCCTTCCGTCACTCCTTCATGGGGGTCAGACCTACACCATAAGGTGCCACCCTCCCCTTCTCTTTGGGCTTCCTCGCCTTTTTGCCCCTACAGGCATTTCCTCCATAGCTTGCTCACACGTCTCATCTCATTTTGCCATCTTCAGCTCAGAAGACCTGGACAAATTTAATAGTCTGCTATTTGTGTAAGAATGTGGCAGAATACACATATAAGAAATATATATATGGGGCGCCTGGATGGCTCAGTCGGTTGGGCATCTGACTTCGGCTCAGGTCATGATCTCACGGTCCGTGAGTTCGAGCCTTGCATCAGGCTATGTCTGTCAGTTCAGAGCCTGGAGCCTGCTTCGGATTCTGTGTTTCCCTCTTTCCCTGCCCCTCACCCACTCACGCTCTGTCTCTATCAAAAAATGCATAAACATTTAAAAAAATTAAAAAAGGAAATATATATATGTGTCTGTGTGTGTGTGTGTGTGTAGGCATATGTATAAAATATGTGTATAAAAATAAAAGTGTATAAAATAAAGTGTTGTCATCAGTAGCCTCCAGAGAGGAGACCTGGTAGCAGGGGAAAAAGGATGAGAGGACAGAACTTTTTAACTTTTGAATATTAAATGTTGTGAATGTATCTCGATTTTTAAAAAAATGCAATTTTTAAAAATGAGCAATAACTAGGTTACAAAACAGCATGATTCCATTTAAAGTAAACTGCATAAGTCAGTCAATGGACTTTTATCATATACAAAGTTTCAAAGATGGAAGGATAGAGTGAATACTGTTATAATTTTCTCTGCCTGCATATTCACATTTTCTAGAATGTACCCACAATTTTATGTAATAAGAAGAAAAATAATTATTTTTAGGGTGAGCAATAATTCTCTGCAGACTCCTTGGCAGTCATGTTGGCAATGACCCCACACAGGTCCCCCCAAAACTAAATAGGCTCCCTATTTTGTTGTACCAGAGGAATCAGCCTCTCTGTAAGACTCTTTCCTCTTAAAGAGTGTGACTAAACCCAACATATCTTAACCCTAACTTCTGCAGGATTAAGAAGTTTTAACTCACTTAGAAGTCTAGCAGCCAAAGACTATCTCCATGACTGCTTACTCAAATTCATGAACATATTTAACAATAGTGGCAATTACGCTGTTAACCACAGTGATACAATTATCACAAGGAAAACCGAATGTAGACATGAGTTTGTATGTCACGTGTCAAGAAGGGTTGGTGAAGGTTTTGCTGGTTTGCAATGAACTGTGAGCTTCCAGTGCTCATCTCCACTACAAGGATCAGTCATTTACTGCCCTTACGTGCCATGGGTTATGTTAGGCACTGGTAATATGAAACTGAATAAGATAGGACCTTGGCCTTCATGACACGTGTGTTTGAGTTGGAGAGGTGGGCAGGCAGGCTCACGTAGCACTAAGTAAAAAAAGTCCATTCCCTTTTACCATCTCTTCTGTATTCTATTTATTGGTCTAAAGGACATTTGGTAATAATAAACTTCTAATTCAAAAGTATAGGTTAAAGGAATTGACATACACATTTCCCCTAGCTTGTATATGTAAAAATTGTCTCATAGATTTTGACATTTGCCTCAAAATTACACACTCTAAGAGAGTTCATGAGGTAAGTTATGGCTCTTGGCAAACAAGTTTTGCAGACATTAAGTATGAACATACAAACACGTCTTTATTATAGAGATTTTTTTTTAAAGATGTAAGTACAGATTTGAGAATTAACAGAAAAAGTGTTACAGGCAAACTGTTTTCAACAGCTTCAAAACAGAAGCGCTTAGGGGAAAAAAATTTCTTACGCTTGAAACAGTGTATGTATATAGATTTTTCCATTCTTACAGGGATCTTTTAAAAGAAAAATGGTCAATGCTTCTGAAATATTTGAAATCAAGACTAGACAGAGTCTTATTTCCTGGCTGGCTTAAATTTAAAAAAATACAAATAAATGTAGTATTCTTTTTTAACTCTACTATTCCAAAAGGATAATCAGTGTCACGAGTCCATGTCAATTGCCACCGTGACCTGCTTCTTGCAGTCAGGGTATTATATAACAGTAAACCATCATCATAGCCCAGAGATAAGACTTACATCCAAACGCCTGTATAATTCTGGAATGTCAGCAAATAGAATGAATAGACACACACCCAGCTGTATGACCAGCACAAGGACAAATATATCTGAGGAAATAAGAACACAAGCTATCATTTAGAGAAATTGGAGTATATACGGAGTTTCACATCTATTGACAGACATATTCTAGATTAACACTGATTAAGCTTACTTGATTCCTACATCCAAACACAGCATAATAAATGGAAAGTACTCATTTCTATGCAATGGGTCTCACCTCCACAATTTCTATGCATGTCCTTGAAGCAGATGGAAATTTTCACATGCATGTTGTAAGTTTCAATTAATAAAAGTGGGAAATATAGAGAGAGCAATTTTGACCTAATGTATTTTCAAACAATGCCTTGAAGACAGTTAAGTATCCAAGTCCTTTTAATGCAAATCCCCTGCTTCAAATTCTATTCTGGAAAAAAAAGAGGGCTGTAAATAAACAAATATTTAAATTGCAGTAATGTAGAGGTAAGCATTTGACTGCTTTCTCATCCCAAGAAGGAGAAAGGCAAAATAATTTTCTCTAAATAAACTAATTCTTATGAGGACATTGATCCTTCAACTTATGCTTCTAAATTTTCCCAATTAGGGGTGCCTGGGTGGCTCAGTTGTTAAAGCATCCAACTCTTGATTTCGCCTCAGATCACGATTTCATAGTTCATGGGTTCGAGCCCCACATCAGGCTCTGCATTGACAGCATGGAGCCTGCTTGGGATTCTCTCTCTCGCTCTCTCTCTCTGCTCCTCCAGTGCTCATGCTCTCCCTCTCTCTCTCTCTCTCGAAATAAATAAGTAAAGGTAAAAATAATTAACTAAATAATTAATTAATTAAATGTTCCCAATTTGAGAGGTAGGGATGTATACAAATGAATGTTCCACAGGGTAACCAGGTCACCCACTTCTCCTAACACACACCGCACTCCAGTCCAGAATGTAAGGAGGTAGCATGTACTTTGGCCAAGAGCCTCCACAATTACCATAGCCAGGTTCCTTCAGGCTGGACCCCCTCCCAGGCTGCCAACCACACAATGCCATCTTAACCATTGTCTTCATGGCAGGAGACATGTTCCAACTGAGTGTTGTGACACTTCTCTCTCTCCACCTCCTCCCAGATGAATTCCGACAAGTACTGACACGTGAGGAAATAAATGACTCGTCCCAATTTACAGTGGTGCCATGAAAGGACACCTGGAGACAAACTTCCGGTGAAGGAAAGAGGTAGAGGAAGAAGCCCTAGAATTTAATGCAGCTTTGAGGAAAGGAGCAAAGAATGAGGCTGCCAAATGTGTTTATAGAGCCCTGGAGTATAAAGTCAAGGGCTCCAGATAAGCATCAACTCCGCTGCTGCTCCCCGAGTGACCTGGGCATGTCTGTTCCTTCTGATGACCCATCACTTCTGATCTGGTACAACGCTACTCACAATTTTTATATATGGGCTGCCTAAATGGTTTTCCTTTAGAGAAAATAAGAGCCACGATGATACAGTTGATTGTTCCCAAGAACCATATGGTAGTATTTTCGAAGCTTGTGAAGGCACCGTTACTTCCAATTTTTTCTGGAGCGGTGGGAGAAATGGTTAACTTTGAGATGCTTTCATTTTGCACTGTGCAGGCACTAAAAAAGAAACAAAAAAGGTAATGAACGAAGATGACAGGTCTTTATGGAGCACTGGTAACTACAGGATTCCATGCCCTCAGTGCTTTTGTAATTACCTACACTTTGGGAAAGAATATACTGAGAAATAAGGGGAAAGAAACCAACACAGATAGATCTATATTTTGGATAGATGAATAGATAAAAGATAGATAGATGATAGGTAGATAGATAGATAGATAGACAAGTTATTTATTCAATAATTTGGGTACCCTTCATGTGTAGTAAGGTTATGTGGGAAAAAGATGAGTAAGCCATGAGCTTTTCCTCTTGTGGCTTAAGATCTTTGAATATTGATAAATAGGGTGACCATATAATTTATCATCCAACAGGAGCATATTTGAATGTGAAAGGAAAAGACCAGTAGCATCAGCAAAGCCGGTAGTTGCCAGAGGAGACATGCGTGGAAGGGGTGGGAAAAATAGATAAAGGGGATTCAGAGGTCCAAACTTCCAGTTATAAAATGAATGTTATGAGGATGCAAATTACAGCATAGGAGCTGTAATCAAAAATAGCATATTAATATATGGTGACAGATGGGCACCACATATCATGGTAAGCAAGGAATGGTGTATAGAATGGTCGAATTGATAACTTGTTATTAATGTAACATTGTATGCCAAATATACTTCAACGATTAATTAATTTAAAAAATTTCACTGGGATATCAGGCTCAAACTGGGGCTGCCTGGGCAAATTATAACGCATGGTCACCCTAGGTGTAAAAGAAGGTCATGGATCATTATCACACAAGACAGGCAAAAGTAAGTGCCAATGGATAATATCCTCCCTCAAACTGTGCTACAGAGGAGAGAAGATCACTGGAAAATTCCCCAAGGGACTTGAAAGAAAGCCAACGCCTCCAGAAGAATGAAGAACCCTTTGCTTCTTGTCATAAGGGCCAGACCGTGTTTGATGGAAATTAGGATGTGAGAAGCTGGCATCAGAGCTGTGATAGTACCTGTGCATCTCCATGGAATACCAAGGCTGCCTCTGAACCAGAATGAAGCCCACAATGTGCATGGCTAAGCTGAGAAGAATGTTGAGAATCACAGAGAGCAGCAGAGGTGGGGAGATCAGCCGTCCTGCAGGCCTGAAGGGCACCAGCTTGGGGTAGGCACCATTCAAATTCACTACAAAATAAATTCAAGTGTTATGTTTGTGAGAGAAGGAAAATACTGTATTCTTCATCAGAAGAACAGTGCAAATTCTTGGGCCCACACAGCCAAGGAAACTGACAAACTGGAGTACATCAGGGTTTTGAGGGAACAAAATACAATGAATGGCTTCAAACTCAAGTCATAGGAGCAATTCTTAAGGGAGAAGACAAAAACAATCATGAAATGCTTTCGGTTTTGGCTATTTTTTTTAATATATGAAATTTATTGTCAAATTGGTTTCCATACAACACCCAGTGCTCATCCCAAAAGATGCCCTCTTCAATACCCATCACCTACCCTCCCCTCCGTCCCACGCCCCATCAACCCTCAGTTTGTTCTCAGTCTTTAAGAGTCTCTTATACTTTGGCTCTCTCCCACTCTAACCTCTTTTTTTTTTTCCTTCCCCTCCCCCATGGGTTTCTGTTAAGTTTCTCAGGATCCACATGAGAGTGAAAGCATATGGTATCTGTCTTTCTCTGTATGGCTTATTTCACTTAGCATCACACTCTCCAGTTCCATCCACGTTGCTACAAAGGGCCATATTTCATTCTTTCTCACTGCCACGGCACTCTCAACAATAGCCAAATTGTGGGAAAAGCCTAAATGTCCATCAACTGATAAATGGATAAAGAAATTGTGGTTCAGTTTTGCCTATTAAATAGGCAAAGTCCATCAAATTATAGGTGAGGGCATGATGATAACGTACACTCTTATACACTGCTTCTGGAAACGTACACTGACACAAACCTTCTGCAGGGCAATTTGGCAATAAATATGAAAACACCGGAAAATGTTCATAATATTTGACATGGTTATTCCATTTCTGGAAATTTGTCTTAAGCTAACTAAAAATATCAGAGATGTAGAAAGATGTTCTTTAGTGCATCACTTACAGTAAACTATGGTACATCTACATAATGAAACAACAGGCAGTCGCTAAAAAGCAATGCTTTAAAATATTCAGTGACAATGGGACACCTGGGTGACTCAGTTGGTTAAGCATCTGACTCTTGATTTCGGGTCAGGTCATGATCTCGTGGTTCGTGAGTTCGAGCCCCGCCTTGGTCTCTGCACTGACGGCGTGGAGCTTGCTTGGGATTTGTTCTCTCTCTGTCCCTCCCCTGCTCACTCTCTCATTCTCAGATAAATAAACTTAAGTAAAATAAATTAAATAAACTTAAAAAAATATTCAATGACAAAATGAGAAGTGACATCGGAAAAAATGGCAGAGCAGACAGCCCTAAGTTCCCATCCTTCCACAGAAACATTGAAAAACAAGCAGAAACTATCAAAACTAACTTTGTCAGAACTCTGAACAACAAAGGTTTACAGCAGTCAAACATGCTGAATCAAGAAAAAGGCAACTTAAAAATGGTGGGAAAGCTTTGTGACATCTGTACTTGCCGTTGCCCTACCCCTCCTCAGCTCAGTGGCAATCTCAAAGTCAGTCATTGGCCCTCCCAGTGGAGGACTCTGGTCTCTGGTCACAGAGAGGAAGAGCAAACTGCATCCATTGGGTATGTCCGTTCTAACCTGTCTGGGGGTACCTGAAGGACTGGTGCAAGGCGCTCATCTCTGTTTCACCTAATGCAAGACTGAACTCAGGGCAGCAGCATCCACTGCTTGAAAACAACTGTAAGGCTCACCAACTACCCACAATCACCTGGGGCAAAAGATGGCAGTTGAGACATAAAATAATAGCTATGATAAAGAAAAGCTAAAGAACATTTCTTTGGAAAATTATGGCTTTCAAAAACATATGTGTATTTTGGGGACTATAGAAAACCATGCACACACCTAAGGCAAGTTACCCACTCAGGAAAGACTGGAACAGCCCCTCAGTTTTGAGCTCTGGATGATCTCTGCACTCAGCACAAGCCTGGCTAAGTGTTGAAGGGCCCCAGCACAGAACAAATGTGCAAAGACTGGGAGAGGTTGTTCTTTGTTCATGGTTTTACACTCATGGAAGTCAAGAAAATCTCTGTCAAAAACACTAGCTAAACAAAAGCTAAAGGAACAGAGATTTCATTGACCATACATGGCAACTGATACAGTCTGCAAAAAATAGTTTATGAAAGTCACCAAACAAACGGACTATGACAGCCTTCAAAAACTAGCAGAACAAAAGCCGTCAAATCCTGGGGAAGGGGGATTTCCAGAGTTATCTGGATTTCCAGAGTTACGACATTATAATATTCAGCAGAACAAAATAAGTTGACAGAAATAACCTCTGAGGACACCCAGACATTGGACTTACTAGACAAAGACTTTGATTATTTTTTTCTAAATCCCAGCTTTTTTTAAAATTTATTTTTTAAATTTACATCCAAGTTAGTTAGCATATAGTGCAACAATGATTTCAGGAGTAGATTCCTTAATGCCCCTTACCCATTTAGCCCATCCCCCCTCCCATAACCCCTCCTGTAACCCTCTGTTCTCCATATTTAAGAGTCTCTTATGTTTTGTCCCCCTCCCTGTTTTTATATTATTTTTGCTACCCTTCCCTTATGTCCATCTGTTTTGTATCTTAAAGTCCTCATATGAGTGAAGTCATATGATATGTTAGACAAAGACTTTAAAACAACTGTTTCAGGGGCGCCTGGGTGGCTCAGTCAGTAAAGCGTCTGACTTCAGCTCAGGTCATGATCTCGTGGTTTGTGAGTTCGAGCCCCACGTTGGGCTCTGTGCTGACAGCTCAGAGCCTGGAGCCTGTTTCGGATTCTGTGTCTCCCCCTCTCTCTGCCCCTCCCACGCTCATGCTCTGTCTCTGTCTCTCAATAATAAATAAATGTTAAAAAAAATTTATAAAACAACTCTCTTTTTTTTTTAATGTTTCTATTTATTTTTGAGACAGAGAGAGTCAGAGCATGAGCAGGAGAGGGGCAGAGAGAGGGGGAGACACAGAATCTGAAGCGGGCTCCAGGCTCTGAGCTGTCAGCACAGAGCCCGACCTGGGGCTCGAACCCACAAACCATGAGATCGTGACCTGAGCCAAAGTCGGACGTTCGACTGACTGAGCCACCCAGGTGCCCCTAAAACAACTCTTTCAAATATGCTCAAAGAAATTAGGAAACAATGTATGAACAAAATGAAAATGTCAATAAAAAGACAGAAAATATGAAAAGGAGCCAAAAGAAATTCTTTCTAAAGAATCTTTTTTATAATCTCTACCTCTTCATTGACATTCTTTCTTTTGTCCAGTAAAAGTAACTATTTGAGTGGCGCCTGGGTAGTTCAGTTGGTTAAGCATCTGACTTTGGCTCAGATCATGATCTCACAGTCTGTGAGTTCAACATCTGTGCTGACAGCTCAGAGCCTGGAACTTGTTTCAGATTCTGTGTCTCCCTCTCTCTGGCCCTCCTTCACTCGTGCTTTGTCTCTCTTTCTCTCTCTCAAAAATAAATAAAAATAAAAAAATAAAAACATTTTAAAAAAGTAACTATTTGAGCAAATATAAAAGGCTGTAGGGGCACCTGGGTGGCTCAGTCGGTTAAGCATCCAACTTGGGCACAGGTCATGATCTTGCAGTTCATGGTTTCAAGCCCCACATTGGGCTCTGCACTGACAGAACAACGGAGAGCTATTACTTAATGAGTACAGAGTTTCTGTTTGGGGAGATGTAAAAATTTTGTAAGTAAAGAGTGGCAATGATTGCACAAAACTGTGAATGTAATTAATGCCCCTGAACTATATGTTTAAAAATGGTGAAAATGGCACATTTTATGTTATGTATATTTTACCACAATAAAAAAGAATTAAAATATTTAATGACATGAACATTTATGACAAAGTTAAATGAAGAAAATGTACGCACAACTATATACAGAACATAATTCAAATTTCTTCATCTATATACATACAGAATGCTTTAATTTGTTAGTTCCGAATGGTAGGATAAAGATGGATTTTTTCCTTTGTTATATCTTGCAATGTTTTCCATCTTGTTTTATAATGAATATATATTAGTAACCATAAGAACAAAAAATAATCAAGTTATTTATCAAAATATAGAGGAAAACCTGGAGATGCTTGTTACTAAACAGAGAACAATTAGAGCAGAAATGAGGGCTGTTTTCAAAAATGTGGAAGAAAGACTGATCTAGGGAGAAAACATAGATGCCTCTTTGCCACCCTAAATCGCAGAGCTGGGATGGGTGCAAGTTACATAGAGATAGGCTTGGCTTCATAAGAAGAATTCTGTTAATTCTTTCCAGAGACTTGAGTGTTCTTTCCAGAGGGTGTTCTTTCGAGAGATTTGAGCCCCTTGGATACACCTGACACTGTCAGAATTACAGGGAACACAGCAGTAGTCAAGATAGACAAGGTGCTGTTCTCACAACGCACACACTCTGGGAGAGGGGAGGCAGGAAGACGCAAATAAAAACACAGATAAAATCATAACTGCAGATTGTGAAGGGCACCCCCCCCCCCCACACACACACACAAATAGAGCACAATTGTGCTTTCTGCCTCCACTGCCACCTTGGTGCCCATGAAAAAGTTTCTGGTGAAAGGGGGCAAAAAAAAAAAAAAAAAAAAGAAAACGGAAGAAGCAGCAAGTTATGAAGTTTGCCCTTGACTGCACCCACCCTGGAGAAGAGGGAATCATGGAGGCTGCCAATTTTGAGCAGTTTGTTCAAGAGAGAATCAAAATGAATGGAAAATCTGGGAATCTCAGTTGGAGGGGCTCTAACCACTGAAAGGAACAAAAACAAGATTACAGTAACTTCTGAGGTGCTTTTTCCAAATGGTGTTCGAAATAACTCACCAAAAAAATATTTGAAGGGGGCACCTGAGTGGCTCAGTTGGTTAAGCATACAACTTAGGCTCAGGCCATGATCTCATGGTTCCTGGGTTTGAGCCCCACATGGGGCTCTGCACTGAAGGTGTGGAGCCTGCTTGGGATTGTTTCTCTCTCCCTCTCTCTCCGCCTCTTCCCCACTTGTGCATGTTCTCTCTCTCTCTCTCTCCCCCCGCTCTCAAAATAAAGAAATAAACCTAAAAAATATGTCTGAAGAATAATCCCTGTGATTCATTGCTAGTAGTTGCTAACAGCAAAGAGAGTTACAAACTGTGTTACTTCCGGATTAACCAGGATGAGAAAGAGGAGGAAGAGGTGGATTAAAACTCATTTATCTGGAACATTTTGTATGAATTCTTGAATAAAACTTGGGAACTAAAAAAAAAAAAAATAGAGCACAATTGTGTAATAGAGAAAAATTGGCTTGGTGACTACTTAAAGTGAACTTCCTGAGGTGGTGACATTTGAGCTAAGATCTGAATAAGAAAAAACCAAAGCCATATAAAGATGGAAAAGGAGAGTGTTTTAGGCAAAGAAAAGAGCAAAAACAAAGGTACTGCGGTGATCACAAGCTTGACAACGCTCAAGTGACAAGAAGACCCTGGTGCCTGAGATAAGAATGTAACAATGTGGTTGTAAGTGAAGCAGAAGCAGGCATGGGCTAGAGCATTTTAAGCAAGTAGGTGACAATAAAATTTACTTTTCAAAATTAACACTCTTACTGCTCTTTGAAAGGTAAATGGGGAGGAGGGGAAGCAAGATGAATTGTGAGGCTGTTGTGGGAATCCGTAAGGGAGGTGACATGGCTCTGTGTCAGGGGGTACAGAGCTCCAGAAAGCAGAGCCAACAGGAGCTCCATCCAAAGGGATGTGAAGGATAAAGAAAAGAGAAACCAAGGATGGCTCCAGGTCTTTGAACAACCAGGTTGTTTTACCAGAATGCAAGGAAAGGAAATATTTTTCCCTTTCACTGATGTGTTCTAAGTGCCTATTATGGTAAGTAGTACAAATTAGGCACTCAATAAATAGCTAATAATTTTGTTGAATACCAGATCTGGTAGAAGATAAGAAAATATATTTATATGCTGATCCAGCAGACCAGAGGAAAGTTGATGACAGTGAAGAAGGACATTATAACAGAAACAAAATCCCCAAGAAGGTAGGAAGAGGTAGGATTAAACGTTTAAGTGGAGCTGTTGGCATTTATATGTAACAGAGAGGAAAGCAGAGAATATGGTGGATGGTGGGGAGTGGATGGGTTGGGGTGAAAGCCTACAGCAGGGAAATTGGGAAGACGATTCATGTTAATCAAGAGGTGGAAATGGGAGTGGCCTAATGGCAAGATTATCTTTAATCTTCATTCAAAATCCCCAAAGGCTAGGATTTAAAGATCTAAACGGGGCACCGGGATGGCTCAGTTGGTTAAGTGTCCAACTCGAGATTTCAACTCAGGTCATGATCTCACAGTTCATGAGATTGAGCCCTGTCAGCACTGACAGCATGGAGCCTGCTTGGGATCCTCTCTCTCCCTCTCTGTTCCTTCCCTACTTGCGCTCTCTCTCTCTCTCTCTCTCTCAAAGTAAATAAGTAAACTAAAAAAAAAAAAAAAAAAAAAAAGATCTAAAGCATAAAAGCTATCCAGCCTCTATAAACTGGGCATATATTAACTGTAATTACACCTGAAAGCACACTGAAGACAGCATTCCTGATTTTCAAAGTGCACTTGAGAAACTGAACAAGAAGACCATGGGAGAAGGGAAGAGGGAAACGATAGTTACAAACAGAGAGGAAGGGAGGCAAACCACAAGAGACTCTTAAATACAGAGATCAAACTGAGGGTAGTGGGGGGAAGGAGTGGTGGACAGAGGGGAAAATGGGTGATGGGCATTGAGGAGGGTCCTTGCTGGGATGAGCACTGGGTGTTGTATGTAAGCAATGAACCACAGGAATCTACCCCAAAACCAAGAGCACATTGCACACACTGTATGTTAGCCAAATTGACAATAAATTATATTTAAAAAAAATGAAAAGCAATAAATTATCCCAAAATATAAATAAATAAATAAATAAATAAATAAGTTTAGTGACCATTATGGAAGCCCTGTATTTTGTGGAAAACAGAAAAATAACTAGCCAGCTTTTCCATGGCTAATACTTTTATTTCAATCCAAGACTCACAAATGGGGCTCCTATTTCCTCTTTCCCTCTCTGAATAGACTTTTGGGCATAAGTCCCATATCCCTGAGGCTGCAACTGGTGTCCCTCCTAGTGGACCAGCCCTTCTGGAAGAGCCAAGAGAGTTTCAAAAATGTCTTACTTGTTACACCAATAAGAGTTGTGATGGCCAGATCCTGGAACAGAAACTGGTAATTTGAAAGGCTGTTTGTCTCCTGAAAAGAAAAAGGAAAGCAGGTCAAAAATGTTGTGACCCTCTGGATGAAGTCTGACATCAGTTGCATTCATTTTTGTTCCTGCAACATGGGATTTTACAAGAAGAAGGTGTGGCCAGGGTCCTGTTTGTGTTGGTAGAAGTACCAAAGATAAGGCTGTGAAACCCTCTCCAACCAGGAGGCCACCTTTGTGTGCTTTCTAGGCTGGGTCCTTTGTACATCAACATCCTCCTGTTGAGGGAGATGTCTTACTCTACTAGATCCATCTCTGATCTCTTTTCTACCTGCTAGCAGAAAGTCAGGGTTTGGTCTGGCACAACAAGACAGTGAGTTCCCAGTAGTAACAAGAGACAAATGTGTGGTGATCTTACCCAAATTTTACCAGTGGAAAAAGAATAATTGAACCTACTATTTGCAGTGTTGGGTGTTATTAGCAAGTCCTGATAAGGCATCCTTGATATTCTTGGGGGGGAAAAAGGTTAAGATCTTACTGATTTCAAGTAACTTGCTTCCTTGCCCCCGTTTTAGTGGAAAGGAGATCAAGATGACCCAAGTTCAACTCTAGTTTGTAGCATGAGTTGTTGGGATTCCAAAATAGGACCAAATTTCTGTGCACAGCCTCTCCTTCTCCATCTCATTCATTGTGAGTGGGAAAAGACATAAGCAATCTGAAAATAACAAAACTAAAACCTTCAGCCCAGAAGCAAGAGGGCAGGACATAGAGATGAATCTAACGAATCATCATCAGGCTGCTTATACTTGCTCATGAGAGTCGACTGCAAAGTTTTCAGGGATTTTTTTTTTTTTTTGAACTGGCTGTTAAACACAGCCATTGTAGAACCTGAAATTATACAAATCTACCATTAAATACATTATGCTAAAACAAAGCTAATAAATACCCCCAATCCAGCACTTCCTAATCCTTTTCCTACATTGTGCTGTTATCTATGTTCTTTAAGATATTTACAAGTCTTCTATCTCGGGGGTGCAAGTACTACATAATGACATGCTATGTGCACATCTCTTCCCAACTCCATGCTCAGTGACGTCAGGCAGGCAGCTCGAAACCAGCCATGGTGGGCATATTTACACCATGGAAATCAGCAAACATGAATAACCAGGGCTTGCTGTCCCAGGGAGAGCGGCTCTGAAACATTTACCAGCTCCCCAGTCCCAGATCATCTCGCTACTGAATGGTACGCTCGGGTAGAGTCACACTGGAACAGAGAAGATGGAGACCTCGTCCAAGCAGCCAGAAGCAACTGCGAGAAAGTGCTATGCCTTGATCGTCAGCTACTGCTACAACACAAAATGTCTCTGTCAGAGAGTCAGAGAATTGACACCTTCAGCTTCTCCCGTGTGCATCTATTTCTGATTTACTTTCACCATAAAGGTAGTTTCAGAGGGGCCCTTGGCCCTCCAAGCTCCCCCACGTGCACTCTTCCTCAAGAGGCACTGCAGGTTGGGAGGATGCAACTCCTTGTTTCAGTTCTAACCAAGAGCTCGGGTCACCAGTCATACCCAGTAGAGCAGCAGAACACCAACATACTGGATCATGCTGTACAGTGCCATGTACTTGAACATGCAAAATGAGGTAACGAGAGCGGCACGTCCTTCCCTGTGTAAGCAAAGAAAGGACAGAGTAAGGAGATGGAAAGAAAGGTCAGTGACTCTGTTGTTCAGCTGAGCTTAGAAACACTCCAAAGCCTGATTATTCAACAGTTTGTCTGACAGACTGGACAGCCTCGAGCCAGAGGGAGCTGCCTGTCAGTATGCTAAACGACTAGACTTTCAGGAAAGACCAATTGCGGGCCCAGCTCCCCAGCCTTGGTCCAGTTCGGGAGCCCAGAGTGCATGGTAGCCTCGTGCTCTCTGTGGGCATCATGTCAGAGCGGAGTCAGAGGACCTGGGGATGCGTCCTAGAGCTCGTACCTACTCACAAGTGTAATTTGGAAGGTCATTTCCTTCTGTCAGTCACAGTTTCTTCATCTGTAAACTGAGGAATTTAAATAAGATTGCAGGCTTGGGGGCTATTTTCATGAAGGTGTTTCATTTCATTCCAATCATTTGGCCATCTCCGCTTTTTCTAAAACGGCACTGAAACAGTGTCTATGCTCAAATACACCATATATCGAATTTAAATAGACTGAAAACAACGAACGTGTTTGTTTCCGTTACTGTTGGTGGACTTTGAGTAAAATGGTATATATTTAAAGCATAAAATAGATTATTTATGAGATGCCACTTTTATCACTTTCATTGGAGAGAAAAGAGTTTAAATTTGCTTCTGGTCATAATGTTTTCCTGGGATTCCAAAGCCTGATTTCAGAGCGGGCTTTTCCCTGTACTGGGGCTCAGCTGCTGTCATTTGCTCTACCAGAAGGTAGTTTCTCGTCATCTCTCACCTCCTTAGAAAGGGTTTTCGCATGCCACACACCTGCAGCAGCCAATTCCACCTCCCCAGCCGCCTTCTTACTTTTCCCATTACCCTTGATTTATCTGTGTATGTGTTTATTGCCTGACTTCTCCACCAGAAGAAAGCTTTATGAGGTCAAGGAATGCGTGGTTTACTTGCTTCTGGGTCTCCAGCGTCTCCACCAGTTCCTGGCACTAAGTGCCTGCTCTATAAACATTTGTCACACACATAAATTTTTAAAAATTTGGGAAGAGCCAGCGAAATCATCATTTTAATGTGGTGGGAATAGTATGACATTTGTAGAGACAACATTTAAATAGCATCAGTTCTAACATAATTTCTAATCCTATATGGCTGTGTGAGCTTGGGAACCTCAGTTAAGTTCTCTAAACCTCCATTTCTTTATTTGTAAAAGGAAACAGTGACCACTCCGACATCTCCAGGCTGTTTGGAAGTATAAGATAATGGGTATTAAAGCACTTCACAAGCTGTAAATACATGCTAGTTATAATCACCCAAAGCGGCCACAGTGCTAACCATCTCTATCATCCCAATAAAATACAGCAGAAGTACATTTTCTGGGAGGCACAGATAAAGCACCAAGGGAGATTTTAGTAGAAGCAGCAAAGATGAGTTAATATTTTGAAAACTGGGCATGGGAAGGATATTCCAAAGAAGCATAAAGAGGCAAGAGGAAAAGAGGGCAATCGGGGAAGGGAAAGTTTGTCTCTATCCCCCATTATAAAGCACCTATGGAGATATATGTAAAAATAACAAGATCAACACTTTCAAAGCAGTTACCACTTCCAGATTCCAGGGGTGCCTGGGTGACTCAGTGGGTTAAGCTTCTGACTCTTGATTTAAGCTCAGGTCATGATCTCACAGTTTGTGAGTTCAAGCCATGAGTCAGGCTCCGTTTTGCTCATGGAGGCTGCTTGGGATTCTCTCTCTCCCCCTCTCTCTGCCCCTCTCCTGCTTCTGCCCCCTCCCCTGCTCATGCTCTCTCTCTCTCTCTCTCTCAAAATAAATAAACAAACTTTAAAATTAAAAAAAAAGTTCCAGATTCCAATTTTCTAAAAATAACCTATTGAGTGGTTTTCATTATGCCACTATTCTCCCACAGTTATTTTTAACTGCTGGTAAGTCCACTCAGGAGTAGAATGGCTGACTGCATTGTCCTGCAAAGCACCCACCCCACCAGGGACACAAAATTTCCCTGTTGTTTCCCTGGCCGAACAATGGGATCTGAACTTACAAGTCAAGAGAGATTAAAACAGTGCTGGTGGAAAGCGTCTACTTACTTGATAAGGTGAGGTACACACTCAATGTTTGGAGTTTTAGAAGTGAAAGGTGAGGCCACAGATGCCTCCTGTTCTGATAAAGAGATGCCCACGTGAGCCATTTTCAAAGCCTGAAAGCAAAGAGTCAGCTTACTCTGCTTGCACACTCACAGATGTCTCTCCTGAGGCCACACGGGAAAAGCCTGTCAAGCGAGCTACAGGATGGCCCGTGGACCCAAGCACGAGCCAGGAGGGGACCAGAATTCGTTCTGCCTATTGCATAACAAAGAGACGGCACTGGGACATCTGGCCAAAGAAGTCAGTATACTGATCACTGAGTCATTGTGCGGCCTTGGTCAAAACCCTCCCAAACCCTCCACATCAGTTCCTCCATCAAGAAGAATGGAGATAAGTGTCTCCCAGGGATATTATGTCTAAAGGACTCCAGGCAAGTGCAATTAAGTGTAAGTCCTGGTGTGTCCTGGTGTGATCATGGCCCCACACACCGGCAGCTACTTACCCCGCAGTCATTGGCTCCATCACCGCACATACCTACAAAGTAACTAAAAGGGAGCCATGTCAATTGGAGGGGAAATCAAAGCAATTTTAACTGCTAATTTCTCTAATTAAAAAAATAATAAAATGAACTTCGTTACTTAGGGGACACTCTGATTCTTTATTTTTAAGGGAGTTTTCTGAAGGGTCCAGTTTGACTAAAAGTAAAGTGTGACTCAGCAGCTCCCCGATGGATTAGGAAAGCCAGCACACCATCCTGACTCCAAGCATTTCAGGGAGACCCTGTACTTCACTGCTTAGAAAGCAGCTTTGTTGGCTGTAAAATGGGACGTTCACAATTTTATGACATAACACCATGGCACAGTGGAGAGGGCACCAGATTTGAAGCCAGATCAAGATCTTTGACCTGATCACTTGACCATTTTGGCCATTATTTTTCTCTCCTACAAAGTGTTGTGAGTATTCAGTGAGATGCTGTAGGGAAAAGTGTCTTCTGATTTCTAAAACAATAAACGAAAATTACTTGGTGCTGTAAATAGTAACAGGGCAGGAAATTTGCCATTTTAGCAGTCACTCGACTCTCAAATGCCCAGACGTTGAAGAAAGAAAATATATTCCTGCGTCAGGATCGCTCTTTGAGGGTGAGTGCATCCTGCTGGCTTTAATTCTTGACAAAGATTGTGGATAGTGTGCTTTTTAAGGTAGGAGTGCTCTGACAGTATTTATAGGATTTGCTGTACTTGTCTTCCACACTGTCCTATGAAGGCAACTAGTTTACTATTTAGGTTTTCAACCAAGTTAAGAAGACAGGACTTTCTGAATCAAGAAGCTTGCCTAGTGACTAAATCAGGGGGGATGAAGTGGGAGTGAAAAAGATTAGGAGTCATGTCTATATGGTCCAGCACCAGAAATGAAGAAAACTTACAGGACTCCATGGGTTCTGTTACAGGAAATAAAGGGTCTCAAATGATGGGCACTTTATTTGAACTGCCTATTCTCTAATGGAGACCCTTTGTGTTAAAAGAGAAGTATTATTCTGATTCAGGACAGAGAAGATACTTTGCCATACAAATATTTCAGTATTTTTAAGGTTATGTGAATCCCTTGCCATACGAATCTCCTTATATCACAGCTGTGATGATAATTTATAATGTCTAAATTCTCATTGTACCTTCAGGAGCTGAACTCAAACTATCCTTCCAGGTTCATTTCTCACCACACACTTTCACGTCCCATATGTTCTAGTCCAGTGGTTCTCAACTCTGGGTGCAAAATTGACTCATTTGAGGGACGCTGAAAAAACACTGATGTCCAAGCCTCACATGAGCAACTGAATTAGAATATCTGGACAGTGGGGTCCTGGGATTGTTATTTTTTCAAAGCTCCCAGGGTGACTGTCATAGGCAGTTAGGTTCAGAACCACTGCCTTAGGGGACTTCTTGTACCTCTTACACTCTCCCTGACTGTCATGCTCCAGGCACTTCATACCACCTGAATTGGTAAAGAACCTACTCCAGTTTCTGAAATTCTTCCACCAGACTGGATTTCTGCCCAGGAGACATTCTTGCAAAGATTGTTCCATTTATCAGTATCTGTAAGGAACCCAAGAGAAACTTTATATCACGTCAGTTGGTCATACATGAGATAATTGATAATACTTAGAACGCTGACTGGAAAATAACATCCATGAATGGCAAAACACAATTTGTTTCCAAAAAATCTTTTTTATTTTTTTTAATTTTAAGACATTGAGACCTTGGTCATCAAGTAAGCGACCAAGGAGGCCAAAAATCAGTCAAGATGACTGCTTAATAAAAATATTGGATGAAAATGATGACCTTCAGATATTTAGCTGAACTGCCATCAAGAAGGTGGTCAAAAAGTCCTGAGCTTAATGGAATCTTCAACCATAAAGTATGAGAAATTGCAAGATATCAAGAGGTCAGCATCCTAGGGAAAGGAAAGGAGGCAACAGCTTCTCAGAAAATTGTTCAGAACGAGCAGAAAAAACAGCCTCATGATTAAATAGTGACAATTAGTGGTCTTTGATTTAACCATGCCATCTGGGCTTGACCAATTGTGGAGCTCAGCTGATATCCCAAGTCTAATTTTGGCTATGGAACATTGGTGGTCTGGAGATATAATAAATCTATACCAGCTCCATCCACCTGAGCTTTATTCTACAGAGTCTGAATTCTTCTGTTAGATCTCTGTGCTCCTTGCTCTTCTTGAAAGTCACTCAGCTTAATGTTTGATCAGCCTCTACGTCTTTAATCTTTTTGTCTTAAACAGTGCCTAAGATGATAAGCAATTGAATACAAATAACTGATCTTTGGATTACACTAGACACAATCTTTCTCTAGTTTGTCCACCTGTTATGTATATAACTTACCTGCCCCTGCTATGAGTTTATTCTTCATCAGAAAATTGATAACTTTGACCCTTTCTTGTGTAGACTCTCTATCAAAAACCTAACAGAATTCCTTTCTTGGGCTGCTTTCCTCTATAATTGGTGGATTTCCCCTTCACCGTTAGACCCCTCACCATGGCCGTATGAAGACAGCCACCCAAAAGCAATCCTTGTGACTTGAGAAGCTCCTAATACTTTATTTCTCTAGATGGTGAGAAATGGGCTAATCAAATTTACTAATTTTAAACTTATCTAGAAATGAGACAACAAAAATGTTTTTGCCCCTTTATGACATATTCAATAGGTATTTCTTACCTACTTAAAAGTTTGAAATTACTTATGAACATGCTCTGTAAGTGACTTCATTGGCATCTTTACTGGGAGACTGATACCCTCTTAGAACTTACCTTTGGGAGTAGGCTGCTGAAATGTTGACTTATAACCTGAAAGGATTTTCCACTTAAGGCAAAATGGTAACTTCCCTCTCTGCCATGATCAGAGACTTCTTCCTTGATATTAATGTAATTATCCTGCAAAAGCAAAACACAAGTTATTTTAGACACTTGATAGAGTGGTAAAGGACCACAAGTATATCAGAGAGAGGCAGTGACGACTGGCCTCTCTCTTTAAGAGAGACTGGGGTCTCTCTTTAAGAGTCACACTCCAGCACCAATTCCTCAGAGAAACACTTTGTCTTTGCTGGATCAATCTTTGCACATCACAGCCTCTAGTGAATAGGAGAATAACACTCCTGTCCTGTTCTCATCCTGATTTGATCTTGGTGAGTCCCAGAGAAGAGCACATTTCACACATTTCAAGTGTAAAATACAAAGCACTACACCTTAACAAATCTCTCCCTGAAGTGAGAACTTACCATTTTTTTTTTCTTACAGAATTGATATTGTTCCACAAGGACACAATAGAGATAGGATACTGAATGATTGGGAATACATGGATAAAACTTTTTTTTCCCAGCCCAAAGACATAGTCTAATTTTCCAATGTGCACAGCAGTTTCTCTCCCAGGGACTAAATCTCCTTAGGACCCAGTGGGATGGTTAGCAAGCAAGAGGAGGATGAGAAATTCGATTCACAGTCCCCCTTACTACATTTTTTCTCCCATAGGGCCAACAACATTATTACACTTAAAATAATGGATCCTTTCCAGGACCCATGACGGCACTATACATTAAAGCTCAGTAGGAACAGTATGAGAAATGGATATGAGTTCTTCGAACTGCATATGTGTTAGACATTTGGGGAAATATGTTGACCCGAGGTCACCTGTACATCTCTGCCAGTCAAAGCTGCTCAGAAGCCAACACTATGAGTCAAGTTAGATAAGTCTGTTTTTAGGTGTACCTGATTGCTGTATGCCATGGACTTCTCTTCTACTAATTTCCAAGATATAGATGCTGATGAGGACCCAGTGATTTCATTCGCTTCAATCAGAATGACTTGTTGGCTTTCAGAAACCATTCCAGACTTTCTGGCCACTGTTATTGCGGTCTGAAGATTGTCACCTATAAGAAAGGAAGGGTATAGCAAGGTGAGGTTGAAAAGATAGAACCAATTCATGCAGGGCCTGGAAAACTAGGGTAAGGAGTCCAGAATTTATTTTAGGTGTGAAAAGAAATAATTTCTAAGTCTCTCTCATGCTGATTCTCCATGAATCCATGATCCCTTTCGTGATTCTTATTGCTTTTTATCTGGTTACTCATAACCCACCAGTTTTTCCAGAGAATGGAAAGAAAAAACAAAAAGGCAAAATTCAAATCTATTTCCATCATTTTTCAGCTTGGTAAACATTTATCAAAACCCTACTGATTTAATATAGTACCAGGTGGTTCCACTTTCAGCCAAATGGGAATAAGACCGCTAAAATCGATCTCTCCCACGGATTACAATGGGAAACTATGGGAAAAATACAAAAAGCAACTATCTGAGGACTTTGAAAACTAAACAAAAGCAGGTAGAATGTGGAAGGGAGTCAAATTTGGAGAAATAATCTACAAGGTGGTGATATTCTTGGTTTTATTTTTTTCTCTCACATGCGTGACCTGAGTGTGAACCCCAGTCCCAGCGCTGTGAAGGATGCTAAATACAACTCCAAAAGAAACTTAGTCTTTCTGACCAGAGAAACTAGAAAAAGAAAAAGCTTGAAGGCTGAAGAACTATGGGGCAGACCCTGGAAAGGAGACAGCTAGACAACCAGACTAACTTACTGGGTGAACTCAACCCAGAGCTGTGAATGTGCAGAACAAACCCAGGGAAGGAGAGTAGAAGCCTCAAGAATTGAACTATGATATGAATCACCTCCCATGTCCTAGAGTTTTGCTTGCTCAAACGAACAAAAATCACCCTCACCATTCTCCAGGGGATTTTAACAAGATCCGAAATCTCACACTGTAATATTTTAAATGTTCAAGAAAGTCAACATACAAAACACCTGGAAAATGTGGTCAATTCTCAAGAAAAGAAAAGACAATCAACCATTGCTTGTACCAGGATGAGCCAGATGCTAGAATTACCAATGTTCTTAAAGCAGCTGTTATAAGCTTCCTCCATGAGGTAAAGGTTACCACTCTTAAAATAAATGACAAGATAGAAGTTCTTAAGAGAAAAAAATATATATATGCTCTATAAATAAGAACCAAATGACTGCTTTAGAATTGAACAATATAATAACTGAAATAAAAAATTCCCTGGATGCTCTCAAAAGCCGAATAGAGGTGACAGGAGAAGGAGGCAGTGAATTTGGAGATAGGTAAGTAGAAATTATACAATCTGAAAAACGGAGAGAAAATTAAAAAAACAAAAGAGCAGAGACTGGAGAATGACAACAGTCATGTGATTAGAGTCCAGGAAGGAAAGGAGAAAGGAATCAAAACAGGAAAAAATATTTTGAAGACATAAAGCAGATAAGTTCCCAGATATGGTAAAAGATTTAAATTCATAGATTTAAGAAGCCCAGCGAATCCCAGTAAGATAAACTCAATGAGAACCATACCCAGAAACATTACAATCAAACTTCTAAAAACAAAGATAAAGAAAATACCTTAGAAACGGCAAGAGAAAATAATACATTATATATTAGGGAACGATTATTCAAATTATTACAGATTTGTCATCAAAAAATATGGAGGCAAAATGACAGTGAAATATCTTTGAAGTGCTGAAGAAAGAACTGTGAAGCTTTGAAAGTACCCTTCAGAAAGGAAGGAGAGATAAGACATTCTTAGAGGAAGGGAAACTAAGATAATTTGTTGCTAGCAGACATACTCAAACAGAAATGCTAACAGTTCTTTAGGCTGAAAGGAAAGGACACCAGAGGGAAACTTCTAACATTAGGAATAAAAACATAGCAACAGAAATAATGAAGATCTGGGTAAATATAAAAGTCTATTTTTCTTCCATTTGTGTGTAACTCGTGCCTATTGAAAGTGAAAACCTTAACATGGTATGGTGGGGTTTTCATTGTCATATACGCGACAACCATAACATAAAGGAGAGAAGGCAAAGGACGTTCATGGTTGTAAGCCTTCTTGACAGGGTAGGTACAGATGTGATTCCTAGAGCAACCACTGAACAATAAATAACATCTGACTGCCTATCCCTAACATGGCTTTCTTCAGGTCTCTACCAAAGTACATATGAGGAAGCCCAGAAGAGCTAACGGTGGGCAGGAGTTTCTCTACCCTGAGGCCAGAGCCCTGAGAGCTAAGAAGTGTCCACAATGCCTCAGCAGGTCACCAATAGTTGGGCTGCTTTGCAGCACAGGACACTTTTGCCATCCACTACCTGAGAAGTTCCACCCCTGAGCCTCAGTCATCTGACAGAGAATATAACAACTATTTTAGAAGTCTCAGAAGCTAGACAGGAAAATATCAGGCAGAACAACCAGAACAACACATGACAGACAAAATAGAGCAGTTGTTGGAGATAGATAAAACCTGCAGTAACTCCGGGAGCCTTGCGGGGCTCAATCTGTTAAGCGTCCGAGTTCATCTCGGGTCATGATCTCACCACGGTTTGTGGGTTCAAGCCCTACCTCAGGCTCTGTGCTGATAGCTCAGAGCCTGGAGCCTGTTTCAGATTCTGTGTTTCCCTCACTCTCTGACCCTCCCACGCCTGTTCGCATGCACTCTTTCTCTCTCTTTCAAAAATAAATACACATTAAAGAAAAAAACTTTGCATTATCTCATTACAAATAATAAGTGCACTTAAGAAAACTCAAATGTAGCCCTTCTCCTCTAATGCCCCCCCCCCCTTAAAAAGGTTTTCTAGAGCTATTCCCACCCCAAAACGTGATTTCAGATCTCAACATTAAGAGGTAATTTGAAGGAGATAATGGTCATCTTGGAACCTGAGTTTATGGTTTGGAAAAACTGGATGCAAAAAAAATCTTAAAACATGGAGGCAAATTATACAAATATGAGAATAACAAGAAAAAAGATAAGAGACAGAGAAGATAAATCCAGAAAGCCTATCATGTGAATAACAGAAATTCCAGAAGGGAAAAAGGAAGAGACAGAGCAAAGGCCATAATTAAATGAACAATAGAAGAACTTTCCCTGACAGGAAGAAGATAGATTAAAAGTGTTTACTTTTAATTAATTAATGAAATCAATGGGACAAAAAGACAAACATATAGACATACTCTGGTAGTATTTGTAAACTCCAAAGTTGAAGAAAAGGACAGTATACAGAAGAGAACAAATTACCTATAGTGGACTGGAATTGGACTTGTAATAACACTAGAGATCATTAAGGAAAAAACAGGACTCTAACCCCCAAATCCTACACCCAGACAAGAGGGCATTCACCTGTCAGAGCCAAGAAAGATACTCCAGGGTATGTAAGAAATTAGAGAGCATAACATCCTTCTATCCTATCCAAGGACAAACCTTGAGAAGAAAAATTTAACCCAGCAAGCAAAGAAACAGAACAGAAATTCCAATATGAGTGAAGAAGTGAAGAAGCGGGGTACAGAGTGATGCGTCCTTATTTCTACCTAAATCCCAATACTAAGGATAGATTATGGAAATGTGTAAAATAAGTGCTAAATAAAGATTTTTGAAACAGACGGGTCATGATGTAAGGGCAATTCTAAGTAGTAAATTAGCTCAGCAATACCTACAAGTTGGATTGAGGGACTAAAAAGGAAGAAGGTAAAAGGGACCCCTAAGTCTCTTGTATTGTGGGGGTAGAATGGGAGACGGGAGGTACAGAGGAGAAAGTAGAAGTATCCTAGAGCTTCCCACAGTGAAGCTGGATTCAGGGGAAATGGGCTGGGGAATAAGGGCTCTGGTGGGGAAATAGTGTACCTTGGCGACACAACTATCAGAGTTCAATGCACCTGACTGGAAAGCAGGGAAAGAAAGGCGCACACTTAAATTTGAACACATGAAGAAATGATCTATTCTCCACTAAGAAGCATTCATTAAGAAATTTCACACACTTTTCTTGCATGATCCTTTCTCACCCCTCCCTTGATTTGGGGTTTGAGAGAAGCACAGGGGACAGTTTTTTGTTTTTGTGTTTGTTTTTGTTTTTGTTTTACCACCAGAATAATAAATGGGCCTTCAGGGTAGTTTACACACCATGCTGACTAAGCATTTCTCTTCCTACTAACATTTAACAAAAATTGTCATCTGTGCCTGACCCACGTCTTCTTGTCAGTCAGGGGTTATTTCAAATGGCCTTTCTCAGAGAGGACACCGCATATAAAGTAGCCAGTTAAGACATCACCCTGTTTTGTTTTATGTACCTCATAACTCTTATTGCCAGCTGCTTGTTTGATCAACTGATTGATTTTCTATCTCATCCCACCTGAATAGAAACTTGGTGAGAGCAGTAATTTTGCCTTTTCTGTTGCAGATCTCCAACACCGAGAATGGTGTCCCACCCACAGTAGGTAGTCAACAGTCTTTGTGAAATGAATGGATCTTGTCTATTTCCACATCAAATTCTTTCTGTTTCCATGTACAACTTTGTTATATACCTGTGATCATTACAGTCCTTATCCGGGCAGAGATGAGCTCTTCCAGAACTGGTTTTGTTTCTTCTTTCAACCGATTCTCCAAGATGAGCAATCCCAGAAATATCAGGTCTGATTCTACTTTGTCCCTGGAAACATATATATAATTGAACAGAAATAACACAATATGGGGGCGCCCGGGTGGCACAGTCAAACATCCGACTCTGGACTTTGGCTCAAGTCATTATCTCATGGTTCATGAGATTGAGCCCCACGTTGGGCTCCACACTGATGGCATGGAACCTGCTTGGGATTCTGTCTCTCCCTTTCTGTCACCCTCTCCTCTGCTGGTTCTCTCTTTCTCTCAAAATAAATAAATTAAAAAAAAAAGAAATAGCACAATGTGGTCTTTCTTAGGGGAAGCAAAACCAAAGCAAAGGCAAATATGATCCTATCAGAAGTGGTTCCCATTCACCCACTTAAGGACCATTCCTTAAACACCGAATATGTGCCAGTAAATATGCAGAGAGAAGACAGGAAGGGACATGAAGGATACTGAGACATTTGCTCTGACTGAATCAATTGGAAGAGAGAGTATTTATTAAACAAAAGATTTGCTTGAACCTTCCTAGAGAATGAACTAAATGACCCCAAGTCTTCTTTCTGCTGTGGCTAGTCTGGTTTCCAACACCTCACCTGTTAGCAACCCCCAGAGAGGTATTCTAGAATGGAAACATGAAAAGTAAGTGAGACTCAAGAACAATAAAACAAAATGCTAGTCTCTCCTGAATCCAAGCCTATAAGCAATATTATTTTAGCCCCAGGAGTTCTCAGACTCAAAAAACAGCCCCTCTTTTATTTTTATTTATGTATTTATTTAGTTTATTTATTTTGAGAGAGACAGCACAAGTGGGGCGGTAGGGGGTGGGGGAGAGGAGAGAGAGAGGACCCCAAGCAGGCTCTGCACTGCCAATGCAGAGCCTGATGTGGGACTCAAACTCACAAACTTTGAGATCATGATCGAGCCAAAACCAAGAGTCAGATGCTTAACCAACTGAGCCACCCAGGCACCCCAAAAGAGCCCCTATTTTAAAGCCAAGCTCTTCCCTCTCTTCCTCCCTCAGCGGAGAGCATTGTTCTTCTGCATATAGTATGAATGTTTCTGGAAAGAAGAGGGGCTTCTGAGGCTCCCGTCCACCTCAGTAAAATTTCCAAGACATTCCACAGGATTAAGTGCAGGGAAGTATATCTGGGGTTGGAGCTCCAAAAATTCTGCCATGATTCATTTATCTGAGACCCAGTCACCTCTAGCAGACACAAGAGCAACATACCAGCATTGCCTAATTCTGTCTGAAATATGGGTGAAAGCAGCACCCAGCAGGACCCAGCTTGCCCTACTTGCCACAGGCGTCTCAGACCTGGGTCTCGTGTCAGCCAGCGGCATCAACTAGAATTAGTCATGCTTCTAGGACCCTGCTAACACCTCCACCAGAGCGGTCAGAAGTGGGCACAGTTTGCACTACTCGCCCCAGGCATTCCCCAGTCTTCTGAACCTGGCATTGAAATCTCTCCATAATCTGGTTCCAAACTATCTCTCCAGCTTTACCTAGCACTAAATTCTTCACCTACCCTAACCTCCTGACAAGGTGGACCAGCCACCATGGCTATGTTCTGTACTCAACCATCTCTAAACATTTGCTCTGAACTGCCAGGAGACATTCTTTCTTACTTCACGGAAAAGGTTGTAAGTTCACCATGATCTGCCATTGAAGAAACCCTGCCTGTTTTTATTCCGAGGCCCAATTCACAGGCCCGTCCCCATAAAAACCTTCCCATGGGGGTAAATATAATTGCTCCCTCAGGATCTTACCTCTAGCTCAGCGTAGCACACATTTTGTTTATATACCTCTTGCCATTCTTTGTTATCTGATCTGTCTCAACAACCTGAGGGCAAGCCTGCCTTAGTTCAGAGACAGGCTCAACAACACGTGCGCGGTGCCCAACAGAGGAAGTGCTCAGCCAGGGTTCCCTTAGTTGAAATGCTTTGATGCCTGATGTGACCTTTTTTTTTTCTCTTTGACAAGCAGCCGAGGAAAATGTATTTTCTCTTTCAGAAATTCTGCTGCCAGAAGAGTTTTTATGGAAAGCAAAGCCAGTCCGTCTGTCAAGTGAATGACCATTTACTGAATACCTAAATGAGGGCAAGGAACAGGGCTAAGGAGAAGGGGGAGAGAATGTACAGAAACTATAGTAGCCCCTAATTCTGGGGATTTCACATTTAACCAGGAGGAAAAGATTAGACTTGATTGCCTCGTTTGTATGGAAGGCTGGGAAAAGTACCAAGAGGTACAAATAATGGTCCTATGGAGTCAGAGAGGAAGGTGTAATCATTGCTGGGTACAGTGATTGGAGAAACTTTCCTGGAACAGGGGATATTTGCACTGCTCTTTGAAGGATAACTTAGTTGATGACTGAATGAGGTCCTCCAAACTTTCTAGTGGCCCTCGTATCCAAACCTCAGGCTTTGGCTATTTTCAGAGATATGACATAAGCCAACCACAAGGTACCAGGTTGGGTCAAGAAAACGGCCACAGAGTCAGCCATCTGATGTAGTCTGCAGCCTATCCCGGCACTCATGTTTCTGGTTCCCCCGGCACATGGCCTTCGTAGGGTTCCATGCACAGTAATCAGGATATTAACTAGTTCTTAACCCAGATCTGCCACTACCTTTGCTGTGTGGCCATGGGCAAATCACTTTCTCTGTCTGGTAATCTACTTCTTTTGTAAAAGAAGGTAGTAAAACTAATGGATCTCCAAGATCTCTTCTAGCCCTAACACTGCATGATTCTTTTTTTCATGAGTTTCAATATAAATCAAGAAGTAGAGAAGAAGTGGTCTCTTGAGGGATCTGAAGCTCTGCAACCTGGAATAGTGAGCTACTTTTTCCTGCTTCCTGAACAGACAGTATATCTCCTCCTGACGCATCTAAAAATAATCAAGAATGGGGAATGTGATGCAAAGGGGATATTGTCATCCATGAGATTACATTTCCTGTCCTTGGAATCCAGGCTGTTTTTAAAGGTTGAAATATGCAAAAAGTGGGCTGAGAACCCTCAAAGAAATTATGGTATCAGGGTTGGAAGCACTCTGCACGCGTGCACGCACACACACACACACTCACACCCTAGAAAAAAATTTTCTGCTCTAATTAGGGATTAGCAAAGTTTAGGTAAATTAACTAAGCTAGGAGTAGATGTATGGTGATGTGGCTTTAGCACAGGAGGGGCAAATTGAAACCTAAGATTAGATCCTATTGGATCCTATAAGGGTTTAGATCTTGCCAGACTTTGAAACGTTGGAATTTCAATGCTGTTAGCCCAGGCATGTACTCTCCTGGGTGCCACAGCCCTCACAATTCCCTATTGGTTATCCGTCTTCACCATTAGTGCTTTGTTATATGCACCAGCTCAAAAATCATGAGTTTGAAACTGGTAGATATGCAACTATTTATTATAATCATCAGAAATAGCAGCCTAATAGCCAGAGTCTTAATATATATCTGTCAATGGGTTCCCAAGAAACAAAGTTCCATTCCCAATTCTGCCACAACCTGACCCCAAGTTTGTTTGTTTCTTTCTTTCTTTCAAATGTGAGATCCAGTCTCAAAGTTCACACTCTTAGTTCTCTGACTTGAGTAACTTTAATGGCCCAAGTCAATTAAATTACAACAAATACCCAGAGGTGTAATAGCCCGAGTTTTAAGGATCAATCTAAGCTGGCCTCAGGACTCCAATACTCAGTAATCTTTGATGAGCCATTTCCCCCTCTGGACCCCACTATCCATTCACGAAGTGACAGAGTTGGACCCTGTTGGTGGTTTTCAGCAGGAGAGGCGCTGCCTCTAGAAGGCATTTTGGAAACCTTGTAGGCATCCAAGCAAGATTTCCTGCAATGACCAATGCACCATGAAGGATTCCCCTGCATCTCACATGCCTCTTGAATATTTTACAGGTCATCCATTCATGGACATTAAAAAATCATTTATACTTTCAGTACTGGCTTATACTGTTTATAATGTACTATTATTATACTATATGGTATACTGTGTTATTATAGCATATCTTATACTACTAATATTATATTAAACAAATATAAATTGTTATACTTCCCCCGTGCTGTGTTTTACATATAAACACAAAGTATTTTTTGCACACTTTTGATATTCTATTGAATTTTTCAGAAATGTAACTGCCATGTAAAGTGAGAAGAGATTGTACTGTTTGATTCAGTTTTACCAAGTGTTTGTAACCATTTCAGAGTCACCTCGCTGACAGCAAGACTGCTGGCAGTATTTGCAACTCCGATATGTAAATGCACCTGTATCAGTCTGCACAGTGATTCCGCACACAGGGGCAAGCAACGTATCGCTTCATTTAGATTTAGTGGAGTCAGCTGAGCATTCACTGAAATATGACTTTTTGTCATGAATTGCACGTTTGCTTCTATGTTTACTATATAACAGGGCATGGTCTTTATTTCTTTTTTTTTTTTTTTTTTTTTTACATTTTTATTTATTTTTGAGAGACAGAGAGAGACAGAGTATGAGTCGGGGAGGGCCAGAAAGAGAGGGAGACACAGAATCCGAAGCAGGCCCCAGGCTCCGAGCTGTCAGCACAGAGTCCGATGCGGGGCTTGAACCCACAAACCGTGAGATCATGACCTGAGCCGAAGTTGGACACCCAACCAACTGAGCCACTCAGACGCCCCAATTTTTATAGAAAATACGTGCCGATCAAATTACATATGAATTTTATTTTAAAGGAAGTGGTACAAAATATAATGACAATAGGAGTGTTGAATCTGATAGGCTTGAACACAAGTCTGTTAGACCTCCCAAATTCAAGATCCAAAATAACAAAGTAAGTCCTGATTATCTCCACAGCAGTGTTACCCCCAGAAGCTGACACGGAGTACTGGACATGGCAGTGAAGGTGAAATAAACAAGGTAGCCTATAAATGGTGGAAAATACAACAACAAATTTGAGCGCATAAATACTTGAGTCCATTGTAGTTTTTAGGCACCTCTTTTACATCTCAAAACTACCTCCTGAATGGCTCTTCTGATTCTGTGTAAGTCTAAGCTCTGTTCATTTGTTTCATTAAGTTGCAAATTTATCAATTGTTTTTCAGACAGATGTTATGTTTTCTAGCAACTAATTTGCTAACTCTAACAAAAAATGAGCTACTTGTATTTGTTTCAAAACGGGGTCGTCACCACCATTTCAAACTCTCTGAAACGTTGGTTAATTTCCTATGTCTATTTTTACAAAGCTGTACAATGATGTCATATTTTATAGTTTATACAGTTTTTTCTCAGAAATTCTCCCAGTGTTCACATCAGCTTTGTGGCTGAGGCAGGACAGGGATGACTATATCCCTGTTTACCAAGTTCAGAGACATTTTATGCACACCAATCCAGCAAGCTGTGTTGTTCAGTCCACCGCCCAGTCCACTGCCCAGCAACCCATTCTGCTTTATCAAATCCTCCCTACTTACCTGGTGAAGGCAGTGGTGTGATGATCCATTTCTAGCTTCTTGTAGGCCAGTGCTATGACCCGGAAGCCCTGTGTCGTGTAAATCTGAAGTTCACTAACAAAACTAGTTGGTACTGTTCAGAAAATAAGGCAAGATTAGTATGCAACATTTATTCCGCTGGTACCGGTGGAAAAATTCTTTACAAACAGATCCAACTCTTTCCCAAGAAAACACACCTCGTAAAAGATACACAAATAAGTCAGTGAGAACCCTAGATGTAATTATACTGTCAGGGTTGGGATCCAGTGAAGCTGAAATGAGAAAAAAGCAGGACGAAAAAAGAAAAAAGAAAAAAAGATGGGAAACGTGTGTAATTCTTTTTTCTCCAGTTTGACCAGCAAGCATTCGTTGAGAGTCTACTTACCATGTATGTGTCAGATATTGGCTCTACAGAGACTGAACGGCAGACCCTGCTTTAAAGATCTCTGTCGGGTTAGTAACAACCAGTGGAATGAGATCATTGCCAGTGTAATGAGATCTAAGCAATTGCTGTGTGCTATAGAAACATTTCGAGGTGCTTGTATCATACTGGCGGGAAGTGGGTAGATGAAGGAAGGGAAAGGCATTTCGGCCAAGGGAGCATCATATGCTCAAACATAGAGACACAAGACAGCAAGACTTGAGTAGTGAGTTCAGCTCGGGGGAAGCATGAGGAGAGAGGATAGGAGTGGCAAGGCATATCTGGAAAGTGTGATAGGATCCAGATCATGAAGGACTTATGTGTGATCCTAAAGGAGTCTGAGACTATCCTGGAACCTATGGGAAGTGACCGAAAGAATAGCAGCAAGAAAGTGACAACACGGTTATACTATGTGGTGGAAAAACCTATCTGGCCACAGTATGAAGGGTGAATCAGAGTAGGGGGACCTGGGACCAGGATTCACCAAACATTGAAGTGATCCAGGGGAAAGGTGATGAGGGTCTGGGTGGATGGAATGAGAGGGCCATGGGTTAGCAATTGATAAAATAGAGGCTCTGAAAGAGAGGGAGGAATCAGGGCCGAGTCCTAAATTGGGAGTAGCGGCAGAAATTCGTAATACCATTCACCAAGATGGAAAAGACAGGAAGTGAGAAAGAGAAGTATTGAGTTTGGGATGCCAGTTGGGTTACCGAATTAGCAACGGCCAGTAGGCAATTAAATTTATAGATCATGTGCTGATGGGACACATTTGGGCTGGAAATAACAGATCCGTCTGTTGAATCACAAGTGTATTCGCTTACCTGTCTCAGGTTGGCAAAAGCTGGCCACCCTTTCCGGTGCACCTTTCATGAATGCCAGCCGGTCACCCCCCATCTCTTGGACAATGACTGTCATCCTCTGCAGTGCTGATGAGAATGGGAACAGATGCAGGATTGCAATTCCTTCCACCGGGACCTGGTTGAGGGAGGGGGAATGGAGAGGGACATACCAACATAGCTTCTAGCTAGTCAGAGTTCACTACTCCCTCAATTCTTATTTTAGCAAATACGGGAAGCAAGGTCTTAGCAATTTTCACCTATGGAATTCAAAGAAGACACGTCTGTCTTCAAAATTTTCCCTTCAAAAATTTCCCTTTGAGTCTGGGCATTTGGGGGCGGATAGCAGGCAAGGCTTACCTGGCTGGCTGTTTTGCAGGGCTTAACCACCATGGCATGTGCTGGCACTCCCTTGATGTGGAAATCGTCCCCAGAAACCGCCATCTCCTGTTTCACAAATGGGATATTTCTTTGTAGAGATTTAGTTCTTATTCGTCCACTGATACCACGCTCAAACCCCCTCTTTGAGAAAATCCTCAGGCCACCTTGATGTATTCTCAGTGTCACCTCCCTCAGTCAGATGGAGGTGAACCAGACTTATTTCGCCACGGGGCCGGGGGTGGGGGGGGGGCTCCGAGTGCATTGGAAATGCCACAGAACTTGCAAGGCAGACACCTCTGAATTATTCATGCAATTTATCCTGCTTTCTCTGTTGGAATGTGCTGCATAAAGGTTCATTCTCCGCTTCTGAAAAGCTTAACTTGAAAATAGTGAGCATGAAGAGGCAGGCTTGTGTGAGGCAAGCACCATACTGTCTTTGTTTTCCCGGAGTTCGACACTGTTCCCACCCTTCCTTCTCTGTCTAATTTGAATCGATAGTCCTCAGGGCCAGGCAGGGCAGGGACTGTGATGTACGTGGCTAGTGTTCAGTAAACGCTCAGTAATTGGTGTAATAATAACCCTAAATTATAGTCAAAGGAACCTTTTACCCAAAGATGTCAAAATGCTTTGTAATCATATCATCCAGCAGCTGAAATAATCTCAGAAAGGAAATTGTAATTCCTACTTAAAGATACAGAAAAACAGTAACCCAGAAGAAATGGGGGGACTGGCAGAGTGACATCAGACTGCTACAGAGCCATATCCCACTAGCGCTGGAAGGGACCCTAGAGACTGTCTCCTTTAGCAGGGTAGCACGCGGGGATCACTGAGGCCTAGAACTGCACAGGGCTTCCGGGAGTAGGAGTGGGCTTGTGGCGAGCGTTTCCTGTACTACACAGGGTCTATCTTCTATGTCAACCACAGCAACTCCAACTGTTGGTTTTTTAATAGAATGTTTCTGAATAGGTTTCCTTTGGAGAAAAGATTCCAGCTCTGTTATTTCATTTTGTTTGTTTGTTTTATATGAACACTGCTGATCTAATGCAAACCCTTTTGCTTTAAGGTCATGGGAGCCAACACTTTAACAAGAGGGATGCCTTCACAGGGTCAAGCAGTCAGAGCAGAGCCAAAACTGGAACCGGGAAACCAGAGACCTGGTCCTGAACTATACGTTTTGCTCTTAAATCTACTGCAAAATCTCAACAAAAGCTCTTTCACGGTTTCCCTTTTTATTTCTTCCAGTCTTAGAAACAAAGTCAATATTCAATTAATAGGAATAAAACTTTTGGTAACAACGAGTTATCCTAAGCAGTGGAGACAGTGCTGTTTCCTAATCCTCATGTTCTAGAAAACTTTACAGCCAGACATTGCTCAAAAGTTGGAAAATAATTATACAGCAATCATGTTGTCTCAAGAGTTGGAAGATATAGAATAATTGTATGAATATGGTTAACCTACAATGTCCCAGGCACACTATCAGGGATTTTTTTTAAATGCATCATTCCATTTATCCTCATAATAACTCCACAATGGAGATACTGTTATTAGTTAAATTGTACAGATGAGGAAAACAGACTTAGATTAGTTTGTCCATCACTACTGCATGTACCTCTATATTGAAAGTATTGAATATGATAAAATCTGTGTTGCTCTGGCATTGAAGAAGCTTCTTAGGTTCTCTGCAGAGCGGGATCTTACCCAGGTGGTGGCTTCAAACATCTTGAGATCCAGAGGATCTCCCTGGATGGTCCCATCAAGAAGAATCAGAGAGTGGCAGCTGGCCATGGCCGCACACAGCGGGCCCCATGGCAAAGACCTGCCGGACACAAAGCTGTGGACTTCCTGGAACCTGAAGGAAAAAAGGGAAGGGCCTTCAGTCTATCCATCCATGCTCAAATGGAGCTTGTGGAAGTAAATATCTGTTGAAAAATTACTGCAGCATGCATCTTCTAATGGCATGCATCTTCTAATGGCATGCAAGATGGCATGCATCTTCTAATGCCCCCAAATTAATCATGCTTTATTTAGCCGTTATTCTTCTATAAATTCAGCAAGCGTGAGAAAGGTGTTTGAGGTTTGTCTCAAACTCTTTCTTTTCCTTGCTCTTTCGCTGGCACTGATTTAATCCCAGAGGTATAGAAAAAACTAGAAGTATCACCCTTAGTTTGAAACACATCCACTACCACCCCAACTACCAGACCACTTCATTTCCAATGCGGTGAGAAGCACAGGTTAGCTCATTGTATAGCTGTGTGTGTATATGTGCATCTCCTTCACTCAACCCTTCGGGGCAGGCATACATTTTTCCATCTTTCTCTCCAACATATCTGATGTTTGGCCCACAGCAGATACTCAACAAATGTATGAGTGAATAAATGAATGAGTTAGTTACTGGAAAACCGAAAGACTTCAATGATAAAGAACTTAAAAAAAAAAAAAAAGCATTTTTGAAAAGGACATTGTGTCCCCCTCTTCCATCCTGACATCTAGCGTCCATCATCACCAGCATTTTTTTATAGAAAGTAGCCTCGTCTAAAACCTACTGAGGTACAACTCCAATTGTCACATGCAGGGTTCTTTCACTAAGTCAGAGATGAAGTCACCAAGTGTGGCCTCAGGTTCACTAGATGCATGTCCTTTGAAGCCTTGCTGTCATGTCTTACACGAGGAGTACCGTAGGTGGTCCACAAAGCAGCCCATCCTACGTGGGGGACCTCAGAGGGGCAGGTGCTTCCAAGGGGCCAGAGTCTACATGCTCTTGTTTCAGATTTGTGGACCAGCTCAGCTGTGGCCCTATTATCTCTTCTTCCTCTGGGGTTACCATAGGACCTCTAGCTGTGCCTCCAATGTGCAGTTTCCAGACCTCTCTACCACCCTAATTACTCATTACTGGAAAAGTTTTTATGTGTCACATTTTGTCTTAAAACATGTTCTCCAGGATCAGATTATTATTTCCCATGATATGGACACTGAATTTCTTTAAATATGGCCTTAGTTTGCTCTAGCCTTTTATTCCTGAAAGCCTCCCCATCACAGAGCTAACTCATAATCCAGGCGTATTTCTTCCTGTCTTCCTCATTCAAGTTTCCCTACAAGTTCAAAAACCTCTTGGCTGATTACTGACCCTGTTGATTATATTTATTATTATATATCAGTAGTTCAAGTTGTCTTAGTGGTTTCCAACACGTCCCCCAGTATTTTAGTACACATTAAGCAATCACCAGCAGCGTGATTAACACAGATGCTTAAGCTCACACTGAAAAGCAAACACAGATTAAGGGAAAAAAAATCTTATTTTTAAGATGGCACACGTATTGTCATTGCTACGTAATTTTGACTATATAATTCTGAGTTCCTGGGGACTGGGCCAAACTCTTGTTTGTATAACAAATAAATAGAACTCTCTCTTATCCTTGTCCTTGTATTTTTATTTGAATGTTTATGATTGATCCTGCTCAAGTAGCCCAGGTGGCCTTCTAATGGTTCTTGAAGTATCTGGCACATTGGGCAGGACTTTTTGGAAAAGAATTATTAAAGATGAGCTTACCTTTTACAAGAAGATATTTAATAGCCTGTAAGTCAGATGCTGACTTCTACCTAGTATTGAGTAGGTTTTCTCTGATGTTATCTTTCTTTTCAAATTTTAAATTTCCCTTTTAGGAAGCAAGAGTAGCAGGCTTAATTAATCAATCAATAACTTAAACATTGTATCAATGTTTTTATTTCTATTTGACAGGTTACTTTTACTTATTTATTTATTAAATTTTTTAAACATTTATTCATTTTTGAAAGGCAGAGAGAGACAGAGCGCGGACGGGGCAGGCGCAGAGAGAGAGGGAGACACAGAAACAGACGCAGGCTCCAGGCTCTGAGCTGTCAGCACAGAGCCCGAGGTGGGGCTCGAACTCACGGACCGCGAGATCACGACCTGAGCTGAAGTCGGCCGCTTAACCGACTGAGCCACCCAGGCGCCCCTGACAGGTTACTTTTAGAAATAGAAAGTTTTGTGAATAAGAGGATGCCTGAATTCAATAAATGGAAAAGCATTCAAAAGATGGAACATAAAAAAAAAAAAGGTGGAACATAGTAAGTTCATTTTAATTAAACATTTGCTGGGCACCTATTGTGTGTGCCCATGTGCCTGGTATAGTGCTACGGCACTAGGAACACAAATATAAATAAAAGACCAACCACTCTCAGGATGCTCACATATTTGAACAAATACATACATTTTTTGTGGAAGCTGAAATGGAAACATACAGACGAACAGGAAGACCAGGTCTATATCTAAATCTATGTTTGAGACAAAATGAAAAGAACTTGAGAACGTTTAATATTTAGAAGAGGTTTCTCCTGTGGACCAAAGTGGCTAGAAGCACTGAGATCTATTTGTTAACCCAGGAAATAGACTTGCTTATAAATAATATTTTCATATGAGACTGTATTACACACATGTAATTAAAATATTTTGTGGATAAATTATAGGTCACCTGCATATAAGAAGAACCACAATGTACCCTTTATGTATTAGATGCTTTTGTGATGGAGGATGTGAGGATACCGGGGAAATACTTTCATTTAAAAAAAAAATGTAGGGGCGCCTGGGTGGCGCAGTCGGTTAAGCGTCCGACTTCAGCCAGGTCACGATCTCGCGGTCCGTGAGCTCGAGCCCCGCGTCAGGCTCTGGGCAGATGGCTCAGAGCCTGGAGCCTGTTTCCGATTCTGTGTCTCCCTCTCTCTCTGCCCCTCCCCCGTTCATGCTCTGTCTCTCTCTGTCCCAAAAATAAAAATAAACGTTGCAAAAAAAAAAAATTAAAAAAACAATGTAAAAGTCAGACGGTTCGTGTTCTGTTCGCAAGTGGAGGTAGTGACCAGAAAAAGCGGGGGGGGGGGGGGGGGGGGTGCAATGTCAGACATGCCCACAAGAGGGCCACACAAGAGAGCCATGCAAATCATACCACCCCAAGCTGAAAATTGCCAAAAACCGAGTCTTTTCTGGCCAGAAAGGAGGAGTTGCCCTGCACCCAAAAGGTGGAGTTTCCAGAACTGCAATACCAAGGAAAATGAGTGCATTAGCTACGGGTTCACGGCTGCTGCTCTTCCTGAAACTCACTGTGCACAAGTCAGTGCAGTGTTCTCCTTCCAGGCAAACTGAAAGGCTTCAGTTTGTAGAAGGAATGTTACCTCCCTGAGGGACCGTGTCCTGGTATTCTCCAAATCAGGTACACTGGGTCAACTTCAGGCCCCTCACTAATATGCTGACAGCAAATTACAGTTTTAAGATTTTTTTGCAGGGTGCCTGGGTGGCTTAGTTGGTTAAGCATCTGACTGGCTCAGGTCATGATCTCGGGCTCTGTGCTGACAGCTCAGAGCCTGGAGCCTTCTTTGGATTCTGTGTCTCTCTCTCTCTCTCTGCCCCTCCCCTGCTCTCTCTCTCTCCCTCTCTCCCTCTTGCTTGCTCAAAACTAAATAAACATTAAAAAAAATGTAAAAATGGTTCTACAAATCACATCTTAGCAAAGACGTGAAACCCCTCTGTCTCCTAGGTTTGCGAGTGGAATGGGGTAGGGGATAGGGTGTAGGGAGCTATGCATGTTTCAGTAAGACTTGGAAGTGCTCCAGAGACATTACATGAAGGCACTCTGGCAACCGACTGCTCTGAAGCCAAAATGTCTTCATTATTAAGTTTCAGGAGAAAATGCAGAGTATTTTCTCTGGGAAAAGAGAAACTCCAGTGCATTCAGTCCCAGGTACTCACCCACTCCTATCGCAGGGCACGGCTCCCCAGAGATCCAAACCATCCCTTGTTAAGGTGCCTGTCTAAACAGAAACGAGGGCTCGGTTTACTCTGAAGCGACAGCCCCTAAGGTATGTTTTAACAGGAAAATACATGTCACAAACACGTTACTAAAATCAGCACCTCAAGGAAGGACACAGTCAGGTGGGAATCCTGGGGTCCTCGGCAGAAGCTTGGACGGCTCCTACCAGTTGTACCACCAAGCTGGCGATAAAGGAAGAAAACTGTATCTGTCTTACAGACTTCAGAGGCTGGTTGTGAGGATCTAATGGGAAAGTCTTGGTAAGCCTGTAAGAGCTATAAAATGGGTGAGTCCCAGGTTTTACAGCAGAAGATAAAAGTATGTCATCAGAAATAAGTAATGGGAGTAGACTTTTTCCCTGCTCTAAACAGGTGGTTTGCTCTTTGACACCTGTTAGGTAAAAGAGGGTGCTTTTTGGTATTTCTCTCCGTACAGGATAATGATGAAGAGCTTGGACTCGTTTAAAACACTAGCTGTATGACCTGGGAGAGTTATTTAATCCCTCTGAACCTCGGAGCCCTTACCTGTACAATGTGCTTATAATCGGATGAGGTTATTGTGAACTTCAAATTAGATAATACAAATAAAGTGCTTGATTTAATGTCTGACACAGAGTAAGAGCAAATTATGATAATTACCCCTAATTATTACTTATTTTATGCAAATTCATGTCATAATGATTTGTCCCACCCCTGCTTCTTTTGCCAAGTGCAGGGATGAGATGACCCCACAAATAGAACATTCTTCTTTGTTATGCTAATTGGATCACAAAATAATTCAGAAATGCTGGCAAGAGCCATGTTAGCCTTCTGATCGTGGTAGGTCTTGCTGATAGTCCAGTAACCATGTAATATAGCTCTGATCCTATTACTTTTCTGTCCTCAAGAACTTCAATGTCCTGTGTAATGGACACAGGGTTTCCATTTGGGAAGATAGAACAATTCTCAAGATGGATGGCGGTGATGATTGCGCAACAATGTAAGTGCACTTAAAGCCACTTAAAGATGGTTAAAACGGTAAATTTTATGGAATGTTCATTTTGCCACAACAAAAGTAAGAAAAAGGAGAACAACTATTGAAAAAGCATAAACAGAACCCAAAACCACTTTCAAAGGTTCGGCACTGCCTGGAAGGTATGTACAAATGTCTTAGCCAGATAGCAAAGGTGTACAAACCTCTCCCATTACTGACGTCTTGCTCTGGTCAAAACCACCGGCTCTATTGCTTTCCTAAATCCACTCATTTGCCCATATTCACCTGCCTATTATACCCTTGTGTTGTATTAATTTTCTATATATTATGATGATTTGACATCTTAAAAAACCTTTCTAAGGAAAGACTCCATCTCCTGGGCTAGCCAATTCTTAGAGATAGTAAGGGACTCTGCGTGCCTTTGACATGCAAACTAATCATCTACCTGGCCCCTACTCCTCAGGAGGCAATAGTCCTCTGCCTTCATCATCCTGGGGCCAAGGGCCAGAGACCACCCTGCAGCCCAAAGCTCACCCAAATCGTTCAAACTAGCCAGTCATAAGCTGTTTACCCTGCCCTGACTTGCCTTCCCCATAGAGACCCCAGTAAAGGCCCTGGTTTAGGCATTTCCTTAGATCCCTTATCCAAACTTGCCATTCCTCCCATGGCCCACAGGACTGTGCCTTTCCTTACCAGGAGAACTGTAATGTTAAACTTCTTTCAAAGGCATTGACCTCTCTCTGCAGTCACCAATCCCCTTTATAATTGAAGACCTGGACACAAAACAGCCCATCATCCCTGCCTTACCCTCTCACAGCCCCTCCCCTCACTCAGTATAGGCAGACACCAGACCCAAAGAATATATTCAGGAGGAGGTAGAATAAGAGGCTGGTTGGGAATAACTGGCATATAGTCAAGAATAATTTTAAGCAATATACTACAGATGGGAAAATACAGTAAGGATTTGATGGGAGCTTTCCTATAGCCAAGTGCAACTGCCCAAGTAAAATACAGTTAAATAAATTCTTCCCTTTTTTATTCATTCATTATTTATTATGATTAATTATTATTTATTCATCATTATGCATTATTCATTATTATTCATCATTGTTTATTATTATTCATTATTTATTTATTCATTATTAAACCAATAAATATTTATTGGGCACTGACTATATGCTAGGCAATATTCTTGACCATGGTAGTGGTCAAGCAGGGACCATAGTGAAGGGTTTAAGTTTTGTTCCTTGTATGTGGTTTTGTCTGGGGAGGGACGGAATGCTACCTTAATTAACTGTGTTTTAGAAAATACTAGAGCTGGAAGGACTTTCAAAGACCCGCTTATTCAGTACCTACTCTCCCTCTTCTAAACCCCAGAATCTGGAAGCTCAAGAGACGTGCCTTTCCTATATTACACATCCAACCAGAGATAAAAGGAAGGCAGATAACACATCCTGTGTTTCCTGCCCCAGAAAAGTGTGAAGCGCCTCTACCCGATGACAACGATGATAAAATGGCAATGATAATGAGGGTGAAACACACATACCTTGTCAAAGCAGACAAGGTTTAATTGTCCACATACATTGATCCTCTGGGGGCTGATGCAAAAGATGCCTCTCTTCTTCAGCCTCTTCTGGGCATAGATAATGCCTGTGGTCAGAGCAGCAGGTAGAGCAGGAGGGACCGCAATTGTGATGACATCAAGGGCTTTCTTCACCACCTCCTCTGGAGGCTCCTGGGACATAAAGTCACTCTTCAGCTATTACAGGTAAATCAGTCCTGAAGAGCTTGGTGCATATGACTTTTTTCCTCCTTTTGTTTACTCCCTTAGGTCAGATTCCCAGAAATGATTTGAGTGGGTCAAAAAGTATGCACGGTTTATGGCTCTCATAGATTTTCCAAAGTGCAATGAAACAGTTTGTAATGATTCATTGCTGCTACCAGCAGAGAACAATGTACAAATTTGCCATGGCCTCGCCAACATGGGGTATCCAGGTTTTATTTTCGGCTCCTTATTTAATAACGCCAAAAAGTACGTTACTGGGATAAACATATTCTCAGATCGAAAAGGAAAAAATGGTGTAAGAAGTGTACAAGATGAGAGGCACTGTTGGTAGCTCAGGAAACAGCGTTTTGCCCCTCTAGTTCTGATTGTTATAGTATTACTTGGGGATCAATCTCTCATATTGGCGAACTGTGAGTACATGTGCAGGTATCAGCGTTTGGCTTTGTTTCCCAGGTTTACAAACCATGGCTGAGATTAAGGTTAACACGCAGAGTATAAATTATACCTCCATGAGTGTTACGTGTGCATGTAGTAAAAGAACAAAAGCAATTTACCCCGCTGAGCACATAGACGCACAAAGTATAGATCATCCCAATGGTTGCTGTCCCTACAAGGCACAGGAGGAACCTGATGGCATCCCTGTAAAGCTTAAAATTCATTGGCTTCGGGTACAGAATGGATCTCACGAGGTCCCCTTTTGCAGTGTTGAATCCTGAAGTGACAAACACACAATCCACATTCTTAGGATGACAAATCCTACTACTAGCACGCTTCTAAGCCTCAACATGGCCTTTGTTTTTCTCTAGAGATATTTCAACAGTGCTTAAACCCAAACACAATTAAAGGATAATTGGGAAGACACCTGAGTGCTACAATGGAACTATCTTACTTTTTCAGAGCCTATTCCCTTCTGATCTTTCTTCTCTCTACTTTCAAAATCAATGCGACCCAGAGATAGGAAACCACCACACTGAGATCAGAACACAGCCTTGCCCAGTATAACTTCATTTTAAGGAAATGACTCACACGCACACATACACACAAACACACGCACGTTACTTGAAATTATACCATAGGACCCAGTAAATACTGATGGACTTAATTTCTAATACTTTTCAGTGTCAAGTTTTCAATTTCTTTTTTAAAATTTTTTTAATGTTTATTTATTTTTGAGACAGAGGGAGACAGAGCACGAGTGGGGGAGGGGCAGAGAGAGAGGGAGACACAGAATCCGAAACAGGCTCCAGGCTCTGAGCTGTCAGCACAGAGCCCAATGCGGGGCTCGAACCCACAAACCGTGAGATCATGACCTGAGCTGAAGTTGGACGCTTAACCGACTGAGCCACCCAGGCACCCCTCAAGTTTTCAATTTCTAACCCTGGCTAGAAAAAACTTGGGATTTGGGGCTAAAAGATCTAAATTCTAGACCCAGGTCTGTCAGTGACTATGTGATTTTTTTTTTTTTTTTAAGTTTGTTCAGATTGTGCTGACCTCAGCCTATTTATGTACGAAGTGGGAACAAGCATCTTTGCTGTGCAGGTTTGATATATAGAGATAGTTTCTAAACTACAAAACACGTTAATAGTAATTATTGTCATTGGTATTTTGTTGACTAAAAGGCATGTGCCATAGTGCAATTCACACTTGAAATATGGAACTTTAATAGGTTTGGTTTGTTATCGAAAGACTATTGCTTACCTAATAGATTTCAGGCACTAGACACACTGAGCAAAAATATTTCATTAAAGTAACAAACCAAAGAAGGGACGCTCACTCACCAGTCTGTAGCACCACCGCCCTCACGGTCCCGGAGCACGCTCCCTTGGCTTGCATAACCTCTGTCCCACAGAAAAGGACATGCCTTTTATAATCGGCTTCACTCTGCGTTTTCCAGGGCATGGAGCTCTCCATCTTGGGCAATGGAGTTTTAGTGACTGGAATACTTTCTCCTATAGAAAACAAACATCTCATTTAAATCACGTATGCACTCACTAGGCATGCGGTGGATGTTTGTTATAAGCCTGCAGGGGGTGGCAGGGACAACCCTAGGTATTAGGGATACAAGGAGATTGTTTTTTAGGAGATTTGTAGTCCCAATAAATAAGAATAATGTGGTATTATAAATACTATAAGTATTGTAACATCCAACACGGACATTAAAGAAGGCTAGAAATAGCCTTGCTAGAATAGCAAGTTGTGAGGTCCAGAATGTGGGGCATAGGGAATGAGGGGCCATGAGACCTGTGCAGGAAACCAAAGCAGGGAGGCCCTAGGTGCACATATTTAAGTGTTTACATGGTTTTTGTAGGCATTAGTGGCAGAAGGGAGTAGGGAGATATTTAAGTGTTTTATTCAGGAGAGTAATATCATATTCATGTACAAGAGAGAGAGAGTACTCTATCTGCAGTACAGGGAATGGATTGAAGTCTGGTGAGGTTGGAAGCTGGACATCCAGATGGAGAGAACAAGGTCTGACTTATGGCAGCAGGCAGTGAGAGTAAAAGGAAGTCCGGGAGCTGAGAAATAAGAAGGTAAGAAGTTACAAAACTTGGGGAGAATTTTATATTGGGAGGTCATAGGAACAGAGAAATTCAAAATGGCTTCTTGGTTTCCAACTTGGGGAAATGAGAAGAGGGTGGGATTAGTCATCAACACAGGGATTATAGGAGGAAGGAAGAGTTGCTTTATGTTCACCATGAGTTGGAGATGTCTTGTGGAATGGCTATGTTGAGACATCTTGCATTTATTTATTTATTTGAGTCTGGAGTTCAAGGGAGAAGCCTAGACCAGAGACATTTAGTCAAAGTTCACCACCTTACAGGCTATGATTAAAGTCACAGGAGATAGAAGATTACTGAGGGACCAAGAGTGAGGATAGAAGAGGATAGGACTAGGACATAGCTCTGAGCACTACCAACAATCAGGAGCAGCATGGGACATGGCGCTATCTTGGACAGTTAGGGAGAAGAGAGTTTTCCAAAGGGAAAGATGGTCAGAATCATCAAAAGCAGCAGAGAGGTCAACAAGAAGAGAAATCTAAGGAATCCATTGGGTTTGGCAATTGGGACATGGGTGACTGCTGCCAGTGACATGGAAGGAGCAGATGGCAGTGGGCTGAAGTGCTAATACAGGGTGGTGAATGACGTTGAGGAAGCAATTAGGGTCTGATCTGTGGAATAAACCTTGTAAAGCCTTCCACTGGCCTTTGAAAAGTGGGCAGTACAAAGTCAGAGATATGTCCCACTGTAGTAGGGCCACTTTTTGCCAGAAGAAAGGTACTTAGCATTGCTGAGGTCCCAGCACTAAAGGAATTTTACAAATCTACGGATTCCTTATATGAAGAAACATGGCCTGCCACACATTAAAAAAATTGGGGTGGGGGGAGACCATATGCCTGGGTGGCTCAGTCGGTTGAGTGTCTGACTTTGGCTCAGGTCATGATCTCACAGTTCGTGAGTTCGGGCCCCACGTTGGGCTCTGTGCTGACAGCTCAGAGACTGGAGACTGTTTCCGACTCTGTGTCTCCCTCTCTCTCTCTGCTCCTCCCTGTTCATGCTCTGTGTCTCTCTGTCTCCAAAAATAAATAAACATTAAAAAAACATTTTTTAATAAAAAAATAAAAAACATTTTTTGGTAAAGTTACATAGAAGAAAGATACATGTTCTTGTCTCCATTTCATGCCTTCCTGGTCTGTCCTAGAGAAATGGATTCAATTTTGGCTTCAGTGGGAACCACAGTATGTCAATGTGTCTTCTCAGCCCCCTAGTCCATCTGTGAAAAAAACTTTATGATTCTTCTTTATCTTACAGAAATGTTGGCACAACATCTCCTCAAATGTGCACTCGTGAGAACTCGAAGCACTGTGATCTCAAGGTCTCTTCTCTCTGGACCTCAGCTTCCATATCCATGAGATGCAGTGACCTCTAAGGTCCCTCCCTGCTCTAGCAGCATACTACTTAAAAATGAAATTCAATTAGTCCTAAAGTCCCAGTGTGTTTTCAGGCAGCAGATGTGTGACAAATCCTTTGTCGTGAACCTTTTCACATATTCAAGCCAAGGCAGGGAAGAGCTTGGACTTGACCTTCTGGGTTTCAGGATGTCATCAATAGCTTTCATATCTTCCAAGTTTATCAAAAGATATAATTTATATGAAAATACTGAACATAAAAGTCACAGATGATTTGAAATGTCTAATGATCTCTACAGTCTTCTAAGGTAAAGCGACAGGGTTGCAATAACCTTTGTTCAAGAAGAAAATGCTAAGCACTCAGAAAATTACAACTGTATCAAACTTAGGACACAGAAAGCAGCTTTAATTTGAACTCTCCCATCCAGAGCAGGACAGTCAAGTAAGAATTGTGGGAGTGTAATATCCCACAGCAAGCTCCAGCTTTGCCACGGTTGTTCTGATAGAGAAGGAACCTGGGAGAGCTTGCCAAGGCTGTAAGTCGTGAGACAGAACCGTACCTGTCAGCATGCCTTCATCTACCACACAGCTGCCATCAATCAGGATGGCATCGCATGGCATTTGCACTTTGTTCCCCGTCAAAATTAATAGATCTCCGGGTACCAGGAAGCGTGATTCCAGCTCTTGGACTCCAGCTGAAAGTGTGAGATGGCAGAGTCAAGTCAGATTTTTTTCTCACAACAATGTAGTCCAACATCTAGCTCAATTGGAAATCAATGAAAAAGCAACGTGGATGGAACTGGAGGGTATTGTGCTCAGTGAAATAAGTCAGGCAGAGAAAGACAGATATCATGTTTTCACTCATAGGTGGAATATGAGAAACTTAACAGAAGACCGTGGGGGAAGGGAAGGGGAAAAATAGTTTCAAACAGCGAGAGAGGCAAACCATAAGAGACTCTTAAATACAGAGAACAAACTGAGGGTTGATGGGGGGGTGGGTAGGGGAGAGGGGAAAGTGGGTGATAAGCATTGAGAAGGGCATTTGTTGGAATGGGCTGGGTGTTGTATGTAAGCAATGAATCGTGGGAATCTACTTCTGAAGCCAAGAGCACACTATATACACTGTATGTTAGCTAACTTGAGAATACATTATATTTTTAAAAAAGGAAACTATTCCTCAATGTTGATTCAAAATCTGAGAACAATAAGAGAAAAAAGTAATAAATTGCATAAAATGAACACAGAGAAAAAACCTAAAGACAAATTTAGAAAACGTATTTCAAATTTACAGTACATTACAAAAGATTAATATTCCTAATATATAAAGAATTCCTGAAAAAAGAGATGTACAGCAAGTGACTATAGCAAAATTGCTAGAGATGTTAACAGTTCATACATGCACACACACACACACACACACACACATACACATACACACACATACACACAGAGGCATACGCACAATGCAAATGGCATGCTAAACATTTGAAGAGATCTCATTCTTACTCATAATTTAAAAAATGAAAGTTCCTTCCCTCCTACCTACCTTCCTTCCTTTCCTCCCGTCTGCTTTCTTTTACTTTTTTCCTTCCTTACTCAATCCCAAAGCTAGAGGGGTTAAATAAGATAGGCATTCTTGCAGAAGGTTGGGTGGAGTGGGGTGTGGGGGCAGCCTGCTGCCAGTTTTGGAGCCTAAGCAGAATGGACAGGTGTTTACATGACCTGGTGCAGGGTGTCAGAGCCCAAGGAGGGAGAGAAGGGCCACATTGGTGACAGTGGCCTGGTGTGGGATGTTGGAATCCAAGAAGGGTGAAAAAGGGGTCTACATGGAAGTAGGGGAGGGCATCAGTAATGATGGATGTTGGGTTCCGCTCAGCAGGGATTGATAGAATAAGTAGATATAATGAGGCTAATAGGAGTCAGGTTTCTCATAAAGAAAGGAACTTACAAATATAGATGGAAATAAACCTAGAATAAACTCTTTGGTATTAGATTAGAATTAGAGACACCAATGGAAACTGACAGTTTTCAATAGATAAATAGGGAAATAATATAGATGTAAATGTATGTGTATGTAAGAACACGTATATATAAACTACGTTTGCTTATCTTTTGATATACATATATTCACTAATTCTGTTCTCTGAGAGGGCCTGGGAGCAGTGAAACCCCAATAATAATGTGCATATCTAGTGCCCAAATTTTGGTTTCTAAATTCTATTCCTCTCCCCAGAAAGAATCGTTGTTCCTTAAGGAAATGGCTGATTATAAGGCTGGGCCAAGAAAAGTATCATTTAAGCTAGAACATTTTGTTGCTGAAGGAAATACGGAGAAAGAAAAAACATCACAACCAATTTAACAGGCTTTCACTGCCTAAATGTGTAACAATTTGAGCATCACAGTAAATAAAGATAAATGAACTATAACCCATCAAATAAAATAGGAATTCATGAGTCCATATGATATAAGCACATGGATGAATAAATGAGGAGAAAGATAGTTTTTTCCTACAGTAACATTACAATTAACGTAGGAGAAAAGATAAAATTAGAAAATCACCATTTGGCAACCATCAAAGTAATAATTTAGCCAAGAAATAGCAATGGATACTACAACTAGTGGGTAAATTTAATGAGGATAGTTTATTTATATCGTCTCAAAGGATCTCTCAACAAAATATTTATTAATTACAAAGGGGAAAAGAGTAAATTTACAGTGGAGAAACCTGGCAGGTACTATTTAGCAAAGTAATCCAAACTAACATCACCAGTAATAGGACAAATTTAAATTACGCAGCACTTGAGAGGAAGCAACAAGGACATAGCATCACTTCTGTGATATCCAGCCAAAAATGCATAACCTGAATGTAACTATTAGGAAACATCAGACAAATCCAGATTGTGAGACTTTCTACAAAATAATCAGAGTGAAAGGAATCAAAGTCATGAAAATCAAGGGAAGACTGAAAACTAAAGAGATATGTTGAACAACACCATTGTGTGATCCCAAATCCTTTTCTATTAAGAACATTAACCACTGGGAAAATTCGAATAGGGTCTGAGCATCAGTTTCTATTAATATATCAATATTAACTTCCTGATATTAACGGCTACACTGTCATTTATGTAGGAGAACGTCCTTGTCTTTGAGAAACACACACTAAAATATGTAAGAGTCATGGAGCCTTTAGTTTGGAAACATACTCTCAAATTGCTCAGGGAAAAAGTTATTTGAACTATTCTGGCAACTTTTCTGTAAGAGTCAAGTTATTCCCTTAAAAAAGAAAACATAAATAAATATATACATATAACATTGTCCGTCTATCTAATTAGAAAAATCTAAAAGTTTGCCGGCATAGTCTGTTGCCAAGACCATGAAGACACAGGCACTCTCACAATTTCTGGTGCAAATGCAAGTTGGTACCATCTCCATGGAAAGAAATTTAGCAATATGTACCTAGCAAAAGTACATACACACATCCATCCTTTAACTCAGCAATTTTACTTCTCGAAATCAATGCCAAAGATAAACTGGTGGCAATATGAAAAGACATATGCACAAACAAGCCTTTTTACTTCAGCACTATCTGTAATAGTAAACACTAAAAAACAATAATAAAAAACATACTTCAATAGAGAATTGGTTGAATAAACAATGGCTCCACCATACACAAGAGTACTTACTATACAGCTGAAATCACACACGAAAACTATTTCTATATCCCATTATGAAAGACTCTCTATGAAACACAGTTAAGTATATAAATACACCTGAAACTAATATAGCATTCTATGTCAACTATACTTCAATTAAAATAAAGCATGTAAAACATACACACCAGGAAATATAAGTTAAATGTGTATGGTATATCCCTGTCATCTAAACAGCAGTATAAATATATATAATCTTCTGTATACATGCGATACAGATATGGATATCATATATAATTTTTGTATCCGTTAAATGTACGAATAAATCAAAAGCAAACAAAAATGATTCTTGTAGAGATTACACAAGGTAGATAAAGAGGGATAGGAGCCTGACTCTCCCAAACGTCTTGTCTTATGGATTTAAGACCTTTAAGATCTTTTGAACCATGCAGATAGTTTATGTAATCATAATACACATTTTATCTAATTTATCATTTATACATTATATATAATTTATTAAATTTATAAATTTATATTTTATACAATATATATTTGTGTATAATATCTACATAAAGGAATACAAAAAACAAATTTGAAAAGCTAACACTAAAAACCTAAGGCAAAATGAATGGGATGACCCTATCAAATTGTTGACACAAACAGAGAAGAATCATTTTGAGTAACTCTGAAACATAATTTTTTTAAAAAAATGTATAATTTGTACATTTGAAATGGCATATCATAAGTGGGAGAAAAGAAGAATTCCAACAAAACATGAAATTGTTTTTAGGAATTACATTCCTGCAGGGTGTCTTGGTTTGCTATTCTAAGATTAGTGTGTATAAGGAAGAGAGCAAATGAGTAATTTGTTGCTATCATTGAGAATCACGACACTTGAGATAAAGGAGAGACAATCAACAATCAACAATCAACAATCAACAAAGTTAAGTAAAAAGCCCATAGCTCTAAACTTGAATTAGAAAGGCCAGTATGAACTCATAACGTATTGTATCTTTAAGAAATTATTTCCTGGGTGCCTGGGTGGCTCAGTCAGTTAAGTGCTGACTTCGGTTCAGGCCATGATCTCGCGGTTCGTGAGTTCGAGTCCTGCGTTGGGCTCTGTGCTGACAGCTCAGAGCTTGGAGCCTGTTTCGGATTCCGTGTCTCCTTCTCTCTCTGCCCCTTCCCTGCTCACACTCTGTTTCTCTCTTTCTCAAACATAAATAAACATTTAAAAAAAGAAATAAATTATTTCCTACCTCTGTCTCCTAAAAAGGCCTAGCAACAGTGACTAACACGTAGAAACGAGCACTTCTAGTGCGCTGTTTGAGGTCTCTAACTACCATACTAAGAGCTCTTTGGAAAAATGGATGTGTCCAGGTTTAGAGCAGAACTGTTCCAGATGAACTTGGAATATCATACCATATCAGAAAGCAATAAAATTTTCAAAGACTGCTGAAGTCATGGCAAAAGAATTCAGAAGCCAACCTGAGGAGGCACTCAACGGCCAAAGATGAGACAATTTGAGCACAGTAAGAATAAAAATTGCCATGGAGAGAAATGTACCAACAACGTTTAACATTATACATCCATATTGACTCTAAAAAAAAAATCCTTTGGATAATGCTAGAGGATCAACCCATTATTTTGAAAGCTGGTACATAAAAAAAATAATCAAATATTAATCTTTTATTTCTTAAAAAAACTGAATCTCAGGGTAATGAAATAGTTGAGGAGGGCTTTTCTTTACTGAAATATTCCACTTAGTATGTGAAGATGGTATGATACAAGTAGAAATTTGAAACTCCTAATGAAATAGTAAATCTAGGTCATAAACATTTGTTTGCTAATGTCACAAAAAGAAGATAATCAGATAGTATGCACCTCCCATTTTAGATGTTCACAATATCAGAGTGCCTGGGTCGCTCAGTTGGTGAAACGTCTGACTCTTGATTTCAGCTCAGGATGATCTCACCATCCTGAGATTGAGCCCCACATCTGCCCTGACAGTGTGGAGCCTTCTTGAGATTCTCTCTCTCTCTCTCTCTCTCTCTGCCTCTCCCCTGCTCATGAGTTCTCTCTCTCCTTCGCTCTCAAAATAAATAAATAAACTTAAAAAAAAAGAAGTTCACTATGTTAACTATGAAGTATTCTTGCCAAAAACTCAAGCCTTGGATCTAACTACAGGAATTTACAGGAATTTTTACAGGAATTGCAAGCAATAGAAAATCAAGTTAAATAATTTTATGAATATGCAATCAACATAACCCAAACTGTAGAACCCACAGGATGAACCACTTCCTTTCTTCAACAACAACAAAAAAATTTGCAAGGAAAATGTAAGATATGGAGGAGGGAATGTGTAGAGTTAAAATAAACTTGAGACTTGGGGCCCCTGGGTGGTGTAGTCGGTTAAGCATCTGACTCTGGATTTGGGCTCAGGTCATGATCTCACAGTTTGTGAGAGTCGGCTCCATGCTGAAAGTGTGGAGCCTGCTGGGAATTGTCTCTCTCTCTCTCTCTCTCTCTCTCTAATGTTCTATCTCTCTAAAAATAAGCATTTAAAAAATTATTATAAAAAATAAACTAGAGGAGACTTATCAATCAATTGCAGTATGTGGACTTCATTTAGATCCTGATTTGAAGAAGTATATACATGTATAAACACACACTGGTGACTCAACTAAGAAAATTTGAATACTTCTATATAATTGATTTTTTAAATTATGGAGCTATTTTATTTTTTTAGGTAAAGAAATTTAAAAGGAATTGTTATATTTTGCATATATACTGAATTTTTTTCAAATGAAATCACATGATATCTGGAATAGCAACAAAATAAATCTAGAGTGAAGGAGGTAGTAAGACAGTTGGAAAAAAAAAAGATTCAATGAGCTGATAATCATTGATTCTGAGTGAAAACCACATGGGTGTCATTATTGTATTCTCTCCATTATTGTCTGTATGCGAAATGTTTCATCATAAAAAATTAAGCAAGAAAATGACCAGGTTATTTTTAAAAGGTCAAGATTCACTTCCAGCCAAGAAGTAGTAAAAAAGAACAGATTTATCTTCCCACCAGAAACAACCAAACCCATACAAAATATGTGAAACAATGGTTTTGGGGCACTGAACATAAGCAACAAAAGACAGAAAACAAGTGAAGGTGCCTTGCAATTGCTTAGCTTACTGCCTTTAGAGACTTCCCAGGCCACTGTGCAGGGAAGGGGAACCCAGACAAAATCCAGAGGTCTCTATGAGTTCAGAATACAGACCCAAGAATGCTTAGAGATGAATCATCACATGCATTTGAGGAAACTACTGGCAAACGAACAATTGAACATTTACATTTAAAAATACCATTCACAAGACCATCAAAATCATGAAATATTTAGGAATGAATCTTAGAGAGAATGTGTAAGGCCCACACACCAAAAACTGTGAAATATTGCTGAGACAAAGAAGACCAAATTAACCAAAATGAAATAAATGGAGAGACATACTATGTCCATAGGTCAGAAGACTCAAATTTATTAATATGTCAACTTTCCACAAATTGATCTACAGATTTCACACAATCCTAATCAAAATCTCATCGTGGTTTTTTTTGTTGTTGTTGTTGTTAGAAATTTACAGGATGATTCTAACAGTCCTATGAAAATGCAAAGGGCCCGATATCACCAAAGCAACTCTGAAAAAGAGAACAAAGTTGGATGACTACATTATGCTATTTTAAGACTAATTATAAAGCCACCTTGTGGCTTTGGTATAAAGACAGACAGATAGATCAGTAGAATAGAATAGGGAGTCTAGAAACAGATCCACCTGTATATGAACAACCGATTTTTTACCAAGATGCAAAGGCAACTGAGTGAAGAAAGGACAGTCTTTTCAACAAATGATATTGGAACATTTGAATGTCTATTTGCAAAAAAAAAAAAAAAAAAATGAACTTCAATCTTTAAAAAAAAATTCAAACTACAATATAGATCTAAATAAGAAACCTAAAACTATGAACATTCTAGAATCCAATGTAGTTTTTGTTTGTTTGTTTGTTTCTATTAATCTCTGAGGGAGACTAAAAACCAGAGCCTTTACCTGTCTATCATGAATTTAACGTTATCTGATATGACTGGCCGTTATAAATTATGAGTTTCCAACAAGATTCAATTATCAAGTAGAAGAGTTATAAACAAAATAAGACTCAATCAGATTTTTAAAATCCAAGTGAATTTTAAGAACATTTTTTTCATCTCCCAACATGTCTTCCCAATTTTGTCATTCTGTTGTCTGTTCCTCATTGTACATCAAAGACCTCAGACGAAGTTTTTTTGTGATCATTAACAGACAAGAAAGAATCCCAAATATTTCATGGTTTTAGATCCTGGCTTAAAAGGGTCCCAGAATGACCGTGAAGAAGAAAAGCTTCACAGCAGGCAGAACTTTACTTGTTACATTAATTTTCCTATTGTGCCTGAAAGGAGAAATAACTAGAAGACCAGATTGATACTAATTTACAGTAGGAAGCAAAGGATTGTCCTGAAAGATTGAAAGTATATTTGCCCATTAGAAGCCTCATTAATGATGTCTAGTCTGGAGGAGGCCTTTTACACCTGGAGAAAAACAGAAACAAAAACAATACACTCATGGTTATCAGCTAGCCACCAAGGACTTCACCGGTAGTCTCACGAAAGGAATATAGTGGCAGTGTTGCTGATTATTTATGAGTTCAAAGACGTGTTCTTCCATGCACCAAAGCTAACTTGGTTATAAACCCTGCTAAGCACCCAATTTTCCAGCAGCAACCCCAAACTCTTAGCCACCGTAAGTAAATAAAGCTAAGCAAACATCCTGGTTTTTGCTACCAATTGTTAAAACAAAAACACGGCACTTAATTTAATCTGAATGTGGATTTTTTCTCTCTCATGAAGGACATTCCCCTTTTGGAAAGAACCCCATCACTTGGAGGTCTGAGAGGAAGGGTGACAGGGAGCATCACCCTGCATTCTATGTAACATTATGATCCTGGGACCCAAATCGTTTCTGTTTGGGCTACAAATTTTATAGCTTTTTGTTGCTTGTCTGTGTGATAGAAAAGTATGCATTGTAGTTGTTAATTATAGCCCTCTCTCCTCCTGAGAACCAGGTGTGTTCCAACCTAAGGGTTGGATAAAGAAAGACTAAAATTTTGCCACCAGGTTATATTCATAATTACTATCCCATTTTGAAAACTATGGATTATTTCTTGATGAAATGAGTTATTCAGACTATTCAGTCCTTTAGGAAAGTGTCCTACTTGTACTCCCCAACTTCATATGCAACGAAGTTGTTAAATAGTGTTAAATCTGTTCAATCTACCCTAACCTTTAACAAATTTCCCAAATGTGGGGGATTTCCAAGGAAGGTACCAGCTTGTAACCCTTCATTTTGCAAAGGATGTCTCATGTTGGGATGAGCACTGGGTGTTGTATGGAAGCAAATTGGACAATAAATTATATTTATTTAACCTATAAATATTATAGGTTATAAAAAATACACCTAAATAAAGCTTTTAAAATTGAAAAAAGGGGCGCCTGGGTGGCGCAGTCGGTTAAGTGTCCGACTTCAGCCAGGTCACGATCTCACGGTCCGTGAGTTCGAGCCCCGCGTCGGGCTCTGGGCTGATAGCTCAGAGCCTGGAGCCTGTTTCCGATTCTGTGTCTCCCTCTCTCTCTGCCCCTCCCCCGTTCATGCTCTGTCTCTCTCTATCCCAAAAATAAATAAACGCTGAAAAAAAAAATTTTTAAAAAATAAAATTGAAAAAAGAAAATAACCATTATTTCCCATTGTATGGTTATAAAAATACATTTTCAAATAAAAAAATACCTCACATCAATTTATTGAGTAAATATTCATTAAGAACTTAGGTATTAAGCACTTATTTACATTAGGACACCACAGAAAAGCTTGATAACCTTGGATTAGACAAAGATTTCTTAGATCTGACACAAAAAGCATGATCCACAAGAGGAAAATTTGATAAACTGGACGTTAACAAAAGTAGAAATATCCACCCTTTGGGAGACACTGTAAAGAGAATGGAAAGCGAAGTCCCAGAGTGAGAAAAAGATATTTGCAAGGCATCTTTGTGACAAAAGATTTGTATTCAGAATACAGAAAGAAATCTCAAAAGTCAATTAGTAAAAGTGAATCTAGCAGCACAAAAATTTTAACTTCACCAAACAAAATATATATGTAGAAAATAAGCACTTGAAAAAGTGGTCAGTGCCATGAGTCATTGAGGAAATGCAAATTAAGATTACAATGAGATACTATTACGCACCTGTTAAAAATGGCTGAAATTAAAAAGACTGAGCATACCAAGTGCAGATAAGAGTATAGGGCAACTGCAGTTCTCATACACTGCTGTTAAGAATGTAAAATGGTACAAACTCTTTCTAAAACAATTTCGCGGTGTCTTAAAAGTTAAACACTTACCTGCCATATGACCTAGCCATTTCGCACTTTTGTTTCTTCTTTTTCTTCTTCTTCTTCTTCTTCTTCTTCTTCTTCTTCTTCTTCTTCTTCTTTTAAATGTTTATTTATTTTGAGAGAGAGACAGAGAGCAAGCAGGAGAGGGGCAGACAGAGAGGGAGACACAGAATCCGAAGCAGGCTCCAGGCTCCGAGCGGTCAGCACAGAGCCTGACGCGGGGCTCGAACTCACAAACCGTGAGATCATGACCTGAGCCAAAGTTGGTCACTTCACGGACTGAGCCACCCAGATGCCCCACAGTTATGTATTTTCCCATAAGAAATGAAAGTGGATGTCCATGCAAAAACTTGTACACAAATTTTCACAGAGGCATTATTTATAATAGCCCAATACTAGAAACAACCCAAATTTCCATCAGTAGGGGAATGGGTGTACAAACTAGTCTATCCATACACTGGGACTCTACTCAGAAATAGAAAGGAATAAACTATTGATATACTTAATAAAATAGATGCATTGTAAAATAATTATGAACTTTGATTCCAGTAAAATTAACCCAAAATATCTTATAAAGACAAAAAATGCCCACTGTACAATGCCATTTATATAAAATTCTAAACATGCAAGGCAGTTGCTTGAGGATGGGGATGGGTAGGGAGAGGTTACAGACAGAAGGAACTTTTGGGGGCAATGGACAGTCATTATCTTTATTGTGGTAATAGTTTCATAGATAGTTACAAGGATGTACATAAGTCAAAATCTATCAAATTGTATACTTTAAATATGTTCAGCTTATTGTATGTTAATTTTACCTCAGTAAAGTTCTTTTTAAGGTGAAAACATCTCAAGTCCTTCATTCCTTTAAGTAAGTGCACCAGAAACACACACACACACACACACACACACACACACACACACGAAGAGGAAAGTAGTAGCAACAACCAGGAATACAAGTTTAAATCCCGTTTTGATTCCTTATGAACAACACACAGATCTAAAATAATGAGACTTACCTCTTCTCCCACATACGGAGACTGTAATGCTATTATGTGACTCAACTAGGTGGTGGAGCTTTACAGATTGCTGAAAAAGAAGAAAGGAAAATGGGAAAAAAGGCTTTTCTACTTGAGGAGAAGTTCCAGGTATTAATTCAGTAAAGTGCTAGTCTCTTTAAAGATAGAGCACTGACTTGTTCCCAACTGAATGCACTGGCTAAAAATGAAAGACCAAGCAGCCTATTAGTTACCTGAAAAGTCATCCAACTTGCTGTGCTGTTCACCAGCAGTAAGAAGTATGTGTTCTTTGATAGAAAGAAATTTCCCAGCATGCTCTGTTCACTCAAAGTAGTTTTTGATGAGCATAAATTTGTATTTAGTTCTTTCAGCAGAGAACATCAAGAACTTGAGTCACTCAAGATAAATGTTCATACCTAAATAGCTTTGAGAACTAAGCAAGATCTCAGTTTTGAGTTATTCCACATCAGAGTTCTTAATCTGTAACTTTATAAGGAGTTTTAGTGGTGCCTACTATTCCTCATAGTATACATTGTTTTCATAGATGAAATACACAGGACGTTGAGAGTGAATCAATAAGAGGATAAAAAAGAAATATACAATAAAATTACATTTGATTTCACATTTTTAAAGAAAGTGTTGTGTAAAAGAGGGGTTCCTGGGTGGCTCAGTAGGTTAAGTGGCCGACTTCAGCTCAGGTCATGATCTCAAAGATCGTGGGTTCAATACCCGCGTCGGGCTCTGTGCTGACAGCTCAAAGCCTGGAGCCTGCTTCGGATTCTGTCTCCCTTTCTCTCTGCCCCCCACCCCCCCACTCATGCTCTGTCTCTGTCTCTGTCTCTGTTTCTCTCTCTCAAAAATGAATAAACATTTTTAAAAAAGAAAGAAACTGTTGTGTAAAAGAACTATCTGGTTCTAGGGGTTAAAACTCCTAATCATCTAGTGTATTCATTTTTTTTCTTCTGATTTTGCCATTTATGACACCCCCTAAACCTTCTAGCATAAATCATTTATAAATCTGATTAATATGTCATAAGAACAATTAATAGAGTAACACATGGTGAAAGACAGTGTTCTGCTATTAATGTACCCTTTTATTCATTTTTTCATTCACTCAGCATTTATTACACAAACTCTATGTGTCAGGGACTATGCTAAGAGGGGGGATAGAATGTTCAAAAAAAAAAAAAAAGAAAAAGAAAAAAAAGATATAGTTCTTACTAGCAAGGAATTTACAACCCACTGGGAGAAATATATTTAATCAAATAGTCACAAACGTAAATGTATCATTACAATCAATAATTTTAAAAAAAGGTATGCTTTTGGAGCATATACAGCCCATAGAAGCAATAATAGAAAACCTCCCTAAATAAGTGACTTTGAATCAAATCGGTTGTTGAATCTATGAGTCTCAAACTCAAAAGAAATGTTTGGGCTGGAAATATATACAAATTTGAAAGTCATTTTAGAACTCATTGGTATATACAGCTATCAGAACAGTGAAGAATCTCTCAATATACACACATGAAAAGGCCATGAAGACATACTATTATGAATAATAATAAAGCAAGGTAGGAGATTACATAATGATGCTACCTTTTACGTAAGAAAGAAGGAAAAACAAGGTTCATATATTTGCATTTGCTTGACTTGCCTAAAAATTTCTTCTGAAGAAAACACAAGAAATAAATGTGGTTGCACAAGTGGAGGGGAAGAGAAAGATAGAACATACATTGTATATGCGGTAGAGTATACATTGTATAGTTTGCACATTGTTTTGCTTTTGAGACACTGCCTCGCCCACAAAAGGCCACTAGAGGAGGATGAACTATAAAAAAGATTGAAAAAGAGCAACTAGAGAGGATGGAGAGTGTGTTGTCTCTGAAGTCTAAGGGAAAGAGCCCGTCAAAAAGAAGCAACGGAGCAGTTAACTATCAAATGTAACTGAGAAGTTTAATAAAAGCTGCAGCGTGAAAAAAAAAGTGTCCGCGGTAGGAGGGGGACCATGAAATCAACAAACAAAAGACCAACAATCCAATAAAAATTAATGAAGGACACGAATACAGTTCACAGTGAAAGAAATGCAAATAGCTTAGGACATGAGCAAGTACTCAACTTGTAATAGAAAACATGCTGTTGAAGTTATGCAATTCTATTGTCACTTATATTGGCAAAGATAAGGGAAACCAACACTCCTCTACTGTTGGGAGGAGTGTAAATTAGTATTACTTGTTTAAGATGCCTTTTGAGGATGCCTATGAAAACAATATACCTAGTTTATAATTAAGTAATTTCAGGTATAAAAATTTTATGTCTCGGGATGCCTGGGTGGCTCAGTCGGTTAAGCGTCCGACTTCGGCTCAGGTCATGATCTCACACTCCGTGAGTTTGAGCCCCGCGTCGGGCTCTGTGCTGACAGCTCAGAGCCTGGAGCCTGTTTCAGATTCTGTGTCTCCCTCTCTCTCTGACCCTCCCCCGTTCATGCTCTGTCTCTCTCTGTCTCAAAAATAAACATTAAAAAAAAATTAAAAAAAAAATTTTATGTCTCTATGTCAATATATATAAGCACACATATGTATACTTGTTATATCCATATGCATGTGTAATATAAATACATATAATTTATATATATTTATAAACACACATATATGTGGATGTGTAAAAAGATACATGTGCAAGAATTGCGATTGTTTTAACAGCAAAAGACTGGAAATAATCTAACTATCCATCAACATCAGACTGGTTTCAAAAATTATGGTGCATCTAGAGAAAACATATTTGGGCAGACATGAAAGATATTTAAGATATATTAGGTGAAAAATGGGAGCGAGTGCACAACAGTGCACATAGTGTTTCCATTTGTGTGAAACAAATTAGTGCCTATGTGTTTAATGCTGCTCAAGGTCATAGAACTTTTGGTCTCAGTGAATGCCTTTGGAAAGGGAACCTGGATACTGGGAGATCCAAACTGGGAGGGAAATTTACTTTTTATTTATACCGTTGTGTTCTATTTGAACTTTTTAAAAATCATGTGTGTATATTACTCTTTCTATTAAGAAAAAAATAACTAGTTTAAAAAAAGGAAGTTTTTAATTTTTATTTTAAAAAGTTTATGTATTTATTTTGAGAGACAGTGAGAGAGCGCGCACGTGAGCAAGGGAAGGGCCGAGAGAGAGGGAGAGAGAGAATCCCAGGCAGGCTCCAGGACCAGCTCAGAGCCCAACACCGGGCTCAATCCCACGAACCGTGAGATCATGAACTGAGCCGAAATCAAGAGTCAGATGCCCAACTGACTGAGTCACCCCAGGTGCCCCTAAAAAAGGAATTTTTAAAAAAAATTTTATAACCACCTATGGCCTTAAGATTATAGTGGTGATCTTAACAAGGGTTCTCTAATGGAGTCACAAGAGAGGAAATCAGGTCAGTATAGTGAGAAGAGACCAGGAGATCAATAAGTGACAAAAGCACTCATAAAGAAGTTTTGCTGTAAAAGGGAGAAGAGAGATAGAGTGGTAGCTACAGGTGGAAGCGGGGTCAAAAGAAATGGTTGCTTCCTTACTTGAGCACATTTAAATGCTAACAGAAAGGCCCTTGGGGGAGGGAGTGAGGAGGTCATTGAAGGACCACAGAAGCACCCTGAGCAGGTCAGAGAGGATGCTTTGGCAAGCCCAGGCAGGGGCCCTTTCTCCTCCATAATGGGAGAGCAGGGTGGGTGGGAGGCAGAAACAGAGTCCTTTGACAGTTGGAGAGTGGGGAGTTGAGCAAATTCCTGTCTTCTGGCTTCTATCTTCCTTGCGGAACAAGTGGTGAGATTATCTGCTGAATTAGAGAAGTGGACTATGAGATGAACAGGAGATCTCTCTCATGGAGAAATATTTGGTGTGAATTCTTAATTTTGAGAATGGGACAGTGCATTGACCAAGGACCTACAGAAAGCTTGCCCAGATAAGGATGGAATTCATGGATTTAGAGTGTCATCAACCAATCTGTTCTACAGGACTTTTTCCCAAAGGCACCTAGATCCCCTGGCATGGGTATAAAGAAAGCCTAGTGTCGGACTCAGGCTTTGACAAATAAGTACTGACCAACTAGAAAAGGCAAAGAGTCATTATGAAACAGACCCTTCCACCTTGCACCCTCTCCCATCATCTTCAAGATTCGACAGTATTCTCTGTACATATTTTTTCACTTATGCACAATTCATAGATATTTGTAAATTCCTCTGGCTGATCAGCCTGAATAAACTAAAGAGAGGAGGAAAAATAACTTGGAAGGTTAGGAATCAGGATGTAATAGAAGGAAAAGGACTAACGTTATTGAGTATCAATATTTGTGCTAGATATTTACAAACTTGGTCTCATTTATTGTGGAGTGGGCAATGGCTATTTCCTGATTCTTCTTTCTAACAGTATTTCAATAAAGGTCCTACTGTTCCCTTTCTGTGGCCACAAGATTGATGGGGGAAAAACTCACCTCTCTGAGGTCATATACCGTCAATGCTATGGACATGATGGACATGATTATGATGGCAAAAGCATATTCCTTATAGTCTTCACTAAACCACAAACAGACACTGAAGAGTTGAAATATGTAAAATGGATTTAAAACCTGTTGGCAGACACAAAAACAGGAAGGCAATGGGGATATTTAGTCTTCGCACTGAGCTATTCATTGACTTGTTTGCTTTCAAAAGCATCTCTGTGACACCAATCACCCCATACAATATTCTCATTCTTACTGTATTTATTCAGCAATTGTCACGTGCCAGACACTGTGCTTAGCAACTTTACTTGAATTTTCTCATTTAATTTCCATAATTACCTTATTACCCAGAAGCTATTACTTATCTCCATTGCAAAGATGGAGAAGCTGAGCCTCAGATCTCGAGATCTGAGACATGAGATGCTTGAGAAACTTGCCGAAGGTCACACAGCTGCAACAAATCACAGAGTAGGCCTTGAACCCGGGGGGCTGACCCTGGAGCACTTACTTTTAATCACTGCTGTACCTTATCATTCACAAAGTAGTGTCTCGTGGGTCCTCATGATGACCATCACAAGGGTGTAGGGTGTGGATACTATGAGGTTTAGTTCACATGTACTGGCCTTCAGAAGGGTGAAGTTTTAGTTCAGGTTTATGGAGTTAAAATGCTCTCGAGTCTGTTGTTCTTCCGTAGGACACACCATCTGCCATCTTCTAAGCCATCAAAGGACTTTAGATTTATGGATAAGTTGAAGACTACATTTGCTCATAAGTAGAGAGCCAAGCTGAAACTGGGAAACTGTCCTTGAACATCTAGGACACTGTGGAAGAAGGGAGAGGCTAACTCCACAGTTGTTAGCCTGCTTTGGTTTGAGACATTTTGTACCCTTATTCAAATGCTCTCCAGTTGATTTCCATCTGTCTAAGATGGGAACAGTAATCTTTGCCTCTGGTTGGGGAAGGAGCACACAGAAACATTTCCTATCAGTTTCTTTTGCTTCCTTTCTTACTAGAAATATTGAGAAAATACCTTGGGTTTAGTAAGTTTTTTCAAAAACAAGTAGGAGTAGAAGTAAAGTTCAGAAAAAGACCCAGGGTACAGCTGTATGGTTATAGTTTCATAATAATCACTGCAAAATGAAAAATAAGCTCAATGGTAGACTCAAAGAGGAAAAATTCAACTTAATAAATGATGGTCAAGTCCTTTTTTTCCCTCTCACACAAACATTGAGATCTAGAGAACTAATAAGGCTAATGCTGAGGAAATTATGTTGCCCATAAGAAATGTCTTGAGTTTTTAAATTTTTAATTATTATTTTAGTTTCACAAAGTTGGGAAAGGCTAAGAAACATTGGATTAACAAGGAAAGAAAGAAAGAGAAGAGGTTCACCCAGTTATTAAAGGATAAGTAGACACCTGAGTGTCGTTATACTGTGCCAGGCAACATGTGCAAAAGATGGTCTCCAAGAAAAACAGTAGAAAAGAGATATGAAGAATCTATCCTTTGTACTGTTTTAAAATATCACAAATTACAGTTACTTATTAACAAGTAGCATTCTTGATTGTTTGACTAGAACTCCTTTATCCCCTATTTAGCGCCAAGAGTAAGTCCTGCTTACCTCTTTGATGAGTAGTTTCCAAATTGGTGTGATTTCAACATCAATAGTATTAGGCCCACATATTAACCTCCTATAGGGAGAGATCACAGATCAGTCAGTTACAACTAATAAAAATGAAGCTCATTTTCACTCATTCGAAAAAAGGCTATTCACTTTCTCCCAGTCAAGGTAAGCCTCCCTTGTTACATAATATCTCCATCCTTCTCAAAATAACTGAGTGGGGGAGGAGGGTTCCCAAGGACAAAAACAATAAACATGATCATATTGCATCTACTAAATTAGATTCTTCCTGAGGTCTAAATATTTCCCTGATGGCAATTTGGGTATTTAATATTAGTGGTTGCCTAATTCAAGTAAGTTTCCAGATTGGCACTCTCTCAACTCTGTCCCCAACTGTGGCTCTGTGGATGTGGGATGGAGAGATCATTGCAAGAAAATAGTTTTACTAGTAAGAAGTACTGGACCTAGCTTCCTACTCCTGTTTAGTTCTGGGAAGCTGCAGAATTTATTTTAATGTGAGCAAAAAGATGTCGGGATCTCAAAGACAGCTCTATACACAAAGTTATACACCCTTTAACTGAAAACCTAGAGGTATATTTCTTAGATTATGCAGAGCAAGGACCCTTTATGAGCTATTTTGCTGTTGGGAACACTGACCACGCTCTCTGTGCCTCCTATGTAGATATTCAGATCAAGTAGCTTGACCAAATGTATTAGAGCAGTGTCTCCTGAGATTTAGCATTCATACACATGACTTCCTGATCTTGGTAATGTGAAGATTCTGATTCAGAGGGATGATGTGTGGTCTAAGATTCTGCATTTCTAACAAGCTTCTAGGTGATGCGGATGCTGAAAGGCTCTGGGTCCCTTCAAAGTACTGGAAAATGGGGGTGCAGGGGAATACGAGTATCACAGAAACTTAGGACCAGCAAGGTCTTTCCAAAGTCCTCCTCCCCTTTTTAACAACTAGGGAACCAAAGCCCAGAGATGAGAAGTTCCTTGCTCAAAACCACACAGTGAATTACTGATAGACTTATTCAACACTGTGTTCCTCCTCAGCCTGGTTCCTCTGCCCTGGAACTGCTTTGGAATCATGGAGCTGCAGTTCTTGCACAACAGTTTCTGCTGCTCTGCAATTATTATTCAACTATGTGATCTTGGCATAAAATATATTTCCTGATTACAACCAAAACTGGTTCAACCCCATTATTATAACCTTGAGAAGCTCTGTGTAGAGTAGAAAGAGGACTAAACCTGTGAGACTCAGCTCTTCTATCACCTCCCATCCATGTGACCTTTGCTCAGGCCATCGAACCTCTGTGCGCCTCAGATTTCTCATGTATTATGTTGGAATGATGAGGATGTTCATTCTACCTCCCCCACAACGCTGATCTGATGAAGCAAGAGAAGGTATGTGCATGCATTGAATTTAATAATACTGAATAGAGCATTACAAAGTTTTCTGATATTGACCAGCTAAGATAATGATTTGCCAGGCTCTCTATTTGGCTGATGGCAACCATCCTCTTGAGCTGATGTAGAAAACAGTAGGCATGGTACCTAATCTCTTGTTCTTCTCTTGTTAGACCTGATCCAAATTTCAGATGTATCTTGGCAGAACTGAGCCAGTCTTCCAAAGAACTGAAATAATAATAATGAGAAAGACCTATTTAGAAATAATATTTTTGAGATAAGTTTCTCTGTTTCAGATGAAATTACTGAAATGACTTACCCAATTTTCTGGAACTGTCCTTCTAAGTTGTTCCAAACATATCTTATTTTCTGCACTTTTATACATCTCACCTGCAAAAGAAAAGTACTAAGAAAGTCTCTCGTGTAGGGATCAGTAAATACATAGCAGTTTGGTGGCTAAAGAAGTGCCTGCAGAAGAAGCAAAAATAGAGCTCTAATACACTTCTTTAAGATTATCCTTTCCTAACTTACTGCAACTTTCCCTGCTACACAAGTGGCATTCTTAGGAGTTTTCATTCAGTCGAAGTGTATCATGTGTGGCCTTACTATGCAGATGAGTATATATGATAAAACTCTGTCTCTGTGTTCCACTAGGTTATTGATAACCTAACAAAGGAAGAAAATCTGTTACAAAAGTGAAAACTATACCATACAGTCCAATATAGATATATGTCAAAGAAATAAAAATATGATCAAGTAGGATGTATGGTATTGAAATGCCGTAGAAATGTTGAGCGGGCAGATGGCTGAAGGCATCAAGGAAGTGATGGCATCCGAGCTGCAGCCTTGAAGGGCTGAAAGACTTCTGCCCAGATAAGAAGGAAAGAGGGCATGTCGAAGAGATTCTGCACAAGTCAGTTGTGAGGAGGGGCAAATGAGTGGGTCTACTTGACTGCAGACTGGAGAATGAGGCTGGAAAGATAAATAAAGATCAGAGTGTACAGTTTTAAATGCTAGGGTGAAGTATCTAGGACTTTGTCTTGTGGGCAACGGACTTTCAAAGAAAACTATAGAAGAGACTGTGAAACAAAATTAGGCTGGCAGCAGGTTCTAGAAGAGAGTGAGGAGGTTTTTGCAAGAAAATGTTCTCCAGGACGTGAGCGTCCAATGTCAGCAGTGAAAAGGAAAGGTAAGGTTAACGCTTATGGCAATTATGCCTTCTTGTTTCTGATTTCTTTAAGCAACTGTATATGTGAATCTGAATTTCCATTAACTGGAGACCTAACTGAGCACAAAGAGATATAGTGCCATGCTGTTATGGGGCAATAGGTATAACCTCCTTTTGCCCATTGGAATTAACTGGAAGCTTTAAAATACTAATGCCAGGGTCTCACCCTCAAACATTCTGATTTCACTTGTCTGGGGTGCAACCTAGGCATAAATATGTTTAAATTTCCTCAGATAGTTCTAATGTGCAGACAAAGTTGAGAAACAGTGTTTTCCTTTTATAGCTACTCTGAGAATTGTGTTCTTGAGAAATTCAAGTAAATTTCTCTGCACCATAGTTTCCCCATGAATAAACTGAGGCAATTGAGCAGATTATCTCTAATTTCCACTGCACTCTTCTGGGTTTGTTCTATACCGCTGAATAGTACAGTCAGTATAATCGTTAAATTCTAGAACTGAGAAGAGTATACAGCTGAAACCTAAAAAGTGTTCAATACATGTTTTTTGGTAAAGAAGTGAATGAATGCTTTTACAACCACATGAACATCTAGAAATAGAGGTGAAATCCCTAAGATCCAAGACCCGGGGTACACCAAATCAATCTGAATCCTATTCGATAAATATATGTGCATGCACACGAGTGTGCACACACACGCGTGCATGCACACACACACACACACATTCATAGTTACCCAGTGAGAGCATTAAATGCTGTATATTTTATTTTATAGAATCGATTTGTTTCAATGAGATCGGTTGCAAAGTAACTTTAAAAAAATAAATCCTATTTTCCAATGGATTTTCAGTATAAAATTGGAGTGCACTGCCACTGGGAGTGATTCTTCCTTCACAAGCTGCAAGTTGGAGAGAGGAAAGAGTGTCTGAAGGAGATTGGTTGCCATGGTCCACCTTGCAACCTCACATTTCCTGTCTCACACCTGCCTGTCTTGTTCAGTCCCTGCAATTCTGCAGAGCTGGACTGTAATCACAGCTTGTTGGGTACGTGGGCTTTTCACACATCATCTTTAGTCTTTTTCATCAATCTCTGGTAGACAGATATTATTCTCACCATCACTTCATCCCTGAAGTTCACTTTAAGTCTTTTGCCCAAGATCGCACCTATTAAGTAGGGATTGAATTTGAACTCAAACCCAACTGGCTCCAGAGTCCAGTCTCTCAAAGGATATGATATTCAAGCTAGTCTCAGAAGAAGGTATGAAAAATCCCATAGCTGCCAGGATTCAAGTTGAATTAAGTGAGGCTGCCTCCTTTGTTCCTTCTGTGGGTTCACAAATCTGGGTTAGAACATTTTTAAAGGACAAACTGTGGGAGGATATGAGGCCCCTGCTCAATTAGAGAACCTAAATCCAGAGGATGTGAAGGCACAGACTGAGATTGAGAAGCTTATAAAACATAACAAACACAAAACATCAGCAGATGAAGGCAGTAATAATGAGGAATAAAGAGGTTCCTACTAAGTTTTACCTCAGGTCAGAAAATAGAAGATTCCATTATCTCCTGTTAATTTCTTCTGTTTTAAAAAAAATTGTGTATTTATTTATTTCGAGAGAGAGAGAGAGAGCACGAGTGAGGAAGGGAAAGAGAGAGGGGGAGAGAGAGAATCGAAAACAGGCTTTATGCTGTCGGTGCAGAGCTGGATGCAGGACTCCAACTCAGGAACTGTGAGATCATGACCTCAGCTGAAACCAAGAGTCAAAGGCTTAACCAACTGAGCCACCCAGGTGCTCCTCCTGATAATTTATTGAGGCCATCCCTCACAGAGTGAGAAGAATGACCCCATCAGAGACCTTTTGAATTATCTTTAAAATTCTCCTAGCAGGAATCATCTGTGCCTGGAGTTTCTCTGCTTCCCTCCTCACCTTCACAGGCTCTGGACACCAGGTAAGAGGATATTAAGCACACTATTTGCATGGGGTGGAGTTTATTTGCCCACTTCCTAGAACTTCAGAGCAGGAAACTGAAATTAAGACATCAGGAGTGTGTGGTAGGGTGATTTTCAGCTTTCTACTTGGAACCAGGAAGCCTGCCCCTTCCCAGGCTTCCTGTTCCTCATTTCTTGTTGGAACACGTTGTGAGAGTCCTGTTTAACAGGTTAAGCACTGGGTTTTACTTTTGCACACAATCCCAGGATAATAGTTAAGTCTCCTCTTAGCTGGCTTTTATAAACCTGACTGAGCAGATCTCCAAACTCTCCCTGAATGGTTTGAATGGTTATCATGTTGGTATTGTTGCCCTTACAGCTCTCGCCGTCAGTATCGTCATGGCTGAAGCCTGTGGCTTCTCCTCTGTTTTCATTAGAGTTTCAGTCCTTTATGAAAGTAGCACATGACAGTCCACAAATCACCCTAATGTCCATCTTCTCATCTTAGGTGTACAATGGCCTGAGGAACAGGCACAGAAGGGGTTATTGCTCTCATTTTATAAATAAGAAGCTCAAGGCTCAGAGAGACAGTAATTAGCCAAACCCCCTAAGCCACATGCTGGTAAATGAAGATACCACCCTGGTGCCACAGGTTTCCTTCTTTATGTTTATTTGAGCATTTCTTCATCTTTTTGCCCACTTATTAAAGAAGCTGAACGTCAATAATAACCTGAGGGCAGGTCCCTAAGGTTGATTTGGGATGCCTACTTTTGCAGGTGAATAACCCCCTGACAGATTATGCAATCTGCTGGTTGGAGGTGTTTGACCTCTTTTGGTTTTGTTTGTTTGGGCAAGTAAGACACCTGGGTGATAACAATTGACAATAGAGAAACTGCTCAGCAATCAAGTTTTATTATTTTAAAAAACTGACCTTGCGCTCATAAAACTAAGTTAAACAGCTGTCCAACACACATGAACTTAAGAGAAAAACAGCCTGTCTTATAAAATACATTTCTAATATGAATGTTAACCAGCCATAATCCAAGTAGTACTAATTTCAAATGGAGAAGAGGGAGTAACCCAAACACATTTGAATGACAGAACTCAAAATAAGTTCATTTTGCAGACATAAGGAAGTCCCTGGGATGTTTCTGGGTCATCATCCCTTTTCATAGATAATCATACAGAGGGCTTGATTCTACTCAGAGCTAACATGTACTGAGTATCTACTACTACGTATCTCGCACCATAAAGATTTTTGTGTTCCTTAATTCATTGAATGCCATCAGTGGATATTAGAGGTAGGCATTATCATCATCATTTTATACATGAGGAAACAGAAACTTGGCAGAGTTTAGTAACGGATCCAAGGCTCTACAGTTTAGAAGGATGAAGCTGAGATTTGAACTCAGTTCTGTCCAGCTCCAAAGTACATGTTCTTTATAATGTTCTATGTATACTGTCGAGGATTGGTGTGGTGGAGGATCTGAACTTAACCTTAAATTTTGGGGAGAGAATTAAATTTCTTTAGCATTAGCAGTTAGCATAAATGTACTAACCTTTAGGTCTGGCTTTCTGATGGCTCTATTTATGATGTCCTCCTCATCTGTAATGAGAGGGTGGTCAGGAGTGACATCAAACGTGCTGTTTAATGATGACAAGTAGATCCACATTACCTTTTTCCATGAGTAAGTGTGGAATTCATCCTGAGGAAATAGACACCAAAACCCCATGAAGTTGAGAGAAGTCATCAAGCTAAAATTCAACCTGAGAAACATCATTTTCATATAATCCTGTAAGTTTATGGACTTAATAAACATTCTACACAAAGTTGCATGCCCATGAAAGCTGGTAGATATAAAGCCTTGAAGGAAAAAAAAAACCTATGGTCATTTATTGAGGAATCTGGGTGTCAATATGAGGCAATGGCATATATAACAAAACTCAAGAGGAGGGAGGTAAATTCTTAGCAAAGAGCCAATTTCTTGCTATAACCTTCAAATCCATGAGGCCACAGTCAGATGCAAAACTTTACAAACAAACAAGCACTCAAAAGGGTCTGTAGGTCCCTGAGGTTGAGGACACCAGGTCAATTAAACCATCTCAGGGTTTCTAGGCTTAACTTCAATTCTACCTCTTCCAGGAAAGCCCCTGTAATACTGTCTTGCCAGGGGGAGGGAGGGTCTACCACTATACTCACTCCAAAAGATCCTAGCTGCCCCTCTCTTGTGCTCCTAATCACTTTCTGCCATGTATTCTCCTTGTTCGTCTAGGCCATCTGAAAGGTAGGAACCACGTATTATTGTCTCATATATCCCCATCCATTTGGTGAACTGTGACCTGCCCAATGAGAGTGAATGGATGTTTTTACATGCCTGAATGTGTGGATTGAAGGTGCCCAGGGGTAAGTGTCAAAAGGTTAGCACAGGTGGGTTCAAGGCGGCACCTTCCTGCATGACCCTAACTGAAGCCACTTCCTTCACATTCACTGCCGATTTCATCAGAGAATAAAACTAGAGTGAGCAGCACTGGGTTAAGTAACAGGTACCACAATGGTCCCTTAGAGACTGATGTGATAATAACTGTGGTTATTATCTGAATGGGTAAATGCTATGCATAAAAGCCACTAGGACACCTGGTACACCTCAGGAGCGAGGAACAACAGTAAGGGAAGTCAAGCCTGGGAAACAATTTAATGCCTAAAGAATATAGGTCAGAGCTGGGAATTGTCTCCACCACACCCACATTTGCCAAGAAGAGTATCCCAGCTGACGTTGCAAAAGGACAGAAAGGAGAAGATATATTGTTGTTTGGAGCTAATCTCTTACATTGATTCTCCTCCAGAGAAGCCCTCCTCCATGCCTTTGCTCCTTCAGCTTCCTTAGCCTGGAAAACACTTCCTCCTCTACTCTCTTTAAGCTTTCACGGGGCTAGATCCAAAGCATCCTGTAGGACCCAGCTCAAAATTCACATCATGAGAACTGTTCTAATTTCTCTTGGTGATATTTCCCCTAAACTATAAGGTTACTTGAAATTCTTACCACATTCTACCTCATTGCATTCCTCTTTACCTGCCCACCTTATCACTCCTCTTGGACTGTGGGCAGGGACTGTGCTTGATGGGTATCTGTGCTCAGCCAGATCTAACACAGCTTCTGAGAGACAGACAGAGACTGAGACAGAGGAAAACAGAGAGGTAGGGTGGAGGAGCAAGAGGGGAAAGCAAGGCAAAGGATGCGGGGAATAAAGGGGGGTAAGATAAGGGAAGAGAAGGAAAGGAAAGAAGAAGGGAGGGGAGAGGAGAAGAAAAGGAGGGGAAAAAACAATAGAAATTTGAAGTTAATTCTAAAAATCAGTAAACTTGACTATTACCCTCATTTAAAAAAAAAAGTCAAATTAAACCAGATTTGCATAGAGTTACCTTCAGAGCCCAAAAATGACTCAATTTCTAACGACTGAGCCACTGAACTTGGGCATGTTCTAGGTATTGTGAGATAGGCAACAACTCCATAGGACACACCTTGACATTGACATAGTTCACCATTATATGGCTACACCTTTGACCACTTATGATGTTGTTATGAGTGAGTTTCCTCTGAATATCAGATAATAATGAAAATAGTTAACATTTATTTAACACTTATGTTCCAGGCACTCTATCAGTGAGGCTCAGACGAGGCCAGTCTGGTATGAGTAGCAAGGCAAGAAGCGGGACCTGAAGCCAGGTCTTCCCACTCTAAATCTTGGCTCCTTCCTCTTTGTTTCCACAAGTTGTCCATGGTTTCTGTGGCTTATGTATGAAAATTACCTTGAATTCTATACCATATAACAAATAGCATCCAGTTTCTCACAATCTCTGCTCTCTTGGCAGCAGAGAATCCGATTCCTAAAACCAAGCTGTCACTCTTTGGCCCTGTGTGACAGCAAACAGACCTCTAGACTATAATGCCTAAAAAGGGAACGGCAAAGTGGAACACTAGAACTCCCAAGCTCTTTGAGGCCCGTGGTGATCCAATGCGCAAACTGTATGCCTTAGACTGGTAAAGCATGAGACCAAAATTCATCTACAGGCCTCCATCTTATTATATAGCCTGTACCATAATTAAATCAAAGGTGTTTAGGTATCTGTGCCTTTAAGTTTATTTCTTACCCCCAAGCCCTATAACCCACAATTCTATATAATGCAAAGTACAGTTCAATAGGTTAAGGAAGGATACTTTAGTGAGACCACCATTTTTCTTACAGTAAGGCAATAATATTGACTTTTCTCTTGCTTATTACTATGTTAAAGACTGTAAAATCATTCATATTTTTTAAAGAAATCTACCCAACTTTTTAAGAAAAAAAAAGGCAAAGAAATGGAGGGAAAAGTGTGTCAGGGTGAGGTGGTCACTCCAGTCAACATCATCCACGTCCCCTAGTTTTCAGTTTGGTGTTACCCAGAAACAAAAGAACACAGGCTCCTTCCTGAGCCTCAGTTGTGAACCATCTTGAAAATCATGGCAACTCTCTGAGCCGAGTTTTTCTGCATCTGGCCAGTGGGGATGAGAATACCACATTTCATGGATGCTTGGAGGATTAAACGCAATAATACATAATGCATCTGGTCCAAGGGCTGGCCAGTAGCTGAGTGTAACAAATGCTCCTTGGCCTATGGCTCTGGGCCTCATTTTCTGCAGCATGTTGCTTCTGAGCTCTTTCTGTAAATAGGAACTTAATTTTCCCTTGGAGGAATTGTTGAGAGTCTCTGAGAGTCTTCCAATTTATTTTTCCTTCTTTTTTTTTTTTATTTTTTTTTAATTTTTTTTTTTTCAACGTTTATTTTATTTTTTTGGGGACAGAGAGAGACGGAGCATGAACTCCGGAGCCCCAGAGCCTGACGCGGGGCTCGAACTCACGGACCGCGAGATCATGACCTGGCTGAAGTCGGACGCTTAACCGACTGCGCCACCCAGGCGCCCCAAAAATGTTTCTTTTTTAGAAGGAAAAATAGGGGCGCCTGGGGCTCTGGGCTGATGGCTCGGAGCCTGGAACCTGTTTCCGATTCTGTGTCTCCCTCTCTCTCTGCCCCTCCCCCGTTCATGCTCCGTCTCTCTCTGTCCCCAAAAAAATAAAATAAACGTTGAAAAAAAAATTAAAAAAAAATAAAAAAGAAACATTTTTGCCTGGAAATGGCTATTTCCTCTTTACCTCTGTTTCCCAGCTCTCTCAAGTAGGTAAAGATCCTTAAGAGACTTAACTGCACCTGAGGAGCCAAACACTTTAAATAACTGCTTTGTAATGCAAATAATCCAAACTATTTGCCTCGCCAATCTAGACTTTTAACACTTCAAGTCTCATTGAGGGGGCTTTACCTTCTCTTTATCAAAAGAGAATTAATCAGCTGAATTCTAAGAGCAGAATTTAAAATAATTCAAGAGCGCATTTCAAAGAACTGAATGTAACAGATGACCTCAGTTTGCCCTGGAAAGAAAGGTACAGGGAGGAAAACCGGGCATTTTTGATTTCCTGTGGCCTTGCCCTTTCTGAACTTTGAAATGCCAGGCTAACTTTTCTAGTTGCACCAAGTGAGTGGCCTTGCTTATCTTCTTACAACCTTTTGTTATAAGCATCTTACCTGTTGGAATTTTAAAGTAGTGTAATGGTCACTTTAAGTTCACACCAACGCTGTGACTCACCTCCTTGTGCAGGAGTTTGCTACCCAAAATGTACTCCTGAGATTGCCTTAAGAATTTCTTCTTAAGTAACCCATTGCAAAGTTCCAAAAAGACACCAGCACTCCAGTACTTTTCACTTGGAGATGGATACATTGCAACGCTAAAGAGCATGAACTCTCTCACTAAGGTGAAGTGCTTAGAGGATTATGGATAGATAAAGCAGTAATAACATTTCTCAAGTTATTTCTAAAACACCATGCTGCCTTTGCAGACCCATGACTTGGGCAAAATACTGTTCTTTTTATATTTAAGTGGTCCTTTTTTCTTTCCTTTTTCCTCTGTTGGCCAGACCCACTGATACTCTTGACACCTTGACCTCATATTCCCAAAGTGGCTTAGCTGGAAAAAGTTGACATTGGTTAGAATGTAGGATTTAGTTATAAAACAGAGAAAGAAAGTTCTAAGCATTGGAAAAAATCTTACACAAAATTATTGTCTCAGTACTCCTGGAACATGTTCACCAAAAAAGGGGATGAGGTGGGGGGGGGGGTGTGGACAAAGCAGGGAAGTTATATGACACAGCAAAGGCTGTGTCTATATCTGTGTCAATATCCTGAACAATTCAGCATACATTTTTGGAAAGACTGAGTGCTTTGTTTTTACGATCATTTTCTCAGGGAAGAGGGAGTAGTGAGTTACCTGGCTCATCATCTGAAATATCTGGAGATGCAGCGTGTAGCAGAAAGTAACAAAAAGTTAAAGTTGGTTTTAAAAAGTGTGTAGTAACCAATGTCCAGGAAATGACTCCATGCCAGGCACAGATTCATCAAGGCACTTTACATGTATTTCTCATTGATTTCTCATGGTAATGAGGCAGATACTATTGTTAGCCACTCTTAACATATGAGGAAGAGGAAGTGGAGGCAGAGTAGAGGGTAAGTAACTCGCCCAATATGGACTGATTCCATATGTTGAAGCCCTAGCTCTCCCCGCCCCCCGCCCCCCGCCCCCCCCCCCCCCCCCCCCCCCCCCCCCCCCCGCCATGTGACTGCATTTGGAGATAGGGCTTTTAGGAAGTAATCTAGGTTAAGTGAGGTCATAAGAGTGAAGTCCTAATCCCATAGGGCTGGCGCCCTCATAAGAAGAGGAGGACACCAGACAGCTCTGTCTGCCACGTGAGAACAGAGAGAAGGCAGCTGGCCATGTGCAAGCCAGGAACAAAAATCTCACCAGATACTAACCCTGCCAGCAACTTGATCTTGAACTTCCAGCTTCCAGAACTGTGAGAAAATAACTTTCTGTTGTTTAAGGCACCCAGTCTGTGGTGTGCTATTATGGCAGCCTGAGCTAATACATTGCTCAAAGTAGGTCAAGAGCAACACTGGGAATGAGACCCAGGCAGTCAGGCTCCAGACTCTACTCTTCAACTGTTTCATACTACTGCCTCTGTGGAGTCTTCTCACTAGCCAGGAGATAAAAAAATCTCCAGTTCCAACTCCAACTCTGTTCTCAATAGAAGTTTTTCTTTCACTGCTTACAGCTATGGGACCCTGAGCTCTTCCCTGAACTTCTCTATGCTTCTATCTGTAAATGGGGAAAAAATGATCTCTACCAGAATAGACCAAATGAGGCAACATATATGCAACTGTAAATCACAATACAAATGGTCCTGTGTTAGTAATCAAAACAGTATGGTACTGGCACAAAAAATAGACACAGAGATGAATGGAACAGAATAGAAAACCCAGAAATAAACCCACAATTATATGGCCAATTAATCTTCGACAAAGGAAGAAAGAACATGCAATGAGTAAGACCGTCTCTCAAATGGTGCTGGCAAAACTGGAGAGCAACTCGCAAAAGAAGGAAACTGGACCACTTTCTTACACCATACACAAAAATAAACTCAAAATGGATTGAGGACCTAAATGTGAGACCTGATACCATAAAAATCCTAGAAGAGAGCATAGGCAGCAATTTCTCTGACATCAACTGTAGCAACATTTTTTCTAGATATGTCTCCTGAGGCAAGAGAAATAAAAGCAGAAATAAACTATTAAGACTATGTCAAAATAAAAAGCTTCTGCACAGCAAAGGAAATAATCAGCAAAACTACTGAATGGGAGAAGATATTTGCAAGTGACATATCCAATAAAGGGTTAGTATCCAAAATATATAGGGGTGCCTGGGTGGCTCAGTCTGTTAAGTGTCCAACTTCAGCTCAGGTCAGGATCTTGTGGTTTGTGGGTTCGAGCCCCTGCATTGGGATCTGTGCAAAGAGCTCAAAGCCTGGGGCCTGCTTCAGATTCTGTGTCTGCCTCTCTCTCTGCCTCTCCCCCACTCACCCTCTCTCTCTGTCTCTCTCTCTCAAAAATAAAATAATCATTAAAGAAAACATGCCAAAATATATAAAGAACTGGTACAACTCAACACCTAAAAAACAAATAATCCAATTTAAAAATGGGCAGAATAGGGGCACCTGGGTGGCTCAGTTGGTTGAGCACCCGACTTCCGCTCAGGTCATAATCTTGCAGCTCATGAGTTCAAGCCCCGCATCAGGCTCACTGGTGTCAGCCTGTAAGCACAGAGCCCACTTTGGATCCTCTGTCCCCCTCTCTCTGCCCCTTCCCCACTTGTGCTCTCCCAAAAATAATAAAATATTTTTAAAAAATAAAAAAATAAAAAATAAAAATGGGCAGAATACATGAACAGACATTTCTTCAAAGAAGTCATCCAGATAGAAAATAGACACATGAAAAGATGCTCATCATCACTCATCATCAGGGAAATGCAAATCAAGACTGCAATGGGATACCACCTCATACCTGTCAGAATGGCTAAAATTAAAAACACAAGAGGGGCGCCTGGGTGGCGCAGTCGGTTAAGCGTCCGACTTCAGCCAGGTCACGATCTCGCGGTCTGTGAGTTCGAGCCCCGCGTCAGGCTCTGGGCTGATGGCTCAGAGCCTGGAGCCTGTTTCCGATTCTGTGTCTCCCTCTCTCTCTGCCCCTCCCCCGTTCATGCTCTGTCTCTCTCTGTCCCAAAAATAAAATAAATGTTAAAAAAAAAAAAAAAACACAAGAAACAACAGGTGTTGGTGAGGATGTGGTGGAAGGGGAACCCTCGTATGCTGTTGGTGGGAATGCAAACTGGTACAGCCACTGTGGAAAATAGTATGGAGATTCTTCAAAAAATTAAAAATAGAACTACCCTATGATCCAGTAATTCCACTACTGGGTGGAAAAAGATGCAAAAAATGAATTCAAAAGAATATATGTATCCCTAAGTTTATTGCAGCATTATTTCCAATAGCCAAATTATGGAAGCAGCCCAAAGTGCCCATTGATTGATGAATGGATAAAGAAGATGTGGTATATTACACAATGGAATATTATTCAGCCATAAAAAAGAATGAAATCTTGCCACTTGCAAACCATGGGTTGAACTAGAGAGTACAATGTTAAGTGAAATAAGTCAAAGAAAGACAATACCATATGATTTCATGCATGTGGAATTTAAGAAACAAACAACAAAAAAACACAAGCAAAGGCGGAAAGAGAGACAAACCAAGAAACAGACTTTTAACTATAGAGAACAAACTGATGGTTACCAGAGGGGAGGTGTGAGGGGAATGGGTGAAACAGGTGATGAGGATTAAAGAGTACACTAAAAAAAATAAGTAAGTAAATAAAAAGCCCTGTGTTATGAAGGATAATGGCTTAAAAACTATTTGTCATGACAGAATCATTTCTGAGGGGCGCTAGGGTGGCTCAGTCAGTTAAGTGTCTGACTCAGTTTTGGCTCAGGTCATGATCTCATGTGCTCACAGTGAAGAGCTGTTTGGTATTCTCTGTCTCTCTCTCTCTCTCTGCCACTCCCTCAACTGCTCTCTCTCTCTTTCTCTCAAAATAAATAAATAAACATTAAAAAAAAAAAAAGAATCATTTTTGATAGGAAAGCCCACAGAATCTCAGGGCTTTCTGGCTAAATGTCTAAGGAAAAACCATTGAAATGGGAGCTGGAGGAATGAGACTCAGAAGCAGAATGTGTACCTGAAAGAAACATAATGCTATCTTCTCTTACTTTCTCAACCATGAACCTTTCGCTTTAACACCTGTGTAAGATGTTGGTAGAAATCATGAGACCATTTATTACAGATTAAATTCAATTCATTTAATCAAATCAAATAAATATTGAGTACCTGCTGCAACTATGTTCTATATATTGTGGGGAATGGAAAGTAAGCCACAGTTACTGCCTTCTAAAAGCCTATAATCTAATAAAAGCAAAAACTATTAAAAAAAACGAATGCAGCATGGTGGGAAAAAATTCTGGGTTTAGAGGGTCAGAAGACAGGTACAAGTGCTTTGTCCACACTATTCCTTTTTCCTGGACCATTTCCCATGTGTCCCTCCCTACCAGCCACCATCACCTTTTGACTCATCATCCTTTGGATCTCAAGAAAGACGTCAGGCTTTCTTGACTTGGTCAGAACCCTATTTTATAATCCTACTATGACCATGAACCTTTCCTAAGTAGCACTTCTAGCAGTTGGATGTTTGCATTTATTTGTGTAGTGATCTAATGAATTTCATGAGGTCAAGAACTCTGATTTTACTAATTATTATATCCCACCCCCTGTCCATGAGCTACCACTGTGGCTGGCATACAACCTGTGCTCATCAAATTTATGAAGGAGGGAGGGAGGGAGAGAAGGAGAGAGGGAAAGTCCGACGGAGATTTACTAGGCTTAATAGCCTGCAAAGGTGGTCTCTATACCCTCATCTGTAAAATAGAGATAGACGATAATGCCCATTTCCCAGAGTCGTTATGGGAATTCTATGAAATTGTCAGTGAGATGCTGTTTTATAAAATGTGAAATGAATAGCATTTTAATACAAGGCAGATTGCTAAAAGCATTATAGCAGCCTGAGGTGAAAATATGGAGCTAAAAGAGAATGAAAGAAAGGTAATTAATTCCCTCCAGAATTGAGGCAGAGAATAGATCAACGATGGAAAAGGTGGTAGACGGCTGAGGAATGAGTAGATTTTAATAAATAGAAGTAGAACACCTACTTTCTATACTCTATAGAAAGTGCATGTGTGTGTGAGTGCATGTGTGTGTGTGTGTGTGCGTGCATGTATGAGTTGACTCCTCACCAGAGACGTGGAGTCCCACTTGCTTTGCTCATAGCTGTATTCCCAGTACCTGTAACAATGTCTGGCACATGATTGGTTCTCAGGAAGTGTTTACTGAATGAATGAATAATTGAATGAATGAAGAGGATAGAGAATATCAGAAGAAATGTTCCGAGTAAAAGCATAAACAAAATGTGTCTGGCTCCCTTAGAAAATGGTGTTGATGTGAGGCACATGGGCTTGGAGAGACGAGGCTACACAGGAGGAGGGAGAGATGAGGAAGGGATCCAGAACATGAGAACACAAGCACTGGGAGCTGATGGGCATCCTGGCAGGCTGGTGGGACGTGGGATGCATTTGCGTGGCTGATTTGCAGAATTTCTCAGTTTTCTAACTAAAGCCCCTAGCCCTGACATCTTTAGAGGGAACTGAAGGGAAAATGCTCCCCATTTACAACACCCTGACTCAGCCTAGTAACCAATCATCATTTTCTCCTCTGCACATTATGAGTCTTTGACAACATGTGACAAAGGAAAAAACTACATCTGTAATTATAACAAAGATGAAAACTATGGAAATCATCAGGAGCATCTGAATTCAAAACACCAATGAATGTAAATTATGATATTTGCATAGAAATGTGGTAACCCTACAGATATTGGTTAAAATTCAGAAGTAGATGAATAATGAATAAAATGCCAGTTTTAAATTATAAAATAAAAGTGCAATTACTCTTACCTTTTTGGAAAAATCTCACCCTTAGACGTGCTTAATGAGAGATGGGGAACTGGAAATAAACTGAGTGCCAAGGACTTTCAGTCAGTACATCACGTCCCCCCTCTTTTTTTTTTAATGTTAAGAAATGACTACCTAATCAGTATCTGTGATAATGATCTGTAATCTTACCAGTGTGAGATTGATGATAAATACCAAGTACTGATTTTTTAATAACATGGAAAATAAATATACAACACATTTTCAGGTAGGAGTCTTCTTAGTTGTCCTTAATGGGAAGTCCTTACGGTCCAGCTATAGTAATACAATTCAAGTAAAAATGTTTAAGGTGTCATTTTAATGCAAATAACCTAGCTGCACACTTATAAACTATTGGTGCCCAAAGCTCATTTTTATCTAAGGCTCAAATAGTAAGAATGTTTGATATAATTGAGTTCTTGTCTAATTACATAAAGACTAATTTAGAACCTCATTTATTTGGAGAGTCTCTCGCACAGCAAATCCATTTAAAATGACACATAAGAGGAGGTAATTAAAAATTAAAGTTGAAATCAAGATGAAAAAGGCAAGATTGAAGCTGGTTTCTGCGGCTTTGATTAGTTGTGGAGGGCAGTTGAATGGAGGAGGGGTTTAAAAGGCTTTGAAAGAGACAAAGGAAGAGGAGGAGGGGGAGGGCACACAGCTCCCTAAGGCACCAGAGCTTTGTAAAATTTTTCCAATATATATCCAGTTATGAAGTGGATCACATGCAACCAGGAAAGGTGATGTTATTGAGCATGGGTGAATATTGAGGATTCCCAGGCACTGGACCTGTTCCCCAAGTTTCCTGTCCTGGAAAGGAATGCTCCTTGCTAATAAGGGGAGGACACAGCATCCAGAGAAGCAGGGCAGCTTACATGTGGCACCTGCCTGTAGCATGCTCTTCTGTACCGCAAGCTCTCGGAGCTGCTTCAGCAATAATACACACACATAATCAAAATGGTCTGATCATGTATTTTATAGTTTGCAAAGGGCTTTTACATACATAATCTCACTTCCTCCTCACACCAACTCAGGAAAGAACAAGTACTTTCACTAAGCCTATTTCACAAGTGGAGAAATTGAGGTCCTGAAAGGTTAGGTAACACATCTGAGGTGTAACACATCCAAGGTGCTAGGACTAGAGGTCAAACGCCTTGACTCCAAATCCCAAACTGCATCATTACCTGTTGGTTGACACTTGATTTTTTTTTTAATTTTTAATTTTTTTTTTTTTTTTTAATTTATTTGTGGGACAGAGAGAGACAGACCATGAACGGGGGAGGGGCAGAGAGAGAGGGAGACACAGAATCGGAAACAGGCTCCAGGCTCCGAGCCATCAGCCCAGGGCCTGACGCGGGGCTCGAACTCACGGACCGCGAGATCGTGACCTGGCTGAAGTCGGACGCTTAACCGACTGCGCCACCCAGGCGCCCCAATTTTGTTTTATTAAAAAATTTTTTTTATTACGTTTCTTTATTTTTGAGAGGCAGAGAGAGACAGAACATGAGCGGGGGAGGGGCAGAGAGAGAGGGAGACACAGAATCCGAAGGAGGCTCCAGGCTCTGAGCTGTCAGCCCAGAGCCCGACGCGGGGCTCAAACCCACGAACCGTGAGATCATGACCTGAGCCAAAGTTGGACACTCAACCGACTGAGCCACCCAGGCACTCCTTTAATTTTATTTTAAAGAGAGAGAGGGTGCCTGGTGGCTTAGTAGGTTAAGCATCTGACCCTTGATTTTGTCTCAGGTCATGATCGAGCCCATAACGTTGGGATCATGACCTGAGCCAAAATCAAGAGTTAGATGCTCAACTGACTGAGCCACCCAGACGGCCTGACACTTATTTTTATTTCTAACATTCTTACTAGATCTTTCTTTCTCTTTTCTCCTCTATTTTCCTTTTACCAACCATACTCTCCGTTTCTTTCATTTTCCTCCCTTCCCTTGCCATTTTCTTGCTCATTTCCTCCCATTCGTATTTGTGCCTTGACTCTGCCAGCAATCTCAGAGGCTGCAGCTCAGCCAACCAGACATTCTCACATCTGAACAGTCTGGTGGTGCACTCAGAAAGGCAGAAAGCTTTTCTGTGTCTGAGGTTGTTTCCACTGCTGCAAGATCATTGCCCCCTGATAACCAGAGTGGAACTTGGGAGGCGGTACCTCAGCTATCACCTGTATTGTGGTTATAAGACTCACTGCTATCCTCTCCTCTTGCTGCATTAAATAGAGTATTTATCTATCTATATCTATATCTATATCTATATCTATATCTATCTATACAAAAGTTAACAGCCCAGCAGAAGTTGCCTCATCAAGAATTTTGTTGTCATTCTGGGTCATTTAGGTTGATGCATTGTTAGAAACACTCACTAAAAGTCAGCCAGAAAAGTCAGCACAGTGTCCTCTGTGAGACTGTACTTTGACTCCCACCAATAGGAATATCTACTTCCACTTGTCAGCTACCACATTTTTATGGAATCCCTACCACATGCAGGAATTCAGGATGCAGCGGGTGGCAAGCTGGAAATGATCTCTTCCCTTGTGAAGCTGACAGTCCAGCAGGAACAGGAATGACACACGTTGCCTAAGTGTAATGAGTGCCAGGAGGAATTGTTAGCTGAGCAAATTCAGGGAAACTCACCTAATACCAGGACCTTGAATTAGCAGAGAGAGACAATGAGCTCAGGACAAGATGGTTGCATTTTTTACCCGAGCATATCTGCAGGATGTGACACGACCATGGCTCCTCCCCATGTCTCCTGGTCCCTTCCTGCAGAGTTGTTCCAGGGGCACTAGGATAGGTATGACACATCAGGACAGGGGAAAGGAGCCATGTGAATTTTGCAGTGTGTAGCTTACTCAGCTATCTCACATTACCCATTGTTTGTACCTATTAAGATGGTTATTCAGGTTGTAATATTCATAAAACTCACAAGTTTAAAAGGAATGCCCTGTGAAGTTGGCCTTTTTAATGAGATCCCACCATACATAAATTATTGAGTTCTTAGTAAATAAAACGCAAGGCTGTGATGGAACTTGCCGTGTGCACATGTCCTCACAGCCATCCTGTAACGAGATGTCCAGGAAAAGAAAGGGCCGCCAAGTACAAAGCCAGATACACACTTACTGTTGTCCTCAGCAACACGACATCGGCCTCTTGCAAGGAACACGGGACGCAGTTTGCCCACACGTGCCAAGCAGGTCTCCAGTAAAACACCAAGGGGAGGATCCCAAATGAGAAGATGGATCCAGCAAGACAGAGGGTTTTCCGGCAGCCTTGAGTCCGGTAGCCAAATAGCTCCTGGGGAAGAACCAAAGTGAGCCCAAATATTGGTTACGCACAATAAACAGCAAATGAACCAATTGGGATTTTGGTATAAAACTGGGGCAGAGACTGAAGTAGTTGAGGAGAGACTGAGAACATGGAGAAGGATCCCTGACAAAGGAACACAGGATCACAAGCCTCCAGGAAGTCGCCATCAAACTGTGAAATTCCCTTTCTATAATTTGAGCACCTGACTACCCTGTGTCACGCACAATGCTAGATGATATGTTATCTTGTTTAAGTCTTGCCAGCAGCCCCTGAATGGGATAAGATTACCCTCATTCATAAATGATGAGGCTGAGCTCAGAAAGACCTGGCCAAGGCCACCGAGCTAGGAAGTTCTGCTTCCAAGATTCAAACCCAGGTCTTATCCACAGCCTTGACAGGCATGACCATGAGCCTTGTGACAGGAGGACCAGATGACTGCAGCAACAGATGATTCCCTTGGCTGGGACCAGCAACTCCATGGGCAGGACAGAAACGAGCCTTGAGTATAGTGTTGGGATGTGATCAAAGTGTTTGACCCACAAGAGGAGGAATAACTAAGTGTCAAGTGGCTGTCAGGTGTTTGGGGTGGAGCTGTGCATTACCACCCTCCTCTCTTATTCAGTAGCAAAAAGAATTTTAGAGAGTTGGGGAAAATCCATAGAAACAACATGGGTTATTGAGCTCTTGCCCCTTGGGAGGGGATATGAGGCCCCGGATGATACAAATATGAACAAGAGTCTTATACCTCTAAAAAAGTTATAATCTGGACAAACTTCCTCCTTTCAAGTAGAGCCTGGGACAGAATGGAAAACCAACCATCTGAAGTTTATGGCTTCAGTCCCACAGTTACATCACACAAAGTCATAGGTATACTTTGTGCTGATTATCATGGCCAAAAGTGTTGAGCATCTTGGTTAGCAGCACATTCTCTGGACCAAGGCACGTTGGATTCAAAACCTAACTCTGCCACTTACTCGGTGTGACCTTGAGCAAGTTATTTAACCTCTGTGTTCCTCAGTTTGCCATCCGTAAGATGGGGGCGGTGATCATACCCACTTCCCAGGGCTGTGGTGAAAATTAAATGGGTTACTAGGGGTAAGTGCTTATGTAAGCATTTACCGCTGCTGCTGCTTATGCTGCTGCTGCTGCTGCTACCATCTGACCATCTGCCCAGAAGTAGACCCGAAATTCTACCCCTTAGTCTATTGGCATTTAGATCTAAGGATTCCTAGTGTCAATGGCTCTGCCCCTGCTCGGATTGCCTGTTAGGATAACAAGGATGCTGGAACTTGCAACTTTAAATCAGCCATCTTCTCTGACTCACCTGATAGAGATTGCATTCTCAGAAAAGATTGCATTATCAGATCGTTGGCTGAAAGCTGCTTTCATGTGTAATTTTCGGGTGCCTTCCTCTTATTAGCAAGCAGCGAATGCAGGTGCTGGCTGACTGCCTTAGGTATTGTCCACATTTGGCATGCCTTTGATGAAACATTCACATTAACTCAGAAACATAAGCTCTTGGCTGATTTTGCAAACTAGAATGTCTATCTTGATATGAATCCTCTTTTGTCCCAAACTCCAGCTTTTGCTCTCCAACTGCCAAGTCTGGAATCGTTCTGTCCCCTCATGATTCCTGAAACAATGCTTCTTTGAGCTCACACTGAGCAGGATCCCAATCCTAAATCCCATACCTGTCCTAAGTCCATCCCATCTAATTTTCCCATGTACTTTTTTATGTTCCTATACTTTGGAATAGGTCAACTTTCTACCCAATGACCCAGAAATTGTATCATATTTTATGAAGGCTATATTTAAAAGCTTCTTTATATTGTCAGTCAATTGAGCTACCCCCTCCATGTAATATGTCTGAGTTATGGCAATTCTAGAAGCACAAATCTCCCTGTTAGCATGCATTCTTTTACAGGCTATGCAATGAGAGCCCTCTATAGTTTCCAAAGTAAATTCATGTTCATTATCAAAATAATGTAAGCAGGAATTATTATCTTCAATTTCCAGCTAAGAAAACTGAAGTTTAAAGTTATATGTAATAGATATTATTAGCAACTATTATTGGTAACAATGGCAGCAGCTAATATTTTCTGAGTACTTCAAAGTCCATCACAAAGCACTTTCCACCTACTCTCCCATTTAGTTGAAAAAGAAGACAAAATAAGTTTCTCAAAGCGGTAAAGTTCATCAGTAACTCAAAACTAGACCTCCAGTCTAGACCTTTGCAGCATGGGAGGATAATGTAAGTTGGTCATTGCCATTCTAAGGACCTTTTTCACTCTGTCTTGAATTCCAGTTCAATTTAAATAAATAATTTTTAAGGGTCCACCAAAGAGCAGACATGTGCTACACACAGAGATGAATAAGACAATGACTCTACGGGCGCCTGGGTGGCTCAGTCAGTTAAGCAACTGGCTTCGGCTCAGGTCATGATCTCACAGTTCGTGGGTTCGAGCCCCACATCGGGCTCTGTGCTGACAGCTCAGAGCCTGGAGCCTGCTTCGGATTCTGTGTCTCCCTCTCTCTCTGCCCCTCCCCCACTTGTGCTCTGTCTCTCTCTCTCAAAAATAAAATGTAAAAAAAAAAATGTAAAAAAAAAAAAAAAGACAATGATTCTACTACCAAGGAGGTCATTAGCTTAATGGGAAGAGAGTCACATAAATGATAAGAACAAACAAGGTTAGAGCAATAAAAGGGTTATATAGAGGGATAACTATATAAATTGTCCTCTGAATTGGGTGCTATTAATAAGAACACTGGAACAGCAGAACAGAAGTAGACAGTCAGGCCAGGTGAGTATCCCCTAGTTATACCAGAGTGTTGCTTTATTTTTGTTTATTTTTTTACTTGAGAGAGAGAGCGTGCAAGCAGGAAAAAGTGGTAGAGGGAGAGAGAGAAAGAGAGAGAGAGAGAGAGAGAGAGAGAATCCAAAGGAAGCTCCATAGTATCAGCACAGAGCCCAATATGGGGTTCAATCCCATGACCCTGGAATCATGACATGAGCGGAAATCAGGAGTCGGATGCTCAACTGACTGAGCCACCCAGGTACCCCTAGAGCATTGCTTTAAAAGCTTACTTGCTCTCAGTTCTGTGGACACTACAAGATCAGTTCATAGCTCATGGCCAATAATCCATTGGTAGTAGAAAGGCTGGAATAATGTGGACAAGGAGTGTTCAATTATTGCTTACTAAAGTGAATTGAGAGGTGGGAGGGAGGGGAGGGTGGGTGACGGGTATTGAGGAGGGCACCTTTTGGGATGAGCACTGGGTGTTGTATGGAAACCAATTTGACAATAAATTCATATATTGAAAAAAAATAAAGTGAGTTGAATTGTACTGACTTGAGTTGTACTGACTGCAAATTACATTAAAGGGACATTAACAGATACTGGCTTAAAAAATGCAAAAATTAGCATGGTATTGTTTTTTATGATCCCGTAGCGGTTTATTTCCTATGCCATGGAGTGCCTTCCATGTCCCTGAAAATGCTTGAGGGAACCATCCCTGCCACTCTGCACTCCCCCCACCCTTACCTCCTACAAAGGGAATCAATCATCCAAAAAAAAAAAAAAAAAAAAAGAATATTAAGAAAATGTCAAAAGACTATTACACTCATGGCAGTCAAGATGCATTATGAAATAGCACATTGTCTCTTTCTTCCTCTCCCTTTCTACCCACAGATTCTTCTGTTCTCTCTGTCCCTGAAGATCTAGGTCTTTTGCATTCCTACGGGCTTAAACTTTGGCTTCCAAGTGTCCAGATCTTCTTCCCTGCAGAACCCCTATACTCAAAAAGTCAAACTTATGCTCCCCAAAGCAATGATTTCAACTACCTCAGCCAACAGAACCCCTTAAAAATCTATAGACCTTGTCCCCAGAAAAATACACACAGATGCATATAAATAATCTTCTCCGAATAGATTCAGGGAGTTCCCACAGTCTGGATAAAACCTGACCTACAAGGTTTATAAGGCTAAATCAAGACTGATCTTTCCAGAGGTTATACTCTGTACTTGTACTTAGGGTTTGACACTAGGTGAGCACTTAATGATTGTAGAGATGTGAAGACAATACTCCTGGAAATGCACACGAGAGGGTGATGACAGCAGGACATTGGCTGACTTCAAGAAGCCTTGTAGGGTAATGTCATCATCTGGGGGCTCACCAGGTCCTGAGAGTGGCTCTAAGCCCTCTAGTCCCAGAGACTGCTAGCAGAACACCTCTCTCCAGGAAGATTCAAGTTCACCACGTCCCAGAAATTGGTCGGAATGGGAGAATGAGATGTATGTGACAGTCACACGACGAGATGAATATGTGGGTAGGTATTAAGACTTTGTTCTCTTCCCAACACCACCATTTTCAGTGTGATTGTCCCGCCAGGGGAGCCGTATGCCAGCATAGTGCTTAAAACGGGCTAAGGACTCTTCTCTGACCATCTCCCATCCTGACTGACATGCCTTCTTTGAACATATTAATTAATTCAATCAAATTACACTCCAATCCCATTAGCCTGGGAGCCATTTATTCTCTTTAAGACAATTATGCATTTCTTTACTGGCTTCATTAAATATTTGAAAGTGTAAGTGATTTTTTTTATCTCCCTTAAGATAATCTTTTTCCCTTATTTCCAAATTTGGGATGTGAAGAGAATGTTTCACTGTAATTTTCATGCAACTACAACAAACTATGCTACATGAATGCAATTTACATCACTGCTTATCCCAACCACCAACCCTACCCTATTCCAGTTTTCACCTCAGTAGTTTCTTGCTTGACACCCTTTCATGCAGAAGAATGACTTCCCCAGGCTCCCCTAAGTTCATTTGACTTCTAGATTGAAGCGAGATGCTCTCAACCTGAATTGACCTAATCCGGAAATCTTAAACTGGAGGCTCAAGAAGAATGGCCTGTCGACAGGTTTCTCGCCAGCCTGGTAAGCATTTCTTAAAACTTTATGTTAGTCCCCCAGTCACTTTCACATAAAAATTCTGACTTCTATCTTTTCTTTAAAATAAATCAGAAATTGGGGCACCTGGGTGGCTCAGTCAGTTAAGTGACCAACTTCAGCTCAGGTCATGATCTCGCGGTCTGTGGGTTCAAACCCCGCATCAGGCTCTGTGCTGACAGCTCAGAGCGTGGAGCCTGCTTCAGATTCTGTGTCTCCCTCTCTCTCTGCCCCTCCCCTGCTCCTGTTCTTTCTTTCCTTCAAAAATAAACAAACATTAAAAAAAATTTTTTAATAAATCAGAAATTGTGACAGCACTGTACCCACATTGTACCCAGCACTGGAAGAATCAGCTGGAGAGCACCAAATAACCCAGGAACTATCCCAACACCATCCAGTGGGAGACAGGGTAAGGCACTGCAGTACATTCATACAATGGGATCTTACACAGCACTTCAGACAAATCAACTCCAGCAACACCCCACAGTATGGCTGACTCCCAGTGACATAACTAGGAAGTGACAAAAGTCAGTGCAAACAATTACATCAGTAAAAAGAACATTTTTAAAAAGTTAAAAGCAATGAAATTCAAATGTATTTTTGGGATACACTTAAATAAAAGAAAGTTACATCGAAAGGGAAGTGAGGAATTGATGAAGACATGATATAGGACAATGGTTACCCCTACTGAGGCAAGGTGGGGCCACATTGTGCAATGTAGACTATCATCAAGGTCCTAGCTTTGTTGGGGTGATGGGGTCATCATGTTATTATAAAGAACCGATGGAAAGGCTGAGATAACACAACACAACATAGACAAGTAATGAGAGGGTCTTGGACCATGGTCCCTGCCATGTTTTCTCCTTTCCCCAACACTGAGACCATGTGTCAGATTCACTTCTCATCTCCTACTGGGCCTGCTCATCTGAGCTACAACCTCACCCTGTAGGCCAGTGATTCTCAACTAGGAGTGATTCTGTCCCCAGGTGACATTTAGCAATAGCTGGAGAGCTTTTTGGTCACTCTCAACTGAGTGAGAGGTGCTACTGACATAGCTTCTGGGCCCAGAAATATTCCAGGAATATTGTTAAATATCCCACAACGCAGTTGACATCCTACAATGCAGAGGACACCGTTGCCCCTCAACCTCCACAGCAAAAACTTTTCTGGCCTCAAACAATGCTGAGGTTGATAAACCACATAGGTATTTGAGTTCCCCCCACCTAACTAACCTAAGCAGGTCTCTAGGTCCCAGTACCTACCATGTCCTCCTCAGCACCCAGAGGAGAGCCAGAGGATTTTGATACTGAAATCGATGGTAAAGAAGGATTTGCAATTCATGCCAAGTGGTCACTCGAGACCCATAATGGACTCAGCAGCCCATTTGCAGATGAGGAAACTGAGGTGCTAAGAGAGAATGCAAATTGCCCTTGTGGTCGGCACCTGCCACCCTCCCCAAACAGAGCCACTCTCCCGCCGCCTCATTCTGTGCTGCCATGCCAGCCACAGTCACAGAGCCCTTTCCTGCCTCAGGGTCTTCCCATGGCTGGCTACCCCTCATTGTTTAAACCTCCTTTAAGTGTGTCCGTCTCAGAGGGGCAGTAGCTAATGTCCTGTATAAGCCCCTGATCTCACCCACCCTTTATATATATATATATATTTTTTTTTTTTACCATTTTCACAATGTGTACTTGGAATTTTTTGCTTGCTTCTCTAACTCCCTCCTTTCCAGCTCCCACAAAATTTTGAGTTCTATCAGTTTAGGATCCTTTTCAGTTTGTCTCCTCCAGTATGGTTTACCCAGCATCTGGCACATTATCTGCATGTAGTAGGCACTCAGTAAATACATGCTAAATGGATGAATAAGTGAGTGATTGTGCTAAAGGAAAGAGGGAAGGAAGGAAGGAAGGTCTGGAAGGTAATGAACCCTTACTCTTCTTGTTCCTAGCCCAAGTTTAACTGTAGCCTCTTCTCTGACCCTTTAAAAATTAAACCATTCCATGGTGGGGGGCATAGAGGGGAGAGGAGGAATCATAAACAACCCCAAGATACTGCCCTGCCTTTTGTCATTAGGAAATGTTAACTAGTTTCACTTGCATTACACCCACATCAATCTCTAAGGCTGGCTTTCTTAAACAAGTGCTTTCAGGGGAACCTGGGTGGCTCAGTCCCTTAAGCACCCAACTTCCGAGGCTCAGGTCATGATCTCAAGGTTTGTGAGTTTGAGCCCCTCATTGGGCTCTGTGCTGACAGCTGGGAACCTGGAACCTGCTTTGGATTCTGTGTCTCCATCTCTCTCTCTGCTCCTCCCCTGCTCATGTTCTCTCTCTCTCTCTCTCTCTCAAAAATAAATAAACATTAAAAAAATAAAATAAACAAGTGCTTTCATTTTTCTTTTTCCATCTTATTATCTGTCTCTGGGGGTTGAAAAGATGCTAAAGATAAGACTGAGTTTTACAGACTCCTTACCTTCCACAGAGGCAACCAACATCTTGGGGTGTGAACAACAAACTGATTTGGGCATCTGCTGCCCAGGCTTCTGCTCTGGACCAAAAGGTGTGTGCACAATTACCTGTGAGTGAGCTATGATAATTTCACAGGTTTGGAAATCACTTTACAAAAAAAATTATTTTAGAAATAGATAGAGATATCACTATACTAACTAAAAAAATGACTTTAGAAATAAAGAAAGATATCACTACTTAAGAGCTGAGTCACATTTTCCATTAACAATGTTGACATCCATTGAATCATGGCAAGCGTGAGCCTTGAGGGGACCCTTTGGGGATCTAAGTGACCTGGCTGCCATTCACTGTCCTCTGACAGACAGCTGGAATGTCAATTTCATTCCCAGCTGTGGAATCTCACTTCTCGCTCATTCCTAGTTTTGGAATGTCATCTCTCTTGCCAATGACTCCCAGTTCTCTTGCCAAAGCATTACCTCACACAACTGCTATGGCACACAGTGGAATGACTCCTGTGTTAGGTGTCAGGCCCCAGAATGGAGGAACTCCTCATAGAAATGTTTAGCTGCTACCTCCCAGCATAAAGCCTTCAAGTGTCTTTGCTCAAGTTCAACTCAAATTGCCTACCATGTCTAAGGCCATGGGTAAAGTAGGTCTGCTGAGTATAAATTCCCCACCCTCCAGGGGCTGACAAGGGAGATAATTAATTAAATCAATTAATAATTAATTAATTAAAATATACCTCTGAGCAGAAAACATTAAGCGCCATCTGAAAAACACTGGGAGAAAAACGCCATGAGGTTCAAGTGGTAAGGCAATCCCACTAAGATGATAATTAAGAAGTCATTCCAGGACCTTTGTTCCTTGAGGTTGGACTTGGAGAGAATTGTTGGAATTTCAATACTCAGGAAAGGAGGGTAGGAGAAGAGGCATTCCATGTGGAGGAACCAGCCTTGAGCAAAAGATACGGAGTGTGAAAACAGGGAGTCTATTTCAGGACAAGATGTTAGTTTAAGGTGTAACAAGTCAGTGTACTGTGGAGTTACAATTAACCTAGTCATGTCAGGCCAGATAAGTCACTTTGGGATGGGACTCTGGGAATCAGGGATGTGTATTCCACTCCAGCTAGCTGGTGGCCAGAAGTTGCTGAACACTTAAAATCTACACCTCCATTTTTGCCCCTCCCCAACCATCAAGTGGACCTCTCCTGGCTTCCCTAAAAGGGGGTGTCCTCAGGCCAAGTCAGGGGAAGAGGCTGCTGCCCATGGCCTTTCTAGCTGGGCAGCAATCTGGTTACGGAAACAAAAAGAACAGACATGTGTGGGACATCAGTGTCCCTCAGCTAATCAGGGTTTCTTCTTCTCAGCCCAGGATGCTGCCAGCCTGGGTTGTGGAAACTCCTCTTTGTGACACCAGTTGGCTGGCAGAAAAGCAAAGTGTTCCAGCCATCAGTGGCAGACAGGGTGGTAACAACCTGCCCCGTCAATAATTGTCCACCTTGCATGGCTGAAGCTCATGAAAACATAGTTTGTGTAAATAATTTATATTATGTCCCAGTCACCCTAAATATATATTTTTCCACATTCTGATTTTTAAACATTTTTTTTAAAGTTTATTTCAATTTATCTTGATAGAGAGCATGAGGGGAGGGATGGAGAGAGACAGAGACAGAATACCAAGTAGTCTCCGCGCTGTCAGTGAAAAGCCCAATGCAGGGCTGGAACTCACAAACCATGAGATCATGACCCAAACTGAAATCAAGAGTTGGACACAGATTGAGCCTCCCCAGGCACCCCCGCATTCTGATTTAATCATCAAAACTCTATAACAAAGTTAATTTCAGCGGTGGGAGAGAAATAAGGAAGGCAAGGTTCAAAGAAGTTAAAGAATGTACCTTTCGTCAGCCTTCTGATAGATAACAGAGTCAGGTCCTTCTTACTTAACACGGCCCCCTCCCCCACCCTACCACGCTCCCCCCGCCCCTCCAGGCTGCTTCTCAGCTGTCTGACATCGTCATCTGGCAGGTGTCATGGGGGACAGGGCTTAACTCTTGCTAATTGCTCACATTTGAGCTATTTGACATAATTGAGGTGCTGCTCAGACACGTTCTTAGGTTCCCCTCAAACAGGTTTTCACAAGCTTCAAACTGCGGAGAGAGGGGAACTAGGCAAGAGGGACTCCACCCAGCAACCAGATGGTGGTTTCTGCCAGCAACATCCTAATATCTTGGGCAAGAGGCATATTCTAGGTTCTCGTGTGGTGCTCAAATTAAAATGTTTCTGGTGACACCTGAGTGACGTAAGACAAAGCACAGACAGGTCTGTATGTAGGGCTACCATCCTGTCAGGGCAGTCTACTCACTGAACAGTGTAAACACCCAAGACTGGGCAGAGCAGGGGAAAAAGCCATGTGTAAGAAGAACCAAATACTTGAAGTCAGGACCTGGCTTTGCCACTTACTAGTTTTATCATCTGGAAATCATTGTCCCACTTAAAAGTTAAGAACACTTATGCCTCCCTCACAAAACTGTTAGGACACTGAAATGGAATAGCAGTGGTTGGAAACATTATTCAAAACTAGGCTGTTGTTATTGTGAGGGCGATTAGACTTAAGGTTAATTGTTAAACCCTCAGGGGTGCCCCAACATATCTGGCCCCTCCTTATCATTGAGATTTTGGCTTCCTTGACCACATGGTCTCAGGAAGTCACCCAATCACTCTGTAGCACATCATCCTATTTAAAATTTTTTTTTTCAACGTTTATTTATTTTTGGGACAGAGAGAAACAGAGCATGAATGGGGGAGGGGCAGAGAGAGAGGGAAACACAGAATCGGAAACAGGCTCCAGGCTCTGAGCCATCAGCCCAGAGCCTGACGCGGGGCTCGAACTCCCGGACCGCGAGATCGTGACCTGGCTGAAGTCAGACGCTTAACCGACTGCGCCACCCAGGCGCCCCACATCATCCTATTTTAAACTTCCACAAGCCCTTTATCCCCATTTGATATTTTTATTTATTTTTTTTTGTCCTGGCAATATTCCACAAGAGCAGAACTTCTGTCTGTCTTTTTCATTGCAGGATCCCTGGCACAGAGTAGAACAGTTCCCAGCACATGATAGGCCCACAAATACTGTTTGAGTGCACAAATGGATCCAATTATATTGTAATTTCTTAGATTGTAATATTTTTAGACTGGTAAACAGAAAAGCCAAAAATGGTAATCATAGACTATTACAACTTGATGAATCACAGCAAACATCCAGTCAAATATTTTCAGGGAAGAAAGCTGAGGGTTTTTTTTTTTTTAAATGTTTATTTATTTTGAGAGAGAGCACGAGGGTGAGAGGTGCAGAGAGAGAAGGAGAGACAGAATCCCAAGCAGGCTCCATGCTATTATTGCAGAGCCCAACTCTCTGTAAGATCATGACCCGTGAGATCATGACCTGAGCCGAAATCAAGAGTCAAATGCTTAACCAACTGAGTCACCTAGGTCCCTCAGGAAGCTGAGATCTTAAGAGACTTCTTAAACCAAGGCATATAGAAAGAGAGCCTAGGAAAAGCAATGATCTCCTTCCAAAGTCAGTCGGACTCCTACTCTTTGATCAATAGACAACTGATCTGGATAATAAATTATATTCCCAAGTATTGTTATATGTCTTTCTCCCCAGGTATGATTATTTGTCACTTACCATAAGATTTTAGAAAAGATCAGAGATGACCCGATCCTGTATTTCTTTCACAATATGGAACTCCCACACCTCCAATGAAGCAAACTCTACTTCCTGGGGAAGGCTGTTCCATTTTCAGATAACCCCACTAATAATTACACCATGTGCCAGACATTGAGCTGGGGCCCAGGTGTACTCTGAGCTCCCTCCCACTTAACACACACACCCCCACAAAACACTGCCCTTTCAACCAGAACAGCTCCGTTTCTACCTGTTCAAACAACATAAAATCAATATAAATATATTGATTGTATCTATATATACACATATATACATATATATCTACATATATATATATATATATATATATATGACTAAACAAGGGCCTGTGTAGATAAAAATCATTCTAGAAGCATTATATTACCTAGCTTTCTCATTGAGAGGGCCACTACTTTCCATGTAGTGGAAATGAACAGAAAGCATGTGAGAGAACAATGATTACCACCCGTTTTTATAATGAGGAACCCTTGCTTCACATTGTTGGTGAGAGAGAAATTGTCAAGACCTCTTTGGAAGGCACTTTGGCATCACATAGTATGGTTAAAGATATGCACACTGTGTGATCCAGCAGTTCTATATGTAAGTATCTTCTCTATAGATACTTGTGCACCTGTGTACCAAGAGACACAAACAAGGAAAATTCAAAGCTGGAAACAATCTAAAAGTCCACCAACAATAAAATTAACTTTTTAAAAAATATTTATTTATTTTTTAGAGAGAGAGTGTGAGCAGGGAACGGGCAGAGAGAGAAGGAGACACAGAATCCGAAGCAGGCTCCAGGCTCTGAGCTGCCAGCACAGAGCCCAACGCAGGGCTTGAACCTACGAACTGTAAAATCATGACCTTAGCCGAAGTCGGAAGCTTAAATGACTGAGCCACTCAAGCGCCCCCAAATTAACTTTTTAAAAAGTGAAGTCTTACAATGCTATATTCTGACACCCTGACAATGAATAAACTACAGTTTTGTGCAGCAACATGGATACATCTCACCAATATAATAAGCTGAAGAAGCAAAATACAAAAGAAGATGATCAGTATGATTTCAGTCATCTGAACCTTTAAAATACTGTTATGGGATGCAGACATAGTTAGAAAAAAACATTTTAAAAGTCAAGAAAATGATAATTATACAAGCCAGGTGAGAGGTTACTTCTGCATGGGGGTTGGAGGGACAACAGAGATGGGTCCTTGTTAGGGCAGACCCCAGGAGAATCTCTGGAGGGCTAGTGGTGTTCCATTTTCTGAGTCAGGCAACGGTCATATGGGTTTTGAATTATTATTAAAGTGGTTGTATATATTTTTTCACATTCATATGACATTTCAAAAAAAATGCCATACACTCTCAAATGACTGAGTTCTACTTTTGCTTATAGACATTACACCAATGCTTGTTGGACCCAAATCCCTTTTCCCTCTCTGGGCCTCAGTTTCTCCATCTGTCAGAGAGGGGTTTGGATTATATGATCTCCTGAATCCCTCTAAATTTGGATACCTGTAAGTACTGTAACAATAAGAACTTCCCCGATACTAAGTATGTGACAGCTTGCATTCCCCTCATAGGTGCTCCTCTAAGGTCATAAATTCCTTCTACGGAGATGCCTATTTCCACTTCAAAGCTGCCCACGTGGCCCTCACTCAAGCTCCCTCATTTGAAAGAAAAATAGAAGATGGTTTTTGTTGCACTATTTGTGCAGATTGGTGCCAAATACCGTGCAGACCACCTGCTGGAGAACTCAGCCCTCTGGGAAAGGGTGTGCGCCACATGCAGGAAGCCCCATGCCTGGCTCGGAGAAAGGGGGCTACCATGTCACAGCGTGACTCCCTGGCCACTGCTCCAGATTCACCAACCAAGCAACAGCATTCCCCAGGGTGACAAGACAACTTGATTCATTTCCATAACTGGCAGTCAGAACTGAGCACAGCCTCGGGGAAGGTTTCTCGCGATTCAGTAAGAGGTTACCGTCAAGCTATGATGCATGATTCTGGTTTTGACTGACAGAAAAGGGACTTCCTAACCTGCTGAGGAATTTCAAGCAAATGGACAGATGTGGCAAAAGGCGAAATTAGGGTAAGTAATAGGGAAATGAGTAACTTGGTAAGAATGGAAAATTGTTTGGGAGAATAGTGGGACATAAAGGAGACCAAAATATCTACCTTTTTCTAATATCCTGGGATGTCACACCCAACTGATACAGAGTAATTCGGGACACTAAATGCTGGGCCAGATATTTGTGACATCGTCTTGGGAGGCGTTATGCTTTTATTAATACAGAAGCGGGGCTGGATCCCACAACCCTGGGATCATGACCTGAGCCGAAATTAAGGGTCAGATGTTTAACTGACTGAGCTGTCCAAGCAACCCCCCAAGCACACTTTAAAGACAGAAAATAAAAATACCAATGAAAACTTGACATTCCCACAACGCAGAGATCACCACAATTAACAACTTACTGCATATATGTTGTTTCTTTAACCGAAATGAAACCATACTGTAAATGCTCTTATACAGTCTGCTTTTTTCATTCACTGGCCTCCATTTTTTCCAGGTCAGTGATTTTTTTATCTCAACTAATACCCAAACCATATTCAAATTTCACAATATCACACTAATGCTCCCCTCTAACTGGTTTCTCTAAACTGGTTAGGCATTATTCTATTTCTTAACCTAGATGATGGTTAATAAATGTTCACCTTATAATTATCCACTGATCTGTACAAAAGTATTCGTGCATTTTATATAGATATAATATATAATATTAATATATATAAGAATATATTTCACAATAAAAGAGGGGAAAGGTTACACACTCTTATATGAATATCAGTATATTTTGCTCATTCTTTTTTAATCAAGTTCTTTCCCTATCTCATAATAGTCATTCTGCAAGAATTCAAATACTAATAGTTACACTCCCACTAATTTCAAAAACAGCAGACAAATGACCTAAACTTCAGCTGCTTTTATTTTAATGGGTGTATAGTTTTTAGAAATAATAGCATTTGTCCCACCAGGGATGGTGAAAAAAGATTCAAAGTTTTTGTTTATAAAGAACTTAATCATTTCACAATATGTACGTATATCAAATCATTGCATGGAACACCTTGATCTTACACAATGTTATATGTAATCTCATCTCAATAAAGCTGGGAAAAAATAGTCTATGAGTCAGAAAGAAATAGAAACTTAATTTTTATTTTGTTATTTTGCATTCTAATAAAAACTTCGGTAACTTTGAAGTCGATTTAACTCTAACTTAAACAAAAGAAAGGATTCCCTCAGCACAGTGCTCCCACATCTTTTCCATAATTACATGGAAAATGACACCCATAGTAAAATGACAATATTCGCACAGTGCAGATCAGATAAATAGATGAGGCTACTTAAAACTAGAGAGGATTGGGGCGCCTGGGTGGCGCAGTGGGTTAAGCAGCCGACTTCAGCCAGGTCACGATCTCGCGGTCCGTGAGTTCGAGTCCCGGGTCGGGCTCTGGGCTGATGGCTCGGAGCCTGGAGCCTGTTTCCGATTCTGTGTCTCCCTCTCTCTCTGCCCCTCCCCCGTTCATGCTCTGTCTCTCTCTGTCCCAAAAATAAATAAAAACATTGAAAAAAAAAAAAAACTAGAGAGGATCAATATCCCAACAGTCCTGCAAGAACCCCTGTACTCCATCTCTAGCACCCTAGTGCCATTCATGGCACACCAGTTGGGTAGCCTTGCCTTATCCTATATTTATGGCAAAGCAATGCCTTTGTCTTCTCTTATTTCCCTTAGTCTAATCAGTCATATCAGGCAAAATAGCACCTAAACTGAGTAGGTCATGTAACTACTCACATTCGTAGAAATACCCTACTCACCAATATGCCTTAATTCAAGCAGGTTTTTTATTTTTGTTTTGCCGAGGCCTGCCCCAACCTTGTTCCCTTGCCCAGCAAAAAATAAATCCTAGCAATCTTTAAAAACACTTTGCAATAAAACTTTCTCTACAAAGCCTCCTCAGTCAAATTAAACTTAAGTTTAAAACCAAACACAAGCGGGACACGTGGGTGGCTCAGTCGGTGAAGTGTCTGACTTCAGCTCAGGTCATGATCTCACGGTTCGTGAGTTCTAGTCCCGTGTCAGGCTCTGTGCTGACAGCTCAGGGCCTGGAGCCTGCTTCAAATTCCGTGTCTCCCTCTCTCTCTCTCTCTGCCCCTCCCTCACTCACGCTCTGTCTCTCTCTCAAAAATAAATAAACATTAAAAAAATCTTTTTAATAAATAAATACAACCAAACACATTAACCACACACTCAGCCACTGCTTCTACACATCCAGTTATATGACTCAGCAATCTAGGGATTCCCTTTAATATTTTTCTCCTTCTCCGTCCACATCTAATTAGTTCCATGTCTATTGATTGTCTCCTAGATATTTCTCAAGTTGGTCTCCTCTTCTCCCTTCCTGATACTTCATTAGTTCAACCTGTGCTCACACTAGAATCACCACAAGAGGCATTGTGTCCAGTTTCGTTTCTGTCTACATTGTTTTCCACATTGCTACAGAGTTACCTTTCTAAAACAGACACCTGATTACAATTCCTTACTATAGTGACCAGCCATCCCAGTTTGTCCAAGACTGAAGAGTTTCTCAGGATGTGACCTATTAGTGCTAATGCCCAGAAAGTAGTTGGTTACCTACTTAGAACTCTTAAATCCCTTTAGAATGGCATGCAAAGTTCTTCTTAATCTTCCCCACACTATCTTTTCAGCCTCAACTCTCTGTTCTTTGCATCCCACTCCACCACACACACACACACACACACACACACACACACACACACACACCCCTGCACATCAGCTTTGCCAAGCAACAGTCAGTTCTCTGCATGGAATGTGCTTTGTTCTTTCCCATGTCAATACCTTTGTACATTGTGTCTCCGTGACTTAGAATGTCCTTCACCCCTAACTGGGCTTGCTGGTAAACTCCTGTTCATGCATCTAGATTCTTTTCAATTGGCACTTTTCCACTGAAGTCTTCCAGGAATTGGCTGTAGCTTCTTTCAGAATCTCGTGTGTTCTGCTGTCATAGCACTAGCCCACTGAAGTCTATCCTCCGCCAGATATTGAGCCTAGGGCTTTTCTTTGTATATCTAATAGCTAGCACAGGGACTCACACATAGTAAGTGCTTACTAAATGAGGAAGGGAGGAAGGAAGGAAAGAAGGAAAGGAGGGAGAAAGAAAAAGAAAGAAAGAAAGAAAGAAAGAAAGAAAGAAAGAAAGAAAGAAAAGGAAAGGAAAGAAAAGAAAAGAAAAGAAAAGAAAAGAAAAGAAAAGAAAAGAAAAGAAAAAAGAAGGGAACTGTAGACCAATCTTCCTCAGGAACACAGAAGCAAAAACCCTGAACAAAACACTAACACATAGAATGCAGCAATATGTTAAAAGAATTACACACCATTACCAAGTAGGATTTATTCCAGGGATATAAAGCTACTTTAACACTCAAAAATCAATGTGATCCACCATCTTAACAGATTAAAAAAAAAACACATGACCAGAGGTGCCTAGGTGGCTCAGTCGGTTGAGTGTCCAACTTCAGCTCAAGTCATGATCTCACAGTCTGTGAGTTCGAGCCCCACATCAGGCTCTGTGCTGACAACTCAGAGCCTGAAGCCTGTTTTGGCTCCCTCTGTCTCTGCCCTTCCCCTGCTCATGCTCTGTCTCTCTCTGTCTCAAAAATAAATAAAAACATTAAAAAAATTTTTTAAATAAAAACCACATGATCATATCAATTGGCATGGAAAAAACTTTTGACAAAATTTTACAACCATTCATGATAAAATTCTCAGGGAATTAGAAATGAAAACTCACTTCCTCACCTTGATACAAAGCATCTTTAAAATTTTTTTTTTTCAACGTTTATTTATTTTTGGGACAGAGAGAGACAGAGCATGAACGGGGGAGGGGCAGAGAGAGAGGGAGACACAGAATCGGAAACAGGCTCCAGGCTCTGAGCCATCAGCCCAGAGCCCGACGCGGTGCTCGAACTCACGGACCGCTAGATCGTGACCTGGCTGAAGTCAGACGCTTAACCGACTGCGCCACCCAGGCGCCCCTTTTTTTTTTTTTTTTTTTGAATTTTTTTTTTCAAAGCATCTTTAAAAACACGTAGGTAACTATACGTAATGATGAAACAGTGAATGTTCTCCCAGTGAGATTAGAACAAGATGAAAATGTCTCCTCTTACTGCTCATACTCAACATAAGAAGTTGTAGCTAGAGAAGAAAAAGAAACAAACAGCATACAGATTTAAAAAAGTTTCCAAGGGCACCTGGGTGGCTCAGTTGGTTAAGTGGCTGACTTCGGCTCAGGTCTCACAGTTCCTGGGTTTGAGCCCCGCGTCGGGCTCTCTGCTGACAGCTGGGAGGCTGCAGCCTGGAGCCTGCTTCGGATTCTGTGTCTCCCTCTCTCTCTCTGCCCCGCCCCTGCTCAGGCTCTCCCTCCCTCTCTCTCTCTCTCTCTCTCTCAAAAAATAAAAAATAAAAAAATAAGTAATTAAAAAAATAATAAAATAAAACTGTTTCTACCTGCATGTGATATATGTTTTTATATGAAAATCCCAAGGAATCTACACACACACAAAAAAAACCCTCCTAGAAGTTTATAAGATACAAGATAAACTTATAAAAATCAATTAATTATATTTCTATAACCTAGTAATAAACATTGAATACTAAAATTTGAAATGCAAGACTATTTACAATCTCTCAAAAAAATGAAATACTTAGGTATAAATCTCATGAAACACATACAAGACTTGCATGTTGAAAACTACAAAATGCTGATAAGAGAAATCAAAGAAACTTCTAAATAAATGGACTGACTTATCATGTCCATGGTATGGGAAACTTAACATTGTAAAGATTTAATTATTTTTTGAAGTTTATTTATTTATTTTGAGAGAGAGAGGTGAGAGAGGGCCAGAGAGAGAGGGAAAGAAAGAATCACAGGGAGGCTCCACACTCAGCACAGAGCCCAACATGGGGCCCAATCCCATGACCATGAGATCATGACCTGAGCCAGAATCAAGAGTTGGATGCTTAACCAACTGGACGACCCCAGTACCCCTATATAGTAGAGATTTTAATTCTCCTCAAACTAATATACAGATTTACACAGTTCCTATCAAAATCTCAGTAAAATGTATGTTGATATGAACAAAGTTATTCTACAATTCATTTGTAAAGGCAAATGAACTATAATAGCTAAAACAATTTTGAAAAAATGAGAATTAAGTGGAAACAAGTCTACCTGATTTTAAAAATTATTTTATACTTCCTTAATCAAGACTGTGTAGCACTGACACATTGATCAATGGAACAGAATAAAAACCAAGAAATAGACCTACATAACTCTGCCCAACTGATTTTTGATAAATGTGCAAAAGCAATTTAATGAAGAAAAAATAGACTTTTCAACAAATGGCACTGGAGTAATTGGATATCCATAGGCAAAACAATGAACCTCAATCTAAATTTTATACCTTATACAAAAACTAATTCACAGTGGATCACACACTTAAACATAAAACATAAAGTTTTAAGAAAAAAAAGTAGGAAACAACCTAGGTACATAGGGCTAGGCAAAGAGTTCTTAGACCTGACATCCAAAGCACTAACCACAAAAGAAAATATTTATAAATTAGATTTCATAAAAATTTTAAACTTTTGCTCTGCAAAAGATCCTGTTAAGAGGAGAAAAAGAAAAGCTATTGACTGGGAGAAAATATCTGCAAACTACATACTCGATAGAGGACTAGTATCTAGAATACATAAAGAACTCTCAAACTCAACAGTAAAATACCAAACAACTCAATTACATAATGGACAAAAAAACATGAAAATACACATGGCAAGTAAGCACACAAAAAGATGTTCAAAATCATTAGCTATTAAGAAAATTCAAATTGAAACCACACTGAGATATTACTATAGCTATATATAGAATGGTTAGAGATAAGCGGTCAAAATGGTTAAAGATTTGAAGAACCAGGATGACTCATACATTGCTGGTGGGAATGTAAATAGTACAACCACACTGGAAAACAGTTTGGTAGTTTCTTTAAAAGCTAAACATGTAAACACCTTGCAACCTAGCAGTTGCTCTCCTGAGAGTTTATCCCTGAAAAATAAAAACTTATGTTCACATAAAAACCTATTCACAAATGTGTAGAGTAATTTTATTCATAATAGCCAAATATCGGAAATAGCTACGATGTCCTTCAATGGATGAATGGTTAAATAAACCAGGGCACCATGGAATATCATGGAAAACTACTGAGCAATAAAACAGAATAAACTATTGATACACACAACGATTTAGATCAATCTCCAGGGAATTATGCTGAGTAAAAAAGCCAATCCTAAAGTTCACATACTGTATGATTATATTACAGAACATTCTTGAAATTATAGAAACAGAAGCAGAATAGTGGTTGCCAGGACTAAAGGAGTCCGTGTGGATGGGGAAAAAAAAATGGATGTGGTTATAAAAAGACAAAATGAAGGATGCTTGTGGTGATGGAAATGTTCTGTACCTTGCCCTATCAACATGAATTCCTTGATTGTGACATTTTACTTTAGTTTTACAAGATATTACCAATGGAGAAAAATGGGTAAAGTGTACACAGAATCTCTATGTAGTATTTCTTGCAAACGTATATATATGAATCTGCAATTATTGTTACAAAAGAATTTTTTTTAAATGAATGTGTTGGACTAGATTCTCTTTGAGTGATTTTCTATATCTGAAATTCCATGATTTGGGGGAACCTAAGGATCCACTGGCTCTTGGTTATAAATGACTGTACTATTTCCAACAGGTGATGCTTCTTATAGATCTGGACACCAATGTTCATGCTGGTAAGCAAGGGTCTGGGCAACCTCAAAATGAAGATATAGGTATGTAGCTACATTAGACAGATCCTACAGATCTAGATCTATTTAAAGATGGTGGGTGGGGGTGGGGAAGGAAGCCAGGCAAGGGGAACTCCTCACACAAAATGAATGGTTAGTGGAAAAATCCATATCAGAAAGAACCCAGGCTTCCAAACAGAGTACTTTCCACCACAGCAGTTTGTAAATATCTATTGACCACACTGACAGCCAGTCCAGATCCTTAAATACCACCAGCCCAAAACTTTCCAGACCTTAACTAAACCATCACTGGTATATGAGAAAACTTGGACAACCCTAACAAGTAGCATTTTACCATGGCAATAAAGAAAGTGTTTTGTTTTGTTTTGTTTTTCTTTAATGACATCAGGAGCGCCTGGGTGGCTCAGCTGGTTAAGCCACCGACTCTTGATTCTGGCTCAGGTCATTATCTCACCGTCATGAGGTGGAGCCCTGCATCAGCTTTGTGCTCTGCATGGAGCCTACTTAAGATTCTCTCTCTTCCCCTCTGCCTCTTCCCCACACATGTGTGTTAAATAAATAAATAAATAAAAATAAGGTCAGAAAAAAATAAAAGCGATCAGAAGGACAAGAGTAGGGTCAGCAAAGTTCTTCTGTAAAGTAACACACGGGAAATATTTTCAGCCTTGTAAGCCTCGTGGTCTCTCTGACAAGCATTCAGTTCTGCCTTTGTGGTACAACAGCAATCAGACAATCTGCAAACAAATGCAGGCGGCTGTTTTCCAACAAAACTTTATTTTCAAATAAGTTAGTGGGCCTGATTTCACCCACAGTCAATAGTTTGTGGTCCCCTGCCATAGAGAAACAACGGAAACATTTGGTTTTTGTGCCTATCGTAATGGTATTTACCTAATGAGGTTACCGTGAATAAAGTATCACATTGAAGTGCGTAGCAATGGGCATAGGACTAGTAAATAGTCCACAAATGTTAGAAAAGTACATCGTCCCTGGGGTAATGAAATATTCCACTTTTATTTGCATATTCTCGCTATTTTTTAATTGGCCAATGAATTTACTCACAGGTTCTCTGTATGTAATTATTTCAATAATGTTAAAACTCAAAAAAAATTGTTTTCCTGTTCTGGGAGCTTATGCAAAAGTTCAGAAGGAAGATGATTAGATTTTTCTCCCCATAAGGTTGAAATCCCCCACAATCAGGCTTTTATTAAAGAACAGATACTATAACTGTGACGACAGGGGATACAGTTTGATACCAAAATAATAGAAATTCTAACTTTTACTTATTCCTCATATAGCAGAAACAGCGGGAGGAAGCTACATGGGAAATTTTCTGAAATGAAATATGAAGGCCCCCGAGTTTGTTACTAGAGCCTCATCGTGCGCTGCGCTCAGAACTGACCCTTTATAGGCACTTGCTGTTTTTGCCTGAAAAGCCATTAAGTAGACACTTCAACTTCCTAGTACACACTCTCTCTTCCTAGTTCTCTGGGATGGACAATGGCAAACATGCACTTCTGAGCATCAAAACCAGATCCTATCCTGGCAATTCCTTATTAGCCTAGATCTCTACTCCTTAGAAGGATTTTGAAAGAATGTGCATGCCTCCAAAGGGTATGATTTTAGGCCACTAAGAAAGACTCTCTGTTTAAAAAAAAAAAAAAAAAATCCCAGGGCGCCTGGGTGGCTCAATCAGTTAAGCATCGGACTCTTGGTTTCAGCTCAGGTCATGATCTCACAGTTCATGGGTTTGAGCCCCGTGTGGGACTCTGCTGACAGTGCAGAGCCTGCTTGGGATTCTCTTTCTCCCTTTCTCTCTGCCCCTCCCTACCTTGTGCTGTCTCTGTCTCTCTCAAAATAAATAAACTTAAAAAAAAAAGAAAGAAAGAAAGAAAGAAAGAAAGAAAGAAAGAAAGAAAGAAATCCCTCTAACTTACACAAAACACAGACAAGACTCATATGCAGAAATGTTCACTGCAATATTAGTAGTAGAAGTAAATAGAAAGCAATCTTCGAATATAAGAATAATTATTAAGTAATATATGTCATTAAAATAATGTTTATTATGTATTTTTAATAACATGAGGAAAAACATATGTAATAATATTAAGTGAAGAGAAACAACATAAAATTACACAGTGCAATTTCAAATTTAATTGAAAAAAGGTGAGGCACAGACAAAAAAGACTGGAAGATAAATAGATCAGATAAAATACTAATGACATATGCCTTGGGTGATGGAATCATTGTGATTCTTCTTTTACATCCGTGTTGCACACATTTTAATCTCTGAATATGTTTCACTTTTAAAATTATAAAAATAAATATTTATTTCTTTTTAGAAAAATAAGCACATATATTTAAAAGCCCTTTTCTACTTCTTCACAGATAATCTAAAATACCAGCAAGAAAGCTCCAAATGTTATATTCCCTCTAGCAAAGAAAATTACATAGGGGAACTGCCTACTTTAAACAATGTCTTTTCATGGGGCACCTGGGTGGCTCAGTCAAACATCCAACTCTTGATTTCGACTCGGGTCGCGATCTCACAGTTCACGGTTTCGAGCCCTGCGTGGGTTCTGTCAGTGCAGCGCCTGCTTGGGATTCTCTCTCCCCCCACCCCCCGCCCCTCCCCTGCTCTCTCTTGCTCTCAAAAATAAATATACATTTAAAAAATAAACACTATTCAGTTCAGTTAAACTATTATTTATTGACTATCAGACTGGAAATTCTGGTTTCCATTTATATTTTTTGTTGAGACTACTCAGTCCCCATTTGTCTCACTTACTTTTTTCTGTCAAACCACCCACTTCACCACCCTCAGCTTTACTTCATGTAGAGCTGACTCTGACCCCAACTGCAGACATGGACATGTGCCTCAGAGCTTGGTATTCTCCTGGCCGCACTAATAAGTTTGAAAAGGGGATGATCTAATCAGAGCCAGTGAGAAAACAAATGAGTATTTTGCTGCAACTATGGAAAGAAAGGCAATTTTTCCCCACTGGTGTAGTCTGAGGACACGTAATATCCTCAGTTACCAGAAGGCCCCCTGTATAAAGTCTGAGAATAAAACCGTTAGGACCAGATTAACAAAGGCCAGCTACTTCGAAGCAGGAAATTCTCTACCAGAACGAAAGCAAAAACCCACTGATGCTGGATGAAGGATAGAAGTAAATATCTTCTACAACTTGCCATCCTGAAACCAAGATTCTACAAAATCAAGCCCAAGCAACTGCTGGCGGAGGGGCAGAAAAGCCAACTGAAGCCAACTTCAGGTATAAGACGTAGCTGCCATGGAGAAGATAAACAGGAATATTAATAAAGCACCGCTCATCAAAGCCCAGACACAAAGGGACTGCCTAAGACAAAGTTGAATAAGGGTAACAGATAACCTTCTCTACCCCTTCTAGAAGCTTGGCACTCGGTGACAAGCCTAGGAGGTCACCATTGGGGAAGGGACAAGAGCATGAGGAGACACCACTTGAGTAATGCAGGCACAGATGGCTGAAAACTGAAGAGGTATCCCTGTTTGCTTCTATGCCCAAAAGATCAGAGAACTAATACTTTTGTAAAAAGAGACCTGGAGGTTTTGTCTCTCACAAGCTATTGGGGGAGAAGGATAAACACATGACTCTACTATAAAACCTTGTGAAAATTGCACGAATAGGCAGTTAAATCTACTCCAGACAAGGAAGTGATCAAGTGTGACCCAGGGGTTCCCATACAGCTTTAAGGCATGGAATCGGATTTGAGATGGGTTTCTGGTAAATCGGCAGGACCATGGTGGTCAGGTATCAAGGAGAAGACATGTCCCTGGCAGAGAAAGTCTATAATGTACTCTGGGAAGAGCAAGCAGACCATATTTGGGAGAGCAGAGAAAATGGCAAGTAAATAACTGTCTGCTGTAATTGGGCTAAAGGAAAAACCTCCACATGGTGGCTTGGTCTCCGACCTAAAGATCCATGCTTTGCTTGATGATTCCAAGTTGAAGGAGAGCAACATTGAAGGTAAATGTGTGCCGTAAAAATCAACCTCATTTTTCCATTAAAAAAGCAAGTAAAAGTAATTATTTATCTACCCAATTCACTTCTTAGATTATTTTGTTTTTGAACTGGCCTCAAAACATTAATCTCACCATATCATCTCTACTGATTCTGAGACTTGAGTCACAGTTTCAAAATCTTCCATTCATGGCTGAGAGATACTAATAGATCCTGGAAATGCCAAAATAATTATAGTCCCAGCCAGAGCCCTCTGTGTATAACTAGTAAAATCAGAAAGTGTCCTAGCCTGGGGGACATATTTCTCTGGAAAGCACGCAGCACACTGGGGCCTCCCCTCTGCCCTGATACCTGAGGGGGCATCTAGGGCATAGCTGTGTTCGTTCTCCATAAGGGTAGCCTTAGGCTGGGGACAGAGTTGAGGAGGCAGTGTTTTGAGCTGCCTTCCGTCTCTACCCAGGCTGTGGTTTCAGACAACTCATCAAGGTTTACATGACAGGCATCCAGAAATTGGATTTAGGCCATGTAGGTAGGCGGTCCCACTCTGGCTAGTCTTCACAATGCTTTAAAATAGCAGCAAAGCCTTGAAACTGGCACCCAGGAATCAATCTCCTCTGGACACGTCACCAATGCACCAATGCTTCTGAAGGCCAAGTTCCTGTGCTCTATGTCTTCTGGAGACCTGAGGACCCTATAGGGTTCAGCACTGGTTAATCATTTATCAATGGGTTTACTCTTTATTCAGAAGTAATTCACATAACAACTGCCATAAATTTCAGTTCCCACTTGGCATAATGCCTCCAGATGGGTTGTCCTTTTCTTGACTAAAACACTCATAGTGCTTTGAAAAAAATCAAAAGTGTCACTTAAATTTCTTAAGATATTTCACAGTGATTTTATCCACCTGTTTTAGAACTTGTGAAATCATATCCTTTGTGTGTATTAGAGAAGGCCTCAAGAAGCCATTGGCCTTGGTCCCTGGTTCAAGCTAGTAAGGTTTTATTATCTCCACCCTGTAAATGAGATAAAGTCAAAGAGAGGTGACTGTGATTTGCTTTAAATGTGAAAGAATAAATAACAGCAGAGCCAACCCAACAATGCTAGTAGTCTCCTGTCTCCTAATGTTGTATTTCTTTCAGTTACGGTCCTGCTGTTTTTGCCACCATTAACAGCTAAAGTAATATATTCAGAATTCAGAAAAATTAAGAGGCAGTAAACAATTATCTTTAAACTGGGATCTTAAGCCATAGCCTTTCATTTACTTAGCCAAATGAATCTGGTCATGCTACTTAACCTCTCTACACCTCAGTTTCCTCATCTGCAGAAGAGACGTGATAATTCCTTAGAGGGTTTCTGAGAGAATTAAGTACATTACTGTGTGTAAAGTTCCTAGTCCATGTCGATCACCATATAGGTATTTGCTACTATTATTGTCATTTCAACTCCCGACCTGTTCCTACTTTTCCCTGTGGGATTCAGTGCTTGCATCAACTACCCCCCCCCCCCCCCCGCCCAACTGTACAAACTAGGAACCTTAAAGACACCCTTAATCCTACTCATCCTGTTCACCTCTTCTCTCTTACCCCACAATCTGTGGATCATGAAATCTTCTCAATTCTAAGTATCTTTCTTTTTTTTAAGTTTCTTTATTTATTTTGAGAGAGAGAGAGAGAGAAAGAGAAAGAGAAAGAGAAAGAGAGAGAGGGGGGAGAGATTGAATCCCAGGCAGGCTCTGTGCTGTTGGTGCAGAGCCCGACTCGGGGCTCAAACTCATGAACCCTGAGATCATGACCTGAGCTGAAATCAAGAGTCAGACGCTTAACCGACTGGCCACCCAGGCTTCCCCAAGTCTAAGTAACTTTTCAAATCCATTCTCTACTCAGCATCCTCTGTGTCAAGGCGGCAGTTGCAACTGAATCTCTCACCTAAGATATTTCAAACACCTCCTGCCTGGTCTCTCCTCCTCCCACCAACCTTCCTCTCGCCATGATACAACATTCTTTGGAAAGGTGAATCCTACCATATCATTTCTCATTTCCAGCAGCAGCATCATTGTGTCCACCAGGCTGGCAACACAATCATTCTAACCAATTCTAGCTCCACCACCAAAGATTCTAATTCAGGACGTCTGGAACAGGGTCTAGGAATCTATTCTTTACAGATTCTTCAACTTGATTCTGGCAGTTTTTTCAGGGACCAGTGTTTGGGAATCAAAAGGGTAAAATGTGCACTCGTGAGGGTGTCTTATAAAGCCTTTCATGATTTTGCCCTCACCCACCCCTCCAGGGGAAATAAATGCCACCTCTCCCTTTGAAGTTGTCTTTGACTGAGTTTCTCTTTCATCTGCACTCCCACAACTCCATGTACATAACTCTCCCAGTGGCACCTATTTTATCATACTCTCATTACGTTTGTGCCCCTGGCTCCCCCACTTGTAGGGCCAACTTCATGGCCACATGTCTGAGTAATTCCTCAGGGCCCTGCGCTCAAAAGGACTCCCTGAACTTGGCTTAATGCTCAGCTAGAGCCACCCTGAAATTCTTAATAATTGTTGAACAAGGGGCACCTCATTTTCATTTTGCACTAGGCCCCACAAATTATGTACTCAGGCCTGCCTGCTCGACTGTGAACTCCTTAAAAACAAAAGCTTTTTGCTATTCACTCAAAATCCTCGTTGGTTAGCACAGAAAAGTCTTGGCACAGAGTAAGGGTTTGGTAAATATTTGTTGAGTTGATACATGAACGGATGAAAGGATAGCATAAAGGATCTCATAGAAAAATAGTGTCGTATGGCTAATTAACTCCAAAGAATAAGCTCTGTTTATGCTTGGAGGAAAGAGGAGTCGATTGATAAATTCATAAGATGATTGGCCACTCCAAACAAATAACATACAATTTCCTAAGTTTCTTTTTAGATTATTCAAACTGCTTCTCCCTTTAAGCCCTGCTGCCTCCCTATTCTCAGAATGCAAAATTACAGGTTAATGGAGCTTGCAATCATGCTATCAAAGATGCCCTGACTGTGTGTGCCAAGCACTATGCTAAATTCTGAGGCTAGGGAGAAAGGGAAGGGGGAGGCTAGAGAAAGGTGAAGCAAGCAGGGTCCCTGTCCTCAAGAAGCAATTAAATCTTACCCCTCAAGAGTTTATGTCCGAGATGAGTTGACTTCATGGGAGTTCTGCAGCAATGAATCAAGAATAAAGACACTAGACTTGGCCAGTGGCCCAGCTTCCTGAACACTTCAACTGACAAAATGTCTCAGTCTGAACACAATTCCCCCACTATGAGATCTGTGGGTTCACTAGTTAACATTGGCAACCGACTCGGAGGTGCTCACGGAGCATAATAAATAAATGGCTATTGAGGTGGGGGGGGTGTGCTTTCGCTTCCTGGTGTTAGAGAAGAAAAGACGAACATCGGCTCTGAAAGTGGGCCAAATAATTGGTGAGGACAGATGTCCCTTGCTCATGCTGAAGGCACGACAGGGCTTTCAAAGTGGCAAAGACCACACACCACCCTGCTGCCTTACTATGCGCTCATCACAGCACTGACTTCTTGCTGTTCTCAGAAACGACATGGAAGTTCAGAAAGAGTTTCTCTTGCTTTTCCCCACTCACCAGGCTTTAGTTATGCAGTCTACTTGTTGCTATGACATACATGATAACGTTAAGAGATTGCGGTCAAAAAACTATAAATGCTGCTAAACATGTAGAGATGTACTCAATTTCAAGCCAAGGAAATGCAAAAGTAATACAATAATAAAGTATCATTTTCATATATCAGATGAGCCAGAGTTGAAAAGATGGATAATGCTCAACGCTGGCAAGTGGGGTAGAGAAAGCAAATATTCTCTAAAACACAAAACAAAAAAAAAGAAAAAAAATTGTGAGTCAGACTGTAAATTTAGTACATGCACAATCTTATGAGAGGCAATTTGGCATTATGCATCACTCAAAATTTAAACATACATCCCCTTTTGGGCATCAGTGCTATTTCTAGGACTTTATCCTATGGAAATAAACTGACAAATATATGAAAGTACATGTGCAAAGTTGCCCATCGCAGTCAAAACATTTAGAACTAACACAAGTGTGCCACACAAGGTATTTGCTGAATATGGCATAGTTCATTGAAATACAATTTAAACATTAAAATAGTTATGTGGAAGCAATAATTATCAAAAGGAAAATATATCCATGATATGTTTTTAGCAGTGATGAAAAGGACAGCATAAAAAAGTATAGATGGAATGACTCCATTTTTTGTTTAAATAAAATATATCTGTGAATGTGTATGCATGTTTAGAATAGAGTGTGATTGCTTTTATTGTGTTTTGGCATGAGGCATAGTGCAAATAAATGGGTGATCTCCAAATACAACATGCTTCCTGTATTTAGACATGTATCGGGGGGAAATGGAAGTCTTGAAGAAATAATATGTTCGGTGGTATGCTGGTAAATATTGAACAACTGGCCTTCAGGTGGGTCAGGATGTAAGTCCTGTGTTGCATTTACCGATTTCTATGGCATAAATATTCGCGACATTATTCATTTCAGGCTACTGAATGTGGAGTCGAAAGAGACATAAGTAGCACACCATTATGTAGTATTTCCATGATACAGATACACAGATGTAAATAAACGCAACAGTATAGATAATAGTAAAGTGTAGTAAAAAATTACTAAATTTTATATGTTAGATGAATTTTGCGTATGCACTTTTTATAAGTCTAGAAAGAGAGTCAACAATACTGATCACGGTCTGAGTGGAAGATTTATGAATCCTATCTACTTCATTTTTTAGACTTTTTTTGTCATTTCAATATTTTTATAGTAAACATGTTATGTTTATAATCAGAAAACAACTCAAGGGTTGATTTTTTTTTGTATTTTCTAGAACCTAGGAATAGGAAAGAAAAAAAATCGGGGAACATTACTTTCAGAAACAAGTCTCGCTAGAATAAAACACTTCCCCCAAAGGAGTATGGTTTCATTAGGGTGTAACTAAGGATAATGGTAAGCAATATTCTAATCAATTAAAGCAGGATATCTTTGTTAAGTCATTTGTAAGGAAATGAGCACTCAGTATTTCGAAGATGTTTCAAAGCATAAATATGTAACAATAGAATTCAAAGGAATTCGAGCTCCCCGGTGGTCGGATACTCTCCCTCTACAATGGAGGAAACATAGTCCCAAGACAGGGAGAGGTTTTCTCAAAGTAAGCACTACAAGGTCTAAGGGAACTCAGTTCTCTCTTTATAAATGGTCTCTGTAGCTTGTGAATAGAAGTGTACATTCCTTCCTTGTCATTATTTAGTGAGAAGAGATGACCTCATTTTGGGGGGTACTAGTCATTCAATTGGTTAATTGTTGAAGCCCTGACTCTTCCTTTGTTTAGATAATAGGAGCTTACACTTACCTCGAATTTTATACTCCTCAAAACCCTTCCCCATAGCTTATTTCAGCAGATCCTCATCTGAGCCCTGTGAGACAGATAGGGCAAGAAGGACCACTCCTATTTGACAAATACGGAAACAGGCTAGAGCAGCAAGTGGCTAGCCCAAGGCAAGTGAGAGCTGGGCCTCTGGTCCACTCGAGGAGGCACTGCCTAGGAGTCAGTCATCTGGAGGAACCTGTTCTGAAGGTTACTCCCCCCCCCCCCCCTTCTTCCTCGTCCTTCTAACAAATTCTTTCTTCTCTTGTCTCCTTTCTCATTTTGCACTTAAGAAATATTACTTTCATATCACCTAGAGTTGCTCTTTAGTTCCTATTACTTTTATTCTGGAATGGAAGACAGTCCCAGGCATCTTTAGGCCTGGAAATATTCTGGTTATTCATTTGACATGAGGGCTAAACCCCCGAATGTTGTTTTTTCTTGAAATTTGAAGTCATTTCTGTCATTGAAGGAATAACTTCTGCAAAGGTCCAAATAATGTATATTATAAAGCAAGAAACTGTAAACAGTTTGGGGTGACATATTTGTAGATAATTTTTTGGCTTTCTAAAAGGGATTAAAATTGAAGTCAGAAAAGATGGAATTATTCAGGAATTACAAATCTACAAATCATATATAACAAAACAGATCCTAGAGAATCGAAGATCAGACGTTCTCCCAAGCTTTGTTATATCAAGGGAGGAAGTGTGATCTGTTAAGAGTACAATGTCCTCGGGAAGGATTGAAAAAGGTATCACCAGGCTATGTTTAGGTCCAGAGGCAAAAAGAGGTACCAACTTAATTCATATGGTATCTCAGCTCCTGGACTTACTGGCTGATGCAACCTTAGGTAAATTCTCAGTGCATCAATTTCTTCATCTTTAAGGTGTGATTCATAGTATGTACCTTACAAAGTATAGTAAAAACCAAATTAGCTAGTGGCCAAGAAAATACTGGGTAAACTCAATCTCACTATAAAAATATGTGGACTATCTTTTAGATATCTTAATAATTTTGGGGGCACCTAGGTGGCTCAGTTGGTTAAGCATCTGATCTCCACTCAGGTCATGATCTCATGGTTCATGAGTTCAAACTCTGTGTCAGGCTCTGTGCTGACAGCTCGGAGTCTGGCACATGCTTCAGATTATGTGTCTCCCTCTCTCTCTGCCCCTCCCCTGGTAGTGCTCTCTCTCTCTCTCTCTTTCTCAAAAATAAATAAACATTAAACAATTTTAAGGCATCTTAATAATTTTTGTGAGATCTTGCCATTCACAACACCATGGATGGACCTAGAAGCTACAGCGCTAAGTGAAATAAGTCAGAGAAAGACAAATACCACATGATTTCACTCACATGTGAAATCTAAAAAACCAACCAACCAACCAAACAAACAAACAAACAAACAAACAAAAAACAGGCTCATAAACAAAGAACAAACTGGTGGTTGCCAGAGGGGAAGGGGTTGGGAGAATGGGCAAAATAGGTGAAGGGGACTAAGAGGTACAAACTTCCAGTTATAAAATAAAGAAGTCATGGGGTAGGAGAGTACAGCATAGGGAATATAGTCAATAATATTGGGATAAAATTGTATGGTGACATACGGTAACCTCACTTATTGTGGTGAGCATTTTGTAATGTATAGAATTGTCAGATCACTGACAATGGAATGTCCACCTGAAAATAATATAGCATTGTGTGTCAGTTATCCTCTGTCATAAATAAGTAAATAAAGAAGTAAATAAAAAATAAGTAAATACATAAATAAATAAGAGATCTTGATAATTTTGGAAGTTTACAGCTCTGGGCACGGGGAATGGAGCAGTGAGTTACAAGGGACAGAATCAGACACAGCAACAGGCAGGTGGCCAGGTCTCTCCAGGCGGAACAAGATGGAGAGCCCAAGACTGCATACTAATGGCCGCATCTCCCCATTAGGGAGACTGCTGGCCAAATGACCGCTCTCCGGGAAACACAGAGTGCCTCTCCATACCAAAGGCTGCCTCCTAACTGGACTTTCAGAGGCACACAACATGAAGTTGACACCCTGCTGCACCAGGCGGTGCCATTATGAGGATGAACTGTGAACAAAATTGCCACGCCGCAATGTGTAGGCTAGAGTAGCAGGACGGTGGTTTCCCTAGCAGTAGGAATGTCTACTAGCCAGTGGATGACTCTGAATGACTACTGAATGACAAATCGTCAAAGAGCAGAAATGAGAGTATGAGAAAAGAGTGGGTGTGTTTCCATCTGAGGATTTGAGGGAGGAGCCCCTGCCTTCTGGCGAAGGGATTCCAAGATGAGGGTCAAATTTTCAACTCAATATGGGGAATAATAGAAGATTCACTCCTCAACATAGGGTCAGAGGTCATCTCTAGTGATATTTGCTTAAGGCCTAAAGACACTTGTCATTCGGCAGAGTCAAATCCAAAAGAAGTAAGGAGATGGTTAAGAAGCCCATGTAGATTTGGGTGCCTTTTATTCCCTTATAATTTTTTCAGCTTTGATAGCAAAAGGGATCTACTCTTGAAGGTCCAAAAAATGTTGTTGCTATAGGAACAGGTAAGCAGATTAGACTTGAAAGACCAGTTTAGGAACAAAGAATTTAATAGTCAGAGCTAAAGCAATTAACCAAGAAAAATTTTAAATAAACATCTTTTGGGTTTCTTATTTATATACTAATTCCAAGAAGATAAAATGCTATTATAGAATGGGAGTACCACATTTTAACATTTTAATTACACCATGACTGGTATAGACTATACTTACACAATCAGCAGAAAGGCCTTATTAATCAGAAATACACATTTCTAACTCTCTCTTGATTGCATTGTAATTGACAAATACAGCTTTAAATTCAGCAAGAACATGAGAATCATCTTTGATTTTCCTATAGTTCCTCAGAGGAGAACACATCTAAAATAAAAGAGACAGTGAACTGCAGAAAGTTTTTTGTAATCAATCTCTATACCTAGAGACATACAAGCAAAATTGTAGAAGTAAACAGCGAAGTGTGTAGGCTGATAATTGTTAATATTTTACGTTTTCCCAGTCCAACATTCTTTGTGAACACAGATATGTGAGAAGAGAGTCAAAGACTCAGCAGCACTCCTACCTCACTGTGGATGTTCTGTTTCTTCCTATCAAGGAATACACTGCATCCCAACATTAGGGATTTGCTGAAATCATTAAAGTTCTGAACAGAACTTGCTAGACTCGTGAGGCTCAAAAATGCTTCATAAAGTGGCATTGTGCTTCTCTCCCTTTCTGTTTCATTTAAAAAGAGAACATTCTTGATAAAATGAATACAGTGTTTTCATTCTAGCAAATTTCTGCTGTCAGAGATTACATTTATGGGACAGAGAGACTTTTTGGACACTACCTTTTCTCACATAATACCAGAGTCAAGTTGCAAAGAAGCATGTGAATGTCTGAGAGAGAGTGTGTGTGTGTGCATACGCATGCGCATGTGTGTGCATGTGTGCATGCATGTGTGTGTGTGTGTGTGTGTGTGTGTGTGTGTGTGTGGCAGGGGACAGTATCGGAGGCTGGGGAATGGGAATAGGAAGAGGGGAGTGTGGCTAGAATCTTACCATTTCATTCTCTTCTCCTTCATTGAGCAGAGCGTGCTGGCCCTTCTCAAAGTGGTCCCCCATGAAAAAGTGATTCCACTCCTCCCTGGCCTTCCTGAGCAGGAGCCTCCGAGACCAACCTGCCGAGCCACCGCAGCTAGCCAGCTGACTGAAAGAGTTAATGATTCTCCAGGTTAAGACTCCTTCTTGTGCACACACCTACTCTCGGCAAATGACAATACTTAGCAAACTGAACTCCTCCCACCAGTCGCCCTCTGCTCGGAGGAATTTCTGCCTTGCTTACAGCATTGTCTCAGAGCAGCTGTCCCCAAAGAGGCTGCTCCCATGCCGGTCTTTTTGTGCCCAATTTACAGGGAAAGAACTCATTGCCTGCCCAGTGCCTGCCAGCATAAGACATCTGACTGCAAATCCAACAGGACAATGCCGAGTTGGCAAGACCTTTCCGAGGAGTGGGGGAGCGGGCTCAAGAACTCCCAGGTCACTGCTTTATTCACAGAGGCTAAGGAATTGGGGTGGGGGGGGGGTGGGGAGGGGTGGCTGACAGAGCTGCAGATTTTATTTGATTACTGAAAGCCCCAATCCACCAGCTTTTAATAGTATCCTCATTCATTTTGCTTACAAAAGGTACAAATTACGACTAATCCTCTTCCAAAGTTATTTGTAATCACATTTCTTTGTGCATGCAAAAATGTTCTACTCAATGTGTATGTGGAATTGAGTTTACTTTTGGGAAAACCATAGAGAAAGAACAAAGGTATAAGAACTATTGTATGTGGTCTCCTCTCACGAAGATACTGGTGGTTAAACTCTTGAGGAAGTCTAGAAATAAAATATTCACATGACTATGTGGCAAGACTAATTTTTTAATTTATCCACACCTTCATTCAATATACATAATCTGAGCACAGGGACTGCCCATATAAATCAAGTGATATCTGCTACCCTCAGACTGACATCAGGATTCAAACGTACAAATAAATATGATAGAAGGCGGTTTGTTACTATGAAAGCTGGACCAGAAGTCTGAGAGAGCTGTCAGAAGCCTCAACATGGTGTAGGGGAACGAACACACAGCCACTGTGGCTCTGGAGAGAAACCTGGATCCCAGCTGCTGGTCCATGCTCTGTCAGCCGTGTGATTATTTAACCTACAGGAGCTGCCTCTTCTCATCCAGTAATTTGAGGCATTGAATGAGGACTTGGGAGAGCATATTGTACAGCTCTAATCAAGTGCTGTTGGTGTCATTAAACTAAAGGTCCAATATAACAGCAGGTAGTAGTACATAGTGGTTAAAGGTATGTGCCCTGAACTTGAAGAGCCTGGGTTTCAATTTGGGCTGTGAACCAAGATGGCCTAGTTCTGCCATTTTAGGATAATACATGTCATAAGCTTTAGAAAACCTTTATTTCCTCACATAAAGGTGATGATAATAGAACTTACCTGAACTAGAACTTCCTAAAACTGTTGTGTGAAGAACAGTACAAGGGAAGAAGTATGTGTTCAATAAAGTAGAGTTATCTTTACCTTCACCGTGTCCACTCACTCCTTCAAGCTACAACTCTTGGCACTAATATCCCCAACTTGACCCTAGTAGCCCTAACAAGACCACGACTAGGGGTGCCTGGGTGGCTCAATCGCCTAAGAGTCAGACTCTTGACTTCGGCTCAGGTCATATCTTATGGTTCATGAGATTGAGCCTCACATCAGGCTCTGCGTGTTGTCAGCTGTGGATCCTGCTTGAGATTCTCTCTCTTCCTCTCTCTCCGCCTCTCTGTCAAAATAAATAAACTTAAAAAAAAGATCAAGACTAAAGTGTGTGTGTGTGTGTGTGTGCATGCATGCACACAAAACCTTGATCAAATGATAAAGTATCAGCAAGATAAACATAAAAAATACTAAGCAATTGTAATATGAATTACAAAACATATGCATACTGTTTTGAGTTTCCAAATATTATTAGCACACATTTCATCAAATAAATAGAAGGGAATTAGCATTTCACCACAAGATCAAAATATAAGGAGTATGGGATTTTTTGGGGGGGGGGGTATGAAAATGTTCCAGAATTAGACAGTGATTTTTGGCTGCACAACTTTGTGAATATACTAAAGTTCACTAAATTGCACACCTTTAAAGAGAGAATTTTGTGAGTGAGAGTTATCTCAATAAAAAACTTACCTCACAGAAAGGTAAGTGAACCCGTTAGAGCTCCAGCAGGCAGTCGTTCAAATATGTAGGAGAGAGATGATGACAGTGAGATTTCAAAGTTTGCACCAACTGATGGGGGTTGAGTGTTAGTATGTAAAGTGGTGATAAGCATCCTGATGCCAGAGTGCAGGTAAGAGAAGAGGGTTTCATTCTCTTGTCCATAATTGGTAATCCTTGTACTGGTGCCCCTGGCTGGGATCCTCAATACACTTGGCAACTCGGGCACCACCGTAGGTGAGGATGAGTGTGCAAATGATTAAGAGTTCAAGGAAAGCCTTCGCCCAAACTTATGTCACTCAACAAATCTACTCATGCAATAACAATATTGAAGCCAAACTTGAATAGCAAAAGAAGTCCCTAAGAACACGAAACATTTTTGTGAAACCCAGGGAAATCTGTAGGAAATCATCTCCAACGACATGGCCCAGTAGAACCGACGACTGTGAAATAGTGACAGTTTCCTCACGTTCCTCCAGGAGTTCTAATAGTAAAACATCCCAGTGCCCCAATGGCAGCGTGACTTATGAGCAGTGATCTTCCAGTATACATACAGGTTCATGTGCTATATACAAAGTGTTCTGCAAGGAATGTTGCCTTCATTTGGCTAGGAAACCTCTGTGTGGAGGAAGCATTTGAGAAGGGCCTTGAAAACAGACAGGGAAGGAAGGTCTTAGCAGGTGGAGATGCTGAAGCCTGGCCTGGGAGTGGGGCCACTCCCAGAACAAGAATTTGAAGCAGGGGAGCCATCAGAAGGAGAGGCACACAGCTTTGTCCAGGGTGCATTCATCACCTTTCCTGTAACCAGGCTGTGTGACGGAAGAAGAGGAGAGTGAGATGTGGCAGAAAATACAGATCAAGGACATTCCAGGGAGGTCTTGAATTTGAGGCCTGGGTCTGGACTTAATGCAATGGGTAATGACACAAGTGAAGGCAAACTGATTTCATAAATACACACATTTTTTTGTGATCAGCTCCTGTGTAAATATTATAGGAATCATTGCATCAGCAGGTTCTAAAGTGATATTAAACGCCTTTGGAGAGTTCCCTTGAACCCTCTAAGTGACACCTCAATTTCCCTGTTGGAAAGTTTAATTTTTTTGTTAAAAAATAATTTAATAGACTTTATTATTTAGACTAGTTTTAGGTTCACACCAAAACTGAGCAGAAGGTACAGAGATTCCCATATACACATCCTTCCCCCCTATTGTCAACACCCAGAATGATGCATTTGTTACAGTCGATGAACCAACCTCAACACATCATTTTCACCCCAAGTCCAAAATTTACATTAGTGTCATACATCCTATGAGTTTTGACAGATATATAATGGCATATATATCCACCATCACAGTATCATACAGACTAGTTCCACTGCCCTAAAAATTCTCTCTGCTCCTTATATTCATCCCTATGTCTCTCCCAACCCCTAGCAACTACCGATTCTTTTACTATCTCAATCATTTTGCTTTCTCCAGAATGTTATACTATTGGAATCATACAGCATGTTGCCTTATTAAAATGACTTCTTTCCTTTAGTAATATACATGTAAGTTACCTCCACGTTTTTTTGCGCCTCAATAGCTCATTCCCTTTTAGAGCTGAATAACACTTCACTGCCTGGATATACCATGGTTTATTTATCCATTCACCTCCCAAGGACATCTCGGTTGTTTCCAAGTTTTGGCAATTATGGATAAAGCTGCATACATTCATGGGAGGACTTTTGTGTAGACACATGTTTTCAACATGTTTGATAATGTTGTCAGGGAAGTGCAAATTAAAACAACAATGAAATATCACTACAAATCTATTAAAATGGCCAAAATTGATAGCACCGACAACACCAAGTGCTGACAAGTATGTGGAGCAAAAGGAATTCCCATTCATTGCTGGTGGGAATGCAAAATGGTGCAAACACTTTGGGAGACAGTTTGGGGGTTTCTTTTTGTTTGTTTGTTTGGGGGTTTCTTACAAAATTAAGCATCTTACCATATGTGTTTCTTGGTATATACCCAAAGGGGTTGAAAGTTTAGATCAGTCTTTCTCTTCCCAGTTTGCCTGTTCAATATTTCTATTCTGCACTGCAGGTGGCTCACACATGGTGAGAAGAGCAGATATGAATTTGGTGTGGTCTGAATTCAAATCGTGACATTTTGCTGACAGTTTCCATTTATTCATTTAATACTTATTTGATTGACTTCAGTATATCAAGACCTGTCCTAGATGAAGAACAGAGATTACTAGAATACACCTTTGAAGAGTGAAGTCTGCTGGAAAGCAAGACCAACACTAAAATATAAATTACAAAACATGTGCTAAATACAAAGGAGTGGCAGAGGACAAAGTCCAGGTAGAGAATGAAGCCGGGAAGGCTCTGTGGAGGTAGGGAGCTCTATGCTGGCCTAGATCAATGGAGATGGCTAGGGAAAACATTACTGGAAAAGGAGACAGAAAGCAAAGTCACAGAGGAGTTCTTGCACAAGAGCTCCTTCAGAGACTACGAATCACACACATATGCTGATGACCTAGAATTGAGAGGAATGTCTGAAGAAAAGTTGCTTCAGCCATTCTCTGATTCTCCCTCTGCACTCATTTCCTCTTAAACATTTCATCTCAAAATAAGAATGAAAAAGAAAAAAAAGAAAAGAAAAGAAAAGAAAAGAAATAATTAGCTACCTCTTTGTTGATCTGGTATCTCAGCTTGCTCTCATTTATCCCACGAGCATACCCACTGTTCTGAGCAATTCTCAACCTCTTTGGGTGTATATAACAGATGTTAAATGGAAATAATGGCAGGACTAGTTTCTGCCAGCGCTGTGGGGATGCTGATACTTCTCTAGCCTAACCCATTTAGACGGTGTGAAGATAAGTGGTAATAATGTTTCATCATATATTAATTTCCACCTTTCATCTGAGAACTTCATAGCATATTACAAACATTATTCCTTGCAACATCTCTGTGAAGTACAGAGGTGAGTAATATTATTGCCCCCACTTGAGAGCTGTAGGAACTGAGTCACAAAGGGGTCAAAGAACTGTTCAAGGTCATGTGTCCTCAGCATGGAGTAGAACCTCAATCATGTGCAGCCTTTCTGCCTTATCATTGTTGGCAACGAGCTGCCTCAAGCTTCCTCTTTAGTCCTCATTACCGAAATCTGATATTTGTAGAATACTTGAGACTGTTGGCTATAGAACTTTATCTAAACTCAAAGTTTTACTGTTATTATTAACTAACTTAATCTGCACTAATGCATAATGTGGAAAACTGAAGATGTGATGTCCCAAAGAGGAATTACCTGCCTCAAGGTGCTGATGTGAAGCTCAATTGAATTAATTAATGTTTGTAAAACATTTAGCAACCCTTAGATTAAAGGGTCTAATACAAAGATACAAGGCTTTCCCTTTAATTACAGAAGAAAAGAGCTCGCTAATGGCTATCTCTACTTCTCAGAGGCGTTGTCTCTGATTCTCCCTGCTCAGCACTGGGGTCTGAGCTGCTTTAAGGGGGTTCGGGGTGGCTCATATATCCACATTCAGAAAAGCCCCATTCCCGTGCATTCTGTGATTTCCAAAACTAAACTAAAAGATTCCTCTCTAAAGGTAAGGCGGCTTCCCCTCTGTGAAGCTTACCTTGGTTGGCAACTAAGATGATAATTTTAGGTCACGAAAGACAGTCTATTTAGAAAAAAAAAAAAAAGTCAAAAGAGTAAATCCCCAGGCAGAAACTTCATGCCAGTGTACTTAATTCTAAGAACTTTTAAGCTAGAAATTTGAATATAGAAAATAATACATTTTAGAGTGTAACTGTTAAGAATTATAGACTGTTACAATTCAGCCTTAGACATTACTAAATGACCCTCATTGTTTCTTGGGTGAAGAAAAAGTTCCAGGAAGACTGTATAATGACGTGTCCAAGGTTACAATAGGAAAGATAGGATTCAACTCGGGGACTGAAGTTTTGTATAATGTACGTCACATAGCACCATACTGCTGTCCACCTTCCGTAAAAGAATCAGAGTCAGATATTTGAAACATTCTCTCTAGAATATTTAAAAGAGAATTTCATTTGAAAAGCTTGATTTAAATAGAAAATTCCAAGGACCCACCAGTTGTGTAAGGTTATGGCCATATCACAGAAATGTAGGGTGTTTCCCATCACTTGGGCAGGATAGAGAGGGATTGGGACATGACATTGGATATACCTACTGGGTTAAAAAAAAAAAAGCTATACTTGGGAAACTGATGAAATTGCAGGAGCTAACAAAGGAAGTTTAATCTAGCCAGCAACTGAAACTTATGTCAATCTTTGCTTACAGCTCAAGAGAGCAGTTGGCCAAGGAAGTGGGGGGAGGGACATAAAACAGAAGTGGAACGTTTCCAACAAGCTGTTGGAGTCCAGCTATGAGGAACATGGGGCAGGTGATACCTGGAAATCCAGACAGCAGGAAGCTGGCTCCTGGAGTCCATCCTCTAGTGGCCAATCCCAATCAGAGACTTTGGGTCTGAGGCCAGGTTCCAATACCAAGTCAGAGCCTGGCAAGAGAAAGACTAGTCCTTACTTTCAGGAAGGATCTGGGCTAAATATGGGTGGCCAGACAGGGACTTGGAACCTAGACTTAGGAATGAAGTAGGAGCCCAATTAGAAGTATCAGGGCACCATCTCTGGTCAGACTGGTAGGGAGTGTGATATTGCTGAGCACTGATGAGCCAGCCTGAGCAGGGTTCAGGACCTCCACCCTGGCCCCAGAATGACCCAGACACAGGGCTGGCTGCCTGGTGGGAATCAAGAACGGATCCCGGCTGGAGATGGAAAGAGAGAGACAAAGCTGGGACTGGCTATCGGGCCTCTCTGTTTCCCTCCTCCCTGATGTCCAGTTTATGCTTAGTTATTGCTCTCATCAACAAGTAAGAAGCCGCACAGAACATAGGAGACCCTCAAGTAGATCAACCCATGACATTTTGGGAGAAGACTAATGAAGTTCAGAGCTTTGATTTGTCCATATTACACATGTCTTTCAAGGCCCTAAGCAAATGGGTAATGGGAAATATTATTTCCTGGTGAAAAAAGAGAATGGAAAGCAGAAATAAGGCACCCCTAGTACTCAGACACCCCCACCCCCATTAGTGTGGCATCTGAGGGGGCTCAGGTTTTTGAGCTCTCCCTCAAGCCGCCATTAACTCTGCCAAAGACCTCAAATTAACAACCCAGTAAACACTGCGTTTGCCATGCAAATGCAACTTTGAGCTAAATCCTCCAGCCTCCAGCCTAATCTCCGTTCCCTCAGAGGGGGATGGGAGCTGTCCCTGTCTTGGCACTTCCTTCCTTTGCAAGTCCCTGTGAAACCCTCTTTTCTGCGTTGGCCACAGGAGTCTTACTACACTTCTCTCTGCACTGGGACTTGAGCCCGGTCGTCTCCCCCTTCCTCTCTGTCTCTCTTTGGCCCCAGGGCCCTTGTATCTGGCTGGTTGTGTGTCTTGTTGTTGCTCTGTTTATTTCTCATCCACTCTTCAGGAGGCGGCTTAGAACAGCAGAAGTTTTTTAAAACAGTGGTGGCTGTCAGTCACTCCACAAACCTTGGTGCAAACCCAGACCTACCATACCAGAGTCCCTGGGAGAAGAAACACAAGGTTTGACAACTATAGGTTATATTATACTTGCATTACTTAAAAAAAAAAAGGAGAATAAAAGAATAAGCTAGGTCTATAATCATGGCAAGCTGTCTATGATACATACCTGCAAAGTTAAGTTACAGAATATTGTGTAGAACATTATCCCATTTCTATAACAGCAGAAAACATATGTATGTGGGGGTGATGGGGTGTATTTAAGGGTATTAAATCAAAGGAGTCCTTGGATTTGGGATTTAAGTCACTGATCCCCATTTCCCTCTGCCACCCCCCTGCCCCAAACCCTTGATGCACTGAAACCAGATCTAGCCTTAGATCACACACTGTATATTATGGCTCTACCATTTAATAGCAGTGGAAAAGTTGCCAGCTTACTTACCTACCCTATGCTTCAGTTTTTCACCTGTGAAATGGAATATTACTACTCTATTCTACGGGATGTAGTAAGGATATGTAAGATAACGTGTACATGCCCAGCCTAGTGTCAGAAAACTTAGAAAAATATTTTTAAAGAAAAGATACTAAAAATTTGAAAGTAATCAGTCAGTTAAGCATCCAACTTCAGCTCAGATCATAATCTCACAGTTTGTAGGTTGTAGCCCTGCGATGGGCTTTGTGCTGACAGCTTGGAGCCTGGAACCTGCTTCTGATTCTGTGTCTCCCTTGCTCTCTGCTCCTCCCCTGCTCGTGCTTGGTCTCTCTCTCTCTCTCTCTCTCCAAAAAATAAAATAAAAACATTAAAAAATATATATGTAAATACATACACACACACACACATATTTTAGGGGTGCCTAAATATATATTCAGGGGAGCCTGGAGCCTTCTTCGGATTCTGTGTCTCCCTCTCTCCCTGCTCCTCCCCCACTCGTGCTCCATGTGTGTATCTCTCTCTCTCTCAAAAATAAATAAGCAATAAATAAGTAAATATATACATATATATTTAGTAGAGGTTGAACATGAAGCTGTACTTGTGAATTTTGTCTTCCCTATATATGTGAAAATGGAGGAAAAAGACAATTCAAATGTTTTTATTTGTCTTTCTAAAATAAACACATCTACAGATTGATCGCTTACTTGTAGGGTGTGAGCCCACCAGCACGAGAGCATTCAAAGCAGCATCTGCTAACCTGGAGACCTCCCAACCCTGGCCCATCTGCCTACCCAGGGCTTGCATTGGGCACCACTGGCTGCCCCCTGCAGGCCTGGTCCCAGCCTATGGGCTTCAGGACAAAAGCTTGCATGACTTTTGACAGACTGGAGAATCATCCAAGTATCCGATTACCTAGGCAAAATCCCTATGGGAGGGTTAACAAGCTGATAAAAGAAACTCCCCTGGGTACTATGAAATGCATTTGCGGAAACTTAGGATGGTGCTTACCTTAAGGAACAGGACATTTCAAAAGCACAAGTGGGTCTCTTCAAATATCTGACTGCTCTTCCAGTAGAAGGATGGGCTTGATACTACAAGTCGAAGCTGGTTGAGAGCAAGGGCTTCAGTCCTCTTGATTGTGGCGATGTCTTCACGGGTGTGTCCCTGACATATTTTGCACATTACATATGTTCAGTTGATTGTAATTCAACTATAAGTCAATAAACTAAAAGAGTATTAGCCTTGATGTCACATAGCTTGGGCTCCGATTATTGCCTTGCCACTTCTGGTCAGTGTGATTGACAACAGATTCCTTGACCTCTTATCTTGGGAGTTGACAAGAAGTTAGGAGAGAGAAGAGTCAGTATGAGGTAAATACTGCTGTTGCTATTGCGTGCTCTGACTTCTGCAAAGTTCTTAATGTTGGAAGGGGTAGTTTAACATAAGGGAGGGCAGTTTTGCAGTCCTGGGTTTCCCAGGGTCTTTGAAAGGCCATCAGAGATCACGGAAAACAGGAAGATCGTAGCCGACCTCTGCAAGTGTCACTGTCTAACAAGGGCAACCCCAGGCTTTTGTTTTTTTTATTTTTTATTCATTTCATTCATTTAAGTTTATTCATTTATTTTGAGGGGGGAGGGGCAGAGGGAGAGAGGGAGAAAGAATCCCAAGCAGGTTCCTTCCTTTAGCATGAAGCCCTAGGCAGGGCTCTATCCCACAAATCTTGGGATCATGACTTAAGCTGAAACCAAGAGTTGGATGCTCAACCGACTGAGCCACCCAGGTGTCCCACCCAGCCTTTTAAATAAGAGAAATTCAGAGCCAGATTATCTTGGCATGGGAAGGACTCAGAAGCTCCAGTCTGTCACAAGGTGTCCCAGCCTTCTTCTCTCCCTCCTGTGCTACCTCCCTCCCAGCACAGGTCACCTTCCCCAGCTGGCACTCTGCTGGCATCTGGCGGCTGGGAGCTTGCACATCAAAGGCTATGAAATAGTCAATTATTTTGGAAGAGGAGGTAGGAACCACATCCACTTCCTGTCTCTTTTTCTTTCATCATGTGCCCTTGACAAGGGTCTCTTCTCTGCCTTGAGGCTCAGTTTCCTCATCTGTACAATAGAACTGATATTATTTGCCCCATCTTTGTACACTGTAAAGCACTTAATACTGCCCAGCACAGAGAGTTAAGGCAGGTCATGAGGCCGTCATGATTGAACATATGTGAGGTAATGAGGTGAGGGTAGTCTAGGAGGGAATGCTTGAGTTTTCAGACCACAAGCCCTTGCAGGTGAGGATGGGAACGAGTCAAAGTGTTACCTTCCCCTCCTGGTAACATAGATGTGTTTTAGACCGTGGTTCTTTGGAAACAATCACTTGCCTTTGTTTCTTAACCTACTCTTTTTTGCTACTGCCTTAAATTCCAGTTTCATTTATTAGAATTTACTACTTTAGTGATTATCTTTAATTTTGAATCTCCAGGTTCTTCTTTGCTTTGTCCTTTACAACCCTTGTGATAGAACAGATGGTCTCCAGCTTATACATTCTCTACAACTAAACATTCCATGTTCTGGACAGCAGCTGGCCTGCCTCCCTCCTCAAAGCACTGGTGACCCCATTTAGCTTATATTATGTCCTCAATAATCTGTGACTGTTCCTGGGTATGCAGCCCAAAACCGATGTCACAATGTCACACACACACATACACACACACACACATGCACACACCTACATGTGCACACCCAGCATCCCAGCATGAGCCCTGGTCTCACTCCCATTAGATCCACTGGTGATATTTGTCTCACCACTCCTTTCCAAGATCTTTCTCACCCCTCCTACCGTCTCTTTGGGAGATCTACTGCTAATTTCTTCAACCCCTTTGGCAAGACCCCATCTCTTATCCCAGATGTCATTCACAAAGCCTAATGTTATGGTTTACAATAATTTCAATTACTATTAAAGTATTTGATAACATGCTCATGTTAAGAATGAAAAGTTTTCTGGAAGACTATTTGCTAGTATTTACCAAGAAGAATATATTTATAATGGCAACGCCAACATTCATTGAATGCTTGCCTATACCAAACTCTGGTGTAGGGTAACTCACCTCCCCTCATATTCCTGTCATCAACTCTATGAGGTAGACACTTTTCATTCTCACCACTTCTAGAAATCTATTCCACTTCTAGAAATTGTTCCAGAGGGAATACTTTTGGCTACATTCAAAATGAATACGTAAAAAATTCATCACAGCATATAGTTCTAACTGAATATATCCAATGTTATGGAGGATAATGCATCTATCAGATGTCATATCTTTAGGAATATTTAATAACATGGGAAAGGTAATGGAAAATTAAGTGAAAATCAAGATGTAAAATTTTATATGCAACACAAGCCCAATATTATCCATGGATGCGTAGACAAGGAGAAAAAAAAAAAACAGAAGAAAAAAAAAAGCAGAACAAAACCCTAACAGTGAATATCTGAGTGGTATCTTTGCTTTATTAAATTATTTGTATCGTCTATTATTTCACAATAAACATACTCTAATGTCATAATCAGAAAAAAATAATTTTATTAAACATAGATTTTGCTATAGCATAACTTCTTTAATGTCTACTTAACCTCTACAACAGACCAAATGGAGAGTTTCACAATATCATTCTCCCTGAAGGGGCCAATGAGCTAGAAGTTAATATTACTCCCAAGGATATGGAGTTAATATTACTCCCAAGGAAATGTAATGCAAGTTTATTCCAATTGCACAGAAAAGACGTAAAGAAGCTGTGCAGTTCACTTGGTGGCAGGAAATGAATCCTCATTAAGGATGCACTGAACTCCCCGAACTGCCCAAAAAAAATGGAGATTTTGCTACCATGCAGTAGCCCTTCTCCTTTGCTCTAGGATGCTTCCTTCTTCCAGAAGGTTTCATTTCTGTAATGTGCTCTGGTTCTTTTCTCCCCTCCAGTCCCTGCCTCTCCCAAACCCGATTGGCCCTGGTCCTGTTCATAGCCTCCCTGGGGTCCTCTGGTGACTCCCCTTCCTCTGATCACACGAGCCTGGGCAAGGCAGTCTGAGATCCTAGGTCCGCAGTGGTGCATGCGCTCGGTAAAAATGGGAGCACCTGAAGCACCACCGAAGAGCTTTGGCAAACAATTGATTCCATGACAAAAGCAGCTTCTCTCTCTGGAGAAAATAGTAAAAGTAAAGGCAAAAATCATTCATGCAATTGCATGCAATAATGGACACTCCACTTAACCATTATTTCTTGGGCATAGTGAAAGAACATGAATTTGTAGTCACCCCAAATCCAGACATTAGCCAGGCTCTACAGCTAAGTGGGGGAGTCTGTGCAAGGCTGCAAAGATTGCTCATCTATAAAACAGGTCTAATAACTTCACAGTGCTGTTGGAAGAATAGAAGTGTACAAGATGTGTACATGAGAGAACATAAACCTAGCACTCAGATCTTTGTTTCCAATACCACTTTCCAAGAAAAAGATCCAGGTTTCCTTGGAAAAATGACTGATTTTAGGACTAGAGCAGCAAATAAACAAGATGAGCCTGGAGACTCTTCGAGTGCTAGAAGGTAAGGAAGTGCTCAAAATCAAAACAAAACCAAACAATGGTGGAGATATATCAAGAAGGTACTGAAGCAACTGAATACCCTCCCCCCCACAATGGCCAAAGCTAAAACAGTCTAAGCAAGAAAATATAAAAATTGGATTTGGATTATAACCCAATGCATAAAATTGATATCCATGAATCCACACTGATGTCAATAAAAGATAGAGTAAATAAATAAATAGGGGAGAAGAGAGAACTCTCCTACACAGAAGAATCCAAATAATTTATGTAGATACTGCCCCCCTGCCCCAGGCAGGGTTACATAGCTCTCCACTCGTGTAGTCTGCACATAGCGACTTCCTGCCAAAGAGTGCAGTATAGAAAGAGTAAAAAAAGAGTAACTGAGAGGTGGAGAATCCTGACACACTCTCCCTCAGCCAGGTGATGGAGGTCAACATCAACAGTGACAAATCAGGTTGGTAGTATGCGCCCTCAGCATGATGAGATGAACATGCCCCTTTACCTCTGTGATATTTCTCCCCTAAACTCATAATTCTGGTCGAACAATGAGAAAAACCTCAGACAAATCCCAGTAGAGGGACATTCTACAAAATACCTGCTCAGTACTCCTCAAAGCTGTCAAGGTCCTCAAAAACAAGGAAAGTTTGAGAAAAGGTCACAGCCAAGAGGAGCCTAAGGAGACCGTAACAACTAAATATAATGTGGTTTCCTGGGACAAATAAAGAACATTGGTTAAAACTAAGATAATCTGTATAAAGTATAGACTTTACTTAATAGTAATATGTCAATATCAGTCCCTTAGTTGTAATAAATGTACAATTCTCAAGAGGTTAACAATAGGAAGAACTGGGTTTGGGGCATATGGGAAGTCTGTACTATTTTCACAATTTTTCTGTAAATTGAAAACTATTCTAAAATTAAAACTTCAGGGGCTCCTGGGTGGCTCAGTCAGTTAAGTATCCGGCCTTGATTTCCGCACAGGTCATGATCTCACCGTTTTGTGAATTCAAGGCCCCCGTTGGGCTCCACGCTGTTAGCATGGAGCCTGCTTTGGATTCTTTCTCTCTCCCTCTCTCTCTGCCCCTCCTCTACTTGCATTCTCTCTCTCTCTCTCTCAAAATAAATAAATAAATAAACTAAAAAGAAATTAAAAGTTCAGTCTTTAAGAAGCAGTGTGAATACAATGTGTTTATTACAGTAATTGGGAACTGCCTGGTTTAAATTTAAAGCATCCCTGCCTCTGTTTGTCACTTTGTTAAAATAATTGAAGCCACCTTGACGGCAATGTCAAGATTTTGATGTAGGTTGATGTTATGAACTGGCTTGGGCTCTACAAAAACAAACAAAAAAAAACCCTTGGTTTAGTGAGATAACTCTGCCCTCTAGTGGCTTAACATTTTATATACTTTCAGTGGCAAAGGACAGTCTAGAGCGCTACTCACTTTTGATGTTTCAAAGTCCAGACAAGAGCCAAAATATACTCAGGGCCTTTAATATGCTGGGACCATACCCCACTTTGTAACACTTACACAGAACTTTACCTTCCTGAGTAGTCTCTGAGAAAAGACACATTTGTGTGAAGGAACTGTCTGGTGGGAATATAAAAGGCAAAGTTAGGTGGAGGTGGGGGGGCAGTTTGACAATGTGAATGAGAAGACTTAAAGATATTTATGTACCTGCACCCAGTAAATTCACTTTTGGAAACTGTTCCACAGGAAATTAATGCAAGTTACAGAAAAAGATTTAAAACATTTTTAAAAAACGTTACATTTAACAATGAACAATTTGAAACAAAGTAAGTGTTTCACAATGGGGTAGTTGTGGAGGAAAGGAAGGAAGGGGAAGGAAGGAACACTGTATCAGTATACTGGACTTATTATGCACGCAATAAGGGCATTCCAAAGAATATTTAATGACATGGTTAAATTGTTCATGATATAATGTTTAGTAAAACTCCATGAACAGTGTGATCAAAACTTCAGGGAATAATAGAGATGACCATGTATACACACACACAAACAAACAATGACACATACTTCTCAGGTCACAGTGTGCAGAAAATGTAACTATTTTTGTTTAAATCTCAACTTGATTTTTGCTTTAATCCTTCATTTTGCTTGATGGACAAAAATGGATCTGGTTAGCTATGAGGTAGCTCAATCACACTAGGGTTTTCTTCAGCCCTTGTGTTTAAACAATCATTTAAGGGATCTACCGCTTCCCTCCTCCTTCCATTAGATTGGCCCCTCTGTCCACTGGATTGTGGCAGCACAGAGCAAGGAAAGGCCGGTCCTTCCTCACCCTCTGTCTGTCACTGGCATAGGTTGAGCCATCACTTGTCTTTGTTTATCTGGTGATTTGCACGTGGTGGGCTTGCCTCCACTTAGACACTTGTGGCTCCATCAAGAGTTGTCTCTCTGCCTTCTCTTGGTCCTTCTCTACACCTTTGGAGCAAATGAAACCCCAGGGCACTTTCCCAAGCCTCCTTGGCCACAGGCAATGTGGGGTGAGCTCTCCAGCTAGACTTGCCTTGTTTTGCTCATTTCTTCATTACTGCTGTGATGTGTGAGCACGAGAGACTTCTGTGCCATTATCACTGCCCCCTCAGATTTCCCCGGGAATCAGTATATAGTCCTCTGCTTGAGGTCCCGGCCCCACCACTGTAGGACTTCCATTATTCTGCAAAGTATGGGAGTGTCTGTGAGACCTAGACCAACACCAAACTCCATCATTCCTCCCAAATCTCTCCTTGCTCAGCTGTGACATTTCTATCAAATCCACGGCAGGAAAATTGACTCCTACATCACTCATGCTTCCAAAGTCTATTATTTACAAAGATAAAATTGAGCTTTTGTCCCCAAAGGCAAACTTGGAGACTCAGAAATCTTTTTTCTCTAAGTAATGTCTCTTCCAGGAATGTCAAGTCTATTTAGAAAATGTAAATACTGATAATTGTCTCCTTCCTTTCTCTTCACATTCCTGCTGTGACCTTACCCTGAGTGCATGCACACACACACACACACACACACACACACACACACACAGTCTTGCTGGTGATTGAACAATCAGAGGAAGCACGGGAGTAAAAAGGAATAAATATGTATACACATATGCTCATATATACATGCATCTGTAAGTATTCATGTTTATATAAAGAATACAGAAATCAATTCAATGCAAGGTTTCAGGGGTTATCTATGCATTACACTTTCTTTTTTTATAATTTTCCATATTTTCTGAATTTCTAGAAGAAACATGTGCTGTGTCATCAGGAAAAGAAACATATATAATAAGGGAAATAAACAAGGTCTCTGGCTCCCAGCATCACCATCACAGTGAAGGAGTGAGTAGGGGACCCAAGTCTTCCATTGGCCACAGCCAAAGCTCTCCTCTCCTCATCTCTGTTACTCGATCTTCTTGAGATCCATCTGTTCCTCAGCTTTCAGAGCACCAGGCTCTCTTGGCTCTTTTTTTTTAGTTATCTGATGCATCAAAAACCTAGATCTCAAGTCTGAGTCTGATGGAATGGAACTTTGGAGGGGTCCTGGGTGGGGAAGAGGGTAACTGGCATGAAGGAGTAACATCAAAATTTGTTGTAAAATAAAGATACAACACTTTGACTTGAATCTGACAGGCCCTGTGACTACTTTGACCCATATGTGAAAAGGGACACTGAAGACTCAAGGCTTAAGACACTGGCAGCTCTCTCTTCTTGGTACATACAGCCCTTCCTCCAGGAGCCCTGAGCCACCATGTAAAAAGTGAACTAGTCCAGGCATAGCCTGCTGGAGGAATCCAAGCTAACCATGTGGATATGCCATTTGAAGAGAGATATGATGTAACGGTTGTTATTTTAAGCCACTAAGTTTTGGTCAGTTTTTATGCTGCAGTAGATAATGAGAATAGCTTTCTTCCTGTGAAAGGGGTTAATACTACTGTGGCTACATAGAGGGAGCTTGTCAGTGAGAACTGCAACAAGATTCCATTTTAATTATCATAATAGGTTACAGAATTACTATGGGAGAGGTGCCTTTTTTGTTCAGAAAAATACCTCAATTCACCAATTAGGGGTGGAAAGTAAGACCCTAAGGAGATGAGTTGGTACAGAGAAGTAAAATAATATAACTAAACCACTGAATTGAAAATGGACACAAATTTGCAAGTAGGGAAGAACAGAGAATAGAGAAGGTAAAGAGAGATAAGGGAAGAGAAACCAAGGCACCTAACAAATTCTTATTGGTTGCATACTCATGATGAAAATCTCTCAATTTCCCCAGAACTTCCGTCATATTTTCTACCAGTAGAGGTACCTTTTGTGACTTAAAAAAAATGGTGGAAATTAAGAAAAAAGTTTGAGTACCATGCCTATGTTGACTTGGTGACAACAGGGACAATAGGTGTCAGTTCCTACACTAAACTAATTTAGGATAGTGGTTCCGAAGTAGGAGTGATTTTGCCCCCCAGGCAACATTTAGTAATGTCTGGAGACACTTTTGATGATCATAACTAGGACAGAGTAACCGCTAGCATCAAGTGGGTAGCAGCCAGGAACGCTGCCAAAATTCCTCCAGTGTGCAAGACAGCCACCCACAAGAAAGAATTGTCCAGCCTAAAATGTCAAGGTTGAGAAATCCTGATTTAGAGGAAGCAAAAGACTGAGTCAGATGTGTCCATGAGAACCTAGATCTCCTGTAGAATGTGTAGAAATCTTGGAGAAGACATTGGACTTTCCGCAACCTATTGAATGTAGTTTGAATCAATTTTATCTAAATCATCAGGGCAGGGTAGTTCTAGTTAACGTCCAGGTTATGGCATCAAATTTAACAAATGAATCAGTAATGGCTCTTATTTGGAAGTAGCAGAAACAGCCTCTAGGAAAAGTGAGCAGAAAAGGAATGCATTAAGTAATAGAGGGCAGATCAGAGAATCATTAGAATGGTTGGAGAAAAGAACAACTCATAGAAGAAAACCCCAGGAGTGCCTGGGTGGCTCAGTGGGTTGGGCATCTGACTCTTGATTTGGTTCAGGTTATGATCCCAGTGTCATCGGATCAAGCCCCTACATTGGTCTCTGCACTGAGTGTGGAGCCTGCTTGGGATTCTCTCTCTCTCTCTTTGCCCCTTTCCCCCCACTTCTCTCTCTAAAAATAACATAACATAACATAACATAACATAACATAACATAACATAACATAACATAACATAACATAACAAAAGAAAACTCCAGAATGGGTCCATGAAGATTTCAGTCCTCTGACAGCTGGCAGGGCCACTGCTGGAATGAAGGAAGTATGGATGTAAAAGCCATCAGACAGAATGGATACTTCAAAAGAGGAAAGGAGAGGAGCTGCCAGATTGGTGAACAGGTGGAGATATGGGGAGAGTGGTGGCCTGGAGAGGGCATGAAAACTTGTACCCTTTTCCCACATGTCGCCCTAGGCATCTCTTCATCTGGCTGTTGATTTGCATCCTTTATCACATCATTTAACACACTGGTAAATGTCTATTAGTTGATCAAGATGCCCTGGTGGAAGGTCTTCAGATGTTAAAGGTTAGTAAGGAGACAGCACTGGATGTGATATACCAGGGCTCCTGCCCAGAGATCATTCTTTGTTGAAGTTGAAGAACACCCTGATGCCTCACATTGGAAGTGCTACTTATCAAGCCAGATGATAGATGATGGAAATGTTGGTTGAAAGCATCCTGGCTTCTCCCAATGTCTTTATCATTCTTAATGAAGTGCTACTTAAATGATCTTATGTGGGCTGAGAATTCAGTGGGATGAAACACAGCAGATTAAATAGGGGGAAAATCTTTAAGAAAAATAAGAGGAAAAGAAAGAGAAACATGACATCAAAAAAGTTCATTTTAAAAGCATATAAACATCTTTCAGTCTTAAATAGAAAATGAAAATGCTGCACTTAGGCTTAAATTTTAATTTCCATCTTTGACCCTATAACCATAATCTAAGTCAGACCACATTGGGATAATTACAATTTCCTCCTAAGGAGGCTCTCTGTTTTTTGCTTCCCACCTTTAACCAACCCTTCTCCCACTGGTAGATTAATCTCCATAAAGCACCATCTGGATCATGGTGCTTTCTTGCAAGGAAATTGCACATAAGTCCTTTTGCCAAAAGAAAATATCCAAAACATAAGTGGACATCTTCAAACCACTCTATGATCTGCTCTGAACCTATTTTCCAGTTTTCTCTCCCATTATTCTCCCAGACAAATGGTTTGCATATTGAGCCCTAAATATACCATACACTTCCAATTTACCTTGTGACCTTGAGAAAATTAATATATTTCTCTGAACTCATAAAAATACAAAATGGAAATGACATTGTCTGCACTGCCCATTGGCAGAACTGGAAGCCTTAAACTCAGTGTCCTAAAAGAACCAGAGGGTGAGGACTAGAATACAGTCTTTCTCATGCTTTTTGGTTGATACATAAGATTACCAAGTGCAACCCTTTCTCCACCAGATCTCTAAGCTGCAACCTAACATATGGAAGGCTGTAGCTCACAAGAACCTTTTTTTTTTTTTTTTTTCCTTCAGTGCTCTTAAAATGGCCAGACCTCATTAACAGGCTCATGGAATGGTCCTAAAAGTTGAGATTACTTCAATCTCTTTCAGTATCCCTGCATAGAGTGTATATTTTGAGGGGGTAGGAATCAGTCTCAGACTGCATACTCAGGTGTGTGATAAATACTTCATTTCTTTATATTGACTGAATTTTAACTCTGAGCCCTTGTTTAGTTGGTTTCTAGGAAATTCAACTGCTGTCAGTAAGGTGGCTCTCCTGATATGGAGAATAAAATAAAATTAGGTTACTCTCCCATTATGGACAAAATAAAGATAAGTTTCATGGTATTTTAGAAACAGATGGCATAAGTTACAAAGTAATCTAAAACTCTGAGTTCAATAGAAATATAGATAGCAAACATAACCAGAAGAAAATACTCCATTCTTGGAGAATAATAATGCTATCATTGGAGAATAATAAGATTACTATTATTGGTGGTGTTGTTATAGCTAATGCTCATAATGGCAAAAGTAGGCAGTCTGCACAGTTCTCCATGTGCTCCTCTGTGGTTCCCAGCTTTACTTGTGGTTAAGTGGGCCATATGACTAGGTTCTGGCCAATCGAATGTGGGCAGAAGTAATCTTTGACCTATTGCCCACTCTCAGAGTGGTCGCTTTCACGTTATTTCTATTTTAGTCCTTAGCAATTATCCCAGACAACACTCTGGGCCCTCCAAAGTGACCTTGAAGGCTATATGTTTCAGATGGTATAGGTTCAAGCAGGAAGCAAGCTGCAGGTCTGAGTCTCTAGCCTTCAGGAAAGCTCCCCTCCCCGCATTATACATCAGACTGCTATGTGAGAAGGAAATAGCTCTGTATGGGATGAAGTCCTTGAGATTTGGAAGTCTATTTTCTAAAGCAAAATAGCCCATCCTACTGCAACTAATACAATTAGTAAGTGCTTACTATATACCTTGCACAGCTCTAAATGCCTTACATATACTAGCTTTTTCTAGAATGGAATAGACACATTAGCACATATTATGATGTCATGGTAATAGAATCATGTGGAAGTACAAGCCTAAAATAGTCATTGAACCCCAAGTTCACCACACACATCCTTGCAGCATTTCTTCCCCCCACCCTTCTGCTTCTCTAAATCTCACACATCCCCAAGGAAGAAACAAAACAGCAAACAAAGGAAGCAAAGGAAGGAGTTCTAATTTCTATTTGTTTTCTGTAAAGACATAAATCCAGTCCTGCTTGTTAAGAACTCCTTGGGTGTTACGCACTCCTGTCATTGCTCCTAACTGGAATAAACAGGTGAATGAATCATTTTGCCTTTTCTAAATGCTGGCACCATCACGGTGTAGGCAGGTTTCCAGACCAGGAGATGGTAGAGCTCACTTTCCTGATGGTGTTCGTGAGTTACATTACGATTAGAGCACTTGTGGCAAGCTACTGCCTCAACTGCTCACCTTGGCCCTCCCATTGCAACAATGAACAGCAAGGATGTGGGATCTGATCCCTCTGCGAGGCACACGGTTCCGTCTACTCTAGCTGAGGAAGGCACTAGCAAGCTGGGGAGGAGTTTGTACAGGTACTCCTAGAATGGATTGCCATGCAAAATTACTTAAGGGCCTAAGATGTATTTTATTTCTCACACAGGCTAAGTTTGGGAACATGGTGGAAGTAGAGGATATATTTTTAGTCTAAAAAGGAAGCAAAAAGCAAATGTTCCAAAGGGGGATCAAAAACACCTCCAAGCAGGAGGGAGAAAGCCTCAGAACCCGGGGAGTGGAAGAGAGCAATACTTCTGCAGGCTCTGGTTATGGCAGTGGCCCCCAAAAATGAGATGGCATATAAGTGGTCAGAGACATAGGAAACTTCAAAACAAATTAAAAACTAAATGGCAAAAGTTTTCAGTGATGGAAAGATGGAAACAGATTGAAGAAAACAACTGGTGTACTGCTTAAGCATGCATATGCATACCAGTGGTATGCTACTAAATGTTTAATTAGCTTTACAAAAAAATTACGCATATTTATGCAAGTTTACGATACGTTTGACTAGGAATAAATGCTTGATTATTTTGATTGCTATCTACTCAGCAAAGAAGTTGTTCACATCATTGACCTATGAGTTGAAATCTGACACGAATATTGGTTGCCATTTGCCTACACATTAATAAGAGGAAAATGAAACAACAAAGGCATATGTGAGCACTTAAATAATTCATGATAATGTGCATGACTTCTTTACTGAATCAGTTAAAATGTTTTAAACACTGGAAGGATATTTCCTCAGTTTTCTGTGCTCTTCACAATGAAATAGCCACAGATACAACACACTTCTAAATGTAACCCATAGTAGGGGTGCCTGGGTGGCTCAGTCGGTTGAGTGTCCGACTTCAGCTCAGGTCATGACCTCGCAGTTCGTGAGTTTGAGCCCTGCGTGGGCTCTGTGCTGACAGCGCAGAGCCTGGAGCCTGCTTCAGATTCTGTGTCTCCCTCTCTCTGCCCCTTGCCCACTCATGCTCTGTCTCTCTCTGTCTCTCAAAAATGAATAAACGTTAGGGGCGCCTGGGTGGCGCAGTCGGTTAAGCGTCCGACTTCAGCCAGGTCACGATCTCGCGGTCCGTGAGTTTGAGCCCCGCGTCGGGCTCTGGGCTGATGACTCAGAGCCTGGAGCCTGTTTCCGATTCTGTGTTTCCCTCTCTCTCTGCCCCTCCCCCGTTCATGCTCTGTCTCTCTCTGTCCCAAAAAAAATAAATAAAAAACGTTGAAAAAAAAAAAATTAAAAAAAAAAAAAATGAATAAACGTTAAAAAAAAAAATTTAAATTTAACCCATAGTATTACTGTTTTTTCATAACTTTCTTAAGCTTAAACAGTCAGCAAAATAATAAATCAAGCCCTGATTGGTAGTGTTTGCTGACTTCTATGGTGTAAATACTGCCACAATAACTAATGTCAATGAATGCAGGGTTGGAAAGAGATATGCAGCACACTATCATACGATATTTCCACCACATGGATATACTGGTCATAGATAACCATGTGCATAGAAAATAGTTCTTTTTCCAATTAGTGGTCACAGGTAACCTCTGGAGTCCCCCAGATTCCTAGTCTTCATGATCCTTTTGAATCTGATGGATCTACGGTTTCTGATCATGCTTAGGTGAAATCTTCTGGGGGGCTGTGAACGCTCAGAGGTCTTAATCTCTTCCATGTACAGGGAGGGTAGTTAGGGGAGAACATTCTCCTCTTTCTGGCCTCTAGGAATCTCCACCCTCCAACTTTTGCTTCTCCAAGGCCCTCTCTCTACTCCTAGGCTCCTAGCAAAATTCCAACACAGGCTTAAGCTTTCATAGAAAGCTTTCAGCAAAATAGCCTTTGAATTCCCCCACACTACCTTCCTGCTAACCTCCCTGATGTAAAGAAATTACAAAAGCTGTCTACTCTTTCAATGGTGGAAGGAAAAGAGAAGTCTGGAAAAACAACATAAATTCAATTTAAAACTTTACCTCACCTCAGGAGTGTGTAGGGCTGAGGCATGTCTTCAGTTTGAGTATCTACAATGGAGCCATACTTTCTTAGCCAATAAGGTATTTCAGTAGTCCTTGGTGCAGTTTTTTTTCCTAATAATTAAAATACTTGTGAAAACTCAACAAAAATATGACAAAAACCTCTAGCCAGATTCACAGAGGGATAACCACTAAGCATAAGACCTACACAGTAGAATTGAAGATTATAGTCATTAGTCAATACTTCCTTTGCTACATAAAACAAAGTAAACCCCTTGACCTTAGAAGAACAGGGAAGAAAAAGAAAAGATGAAGCCTGTGAAAACCGGAAGGATATGTTATAGGTAAATGGCAGCCTAGTGTCTAGCACATTAAATGGGTGTCCTCAGAAAGATCCAGAGGAAGATCACATCCATGAATTTATTGTCTAGGAGTTTGTTCACTATAGGGACAGGAAAAATTTTAGACAATAATTTTGCATCTTTAATATGATGACAAATCTTGGCCTCTAAGATATAGGCACAGAAAGCAATAAAGATAAGTGAGAGGAAATATTTCAAGGTTTACAATGCAGAAATAACTTTAGAAATTACTTAGAAGGCAAAAGTGCCACTGCAGCAAATGAAATTTGTGACATGTAATGCAGACTTGAGATTTCTTCTTAGAAAGGACAAAGTTATAAAAGTCATTAAAACAAAGAAAATGATGAATATGAAGAACAAAGATTAGAGAAGTACAATTTTGAAACTACAGCTATTTCTGATGTGGCTGAGCTGCATAAACTGGATAACTCACACTCACACACACCAACAACACGCATACACACACTCCTTAGTATCAGAGAGAGAGATTGGTCAAAAGAATTTAAATGGAGCTGTGAGGTAGGCAGAATAAAGCCTCCCACAAAGAAGTCTGCATCTGAATCCTTGGAACCTGTGAATATGGCAAAGGAGAATTAAGAATTCAGATGGGGGGTGCCTGGGTGGCTCAGTTGGTTGAGTGTCCAACTTCGGCTCAGGTCATGATATCGCGGTCCATGAGTTCGAGCCCCGTGTCGGGCTCTGTGCTGACAGCTTGGAGCCTGGAGCCTGTTTCAGATACTGTGTCTCCCTCTCTCTCTGACCCTTCCCCATCCATGCTCTGTCTCTCTCTGTCTCAAAAATAAATAAACGCTAAAAAAAAAAATTATAAAGAAAAAAAAAGAATTCAGATGGAATTAAGGTCGCTAACCAGTTCACTTTAAAACAGGAAGACTGGGGGCAACTGGGTGGCTCAGTCGGTTAAGCGTCTGGCTCTTGGTTTTGGCTCAGGTCCTGATCTCACAGTTTCGTGGGTTCAAGCCCCGCATCGGGCTCTGTGTTGACAGTGTGGAGCCTGCTTGGAATGCTCTCTCTCCTTCTCTCTGCCCATGCCCCACTCATGCCATCTCTGTCTCTCAAAAAGAAATAAACTTTAAAAAATAAAGTACAATAGAAAGATCATCCCAGATTATCTGGATGGGCCCAATGAAACCACAAGCGTCCCTAAATGTGGAAGAGAGAGGTAGGAGAGTGTCAAAGGGATATGATGTTCCAAAGATTTAACCAGCTATTGCTAGCTTTGAAGATGGAAGTAAACCAGAAGCCAAGGAATGTGGACAGCCTCTAAAAGCTGGAAAAGGCAAAACAAACAAACCAACCAACCAACAAACAAAAAACAACTCCTCCCTGAGAGCTCCCAAAAAAAGCAGCAGCACTGTGGACACTGTGCTTTTAGCTCAGTGAAACCATATCTTATTTCTGACCTCTAGAACAGGAAGAAAATAAGTTTGTTTTGTTTTAAGCCATTACATTTGGGGTAGTTTAATACAGCAGCAATAGGAAACACAGACAGCTGGAATAAATTCTACATAGCACACAGCCTGCCTTCCATACTCCTCCTTTGCTCTTCCCTCTCACACCCACAAAACAAGAAAGTGGAATGCATTTTATTTCCTTCCTGAATCATTTTGACAAGAAGTATGTGATACATTTTACAGCTATTTTGATGAAAACTTTCTAATACGTACAAGGTGAACAGACAAGTACGAGGAGCCCTCGTGGACCTACCATCCGGCTCCCGTAATTATCCACATTTGGTCACTCTTGTCCCATCTAATTTCCACCTACTTCAACCCTCCCCAATCAACTTAGAGATGTATATAAAATGCATGTACACATACTTGAAACTTGGAATGCACAAATCCTAGCTGTACATTTTTAAAATGTTTATTTATTTTCAAGAGAGACAGAGCGAGCACAAGTGGGGGAGGAGCAGAGAGAGGGGGAGGAGCAGAGAGAAAGGGACACAGGATCCAAAGCAGACTCTGCGCTGACAGCAGTGATGTCAGGGGCTCGAACTCACGAACTGTGAAATCATAAGCTAAGCCGAAGTCGGGTGCTCAACTGACTGAGCCACCAGATGCCCCAGCTGTACATTATGATAAACAGATACATACAAGCCATTCAGACCCCTAGCATATGAACATCTATCTCTATATTCCTAAAAAGTTTCCCAATGTTGCTTTCCCACTTCCAACATCCATTTTCCCATAAATGGAACATCCTCTTTTGATTTCAACATGTCTGTTAGACTCATTCATGTCGTTACAAATCCAGTAGCTCTTCCCTGTTTGGGTTGAGTAGTATTTCCTTGTATAAGTTTGTTTATCTATTTTTTGTTGATGCACATTCGGTTTGGTTCTAGTTCTTGGCTATTGTGAACAAAGCTGCTATAAACATTTTTATACAATCTTATTTGTGCACCTGTGTTTTATGTCTCTTAGATAAATTTTAAGACTGGAATTGCTAGACAAAAGGGGAGCTGTATATTTAACTTTGTAAGAAACTGCCAAACATTCTTCCAAAGTGCTCATACCATCTTACATTTCCATCAGCAGTGCCGGAGTGTTCTGGTTGGCTCACATCCTCGCCTAAAGTTTTTTTAATTTTAGCAGTTTTAGTGAAGATACAGTGGTATCTCATTGTGGTTTTAATTTGCATTTCCCGGATGACTAATAACATTGAACACTGTATATGTTCATTGGAGATTATATATATGTATAAAATATATAAATATATATATATACATATATATATATATGTTATATATATGTAATTGGCACCTTGATCTTGGACTTCCCAACCTGCAGAACTGTGAGAAATTTCTGTTCTTTATAAGCTACCCAGTTTATGGTATTTTGTTATAGCAGCACAAATGGACTAAGACATAATCCAGTTAAAAATTGAAGCAAGCACTACACAAAAGAAGATATAGAGGTATATATATATATACACATACACCTGGTGTGGAGGTTGGAGATTATATATATATATACACATATATACATACATATATATATACATACATATATATACACATACATATATACATATGTGTATATATATATGTATATATATACATATATATATACGTATATATATATAATGGTCTTGTTCTGGTCAGTGAGAGCCTCTTTCTGGTTCATAAATTTTTTTTTGCTGGAACTTCACATGGTGGAGAAGTTAGAAAGCCATATGGGGTCTCCTTTAGGTTGCTAATCTCATTCATGAGGGCTCCACTCACATAATTTAAGGCCTCCCAAAGGTCACTAATTCCAACACATTATGGACATTAGGATTTCAACATAGGAATTTGGCAGGGGTAGGGGGATGATACAAACATTCAAATGATAGCAGGTTGTTTATCTTATTACTGAGTTGTGAGATTTTTTTCATTTTTTTAAACATTTACTTATTTTTGAGAGAGAGAGAGCAGGGGAGGGGCAGAGAGAGAGAGACACAGAATCTGAAGCAGGCTCCAAGCTGACTGTCAGCACAGAACCCGAGGCAGGGCTCAAACTAACAGACTGCAAGATCATGACCTGGGCTAGAGTCAGATGCTTAAACGACTGAGCCACCCAGGTGCTCCAAAAATTTCTTATATATTCTGGATATGTATACTTTGTCAGATATATATTTAAAAAATGTTTTCTCCCAATGTGATGCTTGTCTGTTAAATTATATCAGTGGTGTTAGTTCATTAGCAGAAGTACTTTAGTTTGATGAAGTCCAAATTTATTAATTTTATTATTTTGTGGTATTACTTTCTGTGACGTAAGAAATCTTTGTCTACTCCCAAGTTGCAAGGATATTTTTTATTTTCTTCAAAAGCTTTAGAGCTTTTTATTTTTACATTTAGGGATATGTCCCAGCGTACACAACTTTTGTGTATATACTAGTTTTTGTATATGATATAAATTTATATTAAATTTTATGTATAGCATGTGTAGGGTATATTCTTTTCCACATAGATATCCAATTGTTCTAGCATCATTTATTGAAACAACTTCCATCTTTATTGAATTGCTTTGGTGCTTTTGTCAAAAAACAATTGACTGTACAAATGGAGGTCTATTTCTGAACCCTCTATTTTGGTCCCTTGATCTGTTTCTTCTTATCCCAATACTATACTGTCTTGATTATAATAGTAAGCCTTGAAGTCAAATAGTTGTAAATACTCTAGTTTTGTTCCTTGTTTTAGAATAGTTTGTTAATTTCTACAATATGTGCCTGCTGAAATTATGTTGAGAATGGGCTGAATATATAGACCAATTTGGTCCTAACGCCTTGGCAGCCTACTAAGCAAACCAAAACCTAAAGCCTATAAATACATTAAGGTTAAGAAAGCATACCTAAGGCAACCAATCACAGCCAATGAGGCTTTCCCAAATAAGGCAACCACATAAAGCTAAAGCCAATCAAATAATTTCCTTGTTTTGCTTCCCTTTCTTCTTGATATAGTCAGTCTTGCCACTGACTCCTGTTGATGCAGCATTCCTAACCACTTCTGGCTCGGCACTGCTGAATTCAAATCAATTTTTGATCAAATAACCTCTTACAATTTTTAAGATGCCTCAATTTATCTTTTAACAATGCTGATTCCAACCTTTCATTTATTTTTTATTTTTTTTAACATTTATTTATTTTTGAGAGACAGAGCATGAGCAGGGGAGAGGGAGGGGGGGAGAGAGGGGGGGGAGAGAGGGGGGGGAGAGAGAGAGAGAGAGAGAGAGAGATACAGAATCAGAAGCAGGCTCCAGGCTCTGAGCTGCTTGTTAGCACAGAGCCTGATGCGGGGCTCGAACTCACAAACTGCAAGACCATGACCTGAGCTGAATTCAGTCGCTCAACTAAGCCACCCAGGCGCCCCCTCCAACCTTTCGTTATTACATGCAAGGCAAACATAAACATCACATGTATGTCTTTGCACATGTGGGAATGATTCAGTGGGATAAACGCCTAGAAGTAGAACTGAAAAAAAAGGGCCTTGTGAAATGTAAAGATAACCCATACATGAAAGAGGTTACCACTGTTTGGTTTCTCTTATTTTTTTCTAAAACAACTAGGAAGCAACAGTAACAAAGGAATTTTTGCACAACTCTACAATCCCGGAAAAAACTACAGTTTGCGTAGGTCAGTATAGCAAGTTCCTATCTGTACCTGTCACTAAAACAGTTACCACAATAAATATAATAAAGAAAATCCTGGAGTCCTGCATTTGGGAAGTTTACTGCTAATGGCTAGGTCTACTACTTGGCTTTGTTGTGAATCGATGGATACTGACTTAGGATTCTGATGACTAAGGAAAAAGGAATTTTTCAATATTTTGTGTGTGGGGGGGGGTGCCCTTGAAGTGAAGAGGGGGCCCTTTGATTTTAGTCCTGGTTTTGCCACTAAATAACTTCATTACGTTTCACAGGTCACATCCCTTTTATGGGCCCCAGTTTCCTCATAAAATGACAAGAGTAGTAAGGGGAAAACGTATTTAAAGTCCTAGAATTGATTCAGATTACTTAGGGAGAAAATGAAGATAGAGAAGGAAAGGGACCCCGGATCTCTGAAATCTGGGACCCTCTTACACGGAGAGTTTTTGGGAGAGGAGCCAGCAAAGGAGAATGGGGAGCAGAAAAGGAGAACGTTATGTCCTGAAAACCAGGAGAGGGAAGCCAACAAAGAAGGAGAGCGCTGAGCACCCAGGCTTCTGAGCTGAATGCTGAGAAGTCCAGTGTCCACTGACAATATGGAATTGTTGGAAGCCTTGACGCAAGCCATTTCAACAAATGAGTTAAAGTCAGACGAAAGCCAGTTAAAGAGCAAACAAAATCATTTGTGATGCCTTTATAAACTGCTCAAGCTTATTGCAAACCCACAGCTGGTCTAATTCATCGGAGCCCTTCTCAGATCCGACCTTCAGAGATTCTAAAGCACTTAATCAGTCCATGACTCCTCTTGCCTCCCAAGATTGTTCTGAGATTGTTTTATAAACAAAGACACCGAACAAAAGAGTGGGGCAACCGTTGTTTTTCATTATTCTATTACACTATTACTGTATTCATTTTGTACTCGCTAGGCTCCTCCAAGCTCCGTAAATACCTACATTTTCTTAAATTGGCAGCCACCCAGAGAGAATTTATCAATCCGGTTTCCTCGCCCGGCACCCTGTCAGTCCCTGCCCAACTCTCAACCCCTCACCTCTCCAAATCTTTGACCTGGAAAACTCAATTTCGTAACTCCAACCCGGAAACAAAGAAGGAGGGAAGGGGTGGTGGGAGGCGGAATGCGGCTGTCTCCTCTGGAGGCTCTGAGCGCAGGCACTAATCCTCCACGGACCGTTTGTGCTGCCCTCCTAGGAAGCGTGGCGGGGGTGGTGCTTATTTTCCTGACGGACAGAGTACGGGTGCCGGGCGGGCTCTCGCGGAAGTCCATGCGCCATTGGGAGGGCCGCAGTAGCTGCTCTGTGCCCTTGTTGCCGAGGGCCTCTTCCTGGGTCACTCCTGGAGCAGGGGCCGGACTGGGGCTGACACCGGGGCTCCGGCGTGGCCCTCTCGGCGCCCGTGTGACCTCCTCGCCGGCGGGATGTGGCGACTACGCCGAGCCGCCGTGGCTTGGTAAGTGCGGGCTCAGACCTGGCCCCGTTATTTGGGGGGCCTCCGGAAAACCGGGTTATCCCATCACTACCTCCAGAATGTGCACCTAACTCTCAGGCCAGGCGGAGGGCGGTTGGAGGATTCCGGGATATTTTTGAGGACCCGTAGTTACAGGAGCCCTGACTGGGCTTACCTGAAGTCCCGGCTGCAGTACCGGCCCTTGTGCCTGTTTTCTGTGCCGCCAGAAGATTCTGGGCTCCTTTCAGTCTTGGCCTTCTCTGTTGTCCTTCTGTCCCTGTCCTCTTTCACCTTTCTGCCCTCGCTGTTATCTCTGTCTCTGGTTGCTTCTTGTTTCTGCCCTCTCCCTCCCCTCGCCGTGTCCCTCTTAACTCTTTTTCTTCTGCTTCCACGCCAGGTGTGCCTTGCTCCTGCAGGTACTCTGTCTTCTGCTAGGGTAAAGAGGACTCTGCCTCTTGCCTTCGTCCGCAGACTAGACTTGCTTTGGAGTCAGATCTGAAGCAGTGACGCAAATGGTGGCCGAGGTGGTGATTAGAGATACCCTGTTAATAGCAGCTTTTCAGTGTTAGGGAGAAAGGCTTGCTTTGGATGCGAAGTGGTGAATATAGCACCAGCTTTCTAATCACATTTATTTTTGCCCTGGCCTCGTTTAATCCTAAGTAGAAAATCATAGGAGTTTTTTCATTTCTGCGGGTTACTACGGGCATTTTAAAGAGATTTAAATTTGACTTTATCTTGACACATATTTGTGTTCTAATATCCTTAGATACTTTCAGGCTTAACTCATTGTTGCAGGCTTTTGAGAAGAAGTAATATGCATCAATTAAGGTTGGAAAAACTTGGTTTTCCTGAATTAGCCTCCAAACACCTGTCTTGAATTTTTTTCAGAACGTTGTTTAAATAGTGTAGGTAATTTATAGTGTTTATAAGGAATGGAATCCATTTGTTTTATAAAGGTTAATTTGAGTCTATATTTAGAATCAGATGACATACAACAGTTACAGTCAATTAGAATAAGTGAATAGTTATTTCTAATTTAATGGAATTTGAGTTTCTGAGTAAATCCATAGCCCTTGATAACTGTGGTAGATTATTTACTACTTTTTTATTTCTACTCTTCACTATTTCCTGGAGAAACCTATCTAATTTTATTTGAATAAAAAGAGAAAAGACTTTGCCAAAAATAGCATACTTCATTGGAACAATTAAGATATGTAGGAAAACTTTAAAAATTGACCTTAACAACAACTAATTAATAACTGACATATTTGTTTGTGGATGTCGTTGGGGTAAATTATTTCTAAAGTTACTATAGACTCTGCAAAGTCATGGCTTAAAAGTGTCTTATGTTGATAGTGCAGTTTAGCTACCCTGCAGAAGTAGAGATCTGGAAAGTTAGAAGCCTCAGCTCTGAAATTTGTCTTTTGCTGTATTTCTTCTGCAAAGAAGAATACGTGTTATGAAGGAGTACACTTAAATTTCCATTCTTTTTTTAAAAATTTTTATGTTTATTTATTTTTGAGAAAGAGACCAAGTGCAAGCAGGGGAGGGGCAGAGAGAGACAGGGAGACACAGAATCTGAAGCAGGCTCCAGGTTCTGAGCTGTCAGCACAGAGCCCGACATGGGGCTGGAACCCACAAACTGTGAAGTCATGACCTGAACTGAAGTCAGGCCCTTAACTGACTGAGCCACCCAGGTGTCCCTGAATTCCCATTCTTAAACAGATGGGAACATAAACATTTTTTGACATACATATCTAAATACATACTCCCATATTTAGGTGCAATAAATATTTGTGTAAACTTGTTGAAAAGAGAATTATGTATTAGGAAATGATGCATAGGTTAAAAGAGATGGTAGAGGAGAGAGAATAGATGGTTTCGGGGGCAGCAGAAGAGCTTGCTTTGCATCACATTTGATTTTCACTTTGGCCAAATGTAGAAGTCTGTATTCAAAATACTTTTCCTTCAGAACTGTAAAGGCACTACCACATTTTTTTCTGGCATCCTTTGTCAACGAACACGGAATACAGACTGTTGGGACAATCTGATTTCTCTGTGTTTGTAGGTATCCTGTTTTTCTTTTCTTCCCAGACCTTCCCTGCCCTGCACCCCACACACACATGAGCTTTAGCTCCTCCCTGGTAGATTGTTCATCCTGGGGGCAAGTGTTCATATTTTAACATTCAGCTGCACTGGACTGAGGGTGACACAGCCTTTCCCCAGATGGTGCTTCAGTAAATCTCAATTTCTTCTCCTCTTTTTACTCTCTTACCTATATCTCAAGAGGACCCTTTTGTGGAAAAGAGTCTCTCCTGTATGAGCATTGATCTTTTAGAGTACCACCATGAATTGGAAGCTCTGGAAATAATACTTGAGGATACCTTCCCAAGTACTAGGATTTTGTTTTGAGTCAATTAGCTTTTCCAGGGGATTGATTGAAGAACATTTTACATGTGGTTCCTGATTTGGACAACCAAATACTCTTTTTTCTTGGTGTCACCCACAGCTGTTGTTGCCACCATTGTGGAAACAGGGATTTTAGAGGTTTGGGAATAAAAAAGGAAGAAAATAACTAAAAGCCAAAACATTTTAGCAATATGACTACTTGGGTCTGGAGTTTATCTATTTGGATATATATTTAGATTAACTACTTTCTTTAAAAAAGCAAACAACTTTTGAGGGATAAAGGACTACTCATGAATACATTAGTAGAGGCTAGGGCAGTTATTGTTGAAATGACATTTATTGAGCACTTACTGTGTGGTCATTGCTAGGTTCTTTCACCTTTTGTTTTGGTTTTGTTCTCCCAATAACATATGTTTATTCAGCAGATTTATTAAGTGTCTACTGCTTGTGAAGCATTGGGCTAGGCTTTAGAAATACAATGGTAAGCAAAACAGACAAGACCCCTCCCTGGCCTTATGAAGATTATAGTTTATTAGTAGAGATAAATATTAATGCAATAATTACATTATTATGTTAAACAAATTTTATGTACCCTAAAGAAAAGTGCAGGGAACTAAGAACTGTAGCAGAGGAACTCGAGTGAGAATTTCGATGCCAGGAGAGAAAGGGATACTGAGGTGAAACCATTAGTGACCAGAGTTCACAGGAGTAACAGGAGTTAAGAAGGTAGAAGGGTTTGCCCAAGCACAGTGGGCATCAAGGCCCTGAGATGGGAAGGATTATGGCACAGTCGAGGAGCTACGTGAACATTGGTCTGGGTAGAGCTCTGAGGTTAGAGGGAGAGAGGCAGGGCTTTATAGACCAGGAGTTTGGATTTTTATTCTAAATGCAGGAGGAGACATTGAGGGAGATTGACCCATGTGAGTGACAGTGATCAGGTTGACATTTCAGAAGAGTGCCCTGTTGTGCTGTGGAGAACACCTCAGTCCAGACTTGTTGCAAGCCCAGGCGAGGCATGGTGGTAGTGGAGATGGGAGAGTGGAAGGCTGGAGATGTATGCTGGAAGTAGAATGAACAGAACTTGAGGATGAGGAAAGTATCAAGAATGAGCCCAAGTTTGTGGCTTATGCGACTGAATAGGTGCTTGTGCTTTTTCCTGAAATAGGAAGTCCTGGACGGGGGCCAGGGTTTGGGAGGGACGGAGGAGAGATAGCATGGATTTGAACATCTTGAATTTGAGGTACTCCTTTGACATCTAAGGGGTGGTGTTCAGTAGGCAGTTGGACACAAGGATCTGGAACTTAACTGTTTGTACTAGACGTACAAGTTTTGAGAAACGTGGATATGCAGATGGCAGTTGAGGAGATGGGTGTGGATAAGGTTGCCTGGGAAGAATGGGTAGACTGAGAAGACAAGTGACTTTACATCTAAGCCCGATGAACTCCCAACATTTAAAAGGTTGTTGGGGAGGAGGTGCCTGAAAAGGAGTGGCCAGCGAGTAGGAGTAAAGCTAGAGACTGCGGAGATTGAGGGCGTTCCAACAAGGAGGGGGTGTCAATGGTGTCAGATATTGCCGAGACAAAGAAAATGCGAATCGAAAAAACAAATGCCCACTGGAAGCCTTCAGGGCACACGGTGAGGGCTGTTTCACTGAAGTGAGACAAATGGAAATCAGGTTGGTTTGGCTTTTAATAGAGGAGCTAGAGCAGGGAACTGGGGTCTGTCTTTCTCTCCTTTAAACTGACAGAGACTTGGGGCGCCTGGGTGGCGCAGTCGGTTGAGTGTCCAACTTCAACCAGGTCACGATCTCGCGGTCCGTGAGTTCGAGCCCCGCGTCGGGCTCTGGGCTGATGGCTCGGAGCCTGGAGCCTGTTTCCGATTCTGTGTCTCCCTCTCTCTCTGCCCCTCCCCCATTCATGCTCTGTCTCTCTCTGTCCCAAAAATAAATAAACGTTGGAAAAAAAAAAAATTTTTTTTAAACTGACAGAGACTTGACTAGTGATTCCTGAAAAGAAAGGAGGAATTCAGAGGAAACAGGGATTTGCCTTTAAAAGGCAGAAGAGTACTTCCTTACTGTAATCTTACAGGGCTTGTGGAGGAGGGTGGGTGTCAATGCGGTAGGTAAGCAACAGCTTGTGTCTCTCTGATGGCTTCCATTTTCTCCCAAGAGTCGGAGGAAACAAGGAGAGATGTGGGAGGGTAGAGGTGGGTGGGGGAACATCTGAAATAGTCCTAGCAGAGAGTGGAAGAATGAATTGATAAAAAGTAAGATGGCCAAGCTGTTTTTAGGGCCTAGCTGAGATGTCTGTCCAATTGGGTGTGACTTTCTTCAGTAGTGCTTCATTCCCTTGGTACAGGCTTAAAGTGATAATAAGGTTCATCCAGGGTTTGCATATTGCCAAACAAGTGTAACAGAAAGTCAGAGGGCAAGGGAGTTTAGAGTATTTGCAAAAGAGCCTTTAAGACTATGAACCAGGCTAACTAGGTAAATAGATAAGGTGGAGACTGATAGGTTAGGGAGAAGATAGAAGTATCCATGACCTGGCTGTTCCTATAGGGCCAAAGATGGTTGTAGTGAAGGGGATTATGGTCTGAGAAGAAGATACTTGAATTAGTGATTATTGACAATAACTCTGATGTAGACGTAATCCTGTTTGAACAGATTAAAAAAACTGAGGCTTTGGTAAATTCATAATTTGCCCTTGATTGCACATGAGTAAGCAGTGAAACTGGAACTGGAACCAAAGTTTATCTGACTCAAAACACTAAGTGGCTGGCTATAAGGACAGGGTTGAAAGAAGTTTGAGCCAAGTGTTACGAAGCCGTGGGCTATTCCCCCAGTTGGTTTGGCTCTTGATTGTTTTATATCTGTAAGTGTAGTAATCTTAGTCTCCCAGCTAAAACTTTAGGATTACTATTTACTCTTTTCCTTGTCTCCTGTGTCTAGTCCATCATTCTGGTATCTGCCTTTCCCTTTCCTTTCTTAGTGCTGCCACCTCACTTTAGTGTCTTCTCTTGTATCTGTGCAACTGATACATGATCGCCTTATTGCTCCCCAAATTACCAAACACTGGGCGGCTTCAACAGGAAAACATTTATTTCTCACAGTTCTGGAGGCTGTGAGCTCTAAGATCAAAGTGCTGGCATATTTGATGTCTGCTGAGGAATCACTTCCTGGTTCCTAGGTGGGGGCATCTTTTTTCTGTGTCCTCACATGACAGAGAAATCTGTGCTCTTCATCTCCTTATAAGGGCACCCAACACATGGGCACATCCATGACTACAAATAAACCAAATTATCTCGCAAAGGCCTCACTTCCAAATACTTCATGTTGGGGATTAGGCTTCCACATACAAATTTTGGGGGGACACAAACATTCAGTCTGTAGGATGTTGCCTTTAATAACCTTCTTTCATTGCTGTTTGATTACTCTTACTTACTCTACTCAGAAACTTTCAGCCAGGTACTTTATATGGTAATGATTTTTTCCTTAATTTCCATCCCTGGGCTGTCTCAGGATCATGAGACGTAGAGGAGAGACCAAAGAATAGCTGTTCTAAGCTGCTGGAATTTTTGTGTTTGAAAGCAGGTTTGCATTCATTTTGTTTTCACTTTTACTGACAGTGAATAGTGGTTAATAAAATAAGTCTCTGCCTTTTTTCTTTTCATCTCAATTCCTTGGATTGGGATAGCCTGCATGTAGTAAATGAGAGGGAGGGCTCTGGAGTCCCACTGCGTCGGTTTGAATCTTCATATAAGTGTGCACTTAGACAAGTTGTGTGTGTGTGTGTGTGTGTGTGTGTGTGTGCCATCTTTTCCTTGTTGGTAGGATGGAGGTAATACTAATACTTTCATCGTAGGATTTTTAGCAGGATTAAATGAGGTAGCACATGCCGCAGCAGTGCCTGGAAATGGAGTAAGTGGTTAATGTAAGCTATGGTATGATGTCGTGTGCTTGGTCACATGCACCCATGTGCATTTTCTCTTGTGCATACTGCTCTTTTTATGTCGTTTCCTTCTCATTGTTACCCGGTCTGATCTTTGTCCCATTTTGGTTTTCTTTTCAGTGAGGTCTGCCAATCCTTAGTGAAACGTAGCTCTGGAATCAAAGGAAGCTTACCACTACAAAAACTGCATCTGGTTTCACGAAGTGTTTATCATTCACATCATCCTACCTTAAAGCTTCAAAGACCCCAATTCCGGACATCATTTCATCAGTTCTCCTCTTTAGCTAACCTTCCGTTACGTAAATTGAAGCTTTCTCCAATTAAATATGGCTACCAGCCTCGCAGGAATTTTTGGCCAGCGAGATTAGCTGCAAGACTCTTAAAACTTCGATATCTCATACTAGGATCTGCTGTTGGCGGTGGCTATACAGCCAAAAAAGTGAGTAGAACTTTCCACTGCTTTTCCAGTTATTTTAGCATGATTATTATTTTTTTTTTCAACGTTTATTTATTTTTGGGACAGAGAGAGACAGAGCATGAACGGGGGAGGGGCAGAGAGAGAGGGAGACACAGAATCGGAAACAGGCTCCAGGCTCTGAGCCATCAGCCCAGAGCCTGACGCGGGGCTCGAACTCACGGACCGCGAGATCGTGACCTGGCTGAAGTCGGCCGCTTAACCGACTGCGCCACCCAGGCGCCCCATGATTATTTGAAGGTCTTATAACACAAATTGTTTTTCTTTAGTGCAGTAGAATATTTAAAAATTTATGGTGTATCTCTACCATGTGCTAAATTAACGTTGCAAATAGGAAAATGCTCTTTGAATCTTGGTTATAATTACAGTAGGTAAGAATGGCCTAGTGGAAGGAGCACTAGGGTGGGGTGAGGTCACCTGGCTTTGATTTTCAGCTTGCCACTTAGTAGCACAGACAGGAAAGTAGGTGTCATGCTAACACAACCATTTTGGGGCAGCTTTGGGAGCAGAGGCAAGGTGTCCTGACCCCTGGTTTGTGTTTCTTCTGTTCCACAGTATTGTTTAGGTAAATCATGAAGCCTATTTGAAGTAAGAATATATTTTCAATTTTTACATTTTCCATATTTAGTAAAAGGACGCTTACATGTTCTATACGCTTGCCTACTAATTTGTTTTCAAAGGAACTGAGGCTATTTTGTTTCCAAAAATTTTGACCATAATGTATCGCTCTTTGTAGATTAGCATGTTTTAATTAGATAAATTAAGGTGGTTTTTCTTTATTTTTTGTATGACATTCAGAACATTCGATTGGCATATTTTCTTTTCTTTTAGACTTTTGATCAGTGGAAAGATATGATACCTGACCTCAGTGACTATAAATGGATTGTGCCTGACATTGTGTGGGAGATTGATGAGTATATTGATTTAGGTTTGTATCATCAACGTTAAAATACGTTTTTTTGGTCATATCTTCAGGAAAGAGAAATAGTGGTATTGAGATAGTTTCTTAACTCATGAGTTCACTGTGTAGCAGTTTTAATGATAAAAGTAATAGAATATCAAAGAAAAAACTGGTAGAAAAAAAATAACCCCTTTGTCCATCACTTTCACATAGCTACTACTATCCTCATGGACATTTTCTTTTAATTGAACCTAGTCTGTGTATGTGGTTATTATTTTAGTTTCCTTTTTAAAAGTTATATGGCAACAGTATATACTTTGGCTTCTTTTCCTGCCCAACACATTTGTTAGCCAAAGCAGCCCTTCTGAACATCACTTTCAGTGTTCTGTATTCTCACCCAGAGCAGATGCACCATAACCCACCTCACTAGTTACTTCTTATTGGATACCTTGGTGACTTCTACTTTTTGTAGCCAAGTCCCTCCAAGCCCGCTAGAGTCTGTAATAATTTCTTGCCATAGTCAGGTACTGTTCACCTTTTTCTATAATAGGTAGATTAGAAAAAAGTATATCTGATAGTTCTGATTGCCAGTATGTTATGATGATTTAAACAAAATTTTCTTTTAATGGAATTACTTTCCTCAGTCTTTTTTTTTTTTTTAGAGTTTGTTTAATTTCTTAGGTGCATATGGGGGTGGAATTACTCTCTACATGCACTTACAGCTCTTAAAGATAAAACCGTGCTGCACTGACAGAGGGATCTGCAGGAATCTGTAGCATTCTTTCCATGTTTTTCTAATATTCGTGAGGAGAGCTTTTACCTTGATGTATTTGCCAGCACCACAGTGTGGGGCTGAGGGTCGGGTTCTGAAGCTGCACTGGCCAGCCTCAAGCCTGACTCCCTGCTTCTTTGCTGTTGTGCAGGCTCATCTACTTAACCTCAGTGCCCCAGTTCCTCACCTGTAAAGTGGGTTTGATGATAACTGTTCTGTAGGGCTGCCTTGAGGATTAAACAGGGGAGTGCCGTAACAGCATTTAGAATAATATCTGACATACTCTTTATTTTGAGAATATTTATGTATTTTAGTCCTCTGCAGAGAAAATTAAGAAAAGCGCATTCTAATTTAGAAGATACTGTACTGTTGTACCAAACTTTGACAAAATTGAGCATCAAAATTTTCGTAAACAAAAATGAATACTTTGACCATTTTATAAATAAAACCAGCAAAAATAAAACCGAAGTTTGCCATGGGTTCTTAGACAGTTATTTCCAAATGTTAACAAGTGTGAATTTTCTTAGGGTCTGTGAAAGGATGGAAAAAAGTAATGGAATTCTATTTTTTATTTCATTACTGTCTTCGAGTTTGGACCAGGTGTTTCAAGAGGTGTTTTTCTGTATTTTCTTTGATTCTTGGCCTCTTTGCTGTGACTTTCTCCTTAAAAGTACTTCTGATTCCAATACAGCCTTAACATTGTTAACACAGTGCTTATAGTTCCTGGCATTTAACTTATAAATGAAAAGTTTCCATCTAAGCCATACATCTGGTGACTCTTTTTAAAAACATTTCATGGCCTGTGGAATATCATCACAATGACATATTGTTTCAGATACAATTATAGTTGTAATAGGGAGAAAAATAGAAAAATATTTTAAGTTTATATATGATGATTATTTCTATTTTGTCAGTGTTTTAATAGTCAAATTCTTATTTTGAGAATTTTGTTTGTTCTCCAGAGAAAATTAGAAAAGCACTTCCTAATTCAGACGACCTTGCAAAATTGGCACCTGACTTTGATAAAATTGTTGAAAGCCTCAGTTTACTGAAGGACTTTTTCACCACAGGTAAGGAAGGACCCGTTTGATCTCACTTAAAATGTCAGAAGACCCAGAGGAAAAATACTAAGATGTATTCATTTGTTTATTCGTATCTTTTAAATGAAAACATCTAGTACAAATGAAAAACAAATTTTTGAAAAAACAGATACACAAAGTTTTGTTGCTCAGTGGTTTTAAATTTTGGTTAGTGCAACAAAATGAAAATTTGTAGGAGGTTAAACATACTTGGCTTTAGTCAGTGAGGGAAAAAACGATCTCTTGTTCCTGACAAGTAGGTTAGACTTCCTATGTGCTTGCTTTTCATAATTGGTTAGAACCGATTTGGTGATTTTAAAACAAATTTAATTATGATGGGCCGTAATGAGTAGAATTTACTAAGGTTGATCTTGGCGTATTTGCCCAACTCACACCCTATCATGATATAACTCAGATCTCAGACATTTGTTTGCTCATTCCTGTCAAATTTTACATTTCTATTTCCCCTTTTGCTGATTTTTCACAGGTCACAAATTGGTTAGTGAAGTCATAGGAGCTTCTGACCTACTTCTCTTGTTAGGTGTGTAAACAGACATTTTTGCTGACCTTAACATGCCTTTTAAATGCTTCTAATAAACTAGTTGCAAATAAATTGCAGACCAAATTTATGCTGCTTATGCTGAATTTTAAAACTCCAGAACTCTATTGGGCAAATTCCTTATCTTACAGGTGAAAATAATAAAATAATTATCTTGCAGTAAAACTAAAATTCCTAAATACGTTTCTATAAGATTAAAAGTATTAAAAAGAAAGTTTGTTTAACCAAAATATTTTCTTGAAATTGATCTGATCATTTCTGATAATTGAAATGAAAAGTAATTTTAGTTTGTTTCATCTGTCCTGTCACCCTTTGACATTTTAAATTTATTTTGTTACCATATGTGGTCTGTAACGGCAGTGATATAGGACTGAACTGTAAGTACTCTCCTGGAAAATTATCTTCATCAGAAATTGTCTTTTTTAATTGTAATTTTCAGTGATTTGTTTTTAAATAGGTTATACATGTCCTATAATATTTACAAAGGTTTTTTTTGTGTAGCTTATCAATGTGTTCCTTAAAATAAGAATAGTTTTTAATTTTCAAAAAAGTGGGTTTTATAAAAGTCCATTTGCCTTTAAATTAGACGTAATTTGGAATTTCGGCTGTTGATATCACTGGAGAATTTAAAGGACTGCTTATTTATCTTTAAGGTTCACCTGGAGAAACAGCATTCAGAGCAACAGATCACGGATCTGAAAGTGACAAGCATTATAGAAAGGTAAGTATAAGGGAGAATTCTTCACACAGGTAGTCTGAAAGTTAAAGTTTTCACCTACATGAAAGGTTTGAAAATGGTAACATCTGAGGAGCAAATATAAAAGCATCTAAGTAGAGGTGTTGTTAATCTTGGTACAAAGTGAAAGGTATTGTGTGACAGTTCTGGAAATATAATTGGAGAAGCCCATTGCCTTCAAATATGTTGTGAAATATTAGTTTCAAGGATTGGCTTCAACAAAGGGTCTTGTTGTTAAATATGTGTGGGAAAGCTGATATAAATAAAACAAGCAGGCTTTTCTTTTCCTTGGGATTTCTCAGACCTCACATACTTATGTGTATTATAAATCCCAGGAGAAGTCAAAGTGTACAGAGTTTTCCAGATTTATTTAGCAACAGAACCCTTTTTTGTGAAATGTATTTTAGGGACTAATGTTTCATGGCACACGCTTAGGGAAATATTAAAGGAGTAGGAAATGGGTTATTAGGGGATAAATTGATTCTGTGACATTAATAGCAATTGTGTTTGGAGTTATTTAGGGTGTGTTAATTTCAATACTTGTGTTAAAATCCATATGAAAGTTTTAGGAGAATTGCTAATTAAAATAACACATTCATTGCTCTATTTATATTCATATGTTAACTTGACATTTTCTTAGTCTTCATTTTTTCATCTTTTGGAATTGGTAAGTTAACTGATTCCTTGCAAGTTTTTCTTAAAAAAAAATGTAGGTAAATAGATATTTGAAAAACATGTTCTATGAACATTTAAAAATTAAGTATGGAGTATGTAGCTTTTATACTGAAAGTTATTATGGTTTTTGTAAATTGAAAGGAAATAATTTTATGTTTATTTTGAAAGTGGAAAGAAAATACTTCCTATGTATAGGTTTCCATCTCTCTCTTTGTCCTTTATCTTTGAACTTTTTACATGATATTCCAAGTTTAAATTCTAGTATTTCAAAAGATTTTTCTCTTGCCTTTTAACTAGATCTTTCTTTTGGAGAAAACTTATTTTAAAATGTGTGTGTATGTGTGTACATGTGTTTGCCTTTTAAGTTGATACCTTTTCCATTGGCATTTTAACGAAAGGAACACTTGACTATTCATGCTACTGGGGGGAAAAGTTTTAATAGAAATTAGCCTATTATGCACAGCTTATTTCAAACCAAAGACTTGGCCCTTAATGCAGGTAGATTTTATATGTAGAGAGGCACTAATCTAAGGGGGAAAGGAAGCTCTCTTATAGGATTAGCGGTGTGGTTTCTTTTTGCCTAGATAAGGTAGGCGAGGTCTGCCTCTGGTATTCTCTGGTATGGTCTAGGATCACTTTGGTGAATGAGAAACCTGTTTCAGGGTCTAACTCACATAATTTCCTTAAAATCCTGCTAAAGTGCTGAATGAATACTTGACAAATGATGAGTAGCTCTGCAATATAGAAGAGAGTGGATCACTGGGAATTTAATTATATTCACAGATTTTATTTTATACAGTAGACATGAAAGCAAATTTATTGCTTTATTTCATAATTTACTTGAAGGTAAATACCCTCATATACTATTTCCTTTTAACTTTTCATACTTTATGATGATTATGTTGCCCATTAAAAACCTAGCAATTATTACTAAATCTAGAGTTTTAATTAGGCTGTTTTCAATACAGGCTAAGTTAAATTGTAGTCAATGCTAGTATAAAAATTTACTATACAGAAAAGTATTTCCAGCCTCAACTAGTGGTTTTAAATTCTGTTAATGTGCAGCATTATGTGTTTCAAGGCTTGACTTTTATCTGTAATACTTGAAGATGATGAACCACTCAGGCAAGATGCAAATAAACTGACTTTAGTAGACTTATCTACAAATTAATGGCTGAATATGAGCACGGAAGGAGAGACTTTCTTCGCAGAAGTCTTTTTGAAATTACTCTACAATGTTAAGTTTGAAAATTTGAGTAGTAGTCACAGGTGGTAGGATGACATCCAGAGATTAGTTGATACTTTTTTGATGGTTCAGAATGTTGTCTGAGAGTCCCAGATAGAAGGTGGTATTTAGAGTTTGAATACACTAAGCAGTCATGCATTAGCTTAATGGTTGTCTGGTTTGTACCAAAATTTCTGGCCAGATTTATACTAGAAATGTAAAAGTAAATGTGAATCCGATTTCTTTTTTTTTTTTTTAAGTAATAAACTGAAAACATTTCTACAACTAGAACTAAAAAAGGAAATTTGTCCTTTCTGATAGAAGAACACATGTGGAGAGTGTGGGCAGGTAGAAGAAGTTAGGACCTGCGAAGTCAACTGAAGCGAGAGTGATAGAATTGAGAGCACACACATGTCAGATTGTTTGAGTTGAGTCCAACAGAATGGATAACACTGTGACCTGACTACCTGTGGCTCCCAGTTTGGGGTCACTAGACTTTTAGGCACTCTGGAAAAGTTGTAATTGAGGTCTTCAGAAAGTCTAAAAAAGCAGAAGACATGTATTTCTGCGTAATACTGCACCAGCTACCATAAACATCAGTTTCTTTGACTTTGTCTGGATCTATATCCATTCAGTTTGTAGACAGTAGGTATGTCTATCATGTTGACCAGAAGTTCTGGTATGTATTATCAGTAAATTAAAAACTGGAAAAATATTGAAAACCCTTTTCAAGGAATGTTTTTCGTTAATCAGAAATTTTAAAATTTGTGTCCACTGGAGAAAAATATTAGAGCCCTTCGTGAACTGAATAATATCCTTGAGACCTGGAGACCTTCAGAACTACCTGAAGGCAAATTGAAAATTGAAGTGGTGAGCCTATTTTAATGAATAATTTGTAAATCTGTAGATTTCCTTATATTGATCATAACATAGACAGGTGACAGGACCACTTAGTGAATCTTCTGTTTTAGATTCGGTAAGATTGTCTGTTCTAGTGAAAATTAAATGAGACATTATATTTGTGCTTTTGTTTTATCATGTTTCTGATAGCTCATGAACATTTCACAGAAGTAAGCAACATGGTCATTCTGAAGATTACAAATACATTTATAGTTTATGGAAAATATTTGAAGGACCTTTTAAAAGTCCAAATCATGAAGGGTGGAATTATTATTTTAAATATAATTATTAGACAGTAATTAAAGTTCTTCCTTTTTACATGTTATGCTAATTCCTTTTTTGTGGCTTTATTTCTCTTGTACCTCCCAGCTGAAATCTCTGTCTTCCCTCTTCTAATTTTTACTCATCCTTAAAGCCTAGGCTCTGTTGTCCCCTTCATGAAGCCTTCCATAACCATTTTAGTTCCATTAATTATACTCTAAAGAATGAAAACAGATGCCAGAGGAAACACTATTTACTTTGGTTTACATTCTTTAATGGCCTATTTCTGTCATAAAATCTCTGTCCTCAGAACACCGAGGATAAAGCAGAGCTTTTAGCAAAATTGACACAGCAAAAGAGAGGCTAATTGAAGTAAATGAACTTCATGCCAACTGGTAGGCCCCCAAATTTTATATAATAGGTGTTTTGATCTGATCACCTGTGAATTTCTCTTGGCCTTTGATATTGGGCACCTACTGAGGAGAACAAGAATGTGACAGTGGTACATGTCCTTGGTGTTCTAAACTGTAATGAAGCAGTGTTGCTTAAGTAGGATTTACATTTCTAGGGATCCTCATGCAACAAATACTGTAGTAACTTGGGCAAAATGAAATTCTCACAACCAATATCATCAAGTAACCACAGATCAGTAAACTTGTTTCCTGAGCAGCTAAGTAGCAACTGTACTAGGTTAGACTCTTAGCCAGGAAGCCAACCCACTTGTGCACTAGAGTGTGGTAGTTGGGAGGCAGAGGGATCAGAGGAAGAAAAGCCAGGAAAATCTGCCTGAAAAAAAGTGGAATGGCAAACCAGGCAATCTTACTTTATTGCTTCATAAGCACACTGTGCTTTTATGTCATTTAAGAAACATTAAGTAAGTATATACTGTGTACATAATACTGTTTTTAGGTGACAATTTAGAACAAAAGGGATTTGGCAGAAGTTGTAATATTGATAGTAACTATTGGTAATAGACTGATTTGTTCATCTCAAAATTATCCATTGTAGAAATTGTCCAAGTATTAAAATAAGAAATGGTATTTCTGAACTGAAGCAAGGTGGATGATCCAAATGGAAAGATGTATTTCCTTCTGCTATCCATTAATTGACCTTTTTCAGTTGGCCATAAATACCTTGAGCAGAGTTATGTATTAGTGGGAGGGGAAAAATAGGAAAATAGTTTTGTTTTGTTTTTTAATTTTTTTTTTCAACGTTTATTTATTTTTGGGACAGAGAGAGACAGAGCATGAACGGGGGAGGGGCAGAGAGAGAGGGAGACACAGAATCGGAAACAGGCTCCAGGCTCTGAGCCATCAGCCCAGAGCCCGACGCGGGGCTCGAACTCACGGACCGCGAGATCGTGACCTGGCTGAAGTCGGACGCTTAACCGACTGCGCCACCCAGGCGCCCCAGAAAATAGTTATTTTTAACTAATCAAATAGAATTATTCAAATTTTGAAAAGTAGTTTAATGCCTAGGAGTATTTTTGAATGGAAGGGGAAAGAAGTCTTCACTTTCATAAAGTTCTTTTCTGGACCCAAGTTACTTTTAAAACTAATAAAGCAGGGTTGGCACACTTTTCTTTAAAGGGCCAGGTATCTTACGTTTGCAGGCTTTAAGGTCTCTGTGGACTATTCAGGCAGCCCATCTTCTTAGTAGTTCAAATATGCCTTCTGATGTGTTGTACTGTTACCATTTTCTTTTTTTAAATGTGGATTGAACCTGATGGGATCAAAGCCACTTTGGAAATAGCTAGACCATCGTGTCAACAGGATGGTATCAGGTGTAAACTGTAGTCACACTGTCTGCATTCAGATCCTGTCCTTCCTGCTTTCTGAGCTAGGTGATCTTGAAAAAGATCAAACTCTTTGAGTTACTGATTTCCTCTTTTGTAGAAGGGGGAAACCCTACTGGATAGGATTGTTTTGAGAGTTTTGTAGCCCTTTAGCACAAAATCTGCACATAATAAAAATTAAGGTGATGTTGATGACCATGATCATTATTACCTTACAATTTGAATTATTCCATCAGTTAATTGCCTATTCACATTATTTGATTAATTTCCTCCCCGTAATTTCCGTGGAGTCTGTTCTGAGGACTGTGAAAACTGGGAAAATAGATCATCGGGCTGATGTGTAGCTTATTTACAGAATACACATTTGTTCCAAAACCCAATTTGGATTTTATACTGGAAACTTTGTGTGCATTATTAGGTAAAAGTAGGTCATAATTTGATTCATTCAAGGAGCAAACATGTGCTCAGCCCTAATTTAGGTATCAGCTGTAACACATACCTAAAGTGTCAGACGTTATTCTAGGTGCTAGATAAATATACGAACGGGATAAGGGTCCAGCTCTGCTATAATGTTTAAAATACTGTTAAAAATATAGTGTCTTAAATGTGTTCACATATAAATGACAAATAATTTTAAAGTGTCTTAAAATCTTTCCTATCAAACTCATTAACTTTTAGATTTTCACAGCGTATTCAGTTGATATTTTGGTTTTTGGAGTTATCACTGATTTTCTTGACCTGATGTTATAATTTTTTAAAAGTCTGACAATACTGTACGTGAAATACGAGACTGGAAGAGCTGCAGTGTCAAATTGGCAATAACTCTTGAGAGAGTGTATCATCTGTAGTTGTTCGTTGTTTATTTTTACTGTTTATCATTATTTACAATTACTATGTTTTATATTTAATGTATATGATTTTAACATAATTACATGCTGTTTCTTGAGAGAAAACTGAGCTTGGGAAGATATTTATTATATTTTGTCTGTTTAAGGAATGTGTCTTGCATAGCAGTTACACACATTTCTTTCCCTTCCTTATTCCACATGGCCTTAGCTCAGAAGCTGTATAGCCTGTAGCCCATCACTCAGTATTTAGGGTGAGATTTGATGTCCAAAATTGGATAGAGGTAACCTCCTTTAGTCATGTAATATAGTGTGAATAGTTTTCTCTGTGTCTAATTCTTGTTTTCTTCCTACTTTTTTTAGGAGGTAACAGTTAATTTCAGCTATCTTCACATAACAGTGCTTCAGTAACAGACTTGGAAGGAAAGTGAAGTGTTACTAGAAAGAGGGTGTTTTCTTATAATGTAATAGATATTAAGTATTAGCCATATAATTTGTATGTAGATAGAAGCAATGGATTAGGGAAGGATGTTTAAGCTGTAAGTAAAAAAAAAATCTTGTACCTGATAGACCAGCAAGCATAGTTAAGAAATGTGGAATATTTGCTCACTGCTTTGACATCTTATAGAGTACTGGTGGTATGTTAATTAAAGCCTAGGTACACTACTATATAAGCCAGCACAGGAAACCTTTAAAAGGGTATTACTTTGAGACATCTAAACACTCGGATGATTAGAAGTTGTTATGGTAAATGACTAAAAATAAGTTGGATTATTCTTCTTTCTGCTTCATGAAAAGCAATGATACAGAAAATGAAAAAATGACAGATAATTAGGTAAATGATGAGGGTAGTCAGTTGGCATTGTCTTTCTTTGATAGATGTATCAATGACCATAAAGTATTAACTTAAAAGAGATATCTTTAAAGGTAGCCACAGGTTTTTATAAATATATTTTCTGCTATTGAATTTGGAAACCGATGTTGACAGTTCAGTTGTGTTACTTGCCATTTTGATGTTCTCTCACTTGTCCTATAGAAATATCAACTAGTCTCATCCTTTGATTTATAGTAAGTCATCCAGTTTCATTATTGTTGGCATGGCCTAATGTATTAAAACTAAGAGTCAAACAAAAATTCCCCAATTATATGCTAATACTTTCCCTTAATTTAAAATGCTTTACTATAATAGTACCTATCCTATTTGTATTTGCTTCTTTTCTGGAAAACTTTTATTTATAGAAGTCTTTGGCTTAATAAAGTAAGTTATTAAGCCCCTGGATGAGTCTACTAATTAAAATTTGAATGTAATGTTAACCAGTATTTCAAGAAACTTCCTAGTTGTATTATATAAAATGTAATATTTTGGGCAGTTATTTTAAAAAGCTCTGAAGCTATTTGAAACTCCCAATGTAGGTTATTTTAATGAGTATTAGTTTTCCTAGCTCTTTCTATTTTTATAACTTGGTAAAAATTGAGTTCATTGTTTTCCCAGAACACTCTTCCTGTGCAGATTAAATAGTGACTTCATTCACTGAGGTGTCTAATTGAGAAAATATTAGGCTTGTGACATTTTCAATTCTTTGTTGTCTTTTTCTCTGTTGTCATTTCTTGAGGGCTATTATCTAATAGGCCAGCAATTAAAAATACTATACAGAAAATGACATGTATTGGGTATTCTGCCACATGTAAATACATTGTGATAAAAATTACATTAGTTAGCATGTCATGATTTTTAAGTGGAATGAATTATAAACATATAATGTTGATTGTGTTGTACACAGGTCCAAACTAGGTTTTGTTTCATTTTAAATTTTCATAATAACTGTATTATTTCCAAATCCTAACTATGTTCTTTTATAGTGCTTTTGCTCTAGTAATTTATATATTCTTAGAGGCTATTTTTACTGAATGTCAAAACAGCTCATAAAAAGTGAAAATTCAGTCAGACTACTTATTTTATGTTGTATAAAGTTAAAACAGTGCCTCAAACATTATTTGTTAATTTGCAAAAAAAAAAAAAAAACAACTAAATTTTAGTCAGATAAGCTTGTATGTATAGGCATGTAGAATATATGAATTAATGTAAAACCTTGATTAACTTGATGCTTGGAAACTCAAATTAATAGTTTTGAGGGGCTATGGTCTTTAATTGAAGACATCAGATATCAAAGAACAAATACATAATAATTTAATAATTAAACTATGATGTATTCTCCATTCAGTTTTATGAGAATTATGGTTGACAATTAAAAGATTTTTTCCCCCTTATGTTTCAAGTCAGGAGCATACACTAGTTCATATTGGCAATTCAGAACTAAGGGTTGAGGTAATCAGTTGTTAACTGCAATGCCACTTTCCTTGAGCATTCCAGTTAGTCTAGGTTTTACTGTATATTAATATTATACATCTGGCTCACTTTGTTCAGCCGACAGCCACATTGCATTTTCTTTTCACTTTTTAAACTCTGCTGTTTTATATTTCTGAGACATCTAATTTTACTGAGGGGAAAAATGGAAACGTGATACAGAGCCCTATTATATGGTGGCTTTCTAAAGGTACATAAACGTGTTTCCATTTTTGTTGTAAGCTATCCCTTCTTCCTTAAATTACATCTGTTCCTTGCTTGTGCCCTTTGGTTTAACATTGTTCTCCTCCCCAATTTTCCTCTTCTCCTCATTGTAAACTCATGGCAGGGTCTGCTTGGTGAGCTCATTCTCTTACAACAGCAAATTCAAGAGCATGAAGAGGAAGCGCGCAGAGCCGCTGGCCAATATAGCACAAGCTATGCCCAACAGAAGCGCAAGGTGATGGATGGTTTAAGGGGGCTACTGATGTGTACACACTAATCAGCCATTTCAGCCAAGATCATGTCATCTTAATACCTTCATGGACTCCAATTATGAGTAATTATTTTTGACACAATAAAAATTTGAAAGATATATAATACAAATATGTAACTTTCCTAGAGTGGATAAGCAAATGCAAAATGTTAAACATAGAATTTATTTTCTGAAATGAGATGATCTGTGAGGGAGCACGGATTTGTATTTAGAAAAGAATTATGAATTGTGATTTACTTGGTCCAGTTATTGAGTCATCCTAGGTTTGTAGCCCACTTATCTGTGGTTCTCCCAAGTTTTCATTTCTAAAATGTAAGGGATTACTGTGGATGACCACAATTTAAATTATTTAAACAATGAAAATTATAGTTTTAGTAAAATGAATCAGCAGAAAATACTGTTATTTCTTACAGAAGAAAACTGTTTTGATGTAAGTTTTGGGCAAAATTATTCTTATATACCTTGATCAACTCATTAAGTTTTTCCACAGTTGTGAAGTCAGCACAAATAAATTTTCACCTCGGATGACTGAAGGATTGAACATTGGAAAGTTGATATAATTGAGGTTGCTAAAAAACAGATTCTAATAAAAGTCAGCATAAATCTATATAAATGTTTGGTTATTGGTACAGTCAAGAAGTCCTTAAAAGTATGCTTTCAGCTGCTACATGATCTTATGGTGTAGATCTCAAGGTTAATGTTCTGAAGGGGCTTGAGTCAAAATGCAATGAATGTAATGATTTTAAAGTTATATTCTGAGATCTTAACATCAGCTTAATTATGTTGCATATATTAGATCGGGAAAGTTTTAAAGTCGTATACAGATTTTATTCAGGAAAAGAAATTCAGCCATTTAATTAGGTTCCTGTAGGTTCTGATACTGAAGTTACCCAATACTATAGATAATGATTGAATGCAATAAATTTGCTTACTAACCTTATCGCATTTGGTGATGGTAATATTTGAAAGTATGCCTCATAGTTTCATTTATCTTTTCAGTGTCACTTCCTGGCTTTTCTCAATTCCAGGGCTGTGGAATCAACTCCTGTATATTTAGCTTTCAGTGAGCGAACAACATAGGTGGAAACAGAAAATAAGTTATTTTCCTGTTTGGTTAAGTTAAAGTAGATGTGTTAAACCAAGGAAGGGCTTATTTTAAATTGTGCTTTAGCATTCTCTGTTCTGTATTTTGTTGAAGTGCCATTTAAATATTCTAACAAATTGGATGCTTAAAGCCAACCATCTGTTCCTTAGCTTTGTTACAGAAAGAAGGCAAAGGAACTACTATATTCTGGTATGTTAGTTAGAAATATGGATAGCTCTAGCTGCAAGTTGTTCTTGTTTTTTCATAATGGTAAAAGAATTTGAAATGAGTCCCATAGATCTGCCTTCCATTTTAAGATTTTAAGATACAGTTTAAGATTATCAATATACTTTTGAACCTGATGTTTTAAGGGGTATTAGTAGTGAATAATGTTCGTTTTCTACATTGCCCAAGTTTGATGTTCATTTGAGGCCTACTTTCTAGCCTGCTTTCAGGTTTAGTGATACCATTTCATTTCTGATATTTTCAGATTATTCATTTAACCATTTTATTCCTCATTTCCCCCTTTTGTAAAATAGCAACTGATAGGACTGTACCTCCGTCTGTTTTGTTTATTAAGGCATACTTAGGAGAGCACCAAACAGTCTGGCCCACTTTGGAGTTGTGTGAAAGTAAATGGAACTTTAAAAACAATTCCTGCTCTTCTATGATGATGTCATACTCCTTACTGCATCTTCCCCCGATTCCCCCTGTAGTTGGTACACAGGTGACTTTTCAGCCCTTCACTGTCCTCATGATCCCAATCCTAATTCATGAGATTTATAGCATTCCTCTGGGTGTGTGAGGTTTTCTTAAGGTACAAAGCCACAGCTTTTTGTTGATTTTTAATCATCCTTCCTTACCTTCTTGAAATGTAAGTAGGCCTTCATTTTTTATAGTAGCAGCTAATAAACTGTCCCTGTAGCTCATGCAGGGGCGTACACGTACATGGAAATGTTTGCGAGTCCCTTATATGTATATTTTGCTATTTCAGAATGGCCGCAATGGCTTAGTAGGAAGAAATACTTAAAATTTAAAAATCAGGCTTGGTTTTGTGAGGAGCTAGTAAAGGTTTTTCTCTTTCAGCTTTAGCTTGTTTCTGCGGAGGATTCCGCTCTTTCTCCATCAGTTTCACAGCCCTGGAATTGTAGAAAAGCTCTGGTTTCAAGACCATTGATACCCATTTCTGTCAGGGTGAGTTTTAAATTTCATAATGCAAACAGTATGTTAAACAACAGGGCAAGAACTGAACTCCTGTCGTAAGTAGCTGAATTTTACCAGCAAAGTGCATCAACATTAAATATACCGACTGCCAGTTAAGATATTGAATAAGTGATAGGTGGAAAATAGCATGTGCTGTTCCCTTAAGAAAATATGTAAAAGTATCTTCTTGGTATCTTTAATATTTATCTTGTAAACCTAAAGGTTTTCATCTTGTTTCCTAGAAAATGTGAGGTCTAATTCTTGACTCCACCACCACCTGTCTTTTAATACGATGTTACTTTTGATGTTCCATTAAACCAAGCAGATAGGAAGCATATTGATAAAACTGTGCATGAGTCATGCCTAACACTTGTGCCAGAAAGGGCAAGTGATAAATCTAAATACTCCTAAAAATCTGAATTTATAAAAATCTTAACAGTCATCATTACTAAATTCTAATATTAGCATAAAGATTGTTATTTGTAATATTCTAGTAACCTTATATCCTTTTAACCTTTTATATACCCTTTTTATTTTACCAAATTACCGAGTTAGCCTGTTATAGTCCTTGGCTTACAGTAAGCATTCTAACTTTTTGTGTAATTGTATTAGTTTCTTAACTCTTGCCCCAGATGTAGACTAACACTGGATTTTCTATTGTAATTAAGGACATATTGCATGAAGTCATGAAATATTCACATTCAAAACTAAAACAGTTTATGCTAATACTGTTTATATAATTTCATAATAATAATTTAGCTAGTGTCAGATGAGCATTTAATGGAACAGAATTAATTCAAGTACCTTTTAAAATGAATTGGGAATTTAATATGCATAACATTTTTATGAGTGCATTATTACAGTATGATGGCATGCCACATGAAAACAATATGGAAGAATTTATTTCTTCATTGGTCTTCAAGATTTTGTTCTTTGGGTTGTTGGTTCCTCCCCAACTTGCTTGTTTCCTCACATTTTAGGCGACTATTAATAATTCTTGTCCATTTTATACAAACACAATCAAATGAGAAAAGTTCTCTTCATAAGTGTCTGCTTGCTATATAAGAATGAGAAAACAGCAATACAAAATTTGTTTTATATTCTCTTTTCTTCTAATTACTGAATCACATTTGGAGATTTTTAGGCATAGACTTTTAAGGAAAAAATAATATACTTACCATTTGTAGCAAGCATTGTCATTTTTATTTACAAGAAATTTCAGGATTATTTTGGGAAAGTATTTGGAAATAGGAATTAAAACTGCAAAATAAATTTTTATTGTATGGATTAAGAGTTACTAATATCTACCTCAAGAAGCAAATCATTTAAAATTTTTTCGTATATATTTGCTACCATGATATCTTGATTGCTTGAATAGCCATTGAATGAAAGTGAACAAGGACTTACATGAATTTTACCTTGAGTTTTGTCTCCTATGAAATAAATTCATGTTTACAAGTTTTGATTATTAGAAATTAGATCATTCTTTTCAAAGACTGAGTATGACAACTTTACCTCACCAAGGAGTCAAAGCACAGTTACATGGATTTGCCATAATTGACATCATTTTAATTAAAATTGATCATTGCGTTTCATATTTAGAATTGTATTGTGACTATAGTCTGATAATGCAATAAAGTTCTATGTTGTTTTGGGGCATCTGATCTTAGAGTTATCAGCATTAATAACAATTGGAAGTAGTTTCCACAATAGCTGTAGATTTTATCCTACTTTTGTTTTATATTTCAATCAATTTTAGTTGCTTTACTCAACTTTATTGCTACTGATGCATTCACTGTATTATGGGTTAGCAGATCTTGTACTGGAACTGAATTTAAAAACCAGCATCAGGCTCCACGTAAAGCTCTGAAAATACAGGGTCTTTGCATTTATTAAATACTTCCCTACTTATAGAATAGAAAGGCGTAATATATGCTTAAATATCACTATGACCAATGAATTTTGTCAGTAGCTATAAATGATAGCCTAGCCTGTATAAGTTCCCTGAACACATTCTGTAGGTATCTGTGCCCTTTTTCTCCAAGCATCAAATGCCTGTCCTTGAGAACAAAACAGCCTACGAAAATGGTAGTGACCGTGTGTTGGTCTCTTCATTTTATAACAACTCATTCATCAGAAATCACTAGAATAGCATCCTGAAAGTGATTGCTTTTTAAGGCTTTTACTTATGAATACAGTTATGAAATTTTGATGAGCAATTGTAGTGAATATAGTTTTTTTTTTACTTTATTCATTAATCACTTGATTTAAAATGTGCTTTGATCAAATATGCAGATAAAGTCAGTATTTATTTTCAAAAATACTTTTCAAAAAATTTAACTTAGTGCCCATTTTACATAAATCCATTTCTCTGGAAATAAAATTAATTTATTTTAAATGTTTAGGTTACAGACAAAGAGAAAATTGACCAGCTTCAAGAAGAACTTCTGCATACTCAGGTAATTCTGATGAGTAGAAAGAACCAGGGACTTTATGTTATAGTCTTAAGTTTGGTGATGTGGAAATTTTTTTAAGAAAGCAAAATTTTGGGGCGCCTGGGTGGCGCAGTCGGTTAAGCGTCCGACTTCAACCAGGTCATGATCTCACGGTCCGTGAGTTCGAGCCCCGTGTCGGGCTCTGGGCTGATGGCTCAGAGCCTGGAGCCTGTTTCCGATTCTGTGTCTCCCTCTCTCTCTGCCCCTCGCCCGTTCATGCTCTGTCTCTCTCTGTCCCAAAAATAAATAAACGTTGAAAAAAAAATTTTTTTTGAAAAAAAAAAGAAAGCAAAATTTGGAGTGGTTTGATGATACACCCTTATTAATAAATGTAAAAAAAAGTGCAAAAGCAAATTGATAAGGAATTTGGTAAGTGTGGTTAACTCCTTCTATGTAAAGACCTGTTTTTTAGTGAATCTTGTGCTTCTAATTTTAAAGAAACACTGCTATGAAAAACAAAAATGAGGGAAAATGACTCATCCTTATGTAAACCATTTACATTGACAGGCTAATTAATGTAAGTAGTAAGAAACCACAGTTTAAGAAACCACAGTTCTCGGGGCGCCTGGGTGGCGCAGTCGGTTAAGCATCCGACTTCAGCCAGGTCACGATCTCACGGTCCGTGAGTTCGAGCCCCGCGTCGGGCTCTGGGCTGATGGCTCGGAGCCTGGAGCCTGTTTCCGATTCTGTGTCTCCCTCTCTCTCTGCCCCTCCCCCGTTCATGCTCTGTCTCTCTCTGTCCCAAAAATAAATAAAAAACGTTGAAGAAAAAAAAGAAATTTAAAAAAGAAACCACAGTTCTAGTCAGCCCTCAGTATCTTTTTCCTTTACTTCTCTAAATCCCCAAAATAGTCAGATAATGCCTTCTCTAAATGTATTTCTGGCACTAATTTGAAAATCTATTCTCCAATAGTTGGTTATAAAGCTACTATTATTTTAAAGACATGTTCTATTCAGTGTGATGAGTAGGTATATTCTAGTGCAAAATTGCCCTATCACCCACTTCATCATTAGTTATAGTATTATGATTATTACTATTTTATAATGTAATATAAACACAACTGTAGTATATAACATATAGTATAATTGTTATTTTACATAGATAACAATGATATACAATAATTAAGGAGGTTTTGTTTTAAGTTAAAACTTGTTTTAAAGAGCTTTCTTTTTAGGGGAAAAAATACAAGGGGCAACCTAGATAAAATTAAACAATTAGTATATTTTTGGTCACAGATTTTCTTAATATCTGTGGTTGATTTCCTTGATATCTATGCATTGATCTTTATGCCAGACCATACCATATAATCACTTGTGCTCTGGCCATCACCCTATGTATTTTTAAATACTTCCCAGCCAGGCAATTCCAGTCTTCAATTCAGCTAGAGTTTAAGAATCATTGGTCTCAAAATGTGGTCTCTGGAGCAGTAGCAACCAGTATCCTTTGGGAACTTGTTAGAAATACAAATTATTGACCCCTTCCTAGACCCCCTGAATCAGCACTCTAGAAGTAGAACCCAGTAATTTTTCTTTTCAGAAGCCCTCAAGTGATTCTGATGCATCCTTAAGTTTGAGAACTGTTGGTCTAGATCTTTGGAAGACCACTCAGTAGCATGTCTCTGCAGGATGGCTATAGATTGGCACATGTACCAAAGAATGGTTCCATCCCCAGAAAATGTAGACCCCAAAATTAATTCCATATTTATAAAGAAATGAGCCAGTGGAAATCCTACCACACTTGTATGTCCATTGATATCAACTCGACTTGAGCGATTTGTAGTGTCAGCCACAGGGTATTGACAAAAACACTGTATGAAAAATTCCTGATGTAATAAGCCATGGGGTTATCTGTATTACTGAAATGCAATAGAAACATAATGCAAGCCGCGTGTGTAGTTTTAAATTTTTACGTTACAAAAAGGTAAGAAGGAATAGGTAACATATTTTTAATGATGTATTTTATTTAACCCAGTAGATCCCAAATTAATATCCTTTAAACATGTAATTAGTATAAAAATATTAATGAGGTGTTTTATTTATATACTGAATTGTAAAAATCTGGTGTGTATTTTACCCTTAACGCTACATCTCAGTTCAGACTAGCCACATTTCAAAGTGCTCAGCAGCTATAGTGGCTAGTGGCTAACATATTAGACAACAAAGATTTAATTCTGCCATAATTTTGTTGTATATATTATTACTACATGTAAATGAATAAGTGTGTTTAAAATAAAAAGTTTATAGTAGAATCTAGCCTCTAGTTCTACTTGTTTCATAGTACAGAGTCCTACTGCAGAATATGCTTTTTTAAAATTTGACTCAAGTTTAACATTCTCTGAGGACAGGGCCCTGACTTCCTGTCATTTATTTACTTCATTCTGAGGAGATTACACCAATCTAAAAATTTTCCTAAGGATTCTTTTCCATTTTATTTTTAAAAAATTTTTTTTTAACGTTTTATTTATTTTTGAGACAGGGAGAGACAGAGCATGAACAGGGGAGGGTCAGAGAGAGGGAGACACAGAATCTGAAACAGGCTCCAGGCTCCGAGCTGTCAGCACAGAGCCTGATGCGGGGCTCGAACCCACAGACTGCGAGATCGTGACCTGAGCCAAAGTCGGCCGCTTAACCGACTGAGCCATCCAGGCGCCCCTTCTTTTCCATTTTAAAAGGCATGATATTATAAGTTGGATGTAAACATTCTGCTGGTTGGAGAGAGAAGTAATTCTTAATAGTTTTCTGAACGTTGTTAATGTTTAGGCAAGAAGTAATATTATACCAACTGAGGTGACCAAGTAGGAAAGAATCACATGTATTTGAGAAGAACAGCGTGTAGCTAAGCATCTGCTTTGACAAAACAATCTGTCTTGTTTTGTCAAATGTATTTGTCAATGTATTAGTCTTCTTTAAATCTGCTTTTTATATCAGTATTTTAAAAATTGATGTATAATTTCCAGCCACGGAAACGTAACCAAAATTTAGACAGTTTAAGCTCTTGACTCTGACCTATATTCAGAACTCTGTGACCTTGGATAGGCTACCAAGTGTCCCTAACCTCTGGCCCCTAACTTTTGTCTCCTGTAAAGACTTAAGGACACTAATGCTGTTAAAACATTCATTATCAGGCCTGTCACATAATACATGCTCAGGTACTGTTAGTTATTGTTATTTTGTATCATTTTATTTATTTATTTATTTATTTATTTTAAAATTTTTTTTTTTTAATGTTTATTTATTTTTGAGACAGAGAGAGAGAGCATGAACGGGGAGGGTCAGAGAAAGAGGGAGACACAGAATCCGAAACAGGCTCCAGGCTCTGAGCTGTCAGCACAGAGCCCGACGCGGGGCTCGAACCCACAGACCGCGAGATCATGACCTGAGCCGAAGTCGGACGCTCAACCGACTGAGCCACCCAGGCGCCCCTATTTTGTATCATTTTAATTACAGCATAAAATAACATGGAGAATGGGAAGAATTTGAATTTTTGTCAAATGTCCCCATAATGAAAATTTAAATTTTTGATGTGATAGGAAATATTACTTCAATAGAATGTACTTAAGAACTTGCTTCTTTAAATTCTTACATTTTAGTATTTTTAAATAACTTAATTTCTTCAGTGTAAATAGCAAAGAATTTTCCAAATAAAATGCCAAATTATAATAGAAAACTATAATGAATTCCACTGTTTGTGTGAGATAATATAATTTATTTTATTTCCAACATTTTCAAAGAAGCTTTATAAATGAAAAGCTCATTTTAAATAGGAGATATGACTTCAGGAATTTGGAAGATTTTAATTTAGACTTAATTATGTTATTAACCCATCTTTTTCTTACATAATTATGGTATTATTTTGTTGCAGTTAAAGTACCAGAGGATCTTGGAACGATTAGAAAAAGAGAACAAAGAATTAAGAAAATTAGTATTACAGAAAGATGACAAAGGCATCCATCACAGAAAGCTTAAGGTATTTTAAGTTTATCTGAATTTTGTTAGTTCCAGAAGTTTGCCATTTCACACTGTGCATTCAGTCAGTACGTTTTTAAAGCTGTAATATGTTCTATCCTTTTCTTTCTAACTTGATATCCTTGGGAGATTGGGAAGTCTTTCCTATCTTAAGACATTTCACAAATTATAGTCTCCAGACATTTGTTTCATACTAGGCCTATAAAATCTTCATACTTTTAACAATCATTTCTTGTGAATCCATTTATTTTTCTGAAATAGCCACTTTATCTTTAGGCTTATTTAATTTCTACGGCATAAAATCAGAATTGTGAGTTGATAGACATTTAGATACGACTTAACTTCATTGCCACACTTGTATTTCCAGTGAATGATTAGTTCACTTTCCTCACTTTTATAAGAATTCACGTTTTTTTCTGGAAGGTTTCTTAGGTATTTTAGAGAATGTTGGAAAAAAGTATATACTGGGATTGTGACCATCAGCACACTGGTAATTACCATTATTGGTAAGTTAAATCTTATTATTGCCCACTAAACCAGGCTGTATGTGCTGAATTAAATTGAAGTAATATTTTTAACTTGTATCTCATGTAAGTAAACAGTATTTGTGTATAGCAAACCTACAATAAATCATGACATGTATTCTGAAGCCAAGGTCCAAAGCTAAGTAGTACTAGTTTAACCAACATGTATTAGTAGTTCTGACTTTAAATCACGACTGCATAAAACAGATAAATAGCATGGCTTTATTCACAAGTCACATGTGGCAATTGAGGGAAGTCATGTCCAAGTGTTAATAGAGTTCACCTCAGAAACAGTATTTTCTCTCATAAAATGAAATGGTAGTGAAAATTTCAAGAACTTTTTATTTTGGGGTGGAGGGCATAGCAGTTGTTTTCCATTTAATTACTTTGAGGTGTTATGAGATGCAAGAAAACATAGGCCCCTCGTTTTGTTCCTACCTTGCATTGAAACTTGTCTTTAATTATTATGTGCTTGACAGTAACCCTTTTTTTCCCACCTGTTTTACTTATTTGTTGAGTCACTCATCAGATACTTTCTTCAAGCTTATTGTTTGCTGGGTTCCATGTTCTGTCCTGGTTCTACACAGAAAAACAATGCAGGATGTCTGTCCCTGATGCTCTCACTCCTTCATCTGCCTAGTTGTCACAGTACACGTACTCATTCTTACTGATTTAACGGTCTTCTTGGTGACTTTTTTTCTCTACTTTTATCCTTTCTTCGGTCTCTGTTTCTCACCCTCTCTGTGTGTCTCCCTCTGATCCACATACCAAACTTGATAGAGGATGATTCCCTTGCAGTTGGTCACTTGACTCCTTGTTTGGCCTTATGGTGTTAATGGCCTTCCTTTGTTGGGCACTTATTTTAGCTCTTCAATGTTAAACCATAACGTCCCTCTTTTAACATTTCATTAGAAGCTTAGGAAATCCTCAGTTAATGTACTTTATTAAATCAGTATATCTCTGAATAAAATAAGATGGATAAGAGGGAAATGGAATTTCATGCCACACTGTTTTACTATGAATGTGTATTTATATAATTGGAAAAAAACAATACAGTCATTATGGAAACACATTTTGGATTAATCAGCTTTTTTTCTCTTGACACATCTGATTTTTTTTTAATGTGTTCACTGTTTCATACTAATTTTTAAAATTTTGTAGAAATCCTTGATTGACATGTATTCTGAAGTTCTTGATGTTCTATCTGATTATGACGCCAGTTACAATACACAAGATCATCTGCCAAGGGTAAGTGAAAAATTAATACATAGTGAACTTGCTCATTAGCAAAAGAACACCTTACGTTTTTTATAATATTTATTTATTTTTGAGAGAGACAGAGACAGAATGCTAGTGGGTTAGGGGCAGAGATAGAAGGAGACACAGAATCCAAAGCAGGCTCCAGGCTCCGAGCTGTCAGCACAGAGCCCGACGCGGGGCTCAAACTCCTGGGCCGTGAAATCATGACCTGAGCCGAAGTCGGACACTCAACCGACTGAGCCACCCAGGCACCCCAAGAACACTTTACGTTTTAAAAAAGTTCTGTGTATATATTCCCAGACACACAATATAGACATATACATATGTGCACACCACACACAGACATAAACAGAGACATATGTCTTTTACCTATATAATATTATTTATGTGTTCTACATGATGTCGTAAGCATTGAATGTTGTTTGGCTGTTTTGGTTCACTGGCCCATTTGGCCCATTGTATAAATACACACGTTGAATTTATGTGTAATGAAGGAAGGTTATCAGGTATCTGCCATTATATATTTGTAATACCCATGGTACTAAAATACCTGAATAGTGGATTAAATTAGTGAGGGAAATTTAATTTCACAGAATTGAAAATGTCTTTGTAAAGAGTAAACTAGCTATGGAAAAGATGTGTACAACAGAAATGGTATGGTTTTAGAAGTAGTGGTTTAATTAGCATAAGGGTTTTTTTGTTTGTTTTTTTTTGTTTTTGTTTTTGTTTTATTCAAGTCCGTTAACATACAGTGTAGTCTTGGCTTCAGGAGTAGAACCCAGTGATTCATCTCTTACACATCACACCCCGTGCTCAGCTGTAAAGTGCCCTCCTTAATGCCTGTCAGCCATTTAACTCACCACCCCCCCACCCTTCCCCTCCAGCACCCTCAGTTTGTTCTCCGTACTTAAGAGTCTTTTATGGTTTACCTCCCTCTGTTTTCATCTTATTTTTCCTTCCCTTCCCCTATGTTCATCTGTTGTTTCTCAAATTCCACATATGAGTGAAATCATGATCTGACTGACTTATTTTGCTTAGCACAAGTCTTTAATAAAAATTTAGTTATAAATAATGGATCCAATTAATATTTTCCTGTTTATATTTTCAATAGGCATATGTGTATTGGCCATCGTTGTTTTCTGGATGGTGTTTTCAAAATCATTTAGCTGTAGCTATTTTAAAAGACTAAAAAAACCTCAGCAGTATTTCAAATCTATTTAAATGTAAGTTTGTGTTAAAAACTCTGGGGCGCCTGGGTGACTTAAGTGTCTGACTCTTGATTTTGACTCAGGTCGTGATCTCATGGTTCATGGGATCGAGCCCCATGTTGGGCTCTGTGCTGACAATGCAGAGCCTGCTTGGGATTCTCTCTCTCCCTCTCTCTGCCCCTCTCCCGCTTGTGCATGCTCTCTTGCTCTCTCTCTCTCTCTCTCTCTCAAAATAAATAAACATTTTTTTAAAATGTGAATAAATGTTATTTGTTCTGTGATAAGGTTGTTGTGGTTGGAGATCAGAGTGCTGGAAAAACTAGTGTGCTGGAAATGATTGCCCAAGCACGGATATTCCCTCGAGGATCTGGGGAGATGATGACACGTTCTCCAGTTAAGGTAGGACAGCAGGCCATCTGGGCGAAGCTCCTCAGGAAAGTAGCAGCTTCCGTCGAGTTTGTTCATTGTGTTGAAATGAAGAATTGTAAATGAGAAGACTGACACATAGCACTGGGAAGTACTCCTGTTGTGGAAATCGGTGGAGACACAGCCAGGAGGCCATTGTGACAGTTGCTGGGCAGGTGAGGGGAGAGAGATGGGAGAGGAGGGCAGAGGCGTGGTGGGGTCAGACTGCACTGAGCTGTTCATTGTTAGGACTCTAGATTTTATTCAATGTGAGGTTAGTGAGAGGCTAAGTAAGAGAATGGGAATATTGGCCATGGAGTTAGTAAATATAAATTTCCTAGTTTTACTGTAAGAAGAGTAGAGAAATGGGGTAGCAACAGTGGAAATATGTTGGGTAAAGAGAGAGATTTTTATATACTGATTGTAATGATCTAGTTTCAGAGGTAAAAATGATGTAAGAGAGAGGGAACGATTGTAATAGCAAAGCCTTTGAGGTAAACAAGGCTGGGACTCGTTTAATACATTCCAGCACTGTTTGAGGCAGTGTGTTGGTAAACAAAACAAAGATCTTTGCCATAATGGAGGATACGTTCTAGTAGAGGAAGCAGACAATAAATAGTAAACAGAATAAGTGACCAGATTATGTAGTATGTTAAAAGATGGTGGGTGTTTTGCCAAAAAAAAAAAAAAAAAAAAGTGGAGCCAGACAAGGGAAATGAGGCTGCCAGGGTGTTGGTAGACTGCATTGAGAAGGTGACATTTGAACCAGGATTTGCACTAAGTGAGGGAAGAAGTTGTGTGGATATCTAGTCTACGAGTGTTCCAGGCAGAGAAAAAGTTAGTGTAAAGCCCCTGAGGTGGTTAGGTGGTTTTCATGTTCGAGGCCAGTGTGGCTAGAGCACAGTTAAGATTAGCAAATGATGAGGTCAGAGTATGGATAATGGGAGAAAGGGAAAGCAGATCAGTAGGGCCTTGTTGGTCATCATGCAAACTTTGGTTTTTATTTTGAATAAAATAAGCAGTCCAGGGTTTTGAATAGAGCAATATTTTTCAAAGGCTCACTCTGGCTGCTGTTTTGAAAATAGACATAAGCAAGATGGGTAGAACCACGGAGACCACATGAGAAGCTATTGGAGTGTCTAGGTGATTCTTACACCAGGGAAGTAGCAGTGAAGGTGATAAGAGATGGTTGGATTATGTATCTATTCTGAAAGCAGCATCAATAGGATTTCCTCAGATACTTGATAGAGAGAGTCAGTTGTCAGGACAACTCCAGTGTTTTGGGCCTGAATAGATTTCCACATGTAATTGACATGGGGAAGTCTGGAGTAGAGTGAATTAGCTCTGGGAAGAAGATCAGGAGTTTGGGACTTGCAAGGGATGTTAACAAATAAATAGGCAGTTGGAGATACAAATTTGGAGAGAGGTCTGGGCTAGCGACATAAATTTAGGACTCGTAATCAAATATCTAAATGTGATATTTAACTCCATGATCTTACTGGGTAAGATCACCAAGGAAGTGAGGAGAGAGAAGACACAGGATGAAGGATTGTGTCCTGGGCATACCCAAGATTAAGAGGTTGAGGAAGGAGCAGACAACAAAGGAGCTTCTGAAGGAGCTACCAGTGTATTAGAGGGAATCAGAACAGTGCAGTGTAGTGGAAGTCAGGTCAAGAAAATACCGAGGGGGAGGTAGTGATCAGCGAGGTTGAAAGCTGCTGACAGATCAAGGAGGGTGAAGACTGAGAATCGACCGCTGAATTTACCAGTGGAGGCAATGAAGTAGAATATGTGCAAGTTTCCTTCTGCTTACTTCCCCTTGCTCAGTGACTCTAAGAGGCTAGATTATCAGCTGTTAAGTAAAGAGAAGGGAGAAACTGTTAAAGATTGAGCTAAGAAGGAAGACTTTCTAGGCCAGAAGTGAGTTGACAAGAGAAACTGAGAAATAATCGGGTTGCTGAGCCATACTGAGGTCCCCATTAAGATCTGTGGACATAAATTTGAGGGGAAGCTGTATGGTTGTGTATTGTTTTCTTTTACGTCAGGTAGTCAGGTACAGAGTAATTGGAGAATTAGAAAATTGACACCATCAAGAATGAAGACCAGAATAGACAATGAGGCTGATTCTAGAATCTTCCAGAAATGAAGCGGTCTAGTGTGTTCCATACAGAGTGCACTGTTTTGGGTCTGGGTGTGAACTCAACTATGTTGTGTAAAACTAGTTTCCTTTTCATTTCTCTATGGTTTTGTGTGAATGTACCCAACTTTATAGATCCATTTTCTATTGATGGGCACTTGGAATACTTCCATTGTGGGGGGAAATTGACTACACCTCATGCCTTGCTCTATAATCATCTCTAAAAACATTGTAAACCTAGCTTCTGCATTGTGAGCAGCACTGTAATTATAGCAGCTGTGGACAATGTTATATTTTAGGAAGGGGTTAATTTTCTTCTGGCAGGTGAGTAAATCATGGACAGATACCCTTGAAACATAAAAGCCTGGGTTTTTTGTTTTGTTTTGTTTTGTTTTGTTTTGTTTTTTTCCAGTTCACCATTACTCCTCTAGAATTTGCTAGAAGACTTCTCCTTGATGGACTCGGAACTCAATTTTTGTCTCTCCTAAACAAGTTGCCAAAATCTTGACTTAGCCTTTTTAGCAGCTTCTTTCTGCTTTGTTTCCACATGTGCAAATGCCTTACAGGGGGCAATTGTGCACAAAAAGTAGGGCTTGGTTTTTGGAGATTCATTTCTGCTGTCCATTTTTTTCTGGGGCTTTAGCACCTTAAATTCAGGGCTGCTTGATACCCTGATCTCTGATTTTGTCTCCTCAATCCAGTAAGACTGGTAACCTTTTCTCCAGTGCTACCATGTTCCACAAATCTGCTAGCACCCTGAGAGAAAACGGCCATCAGAATGTGTCCCTAACATCCTCGGGGGTCTTGGACTGAGTTCAGGCTGCCATGGTTGCTTTCTGATGCTTTCAACCAGCTGGATTTTATTGGTTATCTAGCCCGCTTTAGGTAGTCTCACTAGAAGGAATTGTATTTTTTTTTTTTTTTCAACGTTTATTTATTTTTGGGACAGAGAGAGACAGAGCATGAACGGGGGAGGGGCAGAGAGAGAGGGAGACACAGAATCGGAAACAGGCTCCAGGCTCTGAGCCATCAGCCCAGAGCCTGACGCGGGGCTCGAACTCACGGACCGCGAGATCGTGACCTGGCTGAAGTCGGACGCTTAACCGACTGCGCCACCCAGGCGCCCCAGAAGGAATTGTATTTTAAATTTTTTTTAAAATTTTTTTTTTTTTCAACGTTTATTTATTTTTTTGGGACAGAGAGAGACAGAGCATGAACGGGGGAGGGGCAGAGAGAGAGGGAGACACAGAATCGGAAACAGGCTCCAGGCTCCGAGCCATCAGCCCAGAGCCCGACGCGGGGCTCGAACTCACGGACCGCGAGATCGTGACCTGGCTGAAGTCGGACGCTTAACCGACTGCGCCACCCAGGCGCCCCAGGAATTGTATTTTAAAAATGAAACTGGAACATTATAGAGAAGCTTGAAAAGTTAGAAAAAAAAGAAAAGAAAAGAAAGAAAGAAAAGGAAGGAAGGAAGGAAGGAAAGAAAAAGAAGAGAAGAGAAGAAGGAAGGAAGGAAGGAAGGAAGGAAGGAAGGAAGGAAGGAAGGAATGTGAAGGTTAGAAGTTCTCAGGAAGGCCCTGTTCACAGGGCCTTGCATTGTTAGAGAATTCCTTATGCAAACATCACTCACTCCTTGGGCGAAGGCTGCCTTAGTTCCTGTGTGGTCAGTACCACTGTCTTTTGTGTGCACCTAGGTTTTACTATACTGTCGTGTCAGCTCTGTGTATACTTCTCCCAGAAGCAGTGAGGTCTAAGCCAGGGACGGTCCCTTCTTTGTTTCCCTCCTGCAACACTTGCACAGTTAGCCCTCAATAAATAGAAGTTGAGTAAATGAATTGTCCTTTACCTAAATTTACCTTTGAGGTTAAATGCAAGATTTTCTTTTTGTTTTTCAAGTTTTAGATTGATGGTTTTGTGCTCAGTACTCTGTGTAGCCATTAACTGGGAAAGGAGAGGGGCAGCAGCACTTTCAGTCATGAAAGAGTAGCCGCAGGCTTGTTGGGAAATTATGACACTTGTGACAGATGTATGGACAACACAGATAAATAGTTCTGTGATCTCTGCGCTGCCATGTTGACAGCCCCCAGGGATGCTCCTGGTGTGTGCTGCGAAGGGACCTGATGCGTGCAGTGCAATGGTCCCGTCTAGGCTGTGTTAGTGCTGTGGGAGTCAACGTGAATTGTAAATGCACTGTTGCGTGTCCATTTTCTGTTAATTTCAGGTCACTCTGAGTGAAGGTCCTCACCACGTGGCCTTGTTTAAAGATAGTTCTCGGGAGTTCGATCTTACCAAAGAGGAGGATGTAAGTAGAATTTACATGAGGTTCATGTGTGTAACTTGATAATGTGTATAAGCTTATGAACGACAACTAACTGGAATATTTGTTAAAGGAAGATTATCACAGGATTTTGTTGTTTTCCATTAATAGCTTGCAGCACTAAGACATGAAATAGAACTCCGAATGAGGAAAAATGTGAAAGAAGGCTGTACTGTTAGTCCTGAGGTAAGTGTTGTAGTTCATTTTAACAGTTTTATGGAAAGTGTTTTATGGAAATCCAAATGATTGGAAATAAATCATAATATTGGCATTCATGTTTAGAGAATACAGCTGTTTCAAGACAGATTTTTTTTTTTTAATATTCCAAATAATGTATCATTTGTGAGTAATTTTCTAGAGTGATTAACTTTTAGGATCAGAGAAAGGGTAACTTTTTTGTGAATGGATGAGATACAGAATTTTTAGAACACGTATCACCAATAAATCCCTAACAAACCGCCCCCCACAATTAGTTTCCTTTTGTTTTGTTTCCCTGAGTAGACCATATCCTTAAACGTAAAAGGCCCCGGACTGCAAAGGATGGTGCTTGTTGACTTACCAGGTGTGATTAATGTAAGTATATACAAAACTTACGTTTTATCTTGTTCCTATTGTGGAAAACATGTATAATGACATTTAAAACCTTTTTCTTCAAGACTGTGACATCAGGCATGGCTCCTGACACAAAGGAAACTATTTTCAGTATCAGCAAAGCTTATATGCAGAATCCTAATGCCATCATACTATGTATTCAAGGTAAATCTTATCAAAAGGTTTTAATTGCACCAATACGCTTCTTTCCTTAGCAATCTTAAGCTTTGTACGTTACATAAACATACAACATAAATATGTCTTGCCCTCCTGTAAACCATTCGTTTTATTAGTAAGTAGAAATGAAATTAAGAATATTTTGATAAAACATCACAGAAATTTTTATTAGCTAGAATTTCTTTTCATAACTAAGATAAATGTATTAAGAAAAATTTTCTTAGTATAATGTAGATACAAGGGTTAAAGTTACAAAATCTACTTGGCAATCATTGCAGTGTCATTTTTCAATTTTTTTTTTTCAGATGGATCTGTGGATGCTGAACGTAGCATTGTTACAGATTTGGTCAGTCAAATGGATCCTCATGGAAGGAGGACGATATTTGTTTTGACCAAAGTAGACCTGGCAGAAAAAAACGTGGCTAGCCCGAGCAGGGTGAGGACAAGCTCTTTATTATGAGAGAACAGATTCTTTGTATAGGCGTCAGCTGTAGCAGGAACTGGCTATAAAAACAAAAGAAACAAGCAATCAAAAAGTCCTTGTGGAATACTTTGGTGGGATTTTTTCTCCTCATTAAAAACAAAGTATTAGAAAGTTACAGTAAATTACTTAAGTGTAATTTTGAAGTATAAATAAAATTCCATAATTTCAGTTAGTTTGCTTCAGAAATTCTTGAATTACTAATGTTGCTTACTCTAATATAATCTTACGTGCTGATGTGCAGTCATTAACTACTTCTTAATTAACCACAAAATAATGATTGTGGTGTTTCTTTTCTAAATTTGTTTTTAGTTGATTTTCATAAATTAGTGTAAGACTAGTCACACTATAAATACCTTCTGGACATTGTGTATGCTTTTTTTTTTTTTTTTTTTTTTTTTTGCTACTATTATATTTCCCAACTGCTCAAAGACTGTGAAGCAGATTTTTAGAATAGAGAAGGCACTGGATTGGTGTTAGGCCTCAGCATTCTTATCTGGCCACCAACCGGCCGTGTGTCCTTGGACAAATCTTGTTACTTGTCTGCATCGAGTTAGTGCCTAATCCATGCTATCAATCTAGTTGGTGTCTTAGGGTCATTTTCATTTCTGAAATTCTGCGACTTCTATTCATGGGGTTCAGTGTCCCTCCTGTCCTTCTGTAACAACAAAAGAATTTTATTTCAAGGTAACGTTGTAAGTCTTACTAGGGTGCCAGTCTTGACGTAGGGCATGTTCTTTACCAAAGGTAAAGGCAGAAGGTAGTGGTTGCAAGTAGAGATTTTGTAGCCAGATTGCTTGGTTTCAAAAGCTGGCTCTACCCTTTGCTAGCTGTGTCATGTTGGGTAAATTTTTAAACTTTTTCAGTGCTTTAGGCTTCCTCATCTGTTGGAAATGAAGATATTAATGGTACTATCTCATAGGCTGTGAAGGTTTAGTGAGTTAAATATTTGTTGTAAAGTGGTTGAAATAGTGCTCTAACATTGCAAAGTTTTATATACATGGTGGCTGTCATCTGTTATTATTGTTATATCTCTGTCCCCCATAGAACATCTGCCATTAGAACTACTCATCCCTTGTACTACTGCATAGAGTTTCTCTCCTTCCCACCTGAAACATCTGGGACTGTGCCTCTTGTGCTGGATTCCCAGGACAGACCACCCCTAGGTTCACTGATTCTGTAGAAGAACTCACGGGACTCGGCACATAGTCGTCCTTATGCCTAAGATCTATTAACAGTATTGGATGCAAAGCAAAATCATGAAAGGCTAAATAAAGTGCAAGAGCCTGGTGTCTGGAGGAAACCTGGTTCAGGTTTCCAAGAGCCCTTTCCTAGTAGAGTCATGTGGGAAATGCTCAATCCCTCCAGCAACAAGTTTCTCATGAGACTCGGCACCTGAGGTTCTTACTGGGGGCTGGTCATGTAGGCACCCTCAAGTACCAAAATTCCAGACGCCCAAAGGAAAGCCAAGTGTTCAGCCGAAACCACACTGCTTGCACAATGAGTCACTGTTATGTGGAGAAAGTTTTATGTCAATGTGGGAATTGTTTACCAGTGAGGTCCTCAAATGCCAGCCAAGGACAAGCAGACCTTTCTAAGGACAGCAGTCTCAGGCCTGCTGTGTTAACTCTTCTGTGCGCAACCTCCATGGCCTTTGCTTTGCCTTATTTTGAGGGGGAGGCCTGCTGTGGCGGTTTTGGTCCTGGTTGGAGGAGGGGAGAAGTGAGGTAGAAGCAAATTCTGTGCCTCTTTCCCAGCTCCTTTTATTTCTTTCATGTCTTTCCCCTCTTCTCTAGGATAGTTTATATTTATTTTGAAATGCAACTGAAATTTATATCAGTCCTTTTTTATACCAAAGCTTCAGCATTGGCTTAGGGCTGTGACTTGTCTTAGAGGATGGATTCTTACCTGCAGTATTAATTTGAATAGGCATAGGGAGCAGGAACTCTTACATTGTATGAGGGATTGATCTCTGTGGAAATGTGCATTTTCCTGGGGACAGGGTCTCTAGCTTTTATTACGTTTAGAAAAGGGTTTTGACCCTAAAAGAGCCAGTGGATCCCAATATTTGTAAAAAAAGAGAAAAAGAAGTCCAACTTGGTTAGGATTTATATATTTGAAGAAAAGTATGGGAAAATAAAAACAGCAGCTACTATTTATTGAGCGACTCTGCGTGCCTGGCACTGTGGTAACGTACCTACCATATTGCCTCATATCATGTTTTCAGCCATCATTTTGAAAAAGTTCAGCAGCTTACTTAAAGCTGCGTAGCTAAGGAGTGGAGGAGCTGAAATTAAACTAAGGCCTGACCCCAAAGCACTGTACAGCATTCCCAGTTTTCATAATGCATCTTGTAGTGTAGTGAAATTAAATGTGTTTTTTCCCCTCAAGTAGCAATCGAAAAGCATTTTAATACTTTTGTATAGATTTATATATTTGAGGGTGTATATACAGCATTATTAAGTTTGCTTTCTGAATAGTATATTATGCTTCAAAAAATTATATAAACCTGCATCTCACATTTATTTCCCACTTTTAAAAATAGATTCAGCAGATAATTGAAGGAAAACTCTTCCCAATGAAAGCTCTAGGTTATTTTGCTGTTGTAACAGGAAAAGGTATGCAAAGATGGATTCTTACAATTTCAGTTTTTGTTGTTTTCAAATAATAAAGATTAATTTTCTTAGTGAGAATTTCATTGTCTTTCCCTAGGGAACAGCTCTGAAAGCATTGAAGCTATAAGAGAATATGAAGAAGAATTTTTTCAGAATTCAAAACTCCTAAAGTAGGTATATGTTTTAAATACTTGGAGGGAGTAACTTAAGCTGTTCTCACTTAAAGTTTGCTTTATAGCATTAGTTTATCATTGAATTTCCAGAATTTTTCTGAAATAGTGATCTGGATGTAATAGGCAGGCCTGCAGGCTACTAAGAATTAGGAGCAGCTTGGGGCGCTGCGTGGCTCAGTCAGTTAAGCGTCCAACTTCGGCTCAAGTCGTGGGCTTGTGGTTCGTGGGTTCAGGCCCCGCGTCAGGCTCTGTGCTGACAGCTCAGAGCCTGGAGCCTGCTTTGGATTCTGTGTCTCTCTGTCTGCCCCTCCCCTGCTCATGCTTTGTCTCTCTCTGTCTCTAAAAGTGAATAAACATTAAAAAAATTAAAAAAAAAAAAAAAAAGAATTAGGAGCAGCTTATCACATGGTACAATACATGCTCGTATGAAAACCTGCCCCTGGGGATATGGGCACTGAAGGACAACACGGACACATCTTTAGTTGTTTTACTTATGAAGTGACTTTTTTAAGATCAACACTTACATTTTTATTTATTTATTTTTTTGAAGAAACCCATCCTTCTGGTATTTATGTTTACTTATTTTTTAAGTAAACTCTGCCCCCAACGTGGGGCTTTGACTCAAAACCCCAAGATGAAAGATGAAGAGTTGCATGCTCTACTGACTGAGCCAGCCAGACGCCCCCAACAATTCAAAATTTAGATTTTTAAATACGTGTACTCGTTTCTCTTTCAGTAATGGGGAAAGTGAGAGTGGGGGTTGGGGATGTCAAAGGGGTATCTTTAAATAGATATTGACAGAAAATAAGATCCTGAAAAAAAGTAAAAAGGAAGAGTTAAATGATAACTGAATTACCTTGTATGTAGAGAGTCTCTTAAAATGGCAAGGTATGTTTGACTCTGCATTAGTACAGTAAATCAAGATAGTTCTTGCAAACATAGTCTTGAGTCTTATCTATGGGGACGGGAACTGACAGGTGTAGAGAACTGAGGTGTCCAGCATGGCAGGCACTGGCCTCGGGTGATTATTTATAAAGTGTGAATTAGTTAACTTTAAAGAAATTAAAACTCCAGTTCCTCAGCACACTAGCCATACACTCCAAGGGCTCAATAGCCCCATGTGGCTGGTAGCTGCCATGTTGGATAGCTCAGATACATTGTTTGTATCACAGAATGTTTTATTGGATAGTGCTAGTATAAAATGTGAGAGTGGTATTCTCATTACATTATCATAACGAGCACGTTTCCAAATTTGGTGATAGTTATCGTCCTTCTTGCCATTTTTATGTACTTTAGCTTTTATTATTTTTTAATAGGACAAGCATGCTAAAGGCACACCAAGTGACTACAAGAAATTTAAGCCTTGCTGTATCAGACTGCTTTTGGAAAATGGTACGAGAGTCCGTTGAGCAACAGGCTGATAGTTTCAAAGGTAAGTTGGCTGTTTAAAATAAGCTGACAACTTTAGACATTTTATTAGTTGGCAAGGTTAGGTATCCGTCAGATTTTTTATTCCTTTAACAGTGGCTTTTTACTTCCATTTTCTGTTAGATAATATGTGGAAAATGGAAAAAATATAAATCTTTAGTTGTTGTACGAGAACACTTTCACCTTCAGAGGAAACATCCCAAGGAGGACTTTGCAGATTTTCAACAGAGTAGAAAGTTTGCAGTAGTGTTTGAGAGCAAGAGCTTAGTAAACCATAGTGGACTCAGATTCCCCCTTCTAGAGGGAAGAGGGGACTGGTGTTGGGGGGCAGAGCAGCCTGTGCTTCAGCTACTTTGTACCAGTTCCTGAATGCCACGCTTTCTTGCTCCTTGGCTTTGCTTCCATAGTTTCATTTGATGAGAGTATACTTACCTTCCCTTTTCCCATGTAGAAAGTCCACCTGCTGAGTCCCTCAGCAACCTTAAGAGTATTGTTGTTACTCTCATTTTACAGAAGAAGAAACTGGGGCACAGAGTAACTTACCTAAGTAGTGCACCCAGCTCATACATGGTCGAGAATAGACCCAGGATTTGAATCTTGGTGGTGTGATTCCAGAATCCATGCCTTTAGCAGCTGTACTAAGCTGTTCCCTTGTGTGTGTTGTGGATTGAAAATGGAGAAACTAAAGTCAAGGAGATTAGTTTGGAAAACTTGCAGAGGTGAGATTCTGACATGTTGAGAGCCCACGGCACTCAGGAGCCATAGGCGTGCACTCAGCAATTCCGTTAGTACAGAGATGTGTGAGATCACCTTTAACCACTGCAGCTGGGAAGAAAGAGAATCCTTAAACTGGAACACCTTTTCTTCTTCCTTAGCAACACGTTTTAACCTTGAAACTGAGTGGAAGAATAACTATCCTCGTCTACGAGAACTTGACCGGGTAACGTTTGTGTACCTCATGTATTTTGTATATGTCTTATTTGATACTGTGCTCTAACAAAAATTTATGTTGATGAGCAAACTCTGGTAAGCCAACCTGCTTCGGTTTTGACCATAAGATTACTAATTTAGAGCTGCAAGAATATATTCCCGGAGCAGTTATCTCTTCTACGATAATTTAAATTATTTATTACATAATATTAAAAAATAATTACAGATCATAAGATACTAAAGCAAGTATTTAAAAATGTTTTTCTGATAAAATGAAGAACATTCTTTAAAGGTCTTCTAGAATTAACATATTTATGTAATACAGACTTTTTAAAATCGTACATCGACTCTTTTACCTTTTCAGCATTTACTATGGAGAAATATACTCTGATTAGTGGGACTTAAATATTGGTATTCCTTGATTTTAAAATGCCATCTTTTATAAAACAGCATCAGTTTACTAATACTAATGGACTAAATTAATATGTACTAATACGTTCACATAACATTTGTTATGTGAAAAACTTACCTGACTGAATAAATGTTACATGAAAAACTACAGTGAGCATTGAATGAATAAGGTAGACATTTGTGTCAGTGTCTTTGTCCTTATCTGGCTATTTCTCATTCCTAAAAATGAGACTAGAAGAGAAGAGCATTATTTGCTGGTCATGCCTGCTTCAAACCTAAGCTCAGCCTGTTTGCCTGTCAGAGGCCTTTGTAGAGATCTCTGAAACTCATGGCAGGGCAGATTGACTCTCTTGTGAAAATCTTACTTATTTGTATCTGTATTACCTAGAACGAACTATTTGAAAAAGCTAAAAATGAAATCCTCGATGAAGTTATCAGTCTGAGCCAGGTCACACCAAAACATTGGTGAGTATTTGACCTTTTCTCAAAAATATTGCTATATAGATCAGAATGAAATACTAACATTTAGGTTGATAAAGCAGTGATTTATTGTAGCCTTGGCTCATCCCCCAAAACTCTTAGTAAATAAGTAATAGTATAAAAGTATGTCTTTTTTCAAAACATAACCACTTTTGTTGTCTAACCAGCTAAGTATTTAAGTACAATAAACTATGTATTTATTTAAGTATGTTTCAGAAAAGATATTAAGAAAAATTGTTCTCTCCACAGTCTTTTTAAGTCTTGTTTCATCTTAGGTTTTTCTTTACCTTATACTTAATAAACACTTAATTTTGATTTCTTTCAAGTCATTTAGGCAAAAGTTTCATCAAATTGTGCTTAAAGATTAGTCTTTCAAAATTGGTTACTCTTGTTAGATTAATCACAGAGAACAAAACTATCGAGAAAATTGGTTTGTAAAGGGAAAAGGGTGTGTGTTTTTAAGTTCTCATTTCTGAGCAGGAGCAGTTGGTGCTTTTTATAATATACACCTCATATGTTTTGTACAAATAATATTTCAAGTTGAATTCTATTTGAGATTCTTAAAAAATAGCAGGTAAATCCATCCTTTTGAAAACTACTCCTGCAAATCTCTCTCAGGGCAAACTATCACCTTCTATTTATGTGTATGTGAATTTGGCACTCTTAAATTTATTGGAATGGGACACTAACCAGAATAGGTTCTATGTACCTCAAGTAAGCTATGTATAAATAGCCTTGATTTTTTTGCAGTCATATTTTAATGAACAAATTCATTGTACATAAATTATGTTTCTAATGAAGCCTATACTGTTTCTAAGAATTTATCATTCTTGGAATAGAACTATCCTTACTGCCATTCTTTATAAATATTTTCTGTACCTCTTCTGTTGAAGAGGTTCTGTGAAGAGTTGAAGATTATCAAAATTGAGCCTAGACAGTTAGTGTCCAGTACTTAAGTTTGAATTCAGTATTGCTAGTTTCCCCATCCTGGTGCCCTTTCTTCCTCAGTGGTGAACCATTTTCTTTCTTTAAGGAGTCAAAATTTGCCTACTTTTAATCTCCTCTCCTTATCCCCAAAAGGATTCTGATCTTATCTATACTTGTTGATTGATTAGTCAAGTGTGTATATATATCCAGATTATCTTTGTTATTATTTGTATTTTAAACCAGTTCTGTGGCTTTCTGTAAGCCAAATGGCTTTTGAAATTGCGAGAGGTAGATGTATATACACACCCACACACGCACATGCGTGCACACGCACATAAAGAATGAACACTACTTCCATTCTAGGTTATATGAGGACAGTATACACGGAAAGTGATTTGTAAACTGTAATAGCTGGTAATGCTGTTTATGGGAGAAAAATAGAGTGCCTCTGTAAATTCCTGGCATCACCAGATGAAATGGTTAGTGTCGTTTGGGCAGAACAGTCTGAAATCAAAGTATTCCTGCACTAAAGTGAACCATGAGGTTAAACACCGTTTATTTAGTATGCAGGTGGCTGAAGGGAATTGTGAAGGGCTGAGAAGCCTATATTTCCAGAGTGCGTGTAGAGAAGGCAGGGGAGGGAAGGAGGACATCTAGCTGCTAGCGATGTATTTTGTGAGCCGCTGGAGCAGGTGATTCTGTATTTTATCAGATCAACTTTTTTTTTTTTTTTTCCTGGTTCTAAAGCTTGATACAAACATAGATCAAAATAGCAGGTCCTAATTGTAACTGTTCATGCCACACTGAATTCAACTGCATTGTACCCAAAATATTTTATTTTTGTGACATAGTTGATGTTGCCTTAAGCAGTATTTTGTTCTTGTTGCATAATGAATGCCTTATGTGATATTTTAGGGTGCATGCCTAAGATGTTAATTATTTCATTGCCAGGACTATTTGATCTATATTTGGTGATCTGGAAACAGTGTTACAAGCGTTTTATGTCCTAAACATGATAGTTTGTTATTAAAGGCATTCTAGTCTACTGTAACTATATTTTAAGAAAGTTATTGGGGGTTTATATTCAACGTAAGTTGCATTATAGGGAGAAATAGGCTCTCAGCGTTTCCACACAATATACCTGACCTGATCATCAGGGATTGATTGCTGACATTAAGTATAAGATATTGATATATCGTTAACATTATGTGACTGTTACTATAGATAGATCTTTTTTTCATACGTCATTTAGAAGGATAGCTGGATGGATTTATAGAAACACTTTAAAAAATGCTACAGTGTTATGCATACAGCTATTGGTTAAAAGTACTGAGTTTATTTTGTTGAAATTTGAAAAAATGAAAGGAAAATGGGAACTCACAGTTGAGTCCCCTGACTCAGATTTGAGGAATCAGAAAAGATCTCTGATACCATAATCCTGGATTTAAAGAATAAGTGGTATGACAGGAGAATTGCAGAGGCCAGGAGATGAGAGGAGGCAAGGGGACACAGGTGGCTGAGGGCTGTTACCTACAGCTTTAGCATAGAAGGAGGCAAGAGGCAGGAGAGAAAGCAGTACATAGAAACAAGATACAGATTATTAAGGGCCATACAAGCCATGTTCGGAAGCTTGGAACCCATGAGCACCAAGGGCCACTGAATATCTTTAGGGCAGATTTGCAGTTTAGAAAGATCTTTATAGTAGGGCAAGTGGGATGCTGTGAAGAAGGAGGCAGTGAGCAAGGAGGCCACTGGCTGCTGAAATTACTAGATGAGAGATGATGGCAGCTTGAACTTGAGTCGGGATGGTGCAGATGGAGAAGAGGAGACACCTAGCAGATAGAATTGACAGGATTTAGTGACTGGATGTGTAGATAATGGAGAAGTTCATTAAACAGTGAGTGCATTTCTACATAGTAATTACATTGCTGCTAATTTATAGGAGTGAAGATATATTTGACAAAGATGAACATAAGAATCGTAAGAATCGTCACCATGGTTTTGTGTTAGTGTAAAAAAATTGAAAACTTCCGTTTCCTATTTGAAATTACGTCATATTTGATTTATTCATAGAGTGTATTACTGTGATGACACTATGGAAGAATGTAGGAAATTGACATGGAAAACGGTACAATATGCTTTTAACTAAAGTAGTATGTGCAATTTGATCCCCTCATGTAAACACACAAATATTTATGCAGGCATTAAATGTTTTATTGATAAATAAAGCTGTGAATAGTGGTTATACCACTGAAAGGGGAATTATGGAGGACTTACTACTTTTTCTGTATTGGTTGAAGTTATTATATAGGGTAAGTCCTTTGCTTTGAAAGAAGAAATTTCTATTTTGAAAAGTGTTTTGATTAACATGCAGTGTAGACAAAGATCCTGGAGGTACAGAGGTGAATGAGCAGAACTATAATGTTAACTGAATTTTGTGTGTTTGTGGACTTTTCCCTAGATGATGGCAAAATTTAGAATAGAGAAGTCTACCATCATCTAAAACATGCTAGGAAACGTAAACAAGGGCTCAAGTCAGGGTAGCAGGCGGTGTAAACTGGCCTCACAGCACTGGAGTTTACACGAGAGCTGAGGACTCTTGTCCGGGGAGAGATTTTGGAGTGAAGGGAACCTGGCTTCCACTCCCTAACTCAGCACCTTCCAGTCAACAGGATGTGAGGACAGTCACTGTTTGGAAGGGAGAGCCAGGAAAGGTCTGAGGATATATGGAATGGGGAAAGAGTGGGAATGTAAAGCGGTTTGTTTGTTATGGAACAGGGTATTGGGGGCACAATAAACATGATTATGAGGGAGAGGAGCAGGGGGAGTCTGGACAGAGGACAGCAGCTTGGTGACGAAAGGGCAGGTGAGGATGGGTGACAGGAGCTCCCTGTGGTGGACTGGAAAACAGCCTCCTTTGCGAACATTACCTAAGCTCGTCAGGATTTGGTGGTCTGGGATTTTGTTATTATCTCCTCGAAAGGGTGTCTGGAATGTCAGTTCCTCCCCCATAGACCCCTGGGAGGAGGTAACAGACCAAGTCTTTTCTGACGCAGGAGTGGCAAAAAGCCCTGGTGGTCAGAGGCTGGATCCTGGTTTTTTGCTTATCTTTCAGAAATCTTGGGTTTGTGTTTAAAATTTTATCCAAATAGGAGGCACTGACAAGCTTTTTTTCTTCCAGCCTGCTCCTAAAATTTTCCGCCTATCATTATGTGTCATTAACACCATGACTAAATTGACTTTGTCCTTCTGGTCCTCTGTGGTGTGTCCTCTCCTCACACTCTTTCTTTTGTTTTCTGCTTGTAACCCAAAAAAAGACCTGAAAGTTAGCAAGGGGAAACCAGCAGCTAAGCCGATTGACTCAGTACACTTGACTTGACACAAAATGTTAAGTGAGTATGAGCAGTCTTGGATGGGAGGGAGTGTTGGCGCTCCTCAACTAAGAAAATTGCATCTTGGCTTCTGGACAGCCGGGATGTTGCTGCTACAAAAGTGGCTGTTGTAGACGGTTGAGGTTGCTGACCGCTTTTGGTAAGCAGAATGTTTTTTGTATGTTGTCGTATTATCTCGCAGTAGAAATTAGTTTGGGAGAAGCCAAATACATATTTTCTTGAGAGTTCAGTTTTTTTCTTCATTGAAATAGTTGTTTTTTTCTTGCTTAGAGATCTGTGGTCTTGTAAGGTACTTTTTAAGGCAGGATGCTCAACTTGGTTATGCATCCTTTATAGTGTTGCCTTTATCATGATGTGTTGACCAGTTTTACCTAGCAATATCCCATAACATCTCTGTGCTCTGTGCTGTGGTCTGATAAATTGTTAAAATTATACCTAAAAATTCTCAGTCTTCGACTGCACTTTTCAGTCAATACATAAAAAGTCTGTATAGGCAAATAAGCACAGGAAAAGATGCTTAAAAGTATTCGCCGTTAGGGAAATGCAAACGAAACTGCAATGAGATACCACCGTAAACCTGTCAGAATGACTAACCATATCAAATGTTGGCAAGAAGCAGAGCATCTAGAACTCTCATACTGTGCTGGTGGGAATGTAAAATAGTTCACCCATTTGGACAGTTTGGCAGTATCATAAAAAGTTAACTATGTAGCTACCAAATGATGCAGCTCTTCCAATCCTAGATATTTTGCCCGAGAGAAGCAAAAGTATGTGTCCATAAAGACTTGCATGTGAAAGCTCATTACGGCTTCGTTTGGAAGAACTAACGGTGGGAAACAACCCAGATGTCCAATAGCAGCTAAATATGTAAACAGATCCATGCAGTGGAATACTACTCAGCAATAAAAAGGAGTGAGACAGGGGCGCCTGAATGGCTCATCAGTTAAGTGGCAGACTCTTCATTTCAGCTCAGGTCATGATCTCATGGTTCGTGAGATCGAGCCCCACATTGGGCTCCGCACTCACAATGCATGGAGCCTGCTTCCCGTTCTTTCTCTCCCTCTCTCTTCTCTTCCCCCACTCGCAATCGCTCTCTCTCAAATAAATAGACTTAAAAATAATTTTTAAAAAAAGGAGTGAAACATTGATACATACAATATGGAGAAATCTCAAAATGGTTTTGCCGAGTGAAAGAAGACAAAAATAAGAGTATATACTGTATGGTTGCATTTATACACAATTCTAGAAAATATAAGCCAACCTCTAGTAACTGAAAGCAGATCCAGCAGCTAGAACTTTTGAAGATGATGGATAGGTTGGTTCTCTTGATTGCGGTGATACACAAGTTTGTTCATATGTCAGCACTGTAAATATGATACTTCAATGCAGCTGTTTTTAAAAACAATATAATATTTAAATTTGATGTTCTTGAAACTTGTTTTGTCTAATTTCAGGGAGGAAATCCTTCAGCAGTCTTTGTGGGAAAGAGTATCAACTCATGTGATTGAAAACATCTATCTTCCAGCTGCACAGACCATGAATTCAGGGACTTTTAATACAACAGTGGACATCAAGCTTAAACAGTGGACTGATAAACAGCTTCCTAATAAAGCAGTAGAGGTTAGGATATAATTTAATTAAATGGGTAAGAAGCATTATGTGAAGGGAGTAGGAGCCGTGAATTTTAGGTTTTATTCCCATCACAGCCACTTTTTCTCCTTTTAGTCTTTAGGCTCCATTTATTCTCTATTCCTTATCTCTGTGTTGGGGTCAGCCTTAATCCTATTACCAGTTACTACCACTATAAAAATTTACTGATTGGCATTTTGTTGGTCTGAGGGCATTGGTCCTGTTCCAAAGATAGCATTTAACAAAACCAGCAGAATTTGCTTAACTGTGAACTGTTTTTAACTTTTTCTGCGAATAAGGATCCCATAAGAAAAATGTTTAATGGTTGAACTATTTCACCTATTGATTTTCTGCTGGGCTCAGTTGCACTTAAATAATCATTTCCTTAGTTAGGATCCTGCCAGAACATTAGACCAAGAATTATAAGAAAGTCCCTTAAAGAATGCTTATCTGTTACACATTGGCTATACCACGTAGTAGTTGGGTGGTCTTTGGACTCCAGGTGCTTAACCTTTCTGTTTACTTGTACAATAGGGATGATGATGTTGCCCACCTCGCAGATTGTTATAAGGAGTAAATGTGCGTAATACATAAAATACTTAGACACACCTGGCCCACGGTAACTGCGCAGTAAATGCCAGCTGCTGTTACTGTGATGATGAGCATCCCCTGAGCTGATCTGCCACGTGTATTAGTCTGAAGAATGATTGCGCTCGCTCAGTAAGACGCGGTGTGTCCTGTGCTTCTTTGTGAGGTTGCTCACAAAATGAGAGTCAGTGTCAAAGATAATTTCATTTTTCATACTTACCTTGTCAGCTTCTAATTATTTGGGCGTCATTCCCCCCTCTCCTGTCCTGCTCCAGCCCTGACTGCACCTGTTTTCTCAGTTTCTTCCAGCTTCTCTTTCTGAGAGCTGGCAGCTGCTCTGCTGAAGCTGCATACTGCTGACCCCTGTCAGTTCTCCACACATTTACCCCTGAAATAGCTAGAGAGCTGCTGCCATCACTCACCAGCTCTCCTCACAACCTGCCTAAAAACATCTGTGCGGCCCCGGTCCCACGGTAGGATATTTTCACATCCTAAGGCTCGGCCGTGGAAGTAGTCATTCTGTCTCCTGCCGCCTTCTCCCTTCTCACCTGGGTGTGGCGGAGACATGAGGATCTGCCGAAGGTCAGGAAACATAGATTCTAATACCTCACTGGATATTCTTGAACAGCCATCTTTTTTATGCTGTGATTTCTTCATGTTTGAAAGGACCAGGGCTAAATAAAAAACACAGCATTAACCAGCCCACTTAATCATAAGTAGATTTAGTTCTTCGTTACTTCTGGCACTGGGCTCTTCCTTCCAGGTAATTAGGAGTTAGCTGTGATAGAGCCTGAATACTGCTGGGTTCTGTTTGAAGGTATTGATGCTTTGCTTCATGTATTTGCATAAAGGCAAACATGTGAAGAAGACTAAATCGTTATGAAATTTTAAACTTTCTGCAGAATGAAAGAAGCAGGCAGACTCACCTCTTGTACAGAAGGAAATAAATTAGTGAACTAAGTCTGGGGGCTGATTGGAGTACAGACCTTAAGTCAAGGGGGCAATTTCTTTTCAGCTCCAGCTAGTGTTATGTAGGAATGTGGGTACAGTGCTGCTGGATAGTTCAAGAGAGGCTGGAAACACAGATTTTTATATGAAGTCTCTCTCTTTTTAATGTTGGCTCTGTTTGTTAAAATTTAAAACACCATGTAGGTCTAGCAAAACATGTCAGGACGCCAAATCTACCCCACTAGCTATCAGTGTGAGATCTCTAGGCCAGTGTTTATGTATGCGGCCTTTAAAAAAAAAAAAAAAGTGGTTTCATATGTACTTTGTGATAAGCTTATTTCATTTGTTTGGCTTTAATTCACATGTTTGTCATGTTACATATTAAATATAAGTATGTACTGTGAATACAGCTTTTTTTCTTTTAAACCTAGGTTGCTTGGGAGACCCTACAAGAAGAATTTTCCCGCTTCATGACAGAACCAAAAGGGAAAGAGCATGATGACATATTTGATAAACTTAAAGAGGCTGTTAAGGAAGAAAGTATTAAGCGCCACAAGTGGAATGATTTTGCGGAGGACAGCTTGGTATGTCATTTGTATGTTAAGGTGTCGGCCTCATGCTTTTATATAATTTCTCAAATTGGTATCTTTTTGTAGGAAGCTGTTTTTATATGGCCATTTCAATTAGGTTCTGAATTTAAAATAATGAGGGGAAAGAAATAGTTTAACCATCTGTAATTAGCTCTTTAACATTTCTCTGCTATTTCTTTTCTTGGCTAGCATTTCAGAAAAAAAGTCAAACTTCGCGGTAAAGAGGCTTCTGTTAACTTCCACAAATTGTTGTCCACTAGCCATTACATGGACCTGATCTACAGATGGCTCAGATAGCTGCTTCTCATTTTACCCTTCGTGGTAATAAAAGGAATTAGATGCATTGGTTTTCAGTGGATTTGAGTCATACAATATTAGACTTCTAAAATAATGCTAACTGCCACATGTTGAATGCTTGCAAGGTGCCTGAAACTCTACAGTGTATTTTGTAAGCAGATTTTATTTAGTTCTTAAGCAGCCTTATTATTGTCCTTGGCAAAACTCAGACCCAAGCCCTGACTCTGCTACAAAGCCTGACTCCTGACCTTCACCAAATCCAACCACCTCCAGCAGATCTTTTGTTACGTAGAACGTTCCATCACCATAATCAAACCTGGTTAAGCACCTGCTCTCTTCCCAGGCAGTTCTGAGGAGAACTGTTGAAAGATTGAACAGTTTTCCAGGATAATGCATATCGCACTGTGGGCTGGTCATAATTGTAATTTATTTTAGAATAAGTGTTTGTTTTCATGTTTGAAAGCTATGTTCGTTCTTGTTAAATGCCTTATAAGACTAGCTTCCTGAGAGAATAGTGTCCTTTTTCATGCATTCATTCAATAATTATAAAATTTAGAGATCAGTTTTCTTATAATGAAGAACTCACATTTGCTTATGATTGTCTAGACCTTTTAAGCTTTCCTCCTTTACACTTTTCATTGGTGTTAACGGTGAGACAGTGGTTGTTTTTCTCGTTTTTTTGGAAATGCTAACACAGATCATATGGCAAAAAGGAGAGGTAGCGATGATCTGAATCATTAACTCCTGAGTTACTAGGGTTCTAGGTGCAGATTTTATGTGGTTACATGTGTAACATACCTCTCTCGATCTTAGACATAGCTTACTCAATTTGGAATAGGAAGAAGTCTTCACTGTTTATTTTTTGGGGAAGAAAGCTGACAAGTGGGCAGGTAATAAGACCTGAATTTGCATGGAAGGGGCATACTTTTATGTTGTTTTAGGCACATCTGTTCTTTTGGATGTTTGATAAGCTGTCAATTTGAATACAGTTACTAAGATTATAAGGCCTAGATAGATCAAAATTGGCTGTTTTTCTTTCCTTGTTATTTCAGAGGGTTATCCAGCACAATGCTTTAGAAGACCGTTCCATATCTGATAAACAACAGTGGGATGCCGCTATTTATTTTATGGAAGAAGCTCTTCAGGCTCGCCTCAAGGACAGTAAGTAGGACATGGGTTGAGTTGTGAGTATTCGCAGTGGTGAAGCGGGGTGGGGGGGGGGTCATCCAACTTGATGAACGTTTGTAAAATAAAGTTTAAAAAAATAAATAAATAACATTTCATAGCTTTGTCATTAATAACATAGTTAAATTTTTTTGTGGGATTTTTCAGTCAATGGCTTAGTAACTAGGGAAAATATTAAATAAATTGGACATACGTTCATATGTACTCCTATTCTGAAAAAACTATAAGACCATTTTAGTGTTTGCCTCTATACCTATGGAAACGGTATACCTTGCAATACCAATTGTACCTTGCGCAGATTATAAACATATATAATTAAATCCTTTCTTCTACATGTACCATATCAATCATGTAATTTTTTTTGTCTTTATTTCAGCTGACTTTATATTGATATAGCACTTTGAAATAGTTAATAAAATAAAACTCTTTAATATTAGTTATAATCTATGTACTTGGTAAATGATAAAATTTTTGATGAATTTTTAAAAAGTTTTTTTTAATTTTGCAGCTGAAAATGCAATTGAAAACATGATAGGTCCAGATTGGAAAAAGAGATGGTTATACTGGAAGAACCGGACCCAAGAACAGGTAAAAAAACAAATCTCTGGTCTTATGATATAATTTTGATTATTTTAATTCAAGCATTAAAATACCACTTTTGCATGCCTTCTAGACCAATCTTAATAATTTCAAATGTTTTATATCAGCCTTTCTACAATATAATGAAATTTTAGAATAAATAGTAAGCTATAAAGTTGTTTTTTTCAAATGCAGTAGCTATGTTACTAAAATGGGAAATGAACCATGCTCCTTTTGTGGTTGATTACTTTGTTCATTTCAGTTCCTTGTTTGAGGTAAAATGAAGGTTGAAGTTATAAACAAAAATAAAAAATGACACGAATTTCAGAGGATGTAGAGTAAATGTAATCAGAATGAAAGATACAGTGACTTTGTTTACCTCATCTGTTACTTCTGGATTTTTCTGTTGTCTATTCAGATTATTTTGTTCTTTTGCATTTTTTGCTGTTGTATTCCCAAAATAGGTATAAAAATTCAGACAGGAACTAGAATTACAGAATTTATTTATTCCATAAATATTTAATGAGCACTTCAGAAGAACAAAATGGTAAAGGCAAGTATAAATAAATTGACAAATGAGTAGAGGGAGGATGTATGAATCATTCAAATTCCCATCCCTTACCTTCTTTTTATTCCTTATTGTTATGGCTCCTCTTCCTATCTAGCATTTAGTCATACACCACATCTCATTCTTACATTCATTACTTAAATCAAAGAGTGAAAACAGGATATAAAATCAAAATGCACAAGTGAAAGTAGTAATGACTAAGAAAAAGAGGTGGCATCCAGTCCTCTTTTCAGTCTGAATCCATGTAATTAGAGAAAGGAGAGCAAGATACAGAAATATCAAGAGAGAAGATAAAGAGAATGGAAAATTGCCAAATGACATATCATTCTTGTTTCCCTGTTTCCTTATTTATTTATTGTTTTGTTTTCATCTTAAATACAGAATTAAGTTATATAATCAACTTTTTTTTTTTTTTTTTTTTAGTTTCATGCCCTTTTTTTTTTTTTTTTTTTTTTGATAAGCTGTCTGTCAGATATTAGTCCCAATTTGTCTTTAAAAAAGGGAAGGAGGGGCGCCTGGGTGGCTCAGTCGGTTGAGTGTCCGACTTCGGCTCAGGTCACGACCTCATGGTCCGTGAGTTCGAGCCCTGCGTCGGGCTCTGTGCTGACAGCTCAGAGCCTGGAGCCTGCTTCGGATTCTGTGTCTCCCTCTCTCTCTCTGCTCCTCCCCCGTTCATGCTCTGTTTCTCTCTGTCTCAAAAATAAATAAACATTTTAAAAAAATTAAAAAATTAAAAAAATAAAATAAATAAATAAAAAAGGGAAGGAACAGTCTTCCTCTTCTCTTTTTTCTGATAGGATTTTTGTGGAGAGAACCTGAGGAGGTAGACAGGGTTAGCGGTTGGATCACATCTGTCTTCAGGGAGCATCAATTATCTCTCTCGACACATGGGCTAAAAGGAGGAGGTCTATCAGAAAAGAATTTCTAGGAGAGCCATTAGACTCTAACGTGATCTGACTTTAAGACTGGAAGAAGCAATGATTGAAAAGAACTGGTGTGAGGCAGGTAAACCTGGAAGGAAAATGGTGTCCACCCATCAGGGTTTAGGGAAATTAGGCTAAAGTCTCCACAGTAATCGATGTTGGCACCTTGCCTCAGCAACTAGTGGCCAAATGCTCTCAGAGAGAAATAATTCCTAGTTGTAAACTATTTTCTCAGGAATTTGAACCTGTAGGGGATCCCTGCAAGGGAAGTGGAAAATTAAGTTTTAAGATTAATGGGAGGATCCGTGGCCTAGGAGAGGAATATGGAAACCCTTCAGAGAAGACCCTTTTCCTTTCAGGGTTTCAGGGCAGCATACGTAAGACCCAGACTGTAGAACAGAAGCCATAATTTGGAGTGTAGGGAGAGGGACATCAGGACTGCCTTGGGAGGTGTTTGTATGTGCGTGTTTCATTTTCTATTTCAAAAGAAAGCCTCCTGTCAGACCTACTGAATCAAGTTCTTATTCTCTAACCTTTCTACCCCTCTTGCTCCCAGTTGAAAACCACTGTTGTAGATCTCATTCCTGGAGGTTACCATGAGAAACAGATTATGGAAGAGGGTGAGACTGTCCCCACATCTCACACTGCAAGTTTAGGTGGCTGTGTTCCTTCTGTCTTTTTGAGTGATTGATTAAGCAGGAAAAGAAATTTAAGACTGTCCTACGTTAAAAATGAGAAGTCTGTGCTCTGAAAACTACTTTTTGCTTTTATGTTGTTACTTTTTCCTTAGTTTTCTAGGGAAAAATCCATTCCTTTGGAACATTCTCACCTTGTCTGAGCTGAACTGTGGAGATCTTGGTCAGGATACATGGGAGAGTAGTGTTCTGAACAGCCAGGGTGGTGGGGACAGGTGGACAGATAGAAGTAAAAACAGGACAAGAAGAGGTGGGGAGTATCATCTAAATTAAAGATTTATGGGGCGCCTGGGTGGCTCTGTCAGTTAAGCAGCTGACATTGGCTCAGGTCATGATTTTGCAGTCCATGAATTCGAGCTCCGTGTCGGGCTCTGTGCTGACAGCTCAGAGCTTGGAGTCTGCTTTGGATTCTGTGTCTCCTTCTGTCTCTCTGTCCCTCCCCTGCTCTCCCTGTCTCTCTCTCTCTCTCTCTCTCTCTCAAGTAAATATTAAAATTTTTTTTAATTAAAAAAAAAAATAAAGATTTCCTTCTTACCTCAGACCAAGAGCCGATGTTTAAGGAAAATGTGAAATTTCTCTTCATTAAGTAATAGTTTTTCTAAAGTATCATGTTTTCAGAGAATATTAATTAGTAGTTTCATTTATAAACCAGTTATTTACATTTACATTTTATTCTTGAAGTACTCAGATACTGTAGCTTGCTACAGTTTGGGGCAGAGTGCTGTGGTAGTAACTTGTTTAGAGTAATCAGTGAATTTGAAGCTAGCTTCTTTTATCATGCAGTTTTGGAAAGATTGAAAAAGGAAAGATAAACATAATTTGGCACTGTATAAAAGTCTTACTTTCAAATTTATCACTAGTATATGTTTTCCTCCTTTGGTCCTCAGATTATGAACAGTTATAAAGAAGAGATTGGAGGTACATTTAAAAATGATAGGCATCGGGGGGCGCCTGGGTGGCGCAGTCGGTTAAGCGTCCGACTTCAGCCAGGTCACGATCTCGCGGTCCGGGAGTTCGAGCCCCGCGTCAGGCTCTGGGCTGATGGCTCGGAGCCTGGAGCCTGTTTCTGATTCTGTGTCTCCCTCTCTCTCTGCCCCTCCCCCGTTCATGCTCTGTCTCTCTCTGTCTCAAAAATAAATAAACATTAAAAAAAAATTAAAAAAAAAAAAAAAAATGATAGGCATCGGGGCACCTGGGTGGCTCTGTCGGTTAAGCAACTGACTCTTGGTTTTGGCTCAGGTCGTGATCTCGCGGTTTATGGGTTCGAGCCCCACGTTGAGCTCTGCTCTGGCAGCATGGGGCCTGTTGGGGATTGTTTGTCTCCCTCTCTCTGCCCCTCTGCTACTTGTGCTCTGTCTCCCTCTCTCAAAATAAATAAACATTTAAAAAATATAAATAATAAAAACGATTGACACCTTCGGGCTCCTGGCTGGCTCAAACTATAGAGTGTGCTACCCTTGATCTTGGGGTTGTGAGTTTGAGCCCCATGTTGGGTTTAAAGATTATTTAGAAATAAATTTTAAAAAAAGGAATGATAAGCACCTTGCAGAAGCAGTTTAAAGCACAATTTTTATTAGAAATCTTTTTTTTTAAATCCCAACTATGAATTTCATATTTATCAGAAAAGAAGCCTGTCAGCAGGTGCAAGTTCTTACAGCCATCTAGTTCTTAGATATGAGGCATTTATTAGAACATTATCTCTTCCCATATATTCAGGGTACTCTTTCCTAGACTGATATCCTACTCTAAGGTCAAGAAAGTATACAGTAAGCTACCTGGTGCTGTAGCTTTGACAATAAACCATTTCATCAAAAGCAAAATATATAACAAATGTGGCTAATTTCTTGTTTGTTTCTTTCTCCTCATATAAGTCCAGTTTATTCTGCTTCCCAGAGCCATTGTCCTGTATCGTAAGCTGGGGACTGTGTTCTTTCTTGTTTTCTGTGTGGGGCTGGTCACCTATTGTGCAGGAGCAGTGTACTTAACTAAAATCAGGGCTCTGTTTTTATAAGCGTGGCAAATCATGAACCATCTAAAGCAGAATTCTCTTTTAAACAATTTCAAGTTTGTCCACAATGAAACCAAGAACGAATTGGAGAAGATGTTGAAGTGTAACGAGGAGCACCCGGCATATCTCGCAAGCGATGAGATAACCACAGTGCGAAAGAACCTGGAATCCCGAGGGGTAGAAGTGGACCCAAGCTTGGTAATAAATATTGCGGAAAAGCCTGAACTTACTTCCTTAATCTTTGTTCTTGCGGTAAAATGTTGCTACTTCTCACATGTTACTCGGATATAGAAGTGCTTGACCTGACTTGGGTCACGTGTACTTTTGCTGACAGTAAAAACAGTCACTTTGGTTGTGTACAGAGTAGAGATTTATTCTTGGTGGTGTTTTCTTACGGGTAATACTTTAATTTGTAATGAGGAGTTTGAGACTTGGAAAAGTGAAGTACCTGGGCATGTTCAGCAGTTAGCTCTTGCAAAAGGAGGTGAAGCCCAGTCACATCTCTGCACCACGTTACGCTGTTTCAGATTGCAAAATAGAAGTTCTGCTTCAGTGTGTTTCATTTATATATATATGTTTTCTCTGTCAAATGTACCTTAATCAGGGACGCTGGGTGGCTCAGTCGGTTGAGTGTCTGACTCTTGATTTCAGCTCTGGTCATGATCCCAGCGTGGTGGGATCAAGCCCCATGTCAGGCTCCACACTGAGTGTGGAGCCTGCTTGAGATTTTCTCTCTCTGTCTCTGCCCCTCTGCTGCTCACTCGCTCTCTCTCTTAAAAAAAAAAAAAAAAAAAAAAAAAGTGCCTTAATCAGGTATGAGTGGATTTAGAAAAAATGTGAATGTTAAGTTTGTATTAAATTGAGTAGTGCCTTGGGGTTCTATCTCATTTTCCTCACATCATCATCATAAATATGAGAATAAAAATAATTACAGACTATGTTTTGCTTATTTTCATGATGCTTATTTGGGGAAGATTTGAAAAAAATAACTGTTTCTGGGCCTGTGTACCCCAGTTAGAGTGTAAGGGATTAAAACCTCATTTTAAGGGGCGCCTGGGTGGCTCAGTCAATTGAGCGTCCAACTTTGGCTCACATCACGATCTCACAGTTTGTGGGTTCGAGACCCGCATCAGGCTCTGTGCTGACCTCTTGCTCAGGGCCTGGAGCCTGCTTCAGATTTTGTGTCTCCTTCTCTCTCTGCCCCGCCCCCCGCTCACGCTTTGTCTCACTCTGTTTCTCAAAAATAAATAAATGTTAAAAAAAATTAAAAAATAAAAATAAAACCTTATTTTAATATTAGCTTAAGTTAACTTAGTGAAACCCAATTAGAAAAATAATTCTAAGAGGGAAAACAATCATATAAGAAGTTTCAGAGCCACACAGAAGTTCTTTTAAAGATTATCTACTATTTATATTTTTGCACTTGAGAAATGAGTATATTTAATTTAAATTCCCCAGGAGGTCAGAACAAGAAAACTGGTAAAACTCAAAGCAAGTTAAAGCTGTTACATGTAGCATTATTTGTAAATAGAAAATGAAATTAAAACTAATGATTACATGAAATTATTAGTTGAATATGAATTTAATTTATCCATCCTTGGACTTTGCCTGCATATTAGGATATGGATTGGCTGTATATATTGACTTTCTCTGAGCAAGAAAATCTCAGCCCTTTTTCCAAGAGACATTTTGTTCTTCCAGTGCACTTGATGAAGCTATAAAATAGATAACAAGATAATTATGACAAACATAGCAGATGGACTACTGTCAGAGATGTGAATTCTAGCGCAGTTCCATCCCATTCGCTAGTAATACTGACATCATCTCTGAGCTTCCACTTTCCTCTGTGTTACATAGCGTTGATTGTACTGGTTGTACCTGCGTACGATTATTACTGGTCTACTTAGAAAAGACGCTTGCAAGAACCTTGAACACTTTGACAAACTACGTAATAATGACACAGCAGGAGTCATTTTGCTATGGTAACAGCAAGATGTAGTGATCAGAAAGGAAATAACTGTTGGGTTGATGGTCTGAGACCAGCTTCCTAGTCCTGACTCTGTCCTTAGATAAGGCTCACAACCTCTTTTTCCTTGGGGCCCCTTACCTCTAACTAGGGGCGGTAATAATCCCAACCCTATCTACTCTACAGAATGATTATTTGAATGTAATAACAACAGTTGTTAAAAACACTACATATTTGGAAGTATATAAACTGGTAAGGGGTCAGAGTAGTGGTAAATCTAATCTTTTGTCTTAAAAAAATATTTTTCTTAATGGGTAAAAATGATTGGTAGAATAACACTGCCACTAGTTTTAATTAACTTTTTTATAAATAAACTTCGTGGATGACTTTTCAGAATGTGTTTGGTCAACCTGAGGGGAGTGTACAGTAACTCTTTGGTTTTGTTTTCTTCCTTCATTTTAGATTAAAGATACTTGGCACCAAGTTTATAGAAGACATTTCTTGAAAACAGCTCTAAACCATTGTAACCTTTGTCGAAGAGGCTTTTACTACTACCAAAGGCATTTTGTAGATTCTGAGGTAAAGTGTCTAAAAACCAGGGAAAATGCTTTTAGTGATGGTTGTTTGGATGCTTGAAAGTTAACTATAGCTTTAGCATTAGTTTTAAGTCTTTTGATCTGCTGGGAAAAAGTATATATGATTTATGTCTGAAGAATAACCTAACTCCTATCTTTTCTAAGGTTTTTACCACTTTATATTTTACACACAATAAGATTTTGTGTGCAGAGAACAGGCACTAACCCAGTTAATTTTTTTTTTTTTTTAAGAATTAACTTTTTTGTATTAGAAAATAACACATTCTTGTTGTGGAAATACAGTAAAGAAATGTAAAAGAAAATTGCAAAGGGAAATAGTCACTTACTAATATTCCTTATTAAGGAATAAGTCACTTATAATCCCCTGACCTAGAAGTAATTTTAGTTAACATTTTTATATGTCTGTTAATCTTTATAGTTGTGCATGTGTATAACATAATCCATTTGCATAGTGGACATCATCCTGAAAAAACAGCTTTTATTGTGCTTTTTCCTATATTGTATTTCTTTATATCACCAAAATCTTTAAATAATTCTTTGAAAGAAGTGTATGAAGTTGTACAGTGTAATGTCATGTTTCACAAAGTAACCGCTAGGTGGCAGCAGACTGATGTATTTTGAGCATTTTCTTGTAAGTAGAAGTGCTCTGAAAGAACTCTATTAGTGATCAAAGGCCCCTAAAATGCTTTTGAGTTTTCTACAGCTTAAAGGAAATTTGTATGTAACTATACCTATGTAAAAAATGGCAAGTGTTTTGCGTAATTTAATCGTTGAGAAGACCTCTCTACAGAATAAGCTCTTTTTGAAGCATATCATTAATTTATTTTTATCTACAAGCTGCATTTCAGAACTGGCTTGCATGCGTGCTCGAAGAAAAGAGGTTAACCTAAGGACATATTTAAGCTAACATGGTTGTTAGCGGAAACTAAATACAAATTAAGGGTATATGCTGTGAATTTCCACTTGTATATAATGTCATGAAATTCTCTACTTCCCAGATTCATTTGCTTTGTCCTCGGAATCAAAACAAAGCTATATAGGAGTGAGGTAAATTGAATGCAAATCACGTGGAAGTTCGTGAACCCTGAGCAGAAATGATTCGGTGGCTTCTATCTGCGATAGGAGTACGTGTATTAGATAAATCTGAGGTTTTTTGTTAAAGCTTAGGGTATAGGTATTAACTTTAGTAGTCAGTCGTATGTGTTTGTGATCATGGTTTTCACTTTTAAATTTGCATCTGGTAATCTTACTGACCTAATATTTTAGTTGGAATGCAATGATGTTGTCCTGTTCTGGCGAATACAACGCATGCTTGCCATCACTGCAAATACTTTGAGGCAGCAACTTACGAACACTGAAGGTAAGCCACAGAGGGACCACTTTCTAACTTTGACAGCAAAAATAATAGTAGTAATATTCATTTAATAGAATGATGCCAAGATACTTCTTTAAAAATAGGTTTATTAGAACAATTGAAAATTAAATCTGCCCTGAAAATATGAGTGAAAGTAAGTCATAATTGGGAAAGATGGGAGATAAAACGTACCAAGAGTCTCCCCTCATGACACAAAAATTCTGTTAGAAAAGGACTCCTAAGCTTCACGTAGTTTTTGGGGGAGAAACCTGCACTTCCATTAAAGAGTTAGGGCTTAAGAATATGACCGTCTCTGAGAATTGTATTAGTTTTATGCTGATAAAAGTATTATATGAGAAGTAAAGATTCTCCCTGTAACTGTGGGAAGTTTGAACTTAATAGATCAAACTCGATGAGAAAAATAAGAACTTACCCTCCAAATACTGCTAATTTTATCATCCTTGTGCATTCATTAGAAACACAGCTCCTCAAGTTTTTGTTTACTTTGAATAGTCAGGCGATTAGAGAAAAATGTGAAAGAGGTATTGGAAGATTTTGCTGAAGACAGCGAGAAGAAGGTAAAACTGCTCACTGGCAAACGAGTTCAGCTGGCTGAAGACCTCAGTAAGTGGTTCTTCCTGCCCTCTACCTTCCTGCCTTTTCTCCTTCCCCATTTCCATTATTTGTTCATCCAGTTACTCTCAAACTATAGAAATGTGCATGCAAAGAACATTTTTTCCACTGACTGTTTGAGAGAAAGGTGCTAACTCATAGCCCCATCACTTGCAGTACTTTAATGTGTGTTTCTTAGAAACCAAGGTTTCTCATAGCAGCCGTAATGCAACCATCAGAATCAGGATGTTGACACTGATCGGTTACTGCGTCTAATCTTCAGACCCTGTTCAAGTGTCGTGTGTTGTCCTGATACTGTCCTTCCGTGTAACAAGATGTTCTGTGCTCATCCTGTACTTTGATCCAGCTTCCTTGCTTTGCAGAATAGTAGTTAGAAATTAAGAGCTGGGTCCTAGGAATGCTCATTGTCATTGGACTATCACTGCTCCCAGACCCTCTCAGTGGAAGGAGCTGGGGAGCAGATGCTGTATGCATTCGTGCGTGTGCGCGCACGTGTGCGTACATGTGCAGATGCACGTCCGCACGTTTACGCCTGTATTCCTAATCACATGTATACGTCTATGTTGAAAGCCGTAAGTTGTCACTGGTACTTTCCATTTTAATTCAGTAATACAGGGTTCATTGTTTTTTTCTCCTTTTGCTGACAATGAGAAATCTGGCTCCAAGTATCCTTAATATATTTACTTACTTTGATCAGTCTCCCTATATGTAACGAAACTTGTCACCGTCCCCTTCATTGCACAGGCATCCTTCTCACCCAGCTCAGGCTCTGATCACCCAACTCCAGGCCACCACCACAGCACCTCACCCTGTGTTGACACCCTTTTTACCTCATCCAGGCTCTGATACCCCATGCCACGTTGCCCTTCACAGAGTCCTTTTTACTGAGCTCATGCACTGGCATCGTGTGCCAGGCATGTCCCCCTTTATCCTTCCCACGTCTTCCCCTGCCCAAGGACACCCTCCTCACCAGAAGCCAGGTCCTGCTTTTTTTAGAGGACGCCCTCTTCATCCTATGTGTGCTCCAGTACCCTGCACCAGACTGGACTGCCCTCCTCCACAGATACTCTCCTCACTACCAGGCCAGGCCACTGGTACCCCCATGTGAACACCCTCTTCGCCCGGCTCAGGTTCTAACACCTCCACTAGGCCCACAGGGCTTTCCCCTCTCACCACCGCTCCCACATCTCCAGCCTAGCTTGGCCTTACTGATCACTTTGTCACTTAGTTTGTGGGGGATGTTTGGTTCTTTCCTGAATGCTAGTGCAGTCCTAGTTTTCAGGTACTTGGATTACATATTGAGATTTACTTAGATCCTTGAGAACCCAAGGAAATCCGTGAAAGAGTTATGTTAAACAAACATAAAAATACTGAGGTTGGTGCTTCTGTCTGAGCTTACTTCGTTACAGGTTTCCCTTATGTAATTTCATGAAACAAAGTATTTTTCCTTTCAACGTATGCTTAAATTTACTGTCTTAGGAGTTTTCTGATATCTAAGAGAAAGCAGATACTAAATAGGAAGAAATTCTTCAAATTTGAAAACTGTTTCTAAACTGAATTTATGTCACTATAATACCCTAGAGTACCTGAGAGAAACCAGTGGTTTTCCTGTTTAATACCCTGCGACTCAGCCACATGCACTCCACCACTGTCTCGTCCCTTTCTCTGTGACCTCAGCACGTCGTTTGCTCTCTTTTCTCTCCTTTCTGCCTTTAAATAATCTTGTATTCGAAATGTATCTCATTTTAGCTCTCATTTCCACTTTCTGTTCCTTTTCTTCTGGTTCTTTTCATGCCACATTGTCCAAATAATTCAGTTTGTGCTAGCTTATAGATCTGTGTTGGAATGTGATCTGCCCTTCACTAGCTATATTATCTCAGGCAGGATATCTGTCAGAGCCTTAGCCTCTTTGTTTGTAAAAATCACTCCAATAGTTACTATATTGCTAGGAGGGTTTTGAGGAGAATTAGTTCAAAAACCCCTTGCAAGTCCCTGCTTCACAATTTTATGCTGCATTAGTGCTGTTACAGGAAGAGGTGTGTCAGTGTTGCAAGGTGTACAAATATATTTCTTTTGTATCCCCCTGGACATGGTTATCAGACAGTGAAATACTTCACTGTATTTTACCAGCATATATAATTGTGAGTGATTAAAAACAGTGGGTCTTTTCTCACGTCTTGTAATAGAGCCTTATATAACCCCATTACGTTCCAGTCCCGGTTTGATTACTTGAAGAAAGTGTATTGCTAACACAGATTTGTGCACTGTCAAGCCAAGTCTTAGATTATCCTGCTGGTTTTCCTGAGAAAGTACTCATATGACTCCCTTGAAGTGATTTACTACTTTTGTACATATAAAATTATGGTCATGTTAATGTACCAAATAATGGCCTTGGAAGCAAGTGTTTCACCAGTGACTCGGCTTCATCATTCACACTGAAGGAGATGAGCCATGACTTTGTCTATTAGTTGGAGAAGAATCTTGGGAGTACCTTTCCCATACTGTTTATCTTTAATGTAACACTTGGGAATATGATCAGGGATCCTTTCAGCCAGAAAACTTTCAAAGTTTGGACAGTAACTACTGTATTACTTGGATCAAAGTTTTTAGTACAGCATATTCAAGTGGAATATATAGTTAACGGAATTCAGAGAAAGGGAAGCAGCCAAAAGAGTTTTTACTACAATTTCAAATCAGTACAGGGGCAGAGTATTGTGGAGACTCGGGAAAGTTTGATGCATCGTATTTTTTGCCAGTGTTATTAAATAAATGTGCTCAGTTTTAAATCATTTCACCACTTTCCTTTGGAAATTCATCAACTGATTGTCCTGAGTTAGGAAGACCAAAGAAGTGAAAGAAGAGCCCACCCCTTCTTGTCTGTAGAAAAGAAGTCGTATGTAGGGACCAGGGCTCTTTGGAGATGTAGTGGAATCCACAGCTGGAGCAAGAAAACGTTAGGATGAACCTGGAGCTTCCTAAGATGAGAAAGTAAGAAAGTACATGAAGGGAGATGGGAACATGGCAGCAAGGCAGAGAAGCCAGCTTGAAAAGGCTCCCGCTGGCTACAACTAGGACAATTTGGGCATCAAAATAAATAATCACAGGTACAGACTGTGACCCATTTAATAAAACAGGATTCTATAAATTGATGATTGTGTAAGCAAATGAATAAAATTAATTATATCAGTGAGTAAAACCAGTGATAAGGAATGCGGTGTTCATATAAGCACACAAAGTATCTCCACACAGAATAATTAAAAGAGGAAAAAGTAACTGTACAGTGGAGAAGGCTGGCAACAACCAGCTTAATCAAGCCGTCAGAGTTGTTATTATCAGTTACCGCCAAATCAGAACTGTGTGCAGCCTTCCAGAATGCAGTGGGAAAAACCCATATCACTCCTTGGATATTTGTGCCAAAGATGTATAACTTAAATCTAATCATAAAGGTATATCAGACAAACCCAGATTGAGGCACAGTCTATATAATAATTGGCCTGTAATCTTCAAATGTATCAAGATCATGAGAAACAAGGAAATCGTGAGGAACTATTCCAGGTCGAAAGAGCATGGAAACAAAATGCAATGTGTGATCCTGAACCTGACCTTGTTGCTCTAAAGGACATTAATGGGACGGTTGGCAAAACTTGAATGAGATCTGAAGGTTCCATGGTAGCAATACATCAGCGTTAATTTTTAAATCTTGATTGTTAAATTGGGATTATTTAGGAAAATATCTTTATTTGTAGCTAATACACAATAATACAGTATTTAGGGTATATGGGATGTAATGACAGTAAATTATTCAGAAAAAATATGTTCTATGTAGTATTCTTACAGCTTTTCTCTGAGTCTGAGATGATTTTTACATAAAAAGGGTAAAAAGTTGTTTTTATAACTGGATTTGTTTATATAAATATATCATGGTCATATGAAAATAATTTAGAGAAAATTAGAATTTTTTAAATGGGATCTCTGAATATGTCAAAAGGCTGAGTTACTTCCTGGACAGTTTGATAAAAGACATGACTCATCTTTCCACCTAAATTCCTTATTTACAGCATCAGATTACACTTAGAACTGTTTAGTGTTGAAATATGCCCACTACAACCTTGATGAAATTCTTGTGATTTTATATAGCAGATTTTATTTCAAAGGATTTTTTATAGATATTTAAATACAGTGTCAACTTAGATAAAATCTATTTGGGTTAATAATATGTTCAATCTACTTATTGAAACAGACTGCAGTTTTAAAATGCCTTCTTTGAAGAGGGGAGGATTAGAATAGTATATAGCTCAGTTCCAAGTTTTTCTTTCTATAATGAGCTGTTTTATGATTTGTGAAATCTTTTATGATTGTCACCATATAAAACAAGTGATAGTGCTAGCGTCTCACAGACATTTTGGAATTTGTTCATCCCACCCTGGAAATGGAGTATCTGGGCACCGGTAACAATTGCTGTAATGTTGCTAAACTGCATTTCACCAAAACAGCATGGAAATTCTTTCATCGTTTGTTATATGAATGTTGTACCAACTGTTAACTAGGGTAGTGTGAGTTTTGGACCTTCCTATCAATTGCTTGGGATTTAGAGCTTAGTTTTCTTTTTAAATTCTTGTTCACTAAAGCCTGAATTACTTTTCATTCTCTGTGCACATAATCAAAGAACCCTTGATACCCAAGAATTAAAGGGGCATTACAAATCATTTCGATCGCTCTAAGATCTACGGTCTTTCCCTTCTGACTTTACAATACATTTCTTTTCATTTTTATATCAGAACCTGTTTATATCAGAAACTGTTTATGAATGTGAGCTAATATTTGAATACTTTCGCTGTGCCGGGATTAGGCTGTGTGCCTTATATGCATTCTCATAGGTATAGTCATTTGTCTTATTTTATAGATAAGGATATGGAAGATTTGAGTCCAGGTCTTTTAACTACTGTGCTGAACTAATTTGAGAAAAAAAACTCAAGCCATAGAAAAATATAATTACATAAAATATAGTCCTTTACATTTGGAAGGTTATAGTTAGCAGTATCCTTTGCAGAGTGGGTCAGAAAGACATAGATAGTAGTGATTTAATATTTAAACTTTGAAAGGACATGAAAACTTTGATAGAGTTGGAACATCTGGGTAAGGGGACACTAAAGTGTTTACTAAAGTAAACCAAGCTACTGACCACATTGAAGGGGTTAATTTTCTTTATATGTCTTGTGAGCATGTCTCGAAGTGTATTCTGTCAGATTCCACCGTTGTTAATTAAGTAGTTTGTAAGTTGCCCAAAATTCAGACACAGCTTTTCAGTGTGATGTGTTCATGCTTAGAGTCTTAAGATCCTCTTGTAATAGATAGAGAATCTATATTTGAGCAGAATGGCTGTTCTCTAAGTTGAGGGGTTTTTGAGCTGGTCTGGGAGCATTGAAATGTGTAATAATAAATTTCGGTGTATTGCTTCCTACTTTTTGTACTTTATATGAGTTGAAGATGTGCTTCAGTACAATCTTGAGTAACTTCATTACATCTCATTTACTAATGAAAGTGATAAACAGTGATAAACTCCTTTACTTGGGCTGCCATTGCACAGGCTCATTTTAATGATATAGTTTGATGCCCTTAATGTTAAAAACATTAGAGAGCCTGGTAAATTAGAATTTTCCAATATCCGCAGCTTTTTTTTCTCCTGCAGTTGATTTGCCCTGCTGACTCCCTACACGAGGTGGCAACAGCTGGCCTTTCACTGGAGCCGGGGGATTAGGGAGCAGGAGTCAGCAGCGGGCTCGCCTCTCGCCTCTTTCGACTGTTCTTTATTGTTTGATGCCTGGGCATCTCCCAGACAGCCAGCAATTGTTTCTTAAAACTTAAAGTTTGTTTCTCTTGTGAGTGTACAATGCTGGTGGGGCTTGTCTTTGTGTCTCTTCCCTCTCCCAGTCTCCTCTTATAATCCATCCTGTGCTTTCTCTTGATAATTAGAAAGGAGCAGAGTTGCAAGCTTTGTCTCTTAGTGTGCATAAGATTCAGTTTTGACTCTAAAACCTTAGATGGACATTTTCTTTTTCCCCAAGCTACCAGATACTCACTAACACATCATTTTTATAAGGAAAACTTTGTTCCTTATTAATACACTAGTGTATTTTTGAAATTGTGGTGATAAAAAGGGCGTGAGAGCAGAATGAACCAGTGCTGCCATTTTAAAAGCTAAAACCGGAAGAGAAATGCACCATAGCTGCTTAAATCCAAAAAGGTCCTTTATTGGTATGGCATGGGGAATGGAGTCAGTGGTACTGTAATAGCGTTATGTGGTGACGGATGGTGAGCGTGGTGTAACATATAGATATGTCAAGTCACTATGTTGTACACCTGAAACTAATGTAACATGTGTCCCAACTACAATTAAAATGTTTAAGATTTTTTTTATTAGCTCTAAAACAGAATTCTGATTTATAGGGTAGTTAAGAAATATCTTTATGCTGTGATAAAACTTGAATAAGAAATAGTCAGAACATATCTAGATGGAACCCTCAGAATGATTTTGTTGTTCTTTATTTAGAAAGGAGGAATGTCAAGATACTCTCCAATTAAATTTCCTTTGGTTACTCCACATTCCTGGACTTCTCCCACACCTGCCATATCCTTGAAGGCCATTATGGATCACAATAGTGGCCACGAAGTAGTGTGAGGCTGAAAATTATCCTAGAACATGATTGTTATACTCAGAATCCGGAACTTAAAATTATGAAAAAGGGAACTCCCATCTAAAACTATTTTTCCAGAGTTAGGGCTCTGGCATGCAAATTTTAACACGTCTCCATAGGGGATTTTTCTCTGCTCCACCACCATCCACCCTCCTGCCCCCAGATCTGTACTCTAGAGGGTTCTTCCTGTTCACAGCAGTAAAACTGGTCGTTTTATTAATTGGGATAAAATTGACATATATCTTTTAGTGGAGTCTTAGAAACTGTATGACTCTTGAAAATTTGTTCGGTTATTTGAACTGTATCTGTAGTAGCATAGTCATTTTGTGTCTGTCGATACAACTGAAGAAAATGAATCTTAAAGGGCACTGAAGAGAAACGAGTGGCATTGAATTGTAGAATTCTGAGTCCATAGGCCCAAAGAGGGTTTGGTTTTTATTTTTAAAGGCTCAGTCACAGAAAATAGGATAAAGTGCCTGGGAGGGAAAACATGAAGTATTAAGGACCCCGTAGTTTTGCTTACATCTAACCACTGCAACTGCATTTCTTTGGCCAATAATTGCCAAGACCTCAATACTCTTTGTCTCGTCTCTCCTTGCATCTAGCACATTTCTAAGCAGTCTTTTCCCTTTGTCTCTTTCTTATGTCTCTCACTGTGCCTTCTTTCAGACCATTATCATTTGCTCGACCAGTATTTTTCCTCCTCCCTACTTATTTACCTTCCTCCAGAGATTAAAAACCTTACCGAGGTACTGCCAGTGTTGTTTAATTGAGCAGAAGGCAGACTTCCCACGGTAGGCAAGTGTAAATCAACCAAAATAACCACTTTAAGAAAAAAAGTTTTGAGTCTCTTTTGACCGATCAGTTCTGCTCAAGTGATTTGGTTCTTTCATAAACTCACCATACCTTGTATTGTATATATTGTAGGTGTTCAGTGACTGTTTAATCATGACCTTTCCATACGGTTTCTTCAGTAGCCCCCTCTTCCTGACTTAAAAAAGAGGGGGAAGGAAGCTAAGTCTTCTCATGATAAGGAACCTTTCTTCCACTCTGTCACCCAGAAAGCTACCCTCTCATTTCTCTTGTAGAGCAGCTTGCATCCTCTGCTGCATTCGCCCCTGTACCCACCCCTGCACCCACCCACTCCCTTGCTGACATCTTGTGATAAGGCTTTCACCCCTAGTGAAAGCACTTCTTTCTAAGTCACCAGTGATTTCCTAATTGCCAGTCCATGCAGTTCACTAAGACACTTTCATAATTGTTTGTTTGTTAGGCATTTTAAAGTTCTAACTTAAACGAATATTTTCGTTCTCTTTAATATTCGTGTACTTTTTGGAATGGTTTTTAGTGGAAATGAGTATATTTAAAAAATGGAAAGGTTGAAACAGCTCTCATTTGCATACAGAATAAGGTAACTTTCTGTTTTATGTTATCAGCGTTTGAGGTCTTTAAGGCATCTGTGCAGGGTAAAAGCAATTAAATTTTGAATTTTGCGAACTTGTGAAATAATATTTTTCATAGTAAGGTGAAATTGACAAACTAAGGAAGGTGGTGAAAGATTATTTTTACCTTGAGTCTGCGTAGGTCAAGTAGACCCTGCTTTGTGTTGTAGCCAGAGAAGGAGAGAGACGACACGGCACAAAGAATAAAGTAATCCTCAGGGAGAGTCCTCTGTGTTAGAGAAGTAGTTATTTACACACAGAATTCCACATGATGAGCCTGAGTGGTGCGTTTTCCCGGTTATTGATGAGAAAATCCAGACTCAAAATGGGGCATTTAGAATCAAGCACATTTTTCATGGCCTAACTCTATCTTTTAAAGAGAGCATTGAAGGATATTGATCAGTTGGTACAAGATTAAAATGACATTTACTTCTCTGTAATCTTATGTAGGCTACTGGTATTCAGTGCTTTATTAGCAAGTATATTCTTTTTGCCTTAAACTCACATTTTAACTGATTAGAAATAAGAACAAAGATAAGAAAGGTCTCTTCAGTAATGTATCGATTGAATTGAGTTGATCATTTTGAAGTAGGTTTTATTTACATGTTGTGATATATGTTTATGTGTATATTCTAATGTATAAAAAAGCAATGTACACATTTTCATCTAGAAATTAGGCTTTTTTTCCTAGCTAGTATTTCTTACCACTTCCTTACTGAGAGTCTAGAATGAAGTAACATCTTTAAAGTCGGGATTAAATTTTGGTGTGTTTTGTTTTTGAATTATGTTTTATGTATTCTCTCCATTTATAAGATGGAAATAAATGAAATCTAGTCATTGAAAACTAAATCTAATCACAAAACAATCTACTGACCTGTGAACAGTATGTTAAAAAAATAAAATTAAGCAAGATTTGAATAAATATTTTTTTAAAAAACTGGGCGAATTGGTGTGCGCTAAACTGAATGAAGTGTGCTACTTTATGAAGTAGGGGTCTCAGGGTAGTTGGGAGAGGGGAGCTAAAGGCAAAAGGAATTTTAAGTTTTTACTATTTTATACATTCCTAAACTGTTGCTTAGAATAAGCATAGGAATAAGCATAATTCAAAATTGCCTTAGAAATTTCATATTCTTAATTTTATCATATTCATAGAAACGACAAAGCTAAGTGACCAAATACTTTCCCAAATAATCTCTCGGTGATTGCGATGCCAAGAAACACTTCATGGGACTAGATAGTAATTGCTCCTCATGGGGTCATCCCTTAGCATTTGAGATTCACTGTGAATTCTTTGGATTTCCAGTACATGCCCACTGTGGATCTGTCATGTGTAAATGAATTGAAATCTTCGTTGAACTGGTGAAGTTTTCAAGTTTGTGCAACTCAAGTTTGTGCAAAGTACTTTTCCTAGTATTTTGCATTGTAGAAAGGAGTTTGCTGGGTTTTATTCACTTCAGTTAGATCTGTTTCTTGGCTGAAGGAATTCAAGTCTTTTTTAAAAACCTTGCCTGTTTAGTCTCCTTGAGGCAACACTTCATTCTCTGAGTCATAGGTACAGACTGCCTGTCTTTACCAAGTACTACCAGGATTTCAGGTGTCTGTTTCAGTCCTTCTTAACTGTGACAGAGCTGGTACATATATATATGCATTGTGGAAAATTAGAAAATACAGATGGCAGAAATTTTAAAACCATTGCCACTGTCGAGAGATGACCACTGTAACATTGTATTCTAACAAATTGTTAAAGTTTATGTATTTAATTTGAGAGAGCACACACAGTGGAGGGGCAGAGAGAGAGGGACCCAAAGAGAATCCCAAGCAGGCTCTGTGTTTGAGCCTGATATGGGCCCACACTCACCAACCATGAGATCATGACCTGAGCTGAAGTCAGAAGCTTAACCAGCTGAGCCACCCAGGCGCCCCTCTAACAAAATCTTTAACGTAGTCTTAGTGACATAGTTTCTGCACGTTTCTGGAACACATTTTTCATGAGATCTCAGGTTGGCTTCTACTTAACACCGCCAATCTTCCCCTTGTTGCCATCACTCCTGCTTCTGGTCTCTCATTTATCAGAGCAAGCTCAATTTCTCCTCTTTTTCTTCATATTAACTTATTTCAGAAAGGTTCACTGAGAAGTATAAGCAGCATTAGTAAAAATAAAACCTGTGGTACTAGTTACTTTAAGTAGGCCGTGGATTCCAAAGGCTGTACTATGGCAGAACATATTCAGAAAATCACTCTTCTTTGAAAGTTAATCCCCACCTATATCCAGGACTCTGGCACTTCCCATGTGTGCTTATGTCTTCATTGTGTCTGTCCTTCCTTCAAAAGACACTCCAGTCATCCCCACCTTAAAACTATTGGATTGATTCTTCCATACAGTCTACCTACCTTTTTTTTTTTTTTTTTTAATGTTTATTTTTGAGAGCAAGCACGACCAGGGGAGGGGCAGAGAGAGAAAGAGAGAGAGAATCTCAGGCAGGCTCCACACTGTCAGCCCAAGAGCCCAGTGCAGGGCTCAAACTCATGAACTGTGAGATCATGACTTGAGCTGAAATCAAGAGTCTGATTCTTAACTGACTGAGCCACCTAGACGCCCTGCAGTCTACCTACTTTTGATCTTGATTCACTTATCCAGAAAAACCTTCAAATGTTTGCCTGCTACCTCCACTCTCAACCGTTCGCTTTCTTAACTGAAATCTTTTCTCATTTCTACCGAATTTGGTTTTTCCAAGATTGCTGACAGTTAAGAGAAAGCAATCAGACAGGTGAGCCTCTTATGTAATTGCAGCATTTGGTACTTTGGTATCCAAATCCTGCTTGGAGCCATACAACTGTCTTAACATTTGTATAGAGCTTTGCACTTTACAGAACGTGTTATGTCTGTCCATGTTTGCCTTGTAAAGGCATATGAGGCTTATAAGGTATTATCCCACATTGTTCAGATGGGGAAATTAATGTTCATTAAGGGAAGTGATTTAGCCAGTCACATAAATATTTATAGCAAAGCCGGAGCTAACAACATGTGTTAGAGATAGTATCTTTTTAGATTTGTTTTGGGCTTCTGTTCGTCTTTAGTCTTTGGGTTTGTGTTTGTGGGTGACTACAGATAACTGAGGTAATATAATTTGGCTTCCTTTTTTAATATTATTTTCACTGTGCTAGTTTTTAAACCTGTTTTCCTAAACTAATCATTAAGAATCTAGAACATTGAATTTTTCTCCTAAAGACATATGTAATGGTTTCATTCTTCAGATAAATATATACAGGTTTATAAATCTGTGTGCTCTTACTGCTTTTTCAATGTTGTGATTTTCCCTTTCTGTAGAAAATAAGAAATTGTGACAAAATTTAAAGGTGATTTTCTAAATTAATGAATATGTAAAACTAATTCTGGAGTTCTTTTCATTTCTCTGAGCCTTATTCTGACTTCTGGACCCAGCATCAGCAGTGATACTTTTCTGCAGGGTTGTAGTAGAAGTAACTGAAAACTTAGGGAATCACCCTGACAAAACATGAATGCCCGCTAGCTCTCCTTGTGACGGGTTTAATAATAATCTGTTGTCCTGATGCAGCATTATAGTTAACAGATACAATTGTATTTCATTTTTGTTTTTCATCTCGCTTAATTCATAACTTTATTAAAACCTGCAATTTTTAGTTCCATATTTTTTCATATACTTTTGGTTTGGTTCATAAATCAGAATTACAGTCTCTGTTCTCATATTCCTTTCTTTTACTTTAAAAATTACATTAATGAGCTGACTGTTTAAGAATCATTCTCATGATTCATTCATCTGTTACGCCTCCTTTTAAAGCTTCAGCACTGAAGGTCTTTTGACAAACCAATATTTATAACAGTTTGACAGCAGGATGAGGAACAGCGTTTGTCTTTGTAACAGCTTGAAGAAAGACCCTTTCCAGGACCCAGTCATGCAGTTACAATCTTGACCTCTTTCTTAGCTGGGAACATACATACAGCAGCACCTCCCATGTGTTTTCTTGTCCCATTGACTGTCCATTCACTTCCCATCTGTTTTGCAGTCTTAAAGGAACAGAAGGGGCCCTCTTCTTATAAATCTGTCTTTGCAGGTGATAAATGATGTCCTGTCTCTTTAAGGGCTGCCTGGGTGGTTTTCCTTTTTTAAAAATGTTTCTACTTTCCACCTAACAAAATTCAGAGTAAGATACACTTTTAAGTATAAGAAGAAAATAGAAAAGAAAAAAAATGATGGATTATTTTAAACCCTTCTTAATTGATTGGGACCAAAAATTTTACTGGTCATTAGGCTAGGCTTTTTTAATCATCTCAACTAATTACCTGAATCATATTTAAATTTTTTTTTATGTTTAGATTTTTCTATGGAGACAAAAGGAATGCATTCATTTTGAAATAGTGTATTTATTTAAACTTTTTTGGGGGGGGAATAAAGCAATGTATCAATGAGTTAGCATATAAAATAACTTATAAAGATTTTTTTTTACCATAATTTGAGTTAATAGATATAATTAATAAGGCACATTTTATATACTGGATACAGAATAAAAATTCATGGGAGATGATTATTAATCTTATGGTAGAATCTAACTTTTACATTAAAAAGACAATCATGAATCCCATAAAAATTTATTATTTTTCTTCCATTGTGGAAAAGAAATGCTTTAAGTATACATATTTATATCATTGGATTTTCTAAGCATTAAGCAGAAATAAATTTTTTTTTCTCCTATGCAGAAATCACCTATAGAAGGTTAATGGGACAAATATTGTCCCCCCCTCAAATATTTTAAATTCCTGATCTTAAAAGCATTACTAGCATAAAAAGACCACTTTTCAAGTATTATGTATATTTATGAATCAGCTCTCTAATGGTACATCTTCTGTGAACTAGTTGTATTAGCTTATTTATTAATTCCCCGCCTATTCCAAAAAGGATTTGAGGCAGCTTGCAGAATGTGCAAAATGTAAAAATGCTGAATTGGAAAGTTGAATGAAGGAAGGAGGTTAAGGCAATTTGAAATAATGTGAAACGTGGGATAAGATTGGTACCCCCCTCAAAATACTTGGTTCAGGGGTTCTTCCATTTTGCAGGTAACCTGCAAATGTAGCACTGAGCTTCCTAGACAGCTGAAGCAAAATGGAAAGCAGAGTTGATTATGGGATTTATGGTGGCTGTCAGACAAAGCAGTTGCTTCGTTGAAGCATAGGTGTTCCTGGTACACACACCTGAGAAAAAATTCATCTCTGCTCACGGAAGGAACACTGAATTATATGATAAAGTAAACCAGATGACTACATATGATCATTAACTTCATGGAGCTTTTTACTATAATGTTCCTCATTGTAGGCTAATCACGTAAGCAGTTCTACGTGAAATCAAAATGACACAGTCCAGATACATAGCTATTTGGCTTATCTAAAGATGGACTTACATAGTATCTAGCATAGTATCTAATATCTAGTGTCCCCCATACAGTCTTCCATAAATATTACTTCCTCTTGTAGCTCTGAGCCTTTTAATATCAGGTAGCAGAGAGTTCAAGGTTTCACGCTCACTGACACTGACACACACCTGGAATGGAGCTGCTCAATTAAGGGCAGATCCATAAGCATTAATAGTTAGCTGAGATGTGAGATGAAATTACGATTGCCATCTACTTACAAAAGTGAAAGGCTTAGTCAGGGTTGAGGCCTAAATGTAAGCTGCTCTATGTTCGTTCATACTGAAGTCTTTGGAGAAGATATTAATATATCAAAATATTTTAAGAGGTTTTGATTATATCAGCCAAAAGAGCCTGGTAGAAATGCTTGCAGTTAGGAGTTAAAAAGAGGTAGAGAGAAAGCTGAATTTATCCACAAGTCACTTTGAGCTATTTATATATTCATCAGACTTAAGCTGTAATTTATCTCACAGACTTTCTTAAGGCAGCTCTTTCTAAATCATATTATTTGGTGGGGGGGGGGGGGTGAGGGTGGGTCTGATTATAGCAAATTTTTTAAAATAAATTTTTTAAAAATGTCATCTTTAGTGTTTGAATTATGTATCGGGTGAGTAGATTACTCAACAGTGTGAGTGAGTGAACAATGAGTTCATGGACATCTATTGCTTAGTGAGTTCTGTGCTAGACTCAGTGATTTTAAATGATGGACTTTTTTGTATGTAGATGATTCATGTAAGCAGTACCATATTGATTCCTGGGGGGAAAAAAAAACAGTATAATCCTGATCTTTCTAAAATGAATTATGTAGTCGTGTGAGAATAATATTGTCATTTGCGATTGAATTTTTACTAGGAGCTTAACATCAAATAAATAAAAAAATACTAAGGAGTAAACAAGACAATTAAGTTTAAAAAGATGTAGTTAAAACATATGATCGGTTAGTATAGTACATTTCAGTCCTAATGTAAAGCATTTTGGGCTTTGAATTCTGGACAGATTCCCTCATTTTATAGATAAAGAGACCAGGGCTGTGACATGACTGTGGTCATGAAGTTAAAGGCACAGATGGGTCTAGAAGCCTGGTTCTCCTGACCACATTATCATATAGCTTTTAACTCGTTATGTTCTCATCTTTATAAAATCCATATAAAATTACTACCCCATTGATTATTAGGGTGTTAGATAAGGGATTTCTAACATTTGTTGTCATCAAACACTCCTTTTGTTATTGTGTACTCCTGTGAAGTCTGTGTTTTAGAAGATCTGCCTATAGTAATATACTTACATTCGTTTTCATTAGGAACAGAGTTACAATCCTATCTCCTGATCAACCTAAATAATAATTGTTGCAGAGTAGATGTAATTCTGGCAAAAGAGTTCCATTTGAACTTTTGAAACAAAATAACCCAGAGGACTCTGCTACCACCTTCAGCAGACCCCTAGAAGTCAGTGACCCCACCCAGCTTTGAAATTACCATACCAGTCTCAGACAGCTTTCCGGAACATAGGAGTCTCCTTTTTCTGTAACGAGCAGAAGTAATTCTGTTCATCCTTGTTAATGAGTCGATTTAAAAATAATCATAGCTCAAGAAAAAAAAAAGAAAAAAGGCTCTTTGTAGGGGGAAAAAAACTACAGGACCAAGATTCAGAAGAGAAGTGTTAGGGGCTCCTGGGTGGCTCAGTGGGTTAAGCATCAGACTTTGGCTCAGGTTGTGATCTCGCGGTTCGTGAGTTTGAACCCCGCGTCGGGCTCTGTGCTAACAGCTCAGAGCCTGGAGCCTGCTTCGGATTCTGTGTCTCCCCCTTTCTCTGCCCTTCCCGTGCTCATGCTGTGTCTCTCTCTGTCTCTCAACAATAAATAAATGCTAAAAAAAAAAAAAAAAAAAAAAAGTGTTAGATTTGGCTACACACCTTGGATTGTCGCTTTGCTTCTTCCTCTCGACTATAAAAGGTGCACATTTTTTCTTGTGCTAAATCTAAGATTTTGACTATCTTAAATCTTAAGATTTAACGTATCTTTGAGAATCTTAAAGCTTGTCTCTGGTTCACCCTTTCTGTTTGTTTTCTTCCCTTGTTTCCTTGTACTCTAGATAATCCCTTTAAATACGGAACTTCTAAAGAGCACTTACAGTAGGATTGTCTAATAAAAGGCAAGCCTTTTGATGAGCAACATATATTACATGTTAAGAACTTTTTAAAATTTTCAGTCCTTTAGTGAATAGCTTTTTTACAGCAAAACCTCACCTCCAAGGTGTCCTCAAGTTTCACTCTAAATGTGTATACAGCAGTTCTGTTAAGGTACATTGTGATCTGTGGATGTGTGGTTTGCTTAAGGTACACTGCGTTAGTTTGCAGTTTGTTTTTCATGCTTTCTTTAAAAACATCAAAAGTTGTAAAAGATTTATTTCAGTGCATGTGGTAGTGTTTTGTGTGTGATTCTTTGTTCCTATTCTAAACTGTTATTAACCACTGAAGTGAACCTTCTCCCAGGTTTGGCCTTTTGGTATTCACAGTGTATTCAAAACCTAATTACAGATTAGTCTATATTTGAGACTTTTAGAGCAAGTATCAGAAGATTCAAAAAGAAATTGAGAGTAGCACTATCATTTCATGTGGAGATAAAGAGACCCAAAACATGAATGGGTGCTAAGTCATCTGAAGAAAAAAGAGAAGGACCTTCATTCACTGAGAGGGGCGGTTTATGAGGTGGGGATTATGGGAATATTCATGACTCAATCAAGAAGCACAATGAATTGATGTCTGAAATAGTTCATCTTTTAAGTAAACATTGGATAAATGGCAAGTAGACTCAGTATTCACTACATGTAGAATTGCCTATTTCAGAGCAGAAATAGCAGTTCAAACAGAAATAGGAGTTTGTTCATCCCTTCCTGAGTTGGTTTAATTTATCAGGTTAATCTGAAATTTTATAAGAGTTCTCCAACTATAAATATTTAAGGCAAATGTTTAATAGAAAAAGGAGTTTGCTTTATAATTACCCTTTGCTAATCTGTATGCACATTTCTGTGGGCAAGTAGTTTCTAATGGCAAAATAGTTAAGTACAGTAAGATTTTGGGACTTGAAAACACTTTAACACTGGGACATTAGTGTTTGGAAGGATCAGAAAGTAGAAAGTTTTAGTTGCTGACATTCAACTTTGATTTTTATGAATAAGTCTTGTTTTCTGTGTGCAGCTGGATGGCATAGTTAGTATATAGGAAGTGCTGAAGACTTTTATCAGATTTTGAAATGAAGGAATTCAAATATGGGAAATAATGCTGTTTATTATCTGTAATATAGCTCCTTTGCAAAGAATGAAAGCAATATACTTTCTAAAGCTCTGTGTGTGTGTGTATGCAGTGAGCATATTTTGGTCTTCTGAATAAGGTGAAATAATTAAATTGAAATTTCTCTTTCCACTTACTGTATTGTGAGACCTGAGTATTCTCTGTCCCGTGTTGCTTGTGTGGTTCGAGTGACCCTCCAGCTTTCCTGGATCTTCATTGTCAATGTGTATGTACCCTGCCTTCTGTTCCCAGGCTGGCTCTACACCTTGTGCTCCTGGCTTCTGCCCTCTTGGTCACTGGTATAACACCCAGGAAGTCTGTTGAGTGATTTTTTTTTCTTGATAACCTGCAGCCTTTGTTTTCTGTACCATATTTTTGGGAATTTCATTTATCGTTTATCAGGTATTTGTTGAGCATGTGTAGTGAGTCAGACATTGTTGTAGACATTGAAGATGCTGAACTTTTTTGGTCCAGTTTCATACGTTTGTATTGTTTTCCAAGGGTTTTTTCAAATATATGTAGGTAATAATATTTATTATACTTTTCTTAGTTATTTCTAGGCACAGAACTACTTAGGAAGGTGCTTGGTAACTATTCCATTCCCTCATTTTTACCACAGTATGTCTTATCTCAGGTAAAAGGTAAAGCTCACAACAAATACCCTTCAAATAATAGCATTTGTTTTGTTACCATTTAGAGTCTGTATCTGGTAGCGGATCTAGTATGTTTCCAAATCAGAGAAACGTGCACAAAGCTAACTCTGCAGGCTTCAGGTCCTTGTCTTCTTCAGGGACACCTTCAGGGCTGTATGAGGACCAAATGAAATGTGGGATTTAAAATCACCTCAAACATAGTAGATACTTCATAGACTCAGCATGAGGTAGGTAGGAAGTGATCAAGGAATTCTTCTCAAAGGCAAGATAGCATCTGTGTCCCCATATCACTGCATTAAGTACATTGTATAAAATGAAGGAACAAAGAAATGGATTTTTAAATTTAGTGTAAAAAGAGTACATTTATCACAGTTATTCTTTTTTCTTTTCTTTTTTTTGTTTTTTGTTTTTTTGTTTTGTTTCTTTGAGAGACAGAGCGAGCAAGCATGGGAGCAGGGGAGGGGCAAAGGGAGAAGGACAGAGAGAGTCTTAAACAAGCTTCACACCCAGCACAGAGCCTGACGCAGGGCTCTGTCTCACAAGCTTGAGATCAGGTCACGAACGACAGTTAGAGTCAGACGCTCAACCGAGTGAGCCACCTAGGTGCCCCTTCTTTTTTCTTTTCACATTCACCTCCACTGTCTCCTCTCTTCTCCTCTCCCCCCGTTACCTCCTAGTAACTTACTTAAATGCCCTTTGTGTCATTTTTGACATTTCAGAGTATGTTGGCACGGTGCCCTGATATTCTAGTTGAAAATATTTTGTAAAAACAGCTTTTTAAAAGGAAAATTTGGCAATTTTATTCTGTGACTAGTCTTCTTATTAATCAGACAGTCTTTTAACTTTTATTTAGAAAAAAACATATCGCTTATCTCTAATTTTATAAGAATTTGAATTTGATTCAGACTCCACAGTTAGACACCTGCATCAGAGTGGCTCTTGGTCTGTCAATACAAGTAGATCTTGCTCTGAACTCTCTCTTCTGAGTGATGCTACTGAGCCACCCAGTCCCAGATTGTGCAGCTGAGGATGGAGGTCATGGACAGGGCAGAAGGATGGACAGAGCTGGCCGTGCTTGGACTCAGGTCGTGGAGCAAACAGTCAGAATTCTTCTCATGCAGTACACCTTTCCCAAGTAGTATAGCTCAGTGAGATGGTTAGAGGAACTGCCATGGCTTTAAGTACCTGTTTTAGATTTCCATATGTTGTGCTATTTAAGCCAGATGTTTTTTTTAAATTTTTTTTTTAATGCTTGTTTATTTTTGAGAGAGAGAGAGAGAGAGAGAGAGACACACACAGCATGAGCATGAGTGGGGGAGAGGCAGAGAGAAAGGGAGACACAGAATCTGAAGCAGGCTCCACGCCCTGAGCTGTAAGCACAGAACCCGACTCAGGCGCAAACCCACAACTGTGAGATCGTGACCTGAGCCGAAGTCGGATGCTTAACCGACTGAGCCACCCAGGTCAGATGATTTTTTAAATACCTTGTCCATTTCCAAAATTCTGTCAGACAATTTAGAAAACGCTTTTTCTCCTACTGTCCCCTTTTTAAAAAAATTCTTCAGTTGATGAACTGCACTATGTAGAGCTCTCTAAATACTCATGAAGAAAATAGGTGAAGCTCTTTCTAAGCAACAAGATGAATTAGTTTTAAAAATAAGAATGTGAGGGGCGCCTGGGTGGCACAGTCGGTTAAGCGTCCGACTTCAGCCAGGTCACGATCTCGCGGTCCGGGAGTTCGAGCCCCGCGTCGGGCTCTGGGCTGATGGCTCAGAGCCTGGAGCCTGTTTCCGATTCTGTGTCTCCCTCTCTCTCTGCCCCTCCCCCGTTCATGCTCTGTCTCTCTCTGTCCCAAAAATAAATAAACGTTAAAAAAAAAAAATTAAAAAACAAAAAAATAAGAATGTGGCCTTATTTTGAGAAAGGAAGTATGTTTACCGGTTTGTTGACTTAAAAAATAGTACAGACTGCCAAAAAATACAGATTAAACTTCCAAGAGATAGGTTGGGATTATAGGTTGGGTTTCTCTAGTTTACTTTTACGTAAAAGGAATTATTGTTGTCTCTGCGATAACTGTTATCATGTTTGCTCAGTAAATAGTTGAATTAAAACAGTATGGCTTTTTTTTTTTTTATATATAGATTTGGTGTTAGTCTCAGATTAATACCAAGAAGTAGTAGTGTTAAATTGCTGGGAAATGAAGATGAAGACATTATGTTCTTTATATGCAGCTGGATAGACTTTGTCGAGTTCCTGCAATGCTCATGAGAATTCATAAAAAGGACAATTCTTCCTTTTATTGGCTGCTCATCAAAACTGCTGCCCCACTGATAGAAAGGAATACTTTATGTCTTCAATTGCAGATTATTTTTAAATATAAAAGATAAAATGTTGAATATTAATGTACTTTATGTGATTTTTCTATAGATATAAAGCAGAATGCTTTACAGTTTTGCCTCTAGATCAATAGCTTTGAACCAGTCACTTCACTTTAATTGGTAATTCCCACTAATATATAAAATTGTGTTAAAAGGACAAATATATATATATATATATATGTTTATTTTTGAGAGAGAGAGAGAGAGCACAAGCAGGGGAGGGACAGAGAGGGAGACACAGAATCTGAAACAGGCTCCAGGCACTGAGCTGTCAGCACAGAGCCTAACGCGGGGCTCAAACTCAAAAATTGTGAGATCATGACCTGAGCCGAAGTCAGACGCTCAACCGACTGAGCCACCCAGGTACCCCACCACAAACTATATTTTAAAATGGGAGTTGCGTGATTAAGTAAGCAATGAAGTAGAATAAATCATGACTTCCATTTTTTGCATATTGGGAGATTGACATGTCCTGTGTGTGAATAGTTTGTATTTGTGAAAGAAATCTTTATATTTCAGAGAGAAGTTATAGATTTTATTTGGAAGTCTGCAAACATGAAAACATAAAATCAAATAAAATAATGTAAATCTGTCTTCAGTGACTTTGAGGTTTTTGTTGTTGTTGTTTAATACATTTTTTAATGTCTGTTTATTTTTGAGAGAGAGAGCACAAGCGGGGAAGGGGCGGAGAGAGAAGGAGACACAGAATCCGAAGCAGGCTCCAGGCTCCGAGCTGTCAGCACAGAGCCCGACGCGGGGCTTGAACTTAATGAGCGGTGGTGATATCATGACCTGAACCACAGTCAGAAGCTTAACCATCTGAGTCACCGAGGTGCCCCTGACTGTGGTGTTTTTAAACTTTATACATTTATAGCTAGGAAAGTACATTTGTATGTATTTTTAAAGTGTTATTGCCCTTTTAATACTTGTTGCAGATATTTTCTACAATTTCTTTTGTCTTTTAAATTTAGGACATTTTGACATATAAAGTGTACATTTTAATGTGATCATACTAGTAATCTTTTCCTTTGTAGCTTTCTCCATTTATCCTAGAAAGTCTTTTTCCAGTCTAAGGCCTGTTAAATACACTCCTGTATTCTTTTTTAATTCTTAAAAATGGTTTCATTGGGACACCTGGGTGGCTCAGTTAAGCATCCAACTCTTGATTTCGATTCAGGTCATGATCTCATGGTCATGAAATCGAGCCCCACGTCAGGCTCCACACAGTGTGAAGCCTGCTTGGGATTTTCTGTCTCCTTCTGTCTCTGCCCTGCCTCCAACTTGTGCTCGCTCTCTCTCTCTCTCTCTCTCTCTCTCTCTCTCTCAAAAGATATAAACATTTTTTAAACAATTGTTTCATTATTTTATATTCTCCTCTGTTGCAGATATTGCTAACCGAGTCTTTGGTTGGACTCCAGAGAATCTGAGAATTCCTTAAAATTCTACATGCAATGATATATGTGTCTATACGTACATTTTTCTCTGTAACATTCCGTAATTCTTATTACATTCTCAGCGGGGTCAGTCACAAAGCCCATATTCCTCCCCTTTCCAAAAAATTGTTAAGAGCTACTATAACAATCCATTTGAACATTTTTTGGATCTAAGGTGATACGTGATGCTAAGGTAATTTTTGTCCCTTTTCCAAAATAGTTTAAGTATCCCAGACAGTTTATTGAATAATTCTCTTCAAAGATTTGTGATGCCTTTGAAAATAAATTCACTTTTAATTAATCTAATAATCTTTTTATCTCCACAGAGAAAGTTAGAGAAATTCAAGAAAAACTTGATGCTTTTATTGAAGCTCTTCATCAGGAGAAATAAATGGTAATAAGTTAGTAAGAGCCTTCTTACTGCATTCATACTGACTAAATGCAAAATATATACTTTTTAACTTATTATAGTTTGTCATTGTACATGACTATATCCTGCTTGTTCCTGAATAATAATTTTAATGTAATTAAATAATTTTAAAGGCAGGAATCTCTGAAATTAATTCTAAATTTCATATGTACAATGTTCCTCTTGAATACTTGATTGCCTTCTGGGTGAACTAAAAATATCCTCTAGAACTCATTTTGAACAGAGGAAAAGTAAACAAAGCTAAGATATTTCATAATATGCATGTGGCTCATAAGTTTTGTGCATGTAAATAATCAAACTGTAGCCTTCATTATTTTATTTCTCATTGTTCATATTCAGTGGACAATGATGTGTATGTTAACTTGCAAAACATTTTATTTGGCTTGACTAATAATAATTGTTCTTGATTTTATTCTCTTATGTTTAAAACCATTTCTCCTGTTTAAAGTAACTCAGATAGCCTTAGAATGGAGTACTCTTCTGAATGTGTGGACTCTTATCTAATTCTGTAGTCTGGCATTGTAAGCATGTTCCAAATAAAGTATTGTATCATTAAATACAGATTTCCCGTAGTAGCATAGTAAACTGCTAATTACTGCTGAAGAATTATAATTAGTAAGTCTTTTGCTTTTATTGAAGAAGTTGAGAAAGGGAAGGTGCTCTAATTAAGACATTATCATTTCTTTAAGATATTTAATTAGTCACTTTATCTGTGAGCCTTTCCCTGTAGGCAGCCTGCAACACAGTCAGAACTGGAAGGAGTATTAAAGTAAAACATTCCCTCCCTAGCTGCATTCATTTCAGAAAAGGCCCTGTGACCAAACTACGTGTTTTCCTCTAAGGGAGGCACAGTACATTTGAGAAAGCAAGCCAGAAAAGGAAGTGCAGCTCAGACCACTATCCCTCAGAACAGCATACCAGCAATAAGTGAGAGAGGAAGAAGTTAGAAAGCTTTCCAGTAATGTTTTATTACTTGGTTTTGTCTCTCTCCCCTAAGTTAAGACAGATGTATACATGGATGTACACAAAAATGTATCCAGAGAGTAAATATCAACCATCTTTGACACAGTCCAAAAAGAATTCATTGTTTTCAAGTATCTGTGTTCATAAATGTTTTATACAACTTCAGTGTATGAAAATTTCCTTTTAAAACCATAAAGTTGTTATGATACCTTCCTCCTTGTCATAATTACTATCAGTAATTCATGTTAGAAATAAACATTTTGAGAGCCTTCTTGATTTGGAGATTCTCCTCTTCAGCACCAAAGTTCACTTGATATTTGTTTGTAAAGGTGGTTTGGGGGGGGAAGAAGATTCATGAAAATCACAGAAACCCCATTAAAAATATAAGCTTCATTTCTCTCTTTAATGAAATGAAGAAGCCTAAAGGCAGCCAGTGTTTTACATAATAGTGTCAGTACCCTGAACTGGTTAGTGTGACATCTAGTGTTACTGTTGCTATTGGGAACGTGCCTTTTCCTGCCAGAGAGTCTGTCTCAAGTGGAGGCCAGGGTAGTCGTAAGAGCTAAGTTGCAATAATCTGTGTCTATGAGGAAACCATCCCAGTTTTCTTTGTTCTTTACTTGTCTTTAGTCTCTACAGCCCTTCCTAGCCCTTGGGTTTTATAACCCTGTGAACTATTTGAATATTGGAAAGATCAACTATTTTGTACCCTGAAAATCCATTTAAAAGAATAAATGTGGCAAAATTGTAGCCTTGCTTCATTCTGACCATTTTATAAAGTTACCAGTCACTTTAAAGAATAGTTTTTGTGTGTGTGTGTGTGTGTGTTTTAAGTTCATTTATTTATTTTGATAGAGAGCGAGAGCAAGGGAAGGGCAGAGAGAGAGGGAAAGAGAGAATCCCAAGCAGGCTCTACAGTGTCAGCACAGAGCCCAATGCAGGGCTCAAACTCACTAACTCTGAGATTGTGACCTGAGTCAAAACCAAGAGTTGGACTGAGCCACCCAGGGGCCCCTGAGGAATAGTTTCTTAATGATAGTTTTAACATGTGTTGAGTTCTTCAACCTGATAATTTTAAGTAATTCATTCTGATAATTGCTGAAGATATTTATACCCAGCACAGCCAAACACAGATTCCTTCTACCAATTTTAATATGTTTTTAAATTTTTTCTGTAAAAAACTAATGACAGTATTTTTTAATTCACACACGTTTAATAAAATTGTCACATTGTTATAGTAGGTGATATTTTAAATTTCATGAAACTAGCGAACAGGCAATTAAGCTTCAGTATTTTTTTATGATCATGCAGTAATAAAAGTTTATTTAGAAATTATGCATTTGTCTCCCCATACCTTAATTTATCAAATGTGTTTATTTTTACAGAATCCTACTCATAATATAATCACCTCCGCATACATGTGAAGAAAGAAAACTCCAAAGTCTTTTGTCCTGCCTTTTTTCCTTCTGCTATTCCACCTTTCTAAACATGAAATAAAGTCATGGGGTAAAACTACTTAATGCGAATCAGAGGCACTTTGACCATCAGTTGCCTTTTGAATGCACAAAGAGTGGAAATGGCATTAAAATCCTATCTTATTGTATTGAAGTGACACATTGAGATAATACAAGTGGTGTGGCCGTTAGGTTGAGCCCTTGACGATAAGAAACTTGCTGTCCTGCTTGTGTCATTTGTGGTGGCACTATTTGTGGTGGCACTCGTTCACCTAATTCATTAGCCGGTGCTGCTCAGAGTCCGTTTCTTCTCTGGGGAAAAAATGCCAGGTGTTGTGAAAAGCTATCGATTGTATATAAAGTGATGGTAACCCGCTAACTTGTTGTCTGTATCTGTAAATGTTCTTCATCCAGAAACTATCTGATTATGAAAATTCAGTCCACATTTATCATGTGAAAGAGAACGTAAACAGAAGAACCCTTCAAATAGGTTAATTTGGATTGCAACAATTCCGTGTGCATTCAGTGGAAGAGAGCTCAGCCTTCCCTGACAGCTTAGAGAGCTGCCTGGGAAGCTAACTCAGCAGCAGCTTACCTGTTTGCTTCAATGGATGTTTTTGTACTTTCTGTCTCCATTTGAAGTTCATTCATTTTGGATGTGGTATAGGTGAGCAAGGTTTTCGGTTAACTTTGTGGGGGGGTGGGGGTTACCTGTTGACAGAGCTGTTGGATTGAGACACAGGATAGGGAAGATAAAGAATAATCAGTTGACTAGTTTTATTAGACTGTCAAGCAGTTCAGGGAGGCAGCAGGAAAAGGCTCTTTCATAAGAGTGCATTATTTCAACAGCATGTTAACCATCTCCCTCTTAGCTGAACTTTTTAAAATTTTTTTTTTTTTTCAACGTTTTTTATTTATTTTTGGGACAGAGAGAGACAGAGCATGAACGGGGGAGGGGCAGAGAGAGAGGGAGACACAGAATCAGAAACAGGCTCCAGGCTCTGAGCCATCAGCCCAGAGCCCGATGCGGGGCTCGAACTCACGGACCGCGAGATCGTGACCTGGCTGAAGTCGGACGCTTAACCGACTGCGCCACCCAGGCGCCCCATTAGCTGAACTTTTAAAGAGAAACATAAAATTGGATTCATTGCAGTTCAGTTACAATACCTTCACAGCATTTTTGTGTGTGTCATAAATACTTTTTTATTGGCTAAAGGACTTTAAAGCAAAGAAGTATACCATTTTTGACTTCAAATGTCTTTCTCATTTATCTCTGCTCTTTGCTTCCATTTTGTTAAGCCTTTAGTATTCTAATAAAAATGCCCATTGTGTGACAGTTTTTTACAGTTTTTTGGAGGTTGGTTGTTTTTTTTTTTTTTTGAATTCTGTTTTGGTAACAGTTCCCTTGCTACCCTACCTTTTTTTTTTTTTTTGATTTAGTATCCATAGCATTGTGATTTCTCTTGAGATCTGATGACACTTAATACATAAGGTTGGAAGGGTAGCGCAAAATATTTCAGAAATCAAGAGTTCAGTATATATTTGTTTTATACTGTTTGATAAGATATGTAGATCCAGGTTTAATCAGCTGGTAGCAGTGTATATTGTTATTTGGTGGATGAGGAGTCTAGAACATTTCATGTGTCTTTCAGCTCTAGGGCTAGTAGGGGAACAGCAAGGGAGTACCCTCCCGTGCCCCCTGCCCCGGGTGTTCTGTGCTGAATGTAGAGGTGACCTCACTGGTAAACTCTCTCTAACCAGTGCTGCTTGCTGGTAACCCCTCATTGAAGCAGACACCATGTAATTATTTTTTTTGTAGTTGTAAATCATAACCACTTTACAACTACAAATCTATTTCCAAAGAAATAGGACCGTGTTTATTTGTATGTGCTATGGATGGGGAAAAAATGCCCTCAGCTATAATGTGTAGATTTTTTCTAAGCTAAAGGCCGATGTTCAGTGAGACCTTTTATCACATCCCTTTGTATAAATTTAAGAAACGGGGATGGAGAATCTTCATTTCTCTGAGATCAGTATCTGTAATTTAAACATATAAATAGATGATTAAAAACCCCAAATAAGAGTCCAGACCTCCCACATCCCCCACAGTACATGTAGATGTTACATGACTTCTTTCTTTCGTGGACTACATACTTTTTTTTTTTTTCCTTTTTAGCCTATCTCATTCTAAGCATGCCTTTTTTTTTTTTTTTTCTTGAAAGCTAGGTTGATGCAGATGTTATTAAAAGAAAAAATAAAATTCGGATTCTCAACAGTAAACCCTGTGTGTTGTGTCTGTAGTTCAAAAATTACAAATGATTCAAATTTAAACAGATCGCTTCAGAAATTCAATGTATAGGAGTTAAATTCTAACTAGACCAGGAATCCTTTGTTTTTCAGGTCAGAATTTGCAAAGAGTAGCATGAACAAAGCTCTGTATGGGAGACTGAGCAACTGTAAATAAATTAGATCTAAAATTTAGTCAGGGTATCAGTTTTAAGAATCCGTACTCATAGGCAGTGCACAGTGGGAAACAAGTGGTCCTCGCTGCTTCAAGTTGAATCAGCTGCGCTATGGCCACAGGTGGAGCAATCAGCCTTTCTTAGTAGCTTAATTACATTCTCTCCTCTTTGCATTATTCTCCCTTTTCAGGCTTTACTCCAATGGACTCCTTCCCGCAAATAATGTAGCCCCAAGTACAAATGAATAGCGTAAAAATGAGGAGGGAACATTGCAGAGAGCGGTGCTTCCTAACCTTATAATTTGGGAGTTTTACATGTGATGAAGAGCGAGCGTAGGCTTAAAAGACAAATTCCTTAGCTAGTTTATAATCTTATATTTATTTTAGATGTATCTATTTGCAAAAAGAAGGACAACATTTTAGTTTTCCAGTAAGAGGGATCAGAATGATGCTTTTTATCTCTGTGCTTTTTATCTCTTGTTGGCTGTAGTTTTAGGTTCTTTAGCAATATAGAGATGTGCTTGCAGATATACTCACTTTTGGATGATCGTGGCTATGTGTTCAAACATTTAAAACATAACCTTGTTTTGTTCACTGTGAATGAACTCTGTATTTTTTAAAACCTTCACACTACATGTGGATGTTACTGCGGTTTCTGTTTTGCCTGTGCTTTTAATCTAAGGTCATTTGTGTAGATTAGTAATTAAAGTAATTTAAATCATGTTCTAATTCTATATTGGAGAGCACCTTCTACGTTTTCTCTGTATTAACGAAGGGCTGAGAGAGAGTGAGACCTTTGCAGTATAACCAAATTCATGGTCTGATAAGCCTCTTAATGTGGCTCTTCTCTGAATACTTACATTTCACATGCTTCACATTTCACAGCTGTAATCCATGGTCAAACAAATGCCTTTTTTTTTTTTTTTCGTATCTTGATACTTGTCAAACATTTTGGTATTTTTCTTTGATAAAATTCATTAAAAATGTCTTTTAAGTGGATTTTGCTGCCACGGCCGTCATTTTCCTTAATGATGCTAGCATGTTCATTCGTACAGGAGGCTTACTAAAACGTCATGCCTAAGTCTTAAAAGGGAAGGCAGCTTAAGGATTCTTCCATCTATCACCTTTTTATGAACACCCATTTCTCATTTTTGTTTTCTTCCCAGAACTTTGCTCGTAAAGGATGCTTATTAAATACTTGTTGATCACTTGGTATGTAAAATAAGTCAGAGTGTAGGTGTACCTTCTCCAAGATTTCTATGGCTGGCCGAAGTCAAAACTAGGGAAAGACTCAAAGTCATGATTGCTTCAATAAGTAAGTACATGGTGGCTGGAGTATGGTTTATTTCTGGTGAATAAATGTCAGGAGACTCTGAATTCCTTTGGACGGTTTTATAGAGAAGAACACATTTGAATCATATTAGCATGTATTTTACTCACCACTGTTAACAGATCAGTCTTAGGATGAGGTGCAAAAAGTAGTTCGCATTAATTTTTTACCCTTTGTACATTTCAAGTTCAAAATCTTCATGTGTCAAAAAAGCTTGAAGAATTTAATAATTTGGTTTCTTTTCATGCTTCCAGTTGAAGCATTAGTAACTTTTTAAAAATCATTACTTTTTTTAGTTGAAGTACAGTTGCCATGTGATGTTAGTTTCAGGTGTGTGAAGAATTCTCTTTATCCAAGTCAAGTAGCGGTCATGCGCTTGTAAATAATACAGATGTATTGTTTAACCGTATTACAAAATATATTTTAAAATAATCAAGCATACCCAATTTGTGATAACTAAAATGGTCACTTCCTGCCCATATTAAACTAAGCAGATAGATGTGGAAAAGATGAGTGCAACAAAAATTGTCAAAGATTAAAAAGCAGAACAGTATCGGGGCACCCAGGTGGCTCAGTCAGTTAAGCGTCTGACTCGGTTTTGGTGCAGGTCATGATCTAACTGTTTCGTGAGTTCAAGCCCCATGTGGGGCTCTGCACTCACCATATAGAGCCTGCTTGGGATTCTCCTTCTCTCCCTCTCTGTCTCTACTCCTCTCCTGCTCACATTGTCTCTGTCTCTCTCAAAATAAACATAAAGCAGTATCGGGAAAGTTGAAATGTGAGTGATCTTTACCCTGAAAAAGATAGTTTTATGAAGTAAGGGTAAGGAAAATGTACATTATAAAGCACTGGATTAAATACACATCTTGAAATGATAGAGTTGAGTTACTACGAGCTTGAAAATTGAGAGTGAGTACAGGAGCACTCCCTGAGATTCTTGAGTTGGTGTTCACGTTCTGTAGGACCAGTGCTGAGGTTCTTTGGGCGTCAAGTCACTGAGGAAGAAATAACTTTTAAATGTTTTTAAATCCATTGTCCCTTCATTCTTTGTCGTAAAGAATTCTTAACCTGTTTTGTTTTTAATTAGTCTAGGTGTTAGCCTGGATCCTCTCTAGGTATTTGAGAAAATTCAAAAATCTAGGGGGTTTTGTTTGTTTCTCAAAGTTTTTCGAGAGCGTGAAAGTGAGGGAGAAGGGCAGAGAGGGAGAGAGAGTCTTAAGCAGGCTCCACACTCAGTGCAGAGCCTGATGTGGGGCTCGATTCCATGACCCTGGGATCGTGACCTGAGCTGATATCAAGAGTTGGATGCTCAACTGACTCAGGCACCCCCAAAACCTGTGTTGTAAAAACCTGTAAGCATGAGGCCCCACTGTAGACCCAGTCATCATTCCTTGACACTGTCAGCTGCCTCCCACAGAGGGGTACCTAATGGCTGGGTTACGAATACAGTTCGCACTACTTAATGTTTGAAGCAGCATATCTGTTCTGCAGCTTACTTTTGGAGTGACGGAATCACATAGCAACAGCATGGAAATTAGAATTTTATCCACTTGTCAGAAAATAAAATCATGGTTTACATGATCTAGCAGCGCTTGCCAGCTCATGAGACCTCTAACACTGGTGAGACAGTATGTAGAGAATAGGCTGACTCCACCTCCTTGCTTTCCTCAAGTTTTTCTGAGGATTGGCCAAATCATCAAGAAGCAAGACTGCCTGGATTACTGACACTCACCTACTTCTTAATTTCTCTAATATGCCCTTGGCTTTCACAAATGCTATGTGATGTACCCACTTGCAGAAAACACACAGCGTCTTTTGCAGAAGTAAAACCTAAGGACGTGTCTCTGTTATCGTTTAACTTCATTAAAGTAAGGATTACTAGACACTTCAGGGCCAGCAAAGCTTCCCACTCCTGATAAATGGATATGCCGCTCTCCTTCTGTCAAAGAGAACTCAAGACCTTAACCTGTTTCTTTACTTCAGCTGCCGGAAATGCTGAAATTAATTGACCTCTTAAGGAATTAACCTATCCATTCTCCTGCATTCCAGTTTTGGTTTGAATCTCTCTTCTCCATATGTCCTAACATGGAAATAGTCCCCCATCGTTAACGAAGTGCAGTGCTTACTACTTCTCCATCAAGAGGTGTATTTGTCTAGGGGGCTCAGGTCGGAAGTTCCCACACTTGCACCCGCCTTATCTGTGCCTTGAGAACACAGCACACACCCAATTACAATAGGGAACCTGCCTCCTTGAGTAACACTAGCAGAAGGAGGAGGTGCCTGGTGTGTGTTGGGAGAAAGGTGCAGATATAACACACATTACTAAGGGCTCATTACAAAGGCCTTTGCAGGACTGAGCACACAGCAGAGAAGTGTACTGTCACTGGCCGTTAGCTTTTTGGGATCCGTCTAGAAAGCCCCGAAGCCTTTTTAATGGGCAGTATCCTATCTTGCCAAAGATTGGTCCCATGAAATTTTTGGTTTTTCTTTTAAATTTTGGAGTCAAGAATCTAGAGCAAAGGAACCAGTATGTCTTGTGTTTTGCATTCATCATCACAGGCAGTATTATTTCCATGTTTTGAATGAGGAAGTTGGCTCAGAGAAGTTGTAAGTAACTTGCCCAAGGTCATTCTAGTGAGTAGCAAAGTCTAAATTCGAAAACAAGTCTGGTTACAAACCTGTGTGCACTTTGCAAAATAGGCCGCCTCTCAAAAATACTTTTAGAACAGTGAACTTATTTATGAAATCAGGAGTACGCTGGGCACTGACACACCTAGGAAGTGTACAAGGATTAACGCTAACTGTGTGAAGCTGTTACTGCACTATAAGAATGGGGGTCCCTACGGGGCCCTAGGGGACAAGGTGATACTGAGATTCAGGGGGCTCTAATCTCATGTCTGCCCCAGATCTCAGATTTCAGGAGTAGAAGTGAGTTCTTTGTGATTTTTTCCTCAACATGTTAATCATGTTAATTTTTCCATCTTACCTATGCTGATTCTCTAAATTTTTTGGAGTTAGCCCAACTGTTCCGATCCCGAATTATTTTTACCCCAATTTTGAAAACCTTGACTGAAAATTTATATTCCCAAATTTTGACTGCCTTTCCATTTCTAATAAATGTAACACTCGAAAGAAAGTCTATTTGCAGAAGCTTTTACAATTTTAACTAAATTTATTTTTAAGACTATCATATATATAAGTTTCTTGGCCCGAGAGTTTCTAGTTTCCCAGGACTATAGGTGTGGAAATAGATACTTTTCTTGCCACCTTTCTCATGAGTTTATCCTTTCGTGTATCAGATCATCCTTAATACGAGTGCTTAATTGAACACCCCCGCCCTCCGCTGCCTCTGCCATATTGGGGGCTCTCAGCACCAGCAAAACCACTTCCATTTTCATATATTCATATCTCTCTTTTTAGATGTCTGAGACATTTACATTCTTGCTAATTATACTTGCCCATCGCCATGGTCCTAGCTGAGCCAGGATCGTGAGACTAGTTTCATTCACGTCAAAAATACTATGTTTGTCACTGTACGGGTGGAAGAGGCATTTGGATCTTGTTCTCCGTCGGGCACCCCCATCGGTGCAGTTCGCCAGCTGTGTAGTCTATGATTGGCTGGGCTTTTGATGTGCAGATAGTACAAGTTGGTCACAAACTTGTGTACAATGGGCCTGTTCTGGTTCATGTGAAAATCAACATCCTTTTTTGTGTTCCCGGGTGACAGGATGCTACAATACTATTAGCATTTGCAAAGAGTGTGCTCTGTCCAAGGGTGTAACCACAGATCGTGTGCTGCTCAGTTTGTGTTTCTCTATTATGTGAGAGACACAAAGAAGCTGAAGGCTGGCAAAGGCCTGTCAAATCTTGTAATGTAGCGCTCGACCCCCAAACTCCACTTGGCCTCCGAGCATCTCTTGTTCCCCGGTCCACCCCTCTGTCTGAATGGGCTCTGAGGTAGGTAAATGAATTCAGAGGCCTGGTAGGCGGGGGATTCCTTTCTGACCTCATTCCTGTACCATTTGTTTGCAGGCTTGTAGGGGGAGAGGAGGACATTTTGGAATCCTTTGTGTTAAATAATTTTCTTGCAGGTTGGGGAGTTAATGGTAACTTTGTCTGAAGCCAACCGAGCAGAAAGCCTCCACGGACCAGGCGTGGCATGCTCAACCAACCTCCTCACAGCTACAAGCGGAGAATGTGGCAACGGAGGTTTCTAGAACAGATGCATGCACAGCACATCTGCAGGTTTACCATCTGGTAGTAGAAAGCCAAGACCTTCCTGTGTGTAAAACAGAGCAGCTCTTCCTTTAAAAAATATTTTCTTCTTTCTGAACTACCATGGCTTTTATTGTTCATGCCTGTAGTTTGGGTAATCTTTTGTGCAACCAGATATGTATATTCAGAAGCATTTGTAAAGCCTTCTACTACCTGGCTAACTGTACTGACTGAGTATGGAGTGATTTGGAGAGGATTCCTATCACTTTTTCACTCTCAGCTTTCCTTTGTTTACCTAGCAAGTGAAATATGGTTTTAGAACAATGGTAGCTCGTGTTTTGCAAAAAAAAAAAAAAAAAAGTCCAGAGAGAAGAAACAAGTTGTTCAATTAGTGGCAGAGCTAGAACCCTCCTCTCCTGACTCCCAGGCCAGTACAGCAGTCCTCCCTTATCCGCAACTGTAGTGACCCAGGGGCAACCTCCACCTCGAAGCAGATAGTCCTCCCTCTGAGGCGTCCTCAGGCCAGTAGTGTCCTAACACTACGTCCCAGTGCCTACACCACTCACCTCCCTTCATCTCGTCACATGGGCATTTTATCCTATCACCAGAAGAAAGGAGAGTACAGCCCAGGAAGCTATTTTACGAAAGAGAAGACCACATTCACATAACTTTTATGACAGTATCGTTATAATTGTTCTATTTTATTGTTGGTTGTTGTTAATCTCTAACTATGATTCATAAACGATATCATAGGTATGTATGTAGAGGACAAAACTTAGTATCTATGTTATCTGTAGGGTTCGGTACTATCTGCAGTCAGGCATCGACCAGGGGTCTTGGAATGTACCCCCTGCTGATGCTGAGGAGCGACTGTACTGTTTCTGTTCCAGGAAGATTTAAATCAAGCCATAAATTCAGTGCCTCCGAAGTCAGGCATTTTGTAAAAGAAGTTGGGGATCTGGATATTTATATGAAACCTCCCTACTTTTAAATAGTAACAGCTAATTTAAAAATCTTAACCGGAATTGAGTCAGAACATCAACAATCAGCATGCCATCCAGCCACGGATCACCATGTGAAAAGCCTGATTTGAACTGCAGCGTCCTGTCCACCGCTGGCCTCAGTGGATCTGAGTGACAATACTAGTAAGAGCTTCTGAAGACAACGTGATTTCTGGTCATGCTTAGAGGTGCAGAGATTTCCAGCTTCATTTAGATGCATGGAGCTTTAACTTCATTTATGATGAAGTTGGACGGAAGGGAAAATCTCATTTATTAACTATATTTCAGGCAGTTTAAATATATTCCCTTATTCTTACTTCCTGACATAGGCATCATCAACATTGTACCAGCAGGTCAAAGCCTGTTCAGAGAAGCCTGTTCCCTGAAGTTCCAAGGCTGGCAAAGTCAGCAAGATGCGCATATTTATATAAAAGCCTTTGTTCTTAAGGCAACCGTTTTCAAGTCCTGAAAGTCACACTGGTGAACTTGAGCTGGGGAAAGTGGCCCTTATGACACCTTTACACACTGTAAGTGAATCCTGGGTATTCAGAGCACATTCTATTTTTAAGGTTTATGAGGAAGAGGTAGCCCAAAATTCTGGTAATTATTTTCTATTTGCTGCTCAGCTTGAATAAAATCATCTCAGTCACTGAAGGGTACTTTACCCTGAGGGAGAGTCACTTGTCTACTTTGTGTGTATGTGTATTTATCCTGGATCTGTAACAGTGTTCATCTCTGGTTCCAGAAAAAGCAACCCTATTTGGAGAAATTCTATCAGGAAAGAAGGAGCCTGTGGAGAAGGGAGGGCAGTGACTTAGGCATACATCCAGAGTTCAAACCTGTGTGTTTGCACCGTCAGAGGGGCGGGAGCAGAGCACACGCCCATGAAATACAAGACTCATGCCTCTGATTAATCATGCTCTGCCACCCACATGACAAGTGACCTTATCACAGCCCTATCTTCCTCCAGACCAGATGTGTGAAAGGACAACAACCTGGATATTTCCACAGGTTTCTTCCAGCTTCTGCCACCGATTACACTTGGCATCTAGAGAAATCAAGGGAAAATGCTTCCTCGTCCAACTAAGGCAAGACAGTTTCTAGGTTACATTGTTTTTTAAGTGAAAAAGCATTCTGATATTTGCCTCCAAACCAGGTACAAGGTATTTCTGTCTTGAATCCCAAGGAATGATGGTCAACACGTACTGAGTGTTTGTGTTGTAAGCGCTTAAGCAAAGTGAATATTGCTAATTTCCACAACCCTGAGAGAGATACTATTATTCTCCCCATTTTACGGGGGGGGGGGGGGGGGGGGGGGGCGGGTAGTGGAGCCTCTGAATTGTTCAGGTTGTCAGAGTTGGCTTAGTTTATAAGTGGCAAAGCTGGGATTTCCACTCTGGAAATCCAGTTCCTTGACTTGGCAATTCACCACCACCCTATATTATAAATTGTTTCTCGACCATAAACAGCCTGCCTTGCACAGGAGCATGCACGAGGAAGAAGTCATGTCCGCAAAGGAAGTCAGAGAAGTTTTAAGAGGTGGTGAGTTCAGAAGGCAGGCATTTGGCAGCCGGAGGTAAGAGAGGTCTGCTTCCTCGGGCACGTCTGCAAACAGAAACAGCTTTGCTGGCTCGCCGGTGCCTTGGCTGCACACCCGAGTCCTCGGGAACCAGGCAGCCCCGTCCTGGGACACCCCTGACGGCCACCGAGGCAGCTTGCGTCCAGCAGCTCCTCCTTGCCAAGGGGAAAGGGCAGGCGCCTGGGTCAGGCTACGCTGGAACGGTGAAGAACAAAGGGACGTCAATCCAAAGTAGGTTTCTAAAGAGACTACTGATTGGTCGCCTTAGAGAGGGCACAGCGCTAGTGGTGCAAACACTAGGTTCAACGGGCAGGCGGAAAAGGGATTGCCTTATTTTCTACTAATTGCCCTGCTCTAGGGCTGTGCGTGAGCCACCACGTGCGCGGAAGGGAACTGGGATGTGGCGCCTTGCAGATTATTAGGTGCGGTGGTTTATGTTTGCGGTTCTTACTGAGGGGGCTTTCCTTTATTTTCATTTTTATACCACCTTTATGGTTCAGGGTACTCTGGATATAGTTATCTGGAAATAAGGCAGATGAACTTTTAAAATACCCTAGGGGGGCGCCTGGGTGGCTCAGTCGGTGAAGCGTCCGACTTCGGCTCAGGTCATGAGCTGACAGTTCGTGGGTTCGAGCCCCCGTGAGGCTCTGTGCTGACAGCTCGGAGCCTGGAGCCTGCTTCGGATTCTGTGTCTCCTTCTCTCACTGCCCCTGCCATGCTTATGCTCTGTCTTTCTGTGTCTCTCAATAATAAATAAACATTAAAAAAATTTTTTTTAAATACCCTGGAATCCCAGGATCGAGAAACGAATTGGTTATCTTCTGTGAAGCCTACGTATCTGTAAAGCATGCACTATTTTGCCTTTCATTCACAGCCAAGCTGCTTGGAAGAGAAACCCTTCAGCCATTCACTGTTCGGCTCACTCCCACCTCTAGTTTCTTCTGCCAGCTGGGCGCCTCCAGCACGCGCCCCTCACCGAGGCCACCTCTGACCCCACTGAGGATGCCCGCAGACGTTCTTACACTTACTTTGCTTGATCCCTTGAGGCTATTTAACACCGTGGCATCCGTTTTTCCTCTCTCTCTGTAAACCCGCATTTCTCTGACTTCTGTACTTCCACGACACCACTTTGTCCTGGTTTCCCTTCTAGTAACAAAGCGGCTGCTGATTGTCAGTGCTGTTTGCAGACCTTCCTAAGTGGTGGCATGTCCTAGAGCTCTCTCTTCCTCACCACACTTGACTCAGTCTCACATCCTCGCTGGCTAGTCAACTCCCTGCCCATGTCTGCAGGTGACTGTCCTCTCTGGCTCTGTCCCGGTCCTCTCTCCATGCCCCCAACCCCCATCCCCAGCTGTCCACTTGCATGTCCCACAGACCCTGCACTCAGCCTGTCCACCGTGCAACCAGTGCTCTCTCCATTAAACCTGCCCCTGCCCCACATGTCACTCTTGGTGACAGACACTGACAGGTGCACAAGACATGTAGGAATCTCCCTCTCCCCAATACAGGCAACAAACGCAATCGCCGGTTCTTACAGTTTTCATATTACTGTCTTGTGTCCCCATCCTGTGGCCTCTGCACATAAAGGGCGGCCCCCATGTCTCATGCCACTGCCACCATAGACACTTCAGTGTCTCCTCTCCCCCGTCCACCTTCCACACTCTTGCCTGAGTGCTGTGTCTAACGTGCAAATGTGATCACTGAATTAACACTGTCTCCAGATAGCTTTCAAAACAAAGTTCAAAATCTTGAGCTCGCAGTGCCTCCTGATAAGGACCTGCCCACCCTCCCTAACAGCAATCGCAATCCTGCTCCTCACCCCACATCCCTGGCTAGAGCCCCAGAACACCCCTGCTCTGTCACACCGTCTTCCTGCGTGCACTGCTCAGTCTGCAACAGCCTGCCTGTCATCTGTCACCATGGACCCTTATTACAATGTCATTGACTACATTCCCTGTGCTGTGCCTTTTATTCCCGTGACTTAGATAGATGCATCTTTTTGATATTGTAAAAAGAAATGTGTCAGAAGATCCACAAAACCAAGGAAACCAGTATTTTCCAAATGGCTATGCATGATGGGACCAAAATCGAACATGGGGAAACATCCTTTCCAAGGGAAGGTAGACCAGTGGATTTTACATCACAGTGTATGAGAAGTTCATCGATATGGTTTCAGATTCCACGTCTCAACTAACCTTTTGTCAAGTGTTGATATAGTATCAAAGAAGATAGTATCAAAGAAGATAGCCTTTGGAAAGGCTATTAAATTCTCCTCTTTTTTAATTACATTACTGTGTGAGACCAAGTTTTCTTCATATACTCCAATCAAAACAATATATTGAAATAGATTGAATGTGGAAGCAAATGTAAGAAACCAGTTACCTTCTCTCAAGCCAGACATTAAAGAGAATTGCCAAAAATATAAAGAAAGCTACTGTTATTGCTACATTTTTTGGTTTTCATAAGAAATGTACTTTATGTTAACATAAAGCTGTTTTATGTTTAATTAACCAATTGGTATATATTTTAAATCTTTTTTTTTAATTTTTTAAGTTTATTTTGAGAGAAACAGAGGCAGTGCAAATGAGGGAGGGGCAGAGAGCGGGGTAGAGAGAAGAGAGTCCCAAGCAGGGCTCTGCACCATCAGCACAGAGCCCTATGTGGTGCTTGAACTCGCAAACCATGAGATCATGACCTGAGCCGATATCAAGAGTCAGACGCTTCACCAAGACACCCAGTCTCCCCTAATTAGTATATATTTTAAATAATTCTGTTTTAATTTCAAATATACCAATATCAAATATTATATCAAATACTAAATATCAGTACACATAACCCACCTAAAGAAAAATTTCTTCGGGGAACTCAATAATTTTTAAGAGATTAAAACTTTGAAAATCACTTCTTTGTACTACGAGGCTTAGCTAAGGATCAGACTCTTTGTTTAAAATATCTGAAGCAATGCACTCCCCATGAGAATTACCTCTTAGTTTCCTAGCCTCAATTCAAGATATATTTTCATTCCATGGCAAGTGTTAGAAAACAGTGTAGCAAATGTCAGTGACTGTTGGTATGTGAGTTGCACATCAAACCATTTTAAAGCACAGCTTCAGGAAACTGACATGTTTAACGCAGCACACAAGAATTGTTTGTTTGAGGACCCATATTGATAGATGGTCTCAGACCTCAGTGTCAGGCAGAACTGTGCTTCCACCGAGCCACTGGTGTGCTATGACTGTCTATGGACCATTTTTCTCCCTTTCTTTGGCCGCTAAGAAGCCCGAAGTTAAATTCTCAGCTTATCTTCAGTCCCATATGGAAACTTACATTTACTTGTCTGTGGTATTAAGCTCTCCCCTGCCTTAGTTCCATTTTGCTCCCATTATCTTTGATTTCTGCATCTGAATTTTTGTGGGTATTCGGTATTTCCAAAAGCTACCTCCAATCCCTTTGTCAAATAAAAGTAAAGTATATAAACATAAGTGCATTAAACTACCAGTGATGCCGTAAGTTTGTCCTCGGTATACTGAAACCCGCTCCTTTCTAAGCAGCAGGTTGCATGTCTGGAGTTTCTTTGTTACTGCCTTGGATTCGTCTGTAGAATAGGAACACAGAGGAGTGAGGGAAGAAGCATAGCAATGTCTTATGAAAATCTGGCTCTCTATCCAACCTGCACCAAGGGTAGAGAAGGTAGCCTGACCCAGAGGCCGCGGAGGAGGAGAGCAGTCGGAGGTGGGGGCGGGGGGGGGGTGGGGGGGGACAGGGAGGTGAGCAGGCCGGTGGGTAGGAGGGGGAGGCAAGCCCCCAGGCTGCCAGGGGGAATCTGCTCCTCTAATGAAAGGGCCCTTCTTTCCAGGGGATTATAAGAATATTCATGACCCTTGAGATCAGCAGGTGAGGCTCAGCCCTCCCTACTCATCCTTTGGGCAAATAGTCCAGAAAGCTGAGGTTGCCAGGATGAGAAAGGAACAGTGGGAGTTGGGAGCTTTTCCTGCTTCCCTAGGCCCCTAACCCCCTTTATTTTCAGAGGAGGGCAGGGTGGGGGGCACTTGTCCTGAGGTGAAGCAAGGACTGTGTCTTTCATTTCTAAAGAGCAGGCAGCGAGGCCGAGGCAGAAGTCCCGTGACATGACTTGAGACACAAAATGGTATCTTAGCATCGAAGACCCCCTTTGACAACAAGAAGAAAAGCCCTTTTCTTCCCAGCCCGGATTAGGCGAGGAGGGAATTCTCCGGAACATGTGTGCATTGTTTCGTGAGGGCAGCCTGGCTGGCCTGGGGCTTGCCTCCCAAAGTCAGCCCAAGGAAGCTTGTCCCGTGTAATTAAAAGGGAAGGCAAACAGCAGGGGGTCTTGTTCCGCTGCTGCCCACCAAAGTGGGGTCCCCGGGGGACGGTGTGGCCCAGGAAATTGGCTAAATTAATGGTTATTGGAGGCCTCACTGAATGTGTGGGCCCTGGAGGCATAGAGAGGGCAGGGCAGGGAGTCTATTCCTATCAAATGGGAGAAAGAGTCACTCTGAGAGAGCAGAGATGTCCAAGCAAGTGGCCACCGGACCAGGCAGCAAGGCTGCCCTGAGGATAGGCACCTGCAGTGAGGGGTCAGCCCCCTGCAGAAAGCAGAGTTTCCAGGCACTGTTTCCAGGCCCTGGTTTGTCCAGCTGACGCAGGCGGGCCCCTCTCTCTCCAGCTGACAGCGAGGCTGGGAGCCAGGAGGTCACAGGGCATGGCCGCTGCTGGGGCCTGGAACCCACAAAAGGGGCCGAGCTGCTGGAAAGTAGTCTCTTGTATTTGTCAATGGGAAAGTGTCTCACTCCGAAGTTATGGGGGGACGTAAAACCCTGAGCCAGAGGTTAGCATGTTTGGCACTCTTCAGCGTTTAACCCAGTTATGAAAAAGAAAGCTTCGTCAGGAAAAAAACAAAAAACAAAAAACAAAAACTTTCTAATTGCCATTTCCTGAAAACTTGGGTTCAAGACTGTGAACCTCATGCATTGTGTTGGCAGCTGCCTCCTCCGCGGGTCTCACAGACACACAGCGGTGCAGGAAACTCCTGACTCCCCCTCCGCAGCCTGTTTCCCAGGCTACAGGGGGAAGGTTGCAGTGACAACAGCCAGGAACCAAGCATGGCTGGTCTCCCAAGACCCCATCTTCACCAACATTCTGCCTAGGGCCGTGAGCTTTCTCGAGGCCCAGGCCTCCAAGTTTTCCAGCAAGTGCGGAATCGAAGTCAATATTAAGGAGTAGACACGGCTCCCCTGGCCTCTGCAAATATTGGACCAAAGACTTGAGTGCGGCGATGCTGTTGACAGTTACGAGATGGTGGCATTGTTGTCTTTGTCACCATGAAGTGCAACTCGGTGGAGCCTGGCCTAACACCCTGTGTACACAGAGGGGCCAGTGCTGCCGGGAGGCCCGTGTGTTTGCTCTGCCAATATGTGCGGGCGGCTGGCTGGCCGACATCCCCCTCCCAGGGGGACAGCTAGGGGTGTTAGCCGTGCTCAGCCCTATCCTGTTGCGTGCCCCCGTAGGGAGGGGTGCTGAGCACAGCATCCAAGCCACGTGCTTCCTTTCCTCCCTTCTCAGTTCATTAAAAAAAAAAAAAAACAACTATCTTGATTGAAGTGTAATGCACATGCCATCTGTACAGCCTGATGAATTTCCACAAACTACCACACCCTTGTATCAAGCGGGTCAAGGACCTGAACATTCCCAGCCTCCCACAAGCCCACCTGTGATCCTCCCAGGCATCACCTCCTGCAAGGGTGACCGCTATCCTGACTTCTAACACACGGTAGCTTCGCCTGATTCAAGCCTCGTGATTTTGAAAACTTCCCATTTGAAGCCAGCCTTTATGTGCTTGCCCTGCAGGACCCAGTTACAACACAGCCTGGCACAGACTGGTCTCAGCTCTGCCCTAACTCGGGCACACCCCTTCCCTGCTCTGGCATTGGGGTCCACTCTGTCACGGGACAGAATTGGTCACATGTCTCTTGGGGCCCTTGCAGTACCAGTGTGCTTCCTGGCTCCACTATACTGCTTTGAGCATGAGGAGGCTGGCAGACCAAGGACAGGAGGGCTGTCTCTAAGCCAGGGGCGACGCACAGGCTCAACTGTTACGTCCTAAGAAGGGGACAGCTGCCTTGCTCGCCATGTGTCACCACACCTCCTCCTTCCATACCACCATCCGGAAACATCAGGGTTCCCTCCACACCACCAGAATACACCTGATTTGTTCCAGTCCTGGATCTGGTCCATTCTCCTGCCTGTCACCTGCCCCAGGCCGACTGAGAGAGGGAAGGGGAACCTCCCTCTGACTATGCTCCGCTAGGTGATACCCCACTCCTTTTGCATACCTAAAGCCTTTTCTGAGGGCTGGGGATCCAAGGGAGCTTAAACTGGATGACAAAAAAAGCATGCCAGCTCTGGGGGTTCAACTTCCTCACGCACAGGTGGGGAAACTGAGTCCTAGGACGGGAGTGGACTGGCTTGAGACTATGGAGAGTGTCTGGGGGCAGGCTTCCTCCAGTTTGCCATATCCAGTCCTGGAATAAGTTCGATGAATTTCATTGCTAATGTCAAGGGACACACACAGCCACACATACACAAACACACACACAGAATCCCGACTGCCAACCCCCTCTCCAAGGGAGCATACACACACAAACACACAATAGCAAAAACGACTGTTCCCATCACGAGAATTCTCCATTTCACCTTGTTCTCCCTGCGTTCACTTCAACCTCTGCCCCTGACCCGGACCCCAGGGCTCTTACGGAATCGGCCCTTCCCACGTGTCACAACAACCCTGTGAGCTCTGAGTTTTGGACTGTGTGGCCCCATGTTACATCCTTGGCCAAGAGGCTGGCTTGGAAATGCCATGCTCTGGAGACACTGGGTCTCTGCTACCCAACTGGGTCAGCGACAGGGCCTCTGGATCTCCTGCTTGCCGAAATCCAGAGTCTGGCTCCCAGCGAGCCCTGCCCTCTCTCCTGGGCACACAGAAAGGATCCGAATTGCCAGGCTGTCCAAAAACACTGCCCACTAGAGGCAGAGGGGCATGACAGAGACCAGCGGTGCAGGGACCTCCACATGGGGACACAGATGCCCTACTGCCCCCGCAATCTTGGGAACATTTCCCTTGTCTTGAGGACTTTGCTGCCCTTCCCTCTAAGACACATGCCAGGAACACCCCAGACCTTGTCACTGGACTCCCTAAAAACCGGAAACCGAGGGAGCAGGCAAGGTGCTATGTCTGTGCAGGCGCACAAGAAACCTTGGGAAGCTCTCTGGGAAGCTCTGCGCCCTGGCACAAGCTGGCAACAGGCATCCGGTTCCATTCCATTCAGCTCTGACTCCCGGCCTGGGGAAACAGAGGTGAACAAAACGTGCACCCTCAGCTCAAGAGGCTCACACTGTTTGGTAGGGGCTGAACTTGAGGAAGAGAGCAACAATCCTGGATCCCGGTCAAGAAATAGCTGTAGACGACCAGCGCTCCAAAAAAGAGCAAGAAGAGAGCAGATCCAGCCTAGGTGGGCTCCGTGGAGGAAGTGGCATGTGAGCTGAGCTGAAGAACATCTTTCAAAAAGTGAACCATCGTATCTTCCCTTTGGCAGAGTAAGCTCTTAATTGTTGTGAAGGCTGGGAAAGCTTACAGTGAAATTCACCTAGCAGGATTTCTGGTGCATCACTGGTGCTCACTAAACATCACACAAGAGTTCGGCAGCCACAGCTGGCCTGGTGAGATTAGAACCAAGTCCGTGTCTTCGTCAAGGGAGGAAGGCTGGGTGACAAGATTGTTAAAGAGTCATGTTTGGCTTACACTGTGACAAGCTGACGAATGTAGCCTGAGGGTGATGGGGAACCATTAAAGAATTTGAGCAAGAAGAGGCAGAATCAGAATTTCTTTATCGGAAGATCATTTTGGCCACAGTATGGAGTGGAGAGTGAATTTGGACAGGAGGAGCTGGCGGTGAGACTAGAAGTGGAGGCTGGGTGACCTTTATGAGTCTTCTACCAGGGTCCAGGTGTGAAACAATAAGGGTCACAGCCTGACTATCACTGTGGGATGAAGCTGATGGGACCAACACGGGGGTTCATGCTTTGCCTGTGCCTGGGCATCCCCTCCCTCAATGTTGGTGTGGGAGAAGGGGAGGGGCATTGATGTGGCGAGCATTTGAATGGTTCCTGGAGAAAGCCATCAGGAAGGATCCCCGGGAGGTGGGCAAGAGCAGCAGATGGGCCAAGAGCTTAGCAACACCTGTGCCTGGCAGCATACTGGTGCTGGCCTGGACTTGGCCTTGGCTCCAGAGACAAGGTTCTTCTTAGCTGCACCTTGCAAGTTTGAGATGGACTGAAGCTCCAGAAACCTGGTTTTAGGCTCTTTGCTGGGCAGCATGCCTTTCACTGAGCACCCATGACTCAGCAGTGTATTTCTTATAATCACCCTATGAGGTATGGTTTATCATGCCCATTTCAGATAAGAAAACCAAGGCTCAGAAAAGTCAAGTCAAATACATGGTAGAAATGGAACTAGAGTTCGAGCCCCTTGTTTCTCTGCCCAGTGCTCTTTCCAGAGCATACCTCTACCAGTGTTCAGCAAGAGGGAAAAGCAAGATCCTACAGGACTATATGAAAAGAGGTGTAAGAGTTTTGTAGAACAACATTCATTTGGGGGGTTTTTTGTCTGTTTGTTTGTTTGGGGTTTTTTGACAATTACGGGGGCACCTGGGGTGCTCAGTGGGTTAAGCATCCAACTCTTGATTTTGGCTCAGGTCCTGATCTCACGGGCTTGAGACTGAGCCCTACGATGGACTCCGTGCTGAGTGTGGAGCCTGCCTAACATCCTCTCCTTCTCTCTCCCTCTGCATCTTCCCCACCTGTGCTTGCATGCGCATGCACGCTCTCTCTAAAAAAAAAAAAAGAATAAAAATAATTGCAAAGATTATATTCTGAAAATGTTATTTTTAAAATAATTTCAAAGTTACAGAAAAATTACAAGAAAAGTGGCAAGAATTTCATGTACATCTCACCCAGACTCATCAACTGTTCAAAGTCTAACGTACTTGTTTAAATATTGCCTTTGAACTCAGGAGTGTAGACCATTTTCATTTAAAGTGATTATTGATACGTTGGGCTTAAATCCGTCATCTCGCCATGTAAGTCTGTCATCTTGAGATTTTCTACTTGTCTGATTGCCATTTTGTTCCCCCTTTTCTCCTTTCTTTGAGATAATTGAATACATTTTTTTATTTCATTTTATGTACTTTATCAACATATTAGCTATGTCTCTTTGTTTTGATGTTTAACAATAGCCTTGGGTTTATGGTGTACACCTTTAACTCAAATGATATTATACTTCACGCATAACGTGAGAACCTTACAGAGAACGCTTCCATTGTGTGCTATCCCATTGGACATTTTGCTTTAACGTATGTTACAAATTCTCCAACACATTGCTGTTATGTTTGCTTTTGGCTGGCAATTCTCTTTTTAAAAATGATCTTTGAAAGGGATTTAAATAATTTTTAAAAATTATATACATTGACCCATGTTTGCCCTTCCTGATGTTCTCCATTCCTTTCTGGAGATCCAGATGTCTACCTAGTACCCTTTTTTCATAGATTTCCTTTGATATTTTGTATAGTGTAGGCCTGCTGGTGATGAGCCCTTTCAGCTTTTATGTCTCAAGAAGTCTTTCTTACACTTTCCTTTTATTTATTTATTTATTTATTTATTTAAAAAAATTTTTTTTTCAACGTTTATTTATTTTTGGGACAGAGAGAGACAGAGCATGAACGGAGGAGGGGCAGAGAGAGAGGGAGACACAGAATCGGAAACAGGCTCCAGGCTCTGAGCCATCAGCCCAGAGCCTGACGCGGGGCTCGAACTCACAGACCGCGAGATCGTGACCTGGCTGAAGTCGGACGCTTAACCGACTGTGCCACCCAGGCGCCCCTACACTTTCCTTTTAGAAAGATACTTTCTCTGGGTATAGAATTCCAAGTTGATTTTCTTTTTCAGAACCGTATAATTTGTTTTTTTCTTTTTATCACTGGTTTTAAGCTATTTGAGTAGAACATGCCTTGTACTTCTCTTCATAAATTTCTTGTGCTTGGGGGTTTGTTGACCTTGGATCTGGGGGTATATAGTTTTCTTTAATTTGATATACAAAAACTTCAGTCATTACTTCTTCAGTATTTTCTTAAACACCCTCTCCTCTTCTTCTGTGACCCCATTACGCATATATCAGGCCACTTGGAGCTGTCTCACAACTCACTGATGATGTGTTTATTTTTTCCTGTTCTCTTTTTATCTCTGGGTTCAATTTTTGGCTTTCATTTGGTGTTCTGTTGCCATGTCCTCAAACTGACTAATCTCCTCTGTAGTCACTAATCTGTTCTAATTCCATTCAGTGTATTTTTCATATCAGACCCAGGATGATGGGAACTTGGAGTGGTGGACTGAGAACCTAACGTCTGCATCTGGAGGAATCAGGGAAGGTTTAATGGAAGAGGTGGTATTTAAGATCAGCCCCAAGTGATAGGAGTGAAGGTATTCTGGGAAGAAATAGATGCAAAGAGAAAAAGGAGCATTCATCATTGGCAGAGGGACCAGCAGGAACCAGGGCACAGAGGTCAGGAGGGATCCTGCTGGTATGGACACCAGCTTCCTGGAGTTTGATGGTAAGACAGGAAATGGGCTGGAATGCAAGTTAGCAGAGCCTTGAATGGCAGAGTGACTCTTTTACATTTTTAGAGGGAAAAGCATTAAGCTGGGATTGCATATGAAAATCCTGCCGTGAAGCTCAAGACCAAATAAATCATAACCAGAATTCTTAAGACAGGTGGAGTTACAGCTTCCTTGCATCAAAGTCATTTCCTCTCCTTGGTAGTTAGCCCTCACATCAGAAACAAGAGGGTTCAGCATGGCTTATTTACTGTTCTGTATACATGATCTCTAAGGTCTCTTTCTGCCCTGAATATCCACAACCCCATGAGTCAACATAATTTTAGTGGCATTGAGAGTCACTGATTGTGTTTGGGCAGGAGAGTGACATGCGTGTAAGGAGATGATTACTTGACCAGTTATGAACAGGCCTGGTGAGTAAGTTTTCATTGTATCAGTGGGCAGTGAGACTTAGAGGTAAGGTACTATATGCATAGATGAGAGTGTGTGTTTTCCCCACTCACTAAATAAGTGACGATGAAGAGAGGGTCAGAGAGAGGTAGCATGAAGGATGTGTTTTGGGATGTCTATTCTGCAATCAGGTAAACATCACATGATGACCTCATAGATTGACTACAACCCAAAAGTGTTTCAATGGGAAATCCCACTTATGACCCAGCTAACTTCTCCACGTTCTATGCTACAGCAAGTATTAGAGCAATCTTGGGGTCTAGGTTTTACTCTATCACAAATGAGATTCTGTTACCTGTATGAGCCTTGGTTTCTTCATCTGTAAAATAGAAAGAATAATTCCAAACTCAAAGATTTGGGTAAAATTTAAAATGATTAGCATGTAGTTGAAGATGGAAACTTCACTGATATCTGAGCAAATTTTTAAAAATGTTTTAAGTAAAATCTTTGCCCAACGTGGGGCTTGAACTCACCACCCCAAGATTAAGAGTTGCATGCTCTACTGACTGAGCCAGCCAGGCGCCCCCCCACCCCCAGCAGAATTTTTTAGTAGAAATTGACAAACCGATTCTAAAACTCATATGGCAGCACAAAGGACTTAAAAAAACAAAACAAATTTACAAAGAAGAACAAATCAGAACAAGGTGAACAATACTTGATTTCAAAACTTATTGTAAAGCTAGTTGGGACAGTGATAATTTGCTTAGACAGATAAATAGATCAATGGAACAGAATAGAATACAGAAATAGGCCCATGCATGTATGGACATCTGATTTTTGACAGCTGTGCAAAGACAATTCAATGAAGACAGGAGTTTTTTCAACAAATGTTGCTAAAACAATTGAAAATGCAAAAAGAAAAGAAGCTTTAATTCACCGTATACATAAATTAACGTGAAATGGATCATAGACATAAATGTGAAAACTGTAACTGTAAAACCTCTAGAAGAAAACATAGGAAAAAAATCTTTGCAACCTTGAATGAGGTGAGCATTTATTGGATACTACAACTAAAGTACCATCCATAAAAGAACAAATTGATAAGTGGGGCATTATCAAAATTTAAAACTTCTGCTCTTCAGAAAACACTGCTAACAAAATGAAAAGACAAACCACAGCCTGGGAGAACATATTTACAAATCCTATATCTGATAAAGGTCTTGTATTTAGAATATATAAAGAACTCTCAAAACTCAATCATAAGAACTCAAACAACCCAATAAAAATATGGGCAATAGATCTGAATAGACATTTCAGCAAAGAAGGTATATGATCGCAAATAAGCACATGGAAAGGTGAGGCTCCATTACACAGCACACCTATTAGAAAGGCTAACATTAAAGACTGGTCACACCAAATGTTGATAAAGGTCCGGAGCAATTGGACTCTTCATAGACTGTTGGTGGCAACAGTACGTAAAATGGTACAACCACTTTGGAAAACAGTTGGCCATTTCTTAAATATTTAAATATATAACCAACCATACGATCTGGTCATTTTATTCCTAGGTTTCCACCCAAGAAAAATGAAAGCATGCGTCTGTATGAGATTTGTATACATATGTTCATAACAGCTTTATTCCAAACAGTCAGAAACTAGACATAACCCCAATGTCCACCAGCAGAGAAATGTATAAATAAACTCTGGTATATCTATGCAATGGAATGCTACTTGTCAATCAAGAGGAAAAGACGAGTGATGTATGCAACAACATGGGTGAATCTTAAAATGATCATGCCAAACGAAAGAACCCACATTTGAAAAAAAAAAAGTATATACTGTATGGTTCTAGAGATTATACATCCTAGGAATTGCAAACCAATACATGGTGAGAACAGATCTGTGCTTGCTGAGGGATAGGTGAAGTTTCTACAAAGAGGCACGAAGGAGCTTGTGAACAAATGAATATGTTCACCACCTTGAGTGGTGACGGTCTCATATATACTGAAAATGATAAATTGTGAAGTACATTGTATGTCAGTTATACATCAATAAAGAAAAAGAATATAAGGGCGCCTGAGTGGCTCAGTCAGTTAAGCATCTGACTCTTGATACTGGCTCAGGTCCCAATCTCACGGTTCGTGAGTTTGAGCCCTCCTTCAGGCTCTGCATCAACAGAGAGTGGAGCCTGCTTGGGATTCTGTCTCTACCTCTCTCTACCTCTTTCCCGCTTGCACTCTCTTTCTCTCTCAAAATAAATAAATAAACTTAAAAAAAAAAAACCAGAAAAAGAATATAGACTACTGTGCTGCACAGACATAGATTCAAATCCCACATTTAAATCCTAGCTCACCACTTACAGACCTCGGGCAAGTCACTTAACCTCTCTGAATCTCAGCACTGTCATCTTTAAATGAGGCTGATACTATTCGTACCTTCTTTGAAAGACTGTTGGGAACCTAGAATGAAACAATAAATATAAATTGCCTAGCAGAATGCCTGGGACATAGTGGCGCTTAATACATATTAACTGTTGTTAAAGTGGTTCCCAAGCCACTTGGCGTTCAGGAAATGCTCATAAAATTTCACCCTTACCTATCCCCACGGCACCCTCTGTGTTTAGTCATAGAGTTTATGTGTTTAGAGTCATGTGTTTTGTCTTGGCATTCTAGATGAAGAGGGGTCATTGTCTGCACCAGGCAGACAAAGGAAGCTTCTGAGTGAGACAGTTCAGCTGTCTTTAGATCTCCCGTCTTGTCCCCCAGTGGATATGGTTGATGTTGGCACCACCAGGCGGGCGAGGGCTGGCAGCAGCTTGCCCTCAGGTTGTGACTTGGCCTAAAAGGAGCCCGGCCCAGAAGAGGCCTGAGTCCTCTGTTTCTCCTGCGCTTCATGGAACTTTCCACATCCACAAGTGCTGGGTAGTCAGTGGTTTGTAAGGCTCGGCCCTCCCTCCGGGGTGGGGCAAGCACTTTGGAGGAGGGTGGCCCTATTGTCCGGGAGGTTTCTTTGGCCACAGAGGCCCTGCTGAAGCCTTCACATCCCTGGAGCCAAACTGAGACTTTCACGAGTGAACAGGCCTGCTCTGTGTGGCCACAGCAGCCGAAACCTGAGCAGGGATGGTGGAGACACAGCCCCGGTGCTAACTTATTCTGGCCACAAAGATGTCCCCTTCCGTTAACCGTTCCCTTCTGAATTCCTTGACAAAGGGCTGCTGAACAGGGTGGGGGCAGAGCCGAGAGGTGTGATCGGGGCTGGTGATGGCCAGGAGTAATAAGCAGGGTTCAGACACTCCTGAAATAGAGTGTGTTCAGCTTCTCGTGGAAGGTTTGCTGTTTGCCCGGTGGCAAGTGATGGTGCCAGTTTTAAGTGTCAGATCAGACCCATAATGAGGCCCGACGGGAAGTGAGCTGAGCTCTGAAGGCCAAACATCTTCAGAATGATACCTGTAAGCGTTGTCTGCAGTCTGGGACTTGGGGCTTTTTGGAAAGAAGGTGGCTTACATATCCCTCTGTTTACCAAACACATTGCTAGGACCCATTTTTAACTTCACACCAAGCCCGTGAGGTTCATATTATTTCCAGATGAGGCAATGGAGGCAAGGTATTCAAGCTTTCGAGTCCAAAGAATCTTTTTTTTCACTCATTCATTCATTCATTCATTCAACAAATACCCAAAATTGTATGGGGTGGGCAGGGTGTGGCGGATACAGCAGTGAGCACAGTGCAGTCTTAGCCTCAAGCTCTTCACGGCATAGTGATTTGGCCCCATCCTATCCCCTTGTGTAGCCTTGAGCAAGTTACTGGCCTTTTTTGGGCCCCAGTTCCCACCTCTGATAAGTGGGATTATAACTCTTTTAAAGGATCCTCATAAAAGTGAGATGGAATTAAATGAGATGATGCATGTCATGGCCCCAGGGTCTAGCAAACACTAGACCCTTCACAAATCTGGCCACGATGGCCATCAGTGGTGAGCAGGCTTGGGCCCAGGCTGGTCTTGTGTTGTCATGGACCTGCATCGGATGGGAAGAGCCAAGGCCAAGCATGAAGAGGGGCAGCTGGAAACTTGTTGGGATGGGGGAAGACCCAAGGGGCCACACTATCTGAGATGTAGTTCCCTCACGAACAGGTTGCCCTAGCTTTCACAAATGGGCTCTTCTGAAGGCACCGTGTAAACTTGAGTCACTCTCATCCATCCCACACCTATATTTATTAGCACCTTCCATGGGCCAGATGTTGGGCATATGGTGTTGCTATGAAACCTTTTCAAGAAGTGTGGGAGATGAACAAGCCATGGAGAGCTACAATGCCATGTCTGGATGGGGGTGTCCTGGGATAACAGATCCTTGGCACCATCGATGCTGCTTCCTGTCCTTCCTTCCTTCCCCAACAGATAGTCATCTGCAGAGGCCCCTTCCTTCAAGTAGGGAGTGGGGTCTGAACCTTCTCTCTCGTAGCTGTTGCCACAACCCAGTCTACACTCCACCTGCCTGGTGAGTACTACGGCTACAGTACCGTCTGCTCATGGTGGCCCTGTCCATTGTCTCCTTCCTCCAACACATCCTGTCATATGCTCAGAGAGAGCTCACAACATGTCACCTCTTGGCTCAAAATTCCTCAGGAGTGGGGCGCCTGGGTGGCGCAGTCGGTTAAGCGTCCGACTTCAGCCAGGTCACGATCTTGCGGTCCGTGAGTTCAAGCCCCGCGTCAGGCTCTGGGCTGATGGCTCAGAGCCTGGAGCCTGTTTCCGATTCTGTGTCTCCCTCTCTCTCTGCCCCTCCCCCGTTCATGCTCTGTCTCTCTCTGTCCCAAAAATAAATAAACGTTGAAAAAAAAAAAATCCTCAGGAGCTTGGGGCACCTGGGTGGCTCAGTTGGTTAAGCATCTTATTTCGGCTCAGGTCACGATTTGGGTTTGTGGATCCGAGCCCTGCATCGGCGTCTCTGCTGTCTTCACAGAGCCTGCTTGGGATCCTTTGTCCCGCTCTCTCTCTGCCCCTCCCCTCCTCGTGCTCCATTTCTCTCAAAAATAAATAAACATTAAAAAAAAAAAGTCCTCAGGGCGCCTGGGTGGCTCAGTCGGTTGAGCGTCCGACTTCGGCTCAGGTCAAGATCTCACAGTTCGTGAGTTCGAGCCCTGCATCGGGCTCTGTGCTGACAGCTCAGAGCCTGGAGCCTGCTTCGGATTCTGTGTCTCCCTCTCTCTCTGCCCCTCCCCCACTCATGCTTTGTCTCTCTCTGTCTCTCAAAGGTGAATAAACGTTAAAAAAAAAAGTTTTTTTTTTAAATCCTCAAGGGCTTTCCTAATACCCACATGAAGCCTCTACAAACACAGCTCAACCTTCTTGTCCAAACTTTCCTAGTGTGTCCTCTTGGGTCCAGTAAAACTGGTCGCATTGTGCGTTCATACCTGCATGGTTCCCTTCCCTGATGTCCTCCTGCCCTGCCCTGCTTACAGCACCAGGGAGACTGTAATTTTATATATAGATCTGTCTGTGCCCTCAATTTTATTATCAGATAAATTGAAAGTTTAAGTTTTATTAAATAGAAAATAGTAAATGGTTTTGAAAGCATATGATCCCTGATGCGTCCTTAGATTGATCCTTAATGGGGTGGGGGCAAGACCCAAACAAACCATTTCCTTGTTCCTGTTATAAACCAGTGTAACACTTGGGACGGACTCCCTTTGCAGCCACACAAAAGACAAGTGACACCAGTGGCCAGCTTGTGCACTCTTCATAGACCAGCAGCTTTTCTCAACTGGAGGCTGGGCCGCCTCGGGCCCAGGAGGGCTCCCCGGTGGCCAGAAACATGACCCACTCCTCAGGACCAGTCAGTCTGGCTACGTGCAGGCCAGAAGGAGTGATAAGGGAGAGACCTGCGGCCATGTGGAAAGGAAAGTTCCAGAAGGTTCCTCTGAGTGCCAGAGTGACTATCCTCATTGGGCCCCACAAAGCCCTGGAAGGAGCTATTGAAATTTAATTGTGCAAACCCACGTGGCTGATGAGAAGGACATGAGAGGGGCTCTAGGGGGCTTCCTTTTCCTTTCGTCCGTTTCTTTTCTCTAACTTTTTTTTCCCTTGACTGATGGAATAAAAAGAAATGGTGCATCTGTCTCTCGCAGCCTGGGACTTTCTTAGGGTTCTCTGTGTGGTGTTATTTGAAAAAAGACAAAACTCCCAAACAAAACACAGTTGTATTAACACAAAAGTCCAACTCCACGGTTGAAATCTCCCATTCCATTCCCAGGGACGGGTTTCCCAAAAGAACCCGGGCTCATCCGTGCAGACAATGGGGTCCCCAGGGAGCTGCACGTGATCCGAGCAGGGAGTGAGGGGGCCGGTGGGGTCAGTGGGAGGGGAGACTCTCCCGGGCTGCCCACTGGATCCCTGTGACCTCCCCCACAGCCCTACAAGCAGGGCAATATGAGTTTCCTATTTTTAGCCTGCCTCTCCTGTGTTCAAACGTGATCCCATTTTATTTTATTTTTTTTTTTATTTTTAAAAAAAATTTTTTTTTCAACGTTTTTTATTTATTTTTGGGACAGAGAGAGACAGAGCATGAATGGGGGAGGGGCAGAGAGAGAGGGAGACACAGAATCGGAAACAGGCTCCAGGCTCCGAGCCATCAGCCCAGAGCCCGACGCGGGGCTCGAACTCACGGACCGCGAGATCGTGACCTGGCTGAAGTCGGACGCTTAACCGACTGCGCCACCCAGGCGCCCCAAACGTGATCCCATTTTAAATGCCCAAAGCATCAAGGCACAGGACATGTCCGTGTTAGCTTCTGATGTCACTTTCTGTTTGCTTATCTTGTCTGCATCCCCCATGAGACTGTCAGCCGGCATGCCACCAAGCTCAGGAACTGTGCCAAAGACACAAGGAACATTTTGCTAAACAAATGTGTGTGGGTGTGTGTTCATATGCATCTTTTCGTATATTCTTAAAAGTTTGTAAAGATTCTTAACGAAAGGCTAACCCTTATCCATGGAAACCTGCCACCAGGACCTATGATGGGCACTTTCAGACCTGGAGGAATCTATGGGAGCCTCCAGGCAAAGCTTCAGATGAATTAAAGGAAAGACGTAGGAACTCTCACTTAGATTATTATATTAATCTGGTAACTGAGCGCCGCTGAATTTCGGAGACATAGTCACACTCGAGGCTATCACAGGCAAATGGAACATTATCTTGTTTTGATGCTTCGTAAAGCAGTGGCCTCTCTCTGGGATAAAATCTCACATATGTCACCTGGAGCTACTGAGTCTGGGGACACAGGCCTTTTGAAAGTCCAAGTGTGAGGTTTAGAGTCGCAACATGAGACCAGAACAGAGACTGGAAATTTCCTTCAGTCCCTTGTTCCACAGATGTGGAAATGAAAGCCCTGAAGGAACCCCCCCTTAGGAAAAAGAACCAGAAACCTCTCCTTCAGCTTCTCAGAGTAGAGTCTCCACTCCCAGAGAGGATGCCTGGATCATCCTCCAAGATGCTGAGGGCTGGGGCCAAGGGGGTGGGGGGCAAAGCGTAAGCACAGGGACTGTCTGGCAACCAGGTTTCTCTCTCTCTTTCCCTCTTTCTTTTCCTCTTTCCCCCTCCCTCCTTCTCAGTCTCCCTCTCTTACTCAGCCTGTGTTCCTTACAAATGATACTATTGCATGAGTTTGTCATGGCGGCCATGGCCCATGACGCCTCCCTGATTTAGTTGCATTCTTGCCCTTCTTCAAAGTATGGCTTAAAGGCGCTAAGGTGCCTGTGTGGCCTTGGTATAAGCACCACGGGCCCAGAGGAGGCCTGACCATCCCTTTACCCTCCTCATCAGTCCCATTGCGAAGCTTCATCAGTAGGCTTCCTTGAACTCCGAGTTGAGGGACCAGCTCACAGCTATCAGGAAGACAATCATCTTACTCTCAGACTCAGCTTTGATCACCTGGGGCTTTTGTAGGATGCACAAGCCTCCTGTTTGTGTCTGCTGCTGTTGCCTTCCTGGACTTTCAATAGTTCTCTGTTCTGTCATGCTTTTCTTTCACCTTCCCGCTCCTAAGATAGATTTCTCTTCCCTCCTGGTATTGAAGGTTGGCAGATATTTGAAAGGGGCAGCAGAAGTGGCTCAGGAGCAAAGCCAGAAGGAAATGGGGAAGCTACTGAGGGCCAGAGGGGCCAGGAGAACATTCAGTGAGGAGGTGGGAGACCTGGTATACACCCACTTCTGCCCCCAGTGAGCTGTGGGACTTAAAGCAAGTTCCTCCCCTCTCCTTGCGTCAGTTTCCTCTTCTGTAAAATGGGAATCAAATACATCTACTACATGACTTATTTTAAGATGGAATAAAATAAATAGTATGGTGGATTTTCACAGTCATGTGGCCCAGGTCTGCAAGACTTCCGCTGACCCGCAGAAACTTCTCCGAACAAGGTAGGCATTCTGTCTATGCTAATGAAGTGGTTATATAATACTATTCCAAGCCTCCCCAGGCTTAGTGGTTGCAGGGGGAAAATCTGATTCCCCCTGTGGCCGGGTAGAGCAGAGGGCAGGTCTGGGCCACCCTGAGAATAACAGGAGGCTCCCAGGGAGACTCGTGGAGTGTCCTGAAAGAGAGGATGATTTGGGATTGCCCTGACTTCCATGCATCCTGTTTCCTGTAAGAGATGCTTGACCAACTCTTGAGAATTTAGGGAATTTCTTTTTTAACGACAAATTTGAAAACTCCCATCAGTTCTGGACCCTGAGCTTCATTCAGAAAATTATCTAAACCACCTCTTGAAGCCAGTAAGTTTCCTTTGGTCACAGTCTGGGATTTGCCTTACCTGAGATTGGATTTGTGGGCAGCTGGGCAATTTAGTCAACAGGAACCCCTCCCCCCCCCCACCTAAGCTCTTCTCCGCTACCCACCAACCTGCCCTGCTGGCTAACATACCACCACGGGAGGGCAAGTCCTCTGATTCCTTTTGGAATCCAATCACTCAGACAGAGGGGCCAGTATCTGTTCTCCGTCCCTGAGCTGCCTCAAGGACGAGCAGCGCAAACACTGCTTCTACATGAACTGTTTCTGCAGCTTGATCTTTTTCATTGAACATGTGTCAGATATCTTTCATTCTAGTATATGTCGACTTCCCACAGGTACTTTAAAAAAATTTTTCTTTTTTAAGATTTATTTATTGTTGACACACAGAGTGCAAGCAGGGGAGGGGCAGAGAGAGAGGGAGACACACAATGTGAAGCAGGTTCCAGGCTCTGAGCTGTCAGCACAGACCCCGACCGGGGGCTCGAACCCACAAACCGTGAGATCATGACCTGAGCCGAAGTCGGACGCTCAATGGACTGAGCCACCCAGGCGCCCCCCACAGGTACTTTTTAATTGCTGTGTAGAAATGAAAGGGGCTGCCCAATGATCAGAGTTGTCTGACAACTGTAAGAGCAGCCTTGAAAGGTGATGAGCTTCCTGTCGCTAGACGTGGTCAAGTGGACACTAAGTGCACATTAGTCACAGTGGGGACTCATGCACTGGGCGAGCAGGTTATGGTAACATGAATTAGTAATTGACACTGAACAAGTGCTGTGTCCCAAGCACCATTCTAAACACTTCACCTGAGCTATCACATGTGATACACACAAAACTCTATGAAGTAAGTACTGTTCTTGTTCCCATCAGTACAGATGAGAAAATGGAGTTACAGGGAAATTAAGAGACATGCCCAGGGTCACAGAGGTGGTAAGTCACAGAGCCTGGACGCAAACCTGCTTCTGTAGTCCAGACTCTCAGCCTTAATACTCTAACGCCTACCTTCATGGGAAATCTCCAGCCAAGTACCCTTCCGTCTCCAAGGTTCAGTGAGGCTCCACTTTGCCAAGGGCTAGTGCCATAGGTGTTCTTGTCAACTTCAATGTGACTGGCTGGTACCTTCCTTTGCTTAGCCAGAAAGGGCCACAAAAGATGCATGTCTTTGAGGAGAGATAGGCTTCTCCTATAAGAAGAAGACAGTGGGAATGTCCCCTCTGTTGCGTGGCTGGCCTGGGAGGGGTGGAGGGCACTTGGGGTATGTCTTCTATGTGACTTCCAGGACCCAGTCCCAGGGGCAACAGGGACCCTGGAGCTTTCACAGTCCTCTAGAGGTTACCTCAGCTGCCCCTTGGATATCTGACCTGGCGCTATATCAGGTTTGCTGCACGTGGCGGCTTAGCCTCAAGTCTGGAAGGAGATGAAACCGTTTGAAGCCTGGCACATCTTGACTTGGCAATGAACTGATTGGAAGCCCGCCAGTACCAGAATTCCTGGCCCCCTGAGAACTGGCTCCTCCGTGGCCAGAACGCCTTCCACAGCATCACAGGAACTGATTCCTGCTGCTAGGATTTCCTCACAAAGACTCCTAGATCCATTTTTTTTGTTAATGTTTATTTATTTTTAAGAGAGAGAGACAGAGCGTGAGTGGGGAGGGGCAGAGAGAGGGAGACACAGAATCGGAAGCAGGCTCCAGGCTCTGAGCCGTCAGCACAGAGCCCGATGCAGGGCTCGAACTCGCAAACTGTGAGATCATGACCTGAGCCGAAGTCGGATGCTTACCTGACTGAGCCACCCAGGCGTCCCTCCTAGATCCTTTTTAAAAAAAGGGTAGAGGGGCGCCTGGGTGGCGCAGTCGGTTAAGCGTCCGACTTCAGCCAGGTCACGATCTCGCGGTCCGTGAGTTCCAGCCCCGCGTCAGGCTCTGGGCGGATGGCTCAGAGCCTGGAGCCTGTTTCCGATTCTGTGTCTCCCTCTCTCTCTGCCCCTCCCCCGTTCATGCTCTGTCTCTCTCTGTCCCAAAAATAAATAAACGTTGAAAAAAAAATTAAAAAAAAAAAAGGGTAGAAAACTTGAAAACAAGTTCTGGGGTATAGACTCTTCAGGCCAGTCACAGTCCTATAAGCTACCATGTATTGAGCACCTAGTATGAACCAGGCCATGGACAAAATGCAGTTTCTTCTGCTGCTTCTGGTGCTGCCTCCACTCACATCATGTGACATGGATGGAGCACGTGTCGGGCACTGGGCTGCACAGGAAATAGAGTGCAATGCTGACAAGTGAGTCAGTCCTGGCTTTCCCACTTAATGACTGTGTGACCTTGGGCAATTCCCTGATTCTTTCTGTGCTGCACATTTTTTCTATCTATGAAACAGGGGTAAGAATAGTATGTTGTTCAGGGATAAAGATAAGACATATTTAGCATAGTATCTGGCCCCTAATACACATTATCTTCCACTATTATCAGTGATAATTTATGAGGTCAGTGTAATAATCATTCCCATTTTATGGACAAAAAAAGTAAGGCACAGAGAAGTCCAGTCAGTTGCCCCAAACTGCATAGCTCATCAATGACAGAGCCAGGATTTAAACCCAGGTTTTTCTGGCTCACTTCTACCTGTCAACTCAGCTGCCTCCAGGGATTCCCAGAATGTTAGCATAAACTTTCAGGAATGTTCCTTAAATTGTTTCTAGTCATGGATGTTGTGTGGAAGTTTCAGACGTTTCCATTTACACCAATAGGCTGCTTATCTGGAGAAATTGCTTCAATTGATCAATCAAAAGGTTGAGGACCTTTCACAAGGAAGCTAAATAATAAACCTTCCAAAGACAAAGCTGTGGTCGATGCGGATTGAAATGTAGTGTGGTTTGCTGGAGAGACCCCTGGGCTGGGTCAGGAGACTCACGTTGCCTTCATAGCTGGCCATTGATTTGCTGTACGGCCCAGTGTGTTATCAGCCTTCTCTGGGGTCAGTTTCCTCATTTGTACAGTGAGAGTTGAGTGTCAAAGGCCTTCAAGAGGCCTCCTGTTCAGTGAACTGTTTTACTCACAGCTTCGACACATTTTATTGAGTACTGACCATGTGGCAGAAACCATTTAGGAGCTAGAAATGCAATTGCAAACAGCGCTGCGGACGTGGTCCTTGCCTTCATAGAGACAGAGAAAAGCAACCAGCAACCACAAAGTGGTGGGCGCTCTGAGAGCACAGGGTTGAGGCCATCTGTGCTTCTAATCCGGCTTGAGAGGCCAGGTAGGTTTTCCCAGAGGAGGGGATGTTTCAGCTGAGACCCAAGGTTGAGCAGGTGCTAGTGTGGTGGTGGCAGTGGGGACAGGAAGACCCAGACTTGTAGACCTGTGAGTGCGGTGCATTTGAGAAGGGAAGCGTAGCAGAGTTGGGGTCTCAGAAGGTGAGGGGAGAGGAGGTGGCTGGAGAGGAGGCTGGACAGGCAGGTAAGGCCCTGACATCGTGCCGGACCTCGGCAACCTGGAGGATTCTGATTTGATCTTTAAACCAATCAGGAGCATCTAAAGAATTTCAGATCTTCAGAAACGTCACCCTGACTTTCCGAGAGGAGACTAGATCAGGCTACAGAATGGACGTGGGCAGACCCGTAAAGCAGCAATTGCGACACACTGTGCTACAGAGGTGACGGTGCCCTGATGTGGACAGCAGGCCGCGGAGCAGGAGAACACGATGTGAGGGCGAGCTAGAAGGGGGAGCAGGCAGGGCTTGGTCTCTGGTGACTTGATGTGGAGCAAGAGTGGAAGAGGGAAGCAAGTATGCAGCAGAGCCATGCGAGGGGACTGGGCAGGAGACGGGCGCAGGCCTCCAGCGGGGGCCTCACCCAGGGCCGTGAGCCAGGCCTTCTGCACTGTGTGCTCCACACGCTCCCCTGGGTGGCCACAGCTCCAGCCCACACCTGAGCTCCAGATCCATTGGTCTCCTTGCCAAGGTGGAACCACTCGTCTCTCCCACCCTCACCCTCTTCTTCTTCCTCTTGGGACCCCCATTTCTGCAAAAGGCACGGCGACCATCCAGCACACCTTCCAGTGCAGACTCTCTGCCACCACAAGGAGCCGTGTGTGTGCCCTCAAAACCAACGCACATCTCTGAAGCCTTGGGTTTGCCTTAGCCGGCCTTCGTGAGGGGAAGGAGGGAGAGAGCAATTATCAGCCTTCAAGACACCGCCTGTGCTGTTGGCAGGAATGTTTCTTTCCTGGGTGTCAATACGAGCCCAGGGTCATTTTTCAGCGTTTGCCAATGGCTGTAATTGCATAAGGCTGAGTGGCTCTCCAGAGAATCCCTGCAGCTCTCCATTCTCTCCTCCCGGACAGTGCTCTATAGACACACCCCAGGCCATGGATCATGTTTTTCACATAACCCGTTAATTACTAAATAAAACAACCGAGCTTTCAACCTGATTAGCCCAGATTAATGGCCAGCAGCGGGTTTCACGCGCCTGCACAATTTATCACTGAAAAGAGCTGTGTCTTTAATGATTTAGTTACCTGGCCTAGTAGGGCCTGCTCAGGGCCGCAGGCCTCCAAGAGGAGTTAATTGCTGTTCTTTGTTTCTGACCTGGAAAGGCCCAGGTGACAGTTCCCATTAGCCAGGGTTGGCCTGCTTGATGACAAAGGATGGCAGGAAGCCCTTCCCTCCCACTTTGTTCAGAAGATATATCGAGGTCAAGTGTCCCCAGCCCCACCACGCCAGCTGCCAGCTGGAACAGGTTGAGTCAACCTGTAAATTTCTATGCTTTTCTCTCTTCTCCCCACCCCCACCCCCCACCTCCTGCCCTTTCTTTCTTCCTTCCTCAGTATGTTGAAAGAGTGAATCATTTTTGTTTGTAATTGTTAAATTTCACCAAGAATTCTAGGACCTTTTGTAAAAATGGGAAAAAAACCCAGTTATTTCCTCTGGTTCCTTTTCTCTATATTTTAGCATGATTCGGTCCCTCTGTGGGGGAAAAGGAGTGAGAACATTTCTGGAATCACGTATCACGGAAAGATCCTTTGATTCATGGGCTCTTCAAATGTCAGAACCGGTCACAAGCATCTGGTCCGACTCTTGTATTTTCCAGACAAAGACGCTGAGGCCCAAGGTAGGGGGAATAAATGACCCAAGGTGACACTGCTGGTTGGCGGTAGCCCTGAGGGTCCCCAGGCCAGGGCTCTTTCCCACAACCATCACTGTTGCTTCTCGTTTCTTCATTAGAACTTTACCATCACTTATCGAACACTTCTTTTTCTTTAAAAAAAAAAAAAAATTGTTTTTAGTGTTTATTTTTGAGAGAGAGTGTGAGTGGTGAAGGGGCAGAGAGAGGGAGGGAGACACAGAATCTGAAACAGGCTCCAGGCTCTGAGATGTCAGCACAGAGCCCGATGCGGGGCTCGAACTCGGGAACGGCAAGATCATGACCTAGGCTGAAGTCAGACGCTTAGCCGACTGAGCTACCCAGGGACCTCTCGAACACTTCTTCAGTCCTAGACATCATTTTGCTGAATAGTTACAGCAACCTGGGAGATGATGGAGACTAGCCCTATTTTTCAGGTGAGGCCCCTGAGCCCTGGTTTTGTGCGAAGGCAGTGCCATCCAACAGAATTTTCTGTAATGATGGGAATATTCTGTATCTGTGCTGCCCCATAGAGTGGTCGCCAGCCAACATGTGACTGTCGAGGGATTGAATTATAATAGCTATTGTGATTGCATTTTCAGATTGTTTATTACCATTAGATAGAAATACAATTGAGTTTTGTATGTTGACCTAGTATCCCGTAAGCTTGCTGATTCATTTATTGTTTTTTAATTTTTTTTAATGTTTATCTATTTTTGAGAGGGAAACAGAGTTTGAGCAGGGCAGGGCAAAGAGAGGGAGACAGAATCTGAAGCAGGCTCCAGGCTCCGAGCTGTCAGCACAGAGCCTGATGCAGGGCTCAAACTCAGAAACTGCAGGGTCATGACCTGAAACGAAGTTGGATGCTTAACCGACTGAACCATCCAGGTCCCCCTTCATTTATTCTAGTAGTTTTTTTTTTTTTTTAATAGAATCAATTTTAGAGTAGTTTGAAGTTTCCAGAACATCTGGGCAGAAAGTACAGAGTTCACCTATATCCCCTTGTGAACCCCCAACCTTGCACACAGCTTCCCCTTCCTTAGTCGTATGTTTGTTACAACTGTGAACCCATATCAGTTTCATCGTTATTATAATGCTCAAGGCCTCAACTTAGTGTTCACTCCTTGCATTGTTAGTATTATGGAAGCTGAAAAATGCACAGTGTCGTGGATCCCTCATTAGAGTGTCTTACAGGACAGTTCCATTGCCCTAAAAATCCTCTGTGCTCTGCCTATGCATCCCTCCCTCCCTCCCCACACCCCCGGCAACCACTTGTGTTCTTACTGTCTTCACACTTTGCTTTTCCCAGAATGTCGTATAGTTGGAACCCCGTGGTATGTAGCCTTCTCAGACTGGGTTCTTTCACTTAGCAATTTGCATTGAAGGCTCCATCATGTCTTCTTAGAATTTGATAGCTTACTTCTTCTCATCAGTGAATAACAGTTATAAACAGCAAATTGAGTATATGACAGTTTGTTTATCTATTCACCTACTGAAAGACATCTTGGCTGCTTCCAGATTTTCGCAATTATGAATAGGGCTGCTATAAACATCAGTGTTCAGGTATTTGGTGTGAACATAAATGTTTAACTTATTTGGCTAAATACCCAGGAGCATGATTGCTGGATTGTAAGGAAAGATGATGTTTAGCTTTATAAGAAACTGCCAGAATGTCTTCCAAAGTGGCGGTGCCATTTTGCATTCCACCCAGCAGCGGATGAGAGTTCCTGTTGCTCTATACCCTTATCAGCATTTGCTGTTGTTAGCGGTTTTTGATTTTCACCGTTCTAACAGGTGTCTCATTGTTGTTTTAATTCACAATTCCCTAATGACTTCTGGTGTTGAGTATCTTTTCTTTTGCTTATTTGCTATCTGTATGTTCTCTTTGGTGAGATATCTCTTCAGATCTTTTCCCCATTTTTTAATCAAGTTGTTCATTTTCTTATTGTTGAGTTTTCAGAATTCTTTGTATATTTTGGATACCAGTCTTTATCAGATGTGTCTTTTGCAAATATTTTCTGCTAGTCTGTGGATTTTATCCTCAGTCTTTTACAGAGCAGAAGTTTTTAATTTTAATGAAGTCCAGCTTACCGATGATTTGTTTCATGGATCACGCCTTTGTTGTTTCATCCAGAAAGTCATCGCCAAACCCACGGTCATTTAGATTTTCTCCTCTGTTATCTTCTCGGAGTTTTGCCTTTTACATGTAGGTCTGTGATCCACTCTGAGTTAATTTTTGTGACCAATGTCAAGTCTGGGTCTAGGTTCATTATTTTGCATATGGATGCCCAGTGTTTCCAGCACCATTTGTTGAAAAGATGTTCTTTTCCTTATTGTGTTGTCTTTGCTCCTTTGTCAAAGATCATTTGACTATATTTATGGAGGTCTATTTCTGGGCTCTCTATTTGTCCCATTGATCTACTTGTCTATTTTTTCATCAATATCACTCTGTCTTGATTACCGTAGTTTTATAGTAAGTCTTGCAGTCAGACAATATCAATCCTCTGAATTTGTTCTTCTCCCTCAATATATTGTGCACACTACACTTTGCCTCTTCATGTAAACTTTCAGATCAGTTTGTTGATAGCCACAGAATAACTTTCTGGCACTTTGAGATCGCATTGAATCAAATTGGGAAGAAAATGACATATTGACAATATTGAATCCTCCTATCCACAAACATGAAATGTCTCCCCATTTAATTTTTCTTTGATTTCTTTCGTCAGGCTTTTGTACTTTTCTTTATTTGTTAGATTTATACCTAAGTATTTCATTTTTATTTTTAGGTTCTAATGTGAGTGGTATTATGTTTTTAACTTCAAATTTCAATTGTTCACTGCTGGTATATAGTCAAGCTATTGGTTGTATATTGCCCTTCTATCCTTCAATTGCTGTATTGGCTTATTAGTTCCAGGAGTTGTTTTTGGTTTGGGGGATTTGTTGTTGTTGTTTTGTCAATTCTTTTGGATTTTCTACATAGACAATAATATCATCTGCGAACAAAGACAGTTTTATTTCTTCCTTGCCAATCTGTATGGTTGGCATACAACCAAATAAACATTTGTTTTAAAATGATATTCATAGGGAGCCTGGGTGGCTCAGTTGGTTCAGCATCTGACTTCGGCTCAGGTCATGATCTCACAGTTCGTGAGTTTGAGCCCCACATTGGCTCTCATCTGTTCCCTGCTCATGCCCTCTCTTTCTCAAAAATAAATAAACAAAACAAAATGACATTCGCATGCTATTTTTTCCCTGCTTTTCTTTTTTTTCCCTCCTTTATTTGAAAGGTCTAAAAAATAAAAAAAGTAAAAGGTCTAAAATTTTAATATGGACAAATGGCAAAGAAAACGTCTCTAATTTCTAATATTTATTTTTTAAAACTTAGCGCTGCATTTAAATTACAAAGTAACATAAATTTGTGTCTAAACTTAATAATTAAGAACTATTAAATGAATCCTTATTCTAAATGGAAACTCACTCCTTCTTGAAGCTCAGAAACTTCCTGACAGGAATGTTTTCTTCTTGTGAAATAGTTCTTTTTTAGAGGATCCTTTAGTAGCCATTCTGCTTATGGCAAAATTTCTCAAGTTTTATTCATCCAGAAAGTATTTTGTTCTTTTTCTTGAATGATATTTTAGTTTCATTTACAATCTTGGGTTGACAATTGTTTTCTTTTAGCACTTGGTCTTTCTGTTGACTCCAAAAATCTGTTTCCTGCCTAGTTCCTTTGATCACTTCCCCAGTTCACAGACTCTTTCTTTGACTGTGCCTAATTTAATGTTTAATGTCCATCTAGGTTTTTTTTTTCTCATCCATTTAGTTTTTAACTACAATAATTCTATTTTCTCATGTTTAGAATTGTATTTGGTTGTTTTCCACAGATGCCTGGACCTTTTTGAGAGTATTTTGTTCTTTGCTCATGTTTTTTAATTCCCTCATTTATTTCCTAAAGCGTTTGCTTTGCTTTTACTAAAACATACTTATCTGTGTTATGTAATTCATATATACATGAAGTCCTTGGGAATTAATTAGGCTGTTTGTTGTTTCTTTTGGTTTTTGTTTATAGTGGCTGTTTTTTTTTAAGATTTGGGATTGTGAACTCCCACAATCCCATGCTTAGCTAGGTTTTTCTGTGGGAACCCGAGAGATCTGGGTTATAAGTGCATCCTGACAGGAGGACATGAATTGCCTTATGCCAGGTGACCCTGGGATGCTGTAACCCCAGATCACCTTATTTCATTTTATTTTTAAATGTTTATTTATTTATTTTGAGAGAGATAGAGAAAGAGTATGAGCGGGGGAGGAGTAGAGAGAAAGGGAGAGAGAATCCCAAGCAGGCTCTAAGCTGTCAGCGCAGAGCCCTACATGGGGTTCCATCTCAGGAACTGTGAGATCATGACCTGAGCCAAAATCAAGAGTAGGTCACTCAACCAACTGAGCCACCCAGGTGCCTCAGCCCCAGACCATTTTAAAGTTAATTCTTCTGCTTGGGGTTTCCAGTCAACATAGATAGTATGATTTAACCCCTCATGCAGATAAGGGTCATTTTCATCTTTCTTTGACCAATAGGTCACTTCTTTCCAGCCCAGCCTTCTACTGAGACCATAGCCCTTAAGTCTTCCCACTTTACAAGGGAGCCCAGTTCGAATTTCCCAGCGTTCTCATGAATGTCTAGTCTTCTCTGGTGCAGGCCCACTAGGACTTAAATTTGTTTGGGAGATTGACAACCACTCTCAAGAACAGTGCCACTTCAACACTAACTTCCTCTTCTGTTTGGGCTCCTGGAGGTTTTCCTTACTTTCAGGTCGGTTCAGTTCTAAATCTGAAAATGTGCATGCTGTATTTTACCCAAGATGTCTAGATGGTTTTCTGAAGGAGGAATTTTCAAGTTTTCTAGCTAAATTGTCAGAAATGCCATAGCATGAATTTTTTTCTAAAAGCAGTCATGTTTTTACTTCCTTGTTAAATATCACCGTGTTTAGGGCTCATGGCTCAATCCCACGACCTCAGGTCATGACCTGAGCCAAAATCAAGAGTTGGACACTCAGCTGACTGAGCCACTAAGGCGCCCCTGTTTTTGTTTTTGTTTTGAAGGGATGGATTGTGTGTATATTGAAAATATCTGATAGGAGGCATACTGCTGCCATACTACTTACCATAGGAAAGGCAAATTCTAGAATAATTTGCCTTTTCATAAGAGAAAAAAATGTGTACTGCATTTTTTCTTTTATTTATTTTTGGGACAGAGAGAGACAGAGCATGAACGGGGGAGGGGCAGAGAGAGAGGGAGACACAGAATCGGAAACAGGCTCCAGGCTCTGAGCCATCAGCCCAGAGCCTGATGCGGGGCTCGAACTCATGGACCGCGAGATCGTGACCTGGCTGAAGTAGGACGCTTAACCGACTGCGCCACCCAGGCGCCCCTGTACTGCATTTTTAAGTGCCTTGCATAAGATAACCTGTGGGGTCTTTATGGTTACTTACCATCTGCTATTTAAAATAATTATTAAATCCACGTAACTGGACACATATGAACAGCAACACCTCCTAATAAGCTGAGAGAGATAAAACAAGTGGGGAGTTTTCTATCTACCTGCCAAGTTATGGATATCTTGCTGATATATCTTGGATGATGACATCATTAATGTTAACTAAACTTAAATTCTTTGTTTTATTTTGTTTAAAGTTTATTTATTTATTTTGAGAGAGAGAGTATGCATGTGCAAGCAGGAGAGGGGCAGAGAGAGACAGAAAGAGAGAATCCCAAGCAGACTCCACACTGTCAGCACAGAGCCCGACACGGGACTTGAACACATAAACCATGAGATCGTGACCTGAGCCAAGATCAAGAGTCAGACGCTTAACCAACTGAGCCACCCTGGCACCCCAGAATATGTAGAAGTCCTAAGATTTTCTTTCTCTCATCCCAGTGGCAAATCTCACCCACTCTCTGGGGCGCAGTTACCAGTCTTTACACTGGAAACGTTTTTGGTTGTCACAGTTGGAAGAAGGGACTTCGGGCATCTTGTTGGTGGAGGCCAACAATTCCACTGAGCTCCCTACAACACACAGGAAAGCTCCCCTCCACCATCCCCGCAACAACGAATTATTTGTCAAAGATGTTAAAAGTGCTCAGGTGGAGAAGCTCCGAATTAGGGACAAATTCCTCCGAGTGGCAAGGGCAGCGTTTCGGTCCTAGTCCCCACCTGCACCCCGCCACCTTCACAGTCCTCCTGACGCAAGTGCAGTGGGCTGGGTATGCTTCTCTAGCCCAAACAATCCGTATTGTGTTCATCTCTCTCCTTCCGGTTCTTAGCACACTTCATGGGTATGGTGTGTGAATGGTTTTCTAGCTGTAGTATTTCTGGTTTACTCTCTCTACCTTAGAACTAGATGGCTTACCAGGTTCAAGAGAAAAGCACTTTTCCTAAGATTTTGCTTGAGGCAATTATTCCAATAATGTCATTATTCTACCAGAGGGACTGTAGGTGTTTACTTCTCCAGTAAAGGCAAATTCGGGGCGACTTCAGTGCTGTCTCATATAATTGCAGGGTTCTGGTCTAAGAGCGAAGATGGCAGGGAAGTGGGAGATTGCGGGGGATAGAGGGAGATGGGGTGTTAAGTACAAGAATGGAATAAATGCAATAGTGGAAGGGGGGACCCAAATGACATACATGAAGTTTGGTTTACTCGAATACACTGGTAAGCAAGATACAGAGGCCAGAGAGGGCGAGAAGTGGAATACAGCCTCCAAACCACTCATTAAAGGCTTTGAGAAATATTTGCTTGAAATTAGTAGGGAGCTTTTCATCTATTTCTCTTCACTCATGATGCCAGCCAGGCCCTATCAAAGAGTGAGTGGCCCGTTGCCCGCGATGTGCCACTGGCCTGGGGGCCAAGCAGACTTTCTCCCGACTTTCCCCCCTGCTGACCTCACCCGGCCTGAGCCCACCCTGCCTCTGGATGCTGCCTGAGCCGTCAGTGGCCTTCAGACTAGAAGGCCCCGAGACTTCATTTATTTCATCTTTGCCCTGTGTTTTCTTTCTTTTAATTCTTTTTTTTTTTTTTTTTAATGTTTATTTTTGAGAGCGGGAGAGAGAGACAGAGTGCACGTGGGGGAGAGGCAGAGAGAGGGAGACACAGAATCCGAAACAGGCTCCAGGCTCTGAGATGTCAGCACAGAGCCCGAGGCGGGGCTCGAACCCACAAACTGTGAGACCATGACCTGAGCCAAAGCTGGGAGCCTAACGGAGCCTTCCAGGCGCCCCTGCCCTGTGTTTTCAAGATGAAGAAACCGAGGGAGCAGCAGATCCTGGCTCCCATTGGGAGGTAACCCCTTGTGTTTGAGGGCAGTGCTCAGTGGTTGGCAGGGCCTGAGAGCAGGCACTGTCCTTGACCTCACAGGCCCAGAGAGAGAAGCGAGGTAGGTCAGAAGTGTGCACAGCGGCTTGCCTCAACATGGGGAGCAGTCCAGCTTGGGCCCGGCAGAACTCATCTCCCAAAGTGGGACCCAAGTCTCGGCCTCAGGGAACAGACGCAGAGGACTTTAAGGCAGGATCAATGTCTTTTCCCACAAGGAGTGAGAAAATAAAAATAAAATCTGCGTAGAACCCTCTCACACAGCTAATGAAAAGGAGGCAGGGCTGCAGGGGTGGGGGCCGCCAGGGAGTGAGGGGGGAGGCATTTAACCATTGAGCTTTTCTGCTTATGCAATAGATCTTCATTATCTACACTGTCCTGTGGGTCCCTAGTTCCCCAGGGAGATGCCTAATGACATAAACTGCTTCATAAGCGGTGCCTGGTGCCCTCCAAGAGCTGATGGAAGGGGGAGGCAGCGCCTTCCGGCTCCTAGTTCAGTGTGTTTCCTTTCTCACAGCTGATCTGGGGGCCAAGGGCCAGAGTCGGAGAGCAAAGGCAACTGGCCCTCCCCCAACAGGCCTCCAGATTTGCTCTGAGGGAAGCTGACTCCAGAGCAGTAACGTCCATGGAGGGAACCAAAGCCTCCATCTTGTGTGCTCTGTAGCACAGATTTCCTATCTGGGCGCTACTCTGGCTTCCCTCAGAAGTCACATATTACTTTCATTTACCACTCAGTGCACACTCTGTGCCAAGTAATGTTCCAGGCACTTGACAAACGAGTATTACAGAGTCAATCTTCTTTGTAAAGAAGAGGAAATGGAGGCACAGAGGAGAAAAGTCGGCCAGCCATAGGAGCATGGTGGCTTCCCCGTACTTCTGATCTCTGTTCTGCATGCAGGAGTGGCCTCATTTTAGCTCTGCTCACCATTCAGGCGGAGTCCTGCATACTCTCCTCTTTCCCCCCCTGGGACCCTCCCAGGCCACTCCCCCCTGGCTTCTCTGCCCTCGTAGCCTCTTTCAGTCCCATGGGGGACAGCCACAGGTTCCTCTCACACACACTCTCATTTACACATTTTTCTGCTAATTCACTGTCCAAAAATTTCCCCAAACATAAAAAAAAAAAAAAAAAAAAGCAAGAAGAGGCATTTTTCTCCTAAGGAAATCACCTGAAAAAAAAAAAGTCAAGGATTTATGCACAGAGACATCATCCCAATGTTGTTTGGAAGATTGAAAAAAATTGGGAACAAGCTTAATGCTCAAGGATAGTGGATCCATTAACAAAATATGAAAGAGTGTCATGCAGCCTTTAAAAATTCCTGTTTCAGGGGCACCTTGGTTAAGTGCCCAAATCTTGATGTTGGCTCGCATCGCGATTTCACCATTTGTGAGTTTGAGCCCTGTGTCAGGCTCTACATTGATGCTGTGGAGCCTGCTTGGGATTCTTTTTGAAAACTTTATTTCAATGAGCAGAAAAATTTAATTTTGATGAAATCCAGTTTCTTGATTTCTAAATTTCATGGCTAGTACTTTAGTGTCATCTCAAAGAAAATTTTTGTGAGCTTCCAACTCCCAAAATGTTCTCTTACTTTTTTCCTGGAAGTTTTGTAATTTTAGTTTTTAGGTTTAGATCTAGGATCCATTTTGAATTAATTTTTGTGAACTGTGTGAGACGGGGATCCGGGTTCGTTTTCACCATATGGACGTCCAGTTACTCCAACACCATTTGAAATCACAGTAGATTTTCTTTAGTGCCTTTGTCAAACACTGATTGTATAGGCTAGATGTTTCTGTTTACTAATATGACATCATTTCTGGCTCAGTTTTGATCGAGGGATTTGTCTCCTCATCAGGGCTTGTATTTTCACACGTCTTTTCAGGAAACACAATGCCAGGCAGTGCGAATTTTATTTTGTTGGGTATTGGATATTTTTGTGTTCCTATAGTCTATACTTCTTTCTGGTCAAGATGACTAGTAAGGGCCAGATTTACCCTTACAATGGACTTTTCTTTGTCCTCCAATTAATAGTCTCACAAATATGAGGGCTTTTTTATTGTAACTTTCGGTAACAGATACTATTCCCAACCCTATGTGAGCTCTGACTTCTGTTCCACTGGCTCTTTTGGGAGGTTCTCCCCCAATGTAGGTGGTTTTCTCACATGCATACACTGATCAGTACTCAAAGATTCATGGGGGACTCTCTGAGAATCTCCAGAGTTAGTTGTTTATTTATTTATTTAGAGACAGAGACAGCACATGAGCAGGGGAGGGACAGAGATAGAGAGAGAGAGAGGGAGAGAGAGAGAGAGAATCCCTAGCAGGCTCCGCACTGTCAGTGCAGAGCCCAATGTGGGTCTTGACCCCACAAACCATGAGATCATGACCTGAGCTGAAATCAAGAGCTGGACGCTTAACTCACTGAGCCATCCAGGCACCCCTCCAGAGTTCTTTCTCTAAGTTACTCTTACCTCTCTGGTATTCTGCCCCATGATGTCTAGCTATTTGGTATTCTTGGATGCCCACCCCATCTCCTCAATTCAGAGAAGCCACTAGGTCTACCTGGGCTCTTCTTCCCTGTACCTTGGCTTAGGCAATCAGCTGGAGGCAATTATTGGAGCACCTCATTTGTTTCCTGTCTCTGAGGGATCACTGTCCTTCACTGCCTGATGTCTGGTTTTATTCTTGTTGTTTAGTCCTCTTAGCTGTAATAGTAAATCGGGCCCTTGTTAATCATCTTGACCAGAAGTGCAAGTTCTGACTGGAATCAGAAGTCTCACAAATGTTGATACGACGTGTTTTTAATTATCGTTTCCATCAAAATGTTTTCTCATTTCTCTTAATAGTTTCTTTAAATTCAAAGTCTTATTTGTTAATTCTAACATCTCTTTCACCTTAGGGTTCATTTTTATAAATTGATTCCTTTCTCTAGATTTTGTTGGGTCATGCTTTCCTACTTCTTCACGTGTTCGGTAATTTGGGGTGGTATGGTCCTCAATGTGAATAGCATGATGCAGGAAGTCCAGATTATGACATCTTCCTTTGAAGGGCATTGAATTTTGTTCCTGAAGGCAATGAAATGATTAGAAGACTGTTTTAGTCCTGTCAGGCTTCTTTCTTTTTCTCTGCGAGAATGAGTCTGTTTTTGTTTTGAGCTTCATTTTGGATTTGGTCCTAATTCTAGGTCCTGGTACTTAATCTTAAGGTATAGCTTTCCTGGGGTCTCAAATGAATCCTAAGAGTGTCTCCACTCAGCACAGCAGGACTTGCGGCCTCTTTGTTCAGTTCTCTGTCCTGCAGCATGTGACTTTTGCAACCCTCTGGATTCTTGCCTTCTATCTGGGCCGCCCAGTTCTCAGCTACAGACCCTCAGTCCATCCACTTGCAGACAGCAGGGGTTTCTTTCTGCCTTTCTGTGATGCGCTGTCTCCTCTGATGTCCTGCCCTACAAATTCCAGCACTTTCTGTAGCCTGGAGTTCCAATCTCTGCCTCTTCAGCTCAGAGAGACCACAGTTCAGCTTGGGTTCTAAGTCAACTCCAGCAGGGACGTTCTGCTGGGCACAAAGCTGGGGTGACCATGGGTGTGTCCTCATATAGTTCACTTCTGTCCCAAATCAGTCTCCTGTTGCCTGTTGTTCAGGGTCTGAATACAGTTGCCACATATGTTTTGTCTCTGTTTGTAGTTGTTTGAAGTGGGAGGGCAAGTTACGTGCCCATAACTCTGTCATGGCCAGAAACAGAAATCCCCGTGTGAGTTTAATTCTTTGCCACTTTAGCCCTCCCGATGTTGCAGAGTGGACGGTGTTGGTAGGGTTCGATTTCTCTTAAACTATCGTCATGTTCTTAACAAGTCCCCTTAGCTTAAAGCAAGAAGTTGTGTGTCATTCCAGCTTGGCTGACTGACTTCACTGAGAAGGCTTATGGGGATTAACTACAAACTGGCCCAAATGTACTATGAAGAGAGAAATGGAGGCTTTATTGCTCACCAGAATCCTCTGACAGCAAACTCCCAAAAAGGGAGGGGCTCAACATCGGGCCACCTTATTATTCTGATCTTCTTTCCCACATCTAGGAAATAAATGTGGTGTCAGAGCACAGGAAACCATTGCTCCCGTTATACTCATCATTTTCTGCCGGAGTCCCTATTTCCAGGATAACAGAAAATCGACAGCTGTCTGAAACCAGCAAGCGCTGAATGTCCTCACAAAACTCTGTCTTAGCTAAGATGTCACGTCCTCACTGCCCGGCGTCAATCAGTCCTATCTGTTATTGCTGCTTTCAGCCCCCCCAACCTTGTACTCAGTGCACCTAAAGAAGATTGTGATCATACAGACCCCTGTGATGTTTATTTTCAGTCTGGCCCACTTGTAGTCAGTCTGCTTATCGACTGTGAGCACCTCGAGGGCAAAACCCTTGTCGGTAGCTCCAGTATCTAGCAAAGTAACTGGCATGGAAGAGGCAAGAATTGTTCACTGAATGAATGGATAGGTGAGTGAATCCACAAATGAACAGATTCCTCTGGAATTAGAACAAAAGGGGTAAAAATAGAAGACCTTAATGAATTGGAAGAAAAAGGATTAGTTCCTGAATACCTGCAGTTTTTTGTTTTTTAAAACATTTTTTAATGTTTATTTATTTTTGAGAGAGAGATAGAGAGACAGAGCATGAGTGGGAGGAAGGGCAGAGAGAGAAGGAGACATAATCTGAAGCAGGCTCTAGGCTCCAAGCTGTCAGCACAGAGCTCGACGCGGGGCTCAAACTCACGAACCTTGAGATCATGACCTGAGCCAAAGTTGGACACTCAGCTGACTGAGCCACCCAGGCACCCCTGAAGTTTTTCATCTACAAGAGACAAAGACTTCTTGGCCAGAGATGATTGGGAAGGGTTACTTTTTACTGGAAACAGAAGTTATTCCTGGAGAATCAACGGAAGGATGCTGCTAATGACACCTGGGAATGTGTGTGTCCGAGCTACCCGTTGGGGCTTTTGTGACACAGTGAATCTTGTCCCCAGGACGTGCACCCATATCAGCCCTCCCTGCCCATGGCATATACTAGGGGAAGTCTTCTTTTTCTCTCTGAGAGGGCTGGGCATGCACAGGTTTTAGTAACTCTCAGGACACTGAGGATTCCACATGTGACCCAGAGACCATCTTGCTTTCTTATGGTTATGGTGGCAGAGGAAACCAAGAAGAGAAGCAGACTACTCTTTGATTGAAGGAGCCCTGGACACAGAACCCTAAGGGCTACTTGTCAAAACGTCTCAACTTATGGGTGGGGAAACTTGATATAGGGACCGAGATGAGACAGAATGAATCCAAGGGCATCTGGCGAGTGAGGAGTACCACGAGGACGGTTTTCCAAGATATCTGCCTCTAGTGCAGGCTGTCATTGTGTGTCTGTCCCCCACCCCACCCCCTCCCCACTTGCCCCTGCCAACACACCGGGCTGTGTTTCAGCCTGAGTCATTCGTCCTGCTGAGTAAGGGCAGGAGACTCTCTAATCTCATGTCGTTGGAGAGAGTCAGAAAAGAAGCTTTTCTTTTTTGGCGACACTTCCCTAGGAGAGCTTGAAATTTCCAGGGCAATGAGACTTCAGTCAAAAGTCCAGTGACTGTTTAGAATCAATAAAGGCTGCAGTGGGAGGGTCAGGGTAGAATGGACAGGAAGCAGCCCAGGAGCTGAAAGGCCTGAGCACACACTGTCTCTGACCTGTTGTGTAAACTGGGAAGGTATATTTTACCATCTGTAAATAAGGGGCTGGAATAGATCATCTCTACGGTTCCGTCTTGCTTGTATCTCATTTTTTTTTTTTTTTTTTGAGAGAGAGAAAGATTGGGTATAAGTGAGTAAGGGGCAGAGAGAGAGAGAGAGAGAGAGAGAGAGAATCCCAGGAAGGGCAGAGGGAGGGAGAGAAAGAGAGAAAGAGAGAGAAAGAGAAGTGGGGCTCACCTGAAGTGGGGCTCATGTTTTACCCGAAGCAGGGCTCATGTTCAGCTGATATGGGACTTGAACTCATGAACTGTGAGATCATGACCTGAGCCGAAGTCAGATGAGGGATGATTTAATGACTGAGCCACCCAGGCTCATTAGAATCTCTATCTCATTAGAATAAGATAACTTGTATCTTATTCTAAAACAGCAGCACATTTAGAAAACGTATACGAACATGTAAAAATTTATGGAATCTCGGGACGCCTGGGTGGCTCAGTCGGTTAAGCGTCCGACTTCAGCTCAGGTCACGATCTCGTGGTTCGTGGGTTCGAGCCCTGCGTCGGGCTCTGGGCTGGCGGCTCAGAGCCTGGAGCCTGCTTCCGATTCTGTATCTCCCTCTCTCTCTGCCCCTCCCCCGTTCATGCTCTGTCTCTCTCTGTCCCAAAAATAAATAAACGTTAAAAAAAAATTTTTTTTTAAATTTATGGAATCTCTGTTTCTCTGTATGCTTTCAGAAACAGAAGAAATTCCCAGAAATATGCATACAGAAGCCTACACTTGCACACCAAAAAAGCAACCTGAGAGGCTTGTGACAGAGCCACTTTCCCCCACAAAGTGGGTAAAAGTGAATTTTTCTGCCCAAACCCTCTTCGGGGTTTAGGACATCAGGATTCTGCTTCCAGTTTTCTTCTCTGAACTACGGACAAGTCCAGACAACTCCTTTTCACAATAGGCTTTATCTACAAGTTCAATAAATAAAGATAGAAACGATGCATGACCATTATTTGTATCCCAGGATGAGAGTTGCATTTGATGAGGAGAAAAAAAAATCTAAAAATTTTGTTAAAATGCTTATTTAGGGGGATGTGAGTGCAAAGGTCCTATAAAGTCAGTTTAAATTCCTATGTATGTTTCCAGAGCGATCCCTACAAACACCTGTCACATAAGCAGGCACAGCTCTGGCCACTGGAACCCTGATGGCACTGACCGCTAATTGTGACACAATCACAAAGTTGTGGGCTGCTGCTATCCTAATACATCTTATATTTTATACAACAAGGTATTGACCATGCATTACTTCACATATGCAAGGCATACTGTTACAAAAACAGAAGAAGGCATGTGTCCTCACTGTCCGCTCTTACACAGGAATCCCGCACTGTCATCATGAGATGTCATCTTCATGAGATGTCAGCTAAGATGGGGTCAGAGGTGATGAGGACTTGCTGGATATGACTGACATGAAGGAGTTTACCAAGGGCAGGAGAAACATTCCGGGTGTCATTAAGGAAACTGGAAATTGACAACCTGACGTCACTCAAAATGGGGAGACAATGGACCAAGACAACCTTTTCATCACACTTGACCCTGAACAATCTGCTTCTGTGTGAGGTTGAAATGCCATTCTTAGATGGAGCCAGGCCTTTCAGAGGGTACCAGTTCTCCGAACGTGTAAAGGGATGGTGTCGTTCTAGGAGATTCTCAGGGTCTTCTTCTCCAGTCCAGGATTCTTGGAGCTGGGCGGAGAGGGGTAAGGCGGGCCTTGACTGAGAAGTGGGCTTTCTTCCTTCAGCTCTGCCTCCTCCAGGTGGAGCACTGCTGACCCGCGGGCTCGCTGGGCTGGTGACAAGCTGTCGCAGAGTCACAAGAGACCCGAAGACCTCTGTTGGGGTGGGCTCGGGGAGAGGGCTGGTGGGGGAGGGGGTCACAGACCCGGAGAAGGAGAGGTCCTCCAAGTCCAGGCACTTCAAGCTGGGATAACCAGTTCCTACCGAAGGATGTCACTCCAGGCATTTCCTCTCCTGCACCCTCAGCCTTCCTTCTGTTAGAGCGCCATCAACAGCCCAAACGGACATCATAAACAGGATCCCAAGTGCCCTTTGACTGCCACCCTCCTTTTCTCCTTCCCTGTCCTGCCCAACGCCTTAAAGAGATCTGCCTTCTCACCCCAACGCCAAATTCCACTCCTTCAATTCTTGCTGGGTGCCCCTGCCATACTCAAAACCCCCACCCCTGATCTCTTCACCCATACGGCTCTTTTTCTTCCCGTGTGCTACATCCAATTTCAGCAGCAAACTCTGTTGTATCTCTCTGAAAAATGCACCAGATGCCCTTACTTCACACCATCTGCAATGCTATCAGCCTACCTCAACTCGCCATTATTGTCCGCCCAGATGATCACAACACTGGTCTCTCAGCTTTCTGCACTGCCCTGCTACAGTCTATTCTCCAGGCAGTAGCCTGAGTGATCCTGACAAAACCTAAGTCAGATCACGTTGTTCTTCTTAAAACTCTCTGATGACTTCCTACTTCACTAATAACACCAACCAGGCACTACATGACCTGCGCCCTCATTATCTCTCAGGCCTCACCTCCCATTGCTGTCTCCTTCACCTACTCTACTCCAGCCACACTGAACCCCTGGATGCTCCTTGAGATGTCTGGCATATTCCTGCCTCAGGGCCTTTGCACATACGGTTTTCTCTGTCTCAGAGGTTCTTCTCCTAGATATCCATGCATCTCACTCTCTTACATCTTTCAGGTATTTTCTCAAACGCTATTTTCTCAGTAAAGACTTCCCCACCCTCCATAGATAAAAGTCCAGCCCATATCTTCCCTGCCACCATCCCAGCTCTATCTCCCTTTCCTGCTTTATTTCTCTCCATTGCTTCTTTCTACTCTAGTTTTTGCTATCAGTCTATATATTTTGTATACTTGTTTTACTCCACCCATATTGTTTGATCTCCTCCTCTCAACTATAAATTTCATGAGGGTATGCATTTCTGTCTGCTTTGTTTCCTTCTATAACCAAGAATAGTGCCTGGCACATAGTAAGACTCCATACATACTTGTTGAATGAATGAAAGGAGATTTCCCCCCACAGGTATCTAGGAAGTCAGTGAAATGTGGCATTTACTGCACCCCTGTTCGTTTACTTAGTCATTCAGTGTTTGCTGAGAAGAAATATGTATTTGGTCTTCAACCCAGTTCGTGGCACAGAGCTCCGAAAACCCTTGGAGTTTCCTGTGATAAGAGCAATAACAGTGTCTTTTGTTATGTTATTGAGGTGACTTTTGGACCTCACTTAAAGAGGAGGTTGCCAGGGGAGCCAACCATGTGATTAAAGGGTTGAATCTTTCAGTCCCAGCCCCTGGGACTGGGGTAAGTCCCTCATCTACTTCTTGTAGGTGATTAAAGGGTTGAATCTTTCAGTCCCAGCCCCTGGGACTGTCATAAGTCCCTCACCTACTTCTTAGGGCTCCCCAAGGTGTGAGCAAGCGTGCCAAAGACCTTCCTGAAGTCACTTGACGGAGAGCACAAGTGACCCAAGGTCAGTCCTCTGGAGAGAGGTGAGGGTCTGGAGATTGAATTCAATCACCAATGGCCAGTGATGTAATCAATCATGCTTATGTAATGAAGCCTCCCTAAAACCCCAAAGGGACGGGGCTCAGAGAGCTTCCAGGTCGGCTAACCAGAACACCTCCATGTGCCACCACATGGACCCCAAACTCCATGGAACAGAAGCTCCTTTGTTGAGGACCTTGCCCTATGTATCTCTTCATCTGGCTATTGATTAGTATCTTTTAATATCCTCTGGAATAAGTGTGTAATTTAGTAAGTAACTGGTTTCCTGAGTTCTGCGAGCTCTTCTAGCAAATTAACTGAACCCAAGGATGGTGTCATGGAAATCTCTGATTTATAGCAGAGTTATTATTTGTACTCTGTCATAAGCACAGGTAACAACTTAGACTTGCAATTGGCCCCTGAAGTGGGCGGTCTCAGGAGACCAAGCCCTTAACCAATGGATCTGATGCTATCTCTGAGTCGATAGTATCAGAACTGACACAAGTTGTAGGGTACCCAGCTGGTGTCTGAGGATCGCTTGGTGGTATGGTGGGGGGCTGGGGGGGGGGGGACCCACATGCTAGAATCGGTGCCAGAATTGAACATGCAAACACCTACCTTTAATACAAAGCAGACTTAGAAGTGCTACAAATATAGTTATAAGCGCGATAAGAGGGCACAGAGGCAGGAGAGAGACATTCTATCTTTCTGGCGGATTTGGCTGATTAGAAGTAGCTTCATGGAGGAGGTGGCATTTATGCCGGGTCTTGATGGACTTCAAGCTGTACCGTAAGCCTCAGGATCTATGGCTCAAGGCAGCGCCGGTGTTTCCTCAAAGCACAGCATGGAACCTGGTACAATGACTGTGACCTTATTACCCACCAGCCTAACAGCGGAAAGGCTAAGCTTCAAAGGAGCTTAGCCTCCTCAGCCTGGCCCATTCCAGAGGCCTCTGGGGAAAGGGCTAAAAAGATCACATCTGCCAAGCAGAAGGCAATGCCTTCAGTCAGGTCAAAGCAAAAGTGGTATCTTCCTGACGTTATCCCCAGGAGTCTGTGTAGGGAATCTGGGCAGATCAGAGCCTTGCCGGGAGGAGCGGGGGAACCAGGCCATCTGGGTCCCCAGGCTCTGTGGTGAGGGCTCAAGAGAGTGTCATTCAAGAGCAAGGATAGGGTGACAGCCACTCAGCTCCGAATGGCTTCTCTATCTCTGCCTCCCGGTGGCCTTGAAGCGCCATTTGTCCACAAGAGGACGTAGGGTTTGTGAACAAACAATCACTGATTGCCCGGCTATCTCGAATCTGACCTTCTGTTCCCATTTCAGACTTCAGAGTGGAGTCATCTCGGTTTCCTCTTTCTCGTTTTCTTCTTCATTCACTCAAATGTCTTTAAGGGCAAAGGCAGAAACAAGCGGAGTGGAGACTAGGTTTTATAACCACCATGAATTGTAACTGCCCCTTCCCCTCTTGCTGGTTTTCTAGGATCAGTGGACTTTGTCATGGGTTTGAGCGTGTCGTGGAAAAGGACCGTGACGGGGAGAAGCAGCTGTATATATAGATACGCCTCTTGACTGGGGCAGTGATGCTGGCCAGTGAGCATTTGTTGGTGTCCAGCACGGCTCTGAATTCTGTGGCGCTGCAAAAAAGTGAAGGCTGAGGATGGTGGGCCCCAGCCATAGCTGGGGTGGCCTGTATCGAGTGGCTCCCATGGCAGGGGGCCCAACTGGCATGCGTAAGCCCCTCACCTACTTCTTGGGGCTCCCCAAGGTGGGAGCGAGCATGCCAAAGACCTTCCTGAAGTCACCTGATGGAGAGCACAAGTGACCCAAGGTCATGGCTTACCCCATCTCTGCATCGGGTCTGTCCCTTTCTGGGGCGGGGGGTCGGGGGGGTGGGATGGCAATCATGCTTTATGCTCCAGCCCTTGCGTGAGTCAGCTTCCAACCAGCTGTGAAGATGAATAAAGAGAACCTGGACCACTATCCGGGTATCGGGACTGCACACTCTGCAGGGGGAGCAGCAGAGCATGTGGGAGAGTCACTTCCCCTTCTTTACTTGTATCAAGTGATGTCCGGAGTACTGACCTTTGTCCCTTTGCTTGTGGCAGGAGACAGATTAAGTAAAAAACTTACCTTAGGAAGAAACAAAGTGGTAAGACCCATGCGTCTGTCCCAAAGAGTTTCTCCTCCGCAGGTGAACTGGGCTCAGGAACACACAGGCACGGCCTCTGCTTCGGCATGTAACCGTCACACTTAGCACTTCCTGGGTGTAAGGCTCTTCTTCGGCAGGTGTCTGTATCCCCATGCCCTCACAGTGGGAGGCACGCGAAAAGAACTCAGAAATGCCCGTTGGAAATAAGTGAAAATGTTCTCCCACCTAATGATTCCTGACACTGCCATTCCCAATGATCTCCCAGCAGCTGCGGGAGCTCGGCAGGACTGGGATTATCTCTAGTTTTTAGACGTCAAGAGGTGTGGGTAGGGCACGGACTCTCTGTCCAGGGTGCTTCCTGCCAGTTGATTTCTCCTTTAATGCTTTTCTATCACTTCTATTTCGGCCACTGTATTCATAGCCTGACTGATCCTAGCCATCACAGCCGGCCCCCCTTATAACGTGGAAGAGAGCCCAGTGAGGCAGGGACTGGCTGGTCCCCCTGAGCCCAGGCCTGCACTCAGAACAAAGCTGTAAGCCAGGCTTGCAGCCGTTGGGACCCAGCTGCTCTGGCATGGCTGTTTCGATGCATCCTCATGCACCAGGCACGCTGTGCCACAGACATCCTGGCCCTTGCCCATTGTTGAGCCTACCCCACCCCATTCCCAAGCCCCCGGGGGTGGGGAAGGCATTAGTGTGCTAGATTTCTTCTTAGAAAACAAACAGAAAGATGTGTGCTGCTTCTTTTTTTTTTTCTTTTGGCTGCATCGAAATGCTTCTGGCTTCCAAATGGCCACATGGATTTGCCCCATCCTCCTCTCAGAAGCAGCCTCTCTGTTTCTGGCTCCCAGGGATGGAGAGCTGAGTCAGCAACATCAGCTGCGAGGGGAGAGGCTGCTGTTGCATCCTGTGACCAGGGGCCCTCGGAAGCACTGGGATAGCTGTGCTTAGTAACTGCACATCAACGATCACTTTGCAAGCCACTTCCTCATCCATTATTCATTTGACCCTGCAGCTCTCTGCCTAGGTCAGCAGGATATTGCCAAGAGCAAAAATGGATTTTGTAAATCTCAGTTAAGTTTAGATTGGCTGTGCCCCTAATCACAATCCCTGGTGTGAAAACTATAGCATAGGAAACTAACACTGCCCGTGATGGAGATGATGGAGTTATTCCAAAAACAAAATGTAACCTTGGTGCGGAGCCAGCACACCTGGCTTCTAGTCTCGCTTGCGAAACGAACTTGGGCAAGTTACAGCCGCCTCTGGGCCTCAGTTTTGCCATCTGTAAAGTGAGATTTACGATCTGCAAGATCTTGCCCGGCTATTTGGATAAAGATATCTCAAGAGATAGTGTTATAGGGTTATACATTCCTTAATGTTGGATACCTCCCCCCCACCCACCTCCACACCCACACACCCTGAAGTGGAATAAATATCTGTTGAAATCAACAAATTCATGAACTTACCCCCGTTGTTAGCAAATCAGTAGATGATGCCTTTCTTAAGCAGCTGGTCCTAACTTCCGCTTGGAACTTCCGAAAGCTTGTGAGAAGATGCAGTGGTGCCCAGAAAACTCAGTGGGGCCTGCACAGCGACACATTTTGATGTGACCTCAGACAGTGATCTTCCTTCTGTTCCCTTGTTGGCGGCAGAGGGAGAGGGGCCAGGACAGTGGGACACAGAGATCGACACAAATACCACAGATACCCTCAGAAACAAAAAATAAACAGAAGCTCAGGCAATCATTTTGCCAAGCTCATGATGCAAAGTGCTCAACCCTGTAGAGATGACAATTGTCACCAGTTCAGTGAACACACTGCAAGGTTGAAACACAGGACCGTCGACATGTGTTTATCATCAATGGACGTGAACCACACAGTCACATCTTTCTCTTTGGGGCTGAAACTGATTCCCCATACAGTAAATATGAAGAAAAGTTTGATTTAGCTTTAAAAAGTAACATTAAAAGAGCAAAGATGTACAATGATTTTATAATATTTAATATCAGCCTTTTAAACATAGTTTATTAAAGCATTTACATTGTATTCATGTCAGAGAGGGAATTTATTAAAATAAGATGAGAATTCATTGAGTACAATGATACCAACTACTTTTGACCTTAAAAGCGTTGTTCTTTTAAATTTAATTAGATGTTTTAAGACCTTATATTTCTGTAGCCCTTGCAGAAATCCCAATTTATATTAGTTGTACAACACATTAGTGAGAAAGAGAAATCAATATATATTAGTGAAATTAATATTTGTTATGTCTCAAATGGATATAAAATAGGTATTTTTACCGTAAATAGAATTTTTAAATTCTGTAACAGATTACTGTTTTGAAGTATAGATCCCTGAGGAGGGATGATTTTAATGTTCTAATCTGTATGTGTTCAACTTTAAGAGCTTCTCAAGAAGAAAGAAAATGAGAGGTTTTTATTGTGGTTCCTGAAAATTAAAAAACAAATTATTGTAAAAAAACCAAATTCTTGCACCTGCCTAAAAAAGTTATCTATTTTGAAAGAATGAACAGAAAGGAAAGAGAAGGAAAAAGCAGAGTCGGGCCAGGGCTATTCAAAGCCCGGCACATCTGGTGAGGGCCGGGGAGGGCACGGGGAGGGCACGGGGTACCCACTGGCAAGCCAACCCCGGGCCCGGCATAGCCTCGCCCCAGAACTTGGCCTCCAGTGGCGGCACGGACGACGGTGCCCTCAGCCACAGACCACTCACACATCCTCCACCTGACGCCCCGCCTCTTACAGCTCATTTCCGACATGTGTGGGGTGTAAAGGGCGCTGTACATAAACTCTGCACTCGCTTTAGAATCTTTCATCCAGCAATCCGCAAGTGCTTCACACTTTATGGAAGGAGCCCAGGAGGCGAGCAAGGTTAATGACTTGCCTAAGGTCACGGGGGAAGTACGAGGGCCAATGGAACGGAGCCTGTCTGCCCAGCAAACTGCCCCACCTCGGTCTTCCCTTCTCCCAGCTCCTTTGGATGACACACAAAGTAACCCAGGAGGAAACATGAGGAAATCACAGTTGTCCTTTTCTGATCCTTTCTGGCAGTTGGAGAACTATTTTCCGGAGACGGTGCCCAATCTCTTTCCAAAGCATTCAAACATACAAGAATGTCAATGGTACCCATGCCTCTCCTTCCTTTATTGTCACTTTTATTATGATTATGGCGACCGGTGGTGGTGGTTCTCAGTATGCATTTCTGGCTTCCCCCACCCCAGCCCTTTAGAACCACAAAGCCCCTTGAAGGCTTCTGATTTTGAGGCGGGGGAGGCCACGGCTTAAAGGGGGTAACTGTGCGCCCTTGGAATGGCTCCACTGTCTCCTAGATTTAGTACCCTGTTAGAGGCCTGGTGGTGGTGACTGTTTGTTTTTTCCATCTCTCACTCCCCGTCCCGAGTTGGACACTTAAAATAAGGTCCTCGTAAACTCCTCCTTCGGCTCGAGAGTTTCCAGGAAAGAGAATGTTAGCTTTGTTGACAAATTCCACTGTCTCTAGGCCCCAGGTCTTAATTCTTTGTGCAAACTCTCGGTCCTGAATTTGCGTGTCCCCCCCCCCCACCCCGGCCTCTAATTAGTCTTGTCATGAGCTCCTAGGCTATTGTTTTAAACACAACCCTGAGTCCTGGGAGCCAAGGGGTCCTTCGGGGTGAGGAGTGTTGTATTTGCGTGTATATTGAAAAAATGGTCCTCGCCCCTCTTGCTGCGGCAGCCACCGGTTTTCAGTAGAGGTGTTGCCATAGAGATGTTGTGTGATCCACCTCTATTGATATCCCCCTCGAAAGGGGGCCGTGAATAGGCACTGAGGTAGGTAAATGTATGCAGTGACATTGAGCGGATGATTCTATTCTGAAAAATTCCTGCACCATTTGTTTCTGTGCTTGTCTGAGGGCTGGGACACGGTGTTGGGTTTTGTTACACGTGCTCTCCTCACAGGCCCGGAGTTAATGCAAGCCTTGTTTGCAACCACTGAAGCAGAAATTTCTCTGCTGCGAAGGACAAAAGCTTCACAGGCCACCTCGGAGGCTGCTTTGGGAAGGCTGTGTCTCCCGGGCTCCCAAAGGAAACGGGAGATAACGTGGCACACCGAGGAGCGTCCCCAGAATTCTCCCGGCCCTCCTGGGCCGGCGGACACATCTGTCTCCGCCGAGGCTCCTCTCCGGCCAAGGGCAGGCTTCTCCAATCAAGGGTTTTAATTTGATTTGCCCTTTTCCAGCCTGTTGAGAGAAACCTTGAGGATGCGTGTGCTTCTCCGTCTGTGGTATTGTGTATTTGCGCAGCTCTCTGCTCTGCCTCTTTCCTCTCAGGTCCTGGGGAAGTCGCTCTCTTAGGGAACACAATGGTCATTTCATTGGTTTGGGCCTTTATGTTAAAACCAAATAATACCCAAGTCCTCTGCCCACTCTGAGAAAAAGGAAAGGAGGGAGGGAGGGAGGGAGGGAGAGAGGATTTATTGAGTGCCTTGTGTCCTGAACAGTGTCTGGAACTTAGAAAGTCACCTCAGATGAATTTTGTTGAAGAACGAATGAATGGATGTTGAAAGCCAGGTATCGTGCTAGGAGTTTCCAGACAGATTTTTTTCCCCCCATTTACTTGTCACAGCCCTGTGACACAGGAGTTCGTAGCTCCCTTTCACAAAAGGGTTAGGTGGTTTGTCCGAGGCCACATGGAAGATGAGTGGTGGTCCCCCGACTTAAGCTGGGTCTTACGATTCCAAGTCTAGGACTCTTTCCCAGACTACAGTGGCCCTGCCCTGTGCCACTGCGTTTGGTGGCCTCTGCCTTTGGGCTAGAGACTTTTCACTCCAGGGCACTGGAGTCGTAGGGGGCAGCCACCCATCTCCTCGTTCTCCCTGCCCTGACCCCTGTCCTTGTCCATTTGGCCGTGGCCAGCTTCTGCCCAATGATAGCAGCAGCATAGAGGGAAGGGAACGAGGACAACATGAGAACCGCAAAGATACATACATTTCCTGAGCTCCGGGATCGCGTCCAGGGCGGTTCGTGTAACACTGCTTCTGGCCCCCAGATGTTTGCTTCTCCGTTAAGCTGCTCCATGTGTGGGTCATATCAGCCGAAGGCTGGGAGGCAGGGGAGGGGACAAACTTTGTCTCTGCTTTGCAGACATCTGGTGTGGGGATTCAGGGATGCAGAATGCAGTGTTCATGCACCCCTTCGCCCACGTGCTTGCTCATCTGTTAACTTACTCTTGACCTCATTCATTCATTCATTCACATTCTCAATGCACACTCTGGGTAGGACATGAGCCCCACACGGGAGTCCAGCGCAAGAGTACAGAAATGAATTAGACATGGGTCGGGTCTCCCAGAAATGTACAACTATAACACCAAAACTAACAATTAACGTCTTCCCTTTATAGTTACAGAATGCTTTCCTACCTCTTACCCAATCTTCACAGTCTACTACTTGGTAGGAACCCCAGCTGAACCCATTTTACAGATGAGGAAAGCAACACTCAGAGAAGTTGTCCAAAGTCAGTGAGTGGAGGGGCGTGAGCTTAAATCCCAGTCCTCTGAGCCCTGTCCATGCGTGGTTTTGAATGGTCCCAATCTGGAGGAGCTTTTCTTAATTCCTCTTTTACCCTTTTTTTTTTTTTTTTTATGACCAAGGAGTTGGCTGCTTTTGGATAATTCGAAGCCACTTGTACTACCTCTATTTGATTCCTTCACATAGCTGAGAAAGGTAGGGGCAACAATATTTTACAGAACTCTCCAGGAAAAACTGCTTTGGCTATGTTCTTGAGAGTTCTCAAGTGGATTGCAAGGGTTTCACTCTTCTGGACTGAAGTAGTGATTTTCAGTTTCGACTGCACATTGGGAACCTAGAAACACTCAGGCCAAAGCCTGTGATTAATTGCTCTGAGATGGGGTCCAGGCATCCTGTGTTCTGATCCACACACATTCTAAGCGAGGGTGTTCCGTGGCCCTACTCTGAGACTCAGTTTTGGCCCGTTCTGCAAGTGTCTCCTGACAAGAAGTGTTGAGGGGAAGAAAGGGTGCGTGTTCCAGCAGTGTCTGGGCTGAAGGGATCCTGTGCCCTGCTGGGCTCCGTGCCGCAGTGTCGGGGCTCTCACGGACAGTTGGATGGACACTAAACATTGGCATCTAACTAGCAGTGATCTGGAGAGTAGAACTAGTGACCGAGGTTAAAGATTGCCTTCAGGGCGCCTGGGTGGCGCAGTCGGTTAAGCGTCCGACTTCAGCCAGTCGATCTCGCGGTCCGGGAGTTCGAGCCCCGCGCCAGGCTCTGGGCTGATGGCTCGGAGCCTGTTTCCGATTCTGTGTCTCCCTCTCTCTCTGCCCCTCCCCCGTTCATGCTCTGTCTCTCTCTGTCCCAAAAAAAAAAAAAAAAAGTTTAAAAAAAAAAAAAAAAAGATTGCCTTCAGTGGCTGTACTGTACTTGTAGAGATCAGCACTCTGTGCCCGGGAGAGGAAGTGTGAGAATGAATAAGACATACCCCCTCCTTTCACGGAGCTGACCATCTGGAGAGAAAATACACACAGTGATCATTTCAATAGAGTGTGACATGGAGAAAGGGGGAGGGGGGACAGGACCCTGCCTGCCCCATGGAGAGGCCCCTTGATTTTTTTTTTACATTTTTTTAAACGTTTATTTATTATTGAAAGACAGAGAGAGACAAAGCGTGAGCATGGGAGGGGCAGAGAGAGGAGGAGACACAGAATCTGAAGGAGGCTCCAGGCTCCGAGCTGTCAGCACAGAGCCCGACGCGGGCCCGAACTCACAAACCCAGGGAGATCATGACCGGAGCCGAAGTCAGACGCTTAACCAACTGAGCCACCCAGGCGCCCCCACCCCCCTGATTTGTTTTTGAAGGGCGGCTTGGTGTTTTCCAGGCCCAACTGTGGAAAGCGCTTTGCACGTAGAAAGCATAGCAAGAAGAAAGGCAGAAATGCTCAGGAAGAACAAGTAATGCAGTGATAACCGGGGAACTCAAGGCCAGGGCCAGAAGATTGCAACTTTGCTTTTTATTCTAGAGGCAAGGCTGAACCAGGAGTGGGTTTTGAGCCAGGGAGTGAGGGAGTCTGTTTTTGGCAAAGATCGTTCCAGCGGTGGTGTGGGGAAGGCCTTGGGCTGGCAGAGATTCCAGTGAGTGGTAGAGACTGGACGGAGAGCCCCATTAAAGCCGCTCCAGGGCTGCAACTGGGCAGTGACTGCTGGCTGGACAGAAGGGGACAGAGGAGGATGCTTCTGCTGAGCCCCTAGACAGAAGGAAGAAATCCCTCAAGACAAATGAGGGCCCAGCCCCAGCTCCTGTCGCTGCTCCTGGGAACTGGATCTTGGGCCCTGGCAGGCTCCATTCCGCCTCCCACTGATGGCCCCACCCAGAGTCATCAGAGGGGATGCTCCCCAGGAACCCAGTCCTGCTGCCACTCCCCCTTTATTACCACCCCCCCCCCAATTCCCTATGGGGACAAGCAGAAGTTGCCTCATGTGGGGCCTTAAACGTTAGATTTTCTCTTGACCAAATGCTCTGGGCTCCCCAGGGCTGAGAGCTATTAGAGAAACAAAGGAGAACTCTTTTAATTAGGCTCTCTCTGCGTCTCCCTGCAGGGGCTGGGAGGGGAGGTGCAGAAGCCCCCAGTTGTTCTGGTGATTAGATACAACAGGGGAAAAGTTGGAAACATCTGGGTGTATTTATACCTCCAAAGCCATGACCGAAACACATGAGGGTTTAAATGAGCTGAACCTTCCTCTGGGCTTTTGTTTAAATTTATTTGCAGCCGCCTGGGAGATCTAGTGATGGATGGAAAGCCTCGGGGTCAGCCCTCTCTCGCTCTCTGGGGACACTCACCTGCCCCTGTAGCAATGCCAAGGCCTGGAGAGGCTTATCATCTGAAAAGGTTACCTCTGTAGTGTCACTAAGGGCACTTTTTGTTTCATAACCAAGTATCCCACTTTATACCCAGGGGGCACGTGAGGGCACCCGAGCTGGGGTTGGTGCTAACGGCAGAGGGATCCCGAGAAAGTTCGAGACTTTCAGCTGAGAAGTATATAAATACACCCAGCTTTCTGTAATACATAAATACATATCCGAAAAAGGAAGGGAAAGGAAAGGAGCAATGAATTGTTAGAGATCTGTCCTCAGGAGTCACTGACAAACTCAAACAAAAGGCGGACTTCCCTTCATCCCAGAAGTGTCCGTTTTGCAGCATCTGGCAAAGTTCAGGTGCCATTGAGACCCTTCAGAGTGACTGACGTTTTAGTGCAAATAACAGAGAAGAATGCACTTTTCTGAAAGTTGCTCTCAGTGTAAGACTTACATCTTATACTAAGGCTAATAGGAAAAATAAGTAAATAAAGAAGGCAAGGTCCCTCTCCCTTGACAAAATGCCCAGGGCTAATCTTCTTCTAGAATAGTCCCCTCTCTGCAAGTCCTGTCACCCTGAGGAAGGGAAGCTACTCTCCTGGCTGATGCTGCATATTTTTTTTTCCTAAGAAAGACTGCTTTGCAAAAAGCGTTTTTGAACAAATTGTGCCATTTGAGAGAAGGCAGGGCTAGAACAGAAACCGTCAAGCTTTAATTTCTCTGCTAATTAATGGTTGATCATCAATCCTTTTATGATTCTTGACCCCAGAAGGAAAATTTATTAGGACTTTTAGATTTTGCACAGTCGTGCTAAATGAGGCGTGTAATGCACTAATTTAGTGCCTCGTTAGCATAAGCAGGGCCTCCCCAGCCCGCTCCCTTTCCCCATGGAAGGCTTTCTCCAGAGCTGTCAGGAATTTACCTAGGACAGGCAGGGCTTATCCGGGCTCAGGTGCCCGAGAGGCCACAGCCAAGATGTAGGCTTGCTGCATTCACCCTGGGCCTCAGATCTTTCATTTTATTACGTATTTATTTATACTGTAAAGATTTTAGTTTTACGTAATCTCCACACCCAACGTGAGGCTGGAACCCACAACCCTGAGATTCAGAGCTGCACGCTCCACCAACTGAGCCAGCCAGGCGCCCCTCTCTTTCACTTGTCATGAGAATATCTAAATGCCAAAGTCTTGAAGCCACTTCATAACCGTTCCCTACGAAACCCAATTTATGGGAGGCCCAGCTTCTGCAGCTATTTTCACCATCTCGATCCCACCCCTTAAGCGAAACAACAAAACATTTTACCCCTCGGAGAGGATTTCTGTTTGTTGAGATAACGGACAATTGGTGTCCCAGCTGACGATGTTTATGTTTAACACGGGTATGTAGCCTAGACCTTTCTCTGATGTAAATGCCAACTCAGTAAATGCCCAGACTTTGCTGCACGTACGTTTAAAACCCTGAGAAGTGTGCTGCGAGTTGATGTAATTCGGGGTCCAGGTTACATGACAGGCAGGCAGAGTAATGAAGACCACCTCGCTGGGCAGGGAGCCAGGCCCCTGCTCGGACTCTGCCGCCAGCTCCCGTGGGGAACTGCAGCAAGGCACTTGCCCTTTCTGGACCTCTGTTTTCCCATCTGTTAAACGATCTGTAAATCTTCTTGCCTAAGGTCCCTGCTGGTTTTGACATCCATCATTCAGTGAGTCGAGAATGCCAGAGACAGGCTGGGTGACTTGGCCACAGAAAGGGGGTTGGTGAAGAAGAAGAGTTTTGAAATATTAGAAATGTTCAGAAAGCCCATCAACACTGGGAATTTCTTCCCAGTAGTTCCCTTTTGAAGAACATGACCCAAGGAGGTAATTAGACAAATACATACAGGGGAATTTATGAGACCGTAAAGGATTGGTTAAGTAAAATATAGTATATCTATATAACGGGATACTATGAAACCATTAAAAATAACAGCATAGGGGCACCTGGCTGGCTGAGTCAGGAAAGCATGAGACCCTTGATCTTAAGGTTGTAAGTTCAAGCCCCACATTGGGCATGGAGCCTACTTAAAAAAAAAAATGGGGGGGGGGACACCTGCGTGGCTCCTGACTTTTGTTTTTGGCTCAGGTCACAATCTCGAGGCTCATGGGGTCAAGCCCCATGTCAGGCTCCAAGCACTGATATCACAGAACTTGCTTGGGATTCTCCTTCTCCCTCTCTCTCTCTCTGCCTCTCCCCGTCTTGCACATATGCACTCACTTCCTCTCTCTCTCTCTCAAAGTAAATAAATAAAGTTAAAAAAATAGAATATTGTAGGCATGGAAATATGCTCAATCTTTGTTAAGAAAAGAATCCAAGATTTCTAAATAGCATCTCTTACATGATACTAGTTTTGCAAAAGTATATCCATAAGTGCGTCTACACAAAGGTCTGGAAGGAGCTACACTGAAATGTTCATAGTGATCCTTGGGGGGTAGGATTCTGAGGGATTTTTGTTTTCCTCTTTATATTTTTCTATTTTTCCAATATTTACTTATAATAAATATTTATCACTCTTAGAATCAGAAAAAAATTACGGAAATTATTTCAGGGAAACGAAATCTTGGCTCTGAAAATATGTGCTCTTTTCACACACAGAAAATGGCAACTATTAATCTCAAAGGGCCTGGAAATAAGTGATTTATTGGTTGGAGGTTCTTAATGAAACTTTGGATGACTGAAACTGTTTGATATCTACACACTCTGGATGACTTAATTTTAAAATCGTGGGGACAAAATGTGTGAAGGTTTTCAAATAAAGAGCCATTTGCTGGATGCATGTCCTTGTGATTCCAGGGTGTCGGTCTAGCAGAGGCATTAGAGATGCTCCAGGCCAGCCCCACATTGTGTAGACGGGGAAGAAACTCGCTTGGGGCTGAGAGCTGTTTACAGCAAAGCCAGGCCTAGAAACTGTCTCCTGACTCCTATCTCTCTCTCTTTTTAAAGTTTATTTATTTATTTTGACAGAGAGAGCACAAGCAGGGGAAGATCAAAGAGAGAGGGAGGGAGAGAATCCTAAGCAGGTTCCGCACTGACAGCACAGAGCCCAATGCGAGACTCGAACTCACAAACCCGCGAGATCATGACCTAAGCTGAAATCAAGAGTTAGATGCTTAACTGAGCCACCCGGGGCGCCCTGACTCCCATCTGTAGACCAGTGAAGTGAGGACACCTTCTCTCTCCATCCCTAATGGAGGGTGCAGTGGATTGAGATCCTGTTCTGGAGTTCTCCAGGTATGAATGATGAGGGATCAGGTTCCTTTGTCCTCAGTGCAGGTCCTCAGCTCTGGAATGAGGCCTCCACACCCGATCCTGAGTCTGGAGCGGTCATGTCGGGAGCTGGGACATCCATAGCATGGCCACTTCCTGCACACCAGAGCTCCGGGCTGCTGTGCTCTCTCCTGAGCAGGATGACAGTGGTGAAAAGTTGGTCTGTTTTCTCTGAAGTACATTGCTCTTCCAGGTTAATTTGTCCAAAGGAAGGATAGCAGAGATTGGAAGTCAGAATATTAGATTATCTGCATACCACTTACAAGTCCCCTCCCCCACCAAGAGCATCCCTACTGCTGGGAACAGTGCTGGGTCATTGGAGGATGGTGGGGGAGGGAGCGAGGAAGAGGATGGAAGAGAAGAACAAGATGCTTCCCCTGCCTTTAGGGTGCTCAAAATTTAAGAGGGGGTGCGTCCCTTGTGAGCGTGGAGCTGTAAAATAAGGCAGTCTACAAGAACCTGAAGAGGGACAGACTAAATATACACTGGGACACTCCAAGGAGGCTCTGTTTAGTTGTTTTTTTTTTTATGTTTATTTATTTTTGAGAGAGGCAGAGACAGAATGCGAGTGCGTTAGGGGCAGAGAGAGAGGGAGACACGGAATCCGAAGCAGGCTCCAGGCTCTGAGCTGTCAGCACAGAGCCCGACGCGGGGCTCGAACTCATGAGCTGTGAGATCATGACCTGAGCTGAAGTCGGATGTTCAACAGACTGAGCCACCCAGGAGCCCCGGCTCTGTTTGGTTTGAATGGAGGAGATCCTTGAGAGCTTCCAAGAGAAGATGAGCTTTGAAATAGGCCTTTGGAAAACAAACTATTTCAATATTTGGAGGTAGAGGGAAGAGCATATGGGGTTGAAGGAAGCAGAGGGTGACAGCAGTGTAAATGCAGAGCGGGGTTCGGGGGGGTGGGGGGGTGAAGAGGGGAGGCAGGACCGGAACAGGGAAGGGACCCTGTGGCTGGAACTCAGTGTACGTGTAGAAAGACGGCAAGAAAGCTTGTGTGTTACAGAAAGGTGGGGGTCATGTCTTGAGAGGCTTGAAGACCCTGTAAAAGCGTTTGGCAAAGAGGAGGCATTGCCTGAAGGATTTCATGTTTCAGGAAGCTTTTCCTCACAGTGGAGGGAAAAGACTAGATCCAGAGCCAGCGGCCCTGGGGAAAAGACAGACCCCGGCCCCTCCTTCTTCCAGGTGGTGTGAGGAAAGGAACTCAACCCTTCAGTTCTCCTGGGATTTTTGGCTGCTCTTACACTAATTTGCAGAGAGAAACTTCTGATCTGGTTATTCCAGCAGCATTAGTTGCGGGGAGGGGGGGGCAGGAAAAGTAAGTAGTGTCCTTGGTGTCCCTCTGGGGGCAATGGAAGGCTGATGTCCTCCTCCCGACCGCTATCCAGGAGAATTTCTGCTCCCACCTGAGAGCCGTGATCCCAGTGTGGTTCTGAGTCTGGAACTGGAAAGCCACATTTTCCAACGAAGGGAGCCGCAGGAAACAATAAATCTCTCAAGATTTACGGGTTAGGAAATTCCTTCAGGAGAGTAAACAGAGAAGAGGTGGGGCAGAATCGGGGCAGGAGAGGGATATGCTGCCCGGGATCCTCCTGGCAAAAATACAGGGGCGAGGGGAAGGGAAGAACTGGGGGTTTGCCCATCAGAACTCATGGCTGGAGACTTTAAACATCATCTAATTTGATCCCTCTTCGGCTTTTTCCTCACTGAATTCATGGTTCTTATTCTGCCAATGGTGAGGATGAACTAAATGACCTCCAGGGTGTCATTCGATGCTTGTAGTTAAGCCCATGTACTCACTCCGGGCCCTGATTACGCTGGGTCTCACTCTCCCCAACTGAAAACACAATCAACGGAGTCTCACGCATCACCCAAGTTTGGGCTGAGGATTAAGGACGGGACATCTGGAACTTCCCTTGGAGGGATACATCTGGGCCTGATTACCATCGTATTTACTGTCTTTTTACTCTGGAGACAGTCTCATAGACGCACCCTATGGAACAATAGAACAGAAGCGAGCACACCATCGCGGCACACACGCCCAAACACCCTCAGCCCGCGGAGGGAGCCACACAGGCACAAACGCGGGCACACACACGTGCATGCGCATGCACACGCCCTTGCTCCCCTTTCTCTTTCTGGGGTCTGTTGCACAGTGAATTTCCTTCACTGTCAGAGACCAAGCTCTTCCCTCTCCCCTCTCTACTCGCCTGCACACCCCCCCAACCCATTCCAGGACCGGCTGCTCCATTCCGCCAGCAGGTGGCGCCCGCGGCTCTCGGACGACTAGGCCGAGTTCTCCAGCCTGAACTCCTGGCCTCCCCACCCCCACCCTTGGAATGGGATAATTTGGGAGTCATCTGTGGGAGGGCTGCCAAGGCCTTAAATTTACTGCTTGGAACTTGGATAAGTTTCCCCAGACGAGGCACTGGAGGGGAAAGAGGAAAGGGGAAGGGGGGCAGCCGGTCCCTGGGGTGTAGGGAGGATCTGGGCAGGGTCGGGCCAGCTTCGGCTCTGGCGGCCAAGGAAGTCCTTCCTGCAAGGCCCCACCCCGAGGGGGTGTCTGAAGCAAGGCCAGGTCACACCCTGGAAGGGGAAATGCTTTCACTGGTGCGAAAACCCAGGAGAACAAAAGGATTCACAGACCAGAAGCGAAGCCAACAAGAGCCAACGAATTCATGTCCATCCTCCCGGCCTCTGACTCAGCTCTGAACCCCAGTTTCAGCCTCACCTATTGTGGGAAGCCATGGCTGACCTGTGAGCCTCATGGCAGAATTAATCACCAGCTGCCTCCTTGGGGCTCCATGGCACTCACCTTCCTGTGGCATCTGTCACGGCTTTCCCAGTGGGAGAGTTACATGCGTTAGTATAGAGCCTATTAGTATATTGACTGTGGTTACCCCAGGCCAGGGGCCAGACCCCGTTTATCCTGAAGTCCCCATGAGCCCACAACATCATTGCTCATAAGTCCTGGGGAGTCTACGCAGTCAGAACATTCTGTTTAAGCAGATACTCCTACCTCTTGGGGTCAGCGCTAGGACCTGGAGAAAATTCTACCAGCTGGAACTGTGAGGTCAAAGGAGAAAATCCCTCTTAGTCTGGGTCACAGGACTCACATCCTTTTCTCCTGAGGTAGGTGAGAGACACACACAGACAGACACACATCTCACAGCTCCGGGAGCAGAGGCAGGGAATGCAAAAAATGTGGCCGTGCCAGCCACAGAGAGGTCTGCAAATGCCTTCTTAATTGAGCCTTTCTGGGAGCAAACCAGCTGGAGGAGGGCCGGGAACAGAGAGGGGCGTGGGGAGGAAGTGCCCAGGGTGCTCTGGTCCCCCCCTCCTTTGTGGCAAACTTGGAGACAGCCAAGGCAGTGCCTTCAGTTTCTTCCTGTAAAGCACCATTATGTCTGCGATGCCCATTGAGAAAGATTTGCTGTATCCTTGGATGGTTCTGGGGCAAAGGCTTTCCCAAAGGAGTCCAAGTCCCTTTTCCTGCAGCTTTCACCCATTTGAAGCCACCTGGGACACATTGATTTGCTTGGACAGTGAATAGATGTATACAGATGGGGCTCAGAAGGTTCTGCAGAGCGCCTACTAAGGCTAGACATCTTGCCTATGTTATTTCGCGAATAAGAAAACCTAGGGAGTACTATTATTGTAAGTGTTATCATCTCCTTGCTGCAGATGAGGAAAGGCAGCTCAGAGGGCTGTGTAACTTGCCCAAGACACACATTCCGCTTGGGCTCTGTCATCTAGCTCGTCTTCCGGCTTCCCTTCATGTGGCTGGAGACAGGGGTCCTGGCTCTGCAAACCCTCTTGTCGCCAGGCTACATGCTGATGTCTGTAACTCTCCCTTCCAGCACTTACGTCCAGGTCCTAGTCCATCCTGGCCAGCTTCTGGAACACCCTCTGGTTGGTCTCCATCCTTCTACAGTGAGGGTCCCAGATGGGGACGTATTCATTCTTGTTGCTTTGCTTGAAACACATCACATGCCAGCTAGTAACCCATGTGGCTACTTCTTTTCTTGAAGAATTAGCATGAGCCTTGTCTCCCGGACACACACTGACCTTGGCCCCTGGGAGTGCTCAGGGTAGCAGAACGAGCCCACTCTGAGGTCAGTGGACATCACAGCCATCAGCTGTCCTGGTTGAGACAGTGCTCCCCTCACCTTGCTTCCCAACCTCCCGGCCTCCAAACCACCAACTCAGCCACTTGGAATAAATAGGTCACATTATGCTTTTAGTGCAATGTTATTTATTCTTTAATAAATAGGTAATACAGGGGCATCTGGGTGGCTCTGTCAGTTAAGTGTCCGACTTCGGCTCAGGTCAGGACCTCACGGTTCGTGAGTTTGAGCCCATGTTCGGGCTCTGCACTGGCAGTGAAGAGCCTGCTTGGGATTCTTGCTCTCTCTCCTGCTCACACTCTGTCCCTCTCTCTCAAAAATAAACGTTAAAAAATTTAAAAAAATACAAATGTCAGTTTACCAAAACCACTATTCTGCACCTTTTCTTTTCTCTATTTACTGAGTACTCATATCTTCCAATTTATGAATGGGGGTTTAAGTTGACCCCCCTACCAGTGGTCAAACCTGAACCATACCTGGTGCACCTAAAACACAATGCAGATGAAACCCTCAGCCGAGGTTTATTAAACAAACAATCCCCGTGTAGATATTAAGAGATTACTGTACCAACATTCTTGTTCACATTTCCCACGTACCTTTTCCAGGAATTCAGGGGACTTGGCACCGATCTTTGGGAGACGTGACCCTACTTTATAAAGAAGATCATCATCCAGGAATTGAAATTATGTATTCAAACCAAGCGACTGCTCTATCGCGGCTACTCTGATTTTGTGCTTCGGAGGCCTCTGAGCTGAGTTTCTGAGAGAGGAGAACCTTGGCTGAGTTTTCTCAATAATAATTTCAATATACACAGATGTCCTAGGAAGGGCTCGTGCTGTCAGTATGATGCAGTCATGGGACTTAACTTCCGGCTTCCACCTTGAACTGAAGACAGTACATGCACCTGCCCATTTTTTTAGACCTTTCTTTTAGTGTCCCTGACTGCAAAGCAGTGATAATTCAACCTGCTATAAGGATTTTAGCGCTCCAAGGTATTAATACCTAGCATTAAGCAGCGCACGCACACGCACACACACACACCACAAAAAAAATAAAACGAAAAAACCCAACTAGTCAAGTGCTAAGGATGACATTCTGTCTTTGCCTAAGTATATTATAAGAAATGGAAATATCTAGCCTTGCGGGGTGGAAGCTGTCTGCAGAGCCTGGGAGTCTAGAAACCTCCCATGATATACGTGCAATAACTTAGTTATACCGGAGAAAAGATCTAAAACAGACATAGCTTTAGAGCATTCATGATAAATGGTTCTCAACAAATTGAAGCTGATTATTCCTCTCCCTCACATTCCCAAAGAGGTGGTCCCTGCTCTTAAATACAGTTCATTCCTGGAAACTCCATCTTAAAGGGAAATCCTGCTTTAATCGTATGGTTAAGGGCTTCTCTCTTCAAACGCATTCAGTCTCATGAGAGAGTGAATGGATGAACGTGACGGGGAGGAGGAAGGCGTATTGTTAGGCCATGTCTCACTAGGGTGGCAAAAACTGAAGCCTGCTTCGAATAATGCTCTCTAAAGAGAATGAAGTTTATTGTAACAAATGGTTGGTGCGGTTATTGAATTATATAGATAGCCATTGAAATAAAAAGAAATACTGATTGAGACACACAGTGAAGAGTGAAGCTCCCCTGGGAGATTTAGAAAGTGGTTTTCCGGGGGAGCCTGCTCTCCTGCCCCCCAGAGAAATACTGTCTCCACCTGGACCCTTCTACCTACACACCTTGGTCCAGTGTAAACGACGACCCTTCTGGGCCTTATCTTCCTTCACAGGGAAGTGGTCTTCCAGTAGTCCAAGAATAAAATGTCAGGAAATGCCTGTGGGTCTCCTGAGGAGGGAGAAATCACATTTATCAAATGGTGCAGGGCCTGGAGACAGACTGAAGGAGGAGCCTCCTCTCCAAGCCTGAAGAACCAGGAGCCTCTGAGACCAGAAAACCAGAAAGCAGCTAATTAAGAAGTTAGCCTCAGGGCCAAGTCAGTCTTTGTTTGCTCCCCGTTCTTTGTCTACCATCTTGCATATCAAATTTAAACTTGTGAGGGTTTGCCTTTGGAGCTGATGGGTGGCATTGGCTCGCGTGGCAGAGCACATCTGGGGAGAAAGCAATGAACTCTCCCTGGAGTGGAGGGTACATCCTTCTGTGGGCTGGGGATCTCCCCCAGGGGGCAGCTTGGGGGACTGGAACGAAGCTACTGGAACGTGCCTGCAAGGAGCCATTCACTGGTCCCAGGCCTGGTGGAGAGCCCCATGGGAGGAAGGCACATCTGGAGCTGGGCTTGGGTCTGGCAGGTGAGGTGGCAGAGTTCTCTCTAGGGAAAGTACCAGAGAGGCCTGGCTCAGAGCAACCTGGAGGTTTCACTTGCCTGGCATCATCTTCGGGGAGATACCATCTCTCCCCACCAGCTTGGCAGGAGTCTGATCTTGGGTGGGGAGGTGAGGAGTTCTCTTGGATCAGGTGAGCACTCCCAGGTGAGCCAGCACAAGAGTGCCTTGTCTTCTCTGCAGGCAGAGGGAAACCAGCGTCCACAGAGACAAGCACAGGGCTGCACACCCATTCACGGCTTCTCTCGACACACGTGGGCCGTAGGGCAGTCTAGTCCTTGTTGACCCGGTATCCACGTTCCGTTTCTTCTTTGGTAACAGACTCCAATTCTACTTGACGCGGCCACGAGACTAATTCCCTGCCACCCCTGCAGCTGGGGTGGCCAATGAGACGCAAGCAAATGTTACTAGCTGGGGCTTCAAGGGAGACTGACCTGGTGGGAAGGGACCACGCAGACCCTCGCCCTTCTCTTTCCTCCTCTCTGGAGTTCAGAGGTGCCGGCTAGAACTCACGTGGTCATCTTGGTTTGTGAGGCCCACAAGGAAGTCGTGTTTTAGAAACGGCTGAGGAAAACCCTAGAAGCCCTTGCTCCTGATGCTCTTGTGGACGGCAGCCTATCCTCAAAGACGCCTTTTAGATGAGCCAATAAGTCCCCAGTTTGTGACTGAGACTGTTACTAACCAAACAAAATGCCGCAGTGATTCACGCTGACTCACAGAGCAGGGAGCTCCTACTCACTGGAGATGTGCAAGCACCAGCTGTGGTATCCGTGGGGAGAGAAGGATGGCGGGGGTGGGGGTGGCTGAAAGCAGGGGGTTGAGCCTGAAGCCTGCAGTACTCTGTACTTGGTGCCCCGTGCTGTGCTGTGCACAAACCACAGCGCCCTAGAGGTGTTCAACCCCAGCCTGCCGTGGCCATTGCATCAGTGGTTTTAGACTGTGTTTTGAAGCAGCAGGCTAGAAACAGAGAGAAATTCCCCCCCCAAATTAGGGGCCAATGTGAACCGCCTGTTTCTAAAACCCGTGACTGTGCAGTAGAAGAAGCTTCAGGGGCCCGGGGTGCAGGTGACTACTCCCTGGACAACTCCAGCTTTAACATGTCTGCCCTTTGGGCCTATAGGGGGCACTAAGGAACTACCAGATCTCTGTCTCCTCTCTGACTGGGGTCAGTTGTCCCGTCTCCAGCCCTCCCTGGCCAAGGAGAGAGGAAAGAAGGGGGCTGAGGCTAATGCAGAGTGGGTGGGAATGAAATCCTCTCCCTGTCCCTATTCTTCTTAAAGATCTAAGAACACAGAGCATCTGGTTTTCAAGTTCAAAAGAAAATGCCCCACCAAACTCCTCAACAAGAGCTTGACATTTCTGTCCCTGAATCTGAGACCGGGAAGAGGCCTTGGAAGCCAGCCAGTCCTCACCACTCATTTAGCAAATGAGGAAGCTGGAGGCCTGGGAAGGGGAGGCCACAGGTCCAAAGCACACAGGGCGTTAGTGGCAGCAGCATAGGGCCAGGGATCTGGGCCTTCGGATTTCCAGTCTAGAGTTCTTTCCACCACACCCATCGCCATGGCCACATGTGTTTTCTTTTCTGGCCCTTGGGGGACTCCGGCAGGGCTGGGGGTCTGATGTGAACTGGAATCTGTTCAATTTCACCTCTCATTGCTCCTGCCAGCTCGCCAGCTCTGGCTGACGGAGGCAATTAGAACCAGACATCCCATAAGGGCATTCCAGGGAGACCTCTTAAAATTCCACAGCAGCTGGGGACTTGCCTTTTCCTGCAGGGATCATCTGGCGTGCAAACACCCAGGCGTGTAAGTCGCAGGGTGGGAGAGGGGTGCTTACACACACGCTATCTCTCAAGACACACTCACCCACAGGCAGAAAAACAAAGAAATGTTCACTAGCGAACTCTTTCCTTCCTACCTCCCAAAGAGGGAGGTTAGGAATTTACAGGCCACCCTGGGAACATCTAATTACTTGCTGCGAGGGAGGAGCACTGTGTTTGCACTGGTCAGTGGGTGGCAGAGAGGTGGGAGGGCATTCCTGTTTGTCTTCCACCCCCCTGCCGACGGTTGCTCACCACTGGGCCCGGGGGACAGCCAGGGGGTGTTGGTGGCCAGCTCAGCTAATACACAATCATAGGACCCTGGTTTAAAGGCATTACCTCAGTTTCTCTGTGGGAAAGCCGAGCCTCCGAAAGACAAAACGGCAAAGCAAGGAACTCCATCCCGGGACCACTGACTTTGACCTACCAGCCTAGGATATCTGGGGGCCGTAACATCCCAAACGGAAAGACAGACTTGGGATCATGAGTTGTTGGCAGCCTTCTCTGTTTCTCAGGGCTCCTCTTCTACAACTGTCATCAGGAAACCTCGTTTTGGCCAACAACATGCTACTGTCAAGTTGACTAATGTTCAAGTAAACCCAGAGGGCCTTTTGTTAGAAGTCTGTGGGAAATGGCCAAAGGGATTGGGAAGGCAGGTGGGAAAATTGCACATCTTCTTTAATCTGAGGGTCACGTAGGACCACCTGGCTTAACTGTGATTTACAGGAGGATAGAGGGGACCTACGGGACATTCTTCTGTCATGTCTACACACTCAATTGTTTGCAGAGCTTGAGCTAGAACTTCCGTTTTCCAGCCTAGGATGTTGCCAACGCTCTACTCTCTCACTCCCAGGTTATCCCTTGGAGGTTGGATGTTCGCTTGAATATCCTAGGGTAGGTGTAAAACAATAAAAAAAAATTAAGTCAGCTCATGATGGCTATGATTTTTATTAGATATACCTTATAACTCTGACTACCTTCTAAATACGTCCTGGACTTTGTGGTTAATTGATTGGTGTTAATTGCCAACCCATGCATTATGTGATTTCACATGACAGGTTGACTTTCCATCTCTGTGCTACCCATTTGCCAGTGATCTGCACCTGCTGACATCCCTTAGATCTTCTGTCTATGCTCCACATGCTCCAGTTTTGTTTTTTTTTTTTTTTAATCAAGCCAACACCAGAGAGAAAAGAATGAATTCCGCAGATCATGTTGATGGTAGTTCTTGTGTCTGGAAGCAGGAGTGCCTTCATTCATTGCTTCATTCAGCACCTAAAACTTGCTGGGGCTAGACACTGTGCAAGGTCTTGGGGTGGGGGGTGGGAGAATAGTGGAACAGAGAACTTGGTCTTGAGGAATTCCCACTCTGGTAAAGGAAGACAGAACATGCCTCTAATGAGCTTTGATATAGAAAATAGAACCAATAAGAGAAGGTCAGATGAAGTGAGTTCAGAAGCAAGGAAACCCCTTCTGGTGGGAGAGGGTAAGAGAACAATCAGGGAAAAGTTCCTGAAAGTGGTGGCATTAAAATCATGCCCAGAAGATGGGTAGGCTTCTGGTGTGCAGAGGTTGTGCAGGTGGAGGAAGTGGGGCGGGGCATTCTCGGTGGGGAAAGGCAGGTGAGGAAGAAAACAATGGTCTGTTGGGTAAATCATGACAGGGTCAGTATGGCTGGCAAGGCTTGTCTGTCCTTGGAAGGTCACAAATGGTTGTGAACGAGTCTGGGCAGCAGACATGCGGAAGTTGTCCTGGCTTTCTGAGTGGACAAGTGACGTGGGCGTGGCCGAGCTGGCAGGAGCATGTGCATACATGTGACCAGGCTCACGTGAATGAGCTTCCCAGAAGGCCCCTGGAGGAACCACCTGCATTTATAACTCCTACTGGAGCCACACTTTACGGTTTGCCAGGAGCTTTCATAGCCTTTACTCTTCCGATGCCCACAATACTGCTGTGAACAATTTGGGGGTATTTCCATTTTCTGTATTGGGAAACCGAAGACGAGCCCCAGGTTGAACAGTGAGTCAACGTTACAGCCAGGATCCTGCTCCCATTTCTTCTGACCCCAGATCCTGGACTTTACTCAGCACCACCCTGGCGAACCAGATAAGAGGGGAAGGGTCTGTCCAAGAACACTAGCCTTGGGATATCATTTCCCTTCATCAGAGAATGCAGCATGGGGACAAAATTAGTTTAATCAAAGGGACAGGATAGCATGTGTGGATGTGTGTGGATGTGCATGCACATGCCCATGAGGTGCTTTATATTAAGCTGAGATACTTGGCTAACAGGTTTTCCTGTTTCTCTTCCAGAAGCATAGCCATGGCTCTTGTCTCGGGGGGAAGTCAGTTCTACAGTGGTGGCTCCAAACTGCTCTCACCAAAGCCAGGTTTGTGAGCAATTGAGCTGTTGTGCTAATAGTGGTAGGAAAGCATAGGCCTTGCCATTGATAATAGGATTCATAAGGAGAAGCCATTGTCCCATGGGTCCTTCGCCAATCTGTCCTATGAGAGAGAAAGAAATGCTTTCAAACACCTACACCACCAGTCACCAAGAGAAAGCATCTGTCATTTATCATCCCTCATGTTCTTGATCACAACATTTTTCCAGGGGCTTAGGGGCCTAGATTTCTTCATTTGCCAAATGGATGTAGGTGTTAGGGATAGCATTGAACCACTTGTTCTAAAAGAAACTTCCCAATTCTAAAAGGGTGGGGGGCGGGGAATGCAATGTCGCTTAGTTCCAGAATTGACCAGAGTGACTCAGGTGTAGTGATAAAGGAATGGACTCGGCCATGTCCATTTTCCAAGGATAGAGAACCACAGGCAGGCCTGGGGCAACAGGTGTTTGTTTAACCCTGACACCATGGGTTTCTCCAGGAGTTTATGGTTCCAATGTGGACAGATAGTTTAGCTCTGGGCCAGAGGCTAAAGAGGCCAAGAATGGCCCCTTGGGCCATTTGATTCAGGAAGACTCTGAGGAGCTATAATTCCAGAGGTATTTGGGAAAGAGGAGTGCTCTGGCCCCTTGGTTGATGGAAGGTTCAAGCAAACGACCAAGTAGCCTTGAGAATGGGAGCGGAGAGAAGAAAGGGCATTCACCAGAAAGACACACATCTCAGCTCCCAGGGCCATCAAGTTAAATCTTTCCACTTAACTAATGGGAACACCAGCAGGGGGTGCGGCTTGCCCAATACCAGCCAGCTAATTGGTGATAAAGCTGACTTTTAGGGGCAGGGTGGGCCCTTGGCAGGATGAAGGGGGTGTTAAGGTGGAGATGAAGAGAGGACCAGAGGGACCTGGGTAAGGTCCCGAAGGGGAGATGGTAGAACCCCTCACAGTGAGGCAAACTGATGAACACTTGGATGATGGTGAGCAGGAAGTGTCCTCTTTTAGGGCCTGAGGGCTTGTCTGCACAGTGAGGAGTCGGACTTGGAGATTGCAAAAGTCTCTCCAAGCTGGGATGCTCAGTGGTCTCCCCAGAACACTACCGTGGACGTGGGGGGAGAACTGCTCCAGGGTCAAAACCGCCAAAGAACAGGCATTCACAGTCTCGGGGAGGAAGTGGCAGGACGACATGTGGGGGAGCAAGATGGGGCAAAGGAAAGTGCCACAAGCAAGACGGAAGACAGCTAATGACTGGATTAATAAACGGGGTGGGGCTGGTGGTAGAGAGGGAGAAGAGACGGGGTCAGTTCTTTCAGAAATGCTGGAGGGAAGGAACAGTAGGAATCCATGATGGGCTGGCCTGTAAGGTACCATTCCAGGATGTAGCCCAAAGACCTGGTTTCAAGCTCTAATTCACTACCTACTAGCTGTAAGACCCTGAAGAAGTCACAGCGCCTGAGATTCAGTTTCCTTGGTGTAAAAGGAGAAGAATACTCCCTTACTAACAGGGCTGCTGAGAGAGTTAAATGACACAGAATATGTGGAAACATTTAAGAGAGTCTGCTCATTCATGAGTTGGTTAATTTATTCATACATTCAGCAAGCATGTGCTAAGTACCTACTGTGTGCCTGGAAAATAGTTTAGGCCCTCAATCGGTGTATTAAAAATAAAGTGGAGCTAGAAAATGAGCTCAAATTGTCTGTTTTGGAAGTCTAGAGTAACCACAAGTATTAAGGAAGTGAGTCTATAGAACCATGAAAAATGTAAATGAGCTCCTTGGCAGTCACCGTTTTGGATGTAGCTGGTGGAGAGATCAAATCTATTCAGGAATACTGTGACTGGCAGGATCACATGGAGGGGAAGTGTGGATAGATGTCACCCAGAGATAGTAATAGGTCTCCTTCAACAGAAAAGAAAGGGGGTGCCTGGGAGGCTCAGTCGGTTGAGCGTCCAGCTTCGGCTCAGATCATGATCTTGCGGTCTGTGAGTTCGAGCCCCGCATCGGGCTCTGTGCTGACAGCTCAGAGCCTGGAGCCTGCTTCGGATTCTGTGTCTCCCTCTCTCTCTGCCCCTCCCCCGCTCATGCACGCTCTCTCTCCCTGTCAAAAATAAATAAACATTAAAAAAAAAAAAAAACAGGGGCGCCTGGGTGGCGCAGTCGGTTAAGCGTCCAACTTCAGCCAGGTCACGATCTCGCGGTCCGTGAGTTCGAGCCCCGTGTCAGGCTCTGGGCTGATGGCTCAGAGCCTGGAGCCTGTTTCTGATTCTGTGTCTCCCTCTCTCTCTGCCCCTCCCCCGTTCATGCTCTGTCTCTCTCTGTCCCAAAAATAAATAAAAAATGTTGGAAAAAAAAAACAAAAACAGAAAAGAAAGAGCTCTAGGATTTCATAGTCCAAGCTTGGCTATTTAAACCAGGTCTGAAACACTTCTTTGTTTTCTACTATAGGAACGGTGGGGTTCTATCTTCTTGAGCCTAAGCTTCAGAACGCTGGACATAGATGGCTTCTCTAAAGATATTTTATTCCATTTTTCCTCCATTTGAGATCCTTAGGGTTTTCAGGGGTCTATGAGAATTGCAGTAGGGATTTGCAACCTATTTTCAAAATTTCAAACATCCTATAAAAAAACCACATGTCCTTACAATGAAGTTTTATTTGGCTAGAATAATATCAACCAGCCATGTTGATCAGAGCCTCTGGTGTGTGCTTTGATGAATAGAAAGGAGAAATAAAATAAAGCCAGCTTAATAAGTTCAGTGTGTTTAGAAGTCAAAAATCTCTCAAACATGGGGCCTAGAGCACTAAGGATATAATAAAAAAAAAGACTGAAAATACAGTTGAAAATGTTGGTAACTATGACTTTGATTCAACTCTTCTACTTTCCTCTTTAGAACTCAAGAGCCACAGAAGCAAAGAAATTTGTCCAAGGTTGGAGCCTCTTGGTGGCAAAGCCAGGCCCAGAATCCAGACGCCCGGCCACTGGGCTTGTGCTGTGCCTCAGTATTCTTGAGCCTGGTTTTGAAATCTTTCATTTGCATTTGGGTTTTAGCAAAAGCAAGTTCCCTTCCTAAAATCACTGCCTGGGTATCAAAGGGGAAAAAGATCTGGGGCGCCTGGGTGGCTCAGTCAGTTGAGCCTCCGACTTCAGCTCAGGTCATGATCTCATGGTTCGTGGGTTCAGGCCCCTGCGTTGGGCTCTGTGCTGACAGCTCAGAGCCTGGAGCCTGCTTTGGATTCTGTGTCTCCCTATCTCTCTGCCCCTCCCCTGCTCGTGCTCTGCCTCTCTCTCAAAAACAAATGAAGATTAAAAAACATTTTTTAATAAAATAAAATAAAAGGGAAAAAGATCCAACAAAGGGCTTTTCCTTGGGCAACTCCTCATCTGAGTCCGGTCACCTGATGGGTCATTAGTCCAGCTCATGTTTGTCTGATGGAATTCTCCAAGGCTGGGGGAAGATTGACAGGCAGGAACGCCCTGGGAGGTTCTTGGGGGGAGATGGACATCCTCTCTTTATCTTCAAAGCAAATGTTCAGGAAGGGAAATGGCAACACTTCCCAGAATTCAGGCTGCAGCAAAAACACAGATGACATATCAGACTGATGTCTCATCCATGAGAGGCAAAGGCACAATCACCAGGGCTGCTGAGGAAATTGCTTGTTCGTCAGTGGAGAGCGGGATAGATAGAAACCTCTCCTATCTAAAAAAAGAACACCTGGGTAAATCCGGGTTTTCCAAACAGGGAATTATGTGTAAGGACCCAAAGTTGTGAGCTGTTGAAGAAGGGTGTTTAGTTGAAATGTGTTCCCCCAAGGTTATGAGTTAGCAGCAGAACACATTCCAACTTTTTATGAGGGTACAGGAATTCTGGGAAAATTAGGTAAGATGAATTTAGATTCATGATGGCCAAAGTGGCCTATACTTTCATTTGGGAAGACTAGAGATGCCTCATTTGGAAACATCTAATGATTACATTTGGAACATGCAATTAACCTCTCTCTTCGGGGGCTTTCATAATGTAATAAAATATCCTGTTTAGATCCCTTCAAGCTGTCGGTCTCTCTTTTGAGAGAGATTTCCACAGATTTGAGAGTCTGTCCTGGCCCTGCTTTCTTCCAATGAAGTTGACTGACTCTGGCTCCAGCTGGATATACTTAATAGCCACAGAACTTGTATTTGCTGTTGCCTCCTTCACATGAAAACCACCTGGATCTTTCAGGAAAGTGAATCTGTTTATGCCATCGATCCCTACTTAAAACCCCATGGTGGATTTCTATTGTTATTAAAAGTTGAAATCTCTTGTGAGCCCTATTGCATCTTGTGAGGCCCCTCATGTCCTGCCTCTCTGGTCCCAACTCCTCTTGTTCCAGCCATATTCCCTTTTTTTTTTTTTTTTTAAATAACCTGTAATCACCAGGGCCCCCATTACCACAGCGTCTTTATGTATGCTGCTCCCTTCACCAAATGCCTTGCCTCCTCCTCTTCACCTGGTTGTCCTTTAGATATAAACCTACTTGTCACTTCCCTAAGAAAATTTCCTCTACACTCGTGTTTACATCAAACTCCCCATTTACATGTGCTCAGAGCGCCATGAACCCCTCCTTCATAGCCCTGAAGACAGTTCAACTTTAATTTGTGGGTAGTTATTCGACTAATGTCTAATTCCTCCATTAGACTGTGAGCTCATGAAGACTGTTGTTCTCACTAATGTGGTTGGGAGAGTGCCCGTGACATGGTAGACACGTTTGAGAGAATGAAGGGATGATCTCATGTTTGGTCCACAGTAGGCATCTTCTAGAGTAACTGAATGAAAGTGGGAAGAAGAGATGCACTCTGGGCCAAGAGAGCTTGGTCCTAGGGCCTGCCTCTCCACTAAATGGCCCAGTGCCTTTTCACTGGGCCAGGCCCATCCTTCTCGAGGCATCAGGGCCTCCTAGCAAGGTGGGAAATTGAATCAGTGCGCTGTGCTGCCCGGGGTCTAAAGGAACGGAGGTTGCATCTTGGCTCTACCAGCTTCTAGCTGTGACCTTGAGCCTGTTAGTTCATTTCCTGAGACGTTATTAATTCGTTTAATGTCTGTCCGAGGTCTCAACGTTTAGAAATCTGTGAGGGCCCAAACGAAGCCAGTGGCAGTGAGAAGAGAGAGGAGATGGAGAGAAAAGGTAGTTTAGAGAGTGGGGAAGTAAACCAGTGTGTCTCAGAATGTGGTCCCAGGACTGCCAGTGGCAACACCTGGGAATTTGATAGGACTGTAAAGTCTCCAGCCCCATCCCACCCTTACTGAGTTAGAAACAATTCAGGTGCGTCCCAGGGAGCTGTGCTTTAAGGAGCCCTCTGGAAAATTCTGATGCATGCTCAAGTTACACAACCACTAGATTAGGGGCTGAGGGTGAGGGAAAGAAAATATTGAAGACAGAGGAATTGCTAAAAGGCGAATGTGGCCAGTTGGGACTACTCGAGGGCTTGGCTTGCCTGTCTCTGATAAGAATGACTCCCTGACTTGTTAATCTGTCCGTGAGGCATATGGGGTGGAGTGGACGAGCCAAATGTAGGTCACCTACTGATAGAAAACCCACTTTTATGAGGGACATTAAGGCAGCTATATTCAGGGAGAAACTCATGTCTTGATTTCATGAGATGTCCCAACACAGCTTGAAATAGGACAAGGCCCTGGGAAATGGGACCATCCCATGCACCTGTGTCCTGAAGCATCTGGCAATCCCAGACACAGGGAGAGTCAAACAGCACTGAAGAGACTTAGCTATTTCCTTTCCCCGGAAACATCCTGGGCCTGAGTGATCCATTTGTGCCTGAGTGATCTCTCTTTTAATGAGGGGTCCAAAAAAGGCACTGTACAGTTTATAGGAATGCTTTCTATTCTTGCCAAATAATCAGAACATTTAATAGTTGGGACCTTGAGGGGATGGCTAAACACAGCCCCACCCATATCACCACAAAGTTTTGAACAATAAACCCAACATCTGGTTTCTTGTCTATGACATTACCATTGGGATGCTGTTGAGACCAGGGAGCCATTGTTGTTGTAAATCCATAGAACTTGGAATCCAATGAACACTTTCTTCATTGATGTATTTTGCACATGCTTTGGCTATATTCTTTTTGTGTGTGCTTATTTTAATCAATATGTTATATATACATATGTTGACAATCAATAGTTATCTCTGGGTTTTTTTATCCTCTTTTCTACATGACAAGGTTTTTCCAAGGAATGCTATTGTCATCGTTATCATTATCAGTATTATTTAACAGCTAGTGTTCAATGGGGGGAGGAGGGTATCTCTGGAAGATGAGGCTAGAGAAACATATTTATTCCCACATTTGATAAATGTTTATTGAGCACCTATCATGAGCCACGCACTGGGGATACAGCAGTGAATAAAATAAACAAACTTCAGCCTTCACAGAATTTATATTCTATTTGAGAATACAGACTATTAATAATAATAAGTGATTAGGTAAGCATATAGTACATCAGAGGTTATATGTGGTCTGTTAAAAAAAAAAAAGAGAGGCAGGAAAAGATAGAAAAGGTCAGAGAAGTCAGAGAAGAGGGAAGGCCTCAATGATAAGGAACCTAAAAGAAACAAGGTAGTGGCCAATTCAGACATGTTAGGGGAGAGCTTTCCAGGCAGAAGGAATGACAGGCACAGGGTTCTGAGATAGGAGCTTGCCTAGAGCATGGATGCGGCCAGTGGAGTGGAGGAGACACTGGAGAGAATACTAGAGATGGGTTTTGGAGAGCTTATGAGGGCCATATAGAGTAGGATTTTTTTTTAGAACATTGTAATAAATTTTGCTTTTACTCTGAGCAAGGTGGTAATTGAGGACTGTGCACACAGGATTTTTCACACTGGATTCTGGGTCTGAAAAAGAATGTTCTGGTTGCTATTTGAAAATAATAATAGTGGGGTAAGGGAGAAATCATAGACACCAGCAAGGAAGCTTTTGCAATAATCCCGGTGAGAGATCAGGGAGATTGATTCAGGGTGATGAAATAGAGGTGGGGAGCAGTAAGGATTCTGGATTTCTGTTGAAGATAAAGACAACAGGATTTGCTGATTGGATTAGACACAGGGCAGAAAGGAAAGGTCAGAGTCACTATGACTCCAACCTTTGGCCTGTGCAACCAGAAGAATGGAATTGTCTTTAACTGAGATGGGGAAGACCATGGGAAGACGTTGGGGAAGGACATTGGAATTTCAGTTTAGAGAGTTTAAATTTGAGAAGTTAATTACACATATGAGGCTAGAACTTAGGAAGACACACTAATGAATATTTGTTTTGACCCAAAGTTAATAGAGATACAGCTTCGACTGATCCTGTGAAAGATAGATTGGGAGCCAGGAGACTAAAGGCAGGGAACATGCTAGGAGGCCATGGCCATACAGCTGACAAGAAAGCCCTGAACAAGGACAGGTGGGAATGAGGAGAGGAAGCGGAGTTGAGAGATATAGAGGAGGTAGGCCTAACTAGACAAGGTGGCAAGAGTAGATATCAAGGTGGAGAGATGAAGACCAGCCCAAGCCACGTTCTCCAGCGTGAAGATTCACAACCCATTATAACCGACACTGTGAAATAAGTTCCATGTTCCACCCAACGGGCCACTTCTAAACCCAGGACACCAAAACTATGGGGTCACAGAGGAACCGAGGCAGCTATTTCAATTTCTGATAATAGGTAAAATACGAGACATGTTACTTATTTGAATGTCACTTCATAGCACCCAAGATTAAATTTAAACCCTTGACCCTCTGCATAAGTAGAAACTGAGTAGGGTTTTCCTATCACTAGGCCACTATTCTGCTGTCTTCTTCTGGCAGTGGCTTGCACTCCTGTTAAAACTTTTCAGCATTCCTTCTGTGCCGTATCTGTTACCCAAAGCAATACATAATGGACTAGACAGGATTATTGGCCCAAATGACAAAACCAGATGTAATATGGAAGAGATTTTTTTGGTTTTTGTTTTTTTTTTTCTATAACCACACATATGTGTTTGGCCTCACACAGCTGTTCATTGTAAATAGTAAGATTCAAACCAGGGACTACAAAACAGGCAATATGGGATACAGAACCACCCATCCTTAGTCCTTCAGGAATAGAAATCAGTGAAGGAAGATTCCTCAGGTTTCAGCTTCTGGCCCTGGTAGCCTTAAACTCCTTGCCTAAGGATGTAAATTTTGGACTCTGCAGGTGCTGCTTTCTAGGAGATGGCATGTGGAGAAGGAGTCTGGGTTGGAAATGAGGCTCTGTCACTTCCAAATCCGGAGATTAGGGGCAAGCTGTGTCACCACTCTGGGCCTCAGTGTCCTCACCTGAGGCGTAGGGATGATTTATTCCTTTTCTTAAATGTCTTTGTCAGGTTTTTCTAAAAAGGATTATGTTAGCCTCATAGAATGAACTGAGAAATGGAGCTTTCACATCTATTTTCCTAAAAGAGTTTATGTATAATCGATACTATTAACTCTAAAAATACCTGATAGAATTCACCAATGAAACCATCTGGGGCTGGATTGTCTTTATGGAAATGTTTTGGACTATGATCACGAATTGAATATTTTTAATAGACATTGGGCTATTTAGATTTTCTCTTTCATCTTGAGTCAGCTTTGGTAAATTACATTTTCAAAGAATTTGTTTACTTTATCTAAATTATTGACTTTATTAACATAAAGCTTAAAGCTTATATTTCTTACTGTCCTTTTATTTATTTATTTTTAAAGTTTTATTCATTTATTTTGAGAGAGACAGAGAGAGGGTACAAGTGGGGAGGGGCAGAGAGAGAGAGGGACAGAGGATCCAAAGTGAGCTCTGCACAGACAGCAGAGAGCCCGATGCAGGGCTTGAACTCATGAGCCGTGAGATCGTGACCTGAGCCAAAGTCTGACACCTAACTGAGCCACCCAGGTGTCCTTCCTTATTATCCTTTTAATATCTCTGTATAAAATATTCCCTCTTTGATTCTTTAAATTGGCCATTAGTGTTTATTCTCTTTTTTTTTCTTGATTAATCTTAATAAGGATTTATAAATTTTATTAGTCTTTTCAAAGAACCAACTTCTGGCTTTGTCAATTTTCTCTATTTAGGGTCCATGTCTTCTTTCATTGTTTTCTATTCTTATGTTTATAATTTCTTTTTTTCTATATCAGATTTAATGTGTTCTTTTTCTAGCTTTTCAAGGTAGAAACTTATATCATTGATTTTAACTCTTTTTTCCTTTTTTTTTCCAACGTTTTTTAATTTTTTTTATTTATTTTTGGGACAGAGAGAGACAGAGCATGAACGGGGGAGGGGCAGAGAGAGAGGGAGACACAGAATCAGAAACAGGCTCCAGACTCTGAGCCATCAGCCCAGAGCCTGACGCGGGGCTCGAACTCCCGGACCGCGAGACCGTGACTTGGCTGAAGTCGGACACTTAACCGACTGCGCCACCCAGGCGCCCCTTTTTTCCTTTTTAATATAGGTAATTAAGCTATAAACTTCCTTCTAAGCATTGCTTTAGTTGCATACTATAAATTTTGATATATTGTAGTTTCACTATCAGTATAAAATTATCCAGTTTTTCTTGTAATTTCTCCTTTGACTCATGTGGTATTTAGAAGTGTGTTAATTTCATAATATTTGCGGGGATTTTCTAGATATCTTATTGTGATTGATTTCCAGTTTAGTTCCATTGGTTTAGGGAACACAGTCTACAAGATTTCAATTGTTGGAATGTATTGAGATTTATTTAATGGCTCAACAAATGTTTGATCTTGGTCAATATTCTCTTTGCAGCTGAAAAGGTTGTGTATTTTACACTTATTGGGTAAAGAATGTTCTATAAATATCAATTATGTGTTCTTTGGATCTATATCTTCACTGTTTGCCTTTTTGTATACTTATTGTATTAATCACTGAGAAACGGGTTCAGAGATATCTTTTTAAAGCAAAAATCAGAATATATCCCTCCCAATGTAAAGTTCTCAAAGGCGTCTTAGTGTGCCAAAATGAAATACAAACTTCTTAGGCTCTCTAAGAGATCACATGATACGGGCTATGCCCTGCTCTCCACAGTCCTTTGCGCCCCAGCTACTCTCCAATCACACTGGCCTTTCTTCTGTTCTCTGAACCCACTAAATTTATTCCTACCTCAGGGCTTTTGTATTTGCTATTACCTTTGCCTAAGATTTTATTTTCACCCAGATAATCACGTGTCTGGCTCCTACACACCCCTTCAGCCTCAGCTCAGGTGTCCCTGCCTCAGAAAGGCCTTCCATAACCTCTCTATCTGGGGCAGTCTTTATCACATCACCCTGATTTAGTCCCTTGGCAGAACTTTTCTTTCTTTCTTTCTTTCTTTCTTTCTTTCTTTCTTTCTTTCTTTCTTTCTTTCTTCTTTCTTTCCTCCTTCCTTCCTTCCTCTCTCTCTCTCTCTGTTTTGTTGCTGTTGTTGCAGAACTTTTCACTATTAGAATTAACTGTTCATTAAAATTCTTTTTTGGGGGCGCCTGGGTGGCGCAGTCGGTTAAGCGTCCGACTTCAGCTAGGTCACGATCTCGCGGTCCGGGAGTTCGAGCCCCGCGTCGGGCTCTGGGCTGATGGCTCGGAGCCTGGAGCCTGTTTCTGATTCTGTGTCTCCCTCTCTCTCTGCCCCTCACCCGTTCATGCTCTGTCTCTCTCTGTCCCAAAAATAAATAAACGTTGAAAAAAAAATTAAAAAAAAAAATAAAATAAAATTCTTTTTTTGTGGCTTACATGCTGGTTTTGCTGAATGCACAATATACCCAGAGCTGAGAATAAAGTTGACGTGTAATGGATATATTTGATAAATACTTGTTGGATGAATGGGTGGCAGATGGAAAGATAAGTAGGTGGACTGTCAGCCTTTATGTCATTCAACATTTTCTACCTTGTTTCATAGTCAGGTGTCATGGCTGGAGTGTGAATGTTTACAAACAGGAACTCATTCTACTTTATCTCTGTGTCTCTGACACAGCACAGCAACAACTCACTAAGAGAATGTTGGACAAAAGCAGGGATGGACCGTGCACTTCCGAAATACTCTGTGCTCACCTCCATCAGCAGTCACTTTACTGCATCTCTCTTCTGAATCAACGAAACCAGAGTCTGGCACAGGGCCTTGCACATAAGATATGCTCAATATATGTTCACAGAAATACAGAAGAAAAGAAGAAAAGAAGGTAGAAAGGGACTTGTCACAGCTCTGGTGAACACACTGGTGGCAAGTTCCAAATCTAGGGACCCAAAGCCAAAATGTCAGAAAGGGTCTCCTTGCCTGTTGTTCTCCAGAGAAGTCAGAAGAACATAGGGTCCTCAATGGATGGCCCATTTCACCTCTAAGCAAAGGCACAGGAAGAGGGTCATATGGAAATGAGTTCAGAGTCATGTTTCTTTCCCAAAAGCCCTGCGATATAGAACAGGTATAGCAGTAGCCTGGGAAAATGGTGACCAAAACACTTGTGTGCACATCTTATTAGCCATGAAATCTTAATTGTTTCGTAGATGTTTGTTCAAAATGAATACTCACTCACTAGTGAAGGAAAGGTGAGGAATATGCCACACAGACCATGAAATCATTTCCTGCACCACCCCTACCCCCCACCAACTGTTGAACATCCAGTGTTCATTTCCTTTAAAGGACTCAAATTAACCTGAGAATTACAAAGTTTATCATTTATTCTGTGTGATACTGAGTTCTTTAGAACTCCAGAACATTCTGTCCACAGGACCACAGGCTCCTTGCCTGTAATGGCTTATCCATTCACCTGCCCCCCAACCATGTCCAGCCACATGCTTGACCCCAGCCTGCACTCAGCAAGTGGGTCTTGAGTTGAAAAGATGCAGAATTGGAAGCTGCATCCAATTCTGAGGTGCAGAAATACTGAGGTGGTCCCTCGGCCTTTGTGGCCCTGCGGTTCTTCTGATCCGCACGCACCCGCTCTGGCTCTTGTGGTAGGGGCTGCCCATGTTGCTCCTGAACTTCACTTCATTTGCTTTGTCTAGAATGGAAGGGGGAGCAGAGATTAGGTGGGGCCTTGACATATGGTATTTCTGTTTCCATGCAGTAACCAGCCAAGCCTTTACGGAAGAGTAGGTATTTTAAAGAGTGGAAAATCGACTGCAATTTGGCTTTTCCTTAGACAGAAATATATAATTTTGGAAAGGTGTGAACATTAGGACTAACGTGTTTTGGACTAAAAACTTGTACTCTATTCCAATAATAAAAATCAGTAAATGCTATAGGTAGAAATGAAGGCTAGTCAGTGCCCAAAAGCCAGGGTGCAAATTGACTCTGATTGCAGAGCTAAATCAAGATTCAAATGCAGGTAATTTACCTGTCAGATCCTGATGCAATACTGCTACAGGATTCATCGAATTGAAATCTCTGATGTTAGCATTATAAAAGTGAGGCTTAGAATAAAAATGTTTAAGATTAAGAAAACGGAGATATTTCCTATCATCTATGACTTCCTTAAAGGACATATTTTAGGTACTCATGCATATCTATATGTATATTACAACATTTGGATTCACCAACCTATTTTGAAATTTAAGACAAAGAATTGTCTAAAAAAGTTAAAGCTGGAAGGGGCCTTCATGGCCGGAGTGTCCAATGCTGTCTATGGCCGACAGCAGAGGGGCGTTCTGAATGCCAGTTCTTGGATTAGAGCCAGGCTCCTGCAATGAGATGCATCACCTTGCAAGCTTGTTCAACAGGCAGATTGCCAGGCCCCATCCCTGGAGGTTCTGAGTCAGGCAACCAGGTCTGGGAACCATTGTATTCAAGGTACCTTCCCAGACATGACATTCAAGGAGCCAATGAAAAGGTGAAAACTGGCTTCACCCTGCCTTTCATGACCAGGGCGGTCAGAGTGAGGATGGAAATGACATTGGGTCCATCTGTGCTGGGACAGGCCTCTGTGTTATCAAAGACATTGGGTCATGGGGCACCTGGGTGGCTCAGTTGGTTCAGCGACCGACTTCGGCTCAGGTCACGATCTCACGGTTTGTGAGTTCGAGCCTCACATCGGGCTCTGCTGACAGCTCAGAGCCTGGAGCCTGCTTCAGATTCTGTGTCTCCCTCTCTCTGCCCCTCCCCCACTCATGCTCTGTCTCTGTCTCAGAAATAAGTAAACATTAAAAAAAAGTTATAAAAGACATTGGGCCCCCAATGATTGTTCAAACTCCTCAATTTATAGGTGACACTCTTCTAGTTGCCAACTGTAGTCCCATGGCTCCAGCTGCGTTGGTCTAGTTTCATTCACTCAGATCACAAATCATTTCTGAGTGCCTTCCAGGAGTGCAGCAGGCAATAAGTATAGGTTCCTTGTGAGTCCAGCAAGGGTGACAGGCAAGTATATGGAGGGTCACAACCCAGTGATGCCAGAGAGAGAGCAGGGTATTAGGGGAGCATATGGGAGGACCACCTCACCTAGATTCGGGGGAGTCAGCTTAGGCTGATAGATGAGTGGAAATTAGTCAAAATGAGAGAAGACTGGTTTTAATCCATCCTCTGGAGATGGACCCATTTCCACATCAAGCTGAAAAAATGGGCATAAGATTCTGGGGAGGCGAGGCAACCAGGAGTATCTGTCACAGAAGCGATAAAAATTGTTCAGTACACGCTATTAACTTCTTAGTTTTGATAACTGTACTGTGGATATGCACGATGCTAACACGAAGGAAGCTGGGTGAAGGGTATGCAAGAAGGAACTGTCTGTATGATCCTTGCAAGTCTTGGGTAACTTTAAAATTAGTTAAAAATAAAAACAACTATTTGAGGTGGAGAAGAGAGGAGACAGACCCAAAGCAGTGACTGTGGGGATGGCTGATGTAGGCCAAATTGAGAGATATCAGAGATACAGTGAGGAGAATTTAACCAGATTTGACTGAATGTAGGAGATGAAGAAGAGGGGGGGTGCTTTGGCCAATGAGGGGATATGGGACATCCACTCCCTGGGATGGAGAACAGAGGCGATGGAGTGAGGGAGGGAAGATAGGGGATCAGATACGCACATGGTAACTTTGAGGTATTCGTGGGAAGCCTCAGGTGGAGATGATCACAGGAATACTTTGGTGTCTGGGTCTGGGGCTCAGAAAAGGGGTCAACACTAACTATAGAAAGCTGAGAATGAACAAGAAAAAAATGAGCGCAAGCTGACCAAGAAAGTAATTGAGGTAAGATGTTTTCCTGATGGGTGATAAATAAGAAATGGATGGAGGGCAGGATGTACATTCAAGAAGAAATAAGAGAAAGAGTAAACTGAAAAGAACATCCAAAGAGGAAGCAAGACCACCAGCCAAGTATGATGTGGACGACAAGGGAGAAGGATTTTCAAGACCAAATTCAACCTTTGGAAAGATAAGCAGCAACTGGGTTGTTGAGCCAGCCTTGGTGAGTTCCAGCTCTATCTCTCCACTAGATGTTCGGACAGTGTGAAAACAACAGGGGAAAATCAGTGAATATTTTTAAGTGCCTACTTTGATGAAACAAGTCCTGAGTATCAGCTGGCCGAGTGTTATGGAGAAAACATGTGTGATCTTGGGTGTTGGGCAGACCTGAGTTCAAGTTATGGCTCTGCCACTTGCTAAATGACCTTAAGCAAGTTACTTAATGTCTTGAAACTCAGTGTCTCCATCTGTAAAATGAAGATGGTAATATGCATCTTTTCTTTTGAGGATTAGAGATAATGCATGGATGCTCCCACTGTGGTATCTGGCCCACAATAGGTGCTCAACAAATGGCAGGCATTATTATGGGCCATCTGGTGCTATTCTGGCCTCTAACACATCCGATGCATCCATGTACTGGGTCTCTAACTACAACATGCTGAAACAACTTGGTCTTTATTACTCCCTCCCAAGCCCAGCCTCTATCAGACTGCCAGCCTCTTAAGGGTGTCTTGGTCAACTTAGTCTCCCTATCAGCCAGCACAGAGCAGGCATCCTGGATGGGACCTTCATTCTGCAGCATCAGAAGGAAGCCTGAGATGTGGACCCTGCCCCAGATATGTCATGGGAAGATTTGCTCTACCGAGTTGGCATTGGAAGATAGACATGTGCTCACACGGGTTTGCAGGGAGCCGAAGATCATTTTTCAAACTTTGCAAGCAACCTAGTTATGGAAATCTCAAGGAAAGGATGGTGAATCAGGAAAACTGATGAGGACACTTGGCACTAACAAGCTGGCTGACTCATCCAAACTCACACAATATGATTCTATAATTACGGAAAGTAAATCTTTCTGAACAAAAAAAGGGAGAGAGAGAGAGAGAAGAAGAAAAAGAAGGGAAAAAAAGACATGAACTTCAGGAGACATAGTTTGATTAGGAGTTGTGGGCAGTTATAAAAAGGAATCTGGAAGAGTAGTAGCTTGAACATCTGGGTATGGGAAGTTTCAAGTCATTCGAATCGTTCCATGAGAAACATCTCTGAAGCCAGAGGCATTCTAGGCTACCAGCGAGAGCTCAGAGTGGTTCATATGCCCACTACATTAATTTCCTAGGACTTCCATAACAAATTACCACAAGCTGGGTGGCTTAAAACAACAGAAACATACTGTCTCACAGTTCTGGAGGCCAGAAGTCTGGCATTGAGGTGTCAGCAGGATTGATTCCTTCTTGGAGGCCCAAAGAAAAAATCTGTTCCATGCCTCCCTCCTAATTTCCGGTAGCTGCTGTCAATCCTTGGTGCTCCTTGGCTTTTTGGTGCATCGCTCCAATCTCTACCTCTGTCTCTACATTGGCATACTTCCCTGTGTATCTCCATGTCAACATTTTCCTGTTCCTATAAGGATACTCCCCTAATGACCCCATCTTAACCTGATTACATCTGCAAGGACCCTATTTCCAAATAAGGTCACATTCATGAGTACCAGGAGTGAGGACTTCAACACATCTGTTTGGGGGACACCATTCCTGTAAAACTTCCAGGCTACTCCACTGCCCTTCTAGTCTTGCACACTATTCCTAGCCTCTGAGAGCTATTTGCGGTTCTTCGCATGCTCCCTACTCTCACCCCTGTACGCCCGCACACATACTGGGCCTTTAGTCCAGGATGCTCTTTTCTTCCACCTGAGCCACTCCCATGACCTTTCAAAACTCAAGGGACATTTGGCCTCTCCCGTGAAGCTTTTCCTTCTTCTGAGAATCTCTCAGGATCAGTTGCCAGATTTGGGGTGCTCCCCTCACGCCCCTCTGTATATCTCGAGTGTGACATTTAGCAAGGCAGATGGCAACAGGCTGTTGGCATGCCCAACTCTTCCCACTAGACGGAAAGCTCTGTGAGGACAGGGGCCATATGTTTTTATCTTTGTACGCGCTGTGCCTGCGACATGGTGGATGCCCAACGGTGTAAGGTCAGCCCTTGATGGGGAGCTTGACTCGGTGCTCTGTGGCTTTCCGTAGGTCTGATTGAATAGGACTGCCTGGCCAAGCGAAATGTGCCATTCCTTCTAGCCCAAACCAGCACTTGCCATGAGGTCAAGTGTAGGCTGCCAGTGAATTTCCAACCTGATTTCCTCTGTTTCCAGTCTTCCTGGGAGGTCTCCGTGCTAGACTCAGCAGGCCAAGCCCGGTGAGAGCTGGCGAACTGGGCCGGCCACTCCCCCAGTTGCTCTAATGGGGACTGCAAATAGAGGCTGTTGGCCCATGGATCCCAGGGCCACAATGCAGCATTCAGTGGCTGTTGTGGGTTGCCCTTGTGTGTGTGTGTGTGTGTGTGTGTGTGTGTGTGTGTGTGGGCAGTTTGTGGTCCAAGGCCAGCAAAGTCCCATAAAAATGTCAGGCCTGTGCAAAGGCCAGAGCTCTGTGGGCGTTTTTCCCTTCTTGCTAGTGGTTTTCTTCTTAGTCATTTGTCTCCTTAAAATAGACCCTTCCATTTTTCCCTCTGGGCCTCCTGCTCTCTAGCGCTGTCACTGACAAGCACAGCAAAACAGAGGTCAGAAGAGAAACTGCACAGATACTCAAGGCGTTTGAGAGCTAAAAAGTTCTCTAGAAAGAGCATGTGACTAGTCCAATCCTTCTTTCCATAGATGGGGAAACTGAGGCCTGAAATGAGAGTGAGACTTGCCAAACATCGTGCAGAAAACTGTCAAGAGGGAAAAGGATTGAACCTGATTCCCTGCCCCCCAGGCCAAGGCTCCTGCCCCTCAACCACACCGTGTCCACCTGTCTCCTCCAGGAATGAAGAGAGTTAAGGTTGGACTGCCGTTCAGCGGCAAACAAGCTGTGAAAAGAGTTCCCTTGAACCCCTTCTCTGTCTCTGTCCGCTCTAAAGGGCACTAACTATTCAAAGAGGCATTGTCCCCATTCTAAGGGACTCCTGCCCAGGCCAGAGACAGAGTGGAGACACTGTTTGCCATCCAGGGCAATGGCATCAACACATCATGCTTACTGGACACCGCATCTCATGGAGAATTATAGAGGTAAAAATGGATTTGGACGTTGCCTACAAATTCAAAATGAGCCAATTCAAACCTCACATTAAAACAAAAACTGGTTCCTCCTTCACCATTCATTTATAAGGCTCAAATGTTCACTTCAATTAGTGTCTTAAAAATAAAGACGGAGAGGACAGAAAGGGTCCTTCGATTCCTTTGGAACACAGGTCAACAAGAACCAAATTAAACACCAGCTCCCTCAATTTGTGGGTGTTGATTCTGTCACCACCTTTCTTCAGCCATTCCTCTCCCCGCCACTCCCTAGCACAAGCGCCAGTGCCGTGATAAACAGAAGTTCACATTCTTGGGTCTGGCTGCAAGGGCCCCGCCCTGGTCTGCCGGCCACCTGCCCTTATCGGCTTCTACTTCTACTCTCACATCTTGCCTTATTGACATAAATTCCTTTGTTGCACATGCACCTGCACAGCCCCTCTTTCCTTTGCTTAGCAGCCCCTTTCCTCTCTTCCTACCCCCCCTCCCTCCCCATTGCTTCCGTGTCTACCTGTCTGAGTTCTAAATCCACTCTCAAGGCCATGAAACAGCACTGCACTTCTCCAGTCTAAAATTTCCTCCAATGGATGTCCGAGGCATGTGATTTGCCTCCTCTGTGGAACCCTCGGATTCTAGCTTCGTGATGGCCTCCCCGTCCATTCCTGTGTCCCTCTATTCACTACTTAACAACAATTTACTGAAAACCTTCTTTGTGCCAGCCACAGTGCCTGCCCCACGGAGCTCACACCCTAATGTGGAAGACAGAAGACAGAATTATAACAGAATAGCCATGGCCCCAAGATTTAACATTTCATCTGAAGGCAATGGGAAGTCACTGAAGGATTTGAAAGAGGCAAAGTGATGACAGGAGCAGATCCACATGGTAAGGACTGTTCTCGGAGCAATGTGGAGGACAGATTTGGCGAGGGTGGGAGTGTGGGTGTGAGGATAATGATGGTGCCAAAGTGAAGGTTAAAAGGCTAATTAAGAGGTTATTGCACTAATTCTAGCAAAATATTAAAGCATGCCCCAAGGGAGTAACAGAAGGAATACAGAGGAGGAGAAATGTGGGCTGGAGTTGACAGGAAGTCGTGGCTGTGGTCAGGGACTCTGTACATCTAAGACCCCAAGGTTTCTAGCTGTGGCTTTTGTGTGGAGGGTGATGGCAGCCGCCGGTACAGGAACCATGGGAGCAGGGACAGGTCTGAGGGAAGGGCTGAGATGCTCACGGTTGCACATATTGTGGTTAAGGAGACTTGGGGCAGACGATGACATATACAGATGTAGGGCTGAGGTCCCCAGCAAGCTATAGGTACTTAGGGACACATAAGGACACATTTCCCTTACTGGCCCCTGAAGTCAGGAGTGGGGAACTGAGTATTTACTCCTGTTTTCTTTCTTTCTTTCTTTCTTTCTTTCTTTCTTTCTTTCTTTCTTTCTTTCTTTCTTGAGTACAGTGGATTTTCATTTGCCGCGTGAATCAGCAAGGGATTCAGATCGCAAAATAGATGACATAAGTGGAGAGGAGGCAGCCACATTTACGGGGCAGAGTCATGAGCAGGAGCATAATTGTTCTGCAATTGCCACCCACAATAGCTCTCTTCACCTGCGCCGGAGAGGCCAAGGCCTAGGACACAGGACCACATGACGTCACGTGTTCCCATCAGCCAGCCCCACGAGTCTGTGGAAGAAGCACTGGTATCAGACTTGGAAGTGTGTGGTTGTATTTCTGGCCAGGCCTTTGGGCAGGTCACTTTCTTGACCAGATGTTAGTTTTCTCTTTTGTGAAGTGGGAAAGATGGGGTTGCAGCTCTGGAAAGCCATGTCCAAGTGGAAGCTGCTTCATCCCAGAGATACTGTGAGGAACTACGGATGTAAAGAACGTGAGGAGGGGTGCCTGGGTGGCGCAGTCGGTTAAGCGTCCGACTTCAGCCAGGTCACGATCTCGCGGTCCGTGGGTTCGAACCCCGTGTCGGGCTCTGGGCTGATGGCTCAGAGCCTGGAGCCTGTTTCTGATTCTGTGTCTCCCTCTCTCTCTGACCCTCCCCCGTTCATGCTCTGTCTCTCTCTGTCCCAAAAATAAATAAAAAACGTTGAAAAAAAATTAAAAAAAAAAAAAATAAAGAACGTGAGGAATTGGGGCACCCGGGTGGCTCAGTCAGTTAAGCATCTGGCTCTTGATTTCGATTCAGGTCATGATGTCACCTTTAGTGAGATCGAGCCCCACGTCAGGCTCTATGCTGACAGCGTGGGGCCTGCATGGGATTTTCTCTCTGCCTCTCTCTCTCTCTCTCTCAAAATAACTACATATTTTTTAAAATGTGAAGAATTGTAATGGCGCCTGACACACCTCCAGGCTCACTAAATGAGGAAAGGATGGCAAAATGACCATCAAATGGCCCTTCCTTAAGACAGCCAAGTCTTGGGAGAATTGCTCACCACAGTCGGCTTCTCCCAGGAGAACGGGGGGCAAGCATGTTCTCTCCTCCACAAACAGGAGATTAAGCGATGTCTTCATGCTGGAGATGTCTCTGCCTGCAATGGTGACAGAACGGTGCCCACAGTTCCTGTGATGACTCACGTCGTGCAGAGAAAGCAGAGCTCTTGAAATTGTTGATGCTGGAGGAAGGGGATGGGGATATGGAAAGACTGAAGCTTGGGTCAGGGTGGCGCCTTGGTGAAGACACTGAATTGATCCTTGGATTCTGCCATGAGTGCATATGTGGTGGTGGACAGCCTATGGGGCCGGAAACCAGGCCTGATTTGGTTTTGCGGCCTGGCCCCCCTACCAGCCTCAATGGGACCTGCGATGGCTCCTCAAGCCCTCTTCGCCTTTGTCTCCTCACCTGTGGAGAGAGAATAGTGATGCGAAACCTGGGGAGGGCTCATTAGAATGAAATGAGAGAATGTAAGACTTGGCACAGAGGATGAGGCCCTTGAAGTTTGAACACCTCTAGAGTTTTGGAAACATTGTTCTTCAATCACCTTCCTCTTCTCCAAACCAAGTAGAGGCTACCAGTGGGCGGGTGGCGGGGGCGGTGGGCATTGGCAGCTTGGGGTCCTGTCTGTGGTAGGGGAGGAGGGGATCCCCTTCCTCAGTACACACAAAGAAATAGTCTTGCTTCCTGCCGTCATGGAGAGTCCTTTCATATGCCTAGGCTAGTGGATTAGGCAAATGCAGGCCACATTTTGCAAAATGGCGTATGCGGCTGGGCTTGTTGAGTGAAATTTTACAGGAGTGTTTAGCTGGCGAGACTCCCGCGCTCGGATGAGCACACTTTTCAATCACAGATCAATCAGTGGACAAGAATTAATCTGCATTGCCTCCTACTTCTTCGTCACTTCCCGGGGGTGAGGCACTACTTCGGATGACCTGGGGGTTGAACGAAATCCAAGATTTTGTTTTCTGATGGGGAACACAGCAGAGAGGCGTCTGTGTTTAACTCAGACCCCTTCCCCCGAGCCTTCCCGTCCCCCCCATCCCCCTCATTACACCAGAATTCTTCCACTGCCACCAGCCACTGGGGTGGAAGGTGTCAGAATGTGTGCTTGGGGGGTGGAGGCGTGAGGGCAGGAGGGGGCTTTGTGTTACTCCGGAGCATGAAAGGACAAGCTGCATCTGGGTTATTCAGGTCAACATTCACCGGCTTATCACCTGCTTTGGGTGCTAGACACGGGAGGGAGGGAGGGAGAAGCAACGGGAGGGCTGTGGGGTTTTGCTTCCAGACACAGAGGCTGCCAAGGAGGAGGGGCTCTGCATGGCCATGTTGTGGAGCAAAACACAAGCACCCAAAAAGAAGTTCAGAAAGTGCTTCTGTCCTGCCAATACCAGCCTGCATTCCAGGCCACCGGGTCCTCACTCTTCCAGCCTCAGGCTTTTATAGGCGTTCTAGCTACTTCCCTGAAACATTTCATATGCAGGGCACCTTAGTCGGGAACGGAAAACAAAATAAGAGAGACGCCTGAGAGATAAGCAGAATATATTCATGCCTTCTTTTATCCTCTCAGAGGCAATTTAGGGGGCTTCTGCACACCTGAACCTTATCTACTGCTTCTTTGATTTGTCCTTGGCTTTTGTAGTGACATGACATGGAGAATACCTCAATGAGAGGCTGACAAATGAAGAATGAATGAATGAATGAATGAGTGAATGAATGGGTGGTCCAGAAATGAGTCTATCACGGCCCTGCTGCAGAAGGACTCTGAGGGGCACAATTCAGTCTTCCGTCACACAGTCAGCCACGTGCTTGAGCAGTCAGGTAGATGCTTATGCTTCCGAGCACTGTGTTGGCTCCACCCAGAGTGAGTACCATAGTGGGGAAGAAGTCCAGCATCCTACATGGGCGAGAATGGAACTCCGATTTTTGGGCTTGCGTTTAGCTCGTGGCAAAAATTGCCAACAGCACAAACATATCTGCCTTTTAGGTCTCATCAGAGAGTCCAGCTGAGAATTTAATCTGAAGACCAGAACGGCCATCTAAACTCCTGATCACAGCTTTCAAGACCACAGGCTGCCTCCCACCTGTCCTTTTCTGCTTCTTCCTTTTTTTTTTTCTTCTTCGTAAGTGTACTCTTTAATTCCCATCACCTATTTTCCCCATCTCTCCATCCTCCTCCCCTCTAGTTACCATCAGTTTGTTCTCTGCATTTAAGTCTTTTTTTTTTGGTTTATTTCTCTCTTTCTCTTTTTTTTTCTTTGCTCGTTAGTTTTCTTTCTTAAATGCTACATATGAGTGAAATCCTATGGTATTTGTCTTTCTCTGAATGACTTATTTCTCTTAGCATAATACATTCTAGCTTCATCCACGTTGTTGCAAAAGGCAAGATTTCATTCTCTCTTTTTTTTTTTTTTGGCTGAATAGTATTCCATTGTGTGTGTATATATATATATATATCACATCTTCTTTATCCATTCAACAGTCCAAGGACACTTGAGCTGCTCCCGTATCTTGGCTATTGTAAATAATGCTGCTATAAACATGGGGGGGGGGGTACATGTACCCCTTTGAATTAGTGTTTTTGAATTTTGGGGGTAAATACCCAGTGGTGTGATTACTGGATCATAAAGTGGTTCTATTTTCAATTTTCTGAGGAACCTCCATACTGTTTTCCACAGTGGCTGCACCAGTTTGCTTTCCCAGCCACAGTGCAAGATGGTTCCTTCCTCTCCACATCCTCACCAACACTTGTTATTTCTTGTGTTCTTGATTTTAGCCCTTCTGACAGATGCGAGGTGCCTTTCCTGCTTCTTGCTCTGAGCTCTCTTTGCTCCCCTGCCCGGCTGACCTGCTACTCACACACATCCTACCTGATCATGTCACACTCTTCTTGGCCTCTTCTCCACCTCATTGACTTGGCTCATGGATCTCTGCCTGTTCAGTTGTTAGCCACCTACAGAAGCCCTCGCCTACAGAGTCCTGCAGTGAAGCTCTCCCCACTCCCTCCACTTGAGATTAATCCCCCTGTGCTGTGTCATGGAGAGTGGTGTTGGCACCTCTGCAAAGGAGAACCTCTGATGTGGAGCAGGGTCAATGAGCCCATGCTGACACAGTGGCCACCACGGTCAGTAGAGCTGTCCACACACTGGGCTACAGGCATCTGAGTGGAGCGGTTGATTTGCGGAAGGGTAAAGGGCCTGGGTTCTTTGATTCCCAGGAAAGTTCTTGAGGCGGAGATGAGGTGGCGTTAATTCAGGAGCCTACTCTCTATGGAGGGAAGCTGCAGGCCAGGTGGATGTGAGACCTGCGTGTGAAAGTGTCCCACTGTGGCCTTCCTGCATGTTTGTCCCCACCGTGTTCCTCATACTGATGGTGCTATGATAGATTTTCTTCCACAACAGCCAGCGAAGGCTGTGTGGGGCTTGCACCATGCAAGGGGTCGAACGAGGGGTGGAGCCCAGATCATTCTCTTCTTTCCCCCGGCAACATCCGTGTCTGCGAGCCGCCCTGTGCCGAAATCTCGACATGCTAGCCCAGATGTCCAAGTTTGGCTGCAACTGTTCCTTGGCTGTGCCTGGGCCTAGGGGTGTACATGCTGGTGGTGGATCCCATGGTGACCCCTGGGCCAAGGGGTGCACATACTTCTGGCATGCCCCACATTTGAGAGGACAGACCCGGGGAAAGGCCTGTACAGGCCCTGGAAGTGGCTTGTGGTGGTTTGGCAGGGAATGAGGGTCTAGAATAGTCTGGTGGCCACGGCCCTTGACCTCTTGGACTCCTGCCCCAAGGAGATGGGTGTGACCGTGTAAAGCGTAGGGTCCTTTGAATAGGCCTAAGGGTGGAATTATCAGACTGTAGCAGCCTAAGGCGCTAAGTGCCACAGCTGGGCAGGGGAGGCCAGTGAGCCAGAAAAGAAAACGTGGGCCTTCATCTAATGCTGAATGTGACATTCAGGTGGTACATGTCTGCCCCTCCGTGTGGCTCTTTAATAACAGGTGCCTGGTCTTGTCATTTTTATACTGTCGGTAGCAACTAGCACTGTCCTTTGAGGCCTAAGCGTTCAAGGGCTACCTTTAAAATTTGCTTTTGAAAGTGTTGTGAAAACAGGGCTGGGCTTGGAATCGGGGCCCTCGGATTCTCCCCCCGGCTCTGCCACGACTCACTCTGTAGGCTAGACTTAGCAAGTCCCTCCCCAGGCCTTCCGTTTCCCCATCTGTGACATAAGGAGGTTGGCCCGAACCATTCCCAGCCACCCATTCAGACTAGAAGGTCTGCGGTTTATGACTTCTGAGAGCTATGCTTTTCCTTATCTGACAATCCTTCTCAACCTTGGGCTCTCATTTAAAAAAAAAAAAAAAAAGAAGCTTTAGAAAAAAAAAAAAAAAAACCACTGCCCAAGACCTTAGAGGTTCTGACTCAGTTGTTCTGGGGTGGGGTCCAGGGCAAAGCTCCGCAGAAGCCTGGGCTGTGCAGCAGAGGTTGTGAACCACTGTTGGAGCTGGATGGGAGTCTCCCCCGCCCACCACCCACACGCAGACGAAGAAGAATGTGGCAGGACAGATGCCTGACCCAAAAGCAGAGCAGCTGTGAGCGAGGCGGCCAGACGCCCGAGCGAGCCTGGGCTGGGGGCTTTCCTGGTCATCTCCCCGGAAGACGTGGATAAATCCAGCCGATGTCCCAACCTCGCGCTCCTTACCTCCCATCCATCTTCCCATCCTCCAGCTGAGAACCGAGGGGGGAGGGAGAGATGCACAGGCAGCTGCCTAATCTGGGGAGATTTTCTCATGGGTGGGGGGAGGCTGCCTCTTGGCTCCAGCCTTCCTCCTCCCTCACAGCTGGAGCTGGAGCAGCCAGAGTGAGAGCCAGGGCTGCGGTCCCAGCTGCTGGCAGTTGTTCCCATGCTGCGTCCCTGACAGCTGCAAACCTCCTGACGTGTTGCGTGTGTGTGTGTGTGTGCGTGCGCGCGCGTGTGTGTCCATGTGTGAGCGTGCACTCTCTAGCAGAAAAAAACAAGATGAAGAGTTGGAATGTGGAGCCTGGGAGATTACTATTCTTGCTAAACTTCAAGACATCCCTGAAGCCTTTTCGGACCCCCACCCACCTCCGGTCTGTGTCACATCCCTTCCAACCACGCTTCCCTAAGCACCGGGTGCTTCCCCTCATTGAGATGCCGTGCCAGAAGCCGCTTCAGTAATTACAATAGCTCTCATTATTAAGAGTGGCCTTGTTCTAAGTGTTTTGGTCAATGATTCTATTTAACCCGAAGAACCACCCTACGAAGCAAGCACTGGTATTCCTATTATACAGATGAGCACACCAAGGAACAAAGAAGTTAATATTGACTCCAAGATCCCACAGCTGCCAAGATTTAAAGTCAAGAAGTCTGATGCCAAAACTTGAGGCCTTTGCCACGTGGCTATTTTGCTTCCAGCCAGCAACTGATTATGGACGAAGGTCTGTGTGAATAAATGAGCCTCTTTCAGCTCTGACGCTCTAACGATGGTATCACCTACAGTGACACACATTTTACGCTTTGATGTCTTGTTTAGTTTGGGGTACTTCTTAGACCATATTGGTTGAACTGAGCCACAGACTCAGAACCACCTGTCTTTGTCCCTGTAGGGCTCTGCTTGCCGTAGGACTATAGGAGGAGCACTTTGAGAAGAGAATCATCCAGGGTAGCGCTGCTGGCACTGAGCTCAAGGGACCAAAACATTGTTGGGAACCACCCAAAGAGAGAACCTTTGATGATGGTGCAGAAAGTATGCACCTGGACCCTCCCACTTGCAAAGACCTGACCACTGGAAGCCTGTGTGCACTGACTGGGTCGTTTTCCCAACAGTGGGGTTAGGTTGTGTTGAAGTCCACATGTTGTTGTCAGTGATGATTCATGGTGTGCATTTCCAAGATGGCAGCCAGCGCCTGAATGCAGTGAGGGACCGGGTGCCTGCAAAGCCTTTGGTTTTGGGTGTGTTTTTTGCTGAGTTTACTTATCTAGGACATGCATGACTGTGGGGAGGGGGCCATCTGCCAAGAGAGGAGTGATGATGAGAATAGCAAGATCTTCACCTCATCAGTCCATGTTCCAAAGTAGGGAGTTATCAGTCAGATGACAAAAGGGAAACAATTCACTGCATTGTTGCAATCCCATTTTATGCTTTTTATGAAGTGAAGTCCCTTCTTTTCTTTCTTTAATCAGGTTTTATTCCCATTTGGTTAATTACTGGTTATATGGACAAGTCTTTCCATTTTCTCTTACCAGGTTTTACAGTTTCATTTATTGACACACACCCAAAACCAAAGTTCCTTACCCGAGAGAGTTGAATCCTGCTTTAGGAAAGTGTTTCTTATGATGTAAGGCAGTGATTCTCAAACTTTAATGCACATAGACAACCCCTGATTGTCTTGTTAAAAATGCAGATTCTAGCTCCAAAGGTCTGGGTTAAGGTCTGGGATTTGCCATTTTTATCAAGATTTCAGATGATACCAATGCTGCTGGTTCCCAGCCCCCCATATATATATATATATATATATATATATACATATATTTCCATATATATGCAGTGAGGGACCAGGTGCCTCCATATATATGCAGTGAGGGTTCCGGGTGCCAGAAATATATATATTTCCATATATATATATATATATATATATATATATATATATTTCCATATATATATATTTCCACATATATATATTTCCATATATATATTTCCATATATATTTCCATATATATTTCCATATATATATTTCCATATATATATATATTTCCATATATATATTTCCATATATATATATATTTCCATATATATATATATATTTCCCAACTTGATTGATATAAAATTGACATAAAACATTGTGTAAGTTTAAGGTGTACGATGTAATGATTTGATATATGTACACATTGCAAAACGATTGCCACAAGGTTAGTTAGCATGTCCTTCACTACACATAGTTACCTTTTTGTCTTATTATGTTGAGTGTGTGGTGAGAGCTTTTAAGGTCTATTCAGCTGGCAACTTTCAAGTGCACAATGCAATATTGTTAACTGTAGTCACCATGCTGTACGTTAGATTCTCAGAAATTTTTCATCTTATAATGGAAGTTTGTGTCCTTTGACCACCTTCACCCATCCCCCGTCCACTCCACCCCTGGCAACCATCAGTCTACTATCTGTACCTATAAGCTGGTTTTCTAAGATTCCACAAGGAAGACAAACATTACGGTATTCATATTTATCTGTCAGACTTATTTCACACAGCATAATACCCTCAAGTCTTACTCATATAGAAAATGTCAGAATTTCCATCATTTCTCAGTGACCGAATAATTTTCTGGATGATTTTCTTTATCCATTCACCTGTTGGGGGACAGTCAGGTTGTTTCCCTGTCCTGGCTATTGTAAACAATGCTGCAGTGAACATGGGGGTGCAGACACAGGCCCTTGAGATAATGATTTCATTTCCTTTGGATATATACCCAGAAGTGGGATCGCTGGATCATACCTGGACCACACTTGAGATGCAAGGTTGCGTGTGCAGGAATCCCGTGGGGATCTTGTTAAAATGTAGATTCCGGTTCAGCAGGTCTAAGGTGAAGCCCGAGATTCTGCATTTCTGACAAGCTCTCGGGTCTCACGACCCCAATCTGGGTAGTAATAATGCAAAGGTCCAGGAACAGAAGGAAGGTGAGTGTGACAGGAGCACAGAGAGGAAGGGGAGGCTGGCGGGAGAGGAGGCCAGAGAAGGGGACAGTGGCCATGTTTTGCGGGGCTCTGATAGCTAGGGTATAAGGCTGTCCTTTCTTCTACTTGCCAGAAGTGGTTGGAGAGTTTTGAGCATAACATAGTCTGATTTTTACTGTAAAAGAAGAATAGATAGGGGAGTGTGGGGAGGAGAGTAAAAGTAGGAAGGAGAAGGAAGTGGCTGTTGAAGTATTTAGTTGAGAGTCAGGGGTGGCTGGATTTAGGTGTGGGATCAGAGGTGGAGACATGCATGTACAGAACTGGCCTGTTTACACTCTGGAAACCTCTTGAGACTGGCGGCTGTGTCTTTACCATTCTCTGTCCTTTCTTTTTTCACTCAGACTTCATGAAAGGTAATACCCCTGCTGTTCTATCGAAACTGACCTCCCAGAGCCACTGGTGACCTTTGTTGAGTAAAATAATTCCATTTTCAAACTCTCTTCCCCACTCCTATTGTACTGGAGGTCCTAACCAGTTCAATAAGGTATGAAAAGAAAAAAAAGGCATACATGTTGGAAAGAAAGAAGTAAAACTGCCTTTTTGTGAACAAGGTAAACATGTATGTTGAAAATCCTAAGGAGTGTTCAAAAAAACTATTGGAACCAATAAACGAATTTATCAAAGTCACAGAAGATCAATATACAGAAATCAACTGTATTTCTATGTGCTAGCAAAAAAAAAAAAAAAAAACTACCAAAAATAAAACTCCAGAAATTCCATTCGTAGTGCTATAAAAATACTCAGGAATAAATGTATTAAAGATATTTAAGTCTTATGCACTGAAAATATGAAACAGTGCTGAGAAATTAGAGACTTGACTAAACAGAAATATGCCATGTTCATGGTTTGAAAGTCTCAGTATTGCTAATTAGAAAGAACAATTCTCCCCTAAATTAATCTGTAGATTCGGTGAAATCTCAATAAATGTCCCAGAAGGTTCTTTGGTTGAAATTGATAAACTGATCCTAAAATTTATTTGGAATACAAGTGACCTAGATTAAACAAAACGTTAAAAAATTTTTTTTAAGTTGTGGCAAAATACACATAACAAAATTTACCACCTTGCCAATTTTTAAGTGTACTGTTCAGTAGTGTTAAGTATATTCATATTGTTGTGTAACCAACCTCTGTAACTCTTTTCATTTTGCAAGACTAAAACCCTAAACCCATCATACAACTCCCTATTCTCCTGTTCCCCCAGCTCCTGGCAAACACCATTCTACTTTTTCTGACTCTATGAATTTAACTCCCCTAGGGACTTCATGTACGTGGAATCATACAGCATTTGTCTTTTTGTGGCTGGCTTATTTCACTTAACGTAATGTCCTCAAGTTTGTAGCATGTATTAGAATGTCTGTCCTTTTTAAGGCTAATATTCCATTACACATATACACCACATTTTCTTTACCGATTCATCCATCAATAGACATGTAGCTTATAAACCTTGCAGTCATCGTGAGTAATGCTGCTGTGAACGTGGGTGCACAAATGTCTGTTAGGGATCCTACCTTCAGCTCGTTTGAGAATATCCCCAGAAGCAGGATTAGCTGTAGGATCACATCTATTTTTAATTTTTTGAGGAGAAGCCACTCTGATTCCCATAGCACCTACACTGTTTTACATTCCCACAAACAGTGTACAAGGGTTTCAAATTCTCTCCGTCCTTGCCAACACATTATTTTCTGTTTTGTTTTGTTTTCATAGTCGCCATTTTAAGGGGTGTGAGGTGACACATCATTGTGGTTTTGATGTAGATTTCTCTGATGTTGAGCATCTCCTCACGTGTTTATCGGTCATTGTATATCTTCTTTGGAGAAATGTCTGGTCCTTTGCCACAACCCAATTTTTTAAAATAACAAAGAAAACTTCTAATATATAACCTTAAGACCTACTTTAAAGCTACAGTAACTAACGCAGAGTAGTATTAGATAACAACTGACATAGAGGCACATGAAACAGGCTTGAGAGTCTAGAAATACACTCTACATCAATTGATTTTGATAAAGGAACCAGAATAATCCAATAGGGAAAACATCAGTCTCTATAAATGCTCTTAAAGTGGATAGTCAGTTACAAAAAAAAAAAAAAGATATTAACCTTGTTCTTTCCTCATACCATACACAAAAATTAACTCAAAGTGGATCATAGACCTGAATGTGAGAGCTAAAACCATAAAACTTCTAGAAGAAAAGACAGAAGAAAATCTTGGTGACCTTGGGGTAAGCAAAAACTTCTTAGATGACACACAAGAAGTTCAAATCACAAAAGAAGGTCCTGAGTCATTGGACTTCCTCAAAATTTTAAAATGTCCTTGGCAAAAGAAATGGAAAGGCAGACCACAGACTGGGAGAAAATATTAGCAAACTCTCTGATGTATTCAGAACGTATAAAGAACTCTCAAGTATAAGAAGACAAACAATGCCCGTAAAAAATTGGCGAAATATTTGAACTATTTCAGCAAGGAAGAAGTGTGAATGGTCAATGAATACATGAAAAATGTTCCTCACTGATCATCTAATGCAAATCAAAAGCACAATGAGATACCATCCTATGCCCACCCAGAATAGTTTAAAAAGCCTCACCAGGGGCGTCCGACTTTGGCTCAGGTCATGATCTTGCAGTCCGTGAGTCTGAGCCCTGTGTCAGGCCCTGTGCTGACAGCTCGGAGCCCGGAGCCTGCTTCAGATTCTGTGTCTCCCTCTCTCTCTGCCTCTCCCCTGCTTCTGCTCTGTCTCTCTCACTCTCAAAAATGTATAAATGTTAAAAAAAAAATTTAAGGGGCGCCTGGGTGGCTCAGTCAGTTAAGCGTCCGACTTCAGCTCAGGTCACGATCTCGTGGTCCGTGAGTTCGAGCCCCGTGTCGGGCTCTGGGCTGATGGCTCAGAGCCTGGAGCCTGCTTCCGGTTCTGTGTCTCCCTCTCTCTCTGCCCCTCCCCCGTTCATGCTCTGTCTCTCTCTGTCTCAAAAATAAATAAACGTTAAAAAAAAAATTTAAAAAAAAAAAGAAAAGAAAAAAATTTAAAAAGCCTAACCATACCAAATATCGAGAAGGATGCAGGGAAAATGGAATCTCCTTAAATTGCTGGTGGAAACGTGATGTGGGGATAGGCTCTTTGCAAAATTACTTGACTGTTTCTTTTAAAAGTAAACTCATGCTTTCGGGGCGCCTGGGTGGCGCAGTTGGTTAAGCGTTCGACTTCAGCCAGGTCACGATCTCGCGGTCCGTGAGTTTGAGCCCCGCGTCGGGCTCTGGGCTGATGGCTCAGAGCGTGGAGCCTGTTTCTGATTCTGTGTCTCCCTCTCTCTCTGCCCCTCCCCCGTTCATGCTCTGTCTCTCTCTGTCCCAAAAATAAATAAACGTTGAAAAAAAAAAATTAAAAAAAAAAATAAAATAAATAAATAAAAGTAAACTCATGCTTCCAATATAATCCGGCAGTTGCATGCCTATGGTTTTGACTCAAGAGAAATAAAAATACATGTCTTCCTAAAGAACTGTAAGTACATATCCATTGCAGCATTATTCATAATAATCCAAAACAGCAAACGGTGCAAATGTCTGTCAACTAGTGAATGGACGAACAGAATGTGATATATTCATATAGTGCCTAGTTTCTCTCACCAACAACGTTTTGCCATTCATCCGTGTCACTGCATGGATCAGTAGGTTGTTCCTTTTTAGTGCTTAGTAGTATTCCATCGTATGGATATACCACAGTGTGTTCATCCATGCCTTTGTCGATGAACATGTGGGTTGCTTCCAGTTCTGCAACATTTGATTAAGGCTGTGGCAAACTCTTTATAATTTTACTGGGAAAATTTCTTTTTGGTACAAGTTTTGGGGAACATATTTCTCTTGATTAAATATCTAGAGGTGGCATTCTTTGGTCATAAGATAGATATTTAACTCTGTAAGAATCTGTCACAGAGTTCTTCAAAGCATGTGTACCATTTAACCCTCCCACAAGCCGTGTGTGTGAGTCCCTTCCCCACTTTCCCACCAGCATGCAGTGTGGTCAGTCATTTTGAATATAGCCATTCTAGGGAGCTTAAAGTGCTATCTCATTGGAGTTTTAATTTGCATGTCTCTGATAACTAATAGTGTTGAACACTCTCTCACTTGCTTATTAAGCATTCATGTATCTTCTTTTGTGAAATGTCTGTTCAAGTCTTTCTCTGTTTTGTTGAATCATTTGTCATTGTAGCTTTTATTTGTTGGATAGCCTTGTTGGAGTTTTAAATTTTTGAATTTCCCCTTTGGCCCCTTCCTTTCCACGCTACGACAACTGCACTGGTTCAGGCCCTTCCCAAGGCTCAACTAAACCGTGACAGGAGAATTGTGACCAGTGCTTTTGACACTGGTTCTGCCCCCCTCTATATTATGTCTTTGATGAAAGGCAGAAAAATCCCTATAAAGCAATCCACATCATCCTCTGTTCCCATAACCCATAGGAAGACATCAGGCACCTTAAAATGATAATAAAGCCCTTAACATGTGTCCAGACCGACTTCTCGGCCCCAGCCCTCCCTCCTAGTCTCCTAATTTGCAGACTCGAAGAGCTAATCACTTACAATGGCTGTCGTGAACCTTCTCTGTGCTGGGCCTTTGCTTGTGCTGTCCCCTTTACTAGAATACCCTCCCCACTCCTCTTTCTTGGACCTGCTCTTTTCTCCTTGAAGAGCCAGGTCAAATAGCAGCTCCTAGGAAGCCTTCTAGAGATCCCCAGACTGAGGTCCCTCCTCTGTGCTCCCATAGCAACAGGGGGTATATCCACTCAGTGACCCCTGTGCTGTGTTGACACCCCCAGCTTCTCTGCTCCTCTGTGGTTGGGAGGCCGTCCTCTTGATCTTTGAACTGACAACCCCGACCTGTGGCAGGAGCACAGCAAATGCCTGCTGAATTCACGGCAATTCATTCATTTCTTAGACAGTGCTATCAAGAAAAACTCACATTTTCAACGGAAAAAAAAGACGCAGGTGTGTGGAGGAGGAGCCGGCTGGAATGAGGGAGACTTGAACGGCAGGTACCCCCTCTGCTGCGAAAAGCTGGGGATGTGAGCAGGGTGAGGGTGCTGTGCCCATCTGTGGAGTGGTGCCATCTGCCTCATGCTGAAGGAGCCAAAGGTGGCCCGGTGCCTGTGTGCCCCACTTTCTGGCTTCTTGCTCACCACCTGTCACCTCTGAAAGAAACAGCAGAGACTCCACCCCAGGCTGAAGAGTGACTTTTCGGCCCCAGACGAAAGGAGGCTTCACACGGGGTGAGGAGGAGGCTCACAGGACAAACGCAAGCCCTGCAGAATGTTCTAGTTTCCTTCCTTTCCTCTCATCCTTGTGGTCATTGGTGACTCCTGGCCTCCCCGCTGGCATCTAGGACTGTTCCAGTAGGAACAGCTCATCGAACTGCAGTGGGAGGAGGAAAAAGCCAAGGCTTTCAGGCAGGAGGGAAGCTTAGGGGGCCACTCCCCTGGATTCTTCTCGGTTCCTCTCTTCAGTAAGTCTGGTGGGCTTTCTGTCCCCGACTTCCAGCCCTGTGGTGGCAGGAACCTGCTGCCTCCCAGGGAATGCCTCCCGTCCACCTGGGGGCAGCCCTGACCAAGCGGGACCCTCCATTTGGAACTGCGGTCGCTTCTCCGGGCCTCATCCCCTATGTCACTGCACACTCTGCCCTGGGCCTTCCCCACCACATGCTTTCAGGTATGGGAAACCAGCTCTCTGGTCCCCCAAGTCTTTCCTCTCCAGGCCAAAGGTCTTCCACTCCCACCAGTCTCCCCCCCATGTGACATGTTTTCGGGTTCCCTCAGCAACCGCCCTGCGGTTACCATGCCATTTGCAAACCTTCCTCGGTGTCCGGGGGATCCAGGCTCTGACACTTCCCTCACCCTCCTAAGTCTGGCCATCTCACCGAATCAGCTTTTCTGTTTTGGTTTTTTTTGTTTCCCTTTAGTTGGCCATGCTCTTGGCAAATAGACACAGGCTACGAGCTTGCTCAGCTGCAGCAGCAGAAAGGGCCACGTCCCATTCAGCTCCGTCTCCCCCTACCCTGCCCCAGGCACCCACTACAGCCCTTGGGAATGGGTGGGTGCTGAGGAAATATTTGTGAAAGTGGACTGAACTGAGGGAGCTTTTTGGAAACTTGGAGAAGAGATTATAATCACAAAGACTATAGTCCACGCAATTGACCAGGTGGGTTTTTTGCAAAGGCCTCAGCTCTTGTCGCCAACTCAGTCACTCTTTAGGGGTCTTTAGGTTGGAAGGAAGGTAGAGAAGGTCCGTTCAGCTGAGACAGATCTGTGGAGTGCCTGCTAAGGGGGCCAGTTTCTATGCCAGATCTTACTGTCCTTTTTCTCAAGGACAGCTCAGGCCCTGCGTCTTGCTTTCTTTATCTCCTTCTTGAAACATATCTGGGGGTGGGGGGCAGGGAGGGAGTTTAAATAAATCAGTTTGGAGAACCCATTCCTGGATTTGGGGTTTACATGTATATTGATGGCCCCTCAGAAAGGCAAGGGGTCGGCATCTCCCTCCCGGAGAGGATGAATATTTTCCCAAGAGATCTGTAGCTTGTCTGATGTAGCCTGCAAGGCCACTGGTCCACCATCCCTCTCCGTTCTCCGTGCCCCCCTCTTTCTGGCTCTGGGCTCCAGACCTTGACTTTCTCTTCAAAATAAACTGCCAGGAAGATTAGCAATCCATGGCAGGCCCTCACAACTTGTGGAGGGGAGGAGAGGCTGTCCCTGCACAAGTCCTGAGTCTGAGGTCAGCCTGTGGGACCAGGCTTGTGGCATTTACCATCAATCTCCCTGGAGACCTCAGGCTTGACTGTCCTCAGGCTTGACTGCACTGCAGGGGCCTAGAGACTCTGAGGAGCTGGGAACAGTCCGCTGATACGGATTAAAGGCACTCGGGTGTCTGGAAGAACTCAGGATCTGAAGACGGGGAAAAACAAAATCTCAAGGCCAGGGTGCAAACTTCAGAATCAAAAATATTCATTTACTTTATTTATTTGCTTTTTAGTCATAAAAGTCTTATGGCAAACACAACCTTCTACTTCTGCAGGAGTAACGAAACCTCAGGCGCTAGAGCTCCTTGTTCTGAAAATCTTTCATTTTTTTTTTTCCCCTCTAACTTTACGGAGCGTTGAGGAAAGTTACTGAGTTTGTGTGTATACCGTAGGGCCCTGGAGGAAAAGATCTCCCGAAACCTCACTAAAGTACTATACAGTTTTAAGACAAAAAGCCCATGTGATTTCATACAAGCCTTCGATGCTAAGGTTTGATTCCATCCATTCTCTCAGCAGAGAGGGATCTTCCTTCGTTTCCCAGATCTGGAGGAGTGAGAGACCCAGGGGTCTGCGCCGACCAGGATCACTCAGCAGAGAAAAATGCCCTTTGTGACATTCAGGTTACATTTGTCTGGGGTTCCCACACATGTCCATGGAATCTGGAAGATTAACAGTGAAAAATGACCTATTTTAACAGGTGCACACTTGTGTGTAAGTGGAATTTAGCCGAGCGTGGAATTATTTTAGCATGGAAATAAGTTGTGGACATTGAGAACATCACTCTTTTGACCACACAGGAATCAGACACATGGTCAACATTTGAGAGTTTCTCAGGCCTGGAAACGGATGTATTGCTTGGATTTTTCCAGAGGAAGCTACAATATCACAGGGAAATAAACACTAATGTCTACAAAACATGACTGTTCAGATTCACATTCCTTCTTTAAAGCATGTCTGTTTTCTCTGAGGAACAGAGAGCAACACTTTAAATTATTAAAACTGCTTAGGGAAGGTCATTTCAAAGATACCAAATAACAACAGGTAACATAAATACACATTGGTCAGCGCAGTGCTTTTAAAAGGTGGAGTGGTCCAGGGGCGCCTGGGTGGCGCAGTCGGTTAAGCGTCCGACTTCAGCCAGGTCACGATCTCGCGGTCTGGGAGTTCGAGCCCCACGTCAAGCTCTGGGCTGATGGCTCAGAGCCTGGAGCCTGTTTCTGATTCTGTGTCTCCCTCTCTCTCTGCCCCTCCCCCGTTCATGCTCTGTCTCTCTCTGTCCCAAAAATAAATAAACGTTGAAAAAAAAAATTAAAAAAAAAAAAAAAGGTGGAGCGGTCCAGAGAAAAAAGCCCTTCGGGTCGGAAGGTCACAGGCCTGTGAGAGGCCTGACCAAAGGCAAGGCCTACGCCTTGACATTTTCTCCTGTAAAATGGGGATCGTGAGCCTGCCTGCAGCCCACCTCACAGGCCTTTGGAAAGAACAAAGTAGCTGATGGGTGGGAAGGGGCTCTGTGAATGTCAAACACCGTCCATGTGGGTGACGGCTGTCATGGCCACTGGATCTGTCACTGCCGTGAACGTGACTTGAAGCCACACACGAAGTAGCCAGAGCAGCTCAGAAGGAATTGTTGAGCTCCAGCGGTGTCTCCAGGAGACAATCAGTTTTTTCAGGGTGACAGCTGTTCTCTTCCGTGACTTGACTTTCTCAAGAATCTGTTCAGGGAATCAGGATATGGGAATCACCACAGTAATCACAGCGTGGGTGGAAACACATTTCCTTAATGGGTGAAGACTTGAAAACCACCTTTTCAAGAGAGCTAGATGATACCTTTTAAAAAGAACTTAAATAGCCCTAAAGGTACGAGTTCAACATCACCATCTTGAAAACGAGGAAAATGGCACCTGTGTGCTCCGTGGGGCTGTGTGTGTAGTTGTGTTCCAGTGGATGTGTATACAGATACACATTTTCTAGGATAGGGGAAATGTGGTCACCATGTGTCCAGTGTTTCCTTGTCTCTTTGTCTTCTGGTCTCTTACACACACACACACACACACACACACACACACACACACCATCTGAGGCTATGGATAAGGTGAAATCGTTCAGAGAGAGAATTGCATGTACATGAAAGTTGGTTTCTGAGGGTAGGCTTTAAAAAGGAGTGAGTGAGCTGTGTTTGATCAGGGATAATAGTTGTGACTATTTAATGCCTACTATGTGCTAGGCACATGATAAACCACATCATCCATTAAGATTTTACAACGACCCTGGGAGGTAGGTATGTCTCTGTTTTGCAAATGAGGGAGCTGAGGCTCAGAGATGCCCAAGGGCACACAGCCAGTGAGTGGCAGCATTGGCGTAGGGCTCTGTCTTGTCTCCTGCAGAATCTGACTTCTCTCTGGCTGGCCCCAGCGGCAGAGGGAATAGGGCCCAGTGCATGAGTCAGGGATCCCCAGCTGTTCACAAGGAACGACAAACTGGCTTCTGAACCCTTGTGCCTTTTTTGTCTGTTTCGAGCGGGTGTAGTTTTTGCGTGTCTTTTCCCCAGGTCACTTCATCTGTAGTCTCTCCTAGTCCGTGTTCCTGTTCTCAGAACTACTCAGCCTCCAGTGCTGCACTACGAACGCACCAACTCCTCTGCCTTCTAGACGCCCCGGCATGCCAGGTTCCCAGGCTGTTTGCAGGGCACATAGCAGGGGGGTGGCAAGAGGGGCCTCGCTCGGGAGCGGAGCCTGTCAGACGCTCAGTTCCTGCAGCAGGGGGTTCCGGGGTCCTGGCTCTGGCCACCAGGAAACAGGGCCTGCTTGGGCAGAGCGGGCAACTGTGAGAGGTCCTCTGGCGGCCGTGTTTATCGTCGCCCAGACTCCCGGGCCTGGCCTTGTCAGCCCAGGCCTGCCCGCAGCCCTGGGAAGTGACAGGGAGGGGGTGGGTTCAGTTGCGGATGAAAACCACAAAACCATGAAAAGGAGGAGCACACATGAAAGCACACATGAAAAGGAGGAGAGAAGAAGAGGCACAGGCTGACTGTCGGTGGCAGGCGTGATGGGGCTTGTCTCCCCCTTGGGGAGATGTGGGCAAAGAGGGCGAGGGTGTCAGCCCCCAGAATGAGTGGCTGCGCCTCTGATGGGCTGCTTGGGAGCAGGGCTTCAGTGCCTGAAATGGTCTGCAGGAACGATGCCTTTGGCTGTCTGGGTTCCGGGCAATATCCCCTGGCAGAGTGGGCTGTTCACATCAGTATTCAGGAGTCCTGGGCGCTGAGAAACCTTGAGCGTTGTAAGCTGAGCCCCAGCACATCAATTCCTGTCTAGACTAGATTTTTGGAATCCCGGTTCCCAAGATGAAAGGGTACATTATGAAGACAGGGCATAAATCTACTGTGCCAACAAGACCCACATTCACCTCAGACTATTTACACCTTTTGGCCTTCCTCTGCTCATTGCCTGTCCCACGGCAAGCTACTTTCAAGGTTTGACAGATTCACTTCATACATCATACTTAAAAGTAGCCAATCCCGTAGATTTCCATTTTTTGAGGGGCCACCTCGCCCCAGGCTGATTTGCCCCCTCCCAGCTCCCAGCAAAGTTTCCCCTCTTTGGGGGCGCCCGGGTGGCTCAGTCGGTTAAGCGTCTGACTTCGACTCAGGTCATGATCTCCCAGTTTGTGAGTTCGAGCCCCGCATCGGGCTCTGTGCTGTCAGCTTGGAGCCTGCTTCGGATTCTGTGTCTCCATCTCTGCCCCTTCCCAGCTTGTTCTCTCTCTCTCTGAAAAATAAATAAACATTAAAAAAAAATTTTTTTTTAAGTTTCCCCTCTTTCCTTGGGGCTTTAACGACCCCAGGAACGCCAAGTAAGGGGCGGTGTCTGTCATAAGCATGCAGTGAAACCTGGCTGGGGTGAGGGGGTCACCATGTGTGCATTGCTAGCTCCGTCTCCACCACGCCCTTGGTCCCATGCCCAGCACCTTTGTGTGGTGGTTACTCAGGGATGTGGGAAGCCACCCGAGAAAAGACTACTGACGCGGCCCTTTTCAGAACTGCCAGCCTGGGTTCCTTGGCAACCAAAGCTCACCATCTGCCCAGTCACCCAGGGAGAGCACAGAGGTCAGTGAACTTCTGCCAGGACAGACGTTCTGGTGTTGGAAACCAGCCAGTCCCGGGGATCAGGTTCTGCCTCTCATGCAGCCTTGGTCCAGCCTTCCCAACCATCCTCTGGGTCCCTCAACGCTTCCAGCTTGAGAGAAAGAGCCTGGCTCAAGTCACTTTTTATTAATTAATTAATTTATTTATTTATGGGGGGTGGGGAGTGAGGGAGCTCATGAGTGGGTTAGGGACAGAGAGAAAGAGAGAAGGAGAGAGAGATTCCCAGACAGGCTCCACGTTGTCAGCACAGAGCCTGATGCAGGACTTGAACTCGCCAACCATGAGATCATGACCTAAGCTGAAATCAAGAGTCAGACGCTTAACCGACTGAGCCCCCCGGGCACCCCTATCACTTTATCTTTTGAGGACTCCTTTTCCCCATCGTTATCGTGAGAGGATTGGACTGGAAGAATCTTTCAAGATCCCTTCCAGCATCGCCCAGCGGGAAAATAGGATGTGTGGGTTTTGAAATCAGAGACGTCCCGCCTCCGCTGTGTGACTGCAGCCAGGCTCCTGAACCGCTCCAATCCTCAGTTTCCCCACCTGTAAAATAAAGATGAATGACGCCTATTAGCTGTTATTCTTGGTATTCTTACAGCCTTGCTAATAACAGCTAGCATTTACTGTCTGCTTTCTAAGACCTGGGCTCTGCTCTCAGTGCTTTGTACATACTGACTCAGCCAGTTTGTAAGCGAACCTCTATAGACACAGGCTGAGGGGGGTGCTTCTTCCCCAAGGCCATGCAGTTATCAGGTGCAATGTCTAGGATTTGAACCCAGCAATCAGACCTTAACTATTACCCTCTCTCCAAGAGGAACCTCATAAATGTCAGTTTCTTTCCCTCTCCCTTCCCTCCTTCAGCCCTGCACACTCTTTAATTTGTGTCCAAAAGTAACGTCCACCTATTCTTCATGTTTTCCAAACTACCCTCATCCCACACAGTTGCCTATGGCTCCTGCCATTCCTCCCAGCCCCTGTGCTTCCACATCTAGCAGTGTTCCACTGAGAGGGAACAGCCTGTGCAAATGTCCTGTGGCAGAAGAGAGCACAGAGGAGGAAGAGGCCGGTGGCAGCCTCAGGGAAACCTGAGCTGAGTAACCTGATGGATCCCAGATACTCTGAGCTTTAAGGACCACATGAAGGGATTTTTTTTTCTGTATGTTAAGAGAAATGAGAAACTTCTGAAGCGTTTAAAGCCAAGGAGTGACATGATCCAGGCTATCTTTTTGAAATGCAATTTTCCTCCTACTAGAAATCTATCTAAGAGCCATCAGTGTCTTCCATTGCCTCTGAGCCAAAGTTTCTCTGCCTTACATTGCAGGCCTCTGCCCAGCATCCAGTGGGGCATGATTCTGGGTTGGGGTGAGGTAAGGAGCTTCCTGGACGGGTAGGAGGTCAGGGTGGTCTGTAAGAGCCTTCTAGCTGGGCAAGTCCACAGGTCTGAGCCCATCTCTGACCCATTTCACCACTAGTGCTCAGCCCCTCGCCTGTTTCCCACTCTCAGGAGATCCTCACCTCCTCCCACAAACCTCCAAACTTTATTTCTTCCCAGTTTAACTTTGGAAGTGCTTTCAACCCATCCTGATGAACTCCGGCCTCCACATTTTCAGAGAACTCTACATCCGGCCGCCCAGTGCTAACAAAGATGTTTCCTGAACACCTGCTAAGTGTCAGGCACATTCTGAGAAGGACACACAGCCCTGACTTGAAGGCGTGCCCAGTCTGGTGGGGGTGGGGGGTAAGGTAAACTGAGCCAGCAGGTAACGCATCACAGACAGGAGGATGCACAGTGGGTGGGAGCCAGGAGGGGAGCCAGCCTTCCTCCTGACAGAAGGATACAGATTGGCACAGTCAGTCATACTGGGGGTAGCACTCGAGTTAGACCTCGTAGGCACTTCTGGACACTCACACGTGAGACGAAGGACACTCCAGATGCAGGGAACAGTGGGGGCAAAGGCCAGGACCAGGGCAAGCGCTGTTCGGGTTCAGGAAACTGTGCCAGGGAGCGTATATTGGCGAGGGCTCCTGGGTGGAGCCTGGGGGCATTGGGCAGGGTCTTGCAGGGGACTCCTGCCTCATGCAGCGCTTTCCCCTTGCCTCTAAGTTTCTGAGCCCCTACAACACAGGGGCTAGCCCCTCCTCCTCTTACAAACAGGATCAGCACCTGGAACTGTCATCTGAGCAGCATGGATGCTCAGAGATGCTGAGAGAATCTCATGGGCTCTGGGGGAGGAGAAAGAAAGGGGGCCAAAAGGTGGCTGGTGGCTGGGCCCTTCGGTGTTCATCGTGTTCATCGTCTCTGCCTTTGCTCGGGCCATTCCTACCACCTGTGGTTCGTCATGTCCATCACTTCCGCATCCCCACTGTCAAGTTCCAAGTGCTACCCTGCCCCACGTCTTCTCAGGATCCCCATCTGGAAGGCGCTGCTTCCGTTTCGGAACTTGGGAGCTACCTCAGAACTGCCCCTGCCTCTCCTGCACCCCTGGACACCCCCACCCCACACATGACTGCCCCTGTGTTGGCCATTACCGCCCCTCAGAGCGAAAGGTGCTTGAGGCATCCCTCAGTGCCTCTTCCCTCCTCACGTCCTTCACCACCTAACGCAGCAGTCATCACGTATTACTTGCACAAGACACGTGTGCTGCTGAGATAGTGGCTTTAACAAGAGCCTTGACCCCTCCCTGAGCCCCAGGAGCCGCATGCCAGGGGTGGGGGCGGTTGGGGGTGATGGGGGTGAAGTCCTGGGTGGGGCCTGGGACAGCCTCTGGCATTACCTGGAGCTGCACTTGCCTGACTCTGCTGCCCTCGAGAAATGTCTGTGACTTGATGGCTGAGGGCTGATAAGCAGGGGGCTGGGGAAGCTTTGTCATCTGACTCCTCACACAACCAAGCCTGTAATTCTCTGCTCTGAGTCACGCAGGGAGGAACCCCTTCTGCCTTGTGCGTTTTTTTTTTTTTAACCTCTCCCACGTGCAGCAGAAGCAGCAGGAGCCAAAATACAGAGCGGCCAGGGAAGGGGGAGAACTCAGTGGGGCCGGAGGAACGAGATAAGCTCTTTCTCTGTAGGATTTGGGGGTATTTGCTTGTTTTCCCTTGGGGCAGAATCTCCTCACCCCCAGTGGTGTTGGGGGTGTCATGTCACCTAAAATCGTCTCTTTCTGCTGATTTACAAGCATCTCAGCTCCTTCTTTACTGCTTGAAATCATGGCAACTTATCAGGGCTTTACGAGGCATTGATTGCCCATCTCTGTGCCCAGTGGTGTTTTACAGTTTACAAAAGAGTTATGACCCCGACCTACTGTGCCCCTCCAAGCTCATCCAAAGTGCCCAGTGCTCTGGGCTGGCCAGCAGCAGCCACACTGGGCCACCATGTCTTCTTGTATTCTGTGGACCCATTCCCACTGCGGGCCAGGGTTTTGCTCAAGCTGTCGCCTCCGCTTGGAATCCCTTCCACCCCATTTATTTATTCATTTCTACTTACCTTTTGAGTCCTAGCTCTAGGTTGGCAGTTACCAGCAAAATGTAACTGCTTCTCGCAGCCGGAATCCCTGCCCCCTCAATGTCTTGCTCTCGTGGAGGAGCTCTGGGCCCCCTTAAAGCACCACCTGGTAGCTGTGGCCAGTGCTCTCTCACACACAGAACATGTCAGTACTGCGCACAGAGACAAGTAAGTACCCAGAGACCAAGGGCCCCGGGTCCTGGTCTAGATTGAACCTGGAGAAGAATGCGTGACCGTGGGCCCAGGATCTTCCTCCTCAGCCTCTCCTCTGCAGAATGGGGAACTTGCCCCGAGTGGGGTTCTCAGTTCCCAACTCCTGGGACACCTGTCCCAAACACAGATTGCCAGGTTCCCTCCCCAGACTGATGAAATTAGACTCCCAGAGGGTGCAGCCCAGCATCTGTATTTTAGAAAGCTTCCCAGGCAGCTCGTATGCAGCTTGTGTCTTACCTGTCTCAGGACCAGGGTTGGAACCACTGCCCTGGAGGATTCTGAACATGCTACAACCCTGTGTTGTCTTGAATGATTACTTTTTCTCTTAATTCAGTGCTCCCTGAACTAAACTACAGCAAAACCACCACCATGAGAACAAGTCTGGTGCTGGAATGGGAAAACTCTGGGTCATGACTCTGCTTTTGTGTCTCTCAAGGGGCTGCTAGTTTTTCTAGAAATTCCAGGTATTTGAATACACATAACTACCACCGACCCATCTATCTTAGCCCCGGCTGCCAGAACAAAATAGCACAGACAGGCTGGCTTACACAACACACATTTATTTTTCACAATTCTGGGGACTGGGAAGTCTGAGATCAAGGTACATGAAGATTCGGTTCCTGATGAGGGCCCTCCTCCTGGCTTGCAGATGGCCGCCTTCTTGCTATGTTCTCATGTGGTGGAGAGAGAGTGGCTCTGGTGTCTCTTCCTCTTATAAGGGCATCAGCCCTATCAGAGTAGGAACCCACCCTGATAACCTCATTTAACCTTTGTCATCTATCACCTCCTCACAGGCCTTATCTCCAAATATGGATATTGACAGTTAGGGCTTTACCAGATGAATTTGTGGGGGAGGGCACAAACACTGCGTCTATAATACCATCTATGGCCGATGCCTTAGAAAAAGCTGAGCTGACCTACAAGGCGAATTAGTGCTAGATAAATTCTAATACCTGTCTTACCCAAAGAGGTCTCAAGAAATAGCTGCTGCTTTCTCCATTTCACAGGTAACTCAGCATTTACAATTTAGAAAGACCATAGTTGCTTCCTCCCTCGTAGCGGTGTGGGTGCTACTTGGCATCAGTGTGTCCCCCCCCAAAAGGTGCTTCTGGACAAGTGTCAGGGTGGTTCTGGCTGTCTGAACACCCCTTGTCCGGCCCACTTCTTAAATAAGATTTCCAACTTTTCTGCCAATTCTGTGGACACCTCATTTCCTTGTAACAGCTACGTCTTTTCTACCTAAGTCAGCTAATGTGGGTTTCTGCTGCTTGCAATTCAGAATTTCAACTGATACATATATCACATGAGGAACAATTAAGGAGCTGTATTTGGTCTGAAGCAGGGAAGTCTCAGGAGTTGCTATTTATCTACAGATATCTGAAGGACTGTCATGTGGAAGAGAAACAGAGCACTTCTGGGTGGCTCTGGAAGGCAAAACTAGACCAATGAAGAAAGCTTTGGAGAGAAATATTTCAGCTTAACACAAGGCAGAACCTTCTGAGCTAGTCCTCGGGAAGATGATGCCTAAGGACAAAGTGGGCTCGCTCTCCGTCATAGTTGAGGTTAGTCAAGGACGCTGTATAGAAAGGACCCATCTGCTAGATAAGGTGCCCCTGCCTTCAAGATATTCTCCATTTTTAATTGCATTTCAGCCCAGTTCAAGTGCCATTTTAGTAATTAATCTGCCACAGGAGGAAAAAAGAAAGGAAAGAGGAAGTCAGGAAGAAAACCATCCAGCCTCATGCTTATTAATTTTTTATAATATTAATTTTCATGATGAGAAGAAGAAAGATTAAACCATCTGCAATAATGAAAATTTAGTTACTATAGAAAAATATGAAGTAGAAAATGTATGTCACCTATCATCCCGGATACAATTTGGGGATTTACTTCTAGTAAATACATATATACATAGTATATACATAAAATATTTTGGTAGCAGTTTTATTGAAATATAATTCACCTACCATACAGTTCACCCGTTTCAAATGTACAGTTGAATGGTTTTTAATATATTCTCAGAGTCGTGTAAAGACCACCACAATCCAATTTAGAATATTTTTCTAATCCCTCAAAAATCTTTCCTTTAACAGTGATCCCGTATTTCTCCCACTTTCCCCTACTCCCTCAGTTCAGGGAAACCACTGATCTATTGTCTATCTCTATAAATTTGCTATTGGGGAATTTTTATGTAAATTGAACATTATATAAATATAGTATGTGGCCATTTGTGATCAGTTTCCTTCACTTAGCATATTTCCATGGTTCCTCCATGTTGTAACATAGCTCAGTACTTCGATCATCTCTATTGCTGAAAAATATTCCAGGGTATGGGTATGCCACATTTTTAAATCTATACTTCAGTTGATGGATATCTGGGTTGTTTCCACTTTTTGCCTATTTATGCATAATGCTGCACGAATATTTTGATACACATTTTTGTATGGTCCTATGTTTTCATTTCTTTTGGGTATATACCCAGAAATAGAATTTTTTAGGTCATATGGTGACTATGTTTAAGCCTTTTTTTTTTTTTTCAACGTTTTTTATTTATTTTTGGGACAGAGAGAGACAGAGCATGAACGGGGGAGGGGCAGAGAGAGAGGGAGACACAGAATCAGAAACAGGCTCCAGGCTCCGAGCCATCAGCCCAGAGCCCGACGCGGGGCTCGAACTCACGGACCGCGAGATCGTGACCTGGCTGAAGTCGGACGCTTAACCGACTGCGCCACCCAGGCGCCCCTGTTTAAGCCTTTTGAGGAATTTCCAGACGGTTTTCCAACAAAGTTGCACCATTTTACATTTCTACCTGCAGTGGGTGAGAATTCCAATTTCTCCACATCCTCACCAACACTTGCTGTTAGCAGTCTTTTTTATCATAGCCATTCCAGTGGCCAGAAAGAAGCATCTCATGGGGGTGCCTGGCTGGTTCAGTTGGTAGAACACGTGACTCTTGATCTTAGGGTTGGAGGTTGGGTCCCATGTTGGATGTACAGGTTACTTAAAAATAAAATCTTAAAATTAAAAAAAAAAGCATCTTTTTGTGGTTTTTGTTTGCATTTCCTGATGGTTAATTATTCATCTTTTCATGTGCTTATTGGCCATTGTCAATGGCCAATTTCATGGCTTATTGGCCATAGTCATTAGAGAAATATGCAGATCTTTTACCCATTTCTTAATTATGTTGTCTTTCTTATTATTGAGTTTTAAGAGTTCTTTATATATTCTAGATACAAATCCCACATCAGATACATGAATTGCAAAAACTTTCTCCCATTATTTTGGTTATCTTTTTACTTTCTTGACGGTGTCCTTTGAAGTAGAAAATATTTTTAATGTTGGTTGATGAAGTCCAACTTAACCTATTTTTTCTTTTGTTGTGAGTGCTTTTGGTGTCATATCTAAGAAACCATTGCCTAATCCAAGCTCATGATGATTTACCCCTACGTTTTTGTCTCAGAGTTTTATAATTTTCACTTTGCATTTAAGTCTTTGATCCATGTGGAGTTAATTTTTGTGTATGGTATGAGAAACGCGTTTAAATTTTCTATTTGCATCTGGATATCCAGTTGTTCCGGCATGATTTGCTGAAAATATTATTCTTTCTTCATTGAATTTTTTTGGCACCTATGTAAAAAATCAGTTGATCATAAATGTGAGGGTTTATTTCTGGACTCTCAATTCTATTTCTTTAATCTATAAGTCTGCCCTTACAACAGTACCACACTGTCTTAATTGCTGTAGTCTTGTGGTAATCTTTGAAATCAGGAAATGTGGGTCTTCTAATACCCTTCTTTTTAAGATTGTCTATTCAAAGTCCCTCAAATTTCCATATGAATTTGAGGATCAGCTTATCAATTTCTGAAAGAATCCAACTTAGATTTTGAGGGAGTGCATTGAATCTGTAGATCACTTTGGGGAGTATGGTCATCTTAACAATAGTAAGTCTTCTAATCCATGAACATGGGCTATCTTTCCATTTATTTAACTCTTAACTTCTTTCAACAATGTTTTTAAATAATTTTCAGAGTATAAGGTTTTTTTTCAAACATTTATTTATTTTTGAGAGAGAGAGAGATAGAGAGAGAGCAGAGGAGGGGCAAAATGAGACAGAGACAGGGGATCTGAAGCAGGCTCTGTGCTGTCAGCTCAGTGCCTGATGTGGGACTCAACTCACAAGCTTTGAGATCATGACCTGAGCTAAAGTCAGGTGCTTGATTGACTGAGCCACCCAGATGCCCCCAGAGTATAAGTTTTGCATTTCTTTTTTAAATTTGTTCCTACATACATTATTATTTGTGATGATATTGTAATTAAATTGGTTTTTAAATTTCATTTTGCTGAACTCATTTATTCTAATAGATTTTCAGTAATTTCTTAAAAATTTTTTATTTGAAAAATCATGTCATTTGCAAATATCTCCAATCTCAGTGCCTTTTTTTTTGTTTTCTCCCTTAATTGTCCTGGCTGGAACCTCTAGTGTAATGCTGAATAGAAGTGACAAGAGTGGATATCCTTTTCTTCTTCTTGATCATAGAGGGAAAACAATCATTCTTTTACCATTAAGTATAATATTAACTGTAAGTTTATTTTTTGTTTGTGTGTTTGTTTTGTTTTATAGATAACTTTTATGAAGTTTACGAAGTCCCCTTCTATTCCTAGTTTGGTGAGTTAATCACAAATGGTGGGGTGTTGGATTTTGTTGAATTGGGGTTTTTTGCATCTACTGAGATGACCATGTATTTTTTTTAAGTCTCTTTATATGGTACATTACATTAATTGTTTTTTGGACTTTAAACCAACCTTGCATTCCTGGGATAAGATAAGTCCCACTTAGTCATGGCATGCAATCCTTTTTATATGTTGCTGGATTTTATCTGCTAGTATTTTATTGAGGATTTCTATGTCATAAGAGATATTGGTCTGTCATTTTCTTTTCTTGTAATTTCTTCATCTGGGTTTGTATTTGAGTAATTCTGACCTCACAGAAGTCGTTGGGAAGTACTTCCTCCTTGTGTTTTGTAGGGCTGCCTTAACAAATTACCACAAACTGGTGGCTTAAAACAACATAAAGTTATCCTCTCACATTCTGGAAGCCCGAAGTCTGAAATCAAAATGCCAGCAGGGTTGGTTCCTTCTATATGCTCTGACAGAAAATCCATCCCATGCCTTTCTCATAGCTTTTGGCAATACTTGGTGTTCCTTGGCTTATAGATGTATCATCCCAACCTCAGCCTCCATCTTTAAATTACCTTCCCTTCTGTGCAACTCTGTGTCTTCTTTTTTTTTCCTATAGCTTGTAAGAATTACAGACTAGTCTAAATCCAGGAAGATCTTTAACTTAATGGTATCTGCAAAGACCCTATCCCCAAATAAAGTCACATCCACCAGTATGAGGATTACTTGGACATATTTATGGGGTCCACTGTTCACCTGTTCCAGTGACGACCAAGCCTTGCAAGGTCATGTACCCACTCATCTGCTCACTCTTTCAAAGGTTATACCAAAAATCGTAGGAGAAAATGGGGATATGGTGATAAATTGACTACAATTTGCCCCAAAGAATAACACTGTCTAGCAGGGCATTGTGGGGCACCAATAACTGAAATATAAAGAAGGAGATGGTAAAAGTCATATTATTTGGAGGCTGAAGGACTACTAGGAGCAACCCAGCAAAGGGGTGAGCTTTCCAAGCAGAGGGCAATATAGTCAGCAAAGTCAGGTGTTAAAAAGCAAGGGCCAGTCATAGATTGCTGCAGTTGAGTTTGACAGGAATATAAGGGGTATGGATGGGAAGAGTGGTCAGCAATGTCAGAGAAGCAGTCATCCAGAGAGTGTAATTCATCTCAGGGTGTATGAGGAAGGGCTGGGGCTTATATGCAGGACCTTGCATTCATTACCTCCAAAACGAGCCTAAAGCTCTATGACTGCAGGTAGGGATCATCTTGAGCTTATCCTGCAGCTGGAATATGTGAGTTGACCATGAACTTCATATATTTTCATGGGGGCGGCCTCTGGAGGTGACTCCCTAGAACCAGTCTAGCTCCCCAGTCTGGGCTCACGCTAAAGCCAACCCTGAAAATCTTACTTCCTCACCTGGCAGGAAAATCCCCGTAACAAACCGATTCCCAAGCTTCATTTCTTCCATGCAAATTTGCCTAGGACAGAATCCTGTCACAACAAACAGAATCGGGCTGCTCCTTGGAGCTCAGTGAATGCAGACCTGGTGCCTTATCTCAGTTTTAGAAGTCATAGTGGCGGAAGTTGTGACGGGGAAGTACGGTTGCTCCGGAACCCTGGGGTCAGCGTCTTGCAGAGGGACCCACGCAGGGCATGGGATGTGGAGTGTGAAAAAAACAGGATCACCCCAGCGAGACTCGAGATTCTGAGGGAAAGAGGTGTCACCTCACCCCACCGGACGTCATCCACGGTCTCTCCTCTCTGAGGAGCAAAGGCGGGGGGCAAAGAGGAAAACAGATTAATATCATAAAAGCTTCTGGGTCTTCAGCCAAGGAACAGCAAGTCCTAAGCAAATTGACACGAGGTTATTTGAAGGGAAGCATGTCGCACAAGCGTAACAATAAACAGCCGTGTTGGTCCAGCCACGCCACTTCTGCCACGGAAGAACAAGCTCAGGAGCAGATCTCCTGGGAGGAGCCCCCTTTGGTGGAACATTTAGACACACAGGAAGAACACACACTGGTGGGGCCTTCCTCCTGCGGCACCATCTGGGTGAAAAGGAGGTCAACATGTGCAGATCGGAAGCGCGAGGTTATGACACGGAACACGTCGGGACTTGCCTCTCCTAAAGCCACAGTTTTCCCAGATTCAAAATGACCAGAATAATAGCCTCTGCCCGCCTGCCCCACCCTTTCTCGTAGTGTCCCTTATCTCATCTAATTCAGTCTGGGGCTCCCAGAAAGCCCTCCTGAAACAGGCGAAGAGAACACTGCACCCCACCCCACCCTCCCCCCCCACCAACCCCCTGCACCTGGGTTAAACCTCACATGCCAAAAACAGTTTGCACTTTGGCCCTGGAAGAACTGAGGGCTACCATGGACTAGAGCCAGGAGACTTGGCTTCTAACTCCAGCTCTGTCACTAACGTATTTGGTGGCTGGGGGAATGTCTTTTAGTATCTCTGAGCCTGAATTTTCTCTCTGTAAAATAATGCAGCGTTAAATGACATTTGTGCACGCAAAGCTCCCTTAGAGCTGTAGTTCATGAGTCCACTAGCCACAGCCTACTGGCCAATGCTGTTCACAAACTGTTTTTGTAAATAAAGTTTTATTGGAATACAGCCGTACTCATCATTCGTATATTGTTTATGGCTGCTTTCTCACTACATGGCAGGGTGAGGTAGTTAAGATAGATACCAACTGTGTGACCCACAAGCGTAACATATTCACTATGCCACTGCTTTAGGCCAACACTGTCATTTTAACAGCAAGGAAGCTGGAGGCATGAACAGGGCAAGCAGATTGCCAAAACTCATGCAATTCAGGGCAGAGGCCAGGACAGCCCCGCTTTCCTGATTCACCTCAGCCAAAAATTCACATCTGGCCTAACGCTTTCTGTTCAGTTCTAAATACCAGTGGAAGCTATGTTGGGGCAGAGAGCCTGTGGGGACAGGAGGCGGTTCCCAGGAAAGGAGTCTGTGGGGTTGGGGCAGAGCCTGGAGACTTCTATGGCAGGGGCAGTTCTGGTGAGTCCCGAGTGGCTGGCCGGGACGCAGGTCAGTGTGGGGTTCCCGTAACTCAGGGCCGCTGAGCCGAAGAGCAGAGCTGGGAGGCTCTTTTGAAAGGCAGCAGTACTTCGGGTGGAAATCAGATGACAGCTGGGCTCTGAGATGACATTGTAACCACAGGTCACGGATCTTGGTAAACTTCAGTTGGCTTTTGAACCACAAGAAGACATTTTTTTCTTGCCTCTTTACTCCCTGGCTACTTCCTCCTTCTAGCATTCATTAATCTGGCCGGTTAAACATTGACTCCAAATGCAGCCTCCTCTTGTTTCAAGTCCTGTTCTCCCTGTTGGTTTCAGAAAAAGAGTTCCCACTAAACAAACCTACTTTCCTTCTCTTTCTTTTCACAACCAGAGTCAAGTGATAAAGGAGGTGGGGTCAGGGGGTGCCATGTTTGCTATAAAAGACACACCCTAAAACCTGGGGCCCAGAGGGGAGGACACCCTTCAGATTCAGGCTAGCCATGCTTGGAAAGAAATTCATCAGCTGTAACACATACAAGAGAAAAGCCACTTAATTTAATTAGTGTGAAGGCACATTTTAGAGAAGAGATTTATAAAATGTTAATTTTTCTGGTTTCTCCACCGCTAAACCAAGTACCAATTCCCTGCTTCTAAACACAAATGCGATTTCGCTTTAATTCCTCCCCCAGTTAAAAGGGAATGGCTTAGGGCGGGAGAACCTTGAAAATGAAGGAGAAAACAGAGCGCCTGCGGATGGGGAGCAGAGAGAGGGTCTGCAGTAGGTGAAGGGAAGGACCTTCTGAACAGAAGGGCCTCGGGGCCTGGCATTAACAACGTTGCCACTCCACTTTGAATTGTTAGAATCCTCTGGAATGCAAGCTGCACGCAAGTGGGGATTTTACTCGTTGGCTGTTGGGTTCTCAGCACCTAGAAGAGAGTCTGGCATGGAGCAGGTGCTCAAATATTTGTTGGATGAATGAATGAACGCAAGATTGGTGGTCTGATCAGAGTGGGTGATGGTTCACAGTGGTTCATTCAGAAGCTATTCCCTAGCTGGGACAGAAATCACCATGGCAAACTTCATGCAGAATAAGGACTCTCTCCTGAACCATTAAGATAAGCTCTAGAGAAACATCACTCCCAAGGGTAGTATTTCCACCAAGCACCCAGTGACATCCAGACGATGACCAACATACTCCTTTTGCTGTTTGTGCCTCTCATTTAAGGGGACTATATACCTATGGGAAGTTACATGTAATGTGATAGCACCCACTAGTTAGTGGGTGCCTGTTTTGTGTCAGGCATTTTATATGTATTTTTTTCTCACTTAGCCATTACAGCCTTGCTAGGTAGGTATTTTTATCCCCTCCCCAGTTGACAGAAGAGAAAATGAAAGATTAGTGAATTTGTTCAAGGTCACAGAGCAGAATCTGGATCTGTCCTAGGCTTGTCTGACCCCAGAGAGAGTGCTCTTCCCACGAACCACACCTGCCTCTAGCTCTGTGACCTCCGGGAAGTCACTTCTTTCTGAGCCCCAGTGTCTATATTCCCAAACCCAGGGCACTGAGTAATATTATTTAGAACGGTTTTCTACATGTGCGTCTGTGAAGAGATGACTTCATTTCTTTGTGAGCCACAATGGAATTTTGTTTCTAGAAGTTGAAATAGTAACATGCTGTATCGAGGGCAGCTCAAAACGTTTCCTACCCGCTGCGGGGTTGGGGACCGTCTGGGCTACCTCGCTAAGTCCCGGTCCTGCTTCCTTTTCTGAAGGAAAGAAGATCCCAGCTGTGTTCCCAGCACCAGCCTTGCCCTTCTGGCCACAGCTCTTCACAACGGCCCCATCTTCTGTTCCGTTTGTCCCATGCAAAAGTGAGAGCAAGAGGACCCCTTTCAGGGGCGCGGGACACAGGGCAGCGCGCTGATGCGGGCTTCCCCGTGTGCTGTGAGTTCTGGTCTGGGAGCAGCCCCCACGGGCACCTGCAGACAAGATACCTTCTGAAGCTGAGTTGGTGGGGAGAGAAGTTGAAACAGGGGAGGCGTCTGAAGGGTAAAACCCTGGGGAGCCAGCCCTGCTGGGCATCTTCATTCACCTGTTGCCCAATTTAGGAGATGGAAAAAGTTCAGATTCTTAGCACTAGAAGGAAGCATGGCAGTAATTAAATACAAGCTCTTCCTAGCTGCAGAACCCAGTGTGTAAAACAAAAGCCTATCCTTCTAGTTAAACCCAGAGGAGTGGGGGTCAGTAGCGTTCTTCTCCCTTGTCCCCTAGGGGTGGACCCTAGGGGTCTCCACAGAGCGCTGTTGGAAATTGTTTCAATCTGACCAGAACCCCGGAATGTTCCACCCGGAGTCCTGTAAGGTGAGTCATTTGTCAGGCTTGACCACCTGGCTGGCAGCAACCCTGAAGAGCACATTCAGGACGGAGCCCCGGCCAGCGAGGCAGTTAGAAAAAGGGTCCAAGTTCGTGCTGGTGGAACACACACCAACCACAGTTAAGGGCCGGGCCCTTCACCGGGGCAGCGTTGAGAGCAGCCCACACGGAGAACAAGGCCGGTAGTGATGCTCCTGCTTTGCTCTCCTCTGGACTTTTGGATGTCTACATCCATTCTCTAACCGTGATTTCCTTCCTATCCTCACTCTTTTCCCTTTACTGTACCTGTTACAGAACTTTATCCAGATGCCCAGGTACTTGGCTTCCACATTTTCTGTAAACCTACAGCTCCCTCCTGGATGACATCTTTTCACACCCACCCTAGTCCCTGTGAACCATCAAGCTGGGCCGCTGCTAACCGGTCCCCGGGCTTCTTCACTCTCAGGCAGCCCAGATCTACATGTGAGGAGTCAGCGATCCGACCGCCAGCCCCTAGGCTCTCCTTGGCTCCCAGGCCATAACCAGGCGCTGAATGAGACTGGCCCATGGGTCCCGGGCCTGAGGCTCCACATCTAAAGTGGGAGGCCATGTTTCCGATTCTGTGTCTCCCTCTCTCTCTGCCCCTCCCCCGTTCATGCTCTGTCTCTCTCTGTCCCAAAAATAAATAAACGTTGAAAGAAAAAATTAAAAAAAAAAAATAAAAAATAAAAAAAAATAAAGTGGGAGGCCAATAATCAGGCACATGTGTTTTTCAAGCTTGACGGCACATTAGAACCACCTGGAAAACTTTGAAACTATTAAGAAGCCTGAGCTAGGGGCACCTGGGTGGCTCAGTCAGTTGAGCATCTCATTTTGCCTCAGGTCATGATTTCATGGTTCATGAGTTCAAGTCCCATGTCAGGCTCTGTGCTGACAGCTAAGAGCCTGGAACCTGCTTCGGATTCTGTGTCTCCTACTCTCTCTGCCCCTCCCCCACTTATTCTCTCTCTCTCTCTCTCTCTCTCTCAAAAATAAAGCATAAAACGTTTTTAATAAATAAATAAGTGAAAGCACTACCAGTCACCCAAAGCCCCCACCCCCATGTTCCTTCAGTTTCTCCTCCCCAGGCTAGTAACACTCTTCTGATCTCTAACACCATATATTTCTTCTGCCTGTTTTTGATATTGTCTGCAAATGGAATTGTGGAGTATGCTCTCTTCATGTCTAACTCTTTTGATTCAATATTTTATTTGTAAGATTCACCCATAGGGGTGCCTGGTTGGCTCAGTCGGTTAAGCATCCAATTCGATTTCTGCTCAGGTCATGATCTCAGGTTCATAGGATCGAGCCCCACATCGGGCTCCGTGCTGGCAGCGTGGAGTCTGCTTGGGATTCTTTCTCCTTCCCTCTCTGCCCCTCCTCTGCTCTCTCTCAAAATAAATAAATAAACTTAAAAAAACAGATTCATCCAGGTTGTTTGGGGGAGCTGCTGTTCATTTGTTTTCATTGCTATAGAGTATTCCATTGTCTGTACTCACTATATATATATATATATATATATATATATGTATATATATATATACATATATATATCTTCTATTCTTTTTTTAAAACTTTTTTTTCAATATATGAAATTTATTGTCAAATTGGTTTCCATACAACACCCAGTGCTCATCCCAAAAGGTGCCCTCCTCAATACCCATCACCCACCCTCCCCTCCCTCCCACCCCCCATCAACCCTCAGTTTGTTCTCAGTTTTTAAGAGTCTCTTATGCTTTGGCTCTCTCCCACTCTAACCTCTTTTTTTTTTTTTCCTTCCCCTCCCCCATGGGTTTCTTTAAGTTTCTCAGGATCCACATAAGAGTGAAACCATATGGTATCTGTCTTTCTCTGTATGGCTTATTTCACTTAGCATCACACTCTCCAGTTCCATCCACGTTGCTACAAAGGGCCATATTTCATTCTTTCTCATTGCCACATAGTACTCCATTGTGTATATAAACCACAATTTCTTGATCCATTCATCAGTTGATGGACATTTAGGCTCTTTCCATAATTTGGCTATTGTTTTTAAAACTTTTTTTAACATTTATTTATTTTTGAGAGACAGAGAGACACAGCACAAGTGGGGGAGGGGCAGAGAATGAGAGAGTCAGAATTGGAAGCAGGCTCCAGGCTCCAAACTGTCAGCACAGAGCCCGACGTGAGGCTCGAACCCACGAAGTGTCAGATCATGACCTGAGCTGAAGTCGGATGCTTAACCGACTGAGCCACTCAGGCGCCCCTAACTCTTCTATTCTTGATAAACATGTGGATTGTTTGCAGTCTTTAGCTCTCACAAGTAATGCTGCCGTGAACATTCTTGTGCATGTTTCTTCGGCACACACATGCATGCATTTCTGTTGAGTATGTATCTAGGAGAGGCATAGCTAAGAGATGCATACGCTCAGCCTCAGTGGGTCATAGCAAACGGTTTCTAAAACATTTGTGCCATGCTGGTGTTTGCAAAAAGTTCCTTGGGTGATTCTAGTGAGTGGCTTAGGCTGGACAATCCCACCCAAGGCTTGCTAAAGAGTGGCCAAACCATTACCCTGAATCCCCTCCTGCATCATCCCCTGATGAGAGGACATGGGAGAGGCCATCACAGTTCCAGGGGAGAGGCTTGTCCTTCTCTGCCCTGGAGGGGCGGGAGTCAGGTGCCACATGCAACTGTGAAGCCAAGTGAGGTGGGGGCTTTCTTAGACATTGGTGTGTCTTCAGGCAAGGACGACTGACACGTCAGTCCTCTGCTACCTGCTTGCTGAGAATTCAATGGCCACCACCATCCAAACGGTGAGAGAATTCTTGGGAGCGCTTAACGCACATCCCCTGAAGGAAAGGGTTACATGTGAGCGTAGGGACAGCGCCCACTTCTTGTCTGGCTGGGGGACTGGGTGGGATCAACAGCGATTAAGCAAGACTGTGGGTCTGTGCCTGCAAATGGAAAGACAGACACCTCCCACCAGTTGCCTACAGCTTTCTGAGTGTGCACCTTGGCAATCCCTGCTCCCAAGCAGCAAGCACAGAGCAGAGGAAGTTCAGCAGCCACAGGGCTGTCCAGTGGCTGGGAAGTGAGGGAGGCCCATCACACAGAGGGAGCTGGGGGTGCAGACTGCCAGCAGGGCCCTGGTCTGAGGGATGCTCTGTAGCAGCAGAGACCAACGTGAGATTGGATACCACATTCACCCTTTCTTTTTTTTTTTTTTTTAATTTTTTTTAACTTTTATTTATTTTTGAGACAGAGAGAGACAGAGCATGAACTGGGGAGGAGCAGAGAGAGAGGGAGACACAGAATCCGAAACAGGCTCCAGGCTCTGAGCTGTCAGCACAGAGCCCGACGCGGGGCTTGAACTCACAGACAGTGAGATCATGACCTGAGCCGAAGTCGGACGCCCAACCGACTGAGCCACCCAGACGCCCCCACATTCACCCTTTCTAGAGAGATGGCCATTATGGTGGAGGCCGCCAACAACTTAAAGACCCAGAGTGAGGTCAGGGACAGCTTCCTTACCAAGAGGCCAGAAACACAAAATGACCTCCACCTCCCTTGGTCTTCCTTCCTGCTCCATTTCATAAAGAGAAGGCCAGGCGGCAAGAGGATGGCAAGAACTGGTTTGCACCTTCCCCACACAAATCCGTCCCAGTGGAAGGACAGCCTGTGCTGAGGGACAGGGCTCTGAACCAGACAGGAGATTGAGGAGTTAAAGGAAATTTGACTGCAATTTTTTTTTTAGATAAAAGTCATATAACATAAAATTCACCATTTTAGGTCTTCGGTGTACGATTCAGCGGCTTTTAGTACATTTACTTGACTGAGATTTAATTAACTGGAAAGGATGAAGTCTGTCCAAGATGCCATTAAGGGCGAGGAGGAAAAGCAGAGATTTTTTTTCCCCGGTTAGAGGGAATGAAGAACAATTTTATGACAACTCTACAAACCTGTATTAACACTGGGTCTCTCCATTCATATATCCCACCAGGGACTCAAACCCATTGTGCTCCAGAGTAAATGCACAGCTTATTCCTCTACTCCCCCCACCTGGTGAGAAAATAAAAGAAGCCAACTTCTTTTTTTAAGATTCTTTAAAAAAAATTTTTTTTTAATGTTGATTTATTTTTGGGGGCAGAGAGAGAGAGAGAGAGAGAGAGAGCAAGTGGGGGAGGGGCAGAGAGAGAGGGAGACACGGAATCCGAAGCAGGCTCCAGGCTCTGAGCTGTCAGCACAGAGCCCGACGTGGGGCTCGAACTCGAACTCACGGACTATGAGATCATGACCTGAGCTGAAGTCGGATGCTTAACCGACTGAGCCAGCCAGGCACCCCTAAAAATGCTCAGTAACTTTTTATAGTGATTACCTGTTGAAATGATGGTACTTTGGAACGATTGGGTTCAATAAAATATATTATTACAAAGTGAATTCTACCTGTTACTTTTTCCTGTTTTAAATGTTGCTACTAGAAAAGTTAAAATTATGGGGCACCTACGTGGCTCGGTTGGTTAAGCATCGGATTCTTGATTTCAGCTCAGGTCATGATCTCACAGGTTCGTGAGTTTGAGCCCAGTCTCAGGCTCCTTGCCCTGACAGTGCAGATCCGGCTTGGAATTCTCTCTACGTCTCTCTCTGCACACTCTCATTCAAAATAAATAAATAAACCTAAAGGAAAAGAAAGTTTTAAATCACATGCATGGCTCACATTGCATTTCTTTTGCACATCACTGCTCTAGAGCATTACTCTAGAGCTCAATGGATGGGCAGAATGTCAGTGAACATTTGTTGAATGAATGAAAGAAGGAAGCCAAAGTGATCTGAGAGCAAATCTCATGTTACTCACCTGCTGAAAACCCTTTATTGGTTCCTCATTTTTGGCTAGACCAGGTTTCTGTTTTATGACCTGACATTTGAAGCTGTCATGTCAGGACCTGCCGCTCCCACTGGTTTCATTACCTGCTTTTCCCCACCCATGATATACTATCTTTGCACATGGGTCTCCCTCTGTTGGGCTGCCCCTCTTCCACCGTGTCAACTGGTAAGTTCCTAGGCATTTTTCTTTTTGTTTTTCTTTTTAATTTTTTTAAAATATAATTTATTATCAAGTTAGCTAACATGCAGTGTATACAGTGTGCTCTTGGTTTCGGGGGTAGATTCCCGTGATTCATCACTACTTACAACACCCAGTGCTCATCCCAACAAGTGCCCTCCTCAATGCCCATCACCCATTTTCTCCTCTCCCCCCACCCCCCCATCTTCCCTCAGTTTGTTCTGTGTATTTAAGAGTGTCTAATGGTTTGCCTCCCTCTCTGTCTTTTGTGAAGTTTCTCAAATTTCACATATGAGTGAAAACATATGGTATCTTTCTCTGACTTATGTCACTTAGCATAATACCCTCCAGTTCCATCCATGTTGTTGCAAATGGAAGCGTTTGATTCTTTCTCATTGCCAAGTAGTATTCCACTGTATATATAAACCACATCTTCTTTATCCATTCATCAGTTGATGGACATTTAGGCTTTTTCCATAATTTGGCTATTGTTGAAAGCGCTGCTATAAATATTGGGGTACATGTGCCCCTGTGCATCAGCACTCCTGTATCCTTTGGATAAATTCCTAGTAGTGCTTTTGCTGGGTCATAGGGTGGTTCTGTTTAATTTTTTGAGGAACCTCCCCACTGTTTTCCAGAGCGGCTGCACCAGTTTGCATTCCCACCAACAGTGCAAGAGGGTTCCCGTTTCTCCACATCCTCACCAGCATCTGTTTTTTCCTGAGTTGTTAATTTTAGCCACTCTGACCGGTGTGAGGTGGTATCTCAGTGTGGTTTTGATTTGTATTTCCTTGACGATGAGTGATGTTAAGCATCTTTTCATGTGTCTGTTGGCCTTCTGGATGTCTTCTTTGGAAAAGTGTCTATTCGTGCCTTCTGCCCATTTCTTCACTGGATTATTTGTTTTTCAGGTGTTGAGTTTGGTAAGTTCTTTTTAGATTTTGGATACTAACCCGTTACCAATATGTCATTTTCCTAGGCATTTTTCAAGGCACAATTCAATGTCATCCTTTCAGAAAATCCTTCCCTACCTATAGGCAGAACCACCTCATTTCCTGGCAGAGGGACCAGTCCACTGTGAGGCTCATTCTTCTTGTGTTGAATCCCATCAGATCACTGCCTCGTGTGTGCATCTTTACAGTCTATCAGGGCTCCCTGAAGCTGAGCAGGTTTGTGTCCTGTTGGTCCTTTACTCTTCACACCTAACATAGTCTGTGGGTTGACTGGTTTCAGCTGCTGTGTGGTTCTTACTTGGGGTTTGGTTATCGTCAGGTGGAAGCCAGGACTGGGACCATCTGAAGAGTCGTCTGGGCTGGGTGCCAGAGATGGCTTCTTAACCCCCATGCTTGGTGCCTCAACGGGGGTGGCTGAAAGAACTGGGCCCTGGCTAGACAGTCCTCTCCATGTGACTAGTTCAGAGTCCTCATAGCGTGATGATCTCAGGATAACTGGACTTCTGGCATGCAGGGCCTTTCCTCAGAGTGAGTGTTCCCCCAGACCCAGGCCACAACTGCAAGGCTTCCTACAACATGCCACAAAAGTCAAGCAACATCGTCTCTGCTGCGTGCAGTTGCCCTCGGGTTAGCCACGGGGCAGTGTGGATTCAAGAGGAAGGGAATTCTCCTGGCCTTGGACGTGCGCAGTTCATTTGGAGACCATCTTTGAGGACCAAGTGCCACACGTCTACTCTGAAACTTAAACCAGGAAGGACAAATGAAACCCAGATACCTTGAGGATCTCCGAAAACGACACTGGGCAAAAATCAATACTTAATGAAAGGATATATATGTTTAAAGAAAATACTTTCAGTAGGGCTTTGGGCCTCAGCTGTTTATCATATTCTACACCATATACCACACGAGTCATCAGGGAAAACCTCCAACACTTTGGAGCAAACATTTGTGAGTCTTTACGAAAGCCAGCACGCTTAAGAGTATTAGAGCATTCAATCAATTGGAGATAATCCATAGGAAACTTTTGCTTATTTGCTCATAGGAAACTTCGCCCCCCCCCCCCCATAAGGCACTTACAGCCTTTGGTACAGAGTATAAGAACGTTCAGCTCTATTATTTACAGCAAAAAATTCAGAGACAACTTTGATATCCAGTGTAACCATATGGGGGACCATTATACAAGCATTAAACACTGCTTAACGAATTTTTTTTATTTTTTATTTATTTTTTTTTTTTTTAAATTTTTTTTTTAACGTTTATTTATTTTTTTGGGACAGAGAGAGACAGAGCATGAACGGGGGAGGGGCAGGGAGAGAGGGAGACACAGAATTGGAAACAGGCTCCAGGCTCCGAGCCACCAGCCCAGAGCCCGACGCGGGGCTCGAACTCACGGACCGCGAGATCGTGACCTGGCTGAAGTCGGCCGCTTAACTGACTGCGCCACCCAGGCGCCCCTGCTTAACGAATTTTAATGGCAAAAGTGAAAAATTCATATGCAAAACGATGCAAAAAAGATTCTAATTATGTTTTAAAATGTGCATGCAGAAAAAAAAGACTAGAAAGGTAGTCATCAAGATTCCAGCAGTGACTAGAGCCACCTAGCAGAGTCATGGAAGTGTTTTAAAGTTTTCTTCTTGTGTTTTTCATGTTCTGCAAGTTTCATACAGGGAGCACCTACTATTTTTATAATCAGGAAAAAAAGTAAGAGTAAAATGAAACTCCACCGGGAAGGTAGGGCTGCAACACGGCTCTGCGTTTCCCCACGTCCTTTTATCCCAGCTCTTCCAGAGATCCGGATAATTATCCCTGAAAATAGTATCAGTATGATCCCCTCGAGGCCTTATCAGCTACTACGTTAGAGCCGTATGGTTGTGCGTGTTATTTAGGGGGTTGGACAATAAGATTACGCCTGTAAAGCTTCAGGATTTACAAGCACTTTCTTATATCCTACCTGAGCCTTGCAGAAGTCTGATGACCGAAACAAACCCAATCTCTTCATCACCATTTGGCCCATGAGAAAACAGAGATTCAGCAAGATAAGGTCGCACACCAGCCCAGGGTCACACAGACAGTCAGGATTCAAAGCCAGGTCTTCAGGCTTTACACCTGTGGCCCTCATTGCCAAATCAGGGTTCCTTTTCTATGTGGAATGTATACTCCCACCCTGTGATAAAATTCCAGCCTCTTGAGACCACATATGTTAAAGCGAATCTCTTTTCCTCATTTCCGTATTCCAAGGATCATCGAGGCAGCTCTAATGTCTCCCCTGAGTCGGGCACAGCTTGGGTTCTGTCTGCTCTTGCTCAAGTGGCATCGCTTGGGGGCCACCCACCGTTTTAGAATCTTAGAATTTCAGAACTGGAAAAGATCTTTAAAGGTCATTTGGCCCAAGCAGCTCCTGCCAGCCTTTTACAGACACCATCTCATCTGAAAGCTATGTCCTTCCACAGTATTCCCAAGGGGGTGCCTGAGGCCGGGACAGGGTGATAAAGGTGCCCTTTCCCCTATTGAGCCACCAGACATCTGCCAGGTTACCTTAATTCAAAGGGGAATGTCAAGGCTACAAAGTGCAAAGCAGAGTGACTCAGCCCTCTAACAGGGACATGGTGGAAATATCTGAGGGCTCCAAAAGGAAAGAAAACCAAAGGCCAAACTCACATACAGAGAAAGCCAACTTAGAATAAATCGCACAGGCCAAGAAAAAACCCATGGGAAAAAGAAAAGAAAAAAAAAAATCTCTCTCCCGAGAGAGCTCTATTGTGTGTGCTCTGGGTCAAAAGAGCCTCACTGTGCAAAGGGGCTCCCCCACCTGCTGGGACTCTCCAGAATGACTTCTTTTTCTTCTGTCTGGGTTCAGCAAACTTCCTGCTTCCTCTATCCCAGGCCAGTGAGCCCCTACTGCACCGGTCAGTGAGGGTGATGCGGCTTGGCGGCCGTGGTGGCTGCTCGCTGGGCACTGGCACGAAGTGACTCAGTAAATACCACAGCTTTGATAATTTCTTGCTTCACTAGTCTCTTGGGATTCTTTCCATCTGCGTTGAGAGAAGGAAGTTGCACTTCCCTCTGCCCACAAATTCAGATGCTTTTATTCTGTTGAGGACTTATATAGATGGGTGCCTATTTCTAACACCAAGTAATATATTTTAAACAGGTGGCGAGCAAAATTTCTAAAAAAGAAAGTCCTTCCCCACCCTCCCCCCACCCTCCAGGAAAGCTTTGTTAATATAGACTTTTAGAAAGCAAAACTTCCTTCGGGTTTAAATGGAAACACTTCAGGGGCTCCTGGGTGGCTCAGTCGGTTATGCATCCGACTTTGGCTCAGGTCATGATCTCGCGGTTTGTGAGTTTGAGCCCCGTGTTGGGCTCTCTGCCGACAGCTCAGAGCCTGGAGCCTGCTTTTAGATTCTGTGTCTCCCTCTCTCTCTCTGCTCCTCCCCTGCTTGCACTCTGTTTCTCTCTCTCTCAAAAATAAATAAACATTTTTTTAAAAGATTTGAAATGGAAACACTTTATGTTAGAGTCCCTTTTGACCAGAATGGCTTATACATATGAACAACTATTAAGCATAAAAAAATCCCACAATTGTTTTCTCCTCCAAACAAAATCCTTTTGTGTTCATAAATGTGTTCACCGTGTCCATTAGGGAGCTTGCAAAGAGATCCACTGAGGCCATATCTCTTTGTTTCTGGGATTCCATGTAATCATTTCATGTATCAAAAGTAATTCTCATTAGATATATGTATCAAAGAACTGTAAACCTCGGTCTTCAGAAGTTACTTCACTCCACCCAGCTGATGTCAGAATCTTTCTCAGGCTGTCTTGAATCAACTGTATGTCAGGTTGGTACATGCTAAGAATTTGGATGACATTCACGTTTAATTGTCCCAACAACTTGCATGAGAGATGTGTAATCTCCAACTTCAAATGATGAACCCAAGTTAAGAGAGGTCAAGAAATGTATCCAAGGTCACAGAGCTACTTGATAGGAGAGCAGGACAGAAAGGCTCCTGAGTTCTTCTCCATCAGGGGGTCATTCACCACTGCTCCAAGCCTGCACTGGCCACAAACTCATCTCCCTAGGCAACCCAATTCCACTTTGAGGCTGTTTCTGTCATTTTATTTATTATTATTATTATTTTAACTTTTATTCATTTCTGAGAGAGAGAGAGGCAGAGCATGGGGGGGGGTGGTTGGGGTGCAGAGAAAGAGGGAGTCACAGAATCCGAAGCGGGCTCCAGGCTCCAAGCTGTCAGCACAGAGCCTAACGCGGGGTTCAAGCTCACCAATGCTGAGATCATGGCCTGAGCCGAAGTTGGACGCTTAACCGACTGAGCCACCCAGGCACCCCTGTTTCTGTCATTTTAGAGAGTTCTTCCTTGTACTGACCTGAAGCCTGCCTCCTCGTACCTCCTTGTGGCTGAAGCCACACTTGGGGCCAGAGGCAGAGCTATCACTGGGGATGTCATGCAAAGGGCATTCTAGGAGATGTAAACGGGTGCTCCACTTACTGGGAAGTATTGTTTCCAAACTCTGAGTCAGAAGAAGTTGAGTGGGCACACAAGGAAGTGTTATCCCAGGGCAGTGTCATGGCAAGCCCACAGCTTCTGCACTGCCAAGGACAAGGAACTCTGGGTCTTGAGAAATATTGGGGGATGGTGAATACAGGAGGGGAAGCAGACAGTAGACCGTGACTCCCATGCCACAGGCTCCTTCATAGGAAGACTGTCAGCTCAGGAGGGAGACACACACTCTGATTAGATACAAGCTCAATTTCCCACTGTGTATCTGTCTGTGAGCCATCCTCGGGTTCTTGGATGTCAGTGGCCTGGAAATACAGGCCCACAGAGGTCGTGATTCTAGAAGGGCTGTGAGAAGACGTCCCCAAGTTCCCCAGCCATGTATGCACTCTGCCTGTGCAGCCCTTTGTATGCATCTCTTTACCACGTTGTCTCAGCGCGAGGTGTTTGCTTTAGTCTCCCGTCTAGACTGCGACCTTGTAGTGCAGGGGTTAACAAACCACGGCTCACAGGCAAAATCTGTCCCTCCGTCTGCTTTTGTAAATAAAGTTTCACTGAAACACAGTCACGTCCATTCACTTGGGTATTGTCTGTAGCTGCTTTCTCAACAATCGCAGAGTGGAGCAGTTGCAACAGAGGCTCTATGGGCCACAATGCCTAAAATATTCACTATTTGTCCCTTAACAGAAAATTTTGCCGAATATTCCAGAGAGCTAGGGCAGGGTCTTGTTCATCTCCGTATCCCCCAAAGTTCTGGCCATCATTTCTTTATATGTAAAATAGCAACTATACCTTTGTCACAGAGATATAGTGAAATACAAAGGAGATATCATATTTAGGGCTAATACATGTGGCATAGGACAGATACTCGATAAATATTTAGTGAACAAGTGAAGGAAGTAGGTCAATCCACCCCAAGTGAAATAATGGATGTGAAAGCACTTCCCACACCATGAAATGCCCTGTAAGAGCATGGTGGGTTACCATCACTGATGTCAAACACAGGAATGTTCTGAAGCAAAGCCTGCCCTCCCCCTCAGGCTTCCCGAATCCTGATTTTATGAGTAAAAGCTCACCGTCTTCATTTAGCTTGATTCATATTTTCATGTAGCTCCTCTCCAACCCCCTCTTTTGACATCTCCCTCTTAAGTACTAATCCTTATGTTAGATCTGGAGTTTCTTAAATAAGAGCTACCAAATAATGACAGCTGTGTGGTGTTTGTACCGGACCGGACTAGCTAAGCTCAAACGACATTTCCCAGATCTCCCTTCCTTGCATGGCCCTCCTTCTAGTTGGCCATACAACTAGCATAAGAGAAATTGGCATGAGACTCGGAAGGCAGAGTGAGGGAACAATCATTCCACTTGAAGGTCTCTGTAGGACCTCCAGTGACATTACAGGGCACTCCCTTGTTGTGGAAAAGGACCCCATTCTGCAGCCTTGCGAGCTCCTGCTGAGTCTTGCGTCAGGCATGTGGGCAACTCCATGCTGGGTGGCATGTAGGCCACCCACATTGTCAGGGTTAGATGTGGGGAGAGAGAGTCGTGGGTCCCACGTTGTCCTTGCTCTGTCCTGCTTCAGATCCGGCTTGTCTTCCTGACTGGCTGCCTTGTGGCAACTTCAGAACCACCAAGAGACACAGAGACAAGAGTCTCCCCCCAAATTCTTCACCAGTTGCCCTTTGTCACCCCTGATTAGTAACTTCTCTCTTCCAGACCCTTCCTTCCACAGCTTCTCTCACAATTATGTAAAGTCTAGTCCCTATAAGAAATCCTGCGTTTTGTGTGTTTAATTTTTTTAAATGTTTCTTTATTTTTGAGAGAGACAGAGACAGAGAGAAAAAGAGAGACAGACAGAGAGAGAGAGAGAGAGAATGAGCAGGTAAGGGGCAGAGAGAGAGAGAGACACAGAATTTGAAGCAGGCTCTAGGCTCCGAGCTGTCAGCACAGAGCCCGACGCGGGGCTCGAACTCATGGCCCATGAGATCGTGACCTGAACTGAAGTCAGACACTTAACCGACTGAGCCACCCAGGTGCTCCAGAAATCCTTTATTTTGGATCATTGAGAGTAGCTTTGCCTCCCTGATCAAAGTATGAGGAAGGGAGTCTAAAGCCTGGGTTCTCTGAATTGGTCCTGGCATTGTTTTCTAGAATGCTTACTAGCATCTCCGCTCTGATTATATTTAAAGGCGTTAATGATCCTGATGCCAGTGATAAAGGGGACACTGGTAGTGCACGGTAGGCAGTGGCAAAATAGCTACTTAAATTCTCACCTACAATACTCATAAGTGCCTATAGAAAGCAAGGCCTTGGGCGACCAAGTAGTTGCTGCCATAGAACATTTTAGTGAAAATAAGGAGGAAAAAGGGATCGGTAGGTAGCTTCTAAGTGTGCCGGATAACATGGAGAAAGAAAATTATGATCTTGGGGTGCCTGAGTGGCTCAGTCATTTAAGCGTCCGACTTAGGCTCAGGTCATGATCTCACAGTCCGTGAGTTTGAGCCCCGCGTCAGGCTCTGGGCTGATGGCTCAGAGCCTGGAGCCCACTTCAGATTCTGTGTCTCCTTCTGTCTGCCCCTCCGCTGCTTGTACTCTGTCTCTCGCATTGTCTCAAAAATAAATAAACATTAAAAGAAAGAAGAAAGAAAGAAAGAAAGAAAGAAAGAAAGAAAGAAAGAAAGAAAGAAAGAAAGAAAATTATGATCTTAGGACTTTAAGTTCCCAGCTCTAGGTCTGGCTAAAGAAAGCCCATAGCTCCTACAGCTACAGGGCCAAGATTTCTCAAAATCAAATTCAAAGTCTAATCTTGGGCTTCATAATGCGAATGTCATTGAGACCTCCTAGGATCTCTTTTGTTAAGGTTAGCATACTGACTGGGAAGAAGTAGGACCCTAAAGATTGGGATATAGAAAGATTCCGATGAAGCTGAGGGCTTGAGGTCAGAATTTTGCTGAGCCTTCTGTGCCAAGAGAGGCAGTACTTCCTCCCAAAATGAAGGGCAGTGTCTCTCCTCTTCTGAAGAAACCTTCATTGGACCTGAACCAGGATCAAGGACCTAAGACGCCTTGTGGAAAACTAGAGGTTCTCCTCGGGACCTGTCGCCACCCCTCTTAGTGCTTCTAGACTTATCCCTAGGGTTTCAACAGGTCCCAGGATTATGGATTAAAGTGTGAGTCGTGTGAATATGTCACATACCACAAAGAATTGCCACTTTATATTCATAGAAACGTGAGGAACAAGTTTAGAAATGGATCTTGTTGATGTTGAATCTGGGTGGAAGGAATATGATGCTGGATCCGGTGAAATATATCAATATAGGTACACTGAGCGGAGATTCTAAATTCAACGTGTTACTGTGAGTAGCTTAGAGTGACTCTAATGGTTTGCTTGGTTTATTGAAATAAAACCTACCCCTAATGAAGGCTTATATCTAGTGAAATTGAAATACTAGAATTTTCTTGTTATAATATAAGAGAAAGGTAGCCAAAGGCTTATGGAAATCAGAACACTGGAGTAGATGTATTATGTGAGACCTGCTTACCCACCTTCTAATCATGTCCCTAGGAGGGTCCAGAGGACATGCCCTTCACAAAGGCCTTGTGATATGGCATGCACACTACAGAGGGGTGCCCCAGGACCTTTGAAAAACCTGTGGTAGCTAACAACTGTTGACCAGGAATCACATTGGTATTGCTGCCATTGGAGTAAGCTCCAGAAATTCATAGAAATGATGGGACACCCAGATGGCTGAGACCAAGTGTAAGACACTTAATCACCGGAGACAAGGCGGTTACCATAATAGACGGCAAAGCTAAAGCATTGATCAGAATGGTTTGGCCTGCAACCTGCAGAAAGCTCTTTGGCTTTGGCTATTTTTTTAAGTGTTTATTTATTTACTTTGAGAGAGAGAGAGAGAGGGAGGGAGAGAACGAGCAAGGGAGGGGCAGAGAGGGAGAAAGAGAAAGAAAGAATCCCAAGCAGGCTCCACACTGTCAACGCAGAGCCCGAAGTGGGGCTTGAACTCACGAACCATGAGATCATGACCTGAGCAGAAATCCAGAGTCAGAAGCTTACCCAACTGAGCCACCCAGGCACCCTGGCATTGGCTATCTGATCACAGTGTCCTGAAAAGAAAAACTGATGAGTGGCCCATTCAAGTCTTATTTGATTTGTATAAATCGAAAGTTCTAGGTCTGGTGAATAGACATGACTTGATCACAGTAGAGAGTCATGGTCCCCTCAGTTGATTCCCAGACCTGAGCCAGTTCTCAGTCCCACTGCCATTTAAGAACTACGACTCAGCCCCACATTTATACATACTTTTTCTAGCTTTCTCCAAAAGTACCTGAGGGCATTTACCAGCGTGGCTTTGTACTGGGGAAAGGAAAATTCCCACACTTTTCAGGAATTACTGGGCATTGTCTGTGAGCTGACACTCATTTTGAGAGACTGAAAATGCCCCTGTGGTCCACAGTTAGAAGAGGGGCCTATGAGAGTCAAGTGATCCGTGGGGTTTTGGCTTGGGTCCATCCCACAGTGGGCTTAGTGTGGGGTTATACCCTGTGGTAGTTCCCCCAGTTCCAGAGCTGATCATTAGGGATAGACATACTCAGCAACTAGCGAGCTCTCCACATTGTTTTCCTTATTTATGGAATAAGGGTCATTATGGTAGGAAACGTCCCATGCAAGCCAGTAGAATCATCTCTGCCTAGAACAGTTTAAATTAAAGAAACACCACATTCCCGGAGACATGGCAGAAATTAGTGCCACTGTCACCATGGACTTGAAACATGGAGAGATGGTGAATCCTGCCGCATCTCCATTGAACTTGCTTATTTTGGCCTGATAAGTGGATCTCGGAGAATAGAGCTGGATTGTCGTAAACTTAATTGTTGGTAGCCCCACCTGAAACTCCTTTTCCAGATGTGGTTTTATTGCTGAAGAAAATCAACACAATCTCTGGCACTTATGGATCTGGCAAATGTTTTTTCTGGTTTGTTTTGTTTTGTTTTTTCCTCTCTCTCTTTCTCTACCTCTTAATAAATACCACCACCTCTTAATAAATACCACCAGGAGCAGTTTGCTTTGAGCCAGGAGGCCTAGAAATATACCTTTGCTGTCCTGCCCAACTGCCATTAGGAGAAGTCACAGCATCTGGTCTCTCTTACCACTGAGGAAATGGCAGAATGCCCAGGGAACCTCTGGGTGTGGGATGCAACTGTTCATCAAATGGGCATGTTCCTTCAACTCCTTTGCTGAGGAACCCAAAAGGCTGCCACTTTTGAGTGGGGGCCAGAAAATGAGGAGACTTCGCGACAGACCCTGAGCAAGCTGCTCTGCCACCTGAATGCAACGTATGACTCAGCGGGTCCAATTTGTGCTAGAAGTGTCTACGGTAGATAAGGAAGCTCCATGGAACCTTGAGCGGGTCCCTGTAGATCAGTCATAAAACGGAACGTTAGGATTCAAAAGCAAAACTAGGCTATGCTCTGCAGATAATTATTCTCCCTTTTTTAAAAAAAATGTTTATGTATTTATTTTTGAGAGAGAACACGAGTGGGGGAGGGGCAGAGAGAGAGAGACACAGAATCCGAAGCAGGTTCCAGGCTCTGAGCTGTCAGCACAGGGTCCAAAGCAGGGCTCGAACCACAAACTGTGAGGTCTTGGCCTGAGACGAGGTCAGACACGCAACTGACTGAGCCACCCAAGTGCCCCCAATTATTTTCCCTTTAAGAAAGCTTCTACCTTGGGGCGCCTGGGTGGCGCAGTCGGTTAAGCGTCCAACCTCAGCCAGGTCACGATCTCGCAGTCCGTGAGTTCGAGCCCCGCGTCAGGCTCTGGGCTGATGGCTCAGAGCCTGGAGCCTGTTTCCGATTCTGTGTCTCCCTCTCTCTCTGCCCCTCCCCCGTTCATGCTCTGTCTCGCTCTGTCCCCAAAATAAAAATAAACGTTGAAAAAAAAAATTAAAAAAAAAAAGAAAGCTTCTACCTTGCTCTTGGTCCTCACAGGGACAGAATGCCTTCCATGGGCCACCGAGTTACCATGAGACCTGAGCTGAAATTATGAACTGAGTTTCGCCCTGGTGAATTCATCAAAATGCAGAGCCTCACAAAGACTGCTTTACCGGTGTCCCTTTGTGGTCCCTGATGGGTGACTTTTCTCTGATCCTCAAACTATCCCCTTTCGGATTGTCACTTCTCCGGTTTCCACAATTGTGATAGTCAAAGCCTGTTATAGATCCTTTATTCTGTATCACTCACAGTGGTTCTGTTTTCCTAATCAAACCCAAACTGGTATCACTGACTATTATATACATGATCGTGTTTACTTTTACAACAGCTCTGCCTGACAGATTTAATTTCCTGAGTTTTACCAGCGAAGAGGCTGGGGGATGAACCATTTGCCAAGGTTCTCATTCCATGAGCACTAGAATGAGATTCCACTCATGCCTCTGGCTAATTCCAGAACCGTACCACATTGCCGCCTTTGGTGCCTGGGAGGAGCATAAGGTCTTAGCCAAGCTGCAGCCGGGTCTACCAGCTTGTGCTTGCCTGGGCTAAGTTGTTTTCCTAGGCTCTTTTGTCAATCCAGCCAACAAAACGTTGGGATCTTCCCATTCAAGGGATCCTTCCTCTTTGTTCCCTGTTTGGGTTAATATCGAATATTGAAATATGTTTAAATTATGAAATATTTCCAATATATGGAAATGTCCAGAAAATAATGGAGCAGACGTTCTTGTACTCAACACCCAAAACTGCCATATTTGCTTCAGCTCAATTTTATTTCTTCTCCTAAAAAATATGGTTGTGTCAGCATTGTTTGCAAACACCCACCAATACAGGAATGGATAAATAATTGGGATGTTCAAATGCAAGTGAACACATACTATCAATGTATATGGAAATTAAATTTAATAAGCTACAGCAATATTTTGAGGCGAAAAGACAAATTGCAGGTGGAAAAGAACAACATAATCGTATACACGTACATTTTTAAAACCAATGGACCCCCCCCAAATACGCAGTTCCAGTATCTGAAACTCTTTTCCGGAGCTGTTCTCTCAGGGGCTTCTAACCAGCCTCAGTGCACCCTTGATTCTTTCCACCCTCACCTCTATTTCCATCTCAAAGACTTTCCTGCAATACCACTTTATCCTTGACCTCTCCACCTCTTGGCATGAGCAGGCCACCCCAATCAGCCTGCTCCTGCAACTCCATTTGGAGATTTATAATAATCTTTTGCATGTGAAAGAAAGCACAGTTGTGGGTCTTTCCCTGAAAAAGTAACTCACTGTACTTATTTACAAATATTATAGTTCTTTTGGGGCGCCTGGGTGGCTCAGTCAGTTAAGTGTCCGACTTCGGCTCAGGTCATGATCTCATGGTTCATGAGTTCGAGCCCCACATCAGGCTCTGTGCTGACAGCTCAGAGCCTGGATCTGCTCCAGATTCTGTGTCTCCTTCTCTCTCTGCCCCTCCCCTGCTCACACTCTGTCTCTCAAAAATAAATAAACATTGAAAAAAAAATTTTTTTAATTAAAAAAAACACAAATATTATAGCTCTGTAGACCTGAAATTGATCAGGTAACACACTGACCTCTGGTTATTTGTCTGGGATGCCCTTCAAACCCCTTCAGTCAGCAAACACAAATAAGACTGGCTATCCCAGGTTTGGCGGTAGTATGGAACAGGGTGGGCATTCTTGGGCCCTGCCGATGGAAGCGTAGACTGGTGGAGCTACTCTGGAAGACGGTTTACTGCAGATGAAGCTACGGCTACTTTTGAGGACCCAGCAATTCCACTTTCAGGAAAATCCCAACAGAAATGTGCACACACGGGTAAGAATGTTCCCCGCAGTACCACTCGGACTAGTTCCCCAAAAGAACAACCCAAATGCTCATCAAAAGTCAAATGTGCAAGTAAATCGTGGTAGATCTTTATGGTGTGGTGGTGAAAATATGCAAACTGCAGGCTTATAACCAGCACGGGGGGTTTTGTTCCCAATGTTGAGAAAAGGAAGCCAGACACGGGAGAGTACATGCATTTGATTCCATTGTATGGGGGTTAAAGACAAATAAAATCTTGGTGTTCAGGGACTAGTGGTACAAACTTAAGAGGGAGGAGGAGAGAAAAACAGGGAGGTGGTTGCCATAAAAGTCAAGACAAAAGTTATTTTTGGTGGAAAAGGCGTAACAGGAAGGGGCTCTGGGGTGCTGACAATGTTCTGTCTTGCCCTGAGTGGTGATTATGCAAACATTCATTTTACAATGGTTTCTTTTGCTGGTGGGCTTCAAGGACTTTTTCTGTATGTATGTATGTTGTTTAATGGTTTTTAGACCCCTGCCTATCATAACACTCTTCTAATTTTACAGTCAGAATGCAAAAAGAGGATCTGCAGGATTTTTTTTTTTTTTTTCTGTGAAACTTCAAATTCTCAAACGCCATCCTGGCCGTGGTTCCCCCGTAAAACTTCTATTTGCTACCCAAGAAACAACACTTACCTAGGGCTCCTCGTTTTCAAAACAGGCATTTTTTTTCAAAGAAGATTCGATCCCTTGACGGAATTGTCACATGTGTTACCATATGTGGAAGAGGAGAAGTGGGCAGGGAACCCCACCCTCACGAGCAAAGTGATGTACCAGGAACACCTTTTCAAAGTGCAGCCTGGTTAAATTCCAAGTCACAGACCGTTGGGGACCCCAGGGGATAAACAACACCAGAAAGTGGTAGGCCTGTCAGTGATAACCAACAGACTTAATGAGCAATGTGTTCACTCCCTTGTACAGAAGAGGAAACCAAGGCCCCGAAAAGTTGGTCAATTTCCTACCGAGGAAATTGAAAACCCAGACATTGGACAGAGGCCCTCTGACTCGAGAGCCCGTGCGAGTAACCACCAACCACGGTCCATCCCCCAACCGCTGTCTGAATTGGGGATCTGCACGTATCTGTGCAGAACCTTGAAATTCTCCCTCTTCTCTCCCCATGGCTAAACATTCCTTGTCCTTGGCTTCTCATTTCCTCATTGGCCGACCTCGTTCCTCACCCGGTTTGTTGCAAAAACCCTCTTACCTGTTCCCTCTGCGTCCCAATGCGGCCAGGCTGTCCACTGTCTGCCTTGCCAAATCCAGCCCCTCCCATGACTTAGAGCGCCCTGCACGGCCTGGCCCCTGCTTTTCCTTGAGGCCTCATCTCCTCATTTCTTCTCATACCTATCTGCCAGTGACCCCAGGTGTACTGAACCCCCATGCGCCAGGACGTGCCAACCACAGGGCTTGTCTCTGACAGTCTGTCCCTCCCCTCCACCATCTCCCCAGCCCCATTCAACCTTCCAGACACAGTACAAGCACCAGCTCCTCTGGGAAGCATTCCCTGATGATGTCCAGCCAGAACCTGTCTTCCCTGATTCTCTGAATCTCTCTTGTCATCTTTCTCAGCGTCTGCCCTGCCTGATATTTGCTCAGCTGTCACCCTGACTAGGCTGTAAATTCTTGAGAACTGGGACTGTGCCTTACTTACCTTCTTATCCCCGAAGTCGGGCATAGAGCCTAGCGTATACCAGCTCTTCGATTAGTATAAACGGATCTGTTTTGCCCACCTAAGTCCGTATCCAGTGGTGAGGACTTCCATGGCCCTATGGCATTCTCTCGTCCTGACATTGTGGCCTAGTTCCTCCCCGAGCAAAATGGCTACGGCAGAAGGTGAATGGAGTCTTTCCCCAGCCAGAAGGAGACAACTGATACTGGAACAGCACAGAGGACTATTCATCTGGGGTGCAAGCCTGGCCGGGTGCCCACCTGAAATAGACTCTCCCTGTCCCCGTCTGGGACTCCAAAGACTCCGCCAAGGTGAATCAGGACAAGGAGAAGTGGAAAATTCCTCATTCGCAGTTCACTGAGAAACTTGAACCAGAAATCAATGTTTCAGACCCAGCCTGTCTTGTTTTCCCAGACAGGACTCCCCGATCTCGAGTCTGCCCTGAAAGGGGCTGTAGCAGGAACAGCAGAAGGCTGCCATGAAGACTTTCATGTGGCTTTCACGGCTACGAAAACACCATCTCCCTCTGGATGCCTTCAGAACACAGATTCATTGAGAATCTGGCTTTTCTTCCAGGCGGGGCATGCGGACTATTTTTCGAGGGAAAGCACATGCATAATTTTTGGAGAAATATACATGTTTAATTTCCTTTAAGCCCTTGAAGCTTTCTTCCTTAAATAAATCATCCTACATGATCCTGTGACCTGAGACCTGGAAGTGGTTTTGTCCTGGCCTCAAGCCACGGCCTCCAGAGAGAGGGACTCTGTCCTATTTGGACGCCCACATGAATACACACGATGCTGCCTTGTTCTTACCCAAATGGGCTGACCAGATGGAGTTGCTAGAGTCTGTTATCCGTAGGACTTTTCAAGAGCTGAGCAGGACCGTCAACCTGCCTGCCTGCCTTGTCAATGAAAAGGCACAGGAAACAACTATGTTGCGAGACATAGCGAGATCTGCAAGCCAGGCAAAGAGATGCCGTGTAAGCCTTTGAGAAGCCCAGCAGCCGAATTGGCAGGCACAGAAGAAACTGTCTTCGACAAACCTCTCAATTTACAGAGCACATCACAGACGTCCACAGAGGAAAGTCCTGTCACCAATGTTTCCCAAGGACTGCTTGTGGAAGATCACCCGAGGAACTGCTCCCAAGGGCACTTCTGGCCCATCCCAGACTCAGAATCTTGGGGATTGTCCCAGGAACCAGGGGCTTCAACCAGCTTCCCATGTGATTACGATGTGCCCTGGAGTTCAGGAAGCTGTGCTAAGCGCTTCAGCCTTTCTGCCTAGACACGGCCAGGATCTCACAGGCCTCAGCTGATCTTTTCATCTGGCTCTGTTTGCCTGTCCCTCTATCTACCATCAGTCCATCCTGGGCTTTCTTGCCTCCTGACCACCTCTCTCCTCCGCTCCCCTCCTCCATCCCCCTATCTAGGGCATCCCAAGCTGCCAACATCCCCCCCCCACCACCACCATTTCTAACCCCAGTTGAACAGGGGCCCCAGAGAAGATCTAAAGCTGTCTCCTCCGGCCCTGCCCCCCATCCAGACATGATCCTTCCTCTGGCTCCCCCTGTGCACTTAGTGATGACGTTATTCATAGAAGTGATAGCACCTGCTGTTTCCGGAAGCCGGAAGCACTGGGTGGTCTCCAGAGGGGTTTGTAAGATGATAAGGGCTTTTGAACTGGGGGACTTGTTCAAGGCTTATTATAAATGGAGTCCGTGGATTATTTAAAAAGAAATAACCATTTTGCCAAATGTGTCTGCTCACTTCTGGTGTGTATGGTTTAGAACTTTGTTAAATTCATGCAGTGAAGCTTTTGTTGTTATAATCTGTTCCGTCCACCCACCCACTTGCAGCCATCAGATATTAATTTAAGTAAAGGTCGTTTTGAAATTCCTTCTTGAATGGGTGATACTTACTTAGAGGCAGGCCTGTCTAGCCCTAAAGGAGGCACAGAAGAGGGATGGAAATACATGGCTGTAGTAACCTGGGCCACGTTCCTGCTTCACCTCTTACAGCTGTTGGGCCTGGAAAACTTTGCCCAGGGCTTCAATTTTCTCATCTGCAAAGGGACCATCGCATCTACCTCACAGACTAGGCGCTATAAAGCCAAAAACACCATGCCTGAGGCTGACACATAGTGAACGTCCCTCTCTTGTTCCTTCACAAACTGCTACTTTAGACCGTTCACTGCAAAATTTTCTAGGCCGGATTCCCTGTGTTCTAAACTCTTCCTGGTAGCCAGAGGGCCCTTCTGGAAAGAACTGTAAGTTGTTCAAGAGAGAAGAATAGTTTCTGAGTCATTACCATTGAAATGACCATATCTCAAATAGGTACTTAGGATATAGCCAGTCATGGTCACCTTAAGAAGGATAGGCACCGAACTATCCGATTTAGACTAGACAACATCCAAGGTTCTTCCCATTCTCATGAGGCTGTGATAACAAATTTGACTTGGCATTCAAGGCCCCTCGTGATCACAACCAAACCTGTCTTGTAGACTCATCTAACATTATTTCTCTCAACCCCAAAATTCTTCCAAGCCATGGTATTTACCGTGTCCCATAAATGTCCTACCCCTTCCTGCCACCAGACTTCTGATTCTTGTACTTTCCATTTCTCCTTCTTCTTTCCCATGTTAAATCCCACCCATCATTGAAGGCCCTCTTCCATCAAGTCTCTTCTGCCTCCCCAGCTGCAGTTCACCCCTCCAGCCTTCCATGTGCACTTCTCTTAGGGTGCTAATATTAAGCTGCCTTGTGTTCCGGATATGTGGGAACACATTTTTACAGACTGGGGATTCTTGGAGAGAAGACAGTGCATCTCAGTTTTTCCCGGAAGGCCCCCGGCACCTGCTGCATGGAAGTTGTTCATGGACTGTTTATTGGATTGAGCCAAAGAACTTCAAGGATTAATTCACGTATGCTAAACTTTGGTTTGAGTATTTTCCTTACTTAGGTCATGTTGGCAGCAAGGATCAGGTACCCTATCAAACAATTTCGAGTGAAAAGAGAGGTTATTGAAAGGATACAAGAAACTGCTACTGGCCTCCAAGGACAGGAAGGGGGTAGTAGCACTGGCTGGGTCACAAGGGAACAGTAAAGTCTCCTCTCTCTGTCCTTCAAGGGCCACAGGATCTCTTGTCTCCAACTCTTTCTGCGTGTCAACTCTATTTCCTTCTTGGCAGACTGGACCTCTCTGTAAGACTTATTTTTCTCTCTTGCAAAATTTAGGCTGGCATGTGACTTCTGCTTTGTCACCAACAGTACTAACCACTGTCCTGATACCTCAGGGTCTTTCAGTTCAAGCTTACTTTTAACTTGAGTCTCCAGGTGTCTTAGCTCAAATTCTTTCAAGAAAGAAGCTAATTGGCTTGGCCTAGTCTGTAACCCAATGTCATGCATCCATCCCTGAGCCAATGACCTGATAAGGATCACTGGTACATGATACCCCATATGACTTCCCAGGTCCCCCCCCCCTCTTTCAGCAAGAAAGGAGTCAGGGGAGAAGGTTGCATTGTTTGCCAATGGCAGGCCATTGGTTGGACTGTCATCCCTAGGTGAATCTAGTACAATAATGTCTATAAAAAGCAGTGAAGGATATAGAGACTACATTATATATCTTCAGGGTAGACCTACAGGTCAAAGTGTTGGCTGTTCCCTGATGGTTTCACAGGAGACCCTCAGATGTTACCAAATATGGATCTCTGGAGGCGTGGGAGATGAGGACTACATTCAGGTTGGCTCGATCTCCCCTAGAATCTTCTACTTGCATTTCTTTTCCAAGAGACTGATGAATGGAGTGGGCAGGCCTGCCTAGATGGATATTTCTGGTCTGCTCTCCCAATAGTCAGCCAGCAGAAGTGATGCTGGTGTTGCCAAGATGAAGAACCAGGGAAAAGGAAGAGAGTGGAGGCGCAGGGTAAGGAGCCAGAGTCATACTCACTAAGTCATGGAGAGGACTTTTGAAGATGGAACTGAATGTCCGTTAAAGCAGATTCAGGCTGGTGCCTCAGAATGATGCTTGGGCACTGTTTTTTAGTGTTCCTTTCAGATCACTCCCTTCAGCATAAGCCAATGTCATGGTATCTCCCATCTAAAAAGAATCCACCGTTGACCCCTTTCATCCCTCTCCATCTTCTACCTCAGTATCTTATTCGACTGACTGTAGTTCCCAAATTCACACCACCTCTGCCCACGTTGCCCACAGAATATGAGGGTCGCTTCTCTGCCACAGAAGCCTGGGGAGACCCAGAGGATGGTGCTTCATATGAACTTCTAAATCACAAACCACTGCACCTGCTGTTATTGTCTTTATTGGCTTAAGCATTGAAAGACTAACTTAGAGCCAAGGGCAGAGGGGAAACACTGTCCTCTTTTCTTCCATCTTTAGGGGACCTTACCCACCCTTCAAGACCTCATGTGAACATCTCCTCTACTAGGAAGCTTCCCTGACTTCACAACCAAAACAAACTTCTCACTCCTCTGGACTCCACTATCCCCTTGTTTCCAGCAGGAAGGTAGCGCTTTTCATGTTCCTCTTGGGTGTCCCTGGGTACGAGTGCTCCTTGAGCACAAACCTAGGTGCTCCTCATAGGAAGAACCACACAGTGCCTTCATCTTTGTGGGTACTCGACACCCACCAGCCTCTGAGGATCAGTCAAAGGAAGACCTAGGTTCTTTCTCCTACTTATTCCTTGCGGGTTATTATGCAAGACTCAATCTCCCTAAAGTTCAAAATGCTCATCTCCAAAACAAGGGCAGAAATGATCTTCACCCTGCTTACTCAAATCCAATGAGACGAGTGGTGGTGAAAGTTTTGCAAGTCCTAAAGAGCTGTAGAAGTATGTGCAGACGGTTCTCAGTGCCTACCGCACTGTTCTCAGGGAGAGCCTGTGGACCCGGCCTAAGATGTAACAGCATTACATCCATGCGTGTTTCTGCTTCTACGGTCTAATTACAAACTGTGAGTTGGCCTTAACCCTGCATACTGATGCCAGATGCACCTGCCAGATGCCTGTGTGGATCCCTCCTCCATCCAGGGTACTAACCTCACGATGGCACCTGTAGATTCACATGAGATGCCTAAAAGTTGCAACAGGAAGGACAGAATTAGAGCCATTTTCTTAGGCTTCCTGCAAGGTTTATTTTGGTGCCCACCCACAGGGCACTGGGGTGTGAAGCAGTTTCCTTTCCCAAGCCATTCATTCATTCATTCACTCACTGTTCGGTACCCTCCCTCGTGTAAACAAGCAAGAATCGCAGAATAAAGAGCGATATGAGCACTGACAGGCCTTTGCAAAGGCTCTCAGGGGAGCAGATCTCCCTGCAGAGGAGAAGCACCTATGTCAGACTCCGGGGGCGGGGTGGGGGGGGGGAGAGAAGCTCCCTATGGAAGATGACACCTGAGCTGACCCTTGAAGAAAGGATGAACCAGATGCCCTTGAGGACACTGGGGAGAGCCTTCCCTGCCGCAGGAACAGCTCGTGCAAAACCTGCAGGTGAGCCCCTGAAAGAACAAGTTGTTCAGAGCAGCTGGAGTATATAGGCTGAAAGCGGTGTGCGGGCAGAGATAAAGCCAGAGCAGGATACGGTAGGAGCCAAGCCCTGGCTTAGGAGCTATGCAGAAAGATGCTTGAAATGCCACCGTTAAAACTTGCTGGCGGCTTAGTTACCCGGAATGGGTCTAATCCACTGCTCTTCCTCTTTCACCATTCATCAAGTGTCCCTAGCCATCTGCCTCTGGCCACAGACCAGCAGGAGCCTTGGCTGGGCCGCGTGCAAGAAGCCCAAGCCCGGAGCCAGGCCTGGGAAGATGCCTCCAGCGTAAGCAGGCTCAGCTGCTGCTGCCAGGGCATCCGAGCGGGGCCCAAAGACTGGCCGGGAGACCAGCAACCCACGTTGCTTCCCAAGCCTTTGAGCCCTTCCCTTCCGTGGTTAATTTTCACTTTTCATAAAGATGTGTTCGTTTAGGGAACCAGGAGGAATGCCTGATGGGGAACACATGCTTCCCCAACGGCGGCCGCTTTGATTCGTGCCCAGGCGAGGCTGCACACATCTTGCCGCCCCGAGCTTGCGTCGCGTGCCGGGAGCCCCCTTGCCACATGAAAGGCGCAGCGCTAGTCCCCTTCCCTGAGGGGCAACTCTGGAGAGTGGCCGAGGCACCCCCTCCCCCGCACAGCAGGCGCACACTCGTCTTCCAGCAAGGGGCCTGGGGCCACACAAAGGAAATGGCAAGACCGTGAGTCACCCAGGGACTCTGCAGCCGCCTGGGCTGCAGGCCCACAACAGGACCTTTGTGCTGAGCTCCAGGAGGATGAGCAGGACAGGCTGCAAGGAGGCACACGTTTCAAGGCGCTGAGTAATGCTTGGGACAGGGGAGGACCCTCGGCTGGAAGCAGACCGACTTCCGGGCCCCCACCTCTCTCCAAAGGCACGGGTGGGGAGACATCTGTCACACCCCCGTGAGGGTGCATCCTGGTTTGTGGAAGTCTGTCTTCTTCACAGTGGTGTGAGGGGTTTGAGGCCCGGAGCATATCTGTTTAGCTCCCCAGACCTACCATAGCCCCTAACACAGCCTTGAGTTTTTGCGATGGATGGATGGATGGATGGATGGATGGACAAATGAATGGAATCACTCATCCACACAAATACGTGTGAGGAGCTGTCCCAATGCCCTCATTTCACAAATGGGGAAATGGAAGCCCAGAGTTGGGAATGGACAGAAGCCACGTCCCACAGTGGATAAGTGAGCCCTAGAACGTGGGCACCATGCTGCCGGGCCTGCTTTCCTCCACTGGGTAGGGAACACCTGGTGGGGCATGACTGATGTATGGGCAGAGGTCAGGGTGAGAACCCAAAGACAGCCACAGAGGACAAGGTCGGGTGGTAGAACTACCTGCAGGGTGAGAGAGAGAAACCAGAGAAATAGGAGGCAGGGTTCCAGGCCTTAAGGCGACCACAATGTCGGCCTAGGAAGTTCCTAGGGCTTATACAATATGGGGAAAGAATCGGCATTTGTCTAGCACCTAGTGTATATCAGGCATGGTTATTTAATCTTTACACAGCCCTGAGGAAGGCATCATTACGGATGAAGAAGGTGACCGGGGCCTCGTCTCTCTGCGACAGTCGTTGCCAGCTCCATGAGGATCTCAGGAGTGGCGGTCACCTGGTGGGCCCCTGTGTGACAGGACCGAGTTCTCAACCCGGCAGACCTAGCTATTCCGTAATGTCTGTGGCCTCGGAAGGGGTCGGTGTTTCAGGACTAACTCGCATCAAACTCACACTCCGAGTCCAACATGTTACAAAGAGACTAGGGTGCCGACGGTCTGAGCTTTTTCTCCCTGCGAGAAGGTGAGCACCAGGAGGCAAGCAGGTTGCCTGGGGACACGGAAGCAGACCACAGGCTTAGAGCCCAAGCCGGGGAGCTCTGATCACCGAAGGCCCTTGTGTCCACAGTGGGGTGGCCAGCCACGAGCTGCACATCTGAACTCCCGAGGCTACGTGTGCCCTGGCCAACGTGTATAGATGTGGCCTCCCTCTGTGGCCTTTTCTTCCTTAACCACCATGCCAGCCACACTGGCCACACTCCTTACATACAACAATCTTCTTTCAGCAGATTTCACAATCCAGCGAAACAACAGATTGGTGGAAAAGTTCAGACCAGCAGAAACAGCCACACTCTGGAGACCACACCCTGGATGCCCTGCTGAGATTCAGAGCGCCCACAAGTCTTTGGCCTCCTCTCGACAGACGGTGGCATAGGGCAGATGCTGTCCTCACGTGGCAAGAATCATTCCCTTCCCCTGGCCTTTTCCAAATCCTTAACAAAAGCTAATTTTAATTGAAGGACGAGGGCACCGGACTCCCACCCTCTCCAAACTTCCTTAACTACCCAGTTTAAAGAGGAGGAGTTTAGAAGACGTTCAGTAACTTGCCCAAAGTGACAGAGCTAAGAATTGATGGCATAAAGATTCAGACCCACTGTGTTAGGTACTCTTCCCCTTAAGACTATTAACCAGAAGGCTTGCTAGGCACCAGGCACACGTGCTCAGAACTTCACACGTTTCTTCACATAATCGCCATGGCAACACGAGGAGACTGCTCTTGTCTTCGTTTTGCAGGTGAGGGTTGAAGGGCAGAGCGGTGAAGAAACGTGCCAGAGCCACAGGGTCACACAGCTATTAGATTCAAGAGCCAGGTTTCAAACCAGTCTGTCTACCTCTCCACCCAAGCCCTTGGCCACCCCACTCCACGGCAGAGCAAAGCCCAATTTCTGCAATAAGTCAGCCCCACGGTACCCCCCGGGTGCCGCCCTGGGGAGAAGCAGTCTGCCCTCTGAGTGACGAGGAAAGGGAGCAGCAGACCGGTCCTGGGCTTACCAAAGTCCAGGGTCACACCCTCCACATTGTCAGTCTAGGGATTAGGTTTGTATCAGTTTCCCAGAGAGAAACAGGTTCAGGCGGCCTGACTTCGGATGACTCAACCCCCAGGGGTCTGAGCCAAACCCAACTAATTTGATTCACCTGTAAGATACCTGGGCCAGGAGGTTGTGGTCCAAAACCCTGGCTGTGCAGTGAGACGCAGCTGAGTCCGAAACTCTGTCCACCATGTCTGAGCCCTGAGACTTTGGACATGTTACTCACCCCCTTTGAATCCTAGTTTCGGCCTCAGAAAATGGGGGAAATAATGCCAACCTTGCCCAAGGACCGCAGCTTAAGCAGATGTGTGTGAAATTCTCAGCATGGTGATTGACAGTAGGAGCTCAATAAGCGGTAATGCTTCTGATTTTCATTATTATTGTTTGAACACTGGGCTTGGCCTCCTGATAACCCCCACCCCCACTCAGTGGGAAGGTCACATTGTGGGAAACAGATCTGAGCCCAGAAGGTTGTTAGGTGAGCCCAAGTAAGAGGGTAGGGCCTGAGCTCTCAGCCCAATAGAGGGACGAGGTGCTCCCACCCTTTCCTCCCAGCGATAGGGCATTTCTGTTTGTACGGCCACCCAGTGCTGGTTTGTACTCGGAGCCCCCTCTACTCCCAGAGTTGCTCCTCATAACAGAGTCTCCTGTCTGGGTACTTCCTACCCACTGAAAAACAGCCCGATGCCACCTCATCTTCACAGCCCCTGGTGGGTCAACTCTTGTGCCCCCTCCAAGGCCCTGGCCAAATACACTTCCCAGCCTCCCCCCACTCCACCCTGCCAGGCAGAGGGAGAGCAGTCACATGCTGATCATGCCACATGCGCAGTCCAGGCCCTGGGACCTAACAGTGGAGGGCACAGAGGCGGCTCTTCCCTCTCTGGAGCTTGCGGTCTAGTGGGACAATAATCAAAGCGAAGAAATAAACCAAATCATTCCAGCTTCTGGTAATTACTAAGAGGGAAATAGCCGGTGCAATTGATAGACACTAACTCTGTGGGCGATGGGGTGGTCAGGAAAGGGCTTTCTGGAGAGCTGTCATTTACCCTGAAGCTGGAAGGATGAGATGAAGTGAGCTTTGCCAAAAGCTAGGAACAGAGGGTTCCCGGCATAAGGAACAGTTCTTCCCTCCCAAGGAAGGAAAGAATTTGGTGTGTTTCTCAACGATCAGAAAATCAGGCTGGAGCAGATGGAAGGGGTGGGAGGAGGCGTGGCAATCAGATACGGGCAGAGTCCTGACTCCTGTGTGCCTCCAGCCGGATGTGCGAGAGCGGCAGTAAGGCTTGCTATTTATTGAGCAGCTAGTATGTGCCAGGCAGTGTGTAGGCACTTTCCATACACTCTCTCGCTGAATCTTCATTCTCCCTGCCGCCCCTCCCAGGACACGACATCCCTACTCGTGCTCTCACCCACGTCTTGCCGTACCATCAGTATTTCTCTGCGGCTGTTTCCCTGCCCACTCTCCCAGCCTCCCCCCTCCCACCCCCCTGCGGCCCACCACTAGACTGCAAGCTCTTCTGTAAGCCAGCTTGGGACCCCAGCACACAGCACTGGAACAGGGCGCTCCCGTGTCTGTGGTGTTGTCAGCATAACTTGGGCAGTTGCGGTTTAAGGGGTCAGGAGCAGACATTGACGCATTTCAGATGAAAGCCTGTGATGATTTAAGAACACCTTAGCTGCCTCAGTAGCACGCTCAGCTCAGAGGTATTATTCAGGTCAGCTAGTTCCAGAATGCTTTACATGAGGGGCGGGTCTCACCTGCCTGCCCCCTGAGGGAGTGGGATGGTCTAGATAGGTCACGTGGACCACGCAGAGGGCGGCAACGAGTCTGTACCATTCAACTCATCATCACTGAGCACCTGCTATGGCTAGTCCCTGTCGCAGATGCTCTGTTGGACATAAAAATGAGTGCAACGTCCTGTGCCTCCAGTCACTACACTGCAGGGCTGACTGTGCGCAACACCTTCACGGAAGGACAAGCAGCACGGTGATGGGGAGGTGACCGACACAGCCGGGGCCGGATCACAGAGCGCCTCGAATGCCAGGACTTCTGCATGTAAGTAATGGAAGAGGAGGGAACCCAAAATGCAGCTTTCATTTTTAGTCTTTTTTGAAAGCAGGAAGTTGTAAACAGTTGTCTTGGAAGGGCCATTCTGGGAGAAAGTGAAGAAAACACCCAAGAAAAGGGCTTGGAACAATGAGCAAGAATTGTGTCAAGAGAGAGGCACGTGTGTGGGGCACGGAGAAGTTCACTTCAGCCCTGGTGTGAGCAAGCCCCGGGGCTGCAAGAGAGGGAGGCATCCGAGCGAGGTGCTGAGGTACAGGTGGCAGGGGCGAGGGAGGGGCGTGGGGGGACGGGGGCCAGACTGTTGCTGCGGAGATGTCTGTCCATTTCCCCAGACTCCAGAAACACCAGACAACTGAGATATCACGAGGAATGGAAAAATACTGGCCTTGAGTTAGGATCGGGCTCCAATCCCATCTTTGGCACAGATTAGCTGTGCAACTTGGAGCAAGTACTTCGTTCTCTGAGCCTCTTTTATCAACTAAACAATGGGGATGCCAACCCACAAATCTTGGATTGCAAGAGAGAAAAAAGATGAGTGAAGACACTTTTTCTGGAATCTGAGAAGCCAGGGCCCTTCTCCAGGTGGTCCGTCCGTTGGTCAGTTTACCGAACAGACACTTCTACCCGGAAAATCAGTCACATGCTTTTCTGTCTGACTTGGAGGCAATTTTGGAATAGAACAGCCAACTGTATGACTGCCACCCTCACACTGAGCGGGGAGGACAGACAAGCATAAGGACCCAGAGGATAGAGACTACACCTCAGGAAGACAGAGAGAGAGAAACTCCCTAGGGATAATTATTTCCTCTCCATCCACAGGTGTACAGAAGTCCACAGAAGATACCAGAAGTCCACAGAAACCATGAGCCTGGGCTCCCACAACACGAGCTGCTGGTTTATTTTGGGAAGTGACACCAAGAAACAGGAGTGAGAAGCTGGGGAGAGTAACCAAGGAAGGGGAGGAGCCAATGCCAGGGTCAGGTACTGGCTTGGTGGGTCTAGTGGAAAACCTGCAATGGAAACCAGGGACCCCTAATGAGCTCCGAAGGAAGGGTACGTACTTCACCACTGGCTCTCACTGATCACAAGATGCCCCCTGGGTGGTTAACTCCCTCCGGCTTCCAGGGTTCCACAAATGTCAGAAGGGCAAAACAGCTTTTCTCAGGCACTCCACCTGGGGGTGGCAAGAGGAGCCCTGGGCAGGAAGTGAGAGAAACAAGGTGCTGGAAGCAGTTGTAGCTGGAGGCCAAGGTCTGGCTGGAATGAAAGGTGGGCTGAGGGGTGCTTGGGTGGCTCAATCGGTTGAGCTTCTGACTCTTGATTTGGGCTCAGATCATGATCTCACGGTTCATGAGTTCAAGCCTGCATCTCTCCCTCTCCCTCTCTCTCTCTCTCTCTCTCTCTCCCCTCTCCCTAAATAAATAAATAAATAAGTAACTTAAAAAAAAAAAAAAAAAAAGATGCTCTGAAAGGTGTTCCATTCATCAAGTTAGAGAAGTCAACTCTTAGCAAACAATGACGGACCCGCCCAGTCAAACCTGGACTCCCAACTCAGAGATGGAGAACTGGTCTAGTTTTATGTCTAATATTTTTGGAAGATTCTGGAAAGATAATTTAGAAGAAAAGGAAGGAAGGAACTAACGAATGAAGGAACAAATGAACAAAGGAAGGAAAATCGCCAGAATTTCAGGCAGATGCAAATTTGTCATCTTCTTCCTTTGTAAAGAAACAAAAGAGGGGTGCCTGGGTGGCTCACTTGGTTGAGCTTCCGACTTCGGCTCAGGTCATGATCTTGTGGCTTGTGAGTTCGAGCCCCGTGTCGGGCTCTGTGCTGACAGCTCAGAGCCTGTGGCCTGCCTCAGATTCTGTGTCTCCCTATCACTCTGCCCTAACCCACTCACATTCTGTCTCTCTCTCAAAAATAAATAAACATTAAAAAAAATTTTTTAAACAAAATAAACATAGAGTTTTCTTTTTGTATATTTAACTGCGGACTAATTCATGCCTATAATAAAATATTCAAGCACTTAAAACAGAATATACAAAAGTATGTTTTTCTCCCATCCCACATCTCAGTCTCTCACCCCAGGGGCAATTACTGTTAAAAGTTTCTTATGCATTCTTCCAGAAATATTTTATGCATAAGTGCGCATATCTGTATTTCCTGTTAAAAATCACAATTTAAAACACACGCACTGTGGACCTTGCTGTTTTCATTTTCTTCTACTTCAAGGGTGGCTTCCTATGAACATATGTAAATCTAGCTCATTTAAAAAAATTCTTCTGTAATTCTCTGTTAGAAAGCCTTTCATAATTTTTTGAACTGGTCTTCTTTTGATGGACAGGTAGTGGGCTTTTATTATTATTATTATTACTATTATTTGTTTTTCTCATGGTTACAATGATCTGCTGAATATTCGGTGTGTGTCCTTCTCTGTCCACACCTGTCAGAATATTTGAAGGATACGTTTTTACAAGTGAAATTAAAAAAAAAAAAAACGCAGTTAAACTTTTAGTAGAGATCGCCAAGTTGTTCTTGAAGGGTTCTTGCAGATTTGTACTCCTATCCCAGAGAGGAGACAGTCTGTTCCTGTCTCCACGTTCTCAATGCTTTGTGACATTTATACATCCAGTAGGTAGAAAAAGGAATCTCCTTGTTATTTTAATTTGCATCTGTTTAATTATGAGTGACAGTCAACGTTTTATCCAGTACTTATAAGCCATTTTTTTTCTCTCTCTCTCTGGCACCGTTTAAGAGCCAAAATAATGAACATATGCATGTTCTGTGTAGAAGCTATGCCTGAATGAATCACAATTAATCTAAAACCACTGGATCTGCAACAGACATGGTGCCAGATGTGGGATGACAACGGGCGGGGGGGGGGGGGGAGGGGGGGACAAAGACGACACAGCCCCTGCCCGCAGTACTTACAGCCCTGGTGAAAGGCATCCAAATAACCCAGCAATTGAAATAATGTGCTTAGTGTCACAAGGGGAACTAGAAAGTGCCACCCAGCAGAGGTGAGTCATCTGGCCTGCACCTTTCAGAGGAATGAGGGGGGATTTAAAAGTTAAAAAGACAAAGGGCAGCAGGACAGCAAGTGTGAAGGCCCAGGTGACAGTCACTTTAGATGAAAGAAATTCCGAACGGGTGAAAATGGGGGGTGGGGCTGGGGGAAGAAGAACGACCAAGAACCAGCCCAGCTTGCCAGGGACTGAGGAGAAACACAGACTTCCTGTGCTACCTGCAAGGAAGTCCCTGGCTAATCCACACAGGTCGTGCACCCTAGGGGACGGAGGCCATGTTCCAAGGACTGCTTATTAACTGGGTTAAGGGTTCTGAATTTTACCTTCAGGGCAATAGTGAACAATCAGAGTTTTCCACAGGGAAGTGATACGTTCACATTTACTTGGCCCGAGGTTCTAGTGTTGTAGAGTCTGTATATAATTTGAAGGGCGTGAGTGGGGGCGGTGTGGCAAGGCTGGACCAGGCCATACAAGCTGGGGGACGGTTCTCAGTATTACCTGTAAGACAAGGTGGTGGTGCCTCACACCGGATCGAATCAGAATATTGAGGGGGAGGCAGAGCTGTGATGGACTTGAGGACTTAGGAAGTAAGATCAGCAGGATTTAGCAGCTGATATGTTGAGGGCCTTGGGCATTGGTGCTCATGTTTTCTGGGCCCAGCAGGGGGCTGTAAGAGCAGCAGTCTGGGGGGGCCTGGGGAGGAGGCCAGGGGCCTGAGAGACATCCACGTGGTCACCTGCAGGAGGCAGTCTACTATCTGAATCTGCAGTTCAGGACAGAAGGTCAGGATGGAGATGAAATTTGCGACCATGTAATCTTAAAAACGCTAACTAAAGTAGGGCCCCTGGGTGGCTCAGTCGGGTCCGACTTCAACTCAGGTCATGATCTCACGGTTCGTGGGTTCGAGCCCTGCGTTGGGCTCTGTACGGACAGCTCGGAGCCTGGAGCCTGCTTCCGATTCTGTGTCTCCCTTTCTCTCTGCCCCTCCTCTGCTCTCGCTTGCTCAGTCTCTTTCTCTTTCTCTCTCTCAAAATAAACATTAAAAACAAACAACAAAAATTTTATATATATATATATATAACACGCTATGTTTTTTGTGAGAGGGGCACAGCTACACATAGGGCCACAGATCTGCAGGGACCAGTGAGCCCAAATAAGCTGATGGGGGCCCGGGGAGGGAGGCAGTCCTCTCACCACAGCTACCGGTTTGCTCCTGCTCTATCCCCACTGAGGCCAGAACATGGCTGACTTTGAGGAGTTCACGCATGTACTTTTCACCGCCTCCTAAGGAAGGCCTGGGACGTACCAGGAAGGCCTGCCCATCAGAGAAAGTCATTGCCCTCTTTCCCGTCAGGTAGAGCAAGATCCGATCCTTCAAACATGCACAGCACGGTAGCCGTTCACAGTGGCCGTCTATACAGCATTACCTTGTTGGGGACAAAGATACTTCGAAGAACCTGGTCACCTGCTAATCACCTTACGTACTGCGAGGCTCAGGAGGCAAAGAAGAGTGAGACTCCCAGCCACCCTCGAGGGCCCTACACAAACACCTTCCTCACTGTGCCAGGCCAGACACCCATGCCAGGCCTCAGTGAGGATGCCTGCGCTGGGTTGCCCTCCTACACAGACACCCTTCCCCTTCCACTTGGGCACCAACACCAAGCACTGGGACACCCTTTGCATAGACACCTCAGGTTCTGACACCTGCATGAGGCCACCCTCGTATACAGAACCCCCCTCACTTCACTTAGGGTCCAAGCCTCTGTGCCAGGGTGGCCCCCCTCAAGAGACCCCCCCCTCCCGTGGCAGAAGCCTAACACCCCACACCGGGCCTCCCTTCCGCAAGGATACCTTCCTCACCACACTTGGGCTCTGACACACATGGGGCCACCCTCCCCTGTGGACTCCCTCCCCACTCCACATGGGCCCCACCCTCACAGTGACCCGCCACCCCCTGTGTGAACCTCCTCCTCCGTCTTGCTCTGGGCCACCGGGGCCCCTCCCCATTTGGGTGCAGACACCTACCTTACTCCATCTCACCTAATGGCTTCTGGACAGAATTTTCTGAAAAAGAAGGGAAAAGGAGTCCCAAATCCCCCAGGATTACTGAATTCGCCAGTTCAGCGAGGTCTTTGCTGGGTCCCACCGGGGCTCCGCTGCCTCCTATCTCATTTCTGTGCCATTTTTGGTGGCCTGGAGCTCTTTGAGGGCCGAAGCCTGGTGGGCCCTATTGGAAAATGCTCGCTGCTCACTGCTCTGTGTCCTCACTCTGTGCCCAGAGGTTCCAAACAGTGCTGCTTTGGCTCCGTGTTTTAGTTTGGAGTCCAACACTTTGGCGGGGAGTTCCTCGAGTGGCCCTGCTTGTGCCGTCCTCCCCCATCAAAGCTGGCGACAAATACCATGATGCAGGTACGACCCCTCCCCTCTTCCAGCTTAGAATTTATACCACCAGACCAAGCTGGCAAGGCCCTGATCCCTATCCTCTTAAAATAAGTAACCTCCCATGAGGCTCCTAAGGCCCTGGCAAGAACAGACTTGTTGCCCATTGCCACACACTCTAGACATTTCTAAACCCCAGCCATGGGCACAGCGTGGGCTCACACTGGACCCACTTTAATTATCTGAACATTCTGTTCTTAGACTGTGTCCCTCTGCCCTCAATGTGCTCCGTGGACAGTGGGTCCTTGTTTCGTGACGCAGCCATCGACTAAAACCCTTGCAACGATGAGGGTTGAGGAGCTGGAAAGTTTTGTGGCCGAGACAGACAAGGGCCCAGCTGCTAAAATTCAAGTCCCACGTGCAACCCCAAAGATAGCCTGGAGCTCGTTTCCCTCCCACTTACCTTAGCCTGTAGCCAGCCTGGAGGAAGTTAGAAGCTGTTTTCTCATTTTATGATGAGATAAGGAAGAGAGACAGAGAGGTTTGTCAGACTCCGGCTATGTCTGCAGGGAAGGCTGGGAGACCCCACTGCTGAAATGTACAAACGGGACCAGACTGAGTCTTGGAGAAGCTGTCATTGGCCTGGATAACCCAACCCTGTCTTGCTTTTCACCTTCTTTTTAAATTCCTGGATTCCATCGCAGAGAGGGCTGTTTGTAGAAGAGAAGAGGTGACAAGAGAAGGCGCTCTCCCAGTTTACGTGAGGGCAGAGAAGAAGTGCCTGCTGCGGAGGAAGGAGGTGAGGTCCTTGCCGACACAGATGGTGTTGGAGAGCGTGGCCCAGCCTCGTCCTAGCTCGTGGGCAGCGCCCCCCACCCCCACCCCGGGGAGGATTTACCCTGCTCAGGGACAGTCCTACTCTCAGTCCCACCAGTGCCCTTCAGTCCCACAAGTGCCACTGCCACACCAGACACTACAGTCCTGGCCCAAGGAGTATAAGGAAGTGGGGAGAAGGAGGGGAGCCTCTGTTCTGGGGCATCCATCTGTGGGATCCTGCAAAGTGTGGGCCACCTTAGGCAGTAGTGGCCGGTAGGGCGAAGGACACAAACACATTCCATTGTGTTGCCCGAGTGCCGTCCTGCCTCCTACCACATCATCACCTAAGCCCGCACAGCACCAGCCCATAGAACTGTCTGCAGGGACGGACTGGTCCCCCGTGCGTGCTGTGCGGTAGGGTGGCCATTTAGCTGTCTGTGACAACTGAGCATTTGAATGGTGGCCACTGTGGCCCGGTGGAGTGTATTTCCATTTGAATTTAATTCTAATTAATTGATACTCACATTCACGTAGCCACGTGCGGCTAACGGCTACGGTACTGGAGAGCGAGCCCTGGACCATGCCCTGCTCTGCTGGGTGCCAGCATCTCACGCAGGCTTCGCCAGTGGCAGCCTGAATCCCTTGGGGGGCGCCCAAAGGGCAGTTTGTGGAGGAGTGGAGAACACCTCTCGCCTGTACCATGCTCTGTTACAGGGGTACCAGATAGTGCTGCTTCTGCCTCTTTGAAAACCTGGCTCTTTGTGTTTCATTACACCTCCTGACCTTCCTCTGGGCCTGTGTGTCCTGCAGGGTCTGGGATTGGGATGCAGTTTCCAGAGATCTGTGACTGGAGCTTCATTACTAGCTAGACCGCTCAGCCCCGATCCTCTTTGCTCAGCAGACGAACCCCCTCCCCCTGCCCCAGGAGCCTCTCAGCTCCCTGCTACGACCCTGGCTTTAACTGACTTCTTCCTTCAGGAAGCACAAACTCCTGAGAAGACACAGAAATTGTCAGCTCGGCGGAAGTACAAATAAAACCACTGAACAGATAAGGACAGCAATGGAGAAAGCAATTTCCTCTGGAGCCGTGGTCCTCAAAGTATAGTCTGCAAAGCAGCCCCATCAGCGTAGGCTGGAAACGTGGAAATACAAATCCTCGGTGCCCAGACAGTTGAATCAGAAATTCCAGGGGTGGAGCCTGGCAGTCTGTGTGTTAACAAGCCCTGGGGCACTCCAAAGCCCTCTCCAGTGTGAGAACTGCAGGGTGGTGGGTGGGGGCAGAGGGAATAGGGCTGACTTCTGGGAAGACTCTGGAAGAGCTTGCCCTGGGGCCTGCAGGGAGGGACAGGGTGGCATGCCGAGACCCAGGACCCACGCCGCATCCCGCAACCAGTGTCCAAGCCCAGCAGACCTTCTCATGTATGTTAATCACCTTGAAACCAGCATTTTATTGATGTTAGATTGTTTAGGCTACAAGGCAAAGAATTCTTTAGAGTTAAATAACTCTGCTCTCTGTTTTTTTTTTTTTTTTTTTTTTTTTTTTTTTAATTTTTTTTTTTCAACGTTCATTTATTTTTTTGGGACAGAGAGAGACAGAGCATGAACGGGGGAGGGGCAGAGAGAGAGGGAGACACAGAATCAGAAACAGGCTCCAGGCTCCGAGCCATCAGCCCAGAGCCCGACGCGGGGCTCGAACTCACGGACCGCGAGATCGTGACCTGGCTGAAGTCGGACGCTTAACCGACTGCGCCACCCAGGCGCCCCTGCTCTCTGTTTTTAAAAATATTCTTGGGGCACCCAGGTGGCTCAGTCGGTTAAGTGTCCAACTTCGGCTCTGATCATGATCTCATGGTTCGTGGGTTCAAGCTCTGAGTCGGGCTCTGTGCTCACAGCTCAGAGCCTGGAGCCTGCTTTGGATTCTGTGCCTCTGATCTTTCTCTGCCCCTCCCCTGCTCACACTCTGTCTCTGTCTCTCTCTCTTTCAAGAATAAACATTAAAAAATACTTAAAAATATTCTTGGTTGGTCTTGATTTTGTGTTCTAAATTTAACTAAAGATTATCTTTAATACTAATTTTTGAAAGCTTACAAAATTTACCTGACACACTCATCCAACCTCTTGTACTTTGACTCCTTCAAAGACAACACGTAGCTTTTAATACAAAACTTCTACTCAAAGATGGATAGCTGGGACACCACTTATTTAAAAACGCTCTTGTCGGGGCGCCTGGGTGGCGCAGTCGGTTAAGCGTCCGACTTCACCCAGGTCACGATCTCGCGGTCCGTGAGTTCGAGCCCCGCGTCAGGCTCTGGGCTGATGGCTCAGAGCCTGGAGCCTGTTTCCGATTCTGTGTCTCCCTCTCTCTCTGCCCCTCCCCCGTTCATGCTCTGTCTCTCTCTGTCCCAAAAATAAATAAACGTTGAAAAAAAAATTAAAAAAAAAAATAAAAACGCTCTTGTCTTGGACATTTATCACTCTATCAATGTTATTTCCCCTGTAGTTCATCTCCCTACCCTTTTCTTCTGAACCTCCACATATTTGCTGGCTTTGAACAAGGACACCAGGTAACCAACTTTTTAAAATTGTACACGGTTAAGGGTAAAGCACTAAGCAAGAGACTTTCTGCCTTACGCACGCTTTCACGCATGGACACTACTCTGAAATTTCACGGTTTAGTGGAAAAAAGCACAGGTTTATGGTCAGACAAATTAAGGTTCAATCGTAGCTCTACCTCTTACTAGCTTGCCATTAAACCCTAAATCTGCCTTTCCTGGGCTATAACATGGAACTAAGGATGTGTTGGGGGGGGGCAGGGGGGAGGGGTTGAGTGAAATAATCATGTGTGAAGTAGCTGGCACTTAATAAACACTTACTATTTGTTCTACCTTCCTCTCCTTCTTTGTCGGAATGCAAAGCTCTCAGGATCTGAACCAGACTGACCTGAATCCAGCACAACCATTTATGGGGGGCGTGACCCTGGGTAAATTATTGAACTTCTCATGTCAGTTTCCTCATCCTTAGGAGGGAGGTGGTAAAGATAAGACCTCTCTCATAGAGTTGTGAGGATTACAAGTCTTGATACACCCTAAGTTCATGGAAGAGTGCCTGGAATACAGTGAGCACTCAACAGAGGGTAGCTGGTGCTACTATTTCTCACAGTTCTCAACTCTTGTGAACAAGTGACATTGTCAGAGGGGTGACCTACAGATAAGCCAGCCTTTCAGGGCAGCCGTCAGCTTCTGAGCACCGCATAACTATTTCCATGAAATAAAGACTCATGTTCCTTCCAGAACATTCTTATCATTCCTTGATTTTTTTTTTTTTTTTCCGTTTTGTTCTGATGGGCTTTGATAGTTTGCTGGATCTATATCACATGACAGTCATTTTTGCTACCAAGTCTTCTAAATGATTTAGAGAAAATATTTTTTTTAGGGAAAGGGAACCAGATCGGCCAACTGCTTGATTCTCTCACTTCGTTCCCTAAAAGATTCAGGATGACAAAGCCCAAGAGTCAAATTTTATGCTCATCCAGTATTTTCTTTTTAGATTTTTATCTAAATAAAAACTAATGGAGTCAAGTCACCGAACTAAATAAACCCAGCATTAGTTGAGTGGTTTTGTAGGTATCAATACTGTTCTTCTGAAGGAAATCCTGCTTTTACACTGCAGCATGGGCTATTTTGACAGAAAATTGTAGGGGCGTTGGATAGTTCCTGCCTACTATCTCTTCTCTACTATCCTACTTCTAGGATAGAAGTACTGTCCTACTTCTCTTACCTGAGGTTGAAATCCAAGCAGTTCTCCACGGAGGTGAATATTCTCCAATAAGATTGTGTTCCCAGGAAGGAAAAGAATTTCAACCCCTCATGTCAGAATTCTAGAGCCTCTTGTCTCTTGTTCTATCACTTGATCCTAACCTTATCTTTTTTCCCTCTACCAAAGCAAGTCCCCTAACTGTGGCCCGCTCGTCTCTCACCTCTTCATGGGGTGAAGATGGTCACACTTCCAGATTCCTCCACTCCCTGCAGGACCCTTCTCAGGACAAACCCACCTGCCCAAAGCTGCTCAACACCACCTGATGGTCTTAGACTTATTCATAATACCCATACAATACCTTACTGATTTTTTCCAAATAGAATTCTCTGTTGGTGGTTCTCAACTCTGCCTGCGCATTGCTAAATGCACACACCAGGCTCCACCACCACATCAGCTGAGCCAGATTCTCCAAGGGTAAGGTCCAAGCATCAGTGTTTTTCAAAGCTTCCAAAGTTCAGCAGGGCCTGAGACTCACTCCTCCAAATGGATGAAGCCTCAGTGAGCCCTACTGGCTCAGAACTGGAAGTAGAATCCATGTCATTTGACTCCCTACCCTGAGGTGTAATTGACATAGGATAAATTGCATATATTTAAAGCATACAATTTGATGAGTTGAGACATATGTACACACATGTGAAACCGTCTCTGGAATAAAGATTATGAACACATCCATTGCTTCCACGAGTATCCATGTTCGCCTTTGTAATCATTGCCTCCCCCTTCATCTCACCCCAGAGTCTCTGGGCAATCACTGACCCTGCTTTCTGTCACCATAGATTAGTTTGCATGTCCCAGCATTTTATATGAATGGAATCGTACAGTAGGTACTCTTTTCTGGCTCCTTTACTCAGCATGATTATTTGAGGTTCATCCATGTTGTTAATGGGAATCAATAGTTCATGTTTTGAATTTCTATATATTATCCCGTTGTATACCTATGCCACAATTTTTTTACCCAATCATCCTGTTGATGGAAATCTGAGTTGTTTCTGGTTCTTGGCTGTTACAAATAGAGCTGCTATAAACATTCTTGTGCAAGTGTCTGTCTGAATGTGTACGTCCATTTCTCTTAGCTGGCAATGGGAATAACTGGGATCAAATGAAAGGTGTTGAATTTTTAAAAATAAGCTGCCAAACTACTTGTTTTTCAAAGCAAACTACCTTTTCCAAAATAGTTGCACCATTTTGCATTCCCACCAGCAGTATTGAGCATTCTAATTAATTGCTTCCCATCCTTGCCAATACTTGGTTTGGCCAATCTTTTTCATTCCAGCCACCCTAGTGGAAGGAAGGCTCAGGGTATTTCACTATGATTTTATTTTGCATTTCTCCGACAACTAGCGATGTTGAGCATTTTCTCCATGTGCTTACTTGACATCCATTTATTTTCTTTGGCAAAATATCTATTCAAATCTTTTGTCCATTTTTCATTGTCTTCTTATTGAGTTTATAAGAGTTCTTTACATATTCTGAATATAAGTCCTTAATCAGATATACATACTGTAAAAATATTCTTCCAGTCTGCAGCTTACATTTGCGATTTTGTATTAGTGGCTTTTTTGAATAGCCAAAGTTTTGATTTTGATGAGATCCAAGCTCTTATTTGTTTGTTTAATTTTTATGGTTCATGTTTTTTTGTATCATATTTAAAAAATCTTTGCCAAGTCTAAGATAGCTAAGATTTTCTTCTGTGTTTTCTTCTAAAAGTTTTGTAGCTTTACCTGTTACGTTTAGGTCTATGATTTAGCAGAAGTGAAAAAGCCGAGACTTGTGTGTTTGAGTGACTTGGCCAAGGTGACATGGTGAGTCAGACCCCAAACTGGCCCATGTCACATGACTTCTTGTCCTGAGTACTTACTTTGTATCTAGTTTTGGACTTAGTGATAGAGTTGAGTTTATCATATTTTTTTAAGTTTATTTATTTATTTTGAGAGAGAGAGAAAGTGCTAGTGGGGCAGGGGCAGAGAGAGACAGACAGACAGACAGACAGACAGAGAGACAGAAAGAGACAGAGAGGGAGAGAGAGATAAACCCAAGCAGATCCTGAACTATCAGTACAGAGCCTGATGCTCTAACCCATGAACTGTGAGATCATGACTTGAGCTGAAGTCGGATGCTTAACCAACCAAGACACCCAAGCACCCCTGAATTTATCATATTCTTAATTCATAGGTGCACCATCACCAGCAGTCCAAGACAAGGCTCCTAATTTTAATTAGATTCTTATTATTCTTATAGCATTGGCTATTTCTTATTATCACTGAGCCCAAGCTCATAATTTTACATTTTGCTTCATCATACTAGGGCTCAGTCTCTAAATTCATTTCCAAGACATCTTTGCCAATTGGATTCCTGGCAGGTTCTGCCAATGAGACCCACTGGTTGGAGATAAGAAGGCAGGAGGAACAAAAGAGCTCCCTTCCAGTTTTCCAGCTCTGGTCAGCCCCTCCCCCACCCCCCACCTCCACCCCACCCCCATCAGCAAAGGAGAACCACAGCTCTGGCTCCAGCTGCCCTCTGCACTCCTGACACCAGCCATCAGCAGGAGCTCTGCCCCTACTTCAGTGTTCTGAGCACTATACCCGCATGCCAGCCATGGGGTTCCTTCCTGTGAACTCTTGGGTCTAGTAACACCATCTCTTCCCTTTTGTTCTACCCGTCTTAGACGTAATAGGTTTTCTCTGCAGTTACAACATCTTGGGGCTTCCTGTCTCATTTATTGGCCTTCCAATTCCTCTTGTGATCAGTCCCCTGTATTAAATCCTCTCCGTTTAAAATACCTAAAATGGCTCCTGTTTTCGTGACTGGACATGATTGATACATCATCTCTACTTCTTGCTGCTACTTAGCCACCTCACCCAGGGTGCTTGGTATGTATCTTTGGTTGTGAATGAACCCTTGTAAAATACAGAGTTGTTTTTCTGTTGTGATTTTAGTTTATATGAAGGCTATTGTGCTATATATCTCATTCTGTTTCTTTTCTCTCACGCAAAACCATTTTGCTAAGACCAATTCATGTTGGTGTTTAACTTACAGTTCACTATTTCTAATTATTGCATAATATTTCTTAGTGTGTACCCACCTCATTCCATTTATCTATTCCCCTGGAGATGGTTTCTGAGATCATGCCGAACCCCCTGCTGCTGCGTACAACTTGGACTTGTGTGAGTGTTTCTATGGCATTTAGCCCTGGGGTGAATGAGTTGGCCCTACATCACATGCTTTCTTCGGTTAAGGACATACTGTCCACAAAGGCCATTGTCATGGCTGTACATGTAATGCTGGTGAGTGCTTATTTCCTCCCAGCGTCACCAGTATTTACGACCTGATACTCTAGTTTTTGCAAATTGAGGGAGCATAAATACGATTTTGTGATTTTACTTTACATTTCTTTATCAGTGAGGCTGGGCATCTCTTTGTGTCCTTGTTAATCTTAAATTTTCCCTTGTGTGACTTGCCTATGCACAGCCTCTGGCCATTTTCCCACTGGATTCCCTATATTTTCCTTGCCGGTCTTCAGGAGTTCCTTGTCTAGTCTATTTACTTACATGAACTTCAGGCATTGCAAATACATTCTCTTCACCTGCTGCCCTTCTTTAATCTTTGTCTCCTATATCCTTTGCTGAACACAAAATATTAATACTTTTGTAGCCAATCCATCGGTATTTTGCCCTAAGGTTTGTGCTTTTGTTTTCTTTTTTAAGAGTCCTTCTCCATCCCAAGTTCTCAAATATATTAACTTTTCTTCTATAGCTTTTTTTATAGCTTTATATTTTGCCTTTCCCATGTACGTCTTTAATCCACCTGAAATTCACCTTTTACGTAGCATAAGGTAAGGGATACTAACTTTATTTTCCTTCAGAGAGTGACCCATATTCTCAATCCCATCGGATCTACAGATAAAATGGCCTTCTTCTTTATGATAGAATTAAATCTTTACAATAAACCACCCAAATTCATGATTTATCTCAATATTTTAAGTGAGGTGTGACCAAAGTAGAACCATAAAAATAGGAAAAGGAGATGACCGTGTGGTTCCAGATTCCAGCCCCAGCTTGGTCCTTCCATCCCATACAACCCCTGTCATCTCTCATTACCCTCCACTGAGGCTCTTGACTCTTGCCAAATGTACCTCTGGTTGTCCCCTCAGGGCTCCTCCCTCCTGAAGACCTGCCTTCACACATGCCACCCCTGTGGAATGCCCAAGCCAGACAACTTCCTTCTTCCCTGTGCCAAACTCATCCTTCTGAAGACTACTCATGGTAATCTCTCCAGACCAAACCCTTTCAATGCTTCATTAACACTGAAATCTGCACTTGGCCCTAAACATCTTGGGCTCATTAAGCTCAGGGTGTGTGTGTGTGTGTGTGTGTGTGTGTATGTGTGTGTATGTGTGTGCACGCGCATGCACGTGCATGTGCGTGTGGTCATAAATATCTCCTGCTTTTCATACTTTACAAAATTCTTTCACATGCTCGTTCATGAATCCTATACAGTAGGCAGAGCAGGAAATGTTTTTCCCATTTACAGATGAGGAAACTGAGGCTCAGAGAGATTAACTCTCTTAAAATTTAGGCCATTTACTTAAGCCATGCTTGCTGTAGAAATAAGGAATGGTTGGGACCCAGATACCAGCTCTTCTGGTTCTAAGTCCAGTAATCACCCAATTAACACATGCTTTCTTAGCTTGGGCACAGAATCTATCTCTACAGTTAGATGGATTGGGGTTTGAATTTCCAGAAAGACCTTGTCTCATCTGGTTCCAACGAACTGCAGGCACAGAGGCTATTTTGCTTGGAGCCTGGTCTTGAACTCCTGCCCTTTTGCTTGGGGCACTTACACTCTGCCTAGCCACAAAGCAGGGCCTCTCTTATACTCTACTCTTTTCATCCTTGTCAGAGCATCGATCACAATTACAATCCAATTACTCCTGTGCCACTGTATTTAACACCTGCCTCCCCACAAATTCTATGTCTTGCTCAGAACTGTATTCTCAGTGCCAACTTTTGTATTCAAACAAGTATCTGTTGAACATATGAATGAATGGGTGAATGAATGTTTCCTGTGCCTTCTCAGCCACTGCCAGGGCTCCTGTGCTGAGTGAACCAAACACCCGAATTAGCAATGCTGATACCCACTCGACTTCAAGCTCTCCTACCACCCAAGACCCTTATTACAATATACCCCTTCCAGGTGGGCACCTGCATTTGCCATACACCTTCAGGCTCAGCGAAAGTCTAGCCCAGGACCAATACTACAACCAAGACATTTCTCGCAGCCCAGGTTCTGCCTGATCCCAGCCTGCTCTCCCTTGCTGGTCCTCCCTCCCCCAACTCCGCATCTCAGTATACCAAGGCCTCCCAAACCAGAATCCTTTGTGGCTCCTTCTAGAACCCAGCCTCATGGTCTGCACAAAACAGACTCTCAATAGATGATGACAAATAATGAGTTCTTTATTCATCTTGGCAGTCCGATTTCTAATCTGTCTCATAGATATGAATGGAAAACACAACTGATTGGTAAGTAGGAAAAAATGCTTCCCACTTCCAGTAATGTGCCTACCCCCACCGATGTTCAGAAATGTCAGCCATCAGAGAACAACACACCAGTGGTAAACAGTATCTCTCGAATGATTACTCTGGAAAGAAATGTGGCACCAAGCACCCCATAGGATGTGAGCCTGGTCAAGAAAACTGCTGGAATATTCTTCCAGAGCACCCAGGTCCTGCCCAGGTGAACTTTCTATCAGGGAAACCAGAGGCACCTGGGTGGCTCAGTTGGTGAAGCATCTGACTTCAGCTCAGGTCATGATCTCACGGTTTGTGAGTTCAAGGCCCTCATCGGGCTCTGTGCTGCCAGCTCAGAGCCTGGAGCCTGCCTCGGATTCTGTGTCTCTGTCTCTCTCTGCCCCTCCCCTCCTCGTGCTCTGTCTCTCTCTGTCTCTGAATAATAAATAAACGTTAAAAAACATTTAAAAAAAAATACAGGGAAACCAAATACTGAGACACTGAGACAGGTACTGGAAGACACACACACTCATACCACACACTCACATGTGCACACACATACTCACATGTACGCACATACAGAATTAATGCAGAATGGCAAACTGGTCTGAGACGTACGATTTGGAGTCACACGGAACGGAATTCAAATTCTGCGCCTGACATTTTCTAAGTAGTTTATCTAAGGTAAATTACTTTTCTGACTTTGTTTCCTCATCTATACACTGGGAGAATACTACTCACCTAAGGTTGTTGCAAGGATTCAATGAGATAGATAAGGCTCTAGGAATGCAGTATGAGGCAAAGGTGTAGTGGCTGTTATGAGCATCAGAGCTGGCTTTTGGACATTTCAAAGCTGAGCATGTAGATGTCGGGATGATGCAGCATAGAGATGACAGGGAAGGGATCTGGGGAAAGGTAAACTCAGAGCTAGGTTTGGGGAAACGGGAGGAGATCGACTTGGAAGAGAGACGTGAAGAGGGTGTTGGAGGTGGGAATGGGGGCCCATGAAGACATAGTGAGGAGCGGGCTCAGCCACAGGGCCCAGCTCTTGCTGTGGTCGCTGCTGAATAGTCCCAGGGGGCACTCTTGCATTGCTTCCGGCTCTTACACAATTCCTTACTTGAAAAAAAAAAATAACAAAAAACCTTTCCACTTAAGTAGCCTTGGATATCTTGCCCAGCGGCCTGTGAGGCTCTGTGGGGGGTGCCAGGCTGACTCATGAAGACACCCTGCTTTTGAACACACCCTCCAATCCAGCCATCATCTCATCCTGCTTAAGGCTCAATGACACAAAGCTCGATAGTGAGGTCAGTGAGTGGCAGATATCTCTAAAGTTCATAGGGAAAGGCGGTTCTCATCTTGTCTCTTCATTTTCATCAACTAGAGCAAATCTTTCTGGGTCCCAAAGTCGTGCTTGCTTGGGGAAAATATAGTATTTAAAGACTTGCTCTTCCAAATGTGGTCCATAGATCAGCAGTGTCAGCATCATCTGGGAGCTTGTTTGAAATTCTGATTCCAGGGTCCCACTCTAGATCTACTGAATAAGAACCTTGGGGTGGGGAGTTGTTTCTAAGACCTGGTATTTTTTTCTTGTTTGTTTGTTTATTTATTTATTTTGAGAGAGAGACACAGACAGTGAGTGGGGGAGGGAAAGAGACAGAGGGAGACACAGAATCTGAAGCAGGCTCCAGTCTCTGAGCTGTCAGCACATAGCCCGATGCAGGGCTGGAATCCACGAACTGCAAGATCATGACCTGAGCCAAAGTCAGATGCTTAACCAACTGAGCCACCCAGGAGCCCCAAGATTAGGTGTTTTCAACAAGCTCTCCAGGTGATTGTTATTCACACAGAATTTAAGCAGCACTGATTCAGGCACAGTTTAGACACATCAGCCTCTCTTGAGCTCACTTGCATCACCTATAGCTACTCGTCCCCATGGGATTAGGAGAAAGACTACTTCTATTCAAGGGAACAGGAAGTTCACTCTTAAACACAGTTGCCAAAGCCTTTGTTCCAAAATATAGAAGGTTTTTGGAGAATTCCACGTGGATCAGGCAAGAATCGTCATAATATAAATTGGGCTTTAGAAATGTAGATATTTGGACTGACCTACTATCTCAGAATTCTCTAACTGAAAGCCAGAGAAATGCAATCTCACTATCTTAAACACAAAAAAAGTTAGTAGAAGACACAGGACTCCTTACAGAATCAGAATCAGAAGAATCAGTCTAGAATGGCCAAGCAAGACGAAGGCAGGCCCTAGGTAGCAGAAGCTAATGGACAGTCTGGATAGAGAGCTGCTGCAAGGATTAAGTGACTTCAGTGGCTTTCTTGAGCTGCCATCTGTCCTTCCAAGAGGCAAATTCCCAAGAAAGACTCTGATTGGTCAGGGCACAGTCACACGCCAAGCCCTGGCTAGTGGAAGGCAGGGCGCCTGAACTGATGACTCCAACACTGCATACGATGGGTGCTGGATGGTTCCTCAAAGCTCAGTCAGGTCCAGCTCCCAGACACGAGTGGATGAAGCAGACAGGCAAAACAATGGATGCGTCCTGCCTCCCCAGGCTGGCTGGGTTTGACTGGACACCAGCAGGAGCCATCCAGATGTGTAAACCTTTATCAGAGAGATGAAAGAAAATGTGAAGCTTTTCTCAGGGAGTCTGGGGGAGTTCAAAAGCTAGGAAAACAAAGTGAGACAACAGCATGACTAGGTGTAGTTGTGAAGGCCAAAGAGAATGACCCTAGGTGATGGCTTCAAGAAGCCCAGCTCCTGAAAGCTACAGAAACAGATGCACTGCACGCTCTTGAGACAGAAGGAGGGAGGCGCAAGTTCAAAGAGGTGTCTGGGGGTGCCTGCCACAGAGAGTGCCCGAGTCCCTGCCAAAGCCCCTGCCGGGAGAACAGGCCTCTCCAACACACGCCTGTAATCTGAGCATCCAGTAAGAGAGGACATCATTCCCCCCCCTCCCCCCCCAACCAAACAAGGGTGTGGTGGTTCTGGGAGGGGGGGTGGACAGGGGCAGGGAAGGAGGCCTGTGGGCTACATTTGGGCTATAGGTGCGTGCAATGTGACAGCAAGGACCCAAAAGAGGCAACCTTACTTATCAGAATGTTCTAAAGACCACCCCCCACACTACCAGTGTGTAAGAGCTTACAGACCTTGATGTTTTAAATTTTTTTTAAGTTTATTTATTTGGAGAGAGAGAGAGAGAGAGAGCACGCACACGTGGGGAAGGGACGTGACAGAAGGAGAGACAGAATCCCAAGCAGGCTCTGCACCATCAGCTCAGAGCCTAATGCAGGGCTCGAACTCACAAAGTGTGAGATCACCACCTGAGCCAAGATCAAGAATTGGATGCTTAACCGACTGCACCACCCAGGTGCCCCCAGACCTTGATATTTTTTAAAGAGAAATGTTGACAATATCCACTTCTATCATAAGATAAAAGGCAATCACAGCTATCGAAACCCAATTAAAGGCACTAGAAAAATATGTAAAATGTGGGAAAATTGCTAGTATTTAATGAGCACCTACTCTGTGACAGGCATAATAGTAAACGCCTAATGTTATCTCATTTAATCCACAAAAACAACCTTAAGATCTCTGTTTTACAAATACGATTTTAGGTGACTTGTACATGGTTACGCAGATAATACGCGGCAAAGCCAATGTTTGAGTCAGGTAGGTTTAACTACAAAGCCTATACCAAATATTACATTAACAAAGTCTTTCTTATTATTCCATTTACTTGCAAATTGAATCATAAAAGCTTCTACAACACACCATCAGAAATAAAGCTTTATGACACTGTCTATATATCCTTGTACAAATAAGTACAGGAGGAAAAACCTGTATTTCTCTGTGGTACTTAATTTTTATATATAGTACTTAAGGTACACGGTAGGCATTTTACATATAGTTGTTTAATGCCTAAGTATCCATAGACATATGTACGGTAGAGATAACAAAATGAATACGGTTCTTTTATATTCTTTTCTTTTTAGCCAGCCAAATCTAAAGAGAATCCATCAAAAATTATACACCTAAAATACACTTGGCTCACAATGGCATCGAACACCATAAAAATCTGTGACTTCTCCAAGAGAAATCATGAACTGTTTCAATACCAAACAAGGCAGGGCCAATGGCTTTGTGTTTATTACAAAACTACCCCAGAGAAGTAAAGTGAGGATGGTCTGTGAAAACCAACCAACTGGCCCAGGCTGATTTAAATAATGAGGCCAAAGCCCTGAAATTCACCTACTGTGACTATTTATTTCCTAAGGCCACCACACCCTGTCACAAAGTCAATGCCGAGCCAACACTTGAGGTTCTGAAGTCATTCCAAGGGATGTGGGGTGTGGGGGGAGGGGGGAAGGGTGTGCAACACAGAGCAACAACAGACACAAGGCTTTGGAAAGTCCTTTCGGGATGGGGTGGAAGGTTATTAATAACAGTTTTCCTCCAGCAGGGCCTTCATTTGGCAGAGAATTGAGGTAGTCCCTCTCTGAAGTCTTCAAGAACACTGTGACCCACAGCCTGAAGGCCTGCAGCCTAAGTTCTAGGCAAAATGTGCTCTCTGGAGTGTGTGCTCCCCTCTTGGCCGGGCCACGAAGGATCCCCCAACAACCATCACAGCGTCAGATGGCGTTTTTGAGTATTTTCTACCACACTAGAATGCTGATGTTCCAGGTGATATTTGGAAGCTGACAAGTCCCAGCCTCAGCCCATGTCCCCTACCCCCGCCCCCTTCGCCCACACAGATTCGCTCCCTAGTGGTATTTCCGCGTGTCCCTCCCCACTCCCAAGCCATTTAGAAACCAGTCTTTGCACGTGACTTCATCTCCCTGCTTATGCCAGAGCTTAGCACTGGCCTTTATATCTGGCTGCTGGTGAATAAGTACCTAGGAAAATGCTAAATAAAACAAATTCTGAGAGTAGCTGCATAGGCGAATTTTGCGTACCTAATTTAGGGACTCTTGCGGGCTTACGCCTTGAGGTCCAGATAAACATCTGTTTTCTACTGCCCACCACAGATTAGAAGCGTAGAAGCAAAGGGTCTGGCACATAGTAGGTTCAATAAATATTCACTGAATGAATGAATAAATTAACTGAAAGGAAGGCTCTAATAAGCATTTCAGCAGCCCTCAAATCAAGAGGAAAAGTCAACAGTGAGATCGTGGGCGAACTCCATTTCACGCTGAAATTCACCACAAATCCACCACCCATAAGCTGCATGAATAGATACAAACCTTCTATGTATCACTGCAGTGTTATTATACTATCTTATCAGAAAATCAGTTAGAAAACTTAACTTTTAAAACTATCAAATATTTTCAAAGAAGAGGCCCCATTCATGGGAAACTTTGGAATAGAACTTAACTATAAACAAATGTACTTTAATTCTGTCCTAGATTGCCAAGGTCAGACTACTTTCTAAGGTCTGGCTTTTCTTTAGTGAGGAAGATGTGCAAATCAGGAATTAAAAGAGAAAGTCGGACCTCCTTGTCTGGAAGCACGGCCTCTCTGATTTTTAATAGGCCTCTTTTCCATTTGGTTTGAAATAAAGTGGCCCCAATTATTTTAGAATCCTTTAAAGGAAAAGATATCCATAAATTAAGCTCCAGACCTCTCCTTATTTCCCAGAGAAATTAAATTCTTACCTTAAATGACTTAAATCGCCTTGCGCACAACCAGACAAAACTGCCTTCTGCATGGTTACAAAAGACGGGCACAGCGGCACGGAATTTTGGAGCTAAAAAGATAAATAGAAATAGATATAAACACACACCCCACTAGCAAAATTCAATAGTAAGATCAAAGCCAAACTTTCTCCTTCACAGAGCTCCTGTTAAGATTTTTTTTCTCCTCCTCTACACCATAATCTGAGTCTCGGATACTTTCGTTCCTATTCAGTCTCAAGATCAAACAATTCACACACATCTGCTGGGGTAGGGTTTTTTTTTTTTTTTTTTTTTTTTTTTAAGGCATTCAATAATTGACAGGGGTGAGGGGAGAAGAGGAGTTTGAACATCGACATAAAGGCAACAGCAAAATACACCATCACACTCCTTCTGCCCATGGAAATGAGGGGCCCCGTGGGCAAAGAGTGCATGGGAGGGTATAAACGTCTGTACAAGGTAATACCCACATGTCCCAAAGAGAATTCTCTCAAAATACTTGCCCTACCATTTAAAATTACCTTTCATTTTGAGATAGAAAATATCATTTTATTTCATCTCTTTCCAGATGGAGTCCTGCCCTGGCCTGTTTTGAGCGAAGTGAGGTCAGAGGCTAGGCCTTGGGAAGCCTGCAGGCTCGTGCAGGCGTGAGGTATGTACATACATCCAAGTGGAGCAGAATATGGCCACGAGTCAACAGGGATCCTTTGTGGAAGTGAAGGGCAAGAAATGCTGGATGATGACTAGGGAGTGGAGGAGGCTTCGTGGAGGAGGTGGCTTTCAAACAGGGCTTTGGAAGACGCACAAGGTTTCCCTAAAGAAGCCGATGGGGAATGTCCCAAGCAGAGGGGCTGGTAGGATCAAAGTGGTGCTGGTAAAAATACACGCATGTCCAGGGGCCGGGGGAACTGGTGTGCTGCGGCTGGGACTGGGGAAGGCCACGGAGGCCACTGAAAATTCTGGAGGCAGGACAGAGGGTCAAGGATACCATATATGACAATGTAGTTTTATTTGTATTTGTTCCTCATTTCATCTTTCCTCCCTATCCCCACCCACACCCAAATATTATCCTTTTGTCCTTCAAATGACAAGATTCAGGTCCTCGGTTACAAATGATGCAACTTAAGAAAAGCATGGCCAGTGATGAGATATCAAAATAACCTGTGCAGAGGGCGCCTGGGTGGCTCAGTCAGTTAAGTGTCCAACTCTCGATCTCAGCTCAGGTCTTGATCTCAGGGTTGTGAGTTCAAGCCCCGCATCGGGCTCCATGTAGGGCATGAAGCGTACTTCAAAAATCAATCAATAAGGGCACCTGGGAGGCTCAGTCGGTCGAGCGTCCGACTTCGGCTCAGATCATGATCTCACGGTTCATGGTTCAAGCCCCGCGTCAGGCTCTGTGCTGACAGCTCAGAGCCTGGAGCCTGCTTCAGATTCTGGGTCTCCCTCTCTCTCTCTGCCCCTCCCCCACTCACGCTCTATCTCTCTCTCAAAAATAAATAAACATGAAAAAAACCTTTTTAAATCAATCGATAAAAAATAACCTGCATAGTACCAAACCTAAACGAAGCCTGAGAGGCAAGACTTCATAGTCTACTCCTCTACTACTTTCTCTGTAACACAGTTTCTACTCCCAAAGCCATAAGCCAAAGCCATGACCTCTACAGTCCTGGTTTCTCAGCCCTGCTTACAGCCCACAGTATTAGTCAAGTTCAGTAAGGTTAGCTGTTGAAACAACCCCCAAATCTCAGTGGCTTAATACAATAAAAGTTTATTTCCTGCTCAGGCAAAGTACAATGCAGGTGAGCAGCTCTCCTGAGCGACTCTGCATCAGCCTTAGGGACTCAGGCTGCTTCTCTCTTGCCACTAAACTTTTAAATTTTTTTTTTTTCAACGTTTATTTTATTTTTGGGACAGAGAGAGACAGAGCATGAACGGGGGAGGGGCAGAGAGAGAGGGAGACACAGAATCGGAAACAGGCTCCAGGCTCCGAGCCATCAGCCCACAGCCCGACGCGGGGCTTGAACTCACGGACCGCGAGATCATGACCTGGCTGAAGTCGGACGCTTAACCGACTGCGCCACCCAGGTGCCCCGCTTGCCACTAAACTTTAAGGAGAACTTCGGCAAATCACTTCCCTTCTGTGGAGTTCAATTCATTTTACAAGATGGTGCTAAAAGTTCTTGCCCACCTGCCTTATAGGACTAGTGCGAGATTGTCAAATGCCCACTAAACAATAAAGATAATTATAAAGCAGTTCACACTGATTAAATTCTTACTATACAAAGACACCGTGCTGTGTGTGAGAAGTATTTCATTTAATCCTCGTAATGACATTGTCACAAAAGTCCTACCACTATTATTAGAACGCTAAGTGGGTTGGTCTTTGCATTCATACAACATAATCGTAAAAGAATATTCTTTGAACATATCAAGCATGCTCCCACCCCGGCACCTTGCACTTGCTAACCCCTCTTTCAGGAATGCTCTGACCCAGGTATGAGCATGGCTTATGCTCTCCCTTCACTCAGGTCTGTAGCTTTCAGTCATCTTATCAGAGAGGATCCAAGTATTCAAAGTATCACTCCTGTCCCATCATCCTTTTTTAGCCTCTCTCCCCGTTTGAATGTTCTTTGTAGAATTTAAACCCCCTGACGTCTGGGAAGTTTATGGTAGTATTTACTACCAGCCTCCCCCAACCAGACTGTAAACCCCATGATAGCATGGATTTTGCTTGAAGCATTCACTGCAGTATCTCCAGTGCCTGAAAAAGGGCTTAGCACATAGTAGGTGCTCAGTAAATACTTGTTGAGGCGACGTGAGCCAATCTTCATTTTGTGCTACAAATTAATGTGAGAGAATGGTCCTTTGTTACTTGACTTTTCTTCTTCTGCCAAGGAGCTCAATCAAAATACAGCCACAGTATTTAAAGAACTCTGAGTCTAAAACATTGACCCCCTTCAGGCTTAAGGTAAAGCAATCTACCAGCTGCGACCTGTCAGCTCTCTCCTGGTGAAAGATTAGAGGGAGAGCACGCCCTCTTCCAGCCGAGTCCCAGGCATCTGGGTCGCCTGTGCAAGCCTTAATCAAGTTATCATATCTAGCCCCTGTCTCCTGGATCCCGTCACTTCTGAATGAGAAAAAATTTGCAGACAAATTTCTAGCAGCAGGAAATTGGTGCTCTCCTGCAAGGCTGCCTCAAAGGCACCTGCAGCATCAGCAGATGCCCTCCCGCTCCTGCTGGGAGGCGGCTTCGAGCCTCTGGCTTCCGGCCTGGGGGGTTCTCTGCCCATTTACTTCCCACCTACCTGCCCCTTGGAAACACTGCTCTGGTACCAGTACATCTCTGGGCCGGGACCAGATGGGACTGAAGCCCACATCAAAGCCAGCGATGGCTCTTTAATGCATTTTCCTGAGTTGCTCTGGTCAAAGGAGAGGGTTCTGCCCAGAAATCAAGAAGGCCTACCACCACCAGCAAAACCTGCCCTCTTCATTGTTCCCATGCTGAGGGGCATTTGATTAAGTACCAGGAAAATTCACTTTAACTTACAAAAAAAAAACAAAACAAAACTCCGCTCTTCTAGGAAGGAAGGAAGGGTGGTGCTGGCCTGTGGACTTTATTTATATGTGCCCAGCCATTTTCACTTTTTAGTGAAAACTGCAAGAAAGAAACAAAAACACGCTTTCCCCCTTCATCAGAAAGGAGGTTTTTTTTTTTTTTTTTTTTTTTTTTTTCCCTACGAGAGAGAGAGAGAGAGAGAGAGAGTTTTGCTGGAGAAAAAGAGCCAGAGGATAAAGATATTGGCGGAGCTTAATGCCATAAATCTGATTAATTTACCTTGTGACACTCTCCACAAAAAAGTTAAGGGTCAGAGTCTTGCCTGTGAAGTGACCTTTCACCTGCAGCCAAGACGGTCACAATGGGGGCCTGAGCCGCCTTTCACAGCTACCTGCTGCTTCCTACAATGAGATTGGACACAGTTTTCAACATGATGGAGGACACCTCTCGAGCAAGCGGCCTTTGTTCTTTCTGCCTGTGGAGTGGGAGGCGCCCAGGTCACCCTCACCTTCCAGCGCTCAAATAGGACCCGACAAGACCTTGTATCTCTGGGACAGAGAGGGAGGAAATCGAAAAAGAGAGCTTTCCCGATGACTCATGGCATGAACATATATTTAATAACTTACAGAATACACAAAGATGAAGAAGTTTGGTCTTTGCCCCGAGGGAGCACAGAGGACTGTGTCACTCTTTGCTGGGGGATACGGTCAAGGCCTCACAGATCGGAGGTACGCAATGCACGTTCACAGGATGAATGATTGAGCGGTCTATGAGAGCACGCTGTGCAACCGAAGACGCTCTAAGAGCCCGAGTCTGGAATCCACCGACTGAGGAAACTCAGAGAATGATCTCCACATCTGTCTCCTCAGTTACGCCAATACACATAAAGGGAGGGAAAACCAGGTGGCCCTCTGTCTCCTCACACTTGGCGTTAAAACCATCTCAGCCCTGTCAAGATCTCATGAGGCATGAGCTGCAGCCCCCGGGCTGTGCGGAGGCAGCTCCTTCTGGGAACGCGCAGCCCCACAGAGAACACTTACAGAGAGATCTCTGTTCCCGCATGTCGCCACTGGGTGTTACCAGCCACGCTCACAGCTTGCTAGTTTTACGTTTCATCTCGGCCTTAGCAGAATGTATTAATAGAGGGGAACATCTGGCAGAATGGCATAACGAAATGGGAACCAGACGCTCAGTCAAGCGCCACTGAGAGCTGTTTATCCGTGGAATTAACCTTTTGTTCAACATTTGTTTTGTGGTGGGGTTGTGCTGTGTTTTTCACTTCACATTTCTCCCAGTCTCTTCCAAAGACACCCAATTTTTGCTGATTCAGCCCTTCGCGCGCCTGGCAGAAGGCTGTTTTGAACAGCTGACAGCCGTGGAGGCTTGAAAACCCTCCAGTGGGCAGCGGAATCTGGCTCCCTGTAGATTTATGAAGCCACAGATGGGCCCAGGTGGGCTCCTGTGAGAATCCCAGGCAGGCCCGACTCCATCTGCACACTGAAACTGTGTCTAGACAGGAGGCTAGGCACAACTCACCTTCCAAATTCATTCTGAAACAGCTTAAAGTGTAAAAGGAGTTTATTGCTGCGGAAAGGTCTCAGAGCATACAGCCAAACACCAGGAAGCACTCAGGAAGAAAGAAGGAAAGGAAGGAGGGCAGGAAGGAGGAGGGAAGGGGGGAGAGAGAGGAGCCCTCACCAGAGTGGACACGCCAAATTAGCCCAGAGCACGGGACTCCTACCTGGCCTCCTGCTGGTATTCCTGATAGAAGGCAGAGCGGCCCTGACCTTCAGGCAGCTTCTCCCCCACGGCTCGGCTCCAAGAAGGAACAACCAGGCCTCACCTGTCAGACTAGAGGCGGCCCCTTAGCGATCATCTAACAGTAGACACAGCCCAAAAGGACGTTGTTGCTGTTTTTGCCTGGGTTCGTGTGGAAGCCCAGCGTGTAACACAGATGGACGCAAACCGGCTCTGAGTGAAGAAGTCGGAGGTGACCAGGAGGCCACTCCCTGACACGCGTCTTCCACCATCCCCACCAACATGCAGGCGACACGTGTGCCTGGGTATCCCCATTTCCTGACTCTACAGAAGAGGGATGGAAGTTTCTACAATGGCAGGAGGAGCAAAAGGAAACGTGCTTGGGGCTGTGGGTCCTCTCCGCCGCGGGCACATGTTCCCAGCTGGCGGACACGCACTGCATGCGGCTGACACATTCTAAAACCACCGCTAGTCCCAGATTCAGACAACCAGACTTCATCTGGATGCCATATGTCTGGCATCTTAGAAACTTCATTTTACATTGAGAATATAACCATCATAATAAGGGCAAAACTGAATTCATTCAACGCCTATTCAATGAAGGATTTATTTGTGATTTATTAATTTTTTTAAGAGGAAAGTAGAGAGGACAACAAAACAAAACAACAGATCACGTATTCTCTAAGCAACGTATGGCCCGATGCCAGTGTTAGGCCTATCTTAGATAGGATAGCCTTGACGTGTTGAAAGATATATTTCGGTAGAGAAATCAATGAAAGAACTTGATACAATTTGAACAGATGAATAATGTGGGCAAAAGAAGTTCCCTGGCTCTTAGAAAACATTGTTTTGGAAGGTTATCCAGACTTGCAATTTAATACCAGATGTTGGCATCTGGAGAGACCCTGATTTGACATTTTGGCAGGAGAAATGAAGAAAACAGAAATGGCAGTTAAAAAACAAGTTGAAGAAAGGATTGTTGCAACAGCCCAGGGGAACAGTCCTGGAATGCCAGAAAGCCCACGAGGCTCAAGTGATGGCAAGGGCAGCTTGGGCCCAGAAGGTTCCAGAAGAGTCTCTGAGGGTGAGGAAAAGGAAGACTCTTTGGTGGGCTCCATGAGGCAGTTGGGGGGGGGGGGGGGGAAGCAGGCCAGAGGGTATGGTTGGTCCCTGTGATGTGGCTGCAGGGCCGAGAGGAAATGGCTTTCCAAACCTGCTATTACAAGAGTGTGGTTGGGCCCAGCCTGACAGCTTGGCTCTGGCAGAGAACACGGGAGGCTGGCTGACCCAGCCGTCAGCACAGACGGGAACAGGAGGCCGTTCTCCCAAGCTCTGGATTCCAGAAGACACCACTGCAACCTCACTCTGGCAGAGGCCTGGGTGCACCCGTTCTTTTCACAACCCAGATAGGGTATTGATACTGTATGTTCCTGTCTGTGGCTAACAAGTCGTTCAGAAAAAAATTTTTAGGTATAATTGACATGCGATGAAATGCTCAGATCTTAAGTGGTTGATCAGGTTTGACAAATGGATACCCTCATGCCCCATACCCTGAACAAGACACAGAGCACTTCTACCACCTCAGCCAATTTCCCTCCTGCCCCTTGCTGGTTATTGCCCTTCCGTATGCACACAACAGAAAGCAGCCACTGAGCCGATTTCCATCACACAGGTTAGAGTCGCTATTCTAGAACTGCGTGTAAATGAAACCATACCACGTGTCCTCTTCTGTGCCTGGCTTCCTTCACTCAGTATGCGCTTGAAATTCATGTATGTTGCTGCCTGTATCACTAGGTCACTCCTCTGCTTTCTTTCTGAGTGGCATTCCAGTGTATGGACATACCACAAATATCCTCGTGTGTCGTCTGTCCTTTCACCCGGTTTTGGACACCTGGGAGGGACCCAGTTTGGGGCTATCATGAATAAAAACTGCCAGGAGCAGTTGTGTGGACATACGATTTCATCCTTCTAGAGTAAATAGGGGGTGGAACTGGTGGGCTTAGGGTGCATGTATGTTTGATATATATATATATATATATATATATATATATTTTTTTTTTTTTTTTTAAGAAACTGACGAACACATTTCCAAGGTGGTTGCTTAGAAGCTCACGTTTCAAGTATGAATACCATGGTAATCGCAGGCTTCAGGCTGTGTGAATGACTGCGCTGTTCCAGTGTGCACTTGGACACCGGGAGCACGGTAGTGAGCACGCTAGCCTGGGAGTGGGGACATCCTATTCGCGTTTCTGCCAAAGTGTCTGGGTCTCAGTTTCCTCATCTGTTGAGTGAGGCTGTTCAACAGATGCCACCCCAGGGTATTTCCTAGTTCCATCTGACATAATGAATCTTCTGTTTCATCGCTTTCTAGGAAGAAAAACAAAAACATATTAGTAATTATTCTCTTTGAAAGCCAATATCTGATTTGTAAACTTATAGAGGAGCTAGATTCGTCATCTAAAATTTCGGGCCCTGGGTCAGTCACTGCTACTTTCAATTGCAAGAGCATAAAAATCCCATTCAAACTGGCTTAACCGTTAGTGAGGAGTTACTGGCTCATGGACTCGAAACAAGCCCAGAGGGAGAGGCCAGGGATCAGGTATGGAACCACCAGGACTTCTGTCCCCTTCTCTGCAGTTCTCTCAGCTTTGCTCTTCTTTCTATGATGGCATCACCCTCAGTTTGGTAACAAGATGGCAACAGCTCCAGGCCTTACTTCTACACTATCCTTCCAGTAGGAGAGTTTTTCTAGAAGTTCCTAGAAAATTCCCCACATGTCTTGTTGGCCTGCACGGGGTTACACGCCTTTTCCTCACCAAGCTCTGTGGGAAGGATAATGCCAGGAGATTATTGATGTAGGCCTAGATTTTGGGGCCAGTCCATGATCCATTAGACTTACCAGCCCTACTAACAAAGCTGGCATGAGGCTGATTTCCCCTAAAGCACAAGACTGTGGAGGTAGAATAGGCATGCCCAGGAAAAGTGTGTGTGTATGTGTGTGTGTGAATATTTAGCAGGCAACCAGCGTCCACATGGAGCCCTTCTTCACAGGTGTAGGAATGTACCACATGGCCCTTACCAAGGGCTAATGGAATCTCATGGGACCACATAGAAGCCGCGTAATCAGAGGCAATGTGGGAATTGTGGTAGAATAAATATGATCACAAACACCTTGCAGCCTCTCCTATCAAATGGTGGATTGTTTCCCCATCCCCCAAACCTGGGCAACAGAATAGGGCAGAAGCAAAATCATGCTTTATTGCCTGGGCTTGTTGCTTCTCTTGGTGGTTTGCAACCCTCCCAACCCCATACAAGGAAACCTGGGCTGGATGCTGGATGATAAGAAACCACAGAGAGACGAATTCCAGCTCACAGCCAGCACCAAGGCCCCAGATATGTGAGCGGGCCATCACAGGGCCTCCTGTTCCAGTCAGGCTGTCAAATGGCTGCAATGACATGAGTGACTCAGGGCCCAGCAGAGCTCAGCCAGTCGATAGAACCAGGAGAAAAGATACATCACTGTTGTTCGAAACCACTGCCTGTGGAATGGTTGATTACATAACAGTAGGTACCTGAGTTGGGAAGAACCTTTAAAGCTTCCTGTTTAGGGGCACCTGGGTGGCTGAGTTGGTTAAGTGTCTGACTCTTGATCCCAGGGTCATGGGATCAAGCCCTGTATCGGGCTTTATTGCTGACAGCGTGGTGCCTATTTGGGATTCTTTCTGCCCCTCCCCTGCTTTCTCTCTCTCTCTGTCTCTCAAAAAAAAAAAAAAAAAAGTAAACTTAAATAAATACAGATCTCAAAAAATAAATAAAACTTCCCATTTCTCCAGTGGGTGATCATCTACTGAGCCTGTTAAGTGCATTCAGTGTCTGCTCAGGTACGAGGCCACCCTTTCCATATTTGGAGAGCTCTAGTAGGATGTTTTCACACAGTGGGGGTGGACTCAGCTCCCCAATGCTTTCATTCCTCAGCCCTAGCTCCTCGCTGTGCATTGGGGCCCGAGAAAACAAATTCAAGTCCTCTCGTATACAGAAGCACTTCAGCCATCTGGTCACCTTCGTCTAGCCACAAAATATCGTCCTTCTCAGGCTAAGCAATCCTAGCTGTCAGCTCATTTCTATTGCTGATGGAATGGAGGACTGTGGGCCTAGAGGGCCGGGGGAGTTAGGAGGATGTTGCAATGACCAGATGATGCCACGAGGGTATCCTGAAACCCTGAAGCCATGGCCAGAACATTCCCCAGGCAGGGACTGGCCAGACCTTTGGAAATGCCAACCAACTTGATCATTATAAAGGTGGGCTTCTGGAGAAGACAGTTCATTGGACTGCTGGAAGCCAAATGGGGCCCAAAGGAGAGGGTGGCAAGGTATCTGAGGAAGAGGACTTGGGGCCAGGGACGGGTTCTGTGTAGGAGGACAGGAGTATAGGTTGGTGGGGAAAGGAGAGGAGATATTGGGCCCCAAACCAGATCAGCAGGGGGTGCGCAAAGCAGAAAAAAAATGGCAAGCAAACATGTCTGGAGAAACGGGGCCCCCAAGAAGGGTGAGACTGGTGTCTGCTGGCTGCTGCAGGAAGGTCTATGGTGCATCAGCTTGGCCCGATGGACAGGCACCACCTATGTTCTGTGCTGGAGAGGGGCTGGTCCATGGACAGGACAGGAGAGACCCTGTCTCTGTTGTAAAGGGACACCCCCTTTACAACATCCCAGAGCTGGCTCTCCCCTTCTTTCCCTCCCTGCAGCCTTTCTGTGGGAGTCCCAGGCTGCTGGCAAGCAAGCCTCAAGTGTCCCAGCAGAGAACACCCAGTGGTTATTGGCCCTAGGGGCTCAGGGTGCTAGGTGAGTACGTGAGCCTGCCCCAGTAGCCCTCAATCGCCCTAGGACCAAACCACATTTCTTTCTCCTCTGTATGCTGTGGAGCATACTTGAGCAGAGCTTTCAGGAGGCCTCAATAAATATTTGTCATGAGAACCTTGCTGCAGTCAAATAGAAACTGCACGTTGACGCTCTTGAAGGAGATTACTTCCAACTACTCACTGCCCCAGGTTCTTGGAGACCCTCTGGCGGTCAGCCTCCCACCCCCACCTCTGTGGGCCTCAGCAGCAGAGGCGAGGGGGTTCCCAGGGGCCTCCCCCTTGGACTGGCACATGGAGGGTGCTCTGTCGAGGACACAGTGTATCATAGGTGGAGGCAACGGAAGCTGTGTTCAGGACCTGACTCCTATAGCGGACTCCCCTGCTCCCTGAGGCCCCGCTTCATGGTAGCGAAGGGAAGCTTTCTCCCAAAGCCCCAAGCCAGATCACAAACAGGCTCAGAAGCCCAGAAGGCCCACGGGTGTGGAGAAGGAAGGTAAATCCTTCTGTGGGGAGACCAAGTCCTTCCTCAGGGCACAGAACAGGGGGGATGGGCTCCACAAGGAGGCTTCCTGGGGGAACACAGCGGTATGAGGCATAATGGTGCCTGAGCTGGCAGCCGGGGAGGCAGGAGACCAGCCAGGCAGGAGGAATATGGCCCCTACAACTAACTGCCGTCCACTTTCCCTCTTTCAGCCTTTCTCCTAAGAATGCTCTGCCTTAACTTTTCTTGGTTAGTCCATCCTGATATCATAAGCTACTGCCCACAAACTCTCCCCCTCCACCCCCCCCCCCCCACTCTCAGGGTATATGTTTTTCCTGAGGTTTTTACATTTCCCCCCCTCACAACTGATTGTCTATCTCCACACCCCTGGGTCTGAAATGAGAAAATAAATAACCAAATGATTATAGAATAAATGCTACTCCCCCTCTTCCTTTAGAAACTGTATCAAGACATCATTGTGAATCTCTAATGGAAATTTCAGGAATGCACACAGTTTAAAATGTAATGAGCACCCCAAGGATAAAACACAAGAGGCCGGAGCCTTGGAACTCTCAGCTCTGCATGTGCGAAGCACTTGTGAATGACTGGGGACAGAGATTAGTGAGGTCACTACCACCACCATTTGCCTCGACATATAAAGATGCCTTTAATAGAGATACGGTGAGTAGATAGGCAGCTTTTCACCTGGCATAAAACTATGATTTTATTGACTAATCCTAAAAAGTCAGGCCCCCCCACAATACGGTGGGGGAGAGACAGGGGTTTTGCTTATGGCATCAGAACGTTGAGCTACCAAATCCAAATACAGCTTTTGATAGCAATTAAGGAACAAAGTCTCCTCCAAGGAACCAAAACTCTCCCAGATGAAGAAACTGAGGCCTGAATTTCCTAAGGGATTTATCCAAAATCAAAGGCATCTATTGTCTTTGCTTTTCAGACCACAGAGTCACCAGGCTTCCAGTCAGAAGGCATGAAAGCCCAATTCGTTTGTCTCGGGCAGAGAAAGGACTGAGCGCTACCCTGGTGCCAGGAAGTCAGAGTGTGGTCACTGCATCCAACTGTTTGCACGTCAACCCCGCCAAATGTTGCAGCGCAATAAGGGTTAAATCAGACAAGTCGCGGGGAGCTCAGATCCCTGCGTGCAGAGGTCCATGTGAACCTGCAGGGAGAAGGCCCTTCGGATGTGTTCCTGCTCTTATCTTGATGGCAGGGGTATTCAGTGCCCTTTGTGTAACCCCAAAAGCCTTGAGTCTGTCGGCAGTTTGCAAAGGCTGTCTCCGGGCCCGTTGCAAAGCAAGCGCCTTTGCAAAGATTAGGCTGTTTGATCAACAGATAAACTTGGAGCTGGAAGGGACTTGAGAATTTGCCTAACCTGGCCCTCTACACTTGTATTCTTTTTTTTTTTTAAGTGTGTTTGTTTGTTTATATTATGTATTTAGTTTTGAGAGAGACAGAGACAGGGTGAATGGGGGAGGGGCAGGGAGAGAGAATCGCAAGCAGGCTCCGTACTGTCAGCGCAGAGCCCCACGTGGGACTCGAACTCACGAAACCAGGAGATCGTGACCCGAGCCGAAACGGAGTCTGGAGGCTTAGCCTACTAAGCCACCCAGGCACCCCTACACTTTCATTCTGAAACAGAGGAGGAAGTTACAGCTCAGAGAGGAGGCAGGAACCACCCAAGGACACAGGATGACCTACTGGGTATAGGAGCCAGGATGAGGAGTCAGGCCCCGGCAAGTGCCTTGCTCAGCCTCTCCTGGAGGAAGGCTGGCCTCTCCAAAGGACCCCAGAGCCCTCCTTCCATCCCAACCCCACTCCTTCTCCCTCTACTCACTCTCAACCTGTGTCTTGCTTTGCCAGTGCTGACCGCGTGTGAACCGGGAGCCTTTGTCAGTAGCCGGCCACGTCCTCCGCAGTTGAAGACATTCACATTCACACTTAGAAAGAAAGAAAAAAAAAAAGTTTCTTAAGCAGCACCAGTGAAGAGTCACCCGGGACTCTCACTGAAGTCCAACTCCCTGGGCCCCATCCTCTCATTTTCCACGAGCACTCGTGGGGACTCTTAAATCAGGCAGGTCTGGGAGGCCTCCTGGAACAGACTGGGTAGTGGCCCTTCCACTTTGTCTCCTCATCACTGGCTCTCAAGTTCCGAAGTCAGGCCTCAACCAGCCTTTTCGGCCTGATCCCCTGGGTTTCTGCCCGTCACGTTCCTGTGCTTTAGCCTTTCCTATGAGCCTCCAAAGCACCACACAGGGACCATCTTGTTGCAGCGCCTCCCCGACGTAGATGACAACGCGGTCCTCACTTAACCGCCAAGACTCCGAGGGATGTGACAGTGGACAGCTCGCCTGAGGGCACAGAGCCCAAAGCCCTCATTCACAATCTCTCCACTGCACCTTGTCCATGAACACAGCCTTTGTTTTTTTTCTCACACCATTTCCTCTGCAGAACTGACATTCCCCCTGCCTGCCATTTCTGCTGGATATTGTCCAGTCACTTTCCTCAGGGGCCCCCGGCTCAGGCCACACCTGGTTGACTACAGGGGATTCTTATTTGGTCTCGATCCTTAACTCCATGTAGCAACAGTGATGAGAATTGCAAGTATCCGTCTGGTCCTGTCACGCCAACGTCCGTACGCCCCAGGGACTCCTCATCTCCCTAAGGGTCAACTCCCTCCCCATGGCCTCCGCTCAGTGTCCGTGTCTGACCTCATCCCTACTTCTCCCCACAGTTTGCTCACTCTGCCTGAGCGCACTGGCTGTCCCCTGCTCCTCCGAAGTAGGATCCAGGCTCTGAGCTATCAGCACAGAGCTGGACACGGGGCTCAAACCCACAAACTCTGAGATCACGACCCGAGCCGAAGTCGGACGCCCAACCGACTGAGCCACCCAGGTGCCCCCAAAGCCTTAATTTCTTAAACATAGTGGGGAGCGAGCAGACAGAAACAAGGAGCATAGATACAGTTGGCCTCCCAGGTCCCCCGGAGCTAAAGAATCAATCTTCGATGAAGGATTAAGCTTTGCTGCCAGACTCCCGCCCCCTCAGACAGATCCACATTACATGCGGGCTAAAGCAAATAGAATTTTGAGGGCCTTCTATGAGAAAAGGAATACTAAAGATTACCAGTAAAATTTAGGTTACAAACATGGATACTTATTTAGAAAGCTGGTAAATACCATACACACTCAAAATCCTAAAGACGTCTTTGCATTTTTAGTGATGAGCTGCATATAGTATATATAATTGCATACCTATATTTTTAACCTACATTGCTTTTTGATCGCATTTTAATTAATAATTATGTTCAATAGACATAATGGAAAGCGAATTCACTCTCCTCTAGCATGCTTGACTGGAGTTTGTTTCTTTATGATTATTGAGTGTTGCTGTGCATTGAAACTCCCGATTTCTCACCAGACATACTTGCTTTTTATAGCACCTCCATAAGTCCACATTTATAGACACAGAATTGTGATGACTTCTATTTCACACAAGTCTCATTAAAATATATATATATATATATATATATATCGTGTATTTATAATGATAAATAATGTTTTATTAAGTAAAGTCCTGGCAGGAGAGAGCTTCGCTTTTACTAGACCTCTTCTAAATGGAATCCTCTGTTTCCATTGTATATACGTGATAATTCGACACACTTTCCACAGGCTGGCCTGTAGGCCCATACCTGGCTAACCCTGCTTCTCCACCAGTCCCCACAGACCTCTAGGGTTTACTGATTAGACCTTTGGTCTGCAGCTCTGTGTCCTGACCTCTGTGTCTGTCACCTGCAGGTGAGTTGGCATAGTAGTGAAAGCCTTCCTGGATGTCATCTTTACATCAGAAAGGCTGGAAATAACTTCACTGCACACAGGAAGGACAGCACATCACAGATATATCCCGTGAAGCCCAAACTAAGGTCACCCCATCTCAAGGTCCTCTTACCTAAGTGCACAATTGCTCCGGGACCAACTTAAATGCCATTTGACAGCCCTGTAGGTGAGACGGAAGAGAAGTCAGAATGGTATTTCATAGTGTTCTCAACCAATTGTGGTTAGAATGTCTGATTTTTGCAAATTTTACCAAGACAAATGGCAATGAGAACACCTTGGAAGGGCCTGTGCCCATGAGAAGCTTAAAATTCATTAGCCTCCTATGAATTCACCCCTGTCTGTAAAGCAAAGTACAGCCCACTCCACCTGTGTGAGAGGAATCTAGCCAGGTCAGCCAGTGAGTTAAATCCAGGGAGAAGAAGCTTCCTTGGCCCCACAATAGTATATTTGCCTCCGTATAAAATAACCTCAATAAGTTCCAGGCAAGAAGTCAGTTATGGCAGAAAACCTTGATGAGTTCAAATACAAAGGCCTACGCAGAGTCCTGCTTAACATATTTTGCCCTTGTATTGCATTCTCAGTGTTCAAAGTACTCCACCATCATTTATAATCCTCATGACATTCCTGTAAGGCAGGTGGGTGGCAAGGATCATTCTTTGCAGTGTTGAGGCCATGGTTCAAACAGGGCCAAAATCTGGCTCACGAAGTCTAATCGTCAAGTTATTAGGAAAAACACAAACATTGACATGGTCACCTTGGCAATGTTTTCTGCTCACCCTAAATACCATCTGATGCCTTGTCTAATTGGGGAGTACAACCTAATAGCAATATTTTCACTGGAGGGGTGACAACTACTTTTAGAACTGGCAAAATTTTCAAGCAGTTACGTATCACTGGCTACCTCCTCAATACATCTCTTTTTATCTTCTCAGAGAGATTACAGAAATAGCCTAAAGATGAAAGAGTGTGATTTTTCCCTTTATGGAACAGCCTGCTGTTTCTTCTGGCCAAGAGATGGTTGATACACATCTGAAGATAAATAGTTAATAAAGGTGTTTGGATTGCAACATCTGTTGCCATTCTTGGAAGCAGGGACTTAATTGCAGACTAGAGCATCAAATCTTCAGAGGGTTCGTAAGACAGAGATTGATTGGGGTCACCAGGTTACCCAGAAGTAAAATCCCAATCCTTATCTTTAAAATGCAGTGTCCAATTGATTCTCTCTGGATCATTACACACAGCACATGGAGGTAAAGCCAGGAGAGGAGTGGTCAAACATTTCCATTTCAGAATACTTTCAAAAGAAACCAGAATGGTGTTTTATTTTGGTGAGGAGTCCTGAAGCGAAGGGCCAGTCAGGCTGAAAGTGGAAGCAGCAACGTTACATTAAGGGACGCATGTCCTGCCTGGACACGCGATGGAGAGCAACTTCACTGAGAGGACACTGTATGCTTTCTGCCTGTGACACCAGACCACAGAGACCAAGGGCAGCAGGGTGTGAAGCCTCAGCCTGGAAATCATAGGGGCCCCCTGCCATTAGCAATCTATAATGTCAGAAGAATAAATGAGATGCTTCTATGACTAAGATGTGGTCACCATTGATAGTGAGAGGCAGCTCTTCAGCTGAGTCAGGAGAACTGAGTTCTAATCAGACCGCATCACTAAGTAACCATGTGACTTTGAACAGGTCACCTTCCTTTCCAGGGCGCCATGACTCCATCTTTCAAATGATGGAGTGGACTAAATAATTGCCAACATTTTTCTCAGAATTTGAACTCGAAAGCCCGTTATCTTTATTTTAATTGGTATCCATATTCTGAGTCTTAGTTGAATATCTGTCCTGGTACTGCGGTCCCTGAATTTGAGGACCCATCTCCCCAAAGGCAGAGACCACCAACAGAAGAACCCAAGCCCTGGTCAGAGGTACCATGGACCAAAGGACCAAAGGATGTGTTCTCCAGCTCCGGGTCTTACACTGATGATCAGTAGCTTCTGAAGGAAACCGATAAACATCTCTCTAGAATTTCTTTTATAGATCTCAGAAAATCCTAGAGAGATGGTGGCATCAACAGAAGACAAAATACAACCTCATCCAAGAGAGCTTTAGGAATTGAACTTGTGGCTTCCTAGAGAACTTTAATTTCACCAGACTTTCCTTTTTGAACAGACATGTGGATAAAAAGTCAAATGTGAAAGCTAATTCCTAAGACCCAGAACACCACAGAAGACAATTAGATTAAACTGCAATTCTACTAGTTGAAGAGGCCAACAGGACCCATGGCAGAGTCCTGTCAGAAAGAAAGGTGTGAGAAAACATTAGGGTAAGTTCAGGGTTATATTTTACATGCTCAGAAGAGACGCTTGGTGTGTGTGTAGGTCTACAGTTTGCCTTCTCTTTGTGGCACATAAAAGGTCAGCACTTACTGGTTGGGATTCCAAAGGCCAAACAATATCAGAAAGGGTTTCCCTGAAGAATTCTGCCAGCCTCAAGGTTAACTACCCTTTCTTATTAGAATAGTAAGAACTAATAACCATTTATATATCACGAAGGTCAAGTCAGGAATTTCGTATCTTGTTTCAAGGATCACCAAATGCAGTGCTTTGTGTAAAAATAATGAACAAAATGTTAAGCAGTTCTGTAGCAAAGTTTACTTATTTGTGATATAATTGTAATGTAGAGTATTATGCCACTTTTTAAAATTACTGATTTTTTTTTAAATTTGGAAAATAACCATTTGAAATGGTTACAAAATTCATTAATCCCATGCTTATCCAGCCTTAAAAAACCATTTGGAGAGAATAAAAATAAAATGTATTCATAATAGAGCTCTTTGCTCCTTTACACACACACATACGCACACACATTCAGATGCCTCCGTAACTATTCAAATTTCTCTGGTCTTCTCCAATCACCTCATGAGTGTGTTGCCTTAATTAGCTCCTACACATTCTCAGCAGTTTAGGAGAGCTAGAGATGGCTTGTTTCCATTGAAAGGCTAAGATGCTTTCTGCTATGTGATTATCTAGTAATATACTGATGCCGAATTGCATTGTACCCCAAGAAAGAGGAGACTCATACCAACGAGGCGGCTTGACTTCAGCTTCCTTTTCCTTTCTTCCCAGCCAGGGTGCTCCAGGCTGGCCCCGAACGAAGTTCAGCATATTGTGCCAAACAGCCAGAGAATGGACTCTTCAGTGCTTGTACTAATCCTCCTCTTTACTAAATAAGCAAGCTTTGGGGTAAGAGTGGAAGAAAAATTACATAATTTGAGTTAATTGGTTTGGGGCTACCCAAAGCCTCAGCTGTCTTGAAGAGAATTGTTTGGTCTTCAAGACCCAATTAAAGACATTCAGCTGATGTAAAATAGATTTTATTCTTTTTTTCCAAGTCATTGTCAAGAGACTCAGTCTCCATTCCATACCAAAAAAATATCCTGTAATCACAGCCTCCCCAAATGCATCCTGAAAACGTCTGGGAATAGGTATATCTAAAGGCATGGGAGAATATAAAGACATGCTGATCAACTAGTTTATTTTACAAGTTCAAGAATGCAGTCTCCAGTGATAAGACAGGACCTCCCTTCAACAACCCTTCAGGTACTATAAAATGTGTGTTAGCTAATGAGATTGTTTGAACAAATGGCCCAGCCTCTATCGTTCTTCCTTCAGTAAGGATTGCTTGGGCAAGTTTGAGAAACTCCCGTCTGGCCTTCCCAGATCTGAGACAATGAGTCTGCCTTCCCTTTCGAGTGACCCGTGTGTGAGGCATGGCCATGGCAACTTAACTGGCAAGAAATAGCACTTTGAGTTTCCAGGTGTTCAGACAGAGCAAGAATTGTTGCAGGTTGAGGCGACCTGCGATGTGCTGGCTTTTCGTTTCAGCAGCTTAAGGAAATGGTGCTGAAATAAGATTCTGTCGACAGCAACAAAAATCGCTTCTTTGGTAAGGCCCACACCACCAGAAAGAAATTAGAAACGAGAATTATAAAGTGTGGAGGAAGTTTACACACTTGCTGCCTGAGCCCGTGGTTGTTCGATTCACATATGTCCTGTGAGCGCACCATGTACACAGCACTGGAAAGGAAACAGGAGTGGGACCAAGTCCTCATCCTCCAAGAACTTTGAGTCACACAGGGGTGGGAGTGGATGAGGGAGTCACAGAAACACATGGAAAAGTTGAGAAAAACAAAGGAAGGGCGCAGAGGCACATGCTAGGGGATAAAAAGAAGAAGGGACCTTATCTAATTAGAGATTTTATAAACAAAGTGAGGTTCAAGAGGGGTCTTGAAAGCTCAAGATGGATCTTAAAAGCTCTAAGTGATTCCAGCAGGCAGAGGAATCACAGTTTGCAAGTCTCCTTGAACATCATTTTGCAGGGGAGCTTGTCCCAAAAGGCGGGAAGACAGGGATAAAGACAGAAAGGTCTGAAGGGAAAGTCTGGAAAACATTGAGCAGTGCCAATGAAATCCACCCAAAGCACTTCTGGGGAACAAATGGAGCTTGAGTTTGAAGACCTAGGTCAAGTGCAGATCCAAGGCCTTGACTGCCCAGGAAAGAGATCTGTACTTCATTTCAAAAGTAGTGGGGAGCCATCTAAGGATCTGAGCTGAAAAATGATGGGCTCAGGACAGTGCTTTTATGAAGAAGGCCTGAGATCAGTGGGTTGTGTGGGAAGAGACAATGAAGGCCTAAGCATGAAAAAAATCCCAGCTCTAAAGAACAAAGCCAGAGTGTGGAGAATGTGAGCCTAGTACGGGTAAAAATAATCTATCCAGTAGGAGACTGAGACAGGCTATCTTCTGCAGCCACCTGAAGAATTGATTCCTTTTTTTTTTTAAGTCTATTTACTTATTTTGAGAGACAGAGAGAGAGCATGAGAGTGGGGAAGGGCCCAAGAGAGAGAGGGAGAGAGGGAGAAAGAATCCCAAGCAGGTTCCATACCACCAGCACAGAGCCCAATGTGGGGCTGGAACTCACGAACAGTGAGATCATGACCACAGCTGAAGTCGGACACCTAGCTGACTGAGCCACCCAGGTGCCCCAGAACTGCTTCTGAAATAAACAGGGTGCTTTCTCGAGAAGGGGCTTTTATGCATTTGAGAGAAATGATTGAGCACCTGCTGTATGCTGGGCACTGTCCTAGCATTTGGGATATATCAGTGAACGAAACAGACACAGACCCTGCCTCCTGAATGAAGTAATGAACTCTCCCAGCCCCTCAGAGTGCCCTTCATAAAGAGCAAAGATGATGGGGAGTCTCTAAGAGCCTCCACAAGCACAGTCCTGCCTCTAGGAGCCCATAGCTGTCTAGCTGTCACATAGATTAGGAAGTACCAAGACTACAACACGTCTCCATGAAAGTAGGGACCTTGTAAGGAGGCAAGCTTCCCACACTAACCAGCAGAGTCAGGACACAAAGGATGACGTAAGATAGAGAGGCATACCTCAAAAGCCAGGGGATGTCATAGGCCAGGAGCAGAAAGAGCCAGAGTAGGAGCAAGGGAAATCAAGGGCCTGAACTTATATAAAGAAATAAGAAAGGGAACTCAGCAGAAAGCAGCACAGAAAAGGAAAGACAGAGAATTGTAATTTGTCAATGTTTGCACTGCAAGAGAAGGGCTCTGGCTACAGACAGCTCTCCCAGACCCTGTGCAGGTGTCATACGAGATGGATACATCAGGCCATCAGACATTGTGCCCTCGGACCTAAGCAATCATCTCACTGCCCTCTCTTGCCACAAAACTCTGCTCAGCAGGCAAGAAGCTGGTTCTGATTGGCTTCCTTGGGGAGCTTGCCTACAAGGAAATAATGGACTGGACATGAGTTTCCAGTGCCCAGGAAAGATCACTTCCACCCAGTAAATGGATGAATTGAAATTCTCTTCTATGCATCAGCGGCCAGTAAGACAGTCTCTGTGAGCTGGATCCTCTCGGAAGAGCAACAATGACCAGACCCCGGAATGGGGTGACTTCCCCCAAAGCACAGCCAACCCTTAGAGGGGTCACTATGTATGAGATACTGTTGTGAGCACTTCATATGTATGACTTCATCTTCTCCAAGGAGCTAGCAATCGTGATGAGCCATAGCTGATGCTGGGTAACCTGCCCCAGGTCACACGGCTAGTAGGTGATAGAGCTGAGATTCAAGCCCTTCTGGCTTCTGCCTACACTGCTTGGGGACCCAGCAAGGCTCCCCAGGGCTCTTCTCTGTTGCCAGCTCTCGGGACTATTAATGTGCAGTCCACATCAAGGTGAGTGCACTTGGGGTCCTTCAGTCCCCCATCCCTTCACCTTAGCAGAAGTGTTTCATTGTAGTCAAAGACCCTCTTCACACATGTATGTCATTTGATCCTTGTTAGAATCCTCAGGAAGGCAGGGTAGGGATCATCCTCTCCTTTTGACAGGGGATTCAGAGATTCAGGGAGACAAAGCAGCTTGCTGCGATGGCATGGCTGGCATGAGAGAGACCTGTCTGGTCTGGAGGCCTGCCTCCAGAATCATCCAGGAGCTCTTTCCAAGAGCTCTGACCAACAGGCAGCTTCCTCTCATTGGCACGTATATATTGGCAACGCTGATGCACAACAGAACACTTGGCATGTAGGAGGTGATCAGAATGACTTTATGGACTGAAACGAATGACATCAGACCCACATCTGCATTCTGAGCCTGATCCTAACCTCAAGGGACAGTGTCCAGGAGTGGGACCGTGGAAGGGGGTCTGCAAGAGCAGACCATGATGAGCATAAAATCTAGGGCTTGTTTAAGGCCTTCTTGACCCAGACTTTTCTCTAAGTGCACCATGCGTATGATTGCATTTAGATCGTACAGCAACCCTTAGGGCAGGCACTACCCTTGCTCCCATTTTAAAGATAAGGAACAGTGAGAACAGGAAGCTTTGGTGGTGTGCCCAAGGCCTCTGGGTGAGCAGGCTGCAGAGCCAGACTCTGATTCCGGAGCCCTCTCATAATCACACTGCCCCTCAACTAGGCCGCTTCTTTCTGCCCCAAGAAACCACTTTCTTCCAAACGACCCTTTAGAAGCCCTCTGTGGGTCTCGGTTGCCCCATCTGAGGAGTGAGGGGTAGCGGCTCTGAAGGCTGAGTTTAACTCCTCCTCGTGGACACAGGGCCCACGGTAAGTGAGCTTCCAACAGCCAGCCATGGGGACCACAGCCTGAGCTCAGCCCAGGCTCCCCTTTCTCTTTCTTCTCTTCCCACCCTTTTTATGTGTCTATTTACCCGGCTGAACAATTGTGAAGGCTAAATTCTAAGCAGCTTTTGTTATTTCTGCTCCTTCATCCCCTCTAAGTCAAAGAAGTGGAATTCAAAGCAAAGATATGAGGCGTCCATCTTCCGGAAAGTTAAACAAGGACAGCAGATTATAGATGGCAGATAGCACTCATTTGTCAACACCCAATGTAATAAGAACACACTTGGATGACACGCCAGCACCGAAGACTCCCATTCAGTGGGTTTTACCTGGAGTAGGCCTGGGGAGGCCGCCTCGGAAGTCAGGTAGGACACTGCCCCCTTCTAGTAGGAGGCCACTTTATTAAGGCAGCCTCGCACCCCTCCACGTGGTTCTGGCCCATGGCCTGGAGCAGAAGAAGCTGGAGGGGCTACAGAACCTACAGAATCTTTGAACATTTATTGAGCGTCTACCCCTGTCAAGTGCTGTCCCAGGTCCTGGACTGATAAAAGCAGAGAGAGATCTCTGCCCTTACGGAGCTTACAGATTAGTAGGTGAGTTAGACAATTAAAAAAAAAAAATGCACACTGGCAGGTAGCAAGAGGTGCTACCAAGGGAAATAAAATAACACAGAGGAAGAGAGAAAGCAGGGTGATGTTTTAGATTGGGTGGTTGGAGGAGGTGACATTGGAATAAAGGATGTGAGTGGTGGGAGGGTCTGGGATAGACTGTTCCAGGTGGAGAGAAGAGTGGGGAAAAGCTCTGAGACAGGAATGTGCTTGGCGGGATTGAGGAGGACCAGCAAGGAGTCAGCTGTTGGTGGCTGGAACGAGTGGGGGTGAGTTTAGGAGATGCCACCCCCAGACCTTCTGGTTCTGGACCCATCACTAGGAAGAGGTGAGAACAAAGCATTTGATGTTAACATCCTGGGAGGCTGTTGCAGGCAGCAGTTGTTGCAAAATGTTTGAGCTCCTTGACCAACGAGCAAATTACTATTCCTTCAACTACATATTTAGTGCCTTTCTCTTCATCAGCTCCCAGGAGACCGTCTACACCCAAACCGAGTCAGTCCTGGTCTTCAGAGACCATTTGATCTGTGTTATATGAGATAATTATTTGTTTTCCTCCTGGTCAGTCTGTAAGGAATAACTGTCTCAGCCATGGTGTGCTAGTAAAGATTTAACAACTGGATCCCTGGGGTAAATATACATAGATAGATGATGGTAGATAGATAGATAGGCAGATAGATAGATAGATAGATAGATAGATAGATAGATAGATGATAGATAGATAGAAATATTTATTATAAGTTTTACTGATATAAAGAACATGCAGGGGTACCTGAGTAGCTCAGTTGGTTAAGCGTCCAACTCTTGGATTCGGCTCAGGTCACGATCTCATGGTTTGTGAGTTCCAGTCCCATGTTGGGCTGCATGCTGATGGTGCAGGGTCTGCTTCAGATTCTTTTTCTCTCCTTCTTTCTCTGTGCTTCCCCTGCTCTCTCTCGAAGTAAATAAATAAACTTTAAGAACATTTTTTTTAAAAAAAGAACCTGCAGCACACAATTAAAAATAACAACATAGATAATACCATTTGTTGTAAATCTCATACAGCCAATGGAGTCTCACAAAATGCTTCCACTGATTGCTACTGAAATCTTGAATATATAACCAATCTATGACAGCAGTTGACAAAACAAGTGTACTTCTGACAGGAGTTGATACTTTCACTTAAATTAATAGGTAAGACAAAAGTGAAAAATAAAGACATGCAGGGACTTGACTTTTTCTTTAGTGAGGTGAGAGTCTTCTTTGCTGCACTGAATAATAGTTCTGAATACCGGACTTACTGCGTTATTCACAATGTAACGGCTATGGATAGAACACACTTTTGAGTTTAATCTGAATTATTAATATTTCTTTATCACTTTCTGCAGTCCAGATGTCAACAAACAATAAATTACTCCCTGATATCTAGTGTTTGCCCATTTTCATGGTGCAAATATACCATGACTAACTTCCAGCTCCCGACGTGACGTCACAGAATGCGGAATGAAGAAAAGACACAGGATAAGGCATCTTCATCGAACACGCAGATACGTAGACGCTAATGACCTCAGGAGCATGGGTAGTGGTACAATACAGTACAATGATTAGGAAATCAGGAGTTGTGAGTTTTTCTTTTTAAAATATAATTTGTTTAATCATAAATTCCTCTCATTTCATAACGGCTGTGTTTACCAAATGGCCAACAGCATTTCTAAAAAGGTAACGATTGACTCTGTGAGCTGGTTACGAGCCAGCCCAAGCACACGCCTCAGTCTTAGTGGTCTTCCTAGCTGCCTTTGAAGTTGTAAGGTCTTTGCCCCTCTTCCATTCTTTCCACAGGAACTGGTGTGAAATAGACAACAATTCTAAAGGCCTTAGTACTGGGAGGGACCCTAGCACCTCATGTAGATTCCCAAGCTTCACAGCTTATGGGATGCAGCTTGGACACACCTGTATGGAAGTTCTCACCTATCGCTGCTGGATTAGTCAACTCAGCATGTCGGGGCTGGAATGGAATTGATGAGTCGCCTGAGTCCAGCCTCCCCAGTAGTGCCTGCTTTTTGTACGCCATTTGAATCTGTGGTTAAATCTGTTAAGAATAACAAAAAATAGAATGCCATCATCGCATTTTGACACGGATCACAGTAATTGGCGAACCATGCACTCTATTCTATTTGTCAAGGATCCCAGTGCAGTGTCTTTTGTGCTATTGGTCTGGGTATAAAATATATCATGGAGTCTGTCCCACCCTGAACTCCTAGCTTGTGGAACTATACTAGCTACCCCTATAATGAGATCTACGTGCGTTTTTTCTAATCCTGGTATTCTCCCTCAACCTTCCATACCATGCCACGTGTCTGAGATTCTCCTGAGGCTGTTTCTTCCTCCTAGAGTTCCCTTCTCCTATTTGTACCTTTGAATCAAAGCCCAGGTCCACCTAATTCTTCCTGTTCTTGCTCAGGAGGTACTAGCTGCTCTGAACTACCATGGCCTTCAATGCCTCCATCATTCTGATGGGATAATGCTACATTTTGCTGTGAATTACAATTTATGAGTTCCTAGAAGACAGAGATCACACTGTCTTCATCTTTGGACCTCACTCTCAGGGTCTCCCACAGTGAGATAAATGACTCAGCCTCAGGGAAGCAGTCCCAGTGATGTGTTACTCGGATGCAGCCGTGACTCAGAGGATGTGCCGAGTTTTGGCATCAGCACGCAAGGAACACACCAGCTTAGCTCTTCTGTATTCTCAGCAGAGCCTGATTTTTAAAATCACTAGAAGGAAACCTAAATCACTTGAAGTTTCTAGAAGAAAATAATTCACACTCAGAAGACAGTTTTTGTCCACAGGGACAGACTCCACTGCCTGAATTTGCATACCATTGGCTTCAGGTGCACTCCCAGCTGCCTGCGCGAGGATACAGTAGGTCTCCCTGGGATGTGCACAGGACTTGGAACTAAGGTTTCTTGTGGACGCAGGTCAGTCACAGCAATGAGGAGCAGCCCAGAGTTCTTGCAGATCTGCAGGAAGAAGCAATCCCGTGAGTCCAGGATCATAAACTCTGCAGGAAGAGAGCCTGGCTCCATCATCTGCCAGCTGTGTGACCTTGGGCACATTACTTAACCTCTCCAGCCTCAGCTTCCTCGCACAAAGGGGGAGTAATAAGCACACCAATCTCATAAGGTTATTGTGAGAATTAAATGGGTTAATGTGTTTAAAGTGCTTCGTGCAACGCCTGGAATAAAGCCAGTATTCAGTAAATGGTAGCTTTTATTCATAGTAATAATAATAATAATAATAACAACAGCTATTATTAGAGGAGAAAATTTCTATTGGCCTCTCCCTTTGGGGAAGGAGAGAGCGGGCTGATGAAGGTGGGCCAGTGATGAGAGCCAGTGGGTGCGAGTTGGGAGTGTGGGGATATGGTTTCTAGACCTGGATCCATCACGGTTTCATTCTGCGACTTCTTCTCTCTGGGCTGCAGTGTCTTCCATCTGTAAGATGAGATCAGTCATTAGATCAGAGTGTCCTAAACTGAGTTAAGCACCCAAACCTTCGGGGAAGAATTTTTAAACAATCTGAGTTCCAGGGTCCCCAGTCTGAGGCTGCAAAGCCAGGAATATGATTTGTTTTTTAAGCGTTCTTGATGAGTTTGATGCATCCAGTCAGTGGTTAGGAGCCATTGGATTCAATCAAAACCCCGATTTCGGGGCCTTTGCACTTGCTGTTTGTTCTGCTTGGAAAGCTCCTCCCCTAAAGTCTTCTTTGGCTCATGCTCTCGTCCATGTCACTGCATAAGTATTATTTCGCCAAGATCTTCCCATTCACCCTATGTAACACCATTTCCTGTGAGCCACCTTCCAACCTCTGAACCTGGTTTCTTTTTCCCCATCATACTTCTCTCTCTGTGACTTGATCCTCACTAGAATGGAAACTCCATGAGGGCAGACTGGGTTTTGTCTATGACTACATCCTAGCACCTCTGGAATAGTCTGCTCTGTAATTGGCCCTCAGTAAATCAGTTTTGAATTAATAAACAGACGGATTAAATGAATAATCAACTTTGCCTCCGCCGGCAAGTCAGAATCTGGAACAAAGAGCAATGAGGTAAGACAGCCTGCGAGCAACTGGGAAATCCTCTCACTGTGGCCACCCAAGGCAATCCCCCAAAGGGAGGATTTGAAAACTAGTCGGCATCCTCATTGCTATGTTTTGGGGTTTCGTTGCACTCACATTTTCCAGGTGCTTGCTTTTAGGAAGAATGATGACAAACTTTGCAACCATTGCTTTATGGAGACATGGAAAAGCATTTCCAACCTGCATTACAGAACAACATACAACAACAGATATGATGTCATTTGATTTTAAAAAAGGTGTTTGAGCTGGAAAATGCTTCTAAAAGTGTTTGGAGGGAGTTCATAAATGACTAACAAAAGTTATCTATGGGGGTTATTATTTAAAAGATACAGTAATGTGTGGGACGCCTGGGTGACTCAGTCAGTTGAGTGTCCAACTTTGGCTCAGGTCATGATCTTGCAGTTGACGAGTTCGAGACCCGTGTCAGGCTCTGTGCTGACAGCTCAGAGCCTGGAGCCTGCTTCAGATTCTGTCTCCCTCTCTCTCTGCTCCTCCCCCACTCATGCCTTGTCTCTCTCTGTCTCAAAAATAAAATAAACATTAAAAAAAAATTTTTTTTAATACAGTAATGTTTGAAATACTTTTGAAGGTAAGACTTTATGGGCTAACATTATACTTCCAAATTTCTAGGGCTTTAAAAAATAAATATGCTGATCTGAGTCCATCTGTTTTAAAAGAAAAAAGTCTTTTTTCCTATAACACCTTCTTGTTTGCACATTAAAGATGTGAGACCCAGACTCACAGTTTGGTGGAGAGCTTTAAATTATCTATTTAATTGGCTCTAACAAAAATGTTCAGCCTAAATACCCAGTTAGCAGCCTTGATTTTGACTGACTTGCCAAACTTAAAAGTTCTCTTTTTCCCTTCTGAATAATATTTTTCCAAAACTTTTAGAAGTAAATAGAAAGTCAGATTATCCACGAGCCGAAAGAGCACATGTTCCCAATACTAAGCAATATTTGATGAAGAAGTTCCACTAAGTCAATTAAGTTTGGAAACCTTAAGTTAATGAACGTTTTCGACAGGTTGGTCAGAGTCTTTAATATGTTAATATGTGTGCAACCCTCCAGGAAGAAAAATCAGAGACAACTTTTCCCTCAAAGTATTTGATCAGAGAACTCTTTATATACACCTTACCATTTAACTTCTTGTGGAGCTGGAACTTCTCAGAGCACAGTTTGGGAAATACTGGCCTAGGAAGGACTAGCGAAGACTGGCTCAAAATTTTAGAAACTATGGTATGTTTTGTTTATTCTTTTTTTGAGGAAGTCAAAAGACAAGTATTGTAAGAATCACCTAGTGATTTTTCAGAACTCCTCAAAATAGGATTTTCACCCTGTGCTAAGCACATGAGAAATGAAGGAGATAACATAAGTATGTTCTTAGTTTGGAGGATGGCTTGACGAATGTATGTATGGGTACAATTCCATTGGAGGCCATGACGGAGCAAGCTGGTGATCGATGTGCCTTCTCACCATAAGTAATGTTTAAACAGGGTGAATATACTGGGGAGAGCCTCTGGCTTCCTGGCTGAGAGCAAGGCTACAAATACACAAGACAAAACTCCACTAGGCCTATCAGGGAACACATTTGATGGGAATGAAATCAGAATAGAGACACCAGACGTCCTTAATGTTGGGAGACTTGGGAGTTCCAGTCAAGCAGAGTGAAAAGACAGCTTGGTGAGCACCTTATGCATTTATGTGAGATTCCAGAAATTCCACACCTTCAGAGAAAGGACCATGCCATAGAATAAGGACCATGCCCCAAACACAAAACTGAAATAGACCCACTCTAACAAATCCTTAAGGCAAGCCTCCTCAAGATTGAGGGTTTTATATGTATTTATATAAATACAAAATTTGAATATAATAAATAAATATAAATATGCATATTTGTTTTGAATGCTATCTAAGCCAGATACAGATTTCTTTTTTTTTTTTTTTTTTTTTTAATTTTTTTTTCAACGTTTATTTATTTTTGGGACAGAGAGACAGAGCATGAACGGGCGAGGGGCAGAGAGAGAGGGAGACACAGAATCGGAAACAGGCTCCAGGCTCTGAGCCATCAGCCCAGAGCCCGACACGGGGCTCGAACTCACGGACCGTGAGATCGTGACCTGGTTGAAGTCGGACGCTTAACCGACTGCGCCACCCAGGCGCCCCACAGATTTCTTTTAAGAAATTGACTCTTGGACCATGGAAATGTGGAGGTTGGCAAGTCCAAAATGTTTAGGGAAAGCCAACAGACTGCCAACTGGAAGGAATTGATGCTGCCATCTTGAGGCAGAATTTCTTCTCTGGGAAACCTGGTTTGCTCTTAAGGCCTTCGACTGATTGAATGAGGCCCATCCATGTTATCAAGGGTGATTTCCTTTAAAGTCAACTGATTGCAGATGCTAACTACATCCATAAAATACCTTCACTGCAACACCTAGACTAGTGTCTGCCCATATAACGGAGTCCTACAGCCCAGCCAAGGTGACTGAGACTATTATACCATCATAACACTGACAGAAATATTACAAGAAAATAAAACTACACATCAATATCCCTTATAAACATAGATGCAGAACTGCTTAACAGATATTATCAAATCAATTGTAGCACTATAAGGGTGCGTGGGTGGCTCAGTCAATTGAGCATCTGACTCTTGATTTCCACTCAGGTCGTGATCCCAGAGTCCTGGACAGGTTTGAGCCCCGCATTGGGCTCTGTGCTGACAGTATGGAGCTGGCTTGGGATTCTCTCTCTCTCCCTCTCTGCCCCTTCCCCCCCGACACCAAAAAAATAAATAAGTATTTTTTTTTAAAAAAAAGAACACCCTTGAGAAATCCACAGTCAATATCATACTGAATAGTGTATTATTTGAAAACCTTCTCTCTAGGATCAGGAACAAGGCAAGGATGTGAGCTCTCACCACTTCTATTCAGCACTGTACTGGAGATCCTGGCCAGTGTGTTAGGTGGAATAAAAAGTATAAAGATTGGAAAGAAAGAAGTAAAACTTTCTTTGCAGATGACATGCATATGTATATAGAAAATTTTAAGAGATCTATAAAGCCAAATTAGGGAATTTGGCAACTTAGCAAACTACAAGGTCAAATATAGAAATATCAGTGCTCTCTCTCTCTCTGTCTTCTAGTTTTCTTTTTATATACTAAAAGCACACATTAGAAAATGAAAATTTTTAAACACCATTTACAATGGCATCAAAATACATGAAGCATTTAGGAATAAGTGTGTCTAAAGATGTGCAAGATCTCTGTATTAAAAATTATACAATATTACTATAAAAAATGAAGCAAAACAAATGAATAGAAAGATATACCATGTTCATTAATTGAAAGACTTGATTTTGTTAAGATGTCAATTCTCCCTCTCCTAAGAGGGAGATCTAAGGATTCAATCAAATCAAATCCCATTCAAAATTTCAATAAACCTTTTTGTGGAAATTGACAAGCTGATTCTAAAATTTACATAAAAATGCAAAGGACTAAAGAGGCCAAAATAGTCTTTAAAAAGAAGGGCAAGATTGGAGAATACACCAGTATCTGATGTCAAGATGTATTAAAAATCTACAACTATCGGGGTGCCTGGGTGGCGCAGTCTGTTAAGCGTCCGACTTCAGCCAGGTTACGGTCTCGCGGTCCGTGAGTTCGAGCCCCGCGTCGGGCTCTGGGCTGATGGCTCAGAGCCTGGAGCCTGTTTCCGATTCTGTGTCTCCCTCTCTCTCTGCCCCTCCCCCGTTCATGCTCTGTCTCTCTGTCCCAAAAATAAATAAACGTTCAAAAAAAGAAAATTAAAAAAAAAAAATCTACAACGATCAAGGCAAATTGGTATTGGCATAAAGGTCAGCAAAAACAAAGCAAAACAAAACAACAACAACAGCAAAAACAAACACAGAGTTCAGAAATAGAGCCACACATATATCAGCAATTGATCTATGATGATGGCATCAGAGCAATCCATGTGGAAAGAAACATTTTCCTCAAACGGTGCTGGAATTACTGGATAAATGCTTGGAAAAAATAAACCTCAGTCCTTACCTTACAACACACAGAAAAAATTAATTGGGATGAATTATAGAGTTAATCACAAAGTTAAAATTATTCAGCTCTAGAAGGGTAGAGGAATGTCTTCACAGCCTTGGGTTAAGCAAAGATTTCGTAGATGGGACAGAAAAAGCATGAATCATAAAAGAAAAAATTGAAAAATTGGGCTTCATGAAAATAATAAACTTTTGCTCACCAAAAAGACGCCATTAAGGGAATGAAAATGATGGGGTGCCTGGATGGCTCACTCAGTTAAGTGTCCAAGGTATGAGATTACCATACCTACTGGAACAGCTTATGTTACAAAGACTAACAACGCCAAATGTTTGTTAAGAACGTGGGACTACTGAAACCCTCTTACATTGCTTTTGGAAGCATAAGATGGTATAACCACTTTCGAAAACTGGCATTTGCTTATAAAGTTAAAAATACAGCTGGGGCGCCTGGGTGGCTCAGTTGGTTAAGCGTCCGACTTCAGCTCAGGTCATGATCTCATGGTCCGTGAGTTCGAGCCCCGCGTCGGGCTCTGGGCTGATGATGGCCCAGAGCCTGGAGCCTGCTTCTGATTCTGTGTCTCCCTCTCTCTCTGACCCTCCCCCGTTCATGCTCTGTCTCTGTCTCAAAAATAAATAAACGTTAAAAAAAAAAAAATTTAAAAAAAAAAAAATACAGCTATCCTATGACTCAACAGTTCCTATCTTTGGTAACTGCCCAAGAGAAATAAAACACATGCCCACCAAAAGTCTTAATCAAGAATGTTTACAGGAGCTTTATTCATAAGAGTCTAAAACTGAAAATAACCCCAAAGCGCATTAATGCCAAAATAGGTATATTATGGTGTACTCAAAGGAAAACCTGTATAAAGAAAAGACAGAGAATGTTACACTCCATCACAGATGCATCTCAAAAGATGCCAAACAAAAAGAATTCACACCATATGATATCATTTTTATGGAACGCCAGAATAGGCAAAATGAATCTATAGTAATAAAAATCAGAACAGTGATTGCCTGGCGGGTGGTTATTGACTAAATGGGAGCAGAAGACTTCTGAGGTGATGGAAATATTGTATCCCTTGATCGTTGTGTGGATTAACAGGCTGTGATACACCCGCCGGACACTTAAGATCTGTACATCTCACTGCATGTACATTTCACCTCAATAAAGTGCAAAGGGGAAGTGAAGGAGGAAGGAATGAGACAGTGGCAAAAAACCCAAATCAAGTTATCCTTTATTCGCAAGCCTGCGCACAAGAACATGCACAGACAATATAAACGTGCGTCCGTATGTTCATTTTCAAGTGAGCCCGTGCTGCACAGAGCACCATATACTTTACATCCATTTCAATAGATGTCTTCTCACATCTCATTATCAGAAAAGTCTTTCCTGTGTTCATTTTTTTCTCTCTCTCTCTTGGGTTTTCTTACTAAAATAGCCACATGTGTCTGAAAAGAGAGGGAACAGAAACGCTAATTCGGAATTTCACACTTACTAGAATTTAAAACAAATTGTTCGTTGTTGACGTTTCGAGATTTCATTTCCTGCCACGATTCTCTTCAGGAAAAGAAACTAGAAAGGAAATGACTCAACTCCTCCCAGTCCTCCCAACTCTGGCCACCTGATTTGAATCTAATATTTGATTGATAGCAGGGGGGAAAAAGTATTTCTCGAGAATAAAAACTGGTGATTATTTTTGTTCTTAGCTCTTGAATTGACTTGATGCCACCTTCCCATTAGGACTGACCAAGTGAGATTCCCCACAATAGCATCTCGCTTCATTACTGGACTGGACTGGTCACATTAAAATGTAACCACATGGAAACGAATTTCCCCCTTTTCACATTTCTATCCTCGGTTTCCATGGAAGAGGGCTAATTACCTTTTTAATAGCCCTAATTGATGGGCTTACAGATCATATCTTTCAGTCCCCACTTGTGTGTGTGCTGAGGGTGGGGGTGGCCAGGGTTCCTTTTCTCTTGACCTCTCAGCTCCGCTCTTCCTTATGGGCAGGAGGGTTGCTGGCTCATGAAAGGACCCTGCCTTGTGTTTCTCTGTTTGCAAGGCTACCTGCAGCCCATTGTGGGCTGACCAGGAAGCCTCTCTTTGTCTTGGCCAATTGACACAGCTGCACACTCAGTAAATAGACTCAGATGTTGAGCTTTTGTTTGAAGGATCTTTTCAGATTAATGCAGAGAGAATTAGTTTTTAAAACTTAAGCCGGAGCCAGGATGAGTAGAATGGAGCTGCAAGCCATTGAATTCACGTCCACAAAATGAGACCAACTGTCTTACAGGGTGTTTATCCCCTGTCCCTTTTGGAGGTAGCACTGAGGGGAGAGGCTCCCACTCAGACCATTGTAAGGAGAAGATCCGACCAGTGATTACACTGGCTTCAGCTTCGTTCTCCAAGGGGAGAGAGCCCCGCCCTGGCTAAGTAAATGCAATTACTGCAACATAGTGGTTGGCAAGTGATTTGGGATTTCTTATTTCCAGACCACGAGAGGTTCTGCTAAATAGTATAAGAAGATCCGTGACCTATTGCAAAGACCATTAAGGCACCAGCCTGGACTCAGTGGTAAGCAGCATCTCAGATCCTTCAGGTTTCATTATTTATACCACCCAATCTAGCCCTCATGCATGGGCTCATTCTGAACCATTCCCTCCTGGCCACAAGAATCAGACATAGCTCCCAATGGATGGCTGGTCTCTTGAGGGCAGGACCGTACCTTGGTGTGTACCATTTCACGTGGCGCAGGTTGGAGTCGTAGTCACAATCCTGTGATCAGAACCTGTAGTATTATTTGCCTCTTTGACACTTACAGTCTCATTTTTCTCAAGCTCCATGTTGGGGGTGATTGCTCCTCTCTGCTTACAGTTCTATGTACTCAGGGACACAGTTTGATGTGAAAAGAAACTTGACTTTGAGTTAGACAGATCCTAATTCAAGCCCCACCTCTGCTTCTTACGAGCTGCGAGATCTGGGCCAAGGCACTGATCTGAGCACAGATCTCGTCACCTTGATAACTGCGATATGATTACTTATCTCACAGTGTTGGTGGAGACTGAAAGATTTTTCTCATACCTGTGCAAAAGTGAGAAGCACACTTCCCCAGGTATCGTAGATCACCCCCAGGGTGTCAGCTCTGCTTTTCTAGAGCTCTGCTGTCCAAAGATTTTCTTTTTATGTAACTAAAAGAGCTTCAGCTCCAGTGTCTGAGTGACTGTCACTCACTACTTCATACGCACACGCATGCCACCACCTCCCCCGTTCCCCACAAGCTAAAAAAGAACTGCTGAGAAAGCAGGGGAGGTGAATCAGAAAGATGCAGAGAGCCATCCCAGAGGAGAAGAGACGTCAGCATTCCAAAAAGGGGGCAAGCTCATAAATGAAGGGTAAACAGGACGGTATGTAACATATTTCCCAAAGGAGAACGGCCTCTTTCTTGCTCCACACTAAGGGATCTAAAGAAACCTTTGCTTTGTGGAGACACTAACCCATCTGGATTCCCTATCATGAGTTCTCCACACAGCACTGGACACCAGGCCAGCCCTGCCACCAGCCCACTAGGAGCTGACCCCCCCCCCCCCCCCCGCCAAAGACAAGAGGATTCGACTATATGACTGTAAGGAGCCTTCTTGAGCCAAGCCTCCAGGATTCTGATTCCCCTGCAGCTTCCTGAAAGGAAGGATGTGAGGGCAGAAGCGTGGGTTTGAACTGGCTCTAACAATCTAGAAACATGCTGGCAGGGTGAGGCTGTGTAGTAGAGACCTGCACCAGTCCCTCAGTCAGGTCGGATGTCAAGTTCAGACCCAGCGTGCCCCTTAGACGCTAAAAACTTAACCCTGGAAGAGAAGCCTATGCCTTGGAAAATAATGAGAGAAATGGTGGTTGACTGAGTTTTAAATTCCAAAATAGATCCCCCAACTCTACTGTCACTTTCTCTGGTGACTTAGAGGAAAAAGAGAAACTTCTCACTCAGATGGGTGACTCTGCAGTGGGCAGAACGCAGGGTGGGAGGAACTAGAAGGAAGGCATCACATCTCATAGAGCCGTGGGCTAATCACCAAACCTCTCTGAGCCTCGGTTCTCTCCTCTGCAAAACAGGAATCGCGCCACCGAGAATTACGGAATGGTCTGGTGACACTGTATTTTCTGCCTGCCCCACCCCCTCACCACAGAGCAAAGGAATTGGTCGATGTTCCTTGAATGGGCCACATGGACGTTGAACAGTTAACCCTGGAAATGTGGGTGCTTCCCAACATGCTCACGCTGGAAGCCAGCACCATGAACTTTGACACAGAGTGCTCAGGGAGGACGAGGGGGGCAGTAGAGTTTGAGAACCCCGAAACAGAGCAGACTAAGGACACCTTGGTGAATTGAAAAGGATGAATAATTCTGAGCACACTTCCCAGGAGATGCAAAGGGCAACTCGACAAAAGCACCCATCAGCCGCCTTGCTTAAATAAGGCAATTAAGGAACACCGAGATGACAGTCCCGAGGCCGAGACAGTCCCGAGGGTCTCCCCCACCTGGGGCCTCAGTCTCTCCTCATCTGTCCGGAAAAGGAGCAGGAGCGGGTGATTTCTTCAAGGCCCTATCTATCTCTGACATGGTGAGCTGCCTGTGAAATCAGCTTGGTACTTAATTTCCTCACCCAGGGCTCTTGAGCCTGATTTCAGAAACAAAGAATTATGAAATCGGAGTCTCCGAGGAACCACCTTTGGCTTGGAGACTTTTGGCCTTCAAGCCATTTCTAAATCACACTCAGTTGGCCGTGTCCCAAATTCCTGATTGGCTCCATCTGCCCAGAGGTAGGCAGAGGTGGCTTGCTAGGACCCCATGGATTAAGGACTGGACAAGGCTACATGTGTGTTTCCTCTGCCCGTGGGAAGATTCCACAGACGGGCTAGAATCTGAGCTGAGTCTTACAAGACGAGTGGGAGAGGGGCCGGTGGACGAGCATTCGAGAAGTCAACAAGGCCACAACTGTAGCGTTATACATGGCAGACTGTAGCGAGGACGTTTATTTCATGCTCATGCATAGGATGAGCTGTTGTCCACCCCTCACTTACATTTTTCAGCTGACTGAGGCGTGGCCATTCTTAACATTTGGCTTCAAAAATTGCCTACCGGCTCACCTCCCCTCCAGGCAGCCAGACAGGGCAAAGTGCGTGGAGAACGCCCTGGTCACTGCCCCCTGATCCATGTCTAACTGCCAAGGGAACTGGAAAATGTAGTCGAGATGTGTGCCCAGGAAACACACAACAGCACGGATTCTAGGGAATGGCCTGTTAGCTCTGCCACAGTCTGGTCCGTTCCTCAGGCCCTGCTCCTTCTGGATCCATCGGAAAGCAAAGTAGCCAGAAGCCCAGGCAAAAGAAGAGGGAGAGGAAGGAAGTTTCTGGCACCTGGGAGCAGCAGTCTGGGGGCAGACAGGCAGCTTGACTGGAGCCCATGTCATTTTGGTAAACCCATTTCCTTCCCTTGGAGTAAAGAGACCTGGAACCCCATGGTGAAGAAGGCCTCCGCATCTCTCCCTGACGATTATGGGAAGGGGAGGGAGTGTCACAGGAAAGCCATTGGGCCTCCCAGAGTGAAGTCTGGAAACCCCCTGGCTTTCCCTGGCATTGCCCTTAGCCCTTGAGCCCTCCTCCTGCCCTGTTTTCAGCCCCTTTTTCTGGGCAGACTCCAGAGGCCAGGCTGTCGCACGGCCTGCCACCTCGGCTTGGTGCCCAGCCTGTGGGCCACTTGGGGCTCAAGTTACTGGTGTGAGCTGATTCAGGAGCACGGCCGGGCCCTGTGGCTTTGATGGGGTTTCATCATCCCGCCTGCGCTCCTTGGCTGGGTGCCTGGGAGAGCTGCAATGTTGCCCCAGGCTATCTGCTTTCACCAAGAAGAGGCCCTCCTCTCTGAATAGTGGAGAATCTAGAGGTGAGGAAGTGAGGTCTGGGGCTCCCCAGTCTATCCAGCCTGAAGACCTATCTCACACCACAGCCATCTGCCTTCGGCCAATTTTCCCAAGGAACAGAGACAAGATAAAGGGCAGACAGAATTAACACCGAACAACTTGTTAATGATTTTATTGCAGGTTAAATAAAATGTCTCACATAAAACTACGGGAGACCTTCTTTCACCTTCCTGGGCTGTAAATATGTATTAACTCAATTACTATCAGCAATTAAGGCCTAGTTTGGGAACAGTGACCTGAGACAAAAAAGACATTATCATCCTGGGAAATGAATCCAGAATAAAAGGAATTTATTCCACCTTAGCTAATGAGCAGCTGTATAGGGATGGAAATGAAGGCCTTTGCCTCGGAATTGCTTTTGACAGTTCATACAGGGAGAGGAGAAAAGGTTCGCCTTTATGTAAAGCTCTTGGAAGCACATTAGGGACATTGTTACAATGCAAATGAGGAAGACCGTTGTGTTTGGGTGGTTTAGGGGTTTAGTAAAAGGAGTAACATTTCAATTAGTGGGGAAGGAATGAGAAGCGGCCTCAAAGAGGCTTAATTGGCAACTTGGCTTTCCCAGGGGACTTTGAAGTAGCATCAGAGACGGAAGGTTTTCAGAGGTGGGTGGAGAACAGAGTAAAAGATAAGATCCCGGGCTGTCAGGGTAAGAGGGGCAGATGGGGTGCTCAGGAGGTAAAACCCACAGCTCCCCAAAGCTCATCCCCACCCCGGGTAAGCCAGCCCACGAGCGAGCGCGCGAGCATGGCTCCAACCTTCAGGGCTTCTGAGAGCCACAGGACCCTTCCCTTTCTAAAGTAGGCAGTCTCCAAGAAACCACCTCACTGTTAAGGACTGCAGCCCTAACCTCACCAGTGTGGAATTTCTTTTTCCTTCTCACGAGTCCCTTTTGCTAGGTCTCTAGGATCAGCCCGGAAAACTGGGGAATTCAATGCGTAATTGCCGTGAGTTATGGGGGAGGATGTGGTGTTGCATACAAATGTGCGGGGTGTGTGTGAGGTTGTGTGTGGGTGTGTGGGGCCGTGTGTGTTCAAGGACTAAAGGGCCTGAGTATTCCTATGTGACCCCACCTGAAGGCAAGGCATTGAACAGGTGACTTCAAGGTAGACCCTCGTAGATGGTGCGAGCTGCATTGTCTAGGGTGCTGTGCGTCTTTACTGTCCCATGGGCATGAGGGCATCAGCGTCACTGACACTCAGGAATTGCTCAAATTTTCATACTTCCTGACCGACTTGAGGTTTTATTTCTCAATCTAGTCATTCGCAGGACCCAGTAAATTTTTTTTTTTTTAACATGGAAAAACCCTCCAAAGGAAATAGTAAGATAACATGCCAACATAATTGTTTGAAATGAAGTCTGGTAGAAAATTCAACGAACCCTATGTTTTAGTTAAAAGATAGCAATCTGACCAGGGGTTTGGAGAGCCGTCCAAACCGAGCCTCCTCAGTGGTGGGCTGGTCTTGTTGAGTTTGGGGGGGAAAAAAAAAACCCAAGAACGAAGAACTTCCAAGGGTCCCCATGACTCCTTTGGTCATCTAGATGTTGACTTTGGAGAGGGCAAATCCAGCTCCCTGCCATGTGAGCATCTGTGGATGTGGACCGCGTTTCACATGAGTCCTACCAATGCCCCCTGAAGTGGAGGGCACGTAACCCTCCATTTGAAACAATCAGGCCCAACACACAGGACCCAGGGCCAGGCTTTCTCCCTCTGTCCTACCCTCTCCCGTGGGTGGCTTCTCCTGGAACACTGGCTCATATCTCTGGAGCCTGTGGTTTGAGAATTGCTATTAGCCAACTACAACAGGGCCTGGAGAATTTACTTCGGGTCTAAAATGGGAACCGGACCCACCCTCTGAGTAATGCTGTTCCCCTTGGTAGGTTTTGGCTGTCAGCCGGCTACTTTACAAGTGAGAGTCTTCCCACCAGCCTGGCCTTGGTTGTCTGTGTAGAGCAACCACTTGCCTCTCCAACCCCTCCCTTGCTGCTTCCTCGGAATTGGGACAAAAAGAAAATATGGCTTGTGTGTGCACCTGCCACTTTTCCTGCACTGTGGGCAAGCGGGACCCCGAGCAGCCATTGCGGTATTTCAATCCCCGTGCCACCGTGGGGAGCAAGAGCCAGAGACTTAGGGCGATTCCTGATTACTACCGTGAGTGGACAGGAGTTCCTACACCGGGAACCCAGTTCTTCACACTATAAGACATTTCAGGACCTGGAAGGCATCACTGACCACGTGTTTGGGGACAGTACAGAATCCATTTTAAGTGCTATAATATACCCTAACATACAATCAGAATATTGTCCTAACCGATATATGCGTAACACTCATGCATGACCGAGGCCCAGACTGGTGAAAAGACCTCCCCAGCTACCTTCAAGGAGTGAAGGCCACCCCTGAGACCCCAACCTACGTGGTGTAACCAAGGTCAGTCCTTCCTCCAAATAAGGCCGAGTTGCCACTTTCCCATGGGTTTCTGCCTTGGCCAATGTGGAAATCAGTTTGTAAAACCTTGCAAAAGAAGAAAGCAAAGAGAAGCCAGGAAACATTTGCCACAAATCTTCCTGTGATGGATAATCACGACATCATTATATACTCTTGCATTATTGAGGGAACATTTTGCATACTTTCTGCTTCTTTCTTCAGACTCCTTTATTATAATCAAAGCTGCTCCAGTGGTGCTTTGGTTAATGTCCGAGAGGAAATTCTGATACCAGACCATTAATTTCAAAATGTGCTTTCAGGGTCCGAAATGTTTCCACCCCCAACATTACACAACCTGTAAGAGCAAAATGGTAAGGTCTGCTACCCCGTTTTTACGGAGAAAATGGGAGTGCCAGAAGTAAAATAACTGGCCCAAAGCCACAATCCTCAAAAGTGGCTCATACGGACCTAGAACCTGGACCTTCCTACACCACGCGGCACCCTAACTTCTAGTAGCAACAACCTGGCTCAGACGGTACCTCATTATTGATTCCTCCCCTTCGGGGAAGAGTTTCCCTTCGGGGAACAGTGTTCCTCTGAGACATGCGAGTTTGGGTAGATGACCTCATGTATGGCTATTCTCAGTCCACACCCCCAAGTTCACGGTTCCCATCCAGAGTCCAGGCCACCAGTCAGCGCTTATCAGAGCCTGGCTTGCAGCACACACCAGCCACTGTTCTGGAACGGATGAGTGGAACCTTCAGCCTCCTCTTTTTTTTTTTTTTTTTTTTCAACGTTTATTTATTTTTGGGACAGAGAGAGACAGAGCATGAACGGGGGAGGGGCAGAGAGAGAGGGAGACACAGAATCGGAAACAGGCTCCAGGCTCTGAGCCATCAGCCCAGAGCCCGACGCGGGGCTCGAACTCACGGACCGCGAGATCGTGACCTGGCTGAAGTCGGACGCTTAACAGACTGCGCCACCCAGGCGCCCCCAGCCTCCTCTTTTAAAGAAACAGAATGTGAGAAAATCCATCAGTCAATCTGGGGTTATGGAAAGGAGATAAAATCCCTTCACCAATTCTGCTGCTTGAAAGTTTCTTCTAGAACATATGAAGAAAGAAGTGGATCGCTAAAGGTGGAAAAGATGAGCTAATATGGGTGTTCACTCCCCAGACTAGTGTCTCGCCAGAGAAGTAGATAACAGAACATATTTCAGAGAAGAGACAGCCACATATAAACCCCTAAAAAAATAAGGAAGAGTTACTTCCTTCCAAATGTCTCCCAAAACAAAGATACAAGAGGCATGTGGGGCGCCTGGGTGGCTCAGTCGGTTAGGCATCCGACCTCAGTTCAGGTCATGATCTCAGAGTCTGTGAGTTCGAACCCCGCATCAGGCTCTGTGCTGACAGCTCAGAGCCCGGAGCCTGCTTCGGATTCTGTGTCTCCCTCTCTCTCTGCCCTTCCCCTACTTGTGCTCTGTCTCTCTCTGTCTCAAAAATAAATAAGAACATTAAAAGAAAAGTTTTTTAATACAAGAGACATGAAACGTGTGTTGCCTATCTCTGACATTAGAGGCGTGCATAGCAGGAACTCCCCCTCAGAATCTCCTGATATTAAAAAGATTTTTTAAGAGTGAGATGAGGTGTTCTTGTACAATTCTACCTTTGTGCCTACCAAACTCAAATAGACTTTTCTGTAAAAAAAAACAAAACAAAACATGAAAACCTTCAATTTGATTGGAAAGGTATACGTACATGTGTGTGTGCTCAAGCACCTGTGTCCTCTGTAAAAACCTGTATCTGAGGGGGGCCTGTGTGGCTCACTCCGTTGAACATCAGTCTCTTGAATTTGGCTCAGGTCATGATCCCAGGATTGTGGGATCGGGTCCTGAGTTAGGCTCCTCATTGAGCATGGAGCCTGCTTGAGATCCTCTCTGTCTCTTTCCCTTTGCCCCTCCCCTGCTCTCTCTCTCTCTTAAATTAAATTAAATTAAATTAAATTAAATTAAATTAACAAACAAACAAACAAACACCTTGTATCTTAGTTTGAACTCTCACCCATCTCTCCTCTGGAAAAAGGCAATGGCTTCAAAACTAGCTTCCCTGTCCCTGGTGTTGAGCCATTTGCACACTGTTGTCTACGATGCAGATCTGACCCCCACCCCCTCGCCCCCTTGACTGGAGACGCCTCAAGGCCCTCCATCGCCCACAGGCTAGAGCCCAGTTCATAGACGCAAAGTCCTGCCTCCCTCTCCTATCCCAATGCCCATTATTTCCTGCCTCCTGTCCCCCTCCCCTCCCCCCCCCCCCCCCAGTTTATGCTCCAACAACACGGGGCTCTTTATAGTTTCCTGCCCGTGACACGTGGTTTCTCACCTCCACAGCTTTGCTCACACTGAAACCTCCCCCAGGAGCCCAATCCGCGCCTCTGGGAAGGCTTTCCTGTCATGTAACACATCCTCCCTTCTTCTCGTTCCCCCACAAAGCCCAGGTACCTTTAGAATGTGTCTACTACTATTTTTTTTTAACTTTCTATTGAGGAATAATATAGATCAAAAACTGCCCAGATCTAAAACATGCAACCTGTTGAATGCTCACAAAACATTAACATTTCTGCTGTGGCGGGGAGCAGAAAGATGAGAAGTGGCTTGCCTGCCGGGTGTCAAACCCGGATTTGCAACTTGGCAGGATCCAAGGCCTGGCCATAAGAGATGGCAAAAGTCTCCTCTCTCCTTAGACTTGAAAATGATCGCAGCTGCCAAAGCAAGTAAGTCTAAGCACTCATTTGGGCTAAGAACAAAAGAGGTCACTGGAGAATCACACATTTCAGCCTTTTTGCGTCAGATCAGAGAAGAAGGAACAAACGGCATTCATTTCTTCCATATTCAGCTTCTAGAACCAGATATCACCTTAACTCAACGGCGGTCACCATACCTGAGTCTGTTCTCCCTACACGCATATAAGCACTTGTAGGATGTGTCACACAGAGCAGGTGCTTCCTAAATATTAATATCCCCACCTCTGCACTTTTTGGTAAAGTCCACAGTAGGAAATAATAAACCTACCATTTATGTGGCACTTACTATGTGCCAGACACTGTGCTAAGTAACCACTTACAAATATTCACATTTATTTTTCAAAGCCACTCTCCCAGGTAGATGATATTATCTGCATTTTACAAATGAGAAAACTGAGCAAACATAGCTGGGATTTGAACCCGTGTCTTTGATTCCAAAACCAGTGATGATAACCACTGTTATACAGCACCAAGGCTCAGGTGCGCATGCCCTGTGTCCCTGCTACTGAGATCAACAGCGCCGAGTGACAACCCTGACCTAGAGGACTCTCTAAATGAAACCACGAACCCTGGGAACTCCAGACAGACCAGCTCTGTCTCCAGTTGGGCCTCACGAGCCGGGTGAGAGCAGGTCCATTTGATGGCATGCCCCATAGTCTCAGTCCTCAGGCTGGGATCTGGTTCAATGTTACCTAGAGCTGTAGCCTGAATTCTTATGGTGGATTTTTTTCCTGAGCTTCTCACTGCCTTATTTTGAAAGGAGTGTTTGGGGGAGGTTCACAGTAATCAAAGATGGAAACACTGACAATATGCACTGCTTCCCATGGCAGCCTAGGGAGACAGGTCCTTCCAAAATGGAGGAGAACCGCTCCCCAAAGGAGCATTTCGGAGAGCAGCCGGGATTTCCTCAGCAGAAAAGCACAAGATCAGAGAAAGTATCCTTCTGCTGGGACCGAATGAGTGCCTCTTGCAAAGGGGCATGTTATCTTGGGACCTATGCCATACCCGTGGACAGCCCCAGGAAGGGACATTCTTCTAACCCTCTTCAGACGAATGACCAAGGCAGGGAGACCAGCAAATGCACACCAGCATGTGGGCCTGCTCCCTGGCCTGGGGACAGACACAAAGCCACCCTGTTCCCCAGCCCAGACCTCTGAAGAGCCTCTCCCGTACCCCACCGCTCAGACATCCCTTGTTTACATTCTACTCACCAGCCAGACCTAATCCCTGGGCTCCGGATCTGCACTTAATCCTGCTTCTACATATCCTCGAGATCAATACGTGTTAATAATAGTCATCATTGTGGGTAAGAACCACGTCTGAGGAGCTCTGAGCCCTTCAGATTTGGTGCCAACAGGAGAAAATATGGAAAACGAAACACAAACATTTACAAACATTCCAGAATGTTTAGTTCAGGCTGCCCCCGGTAAATAAGAGACAGTCCAGGAGATACCAGTTTGCCTGAGACTCACTTATTTTGTCCTAAATAAAGTTTGGCTTAAAACACACACATGCATACACACACACACACACACACACACACACACACATACACAAAACCCAAGTCACCAGTCTCTGCTTCTCTCTTGCTTCTCAGGGCCATAAGATCTTTTTCATGTAGTTTGCTTCAACACTATTGTATTTCTTCTGTGCTTTGAAACTGAGCCCCTCTCTTTGATGGATATTAGCAAAACGTGCTTTCGTGTCTCCCTAATGAACTTTCACTTGGAAAATACCCCAAACTAGGAAGATGCTAGAAGTGTAACGATATTTTGTTTAAAGCAAAGAGAGACCCTCTCTTCTGGTCCCCTCCTCTTCGGTCCGCCCCAGAGGAATAATCAGCCAAGAATCACAGATGGGATCATTTACAGTGTTACTTTCAAGCTCCCCAGCCCTTGCAGACTGTGTTTGTTCGGTCAAAGTCTTCAGACCCACAGGGTGGGCCTCCTGACAGCCCCGTCTTGCCCGCTCCCAGATACTCTGATTGGGATTTAATCCATGCCGATCTGTCAGAGAGCGACTGATGGAGAGGCTTCTTTGTGATGCTCATGGTAAACTTGAGAGGACTGAAGAGTCCAGACGTGGAGTCAGTATTCTTCAGGAGACCCATCGGCCCTTGCCCGGAGGGGCCCTGGAGAACAGGCCTGCGGTAATTACTGGCTAAACAAAGGGAAAATCCCCCCAAAATGGAAGACAGCTTGGCGCCACAGTGAGAGTGTTTTGGTGGGAGTGTTATTTATTTATTTATTTATTTATTTTAACAATTGAAAATATCATGTGGGGAAAAACTGGTTTTCTAAAATCCAATCACATTGATCTTCAAAGTAAAACTAAGAATAGAGGAAATAAGGGAGCAACAAAACTTAAAGCCGTTAGATGTGCCTAGGTTGTATGCTTCTTAGGGAGAGATTAGCTATGACCATTAGTATTTTCGTGCACAAAATTGGGTGAAGCTGGACAGTCTGCCGTCGATCCAATACAACTGTCAAGAGCACCAGCTTCTCAGTGTGGCCCAATTGGACAAGGAGTGGATTGGGCCTCAGGAAACCTGTGTTCTCCTTGCTTAGATACTTACCAGGCTTAGACAGGTCTTTGCCTTTTGACTCTCTGCTTTTCTGCTTCTTCGTCTATAAAATGGGGACATGCAGGTTCTGTCCTTCGCGGGTTTGTTCTAGGCATCAAGCAAGGCCATGAAGGTGGTACTGTAGGACTCCTAACGTGTGACTTCTTACCATCACCCGCCCGTGGTGAGTGGACTTTAGAAGCAGAAAGCCCCTCCATCAATGTCACCCCAGATCATCATTATATAACTGCCCAGCCCAGGGGTTCAAGATGTCTCACTCACCCCTGTGCGTTTGCTCATATTTTTGGCTCAGCTTGGAATGCCTACCTCCTATTTCCCTCTTCTGTATTTCCAAAACCCACTCGTCTCTCGAGGCTCAATCCAAACGCTAACTCTTCCTTACGCCTTCTTTGATTTTCCTGCCCACCCACCGTAAAAAATGACCATGTTCCCTCTGAGCTGCTGCGGCACTGGCCTCTCCTGACTTTCGTCCTCCTTGCCTTCATTCAGTCATTCCTGTTCATAAACTGACCTTTCCTGCCATCATGCCCAAGTGTGGGGGCCGCGTCAGTTGCATTTCAGTACAGAGTCAGACATGGCGCCTTGCGCCCCGTGGGCACTCACCACTTGTTTAAGAAACGAAACCTGCGATAGTCACATTCCCGAGTCCAAATTTTATTTAAAGGCAGCGACAGAGTGTCCTTGCTTTGCACAAAACTGTGTTCCTGAAACTCACACAGACCGGACCTGTGTTCTCACTTTGAAGTTACCAAGGCACCGTGCAGAGGGAGGATGCGGTGTGTTTCAGTTCATCCCCATGGTGCAGAGTGAGGATTGCCTGTCTACTAAACAATAAATATACAACATAAATGTAATCCATCTAATCATGTGTGTGGGGGGGGGGGGGAATACCAGCAAATTGTGTGCCGTGAGGGCAGCCAGCCACATGTATTAAACACAGAACTCATATAGCATCTCATAAATCAGAGCCTTGGCAGAAAACAGCATTGCGTGTCCATACTCGGGACGGGGGGGAGCTTTAGCGTTGAGTGACCATGTTGTTCCCATTTCAGAACCGTTACAGTGGCTTATGGAAGGCTGTTTATGGAAGTCATTTCTGGGGACGAGAGGCAATCTGAAATATGTAGCTTAGATGTTGAGACATGGTCATTTCTGGAGTACTTTAGCAGCTTTGGGGACAAGGAGACAGAATATTTATAATCTTCATGGTCTCAGGAATGCCTCGAAACCCCCTAAAATTGAGTAAACATCAGCCTCCCTGGTGCCCTGCTTTTTCCAACAGTGAGCACTGCGGCTGGCAGAGAGACTCACATTTTAAGCCACTAAAGTACCACGAGACTGCACAGCAAATCTATTTCAAGAGCTAAACATGCTGAGTTTATGTACTCTGCAAAAGAAAGGGACACAAGGCAGTTAGAAATGATGGAAGATGATAATAAACACGAGTTTAAGCAACTTTAAAAGGAGCCAGGCTGTCTGAGACTTCTGAAGCATGACCAGAGGGCAGAGCACAAGACCCAGGGTGAGGGCCTCGAGGCTGTGCTTCCGATTCAGCTGCTGGGCTCCAGAAAGCTTCAAAGGAGCATCTACACTGGCCTTGCTTCCTGGCACCCCTGCCAAAGATCGGGTGAGGGCTATGTTTAAAGTCCACCAAAGACAAGATGGGATGGAACAAATGTGGGCTTTCGAGCCAGCCAACCAGCTGGGGTCTTCGGTGCATTGGTTAACTTGTCTGAGACCCCTCATGGGGGAAGTGTGGGCAGAGCCACGGAAGAGCCAGAGCGATGGTCCCAGAGCCACTCCTGCGAGGCTGGCCTCCTCTGATGGCCTCCCCTCTCCTCATTTCCATTTCTTCACCTATAACATGGGAATTAGGATTCTTTGTCATTTGCATGTTGCTCTGCTGATTGAATTACGATGTGTACGAAAGCATGTGTACAAATCCGAATAAGCAGAAGGGATTCTTTTTTTATCATTATTTTATTTAGTTTCCTTTATGTTTATAGAGAGAGAGCATGAATGGGGGAGAGGGGCGGAGGGAAAGAGAGAGAGAGAGAGAGGGAGAGAGAGAGAGAGAGAGAGAGAGAGAGAGAGAGAGAGACTCTTAAGCAGGCTCCACGCTCAACACGGAGCCTTATCCGGAGCTTGATCTCAGGACCCTGAGATCATGACCTGAGCTGAAAGCAAGAGTCTGACACTCCATTGACTGAGCCACCGCAAATGTAAGGGATTCTTAACACCTCTTATAAGTCCTTAGAAGAAGAGGAGAACACCATGTGAGGACAGAGACGGAGGCAGGGGTGGGAGTGATGTGGGGCCAGACCAAGGACTGCTGGCCACTGCCAGCAGCTAGGAAGAGGCAGGGAACGATTCCCCCCTCCAAGTCAGAGGGGTGTGGCCCTGCTGACACCTTGATTTCAAACTTCTAGCCTCTAGAACTGTGAGAGAATACATTTCTATTGTTTAAGCCACCCAGTCTGCGGTACTTTGTAGGGTAGCCACAGGAAACTAATACAGCCCTCCATGCTTTTAAATTATACTTGCTAAATAAAACATTCACCTCGTACGACCTCTCCAAACTCCAGAGGGGAGTTCTGCCTATATGGCTCATACTTCTAAGTCTTATTTCTAAAGAGTTTTGCCATTGTTTTAGCAGCTTCCCCTGAAATCTCACTGGGGCACTGCTCACAACACGTCTTCAGAGTTGGTGCTTCCGGGACCACCATAAGTGAGAGGCATGTCTGGTCCCCCTGGGAAATACACATTCTTGGACCAGCTGAAGAGGAAGCAGCCTCCTGCGGAAGGGCGAGTCTGTGACAGATGAAGACCACCGAGATATACTTTTGAAGAGCCTCCAGTGGATTTGTCACTGTCCCTCTCCCTGAGCCCGAGAGAAAGTGGGTCCACAGGGCTTTCTTCCAGCTCAGTTCACCAATGGAAACTAAATCTACCTTGCCTGGTGCCTAACCCAGGGATATACACCCGGAGTCTCTGGAATGAGCCCTGGACTTGGTGTCAAGGACCCTGTGATCTGTTCTCGATTTTGCCACTCACTGGCTCTCCCTGACTTTCTTCGTCTATAAAATGGGTGTACCAGCTCCCTGCAGGGTGGTCCTGGGCCACTGTGACAAGGGCACGGATGTGCCTGTAAAATCATGAAGTGCTGTGCAAACGGTAAGTGGTGAAATCATTATCACGCTCATCCTCCACCAGTTGTCAGCGCCTGTGGGGTGGGGGTCCTCCAAGAGGACCAGGAAAACTGGATAAAAGTGTCCAGCTGGTAAGAGAAGAGTCAGCTGTAGTGCCCGATTCTCTGGTATTGGCTGCCCAGGGGGAGAGCAGTTGAGATGAGCTCTCCCGGTGGGTAATAAAATGAGTCTACGTAGGGAGGAAGCAGGATGTATAAAGCCCAGGAGCCTGATCTGTTTCTGAGATCAAACAGAGCAGCATTGTACCGGGGTGTGGAGCTGATGTCAGCGTCTAGAATGCTGGTCGGAATCGCCCTGGTTACGCAGCTGGACCGGAATAAGGCAAGTCTGTATCTGAACTCATTAATTTTTACAACCAACTGAACTGTTCTGCTTTTTTTTTTTTTTTTGGATGGGAGGGGTGTTGGGGGAGGTGGTGCAGGGGGAGAACAAGGGAAGGAAGGGAAAAGGGAGGGGCTAGTATGTATGGAACAGGGGGCTTCCCACCAGCAGACACTATCTCATTATTCCCCAGCAAGCCCTAGCTTCAAACCTCCAGCCCCCTGGACAGTTAGGCAGAGCCGCCGTTGCAGGGAGAGAATCGAGAACCGGGCCAATGAAACGTAAGGATAATTAGAGTGGCACAAGCCGCTTCTAGGAGTTCAAGTTATGTCAATGTTTCCATTATATGCCTCACTTTTTGGGGTTTATAACGGAGCTATAAAAACTCACGCCAGCTGAGAATTTGGCAGGCCAGGTCGCAGCAAAGGAGGGACTGTTTTTTAATTCAATTCAGCTGCTCGTAACTTGGGGCGGGGAGCACGTTGTACGTTTGGATAAGTCCAAGGGGCTGGTTTCAAGCACTGAGAGCTATTGCTGTCTGCTCCCCGCCCCCTCCTCCTGTCTCCTTTGTACTCTCGCTAAAGAAACAGCATTATATAAACACACCTCACCAGCATTCTGAGCAGGGAATATACGGGCACTCTCCAAGTGCCAGATAATTTGGCTTTTCTCCATCCCTCAGAAGGATATGGTTTAACCCCCTTCCAGCAAAGGTGCAAACCATTTCACCCAAACCTCCACACAAAAGATTGTCAAGCCCCTGCAAGTGAGCTGTTTGGTACGAGAGCTATTCCAGACAAATCCCAGCGTTGGGGGCAGCCCTTTCACATTGTTGTAACAGGATTTGACTTGGCTGAGAAGTATTGTCCCCATCTCACAGGTAGGCTTGTTGACCTCTCAAGCACAGAGTTGAGAGTTTCTTCCATATTTCATCCCACGGTCTCCTATTGACTCAAAGTATACAAATCTCACTGGATCTTTAACAACCCAGTGCACAGACCACCCCCACCATGAAGCCTTCTGTGGTTCTCCTGCTAGAGGTCCTCGCTCTCACCTTTGGCCTCCTATCTGCTCTTTTCCTATAATATTTATGCTTTGGTTGCTGTGCTATATGTCACTGATTTGTGTGCATTTTATTTCTGTATCATGAGTCCCTTCTGACAGCTTATTAAACTCTACCTACTCCGAAGGGCCAAACTTTGAATAGGTGCCAAACTAGATGAACTCTGCTCCATAAGTGTGGGCGGAATTCATCACTTAAATAATTAGTAATGACCATCCGGGGCTGGGTGGCCGACAGAAGAGGCACAAGGAAAGCTCAGATCAGACTGGGACTTACCAATCCTTTCTTCCATAATAGGCGGGGAGACAGCACATCAGATTGATTCCTTACCTTGTTACTGATAGTAGCAACAAGAAAATGAGATGACGTGGGGGTCGGGAGCCTCAAGTAGAAAAGTAGTAGAAAGACGCAAGCAATAGCATATATTATATATGAGCACAGTTGTTCCTATATTAGCATATAATAGTAACAAAAACAAGCAAACCCACCTATACATATGCACACATAACTCTATTAACCTTATATGAACAGTGAGACTAGTATATTTTACCAATACGCACTGGTTTTGCTCTGCATTATAACCCAATTCCCAGCCTTCAGTGCTATGAAAGTGACGTTATAAACCATGGATAAGTAACTGTATGAATAGATGACACTGACATCACTCTAGCATACAGAACATTCAATAAAAATTTGCCAAGTAAATGAACGACTTAAGGTAATTTAATGGAGATAAATAATCATGTTTCTCCATACACTAAAGGAAATATTGTTAGTGATGGTAATTAATTTAGGTTCCCTCATAAATACCCAGTTCTGATCTAAGAGCTAGTAGTAAATGGGATTTCAGTCTTCCCTGGGGGTTCAGAGGGCCATATTGTACTAATAAGGCAATGAAAGAATAGACATATGTGTGAGTGTGATTGGCAGACTGGTCCCTTCAACATATTGGCACTAAGCCTGACAGTTTGAGGTCACAGAGCTGGGAGGGCCCATGAACGAATAGGTGGGTAGGCTAAGAAAATCTATCTGAGTTGGAGGCTGGGACTGGTTTATAAAGAAGTCTGGCTTCCGCCGCATTTTCTGGAAGATCTCTAATATTGCTCTAGAATTTGTATTTGATTAGAATTTTAAGATCTTTCAAACTTTAGGAATATAACTGAAGCCCACGTCTGTAAGTTAGGGCACAATGCTAATTTCAACTGCTTCTTTCTGTAAGGAACAAAATACGAACAAACGCAAGGTTGTCCGTTACAAAAAAGGGTATCAAAAAGGGTATATCAAAGTCCAAAGGTTTTATTTATATATACAGGTAAATGTGGGTAGAATTAACTACTTAATTAGGAAATGAAAGTCAGCTGGCTGACAACAGAGGTACAAGTAAAGCTCAGAACAGATGGGACTTCTCAAGTCCTTCTTCCTTAATATAAGGGAAAACAGAATAATACATATTTTGGTAGGAAGGAATAATAAGAATGGTTAGGCTATAGGTCATTGGAGAATGCCAAGGGCTTACAATCAGGGAACTTGAGTTGGAATCTAAGCTCTACCACTATATGTCAACTTCTTTTTCCCGAGCCTTGCTGTCTTCATCTATGACATGGGGTCAACGTTACCAAAATCACAGAACTGCAATAGGTCGTATCAATCATGAGTGTGTTTGGCTGCAAGTAACAACAAATGGATTACAGGGCTTTCAAAGAAGAAGAGTGGATTTTTCTCACGTAAGAACAAGTCAAGGTAGGCAACTCAAAGGGCTCACTCAGTGACGCCTTAGGAGATCCAGGTTCTTTCTGTATTTCTGTCTTAACATCTGTCATGTTGGTCCTCCTTATGTTTGTCTTCTCTTGCTCACAAGATGACTACTGTAACTTCAGCGATATGTACACATTCGGGAAGAATGGGCAAGGGGCACAAGCTCTTCTCCCTGTGAGTCTTTCTCAGCCAATCCATTCTCACATCTCTTTAGACACTGTGGGGCACTTGCCCATCTTCAGATTGATGAGTGGCGAAGGGAGCCGAGATGACCATGATTTCTTTTGACCCATCATCATACATCTTGACTGCTTTTGACCCATCATCATACATCTTCTGGCACTGAATTAGAGACAAATCAAAGAATCTTTCTGTGCTGGGGTGCCCGGGTGGCTCAGTCAGTAAAGCATCCCACTCTTGATTTCAGCTCAGGTCATGATCTCACGATTCGTGGGTTTGAGCCCCACACTGGGCTCCTCACTGACAGCTCACACAGATCAATTCAGGGCTATGTCAGCAGGGAAGAAGGGTGGCTGTTGGGTGAGTAACCAATAGGGTCCGCCCTGTGGTAAAACATGATAAAGCTGAGCTCCCCAAAGTGTGGTCCCTACGTCAACAGCATTAGCAGCATCTGGGAACTTGTTAGAAATGCAAAGTGTTTTGTTCCATCCCAGAGCTACAGAATGCGAAACTCTGGGGTGGAGCCCAACAATCTGTGTTTTAGCAAGCCTTCCAGAGGATTCTGACGCTCACTCAGGTTTGAGACCCACTGGGAAAAAGTTGAGAAAAAAACTTAGCAACGAAGCTGGAAACTCCATGAGGGTAATGACATGTGTTCTTTACCAAAGCCCTCCTATGGGAAGTGGCGAGGAGAAAAACCAACCTTTACTGAGTACGTATCAAAGGTGGGCAATGTCCTTGACGCCTTCACCTGTCTCTTCTAACTTTATCTGAACAAACGCCATTTTCACAGATGAAAAAACTGAATATGAGAAGGGTTAAGTTGACTTCTGTGAAGTCATTCATCTGATGAATGACACAGCTCAAATTCAAAGCTTGGTCTGATTCCAAGCCAGCATACTTCCCACTGTTACACCTAAAAAAACAAAACAAACAAACAAACAAAAAACCAAAAAAACCCCAGTCCTGGTAAACTTTAAAATGACTCAATTTATAAAAATCTGATTTCCATGGAAAACTCATTTTTCCTTTCCTGGGCATTCAGAGCCCTGTGCAGTTTTGCTCTGATTTAGCTTCCAGCCTTACCTTCACTACAGCCCCACCCTCACCCACTCCCATCCACTCAGCCTGGCACAGAGCCACCCCGATGCCTCCCCATTTCTTGGGCATGCCATGCAACTTCAACGCCTCAACTCAATTCCTGCCCTCTGTAATGCCCTCCCTTCCCTTTTCTGCCCGTTGAACTTTATTCTTTGTAAATGATTAAACAACTAAAACTGGCCCTCCGTGTGTCCATGGTATGGTGCAGGAAAGTAACGTGGCATTCACTAAGCATCTGTGTAATAATAAATGAATGCAAGATGCCTTGTTTGAATTCTTCTTCTACCAAGAGGCACCTCCAAGGTTTTCTTTCTAACCCACCAGCATTTTGCTCACATTTCTGATTTCTCAGTCTGTCCTGTGATAAGATGGTATATGTGCCTCTGTCTCCCAAACGACGTGTGGACTCCGAAAACCAAGGTGTGGTCTTACTCATCTCCTTATCCTCCATAGCACCCAGCACAGGGCCTTACACTTAGTAAGGGCTCAAAAACCACATATGCAGGAGGGAACTACATAACATGAAACGTACATGTGTACATTTCAAAGAACTTCAAGCAACTGTATTTTTCAATTAGCTGATGAATCCTACCGTTTTTAATGAACAGAAGCCTATTTCATACTAATGCTGTTGATGTGGGAGCAAACCTTTCCTTTGGAGCACTCAAGTAGATGTTACTTGCCCAGTGCTTAGCTAATCCAATTCTGAGAATACAGCGTCACTGCTGGATGTTGAAATGGAGCCATTTTGGGAAGCTGAGCGGAAAACCTCCCAGTAGGAGTTATTTACGCACCTGCTGGATTACCTATAATAAATGATACTGGCCAACTCACGGTGCAATCCCCTAGCACGCTGTACCCTGGCCACTCCCTCCCTGCCTGCATTTACTGGATGACTTCCAAGAATGTTTGGAAATTAAATGTAGTTTGCAGCCTCCAGAAAGTATCAAGGGACAACTTTAAAAGCGATACTGAGCCGTAGATAATTACATTTATTTTAAAGAGTCTTTAAAAGAACACCTTTTTACAATAAATTTTGAGTGTTGGGGAAACGGTTAATGAAGCTTCGAAGGAGGGACCAGAGAGAAAATGAGAATGTGGTTGCTAAAATCTGGCACTTTCTAGGCAGAAAATGCCACGGGTTCAAGGAAAGCTTATCAACGTAAATAGGAAAGAAGGCGGAATAGTATATTCAGTTACTCTGCCACTCTTGTTTGTCTCCTTAGGCATTCGTCAGCATTTTCTGGACATTCATTCCAAATAACTAACTAACAAGGATTTATTGAATACCTTCCATACCATGGGCCCAGCCTATGGGAAGCAAAAAAGAGAAGGAACCCCAGAAGAATGACTGCCATTCCTTACAATTTTTTTTTTTTTTTTTAGCTTTGAAGAGCTTAAAAATGCTTCAAATACTTGATCCCATTCAATCCAATCTCCTCGTACAGATGAGTAAACTGAAGAGCCTACGAGCAGGACTATATGGTTTATAGGTGACTGGGTTGGGATCCATGAGTATGTCTTTTGACACCAAGTCTCGTGCTCCTCCCTCTCTCCCCTGCCCCACCACAAAGACAAAGGCTGTTTTTAATAATGTTATAGCATACGATATACACTCCCACGACGTGATCAATTTTAAAGGATGTCTTTGACAGACTCGTGGATAAAAAAGCATTGAAATTAAGTGTTTTAACTTCTTCTACACTAGATCTTCACTGCAACAACCCAGAGAAGAAGAAAAAAGAAAAAGCTTCGGGGCACCTGGGTGGCTCAGTTGCTTAAGCGTCCGAGCTCAGGCCAGGATCTCACGGTTCGTGAGTTCAAGCCCCACATCGGGCTCTGTGCCGCCAGCTCAGAGCCTGGAGCCTGAAGCCTGCTTCATATTCTGTGTTTCCCTCTCTCTCTCTCTCTGCCCCTCCCCAGCTTGTGCTCTGTCTGTCTCTCTCTCAAAAATAAATAAACATTAAAAAAAGAAAGAAAGAAAAGAAAGAAAGAAAGAAAGAAAGAAAGAAAAGAAAAAGAAAAAAAGAAAAAGAAAAAGAAAAAGAGAAAGCTTCGGGGAAAGGAAGGACAAGTACAGGACAGTATGCCTTCCATGTGGTAGAAAGTGTGGAACCATCTTGTCCAGCATGGTGCAGATGGGACTGGGCAAAGGAAGACACTGAAAGCCATGTCACAACTCCACCTCCTGAGAGACAGCAGTCAGCAGTGCTGACAGGAAGTAAATGGCAGAGGGACTGTGTGATCCCCACCAACATGACTGGCCCCCTTTCGATTGTGAAGTCTTAATGACAAGGGTGCTGGCTCAGAGGAGGCAAAATTTTCAAAATTGACAAGTCTCCATTTATAATGGACCCTTAAAAAGCAATACCTAATTAAAATTTTCATTGAAAGCAACAGAGAGTAGAAAGGACACTGTAATAAAAGTCAAAAGCTGTGGTACAGAAGAGAAACTTGAAAACCTGCCACGGAATGAGGAGGAAAAAGACAAGGTGATTGAAATAATGAGAGAAAAATTGTTGTACTTAAAGAACATATAATACAGAAAGCATAGATCAGAGATGTTCCTAGAAAAAAAACAAATGAAACAAAACAAAAAAACAAAAAAGAGAACAGAATAAATAAAAGAAGCAAAATAACCAAAAATATAAAAGAAGAAAACTTTCCTAAGCTGATATAGCCATAAGGATCATCAGTCAGTCTCCTGTGACAGAAAAGCAACACCAAACTTAACACTCCGGGGAATATAGTTTTTATTCCAAGCAGCCATGTGCCCATATGAAAATCAAGAATTATGTTAGTAAGAAGGAAAATATGGATTGGGGGAACCATTATCAACCTCTGCCATAACTGAATAAAAGATTCATATTTGTAGATCAAATACTCTCATTGAGTACCCAGCAAAATTACTTCAAAGACTTCAACTATTAGATACATTCAAATTCAAGACTAATAGAAGAATTTCATAATTATCCAGTCAGGGAAAAAAAAAAAGCAGACTAGCCTTAGCCCTATAACAAACATCAGATGACAATAGAGACACAGCTATAGTTTTGAGTATAAGTTGCCAGTCAGGAATTCTAAACTCATCCAAGTTGTCATTCACGTCTAAATGAAATGGAGGAAAATGTTCAGCTACTCAGAGACTCCTAAAAAAGTACATCACTCAAATCCTTTTTGAAACAAATTACTTATTTTATACTGTAGCCAATTGAGAGATGAATCAAAATAAAGAATGGGGAAGTTCTGAGGCACCTGGGTGCCTAAGTGTCCAACTCTTAATCTCACCTCAGTTTTTATTTCAGGGTTGTGAGTTCAAGCCCTGCACTGGGCTTCACACTGGGCATGAAGCCTACTTAAAAAAAAAAAAAAAGAAAGAAAAGAAAAGAAAAGAAAGAAGAAGGAGGAGGAGGAGGAAGGGGAGGAGGAGAAGGGGAAGGGGAATGGAGAAGTTCTGATGAAGTAGATCCCAAGGTGATTACTGAAATCAATCAATATATCATCTAATTTTTTTTAAGTATTATTGTAAATGAGTTTTTAAACACAGGCATTGATTATCGAAAGAGAAAATAATGTTAAAAAATAACACCTGGGGCGCCTGGGTGGCTCAGTAGGTTAAGCGTCCGACTTCAGCTCCGGTCATGATCTCGCGGTCCGTGAGTTCGAGCCCCACGTCGGGCTCTGTGCTGACAGCTCAGAGCTTGGAGCCTGCTTCAGATTCTGTGTCTCCCTCTCTCTCTGCCCCTCCCCTGCTCACGCTCTGTCTCTCTCTGTCTCAAAAATAAATAAAAACAAACAAAAAAACCCCACCAGGTATACATTGATCAAAATTCAATGAATATACACTTAAGATTTGTGCTTTTTATCGTCTGTAAATTTTACCTCAAAGGGGGAAAAATTGCAAGCAATCATTAAACTCTGGTTCATGATATTTGTGCTGAAGTATTTAGGGGGAAGTATACTGACATCTTCAATTTCCTTCAAAATGTATTTTTTTTAAGAGGGGTTGAATGGATAGATACATGATAAAGCAAGAAAAGTAAAATGGCAATAGTGGGAACTAGATGGTGGGTATATGAGTGTTCATTGTGAATTCTGTCAACTTTTTTATAGTTTGAAAATTTTTATAAACAATATGTTGGGAGGAAAAAAGTAACGCCTGAATCTAAAATCCCACGTTAAATAAATAAAATAGGGAACCGAGTGAAATAGGATAGAAGGGGAGGAATCACAGTGCATTTGATAGGTAACACTTTTTAAAATCAATAATTAGAAAAATATAAGTTCCTCTACATATGTTTTAAATTATCAAGGCAATTCCAATAGAATTTAAAAATAGAACCCATACATTCCACATCATTAGCAGGAAAAAGAAAAAAGAAAATACAAACAACGTAGCAAAAAACACAATTTTAAGTAAAGAGCACGCAGAAAGCATAAGCAACTTGACTAAAGTAAAAACTAACACAGTAACTATGACAATAAATATAAATGGCTTAAACTCCTATATTTGAAAAACTAAACCTGTCAATACGCTCTCCCAAGGTATACATCTAGAACAAAGAAAGAAAAGCATCAGAATAAGGAAAGATAAGCTAGCAAATATATCACACATGTAAACACACAATCTACAAAGGAACCAGGATCGCAATGTTTTCCATCCAAGTAGAATTTAAAGACACAAGCTTAAGTGAAATTTAGATAAATACTGACAAAGTCTGCAACTCATAACTGTCGTGAACCTTTATATGCCACATAATATAGAATAAAAATAAATAAAGCAAGAATTCTTAGACATTCAGAGGAAAATTGATAGAAATGTAATAGTAATGGGAGATGTTAAGATAATGTCTTTGACAACTCAGAAAAGTAATGCGCATACAATAACATAATAGTACGTTAGGAAGCATCCAGTTGTGTTTCAATCAGAGTAGAGTTGATCAGGACAATGACTTTGTTCATTCCAGAAGCTGTATTTTTCTTAATGAAGGCTTACCACATGTGAGATTCTTTGGCAACACATATGCGCATTTATACTTGACCTATGTTGCCTACCAACCCCATCTGCATATGTGCTGCTAACAAACCATTCTCTACACAGGAGATCTAGCAAGATTCATGAACTATACAATCTAGAGAGGTTTCCACTGTTGATGTAGTAGAAGAAGAAATGGTAAGGATTATATGAACTGGAAAAGATTTCTTGTATCTGTTAAACTCTGAGATATTTCAAAGCAATGGGTCCTAGTGAAAGATCAGATGATAGAACGAGAAAGTTCAGGATCTTCCAAGACAGTTTTCGTTCCCTAGGGCTAGATCCTGCTTCCATAAACAGAAATAAGAGAGATGGGAAGGGCAGCGTGGTTAAGGGAAAGTTCATAGATGGGCATGAGGATATTTTGAATTTGTAGTAATGACAAGATAGCCCATTGGAGGTGCTTTGGAGGCTGCTGGAAATGTAGAGCAGGATCTGGGTTAGAAATGTGGATTGGAGAGTGACCATCACAAAAGTAAGTGAAAGCCACATGACTCAAGTTACTGGTGGAGAGGATATCGGATCAGCCAAGCCCTCGAAAGCCTGATGATCGAGACACGGAAAGCCAGGCAGAGAATTCTGTGCACGACATGGTCGGCAATGTAAAGCCAACAAAGGTTTGGGATCAGGAAAGTGGTTTTCATTATTAGGAAATTTCCATTTTGAAGCCCAGTTTTGCTTTCCAACATATCTGTCAGCAGCTGGTGCTTCCTCTGCCCTGTTGGGTAACGAAATGCATCTGCTCCCTCTTTTACGTGTCAGTAGAGGGAAAAGCAGAAACAGCATCTCGCCTTCATGCAGTCCGCAGGACTAGAAGGAGAAGACACGATGCACTCTGAGAAAACCACATTAATCATCCACCCAGGAAACTGGAAAACTCCCCAAAACCATTGCTATAAATTCTACACTTACACAAAAATCTGGAGGTTCAAGTTCTTGTTACCACAGGGGAAGGAAAACACGTAAAGCTGCCAGAAAGAGAAGCCCACTTGCTACCTAGACTCACCGAATTCACATCTAAGCACCCCATTCTCATTCCACGGAAAAGAAAACTAAGTTGCCAAAAGACAATTGATGTCTTGATCAATGACGTGTCCGTGCCATTTACAATTCCCACTTGACCATTCCCATTTCGGAGCCGAAGAAACTATAGCCCCAAGGCCACAATGACCTGCCCAATGTCACCCAGCAAGTAAGTATCCAAACTGATAGGCAAACCCAGTTCTCCCTGCTACTCAGCCACACAAACCAACCAAAGCATGCCAGACAGAAAGAAAAAACCTGGCTGTGTCGTGTCTGAAGAAGCAAACCCATGCAAAGCTTCTCTATTCTTGGGAAAGATGGAAGTCCCAGGTGCTGGAGGAACCAGCATACTCTCAGCTGGGTTTTGGGTGAAGTCACGGGGACCCTGTCTACAACATCTACCAAAGAAATAGCGTCTGCCAGCTTCCTGCAGAGTTGCTGCACAAGGACCTTATTACAATTATGGTTTGGCTGGAGCCCAGCCAGCCTTCCTGGGTCAGAATCTCAGGGTGGGGCCCTGGAACCTGAGTTCCTAAGAAGCCTCCCCAGTGACTCGCACACACACCCAAGTACAGGAGCCTCTGGGGTTTATGTTCTTGACCAAGGAACACGTGAAGAGTGAATCCAAATCTTGTCCCCAAGCCTGGGGTCAGAAGGGACAGGGATCCTCACCCTGCCGTCAGCCCCCAGGCCCTCGTGTGCCTTTCTGGCTCATTGCTCAGCTCAGCCCAGCCCAGCCCAGAATTAGTCCTCCTGAAGGACGTCCCTCTACCATTTTAATTTCTAAAACCTGTCATAAAAGCAGCTCTTCTCTCCTAATGAGGTAATTGGTGCCATAATGCCATTAGGAAGGTGCCCCTGGCGTGCGGCTCAATTAAGAAAGGTGTATTAAATGATTTACATTTCTTTATTTAGCTGAAACACTAGCTCTAGACTTGCTAAGTAATACAATGTTAATGAGCCGGAGGATGGGGCTCATTTAATTCTATACTGTAGCTTTCTAATTGATGCATTGTTCTTCCTCACCCCTCTATCCAATTTTTCTTCTCCCAATGCTGGAAGCAGAGAGACACAGAAAGAGAGAGAGCGAGGGAGAGAGGGAGAGAAACTACTCAAGTGTCAGAAGGCAAAAGGGAAAATCTACATAAAGACAGATTCTCAGTCCTCAGGCAGATCGACCTTTCAGAGGGACTGGACTCTCTATGTTAATTATTGACCTTGCAAGTTTATTCAGGGCTCATGCTGGGCCCAGAGGCCTAAAGAGCCCCAATCTGGAGGGCCAGTGTTTCCATCCTGTGAGACCTGTCGCTCTCTGGAGGGGCCTAGGGAAGGTCTAACGTGTAATCCATGGGCCAAGAGCATCAGTGCTTGGGAGTTCATTGGAAAGGAAGAAATCCATGCTCTCTACCCCACAATTATTAAATCAGAATCTAGATTTAACAAGACCCTCAAGTGATCCTTACGCACTTGGAAAGTTGTGAAGCACTGGTCGGGATCCTTCCAGAATAAATCAGAACTTCCCTCAGAGAGATTTACCCACCAGAAACCAACCCATGCCTACCCCAGGGGCAGAATTTCCCTTTTCTTAAATGTGACTGTGCTCGGAGGAAGAAAACAAAAACAAAAACAAAAACAAAACACCTTTTTGTTTGTTTGTTTTTTGTTTTTTTTTGTTGTTGTTGTTTGTTTTTTGTTTTTTTTTTTTTTTTTGTTTTTAAGGGAAAAAAGCCCCCAAGTAACAGAAAAGACCAAGAAAGAGTTTCTGGACTTAAGAAATTCAAAAGCCCATATTTCATTTTACTCACATAACCACCAATCTCTCCTGCATCACACCCAAGGGCTGCGGCTCCGTCTCTGCCAAGCCACAATTACATGAAAAGCCAGAAGAAAAACACTCTTTCTGACACAGAAGAGCCAGGAACACCAATAGAGAGCAACCTTCGAAGCTCATGGACTCACAGTATGTGGGAGCAGGAAGGGGCCTTAGAAGTCACTTCCCGGGGCACCTGGGTGGCTCAGTTGGTAGGGCGTCCGACTTCGGCTCAGGTCATGATCTCACGGTTTGTAAGTTCGAGCCCCGCATCAGGCTCTGTGCTGACAGCTCAGAGCCTGGAGCCTGCTTCAGATTCTGTGTCTCCTTCTCTCTTTGCCCCTCCCCCACATGCACTCGGTCTCTCTCTCTCTCTCTCTCCCTCTCTCAAAAATAAATAAAAATGTTCAAAAAAGTCACTTAGCACCCCTTCACCCTCCAAACGAAGCACTGAGGCCCACAGGGGGCAAGTGATTTGTTCAAGCAACCCACACCTATTAGTGTCAGAGCCCGAGCAGGCTGGGACTGGGCCCGGGTCCCCTTTCTCCATCCAGCCCTGTTTCCATCATACCAGGAGCCCTCAGGAAATTTGTACGAGGACCACCTTCAGGCCCGTGTGCAAAAAGCCATTTCACAAATCTGCACACCACGAACCTGTTCTTCTAAAGCATATGTGACACCACGCAGTTGTAAACACTGCCGGGCAGAGGTGATCCCGAGGAACCGCTTGGCTGCTGGTCTCCAGATCACAGATCAGCCGGAACATTACGCAGTGAGAACCAACTCAAGCTGTTCGCAAAAACTGGAACTGAACTCGACACGAGATTCGAAAATGGAACCAACTCTTTCTTTTCATGATCTTTTTCATTTCTTTTTTTCACTCATTTTTCCCCTGGCAACCACCAATCTGTTTTTCGTTGCTAGGAGTTCAGTTTTTTCAGATTCCACATATAAGTGAGATCAGACGGAATGTATCTTTCTCTGTCTGCCTTATCTCACTCTACTCTCTTCTCTTCACAGGTTGCTCCCTTCCAACGTTTGTACTCGAGCATTATCTGGGTGAGAAGACCCTGGTACCACCAGCTCAGAGGAATATCTCCACACCTGACAGATGGCTTGCTTGTCCAAACTCATCGTTTTTTATCTTCAGATACACACAGCCCAACTTGGGAATGAAGACAGAATAACATAAATGTCCCTCAAGACCAAAAGTCTCAACCAACAACCCCATAACCTAGCGGACCCCAAGAAACTCGGATCCAAAATGACCAAGTAATGGCAGTGGAAAAACCCGTGTGAGAAAATCTGCCATGAGGAGGGTATCCAGCTGGATAAACCCCAATTCTCCAACCCCCCTTTCTCTGCTACCTCCAGCAGCCAAGTCATCTCCCAGTGTCAGTGTGCCCCTCCGAGGTGACCACCACCTCCTGTCCCTCTAATGACTAAAATGACAAACATCAGCCTAATGCTCATTCTGTCCATGAAACTGAGGTTTCTATATCCGGGTTCCTGGAATGGACTTCCTTTTTCCTTTTTCCCCTTTCTTCCTACCTTCCTTCCTTCCTTCCTTCTTTCCTTCCTTTTTTTCTCTCTTCCTCTCTTCCCTTTCTTTCTTTCTTGTCTTTTTTTTTGGTCCCAGGCACCCTGTCATTTTTCTCAAATGGAGAAAAGGGGGGAAAAAAGAGAAGCAAACGAACCTTCCCCGCGGTGATGTGAGTGACTGCTATGTTTCCATGGCTCGCTTTCCACTGTTCTCTGTGACCCCTGCAGACTCCCCTTATGAGTGAGTGTCCCGGAATGTCTCTTTATTAGGTGTCTGGAGAAGTAAAGCTGTCCTGATGCCAGTGCCCCCACACTGAGGACTTTATTAGTTTTTTAATTTTCTGTCTGGGTGCTCCTGCTGCATCAAACTTTCCACAGCTGTTAGGAGCCATTAAGTAAGTAGCTTCATCGGCCCTTTCCCCACCCTACCCCCTCCTTAATAGCAGGAGAAATTTCTGGACATGCTACGTGGAGCCTTTAAAATAAAGATGCTTTGTCTCTCTGGTGAGAAATCGCTGGGGGTCTGGGTGGGGAGAGGATGTCCTGCCATCAGAAAAGCGCCTTGCCTCGTGGGTGCCTTGGCTTAGAGCAGGGCCGTGCAGACGACATGGGGGACCACGCAGACGTGAGGAGCCACTCTCTCAGCCTTTCCGCCTGGCAAGTAGAGGACCCGGGGTAGCTCCGACTGTTTTTAGAGCTGACTTGGAATCGGGCCCAGAGCTTGATGCCCAGTTCAAAGCGTTCCCTCCTCAGTGGACATTCTGAGACCTGCAGCGAAGAATAAAACAGAACGCCTTGCAAACGTTCCCTGTGTAGGCACACAGCTGTGGTTCTGCACAACAGGCCAGGCTATTATTGCTCCTGTCACCCCCCAGAAGGGACTCCAGAGCCCCCTCTCTGCCGGTGTCCTTGATGCCCCAAACCCACCATCCAAAGGACTCCTTGTGTGTGAATCCAAAGATGGACACACACACACACACACACACAAGCTCACTCAGACACTCACAGGGCCAAGTATTGTTGGACCACGCAGCCAGGCCCTGACTCATAGCACCCATGGATCTAGAAGGTTATGACCACTGGGCGGACAGAGGAGCACAGAGTAGGTGCTTGAGAGCCCAGAGCTTTCCAAGCATCTCTCTCGGCTCCAGCCTGCCTGGCAATTTGCTTTGAGCGGCTGCCTCTAAGCCTCCCTTTGAGAAGACCTTATTTGCAGGGTGAATGTGAAAGACCAGAGAGAAGAAAACCCTTTGGTGATGCCCGCCTAGGGAACAATTTTGCCTCAGAGAGCAAGTTGGTATTTGGGGTTAATCCCTCTGTGGAAACACTGGGTTGAAAGCCCAGGGGAGGTCAGGGGTCTGATTACCGCTTCTGTTGACATATAAACTTCCTGGTCCTAGGAGACAATCGCAGGGGTGGGGGCAGGGAGCCGGGAAGAAAAGAAAGCAGAGAAGAATTTTTTTAATTAAATGGCCTTCTCTCCTAAAAGTAAAATCAAGGAAATAAGGTAGAGCTTGCAGAATTAAGATTTGATTTGAATGTCTAGGCACAAATTTTTAAACATTTTTCAGTCAAGATTTATAGGATAGGGTTGAAGCATCTTCTGAAATAAAATTTGAAATGAAATGCTGATATATATACACTCATATATTATATGTATTCATTATGTATATATATATACATATGAATAGATATATTTAATAAAAAAAAAACAGGAAGAAATAACTCCCCTTCTGAGCACCAGAGAAATGGTTTTGTTGTATTTTTTTGAGTAGCTCTGATTTGAGTTTTGTTTAGTTTGGGTTGGGTTCGATCAGAGAAAATCATCATGAAGACACTACAACCAATTTCAGGCAGATATGCTGAAAACTATGGTATTTAGGCCATTCGAAAATTGCTATAAACACATACATCTAAGAAAAGCCTAGATGAGAGTATTAAAGACAGAAGCAATACTTTCAAAAGAATTAAGAGAAAAAAAATACTCCTTCCATATGTTCAAAAAAAGGCAAAGCAGAACTAGGCAGTTGAGTTGGGGAAGATGGGGAGAGGGGGGCAGGGGGGTGGGGATGCCAAAATGGTTACCAAAAAAAGGAGCAGTTAATTTTTAAGATCTATAATTCAAGCAATTTCTAAAATTTTTTTCTTAATGTTTATTTTTGAGAGAGACAGCACGAGCGGGGGAGGGGCAGAGAGAGAGAGGGAGACACAGAATCTGAAGCAGGCTCCAGGCTCTGAGCTGTCAGCACATAGCCTGATGCGGGGCTCGAACTTACGAAGTTGGACGCCCAACCGACTGAGCCACCCAGGCACCCCTCAAGCAATTTTTTAAATTAAATTAGTTTTTTTTTAACTCAAGTATAATTAAAATAAGTTTCAGTTAACTTGAGCAATTTTTTAAGGGATTAAATTTAAAGACAAAAATAGTTACTTTTTTTTTTTTATTATAAAAGGCAGGGTGTCACGAGTCTGTCCCAGACATCTGTAAGAACATTAAACAAAACATCCATGAAGAAACTGTGGAAACCCTGTTGCTTGGGACATTTGCAACCAGATAAAATTCAGGTATGTAGGATTTGAATCCCAACACATCCCCTCATAGAAGAGAGATCCCCAAACCTGATTACTAATTTCCTTTTGTGTCTCTAACTGATGAGATTTTTTTCTTGAGGTTTTTGCAAATATTAAGGATGCTTCTCACTGTTTACTTTGGTAAATAAAAAGGAAAGCATTTCTTCGAGAAATCTTCAGCTTTCCACTTTAAGACCCTAGCTAAAGAATTTTGGAAAGCCAATCATCTAACATTTCGAAAATGAATTTATCGACAAAAGTAATGAACAAATGAATGAAAGAAAGAAAGAGAGAGAGAGAGAGAGAGAGAGAAGTGAATAAAAGTTGAAATCAAACCCCATGCGTCATTAACTGCCCCTTCGAAAGAATCAAGAACATTTCTAATTCTTTCATTTTTCACCATAAATCCTATACTCTCCCTAATTCATCAGCTACTTGGTTCCTGCTTTGCCCACTTGGCCTTTTTCCTTTTATGTCTTTTATCCCCTAAATGAGAATGGTTTCCTGATATTTTCCTCCACAAATTCCTTCAGAGCCTCTGACAGCAGGAAGGTGGCTGTTTCAGCAGCAGGGATAAAAAGGAGAGGAGGAGAAAGAATGACACAGAAAAGCAATTTTGTGATGCAGAGGCCAAACGTTCACCAGGTCATGCACTGTGAAGGGACACCTAACACAGAGGTCTGCGTTTCTGAGGGGCACTGATTTTCTGTCAGCCCCTCTCGCAGAACCACTTCTGAGAAGGTGAGGCATTTCACCAGGCTGAATTTGGGACCCGCTGGCAAATATCAGAGGTTGTTCGAGAGCAAGTGGTGAGTCAGAGGTGACATCAGACTATATCATATGGGCAGAAGCAAACCGAGCAATGAGCTCCCCTTTGGGCTCAAAAATGCAACGTAGCTGGGCTCGGGGGTCTGCAGTGGGACATACATAATAAGTCCCCAAATTGGGACACTTCTGAGAGTAAAAGTGGGGGTGTCTATTGGAATTACACCGCGGCAGCCCACACAAGCCAGGGCCACCCTAGGCAAACAGGGACGTTGCTCCCCCTAATTAGGATGAATCTCTGCAAAGTCTAGGAGATGAAGTTCAGCTGCCCTCGGAATCGACTTTCGACAAGGCTGGGCCTCCCGTTGAGCTCTTTTTCCCCAGGGGAAGAGCCTCTCCAATGGCAAGGAGTGGGCCATGAGGAAGTGCGTTGGGCAACTAAGTGTGGGAAATGGACTGTTCTTACTCCCACCCTTTCTGGGAGACTCACGGTATGCATATTAGCAAATTGGTTTGAGAAGTCCCACAGTGAATTAAGCTACTTAGCCATTGTTCAACCTGGGGTTTTCCCAAAGGTTTTTGAGCGCCAAGAGATCGTTTGTGTGCGGAACTACCTAGAATATTCACGCAAACGCTGTTCTAAGCCTTTGGAAGCCAAGTGTAGAGGGAAGGGCTGGAATTACAGGCCTTCTCCGGGAGATGGAAGCTGGCAGAATATCCAGGGGCTTGCAGTGTTCCTGAGGATGACACTAGCAGATGTTCAGCTGGGTGAGGTAATCCAAGAGCCTACCCGGGCACAGCCAAAAGGCCTGCAGAAACATGTCTGAAGCCATCCCACACCGTGAGCGGGAAGCCTTTGGGTTCACGTCAACGTAGGCAGGTCTCCCCAGCCCACATTAATCCATTTCCTCAAACAAGAAGGGCAACAGAGCCTGCATTTGATATTAAGGGAGTGGTGAGCCTGACCCGAACTCAGCTGCGACACACGGAACCTCTGTTTCCCTGTAGGCATTTCCTCCACAGGGACCTGAGGCTACGCCTCATCCATCCTGCCGCATCTCTGGCTCGCGTGCCCCGTGGGGTGTGCCCCAGAGAGTGCGGGTGTGACGGGTGACCATAGGGGCCTAGGAGTCAAGACAGAGGTGGCCTGGGTACCGGGCGAGGTGCTTGTCGTGGAGTGTGGCAGAGCAGTGCTGACGTGCAGCCCGTGAGGCAGAGGCTGCTGGTTTCTGGGACACGCAAACCGTTCTCCCCTGGGTTGTCTCCAAATCTTCTGGGGGCAGGTCCCTCGCTATTCCCGTCTGCCCTTCGTTTCGCAGCCAGAAACATATAAACTCCCTCAGGTCTTGCAGAGCATCTCACAGTGAGTTGGTGGGCAGGAGAGCCCTAGAGAAAGGTCATGGTGATGGGACTAGAGGCAAACATCAATACTTGTCAGCATCACTGTCCAAGCTTCACATGGCGCCTGTCAGGAGAACTGACGCCCTGATCTCTCCTCCTCCCCTCCACTCACTTTTACCCCCTCCACTGAATCCACTTACGCCCAGCTGCTCTTTGACCCCCAAACATACCATTCTTGTCACGACCCCTGCTCTTCCTAGTGCTGTCCCTTGTCTCCCTAGCCAAGTCTGACTCATGTACTTTAAAACCCACCTGAGATTTCACTTTTTTAGCTCACAGCCTTCCCCAATGCCCCTGCGCTGTCTCTACTCGAGCAGAATTTGGGCCTTCCTCCTCAGTGTGCCTTGTCTGGCCCTTACCACGCCAAAGGTAGTCTCCTTGGCGAGACTCTGAGTACCTGATGACAGGAAGCTGTCACACCAGTCCCCTGGTCCTCCGTGCCTACTCCAACGCCCACTGCAGAGTCAATGCCTGGTTACTGCGGGGTCACAGAGCGACAAACACAACTCTGCGGGATCACATTCAAGATTCAAACAGTTGTCCTCAGGCTTTAGCATTTTAAATTCGACAGTGAAAGGCATCAGAAACATGTCTCTATGTCGGAGACTGAAAAGAATGGCTAAAATGTGAAGGCAGACCAGGATTTCACAACCGTGGCCGAAAAAAAGGATGTTCGCTGGAGTGTCTCATCCTGTCGGTTCATTTCTCAAGACAAATGGGGAGATGAATGGCTAACACCGTTTCAAAAGAAACAAAAGCCCACCCGCCCCAAGCCCACCCAGTATTCATGATCTCCATGAGTCCTTACAGGAAGCAGGTGTAAACATGGGTGGTCAGGTACCATCAGCTTGAAGAGTAAGGATTTCTAAGATGGAAGAAATATGGAGTATGGGGAGGAAGCAAGGACCCAAGGGAGAAAAAAAAAAGAAATCAAGGAGAATGACTGTATCTGGGAGGTGAGAAAAGGACCAGAAGACTTGACCATGAAAACACAGAGCTGCAAGGAACTTCAAAGTCCAGAGAAGAAGTAGCTGGTCCGAGGATTACATATGGCACAAAGATCTAGAAGACAGAGGTAGGAGGCAGGAAGAACTCATCCTCAGGACGTAAAGCTGAGTAAGCAAGCCTGTATTTTTGCAGTTCTCTGGTTAATTTCCAACCATAAAAAATATGGCCCAAGACTTCGTAAAAATATCCCTAAAGCATTCCACATGCTTCTCAAGGCAGAGGGTAATTGTTATGAACAAATCCACACAACTTCTTGTGCCAAGAGCAACAAATTGAGAATAAAAAGGGAACAAGAAACATGGAAAAGGGGGCTAGTCAGAAACCAGAATGACAAATGTGGGCCATCCTCCCCTCCCAGCAAAACCAGAGGGAAGTGGAACTTTACAGCACCTCAAAGGCTTATTGTTATTGAGAAAGATCCAGCAACAGTCCTAAAGGATACTGTCATCCTGAAGAAAGATCCAGAAGCACTGCTGAGTGGTTGTCATGTAGATCAGGGACATAACTCTGCATACTCAGTGCTTGGGATCACAGCCTTTAGGACCCGGAGGGAGAGCATTGAGATCAACCCCCATTCTGTCTCTGCATTGCCCCCACCGGCTCCTTCATGTGATGGGCCAGTTTCTGCTTCCCCACTCTCAGGTATCTTGACTTACAGAAAGTTCTTTCTTGTAACGAGCCAAACCTTTCCCTCAGAGAGTAGGGGAGGGGAGGAAAGTTGAGACTAACAGAGTTGGCTGCCTTTCTCTATGTCAGGTCCTCAAGTATATGAAGACAGGTCTCATGCTCCAAACTAAACATCCCTTTACTTTCTGTGACATGAGCTCCAGTCTGTCACTCTCTTGGCCAATGTCCTGGGGACATGCTCTGGTTGGAAGTGAGTGCAGTACTCCCAGCGCCTGGTCTCACTCCTGTCTGCCGTTGTGCAGCCATCCGTAGACCATTCTGGTGCAATAGCAGCTACATCTAGATGCACAAAGAGTGAGAGGGCACTCCCTCAAAATCAGCCAAAGAGTTTGCGTTGTTCCTGCAAAAAAATCTATGGTAAGGAGACTGGGCCCAGTGTAGCTGCCATTGGGCTGGTGTCATTCTTCTCTCCTTTTCCCTTACCACCTTGGTCCCCATTGTGCTGAGATTTAACCTAAGCGGGGCCTCGGTCTCCTCCTCCATTCTCTATGGGGACAACTGTTCACTGTCCTAAGGAAATCTTCACTCTGGGGGTACCTCTCACCAACATGTGCCCCCATAATAGAAGAGCTCATTAAAAGTACATTAGCAGACTGAGAGGCATCGAGTATGGAAACCTTCATTTTCCCCCCTCGGTAAAATGAGAGCCTAACCTACCAAAATAGGAAATGGAGGGAGGTTCCCAGGCTGGGCAGGGGTGAGCGGACTCCAGCTCGGGCTCCCCGAGAGTCTTCCCTTCCTTTTGGACATCCCCACTGGCATCTTGGGTCAGAAATCTAGCCATCTCTCTTTTTTTTTATGTTTATTTATTTTTGAGAGAGAGAGAGAGAGAGAATGTGAGCAGGCGAGGCACACAGAGAGAGGGAGAGAGAGGATCCAAAGCAGGGACTCTGAGCTGTCAGCACAGAGCCTGACGCGGGGCTCCAACTCATGAACTGTGAGATCGTGACCTGAGCTGAAGTCGGACCCTTAACCGATCGAGCCACCCAGGTGCCCCCAGCCATCTCTTTCAATACAGTCAAACCCCAGCTCTCTGAGGTTGGCCCTGGTCAGAGACTCTTCAAACAGAAGAACAACGGGAAGAAGCCAGGGCATGACAGAACTGGCTCCTTGCTTTGGGGCCACACCTTGCCATTTATTGACCACTTTCACATTTATCATCTCATTGGGTTCTCAGAACAGTCCAGTGATACAGGTAGGGCAGGAGTTATTTTAACTTTCCAGATGAGGAAAGTAGGGCCTCGAGGAGAGAAAGTGATCTTCCCAATTTCTACAACAAATCAGAGTTGACTCTAGAACCAGGGTCCCTAGTCTCTTTCTGATGGCCGTGCACAGATCCACTGTCAGTCTTCAAACGTCCCCATCTTAAACACTTCACACATACAGTGGCAGCCCCGTGGAAAGTCCTAAAAGTTGACTCTTTCTGGGGACCTAATCGGGCTCAAAACAAGCAGCTTGTGGCCGGCAGCTCCAGCCCTCAAGCCATGATGGCGCGGTGACATCTTCTGTGATAAAAGGCATCTGTGAGGGGCCCGAAGAAACACACAGCCACACCCTAGGGCGCTGCAGGCCCCGCTGACTCAGGAGGAGCATTCCCACGGGTGACCGCAGTCTGCTCCAGCCCGTTGCCCTGGGAGACGAGGGAATCAGCAAGCAAAGAGCTGCCTGCCCTGCCCAGCCTCTCAGGGGCAATAGCTTAGCCCTGAAGCTGGCAAGCGCCCACCGCTTGGGTGTGATTCGGCTGGGTGCCCAGCCCTGCAAGCCTGTCCAGGTCTCAGTTCCTGGTAACACCCTCATGCTTCACCCTCTTGCATGTGGGAGAACAGTCATCGGTCTGGCAGCAGCCCAGGTCAGCAGCTGATTGGGAGGGAGGATGGCAGAGATCGCCACCAGATCAACCCTTCTCCGGCGACGTTATTCAAACGGGAGTTTTGATCATCCTGTTTCAAAGGCTTGAACGTCAGCCTCACATAATGTGTCTCTCTTCTAAACACGTGCATTTTCTCTGCCACAACGGGAGTGCCGTCAGCGCTCTTCAAACCAGCAACCTGGAAAGGCATTCCCATGGATGTTATTCCGCGAGCGGCTACGAGGGTGTCGACACACACGGGTAATGAAGGGAGGGCACGGGCAAGGCGCTATGCAAAGTGGGACGTAAAGATGCCAGAGAGAGCACGAAGCTTCCTCGGCTCCCATCCCCGTTCACTCAACAGCTCTGTGATCTTAGGCACGTTACCCAGCTTCTCTGAGCCTGTTTTCTTATCTGCAAAACGGGGGTGCCAGTACCGTCCGCAGGGTTACAGGAACTAAATAAGACGATCATCCTAGAGCACTTGAAATGATGCTCTGAATACAAGCCCTTGATTAACGTTAGCCATTCTCACAGGCATATGTTGACTTAAGCCTTTCAATATCCCAGTGAGATGGGAACTAGTATACAGGCGACAAAGTGACTTCAGAGGCATTGAGCGAGTTTCCCAAGGTCATAGTGCTGCTAACGAGAGGCAAACCCAAGACCCTCAACAGGTTCGTCTGGATCCAAGCATCGTGCTCCTATTTATTGCACAGAACGACGCAAATGTCTCCCGAGAACTCATTGGCTTAGAAGACAGGAGGGAATTAGTATTTGTTTTGTGCCGTTATATTAACTAACTGCAAGACACTTTGCTGGGGCTTTGCGTATATTAACATAAGCAAACACATAACTCTGGTTCGAATCAAAGGGTGATGAGGGCCTCACTAAGGGCCACTGAAAGTCAGAAGAGAGCAAGGTCACACCGCGGATCCTTCCAGGCCCCAACAAACGGGCTTGCGCTTCCCGGGCTCCCGCTTCCCTCCGTGGCTCCTGAGAGGTGTCTGTGGAGAAGGTCAGACATGCTCCTGGCCCCTCTGACTCCTGCAGGCAGCCCCAGCACGTCTCCCGTGCACTGTTTTGATTTCACCAAATATCCAACCTGGAAGAGCAGGCTACACACAAGTAAGAGTTTCTACTCAAGGTTCCCTACCCCGAACCCCAACCACCCAGATTCCCAACAATTTGGGGTGATCTGTGTCCTGGTTCCATCCTTAATAACCGGTGTGGGTGGGCTTAAATCTTTTTTCTTTTTTCTTACCCATCTCAGTAGGGCGATTCAATGGAGCAAAAGAAATTTAACCCTAGCACTTAACATAAATGATATTACTAAGGGTACTAAGTACTCCAAAGAGAGAAGAGGTTTCAAGGGAAAGTTGTCTTCACTAAAATCTAAAGTGTGGATTTGAACAACCATATTTAATAACACAAAAGACTGGAAAAACCCATTCAAATGCTTCTTTATAAAAACTGAGGACGCATTAAAATGTAAAGAAGTTTGAAATGTTCTTTTTTGCATAATATAAGCCTGCACATCCAGTCTTATACAATTTTGTTTCACATATACACACAGAGGCGCATACATACAAAAAGCATGAAATACATCAAAACATTAACAGCGGTTGCCTCTATAGCATGAGTTAATGGTAATTTTATTTTCTTCTTTTTTTTTCTTTTTTTAATGTTTATTTATTTTTGAGACAGAGGGAAAGACAGAGCGTGAGTGGGGGAGGGGCAGAGAGAGAGGGAGACACAGAATCCGAAACAGGCTCCAGGCTCTGAGCTGTCAGCACAGAGCCCGACTCGGGGCTCGAACCCACGAACCGTGAAATCATGACCTGAGCCGAAGTCAGACGCTTAACTGACTGAGCCACCCAGGCGCCCCTTTATTTTCTTCTTTATACATTTCTGTATTTTACGAGTTGTAATTAGTCAGTCTATGTTATTTTTATAATCTAGAAAGATGCGAAATTTGTTTTACTTTTAAATTACTGCAAGGGAAAACAGATTTGTCCATGTTAGCAACCAATATTTTGAACTTGTGACAAAGACAAAGAATTCAACACTGATATAGGTAAAGAACTAATTAAGAAAAATCAAGAGGAGGTTTGTGGGAGGGGGGGAAACAGGTGAGAGGATTTAAAAGGTACAAACTTCCAGTTGTACATAAATAAGTCACAGGGATAAGAGCACAGCATAGGGGAATATAGTCAATAATATTATAATAACTTGTACTGTGACAGATGGTAATTACCTTTACCATAGTAAGTGTTTCATAATGTATATGATTGTTGATCACGATGTTATACACCTGAAACAAATATAATATTGTATGTCAACTATAATAAAACAAAAAAAATCTCACCTCAAAGAGCATGAAGGGAGCATAGTATAGAATTTATATTTATAACTTAACCCAAATTTGCCAAAAGTGCTAAGGATACATCTGTAACAGACTCTGGCTGTTTGTATCCATTTACAAAAAGTATAATGCATCCAAATGTATCTCTAGGGTTTTGTTTTTGTTTTGTTTTGTTTTGTTTTTGAGAGAGAGACAAACAGACAGAAAGAACGTGTGAGGCAGAGAGAGAGGGAGACAGAATCCCAAGCAGGATGAACATTGTCAGTGCAGAGCCCGACTTGGGGGGTCAACCTCACGAACCATGAGATCATGGCCTGAGCCAGTATCAAGAGTCAGGTGCTTAACTGACTGAGCCACCCAGGCATGACAACTTATCCCTAGTTTTAAGCAGTGTGTTTCACTTTGGGGAAGAGGAGTCATAGACTCGTTTGAGAATCAGGGAAGAACCACAACCAATAAACCTTTCCCCACAGTGAGGACAGAAATACACACACACCACCACCACCAAAGTTTACTTATAAATTTAGAAGCTTCCCGATCCCCGACACTCATTTGCCAATCACCTCTTCCCTGAAATCCATGAAACACAGGTCAAGAAACTCTGCATGGAGGGGCGTCTGGGTGGCTCAGTCGGTTAAGCATCCGACCTCAGCTCAGGTCACGATCTCACGGGTTTGTGATGTTCGAGCCCCCGCGTCAGGCTCTGTGCTGACAGCTCGGAGCCTGGAGCCTGCTTCAGATTCTGTGTCTCCCTCTCTCTCTCTGCCCCTCCCCTGCTCATGCTCTGTCTCTCTCCCTCTCTCTCTCAAAAATAAGTAAAGGTTAAAAAAAATTTTTTTTTTATAAAAAAAATAAAGAAACTGCATCGAGAATTTTCTTCTCTCAATCTTCCCCAAATTTTTAATTATGATCACTTTCAAGCATAGAGAAAAACTGGGAGAACAGAACAATGAACATCCATATACCTTCCACTTAGTCTTAAGAGTTCTTAACATTTTTGTGATCTTAGGCTTGTTATCTATCTACATTTTCATCAAAGCAATTGAGAACTGTAAACATTGTAACACATCACCCATAAATACTTCAGCGTCCTCCTTAAGAATAAAGATGTCTTCGGGGCGCCTGGGTGGCGCAGTCGGTTAAGCGTCCGACTTCAGCCAGGTCACGATCTCGCGGTCCGTGAGCTCGAGCCCCGTGTCAGGCTCTGGGCTGATGGCTCAGAGCCTGGAGCCTGTTTCCGATTCTGTGTCTCCCTCTCTCTCTGCCCCTCCCCCGTTCATGCTCTGTCTCTCTCTGTCCCAAAAATAAATAAATGTTTGGAAGAAAAAAAAATTTTATAAAAAGAATAAAGATGTCTTCTTCATAACAACAAACACGTTACATTCCAGACTATTTTTTCAATTTTTTAATGTTTCTTTATTTTTGAGAGAGACAGAGCACGAGTGGGGGGGTGGGGCAGAGAGAGAGGGAGACACAGAATCTGAAGCAGGCTCCAGGCTCCGAGCTGGCAGCACAGAGCCCAACATGGGACTCGAACTCACAAACTAAGAGATCATGACCTGAGCTGAAGTCGGACGCCCACCCAACTGAGCCTCGCAGGCACTCCGAGGATATTTTTTGAAGTTTTTTTTAATTTATTTTGAGACAGAGAGAGAGAAAGAGAGAGAGAGGTGGGGGGAAAGGCAGAGAGAAAGGGCGAGAGAGAATCCCAAGCAGGACCTGCGTTGTCAGCACTGAGCCAGACACAGGACTCGATCTAACAAACCATAGGATACGACCTGAGCTGAAATCAAGAGCTGAACATTTAACCGACTGAGCCGCCCAGGCGCCCCTGCGTCCAAGATCCACATCACATCAACTCCTGATGCAAACTCTCTTCGGACCCCCCAGTACCTGCAACACAGCTCTGCCTGGGCTTGTTCTTTGGACATTGTTCTACAGTTATTTGCCTCCCCTGCTGGACAACAACCCTGTCCTTTCCAACTTTGTACCCCATCGCGGGCCAAATGGTGATCCCCAAAAGATATGCCCAAGTCCTAACCCCCAGTACCTATGAATGTGATCTTACTTGGAAAAAAGGGTCGTCACCAGTGCAATTAAATTAAGGACCTCCAGATGAGATTAGCCTGGATAAAGCAGGTGGGCCCTAAATCCAATGTCAACTATCCTCATAAGAGACACATAGGAGAGACGCTCGGGAAGGAGGGAGTCCACAGGAAGCTGGAGGCACAGAGTGCAGGGATGCGCCCAGAAGCCAAGGGACGCCTGGAGCCACCAGAGGCTGGAGGAGACAAGGAAAGATTCTCCTCTGGAGCCTTCGGAGAGGGTGCGGCCCTCCCAACGCCTTGCTCTCAGACTTCTGGCCTCCAGAACTGGGAGGGAAGACAGCTCTGTTGTTTTAAACCACCCGGTTTGTGGTGATTTGTTGTAACAGCCTCAGAGAACCAATATCCCGTTTAAGAAACGGAGAGTTTAAGAAAAGCACATTCGCTGAAGAATCAAAAAGGCTGAGGGTGTGATTTTATAGCCTTCTCCTACCCCACGGACAAGGAAGCATCTCTGAGGGCCCCTGGACTCTGGCTGACAACTGCATCAACTCGTGTCAACTGAACAATTTGTTTCTTTAATGAGGTGTTTTAATCTCACTTCATATGCATTGTTCGGCCCTCCTTGATTTTACTGTAAGTGACTGGATCGCCTTTTGATGTATTGCCAGTGCACCCTAAGTTATGAGCCTCTTTCTTTAAGGTTGGAGCAGGGAGGAACTCAACTTCCCTCTTCAGTTATTTCAGGCAAGGGTGGGAGCAGGCTTTCTGTGCCAGCAGCAGCATCCTGATTATGATTCAGGATGTGCGGCCAACAGCAAACAGTTCCTCTTCAAATTCAATAAAATAGGAAGGAGCAAAGGCCCAAACAAGCAAAGCCGGGTTCTCTTTGTGTGCGTGGCCAGCGGGTCCTGGGAAGCTTGGGAAGGATGACACCCTATCTCGGGCTGAGCACCACCGGACTTAAACGGTCCTCGGGAAACTTCTGCACATGCTCAGATCCGGATTCCAATCCTGGTCTTCCAGACTCTCATTCTGGACAATCCCAAATCCATCGCAGTGGGAGTTACTTGCAGGCTATAAGGACAGGAGTGACCCAGAATGAAAACATCTATTATTATTTTTTTTTAATGTTTTTATTTATTTTTGAGACAGAGAGAGACAGAGCATGAGCAGGGGAGGGGCAGAGAGAGAGGGAGACAGAGAATCCGAAGCAGGCTCCAGGCTCTGAGCTGTGAACACAGAGCCCGACGCAGGGCTTGAACTTCCAGACCGTGAGATCATGACCTGAGCCGAAGTTGGACACTTAACCACCCGGGCACCCCGAAAACATCTATTTTTAATCTCTTCTCCTTGGAAAAACATTCTACGTGCAACTTCCATGCTGTGGATTGTGGCTACTAAGGGCCCCCGATGACAGCTTCTGTGAACATGCTGTTCTGTGCAACTCAGCACACGGGCTTCTCACTCAATAAGTCATGACCCTTTAATGGATGGCAAAATCAATTTAGTGTGAGGTGTCGGCATTTTTGCTTAATGGAAATAAAAGAGAATACAAAATATCCGAGAGTCTCTTGCACAGTAAGTGTGGTACCACGAAACGTTGCTTCTGTATTGTGTCACTGGCTTGTGATAGAAAAGGTTCTCCTCACCGAGTGTCCGAACCCAAAAAATGTATGAAAGCCACTGTCTTAGAGAATCTATTGCCCCAAACCGGAGAGCACTCCTTTCCTCTTGTCCACGTCCCAGATTTTGAGAGCATGTTTGCAGTTAGGTTGGGGAACTCAATTAATGGGAATAAACCGTTACATCCCTCCTAAGAGAGGTTGCCATCTACAAGTAGGTGCAGATTCCCATCAGTCCATGGGAGTGCCTTCCTCCTGTTCAAGCCCTACTGTGCCTGAAGCATCCCCCCCCCCCCCATTCTTATTCCTACACTTTGATAGAGCCTCACGTGATTCAATTCCATCTTCCGGGGACGCACCGTCATTCCTCTGTAGTCTTGGAAACTCCATAGCCTTTCACAATTACTGTGCCACAGACTCACACACCTGGAGCTCCTGAAGTCTTTGTGGAGGGAAAGGAACCGCCTTACCCTCTCTCACTACCCACTCCCTTTGTCCTTCCATACCTAAGTGTCCAATTTCCCCTTTTGCCCATTTGCCAGGAAAGATGGCCACTCTGGCTTCCATCAAGGATTCTCTCTCATCCACGACTTGCCAACTCTCCTAGCCCCAGGGTCCAATACTCTGGCCACAATGTCCCACCACTGTGCCTTGTCCCCTGCCGGGTCTGCCTCATAGACCCGCTACCAGTGTTCTGATCACACAGGAAGACTGTAGCTAGAGCTTTCTGATCACACATAGTTAAGAACTGTGACCAAGCAGGCTAGCCGAGGGGTGTAGGCTGGAGCGTGCACTTTGGCATCAGCAGAACCGGGTCCAAGTTTCGGTGCTATTGCTTTCCTGGCTGTTGACCTTGAGCGAACTCTTAACTTCTCCAAGCCTCATCTGTAAAGTCAAGATAATGCTAACACCCACCTCAAGGGAGTTGTTAAAGCCCATTTTTTTAAAAGATTGGTTGAAGTTTCTGTGATGAATCCTCCTTGTGTATCTTATGAATGGACTTCACCAAAAAAGTCTTTGAATAAAGACTCAATAAAGACTGAATAAAGACTCAATGCTTTCAGGAATCCATACTACCTCGGGAAGATATAAAAAACAGAGACTTTCTGAAAAATATGTATGTCTAACAAGCCAAGCCATTCCCAATACCTTAGATGTATAAAAAGTAAAAAGCGAGAAACAAGGAGGGGAGGAAGGAAGAGAAGGAACTTTCTACATGTGGTCTGACCTCCCGAAACGTGCCACAGGGGTCTTGTTATCCTTCCTGCATTAACACCAGGCTGTAAGGATCTTTCTGCCAGCAGCCTGGTCTGGTTTGGCGGATCTGCTAGTCTGTTTCAGCACAAAAGATCCACTTAATGGAAAGCAAGTGTGCTGAGGGAAAACGCCGCTCACATTTTCCTGTGCATTCTTTACACAAAATAAAAACGATTCAATAACCCAACACAACTGAGGTCATATTTGAAGGAAGGGACTGCCCTTTGCATCTGGGATGGGTCTTTCTTCTAAGGTGGCCATGGATGGTGTGAAATTAAAAAAAAAAAATGCAGTTTAATTTTAAAGGCTTTTTAAGACCCTCCATAATGTCTCTGCAGTGCACCAATAGGAAAAATACGGACACTTCCGTGTTCTCAAATGGTCAAAAACACAAACAGATAATTCGGGGAAGAAATTAAGTTGCTAATAAATATATAAAACCAAGTTCACTGATGATCAAAGATGTATGTGAAAGCAAAATGAACTGAAACTCATATCCTGTAAACAAATTTGTAAATATTGTAAAGGATAATTAATGGTAGCATAGGAATGATAAATCAGGCATTCTTCTCTGCTGATGGGAAGACAGAAGATCAACCCTTCTGACAAAAATTTGGTAATACGAATCAATAACTTCCAAAGTTCCATACCCTGTGGATAGTAATTGAAATTCCATTAAACACATCAAAGGGAAATAACCAGATATATGAGTATGTAGATAGAGACATAAAAATTCTCATTATAATAAAACTTATAATAGCAAGAAATTGTAGTCTACATCTCTATTAAGGACATTGATAAATAAATTATGGCTTATCAATATGATGGAATAGTACAGTCACTTAAATTATATTTTCAAGATGTTTAATGGCATGGGGAAGCATGGGGGGCAAAACTTTGCACATAGAATGTTCCAAATCAAGTAAACAGAGACATAGATCAAAGAAGGTTAAAATGAAATATATTAAAATACTAACAGCAGTTACCTCTGGATGGTAGGGTTGTAAGTAAATTTATGCTTTACTGTATTTCCAAACTTTTAATTATGTGTCCAGCTTACCACCGTGTGATACTAGAGCTCTAGCTAAGGGCAAGCTAATGCACGGACACTTAGCTATCAACTCCAATGCGCTGCTTGGTGGGAAGGATGCATGTTACTCACGATCCCATTCCTTCAGGGGTACAACACACGCAGAAATGAACAATCTGAAAAAAATAAATAAATTAAGGCAATACAGGATTATGATCGGCACAGAGCCTTCCACATACAGGCATACCTCAGAGGTATCATGGGTTCAGTTCCAGACCATGGCAATGCCCAAATGCCACAACAAAGCTAGTCAAAGGAGTTTTTTGGTTTTCCAATGCATGTAAAAGTTGTGTTTGCCCAGTATCTACAGCAATCCATTAAGTGTGCAATAGCATCACATATAAAAAATGATGGGCATGCCTTAATTAAAACATACTTGATTGCTAAAAAATGCTAACCGTTATCTGAGCCTTCGGCAAGTCATAACGACTGATCACAGATCACCATAACGAATATAATAGTAATGAAAAAGTTTAAACCATTGTGAGAATTACCAAAATGTGACACAGAGACAGAGAGTGAGCAAATGCTGTTGGGAAAATGACTAGGGTTGCTACAAACTTTCAATTCGTAAAAAAAATGCCATACCTGGGAAGTGCCATAAAGCCGAACCCCAATGAAACAAGGTATGCCTGTAGTAGGTACTCAATAAACTAGTTACGTTCACTTCAGTAACAGATGAACAGAACCGGCCGTAAATGCTACTGTAATCAGATGGACAAGAATCCTGTGGCCTAGAGGACAGAAGAACACACTATCAGGGAAGGGTCCGTGGAAGGCCTGGTCCATGCACTGGAGCTTAAACGAGGGGCTAACTGGGTGCAGGTGTGGAGGGTGGGGGACAGGAGAGACTGAGGTAGGTACAGGCATTCCTCCTGGGCATCCCAAGAGACATGGTTCGTGGCCTTACTGGCCTGGCAGTTTCTACATACTCACTTCAAGCTATGTTAGAAGCCGACTAAACGTTGATCCTTTTCCTAAAGCAGCAAGAAACAAATGGGGGCGCAGGATTGTTGGATCACCAGCAAGTGGCAATTGCTGTCCATGCTGGTCGAAGGCCTCTGCGTGTCCGTCCCTTGGTCATGGTGGAATCTGAGTGTTGCTGGTGGTGGATCTTGAGGAAGCAGTCTTACTCCTCATCTGCACCACACTCCACAGTGTAGCCAACTCTTCCGATCTAGAGTCTCCCCCTTAATCTCCCACTGTCCTATGGAGCGTGCTCAGTTTCCAGCTAAGGAGCCGGAGGCTCACTGAAGTGATGGGATATGCTCAAGACAGAACCGGCTCGGGATAAAACCCAGACTCCATTTCGGACTAGCCCTTTTCCCCTAGACTACAGGACTCAGTGGTGATCCATTCCTGGAGAGATACTCTCCCTCAGCCAGTGCTGACCATCTCCTCCCCTTTGCGAAACCCTTCCGACGCTCGTCAGCATCTCCCCCATGTCTTGGAGTCCCTGTATACATCAGCATTTGGGACGCCAAAAGGCAACACAACTACAACATAAAATACGGCGGTTGAAGATTTCCACAAGGAGTGATCAGAATGTATTCTATTCTGTGCTTGTGTGTTGTGGTCATATATAAGTGCTTCCATCAAATTCCCATAGAAATCTGTCAGCCAGGAAAGCTGAGGACGGTTGCTAAAGAGGGTTGCTGCATAACCGGGTGGGCTTGCCTGGACACTAAATTCATCCCTGAGCTTCCTGGTCATCGAGGGAAAATGAACAAAGTAATGATAAAGCAAGGACTTTCTATTAGAAAATAACTCTCCTACCACCCAAAATAAACACACACACACACACACACACACACACACACACACACACACACACACATTCTAAGACAACTGGGAGCCAAAATAGAATTGGCCTCTCATATCCCCATCCTTGTGGAGTTACAAGGCAAAAAGTGGTCAGGAGGCAAGGTATGTCTTTTAGTAGGGGGCTTACCTGGGTTAGTAAAACGTAGGAATCTATCCCATGCATAGTCACAAACATTCATATGGCTGTCCAAGAAGTCAAAAATACTCATTTAAGTTGAAAAACTTGAAGGCAGTAGAAGAGAGATTTGCCCCAAATATCTTTGGAAAACTATGGTCTAGAATAATCCACACTAGCATGCTGGAGGTATTCATCAAATGCTGCCCAACAAAATTTTAAAAAAACCCTACATTATCCATTTTCATATATAGAAAACCTGTGCATTTCATATTAACATTCAAATGACTCAGTTGCTAGAATGCCAAATAAAAGTTTAATTTCTGAGCCAGTTAAAAGTTCTGGCTTCCTAATCTGGTTTACTCTGTTAATCTATTTACTACACCTTTTTTCAGAGATGGTGAGTGAGTGCCCACCTCCTTCCTAGGTCTGTTTTTTCAAATCCAGAATGAACAGGATCCTAATAAATAAAAGGACTTGTTAGTAGAGTTGGATTTGGGGGTTTCGAGGGGTTTTTGTGGGTTAAAAAAAAATCCAGAGGTTCTCTTTTCCTCACTCTATTTAAGCCTGGAGAAAAAGAAATTAAAAAAGCATCCTTGGTAAGGTTACTTTCACAAAGCCAGTGGGAACCACAAACCCTCCCCCAAGGCTAAATCCTTCCTCAGGGCCGGTTGGTGCGAAAGTCCAGAACTAAGGGGTTCTTTCCTCTGGCCCTTAGAAATAGCCATAATTAGGGCTTACACGGAGGTTATGATACATTGGTATCATATATAGCAAGAGTCAGCAAACTATGTCCAGTGAAGCATTCCTAGCTGCAACACAGACCATATGCCCTGCAAAGCCAACACTGGTCCCTTCCAGAAAATGTTGGCCACCCCCTCCAAGCATCTCACCTTGATTCTCAGAACTGCCCACAGAGAAACAGCCTCCTGATTTGATGGTCACATGGACTTCACAAAGAATGAGGGTTTGAGATTCCTCCTGGAATACTACCTGCAAAGAATACCAATTCACTGGGGTGAATGAAGGGACGGGGGAAGGGACTGGAGAGAGGAGGGTTAGAAAGGTGACCCCAAAAGAAGAAAATGAGTCCAAAGGAGGGACCCTGCCACTAGCACTGCACAGGACGCCCCGCAGCCCCACCTGCTGCCCCTCCTGTTGTCCCCTGCTCCGAGTACCCACTAAGGTCCTTGGCGCACACAGTGGGGGATGGGAGCCAGCTGGCACCAGTCCCTGGGAGGCAGCTGCCCGCACCTTCTCCCACCTCTGTGGGCAGCGATATCACTTTGGTAGGTTGATATCGGCCATGATTGAGTATTTAGACCACAAAAATAGGCAGAAGCCACAAATCAGAGCTCTGCACCCCCCCAAACTGATTGGTAAGCATCTCCCAGCACAGCCCCGGCACAACCACCCAGAAGTGGAGGATGTGGTGTCCCCCCCTCCCAGCGGAAGGAGCGTTGGCTGCTGTCGGCTCCCCAGCTACATCTCTCTCCCTCAGACAACTGCCTGGAGCTGAAGGGAACTGCCACACCCCAGGTCTGCTTCCTTCCCTGGGGCACCCTCACTGCTGGTTCCTGCCTGGTGAACAGGCCAGACCCATCCAGGCTCAGAGGGGCTCCACGCCAAAGTTCCCCCTTGGGTTCAGCTGAGGCCTTGGCTGCGACAGCCTCGGAGAGACAGAGAGGGACAGAGAGACATACAGACAGAGTGATCCAGGGGCCCAAATGCTCCCCACCAACGTCTTCATCTTCTCCCGTCTTGACTTGTCTGTGTTGCTGACGGTTCTTTCTGGAGGTTTTTTTCTCAAAAAACCTGGGCACCCAGGTAAGGCTTGCTTTGTTTTATCCTGACCAGCAAGACAGCTCTAGTATTTTTCAGCCGCCTTCGAGTCCCTGTTTTCAGAGGTGTGAAATGTGACCCCCATCTCCTTTCCGTTCCTTTGTAATTAATGTTTCCCTCTTTGTACTGAAGAGGGAAAGAGGTTCTCTTTACACGTGCCTTTCAAGAATTTTATCTGGACGGGCTTAGGTATGTGGCTTTCAGTGCTAGTGACCCCCAACCCCCCCGGTGTTGTTTGTAAACCTTAAACCCCGGTCTTTCCCACTCAGGGCAGTTATCTTCTATCATTTGTCTAATTATTCCCTCTCCTTCAGCTATTTCTTTTTCTCCTCCTGGAACTCCGGGGATTGATATCTTAGGTCTGCTGACATTAGCTACCTTCTCTCTTATTGTGCCTGCATGATTTCCATCTCTTTGTATTCTTGTTCTATGTTTGGGTTTTTTTTTTATAAAGTATTTTTAATATATTATTATTTTTAATGTTTATTTACTCATTTTCGAGAGAGACAGAGAGCAGGGGAGGGGCAGAGAGAGAGGGAGAGAGAGAATCCCAAGCAGGCTCCACGCTGTCAACAAAGAACCTGATGCAGGGCTTGAACTCATGAACCATTTGAGATCATGACTGAAATCAAGACTCGGACGCTCAAACGGCACCCAGGCGCCCCTGTTTGGGATATATTTGCACTTGATCTTCTAAGTCTATATTCTGCCTTCATTCATTCAATGAGTATTGTAGTCAAAAATATGATTTGGTTCCCGGAAGTCCTTTTTTGGGAGTGTGTTTGAAGGTCCTTGTTACTTCTGCACAGGCTGTCAGTGTTATTTCCTTGAGGAGCTGGTCGGTGGGTCCTTCTTCCCCCTCTCTCTGCCTGCTGAGCCCTCTTACATGCACAGGTTTCTTTTATCTGTCCTTTGAAGCTCAGGGCCAGCTTCTAGGGGTTCCTTAAGTGGCAGCAGTCCTGGGAGTAGCTGCATATAGGGAGTCAGTTCCGATCAAGGCACCAGGAAGAAAGAAGGATCTCAGCTCTGCTGTCTTCCCAGGTTCAGCTTCTCCTCAACACTTCTGGGACCAGGGAGGTCGCCCATGAATGCTGATGGAGCCCAGGACCCATCACACTTACAGCCTCATCTCTGTGCTCTCCGTCTGTTGGCTCAGAGGGGAGCTCAAAGCTCAAAGCTGTCCAGCTGCCGCTCCCTTCCCCGGGTCTGTTTGTCCTCACTCCTCCACTGCTATCATTCCCAGTGGTTGCCTCAAGGAGAGAAGTACCAGATTGGAGTTGGAAGTCAAAGGCAGCCAATGTACCATCTTATAAAAATCTCCATCCCACCCTCTTCACATAAATGAAGGACAAACTTGATCTGCGGTCTCTGGCAGATGCCCAATCTGCTTAGAAGACCATTCAACTCTTTGTTCTCCACTGGTTTCTTTGGAGGAAGCCCTTCAAAGTTATGCGCAATAATTTGATTTTTTTTTAATAATTAGATTTACTTTAAAGCTGTGATCACTGGGAAAATAACTGGGCAAAAAAGATAGAGTCCAAAATGCACGTGCGTGCGTGTGTGTGTGTGTGTGTGTGTGCATGTGTTCTCCCACATCCGCAGATCTACAATACACCAAGAAAAAAAAGTTTGCACGCGCAACACCAAATTGTTTTCTGTAGATGATGAATCTATGAATAATTTTTACTGTCTTCTTTTTTTCTTATCCAGATTGTCCAATATTTCTGGTTTATGGAAGACAAAAGAATTATTCTCTTCAATTGTTCATTCAGCAAAACACGTTATATAATGTTGGCTGATGCTCACGAGCACTTTTCCGAGAGTGTGAGGAGGACGGTGGCGAAAGTCCTTGGCCTCTCCATCTCCATGTCTGTACAACGAGGGCCCATCTCAAGGACTCGATGCTTTCAGTGGACTCACCAGGCTGTTAGCAACCAGTGAGGGCAAAGGAAAACCACAGACAGAAGCTTCTTGCCCACAGTCACTCAGGACAGCCCCATCTAGGATAGACCCACGTGAAATGGGGTTCAGAGGCAAAGCTCAAGCACCCCAGCTTCCTCTGGTCTCTCTAGATGTCTATTACTGGCCCCAGTGGACTGGACAATCTCCCAGAGCAGAACCATTTCCAGTTTACTGCTGAATCTCCAGCACCAGGGACATGGTCTGGCACTTAGTGGCCACTCAGTAAACATAGGTTGAATGAATGAATGAATGAATGAATGATCGCATGACCTCTCACCTCACTTGATACTATAGGACAGGTTAGTAGATGGCATTGCTTGCTTTGAGGCTCTCTGTGAACTTGCAATCCCATCAAAGTGAGGAACAAAAAGTTGAGATGTATAGAAAGATTTCAGCTCAACAAAGGGGGCTCATACTTCTCATTTGTTAGGAAAATTTCAGTTCCTGTTGGTTCATACAGGAGGTTTCTTTCAGAGAGCTGAGTTCCCTGGCAAGGGGCATGACCTAGAAGGGGCTGACTATCTCCTGGGAAGGTTGCTATAGAAGGGGCCACGCTGGCTATAAAGAGAGACCAGATGTCTAAGTTTCCTTCTAATTCAAACTCTATGGCAAATGCAATTCCTGCTTGGGAGATATTATGCAAATTTGTCTCTTTCTCCCAAAAATATTCTTCAACCCCGAAGTCATTCCTCTGCTTATTAACACGCTCCTTTGAGGCAGTCAAATATGATTCAAGGGAACAGTTGGGTGTGTCCTTGAAGCAACCAAGGGAATGAGAGTCACCTCTTAAGAAAGCCTCCTTTGGGCACCCTGGACTGGTCTGGAATCCAAGAAGGGGAGTCCGATGGAACTGTCCCTGGTCTGCTCCACAGGTATCTGCCAGGCCTCACCCCCAGGAAGACATGCTGTAGAACGGGTGACTATTTTTTTTAATTTTTTTTTAACGCTTATTTATTTTTGAGACAGAGAGGGACAGAGCATGAACAGGGGAGGGTCAGAGAGAGGGAGACACAGAATCCAAAGCAGGCTCCAGGCTCCGAGCTGTCAGTACAAAGCCCGACGCGGGGCTCGAACTCACAGATCGCGAGATCATGACATGAGCCAAAGTCGGACACTCAACCGACTGAGCCACGCAGGCGCCCCGAACGGGTGACATTTTAAATTTTTTTTTTTTTTTTTTTTTTTTCTTTTTTTTTTCAACGTTTTATTTTTTATTTTTGGGACAGAGAGAGACAGAGCATGAACGGGGGAGGGGCAGAGAGAGAGGGAGACACAGAATCGGAAACAGGCTCCAGGCTCTGAGCCATCAGCCCAGAGCCTGACGCGGGGCTCGAACTCACGGACCGCGAGATCGTGACCTGGCTGAAGTCGGACGCTTAACCGACTGCGCCACCCAGGCGCCCCCGGGTGACATTTTAAATACGCACCAACTGATACTGCGTGGGCACCGGCCACTCCAAACCGATGTGGCACTGGAGACACAGAGTGGGGTCTGCAAGCATCCCGTATTCAGTTGTTGGGTCCTGGGGAGGTCCTGGATGGGGGCTGGGCAGTCAGTGCAGCAGCACGGAGGCACTTAGGAGCCTAAGAGTAGCAGCTCTGTAATAACGGGCACAGAAGTCTCTGAAGGGTCTACGAACCAGAATGGCCATACCCAATGCATACCAGCTAGACACCGGCCCTGCTCTGAAACCACTTCTGAGCAGGGTGACCCTCTAGCAGAGGCTGCAGCCCGGTGCCTCCAAGCCACATTTTATGGAGTTCTTTTATTAGTCTCTCATGGAACCCATAGCCACATCATAAAATTAAACACCCCACTCTGTACACCAAGTCCACTGACTTCTTGAGCCCCGATTAGCACTGGGCTTTTCCCTCCGGGTGTTGTGTTACAGTAACATTATAACTGTCAGAAAAGGAACCTTTGCTGGGAGCGGTCAAATCCTTCAAACCACCTCGGCCGCGGCCGCGGCCACAGTGTGTCACCCTTTTTCTGAAGTCCCTTTGCCAGCTTCCTGTCAGCCTCTCTCTGCATCTTTCATCCCTACCCCCCCTCCGTCTCTCCCTCTGGGTCCCTTCCCCTTCCCAAGGCCCTCCAGTGCTATAGAGCCCGGGGTGCTCAGATGCTTGCCTGGAGACGCCCGTCAGGGTAGCCCCAACTCACCCCTGAGGATAAATTTAGCGGGTGGGTGACATCCCAGATGGAGAGGTTATCTTTAGCCTGGCGGAGGTAAGGAGTCAGTCTGGGCCATGCGGGACCCAGCAGAGGGAGCGGGGAAGGAGGAAAGGAAACGCATACTAGACAGTCTACAATATAGCCGGGCTCAAGTGTATTCAGGTGGTAGAGAACTCAGGGTGATGGCGTGCTTCCTGAAACATGAGGCTGTTCCGGGAACACCCTGGAATAATGGCCTGTTTCATTCCGTCCATGAACGAGGAACAATTTTAATAGTAGAAAATATGGCTACATTATGGGCAGGCAGTATAAAACCACAAGCACACATGTTCTTTAAAAAAAAAAAAAAAAAAAGCAACACACTCAGCAAGATCGGTGGTTTTCAAGCTTTCCCATTCATATGTTTACTACTTGTTCATTAGTTTGGTTGCCTGCAGGTGCTAAAGGTTTAAGAGTTAAGAAGAATGTACGGGAAAAAAAATTTACGCGGAAAACTTGCATTACCTGAATTAGGGAAAAGGCCACTGCCATTCGGTTTTCAAGGTAGGACATGTCAGTTCGCCTCAGGAATACCAAGGCATCAGCTTAGAAAGAAGCGGGATGCCTTCTTCTGAACTGTTCAAGAAAGATTCTAGACTCTTCCTTAGGGAGGTCCAAATAATGTTCCTTGTTATCATCCCAATATAAGAAATCCTTCCTTTTCACTCACGAAAATTTTTCCTGCTGTCATTTATACCCATAACCTCTAGTTTGGCCTTCTTTGGTGAACGGTTGATCAGAATCGTAGTGACTGTGAGGGGAAACCAAGGTCTCAGTTCGAACCTGAGCTGGAATTCTGACGTGTCTGGGCTTGTCTGACACAACTGCGGAGAGGCCCAGGGGCCGCCTGGGAGCTTGTTCTGTGGGAAGGGTGACCTGAGAGACCGGAACATAGTCCTCTCCACTGGAGGGGAAGAGCAATTAATTCTGAGTATCCCTTGGCCAAACATGCAGTGGACTCCTATCTGAGCCTTACAAGAGCAGCAGGACCGTACAGAAAAGCTGAGAAGACCATCGTGTTAGAGTTTTGGGAGAATTCAGAGAGCAGGTAGTGGAGCTTTGGGACTGCACTACCAGACTTCACACAGAGGAAAGGGAGACCGGCAAGGAACCTTCTTCCTCTTTCCCCAGAGCTTTGACTCCAGAATGCCTAGGGGTGCCCAAGTGTAACTTGAGTGGCCGGCAGGAACAGGTCCCAGGGGCTCCTAGGACAACTCAGAGGGGTTGTGCAGGGGGCTGGAAATGCTTTGCCGTGGGCACCCATAGGGTACAGTGCCACCAAGAAGACATCTGTCCTCAGACAGTGCGACCCGGGGGCACCCAGCTTACTGTGCCATGTACTTAAATAATTAAGTCACGTTTCATCCTTTTCTTTTTTAGATGAAATGATGCCAGTTTGGTCAACCAGGCTGTTGTGGGCACCCTTTATTTTAACATTACATGAGTGCATTTAATTGAACGTTATATGAGTGCATTCAAGAAATGGGGGATTGGGAAAGCCTCTGATCTCACAGATGCCCTGCTTATGCCTTGATAGATTTCCTCCTTATTCAGCTAGAAGTTACTTTATTCATCTCTGTGACTCTCCCTCCTAGCAGTATACAGCAGAGTAACCAACAAATGACAGGACATTTACCAATACTTTAAGGGGAGTCTTGGGGCGCCTGGGTGGCTCAGTCGGTTAAGCGGCCGACTTCGGCTCAGGTCATGATCTCGCGGTCCGTGAGGTCGAGCCCCGCGTCAGGCTTTGTGCTCACAGCTCAGAGCCTGGAGCCTGTTTCAGATTCTGTGTCTCCCTCTCTCTGACCCTCCTCCATTCATGCTCTGTCTCTCTGTCTCAAAAATAAAAACGTTAAAAAAAAAATTTAAAAAAAAGGGGAGTCTACCCAATAAATACTTTGCTGATCTCCATCGGGTCTACTTATGATCCCCCTAGAGCACGGTGGTACTTGCTAAAATGGCCTAACATTTCCTACCCATATCCAATCTGTGTCCAACCACATCTCCTTGGATCCTTTCTCCACTACCCTTGGACCAGACCTGCCTTTTTCAAGATAGCATTTGAGGTATCCAGATTTTATTATTACACCATTATTGCTATGCATCATCATAATGTACAAGACAAGTTCTCCAGTTTTCAAGGTCAGTGAACCCTAAAACCTCTTTTCCAGATCACCAACAACCCTAACACCATCACCATCGCCTGCAAAAGGCATTGAGGGTGTTCACAACAACCTTATTAGTTCCTCATAGAAAATACAAAAATATTGTATAATACATGGCATCTCGGGGAAAAGAAACTCTGAATGATGGCTGCCTCTGGGCTGGGCGATGATGAGCTAAGGAGTCTGCTTGGACCCTGGGGAATCATTTTAATATGTAAATCATGTGCACGTTTCCCATTTCCAATTAAAATGCTTTTAAAGCAAGTTCTAAACAAACAGAAATACAACGAAGAATAAGACACAGTCCCGACCCTCTGAGCAGTGACGCTGACAGGTGTCCACAGTTGACAACATACCCTTTGGAGTCAAATGTCCACACCGTGTCATTGGCCCTATGGAAAGCTGAACTGAAATCAAGAAGGATTATGCAATGATCCACCTGGCTCTGGGCCCTCACAGTTCTTTCCTCATAGCTGGGGTGACAAGACTTCCTGCTATGCCCAGTCCCCGGGACTAATCCTGTTCCTAGGCTGGAGGGATTTTAAGGGACTTCGGGCTTAGGTGACGGACTCTGCCTTTGTATTCTCTAGGCCGAGGGTGGTCCAGACCTTCTCTGGTGGGGACACCCGTCGTCTCCATTTTTAGTTTGCTTGATCATGAAATCTATCAAGGTGTAAGCAGGGCATCCGTGAGATCAGAGGCTTTCCCAACCCCCCATTTCTTGACCAAATGCAGTTACTAAGAACCTCTTATGTGCAGGATATTCAACCAGGCCTGAGGTGAAGTGAGTAAAGAGGGGAAGGAATAGACCAGCGCCCTCCAGAAGTTCACAGTCCAGTAATAAAGATGGATGGAGTCCAGAGCTGAGAGCTTTACTGCACATAGGCAAGTGTGACAGAAGAGAGAGGGAAAGATTGCTTTCGGTGACTAGCACGCCGGAGCTGGTGGGGTTTCAGTTGGCAGTAGATGGAGACCGCCGGATCCAGGCTGAGGCCTGGGAAGGTGATCCCATTTCACACAATATAAAGGCTCTGCACTTCCTTGGGGAGAACACAAAATGGAAGGTGAAAGGAGTCGCATCCTAGGAGCCTTTCTGTGGAAACTGCCTCCCTCTCATTATCGCGTCTGTCTGGTGAACACCTAGGCTTCAAGTTCCATCCCTAATAACACCCCTGCCCCCAGAAAGCCCACTTGGGTTCCCCCAGGCAGGATTACTTGTCCCGGCTGCTGCACTCACCAGGCTCGCTGTCTGTTCTAGAAAGTCGGGGAAATTTAGAGGCTGTGCACAGGCTGTGGTGGTGCCATGCTGCCAGGGTTCAAATCCTGGCTCAGCCATGGACTTCATGAGTCATCTTAAGCAAGTTGCTTACCCTCTCTGGGCCCCAGCTTCACCTTCTGTCAAATGGTGTAATAATGGCACCTCCCTCCCAAAGTCACCATGAGGATGGCGTAACTTAGTGCTCCCAGAGCATCAGAACAGGGCCTGCCTTGGTGTCTGCTCTGGGCTACTTAGAGCCCCAGGCTGCAGTGACCCTTCACTGGACTGTCCTCGGGACCTCCAGGACCTGAGGTCCAGCCTCACGTCCAGAAATCTCTAATGAACCCTGCCGGCTTGGAGGGGTCCAGTAAAGCAGCTATGCAATTACTATCTTCCGAAAGGAGGAACAATACAGGGCCATAAAAGGGGGGAAAATGAGTCAAGTCCAAATGCAAACACAAAGCAACACCCACGAAATGATGGGGAAGGAACTTGCAAGGGTCAGTGTAGGGGCTGAGAATTTGCCAGCCTTAGGAAGAGAAATACTCGCGTCAGCCCGTTCCCTCTCGCAACAGGGCACCAAGCCTTTGGGAGCGAAGGATTCTGCCCTTTCCCTCCAGGCTACGCGCGCCGCGCCGCTCCCTCCCCCGCGGGCGTTCCCCCTCCCGCCCCGCCCCCGCCTGGCCGCGGCCCTGACCTCCGCTCCCACGCGGGCCCGCAGCCGACGAGCTGGCGGGCGGGGCAGGAAGGGGGAGACGCGGCTCCCGGCACCCGAGATCCTTAACTGCAGCTTCCAAAGCCCTGGCTGATCCTAATCAGTGTGGGAAAGGAGCGCGGGCCGGCCCGCCTGCCGCAGACGCCGCCTCTTTTCGTAAACTTTATCGCCGCGCACAGCCGCTGATAAAGCACCGTAAATAAGCAGGCGGCCGGAGTGTGCCGGGGCCGGGGCTGCCGGCGCACGCCCGCCTCGGCCCTGTGGCTCCCGGGGGAGATGAATCACGCGCAGAGTTGGAAGGAGTTCCGAGTTTTCCTCCTCTGCAGATCAGCGGCCATAAATAACCACGCATTCCTTCCCTGCCCAGAAACCCCCTCACCTTTTGTTTTATGGATTCAATAAAAAAGCCCAGGAGTTTTCCTTCTGGCTGCCGGGCCACCCTCCCCATCTCCGGGGAGGTGAGTGTGCTGGCCTGAGTTACCCTCCCGCCTCTGGTTCAGCTCCTTGGGCCTGGGCTGGGCCTGTACCTGCGTCTCCTTTATTAAAAATCCCCTTTGGCTCCTGCACAACCCAGAGGGGCTGGAGCAGGGCAGGGAGGGGCGACCTGCCGCCTCTAGGGGGTGGGTGATGAGAACCTGTTCCCCGGAAACTCACCTTGGACTTGTGTGCATGGTGAACTCGCTGAGGCCAAGTCATAGCAGGAGCCCTGGCCTCCGTGCTTGGCCCGCACCCGAGGATTTAAGGCAGAGAGAGTGCAATACCCTGGCTGCAAAGGACCCCGAGGGACCCCCACCACTTACACTATAGCGTATTCCAAAGTGGAAGTGTCTTAGATGCTATTTGGCAGATCTCATGATCTGTATTCTTAAGTTCTTGAAATTTTGACTCGAGGGGGCCCCCTCAATTTGACCTGTGGCACAATTTGGAGACTGAAGTTGGAGGAAAACTGCAGGAACAGGGATGAATAGAGAAAGAGGGATGTGTAGAGTGTCCAGCTCACCAGCTCCGTCACAAGACCCTGGGCCCTTGCCGGGCTCTGCTACCACCTGGCTCAGGGCCCTCCTGCAGCCACTGACCCTGTGTGGGCCTCAGGTTCCCCATCTGTCCCCTGAGTGGATAGTACAAAAAGGATCCTCCAGGGGCGCCTGGGTGGTTCAGTCAGTTGAGCATCCTACTCTTGGTTTCAGCTCAGGTCATGATCTGAGGGTTTGTGAGTTTGAGCCCCACGTGGGGCTCTGTGCTGACAGCTCAGAGCCCGATTGGGCTTCTCTCTTTCCCTCTCTCTCTGCCCCTCCCCTCCTCACACGCACACCTGGGCGCTCTTTCTCCCTCAAAATAAATAAACTTTATAAAAATAAAAAAAGCGGGCGCCTGGGTGGCTCAGTCAGTTGAGCGTCAGGACCTCGGCTCAGATCATGATCTCACAGCTTGTGGGTTCGAGCCCCGCATAGGGCTCTGTGCCAACAGCTCAGAGCCTGGAGCCTGCTTCAGATTCTGGGTCTCCCTCTCTCTCTACCCCTCCTCCACTCATGCTGTGTCTCTCTCTGTCTCAAAAATAAATAAACATTAAAAAAAATTTTTTTTAAGATTAAAAAAAAATAAATAAAGGGATCCTCCAGCTTTCCTACTGTATAGGAAATAACATCCTGCTTATAAATCACTACATTTCTCAGGTGCCTTCTCACAGGCCCCTCTGAGAAACACTGTTTTGTCTCCTTGGAAGAAACCAGGGCATGGCCAGCTTCTGAAACTGACTTCTCATTGGTGAGGTTAACATTGAACTTTACCCCTCATGGAAGTCACAGAGGTCCAGAGTCCCTCAGGCCAGAAGGGAGTCCACCTGTGAAGCAAAAAGCCATTTAAAAATAAAATCCTGCACACCCTAACAGCATTAGCTCGGTGCTTCTTGGGGCCCTCAGTGTAAGGGGCCCAATGACTGTGGTTCTGCTTCAGGTGGGAGGGAGGCACTGGTTGGCTCGGAACATCTAATCTGGCAAAGACAACGTTTTCCCCCAGAAAAAATAGAGGCTAGGAGGAAAGGGGCCTCTGATGGCAGATCTAGAGACAGCAATCCCTGATGGCAGTCCTAACGAGGTTGCCTGGTGTAAGTCTCCCTCAGAGTATGTGTGGGTGCGGAACCACCCCTCCAGCCACCACAGCTGAGAGGAGCTCACTCACCACCACGGCTGAGAGGAGCTCACTCACCAAACAGAAACGGACAAAGGCCCGCTTCTTCCAGAACCCATTTCTGACACTACGACATGTCCCAAGGGAACGTGTGGCCCCAGACAGACTTCATATCCTGATCTCTGGACAGAAAGCCACTCAGTCTTGTTTCCCTCATTTGCATGATGTCAAAAAAAAAAAAAAATGAGTCACACTGAATTGTCATTTGTTAAGAAATTTTGGCAAGAGCCTCCCTACTGAGATTGGAGCTGATTTCTCAAAAAGGAATGCACAGGAACTCGAACCCTGATTTGTTACGTGAATGTGATCAATGTTTTAGGCCTCAGTTTTTCCATCTGTGAATCCTGACGTGTTTTAGGGTTTCTTTCCACTCTAGCCTACTGGGACTCTACCGTAGTCAGGACTATCACAAGTAGAAGGAAGATTTTAAACTTTCCAGGACAGAGATGAGTTAGGGAAACTTATCTAACGTGACTCTTCCACAATTGTTCTTGCTTTCGATTTTGTCTGCTGTTGTGGAGGTCAGCAACCAAGGCCAAAAGGGAGGGAAATCAAAAAGATCCGGTTCCATGTCAAGATTGGGCTATTCTGCCAATTAGTGTACAATAAAAGTGGCTCTGAACCTTTCACAACCACAGAACTTGGTAGAATTTGATGAAAATCACGTGCTCCTCTCTCCTTCCCCCAAATGCACATACAAATACATACTTGTCTTTGCAGCTCATGTCAGGGGTCCACAGACCCCGGAAGCCCCATCCACAGACCCTGTTAGGAAATATTAAATAATTCATTTAATAAATTATTGATCCTCTGTTTCTGTATCTGTAAAAAGGAAATACCATTCACCCCCAACCAGTGTCCTGAAAACAGAGGAGGATAAATAGAGCTGTGCTATTAAAACCTATGGGTTCTCCGCCTAGTAGCCATGTAATATTGATGCAATCCTATTACCATCATGTGCCATCGTCATTCTCTCTTCTGCTTCATGGGATGTAAATTTCCGTGCAAGACAGCAGCAGTCCTGTCTTGTGAAATTCCCGAAGCAAACCCTTCTGGTAAGCCAGCACTATAAGTCTTCATACTTGCTTGTTAGAGACGTAACGGGTCCCCATGGAGACCAAAGAGAAGGCTAGAGGTAGCGCTGCGGGGTAATAACCGCCGAGGTAGGAATGTCCCAGATGATCCCCTTGTGGCTTTAAAAGTCAATGTAACTTTCCAAAGAGTCTTTCTTTCTCTCAGAATATGTTGTAACATTAGAGAAATGAACTCACAGAAACAAAACCAAGGTTTAGGGGAAAAGCTCTTGATGAAGTTATCAGTCATATATTAAATAGAGTCAGTCCATTTGGTCCAAGGAGCCAAACCTCAATTTCCATATCAGCCATATAATGAAGGAATTAGATTAGGTTCTGTGGCTCTTCCTCTTTCTGGGTCTGCATATTCTTTGAGAATGGGATGTAAGCTGTGGCTCCCGGCAGAAAATATACACACAATGGACACCTACTCTCACGCGCTTTGACTTACAATTTTGGGGCCTTGCAGAGCCCTGGCAGCCCGATTATGGAACACGAGATTCCTACCAGCTACACTCCCCCTCCCTCAGGCCTCTTCTGCCTCAGCTGTTGAAGGCTCTTGGGATCCACTGCTAAGTCCATCTGTGGCTTCGGGGCCAAGTCCTTGACCATTTCTCAGAGCCTCTGCAAGCAGAGGAAGGAGCGAAGTTCTCTTCTGGTGGCTGCTGTGAAAATAGCCGTGCTTTAAACGCTCGGCGTGGGGTCTGTTTAGGAAGCAAAGCTCCAACAGCAGTCTCGCAGGCAAGAGCATAAAACTCTTAAGTCAACATGTTTTGTTTTGTTTCTTTCTTGGAAATGAGGAACGACGAGGGCTGGGGGACGAGCGCAGGATGAAGTGGAGGGTGTGGTCAGAACATGCAGACATGGGGCGCCTGGGTGGCGCAGTCGGTTAAGCGTCCGACTTCAGCCAGGTCACGATCTCGCGGTCCGTGAGTTCGAGCCCCGCGTCGGGCTCTGGGCTGATGGCTCAGAGCCTGGAGCCTGTTTCTGATTCTGTGTCTCCCTCTCTCTCTGCCCCTCCCCCGTTCATGCTCTGTCTCTCTCTGTCCCCCCAAAAAATAAATAAACGTTGAAAAAAAAAAAAAATTAAAAAAAAAAAAAAAAAAAAAAAAGAACATGCAGACAGCACAGGGCTTGCAGAAGGGGTGCTAAGGATTTGGAGGAAGCCTGGATGAGCGGCGATCTTCCCTGGGTGGGAAGTTCTGCAGCTTCTAAACAGACAGAGGGGCTCCTCCTACAGCACCTATGGCCTGCCTTACTGTGGTTCAGAAATAGTCCCTGCCCCTCCCTGGGGTAAGATGATATTTCTCCTCCTCACTGACATCACCCTTGGTCACAGGGCTTGCCCTGGCTGGTGAAATGAGCAGAAGTGACAGCCATCACTTCCAGGCAGAAGATTCAAGAACCACCTTGAGGTGTCCCACACGCTTTTCTCCCTCTGCCACAAGACTGGCCCTATTCCAAATCCACCACCCCATCAGCCTGGTCCCAGAGTGAGGGTGACCTGGAGTGGACCTGCTGTGAGCCTGTCAGAAACCGCAGGAAGTGAGAGAAAAAAGGCACCTATAGTGGGTTGAATGGTAGCCCCCCAAAAGATATGTCTATATCCTAACGCCCCAAACCTATGAATGTGACCTGATTTGGAAAAAGGGTCTTTGCAGATGCAGTTAAATAAGGATCTTTAGATAACGTCACCCTGCTTTGCCCGCATGTGCTCTACAACCAATGACAAGCGCCCTCATCAAGATGAGGAGAAGCCAGAGGCAGAAATTGAATGATGCAGCCATAAACCAAAAAACGTCAGGAGTTACCAGAAGCTGAAAGAAGCAAGGGAGGGTCCTCCCCTAGAGCTCTTGGAGGGAGGCTGAGACCCTGCTGACATCACGACTTCAGAATCGTGGCCTCCAGAATTGTAAGAAGATAAATTTCTGTTGTTTCAAGCCACCCCGTTTGTAGTCATTTGTTACAGCCACCGTAGAACACGAATGCCCCACCTTGGCAAAATATCTTTTCTTCCTGAGTCCCTCCCTCTAATGTAATTCGCAACGGCAAGAACTACAAACCAGTATACTAATGGATTAGGAAGAAAGCTTCTCTTTCTCTCTATCCAGTCCCTAGGGCAGGGCCTCGATTACGTTTGAAGGGGAGAATGCCAGCTCACAAAACCCGACTGGTTCACTTCCTCTCCAGAGGGGACACCCGCAGTGAGAGAGGTTGAATCCTTGATTACGGGCTGTGCACAAACTGATGCTCAAAATAAACAGCCCCTGGAATCAAAGCTCAGGGGACGGGGCAGAGAATTTTAGAGTCTCAAGGGTGGAGAGAGATCACATCCGACATCTTCAGATAGAAGTTTTAGCGGTACTTTAGAGAGTTTAAAGGACTTTTGCACCCTTGTTTATTTTTTGGCTTTGTTGGCGACACTGAGGCCAGGGGAGGGGTGCAGCCCGCCCAGGGTCACGAATGGATTAGGGGCTGATGCCTGCTTCACCATTCAGCACAGAAAGGTGTTTCCTTCTCCACAAAAGTCTGGCTGTCGGCCTCAGTGCTTCCCACCAGGAACAGGGCTCTTACCACCTAACTGGTCTGGAGGGCATAGGTCTCTCATAAGGTTTCACCTCGCCTAGTCTGGGGCTTCACTCCATATCATTTAAGCATCTTAAAATGCATGTTCATCCTACACTGAGCGCTGTTTTTATCTTGAAACATTTCCATAACTCTTTTAGAATTTTTGCTTTTGAAAGTAATTGCTTATAACTAACTTGTTTGGTTTTATTTTCTTAAAAAAATTTTTTTTAATGTTAATTTATTTTAGAGAGAGAGGGAGCAGGGGAGGGGCAGAGAGAGAGAATCTGAAGTAGGTTCCAGGTTCTGAGCTGTCATCACAAAGCCCACCATGGGACCTGAACTCACAAGCCATGAGATCATGACCTGAGCTGAAGTTGGACACTTAACCGACAGAGCCACCCAGACATCCCTAACTTGTTTGATTTTAGATGTTCTACAATGGTCTCAGCAATCCTCATTCAGACTCAGGAAAATCTAACCATAGATTGTTTTCAAATGCAACGAAATGTTGATGGATGCTGAATTTCATGATTAATCAGATTGAAATCATGCTTCCTTTTGTACAGATTTAATTCAATCAATGCCAATATCACAGATAATGCAGATATTGGTTATCCCCATTTTATGCTTTCAAGCGGAAGGACCACTCTCCCGAGGATACCCAACTATGAACGAAAGAAGCCAAGAGGACTGCAGCCCAGGCACCCAGACTCCAAGAAGAGCCCCCCTTTCTGTTGAGCACAGCAGAGTTTCTGTTCAAAAGATTCACAGCCTCTCAAAGAATGACTAATATGTCAACAAGGCACAGAAGTCAGCTTGAAAGCACTCCCACTGGTCAAATCTGGGGCAGTTTATTTCTCAAAATAAATAATGGTAGTAATACATTGTAATTATTGAGGAAAATAGGAATCCCTAAGTCCATGCGAACACAAAAAAATAGAGAGGAAAGAAAGTTTTTCCTGACAGTAAAATACCAACTAATAGATGAAGAAATGGTGGAATTTTAAAAATCACTATTTAGCAACCATCTTAGCAATAATTAATTCATCCAAGAGATACCAGTGGATGTTGAAACCTGGGCGGTGGGGGAGGAGTTGAATAAGAAATGGGAAATTTGCATAGTTTCAGAGTACCACTACACAAAATTCTCATTCGTGACAAAGAGAGAGTAATTTTTTTTTTGTATCTTAGAGAGAGAGAGAGAACAGGGGAGGGGCAGAGGCTGAGGGAAAGAGAGAGAATCTTAAGCGGGTTCCACAGCCAGTGCAGAGCCCAACGTGGGGCTGGATCCCACGACCCTGGGATCATGATCTGTGCAGAAATCACGAGTCAGATGCTCAACCAACTGAGCCACCCACGCACCCCAAGAGAGACTAATTTTATAATGAAAAATCGGGGAAATATTAGACAAATGCAAATGGAGGGACACTCTACAAAATAATCAGAATGTGACATTCAGAAGTATCAAAGTTGTAAAAGTCAAGGAAAGACTGAGGAGGCACTCTGAGTGAAAGAAGCGGGAGACAGGACAACGAAATACAACAGGTGATCCTGAACTGGGTTTCTGTTGTAGGGACCATGATCTGTCAAAACCCGAACAGCACCTGAAGCTAGATGGTAGGAAGGCATCAGTGTTAATTTCCTGATTTTGATGATTGCATTCCAGTTATGTAGGAGAATTTCCTTGTTTGTAGGAATTGTACATTACAGTATTCAGGCTCAGGAAAGAAGTTCTTTGTTTCATTTTTGCCATCTTTGTGTAAGTATGAAATTATTTCAAAATAAAAAACTTTAAAAAAAGTAAAAATAAAAAAATAAAAATAAAAAACTTTAAAGAAGAAATGTAGACACAAACAAGTCAAAGTAGTGAATGTTAAGCATATTTTTGTCACTGTTTCCAAGAAATAGGCTGCCTCCCTCAAGGACAGGGCAGTAACCTGTCAGCTGAGGCAGACTGGTGCAGCGCTAAAAAGACATGCGCTCAATGAATGTCTGAAAACGAGTCCTGTATCTTCGCTGGTTTAAACTGATGATGCCTGAATGTCATTCGCCATCAACCTTTAGTTAGCAGTGGCTCTTCCATTTGACCTTTAAATCTGACCCATTCAATGAAAAAAGTTCTGAAAAACAAAACACTAAAGGGTATTGACATGGTTCCCATGTAAAATGAACACTTCAATAAATGTTTTTTAAGAAACCAGAATCTAATTTTGTAACACGAATGCTGATTTTCTTCAAGGGGGTGGGCGGGGGCGCCAGAAATGAATGTGCTATCATCACAGTGTAAGAGGAACAGAGGCAACACCGACTTACCACCGCACAGAACAATGCACCTTCCTGTGCTGGATTCTCCTGTGCGTTCTACTGCCATTACTCCTGAGTGACGAATTTCCAAAGAAACATTTTACAGTGTGTATGTCGTCTTGTCTGCCGACGATTGGCTTGCCCGCCCTCCCTCCTTCCCTTCCTTCCTTCCTTCCTTCCTTCCTTCCTTCCTTCCTTCCTCAGTGCATTCCTTAATGCACTCAGCATTGTCTGGGTCAGTCGGAAAGTCTATTTTTCTTGCAGACTTTAGGAAATCTACAACACCTAGTGAACCTATAATTAAGCTTAATATAACCTGGAGAAGGCAGAAGAGGAAGAAAATGAAGGCTGTCAATAAGTGGCAGCGTGTAGTTAGCACATACCCATTTCCTTTGCGGAAAGGTGACGAAAGCCTGCAAACATCCAGAGTGCCCTCTGTGTGCTGGGTCTAACTCAGATCTCTAGCTGTTTCAGCTTTTCTTTTTTTGAAGAAATGATGCTCCTGGGGACTGTTCGGAACATTGCCAGGGAGTCCCCTAGGAAGCCGCGCAGACCCTCCTTTCTCTCCAAGTGGAATAGGCTGTCCCTGACTCACAACCCTGCTGTGATCCAAAAGTTCTTTTTTAAATTATTATTTAGAGCATGGAAATATTGTGAATTATGGTTGGGTTTCCAGTTTAGCTGCAAAAGCCCCCCGTAATTAGTGCATAAAGTAACCAATACGCATACATACACGCACTCCAACGTCATCGTTAGAACCGCTAAGGTGGCATTTTCGGTAACGGTCCGAGTCTAGTGTTCATAGTTCTGACACTACCTTGATGAAAATGATACATGTTGACAGATGGCTCCTTCACTTGGAATTCTGATGTGAACAAGAATGTGGTGAGGGCTCACAGTAGGCCATTCTCTCACTCTCCCCGACAGGCATAGATCCCCCTCCCAAAGCCTACACTGAGTTTTATTATGCTCTCATCATTGTCTTTTTATTCCACTGCACACACCTCTTGTTTGTTCTCTCTCTCTCTCTCTCTCTCCCCCTCCCCCCACCCCGGCATAATCCGTTTCACTGAGCCCAGAAAATCCGACATTTGGGCAGAAAATAAGGACTGAAAGGAAACTGAAGAAAGTAGATATCGCTTGTTTTTAAGATTTTATTTTTAAGTCATCTCTACACCCAACATGGGGCTCGAACTTACAATCCCAAGGTCAAGAGTTCCATGCTCTACTGACAGAGCCAGTCAGGTGGCCCTGAAGAAAGTAGGTATCATTGATCATCTCACCACTAAATACATTTTTCATTTAGAATGCTTCAACTGATACTTGGTGAAACAAAATATCTTTAGAATATTCTATTTATCGTGATAATAAAGAAAAGGAAAAGGAGGAGGGAGACCTAAATAGCTATATTGGGATCAACTCACTGCTGTAACCACACTTGGCTATAAATTTACTAGATGTGACATGATTTAAGTTTCAAAAAATAAGACCATCACCAGGATGATCTCATTGAAAGTACAAATGTCCTTGAAATTCTTATTCTGTGATGGGGAGGGGGAAAAAAAGGAGCAAATCCGTCTGGTATTCTCCCTACGTGTTCTTCTCCAAGACAAAGTTTCTAAAATAATCTCAGACGTGGTGTAACATTTGCCAGACAGCTGTTCTAGAGAAGCCAAGACAATAATCCTTGGGTCTGTCATAGTCTTTTGTACTTTTTCTCCCTTCAGTGAAATCTGTGTCCAAGCCAATTTATAGACGCATGTTCTGCAAGTTCAAAAATCATCTCTAAGGAGACTTGATGTGACTTAAGGCCTTTTATGCTATTCTACTGACCTGGTTAAGAAAACAGTTTCTTGACTCATTGGCAAAGCGATTGACCACAACTCTGTTTTCTAGAAGGCAGATGTCTGTGAAGATGAAGCTTCCACTGACGTTCACCAGCTCCAAGATGCACCTGGTCTGAACGGTCCTCTCTCCATCCCTAAGACTGCTCCCATCCAGAGTAGATGAAACCCTAGGACAGAAAGTTACAGACCTGTTGATCTTAGAGTTAGCAGAAAACTCTAGAAGTCATATGGCCTGGCATCCTCCCTTCGAATCTTTTGGTTACCCCTACTGTCCAATAGATATAAAATTTTCTAGAACACTAAATTCTTTCTACCAATAAACATGTTCAGAATCCTGTGACTATTTTAATACATCTGGCTTTATCTTTCCTTCAGATTAATGTCTTGAAAGAACTTTAGAAGAAAAAGGGTTTGTGTGTTTCCACAGACCTAGATATAAAACCTTGAGGTCAGCCAGTTCTCTTCAAAACGCCAGTTTTCTGACGCTAGTGCTCCTTAAATCTTCATCATCTGTCAAGGAACAAAGAGGACTGTTAGTAGAAGAGGAGACAGAGAAGCACACAATATGGGCATGGGGACTGGAGAGCAGACGCTGATCTCAGACAGAAGCAATAAGAGAGAGAAGTGTTCCCAGCTCTCTTTGAGGCCCCAACAGATTGTTGCAGGAAGCAGATTTCTGGCCTTGGAGAAATTGTTTTCTCTTGTCACTAGGCTTTCTCCAGCTCTACCAAGAAAAAGGTTAGCGTATACATTTCCAAGGGCCGCCACGAAAACATACCACAGACCAGGCGGCTTAAACAACAGAAATTAATTTTCTCACACTTCGGGGGCCTAGAAGTCCAAGATCAAGGCGTTCACAGGGATGGTTTCTCCTGAGGCTTTCTTCTTGGCTTGCAGACATCTGCCTTCTTGCTGTGTCCTCGCATAGTTTTTTCCTTTGTGCCTGGGTATCCCTCATGCCTCTTTCTATGTCCAGCTTTCCTCATCTGCTAAGGACACCAGCCAGATTGGATTAAGACCCAGCTTAAAAGCCTCATTTTAACTTAACCATCTCTTCAAAGGCCTGGTCTGCGTACACAGTCAGTCACATTCTGAGGCCACGTTGAAGGGACATAATTCAGCCCATAACAGAGAGAGTACTTTTCAAGTTAGGATGCTAAAATCCAAATAATTAGTAAATGTCAGTGTTTTTAAAATAAGCGAAATAAGAAGTGTGATTGAAAGTATAACTGGAGCGCCAAGGCTAAAAGATGAAATACCACGGGGACCAGTCAAATGAGACGCCTAAAAATTGTGTACCGTAGATTCAGGCACGGATTCTGCGAAGGAACGATACCTAAACCCAAGAGGGCGGCTGTTGCTGCATCCAGTTCATCTGCAGGAGTTCAACGACTGGTCACAAGATAAATGTTTGGGGTTTTAATAAATAAATAAATAAATAAATAAATAAATAAATAAATAAAAACTATTATCATTTCACTATGTAATCAATATTGAAAACTCGCTCATGATATCACTGGCACTCCTCCTTGGGTCTTCGGTCTTCAGGCTCTGGTGACTACCTTACACTTACAGCAAATGTCCATGGTGCCTAGCCACATTTCTAGTGCTCATTACCCACATGTGGCTGTCATACTAGACAGCGCAGATCTGAAGAGTGGTCAAGTCCACGATGGCCCAGGACACTGCCCTGTCTTAGGCTCCAAAAGGAAGTCTGAGGATGTAATGAATGAAGAGGAGGGGTTTGAAATTAAAGACATTTTCTTAAGGTTCTCGAGAGCGGTCAGTGCTTTCTGGAACTCCTAGAGACACTTACAGACTTGTGAATGCAGCCCCATCACATGGTACCTTTCCAGATTCAAAGGCTGTGGGCTTACCAAGGACATGACTCAGGAGCAGAGCAGCCAGAAAGGGACACACACCCTCCTCTCATCAGTTGGCTCTGACTTGGTAAATAGAACCAAGACAGGGTGCTCAACTCAGCCTTCTCTTCTCCACCACCTGGGTAGAATTTTGGTCAAATCATCCAAGCCCCTGCCTAGTAGGAATCAAATAGACCCAATAAGAACCATTTTGTTACCTGCCCTTGCCTCTCTTTCCATGCAGGCTGCCTTTTCCAGGAGTCCATCGCCATGGAGGTGGGAAGGAGGATATTTCCTGCACACTAGCAGGTGTACTATGAAGACGCATTGAACAGGAAAACAGGGATCAGTGAATGGTTGGTGAAAAACTCTGGAAGTCAAGTAGCCTTGGAGGATTACTGACTTTGGAAAGCGGGGCATCCCCTACTCCCTAAAGGGTTTTAAAGGCTTAATTCATGCCAGAGATAAAGCAAGTAGCCTAGAGCTTGTTTCTCTCCTGTTAGTTCCCCTGAGAGAAGTCACCTAAGAGTGTTCTTCTATATTTTTATTTTAGAGAGAGAGCTTATGCACTAGCTGGGCGGGGCGAGGTAGGATGGGAGGTGAGGGGGGAGGAGAGGAGGGGCAGAGGGAGAGAGACAGAATCTTAGGCAAGCTCCATGCTCAGCGCTGAGCCCGGCACAGGGCTCGATCCCACGACCCTGGGATCATGCCTTGAGCCAAAATCAGGAGTCAGATGCTTACCCAACTGAGCCACTCAGGCGCCCCCACCTAAGTGCATTCTTAATCAGAATTCCATCGTTACCTACACAGTTAAGGCTTGCCCTAGCAACACACTCCTCATATCCCTAACGTTGGCACCTCCCATTGACATATGACATTCATAATGCATATGAAATCATTCGACTCCAACAAGGTCCCTGTGAGAATAGAAAACTGAGGCTCACAGAGTTGGCAAAGTTAGTGGGAGGATTTAAAAACGGGTCTTCTGACCTCAAATGTACATAAATAGTACACAAGGTCATTGATATGTAATCTATGCCTGGAATGTGGGGTCGATAAACACCAAATAAAAGTTGGTTGAATGAATGAACGAATGAATGAAAAGATACCGAATTTCTTGAAATTCCTCAGAAGACACCATTTCTAAATTCAAGTGTGAGATCACACTTCCTCAGGAAATGTCCTGAGGAAAGGGTCTTCACCTGATGAATATTGCATAGGAACAGCAGACAGCATTTCCTTTAGTCTAGATTTCTTTCTAAAATTAGCCATAGAAGTCGTTTGAGAACAGCCATCTCTGTTTCTCCAGGCTTCTTGCAACAATGTACAGACATCTCAGCAGCTAGTGCATACCATCAGGCAAAGCAGCCTTCGCTGGAAAAATGTCTTGTCCACAGATGACTTTGCTCAGCTATAGAGACAAAGGCAGCCAGCTGGCGAAGGTGCTAGTCTAGTCAGCCTCTGTCCAGGTCTGTGCTTTCCTCACTTACCTGGAGGTGGACATTGCCAGGAAAGAAGTTGCCAGCAAGGGATTCAAATGAATTCGACAGAGGTAACTAGGTGGGAGGAACAAACCAGTTACAGAGAGAAAATTGCCTATAGACTATTTTTGGTCTTCAAGTTCAAACCCACTTTCTTTATTTCTCGGGCAGGGCATGGGGGCAAGAATCATTCAAGTGTTTTCAGACACCCAATGTTCAAGCTGGAAGAAATTTATAGATGATAACAATAATAATAATTAATAATAATAATAATAATAATTGCAGCTCCTACTTGGGTATCCCCAGAATGATACCCCAGAGGGTACTGAATGGCACCCTCTAGAGCTGTGCAACCCTGAAGCCTTGCTCATTTCACAGGAGGAAGCAACATGTATGTATGCTTTCACTTCTCTGATCAAGAAACTGATGTTTACTAACTCTACCACACAGCAAGTTATTGACAGAGATGATTCTAAGATCTTGACTTCCTTGTCTTGAGTCTGGTGCCTGTGCAAGCTGACATGGGCTACTTACCTTTTGGAAGCCGTGGGTGATGTCAGGATACCCGCCTTTAAAGACCTCACAGGGGCGCCTGGGTGGCTCAGTCGGTTGGGCGGCCGACTTCGGCTCAGGTCACGATCTCGCGGTCCGTGAGTTCAAGCCCCGCGTCCGGCTCTGTGCTGACAACTCGGAGCTTGGAGCCTGTTTCAGATTCTGTGTCTCCCTCTCTCTGACCCTCCCCCATTCATGCTCTGTCTCTCTGTCTCAAAAATAAATAAACGTTAAAAAAAAAAAATTAAAAAAAAAAAAAGACCTCACAACTAATAAGGGGGGAGTTAGCAGCAGAAGAATGTAGAAACCAGCACATCTGCACATTCAGGTTCAGGGTAACGTTCCCATCATCCTCTTGGTTGTCCTTGATTTCTCCTTCCTCGAGGCGCTTGTCCAATAGGTGGCCACGCCCTTCCATCTCAGCAGAGCCTAGTAGTTGAGGACGGGTGCTCACACCACTGTCTGATCTCGGGCCAGTGTCTGTGCCTCAGTTTCCTCCTCCAGAACGTGGAGATAATAACAGAACTCGATCCTGGGGTTGTTAGGAGAATTAAATGAGTTGCTGTTTCTAAATCATCTCAAACAGTGCACGGCACAAGGAAGCATAGGATGCAGGTGTTTCATAAAAGTCCGGATTATGAACCAGCCACCTAGCTGCAGTCACTTCCTACGGTATCAAAGTACTCTTGCTGAACCCCACGTCTGCTTCCTGCCTGCCAGGCTCCAAATGACCTACAGCAATAGCTCTCAAACTTCAGTTTGCACAAGAATCCCCTGGGGTGCTTGCAAAAAATGCAAACTTCTGAGCCACTCCCTGGACTCTGGTTTAAAAGGTCTGGGTGGAGCCCAGGAATTTACATTTTTAACGAGTACCCACAAGGGATTCTCATGTAGGTGGTCTGACAGCAGAATTTGAGAAAGGGAGACTTCCCGGATGAAGTCTACTTTTAGCAAGGCTTTCAGTGACCCTGGTCAACTGGCCCTTGTCCACCATTCCAGCCTCGCCGCTCAAAACTCCACCCCCAATCCTGCCAGCCAGACCTGCGTCAGGAAAAATAAAAAGCCATGTTAAAGTCAAGCCCAATTGCATTTCTCTATATGACTGCTGTGTTATAGGAGATTAGGAAAAAACAGCTGAGTTGACACCCAGCAAACTCTCTGTGGCCGTGCCGTTGGGTCACCATGGGAACGACATCTCTGTGACTTAGTTCCGAGTGTGCATACAAGCCAAGAGGGACAGAATGCTTCATGTCTCTGAGTTTCTGTTCTCTTTCTGAATCTCCCTGAGAGACCTGAACCGTTGTTTTCTTCCCTCCACGTAACTCAAGGGATTGTCAGTTCTAAATTTGGGGAGAGAAAGGTGAGAGGGGTAGAACAGAGACGTAAGTAGGCCTAAAGCCAAGGGGACAACACGCTGAGATAAACGGAAACATTAAGGTCTAGGAATGCCCCTGTTTCAAACCACAAACTCATCCACATAAGAAAAAGAAAATTATTTTCTCTCACGGCAAAGCAACTTAAGCCTACTTAATGTGAGACTCCCTAAAAACTAAGTTTTCACAAACCAGTCCCAGAAATGTATAATACCTCTTTTTCCTAGTTACAGAGTCCAAGCACTTTTAAAAGGGGTTTAGTCAGAAAACAAAAGTGTCCATTAAATTCCACTATGGGAAGCTTCCCTCTCAATGAATTCCAGGTTAAACCCATTTGTTTTTGTATCTAAAGTTGACTTCATCAGGGGCGCCTCGGTGGGTCAGTCGGTTAAGTGTCCAGCTCTTGACTTCGGCTCAGGTCATGATCTCACGGTTCGTGGATTTGAGCCCCATATTAGGCTCTGTGCCAGCAGTGTGGAGCCTACTTGGGATTTTCTCTCTCTCTCTCTCTCTCTCTCTCCCCGTCTGCCCCTCCCCCACTTACGTGCTCTGTCTCTCTCTCAAAATAAAGAAATAAACTTTAAATAAATAAATAAATAAATAAATAAATAAATAGGGGCACCTGGGTGACTCAGTCGGTTGAATGTCAGACTTCAGCTCAGGTCATGATCTCACGGTTCTCGAGTTCAAGCCCCACGTCGGGCTCTGTACTGACAGCTCAGAGCCTGGAGCCTGCTTCGGATTCTGTGTCTCCCTCGCTCTCTGCCCCTCCGCCCGCTCATGCTCTGTCTCTGTCTCTCTCAAAAATAAACATTGAAAAAAATTAAATACATAAATACATAAAGAAATAAAGTTGACTTCATCAACCAACCGGGGGAGTCTACTTCACCCTCTGCCTGTCCTGGGTTGAATCGTATATCCCTTCCCCTAAACGCACGTCCATCTGAAATCTGTGAATATGACCTTAGTTAGAAATAGGAACCGTGAAGATGTAATTAAAATGTAAGGGAAGAGGAGGTCATACTGGTTTTCTGTCTCAGTCTGTTGGGGCTGCTATAACAAAAATTCCACAGACGGGGCGGCTTCTAAACCATGGAAGTTTCTGTCTCGGCCCTGGAGGTCGGAAGTGAGGGTATGGCCAGGTTAAGAGCCCTTTCCCGGTTCGTAGCCAGTGCCCGTTAGGCTGGGGCTGGGGCCCCTCCTAGGCTGGTAGGAGGGGCAAAGGAGGGGGCGAAGGAGGGGGCGAAGGAGCTCTCTGGGGTCTCTGTTTACCAAGGGCACTAATCCCCTACCTGGGGCTCCATCGTCCTGACCGAATCACCTCCCAAAGGCCCCACTTCCCGACACCATCGCATTTGGGTGACGATTTCAACCTATGCGTCTGGGGGGACACAAACCTTCAGACCATGAAGTCACACTGGATTAGAGCGGGCCCTCAATCCAACTACTGATGTCTTCGAAGAAGAGGAGACCCAGAGAGGAAAACACCGTGTGAGGAGAGACACATAGGAAAGAAGACGAGGAATGACACAGAGGCGAGAATGGAGGAGGCCGGCGGCCACCCCCAGGAGCTGCAAAAGGCAGGGAAGGATTCTCCTCCAGAGCCTTCAGAGGGAGCGGGCCCTGCCAACACCTTGCGCTCAGACTTCTTCTGGCCTCCAGAACTGGGAAAGAATAGATCCCTGTTGTTTGAAGCCACCCAGATTGTGGCCATGGGGTGTGGCAGGCCTAGGAAATTGCTCAGCAGGCCCCTTTCTTGGTGATAGAAAATTCATACTCTTCTTAGCCTTCAGATTGATCCGTTCAGCGTGAGAACCCTGGGGGGATGAGCTCAGATCATGGAAAACAGTAACAAACATCTTTATTTTTGAATCAGATTTCCCTCGGCAGAGCCCATGAGGGGTGCAGTGACAGTGCCCTGCAGGAAGGAAGCCCTTCCCCTGACAGGCGTCCAGTTTCCCAGAGGGGTCTGTCCTCTTCCCACCTTGCATACAGTTCTGCCGAGGCTGACGGAATCCTTGAAGCGGTCTACTAAGGAGGTGCCACATGACCCACGCGGTGCCACCCGGACTGTCTTCTAGGAGTTTTGTCCCAAGCATGGCGATGCTGGAAGGAAGAGTGGCGTCGTTCATCCACTGCTGAGCCCCAAAGGGACTGTCCACCAGGACCTGTGCCTGGACGCCAGGAAGCAATGCAGAGGGGCTCTATTACTCTGTCCTCCGAAAGTCTGGCTCTTCTGTTGAGTTGGCCGGAAGCCAGCTTTTAGTGCATGCTCCCCAAAACTGCAGTGGAGACGCTAGCCTGCATCCAGCCACCCTAAGCCCCCCTGTCCTCAAAGGGAGAGAGGGCACAGAAAGGAATTCCTGGGAGCGGCTGAGGAAAGGTCACAATTGCCCCCACACACATACACACACTGCTGCAGCTCTTGCAAAAAAGCAGCTAAAAATATAGTCATCATGTTTTTCAAAATGCCTTGGGTACAGATTTTTGACATAAATTTATTTCAGAAATCAATACAGTGCTAGATAGAGGTCTTCTCATCTGAACGACTGCCATGTCTTTCTACCGGATAAAGCACATCACACAACTTGCTGTGTTTCCCTTCTGTCTCCCTGTGCCTTTTGCGTCAGAGTTAAAGCTACTACCCCCATCATAAACACTATGCTAGTGTGTGACTTGATGCATATCCCTTCCCCTTGCCCTTTGTTATTGATCTTCAAAGACTTGTTATAATATCCCTAAACTCTCTCATGGAAATAGATGATACGGAAAAATAAACAAGCACATAGACAAATCAAATGATCTCCACAAATCTCATCAAGTGAGATTCATAAGTGATCTAAATTTAGCTTCCAGAAGCGTTTAACTTATCCTCCAGCCACAGTTTCATTGGGACTGAGGAGAAGACAGATTGGATCACCAAATAAAATACGCCCCACCCCGTCTTCCTGGATGTTGCTGAAGTTTTCATGTTATCCCCCAACTCTGACACCATTACTTTCAAACACCTGCCTTAGACCCCTGAAATACGTCCTGCCAAGTGTTCAACAGCATTCGCGAGATGAACCAGACAAATTCCTGAACCACCGGTCAGAGATCCCAGAGGCAAAGGGCCATGCCACACCCTCACCTTTCACAGAAACCTGTGGAAAGTATAGGCCATACTGGTCTTGTTTTGTTTTGTTTTCATATTTTTTGACTGCATTGGTTGTGCTCACCTGAAAGAGCTCGCCCATCAGGAAGGGATTTCACAGGGTGACCATTTGGCCAGAGAAAAGCCATCTTTGTTTTCCAATCCCCTCTCCTGTCCCCAGGGCCTGAAAATAACACCAACACCAACTTCTCTCAAATCTGAAGAGCTATTGTGCGAACGTGAATAAGTCAGTTACTCTTTCTTTGCCTGGGGGAGGAGGAAAAAAAACAAAACAAAACAAAACAAAACACAGACGGGACTCCTCGCATAAACCAGACCGTTGCACTGAAGAGATTAATATTTTCCACAGTCAGATGAAAGATGGTATGTAAATGCAAAATGGGTCACTGTACATTATTACATTTCTATTACACTTGAATTAGTTATAAAGTGACATTTTGACTGTTTCCTCCATGTAATTCTCATAACTCCACCTGTCTGACATTTCCTTCCTCTCTGGGGCCCGTGTAGAACAGGTCCCACTTTGTGGGAGCGAGGCCACCCTGCAGAATTTCAAGAACACATTCCAGGGAAGTCTGTTGCCGAGGCACACACAGGAAATTTCAAACACTCACAGACATCAAGAGGTTAATCGCCCCAGGACTTGATCATTCAAGAACTACCCAAGGAGGAACAGAGAAAGTTCTTCATAAAAAAGAAAAAAAACTCCCAAATCCTTTCACCTCCTTCTAGCCCTCAGGGACAAAAACTCATTGAGTAACCAAATAGACACTTCCCCTCCCCCCACCTGAGTGGGCACTCAGAGAAAAATCGCGAAGATTAAAGGTTTAGCACCCATTGTCCAGAAGAAATGCAGAGAGCAGTGAGAGTACTGGGAGAGGGGAAATAGCATGCCAAGAACTGAGATTTATGAACAAGAAAAGAGAGAGAAAGAAAAGACAAAGGTAATGACCTCAAACAAACATAACCTTTACTGCACTGAGGCGAATGGCAGGCAGAATGTTTATGAGGTGGCCGTGCCCAATCCCCACGCCTGCTTTTTCCTTGGGTCACAGCCAGGAGTTCAAATGGCATCGCATATGAGATCCGACGTATTCTGGCACCTACCTCACTTTAAGATAACTAGTTCAAGCACAGATTTCACTCTATTGCATATTCTTTTGTCTTGGATAAATCCAAGGGGCATTGCCTGACCAAAGTCCCTGAAGGCTCCTGCTATAATACAGTGGGGAGAGGTGGGGGCCTTGCCCCCTCACCTGGCTCCATGGTATGATGGTTTCATAACAGTGGTGTTAGCGCCCAGCCCTGAAGACAGGCATTAATGGCCTGCCATTTGAAGCCACAGCCTCTCATTTCTCCCTGAAGTATTTCAAATACAAGAGGAAAATGAAAGCATACTCTCAGATGCTTGCTGCCAAGGTCCTGCGTAAAGTTTTGTACACTTACCCCCAACCTCCCTCCCACTTACATTCAAGCCCAAACTTTCCCTAAAGCCCTGTGGTTAAGCTTAGAAAGTCATGCAGGATTTGTATCCTACTATTTTATGATATGTCTTTTGTTTTACTCTAAAAACATTTCAAATTTCTTACCACTCAGTGAATTTATATCCCATGAAGATGTACCAGGTCTATTCTTTGGATTAATATATTTCTCTGGATCATCACCCCAAAATGAGAGTGTGTACCCCAGTTGGAGGGGCGTGGTCTTAAACAATTGCTTCTCTTAGAGAAGCAAAGGTCCGGACAGTCGTTCTGGAGACACATTTGGGCCAGCTGCCCTATTTTATTTTCAGTTGCCACCAAGAAAGGTCTCTGGTAGATGAGCAATATTCCTGTAACTCAGTGCAAAGGGGGAAGCTTCTCCACTGTGGTGTGCCTGGCTCTCTCTCTGAGTCTCGTGATCCTCCCTGGGGAAGCTGGGGAAACATGGTCTGCCCTTGCTCCATCTCTCACACTTTAAAATAAGATAAAAACAGAGAGGGAGACAAACCATAAGAGACTCTTAACTATGGAGAACAAACAGAGGGTTGCTGGAGGGGAGGTGGGTGGAAGGATGGGCTAAACAGAGGGCACTTGTTGGGATGAGCACCGGGTATTATATGTGAGTGACGAATCACTAAATTCTGCTCCTGAAACCATTATTACCCTATACGTTAACTAACTTGAATTTAAATTTTTTTTTTTTTTTTAATGGACTTCAAGGTTCCGCATGGTCTGGTCTCTCCCCAACTCTCAATGCTATCTTCCTCTCGATCAATCGCTACATTCTCTCTTATGTCCTAATGGGCCTGCATTCTAAAAGTAGTACCTGCCATGTTGCCAATTCCCCTACTTCGGTAAGAAGGAAATGGTTCCCTTCTTGTCCATGTGAGTCTGAGGCTCTTCTCTAATAATTTGTCCAGGATCCCAACTCATCTAGGACTTGCTGTCCCCGGGGGCCTTCCTGCCACCAGTCCTTACTCTCCTGAGCGGTATGGTGGACCTCCCCAACACCCACTCGACCCTTCCCCCACTTGGTAACAGACATTCAGTCTTGTACAACTCCACTCGTCTCCTGGTAATCGTCTTCCTCTTGCCACAGTTCAGGAGTGGGCGTCTGACTTTGGATCATCCAATCAGACAAAAGCCCAGGACTTTGTCTGATGGTTCGAGGAGAAACAGTCCGCGCTTCCTTTCTTTCTCTGTGGATGGACAAGAAAGCAGGTATCCTGGGGGCTCGTAACAGACACTGTGTAACCAAAAGAGGAGCCCGTTTTAGGATGAAGGCACAAAGAGAAAGCAAAAGGAACTGGGCTCTTGGTTATATCCCTGAGCCACTGAATTAAAGCAATGTTGAGGCCTACCCTCTAGAATGTTTATCTCCAAGAGCCAATACGAATCTTCATTATTTAAGGCAGTTTGATTTGGGATACAATATATGAGTTTCCTACCCTCAGGGAGTTTACAGTCAAGTCAAGGAAAGAGAAAAATACATCACATAATGAATACTAATGTGGAGGAAGTAGAGTGTTCTGAGAGGCATAGACTTGGGCCACCTAATCCCAACTTGGAATCCACACTTGGCAGAAGTGATCATGATCTGATGGGGGGGATACACATTAGGCAGCCAGTGTGAGGGGGGAGAAGAAAGAGAAGACGAAGAATGTGGAGCTCCACACAGAGAGAACCACCTATACAGAGACTCAACGTCAGAAAAACAGTGTTTCCATGCAACCAAAAATGGCCCCATGGTTTGGTCCTGTCTTCAAATCAGCCACCAAGAGAGAGAAAGTAGATGCTTGGAGTAGATCCCACCATCCCTTTTAAATGGCGGGGCCTGATGGCCAGACCCCGGTGCCATCTTCAGCCCAAAGGCATTCTTGCACTAGCGGTTGCAAGTGGGGGCAGCAGGTACCGACCCACAGGGTCTTTGGGAGCCACACACATGGTCTCTCCACACGGCACCACAGACACTGCCAGCATCAGCCCGAAACTTCCCACTGTCGACCTCGTCGTCTACCACCAGCCAGGACCTGCTCATCAAGATACCAGATCAGAAGAAGACTCTGCTGGTATCTGGGAATAGTATATCCTTGTCCTTTGTGGATTCACCTATTTTTAACCCCCGAGTCAGTACTTGTGGTGCTCTGGCAGTCATTTGTGGACACTTGCAGATGGATGAAAAATCTGAGTCCCTTGACACACGTTTCCAGCTTCAGTCCATTCTGGGCCTTCTTGTTTCAGCTCTCCTACTGTAAAGTGCCCTTTTCACAATCTATTTTAGTGCCAGGGTGTGGGTTTTTGTGGGGGGGGGGGGTTGGTTTTTTGGGGTTTTTTTTGTTTTTGCATTTTTGTGCCTTTTTTTTCTTCTTCAGTAATTTCACTGTTTAAAATGAACCCTAAGGATAGTGTTGATGTGCTGTCTAGTGTTCCTTCATGAAAGAAGGCTGTGATGTACCTTGTGGAGCAAACAATATGCAAAATGTTGGAGAGGTTTCACCAGGCATGAGTTATAGTGCTGTTGGCCATGAGTTCATTGTTAATCAATCAATAATATATTTAAATAATCTTTATATTTAAATAATATTTTTTTATTTTGAATATTTTTAAATATTTTAACTAATACATTTAAATAAGCTTTAAACAGAAACACATAAAACAAGATTATGTATTGATCAAAATGTTGTGACCAGTGGCTCACAGAAAGCTAACCCTGAATTTCTCCTAGGAGCAGTGGCTCAGTATTTGCTAATTCAGTATTCACGGCAACTTTTTAGAACATAATTACCACAAATAATGAAAAGAGACTGTATAGGTTTATAGATTGCAAGGACTAGTGGATGTCCCTCTAGCTCAAGCGTTTGTTCCTATAGGAGTTAGTATAACTCCTATTTGCTCTAGCAAATAGACTTCAAATTCCATAAGGGTTCAAATACAATAGGAGTTTGTTTCTTGTTCATGTATCAGTTTTGAGCTGATGAATGAGTCAATCCAGTGACCCTCCTCCACTTGAGTCTGCAGAAATCCAGGCTGGATGGACACCACCATTATAATACGGGGCACTCAAGGGGACCTGAGCATTATCCTCATTTGGCCCAAAGGGGAAAAGAACATGCAGGAGGGCTCCTGTAGTGTTTTGATGGGCAGGACCTAAGTGGCACTCATCGTTCCTGCTCACATTCCATTGGCTAGACGTCAGTCACATGACCATACTTGGCTGCAAGGGAGGCTGGGAAATGTAGTCTGGCTGATGACCAGGAAGAAGAAAGCAAAATTTCCTTGACTGCAAGCCAGCTCTGCCAGTTTGTTTTAAGGAGCCGTATGAAGTCATGTTCATACCAAGACTTGTGACTGCCCCAGGAAGATTAATAATTTGCTCTCTCCCCTATAATTCTTCTTTAAATATTTGCTCAAAGTTTATTTTGAGGTGAAGCTACAATCTGTGTGAAGGGAGGGAGGCAGAGAGCTGCACCTTGACCTGAGGAAATCTTGCCCAAATCCTTGCTCTGGTTCCCAAGCCGCCTCCAGATGTGTGGAAGATTCCCGGCCCCTCCTTAGGGCTGCGTGAAAGTGCAGCATTTTCCTAATCCTTGTGGCAGACAGAGCCCTTGGGTGTAATGCAGCCCAAAGGCTGAGGGAAGGCCCTCAGGCCTCTGTGAACAGACACCTCTGGGAGGAGCAAACCCACGCCCTCAGACAGAGGGAGGCCACAGAGGTGCCGGGCTTCCGCTGGGGAGTGCCCAGCCTGGCAGCTCCCAGAGGCAAGTGGTAGGTGAGGCCTGAGCCAGACCCGACTTTACTGTCTGAACCCCTTCCCACCCTGTGAGACCAACTGTGAGGAACCCGAACAAAATGTGTGAGAGGGGCTTTTCGGTAAAGGTGGCCTGGGCGAGATCAGGGAACAGAGGGACCTCACCTCCAGCCCATGTCCTAACAAGGAGGCAGCCTCTCTTCGTGCCTTGGAAGCATTTGTAAGAGATCATGTAGCCACAGGCCACCTATAAGGCCTCCTCACCTTACAGCTCCATACTCTAGCTGAAGTGAAAAGCAACACAGACAGGTGATGGCCCACGAAAAAGCACTACAGACATTGTTTTCCCTCTATTGTATCTCTTCCTAGTTGCCAAAAGAAAGACTCCTGTCCTGTAACAAGCAGCTTCATGGGGTCTGGAAAGAATCCCTAAAAGAAAAACATAACAACAACAACAACAACAACAACAACAACAACAACAATGGTATATTGAATGCCAGACCCTGGTAAACATTTGACACGTGCTGCTGTACTGAATTCTCACAAGGACCTGAGAGGTAGGTGTTCTAATCCACATCCTAATAATGAGGAAACTAAGGCTCTAACGAGCTGTAAGTTGCCCATGCATGTGCAGCTAGAGAAAGGTTGAGTCAGGACCTTTTGTCTGATTGCTAAGCCTGTATTCTCTTTTTTTTAATATATAATTTATTTATTTTTTTTAAATTTACATCCAAATTAGTTAGTATCTAGTGCAACAATGATTTCAGGAGTAGATTCCTTAGTGCCCCTTACCCATTTAGCCCACCCCCCCACCACAGCCCTTCCAGTAACCCTCTGTTTGTTCTCCGTATTTAAGAGTCTCTTACGTTTTGTCCCCCTCCTTATTTTTATATTATTTTTGCTTCCCTTCCCTTATGTTCATCTGTTTTGTATCGTAAAATCCTCATATGAGTGAAGTCATATGATACTTGTCTTTCTCCAACTGACTAGTTTCGACTAGGCCTGTATTAACCTCCAAGCTCCATGGATGACAACATTAGTTAGATGGTGGGTGGGGCCAGGAGAATCCCTACCTGCCTACCTTCTTGCACCTGCACCCTTCTCCTCCACAGCTGAGGCCTGTCTCCCTAGAATCAGCCCCATGCTGTCCCCCCTCCCTCCCGTAGAATTTCCCCATCACCTCTACACATTTAGGCCCCGCCCCCAGCATGAATCCCATCCTGGGGCACCTGGCAGTTCCTGGGCACCCTGTCGGAGATCACTCACCAGGTGCCTGACCTCCATTGTTGAAAGGGGGTGTCTCCGGAATGCTAGAGGGAGCCTCGGGTGGCAGAGCTGACCATACGAACGTTCTCTTCTCCTTGCTCACTTCCCTTCAGGCGGCTTTTGGAGAGTCTTGGAATTGCACCCATATCTCAGGAAGTACGCCTTCCTCTAACCTCCCCACAGGAGCTCAAGAGGTAGTGTGATCCATCAAATAAACAAAGAAGTTTGTTATTAGGCCAGTGTCAGGCCAGGAGTCTGGCCCATGCTTTTGTCTGGCAGGCTGCCATGAGTGGCTGCTTGAGCAACACAGAGATGTGGCCTTGGTCTTCACCTGTACAAACAGCCCATGTGATAGAGCTGAGCTCTAGACAGGCAGGAAAGACCTGGGGTTTCTCTTGACCCTGCCGTGATCACCCTGCTGTTTGACTTTGGACAACATCCCTCCCTTCTCTGAACCTAGGCTGTCCCCTTTTGCGGGTGGGATAGACCCGAGGGGTCTCCCAGTTTGTAAATTCTCTAAAAGAGCATTTTAATCTGTGGGTCCCTCAGTGACTTTCCGTGGGCAGCCATAAATGATGTAGTTGGTAGTTGTCTTGGCCTGTCCTCTCTTTGGGGTAGCCACCATGTGGCCTCATTTCAACTTTTTCCTCCTGTTTGTTTTTTCCAAAAGAAATCCTGTAGATTAGAATGGGAAGGAAGCTAGGAAGATCTTGTCAAGGCTCATCATTTAGAACATGTCCTCTTTACATTCTTTCTAGGTTTTGGGGAGGGGGTGGTTTGCATTGGCCAAGCCTTTTTCCAGGTGTTGCTAAGCCAAGTAAACACTCCTCAGCCTTTCTCCCCAACCAGTTCTTCTTCCAAAGCAGTGGTGGATTTGGCAGAGAAGGGTCAACTGGGTGCCACAGCTGGTCTTCCAGGAGTCTGGGTCATGCCTGGCTTCCCACCTGGGTTGGACTGAGTGACAACGTGGTCAAGATATTTGCCAAAAACCACAGAGCTGGGAGGGATGGCCCTCCCAGAGTGCAGGGATATTAAGAGCAGGACAAAGGGTACCGAGGGGAGTCCTGAGGCAGAAAGCATCCACAAAACCAAGGAGAGTGCTTGGGGCTGAGCTTATAGAGTTTGCTCTGAGCCTGACTCTGCCAACAGCTCCCTGGAGAACCTGTCACCACACATCCCACAGTCTCAGTCTCCTCATCTGGGAAACCAGTAAGTCTGGCCATCTGAGGTGGATGGATACTAAATTGACCTAAGTTCCTTTCCAACTGTGGGATTCTCTGCCTACTTTACAATTTAAGGGTCCAAAAATACCTCCATGTCTTTTCCCATTTGCATGCAGTATGGGGGGCACACCGAACCTCAAATGCAGCACCCAGAAATCCCTCCCCTCCCATCCCCACCCCAGCCATGCCTTGAAAAGGAGATAAGGACCTTATGATCCATTTACCTCAAAGGCAACCAAACAATGGCTTCGCAAAGGGAATCCAATGCCTCTAAAGCCACCATATGAGCCTCGCATGGGTGACTTTTATGACTTCTCTTCCTCCTTGGGACCAGAAATCTTTACCTGACCAACATTCAAGCGCCCAAATTTCCAATCTGCCTGGAACAACCCCGGGGAGTCTTAACCTTGGAGAACTACACCCCCCCCCCCCCCCACACACACACACTCCAGCCTTTACCAGATGCTTCACGGGGAAGGCGGTGGGGTGCAGACATGTTACAGCCTCTACCCTGTGACTTCCTCATCCCCTCTACAGGGAAAGTCATCCTAGAAGTCAAAACAAAGCTCCTTTCCATGCGTATTTTCTTCTCAATGGCTTAGACTGTAAAGTCATCAGGAAGCATGGTCTGGTGCTCCAAGCTCCAGACAGACAGCCTGACCTCTGTCCTGGCTCCCTGGTCTGGCCTGGGCCAGACACCGCACCCCCACCACTGTTTTCTCATCTGCAAAACAACCCGGGCCTCCCTAAGCCGGCAATGTCTGTCACTGCAAAACACCGCCCCTCCCTCCTCCAGCAGCAGCCTGTCTCCAGGAGAGGGAATCCATCGTTTCAGAGAAAGGCGTGCAAGAAGAACATAGCAGAGACTAAGAAAAGGGTTCGTTGCACGTGGGGGGCGGGGGACGGGGAGAAGATTTCAGGGACTATCTCTCTATCTTAATCTTCTCCACTCTGCTGGCCCTGGGGTGGAGGGTCTCCCCTCTGGGCTACCCTGCTCTTGGTCTGGTTCCCTTCCTAAAGGAACAGCCTGATGTGCAGATAAACAGAGGGGCCCATTGTAGATGGCTGCTGGGTGTCTCTAGGGATCAGTAACACCTTCCTCAGAAAGGCGCTTATGTAGCATTGGCTTCCCTTCCAGCCCCCACCCCTTACCTAACCAGGCTGTTTCCTCTGCCCCCACCCCCACCCTCTCACTGCTGGGTCATTCTGCCTCCCTCTCTACTGCTGTCGTGCAGCCTGTCTTCTGCTACTTAGGAGTTCTCTTCTTAAACCTGCCTTTAAATAAAACCCTGACCTGACCGTGAAGGGAAACCTGTCTCCCCATCTGTGGCTGGTATGACAAGTTTTTTGGAGCTGAGAAGCATGAGGTCGGGCCTCAGGGTTGCTGCATAATGGACCCCTTCAGTGACCCTCTGCCAGGCCTCTGGTGAGGATTTTCATCGGGTCCTTAATCCACCTCCTGCTGAGACAGCCACACCCCCAACAAGGATGCCTGTGGTAGGTTCGGAATACCTCTGGCTCTCCTACTAGCAGATAAGGAAATTTCCCCTGCCCTTCATCACTGAAGCCAGGCAAGGGAGTTCATCCTTAGGGGGAGGAAAGGTGAATAGGAGCCAGGGCAGAGAAGTCCAAGTTTTTGAAAGGGCAGACATCTTTTCTCCCCAAAGTAAACCACTGGACACAGTTTCTATGGGTCCTTGGGTAAAGTCTATGAGAGTGGATCTCAACGCTGGCTGCACATTAGGGTCCAGAAGATTAAAGGGGAATCTCTAGGGGTGGGAACCAGACATCCGCTAACTTTGAGAGCCACTGATCTAAAACAGTGCCTCATCTGGTAGCTTGGGAAACACAAGTCAAGAAAGGGGAAGTGACTCGCCCAAAGTTAAATGGCCAGTTGGGACAGAGCCCTGACCTGAGTCAACCTGGGGCTCTTAACTTTAAATTCATATGTCTTCCCAGCATGGTTTTCCCTCCGGTTGCTTTATGAGAAAGGAACTTAATTTCAGGTACACATTAAAATTATCTGGGGAACTTTAAAAATAGATGATAATAAGCCTCCTCCTGAAGTTCTACTTTAATTGCTCTGGAGTATGGCCTGCGTATACATATTTTTTGAGGTTCCTTGAATGGATTTGAATATGTAGTCATGATAAAGAGAAGTCCTGCGTTAAAGGCAAAACTCAGAAAAAGAAAAAGAAAAGAAGAGGGAGAGAGAGAAGGGAAGAAAGTAATGCTACAGAGGTCAAGGAAGGCAAAATGTTCCTCTAGGATAAATCTTGCAATCTGTCAACATAAACGAGGGCTCTCGAAGGAGAAATAGATGTAGATACTTACAAGTGGTACAAATGCTTTCCAAGGGAGGGAACAGTATGAGCAGGGCTGGGACCGGAGACCTCGCTTTTCTAGCAAGTTCCCAAGTGCTGCTGCTGCTGCTGCTGGTCCCTGGGAGACACCTTAAGAACCACTGTGCTAGGGCAAGGCCCAGAGCTAATGCAGGGGCTTCCAGCAAAAGTAGCATGAGATTGTGAGGAGTCCTTGGGCAGTGGGACTGGGGAGGAAAGGGAGGGCAGTTTAGGGAACGATCCGCGGATGAGTGCACTGAACGGGGTGACCAACTGAATGTGGAGAAAATAGAAGCAGAGACCAGGGCGAGTGGATTTTGGAGTCTAAACAACCAAGACAATGATGGTTCGATCCCTGGAGCAGAGGAGACAGGAGGAGGGGGCAGGTGTATGGTGGCTGAGGGGGTGCGGCTGGAAATTCGAACACCGAACCTCTGATTCGAGCGCCCTGCAAGTCCATGACCTCTGATTCAGGGCTAGGGCTTTCCCTGCTCCCCTAAAAGTTAGGGGAGCTTCTGCCCTAAAACTAAAACTCTTCTCCTCCTAGAGGGTGGGGGTTGGGCTGAGCCAGAGAGACCCTCACCCACCCACCCAGAGTTTTGGGCCCCCCTCCACTTTGGGGGGCTGGAGGAGGGGAAGGCAGGGTTGTATCTCCTCAGGTCAAATCTGGGAGGCAGAGTCATCAGGCTTGTTATGTTACTCACACTAAAACCCGTTTTGCTCCAACCCTCACTCTTCCTTTTCCTCTGCCTTCGCCTTCCACAGAATGCGTTCCCTGAAGCCAGGGTCCTAGGTCTTGGCCACACATTAGATTCATCTGGGGAGCTGTAAAATGTCCTTACACCAAGGCTACCTCCCACACCAACTGAAACCGAACCTCTCTCGGGACGCCTGGGTGGCTCAGTCAGTTGAGCATCCGACTTCGGCTCAGGTCATGATCTCACGGTTCATGAGTTCAAGCCCCACGTCGGGCTCTGTGCTGACAGCTCAGAGCCGGAAGCCTGCTTCAGATTCTGTCTCTGTCTCTGTCTGCCCCTCCCTTGCTCACGCTCTCTCTCTCTCTCTCACTCTCAGAAATAAATAAAACGTTAAAAAAAATTAAAATTAAAAAAAAAAAAATCCCTGGAGTAGGCTCCAGGCATCAGCTCCCTGAGTGATTGAGAAGGGCAACCAGGACTGAGAACTGGGCCCAGCAGGGTGTGCATAGGTAGCCTTCAAATAGCCTATTTATGTAAATGGCATTTCCTCCCTAAGGAAATGGTTTGAATGTGTTGAATATCACCCCTCTTCTCACACATGGAAACTGGTCAAAGGACCGGCTGGCCTTTCTGACCCAGGGGCCTACAGTGCAAGTTCGGGGCAGAAGCTGTTTACCGTAGCTGTGGTTTATGGAGCTGGAGGCCATGCCCTTGGAAGGGAGAGGCTTGAACGCGCAAAGTCCAAGCAGGCCTTCACGCGAGGAGGCTGGCCCAAAGCGGAGTGTGGGAGGGAGATGCATGGGGAGGGATGTGGCAGGGTTCAGAGCCACACCAACAGGGTGGCTCAAGGGACCTGACAAACCCCTGGGGAGGAAGAGTGGGTGAGGGTGATGGGAGGTGTTCTGTATGGATCTGGGCGACCCCCTACAGCTGCCCTCCAGGCACAGGTGATGGTGGGGAAGCCAGGAGGGGGCAGTGTGACAGGGTCGTCCTTCCTGACTCAGAGTCCCAGAGGCAGACAAGACAAGGAAGCTTGCTGGGGAAGGATTAAGGCTAGGAGCCACTGGGATTTGGGAGTCCTTGAAGCTTGTGCAATTTGGGGTGGGGGAGTGGGGGGAGGCATCTTTAAGAAAAAGAATACCAAATGGAAGGAGCTGGGGCCCATGAAGGCCCTGTCAGGGAGCTCTCTAAGGTCCCTGTATGTCCACTCTGGTTCAAATGCTGACATTTTGTGATAGGACATTAACTAAGGGTTTCCTTTCCAAATGTTGTCACGCCTCCCCGAGTTGTGCCTGTGTGGTCATCGGTACTGCGATCTTTGGGACTCCCTAAGACCAGGAAGGCCAGTCATCCATTCTATTTCTCAGGAAACAAAGACAGAGAGAGGTATCAGAGGTCACTCACACAACACACCCATGACTGTGCCCCCTACAAGCCAGCTCTGCATGCCATTAACTCCTTCCACAGACTCATACTAAGACCATGACAGGGCATGGTGCTGGGCATGGTAGGCACCACAGCGACCCAGACATGGCCCTGGCTCTAGAAAATGGCAAAACCTTGCCCTCAAGCAGCTCGGTGAGGAGGCCTACTGAGGCAGATCATTACAGTGTGAGGAGCACAGGAGAGAGGGCAAGAGGCACTCGCCTCAGGCAATGAGGGTAGGCTTTCCAGAAGGGCCACAGGAGAAGGGAACTGAGAGAACATGCCAGGGAAATTTCCAGTCAGGGAGAGTCGTTCCTGCACTGCGAACAGTGACAACATTGACTAAGCACCTACCGTGTCCCAGCACTTGGGCTCATCATTACATGTTTTAGGCCGATGAGTCTACACATCAACCTCACAAGATGGGTCCTATTATCATCCCCATTTTACAGACAATGAAGCTGAGGCCCAGTGAAGTTAGGAGCTTGCTCTCAATTCACAGCTACTTAAGTGGTGGGTCTGAGCTGCAGGGCCAATGTAGGCACAGAACAGTGAGGGGAGAGTTTGGGACATTTGGGGAACTGCAAGAAACTCGGTGTCTCAGGCACAGGAAGCCCAAGGGAAGTCGGCAAGGAAGAAGACTGGGGAGGCCCCAAGGGCAGGATGGGTCCAGAAGGACAGAGAAGAACAGGTAAAGGAGTTTGGGCCGGGCCTAAAGAGGCAGGCTAGATACTGAAGGTCTGTAAGCAAGGGTACAACACCATCAGTCCTAGGCTCTAGAAAGGCTCCCCTGAGTAAGATATGCTTATGGAAGATGGCTTAGAAGCCATTTGATAGGAGCAAGGGATCTCCAACGATGCTACTGCAGAGTCCTGGCAAGTTCATGCAGCATCAGCCAAGGCCAAGGGTTGAGCTCAAAGCTCATTGGGCTCCAAGGACCAGCTTTACCAGCCTGAGGGTGTGGGGCTGGGGAAGAGAGGGGGAGCAGCATTTTGCCACAGAAAGTGCTCTGGACTTGGAACCAAGGAGCCACATTCCCACTGGCCACCTTCGTGGACTCAGTCGAATCCCTTGACCTCCCTGGGTCACAATTTCCTCATCCGGAAAGCAGGTATAATCACTCTTGCTCTGTCTGATTCACCCTATTTTCGTGAAATTCAAACAACACATGGCACGTGAGAAAATGGTCCAAGTGTCATTGACAGTATGATGGAAGTCTTGAAACGTCTGCACAATTAATTTGACAGCCCAGAAACCAAGGGCTGCACACTTCTGGCCTAAAGTGGTTTCCTTTGCGTTTCAACAGGCCTCACAGCTCACACGTGGCCCTTCTTCCTATTTGCACAGGACCCACCGAATCCTCCCCCTTCTTCATAGCACGGCCCGAGCACCACCTCCTCCATGAAGCTTCTCCAAGGCTTTCTTCAGACCCCAAGCTGGAAATACCCTCTTCTTCACCTGAAGGAATGCTACTCTGAGTCTTCCAGAGTCTCACTTCTTTCTATCTTTGATTTAGCTGCAGTCGGTTATACAGCCTGCCTGCCACCCCCAGAAACCACCCCCCACCAGCTGCTGCAACTTTGTTGAATGACGGACCTACAGGGGGACTGTGGCTCCACGCAGAAGTCTGGGAAGGCAGCAGCCTGGACCCACTTGAAGGGGCAAGAGGGCCTATGTGGCAGCGTGAGAGGGTCAGAGGGATGGAAGGCTGAAACAGCCTTTTGGATTCGACTCTTCTCCAGGGACAAACAGAAGAGATGGCAGTGAGAATAACCATATTCACCAACAACTGGGAATACTTATTCCCCGACAACTTACTACGTGTTTTACTGAATCGTCTCCTTCAGTCCCCACGGCAAATCCATCCAGCACTAGCACAGGGCCTAGGACGGAGACGGTGCCCAGGAGATGTTTGAAAAGACATGACAGCTGAGGAAACTGGACACGGGGAGGTGAAGTGACTTGCCTGAGGTCACACACTTGACAGGCAGCAGAGAGGAGATTCAGGTCCGTCTGGCGTTCCTACTTTATACTGTGCCTCAAAGAAAAGATGCCAGGCTGTGGGCACTGTGAGGGAAAAGCAGGCGTGCTGAGGGAAGGTGCTCTGCTCTGCATTGGCAGGAGGGGGGTGCAGCCCGAGAATCCAGGAGAGCGCCACCCCCGGCATCGGTCCTGCCTGGCCAGCCTTCCCCAGCCTGAAAAGAGTCAAGTACACGAGTCATGGGTCCCCCAGAGGAGGGGGGATGGTTTCAGACTCCAAGACCAGCAGAGTCCTACACACAAGGAGTAATGGAGCTTTACTTGCTGTTCCAGACATTTCCTCATCAGCCTTTCTTCTGGAAGGATCTGGGCACTCAGCTATGTTTACATGTGCCCAGCCTGACAGAAGCCCTGTTTATTAAAAAGGATGGAGTGGACTTGGGTGTTCTGGGGTCTGTCCTCGTCTCCCTTGGCTCGGCCGGTTGAGAGAAGATGGGACACGAGACAGAGAGGCCAGGAATGTGCAGCAGAAAACCCACAGCCTTTGCCTGGGAGGGCAGGAGCGAAGCGGATCCTGTCTGACGGATCCCAGACCCCTCCACTGCCCCTGCTGACATTTGATAAATGCTTCCTGTGAAAATGTTTACCCAGGAGGAAATGGATCATGCTTCCCCTTCCTACCACGAGGGTGGGAAGAGGGGCCACACAGGTCCCATAAATTCCACCAGCTGTCCGTGCTCACTGCCTCACCTCCCTGGGTGCCCCGGAGGGGGTGAGACAAAGGTGCCAGACACAGACAGAGCTAAACAGAAGGCAGGTATGCAGCCAGGCGACCACGTCTATGGAAACACATCTATGTCCATTTGTCACTTTTATCTCCTATTTTTCCCTCCATTTCTTTTAAATTAAGTCGCCATCTGTCCTTGTTTCATCCAGAAAGTCCTAAAGGAACCATCAGGAGTTGGCCCCTTTTCATTTTTCCCTGCTTGGAAGGTGATGTGATGGGCGGATCTAGCAACCTGTCACGACGGATCTTAAATCTTGGGAGCAGAGGTGTCCACGGGTCTGGAAAAACCATTTGCTTCCCCAGCAATCAGGGTCCCTTGGTTCCGGTCTCCGTTGTGCCGCTGTCTCTTTGAGAGGCAGCTGGAGGTATTGAGAAGAGGGTGAGATCAGGAGCCGGAGCAGCCCGTAGGGCCCTGATGTCATCACTTATTCACTCTGTGACCTGGAGCAGCTCCCATGACCCCTGCAAGCCTGGATCCCCTCCCCAGTGACATAGAGATAATGTTACTACCTACAACACAGTTTCCTGGGAAGGTCACGTAAGGAGACATGTACAAATGCTTTGAAATGGTAGAATAATGCACGGTTATGGGGCTCTTTTAAGCCAAGGAATTTGGCCAAACTGTCCTTCTACAAAATGGGTACAATATGTTGCATTAAATAATAAAAGAAAATTTGGTAATGAATTGAAAATATTCAGAACCTCCTTAAGAAATGCAGATTAAGGACCCTAGAATTAAAGGAAGGCAACATTCATATTTTTTCTCCTTTTCCATTGTTATTTTTTCCTCAGTTGCTTTATTGATATCTATGAGGGAATAAAGAGACATATATTTGAAGAATCTGGTATTACAATGCTTGTGAGTACTCCGTTCAACACATGCATATAATTTATTGAGTATAAATAAAATATTATGCTTTGGGGGCACCTAGGTGGCTCAGTCAGCTGAACATCCAACTCTCGATTTCAGCTCAGGTCATGATCTCGTGGTTCATGAGTTCGAGCCCCGCGTGGGGCTCTGTGCTGACAGCTCAGAGCCTGCTTGGGATTCACTCCTCTCTCTGCCCCTATCCCACTCATTCTCCCTCCCTCCCTCCCTCCCTCCCTCCCTCTCTCTCTCAATAAATAAACATTTAAAAAACCAGATTCTTACAGTGTATTGAATCAGAAACTCTGGGGGACTGGACCCAGAAACCACATGATTTTAATATGTGCCCTAAGTTCTTCAGCATGCTGAAGTTTGAAAGCCACTAATCTGGAAGCCCCATAATGTGCTACAGAAGAGTCATGCAAACCTTCTCTCTATGTCCTTTAGCAGCCAATCCCTGGAGCCCCCCGAAAGAGGAGGCTTGGCACACAGAAATCTATTAAAGCCCGGGGCACCTGGGTGGCTCAGTCGGTTAGGCGTCCGACTTTGGCACAGGTCATGATCTCACAGTTTGTGAGTTCGAGCCCCGCGTCGGGCTCTGTGCTGACAGCTCAGAACCTGGAACCTGCTTCAGATTCTGTGTCTCCCTCTCTCTCTCTGCCCCTCCCCTGCTCATGCTCTCTCTTTCAAAAATAAATAAACATTAAAATATTTTTTAAAAAAAGAAAGAAATCTATTGGAGCCCAAGTCATGACGCCCCAACTTCCAAGGCTTCACATCTATAGACCTGATTCTGGAAAAGGCAGGTGGGAGATACCAGGTCCAGGGCCAAGTCTTGACATTGAGTTGAGACCACAGCAGAGGTCAGCACCAGCAAGCACGGCTGATGTATGACACTAAAATAATAAAAAAAAGGCCACCGTGCCCTGAATGGAGGGGGAAGGGGAGAGGCTGCAGGTGACAGCAGAGGCCAGGTTTCTAGGCAGCTGACCCAGGCCACAGGAGCAAGGTAGGAGAGAGGCAGTGGAAGGAAGCAAGCAGGTCATTACAGAGTCTTGGGCTATAAGAGTTACGATGACTTGGATATTTCCTTTTCATCAGGATATCGCTTCCTCTGGGTTTCTGGGGACAAATCTTGTGCCTTGGAGACCTTCTGAAAGGATGGATGTGTTCTCAGTTTCCAGGGCAGTCGTGCCTTGTCTATCAGTTAACAGGATCCCATGACTCTCCTACAAGGTACTACAGTCGTGTGAAGAGATGTTGGATATTCCCACGGGGCTGACCTCCCACTTACTCATCAAGATGACCTAAACGTATAGTATTCTATGGTGACTGTGGCTCTGAGGCACCCTGCATCAGATGTGCTGAGTGTCCGCAAATACATAAACGTTCCAATTCCATTATGTTGCCTGATTCCAGCCTCAGGCCCTGTGAGCAAGACAGGATGGGCTATCATTTCTCAGGTGAGTAAACTGAGGCTCAGAGAGGTTCCAGTAATTTCCAAAGCCACACCGTGTAGAGTTCATAAATGGGACTCTGGGTCTCCTGGCTCAAATTTCCCTCCACTGCAACTTTCTCTGCAAGTTTCCAAGAAACTTGACTTTGGAGACACATCTAGAAACTTTCTCCTCGGCACCTTGAAGATCTATGGAGCTCTTCCTTCTCGTTTTCTCGTTACAAACAACATCCGTATTTAATACTTTGGCAGATGAGTGAGGGTGACCAACCATCTCGATTTCCCCGGGCCTCTTCCAGCAGTGTCTCTGGGGGATTAAGCTGCAGGTGCCCACAGTGATAGCTGGCTGAATGACAGGCGCTTTACTGGTTGGCTTCCTTCCTTTGTGGCCCTGTCCATACCTCCACCTGTGCTCCCTCCTCCTCCCCAATAGGCCGTTTGTTGTCCCAGGGTCTGCTTCTAGCAAAACCCAAACTAAGAGCCTCTTATTTCCTGTGAAATTGGTTAAAATTGTATCCTTTTTAATTTTTTTTTTTTTTAAGAGAGAGAGAGAGAGTGTGCTGGCAAAGGAGGGGCGGGCGGTGGGGGGAGGGAGGGAAAGAGTGAGTCTGAAGCAGGCTTCACGCTCAGCACAGAGCCAGCACAGGGCTCCATGGATCCCACAACCGTGAGATCATGACCTGAGCCGAAATGAAGAGTCAGATGCTTAACCCAATGAGCCACCCCTACCCAGGCGCCCCTAAAACTGTATCCTTTTGACTAATACGAAAACTAAGACTCAAAGAGATTAAATAACTCATCTAAGGTCACATAGCAAGCGAGCATATGATATATCCCAGGCCTGAGCCCACACACTTCTGACTGCAAGTTCACGCCGGTCCCGTCCAGATCCTGGGAGAAGAACAACACAAGCACGCCACTTGATCACGGGGACATGGCACACCCCTACCCCTACGCTCACCCCACTCAGGAAACGGGGAACTTTCTCCAAATCAAGGCTGACAAATGGGCCGATGATTTGGTCCCCCTCAGTTCTCACCAACTTCCTATTCATTTTAAAATGTCCCTCTTCCAGCTCTCCTTGTGAACTAAGGACAGAAATGACAGTGACCAGCCGTGTGAAAATCCCATACTCCACATGTGAAGGTAGGTGCAGACCAACAAATAGGAAGATACCCTTTCTGAATGTAGAGATGCTAGTCGAATGTTGTCTCCACATCGCTTATGCGGATCCACAAAAAAATGGCTTTTGCAGCCACACTTGCAATTTGTGACAAGTTTTGCACATCATTAGGATGAAGGAAGCATATGCAGCCATTTGTTGGCATAAGCAGGGGTGTGTGGCTGGATGCGGGCGCTTACTGACAACCAAACCAGACCCCGGAAGCTTGCAAGTTCTGCTGTGCCTCGGAGCCGTCCACGAACCCAGGTGAGGTTTTGGCTCCGCGAAGAGGTAACTCGATCCACGTTTTAAGCAAAAGGGAATTCTCATGGTCAGGAGCAGACGGATGAGGTAAATCACATGAAATCGGCCTAAATTTGTCAACAGCCATCAGCAAGGTTTCTGCCATCGATGTCCAGGATTCTGGTTGTCTATTGCTGTATATCAAACCATCCTAAAATTCAGTAGATTAAAACTACCATTTCATGAGATCTCATGAGTCATGATTTTTATGAGTCGGGAATTCAGGCGGGGCTTGGCCAAGCCGCTCTGTTCCACATGGCACCAGCCGCAGCTCTTCGGAGGCATTCAGCCGGCAGGCGGGCTGCTCTGAAGGGTGTGAGTTAGGTTGACTCGCATGGCAGGCTCGTGGGTGGGTCAGAAGGCTGGGCTCAGCGGGGACTGTGGATCAGAGAGCGAAGTCTCCAGCGCATACGGCGGAAGCTACATGGCTTTTTTATGACCCAGTTTGGGAATCTAGGGGTCACTTCTGCCATCCTCCTTGTCAAAGCAGCCACAGCAGATTGAGGGGAAAGGACTTAGACGCAGCCCGCTCAACGGTCGGTGTGTAAAAGTGGAACGTCCAGTTTAGGTTGGAAGCAAAGAAAGGAAGTCAGAGCCTGCAGGCTTTCTCTGACTCCGAGAGTGTAGCTGCAGTCACTTTGCCAGAGGATATGTGACCTGGGTCACAGACAGAGAGGAGACTGGGAAAGGGGAGAACTGGCATGGCTGAAATCTCAGCTCTCCTGATGGTGCTCCCCACTCTCCTCATTGTGCTCCTGCCAAAATCCCTGCTCTCCTGACAGTGCTCCCTCCTTCTGGCTTTACCCAGCCAGCAAGCAGCTCTGCCCCTGGCGCTGCAGTCATGACTAAAGAGCTGAGTGAGGGGTCTCACCTGCTCCAGGACACTGGTCCTCTGGAGCTGAGAAAAAGACAGGCCAGTGGAGAGGATTTGGATGATTTGAGCGAGGTGCAAATCAAGCAGGAGACCGAGGAAGAGGGCCTGGTGTTGCTCACACATGAAGGATCTGTAGCTGAGGTGAGGCTCCATGGGGCCCCGTCAGCAGGGCCGGATGCCTCCCCCCAGGCAAGGCCACCCTGTGGGCTTCGATCCGGGTGCTCCTGTCCAGTCCTGGAGAAGAGAATTGGCACGATCTCTTACACATCTGTGGATCCATGCCTGGCAGGGGTGTGTCCTCAGAAGACGCCAACAGAAAATAAACTCATCAATTTAATGCTCGTTTTCCTTCTTCCTTTCTTTGCTTCCTCCCTTCCTTCCTTCCTGCCTTTCTTTCTTTTTGACTTTCTTTCTGTCATTTTCTACACTAGAGACCTAGAAGTAGACTGCCTGGGGCGGGGGGAGGGAGGGTGGCAATGAAAGGAAGGGAAAGAAAGGGACCTGATGCTGCCAGAAACAAGTTTCGGGCCTTGAGCTGTGGCCCAGCCCAGTGACCAGGAGTGGGCTGACCCCACAGAGACACCTCAGCCGTCATCTCTTCACCCGAAATGAATTTGAAATGTTTGACACGGTCCTGAAGGGACTAATTATTTCCTTCCGAATTTGCATGGATTTGAATAAATAGCTGGATGGATGAAATTAACATTACCTGGGAACCCCATGCTAACACATCCTAGGCGCTTTCATATATACCAATCCACCAGTCCCTACAAAAGCTCCAGGGAACACGTGCACTCATCCTTCTATTGCCATAGAAGAAATTCCAAATGAGTTTAATGAACACTGAGATTTGACGACTTTGAACCACTGCTCAGGCTTGGGGGGGGGGTGCAGGGGGGGCTCTGCAATCCCCATGCTCTCCCTTATGTGGCGTGAACACACAGAAGCAATGCAGGCTCCTCCCTCACCTCCGGTCCGTCAGCAGACAGGTCCCAACTATTCTTCATTCTCAGAGTCCTTCCATCACTCGCCCTGTGTCAGGGTCTTCCTTGTTTTGTCGTTCATCCTTTGTCACCTGGGCTATTGTGCCAGTGTCCCGGCCAGTCCCGTCTCTACGCCCTCCAGTCCCTCCTCCATCCCATAACCAGAGAAAGCTGAAACACAGAGCTGAACAGATAAGTCTTTTGCCCGTGAAGTTTCAATCACTCTCACAACTTACAGAATAATTTCCAATCCTGAAGCCAGGTATTCAAAGTGGCTAGAATCTCCTCCTAATCAGCATGTCCTATATTACCTACCACTCTGCCCTTTCACCACTGGTTTGCAAACCAGAGGCTACAAAACTCTGAGCATTGTTCTCGGAGAAGAGAGGAGTTCTATGTAATATTTTGAAATTTTCTATTTTTGTGTCAGAGGTGATCTTTTTTATTTAATTTTTTTTTAATGTTTTATTTATTTTTAAGACAGAGAGCATGAGTGGGGATGGGGCAGAGAGAGAGGGAGACACAGAATCTGAACAGGTTCCAGGCCCTGAGCTGTCAGCACAGAGCCCGACGCAGGGCTCGAACTCACAAACTGTGAGATCATGACCTGAGCCTAAGTCGGACGCTCAACTGACTGAGCCACCCAGGGGCCCCAAGAGGTGATCTTAAGGAAAGACAGCAAGAATATCCACCTTCTGATCAATCCTACCTCTCTTTTTTTTTTTTTTTTTTTTTTTTTTTAATTTTTTTTTTTCCACGTTTTTATTTATTTTTGGGACAGAGAGAGACAGAGCATGAACGGGGGAGGGGCAGAGAGAGAGGGAGACACAGAATCGGAAACAGGCTCCAGGCTCTGAGCCATCAGCCCAGAGCCTGACGCGGGGCTCGAACTCACGGACCGCGAGATCGTGACCTGGCTGAAGTCGGATGCTTAACCGACTGCGCCACCCAGGCGCCCCCCTACCTCTCTTTTTTAATCTCTGCATCATTTACACTTGTGTTGGCAATCTCTGATGTTGGATGGACAAACCAAGTGACACTTTTCAACTTTTAATGCAGAGTTTCTCAAACAGGGGTTCCAGGGCGCTTGCTCATGGGTCCTCAAATTCCTCTCTACATCCCAGCTGTGGATCAGATCACAAATTCCATTTTAGCCATACCCCTATTTCATCACCTCGATTCTCATTCCCCCTTTGGTTTGGAATGCCTTTCCACATCATCCACACTCAGCTCCTGCCCACCACCACCCCTAAGCCACATCATGTGTATAACTAGGGACAGCACGGCATAGAGCTCCAGATATAAAGACTCTCCAAGCTAGAATGCACATTGTAGGCCACCCAGTTTATTGCACTTCACTTATAGATAGGAAAATCAGGGCCCAGAAAAGAGAAGTAACAAGTCTAGGTCTAGGATGCAGGCCTCCTGACACCATATATGGTGCTCTTTTTTTCACATCTGGCAACATCCTGATCACTTTCTGTAAAGTTTTCTCATCCATTTCTGCATTGAGTCTCTAGAATGGCTGAATGAAGAGCAAATCCTTAGTTGCCCTATAACCACGGTTGATGGAGCCATAAAGCTACAGTAATTACCTAACATGTTCATATGTCTGAAGCACTACAACGGCATATCTCAAGGGAGCTACATGCTGGAAGCATTTAGAATGTCCAAAGCATTTTGCATTAGACAATGGAGGCTGCTCCAGTTAACGCCATTCAGATCCATCCACTCTTGAGAAGCCCACAATCATACGCTGATTTACCGAATCTACTATAAAGGTCCCAAATCAATTCTTAAACATTTCTGCAAACCAGGACATTATATAGAGGCAATAAAGCAGTTAGTTCAGTGCTCTGAACTTAGTAAATATTCAATAAATGATCTGAATGAATGGATGCCCCATGGACTCAAACCTAGGACACCTGAGTTCCAGTCTTTCTTCTACTAACGGGTCATAAGGTCTTGGGAAAAATCACTTCTCCTCACTAAACCTCTATCTGTTCATCTGTAAAATGGGGCATTTGGACCAACTCATCTTTTTGCAGCAAATCCCTTGCAGATCTAGAATTCTACAATTTCATGAAAATGCTAAATCCATTTATACTATTGATGTCAAAGAAAAAAGAAGGTGAAACTAGTATTGGTTAAGTGTTCTTATTTTATGCTTCATTGCTTATTTTATGCATTATTATATATGCTTTCCGATCTCTTACATATTTTAATTATCATAACTAACTTTCAAAGCAAATATCAGCATGTTCTGTTTCTACACTTCGGGGAAACTGCAGTTTTATTAACTTGAGAAGACTTCAACTTCTAGTCTTGATAGAATTACAACCACTTTAAGACACTGGGAAATAAGCAGTGTAAAACTGTAATTCCCAAGAGAAAAGATCAATGAGCTGAGCCTTAAAGTAACTCTGGATTTATGCTGGGAGGCAATTTCCATCTGGAAATCACAAACATAGTCTAGCAGCCTTGCTAAGCAGGGGAGACAGAGTCCAGAGACTTGAGAAGACTGAGGTGGCTAGGAGTTGAGGATCAATTCCAGAAAGGAGAAGAGATACACAGAAAAGAACATCACAAATCTGCAGAGATATCCTCTTGAGTCTGCTGCGTATTAGGTCATGGGTGTATAAAGTGAAATTCAAGAAGACCAAGCAAAAGAAATGACCAGAAAATAGTGGTAAGCTGAACAACCCAAAGCTCTCTCAAGGTGTGGAAATGGTTGTGTACCGACCAAAGTGGAGAGTCTGTGGCAACACCTGGGGCATTCAATGGAGAGCCTAGAGGAGTTACACCTGAGTAAAGTGGCTGAACTATTCTTCGAGTGACGGTTACTCTGGACCCTCCATAACAAAGCTTAAAGACAGGACTCAAAGGGATCAAACTATTTCCTGAATAAATTAACTGCCTGCCAAAACAAAGTCTAACACCTTTAAAAGAAGATAGCAAAGTCCAAATGCTTAACAACATAGCTACACAATGTCTACCACATAATAAAAAATTATTAGACATATAAAGAAGCAAGAAAATGTTCACCCATAACCAAGAGAAAAAATAAGTCAATAAAAACAGACCAGTAACTGACAAAGATGATGTATAAGTGTTTAAGTGACTAGATAAGACCCAACAAAGAGTGAGTAGAGAATCCAAACTCAAACCCAGGTCTCCTGACACTTTTGCATAGTACTCTTTCCATGCATGTGTTCACTGGTCTCTCTGCATCTGTGGCAATTCCTAAGGTTTTACCATGACAATCCCAAAGCAATTTTCCTATACTTCTGGTCTTCACTCTGGTTAGAACGTCTCAGAAGCTTGCAAAGATAAACACAGATATGAAATCTGTGAAGGCCAATCTCTGATCAGGGACCAGCACAGGCCATCCTCATGGACAGATTTCAACAACACTGCAACAGGGCTCTCTTGTCTCTCCCCAGACAATCCTATGACACTCACATTGGAATTCCCCATAGCCACTCCTAGGTCATATCTCTGGCTAGAGGAACTCTACAGTAGGGGCTGTGTGGCTCAAGAGAACATTGGAAACAGTGTGTGAATGGTGGGAGCCCATACCAGGGAATGAGGCCTCAACTCCACCTCTGAGTTGGCCAAAACTTAAACCAGGAGTAAAGGGGAACACAGAAAGTGTCACAGGCTGCTGTCAGCCTTCAGAAAGGTGCAAGGCCCCCTCACCCCGATGCTGGGATTGCACTCATGGGTGTACTGCCTACGAGTGTTTGTGAGACAATGGTTTGGGGAATACAGACACAGGGTCACCTCCCAGGTTGGGGGTGCAGTTTTCCTCCCTGCAATTTACTACATAGGTTGTTACCAAAGCAAATATCAAAGCCCTGCAATTTGCTAATTACAGGCGGGATCCTGGGCTTGTGGGCCCAATTAACCACTTGTTCCTCATTTTCTCTGTGTGACCCGCCGGCTGCACCCACAATTACCCACTTGTCTTTTAACTCCCCTGAGAGCTGGCTGACTCACCTCCAATTCACTCCCACTATCACCTCCAGATGGCCTTTGGTATCTTTTTGCTTTCCAGGTTCCCCCCACTCACCTATTATCTCTCTCTGCATCAAAGGCAGACGTCTGGTCTCCCCGTGTTGGGGCTCTTACGTGATTTCCTGAGCTTGCTCCTTGCCTAGACTTGAGCCTACAAGGCAGGAAGAACTCCTGTTGGTCTGGGCATCTTGCCTAGCTCACCCAAGGAAGCTCAGGACGCTTTGGCCACATCCAGCCTCTGCCCCCAGACACAGAAGGAGTAAAGAAAGTTACAGCTTCTCTGGAACCTGCCCACTGCCAAAGCCCTTGCCCACACTCTCCATCAAGGCATCCCTGGCTCCCTACCTCATTCGGGGCTGGATCCAGGGACACTCAGTGCCAGTCCTAGGGAAGGAGGTCCCAGTAGCTACCGGCAGTAGTTCTCCAGGGAGACGCAAGTCAGAGAAGGAAAATGACTTTCTCATGACCTTCTGCTTCATTAGGCAGTCTACCTGGCAAGCAAAAATTTCCAGTAAACTTGTTGATGATTTACTATGTCAGTGGTTCCTATCCTTTTTTGTGTGTCACAGGCATTTTTGAAAATCTGATGAAAGTTCTGACCCCTCTCCAGGAAGACAGTTTATATTCATTCATTCATTCATTCATTCATTCAATCATCCACCAAATATGGGGCACCTACGTGCTGGGTACTGTTGCAGGGATTAAGGAAACATCAGTGAGCAAAAATAGACAAAAATTCTACTCTCATGGAGCTTACATTCTAGCAGGAAAAGATAGGGAATACATAATAAATGTAATAAGTAAGTATACAATTTGCCAGCAAGTGAGTGCTATGGACAAAGAGAAATTCCAACAGGGTAAGAGAAGTATCGGCAGGGAAGAGGTTGCGTTTTTATTATGTTTATGATTTTCTTAAAATGTTCGTTTATTTATTTAGTTTGAAAGCAAGAGAAAGCATGTGTGGGAGGGGCAGAGAGAGAGGGAGAGAGAGAATCCCAAGTAGTCTCCTTGGGCACAGAGCCCCGACCTGGGGCTGAAACTCACAAACTGTGAGGTCACGACCTGAGCCGAAATCAAGAGTCAGACATTTAACCGACTGAGCCCCCCAGGCGTGCCATTGGTTGCATTTTTAACTAGGGTGTTTCAGGTTGTCTTCCTTTAGGAAGTAAAATGTTAGCAAAGAACTGAAGAACCTGAGAGGTTCCACCAGGTGGGTATCTGGAAAAAGAGCGTAGTGGCCAGAGAGAATGCAGGGCAAGGCCAGGTTGGTGCATCTGAGGAAAAGTGAGCCACACGGCATGGCTGGACCAGAGAGAGGGAGAGGGAAGCAGGCTCAGTGGAGGTGAGGTCAGAGAGGCGGGGGAGTGGGGGCAGATATCACATAGGGGGCCTTGTGGGCCACAAGGACTTCGACTTTTACTCTGAGTTACATCAGGAGCCATTAGTGGGATTTGAGCAAAGGGGTAACATGATCCCACTAAGACTCTAAAATGTCTAGGGCTGTCCTAGGGAACAAATGGTCCAGGTGCGAGATAACGATGGCTTGGACCCATGGTGGCAGTGGAGACTGGGGGAAGGCTGGGTCAAGAGGATTTCCTGGGTATCGGTAATGTGTGCAAGGAAGGGATGCAGATAGGAGTTCACGTTTTACATACTACAATTCAGCAGTTTACTGGTCACCTAAATCCATCGGCAGAGGCAGGTGAAGGGCCTCTTATGAAATGATGAAGGGCAGTGGCGACCCCAAGGAGGGAGGGAAAATGGCGACCCAGTGGAGAAGGAGGGCCTTGGCTATCTCTAAAAGTTTCACTTCTTTTATTTTTTTTTTTAAATTTTTTTTTTCAACGTTTATTTATTTTTGGGACAGAGAGAGACAGAGCATGAACGGGGGAGGAGCAGAGAGAGAGGGAGACACAGAATCGGAAACAGGCTCCAGGCTCTGAGCCATCAGCCCAGAGCCCGACGCGGGGCTCGAACTCACGGACCGCGAGATCGTGACCTGGCTGAAGTCGGACGCTTAACCGACTGCGCCACCCAGGCGCCCCAAGTTTCACTTCTTTTAAAGCATGTGTAAGAACATGTTTAAGGCAAATGCGGTGACACATTAACATCTGGCAATCTGAGGGGTGGATACATGAGTGCCCATTATCTTTTCTGCATGTTTAAAATAATGCATAATCTTTAAAAGAACTGCCCATCTCAGGGTTTTCCAGAAAACCTCCTGCTGTCTTTGTCAATGCTGCCAGGGAAAACAGCACAAGTCATTGTGCTAGTAAATCTGGCTGTGACATCTGGCTGGGCGTCCTTCTCTCCCCAGCTCACTTTCCTCCCCTTCCTTCTACCAGAGTCAGGGACGAACACAAAAGCCACACCACACCGAATAGAGTCTAGAAGGGGAAGAGGGCAACAGTGACTGGACAGACTGTGGAAGGCTTCCCGGCAGAGGCGGCCTTTCAGGAGAATCCAAGAGAAAGGGTGGCTTGGGACTTGCAGGGAGGAGGGAGTCTTTCCAGCAAGGGGCTGGGGGGGGGGGGGGCTGCTTCAGGAAGAGAGGCACAGTGCAGGGCAAATGTAGGACCCAAGCGCCTACTCTCCTATGACCCATTTGAAGGAGAGTAGGCAGATTTCTTCATCCGTGTACCGAGTTAGAGAGAAAAGGTCAAACAGAAGGTGCTTTCAAGAGCCCTGAGGTCACCCCAGTGGAGCCAAGAGGACCCATGGTGGAAGACCTTGGGTCCCGGTCTGTGGCAAGCTGAAACGTGCAGATAAGGTGGCTTCAGCCCCCACACCCACCCCACCCCCGCCCTCCGCCACCCTGGGGTGTGACGCGACTGAGCTGGGCAGTCTGCTTGCTGACCTGGGGGAGCAGGAGACCGGGAAGCCGGCTCTGCGTCAGCCACCTCAGGCCATGGCCCTCAGACAGCAAATTCCTCACAATCTGCAGACCTGTCACTGAGCCTGCGGGAAGGTCCCCTGCTGCCCACATTTTGCAGAAACTTGCCATGTCACAAGTCCTGATGAGGTGCCAAGAGAACAATTTCCCAGGCCACAGTTTTAACAAGACCAGGCTTCTTAATGACTAGTTTTCTCCTAATTAAATAAAAAGAGGGGAGAGAAACCCGTGATTACTCCACCTTAGAACACCGCCTTCCATTTATGTGCGTCTCTCTTCAGAGGAGCTCAAAGTGCTTTGTATATTATTGTGTATTTTCCCCTTGTAATATCCTTGAGATTCCTAGGGGGTGGTTATTATCATACTATTTTACAGCTGGGAAAAGGGACGTGGCTGAGGTTAAGCAAAGTGTCCAAGCACCCTCGCCGGCTATGGTCACTAGTTTGAAGCTCTTATGAGAAACTTCTTCATAGTTGAAAATCAAGCCATCCCCTGGCCGATAAACTAGGCTAAAGCAGCACATAAAGAATAGTCATCTACTGCAAACTTTACAATAGTAATTAACACTGTTTAATTCTCACAACAATCCAATAAAACAGATAGTATTATACCAGTCTTACACATGAGGACAATGAGATCCAGAGAGGTCAAGCAAGCTGCCTAGAGCTGCATGAGAATCAGAGTTGCAGTCAAAGCAGAAGCCCATATTTATTAAGCACTTAACCATGTGCCAGACATTTCGCATGCATGAACTCACTTTAATTCTTATAACAACCTTCTGAAGTGGTTATTAGCATATCACCATTTTGCTGATGACAAGACGAAAGCACAGGAAAGTTAAGTGACTTGACCAAGGTCACACAGCAAGTCAGCGGCAGAGCCACAAAGGAACACACAAAAGCGATGCATGTCCCACCACGCTGGCTTGTCCGTCTGAAGGAGTACTGTACTCTGTGGGTTGGCCTGGGAAGGCCCAGATACAGTCCAGGGGACCCAGGTATAGCCCCAGGACTGCTCTGTGCCCTTATCAAGGTCCTTTGATGGTGGGTGGGGAGGCACCTCCTGTAAGTTGCCCAGTGTCAGGCCCCTCGTTGTATCGATAGGTTCCAGGGGTAGGGGTCATGGGGAAAAGGCGCTTCCTGCCTGACTGAAGGCAAATGTGCTGGGCATAAAGTGGCACCGTAGGGGCTGTTTGCACAAAGGTAGTGGAACCCGCAAGCAAGGGTTAGCCTAGAGAGACATTTAAATCAGTGCAAAGTGAACCTGGCAAAGCATGTGCACAGGGAAGGTGGTGCATTTAGCTCTTTTCCACACCCCCAGAGAAACGAGTCCCCAAATTGTCCAAGAACCTTGGCGTTTTCATTGCCCTCTCCCCAGGAGCAACCTCTAATGGCTCATTCCACTCCCCATGCCTCCATACCAGGAGAGGGATGTCCCGGATGGGGCACAGCTTCTCACTCTTTGACAGTCTGGCCAACCTTGCTATCAATGAACTGGCCTTCCAGACTTCAGAGCAGGAGGCCTGCAAGTGCCTGGCATACTTCCTGGGGCAGTGAAGGTGGGACTGACCCCACTCCCTGACTCTCAGGCGAGGCCCTGGCATGTCCTCTCAAACCTCTGTCTTCTCCTTTCAGACTCACACTCGGTAGCAGACCGACCACGATCCCCACCTCCTGCCACTATCCCTTTCTGGTAAGCCCAACTGCCAGGGAGCCCTCCCTGAGAGTGACAGGACAGAGTTAACCACCCACCACATGTCCAAAACAGCCAGCACATACACGGTTCCTAGTGAGGCTGGATACACCAGCCCGTTTGTCCCCAGCTCTTTCTGACCAAATCAGAACATTTAGGAAGGTCCTGACTTGCCCTGACTTCCACACTTTCCAGAGCTCCACCTCGTTGACATTCTAGAAGCAGCATCTCTCAACTGGTGGGAACAGTGGTTGTTACTAGCACAGGCCCTGGGGCAATTATTTAAACTCCGGCCCTACCATTTACCAGCTGGGTGACCCTGAGCAAGTTGCTGAACCTCTCTGCTCACCTTCTGCGGTCTGTTACAAAGCAGGGATGGTAAGAATTCCTATTTCACAAGATTCATAGGGTTGTTGTGAGGAATAAATGAATCGCTGCATTAAAATGCTTAGCACAGAGTAAGCAAACAACGTTAGTTACTTTATGTGGCCTCAAACTTCTTCCCGGAAGAGAATCCATCATTTTTCTGGCAACTCGAGCTTTGCACCCCGGGACCTGATGCAGGTGGAGGCAGTTCAGCATTAGGAAAACTTGTCTCAGCTTTGGGGGAGGGAGATCTCGTCCTTGGGGACCCTCGGGGACCCCACAGATACCTGCAGAAAAGGGAAAAAGAAAAGAAAGAGCCAAAGAAACCTCCAGGCGCCGCCCCCCCGCCCCTCTCCCTCCTCCCCCAACGCTGACGATGAAGCAGGCTCCCTCGAGTCTTCCCAAGATGCCTTCTCTGTTTTCGCCCCGCCCCCCGGCCCCCGGCCCCCGGCCCCCCGCCACCCACGGGAGGTTCCCTTGCAGATGTTCAGACGCTTCAGAAACGTAAAACCAGGGCAGCAAAGCTCGTGAGTTCCCAGAGCGTCTCAGGCACGCGGCATCTTTCCCCACCGGCAGCGCCTTAAATACCAGAGGGCTTGCCAAAGATGGAACTGTTTTGTTGGGAGCTCGGGTTTCTCCCGCCGCGGGGCTGAGCGGTGGCGCAGCTGCTCCGAGGTCACGCCCGAGACACGTCCGCACACGCCCGCCCGGGCGGGGTGGGGGCAGGGCTGGGGGACGCGCGGGGCGGGGGCGCCACCTTCTCCAGGGACCTGCCCAGTCTCTGTCCCCCATCTCCATTTCCCAAGCAAGCAACCGAGGAGCTGGCTTCCCTCTCCCAAGGAAGATATTTAAGTTTTGCAACACAAGAGGGATGCAATGAGAAACAAAAAGACCCTAGGTGAAAAGAAATGCTTCTTTTCAACGCTAATTGTGAGCTTCCTCCCAACCCCCACCCCAATGGTTTTGGAATAACGTCTGTATTGGATCTGAAGCTATTTTTCAATAAATAGCTGAAAGAGAAGCGCCTAAATTTGCCCTAGGAAACCCGAAGCATCATAACCTTGAAAAGTTAGTCTTCCTGAAGTTAGTATTACTTAAAATATTTGCATGTGAATGCTTAGAGCCCACTGCCTATGATAAAAATAGAGGCACCGAACCGTTTAACCACCTGTGTTTCCCTTGGGTTGCATATTTTCCGTCGTAAACAAGAAAACACAGATTGGATATCCATTCATTCCTTCAGAAGAAGGCTTCAGTTGGGATCTATGTTTTCAATAGATGGAAACCAAAGCCAGCCTTTGCAAGATTACGATATTTCATGCAAAGAACCAAGGTGTTTTTTTTAACGCAGCTAACAATTGTAATTACCATTTAATTGAGCACATACCATGGCACAAAGCACATGCCCGACTCATCATCGGGCTTGGGATAATGTTGGGAAGTAGTTAGTCTTAACTTCTATTTTACAGAGAAGACAGGCTCAGGGGGGAACACGCAACAGGAAATAAGTGATGAAACCTTTAGATGCCTGACGCTCAGGTCTGAGAGCTGCAAAGCTGTGCGGTTTCCACCACTGAAAACCACTTCATGTTTAAATCGTTCTAAGTAAATGGATGGTTAGGCACATACAGAGGCATTGATCTTTTCTCTTCATTTTCAATATAACTTTTAGGGGGAGAGGCACTCAGGGAAAAGCCCTGATTCCTAGAACCGGTTTTTATCTTGCCATCCAACCTTAAATAAGCCCCTGAGCCTCAGTCACCCTCTCTAACATGAGATGTTATCCCTACAGTCCCAGCTAGCTCTGACATCGGAGATTTGTCCTAAATTAAAAGCTCCAGGGGCGCCTGGGTGGCTCCGTCTATTACACGTCCGACTTCAGCTCAGGTCATGATCTCGAGGTTCATGGGTTCGAGTCCCGAGTTGGGCTCTGTGCTGACAGGTCGGCGGAGCCTGGAGCCTGTTTTGGATTCTGGGTCTCCCTCTCTCTCTCTCTGCCCCTCCCCCCACTTTCTCTCTCTCTCTCTCTCTCTCTTTTAAATTTTTTTTTCAACGTTTTTATTTATTTTTGGGACAGAGAGAGACAGAGCATGAACGGGGGAGGGGCAGAGAGAGAGGGAGACACAGAATCAGAAACAGGCTCCAGGCTCTGAGCCATCAGCCCAGAGCCTGACGCGGGGCTCAAACTCACGGACCGCGAGATCGTGACCTGGCTGAAGTCGGACGCTCAACCGACTGCGCCACCCAGGCGCCCCTCTCTCTCTCTTTCAAAAATAAATAGACATTTAAAAAATCTAAACTTAAAGCTCAGACTCTTCAGCTTGTTATTGGGCTTGGCATGATATTAATCACTACTTTCCTAATTCCCTGGTTTCAATTCCGTAACTCTGGGGTTCTCAGCACTGGCTGCACATTAGAATCTTCTGGAGGAGGCTTTAACAATACAGATGCTCAGGCCACACCCCCAGGGATTCTGATTTAATTGGTCTGAACAGTGGCCCCAGCTTCAGTGTTTTTCTGAGGTTCCCCAGGTGAACGTGTAGCCAGGATTGACTATTGATCGAACCTAATGAAGTACTTCAATTTCATCCATCCCTATTGTGCCTTTAGAAATGAACTTGCTGTAACTTGAATTCTTTTTTTATGTTTTTTTTTTCTTTGAAGGTAGAGATAGAAGGGTGTTATAATAACCAGAAGGTTCTAGGTAAATCTGATCTGAAGGAGGGAAGTCTGGATTAGGGGACAGCCTGGAGCCGTCTGAATCCCGAAAGGCCCTAGGCTATTTTATGTACTATTAGTCTCTCGATTTGGCATCGACTGCAGAGAGGCCAGCTTCCCCAAGTGTTCCATCTAAATGTGACCCAAAGACATTAGTACCGGGGAAAGTATAAACACTCTTGTAAGTCAAAAAAGATTCACTCTTTCTGATTTCGTAATATACAGAGGAAATCTAGGGAGGTTGTTTCATTAAAAATGATCTGTTACAGCGTGTTCGTTAAGCTTAACCTTCTCTCTTGCTATTTTGCATGAACCTATGAGACTCGCCAGTCCACCACCACACCACATCACACACACACACACACACACACACACACACACGCACACACACACACACACACACACACACGACTGGAAATGTAGTTCTTTCATTCAATCTCTGGTGACATAATATTAGCTGATATGGTGGTCAGAACAGTGATTTCTCCAAACATCTATGGTAGGCCTGACATTCAAACAGGAACATCAGGCAATTCTGCGGACCTTTGACCTTTACCTATTACTTGTAAACAAAGTCAACCATACAAAATGGACACAAGATTCTACTTAATGTAAAAATGCGTGAAATCGCCTTACATGTTAAACTGCTGTGTTTCCCCTTGGCAATAGAAAGATTAACATTTCTGTACAGGGAATGGTTTTGATCTTGCCTTCCAGCTACAGTATTTACATTCCAGTAAAGTTCATCTGGATCAGTTAGTAGTCACATGAATGATTGGGCAGCCCAAGATCATGTTCTTAAATAAAGTTATCATCCAAAGAATGGGGTGGTGGTGGGGCTTATACTAACGATCTAAAGATGAAAATCCCAGAAAGGGGCAGAGTTGTTCTCTCATGTGAATTTCTGTCATAAACTCTGGGTCAGAAAAAAATTATTTCAGGACTGGAACAAGGCAGGAACGAACTGATTAAAGCTTACCTAAATGAGGAAACTGAGAACACATCTTGTCAACCCAGATACATTGTCCTGCGTGGATGAAAGATGTGTCTGTACTTTAAAAAATCAAAATTAAAAAAAAAATTTCACTCTAGGTAAGAGAAAGAGACTTTGAAGTATCAGAGAAGTTGTCACTTCTTGTGTGGACTATAGGGATCAGATCAGAATTGCTGACCTTGAAAAAGAAGCTAATAGTTCTCCCTTCCAAATGAGGAAATGCTTTTTCTAAAATTTTTTTTTTTCAACGTTTATTTATTTTTGGGACAGAGAGAGACAGAGCATGAACAGGGGAGGGGCAGAGAGAGGGAGACATAGAATCGGAAACAGGCTCCAGGCTCCGAGCCATCAGCCCAGAGCCTGAGGCGGGGCTCGAACTCACAGACTGGGAGATCGTGACCTGGCTGAAGCCGGACGCTTAACCGACTGCGCCACCCAGGCGCCCCAGGAAATGCTTTTTCAATCTCTTTTACTTGTAATATGTAGCCTGAGTTTGGGGACACAAGGAGTCTCATAAAGAAAATGTGTTTCATTTCTATCTAATCCAATAAACATTTGTTGAGCTCTTACTTTGTACCAGGCACTGGGGTAGGTATAAAGATCCCAAGATAAGTAAGACTCCATTCCCTTCCTCAAGACACTCGCCATCAGGTGACATTGCTTACAGTGGAAATTCGTGTGAGTTTTAGTATGACCATGGGTTCACAGCTGATAGATCCAGCTGTTCACAGCTCAAGGCTTCGGGGAGTAACTTCGAACATGCCACCAGCTTTGATCATCAGTTCAGTCCAACACAAGTTCCCTCAGAGCCAATACTGGGCAGGAAGGAGCATACGGGAGCCACCATGGAGGTGCAGAGATGAATGAGTCAGGGTCCCCGCCCTCCAGAGGCTCTCAACCAGGTTTCCAGATAAAAAGGAAAACTAGATGAATAACTTCAGTGATAGCTTACTGTGGGCAGGTAAGTATTGCTTGCTAATTTGTGCTCCCCAAGAGAAACTAGACAGAGGTACCTTTGAAATGCTTTGGAAGAATCATGTTGCTGTTGTTGTTGAAGTTTGTTTACTTTTTGAGAGAGAGAGAGAGAGAGAGAGAGAGAGAGAGGGCAAGCACAAGCGGGTGAGGGGCAGAGAAAGGGAGGGAAAGAATCCCAAGCAGGCTCCACACTGTCAGTGCATAGTCTGATGCAGGGCTCGAGCCCACAAACTGTGAGATCATGACCTGAGCTGAAATCAAGAGTCGGACGTTTAAGCGACTGAGCCACCCATGTGCCCCTGAAAGAATATTTTAATTTTTTTTTAGTTTATTTATTTTGATAGAAAGAGGGAGAGAGAGAGACAGAGCATGAATGGAAGAGGGGCACAGAGAGAGGGGGACACAGAATCCGAAGTAGGCTCCAGGCTCTGAGCTGTCAGCACAGAGCTTGACCTGGGGCTCGAGCCCACAAACCGTGAGATCATGACCTGAGCCAAAGTCAGACACTCAACCGACTGAGCCACCCAGGAACCCCCCTGAAAGAATATTTTAAAAGCACAAGACCTTAAAACACTGGAATGACAAATTAGCTTTGCCAACCGTTTAGTTAATGGCTTTCCTTCACCATATTGGGCTGACTTAGAAGTAGATATTAACCAGTAGCTCCTCTGTCTCTGTCACAGACATTTAACTCTCTACAGAGAAGTCTTAGGAGCCATCAGCTTGAAATTTAATAGGCTTTTCAGGGAAATCAAAGGGCTGGTACAATTGAATTCAACTAACTACCTCCAGACAAGAGTTGGAGCAAAAAGTGTCACCGAAAGCAATGCTACATCATGCCAGCTGTCCGTGTGGCTCCTACAGCCATTTCCTTTTCTTCCCCAACCACCCCAGCCCCAATGGCGACACCTGTAACTCAGTTCTCCAGGCCCCTGGGCTGTATCCCTGAATCAGACATCCCAGCCAGTACAGTTGGGAGCTGTTCTCTAGTTGGGCCATGACCTTCCCAATTAGTCTGTGACACCCTGACACTAGAGATCACATCTCCTCTCCCCTTCATCCCTCCCCGTCCTCAATCCTACCTTAGGGCTTGTGTAAGACAGGGGCAGAACGTGGCCTGAGAGGGGAAGGGGAAGCCTTAAACTTGGACTAGAAGACCTGGAGACCATGCCCAGTACAAACACTGACGAGCTATTGACCCTGGAAAAGTAACTTTTTCTGTCTAGACTCTAGAATCCCCATCTATAAAGTGACCAGGAGGGGCTATAAATTCACTGAGGCCCGTCCCTAATACTCTATGACCATTGTATGACCATGTGTTTTCTAGCAAATGCCTAATCTCTCTCTCCCTCTCTCTCTCTCTCTCTCTCTACACACACACACACACACACACACACACCCCACCTGCCACCTCACGTTTCATTTCTTAAATAAGACAAACACACAACCTCACACACACAAACCTCAAATCACTGCTGTTAGCCTCCCCAGATGAATGCCCCAAAGACTGGCATTTTATCCTAACAATATCAACATGACATTGACCCCAGCTCCCCCTGAATACAAAACACATGTGTCCCCATTCTTCACAGAACAGCCTCAAGTACAACCCCACACAGAAGGGTAGAAACTCTACAATAACCCGCCACTGTTGGGCCAGTTGCACAGAAGCGGACTCTACAAGCGTATCAGTACCTAGGACATGGTCTCCACTGCACAGAAGCCATCCTCCCTCTCCCTTACGTGCCGCAGGCATAGCTGCAGATGTGAGTGGGAGGCAGGAAGGGAGCGGCCAAAGTTCAAGCAGAGCAAGGGGAACAAATGAGGAAAGAGCTGGGAGAGGGGGAGGTGGGGCAGCATTCCTGACAGCGGTGAAAATCCTCCAGGGTTAATCTGCCCTCAGCTCCCAGCGCCTCACGCCTCCTAGGAGTTAGTCCCCTGACCCTCTGCCACTGCCCTGCCCTCTCCTGCTCTCTCCCCTTTTAGCCAGCCCTAAAAAGAATGTCCCTTGCGATCTCTCTCCAGCTGTTTGATCTTTTTAAGTATCTCTCACTTGTCTGTGGCATATGCTCCAGCCGAAAAAATAGATCTCGGGCGTTCAGGATAGGAAAGGGTATTAAATGGCAGAAGCCAGCCCCGTGCCAAGGGTGTGGGCAGCCCCAAGATATCTATGATGACCAGATGTCCTGGATTTGCTGGGATGGTCTTAATTTAAAACATTCTAGTCTCTTGTCCCCGTGAGCGCCTTCACACTTCACTTGTCAGACCATGTGTCCTTGTTTGGGGTTTGGAAAATATAGTTACCACGTGGATACCTGATAATCCGAGCATCAAACAGACCCAGTGTTGGCGTCATGGGGGTGGAGAGAGGACTGATAATGGAGCCAGAGGGATTTGGGGTCAACCAGCTCTGCCACTTACTATCTGTGTGGCTTTAGGCTGCTTTTATTCTTTCTGAGCCTCAGTTGCTTCATCTAGAACATGGCTAATCTCCCTAGAAGTCAGAGCCGTGGATTTTGACATATCAGAAAAACCTTGCTCATGCACACGTAGTATCTTCCAGGTGTTTCTATCTGTACAGTCATGTGTTGGTACGTTGGTCTGATTTAGTGTGCTAGTACTTAAAAAAAATTTTTTTTAAACATTTATTTATTTTCAAGAGACAGAGCATGAGAGGGGGAGGGGCAGAGAGAGAGGGAGACACAGAATCTGAAACAGGCTCCGGGCTCTGAGCTGTCAGCACAGAGCCCAACACGGGGCTCGAACCCACCGACTCTGAGATCATGACCTGAGCCGAAGTTGGACGCTCCACCGACTGAGCCACCCGGGCGCCCCAAGTGTGTGCTAGTATTTAAAGCATTCCCTGAAATGCACGGTGCAGGGTGCCATCCCAAACCACTATGATGACAGCAACCGAAATATCCCAACACATAGAAACGCCCTTGTTTCTTGCCGCCCATCATTCCAGACCCGCCTCACTCCTCAAGATCGGTTCGACTCCACTCTTCACTGCTGAGAGGGGTTCGTGGAGGCTGCACCTGCCCCTGCCAGCTGGGCAGAATTGACCTCACTGCTGCAGGCTCCAGCCGCCTCCACCTCTGCTCTCTCCCTCTGGTCACCAGTCACCACCCAGCATGTGGACCCCCCCCCGGGGCCCTTCTCCCTACCTGGTGCTCCAGTGCCAAGATAGACAATGGAAAGTGTCCCCTGGAGCCAGCCAACCGTATCTGAGCACTGACCTGCTGTTGACCTTAGTCTGGTCACGTGGCCTTTCTCAGCCTCTGTGCCCTCAGTGCCCTAGTGAAAACTAGGATGAGGTTTCCTGTATCTCATGCCCACGAGAAGCTTTTAAAGTGTTTACTCCTCTGTTCCCACACCTTCTTCAGCTCCTATTTCCAGGCACACCAAGCACAAACTCAGCCTTCAAAACCCTCCATAATCTGGCCATACCCCAAGCTTCTCAAACTTTCTTCCCACCCAAGCTACATTAGGCTCCTCACTGCTCAATCCCCGCTGCCTCTGCACCTGTGCCCGGGCTCTTCATTTCACCAGGCATGCCTTTTGTCCACCTACCCAAAGAGGTCTCTTTCAAAAATTTTTTTTTTTAATGTTTATTTATTTCTGAGACAGAGAGAGACAGAGCATGAGTGAGGGAGGGGCAGAGAGAGAGGGAGACACAGAATCGGAACCAGGCTCCGGGCTCTGAGCTGTCAGCACAGAGCCCGACGCGGGGCTCGAACTCACAAACCGTGAGATCGTGACCTGAGCCGAAGTCGGTCTCTCAACCAACTGAGCCACCCAGGCGCCCCTAAAGAGGTCTCTTTCTAGACTGAGTCACCCTTACCCCAATGCTATAGACTGAATTGTGTCTCCACCCCCCCCCCAAAAAAAACCTCCTATGCTGACATCCGAACTCCCTTAATGTGAACTGTGCTTGGAGATAGGCCTTTTCAGGAAGTAGTTAAGGTTAAATGAGGTTGTAAGGGTAGGGCTCTAATCCCATAGCATTAGCCTCCTTATAAGAAAAGACACTTGAGAGCTGTCTCTCTCTCCCTCTCTTTCTCTCTCTCCCCCGCCAGGGCCATATGAGGACACAGGGAGAAGGTAGCTGGCTGTAAGCCAGGAAGAGGGCTCTCACCAAGAGACAAATGAACAATGACCTTGATCTTGGACTTCCCAGCGTCCAGAAAGAACTGTGAGAAAATCAGTGTCTGTCCTTTAAGCCACCCATCTATGGTATTTTGTTATGGCAGCCGCAGCTGACTAATAATACCCACCATCACTGCCCTCTCCTTCCTCAGAGCCTTTATCACTTGTCACCTGCCCCTCACATGATAGCACTAAATTAGCAACACTCTATCTTGCTGACTCAGTAATTTCCCCTATGTGTGCCCACTTTGCTCCTCCAATGAGGAAAAAAGCTCTTTGCAGGGAGGAACGTGAGGGTCTGTACCATCCAAAGGCCCCACAAAAAGCATGGCACACAGGAAATGCTCAAGACGTGCCTAGCTGGTAAAAAGTCATGCACCGATGGGGAAGGGGCAGTGGTCCCATGGGGACAGAAGTCTTTTAGGTGCAGCTGTGGGATGCCTGCGTGGCAGTCACCTCACCCAGACATTGACTTCTCTGTGTCCACGTTTGGCTTTGTCCCCATGGCCCATGGTAGGGCACTGGAAGGGGCAAGCATGCAAAAGATGATTCACGCTAATACGACAAGGAATTTTCTCCAAGCACCAGGCTAGCTAATGAAGAGACAGATGTATCATATTGAGCAGTCACTGAAAATATTTGTCATTTATGTGCATATTTTTACATGCAGACTGAAAAGTATCCATGCACTAAATATTTTCTATTTGTATGTATATAATTTATATATCTTATATATATAGATATATGTGTGTATATTCCAAAAATATAAAGCACCTGCTGTGTGCCAACCACTCACACTACACAAGTCACTTCAGACCCACTACCAGTTGAACTTACATCCATTCTATGGGGGAGAAAATTGAGCTTTAAAGAGGGTAAGGAAAAAAAGGGGGGGGGTAAATAACTTGCCCAAGGTCACACACCTGGTCAATGAGATTATGAGCCCGTGATAGACTGCACTTGAAAAGCATTCATTTGCTAGTTTATTCAGCCAACAAAGAACAGATACCATAAGCAGAACCCCCATAGTCTCTATCCTTAAGAAATTGAAAAAAAGGGGGCGCCTGGATGGCTCAGTCGGTTAAGCAACCAACTTCAGCTCAGGTCATGATCTGGTAGTCTGTGGGTTCGAGCCCTGCGTCAGGCTCTGTGCTGGCAGCTCAGAGCCTGGAGTCTGCTTCCAATTCTGTGTCTCCCTCTCTCTCTGCCCCTCCCCTGCTTGCTCTTTGTCTCTCTCTGTCTCTCTCTCTCAAGTAATAAACATTAAAAAAAAATTTTTTTTTAAAGAAACTAAAAAAAAAAGGGGGGGGGGTAGTGCCTGGCTGGCTCAATTTGGTAAAGCATATGACTCTTGATCTCAGGGTCATGAGTTGAAGCCCCATGTTGGGCATGGAGCCTGCTTAAAAAAGAGAAGAGAAGAGAAGAGAAGAGAAGAGAAGAGAAGAGAAGAGAAGAGAAGAGAAGAGAAGAGAAGGAAAGAAAAGGAAAGAAAAGAAAAGAAATTGTAGACCGCAGAAGACATGTAGATCATGAGCTGTACATGCTATGAATACCTTAGAAGGAACAGAAATCAAGTGTTTCAGAAGTTCCAGGGCAAGGGAGAGGGGTTGCACCCTAACCACAGGACAAGACATTGAAGGACAAGTGAAAGGGAGTTGCAGACATGGAAAGATGCCTGTCCAGTGCTGAGATGCATGAAGGTCTCACTAACCAGGGTCACAGGGCTGTAGAGTGGGGCACCCCAGGGAATATGGACCAAGGTAACAGCTGTAGGACCTCTGGCAGCAGGAGGCTGAGTTGAGGCAAAGCTGCTGGGGTTCCTGGTTTACCACCCTCCCCATGTGCCTCCCTCCCAACTTCTCTAGTTAGGGCAGGGAACTCAATTAGGGGCAGCAGGCTAATGAGAAAGGGCATGATGCCTGGGGGGTGGGAGGGGGGGTGTTGGGGGGCAGAAGGGGCAATAGACTTGGCTTTTAGAAGTCACTTGGGGCGGAGAGGGGTAGGGCGCCTGGGTGGCTCAGTCGGTTGAGCATCTGACTTGGCTCAGGTCATGATCTCACAGTTGGTGGGTTCAGGCCCCACTTCTGGCTCTGTGCTGACAGCTCAGAGCCTGGAGCCTGCTTTGGATTCTGTCTCTCTCCCTCTCTGCCCCTCCCCTGCTCGTGCTCTGTCTCTCTTTGTCTCTCAAAAATAAATATATGTCAGAAGTCGCTCCGGAGCTACCCAGCAGGGTGACCTTGGAAAGGTCCCCCAGCGAGGCTGGACTTAGAAGGCCTCGGTCCGGGGGATTTCTGGGCCGCACCTGACTCCTGCTTAAACCAGGCGCTGGGCTGGAGCTGTGGATCATCAGAAAGTGAAGGCATGCTGTGCAAGGTGGTGCAGATCACCTGCCTGGCCCAGGAGGAAGCTGTTTCTGGTTTGGGGAAGGTAGGCACAGTGGGGCCTCCCGCTCAGAGCTCGCAGACCACGGACCCCACCCCTGGGTGCCTGGTCGGGGACCAGAAAGGTGCGACCGCTGTCAGACACCCGCAGCAGGGAGGGCCTCCCCCCTTCCCCTCAAGCCACAGCCGCCCCGCCTGCTCCCCAGGCCCTCCTGGGAGTGAGGTCTGCATCTAGAAGTCTGCTGGCTAGCTACAAGGCTAGCCTGGTGGGGCCGAAAGAGACTGGAGCGTTCGCCACTCCGGGAGCGGGGGGTGGGAAGGCCCTCCCGGGGCGCTCCCGGGGCCCGGGGGCGGGCGGCTGGGAAACGCCGGCGGGGCCTGGGCGGCGGGCGGCTCCTGTTTCCCGCTCGGGCCCGGGCGGGCGCGGGGCAGCTGCTGGGAGGTGAGCGGAGCAGCGTTTTCCCACAGTCCGGGGCGGTGACACATGGCGCTCGCGCATTCCACAGCCGCCGCCGCGCCAGGCCTGGCCGCGAGTCAAGGCAGCGACGAGCCGCCGCCCGCAGGTTCCGACTCCCACCCGCCGCGGCTCCTTCCCCGGGGCGGCGGGCGTCCGGGCACCCGGTGCGGACGCCGTGCAAGCCGGCGTGGTTGGCCCCGGCGCTCAAGACCCGGAACAGCGACGCAAGGAAGGAACGCTAAGGGGGCATCTCCGGGCACGCACACGGGCTGACCCCCACTCTCTCGTCCAGGCTCCAGAAGACCGAGAGGAAAAGGGGAGGGGGTGATGGGCACCCCGGGTTCAGCACGGGGGAAAATGGGACTGGGGAGGAGGAGCTCGCTGAGGGCAGCGCTGCTCTTGCCTCTAGATGCGGAGGGGGACTGCCAGAGGCATGTGGGGGTGGGGGCCCCTCTCCCTCCAGTCGGTCCTGCACCCCTGAGTCTGTAAGGTGGGGGCTGCCAGTCTCTGCCCAGAAGAACCCCCTCCCACAATCCCCTATTTACTGATGGGCTAAGGAAGCCTTGATCAGCCCACTCTGGTGACCCTGGCAGAGATGCAAAAAAAGACAAGTAAAAAGTGCCTCAAAAACGGGTCCTCAGAACCTGGGGTGGACCTTGGTTTCTGTGGGATGGTGGGCACGCCTGTATTCTGCTTCCCTTGGGCTTCTGTGTGGACCCCCACAGCCCCTCCAATTCTGTCAGCTCTAGAACTGTGTGTCGCTGCTTAAGTCAGATACAGTGCTGAAGCCGGAGATCACAGGGAGCTTTCACGCACCCAGAAACCCACAGAGCAAGGAAGCCACCAAGCATTCTCCACAGAAGCTGCCCAAACCCTAGGGGACAGGAACTGTTCTGGGAACTTCACTATTTCCAGAGCTGCCTTAGGTACGTTTCCTTTCATTCCAACAGCAACCCTGTGGGAGGGCTGGTTATTGCCCCCTGGTTTATACCTAAAGAAATAGGGAGTTAAAGAGCTGAAGTCACTTGCCTATGGTCACGTAGCTATAAATGTGCTTGATCCCAGGTTTGTCCAACCACCAGCCCAGTGCTTTGTTAACTGCGCCTCAGAGATTAGATGCAGTTCAGATTAGAGTCCATGCACACACCTGCTCCCCCACCTACACACACACACACACACACACACACACACACACACACACATACACACACGAGAACACAGAGCTGCCCAACCTTAACCTTTTCCCAGCAGAATCACACTTGATTCTCGTGAATCCTTATTGAGGATTCTCAGTAGCTCTAACTTTGATAGAACCTGGTAGAATTTTTCCAACTCACTTTTGTTCTGTGAAATAAACTACCCCCAGTATATTCTTGACCATTACAAGGTAACCAAAGGACAAAGAGGTCAACCATGAAGATTCACAAGGTCCTGAGTTCTTTCAAGTTAATTCACTCAATCAATTAGCATTCACTGGGAGCCTACTATGGGCCAGATCCCCAGCAGGGTGCTGAGGAAAATGAGAGAGGGGTTGAGGAGCAGAAGAGAAGGAGAAAGAGAAGGTACAAACGAGAACACAATCCAGAAGACCCACGGTCCCCACTGAGGCCTCCCGATCAGGTTAGGTTGGAAAGACCCATAAAGAGACAGTTACATCATAGCACGATCAGAGACGTATGAACTAAGTACAGTGTCGAGAATGATGCTAGTGGAAGTCTAGAAAAGGCTCCCTAAAGAGGTGACCTTTATGTTGGATGAAGAATGAGTGGTTCTCCGGACAGAGGCAACAGGGAAGGCCACTCCAGGCAGAGGAAACACGACAGAGAGCTCAGAGAGGTCACAGAAAATATGAGCCATAAATAAAACATTGATAAACTGTATAATATCAAAGTTTTAAGTGTCTGCTCATAAAAAATTATACCCTGAAGAAAATAAACAGGCAAACCACAGACGAGGAGAAAATATTCTCCAAACATAAATCTGACAGAGGAATTAAAATGCAGACTATATAAGGAACTCCTGCCACTCAATAATAAAAAGACAAACAATACCACTTTTTTTAAATGACCAAAGGCTACACAGACACGTTACGGAAGACCCACAAATGACCACAATAAACACATGTGAAAGCCCTCAACATCATCAGCCACCTGGGAAATGCAAATTAAAACTACAATGAAGGGGGTGCCCCTGGGTGGCTCAGTCGGTTAAAGGCCCAACTTCAGCTCAGGTCGTAATCTCATGGTTCATGCGTTGGAGCCCCACATTCAGCTCTCTGCTGTCAGCACAGAGCCCCCTTCAAATCCTCTGTCCTCCTCTCTCTTTGCCTCTCCCCTGCTCATTCTCTCTTTCTCTATCTCAACATAAATAAATAAAAGCCTAAAAGAAAATCCAAAAACACAAAAACTACAATGAGGTCTCACCACACACCTACCAGAAGGGCTTAATGTAAAACCTGACACCATCAGATCTCGGAGAGGATGTGGAACAATTAATTGGAACCCTCATACATCACTGGCAGAAATACTAACTGGTACAGCCACTTTGAAAAAACTGATAGTTTCTTAAAAAGTTAAACATACATCTACCCAGTGGTAAACTGGTAAATGTTTAACGACTGGCTCCCCAGAAGAAAAACAAGCCAGATTTATGGCATTTGCCGATCTCGCTGCTATGAATATTGCCTCCAGGACCGATTGCAGGTTGTCAATATGATACGACTGAAACAACGTTGGGAAGAAATGAGCCCTTGCTAGTGGGTCCCAATCCACTGCAACACACCAGCCCATCCTTCCTGGGACCTAGTGGCTCTGCTCACCAGGATTCACCTAAGAGAAATGAAAACACAAGTCTTCAAAAAGTCTCATACATGAATGGTTGCAACAGCTTTTTTCATTAATGTTTATTTCGGGAGACAGAGCGTGAGCAGGGGAGGGGCAGAGAGAGAGAGAGGGAGGGAGACACAGAATCGAAAGCAGGCTCCAGGCTCCGAGCTGTCAGCACAGAGCCTGATGCGGGGCTCCAACCCACGAACCGAGAGATCGCGACCTGAGCCGAAGTCAGGACGCCCAACTGACTGAGTCACCCAGGCGCCCCAGCTTTTTTCATTGTAGGCCAAAATTGGAAATGACCCAGATGTTCGTCACAAGAGAACAGATAGATAAGCTACACTACCTTCGTATAATGGAATACTGCTAATGGATAAAAACGAATGATCTTCTGAGACATGCGACCATATGGATGAATCTCGAAAATACAATGCTGTGTGAAAGAAGACAAATATGAGAAGAACATTCTGTACGATTGCATTTATGTGAAATTCCAGAATAGTCAAAACCGAACAATGCCCATAGAAATCAGACCACTGTTGCTGGAGGAGGCGGGGATTAACTGGGAAGGACCCCGAGCCAACTTTCAGTGGGGACAGAAATGTTCTGGGCCTTGATGTGCATTGGTCAAAACAGAACACTTGAGATCTGAGCATGTCACTGTTTGTAGATTATACGAAGAGAAAAAGGCACCACAGCTAAAAAGTCTGGGTTTCTTCACTTGAACGCTCAAGGTATCTTAGGAGCTGAGGACCACAGTCCAGCAAGGGGGGTCTGAGGCAGCTGGCTCAGCACATGGGCGTCAGGGGGGAAACTGTATTTCTCCTATTTTCTTTTAGCAAAACCAACAAAGCATTATTTGCTTTGCCTCCCACTTTGGTCACTAGGTCCCCTGGCCACAGGGCAGACTATGTACTGGGCAGCCACAGGGCACTGAGGTCGGCTGGCCTCGTCATCCCCTCGGCCTGGCCCCATCATCTTTCCTCTGCCCCAGTGCTCCCTCCCACATTTTTGAAGACTCCATTTAAGGAACTTGAATGTTATTTTGCTTCCCAATTGTCTTTTATTAAAAAAACAAAAACAAAAAACCTCCTCTTTATTTTCCTCTGAACTTCCCTAGCTCCTTTCCAGAAACTTCCATCCCTCTTCTACTCAAACTCAGTTATAGAGATATATGCTAATTATTTAATAGCCCAGGGCTGTCAGGAATCCCTGTGTCCAAGAGTTCTACAATAACCGAAGCACAGAAATGGCTAAGTAATTTGTGTGTTGAGTTTGGAACACGGCTCTGCCACTGCTTAACTTGCTGTGTGATCATGGGAACATTACTCAAACTCTCTGGTCTCCGTTTTCTTATTTGAAAGATAGGGGAGTTAATGCCTACCCCAGTGGGTACAGCAGCGATAAAATGAGATACTTTGTGAAAGAGCCAGCACGTTTGGGGACTTAAAGTTTGGGGTTTCTTTCTTTTTTCGTATTTCACTGTAATTAATCCTTAACTACAAACATCTTAATGATACTGTTTTAAAGAGATTGTGCAACTCTCCCGAGTCATGCACCTAACGAGGAGCAGAGGCGGGAGTCCAGCCCAGGTCTCTGCTCCTCTTCCAGCCCTCCATGCACACGGTGCTTCTGGGCTGCAGAACCTTCTGGCTCAGGGCACAGCAGTGGACTCCACCCACTCGACCTTCCACGTCTGCAGTTTCAGAAAAATAGCATAAGAGGGCCAGGTGCAGGAAGGTGGAAAGGCTCTTGTCTCACACAAAAACAGTGAAATTCCTTTCACACCCTCCTACCTCCCACTCCTTAATGAGTCTCTTATGAGCGTAAAGTCTCCTTGACTTTTCAAAGTTTTATAAAGAGTTCCTTGTAGAACTCTTAGAAAATGAATGTGAGGCACTTGTAAAACTTCACACAATACACATGGTTTCCTTTCGCCTTTCTATATTTTATTCACACACCCTTTCCCATAACAAAACTCGCTGGTCAGTGCCTAGTATCTCCCCACCCCTCCCACCTTCCTTAACTTCCTTCTGTCCCGCTCTCTCTACTGTAAAACGGGCTCATTCCAAAGTCCTCTTTAATTGCCTTGATGCCCAGAGTTAATGTTTCTTCAATCTTCTTGCTCATTTGACTTTCCTTCTGGCCTAGTCATTGTGCCCCAAGACAAGTACCGTACCTTCCTATCTCCATGCCTTTGCTCACACATCTTTCTTCACACTTTGCCCATCCTTCCAAACTCAGCTCAAATGCCAGCTCTCCGTGAAGCCTTCACTGATGTCCTCTGCTCGAAGGGATGTCTCCCTTCATCCGAGCCCCACAACGCGTTTCCAAATCTCCTTGTTTTTTTTTTTTTTAATTTTTTTTTCAACGTTTATTTATTTTTGGGACAGAGAGAGACAGAGCATGAACGGGGGAGGGGCAGAGAGAGAGGGAGACACAGAATCGGAAACAGGCTCCAGGCTCTGAGCCATCAGCCCAGAGCCCGACGCGGGGCTCGAACTCACGGACCATGAGATCGTGACCTGGCTGAAGTCGGACGCTTAACCGACTGCGCCACCCAGGCGCCCCATCAAATCTCCTTGTTAATAACACTCGTCCCTGTGTCCCATGTAGCATGTGGATGAGTGAGATGGACAGACGGGCAGACGGGTGAGTTGGTGGGTAGATGGATGTATGGATGCATGGATGCATGGAATATGTATGAATTTTTGAGTGGAGAGACAAACAGCAGGCCGGCAGCATTTCCCAGAGCTTTGGGACGTGGTCATATCTGGACATCTGCATCGCATTAGTATATTTTCTGATTCAGTGGTCATTCAACAGCTTCTGTGTCTTGTCTACCTACCCACAATCTAGTTCTGATCTCAGGAAAACATATTGGGAATATTCAATTCAGACTGAACCCCAAGTCTTATGCAGTCAATATTTGCAGATGACAAAGGCCCAGATATATTTTAATGTGTCCCTAACCTGAAGCCTGACGAGTTTTTACTGGCATTCTAAAGTGGCTGTCAATACATGTCTTGTTCCTGCTTTTTGGGCTGCAGCTGAATCTTTGTGCCCCACGGCAACCAGTGCAACTGCTCATTTTTCAGATGAGGAAACTAAGGTTTCCTCAAGGGAACATGGCTTGCACAAGATCAGATGTAAAGTAAGACCAAAACTCTGCCTTGACTCCCAGCCTCTCACTCCATTCTTTATACCTTACAAGCTAAAGCCAGTGGGCTGGCTTACCTATTCTAGGTATGTTTCAAACCTTGATAAAAAGCATGAAGATTTGGAAAGAAAATCCAAGACTTCTCTAAAGAGTTGTAAGATTTCTCACTATGGACTCTTTCTGTGTTTAACACCACTGGATTTGGGGCCTTAGCTTTCCAAAGTTCCGTTTGTACGATGAAAAGAAAAATGCTATGCCCCTGACTGCTTCCTAAGAGCTGCAGAGGATTCCAGATTTATGTTTGCACAGGTCGCTCCAATGACAAGGAAAATGAAGGTTTGGAGACCTGCATGCTGTGGGCTCTGACTTTTTTTAGTCAAAAGTCTCATCCATTAGGACATGGCAGCATTTTGAAGACCTCCTCTGTTATCAGTCCAGTAAGTGACCATTTCTCTGCTCTGGGAATATAATCCCTTTCCATAGGTTTTACTGAAGAACAAAGTATTCAGGTAAGCCTCTGTGCACCACTCATTTTTCTGAGTTATCTAGAGAAGGCTCTGGCTTCTCTACTCCCCAAATAGAAGCTGACAACCCTTTCCAGGAATTTCTAAAACTTTGATCCAAAGTTTTCAGAAACACCAACGGTTCTACTTTGGTATTTATGATATGATTTCTTGGTGACCGTGACTCAAAGCCTCAGCTCCCCTCCTTTAAAACACACTACTATTGGGGCGCCTGGGTGGCGCAGTCGGTTAAGCGTCCGACTTCAGCTCAGGTCACGATCTTGCGGTCCGTGAGTTCGAGCCCCGCGTCGGGCTCTGGGCTGATGGCTCAGAGCCTGGAGCCTGTTTCCGATTCTGTGTCTCCCTCTCTCTCTGCCCCTCCCCCGTTCATGCTCTGTCTCTCTCTGTCCCAAAAATAAATAAACGTTGAAAAAAAAATAAAAAAATAAAACACACTACTATCTGCCTCAAAACTCTGCACGAAGCACAAAGGGCACAAACTGCTCTGTGCCTCATAAATATAGCCAGTGACTACACGTGGGCATGAACATTTCTCTTTAATTGTCATTTTCTCCCGGAAAGCCCAGAGATAATAGGAAGAAAGTGGGAGAGGAGCCAGAGAATGGGGGCATCAGGAGAGGGTGTTGCTGCGGGAAGCTGACCCCCTCCTCAAGCGCGCAAGCAGCAATTATCACTGGTCAGCCAACCCGAAACGCGTCCTGCCTTTACGAATTTTCAATCAATACCCCAAATGCCAGAAGTTTCTTTTCAAATTAAAAAAAAAAAAAAAAAAAAAGTGAGGAAGGAAGAAAGAAGAACTCCAAACAGTGGACAAAAACCAGGCGCCATGGCCCCCACTCCAGCTTGTGAAGCGGCGACAATGGTGAGAAACCAATGCCCAGAAGCACAAGGCGGCTTTCAGACACCTCTTGACCTTGTCACTTCCTGGGTAATTAAGAGGCACTACAGTTCCGTGTCACTGTCAGGGGCTGAATGTATATCGATAGATAGATATATATGTTCTTAAAAAGATTCTTTTTCTACAGCCTTGGTCAGGATCCCGCCAAAGAAAAGGGGGGAAAGAAAGGCATTTTGTCCAGAGTGCAGTGAAAGGAAGCATGAAAGCAGAAAACCTAAATTTTTCAGCACAGTCTGCTCCTGACATGGGAAAATGGCACAGACAAGAATAGATGGCTTGTTCGCTGTTGTTTTTTCCCTTCCTTCCCTTGACAGAGTATCTCTGTGAATGTGCCGCAGGCGGCAGGGCCCTCGTCCGGCTCTGCGTTCTTCTTCGGATACCTTAAAAGCAATAATGTAAACCCTGAGTTCTCCAAGATAGGCTGCATCCCTGCTTTCTTTCTTTGGGCCTCAGTTGCCACAAATGAGGGAGACTGGATTAAACCCTCTTCGGGGCCTTTTCCGGGGCTGACATTTGCTGAGACTGTGAGAAATGGTTTCTGTCTTCTGACCCTGCCAAGGATACAGAGGAACACAGAATTCTGGGAGAGCAGGCATGGGCCTCTCCCCATATGCCTGTCAAACACCAGCCACCGAGGCCACTCAGAACCTTAGGGAGTCTTGAGGCAAGGACCCCTCGAGAAGGTTGGCCCAACCCACTGGAGAGCAAAGCCCTAAAGACACTTTGCCAGCTCTGAGTCTGATGGTTCTTCGGCACGTCTGTGCTCTTTCCCAGTGGCTCTGGTCTGGGGGGCCACACCGAGAGGGCTGGTGACGGTCTGCTCCATCATTGGACACAGGTGGAATCTCCATCATGGACCGTCAGCTCCCGGGCCCTCGGCCCTCACGGATTATCTCTGGATCCCTCTCAGCACCGAGCCCGGTGCCCAGCATCTGGGAGGAGCTCTGTGGATGTATTAAGCCAACATCTGGATTCAAAGACACAGGGGAAGCAGGAAGCGTGTTGATGTTGGATGCAGAGCAGTGAATCACTTCCGCGTAAAACCGAGGTTTTTATTTCAGCAAAACTGGTCACTTCGCCAAATTCTAGGCAGCTGGTTTTATGGCCGGAGGACAAGAATCTGTGTCTGTCATCTCTCTATGCCTACTACTAACAGTGACCAGGTATACAAGCCACTACACTTTGAGGGATGTTGCAGGCGAATGATGTGGCCCACGGAGGCTTTCGTCTTTGGTGTCCCTTGGCATGGGGTTTGGCTATATCGTGACTGCCCTGGTGTCAGTGGGGTCCTGCAGTGAGTGACATTCTCTGCATGCTGTCCTGACAGCATTACACAAGCATGGGCTCCCAGCCGGCCGAAAACTACCGTGGAAGTTGCATTGGCTGCCCCACCGAAGATGTCCCCTTTTCTTCCTGGAATATCAAAAGGATGCACGTAGTAGTAAATGTAAAAGGAATTACATTTACCCGGAAGAAAAGTACAATACAATGTACTATGGTAATAATATGTTACGATATAACTCAGATGAAGCTTGTCTAGACGATCTCTCCAACTCATCAGGTAGGTGCTGTGTTTTAAAGCGTTCTGGCTGAAATGGAGAAAAGTGGGCCCCCAGACAACTGGTTGCCTTCGCAACCCCACCCGAGGGGAGGGCACCGGGTCAAGTGTGATCTGTCCCAAGCAAGGGCAGCCTCTCCCCAGGTACCAAAAGATCATTATCACTTTCGCTACGTGGGATCTCAGCTATGTTTTCTTCTGGCCAGCCTAAAGCCCTTTGCATTTGTTCTGACAGAGGTTTGAGAGGCAAGATGGACAATATCACCAGCCCAGGGAGAGCGGGGCACAGAAAGGCCAAGCTGATGAAACACGTAACAGTGAAGGTGGGGCTGGGCCTGCAGGGTATTACCGTCAACACTAACAGCTCGAGTCCTCAAAAAATTATGTGAGGAGACACCAAAGAGGGGGGGTCATTTAAGAAGACCAGACGTAGCTAACTCTTTAAAAAATTAAAAGCTAAGAACAAATGGCAAGAAAGCAACTTTCTGTACCAAAGCTATCCAACAGAACATTCGGGGCTGATGGGACCGTTCTATTCTGCGCTGCCCAATGTGGTAGCAGCTCGCCACATGAGGTTAGCACCCACGTGAAATGCGGATGATGTGACTGAAAAACTGAAATTAAAATTGTATTGCCTCTGGGGCGCCTGGGTGGCTCAGTGGGTTAAGCGTCCGACTTCGGGTGAGATCATGATCTCACGGTCCGTGGGCTCGAGCCCCGCGTCAGGTTCTGTGCTGACAGCTGAAAGCCTACAGCCCGCTTCGGATTCTGTGTCTCCCTCTCTCTCTGCCCCTCCCCTGCTCACGCTCTGTCTCTTTCTCTCTCAAAAATAAATACACATGAAAAAAATTTAAATAGTGAAAATAAATTGCACTGCATTTAATTAACTGAAACAAATGTAAATGCGTATGTGTCTGGCAGTTACCATTTGGACATTTGGACAGCACAACTCTACACTCACATGCATCATCTGAAAACATGACAAAACTTCAAGTTCTTGGGGACTTGTAAAGCCTCGAAAGGCCTGAATAAGACAATAAACAAACCAACCAACAGGAGGAAGAGGCTTCTCAGCTGTCACTTGGTGTCCACATGGGACTGTATCTTCTAAGCCGAGGCGGGCGGGCCAGAGTTGGTGACGGGGACGGAGCTGCCCTGAGCCCGCAGACGGTGGCACGCCCGCCCCCGGACGCCTCTGCCCCCTTCCCGCAGCCCCCAGCCATCCTGGCGATGATGACAAGACACAGGTCGTCTGGGGGCAGCAGCAAGTCCATCAGTCCGGAAGCTCCCGGAGGGCAGGGACAGGGTCTCGGCCACCACTGAATACCTCTCTCCAGCTCCCCAGGCCCGTAACACGGCTGGCACCCAGAAGAGAGTTGTTTTGAACAGAATTCTCAATATTTGTTACAGAGGTTGTCACGATTACAGGATGGGCTGTGGACTGAATGTTTGTGTCCCCGCATATATCATACGTCGAAACTCTAATCCCCAGTGTGATGGTACTCGAAGGTGGGGCCTTTGAGAGGTTAAGTAGGTTTAAATGAGGTCATGAGGGTAGAGCTCCCATGATAGGATTCGTACCCTTATAAGGAGGACATCTCTCTCTGCCATGTGAGGACACAGCCTTCAAATCAAGAGGAGGGTTCCCGACGGACAGCGATCTGGATTTGCTGGCACCTTGATCTTGGTCTTCCCAGCCCTGAAGACTGTGAGAAATAGATGTTTATGGTTTAAGCCACATGGTCAATGGCATTTTTTTATCGCAGCCCAAGGTGGGGCTGAGACGGGGTTTGGGGGGAAAGCAGCTTTTGGCATCAGTTTTTTCATAGGCACTCATTAAAAATAAAAACAAAACCAACCAGACCAAAAGAAACATTACCAGGCCCCTCCCATGGGAACTATGAAGCCAAGAAAGAAGATTCCCTGCTCTAGAAAGGACCCTGCCAATGAGACATGACCAAGCACAGGAGTAATTATGACCCCAGGCATAAAGCGACTGATTTCATCTGAGCCACACTGATGGAGACTTTGGGCCCCACCAAGGCAAGAGGGATACATTACTGCCAAAATGGGGGAGGGGAGCAGAAGGGGGCAGCTTCCTGGAGAAAGTGGTATCCGGGCCAGGTGTAGAGGGATATAGCGGATGTGCTTGTGCAGGAGACTGGGATGGGAGCATAGAACACAGGTTACAAGGTGGGGGGGTGGAGGGGGGGGACCCTAGAGACTAGTCTAGCCCTTTGTGCAGCAGTGCTATGCAGGGAGGCCCGAAACTCTGCTCTGGCAAGGTAAGGGGTCCCCTTGGAGCTCTGGCTAAAAACCGTAAGGAACTGGGGTATTTGGAATTTCTAGCTGCTAGGCTCACTACCGCTGAAATGGATCCCCACCCCAAGCCCCACCTCTTTCGCAACGAGAGAGGGTGGACAGCTGAACAACCAGTGTGGCCTCCCAAGTGGCCGTGGGAAGGGGCTGGGTTGTCTGCTGCCCCCACTCTCTTCCTCCTGCTGTGAAATCCGCATCAGCTGGAGATGCCCAAGAGATCCGTTTCCATCTGTTCTGGGCATGGTTGGTAGGAAAGCCGCAGATCCAAGAGGCAGCTTGGCCTATCAGCGTGACAGAGGCAGCCTCCGGTGGGGGTAGGGAAGGAGCCCACTGCAGAGACATGCTCAGCCAGCCCTGGGAACAGCTGCCCAGCCGTGGGGCCGGGAGGCTCCCAGCTTCCCAGCCGCCCACAAATCCCCCATTTTGTAGCCTGCTTGCTAAGGGTGTCAGTAAGTTCATCAGAAGCACATCTGCCCGGAATGATAGCAAACGTGGGCACGTTCTAAGGGAAGCCCACGAGAGTTAGGGGACTCGGGTGACCACACCAGCAGGGCCTGTGGTATCCCCAAGAGCCTGGAAACGACCCCTGCAGATTTCATCCGTCTCTAACTGGACCAGGAAGTATCCTCAGCCAAGACCCTAGGCAGGGTCGTCTACAGCTGTGCTGCTCTCAGCATGTCCCAGGGTGCCCTACCACCCGCTACTCTGGCCCTCGCGAGCCCCTCGCGGCTCTGTGAGGCTGGGCGGGGGACATACTTCTGAGCAAATACTAGATGAACAGCTGTTCTGTTCAGCATATGGTCTCAGCAGTTTCCTCCAAAGGCAGGGCTGGAAACAAAAGTTCCCATCCAGGTATTCATTCTGGCGATGATCCCAGGGGGCAGGAGTGAGATCCAGTTGAGAGGGAAACAAGGAAGAAGGGAGACATACAAAGATGCATTCCTGAGGCGGCTTCCACCTGGCACCCTTCCTGGGGAACTCCTGAAAAGCCTTGTGGAAAGCATCTCAGAACTGCCCACCCAAGCACTGAAAGGGGAAAGCACTTATCGCTACGTTCCTGTGCCCCCGCGGTCACGGGCAGTCCCGTGCGGTTCCAGGATACACACTGGTAAATGTCAATGCTACAGAGCAGACAGTCCCGGGACAGAGAGTGAGAGGTTCGTGAGGCGGCCCAGAGGGAAGTGCAGTCAGAGCATCTCCACGACAGTGCTCAAAGCCTCTGGCACCTGCGGGCTGCACTAGAGCCGGAGCAAGAGGGGGTTTCCGGAAAGCCTGGGAGAGTTACGTCTGCCTCCACCATGTCTGTCCCTGAGTCCACGGCACAGGCTAAACCCTCCTGAGGCCTGCTCCTGGCTAAGATGCTGTATTAGTTTCCAATTCTCTGATGGCACTGGCTCTCAGAAGTCTGACATGGGTCTCACTGGGTGAAAATCAGGGTTTTGACGAGGTTGGGTCCTTTCTGGAAGCTCTAGGAGACCATCTGTTTTCTTGTTTTTTCCAGCTTCTAGACCAGGGGGTGGGGAGGGTGGGGTCTGTTGGTCCCTTGGTCTTGGTCTGTGGTCCCTTCCTCCATCCTCAAAGCCAGCAGTGGCCAAGCAAGTTTTCCTCACATCACATCACATCACTCTGACATGGTCTCCCTTGCCTCCCTCTTCCCCATTGAAAGGATCCCTATGGGCCGCCTGGGTGGCTCAGTTGGTTGGGCGTCCGACTTCAGCTCAGGTCATGATCTCACGGTCCGTGAGTTGGAGCCCTGCGTCGGGATCTGTGCTGACAGCTCAGAGCCTGGAGCCTGCTTCGGATTCTGTGTCTCCCTCTCTCTCTGACCCTCTCCCATTCATCCTCTGTGTCTCTGTGTCTCAAAAATAAATAAACATTAAAAAAAAAAAAAAAAAGGATCCCTGTGATTACACTGGGGGCCCCTTGGATAAGCCAAGACAATCTCCCCATCTCAAGGTCAGTTGATGAGCAACCTTAATTCCACCTGCAACCTTAATTCCCCTTCACATGTAACAGTATATCCACAGATTCCAGAGACGAGGTGGTGAATGCCTTTGAGGGACCATTTTCCCACCTACCCCAGATACTATTTCATCTGTTCCTGAAAAGAAGAGTCCAGGGCACTTCTGCAGTTAATTGGGGTGGACCTGTCTGGTCCACAGAACCAGAAAGGAAGAACCTGCCTGTCCCCGAGGCTGCCCCTGTGACCCCCACATTTTGCCGGCACAGCCGCCTACTTTGCCAACGACAACTAAACCCAACAAAGTCAGGAGACAGATGACCCAGAGGCCCCAAGGTGATCCAGACATCATAGAAAGGGCCTAAACTTCACAGACAGATGGACTCAACTCTGATCCCAACCTAGGAAAGACTGCTCAACCTTTCCAAGCTTCCAGATCCCAGAGCAGGGCCAAAGTCCCAGGGGACTGTCAGGATTGGAGATCACTTTTCCAATCTCTACAAAATAGCTGTTGAAGAATTACTATTCTTCAGACCAGCTCTCTCTAGGCCCTAGGGCTATACCAGGGACAAGACCAAGTCCTGACCCCCATCAAGCTTACGTTACACCCTAGACGATGCCTGGAATATAGTAGTTGCTCGGTAAATTGAAGGCATCATTAGGGCTTTCAAGGCAGTAATTCTCAAAGAAGTAACTCTACTCTTTAGTTATTTACTGATTTATAACATACAAAATATAATCATAACCATTCCCTCATTTGATTCTCAAAACAACCCAGAGAGGTAGATAGCAGGCCACTCCATGGTTCTTCCTGCGGCCTTGGTGAGACTTGTACCCAATCCAAGCACCCCCATCCATGCAGAGTGGGTTACCCCTGCCCTGTTTCCATAATTTCATTAGGCAAAAGGCCAGGAGAAGGAGAAACTGAAGCCTAAAAGACTTAGAATCGTTCTTCTCTAGAGCTCCGGATGCAATAAAATATCTTAAAGCCATTTTCTCACCTGCTGTAAATGGTTGAACCATATTTGGGGGGTGGGGTGGGGTGGGGAATGTTTGCACCTCTCTTCATGCATTCGGCCCAGGCTGCCTTGCGCTAACATGCATGTTTTCTTGTCTCTCTCTCCCACAGAGCTGAGAACTCATCACCTAGGGGTGGCAAGGTCTCAGTGAAGGGCTTTGCAATTATTTAGTAGCCCAGAGGAAGCATTTGCTCAGTCTGCCCCCTCTCCCATCCCCCAGGTCTCAGCAGAAGCCTCAGGTGACGACTGCATGCATGACCGATTTCTATGTCTCTATGTTACACTCGGGTTGTCAGGCACGAGCTTCCGCTCCTGGAGGGAGCACGCAGGCTAGCCTCCCACGGGCAGAGCAAAGGCAAGGATGTTCCTGAGCCTGCATCTAGCTTCGCTCTGTATCCTCACCCCCAGTTCCTGAAAGGTAAGCTTCCCCCCAACAGAACGTGAGGGGGCCAGAAGGGATAGTCTGCAGCACAGGGCATAGAACGGTTGTCCCTTGTCTTTGGCTGATCTGGCGCGTGCCTCTGCCTCCGCTGCCTGCCCTTTCCCACACTCTGCTTGCTCCCTCCTTCAGTTGTCAGATCTCCCAGGCTCAGCAGGCAGTCTGCCATAATTCTCAAGAATAAAGAAAACATTTTAGGGTTTGACAAGCCCAACATTTGCATGTCTGTTTTCAGAGAAATACCCATCTGGGGGGATTAAGCCCTTTTTTTTTTCCTCCCTCCCCATCCGACCCAAAGTATGAAAACATTCTTGACATAGTTGCCTGAAAAAGGATTTCTAAAGAGAAAAATACCTCCCATACCCTGTGATTTCAGTGACTTGGTGTGAAAAGCACCCGAAAGAAAGGGGATGAAGTGGAGAACAGAAAGGAAAAAAAAAATCTCTTTAGTCAAATAGCTTGTTAATCTTAAAGTAGGCAATGCATTAGCTTTCTTCTCTAGTCTCAGGAAATACACATGTTGGTGTGTATTTCATCCCCAAGCAGCACCTCTTCACTGAGGAGCAGGGCCTGTGCACCCATAGGCCCAGGGCACCAATACTATGGGGGAAAGGCAGAAACCCAAGGCCCAGAGTCCAGAGCCACTGAGCAGAAGGGGGGGGGGCTGCGCAGAGAGCACTTTTTGGGGTATGCACCTCCCTCTTGGGGAGGTTCTCATCTTAAAGCAAATTTGTGGGTGGGATTCCTAGAAAAAGGCCAAGTAGGGCGACTCATCCTAAATCATTAAAGATTTTAGCTGAAGATGATTTGCACAAAATCCAACTGCACTCAATCAGGTCGGGAAGCCAGTGAACTTCTGATGTGATGAACTTGGCTGCCATTGCCCCGAGGAAGGCAGAGTTGTGCCCAAGAAAGTGATGGAGGACTGAGCAGCTGGCTGGTCCAGGTAATGTAGCAAAAGGCAACTTTAAGGTTTTAGAGGTGAAGGGAAGGTGACATTGCCCAAGATAAGAACCACGCACCCATCCATTCATTCAACAATGGAACGTCTGCATTGGGCACAGCACTGGTTAAATGTTGATGCCTTTCAACCTCAAGAGGGCACATGGGCCCATGAAGCCCTGGAAAGGAAATATGTTGGGAAGAAAGGAAAATTTAGAGAACTCCCCCCCCCCATCCCGATGAGTTGATTGCCTGTGAAAGGGCCAGGGCAAGTGTCCCAATACAAACCCCAGAGACAGGGCCCAGCACATGTTGCTGGAGACAGGTGGCCCAACACACACACAGGATGCTCAGAGATTTCCTGTGGCCTGAGTTCCAAATGGCACAGGCTGAGGTGGCACATCTCGTGTGCCAGTCAAGAGAACAGTTTCTAAATGAAGCCGAAGAAGAGAGACCAGCAGGTCTCTCTTTCTCCTTCTCCAAGGAGTCGGGGAGCTCCGAGGGAGTGCTCAACCTGGTGGCAGAGGAGAGGAGGGGGACCCATGCCAGGACACAATGTCCAGAGTGGAGGAGCTCTGGTTAAGATTTGGGGGACAGGGCCAGGTGAGGCCAGGGCGTGAGGCCCCATGGGGACATAGGCTGGGCAGTAATGGTCCAGGCGTGCCCTCGGGGGCCACCACAAAGGGTGGTTGCCTAACCACCACTAGAAAACAGAGGGCTGGGTGCTCCGGCCTGCAAGGGGTCAGTGAAGAAAGAAAGGGGGTGGAGTGAGGTAGGGTGGGCTGTGAAGCCAGACGCCTTGCTTTAGAGGAGAAGTATTCCCTCCAGTCCCCAGAAATCCTAGAATCTGCAGCAAGCTGCCTAAGATAAGTAGGGTGAGAAGCCAGGAGGCCGTCCGTCTGGGATGCGTAGCAAAAAGAACACTCCCCACCACCACGTCATGCCTTCTCCCAGGAAGAGATTAATTTCAAAACTTTTTCCTAGGTACACAGTATATCATACCAAATGATGTATCCAGCCATCCTGCCTCAGATTCCACTCTGGGATTTCTCCATGAGCATTTGGCTTTCCCACTGCAGGACGGAAGAGGAGGTTGGAGAAGTTTGCTTACAGGGACAACAACCCAGGGACACGTACTCTAGGAGACACTGGAGCCTGGCGTCTGGGTAGGACATCTGACCCTCTTCGGCCCCCCCCTTAAAAGAAAGCATGAAGACCCAAAGGCATTCGAGCAGAGGGCAGAGAGGCTAAAGCCCCCTCCACACCCAGCCCATCTGCCTCGCTGCCACCCCAGCCCCTACTTGGCCACCCAGTTCTTCTCAGTGCTGAACTGATTAGTCATTCATAACGCTCAAGTCATTAATTGAGGAAGGAAGCCACGCTATGGGCCTTGAATCACACTGGATCCAGGGGAGAGCAATGCCAAACTTGCCTGACTGGGTTCGATATTGCATTACTGAGATCAGCGCAGCAAGGGAGAGGTTCACAGGTTACCAAGCCCCGAGGAGCCCACCCACAGCCGCAGCCTTGGCTGACCCTCGATGGGGAGCTCTGCTGCTTCTGGGGTGTGGGGAGACTCAACGGTTCAGAGACAGGTTGGAAGGACACCAGATCGGCCCAGTGTCCCCCTTGACAGATGGTGAAACTGAGGCCCAAGGAGGCAGGCACTTGCTGCAAGTCAAATACCAAATGTAATATAGATGGGATAGAACTCTCATATCTCACTCCTGTGGCCCCAGCAATTTCCACCGCACCAGACTACTCCTAGGCAATCGTAATATTAAGGCTTGGATGGTAAGGGGCGATGTGAATGGCAAAATAACAAAATAACAAAAACAACCCAGTGTCCATCAGTAGGCAAGTAGCTTTAAAAAATGAAATGGGGGTGCCTGGGTGACTCAGTCAGTTGAGCTTCCGACGTTGGCTCAGGTCATGATCTCATGGCTCGTGGGTTCGAGCCCTGCGTTGGGCTCTGTGCTGACAGCTCAGAGCCTGGAGCCTGCTTCGGCTTCTGTCTCTGTCTCTCTCTGCCCCTCCCCTGCTCGTGCTTTCCCTCTCTCTCTCAAAAATAAACATTAATTTTTTTTTTTTAATGAGATGTAGGTTAAGTAAAATGAAATGTGAATCAGCCATGTAGAAAGATTGGCATGACTCTCTATGTTCTGGTATGGATCGATCTCCCTGATAGAGTTTTATAAGCAAGAGAGTACGACCTAGTACCTATAGTATGCTGCCATTTTGGAAGAAGGGAAGCACACACACATACACACACACACACACACATACCTGTGTGTGCTCTTGCCTTTGCATAAACCACCTCAAGGATGCATGGAAAACTGACAGCAGTGGTTGTGTCTGGGAGAAGCCCTCAGGGGCAGAGTATAGAGAACAAGAGGGGATGGGCTTACTTTTTACTCTTCTTTCTTACAACTCGGATTATCTACTATTGGCCTGTGTGATCAAACTGAAATCTAAAACACGCACCTCGCCCGAGGCTCAGAGTCAGCAATCCTGACTAGCTACAGTGGGTACTAGTCTCGGAACATATAAGCATGTAAGCTGAAAAGGCAATGGACTGATGACCAGAAAAATGAGTGAATGAAACAAAATGTTGTCTGAACCCCAAGGTAGCAATTAGATATATGGCGTCACATGTTGGACGAGACAAGGAACATATCACAGTACTTAAGAGCCAGAAGAAAGTATCAAGATTATGATGGGCAGCCTCTCATTGGGCAGAGTGGTGGGAGTCTGAGAACCCGGGTTCGAGTCGTTGGTCACCTAAAATCTCAGAAACCTCAGTTTCCTCATCTGCAAAATGGGAATGGTAATATCTCCTTCCTGGAATTTTCGTGCGGATCAAACGGGATCGTGGATGGGAAAGAACTTGGCAATGTGTAATGTATAGAACGGGCTGGGGGACTATGGCGAGCCCTGTCCCCCTGTACCCCTCCTCTCCACCGGCAGGTCTGAATGCTTTCCCCAGCCTCAGGCACTTTCAGCACCTCAGTGCCCAGTGCCTCAGTTTCTACGTGCTCAGGAAAAGCTCTAAAGGAGTCTCCCTGGGGCGTCTTCTACCCTCTCCCCTCAGGCAACAAAGGCCGCAGACACAATTTGCCTGAGGTCACAAAGGGACAGCCCCAGGAAGAGAATGGCTTCATTCCTTCACATCTTAAAAGATTTCATTCTTTGTAAGTGGTCTGCTCACACGTAGAGAACTTGAGAGGAGTCACACATCTTGAGCTGAATCAGCGACCTCCTCATTATTTACCCACCAGCCTCCCCCGGGATTGAGTGACATTTCAGGGACAGCAAAGCTCTCAGGAAAAGTGTCCTCGCATGTGGCCACAGGAAGCAAATCCCCCTCCAGCTCCCCCCACTCCAGGATGAGGGAACAGGGGCTGTCGGAGCCAGATCCGGTGGGCACACGGTGAGAAGCGAACCCCTGGGTTAGGACCAAGGCTGTGGAGAAGCCGGAAGGAAAGAAGCATGCATCACAAAACCTCCCCCACAGCTACCTGGAAAAGGGGCTCCAGGCATCTCTGGTATCCTCTTCCCACCTGCCAAGGAGCTGCCGTCCACACCATCGGTCGAGCCTCGGGGAAGCCCAAACATGGTTCCCGTCTTGTGGATGGGGAAACTGAGGCTCAGAGAGAAGAAGAGAACCTCTGTCTAGGTTTACAGCCAAAGTCTCCCCCCTCCGTTCCAGCTGTTTCCATCTATCCCTGTGGAGAATGGTGCTTGGAAAGAGTGGGACACCCATCACTTGGGATGCAAATAGTTGTTGTCTGAAAGGAAGAAGAAAGCAGGGCAGTGCTGTGGAGACATGAGGACCTGCACGGAAACACACTTGCTCGTTCCGGGCCACCGATCAGGTGCTATTTCTGGCTACTAATTATGCACAGGGGCCAGCAGAGGCCCGATTTCTGTGGCTGGCTGCACGCTGCGCCCTGGCGCTTACACCCACTCCTAATTTTCACGGCTTCGCCCCGCCCACCCCCACCTACTGTATTTCCCCCTCCTTCGTCACCACCGCAGACTCCTTCCCCAGGCACGGGCCGGGCTCACCGCTCCTACCACCTGGGCATGTCTGTGCGAGGAAGAAACTTTCTAGAGTCCTCCCATCTTGCATGAATGTGCTCGCTCGTTCATTAATTCATCAAATACGCACCAAACACTGATAGGCCGGACACCCCACCAGAATCCTCGCATGACTCGATGTAATCACGCATTCTTTGGGATGTCTTTCGTAGACAGCCAGAGAGAAAACGCTGTTGAAAAAAAAAAAAAGCTACAATGCGATGATAACAGGATAACAGGAAAAAGCTTGAGTTTTTGTTAATGCATTATTATTTATTAATTATGTTCCTCTGTCTTAAATCTTCCCTCGGTCACCAGAGTGGGATCAATAAATGGCAACATTTTCCCATCTGATGATTTTAAATGAGATTACAAAGACATGGAGTTTTAATTTCACATGCATTAGTTTCTGGGTCTTGGGTCTCTTTTTTTTTCCCCCCCTCAAAGCAGATAAATGAGGTTCTAAACTTAGGATAATAAGGCTTAACAGTGAGGCGCTTTTTAAAAAGTGAATCATTTCTCAGTTCTCCTTTGCTAATCTCTCTTGGTAACATTAATTATGAGTTTGTGCAGCGTGCCCCAAGGCGAGCTCGGCTTTCCCAGGACAATTAAAGTTACTTAATTATTAAAAACTGTGTGTGCTGCTTCCCAGAGAGAAAGAGGCAGCCGGGCCCGGCTCCCAGAGCCCCCCACAGGAGTGACCGGACACTCTGTGGGAACTCGGCTCCTTTCCCTCACCATTGTAATTCTTTCAATATAATCTATGAAAACCCCCTCGCTGACCCCTGATAGCAGTAGGACATGTCGCCCCACACCCTGAAAATGGCTAGAAGGGGAGAAGGAGGGGTGCCGCGGCCCAGCTGCATTCGCAGCAGACATTCCCAAGAGTGCTACTAATTTGTAACAGCCTTTTTGTTCTGGACGGGGCTTTGGTTGTGGTCCTGGGTCTGCCACCGACACCCCAGGGAGACTTGGGGCAAGGTCACTCCTGCAATTCTGAGGCTTGGATTCATAGTCCCAGGCACCCTTCGATCTCTAGGGGGCCTCCAGGTCCTGATTCTTTGATGAGGCTAACACTTAACCTGGAAAAGGAAACTCCCATTTTTCATTCCACTTCCTATTCTCGTTCATTCATTCATTCATTCACTCATTCATTCACTCAGCAAGCATCTGCCCTGCGCTGGGCGCTGTTTTAGCTCAGGGATAGAGAAGAGACGCAACATTCTCAAATCCTGCCCACCATCTTGCGCACAGAAGGAAATGGAGACTGAGAAGGGAGGAGGCTGGTTCTGGGGCTCCCCAGAAAGTCACACCGAGGCAGGCGAGAACCCAGTCCTCCTGCCCCCTGCCCCGGGGAGCTTTCAACACCCTGCTGCCAGCCATCTGCTTCCACTCCTTAGCTCCCTCCCCTTCTGATCTATTTAGCTCCTTCCCACCCCCAGCCCCCTCCCGGGGCTCCAAGTCTCCAAGGAAGCATAGCCCCTTAGAAACATCCTGGCCACCTATAAACGTGAGCCATCTATGTAATTTTACATACGCTAGTAGCCACATTGTTAAAAAAAAAAAACCACTTAACCAAGATGATTTTTAAAAATCATATTTTAAACTTGTGATAAATATAGACATGTATTTACTGATAAGATATTTGACACTTTAAAAAAATTAAATCTTCAAAATTCACTGAGGATTTGACAGTTACAGTACATCCCAGTCTGGCTAGCCATGTTTCAAATGCCCAAGAGCCACCTGTGGCCAGTGGTCACTAGCCTGAGCAAGCAGCACAGGAGTAAGGTTCCTCTCACCTGTAACTTTCCATCAGTCCTCAATACTCAGGACAATCCAGGAAGAAAAGTGTGCGATTCATGCACACGGCATGACAGGGGAAGTCTGGAGCACGGGGTCCCCAGGACACCGACCCCACGGAACACGACATAACCGAGAAAGTAAAATGCACATCATTAAGTGCAAAGAGCAAGATAGAAACAGTGTATGTGGAATTCTGCCCCTGCAGGGCACCTGCATATCTCCTTGTATGTGCATCAACTATCTCTAGAAGGATTCCTAAGAACCAAAACCTTCCCAAAGGAGAACTGGATGGATGGAGGACGAGGCGCAAGGGGGACGTTCGCCGCCCGTGTGCCCACACTTTTGGATTTTGAAATATGTGGATGCGTGACCCATCAAAACCTAAACTCAGAACTCTTCAGTTAGCGGGCACACTGTGGGCACAGGAGGCCTGCCAGCACGACGCTTGCTCCCAGTCCCCAGGGCAGTGCACCAGCAGGGGAGCAAATACAGGTCTCTGAGGTCCCTGCTGCTCCACAATAGGAAGAGGGAGGCTTGGCAGAGGCCCAGGGCAGGAAGACATGATATCAAGTGACTTTAAAGGGCTCTTTTGTTTCCGGAAAGGCAGCGGTTTCCCCTCTGCATCCCTGCCCCCCTCTCGGAGCCTGCTGTCTCTGGGATCCCTCCACCACCTGCTACCAGAGCATCATTTCTCCCCCCCGGAAGAGCCTCTGGGCTTGAGGTGGGGAGGGGAGGGAGGCACTGGCTGGGAAGGAGCATCATCCTGTCTTCCCAAAGGATGTCATTCATTCCCAGATGTCATTTCCAGAGGCATGATGCCACCCTGCCAGCTGCCCTGTAAATCCTGGCATATGACACAGAGCAATGGAACAAGAGAGCAGAGCCCGAGCATGGTCGCACCTGTGCGTGTGTCCACCTGTGCACATCCGGGGCCGCGCTCTGACACTCACGCACTCATTCGGCCTTTTAACAAATACTAGCTGGGCATCTACTATATCCCAGTCTCTGTGCTAGAGCCTTGGGATCTGGCAGGGACAAGGCACATGAGGTCCTGTCCTCAAGGAGCTTACCGTCAAGCAGCAGAAACAGGCATCAAATTGAAAATAATTCACTCGTAACTCTTGTGATAAGTACATGAAATCGGGGTTCACGGTCTAGTCTGGGAGGGCAGGGAAGGCTCACTCGAGAACTGGCACTTAAGTCGAGTCTAAAAAATAAATAAATCCAGAGGTGATGTCACAGGTGAGCCTTACGTGGATAGGGGCCCCACTATCAACTTGCTATGTCTTTGAATAAACCACCTCCCCTTTTCAAAGATGTTTTTATTTGAAAATAAATTTAAAACTTCAAAATATTGTCAAAAGAGTCAAAACCACCTGTATGTTTTTAGCCAGGTGATTCACTATTAACATTTTACCCCATTTGCTTTATCAGTTGTTTCTTCTCTCCCTCTCTCTTTCCATCTCTCTCTCTCCCCCTCTGGCCCTCCTTCTCTCCCTCTCTTTCTTTCTCAACCATGTGACGGTACCTAACACACACTTTTGGTCCTTTAGGACCAAACCCTTCGGGAGCCCACTCCCTTTCTGAGCTCAGCATGGGAAGATGGTCCCCTGTCCCCTCTCCTCCCAGGGCGTCACAGGGAACGAACCCGTGAAAGCCTGCACGAGCAAATCTCGGGCACATGGAATAAAAATCATTACTATCCATTTGCTGAGCACCTCTTGGGACTTAGAAATGAGATTTAAAATGACTTCCCAGAGAGATGCCCAACGTCTCAATTCCTCCAGGAGACAGCCTGCTCTTTAGCCAGCCCTGGAGGTTGGGATGGGGGCACGCGAGGGGAGGCGGGCAGCAGCGTCTGTCCACAGACCCTCTTCTCGGCCGGGTAGGCCTGAGCCCTTGGGGAGGACATTTCTGGCTGACCAGCTCTCCCCACAGCTGAGGGGAAGCATCTCAAGGCAACAGACAACACTCGCCCACCCCCGGGGGAAAGCCTCCTTCTCCATGATGAAATGGAACAGAGCCAGCCCAGAAGCCCTCTCCTGGCCGGTCAGCCCGGCATTCAGGAGCACAATAGCGTTGGTCCTCTCAGCGGGTTTTGAGAGCCATTCCCTTAATGAGAACGATAAATTCACAAGAAAAGGCTGGTTGCCAAGCGCAAGGAAGGAAAGTGCTGCCTGGGCCTCACCGGCCCCAGGGGACCACCCCTCCGAGCGTGGGACCTGCAGAATCAACAACCGGACAGGGACGAGACCCTGACTACTGAGTCATACGTCTGGGCTCAGAGCCTGGCACCGTGTACTTTTCAAAGCTTCCCAGGTAACCATCTGTCAGTTTAGCAACCGCTGGCCTAGCTAGCTACCCTCAGATCCTTCCAGGGCCGAGGCACCCCCCCCCCCCCACCCGCCATGGTGCGGCTGGGCAGGACCCGGAGCCGGCTGAAGGGCACACGTCGGCGGAGAAACTTCAGGCCCTGTGCTGGCGGCCCCTGCATCTGGGAAGGAAGCGGGTGCAAGGACGTCGTGCAGCGTCTCTCACCCTTGGTTTACCCAATCGTCTCTGATACAGGCCGCGTTCTACAAGCTCTCCCCGAGTGGGCGGCGAGAGGCAGAAGAAAATCAGTGAAGCAGCCAAGTTCTGCTCTGGCTGCCCTGATGAAAGCTGGCTGCTGGCGTGGGCCGCTCGCTGGAGCACAGCTGTGGGCAAGGCCAGGTGCGGTGGGGCGGCCTCTGGGTGAGCCAGCTGCCCGGCTCCTGACTCATTCAGCCCTCTCAGCAGCAGGCCCGGGCCTCCCCCTCTGGCTGCCCTGCAAGCTTCTCCCCTCCGCGTCCGCCCCTCCCCCAAACACCCTCTTCCCGCCCCCCCCCCCCCCTGCTCTGTATGGCCAGCTTATTTTCTTTTACTCTAGTTACCCACACCCCTCAACGGGGTCACCCTGCCCCACCCTGGGGGCTTCTTGAATTTCTAGGCAAACACTGGGACCCTGGGGCCCTGCAACCTTATCCCTCCCATCATTAAACACTGAGACTCCCCGGGGGCCAAAAACTGTGTCAGAGTGGGCCCCCACCTCCCCGTCCCCAGCACTCAGCACTGCCCTAGGCAGAGAGCAGGCACTCAGGACACGAGGGAGGGAGGAAGGAAGGAAGGAAGGCTGCAATAAATCTGCAATAAAATCCGGTTCTTAATTGACCCACCGCATCAGACCTCTCCCCAGGGCCTGTTCCAGGAAGGTTCTTTAGTCGAACCCAGTTCGGAGTGACTTCCTCTCCCGTTCCCAGTATTCCGGGACTTCTCTTGTGCGGGGACAGTGAAAACGAGGATGAGGCTGGGGACTAAATGGATTTTGCGAAGATTCACCAGATGTGGGAAGCCAGCCACACAGCCCGCAGAAGGGACAACTGACGGGAAGAATAGACATCTCTGAATGTCCAAATCTGGCCTATTCAAGACCTGGAGGCAAAAGCCACCTCCTCAATGAAGGTTTCCTGGATTTCTCTGACCAGAAGTGATCCCTCCCTCCTCTAAAACTGCACGGCACATTGTCCGTCCTTCTTTCACGGACCCTCTGCAGTTTTCCATCTTGTGAGACAAGCATTATTACACACGTGACAACCATTGTATCACACGTGGTGATATAAAGGAACCAGTCAAGGCTTTGCAGTCAGGCTGCCCCAAGTTCAAATGCCACATCTCCCTCTTACTAGCCGTGCAAATGTGAAGGAGGAGCTTAACCCTTCTTATCCTCGGTTTCTTCGTCTATGAAATCAGAATAATAACTATGTGCCCTTTAGGACTTTCTTTTTCCTGCCCGCGTGGGGAGGCAATGTCACGTATGCAGCACCACATGACCTCCCACAGTCTGCGTCCTCTAACAGGGCGATGATGGGAGTTGGGGTCCTCAGGTCAGGTGTTTGCCACAGGAGATCGCATCTGGAGACTTCCCGTAAAGGGACCCTTGAGCATTCCTCAAGCTTCCTCACCGCCCGCAAGGCACACCCCATCTGGGAGAAAAGCCTGAGGAAAGGGATCACGTGGAATTCATCTGTTTTCCAGTCCTGGAAACTCGGGGGCCGCTAAAGGGGGCTGCTTCGCACAGCCAGGAATGACCTAGTTGAGGCTACACAGACCTCAACCCAGAATGCGGCTGAGACCTGACGTGGGCCGCCCCTGTCAGGTGCATGGGGCTGCGTCGCCTACCAAGTACTTTCACATCCAGTACCTGCTGTGGTCCAGATAGCAACCCGATGAAGTTGCCTACGCTGGAATCGTTATCGTCCTCATTTTACAAAAAAAGAAACTGAGGCTCAGAGCAGAGAGAGAAACGTTTCATCTCTACAGCATTCAGAGGAGGAAGATTCAGATGTTGATGTCAGGAACTTGCTCAGGTGTTTTTTTTTTCCCCTCTGCCTTCTGAAGGGGGGCCTGAGAGCTCCTTTGATGGCTTCACGTCACTTTAAGGACATCCTTTTTCCTCCTGCTGATTTGCACTCGTGATGAAACAGGCATATGGCGTGTTCACTCAAAAACTCCTCAAAGACTGCTCCTCCCCAGCTATAACAAAACAAAAAATAAAAGAAATAGAGAGGGAAGGAGGAAATGCCACCCCGGAAGCCAACACAGCACCCAGAAGAGGGAGGAGGCTTCTTCAGCGGCACCCAGCTGCCGGCCCCACTGACAGGGGCAGCGGGTGCACCAGGGGCCGTAAAAGTTGTGCCATGGGTGTTTGATCGGAGTTACTTTTGAGTGGGCTCAAGACGAGAGCAGGGAACTGGCAGGGGTTAAACCCAGAAAGGCAGGGCAACTGGAGTTGGGAGAGCAAGTGCCAGGTCAGGCGGAGTGAGAGTGGGTGTCGAGAATGAGTCCAGGAAACTTGAGGGCGGCGGGGCTCCCTCTTCTGTGGTGTCTGTGTGGGTCTGAGGGCAGGTGTGGTGGCCACAGGGGCCCTGCAGGGTGGGGCGTTCCTGGCTGCAGTTTCCTTTTCTGGCTGCTGCAGGGCTGACGCTGGGTTCCTTTGCTTGCCCCGGCTGACACTGAAATGGCTTTCATGAACCGAAAGCCCTCCGAGTCTCCATCTCTAGACCAGTGGGGCCTGGGTCACACCCATGGGGAGCAAACCAGCAAGCACAGCAGCTGTCTCTGCACTGTGTCCTTTGCTCCCCCTCCCCCCAGTCCAGCAAGAAGGGCAGGTCACTCCTGTGGTACTGATGGGGAAACTGAGGCGGGAAGCGGTAAATTACTTTCCCGAATATCACAATTCATACGTGGAGGAGTCCAGATTTGAATCCAGTCCTACCTGGCTGCAAATCTCAGGCAAATTCTCCGCATGGTGCTGCTTCCCAAGCTTATGGCGAGGCTCCACCCATAGCAACAGCCCCCTAGGGTTGTCCTCTTACAAAGTCGGCCGCCTATGTGTCAACGGAGAACTAAAAGGGACCAGTGGTATGGGACACTTCTATCATCTCTTTCCTTTGCCCAAAGAGAATAAACACTAATACCGAAGGCAGTGGGGCAGAAAGCCATTTGCCCAAATGTCCTTGCCAGAGACAAACAGATAAACCTTCTTGCAAGCTTGGTTATATATTAACTCAGCACCCAAGGGCACTGTCCCATACAAGCAAGACGGTGTCCCTGCCTTTACCTCTGAGCTGAGCAAAAGGAGCCCCAGCATCCAGCCACTCTCCCGCCATACTGAGGAGCCCCCAGAGCCCCCAGCGCTGGGGTCCGTCCCCCTCCATCATGGAGTCGCATTCGGGCGACGCAGACGCACACAGCCAGTCCGGACGAGCAAAGAAAGTCAAGCCTCATGTCAAAGCTGAGAGTCTCCTGACCCAGGAGAGCTCAGTCCACACCCTGTACCTGCTCTGCTATGTGCCTACTTCTGCACGCATCCATACGGCGTCACCCACTCACTTCTGGTCTCACCCACCGTGAGCAGGCAGAGCCCAGCGGCATCGTTGGCTGCTTCGGGTGAGAGCTGCCTCTTCCGTATGTACCAGAGTCTCTGCTATCTGTACTCTGTCATCCGCTGGCGGCTGAGAGCCACATATGTCGTCCTGAGCCCGTGACTGCTGTTGCTGTGGACGCAGTGGGGTGGCAGCAGGGGAGCAGGACGGTGATATGTGTCACTGGTGCTGCAGGAGGGCTTTGGCCATTTCCTAAACTGCTGACATCTCAATTCTCAGCATAGGTGCCAGCTTGCCCTCCCAACTGGGTCATAAAAAGAAAACGCATATATCTGGAAGCCTACTTCCGTTCCTTAACTAATCCCCCACTACTCCACGTGATGTTAAAATCTTAAGATGTAGGGGCCCCTGGGTGGCTCAGTAGGTTAAGCGACCGACTTCAACTCAGGTCATGATCTCATGGTTCGTGAGTTCGAGCCCCGCATTGGGCTCTGCTCTGACAGTGCAGAGCCTGCTTGGGACGCTCAATCTCTCTCTGTCTCTCTCTCCATCTCGAAATAAATAAAACTTACAAAACAAAAAGATTTTAAAATCTTCAGAAGTAGAACATGGGTGTTGGCAGTAAGCCATCACCTCTTAGAGCAGGTGAGGAATAAAAAGAAAAACAAATAAACAAACCAAAAAAAAAAAAAAAACCCAGAACGATGTCTTCCTCTTAGGCAGTTAACAGTGTAGGCCGGACAATAACTTTCAGGCTGATAACCCCAACACAGGACTGAAACCTAAAATAAACCAGACAATGGGCCCCAAAGAAACCAAACAGGCAGCAAGACTCCCCCCATCCCCACCCCATCCATACTTACCAGTCAAGTCACGGGACCCTCTGCAAATACACTCTCACTCTGGTCACTCTCACTAGACCTCAAGACTAAAGGCCACCCCCAATCCCCCCCCCCCCCACTTTCATATCTCAAAGCCTCCATCTAGAAGGACCCTCTCCTCCTTCACCTGGCTCATGCCTACCTAAGCTTCATGCTACCCCCTCTGCGAAGCCTCTCCTAACCCACCCAACAATCATAATAGACTGTTGCCCACTCTTACCCTCTCCTGTATTGAGCATAGCTATTTGATAGCACTCGTCTCATTTTGTTGTAGTTATTCCTCGTAAAATTCAGGCTTGTAGGGGGTGCCTGGGTGGCTCAGTCAGTGAAGCGTCTAACTCTTGATTTCGGCTCAGGTCACGATCTCACGGGTTTGTGAGTTTGAGCCCCGCGCTGGGCTCTGTGCTGACAGCACAGAACCTGCTTGGGATTCTCTCTCCTTCTCCCTCTGCCCCTCTCCCACTTGTGCGCGTGCGGTCTCTCAAAGTAAGTAAGTAAAATTTAAAAAATCAGACTTTGAGAATACTTCAAATTGTTCTCAAACAGGAATGATATTGTACAAACCCCAAACCCACCTTATAGTAGCTTCTCGGCAAATGTTTACTGAATGGACCCGTGAGTGACCAGATAAAATACCTTTATAATTACAAACTTCAGTTGACCCTTGAACAACGCAGGGTTTAGGGGCACTGACCCCCCCTCAAAGTTGAAAATCGGAGTATAATTTTTGATTCCCCAAAATCTTAACTACTAATACCCTACTGTTGACCAGAAGCCTTATGGGCAACATAGTCGATGTATCGATATTTTGTATGTTATATGTGTTACATACTGTATTCTTACAATAAAGTAAGCTGAAGGAAAGAAAATGTTATTAAGAAAGGAGGAAGAGAAAATACACTGACAGTGCAACACTGTATATTTACTTAAAAAAATCTGCGTATAAGTGGATTCAAACCTGTGTTGTTCCAGAGTCCACTGTATTTCTTTATGTGATCTCCCAGCACCCGTCATATAGGAAAGAACAAATATCATCATCCCCATTTTGTAGATGAGGGCAAGGCCACAAGGTTCACTCTCGTCCACTCACTCAACTAATGCTTATTGTATGCAAGCTTCAGTCTAGAGCTGAGCTTCTCAAACTTTTTTTTTTTATTATTATTATTTTAACATTTACTCATTTTTGAGACACAGAGAAAGACAGAGAATGAGCATGGGAGGGGCAGAGAAAGGGGGAGACACAGATTCCAGAGCAGACTCCAGGCTCTGGGCTGTCAGTACAGAGCCCGACGTGGGGTTCGAACCCATGAACCACGAGATCATGATCTGAGCTGAAGTGGGGCATTTAACCCACTGAGCCATCCAGGCGCCCCTGAGCTTCTCAAACTCTAATGTGCACTCGAATTTCCTGGGGAGTTTGGTAAAAAATGCAGATTTGGATTCAGCCTGGCTGGGGTGAAGCCTAAAATTCTGCATTTCTAGCAGGCTCCCAGGTCACGGCCATGCCCTTAGTGCCGGAGACTCACTTGAGTCTCACCTACCTGACAGGGTGGCTGAGAGAAAAAAAAAAAAAAACAAAAAAACATCCAGTTAGCTTGAGTACGTAGCCGGAACCAGTCTGCTTTAAAATGTTTGGAAGGAGAAAGGCTAGAAAGCATCATGCCCATTTTTTAGAGAGGGAAACCAAGGGTCAGAGAGCCTGCATGACGCCTCCAAGTCCTCATCCCACCCTCGGATGCCAGTTCAGTGCAGCCTGGACTGGGGCCCACTGCGCTGCATGCTGGGAAGCGTCAGAGATGAAGGTGCCAGGTCCCACCCTCAGGAAGACGACAGGGGAGATGCACGTGTACGGGGAACTATAATACAAAATCGACTGAGACAAGAGCCAGAAGTCCAGAGGCGGGTGAACACGTGCCAGCCACATCTTACCCCCAAAACGTGCCACATCTTTGTTTTCTGCCCACAGCCCAATTAGACTGCAGATGGGGGTCTTCTTCCATCGACCCAATCCCTTTAAAAGAGAGAGAGAGAGAGAGAGAGAGAAACAACAAAAAAACAGTGGCTTTAGGATTTTTCTTTTAAGCCCTGAACCTCTTCAGTGGAAAGTGCTGCCCTTCCGACCTGTTGATGTAATTGCCATAATTGAAGATTCCAGGCCCCCATGTGGGTGGACAGGGCCCCATTCATCCATCGGGTCAGCGAAGTGTAAACCTGCTGAGTCCTTCAGATGCCCCGGCCCTCAGCCTCCCCCTCCCACCCCCCTTCAGCCCTGCAGGCTGGGCTCCCCGCGACGCCAGGCAGCCAGGCCCAGGCTGGTCCCTCTCTCGCTCTGGGAACGGTGCCTAATTAAGGGGTCTGTTCTCATCTCCATGGGGCCCGACTTAAGGCCTCCTGACAGTAATGAGAGCCACACGTGTGGGGGTGGGGGACAGAAAGGCCAGCCCCCCTGCTGTCTTAGCACCCTATTAAACAGCAAGTCACACGCACGCACGCACGTACATTGCAATTCTGCAGTAAATCACCATCATATCTTTACAGCCGCTCCGATTCTGAAAGAGGAAGGAACCAAAGAGAAGAAAAAACTTGCCCAAGGGCACACAGTGACGCTGGACTCAGGCGTCCTGTTGCGCCTAGAAGCACAGACTTCCCCTTAGAGGGCGGGGCTCTCCGCTGCAGGCCCCGGGGAGTAGATCTGAGGGAGGAGGGGCGGGAGACAGACTCCCAACCCGATATTCTGGAGAAGCCAGTTTCAGAGGGCTGGCCACCTCAGAGCATAAAGGAGCAGTTCGCTGGGGCTGGGGCTGTTGGGGCTCCGAGACAACCTTTGATCAGACGACAAAGGCAACCTCAGAGTGGGACATTCACTGCCGCAGGTGGATCCATGCCTAATCCTTGTCCTCGTGGTGTGAAAGGAGCCAGCCTTGGTAGTCCCCTCTGGCGTTCTTTGAGTCCCTGTCTAACCTCCCCCCCCTTCCCCTCCCCCACACCCTCCCTCCCCGCCTCCTCTCCCACCTGAGACAGGGAGCACCTGAACAAGCTTCTCTGCCACCGCTTCCTCCGGTCTCCCCAACGGAGGGACTTTGCACAGCACCCAGAGCGTAGTTGGTTCTCAGTAAACATTCATTAGCTATAATAAAAGTCAAGTCGATGTTTGCTCCAACTCTAAATCATGTTAGCGCATGGTTTTAATCACAGCTTTGCTTAGAGATGGGGCCCTGAGGTGACATACAACAGAAATGCCGAAAATCACATGCGCCAAACATCAGAGATACTGGCTCATTAATAAAGACAGCGAATGAAAGGGACAGAATAGTTCCGTTGTGTCTAATTCCAACTCCAGGGCCCAGTGGTGAATCCCAAGAAGGAAGTCAACAACATCCTGGGTACTAACAATAAATCGGGAGACCCAGGGTTCTTCCAGAAGCCACCTCGCAGCCTCTCTACTCCCATATTCCTCCTTTCTACCTTCCAAGCCCCTGTGCACACCAGTTATAGACTGGTGGATCCTACCACTGGTATCCTATGACGCTCCTGCTCAAAAGCCTTCAATGGCTCCCTATTTCCTCTGCATGAAATCTTCACTGGACCTCCTCAGTCTGGCTCAGCCTTAATTCAACACCATAGTTTTCCATTGCTCTCTAGAGTACTTCTTCCCTTTTAGTTGGATTGGTCCCCTCACGCAGCCCAGAGTGTGGAGGACAGAGGGTGGGGTGAAGACGAAACTTAGAGCCAGAAGACACGTATGTCCCAGATCTACCATTGGAACTCTCTAAGCCTAGTTTCCCATGGGCAAAATGGGGATGATAATATCCACTCATGGGCTTGGTGGGAGGATTAAGGGGTATAATAGATGTTAAAGTACTTTACAAACTGTAAAGGGCTAAAGGAATGTCAATTGTTCATATCTAGTCATGATTATTCGTGCCTTCAACACCGCCTGTGATCTCACAACTCTTACACCCAAACCCAACTTGAGCCCTGCCACCTGTAGAGAAATCTTGATAAGTTGAGTTGCGACTGACCCTAGCTTTTAAGCCCTTGCCCACAAAGTGTCTTTTTTTTTTTTAAACATTTTTTAATGTTTATTTATTTTAGAGAGAGAGAGAATGAGCGGGAACAGAGCAGAGAGAGGGAGACACAGACTCCAAAGCACACGTCAGGCTCTGAGCTGGCTTGAACCCGCGAACCGTGAGATCATGACCTGAGCTGAAGTCAGACACCCACCGATTGAGCCACCCAGGCTCCCCAAAGTGTCTTGATTTGATCACGATTTCTTACACACGTTAGCCTTAGAACTCCAAGCTGGTGGTTATTTACTTGTATGTAATATAATACAGAAATTTAGGTTGCTTACAATTAAAAAACAAACACACTTACAATAGCAAAGCTCAAGAAACAAATGGAGGGAAAATTCAGAAAGATCCCTGGGGGAAGAAAGGGACAATTATGTTAGACATCCAGGTTAGCTGGCTACTGCAGTTAAACACCCCAGGGGTAAACCTCGTTTTCACTCCTCCTCCTTTCTATGGAGGAGGGACTTGTACACTGCAGCCCACACAAAGGGAGGGTTGGAGCGGAACCTTCCCGTCTCTCTTCCCCTGGGGAAGAGAGTAACTAATGAGATTGGTGAGGACCACCAGGAGGTAGCCACGGAATCGGGGGCACGGTGATGCAGTCCCTGCCTTTTGCTCCTTGGTCTCATCGCAGCAGAACAGGATCCTGTTCTCTGCCCCCTCCCAGATTTCTGTCATTGGCCCCCAGCATAGGGATTCACCCCTCACTGCCCACCAAGCAGGACGGTCGCCCTTCTCCTATTGCTACCACTCTCCCGGCTTTCTAGCGACAAGCCCACCATCTTTCCTTATAGCAGCTTAACTACGCGGACTCGGGGTCTGCTTGGCAGAATATGCAAGCCCCAAAGTCAAGCGCAGGGAAGAGGGAGGGGGTCCCACCTCACTCCCCGATACAGGGGTTAAAAGAGAACCTACAGTTTGAAAGCTTACCTCCTCATCAGTTACGCTGATACTTGATGTGCATTTGGCTAGTGGTCCCGGAGCCCACTCTCCAGCTCCCCGAAAGGGGGGAAGAGATGGCTTTGGAGGGCTTTACTTCCCACAAGCACGGATGTGAACTCTGAGCTCTTGAGAGCTAAAGTATCATCATTTGATTAAAAAAAAAAATGGAGGGGCGCCTGGGTGGCGCAGTCGGTTGAGTGTCCGACTTCAGCCAGGTCACAATCTCGCGGTACGGGAGTTCGAGCCCCGCGTCAGGCTCTGGGCTGATGGTTCAGAGCCTGGAGCCTGTTTCCAATTCTGTGTCTCCCTCTCTCTCTGCCCCTCCCCCGTTCATGCTCTGTCTCTCTCTGTCCCAAAAATAAATGTTCAAAAAAATAAATAAATAAATAAATAAAAAAAATGGAAACAAGGCTGAAGTGAAAAGAGTTAATATATCCTGATACAAGGGGCCTTGAGTAGCCCAGTGGTTGGGGTTCTCAATGATGGTTTAGCAGGTGATGCAAAAAGCACCTTTTTTGTTTTGTAATGACACATAAGAAAAGCTAAAGTCACGTCTGACTTAGAGTTCAAAGTGAAGAAATGAAACTAACGTAATTCAAACCTATTTCTTTGTGTTGACTCTATCAGATACAAGGATGGGGTTGAATTCATTCTCAATCACGTTTTGGGCAAGAGACAAATAGCACATAATTTAGAATTAAACTCATTTATTCCCACATACTATGGAAATGAAAACTGGCATGACCCTTCGATAAACAATTTGGCAATAAGTATTGAGAGTCTTAATAATGCTCTTCTCCCTATAACTAGCAAGTCTACTTTGGGGAATTTATCTTCAGGAAAATAAGTGTTTAAAAAGTTATATGCTCAGGGATGCCTGGGTGGCTCAGTCAGTTAAGCATCTGGCTCTTGATTTTGGCTCAGGTCGGGATCGCGCGGTTCGTGAGTTCAAGCCCCATGTCTGGCACTGTGCTGACAGTGCAGAGCCTGCTTAGGATTCTCTCTCCCTCGCTTTCTGCCCCTCCCCTGCTTGTTCTCTATCTGTCTCTCAAAATAAATAAAAATAAGGGTGCCTGGGTGGCTCAGTTGGTTGAGCGTCCGACTTTGGCTCAGGTCACCATCTCTCAGGGACAGTCAAGGGAACTCTCTCCACACTCCCCTATAATCCACCGTTGACTCGGTTCTCTTGTCATACAGATCAGGAATGCCATGAGGCCAGGGGCTGCATTGTTCTCGTTCACCCAAAGCTCCTACAATTCACGCAGTGCCATGGAAGGGACTCCATAGATTTCTGTTGAAGAAATAAGTGGATGGACAGGGAACCCAGCGTTCAGCTGAGATCCCCACCAGCAGTGACTACTCACTGAGCCAAATGGCACATTACGTGTAGTGGTGTTCAGCCTGCCCCTTCACTGCCCTTTCCCCTGGTTTTTATGGAGCGCTAAGGAGAACCGTCATGAACCGGTGGGGCTCTCTCTCCTGGGCTGAAGATTACCCGGACACTTAAGCGAGAGCCCTAACAGGTGCTCCACAAAAGGAGCCCCAGAAGGGAGTGTCAGTCCTCCTCAAGCAGGCAGCCCAGCAACAGGCAACAGAAACCATTCACCCCAGCGGTCCCCTTGGAATGGTCGTGTGCCTTCCGATCTCCTTATACAAACAGTGTCCTCAGGAAAGACAGGGAGAGAAATCGAAAAAAGGCAGATGTTCAAACATTTTGAGACAAAATCGGTTATGGTACACTGAGACTCTCTCCTTGCATGTTGCAAAAAGACGTCACAGGCTGTCCTTTGGTCAATGCTAGATCTCAGTTATGAATGAATTTACAAGTACATGGAGCTCTGGGCTTCTCTCCCAACGCCAGACTTACTGGCTTGTACATACCCCGGCTCCAGATCTCACAGGAGCCATCCTGTTTGATGTACTAGTCCGATATATCCTAGAGCAGACATTCTCCAACTTAGTACGTAAAAATCGACTTGCAGATTCCGGGGGCCCGTTGCAGAGACTCTGGCTCCGTAGGTCTGGGGCGAGAGTCTGGAATCTGTATGTTAGCAAACTCCTCCAGGTAATTCTGATGTCCAGCCCCCCTTCTTCAGGCCACTGGCTGATCTCTCTTCTTCTCCAGAACTTTCTCAGCCCCCTGGACGGACATCTCCTCAGGCACAAGTCACACACCGGCATCACTGAACTATGCATGACACTGTCTTTATTTCCCCAACACATCACACCTTGCATGGTCTATAGCTGACACTCGCCTGTCGAATCAATGAATGAATAAGTGGATGCATGAGTGAACAAACTCATGAATGGAACATCGCCGCAGAATAATTGCCTCCCCTTCAGTTTCCCCAGTTCTTCCACCTCTTGGAGATCATCCCTGGTTCTCCTCATCTTTGTGGTCATCTCTCAGAGACATTGCCTGGGAAGCCAGGAGCAGTGTTGAAAAGTGGTTCCACAGAGACAACCTAAGGGAGGTCCCCTGGTCATCCACTGAAACGCAGCAAAAACTGTTTTCCACACCAAAGATGCGAGGAGCAAAGATTCCCATAGTGTTGCTACTATGGTACCTATGCTGGAAAAATGGCACCAGAACCTTCCCTTTCCTGCAGGAAAGCCCGGGCCAGCCAAGTCAGATGTGGGGAAGGGGTGGGGGGTGGGAGGTGGTGGGGCGGGCTTCTCCACACCTACTAGGGCTGGAAACCCAGGTTGGGAGGTTAATGGTGAATTTTGAATTAAAATACAAAATGCTGTGCATTCCTTCTATTCACATCTTCGGTTCTTAAGGCTGAAAAAAAGACACCCCCCCCCCCCCTTGCCCATGCAAGACTGCCCTAGGCTTAATCAGAACCTTAAGCTGCTGACATTCACCTGAGCACAGTGACAATAATCAGGTTAGGTGCTTAGAAGAGTGTGATGTAGGTGGGGCTTGGGATGAGGGTGTCGCTGACAGATGCCAGCCCACACCAGGGGATCCGCTGGGGCTGTGAGGTCATTTGGCCCCACAGGTGGGCAGCTCTGTTTTCTTAGCCCTGACATTCAATGCCCTGCCAGTTAAAAGTGAGAGGGGGGGTCCTGTAGATTCCTGAATCTCCTCAGGAGGCCTCGGGTGCCTCGGGTGCCTCCTGAGGAGAAGCCAGAACTGGCAACCTGCGCCCAGGAAGATGGTCAACGAAACAAAACTGAAGGAAAACATGCAGAGGCAAGTGGTATCGTTTCTGCGGAGGAGTGAACAAGTGACTCCCCATCCAGACAGCCCTGCCTGGAGAGGAAAGTGAAACTCATCCCCAGACCAAACTAGTGTTCAAGTTCTCAGGTCGAGCCGAAGCAGCCAATTCTCAGCAAATGTGCCTTCGAAAAGATGAGGGCTGGGGGTGGAGCTTTTCGCTTTGTTTGGAGGGAAGCCATTTGCTTTTTTGATCTGTTTATTTGACAGCCCCGTATACGCACACACATGACCCAATATGCAAAGCCTTTAGAGCTTTAAATACACGAAGTATTTTGATAAGAGACTGTAATTAATTCTTCAAAACAGTAAATGCAAGCCACACCTATTTTCCCGTGAACACTTCATAGAGGGCAAAGGAAAAAGAGGCCATAGATTTTCCTTTTAAGCATAATATTGGGGGGGGGTAGGGTGATGTTATTCATTTTCTGGGGCTACCATAACAAAGGACCACAAACTGGTCGCTTAAGACAACAGACATTTATTGTCTCGCAGCTCTGGAGGCGGAAAGTCTGAAATCCAGGAGCCAGCGGAGTCCTGCTCTCTCTGAAACCTATAGGGGAGAACCCTGGCTTGCCTCTTCCAGCTTCCGGAGCTTGCTTGGCATTCCTTAGCATTCCTGGCTTCTACGCGCATCATTTCCATCTCTGCCTCCATTGTCACGTGGCCGTCTTCTCCCTGCACGTCTGTGTGTCTTCTCCTCTTCTTACAAGGCCACCAGTCACACTGGATGAAGGGCCCTCCCCACCCCCTCCAGCACGAGCTCCTTTTGGCTTAATGACACCTGCAACAACCCTTCACAAACCTCTAACAACCCCTATTTCCAAATAAAGTCACATTCTGAAGTAGCGGGGGTTAGGACTTCAACATCTTTTTTAAGGGGACACAGTGTGACCCATAACACGGGCTGACCCCCGAGAGCTGTCACCAGCTCAGCGCCTCCAAGGAGCACACAGAGCTCACAGCGGCCGCATAGCTCCGGTCAGTCCTGGGAAGGCCCTCACTATGGGGACATCTGTGATTCCTCCCGAGGAGGGGGACGAGCCATTCGTCCATCAGTCCTTTTAGCAAATAGTTACAAGACACCTACTAAGTGTCCTACACATGCTGGCTACGGTTGAGAGACATAAGACAAGGCCCCCCATTCCCGGGAAAGAATATTAGAAGTAAGGCACAGTGTAGTATTGTGATATTTTATTCAACTATCTCCAGCCCACTCCACTGCAGTGTAAGCAGTTTGAGGGCCGGGTACCCTGTCCCAGGCAACCTTTGCAACAGGCCCCACACGCTCATAATCATTTGTGGAATTGGCTTGCGAGGAGCCTTCGGAAAGAGGGAAACAAGGATACAAGTAGTTGACACATAACGTGCTACAAGGTAGAAGAGACAGAGTCCAAAAGTTAGGGAGGCATACGGGAAGAATCATAAGATTCTAGTGCTGGACAGGGTTTTCGAACGCCTCCAAGTTGGTGGTTTCCAAGCTGAAACACAAAAAGCGACGGAACGCTTTCTTTGAACAAAATCGTGTGAGGACGCGAAACAAATGAACAAGCGAAAGCCAAGTCGTTCTGGTAGAAGGATCAGAGGGCTTGCCAAAGCCCCTCCAGCTCGGCATCCCCCGCCCACGTTCAGACTCTTTACTCCGTGGGGAGGAGACTCCTCCGAAGGCATTGGTTGAAAACCATTAGACTGCTGATGGGGAAAATGAAGCCCGAGAGGCAGCGATGGCTGCCATCTTGAGGGACATACACCATGAGTCTACAAGAGGCAGGACTAGAACCCAGATTCTTCTCCGACTCCGAGGACAAAGCTTTCTGTACTGTCTCGTGTTCTTAGCGTAGAGTAGACCAAAAGATGAACTTTCACGCTCTGATCTCTTTTCTCATCCAGACAGACCCTCCTTTCCTACAGCCTCCCCCTGTCCCCACACTGCATTTTTTTGGCAGGGACATAACCAGAGCCAGCTTCTGGGCATGTGCTCTGACTCTCTTCCCCCGGAGGCAGGGGAAGGGGCTCAAAGTACTTGGGACTCTCCTCACTCCCAACACGGTCCTTCTCTCCCTCCTTGGAGGAGAAAAAAGTCAAGGTTCACAAGACACAAATGGGGAGAAATTTCTTCACAAGTTTGCTCTGAACTCAGCTTCTTCTGTTCCACATAATTGACAGAGACAGGGAATTGGAAAGCTGTGTAGACTTCCACAAGGGTATTTCCCACCCAGTTTGGGACCACTTAGAAATCCACACCTGAAGAACAACCCTAGGAGAACCTTCCCATGAAGTAGATTCTCCTCATGAGGTGTCCCGTCCACGTCTGAAGCCAGCTTGGCCTCCATCCACTCACGTGACTCCAAAGACTCACCACAACCCTCAAGGAGGTGGCCTCCAGAGTCACCTTCCTGCCGGTCAAAGGAAGGACAGTAGTTGACTCTCCAGAGATGGTGCCTCTAGAACTGAGTGCTAATGAGCCTCGATGTGTGAACTCAAGACCTCTAAGTTCAAGTCTTGACTCTCCCACTTCCTACCAAGTGACTTGCGACCAACCTCTTGATTACTTTTGAACCTGTTTGACCTCTGGGAACTGGGGGTTTACTCCACATTTGCTCAACAAACCCTGAATGAGCACCTGCCAGGGGCCAGGTGTGGTATAGACCTGTGGTAAACTTTGCCCCCACCCCCTACTTCTTCATAGGCTGTGGGGAGGAACACACTGGTAGGAATTGAACGTGGCCGGTCAGTGGTGGTAATACGTAAATGTTGCCTCTACTTTAAGACTCCCGTGAAGTGGGAGGCATGTATTATTTCCTCTGCATGTCCTTTCCTCTTCCACACCTCATTCTCTCATTTTCCGCCCCCAAAATGTGATGGGATCCCGGGTTTTCCCGTGATTGATTTTCCACCATGCCACCCATTTTGAAGGCTGAGTTGGCACCCGAAAAACGACGATTCATGCCCATCAGCATTCTTCAGTTTTCCTCAAAAAGCAGTGAAGGTATTTCCCCTTACTCGTGGCATATCTGCGGCAGAGCCAGGCACATAGTAGATGCTCAGTCAACACGCTGAACCGATGTATGAATGGGAAATCTGGCCTCCCAAGATGGGACTTGGTAAAATTAGAAGTAAGAGGAAAAAGTTCTTCGTAATGTCTGTTTTACCCGGTAGTCGCCCAAAGGACCAGGATCCTAACACCCTCCTGGCTCCCATGAGTGACCCGAGGTGGCCCTCTCTTCCCTTTTCTGGCATGAAAACGCTGCAGGCGAGTAGATGCTGTGTGTTACCCAGCAGCCGGGTCCAACGCCAGCCTTCTGACATCTCCCCATTACACCAGTGACACAAAAGGGTGTGGGCGATGCGGGTGTCCCCCACCACCCTCACGCCAACAGCCCGGGCCAAAGGCAATATGTTCACTCAGCCTTCCTCCCCCTGCCTTTTTTCTGTTAAGCTTCTTCTAGTGATAAAAGCTGAAGAAAATTGGAATTGGCAGCTCTGTGGTCTTCACTCAATAGGAAAAGTACTAGAGATCATGTGAACCACACTTTGCAAAACTGAAAAAAAAAAATCTAATCTTGCCTCAATAAAAATGACATCACGTCACTATAATCGGCGGGGGGGCTGGGGGGCTGGGGGGGGAGGCTTGAAGGTTGCTGGCAGAGGCCCAGCAGAGTTCAGGGGTTCTGTTGGCTGCGCTGAATTCCCACGGGAAAGGTAGCTGAGAACACTGCCTCTCAGGTGAGCCTCTGAGGCACAGGAGGAGGGAGGACGATCGATAAAGCCCCCCGAAACCTCACTGTCATCACTCACGTTGCTGTAAGCACCGCTCCCACCTGCCTTTCTTCCTGATGTAGCTTTGGGCCCTGCTCCTCCCCTCGGGCTGGCTGACTTTTCTGGAGAGACAACAGCCAACCTGGGAAATCCCAGTGACAACAAACGTCCCTGGGAGGGCACAGACCCAGAGCCCCACATGATAGGGCTGAATGCCCCAATGCCACTTGAGTGTGGAGTCTTTGCAAACTCCACTTTGGGGGGTCTGAACCAAAGACAAGAAGAAAAATGTCAGGTTAGCTGACCCTGCCGCACGGAAGCTGCTTCAACCCTCGGAAGTGCGTTGCTGGGGGCTGGGTTTCACCATGCCTCAGTTTACCTTCCATCGGTCATTACTTTCGGCTACCAGCCACGGACTGTTCATTAGCAATGCCCGGATTGGTATGTAAGGGATGAGTAAGAGTGGCTGCCCCTGGGGGCACCGGGGTGGCTCAGTCAGTTAAGTGTCCGACTTCAGCTCAGGTCATGATCTCATGGTTCATGAGTTCGAGCCCCGCGTCGGGCTCTGTGCTGACAGCTCAGAGCCTGGAGCCTGCTTTGGATTCTGTGTCTTCCCTTCCCCTCTCGTGCTCTCTCTCTCTCTCTCTCTCTCAAACATAAATAAACATTTAAAAAAAAAGAGTGATTGCCCCTGGGACAGGGCTTGGGGTGTGGGGGTCACAGACGGAAGGGTTACTTTTCATGCTCTACCGTTTTGTACTGCTAGAAGTTTTTAACCATATGCATTTTTAAAAACATTTATTCATTTTTGAGAGACAGAGAGAGACAGAGCATGAGTAGGGGACGGGCAGAGAGAGAGGGAGATACAGAATCCAAAGCAGGTTCCAGGCTCTGAGCTGTCAGCACAGAGCCTGACGTGGGGCTCGAACTCACGAATCGAGAGATCATGACCTGAGCCACAGTCGGGCGCTTAACCATCTGAGCCACCCAGGTGCCCCACCATATGCATTTTTTAAAGTTAAGCCAATCCGGGCGCCTGGGTGGTTCAGTCGGTTAAGCGTCCAACTTCGGCTCAGGTCATGATCTCACCGTCTGTGCGTTCAAAGCCCCGAGTCAGGCTCTGGGCTGATGGCTCAGAGCCTGGAGTCTGCTTCAGATTCTGTGTCTCCCTCTCTCTCTGCCCCTCCCCCGTTCATGCTCTGTCTCTGTCTCAAAAATAAATAAACATTAAAAAAATTTTTTTAAATAAAAAAAAAATAAAGTTAAGTCAATCAATAGATAAAGAGAAACTCCTTAGCAGCAAATGAACCCTCAGGGATGTCTACCTCTCCCTGCACCCCTCACCTGACTTGCCAAACTATTTTTTACAGCACCCCTCCTTGGGGACAGAGTGGCCCGGTCTGAAGAAACCTGGAATTTCAATTGTACTTGAAGGGTTAGGCAGAGGGAGAGGCAGAAACATTTTTTTTTTTTTTTGAGAGAGAGAGAGAAGGAGAGAAAGAGAGAGAGAGAGCAGGGGAGGGGCAGAGGGAGAGAAAGAGAGAGTCCCAAGCCGGCTCCGTGCTCATCTCGGACCCTGGGATCATGACCTGAGCCAAAAATCATGAGTCCGACCGAGCCACCCAGGTGCCCCATATGTTATTTTTATACTAAAAGAAATATGAATATGTGTGGAGTATAACGCAACAGGTACTTACATGATTAATGGGAGACGGAATAGTTTCGTTCGTAAGGTACACCATATACCACCCAAACCAGCTACAGACTGATGAGGCCCTTGGTGCCAGTGCTTGTGTTTAAGGGGCGCCGAGGCCCGGGTGCACTTGTGGTGTCTGTCTCCAGGGGCTCGGCTGCACGTGGGAAGCAGGTCTGGCTAGTGTCCCGGACCAAGGTGGGGGGGGTGTTCAGAGGGCAGGGCAGGGGGTGGCAGAGCTGAATCCGTGGAAGGATTGATTGGCAAGGATCTTGACTGGCAGAGGGCACTGAGAGGCGGGAGACTATGAGCGGGTGGTGGTGGACTGGCCCTGGGGCAGAGAGAGCGTGTGGGGCAGGGAGACAGAAGGGGGACCCGGATGACAGAAGGCTCCTATGAGAGGCCGCAGAGCCTAGACTCAGGGTGCCAGACCGCACTTCTCAAACTTGTACCTGAAGCCCCACTTCAAGGCCCGGGGGGTCGGGGGGGAAAGGCGGGGGTTGGGAGAGGATACCCACCCCGGGGGGTTCTGGAGGTCGCCTGACGCTGTTGGCCACAAGGGAGCCTCTTCTTTGCAGTGGTAGTTCTACCTTCAAACTATATCCAAAATGCAGCCGCCTGCTGGATAGAAGTCAGAGTTTCCTACCCGTGGTCCCCTTGCCTCCACCCTTGCCTACCACAGGGCAGCCAAAGTAGCACGAAGCACATTCTGTGACCCCTCTGCTCAAAACCTCGCAATGGCTCCTGTCTCCCTCGGAGCGACAGCCAGGCCATTGGAACGGCCTCAAGTCCTCAGCATCGGGCCTGCCAATCTCTGCTTCCTCTCCCCTCTCTCCCCTTTGCATTTTGCTCACTTTGCACCAGCAAACCAGAGCACATTGGCTAGGCGTGGTCCTGCCCCAGAGCCTTTGCACTTGCTGTTTCTCCTCTTTAGAAAGCTTCCCCCAGAGAGTCACAAGCTGGCTCCCTCCCCTGCTTCAAGTCCCGCCTCTAAGGGCTTCCCTTAGAGGAAGACCGTGCAGTTTCAACCTGCTGCTCCCAGTACTTCCCCTCCCCCCTTCCCTACTTGATTTTTCACCTATTAATATACTTGTCACCTATTAATATATTATCTAACCCACTCAATTTATTTTGCTTGTCTATTTCTCTAAGACATAGGCTCCAAAAGAGTATGGATTTTTTTTTAATGATTATTTATTATTTTCAGGGATAGAGAGGGGGCAGGGGGAGGGGCACAGAGAGAGAGGGAGAGAGAGAATCCCAAGCAGGCTCCCTGCTGTCAGCACAGACTCCAACACGGGGCTTGAACCATGAGATCATGACCTGAGCTGAAATCAATAGCTGAAATCAAATCACTTGACCGACTGAGCCACCCAGGTGCCCCAAGAGTATGGATTTCTTATTTCTGCTTTATTACAGTATAACATCATGCAATTCCTCCTTAAAGAGCGTTCCAATTAATAAATGTAGAAAGAATGAGGGAAATCACAAATCACTATTAGATTACTACAGCAATAATTGCCACAGGCAAGACCCTTTGATAGATTCTAAATCTGCTGGGCAGAAGCATTAGCAGAAACAGCATATTTGCAGAATCTTGAAATGTTACCCCCAAAACATGTGGAGAATAGAGAGGGGGAAATTGTAGTGTTACAGTGGGTAATCCTGGCAGAAACCATCTTAATCTCGTAATCATGGTCAACAGCAGCAGGGAAATAGAGCAACGTCATGCAGCCCCCCGCCCCGCTGTCCTGGGAAGGGCACACCGTCTCTGAGACCTTCTCCCCGCAAAAGACAGCTCCCTGACATAATCGTGAGATAACATCAGACAGAGCCCATGGGCTGGGTGCTCATCCCAGCGTCAGGAAAACAAGGAAAGACTTCAGAACTGTCACGGAGGGAAGAAAACATAAGGACACCAGACAATTCAATGCGCGTGGAATCCTGGATGGGATCCTGGGAAAAAAAGAAAAAACTAACAGGAAAAAATACTGAGATGAAGTCTGTAGTTTACAACGTTGTACCACGATCATCTGCTTAGTTTTGATAATCGCTCCATGGCGATAGAAGATGGTTAACAGACAGGAAGCTGGTTAAAGGGTATAAGAGAGCTTTCCTACTATTGATGCAGCTCTTCTGTAAGTCTGAAATTATCTCGGGGCGCCTGGGTGGCTCAGCGGGTAAGGGTCCGACTCTTGGTTTCAGCTCAGGTCATGATCTCACGGTTCATGAGTTCGAGCCCTGCGTTGGGCTCTGTGCTGACAGCTGTGGAGCCTGCTTGGGATTCTCTCTCTCCCTCTCTCTCTCTGCCCCTTCCTGGCTCGCTTTCTAGCTCTCTTTCTCTCAAAATAAATAACTAAACACGTAAAAAAAAAAATAAAATCATTTCAAAATTAAAAAAAATTTAAAGGGTCATCAGGGGCAAATTTAACAGTCTGTTTTCACTGGACCCTAGATTTGGGGGCAGAAAGAAGGGAGGAAGGAAGGAAGGAAGGAAGGAAGGAAGGAAGGAAGGAAGGAAGGAAGGAAGGAAGGAAGGAAGGAAGGAAGAAAATAAGGGGGAAAGTTGCCTCAACCCTATCAGTAAGTGAAAAAAAAAATGTATAAAACTCAAAAGCGCCCTCTTGGTCATTCTACACCATCTTTATTCTGTGAAAGAAAACAGTGGGCCCCACACAGGGTATCAAAGACTATTACCTCCAGTTTTTGCTCAAAGAACTCAGCATATTTGGGTGTTTTTTTTTTCAATCTCCCCCTTTCATTTATTGTCTCAGGGTAAACACTTGTGATTCATAAATGCCTTGAGAGTGAATCAGTATTCTCCTGTTCAAACCAGCAGAGGCCACATCAAACAATAGCCCACAAGGTGTTATTAATCATTAAATAGGCACATAGGAGAACATTCAGGCTAGGGACCCAATTTTCTTTTCTCTCTTGACTTTTTTTAAGGAAATAACAAACAGCAAACCTTGACTTTGAGCTATTCAGAAAAACAGTTTTGTGTGTTTTTGTTTTGTTTTGTTGTTGTTTTCCATAAAAGAACACGGTCAAATTCAAGACCAAAGGGGCGAGTGTTTGGGGTGGGAAAAAGCTCCTTCCTTTGGGGTCTTCCTTCTGCCATTAAACAATGGCCTGGATTTCAGATTACAGCACTTGCTTTCTTTGCATTCACATGTCCAAGGGAGATGGATGTTCTCCGCCATGCTTGGCAGGTGCAAAGTCCCCTGGTCGCATCGCCATATTAGCACACAACCTAGTGCAAACCAGAAGGTGGGGAGCTCCAGGCCCATCTGCTCTATGAGAGAAGAAACAAGTCCCGTCAAACATACCTTAAGCAACCATCCAACCATTGTGGGGCTTCCCTCTGTCCCTCCCATCTCCTGTATACACTAAGGCTCTCTAGGTTCAACAGTGGCCTCATTGGTAGATCGAAGGCATCACCTTCCATAGGCATAGAAGTGCTAAAACGTTAGTGAGTTAAAAATAATATTTCCTCTGGGTGACTCAGTCATTTGAGCATCTGACTCTTGATTTTGGCTGGGGTCATGATCTTGCAGTTCATGGGATCGAGCCCCGCATCTGGCTCCGTGCTGGTGGTGCGGGGTGTGCTTGGGATTCTCTCTCCCCCTCCTCTCTCTCTGTCCCTCCTCTGCTCACGTGCGTGTTCTCTCTCACAAAATAAATAAACTTTAAAAAAATTTTTTTAATTAAAAAATTAAAAAAAAATTTTTTTATGTTGATTCATTTTTGAAAGACAGAGAGAGACAGAGCACAAGCAGGGGTGGGGCGGAGAAAGAGGGGGACACAGAACCTGAAGCAGGCTCCAGGCTCTGAGCTGTCAGCACAGAGCCCGACGCGGGGCTCGAACTCAGGAACCACAAGATCGTGACCTGAGCCGAAGCCGGATGCTCAACCGACTGAGCCACCCAGGCGCCCCTTAATTAAAAAAAATTTTTTTTTTTCAAGTCTGACATCAGGTTCACTGCTGTCAGCACAAAGCCCACTTCTGATCCTCTGGTGCTCTCTCTCAAAAATAAACAGACATAGGGGCGCCTGGGTGGCGCAGTCGGTTAAGCATCCGACTTCAGCCAGGTCACGATCTCGCGGTCCGTGAGTTCGAGCCCCGCATCAGGCTCTGGGCTGACGGCTCAGAGCCTGGAGCCTGTTTCCGATTCTGTGTCTCCCTCTCTCTCTGCCCCTCCCCCGTTCATGCTCTGTCTCTCTCTGTCCCAAAAATAAATAAACATTGAAAAAATAAATAAATAAATAAACAGACATACTAAACAACATAATAAAATAAAATTTTTTTTAAATAAAATTTCTTCTTAGGAAGCATCTCTGATAAAAAGACAGCTGAAGAGACAGATAAACAATGGAGCATGTGTCACCACAGAACTAGGATGGCCACGAGTCCCGGGTTATGCCAGGCGTCCTGCCATGACTGTTACCAGCACGACCTTTCACTCTCAAAAGTGACCCAGTCGGGACCATAGACTCTAAGGTCTTCTACAAGAACCCACTGGAGCAGGCCTCAGACATGCATCTTGCCACCAACTGTAACGCATGTAAGTATGACCGGATCCGGGGAGGGCCTGCCCACGTCTGCTCCTGTGGACGAAATGTCCCTTCCAGCCCTTCCCGTTCCTGCCTGGAGGGCAGGGGCTGGGGCCAGCTGGGCCCGAGGAAGAGGGGGGAGCCCACACATCCTGTATGCCAGGCCCACACTGATGCCCTTACCTGCCTCCAGAACTCTCCCTTCTGTGGGCCTGAGGCTCAGTTCACTAATGCAAAGCAGACCTACCCAAAAGTCTACAGCCCACAGAGCCATAACCATAGTACACGGGTGATAGAGACCCACTTCCCTGGCAAAGGAGAAGGAGCCAGATAGTTTTTTCAGGTTTCTCCTGATTCCACAGCCTGTGATTCATAAAAGACTGGCTGAAGCCTTTGGCTTTGTCAAATACTCATGGACCCATTTACGACAGTGGCGGTCCATCAGTTTCTTTGAAATCTTAACACCTTGTGAATTTTTGCAGAGAAAGGAGGCTACCTATCTTATATGCCAAAGATACGTAGAGAGCAGTGACAAAACAGCTGAAAACTTACACTGTATTTGTAATACGTCAGGCACTGTTCTAGGCACGTTATATACCTTGTCCTCACAACAATCCTATAAGCACTGGCGATCTCCCCATTTAACCGGTAAGTAAATTGAGGTACAGAATAGCTATGGCACGTAGCTAGAAAGCGAACAAGCTGGAACACGAACCCAGGCAGCCGGGCTCCAGAGCCTTTGCTTCGTAACCAACACTGCTATAGTTTTCCCTGAACATATAGAGAGATATGCGTTCCACATTCCTAACAGAAATAATCACCAGGGCAGTCGAGTCTCAGCTGTAAAACACTTGAAGTTCACAGAGGAAGCTGCTATTTAAATATAAGAGGCCATTTCACCCTCAACTTTATAGCCCCCTTTATCAATACCATCAGCATCGTAAAACAACAGGTGTGTTGGGGTGCTCTATAAAGACTGGTGTTTTTGTGCACCGTATTTATACTTATGTAACCCAGTGTGTCTGCGCACAGTCACTCCATCTTTCTGGGTCACCCAGAATCTTCCATGAGGGGCTGGCGTGAACAGAGCATGAGGGCCGGAGAAGAGGTCAGCAGCGGTCCCTCCTCGGGACGGTTTGTGGCCTCCTGGGTGGGACAGCCCACCAGACTCTCCTTGCCCAGGTGGCCTCCCCCTCATTTTCTTTCCCAGTTTTCCAGGAGGAACAGTGATCTCCACCCCCCCTACCCCCCCTCCCAGCCTCTTCCCCCTTTCTATCTGCTGCCTGGTGGTGGAACCTGCCTGCCTGAATCTTACTGATTAACTATACATCGATTTGGCAGACCGTGATTACAGTAGAATGGTTTGGGAGCTCAGTATCTCACTTCTTCCCACGCACCTTATCCTGGGAATTGCTTTGTACTTTCATATTGCCATGTGGTGGTGTGCCTTTAATCACCATCAATAAAGATAGGCCTGGGAAAGTACGGACAGCCGCAGAGTCCCCGAAATCCACCTGACTGCAACAGAGTAGGGCCGTCTATGGGGGACAGCCCGGCTGTCTGGGGTGGCCGATGGGACTGGTCAAAATAAACCCACCCCTTTGATCCAGCGACCGAGGAAAATTTGGAAAACTATGCTGACCCTCTGAGGGTTCCACTGAATTGCCAGGAAAACCTGTGTTCCTAAGTCAGAGTTCATTCGTGCACTTACTCTCCAAATATTTGAGGGTGCCAGACGCCATAAGGAGGTTCATAGCTTATTATTTTTTTTAATCAGAGAAGCAATCGACCCGAAGAATGTGGGAAGCGAAGGGGAAATTTTTATGACGGAAACCTGGGTTCTCACCACGCGGCGCAGATGACCAGCATTTGAGTAGCAGCAGAGATGGAAGTCAACGGTCAAAACAGGCGTGGAGTTGCGCCCGACACATGGGAGGTGCTCAAAAAGAGTCACAGAACTGAATTAAGTTAAACGGGCAACTGGGAACTGGACGGTTTGCATCCTTGACCCAGCTGCCTCACCACCATCAACACACATGGCAAGACCAGCGAGGTAAAGGCCACAGCGGGGGGTGTGTCTGATGCACGTACAGCCTGACAACCTCCTCCAGAAGCTGGCAACGCTCTGGGACTTTATCAAGAGCCCTCCGCGGGCCAGCCTGCCACACACCAGCGTGTTCCAACAGAGCTGGCCTTCCCTGCCTCCTGCCAGATTTCAGTCAAGGCTGGCCTGTGGAAGTCCACTCCTGCAAAAGCAGAGGTTCCTCTTCCCCATCCCACAAGTGCCTCGCACAGGGCGGGGCTGAGGGGACCCCCAAATGCGCCGCATCATGTGGGCGCTTGCCCACGGTGGTCAGGGCGATGGAGGTGAACACTTGGTCCTTCCTTGGTCCTTTCCCTGGCGCTAGAAGGATTCAAGGAGCTTGCCTCCCCCTTAGTTCTGAGCTACCCAGCCACCTCTTCTCTGGGACCGCCACCCTCAGACTAACCACAGAGCAGGATGCAGTCTCCCCATGGCCCTCGTTCCCTGCCATCACCCCCAAACCATCCCGCTGTTTCTTCCAGCCTGTGGGATTTTATGGTGCTGCTCAGCGATACAGACAGCACAGAACAAACTAGCTCCTGAGGAAAAGTGATGCGGGTAGGAGGGGTCCACAGGGCCCTCACTCACAGGCCCTGTTTCCCTCTCCGAAGACACTGGATGCTGAACTAATAAGAAGCTTCAGCCTCAGCCCCGGGGGAGGCCATGGTCATCGCTTTTGCTGCATCCTTTCCAGAACCTGCTCAGTCATCTTCTCACTAAGTGGGATTCCTTCCCCTCCCTTCTCCCCGTACCCCCTCCCCCAGCTTCCCACCATAAGAAAGGACACTTCCTCCATGCTTCCCCCACATACGTGTCCTCTGGATTACTGATATTCTATACCAAGTTGACAGACATCTTTCTTCTCCCTTCTGTTCCATTGTCTGGAAATTTTATTTTTGCCCATGGCTGAGAAAGAAAAGTTGGTTCTCCCCCGGCTGCTATGCTCCCTGCCCTGCCTTATATGTCTAGAGGCACTTTTTTTTTTTTTAACTTTTTTAAAACCGTTTATTTATTTTTGAGAGACAGAGAGAGACAGAGCATGAGAGGGGAAGGGACAGAGAGGGAGACAGAGAATCGGAAGCAGGCTCCAGGCTCTGAGCTGTCAGCACAGAGCCCAAAGCAAGGCTTGAACCCATGAGCCGTGAGATCATGACCTGAGCTGAAGTCGGAGGCTTACCCAACTGAGACACCCAGGTACCCCTAGAGGTACTATTTTCTAGAAAGCTTGCATATCCTATATCCTGTGCCCCTTAGAGCCCATGATCTAGCCAAATGTCTCCTGCACTGACTGCTTGAATTTTCTCTTCCTCCCTGGGCCTCCTATCAAAATCATGCTAGTCTAGATCATAAAACCATATATGAGGACAAATTGCTGTAATGGACTAGACAGTACCCTGTCAACTTTCAAGTAACTGTCAGGCAAGGGACAGTTACCTCCAACTCTGGGGACAAGACGGGAAGGCCCCCAACCATGCTGGAAACCACCAGTCTTAAGCTACAGCCGTGGCAGCTGCCTAAACCATTTTCTCGTTCCCTAAGCCTGATCTCTAAAAGGAAAATGTATATTTCACGTGCAAATGCCATCTATCAGCCACTTGGAAAACCCACGATTTTTCTCACCTTTCCCTCTGCTAAATGTGACGTCAGCCAGCCGTTCAATGTCTCCCTGCTCCAACATCACCACAATATTCCTAGCATCACATCTTCTCTGGTCCGGATAAAAGCCCAGTGTTGACGAAGCACAGATTCAGGGGTTAGACATATCCTCCCCTGCCCCCATCTTCCTTTTAGGGTGCAAATAAGGGGACAACGTTGGCAATGAGAAGAAAAGAGCAACGGCGTATGGCTGGGCTTGGCTGACTGAGAGACAAGAGGACTATTCTGTGTGACCCTGCACGGGGCCTCCTGTCTCCTGGAACTCAGATCCTTGGAAATCAGGATCCTTTCTCTTCCAGAGGTTGGGGCGGGGGGGGGGGGCGGGGGGCGGTAGTTGCATCCAAGAAAGCATCCCAGTGCAGCAATCCTGGGATTTACCCACGCTCTGTGCTGGGCACAGCCTGTCACACTACCAAAAATCACTCACCAGCCATGGTCGGATTCTCGATTCGAAAATCCATCTTGGGTGGTAATGCTGTAGATTTGCTGTAGATGACCTTTCAAAACGTTCTTATAGGGATAGAGTGAGGCAGGTTTCTGGGTGGGTGGGCAGAAAATCTGAGCCTAATTCTGGCTTTGCTATTTCCTCTTGGGGAGGCGTTGAACCTTGGGCAAGTCACTTCTTCTTGGGCTCCATTATACCACCTCTTGGGTCCCTTCCCTTGCCTCCTCCAGCCCTTTTCCTACAAGTGGCGGGGGCGGGGGGGGGGGGGAGATGATATGAGGATAATAATGATGGAGATTTTAATTAAAAACATGTTGCATACGCTCATACTGTATCACTTTCAGGTGCTAAGTTTTACCTACATGGTTTTCCTGGCTAGCTGAGTTTTTTGTTGCTGTTGTTTATCTTTTGAGCAATTGGATCCGAAGTCACAATTTGAGCAGCTATCAGCAAGCCAAACAATGCAGGTCCTGGGTTTAAAGGGGCCAGGCTTCACCCCGCCTTCCTGAGCCTTCCAGAGACCCCCTCGGGCACCAGCCCTGGTGCAGGTCTGAGCCTTTAACTGCAAGTTAACATCCCTGTGGCCCCTGGGGAATGCGCTCTTTCGCCTCTTTCGTCTCTGGGCTTGCAGGTCGCCTCACCACAGCCCTGCTCAGGGGGCAAAGGTGAGCGGCGGCGTTTAGAGCCTTCCCACCTCACTGCTGCTACTGGGCCTGCTGCTGCTGAGGCGGCTGGAGCCAAATGTGGGAATGGAGCCATTCTGGAGCGCCCTGCCCCCACCCCATTGGAAAAGGCTTTCTTGGCAACCATCCTTTTTCAGGGCCCATTGGAAAAGTGCACATTCTCACTGGCTCACTCAAGTTTTTCCAAGGCGGGTGGGGGGCAGAGAGCATTACAGGCTGCTATTAGCCAGTGTCCAAAGCTTCCGTTTTCCGCCTCCACCTCCTTTGCAGTTCGAGGTCCCAGCCCAGCTGGAGACCGACCCGGCAGTTTTGTTCAGAAGTAGCAACTTATTTTTATCAAAGATGGAATGCAGACGCAGTTGTTTCTAATGCCTCTTCATGGCAACCAGGACTCTTGTTCCAAGCATTCCTGAATCATCTTCTCTTAAAAAACACTTGGCTTTCTTGCCTGTCCCTTTCTCCACGCAAAAATTGGGGGCAGAGCAGCACTAGCGTCTCAGAACTTAAAAAAAAAAAAAGGTTCTGGAAATTCAAAGCACTTTATTAATGTGTCTATTTTTTTTCTTCAAAATCTTCTGAATGTTTATTTTTGAGAGAGAGACAGAGAGAGAGAGACAGAGCATGAGCGGGGGGAGGGGCAGAGAGAGGGAGACACAGAATCCGAAGCAGGCTCCAGGACTGAGCTGTCGGCACAGCCAGACATGGGGCTCGAACCCATGAACCAAGAGATCATGAGTCAAAGTCAGACACCCAACCCGCTGAGCCACCCAGGTGCCCCTAATCACTTTAAATCCAGGCTTTGGTGGTTGGTGATCACAACTCCATAAACCCCACCCCAAATTTCCCATGGACCGCAGCACTGTGGTGTGGTAAAGGCCTCTGAGCCGGCTTCTGGCCCCCACTCTGGTCATACGTTGCTGTAGGCCCTTAAGCCAGTCCCATGCCCTCTCTGGGCTTAGGTACAGACTTATAAGTGGAGATTGTCTAGATCAGTTTCCTCCGCCTTTCAGGGTCACGAGAAGCTCTGAAATTTTGCTGAAAGCTATGGACCCTCCCCTGAGGAAGAAATCATGCACTCATTCATTGATCCATCCATTCAAAAAAGCATATATTAAGCTACTGCCAAAGGTGCATGTAGGCTTCATTCGGAATTCCATTTCGGGCATTGTTTTAGGTTCAGCTTAGGGGGTTCTTCTTAAGGTAAGAAATCCTGGTTGTGAATTTTGCCGTGATGGGCATATATGGACCTTATCTATTAGAAGGACCACACAATAATGATTCTAGTAAAGGATCATGAAACTGCCCGTCAGGCAGATGCCAGAACACGCAGGCAGCGAGGCAGTCATCAGGCAGGTGATCCCTGGCTTCCCTCCCGCCCCTCCCCACCGGGCACGCGCGCAGGCAAACACGCGTGCACCGCCGCACAATCGGCGGGGAATGTGCTGTTTCTGGGACGCAGACCGCAGGGAGCTGGCTGCAGCTCCAGAGAGACAACAAACATCTCTTCTATCCTGGGCTTTATTTTTCTCACGGTCTCTGAAAAGCCTGCGATCAGGTGATATGTGTGGGACTGTTCCCTGTACAGGTGCGGAGCAGGTACTGAGGGGAGGAGAAATCCGCCCCGTGTGTACTTACTCAAGGCTCTTTCAATAGCTCTCCCAGGATAGCTCTTGGCAGGGCAGCTACCTCGGCTCTGGCAGGCTGCAGGGAATCCGAGTGTGAGAAAGTCAGTCAAGCGGAGGAAAACGAAGTGGGGGGGGGGGGGAAGCTTCAAGTCCTCAGGCAAAATACCTTTTTTCTTCTCTCACTCTCTGTGTTTTCTGTAGCTTTAAACCAAACCCACAAACCAGGCTGCTACCTAGGGACAAAGGGGAGTCTCACTGGAGGCGCAGTTATTTGTTTTATGGTTTAGAGCAAACAGGTGATGTAGTAAGACAGAAAATCACCCTTCGTGGGCCAGAAAGGGGAAGGGGGATAAACAGAGCGGCCCCTGGTTGTATTTATCCGACATGATACAGTGGGAAGGATTCCTTGTGTTTTGCTGGTCTCACAGTGGGATCAAAGCAGTGACCTCTGTTGATGAACAGGGTTCAATTTTCCCTTTGCTTTGGGGAGGGGGGGGGTTGGAGAGGAGGACTGAAATATAAAGGCTGTTCTATCTAAGAGGAGGCTTCCAATTCCCAAAGTCTTTTCTTGAGTTTAGGAGCTTAGGTCCCCATTTGAGAAGGGCTGGAAAGAGTGTCAACTTGGCCCTATTTTCCCTGCCCCAAATCAGGATACTGAAAAATAACATGTAAGTACATTTGCAAAGAAACTTTCTTCTTGAATCATGAGGGTGGAGGGCCAGAGATTTCATGGGTTGGGTTTTTTTGTTTGTTTGGCCCAGAGACAAATTCATGGCAAATTTCTGGTTGCTTGACTGACCCCTCTGTCTCTCAAAAAATGTGAGTGTGTGTGTGTGTGTGTGTGTGTGTTTAAGTTATTTGCTCATCCTACCAGTCTAAGCACTCCTAAAGTGGCAATAAAAGAGTTGCTGATTAACCATTTAACCCATGAGGCTGCTTCAGGCCCTGCAGTGAGACCTTAACTTGACTATATTCAACATTCTCCACGCACCTTCAGGGTGCCAAATCCAGAGGAGAGGACAGTCGGGGACAAAAAAGACTCTTAGGCTAGAAGGGACAGGAGATGGTTTACCCAGCTAGTTAATGAGGGCCCAATGTCAATGTCATAGCAGCATTTGGTGGAGGAAGTCACTGGCTCTCACAGATTTGGGGGGAACCTGGAAAGGGTTAACATGCTTCCCTGGGAAGGGTTTAGTTCCTTGGAAGAATCTGGGTCAGAGTATTTATGCAGTTTTTAAAAGTCAGATGCTGAGTAGAGCATTTTAAGGAGCCTGCGAAGTCTGCATGGCAGAAAAGAGGGGAACTTCACAGGCTCCTCACCTTTCACCAAGAGCACTGCAAATACCCGGGGAAAACTCCACTTTTTTTCCAAAGCAACAGACAATTTTCTGTCATCACCACCTTTCCATCTGCTTAAAATAAGAAAGGAAAGTCCTGTCCCATTGGGCCAGGTTGCAGGTCAACAAAGGAGACATTGTTCACCCGTTTCTTCAGAACATGATAGGGCACAGCCCACTCTGCAGTGTGGCAAGAAAACACACAAAAATCCCAGAGAGTCGCCTGAGGGGCAAGAGTGAGTAAACCAAGCTTGCAATGAGGTAAAGGCTTGGCTGCAGACTTGAGGGTTGTCCTGGAAGATGGAAATGAGGCTTGGAAGATAGATTCAGTCAGAGTCACAATGACTCTTTAGTTGGACTCCAGGTGGCGGGGGAACATTGCGCGAAAGGGTAGGCAGGTTTCTGCTGAACCTGGATCACTGGACAGTGTACAGTCAACGCCCAGGTGAGCTGGTTCTAGGCAGGTGCTTCCAGGTGAGTGTCAGTCTACATCTGTCACTTAGGAACCTCCTTTACCAGCCTGAACCTCCTCACTGGGCTCTCTGCCTCTAATCTACTCTCCACACTTTTCCTAGAGCCATCGTCCTAAAGGAGAATCTTGATGTCCCTTCTCCATTCAAGAGCGTTTCATAGTTCTCCAATGTCTAAAGATAAGGCTAAAGTCCTTTAGCAAGATATTTAAGGGTCTTGTGACTTGGCCTCAAGCCTCCTCCTTCAGTCCCTTCTTATAATCCTGCCTGTCAGACACCCTGGACTCCAGACCATGATGCCCAAATAAGGACTTCATGTTCCAGAGTGTAGGCCTTTCATGCCATGGGTACTTCCATCCTCCCCAGCCCCATGACTCACATTTCCAGTGCCCCAATCCTCCCTGTTTTCCAAGATACAAAGCACAGGCCATTTCCTCCAGGAAGCTTTCCAGGATGCCCCCAACTTATTAATAATTTAACTATCCTAAACCTCCACAGCATTTTACTTCTATCGAGACACATGAATGTCTCTCTCGAACCTACCAGAGAAAGAGCCTGGGAAACAGAGGTCAGCTGCACCTAATGAGTATCTCCAGGCGGCAGACTTCCTGACGGTAATAAACATTTTGTTCATCCCTGTATCCCCGGGTAGGCCAGCAACACTGTTGCCCATATAGGTGTGGTTTAGTGTTTCCTTCAGGGTCTGATCTCTCAGGCCATCATCTAAGCCCGAAGAGAAAGGAATATAAGAGGCACGCCTGGCCATCAATCAGAAAATCAGGGTCCGTCTGCCTCCAGTTGACTGTAAACTCCTTGCAGACTGCCACTGTGTCTCTCATCCTGGTAATCCCAGGGTTTAACACGGTGTCTGGCACAGAGCGCGCGCCACAGAATGAAAGAACTGAGAGGGGCTCGCCCAAGGTCACCCCGAGTCAGGAACCGCTGATTCTCATCCGGACGAGATCTGGTGGAACCGTTTACACCATTATCTCAGTGGGGAGCTCGGAGGAAGGAAGGAATGAAGTGTCTGAGAAATGTGTGCCAGGCCCCTGGCGGCCTCCAAGCCTGCAGAAGGGCTGGGAGGGCGGGGAGAGCGCGACATCAAACAAGATGCTGGGCTCCCGGGCTGCCCCGAGCTTCCCGAGCAGCGCGCCGAGCTCCCGGGCGGCGGGAAGGGTGGAGGGGGTGGGGGCGCGGGGGCCCGCGACCCGCGCGGGCGGGCGGGCGGGACGGCGGGAGGCGGCGGTGGCGGCGGCCGGCCGGGGCAGTGCGCGTCGCCCGCCCCGCGCGGCAAATCCCCCAGGGAGGCCGCCGCCAGAGCCCTGGCGCTCCCGGCCCGGCGCCCGCCACGTGGCACCCGGCGGCGGCGGCGGCGGCTCCTCCCGGCGCGCGGCCCGGCCAGCCGGCAGCACGCAGCCGCCCGCGCCGCCCGCCTCCTCCCGGCCGCCCGCCGGCGGCCTCCCGGGCGCAGCGAGGGGGAGCTGCCCGGCCGCCCTGGACCCAGGGAAGGGGCGGGCGGCGCGAAGCCGCTTTAACCGCAGCCGCCGAGCGGAGGCAGGAGGCTGACCCGGCCGCTTCCTAAGTGCGGTCAGGCATCTCGTGACCGCGGCGGGCGCCGGGGGCCCCGCGGGGGAAGGGAGGGAGGGCCGGGGCAAGGAGCAAACAAGAATGCCCCCACTCCTCCCCCGGGCTGTTGCTAGCGAGGCCTTCGGCGGAATTAAAACCCCAAGCCCGAAATCAGGGGTGGAGTGGGGGGTTGGAATAATTCCCCACTATCCACCCCGGGGCGTGCGCTCCCCGCCCGGAAGGGCTGACCTTGGCCGGGGAAAGGCGGGGGGCGGTGGTAAGCGCCGGGGCTCGGCTCCCAGCCCGCCGCCCCCTCGGATTCCTGGCGCGGCGGGGGCCGGAGGAGGGGGCCCCCGGACACACACACACACCCCACACGCAGCGCGCGCCAATGAGCCCCGGCCAGGCGCAGGGGGCGGGGTTTTCCCAGGCTCGAGCACAGCAGCTGCTATTTACCTTCTTGGCTTCTCCCGGGGACCGAGAACCAGCCCCCGCGCTCCGCCGCCCGCCGCCGCCCCCCGCCTCCCTGCCCCCGGGGCGCGCGCACACACACTCACACACGCACGCACACACACATCCTCCCGGCCCGGCCGCAGCCGCGGCGGCAATAAAACATCCTGGCACGTGCTCCGGCTCCAGGCGCGCCCTCGCCGGCCGGCTGATGTCAAACTGCATCTCGGCTGGTGTAGCTCTTAAAGGGCCCGCGCGCGCCGGGTGGCGAGGCTGCCCCGGCCGCCCGCGGGCGAGAAGGAGGGGAGAAGCTGCCGCCCGGCCCGCCACCTCAACGTGCTGAGAGTCTGTGGGTGGAAAGGAAAAGGGTGGCGAGGGCGCGCGCGCGTCCCTGAGGCCTTGCCATCAAAGCCCCCTTGTTCATCTTTCATTTGAAATTCCATTTCCTTTCTGCCCAGTTGGAAATTATTCTGATTGTTTCCTGGGGAAGCGCGGGATCCAAGGCCCCAACTGCAGAAGAGGAATGAGGGGCGGGGGTGGGGTGGGGGATTAAAAAAAGAACACCTTGCTCTGAAAAATCGCAAGTGTAAGGTAGGCATTTTTTTCCTTATTCTGCATGCGAAAGGTTTTTGTGTGTGTGGGGGGGGGGGTTTGTCCTTTTTCTGCATGATCGATTTTCATTATCTTCCTTACCCCAATGTATAGAGTCTGAGCGGGAAATCACTTAGATGTATCGGTAACTCACGCCCTTGCACAGTTCTCCTCTTTTATCCCTGTCCTTCTAAATCTTTTTTTAGAATATATTTCAAATGAACTTCTTATTAGTATCAAAGCAGCTCTATTACACATGTGAAAGGAAATAAAGAGCAAAGACGCTGGCCCCAAAAGAAATAAACTAGACTGGAGCAAAACCTGCGGAAAAATCCCCTGTAAAGCAAAGCCCAGCAGGGAGAATAGCAAAGGGTTAAAATCCTTTTGATTGACGTTGTAGCCTCCGGTGCCCCGGGCTCAGGCGCGCGCCATTGGCCGCCAGGCACAAGGCCTGGCGGCCAATGGGGGGGCGCGGTCCACGAGCGGTGCCGCGTGTCTCCTCCTCCCATTGGCTGAAAGTTACTGTGGGAAAGAAAGTTTGGGAAGTTTCACACGAGCCGTTCGCGTGCAGTCCCAGATATATATAGAGGCCGCCAGGGCCTGGGGATCACACAGGATCCGGAGCTGGTGCAGATAACAGTGGAATCCCCCGTCTACCTCTCTCCTTGGTCCTGGAATAGCGCTACCGGTCACCAAGTAGCCATAAGATATTATAATAAACCCTCAGCACTTGCTCAGTAGTTTTGTGAAAGTCTCCAGTGAAAGGGACATAAACAAAACAATTTTTTGTGTGAAGGACTCCAAAAATAAAATTCTCTAGGGATTAAAAAAAAAAAAAAAGCAACAGAAAATGCCAGCAGATATAATGGAGAAAAATTCCTCGTCCCCGGTGGCTGCTACCCCAGCCAGTGTCAACACGACACCGGATAAACCAAAGACAGCATCTGAGCACAGAAAGGTAAGGGCAGTACCACTATCTCTCTGCAGCCCTAAGAAATTAAGTCGGGGTTGGGGGGTTCCTTTCTTCCTTTAAACTCCGGAGTGAAATGGCAGATCCCATGGGAACTCAGGGCTCTATTTTTATTTCTTTCCAGTCATCCAAGCCTATCATGGAGAAAAGACGACGAGCAAGAATAAATGAAAGTCTGAGCCAGCTGAAAACACTGATTTTGGATGCTCTTAAGAAAGATGTAAGTGGGCAATGCTGCCTTTTTTTTTTTTTTAATTAAAACAAAATACTATTTCTTAGATACTCAACGTGAAACCCCCTCGCTGACGGGATCGTCCTCGCTGGCACTGCATTCCCTGAGGCGGGAGGGCCGGGCCCCTCCCGGGTCTAGGGATGTCGGCGCCGGGGCCGGGGGGGCGGAGGGGGGGGGGTGTGTGGGAAGGAACCACAGCACACCGAGGCGGCTGGCGGGGCTCTCACTTCACTGCCTTGCCTCTTCTGTGCAGAGCTCGCGACATTCCAAGCTGGAGAAGGCGGACATTCTGGAAATGACAGTGAAGCACCTCCGGAACCTGCAGCGGGCGCAGATGACGGGTGAGGGCGGCTTGCCGCGAGTCCCCCTCTGCGGGCGTCCCTTTCGCCCCGCGGTGATTTCTTCCAGACTTCCGCCCGTGGTTGTGAGAGGCATTCAGCTACATTTTACTGCCTTGGCTCACTCTTGCGTTCCCACGGTCTGGGGCTTATTTATAGCCACAACTCCAAGTTGTTACTGTTCCGGAAAGGGAGGGAGGGAGGTTGTAGCGGCGAGGGTGGCGAGCGGCTTGGCAGTGGGGGAAGCTGGTGCCGACGAAGACTCAGAACCGTGGCGGGTCTGGGGGTCATCTGGTTTAGCACTCCCCGCTTTCCTATTACAGAAGGGGAAATGAGGCCCGGTTGGCGGGGCCGGGGTGGGGGGGGGAGGTGGTGGTGGAGGGCATTGCCCAAGGTCACATCGCGCGCACGGAGGATAGGGGGAAGATGTGAGGCTGTATGGGTTAAAATGGAGCGACCAGGAATGGAGAGGCACCATCTCGGTTTCGGTCGCCAAGCTGGTGTGGAGAGGTGGACGATTTTTCTAAACAGCCTCCCTCTAGCCGGGGGCAGTTCCGCGGGCGGGTGGTCAGGGAGGAGCACCGCGGGGACCTCCCAGGGCGGAGGCGGTGGCCTCGGGGCCAGGGCCATTGGGTGACCCGTCTGTCTCCTTCTGGCCCGCAGCCGCGCTAAGCACAGACCCGAGCGTGCTGGGGAAGTACCGCGCCGGCTTCAGCGAGTGCATGAACGAGGTGACCCGCTTCCTGTCCACGTGCGAGGGCGTTAACACTGAGGTGCGCACCCGGTTGCTCGGCCACCTGGCCAACTGCATGACCCAGATCAACGCCATGACCTACCCCGGGCAGCCGCACCCCGCCTTGCAGGCGCCGCCGCCGCCCCCGCCGGGACCCGGCGGCCCGCAGCACGCGCCGTTCGCGCCGCCACCGCCGCTCGTGCCCATCCCCGGGGGCGCGGCGCCCCCTCCCGGCGGCGCGCCCTGCAAGCTGGGCAGCCCGGCTGGAGAGGCGGCTAAGGTGTTCGGCGGCTTCCAGGTGGTGCCGGCTCCGGACGGCCAGTTTGCCTTCCTCATCCCCAACGGGGCCTTCGCTCACAGCGGCCCCGTCATCCCAGTCTACACCAGCAGCAGTGGGACCTCCGTGGGCCCGAACGCAGTGTCGCCTTCCAGCGGCCCCTCGCTCACGGCAGACTCCATGTGGAGGCCGTGGCGGAACTGAGGGGCTCAGGTCACCCCTCCACCTAAACTCCCAACCCCCCTCTCTTCCCTCGGGATACACAACAGGAACTTGGACACTGGGAGAGAAGAGGACTTTTGTGATTAAGTGGTTACTTTGTTTTTTTTTAATTTCTAAAAAGTTACTTTTTTGTAGAGAGCTGTATTAAGTGACTGACCATGCACTATATTTGTATATATTTTATATGTTCATATTGGATTGCGCCTTTGTATTATAAAAGTTCAGATGACATTTCGTTTTTTACACGAGATTTCTTTTTTATGTGATGCCAAAGATGTTTGAAAATGCTCTTAAAATATCTTCCTTTTGGGAAGTTTATTTGAGAAAATATAATAAAAGAAAAAAGCGTGAAGGCTTTTATGTCTTAGAACTGATTATTTCAGAATATGTGTAAAAAAAAAAGGTTCTTGGCAGAATTTGGATTACGCGCAACCTGAGAATTCAGTCATTGGCCCTTTTGTTTTTAAAAGAACATTTTTAACAATCCATCAAGCCTTACCAACCCTCCACGAACTAAATTCCACTAAATTTGTAAGAACTCCTCTATTATGGCTACTCTAATCAATTTGTGGTCAATCTCCTCAAGGATTTCAGAATTTTTTTAGTTGCAGTTCAGTCCCGGTTCTCACACTAGCTCCTCTGAAGAAGATAGAACCAGACTGAAGTCATGAAGTTAATCAGTCGAGTAATGGGTGCCCCCAGCACCTTGAGAGAGACCCCTGCAGCACTACTATCCTGGGAAACACATGGACACCCAATGTAAATGGAGGCAGCCTCAGCCTTCTAGTGTTGGAGCTTGTTTAATTAGGCAATACTTAGGTGCAGCTACACATTCCCTTGTACCAGCCTCTAAAAGTTTGAAATGCCTCTCTGCACCCTCTTCAAGCAAGCTGAGAAGGTCAACAGATTCCTTCTGCCAAGGGACAGCTAGTTAGACTCCCAAGTGGAGCCCAAGTCCAGATGATTAACACCAGACATATGTTTTTGATAAGTTTCTGTGCTTGGCTCTAATAGAGAAAGCATGTGGAGGCCGCTCTGGCAGGCACACAGGCCATCTTCCCTTTAATACAAACAGCAAGCGACCCCTTCGCTTGGTCATGCCCCATTTCCAGGCAAGATGTGGGCTCCAGATAGAAGCAAAAGGGTTGTCTCGGGTTTCAGCTCACATAACCCTCCTTAACAAGTCCTAACTCAAAGCGGACAGCTTTAAACTGTGCCAGGATCTGCAGGGAATTTCTTCCAAATCCCATCACAAAGGCTTGTCAGATTTTGTCAGATTTGGCCAGGTGTTTGACTGCATCCAGGTGTTGGGGAAATGAAAACCACGAGCCCTGCGAGACCAGACACATCAGCCGCGCTGTGGGTCTGGCGGGCGCGCCCTCCTCCCCCACTGCCGGCCAGTCCTCCCGGCAGGCCCCTCCCGCCGGCCTCCCCTCATGCCCCTTCTTTCAGAACTGCTTCTGGGAGGAGAAGGATGAGGCGGGAGAAATCAATCTTTGAAGCCTTCCTAACAAAGATAAAGCCAACGATTTTCTGTCTTGTTTCAAAAGCTTTACCTCTCCCCCGCCTTGCTCTGGCCTTTCCCACAGGCCAGTGTGGAGAGCCGCTCTATCACAGGAATGATCTAGCAGACAGCAGTTTTCCACCCAAATACCTTCGATCCAGCTTCGGACCCACAGGGAAAGTTTTCAAAGATAGTTCGTAAAATTTGGCTCCTACTTGCCTCCTTATGTGAAAGGTATCCGACACCCACCCCCCAGAATACACACACATACACACACTCCTCTTTACCATACCATTTTCCCATGATTTCCCTCTTGTTTAAACACAAACATAATAACAATTGCTCTATTAAGACACTCAACACAAGCCTAAATGCTTCATTTGGCAAATCTGTCCGGCCCCACTAGAAGTCCTTAACTGTCCTGACATAAATAATGGAGACATCAGGGTCTCATTTTTACAAAAATACATTTATATTCTTTAAAAAGTCACACACACACACACACACACGTGCAATCTCTACACCAACTTAAAACTAAACCTGTCTTTCCCTGTGCTGAAGGGGAACGACTGAAATAAATGAATTTTTATTAATATCAAAAATGCAAAGATCTTGGAGGTGGGAATTAACAAATTTAAGGAAAAGCAGTAAATAATTGTTCATCTGATAATTTGATAGTCTTGTTTCCCGGATTTGGGGAACTCAGATGAGGCATTTGTTCCTGTACAATATGGGCAGAAGGGGGACACCCAGGCCTCTATGGGAATTTCAGGCTCCTCTGGCAGCTACACAACTAAATTGACTGTGTCACTTTGGATGAGTCATTTCCCTTATCTGGGACATTTCCAAGTCCAGTGAGTGGGTTTATTTCCAAGACCTTGTGCCCTCCCGCACCCAGGTTGTTTCTGGAGTAAGTAGTTTGGGGATTAGGGAGAATGAAGCTTCAAAGACGATTGCAATCTTGCTCACCCCCCACCGTCCTACCCGGATCCCTGGGGCCTGGCCTAGTTTACGGCCTGAGACACACCCAGCAGCCCCTCTCTGCCGCCCGGGGCAGTGCCGATGGCTCCCGGAGATAAGGCCCAGCTCCAAGCTCCACGTCCGGATGCGGGCCGCCGGCCTCCGCCGCAGTGCGATTATCGTCTCAATGGAGACCCTCCAGGGTCCCGGCCCCCCGCGGTCTCTGGCAGCATCCGGAGCGGGAAAGGCGCTGAACTGGAAGGGGAGCTCTCCCGGTCAAGACGCGAGCCTTCTCTAGTGAATAAACGCGACTCCGAGTCGCGCCCCCTTCTCGCGCCCCATTTCACCCCCACGTGTTTCTGGAGCGGGGACCCAGGGGTTAAACTGGACCCCCTCATCGTCACCACCGTCCCGGGAAACCTGTCATTAAAGTCAATTAACTTTTCCCACACCCCTTGGCCGGTAACAACCCGCTGCTAGCTTCCTCCTCGGCTCCTAAGTGCAACCAGATGGGCCGCCGAGCTGCCCCCGCCGCGCGCCCGCCGGGGCGGCCCGGGGGTTCCAGGGAGGCCGCCGGGGCCCGCGGCCCGGGCGGGAGCAGGCCAGGGCGGCCACGCCGGGCCAGCCCCGGCGGCCCTGCGGCCAAGGTGGTTTGCTTAGCAGGCCTGGCTGCTTTCTGGCAGGAAATGAATAGCTCCCAGATGAGCTCAGGCAACCTGAGAGGTCGTGAGAACGGCGCGAACCCCCGCCTGTGCAGCCGGCAACCTGCCAGGCCGCGGGGGGAGCGGGCGGCGGCGGCGGCGGCGGGAGGCCGGGAGGCCCGGCGGGCGGGCGGGCGGGCGCGCGGGCGGGCGGCGGCAGGGGGAGAGGGAGGAGGGAGCCGCTGACACACGAGCCCGCGCCCGCTCCCGCTGACAGGCAGGCAGCCGCCCGCGCCCGGCCGCCTCCCCCGCTTCCCCCGCCCCAGGCCCCAGCGCCTCCCAAGCAGCAGGCCTTAGCCGCAGAAATGCGGCCGCCCGGCCCCGCCAGGGCCTGGGGGTGGGGCGGCCTGCCAGTGTTTTTCCAGTTCCCCCGGTAGCTCCGGGCCGCATTTAGAAGACGGGGAAACTGGGCTGAGGCCAGTGTCAGGGCACCAGAGGCCCTCGCGGCCTGCCGAGCACTGCCAAGCGTCAGGCCAAGCCAGGGCAGGAGTGGGCAGGGAGGGGGGGAGGGGGGCGGAAGGGGGAAGGGCATCTCAGCTCACACCGGCGTCCCAAAAAAGAAGGAGCCACCAGACAGGGACTCTAGACTCATAAAAAAAATATATCTCATTTCTAAAAACCCTGAGCACCTACTAAGTGTCTAGCAGGCCCGAGGCAAGCGCTACAAAGATAGGACTAATCCCCACACAGCCCCTGCCCTCCGAGAGCTCTGGTTTAGCTAGGAAGATAGACAAACATTCAAGTGACTCATCCCGGGGATGATGAGGTAAGTGCCAAAAATGAACTTTAAACAAAGGGCACCTAAGAACAGAGAGATTAATTCTGATTTGAGAGGAAACCAGGTAAGTTTTGCAGGGAGTTGGCACTTGAAGCAGAGAGGTGAAAGATGAGCTCAACGGGAAGAAAAAGGAGGAATAGGAAGGTGAAAGAAAAGGCAGAGATAGGTAAATATTTAGGTCCAGTTTGGGGAAATTTCAGGAAGGATGCCATGGTTGTCCTATTTCAATTTGCAAATATATAAATTGGCTTAGAGGTAAAAAAAAAAAAAAGAGGACCAAGCTGTCTGCTTTAGTCCTTGGTTTATTGCAGACTAGCCTGGGGGTTAAGTGCACATGATCTGGCTTCAGATTGCTTAGGTTGTAAGTCCAAGGCAGATTAACTTCTCTGAGCGTCCTCTGTAACAGGGGGCTCATGGGGTAGTATTTCATAGGGTGGTGAGGATAAAATAAGTATAAATGCATGTAAAGCATTGAGAATGGTGCTTGGCACTGAGGCCTCCGTGCACGTCAGCTAGTAAGATTCCTGAGCAACCATAGTGAGGCAAGGGTGTTCGCCAAACTAGCAAGCGAAATCTGGACTTTGCCCAGTGATTTCAGGGACTGCTTTTAATTACACCAGGCCCCAGGTGAAAGGACCACTGCCTCTTCCTTAGTTTCCAAATTTCATGTACTCATTCAATAATTACTGAGCCAGGCACTATGGGAATAAAGGGAGAAGAAAGGCGTGATCTCTACAGTTATAAAGCTCTCAGTCTGGTAGTCGAGACAAACTAGTAAAAAAAAAATGAATAATAATAATAATAATTGCTCTGTGTTAAGTGCCATCAAAGTGGGGTAGTATGCACTGGTGGTACAAAAGAAGGGTACTTGTCTTAGCAGGTACATTGTTGGTCCTCCAAATTAGAATTAATCTGTGAATTTTTGTGACCACAGACATTGCCGGCACAGTAGATAACTATCAAATTCCACCTAAGAAAAGTGGTTGTCAAGTGGTTAATTTCAAGATTAATCATTTTATGATACTAATATCTTCTGAATGAGCACAATCACCTTGATGTGGTCAAGGAACTGGTTCCAAAGTGGCCCTTACCCGTGAAATGCTGAGCATGTCCCCTTGAGTCTCTGGGCTTCGGTTTCCTCCCTGATAAGGTGAGAAGGTTAGACCGGAAGTCTCTAAGATCCTTCTCAACTCCCCGGTCTGTGCTTCTCTTTCCTCAGCATTTTGACACACGCTCTGTGGCTGTAAGAACCTTTATCAGGCATATTTCAAAACTTTTGACCAAGGCGTGGGACGATTTTATAACCAAGTGTTTTCATCTGCAGTTAAAGACATGGAAGCAAACTCAAATAGACGCGCATTGTATTTCCACTGTTGTAAGCAAGTGGGCCACACGTTAGTTTCTGGAGACCGACCATGGGATCGAGAGTCGCATTCACTGTGTGGCACATCAGAGGAAGACTGCATCTGACAGGATTTGGTCACATACCTGCTCCTAAGACCCCATCCTTTACTGTAATATCTTGTCATCTTCCTGGGAAAACAGAGTAACAAGAATTAAAAATACCACCACATTCCCTCTTGATGCTAAAAACTCGCTTCCCATCCTTCTCACTTGCCCACTTCTTTTCTGGGGGAAAAAAAAAAAAAGAATGTGATCTGTTGTTTATCAGGACTCCTTCCATTTAGGAAACATAGTTCCCTAACTGGCTAGAATTTTTCCACTAGTACATTTGCTGAATTAAATAAACTTACTGAATTAGTCTCCTTAAACAAGAATGTCAGTCTGAATTAGTGAAAAGTCTGAATTTTAAATATCCAATAGGGAGAGCAGTAAACTTTGCAAATCCTTGTAGTGAGTCTGAATTCATAGTTTACAAAAGCACTTGCTCTCCTAAAACTAATGCATTAAAGTCATTTAAAGAATGTATTCTCCCAAACAGGTTAAACATGAATCTTGCAAAATTATACTATAGTTGAGCCTTGAACAACTCAGGCTTGAACTGAGCAGATCCACTTATATGTGGATTTTTTTTTTTAATAAATACAGTAGAGTACTATAAATGTATTTTGTTTCTTATGATTTTCTTAATAGCATTTTTTTCTCTACTTTACTTTACCATAGGAATACAGTATATAATACACATAACAAACAAATATGTGTTAAGCAATGGTTTATGTTATGACTAAGGCTTCTGGTCAACACTAGGCTATTAGTATTAATAGTTAAGCTTCCAGAAGGCAAAAGTTATATGCAGATTTTAGAATGGGGGGGGGGTGCTACCACTCCTGCATTGTTCAAGGGTAAACTATATAAATCTTTCTTTATAGTAAGAAAAAGAGCTAGGATTGCAACCCAAGTAAGTACTTGTAGCCTAAATTAATAATAAGGCTTTACTGTAGCTACTCTATGTCTGGATATGCTTCCAGTCATAATTTGCCTTTAGTCAAGCAGAGATCAATGCATTTTCCCCTTTAAAATTGCAAGTATCACTTAATGACAGCAATGTTATTTACGGAATACTATTTGTAACTTCCTATTTTATTATTCACAAAGGTGATCTGATTTCATGTTAATTTTCCTTGTTTAGTCACCCAGGTGAGACATGACATTTGTAAGTCCTGCTTACAGAAAACTCCAGCCTAGTGAAAAACTCCTGGGGTCCACAAATGCCAGCATCCAAATTGTTATGTTTCCTCCTACATAGTTTCCCTTCTCTCAGCTTTTCCCCCTTAGCTATAAAATCTATCCTTATGGCATCAAAATGTGTAACAGGAATACGATTCCTTAACAGGGGCAGGGGAGGGCAAAGACAATGTCAAATTAGTTTCAGAAGCAACTGCCACGTATGACATTGAGGAGTAAAAGTTAAATGGAAAAGTGCTGAAGGCATTTCTTCATTTTAGTGAATGCCAACAGATAGACGGGCTCAGGGATGGGATACAAAATGTAAAGGAAGGCTTCCCACATACCAGATTTGTGAAGAAGAAATACTCTTCAACACTCAAAGTTATTCTTTCCTGTGTTCTGTTCCATAATTAGGGCCCCTATGATTATTTTTATACAAATAAAGTCTTGCAGAATCAAACAGCTATTTCCCTTAAAATTCTACATAACAAAGTAATTGTGGACTTGGCCATAATGCCTTGCAGAGGAGAACAAGCCTCTAAAAAACTCTGAAACTAGGGGCACCTGGGTGCCTCAGTTGATTAAGCGGCCGACTCCTGGTTTTAGCTGGGCTCATGATCTCATGGTTCGTGAGATCGGGCCCTGCATCCAGCCCCAAGCAGAGCTCTGAGCTAAGATCACGGAGCCTGCTTGGGATTTTCTCTCTCTCTCTCTCTCTCTCAAAATAAATAAATAAACATGAAAAAAATACTGAAGTCTCATTTGTGTTATCTTTGTTTTCTTGTTTGGGGTAGGGGTAGGGGCAAGATGGGTTGCTCAGGTTGGAGGGGCAGTATGATACATGGTCCTCTAGAGAACTCTGAAACTACTTTAGTGTGATGTCTTTGAGATTTCATGGTAAGTTCAAAACAGAAGGTATCCACACAAAGAAGAGATGTTTTGAAACAGTTCAATGCCGGGAGCCTTTCAAAAAGGCTAACAAAGTTTTCTTGCCACAGGACTCCCTTATCAAAGACCTAAGGCCATAGCCATATTTACACATGCACATTGGTTTAAAAAGAGAAGTTGGATTTCAAAACAATCCATTTGATAGCCATCCAATCTAGCAATCACTTTCTAACCCGATGGTGGGCTGAATTCAACTTACTTTTTAAAAGCCAGCTTTTTATGTTTAGCACACAGCCTCTGGCGTGGCTCCAGACCCCAGCTTTGTGCTTTCCCTGCTTTGCTGGGACCCCCCCCCCTCCCACCCCCACCCCAGCCTCTCCACTGTACTCCCTGGAAATCTGTTCTGTTTGCAGTAAATGCCCCTCTACCTGCAGTCTGGGTGTGAACCCGCTCGTTGCCTGGTTCTGCCTTTCTTTTGAGCCTGCTGGATTAATGACTCTTCATTTTCCCCACCCAGGGTGCCTGGGCAGGAGGCGGGGTTGGTGAGGAGTGTGTACTCCTGGGCTCGGGAGTGGGGTCCCCAAAGTCAGGGTTTGTACCTGGGCGGGGAGCATGAATGATCCCATGGGCTGTGAGTGAGGACACAATCTCTGACTCCCTAGACCCTTGGCAAACCACGTTTCCTCCTTCGGGTAGAAGTCTGTCCTTGGTGGCATCCAGCTCTCTTTAATCTCCGTTCCTCCTCCTCTCTACTGACTTCTTCCCTCAAGCTTGCCTTCACCTGGCTGGTCCTCCCTCCTTTCTCAGGGACCAGCTCTGATGCTTCCCTCCCCGCTTCGTGGAAGATGATGGTCCACAAAACTATCTGCTTTTATTCCTGACTTTTTTTTTTTTTTAATATCATGCTTGGTACACTATGGCAACTCTTTCTATTTATTTATTTTTGATTTTTTTTTAATGTTTATTTTTGAGAGGGGGGTGGGGGGGAGAGGGAGGGAGACAGAGGATCTGAACTGGCTCTGTGCTGACAGTGGAGAATCCCTTGTGGTTCTCCAGCTCGGGAACTGTGGGATCATGACCTGAGCCAAAGTCGGACACTCAACCTTAACCGACTGAGCCACCCAGGTGCCCCTTACTCCTGACTTTCAACCTCCCTTGCCCTTTTTACTTTTTTTTTTTTTCCTCAGCGTATCAGCACATTTATTTTTCCACAGTTAGAGCCAACTTCAAGCTTAAACCTCTCTCCACCTGCCACTTCTCTCTCCCTTCTCACCACGGACCCCCGAAACCTCCCTCATGGTCTCAGCTGTCTTGCTCCTCTCAGGGCCACCTTTCTCAGACAGACTTTTGTGTCCCCCTCTCCACAGAATGCTCCGGCGGGGGCAACTCAGTGAACAAACCAGATGGTCACTTTTCTGTCTTTTCCTCTGTCCAACAGTTTGTGAGGTTTTGACCGGGTACAGACTCCACCCATCCTTGAAACTCCCTCCTTTCTTACCTCCTGGGGCACCTCTTCCTCCTGACTTCTTCCAACCCGTCTGGCAACTTCTCAGCACCCATCAGTGCATTCTTTCCTTCCACCTGCCCCATGAAGGTCGCGGGCCCTGACAATTCTATCCATGTCCTGCTTCTCTTGTGGCTCAGCCACCCATGGCAGTGATTAGCATCTGCATGAAAACCATCAGATCTGCTGTCTCCGATCCAGATTTCTTTCCTGCGCTCCAAATCATCGACCCCACTGCCTACTGGACGTCTCCACATGGAAGTCAGTATGTCTCAAACCCTGTGCCTGGGAGATGCCCAGCCCTGTCCTCCCAGGCTCAATGTGACTTCCACTGTCCCACCCACCTATCTCCTCCCTGAGCATCAGGAGTCACCAGGAACTTCCCCTCAGGCGTCCCTGTCTTGGGAATTTCAACCCCCATTGTCAACTCTTTTGTGCAGGAGTTAGGGGGCTTTTGCTTTCCCCTCGTCCAGACTGATCTCCTTGCCCTCAGTCACACCCGCCTCCAACCCATCAGCCATACCCCGTCATACAGCCAAGCAACCACATCTCTGTGAGAAAACTTCCAAAGGCTTCCTATTGCCTCCACAACTGAGAAACTTGTGTGATTTGCTCCCAGGCAACTCACCTGCCTGAGTCTCTCTAGGAAAGCTGCATCCTGCCCACGCACCACTCGCATGCGTATCAGCTTTAGTGCCTCAAGCTCTCCATGCTCTCTCTGCCTTCTATCCCTTCACACACACACTGTCCTGTGCTGGGAGTGTCCCACCTCCACTTCTGCATCTAGGGACCTCCTACCCCATGTGTCCTGCAAGACTTTGCTCAATTCACCTGCTTCTAGAAGGTTATCCAGATGCCTCTAGTTCCTGGCCCTGACCCCTCTGGCGCTGTCCTGGGGCCTCTCACACAGCACTGATGATACTGGATTATAGTGTCTGTTTCTCTGTCTCCCCAGCCCAGACCGGGCACATTTTGGAGGCAGAAACAACATATATTTCTGTACTCCCAGCCTGTGACACAGTGCCTACCATACGGAGGACATCCAGAAAGCTGTATGCTAGCATAGTAAGACGCAGGATATGAATACAAATAAAAACCAACGTTTGAACAATACTTCAAGGTTCACAAAGTGTTTTCAGAAACACCTTCTCATTTGATCCCCAAAGCAAGTAAGACTGGTCATGTTAACCTGATAGCAAATGTGGATAATTAGTCTCAAAGATACTAGTTGGTCTGGCTAAGGAGGCAGCTAGAAAGTAACAGAGGTGGGTCTCTGGAACCCACATCTTCTGGCTAGAGGGCTATACTTGTCTCATTCTCTGCAGCAATGGACAGGACTGAGCCCCACTGTCTAAAGCCTGTCTCTGTGGTTCCCTGCCAGCTTCCAAGGGAAGCCTAAACTCAATCTCCACGGTGCCTGAACTTTTGCTACATATGTAACCAGAACCAATTTGGAGCAGCTGGAAATCGGTTCTCCTCACTCCTGCTTTGCTGCCTTAATACGCATAACTAAAATCTCTCAGAGCTTGAGAACTGGAGGTTCCTTCCTTCCTCTGGTCTCCCAAGTGTCAGAGAATTAATGCAATTGAAGGCAAGTTTTTGTAAACATAAAACTTAATGATTCTCAGCACAAATGAACTACCAGGAATTTTTCAGAATCAAAAATTCTAGGGGCACCTGGGTGGCTCAGTCGGTTAAGCATCCAACTCTTGCTTTCCACTCAGGTCATGATCTCACCGGGTTTGTGAGTTCGAGCCATGTGTCTGGCCCTGTGCTGACAGCGAGGTGCACCTGCTTGGGATTCTCTCTCCCTCTCTCTCTGCCTCTCGTTCGCCCGTGTGTGTGTGTGTGTGTGTGTGTGTGTGTGTGTGTGTCTGTGTGTGTGTGTGTCTCTCTCTCTGCCCCTCGCTCACCCATGTGTGTATCTTTCAAAATAAATAAATAAACTCTTTTAAAAACTCCATAGGGGGAATTGGAAAGTAAATCCCAAACTTTAAGAAGTAAGGACAGCATCAGATTTTGAAGATCGAATTTGTGTGGCTGGTTTGAAAACGAGCTATGCTTTAATAGGTGAATGAGTCACACTGTGACCCAGAGAAACCAGTGGGGGAGAAGCACAGAAGGGTGTAACAAGTGATTCCAAAGTGCCAGCTACGGCTGAGGCCACCCCCAGAAAAGTCCCCGATTCAAAACAGTTGTTTGCTACAAGATCGATCCGGGTGCCTGTAAGCAGAACGTCCCCGAGAAGCAGTTGCTGCCTTTCTAGATATAATATGTTTGGGCTTTTCTTTCCCATGTGTGGCCGCCGGTGTTCTGCATTCAGTTTTGTGGTAGACTAAAGTGAGCACGTATTACCAGAGGGGCTTCTTTAGAGGAGACGCTGGCATCCATTCAGGTTGCCTGGAGCTCCGGACACAGCACCTGCCGTGAGCGGCATCCCACACCAGTGCGGGGCACTGGCCCACAAAGCAGCTCCCAGTTGGGACTGGCTTAGTCAGTCATTCATCGGGCATTACTGCACTGCCTCCTCTGTGTCAGGCACTGTTCCAGGCACCAGGGTTTCTGCAAGGAACAAGATAGGCGAGGTCACGCCACATATTCCCTTCCTTTGATGAGAAGACAATAAAAAATTAAATAAATAAATAAATAAATAAACAAACAAAGGAGAGATTGTCAGCTCACGGTAGATACTGAGAGGAAAGCTAAAATAGGATGCAGTGCCCAAAGGAGACCAAAGTGGGGCTATGGTCTAATTCAGAATGGATAATCAGGGAAGGCGTCACTTAAGAGGTGACCCCCGAAGCCCTGAAGGCCAGTCAAATAAAAAGCCCGACCCGATCTCGTGGGCCTAGTCAGGGAAGACAGAAGATGTTACTCTGGCCGGCCTGGGCAAGGTCTATAAATGGCTGATCACGGCGCCCAGGGCCACAAATAGGGCAAGGGCCAGGCTGCCCCCACCTTGCACCCCGAGGCAGCCTTTGTCTTTGCTTGTCTTCCCTTCGTCCTTGCCTCCCACCACCCCCCTCCCTCCTTTTCCTACCTCCAGGCACAGCCTCGGACCCCAGCACACCTGCTTGCCCTACCAGGGGTCCACCGACACCTGCCCAGTTCCCAGGACACTGTTAATACCTGCTAATATCGGGTTTGATGAGTGACAAGAGACCCAGGAAAGGCCGTGACTGAGTCACTTCTCCCAGTGGGATCCCTTTGTAAAGGACTGGGAAGTCTTCTCTGTAACTCTGTGAATAAGTCGCACAAAGCTACCCATTCCTTAACAGGTTCCCCAGTGCACCCACGGCACCCACTCACAGAACTAGGCTGGGAGGGGAACACACTGCCATTGTCAGAGTGGCTGTGTTAGGGAAGGAGAATGTGGGTGGGTTTTTTTTTTTTCCTTTCCCTGTTTTCCAAACACTCTGTAAAGTGGTTATGCCACTTTGATAGCTGAAACGTTCATATTTTTAGACAACAGCTTAGAGAAAATATTTTTCTTTTCCGAATGCCGGCTATCCTAGTAATTGGAACAGTTCAGCTCAGCATTTAGTTATTATCTTCCTGAGTCCTGAGTGTCTTTGTTGGGTCTCTCAGTGCTAGACTGGCGCACAGAGGATATCGGGTGCTTTTCTCTGCATCCCTCTGCTGAGATCAGCCCAGGGCCCACCTGGCAAGTGGTGCTGCTCAGAAAACATTGCTGGGCCCCTTTGGTCATGCAACAGGATTGAGTCAGCCCCGGGGCTTCAGCCTGAGGACCGAGGAGAAGGCTCCCCACCTTCTCAGCCCTGCCTGACCGGTGTCGGGCTCTGTGCTGACAGCTCAGAGCCTGGAGTCTGTTTCGGATTCTGTGTCTCCTCCTCTCTCTGCCCCTCCCCAGCTCACCTTCTGTCTCTCTCTCTCAAAAATAAGTAAACATTAAAAAAAAAATTTTTTTTTTTTTAAAGACTACACGTAGAGAGAGAGGTCCTGCCCTCCCAGCATCCTAGCTGAGGCCAGCCTCCCAGCCATCACCACCAAGGCACCACACGTTCGAGGGCGCCATCTTGGATGTTGCAGCTGGTGGAGTCCCAAGAGGCCTGCCACCTGCCCAACAGTATGTGGAACAGAAGAGCTGCCCAGCTGAGCCCAGTCACCTCACACGATGATGGGAGATAGAGAATGTTGTTCTCTTAAGCCTATAAAGCTGGCCCCAAGTAAAATGAACCCAATCTATTGATAAGACAAAGCTGAATTCATTGCTTCTTGTAGTAAGAGAGAACACCTACCAAAGCTTTGTCCCTCCAAGGGGGGAGGTAAGGTCAGAATTTATTGAAAACTGGGAGCCTGGTTTCAGGCAGTCTGTCTGTGTGGAGGTGTAATTGGGATTGGGCAAGGATCACCACTGGACAATCCAAAATTGGTGGAAACAGCAAAGCAAGGGTTTCCAGCCAGGCAACTCAGAGAATCTCAGGGCACAGACCATCTGTCGATATCTCCCACTGAAGAGTTGACGGGACATTCCTTTGATGAACAGATGAACCATTTCCCTGGGCACAGGACTCTTGGAGAAATACAGTCATACGGATGAAGCAGAGGAAAACTAAAGTTCTGCTAACGAAGGCAGGGAAATAGCATGAAGTCAGGTTAAGACAGACAATAAGATGTGGTTTATGTTCTCAGTGTCCAGGCTGGCCAGTGTCGGTTCTCAAGCTACTCAATTTGGGGGTGGTTTTTACACGGCAAATAACAATCGAGACAACTCCCCAATCCCTCCTCCTCTGAATGTTTCTGTATTTCTCATCGTCAATATTTATGGCACACACGTCATGTCCGAGGAATAGCCCTAGACACTGGAGATACAAAGGAGAATAAGACAGGGTCCCTGTTTTCTCGGAGCTTAAATAGTAGTCAGGAAGAGAAAGACAGAAAAACGTTCAACAAAACAGTTAGCAAGGTCATTCCCATACAGACGAAGGGCTCTGAGGAAAATAGAAGGGCAAGGAGATCGAGGGCGGCTTCGGGAAGGAGGTAAAGCGGTTTCAGAAACAGCGGTCAAAAGAAGCTCTCTTGAGAAGGTGGCATCTGAGCTGGATGACGTGTGAAGGGTCAAAGGATCCAACAGGTCAAGGGCTCGGGAGAGAACGTTACAGGCAGGGGCACGGTCAGGACCAGGTCCTCGAGGCAGGGAAGAGACTGGCGTGTTGGGAGACCAGAAAGGCCGGCGTGCCCGAAGCGTGCAGAGCAAAGGGAGTGTGCCCCACATTGAGGCCAGAAAGGCTGGCAGAGGTCAGATCGCATAGGGCCTTGACGATCACAGTGAGGAATCTGGATCTGAATCGAAGCGTAATGGGAAACCACTGGAGGGGCACTGCCCGAGAAAGGTGGAACACCAGCCATGTGGGCAATTTTAAATTTTCTAGTAGCCACATTGTTTTTTAAAATTATGTATTCAGAGAGAGAGAGTGAGAACAAGTGGGAGGAGGGGCTGAAAGAGGGACAGAGAGAATCCCCAGCAGGCTCCCCACTGTCAGCACTGAGTCTGATGCAGGGCTCAAACTCAAGTGAGATCATGATCTGAGTCAAAATCAAGAGAGGGACGCTTAATCGACTGAGCCACCCAGGCGCTCCCAGTGGCCACATTACTTAAAAAAAAAAAAAAAAATGGGGAGCCTGGGTGGCTCAGTCAGTGAAACATCTGATTTCAGCTCAGGTCATGATCTCACAGTTTGTGAGTTCGAGCCCGCGTCGGGCTCTGTGCTGACTGCTCAGAGCCTGGAGCCTACTTTGGATTCTGTCTCCTTCTCTCTCTGACCCTCCCCACTTGTGCTCTCTCTGTCTCTCAAAAATAAATAAATGAAAAAAAAATTTTTAAGTGGAATTAATTTTAATATTTTATTTAACCCTATAATATACCCCAAATATTATTCCAACATGTAATCCACATGCAAAATTATTAATGGGATATTTTATGTTCTCTTTTGGTACTTGGTCTTTGAAATAGGTATACGTGTTATACTGAGAGCACATCTCAATTCAGACTAACCGCATTTCAAGTGCTCAGTAGACACGGGGGGCCAGTGGCTACCATTCTGGCCAGAGTAGCACTTGAGGATCTAATAGTCCTCTCAGATATCCAGGCTCAGAACTGTCTTTTATTTCTCCCTTCCTGTCACACCTGCCTGCCATCACCATCCACCAAGAGCTCAGATAATTCTATCGAAATCCCGCCACAGCTATCCCGTCATCTTTACCCCAGCTAGAGAGTCTTTCCTCTTTTGCACATCAGCCATTGCTACATCCTCTGAACTGGGCTTTACTTCCAACTGAACCCAACTCCCACCTTCTCCCCTCTCCCCTTCGGAATCTTCCATAGCCTTCACTGCCCATGAAGTTCAAACTCCTTTGGAGGGGCCTACAAGACCCCTCAAAAAGACCCCACCCCTCGTTTTAGCCTGCTTTCCCACCACGCCCTTTATATGACACAGTTAAAACCCGGCTCGGTCCACTTCAATGCATTTTGCTACAGTAACTTAGGAAAGTTATTTTATTTCCCAAATTATCCCTAACCACCGTGGAACAATGACAGTCAAACGTTGAAAGTTTTCAGGATTTGGTTCCATCTGTTATTTTCCTTTAATAGTAATTTTCCTCTCTGTACGACATTTTGTATTTTTTTTCTGATTTGAGGGTTTTTATTTTGTAAAGGTTTCTTTCTTTCTTTTTTTTTTTCTTTCAAAGGTAATTTCAGTGACCTGCCACATTTGGATATGAGTTGCCTGTGTGTTACTTAATTTCTTGTTCGTTCTTGTCCCACAAGCCAACCCTTAGCAAAACTGCAAATGTGGCAAATGTAGCTAATCAGGCATCACATGATGTGTGTGTGTGCGTGCGTGTGTGTGTGTGTGTGTGTGTGTGTGTGTGTGTGTAAATCTTTAGGCTAAAGTATACTTAATTGTATTTTGAGCAACCTATGACATCAGTTGAAGTTACAAAAAACACTATGGGCTATAACAAGTCCAGGCTGGGAATCTCTAAACTCCTCCTTGACTTTGGTTATGACCTTATAAGAGCATCTTAGCTGCCATCTTTGAAGTGTGGTTGAAAGCCATTCCTCGTGTTTTTCTTTCTGCCTTTGATTGAAACGTTTAAGTAACTGAATATGTATTTTTGCAGACCCCAGTCCAAAAGAGCCATCAAAACAAAATCCACATGATGTCTCCATGCCAGTGCCTGTCACCCAGCTGCTCTTGACTGCATGTGGATGGGAGATATTAACTCCAGAATTAGACCGGAACTGAGTCATGCATTGTTATTGGAGGAAGCTTGTGCTTGCGTGTCTGGAAATTCATATTAAAAGGCAAGGGGCTCACCAGCCTATTCCAGCTGTCGTCCCTGATGCCTAAGACTTACCTACTAACTTGATCTGGTTTGATTTTAATTGGGTTTGGGAGCCTCCTTCAGTCCTTTGACTATATCTGAGTATAAATGCAGGTCTAATAGTAAACACCTTTGCTTCTCTTACAGGCACACAAAGTCACTTCTCCTTGCCACACCACAGGCTTCAGGGCTTGGCCGAGAAAACCCACAACCAAAGGTCAGAAAGCTCATGGCTCCTCAGGCTGCCTGGAGTTCTGGTCTCCATCCTTTTCTGCCTGCCCCCAACACTCAACTCTGACTGAGCCCCTACTATGTGCTGCCACCGTGGAGAAACACATGAATGAGACACTGGCCTCTCAGTCTCTGGGGAGGTTAGGTGTAAGTAAAGAGTTTCTTCTAAGGGGCCCCCTGAGGTGATTCATGCAAAACACGTGCTTCTTTTTTTAAAAGGCTGGGGATTCCAGGCAGGTTGGGAGGTGAGGGCAGCTGGTGAAGTAGAGAAGAGGTTACAAGTGAAGATAATTTCAGAAGAGAGGGCAGAGAAAGGCCAGGTCTGACTGGTTCCATGTGCTAATGAGTCATAGCCATCAGTCAATGTCATCCAGGAAAAGCTGCCTCTTCCAATCCCCTGGATGAGGACAGGTGGAGCCAGAAGAACCTGACCCGGAGATGGTCCCTGCTCCAACTCATGATGACCTTGGCAATGTCACCTGCCTTCCTTTAACTGTTTCTTTATCTGTAATTTGGGAGCATCGGACCATATGGTCCTAGGGGTCCTCCAGCTTTGAGACCAGAATCCCCTGAATTGCTATCCCAATACGCCTGCTGCCACATGGGGGTCAGTATGGGCAGACCCTGTGAACTGTGGAATATTTATGTCAGCGTCCCAGTTAAATGGGTATGATTCGTGAGTTGCAAGTGTACTTTATCTGCCCCAGAACACAGAACCCCCCTTCAACTCTCACCCCTCCACCCTGGTTCCCAGGCTCGGCCCACTTTCGATTTCTGCTTCTTCCAGCTCTTTCTACACCCCCCTCTATCCGGTTCATGTTTTAAGCATTCATTCATTCGTTCAGCAAATGTGTTTAGCACCTATCATGTACTGGGCACTAGATCGGGCACCAAATCTATGCCAAGCTGTCTATAGCGGAAAAGGAGGGAAGACAGGGAGAGCGTCCGGAACACTGGGCTCTCCTGTGCCATCAGGCTGGTCCCAGGAAGCTGATGTTGGGCTCTCGAGTTCTGGGGAGGGCCCTGTCCACTGTGTCGGGCCCTGCTGAAGCAGCCTCCGTTTTCTGTATTGTCGCCAGATGTCTGGAAGGGAGGATGAGGGCAGTCACCGCACACGGGGTCCCAGCACACTTCAGACCCAGCATTCCAGACTGCTCTCCCCTCACATCACAACCCCTCAGTGCACAAGAATTCGCTTCCCCTTTCTCTCCAGTTTAAGCTGTTTCAATCCCTTTGGCCTCCTTGCACTCTGCTCTATTTGGGTGTGTTGATGGGCCCACAGAGGAGGCAAGTGACCCCCCAAAAGTGGAAGGGCATGTGTGGTCACGACAAGCAAGTGAGTAGGAGGCCTTGGCCCATCAGCAGAAGACTGAAGTGACAGAAAGAAACTGCGTTGGGGGTGAGAGAAGGCCCAGGGCTTGCCGGAGGGAGGCCCCTGGCACAGCCTGAGGCTTGCTGAGTAATCTGGGTTTCAGGGTTCAGGTTACCTGACAGCAGCTGGCATTTCTCGGCCACTTCCAAGTCACTTTCTTGGAGCCACAGGGAGGCTCTTTATTTGCTTGGAACTGGGAGAGCCTGTTACGGAATCTAACAGAGGCTCAGAGCTGGAGTAGCTACCTCAAGGGAGATTGGGCAAGCTCCCCGGGCCACGGCCAGGGCAGGCAGACCTGGGCCTCTGCTGGGGTGCAGGCCCTCCCACTGTCCCCGGCCTGCCCTGGAGACTGACACTCCTGTGGTGAGAGCCGTTGCCTTTCCTTTCTGGCCTTTGGGAGGCCACACCTTACCCTCATTCTTCTCTGTCCCAAGAGCGGTCAAGTCTGGAATTTAGGAGGCGGTGAGGGCAGGAAGGAGGGGAGTCCTGAATAAGGAACCCAGGGCAGCCCAAAGTTGTCACACCTCCGAATGCAAGAAGAAAGAATGTTCCGAGCTGAGGTGGGGAGGTCTGTTTCAAGGCAGAAATGAATTGGGGTGGCAAAGCGGGGTTTACACCTTTACAGAATTGTCAGGGCAAACCATATCTTTCCTCCCTCTCCACAGCTCCATCAGGACTCAGCCTGAGGGGCACCAGATCTCAGCTTCTCTCCCTCCCCTCTGCCTCCTTCCTCTCTCCACCCCCTCCCCTCCCCCTCCCCCTCTCCCCCTCTCCCTCTCCACCTCCCTCTTCTTTTGCTTCAGGGCTTTGCATTATCATTTGCTGAGCTCCCCAGGACCTGGTATTTACTTCAGCCCCAGCTGCAAACCTTCTCTCTCACTCCAGGAATTGCATAAATAAACCACTGAGAACAGAGCCCTCCTCACCACAAACAGCACACGGGCTTCTGCTGGGCTTCTGCTCCGCCTCTGAGGCTTTGGACCAGCTCCTGGGAGGGGCTCCTGCCCGGTGACAGGTACCCACACAGCCTGCCTGTCCCCTACAGGCAACCCTGGGGACCCCCTCGCCTCCCACGTGAATGGGCAGGGCTTGGTGGGGTCAGAGTCACCCCGCTCCCCCCCTCCGGTCTGAGCTGGGTCGGAGGCAAGGCTTCCCTGGAAGGGGGGGGGGGGGGGACCAACCACACAACTCAGTGACCTTGAGAAAGTTATTTTAGCCTCCACAGACCTCCCTTTCCCTGCTTTAAAATAGATCAGAGATTTATGCTTCTTAATTCACAAAGGAGCCGCATGGAAAAAGACTGATTTGTTCTGAAATGTTCTGGTTTCCTGAGAAGAACCCAGGGTTCCAGCCGGCACAGATACACGTGTACACACACGCATGACGCACAGATCGGTCCACACGCTCCGGATACATCGGTTCACGGATTGGGCTATAATGCCCCGCGACAGGGATATCATTGCATGCACTGCTGGGGCCCCTGCAACGTTGTGCTTGGAATAAAGTTAATGTTCGATAAATACTGACTACATGAATGCACTTGACAAATGTTCCCTGCATCCCTTCCTTGTGCCAAGCAATGTGCTCAGAGTGTAGGGACAGCCTTGGCTCTTGAGGGGTTCACAGTCCAAGAGGGAGACACGCACGTAAATAAACACAGCCCGTAGCGAGTGTTAAGGGGAGACAGGACGGAAGAGAACACAGGGCACAGTGAGGCTCAGGAGAGAGAGAGTTCAGCCCTGCCCTGTGTGGGGAAGGAGGACAGGGGAGTGGAAGTTCTGAGCATGGAAAAGAGGGGCGCTCATCAGTCAGACAAGACAGAGGTTCCCTCTTCCAACAGAGGGAAACATGTTCAAAAGCACTGAGCCCTGAAATAGCATGGCAGAGTCAGGCCACCAAGAATTATCCCTAGGGCAGGACCACAGGAGGATGGGAAATGAGCAGGGGAGGGGAGAGGCCAGATAAAGAAGGCTGGATCCCATAAGTCATCATGTCCCAATATTTTCCAGTGATTCCTATACTCAACTTAAACATCCATCTTAGACCAATAAAGGTAGTAGTCTTACTTTTTCTCTGCTGATTGAGAAACTATATAAGCACAATGGACTTACAAACCCCCTGCGGTAACTCTAAGACCCCCTCCTCAATGCCTGGTTCCACACCGTGGCCCATATGTTGGAAAGCATTACTTAGGGGGTCCACATTACTTCTCATCCAGATTGGCTCACTCTGGAGAGTGAATGGGGTCACTATGAATAATTGCACCAAAGGCACAAGGAAGAACTAGAACTATTGGGGGCCAACCAGGATGCATGGTCGCATTGGCTAACGATGTTGGGCTGCCGTTGAAGGGTTCTTTAGAGTAAACGGTGTGATCGGAGGTATTCTATTGGAATTGAGTTACTCTCCCACTCTTACTTTTTACAGAACAGTGGGAGGAAGAGGAGAGGCATGGTTCAGATGGTCTTGGAGGCCCTTTCCAGCTTTGGCATTCTATAAATCTGTGTTCAGTAGGCATTTGAACAGTGAGAAGGGTTGGATAAAATGTAACCTCAAGGAAGTTTTGGGGGTGGCCTGCAATTCAACCTAAACCGTGAAGATCATACCAATATCCTGTGTTTTCAGTTGAAACCCAATGAAAGTGCCCAAGAAAAACACTCCCAAGGAAACTCCACTCATTCACCCATCCAGGAAGGGAAAGGCAATGCCCATGAAAACATTCCACTGAAATTAAAGCCCTACTGCCAGGCAGCCTCTCCCACAAGTCCTAACCCTCCCTTCTTCCTCCTCCTCCGGCCTCTAGTGCCCGGCAGGTAAGATATGATTGGATGTGTAGCAGGATGTGAGCTTGAAGTGGTTCAGTTGCTGCCATTGGTTCAACTCCAGTGACAATCCCATCTCTCTTAAAAACCCTCTCTCTGAAAACACACACACACACACACACACACACACACACACACACACGCAGAAAAACAAAAAAACTTCACAGGTCCTCATCACCTAGAAAATTAAGCACAGACTCTTCAACCTCCATTTCAAAGCCCTCTACAATCTGAAGACAACCCATTTTCCAGCTGTGTCTCCCATTGTATTCTTTACACGCCCTTTCTCACAACCTAGTTGGAATTCTTGCTCAATGTACTTTATATTATTCTCTCTAGGTGCTACCTCAGGTTCCATCTACTCCCTACTTATCAAATTTCTACCGATAAATTTCATCTCTTCCATGAAGCTTATCCTCCTTCCTCCCTCGCTTCCTGTTTTTCAAGTTCTTTATTTTTTTTTTTAACGTTTATTTATTTTTGGGACAGAGAGAGACAGAGCATGAACAGGGGAGGGGCAGAGAGAGAGGAGGAGACACAGAATCCGACACAGTCTCCAGGCTCTGAGCCATCAGCACAGAGCCCGACGCGGGGCTCGAACTCATGGACCTCAAGATCATGACCTGAGCCGAAGCTGGATGCTTAACTGACTGAGCCACCCAGGCGCCCCATCAAGTTCTTTAAATACTTCTCTTCCAAGATACTTTGTGCTGTACTTCTAAATAAAGGTGTAATTACCGAGTATCTCTCTCTGAATCCTCTCTCATAAGGAGCTGATGGCGAGTGTGGTTTAAAGAAGTTTAGACCCTCGTCTGTATGTACCCCTACTAGGCTAGTTCTGGCCAATTTAGAAACGCAAAGAAGCTTGAATAGCCAAAACGCTTCTGAAAAAGAACAAAGTTGGAGATGTATACACCATCTTATTTCAACATCTATCTAAAAGCCACAGTAATCAAGACAGCATAATATTGGTATATCAATGAGCAAACTGTCCAATGGAACAGTACAGAGAATCAAGAAGTGGACCCCGCATACATTCAATCGATTTTTGACAGAGAGGCAGAAACAATTGGATACACAATGCAAAAAAAAAAAAAAAAAAAAAAAAGAACTTCAATCTATACCTTACAACATATTCAAGACATAACCTGTGATAGATCTTAGGCCTAAATATAGAACCAAAAACTACAAAATTTCTTAAAGAAACAGGGGAAAGGAGTGCCTGTGTGGCTCAGTCAGTTAAGCGTCTGACTCTAGGTTTCTGCTCAGGTCATGATCTCACAGCTTTGTGGATTCGAGCCCCACATTGGGCTCTGTGCTGGCAGCTCGAAGCCTACCTGGGATTCTCTGTCTCCCTTTCCCTCTCTCTCTACCCTTCCCCCACTCATGCTGTCTCTATCTCTCTCAAAATAAATAAAACTTAAAAAAAAAGAAAAAGAAACGTAGGAGAAAATCCTGTGACCCAAGGTTCTGCCAATATTTCTTAGACACAACACCAAAAGCACAGAGCTTTACAAAAAATTAGTAAATTATATTTTACCAAAATTAAGAACTTATCTTCAAAAGACACTCCTTTGAGAAAAAAAGAAAACCCAATGTGGAGAAAATATTTGCAGATCCCAGATCCGATAAGAGAATTGTATCCAAATTATATTTAAGAACTTTTAAAACTCAATAATAGGAAAACAAACGAGCCAATTACAAAATGGGCAAAAGATTTAAACAGACACTGCATCCAAGAAGAACACAGATGGCAAAAACACACAAAAAGATACGTGTCATCTGTCCTTAGAGAAATGCAAATTAAAATCACAATGAGATAGGATGTACTCATGAGGCACATAAGAAACGTAGTCTAAAACAAACAAACAAAAACCCTAACTGGCCATGATGTGGACCAACCAGAACTGTCACACATCACTGGTGGGAACGTAAGACAGCAAGCCATTTTGGAAAAGTTAAACATAAGCCTAACATAGGATCAAGCCAGTCCACTCCCAGGCATTTACCCAAAGACTTTTTTTTTTTAATTTTTTTTAACGTTTATTTATTTTTGAGACAGAGAGAGATAGAGCATGAACAGGGGAGGGGCAGAGAGAGAGGGAGACACAGAATCTGAAACAGGCTCCAGGCTCTGAGCTGTCAGCACAGAGCCTGACACGGGGCTCGAACTCATGAACCGCGAGATGATGACCTGAGCCGAAGTCGGATGCATAACCGACCGTGCCACCCAGGCGCCCCAACCCAAAGACTTTTAAGTAAGCATTCAAGGCAGCTTCATTTGGGATCGAGCACAACTGCAAACAATAAAAATGTCTATCAATATGTGAACAGATAAACACATTGCAGTATATCCATACAATAGACTGCTACTTAGCAATAAAATGGAATAAATTATTGATATATACAACAACAGGGGTGCACTTCAAAATAATGACGCTGAGTGAAAGAAGTCAGAACACAGAGAGTGAGTCCTTTATGATTGTCCTCCTATGACCTTCTACACGATGCAAACTAATCTGCAGTGACGTAAGGCGAATCATCAGCTGCCTAGAGACGGGGGCGAGGGGTAGATAGGGCGCCAAGGGCTGAGCAGAATCGCAAAGGGAGATGAGGAAATTTTGGCAGATGATGGATATATTCACTCTCGTGATTGCGGTGATGGTTTCATGGGTGCATGCATATGGCAAAACACCAAACTACACATTTTAAATTTATGCAGTTTGTTTTATGGCACGTATGCCTCAATAAAGCTGCATTTTCAAAAACGGACATTGTCATCTAGGAGCCTGGAATCATGGTCTCACTGAAGAGATGTCATTCAAACGAGCAGGGATTTAATTTGTTTATTTCGCTTCAACATTGTCTAGACCAGCATTATCCACAGTCACTCAACACCTGGCCTAACAGACTGCCCGCATATTGCTGTCCCTACTAAGTGCTGACACCTGCTGTTTGATCTTCTGGGTGGGAAGAGGGTAAATATCTGAGTCTGAAATCTTGACCTAACACCAGTTACTTCTGAACCACAGGGCCCTCTAGGATAGGACCGAGGGGGCTTCAAACTAGAAAGGCCCTTCAAACCCCTTTGGGGTTTTCTGGCCACCACTCCCCTGCAGCAGAGGAATCCCCTCCACTTTGGAGTAACCACCATCTAGTCTCTGCCAATGTCTTCTGGGATGGGAAACTTCCACTGTTCACTGCCTAGAAAGCAACTGGTTACATTCCAAGGGGAAGGAACCAGAGTAGGACAAGAGAGACTGAAAGAGCCATCCCTGAAACCCGCCATGAACCACATCGTCTTTCAATGTTGTTTTTTACATTTTTTTAATGTTTACTTATTTTTGAGAGAGAGAGAAGGAGAGGGAGAGAGAGAGAGAGATGGAGCCCGAGTGGGGGAGGGGCAGAGAGCGAGGGAGACAGAATCTGAAGCAGGCTCCGGGCTCTGAGCTGTCAGCACAGAGCGCCATGTGGGGTTCACACCCACAGACCTCGAGATCGTGACCTGAGCCCAAGTGAGACCCTTAACTGACTGAGCCACGCAGGTGCCCAGAGAAATCTTAAATTTAGGAAGAAATCAATGTTTCCAGTAGACAAATGCATTTTCTTCGGCCTACAATGGAAGACAAATGGGAAGGAGAGATGGGCAGATTTGTTAAATAAAAGTTGAGTTATCAACAAATTCTTAAAAATAAAAAAAAATAATAATTTTCATTTCTGACTCAATGGACTGTTTCTTTCTTTCTTTTTTAAGATTTTTAAGTAATCTCTACACCCCATGTGGGGCTCAAACTCATGACCCTGAGATCAAGAGTCACACACTCTACCACCTGAGCCAGCCAGGCATCCCTCAATGGGCTATTTCTTTTTGGTTGGAGTGGTTTTTATGACAGTTAGCTCTAACTTTGAGCCCATCTCTTAACGTTTCATTACCTTTGCTTCCCCATTTTGTGCATTTAGAATCAAGAGTCTGGACCTTCCTTCCTCCTGATCAGCAATAAGGCTCGTAAGATCTTTGGGTTCTGGAGTCAGAAAAAAGCCCCGTGTAGAAGGACCAGGACTGCCTCATTTCTATTTCTTCTTGACACCTTTTCATGCTTGGTGATTTCGGCTACTTCTCTGGAGGGAATAATCTCTTAAGCTCTCCATCTAATCTGTGCTCAGACAGGAGTTTAAACTCTCTCCCATTCGAAGTTTATCAGACAGATCTACAGAGACTTTTCCGGGAGGATGTTTACAAAGGACTTTTAGTGTTGCCAAGAAAAGAAAGAAGGGAAAAGATAGGGTTTCTGAAGGGCAGTTTCAGAGGCTGGGAGATTTAAACATAAAAGAACCTTTCTTTCCTTTACTAACAGGTTGTCCAAAGGCTGGTGGTGGGCAAAACAGTTTGCAACAGGGGCAAATGGCTTCCCTGTAGGAGAGTGTCCCTTGTAATCACTGAGACCAGCGGAGTTCGCTCTTAGAGACTTGCTCTCTTCTATTGCAGAGTTGGAATTGTTCCAGATATGAAAGCCTATAGTTCTATTTGCCCCCCTTCCTCTGCCTCCTTTATAATCACTTCACTTCTCCGGGAGGTCTTCTTAAAAGGTGATGTCTTGCTTAGTGACAGCGTCATATCTACGTGACTGTGTAGCACTAACCACATTAAGGATAAATTCCTCTCCTCTGGGGAAGGGGAAATTCTAGAGCACGCTAATTGCCCCATTTAATAAATCATGCGACACAGGCACAGAGCATTTGAATATGTCTTCAGTAAATCAGAGTTACTTAGAGATTGTGTACCTGTTCAGGTATTTGCAACTTTGCAAGTTCCCATTGTAGAAATCTGAATGCATTTGGCTTAAGTTTAGATTCGTATGTGAGAAAATTTTTCCTGGATTCCAACATTCACTAATACGTAGTTAGGTGTGGAGCGCAACTTCCTTTAATGTGTCACTTGAGAGGCCCTATTTTTATTATTTCCAGAAAAACAAACACTTCTGCCGCCAATCTTGGGAAACAGTTTTCCTCTCTGATAAGAAGGACTTCATTTTATCCTGGTGAAACCTAGGTTTTCATCATTATAATCAAGCAGGAGTGAATTGGGCACAATTGGAGTTCATTTTAATGAAACAGCTCCATTTTTTGAATTGTTAATCTCCATTCCTTTCATTTTCAGTCAAGACTAACACGAAATGGATTTCAACAGTGAGCTTCCCCACCCCTTTTGATGAGCTATTACACGTCCAGTGTCTATAGTAGAGAAGGAAATGAATTTATCCCATTTGTTGTGAAGCTGAAGTGTTCAGTTGTAGGGGAAAAAAAATCCTTCTTATTCATGGCAACATCTTTGGGTGGTGAAAAAGAAAGTCTAAGAGAGAAGTGCTAGAGGGCATCTAGTGCAAAGTGAGCCCAGGGAGAGCTGTGTGTCTGGACGGAGGGGAAGACGGTTGGCATTCATTCTTTATTTATTTTTTTTTTTAATTTTTTTTTTAACATTTATTTATTTTTGAGACAGAGAGAGAGAGAGCGCATGAACGGGGAGAGTCAGAGAAAGAGGGAGACACAGAATCTGAAACAGGCTCCAGGTTCTGAGCTGTCAGCACAGAGCCTGACGTGGGGCTCGAACCCACAGACCGCTAGATCATGACCTGAGCCGAAGTCGGACACTTAACCGACTGAGCCACCCAGGCGCCCCAAGACGGTTGGCATTCAGCAGGACATTTCCACACAACCTCGATAAACAGGGAAATCAGAATATTAGGTACAAATCTCTGGCCCTCGAGTCACGTAACATATCAACACGAAGAAAAGTTAGGAACCAAATTTTACCTTTTTTTCTGGAGCTGCTGTTAGCACAACACACACACACACACACACACACACATTTTCTACAGTCTTTATTTTTTGAGCAGCTTTAGGATCACAGTATTTTTTTTGTTTTAAGGAGAAAAAACCTAAGTCTCAACTCATTGCCAAGAAAGACCTCCAAGGACAAAGAGTAGAAATGAGATTATTGAGAATTAAGCAAAAACCCTAGAACAGACTATATCCGTCCAAGTTACGTCGACCCACCACTGGGTGGTGATGCGATTAAAACCTTCTTCTCAGGTACACTGCCCCAGAATATCTCCCCCATTCTCCCCTGGTCACCGGTATCAACAGACTTGGAAGTGTGTGTGTGTGTGTGTGTGTGTGTGTGTGTGTGTGTGTGGCTTTTGAATCAATAGAACGTTGTCCTGATTGAATGTGATCTGTAGCCATCATGACAGAGGGGATTTTTCTTCCCTTTCAATCAACAGCTTTCCATCTAGAGGACACAAAAGTGGCCTAGAAAGAGGTCACCACGGGGCACGCGGCCTGCACGATGGTCCTGAGCTCGTTTTATGACACCAGAAGATAAGCATAGTCAGCCCAAGGGAATGAAATGGAAGTGTCCCAATCAAATTTTAATCAGGCACGTAAGTCCACTCCACGGTCACACAGAAAATCCAAAGCCTGTCGCCCATTGTAAACAATCAACGCCTCTGAGCTACAAGTTTCATAGGATTTTTGCCTACCAAGGTGCTACTTTTTTTTAAATTTTATTTTTAAGTGATCTCTATGCCCAACGTGGGGCTTGAACTCACAGCCCTGGGATCAAGAGTCGCACGCTTCCCTGACTGAGCCTGCCAGGAGCTCCATTGTGCCACTTCTATTAAAGAATTCACAATTTCTCATTTTTCATGAATCAAAGCTACTAACAATAACAACTTTTTAAAAAATTTTTTTAACGTTTATTTATTATTGAGAGACAGAGAGAGACAGAGCACAAGCAGGGGAGGGGCAGAGAGAGGGGGAGAGACAGAATCCAAAGCAGGCTCCAGGCTCTGAGCTGTCAGCACAGAGCTGGACGTGGGGCTCAAACTCATAAACTGCGAGATCATGACCTGAGCGGAAGTCAGACGCTTAACTGACTGAGCCACCCAGGAGCCCCGATAACAGCTAACTTTAATGGAGGACTTACTATGGACCAACTGCAACAACCCTGTGATGTGGGTATCATTACTATCATTATTTTACAGACGAGGACATAGGGGTTCAGAGAGATCAGGTAGCTCCAGCAAAGTCATTCTGCTAGGAAGTGGATGAGCACAGGCTTGACCCAGGATCTGTCTTCTGTCAAATTTCAGGTGATTCATCACAATATCATTTGGTCCAGCAGAGCTTCTGGTTTGCATGAGGTAGTCCCTGGTGTAACCACATAGCTAAAAAACAAAAGAGGGGTGGGGGTCTCCATGAGACTGCAAGCCAGATCTGGGCAAATGCAGAATTCCCATTAAAGCTCTTTGAAATATTGAAAATTGTTCACAGACTTCCTCTCATCTTCCACATCGTTAACACCTTTCAGTATCCCTACAAACCTGCAAGCTCAGAGATAGGGAATCGCTTGCTAAGTCCCATCCCTCATCTAAGAGACAGTCTGACTTTCAGCGGGGCTGTGCAATGCATATACGTGTAAGGCTCCCAGCCTTACACATATACGTGTAAGCCTCTCCACCAAGGGAGACCCCGCGAAGGGAGAAATAGTACATGGGCTTAAACAAGATATTCTCATTATTTTCCTTTGCAAAATTGCTTCCTGGCATCCTATCCCTCACTGCCCAAGAAGCAGAGCCTTCAGCCTTAACCAAAAAATGGTGGAAAGGTTCTATTTATTTAAAAATAATTTTTTTAATCTTTATTTTTGAGAGACAGAGAGACAGAGCACGAGCAGGGGAGGGGCAGAGAGAGAGGGAGACACAGAATCCGAAACAGGCTCCAGGCTCTGAGCTGTCAGCACAGAGCCCGACACGGGGCTCGAACTCACAGACTGTGAGATCATGACCTGAGCTGAAGTCGGACACTCAACCGACTGAGCCACCCAGGCGCCCCGTGTTTATTTTTTTTAAATAAGTCCTTCAGCCGTATGATATTATGACCTCGTGTCTCTAAGATGTTGGAGATACCACATGTTGACTGCTTCTGGACATTTTGAAACAATCTGAGATCTAAACCTACAGGCCAAGGAATACAAAGAGAGACCCGGGCCATCAATCATGCACAGACACCCCAAAGTGTGCTTCCTCCTACTTCAGAGGTGGGAGTGGAGCTGGGGCAGAAGAATGTGAACCTTCAAATAGATCTTACTGGGTCCTAAAACAGGAATTAATATCGAAAGATCTTTCAGACAAGCCGCATCAATGTGGAAAATAATACGAACCCGGCTTCTCCTTCAGGTGAAGCCGCCTTGGAGCTCATGTTTCTGTTGACTGTTAGCTGCTGGGAGCCCGGCCGGAAACTATTCATCCCTGTGTCCCCGCAGCGCCTAATATACAACTTGGCACACTGGAGTATTATGGAAATATTGGCTTTATTACTAAAAATAAAGTCTAGAACCTCCAGGGCAGACACTGGAAGGAGACTGGCCAGGGGAAGGATGGGGGTCTGGGGTAGGCAGCTCCGGGGACCCTCCTACCATATTTAGGATTCGCCTTCGCTTTAGAGGGTTTTATGTCCATTACTCCTACTTCCACGGTGGTCTCAGGGAAGGGCTGGACTTCCCCTAACACGTTGGCTCCAACCATCTTTCCAGGTGAGGTCTGGAGCCTGCCCAAGGGAGGCTAGAGCCTTCAAAAAAGACTCTGCCAAGGGAATAGGAAACCACAGGAGGGAGGTAACTGAGAGATCCAGTGAGATTTGAGAGCCTGGCTTTAAAACACGGCTTCACACATCAGCAGCCTGCAGTTCACTGTGGGCCCCTCGCCCTGCCTCTGTGTGGCTGAGAATACATTTCACCGCGTCCCACGATAAGGCTGCCTGAAGCCTTCAGAATTCTCCACGTCCACTGCCCAAAGGCCTTCCACCCAAGTGATTTGGAAATTCTACAAGTGAAGTTAGAAATATCTGTATTTCTGTATTGTATAAAAATATCTGTATTTTTATAATATAGTTAGAAAAATTCTAAACCAGGGGCGCCTGGGTGGCTCAGTCGGTTAAGCATCTGACTTCGGCCTGGGTCATGATCTCAGCTGCAGGTGAGTTCAAGTTCAAGTTAAGCTGCAGGTGGTGGGCTCTGTGCTGGCAGCTCAGAGCCTGGAGCCTGCTTCCGATTCTGTCTCTCCCCCTCTCTCTGCCCCTCCCCCATTCATGCGCGCGCGCGCGCGCGCGCGCGCGCTCTCTCTCTCTCGCTCTCTCTCTCAAAAATGAATAAACATTAAAAGATTGTTGTAACCAAAACAAGAAATAATATACATGCTATTGCAGGAATTACACTACTTAAACACATCACCAACCACTAAGAGAAAGTTAGGGTCAACCTCAGAACAAAAAGTTTGCTATCGCCGTGTACTTGAGGAGTGTCCCCTGACGGCAGGGCCACCCTCAGAAAAAAAGCTCCTATTTGCAGCCAGGAAATGATGCAACAAAATACATTAGAGATGTTTAGCAGACGCCAAGGCTGGTAAGCCAGCAACTGTCACCTGTATTCTCTCATCTCAAAATTTTGCATTAGTCAAAACGGGCAACCTCTTGTTGAGTTTTCAATAAATGTCATAAATGTGACCATACAAAATAAATTTATGCCGGCCAGGTACAGCTTTTCTGTGTTTTATATACTGTGTTCTTCGGTACATTTCATCTGGTAAAAGGACTTCTGTGTCTCTGAAAGTTTGAAAGCCCCTCCCTAGATCATTAAAGGGAGGTAGAGCCTTTTCTCCAGTTCCCCAGGACCCCATTTGTATTCTCTGTTCCCCAGGACCCCGAGACCTCCCCACAGACTTGTCCTTATTTCTGCAGGACTAAATAGGAAAACCAGGTCTCAAGTCGATGCACCCAGAAAGCATGTGAGCTGAGGTTTTTGGGAGGAGGCTCTTGGCTACACCCTGGGATGAACTGAGGGAGGGGCACTCATCAGAAATGCGGTAAGGGATCATTTTCTTACACACGACAGCCCAGTGATGCTGAGATGACTATACAACAGCCTTGCACGTGAGCGCCAAAGGGTCCTTCGGAGGGACCTAGACCCGCCCCACATTTACTTATGAGGAAACTGAGGCCCAGAGAGGGAAGTGACTTACCCAAGGTCACACCATGCTTGCTCCCCTCATTCTGTGTCCCTTCTTCCTTCCACCGTGGCCCTCCTTCTCACTTACAGCGATGATCAGTTTCTGAGGTGAGAGGGTTAACCTTCGTTCTGAAAAGACGTTAGTCGTGATTTATATTTTTTAATGTGGTTAATGGTAGAAATAAAATGATAATGAGACAGCAACACACGCTTTCAAAGTGACTGTTCGCCAAAGCGAACATTAAGCCTGATTTGATCACACCCATTAGAGATTTCAGCCGAACATTACAGGGATGTTTCTGGTGATTCTGTCTGATGGATGTGACAGGGTCAGCTGCTAGGGATAAAGAACCATCACTGAAATGCCCAGCTAGACAAGATTTTTATCAATTATAGGTACAAGAGAATTTGAAATGTTATGTGTAAATCAAACTATTTTTAAAATGAAGCAGTTATTTTTAAAAATTCACTTGTATAATATAAGCAGTTTTACCTTTATTGGCCTTTTTCATAAGTAAAAAGATATTTGGGGAGGATAGATTCTATTTATTGTTTCAGATGTTGGATTTTATAATGTGAGACACCTATATGGAGAGCTTTAAGTCTAGAAGTTACCTTAGAGGCTGTAAGGTTCAACCTCTTCATTTTCCAAATGAGGCAGCTGTGGTCCAGAGAGGGGAAGTGACTGTCTCAAGGTCACATAGCAATCGCCATCAGAGCCAGAACTATGAAAACGCCTCCAGATCCAGGTCAAGGCATGTCATTTGATTAAAAGCCCTCAGAGCTCTCTGCCCTGTGAGTTGCAGAAACAAGATTACAGTAATGAAAATACAAAGGAGCACAGTCTATTTCCTTTATAAGTCCTTTATTTTGCCTTTAAAAATATAATATTGTTACTTACTCAATTTCAAAAAAAATTTTAAATAATATACAATAAGACAATTGCTTATTAAAACAGATTAAAATGAAAGAGAGAAAGAGAGAAAGAAAGAAAGAAAGGAGGGAAGGAGGGAGGGAAAGAGGGAGGGAAGGAGGGAGGAAAAAAGAAAAGAAGGGAGGAAGTCAGGCAGACAAGCAGAAATAAGAATGCCTGTGGGGGCGCCTGGGTGGCTCAGTGGGTTAAGTATCCGACTCTTGATTTCAGCTCAGGTCATGATCTCATGGTTCTTGAGTTTGAGCCCCGCATCAGGCTCCATGATGATGGTGAGGAGCCTGGTTAGGATTCTCTCTCCTCCCTCTATCTCTGCCCCTGTACTGCTCTCTCTCTCTCTCAAAATAAATGAATAAATAAACAACAACAAAAAAGAATGTGTGTATGATTCATACGCACGTGTTCTCTGTGTGAGGGGGAGGGGTGATCGAGGAATACGTATTTTGACTGAAATCAAAGCCTCCAGTAAGATATTTAGATCTGTGTTTCCTACTAATAAAATTTTTATTTATTTATTTCCAAAAATCCTTCAACAGAGGCATAACTACAGATTCTCCCCTTCTTGCCTCTAATCCTGTCCCTTCTTCCTACGGAGCAACACTGTAGCACTCCGGGGCCGCAAGATTCCTTAGCCACCACCATGCCCACCCCTTCCACTGACGAGGACAACCGGGACCCCAGAGAGGGAGTAAATTGTCACAGGAATGGCAGAGGATGCTGGAGACACCCTGGACGCTTCATGTCTGAGTTTCAGCCATGTTAATGATTAAAAAAAAATTTTTTTTTTAATTTGTTTTTACAAATACCCCAGTTGCATAGCAACGTACGTCATCCCTGAATTGCTTTCGCCACCTCCCTGAGAACCTTGAGCCTGATGGTCGCAGAGTTTTTGTTTCCATGGTATTTTATTAGGCATAGTATCTTTTCATGCTTGGCATGCCCCATGGTACCCAGCTTATCCCTGGGAGGCAAAGGGCAGAACGGGAAACTGGGCTTCAGAGAGTCAGATGGGGCCAAGGTCACAGGGCCAGGCAGTGCTGCTGGTAGACCAGCTTCTGACTGTGAATCAGGCTCCTGAAGGCAAGTGCACTTTCCTCTCTGTGTTGTGCCCCCAACCCCCTTCCCCACCGAGAGGTAGCAGACAGTGCCATCTCCTATAAGCTTTAAACATCTAACATAGGGGATTTAAGTGAAATGGTTGTTTTAAAGGGATATGTATACGTATATATATATCAAGGTAAAAGATTCAAAGGCTTCATGTTTGAAGTTTAGCAGAACACTGATGGCTACCTCAACAGATGACCTACAAACTTCACAGTCACCCAGGGGCTCCCGGGAGTTAGGTTAACACTGTTATGATTCAGGGGAATTACGAGAAACTTCAAAATGGGATTCATGGGCTCTGGATGAGGCAAGAACTAAGAGAGACAGATGTAGGAAGAAGTCAAGCAATTGTCAAGCACGGGCTGGGGAAGGTTACCTCTGTGGTCAGGATCCCACCTCTGAGCCTGAGGCTTATCGTTTAAAATAATAATAAATAATCTGGAGGCATCTTGGTTCAATTTGAGTATGAAAAGCCAGTGTCCACAGGCAGCTGCCGGGCTAGGCGTTCACCCTGCTGGGGCATTCGTGGAGACATTGTCGAGACAAGAATAACTCGAAGCAGAGACATCCCAGCTGGGGCATCGCCCCCACCTACCCCCCTCCATCTGAATTTGCAGTCCTGGCGGTTAGAAAAAGTGTCTCCATCTTGTAAACACAGCAAATTTGATCTGGAAGTCATTGAGAAAACATAAACATGGAGCCTCATGCGGTCATGTTTACGCTGCTCCAGCCCCGGTGAAAGATGAGCCGCTTGTGGAAGGATCGGGTTTTTTTCAAAGGCGCTTTTTTTTTTAATTTTTTTTTATTTTTTACAAATGAAAATCCCAAGAAGTACACATTCCTGGGAAGACCAGAGTCCCGACGGAGAGACCACAAATGCGCGAACAAGTGTTGCTTACGCAGGTAACGGATATGATGTCACACTTACTTGGGTTGTCTCCTGAAATTGCAGAAGTTGCTTTTCCCAAAAGTCAATTGCTTTTGAAGTGGAAATTCACAGTACTGGAACAGCTTCTAAACTATATCCTCAGTTAAGAATATGGTTTCGTGACTATTTCATGCTTCTCAAACCCATTCCAACTTTGCAGGAACACAGACCAGGAATTTAGCCCGGCTCCCTTCATTTAATGAGTACATAAATGGAGGCACAGATTGGAAGTGACTTACTTAAGGTCACAGAGCTTGTTAGTGCCAGAAGTAAACACAGGACAATGATTTCCTGATAATGATTTCCTGATGTTTACTGGTTCTTTCAGAACGTGTCGCTTCCAGATGCTGCCATGTACCTAACATTCTTGTCCGAGGGCAGTTCTGATATTGTGTTCTAAAGGGAGCAGGTAGTGGGTATTATTCCATGACCGTGGCATGAAAGAAATGCCACATGATTGTTCTACAAATAAATTAATTCCGATTAGGAGAAGCCATTTCAAAGGGTTGGTAGAGAAATGCACCAAGTCAGTCATGAGTGAATGGGGCTCATCCTGGAAGTAGCAACAGCACCACCCTCCCCGGGAGACATGGAGGGGCCCCAGATGCCCGAATGGAGCAGCCGTAAGAGCCTCTGGTTGTTGATGTCCTTGCACTTCAGAGTCTACACAGGTCGACATCTCTCCTGCTCCTGGGCCTCGGCCTCTGCAGAAGACGTGGGTTCCTGGGCTCATTGAGGCTCCGCCTCCACTCCGGGGCCCGGGGAAGGAAGAGAGTAAAGGCCTGGAACCCAAGCCACCTCTCTGCTAAGTTGAGAGGACCTCTCCAGCCACTTCCCCCCACCCCAAATCCCAATTCTCTTCCTTCTGTTCTTGCTCCCCAGCCTCTCAGGCTGCTTCCGTCCCAGGTTAACACCATCTACTCCGAAGTCAGGCCAGAAAAGCAGAGAGAATTCTCTTTTTCAACCCTATGCCCAAGGAATCCTGAAACAAGGAAAACCAAAAGACCTCTCTACCTAGAACGAGAGAGGGAAAGATACAATAAGAGCAAATTCCAGACAGATATCTCAGTAAATTTTCCTGCCAGTGATATATGCCAACTTTTCCATGCAGAATTCAGAGCCCTTTATAATGGAGCCACGATGCACTTGTACAACACAAGCCCATCTACAGGGCACTGGCAGACCCACCGGTTCATGTGACCGTCAAATACTAAGGTAGGTCTCGCTGTCCCATTTTACAGATGAGGAGACTAAGACTTAGTGAAATGATATTTGCAGTTCTTTTGTTCTGGTCTTGAGAAGAGGGTGGCAAGCCATGCATGATGTCAAATACCCTCTGAACTTGGGCCAAACTCTCAATAAGCCAGCATTTGTTAATACGGCTCCATGATAAATTTCCTCCTCAGGTTTTAAACAGCTGGATGAACTTGGGTGAAACAAACAAACGCGACTTTCGACATTCTTCTGCCCTGAGCTCCATTGTTTTTGTTCACTCAACTTCAAGGTTAGGGGAAAAAAAAAAAAAAAAGACCAAAGATCATAAACAATCCCCCTACTTTTGTTCCTCCTCGGCGTTTGAAGGTTTTGGAAAGGAATTCACTGAATGATGAAAAGAATTGTGTAAATTCCCTAGGGTTAGTCTAGGTCTCTATGCCCTGGTGCCAAGACTCGTGAGACTGTGTCCTCAATCTCTATTTGTGTCCACACCCCGGCCTGATCTGCACCTTCAACGGGGTTGGGGCATTGACTGGTGTCAACTTCGTCATCTCCCTGGAAACACAGACTACAAACCTGAAAGAGCTTCCTCAGTCATTGCTATGGTCTGAATGTGTCCCCAAAAAATGCCTATGTCGAAGCCCTAACCCCCAACGTCAGGATATCAGGCGGTGGGGCCTTTGGGAGTGCGGAGATTGTAAGGGTGCAGCCTTCACGAATGGGATTCGTGCTCTTATAAAATGGACTCCCGAGAGCTCCCTCACCCCTTCTGCCATGTGAGGACACAGTGGCCTGCTATAAACCAGGAAGTAAGCCCTTATCAGACACCCCATCTTGGACTTCCAGCCCCCGGAACCGTAAGGAAGAAATTTCTATTGTTTACAAGCCATCCAGTCTGTGGTATTTTGTTATAGCAACCAAACTAAGCCAGTCATTCAGTGCCTCTGGTTACCCAGCAAGCATTTACTGAGCGAGCGCTCTGTGCCGGGCATTGTTTTGGCTGTGGGGACTTAGTCACAAACAGATCAAAGCCCCTGCCCTCATGGAGCTCCTGTTCTGGCAGAGGGAGAGCAGAACAGATGGCAAATAGAAAAAAATAAATATTATCCCAGGTGATGGTAGCGATAGGAAGAAAATACAGTTGATCCTTGAATAACTCAGGGGTTAGGGGCACAGTCAAAAATCTGCATATCTGACTCCCCCAAAACATAACTACTAATGGCCTTAGTACTTTGGCTGACTCAAAGCCAACTGTAGACAGCATAGTTGATTAACCCACATTTGGTGTGTTACATGTATTATATACCGCCTCCTTACAATAAAGTAAACTAGAGGAAAGAACGTGTTAAGGAAATCATAAGGAAGAGAAAGTATTTTCAGTACTGCACTGTATTTATTTTTTAAAAATCTGTGGGGGCGCCTGGTTGGCTCAGTTGGTTGAGCATCCCACTTTGGCTCAGGCCATGATGTCGCAGTTTGTGAGCTCGAGCCCTGCATTGGGCTCTCTGCTGTCAGCACAGAGCCCGCTTTGGGTCGTCTGTCCCCTTCTCTCTGCCCCTCCCCCCCACTCTCTCTCTCAAAATAAATAAACAAACCTTTAAAAAATATGCGCGGAAGTGGACCCACACAGTTCAAACCTGTGGTGTTCAAGAGTCATCTGTACAGCAGAGTATAGGGGATCTTCTACAGAATGGTGTCATCCAGAGTGCCTCGGGACACTTATTGTAGGGACTCAGAACCCCTTTTACTGCTGTCTGATTTGACTTACTAGGTCTGTGAACAGCAGAAACATGAAATAATCAGCACGGATGTCCCCTGAAAGCTGTGAAAGGCTGTGCCCATTCACGAAAGCCCCACAACAGAGGCCACGATACCCAGTAGGGTAGCCACGAAAAAGAACAAGATTAACTTCTACTTGTAATGAAATCGGAAGCTCTTCAGAATGCATCCTTAGGTGAAACGAGCAAGTTGCAGAACAACACGCAGGAGATGATCCCATTTAAGTAAGAAACCTACTAGCTGGTATCTTCCAAGTGTACCAGTGCATGCACGTCGATTCTGGAAGGATACACCCAAACTATTGACAGAGGTGTCATCTGAGAGCGGGTCAAGGAGGGTACGATCGTGGTTAGGGGAGGGGTAAAAGAAGAGTAGAGCTTGTGCTTTTAACTCTAAATTTATGTTTTGTTTGACCTTTTTAAAATTAAAAAATAATCCAGATATTGTGTAGATTTCAAGAAGTTAACAGGGGCGCCTGGGTGGCTCAGTCAGTTGAGCATCCTACGTTGGCTCAGGTCACGATCTCACAGTTCGTGAGTTCGAGCCCCACATGAGGCTCATTGCTGTCAGTGCACAGCCCACTTTGGATCCTCTCTCCCTCTCTCTCTGCCCCTCCCCCACTCCCCCTCACAAAATAAATAAACAAATCTTTAAAAAATGTGTGCATAAGTAGACCCACACAGTTCAAACCTGTGTTGTTCAAGAGTCAACTTGATCCTCCTCAACTTGATCAACTTTGGATCCTCTGTCCCCCTCTCACTGCCCCTACATCCTTTGCTCTCTCTTTCTCTCTCTCTCTCAAAAATAAATAAACATTTTTTTTTTAAAGTTAACCAGAAAGCAATATTACCCGGGTAGGCCATGGCTGTCCTCTGACTAAAGTCTCAACTCTAGCATCCCTCTAGGATGTGACCTTGCTCAACTCACTAACATTTGCCCCAGGGCCACCATGTTCCGGTGTATAGGCTGTACACTGCACAACACAAAGGAGAATCATTCACACAGTGCCCTCGTGACTGTGGAACGTGGAACTCATCCTCTCCAGGAATTCTCTTCCCCACCTCCAACCCCAGGCCATCACACGTTCCATATTCACCATTTCCAGGATATGAGATTTCCTTTTGTGCCCTTTATATGCTCAGGTCCCTTTCTTAGGAAAGTATCTCTTTACCCTCTCCATCCACAATCTCTTATTCTTTCAAGACCTAGTTCAAATATCTCTGTTCTTCAAAGGTCATTCTGACTCGCCAGCAGAATCTGTGCCTTTGTTTTGTCCCTAACGCTATGACCTCTCTTATCATATTGGTTTGTCATTTCCCCAGTAAACAGCCTGGGGACAAAAACTGAATATCATATTCATTCGGATTTCCTCAGAGTTGATTGCATGAACGATGGATGATGGAATGAAGAAAAAACAGTGACAACCCCAGGACGTTCGTTTTTAGATGGATCGTCCAACATTTTTCAAAGCGTTTCAATTCGTTTCAATTTCAGTTTGTTTTCTCCACCTGTTCTGCAAAGCATATCGCTTAAAAGGTTAATTCTGAATTTTAAAAAAAGGTTTAATGGGTGAATTTCAGGGAAATTCGTATTACAGGTAAAGAATTCCTTTATCTAGTCCTTCTCCGGGGCTTTCATATGCTGATAATCATTTTGAATCCCCAAGGAGGGAAAATAGAAAACTAGACTTATTTTGACCATGAATCTGCTTTTTCACAAATACCTGTGGGCTCAAGAGATCTATTGTTATGTTTCCTCTCTATCTATGTTCCAACGCCCTAACCAAGAAACAGGGGAGGTTGGTTGAAATAGTTGCTGTTTCGTGTGTTTAAGAAGCAACAGAAGGAAAAGACGGAGGGAAGGCTGAGGCAAAATACAAGAGGACCTTTAGTGTTAAGCTAATGGATGCTATTGGGTGGGCAGTGGGCAGACACCAGAAGACGTCAAATAGAGTCTTTGCATTTTGGAAAGTCACGCTGGAATCACTACAGAGAAAAGAATTGGTAGGGGCAAGGATAGTTGAATCAAGTGAGGGGGCCATCGCCGTAGTCGAGGCTAGCAATAATGGCGGCCTCAGTGAAATGATGGCAGTGGAATTGAGAAACAGAGACACAGAGAGATAAAGAGGCAGAGACAGAGACAGAGAGACAGAGATAGAAAGATGTGGAAGTTAAAAGAAAGAGACAGACAGAGAAAGACCTTCAGAGGAAGTTACACGTGGAAATAGCGGAACTTAGGACTTGGTCACAAATTAAGTTCTCCTGGATGATGTGAGAGGAGCTCAGGCAAAGCTCAGACCGGGGTGCAAAATGGAAGCAGGTGTCAAAAAACTCAGGATAAATATTTTAACGCAGTATGTTTTTAAGTTTATTTACTTTTGTTTTTAGTAATCCCTACACCCACGTGGGGCTCGAACTCAACCAAGAGATTAAGAGTCACATGCTTCTCCGACCGAGCCAGTCAGGCGCCCATTAATGCAATATTTTTATTTTTTTTTATTTTCTTATTTTTTAAGTGTATTTATTTATTTTGAGAGAGAGAGAGCAGGAAGGGGCAGAGGGAGAGAATCCCAAGCAGGCTCCCCACTGGCAGCACAGAGCCCAATGCGGGGCTCGAACCCACGAAGCCGTGAGATCATGACCTGAGCCGAAACCAAAAGTTGGATGCTTAACGGACTGAGCCACCCAGGTGCCCCCACAATGTATTTAACAATAAATAGTAATGTAAAACATTCATGATATATAAAATATTAAATTTTTTTTTTTCAACATTTATTTATTTTTTGGGACAGAGAGAGACAGAGCATGAACGGGTGAGGGGCAGAGAGAGAGGGAGACACAGAATCGGAAACAGGCTCCAGGCTCTGAGCCATCAGCCCAGAGCCCGACGCGGGGCTCGAACTCACGGACCGCGAGATCGTGACCTGGCTGAAGTCAGACGCTTAACCGACTGCGCCACCCAGGCGCCCCTAAAATATTAAATTTTTAAATAAAGACAGGATGTATTACTGATTTCTTACTTCTGCTTCGTTGTGCAATGTGGCTCAGCAAGGCACTGAATGTGGGGTGACCCCCAGCTTACAGACTTGTGGTGCTTAAAAAACAGTGAGAGAAGGAACCGGTCTGGGATAGAAGTTGGGGGGTGTTACTCTGGCTCTTCACAGGTGTGCTCGGCCCCCTCAAGCTGCAGCTGAGGTCTATCTGGTGTAGGACTAAAAAACAATCTCTGAGATTGGGGGGTGAGAGAGAGAGAGAGAGAGGAGAATTTTGGCTCAATGCTGCGACCACCAAATTCACTCTCTTCTCAAAATGGACTGTAACCTTTACTTAGCTTCCCCACATCAAATGGAAAGTGCCAAGAGGGTGTTCCAGGAAAAAGCACATTGCTTAAGCAGTTCAAACTGGACCACACCGACTTGCCAGACTTCCACCCAGGTGCCCAAACCCGAGCTGTGACCATCATACTTATGCCCATTCACCAATTCCTTCATCTCCTCCTCCTCCTCCCTTTCCCCCTTCCCTCCTCCCTCCCCCTCCTCCTTATCCCTCCTCCCTCTGCTCCTCTCCCCTCCCCTCCCTTCCTCCGCTTTCTCCCTCCCCTCCCCCTCCTCCCCTTCCTCCCTCCCCCTCCTCCCTCTCCTCCTCTCCTTCCCTCTCCTCCCCCTCCCCCCTTCCTCCCTCTCCTCCTCTCCTTCCCTCTCCTCCCCCTCCTCCCCTTCCTCCCTCCCCTCCTCCCTTCCCCTCCTGCCTTCCCCCTCCTCCCTCTCCTCCTCCCCCTGCCTCCCCTCCCCCTCCTCCCCCTCCCCTTCCTCCTCTTCCTTCAGTTCGCTAGCTCTGGGAGGGAAGGGCTGATGATGGTGAGTGGGGAGAAGGAGGGAGAGGAGAACCATAGCAACAGAGGATGAAGGGAAGAAACAAAAAAGGCTGAGAGGAAGAAAGGAGAAAAAGGGAAAAAAAGAAGGGGGTATAGAGAAGGTGAAGAAGAGACGAAACAGGTGCTAAGTAAGATCATTGGTTTTCTAAATTAGGAATAAACTATTTGACATAAACATCAAGGTTGAAAGCTGCCGCGGTGACCAACTGAAGAGAGATGGCACACTGATTAACACTATTTTTTTAGTAGGGAAAGAGGCCTCCATCCAGAGCACATGGCACCTGCCTGATCTCCCCAGGAGCACCCTGAGAAGAAGGTCGCTGGGGACCCAGCTCTGACTCTAGCCCACAGAGGTGGGTCTGCACCCGGCCCCTTCGTTCTGCTTCTGCGGGTGCTCTGAAGGCCCAGGGAACAAACATACTCTAGGGATTAGTGGCTGAAGGGAATAACTGCTTTCTCCTCTTTAAAAGGAGAGAGAGTGGCGCCTGAGTGTCTCAGTAAGTTGAGCATCAGAATTAAGCTCAGGTCATGATCTCATAGTTTCCTGAGTTTGAGCCCCACTTCGGGCTCACTGCTGTTAGCGCAGAGCCTGCTTTGAATCCTCTGTCCCCTTCTCTGTCTGCCCCTCCCCCTCCCAAAAATAAAAAACATCTGGGGGCCTGGGGGGCTCAGTCGGTTAAGCATGTGACTTCAGCTCAGGTCATGAATTCACGATCCGTGAGTTCGAGCCCCGCGTCAGGCTCTGTGCCGACCGCTCAGAGCCTGGAGCCTGCTTCCGATTCTGTGTCTCCTTCTCTCTCTCTACCCCTCCCTTGCTCAGTCTCTCTCTCTCTCTCTCTCAAAAATAAATAAACATAAAAAAAAAAAAGGAAACAATAGAAAAAGTAAATAAATAAACATAAGAATACGAAAGAAAAGGAAAGGAAAGAAAGGAAAACAAAAGGAGAGCAAGAATGAGTGAGAGAGGGGCCACCCGTGGTGATGTTGTTGTTCCCAGTCTTGGACACACACACCAGACAAGAGAAATGACCCAGAGGACACGAGATGGAGCAAGTCCGGGTTCCTTCCAAGAGAGACTTTGGTGACGTGAATGTGATTGCCAGAGGAGGCAACTTTCCTGTAAATTCAAAGTATGCTGGCACTCCCTGTCACCATGGGGTCATTCCTGAGCCCTGGAGTCAGGATCACAGTTGTTGAGGAAAAATCCCAGTGTCTGCCGAGCCAGGGTGATTTGGCAGGCCATGGCAACAGCCTCGGACTGAGTCAGGAGAGCCCTACCACTAAATCAGATGCACAGATCACGGCTGTCTTTCTGGAGCTCAGTTTTCACATCTATAAATAGGGGGCGATGGTTTAGCCCTCCTGTGGTTCCCAGATGTGTATCCAGGGATGACCCACGTCAGACCCGCCAAGGGGGTAGGGGCGTGAGTGAGGGGCAGAGGCTTCTTTCTACACACACTCTCTGGGCCGACCCCCAGACTCTGACTTCATCTGTCCAGAACCGCCAGGCTGGTGCTGATAACTAGCCATGCTGGGTAAAATTGCTGGGCCTAAATGACCTCAGACGTCCTTTCTGGCCCACGGACAGCCAGAGACAACCACGAGAAAAGCTTACTATAAATTACATCCAAGTTATTTGGGGATGGAACTTTCTTTCAAATGACACGGAAAAGAAGGACAGGACGGCCTGCCGATTGAAAAATATTTCAAAAAATAATGCTTGTGATGGGAAACGGAATCCACATAAATAAACAGAATCGACACGGCCCTTAAGAAAAAAATCTCCCCTCAACTTCAGCTCCTTAAATGTAAGCTACAGGGAGTGTAGGAGGGGCAGGGCGCGAGGGAAGTCTCTTTCTCCCCGACAATTACAGAGCGATTTGTTGCCGAGGTCACAGTGGCCCCTGTTTGGGCCCGTTACAGTTCGCTAAGCTCCACTAAGCTTAGGTATTAGGGAATCCTGCGTTGGAACATTTGTGTTGGGGGAAGGAGGAGGAAGGAAGAAGAGAGGAAGCTTCTTCTTTTTTTTTTTTTTTTAAATTTTTTAATGTTTATTTCTGAGACAGAGAGAGGCAGAGCACGAGCGGGGGAGGAGCAGAGAGAGAGAGGGAGACACAGAATCAGAAGCAGGCTCCAGGCTCTGAGCTGTCAGCACAGAGCCCGACGCGGGGCTCGAACTCACAAACCGCGAGATCATGACCTGAGCTGAAGCCGGACGCTCAACCGACTGAGCCACCCAGGAGCCCCAGTCTTCTTTTTTTTTTTTTTTTTTTTTAAGCTCTGCCTGAGGCCACGTCTAAATCTTGGGGCACAGTTCTGTTTGTCTTCCTTTTCTACCCCCGTTGCTAATGTTCCAGGCATTCTCTGCCCCACTGCTCAGTGTTTGTCTATGGCCGCGAAGTAGAAAATAATGTCTGTCGTTGTTATTGGTGTGCCGATGGTGTGACCACCTCGTTCGCTGGATCCGGGACAAAGTAAGTCCCCCTTTGAGGCTAAAGCTGTATCCTTTAGGAGGAGGAAGGGAAGGGGATGCTTGTTTGCCTTTTGTCTGTGCCTGTGTGTTGTTTGGCAAAGAATCATTTAAAGTTGCAATTATTTCAATGAAAACGATAAACCCCCCTCCCCGCCCCCACCCTTAGCACACGTCTCACGGCACAGGTGTGTGGTATAAGGCTGCCTTTTTTTTTCACCGTGAAATGCCCTGGAACCGAGGGATTCCTCAATAAACAACTTCATCCTGGATTTGCCATGTATGAAGCTGGATGTGAAGCTTCCAGATGTCTTCCCAAAGGCCCCGTGCCCTGAGGCACACTGACTGCTCCCAGACATCCCCCTGGACTGCAGACAGCCCAAGGCTGTCTCAGCAGCAGATTGGTATTATTTTGGTAATTTCATAAAATGCCACATCCGACGGGCACCTTTCATCCAGAGAGGCTGCTGAAGATGTTCAGAGGAGTCAGAATTACCGGCCCACCCCCTGCTACCCTCCAGAGTCATATTCGTGACTAATATTAATATTAGCCACAGAAAACATTTAACATCTGTACCACCTTACCACCCACAAGTTTTACCTTGAAGGAGGATGTGTTTCTTGCACTAAATTGCCGAAGGAATTACCTACTGGCCAGGACACCACGGCAGGAAAACTCTTCCGTTATTCTTTTTTTTTTGTTTTAATTTTTTTTAACGTTTATTTCTTTTTGAGACAGAGAGAGACAGAACATGAACGGGGGAGGGTCAGAGAGAGAGGGACACACAGAATCGGAAACAGGCTCCAGGCTCTGAGCCATCAGCACAGAGCCCGACGCGGGGCTTGAACTCACGCACCGCAAGATCATGACCTGAGCCGAAGTCGGACGCTTAACCGACTGAGCCACCCAGGCGCCCCAACCCTTCCATTATTCTAAGTGCTGGGGGGACTGTGAATGGTCAGACAGACAGCCTTTTTACTCCTCATCTCACCTACAGATGCCACCAGGAGGTACCTGTTTGGTAGCACTCAACTGGCTCTGGCGTGATGATGATGATAATTAATAATAATAATAACAACTGGTGTCACTGGGTACCTACTATATACACCAGGCCTTGAGTGCAATGCTTAATGTACATGATTTAATTTAATCTCCATAGCAACGCTATCAGGTGGGTATGATTACTCTCCCCATTTTATAGGAGAAAATAAAAATAGACGAGGCTCCCAGAATGTAGACGTCTAGTCAAAGGTCACAAAGCTGGTAAGTTAGAATTCAAATCCAGCTTTGTCTGGCTTGCGGTTCACGATCTCAAACACTATGCCCTAATTGTCCCTGACAATGTGTGGCCCCAATACATGTGGAAAAGCATTAGCCACCTCGTCACACAGATATAGTGCATCTTATCAAGAACCTGTTGGGGCGCCTGGGTGGCTCAGTCGGTTAAAAGGTCCGACTTCAGCTCAGGGCGTGATCTCATGGTCCATGGGTTCGAGCCCCGCATCAGGCTGTGTGCTAACATCTCGGAGCCTGGAGCCTGCTTCAGATTCTGTGTCTCCCCTTCTCTCTGCCCTTTCCCCGCTCGTCCTCTCTGTCTCTCTCTTTCTCTCCTTCTCGCTCAAAAATAAATAAACATTGGGGCACCTGGGTGGCTCAGTCGGTTAAGCGTCCGACTTCGGCTCAGGTCACGATCTCGCAGCATGTGAGTGCGAGCCCTGCGTCAGGCTCTGTGCTGACTGCTCAGAGCCTTGAGCCTGTTTCGGATTCTGTGTGTCCCTCTCTCTCTGACCCTCCTCCATTCATGCTCTGTCTCTCTCTGTCTCAAAAATAAATAAACGTTAAAAAAAATTTTTTTTAATAAAAATAAATAAATAAATAAATAAATAAACATTAAAAAAAAAGAAAAAAGAACCCTGTTAAGTGCAGACCCGTGGGCTGGGGTCAGAAGTCAAGAAGAGAAATGAATAGCCAATTCTGCTAATAACCAGTCACGCTAACAGGGTAACCAACAGTCCTAGGTTGCCTGGGACTGTCCTAGTTTTAGCACCAAGAGCCTTCATCTCAGATGTGCTAAGCAGAATTCTAGGATGACTCCCCAAATTCCTGGCCCCTGCTGTACACACAACTTCACCCACTTATTCAATCAAACATTAAATGTAGGTGTTGCTGTGAAGGGATTTTCCAGGTGCAAATAAGTTGACTTTAAGATACAGACATGAGCTGGGTGGGCCTGACCTTATCAGAGGAGCCCTTTAAATCTGGGTTTGGAGGTCAAAGACGGAAGTCAGAGAGATTGGAAGTACAGGGGATTCAATAAGGCTTTGGAGATGGGGGGTCACGTGACACGGAATATGGGTGGCTGCCCCTAGGAGCTGAGTGGCCTCTGGCTGACGGCCGCGAAAGAATGGTGACCCCAGCCCTACACTGGAGGAAACTGAAATCTGCCAACAACTTGAGTGAGCTTGGAAATGGATTTTTATCCAGAACCTCCAGATGAGGACTCGGCCTGGCAGACACTCGATTTTCAGCCGTTGAGCCTCTGAGTTACCCAGTCATGCCTGGACTTCCACCTACAGAACCGTAGGCTGATATGGGTGTCGTTCTACGTGGCGATAATTCCTTACGCAGCAGTAGAAGTTCAATATGCCAGGAAACTCTTCGGTCCCGGGCAAACGAGTCACCCTAGATGAATGGAGGCCCACGTGGTGTGTGTTGCAGGGACATCTACACCGCTGTCATGGAGTTAGCACCTGTACCATAGGTAGGATTTAGATAGACAGGAGGGGAAGGGAGAGAGGAGTTTTAGAAGGCAGACGCAGCGTAAGCAAAGGCAGAGAGGCAGAGGCACGCGAGGGATATCAACTGAGATGCTACCAAGGCACCAGTGAAATCCTTGAGAGAGTTAAGTACCTGGGGGCAGGCACTTCGTAACTGCAGCATTGGAAAGGGTCTGTTCCCAAGCCAGGAAAATGGAAATGAGATTAGCGGCCTGTGGTTGCCTGTTTTGTTTCTGGCATCCAGGCACTGATGCAGTCCGGCCTCCCCCAGGAAACTCTGAACGCCTTGAAGGCAGGCACAGGGCTTGGAGCCATGTGACCCCAGAGCCTAGTGCAGGGTCTGTAAGTGCCGAGTAAAGACGGGATGGATGGTTTAATGTGGACCAAACAACACCACTCTAGGTATAAAGTGGTAGCTTAGACCCGCAGCCACGTTGTCCCTGGAAATTTCTAAGAGGTTGGCTAGGAGGACACCTCCATTCTAACCCTGCCTCCTCCTGGACCTGACCGTCCTGCTACATATGGGGCCTCCTGTGTCCTCCTCCACGGGACCAGGGGCTGTGATGTGACAGCCAGTCTCAGCGCTGCTCCTTGGGCAAGTAACTTAACTTTTCTGTGCCTCCCCCTTCTCGTGTGTGACAAGGGCACCAGAGGTCCCAGCTCACCTGGTGATTATAAGGATTAAACGAGTCAGTACAACAGGACAGCCCTTAGTGTGGAGCCTAGCAAAGGGTCCCTTTCAGTCAGCTTAATCGTTATTATAATGAACGTTTATTTTATTTTTTTATTTTTTAAAAAATTTTTTAATGTTTATTTATTTTTGAGACAGAGAGAGACAGAGCATGCATGGGGGAGCGTCAGAGAGAGAGGGAGACACAGAAGCAGAAGCAGGCTCCAAGCTGTCAGCACAGAGCCCGACGCGGGGCTCGAACCCATGGACCGTGAGATCATGACCCGAGCCGAAGTCGAAGGCTCAACCGACTGAGCCACCCGGGCGCCCCATGAACGTTTATTTTAAATAGTAATGACAAATTTGGTGACCAATTCAGGTGGAGACCCTTTCACCACCCCACCCCAACCCGAGGGCATTTTCATTTTGCCAGAAGATTCTTGACATGGAAAAACCTTTCAAACCCAACAGGAGGATGGCTCGATGGAGGTGGGTGGGTCAGACTGGGGAGCCTCCAGAAGGCTGCTCCTCAAAGTGTGGTCTGTGGACCCACATGGGCCACACCTGGGAGCCGGTGAGCAACTCTAGAATCTCGGCCCTCCTCCGGACGGCCCAGGTCAGAACCTGCATCTTTCACAAGCTCGCCTGGGAGAGGCACTGGTCGACAGGAACTCCCATCGGCCCTGCATCGGCACGACACAGAGCCTCTCTGACCTTTCCTTACAATTTGCTTTAAAAGTTAAGTGTTTAAGCACATAGGCGAGCCAGACCACAAAACTCTGAGCTGGCAAGACAGAACCTCCTTTCTAGGGACAGCTGGCCCTCCCCATGTTTCAACAAACTGGCATTATCCAAGAGCTCTAATGGTCTGAAGTCAGGCTTCAAACTCAGCAAAAATAAACTTTCCAGGAAATTTCTGGCACACCCACTTTTCAAACCCATCATCTCAGGAATGTTATCCAAGCGGTGGCCTCTTTCCCCACTTCTAACTCCCTTTCCCCATTTAGGACAGTTCTCATTCTGGCCTTGAACTGACAAAATACACACAAATGGGAGAAAACAGGGAAGCTGCATTTAGTGAGGGCTTTAGATAAGCCTTGGGGAAAGTCCGCAATCTCATTTTGGCACAATTAGTGTTCTACTTCTTCATGCAGATTCTGTTTTCAAAGAGTATCTTAAATCCGAGGGACATCTGCTTTCGGTCACTGGGGTTCCAGGATTGCAAATAGGAGAAACAGAATCGACACATCTGCCTTCAGGTGGTCAACAATGCAATGCTCGAGGTGCCTCGGGGCTCAGCTGGTGAAGCATCCGGCTTCGGCTCAGGTCGTGATCTCACGGTTCATAAGTTCGAGCCCCGAATCAGATCTCTGCTGACAGCTCGGAGCCTGGGGCCTGCTTCGAATTCTGTGTCTGCCTTTCTCTCTGCCCCTCCCCAACTCGTGCTCTGTCTCTCTCTCTCGCTCTCTCTCTCTCTCTCTCTCTCAAAGATAAACATTAAAAAAAAAAAATTGCAACGTTCTCCATTTTCCTATATCAAGTGAGCCGAGCACTCAAGTCTTCCTTGAGGACCCAAACTCCAATCAGCCACATCCCTTGGACCCATTCACAAATATTCATAGTCATGAATGAACTGCCGTGTGATGGCTGCTCCAGGAAATGTAATAAGGTGTGCTGCCAGAGGAAACTCATGGCTCACAGGGGAGAAACCTATCAGTCAGGGTCTGTCCTGCTTATCTACTGCTGCTATTTCAGTATCTTTCAGAGTATCTGTGAGCTAGGAATCAGGAGGGGCCCAGCTGGACAATTCTGGTTCCAATCCAGTCTCTCCCGCAGTCAGACAGGGGTAGCAGAAGCAGCAGAGACTGGCCAGGAATCTCTCTCTCAGGGCATCCCCCTGTTGTCTTTCTGCAACTTGGGCTTCCTCACAGCCTGGCGGGGACAATTTTCACGACAGTCCAGGGCTCCAAAGGCGAGTGTCCCAAGAGGATCAAGCAGAAGCTGTATCATCTTATAGGACTAATTCAGAAGTCACAGTGTCGCTTCCTCTTGAGGGAGAACTGTCAAAGTCACACTGTTTTTGTTTTTGTTTTTAATGTTTATTTTTGAAGGAGAGAGAGAGAGAGAGACAGAGTGTGAGCGGGGGAGGGGCAGAGAGAGAGGGAGACACAGAATCGGAAGCAGGCTCCAGGCTCCGAGCCGTCAGCCCAGAGCCCGACGTGGGGCTCGAACCCACAGACCGCGAGGTCCTGACCTGAGCCGAAGTCCGACGCTCAACCAACTGAGCCACCCAGGCGCCCCTCAAAGTCACATTGTTAGGAAGAGCATATGGGATGGGAGATATCGTTTTAACCACCTCTGGAAAATACAGTCTGCAGCAGGGTTCCAGCAGAGGCTTAACAAAGGCACTAGTTACAAAGACATAAGCAGGGTACAGGGAAATAAGAGCTAAGTGGGGTATCCTGAGAGGGCTGGTAACCGAGAGGCTGTCCCTGCCTCCCTTGGGAAGGAACAGGAAGAGGGAGTGATTACAGGAACTCAGAGAGAAGGGCTCTCTGGAGAACATACGTGCCCTGACCTCCCTCCCCACTCTCTCCAGCCTCATGCTGGGGCTCCCCGTCAGCCAAACCCAACAGGAAGCTCACACCGACCAGCCTCTGTGGAGGAAAGCAGAGTGGAGAAGGGTAGAGAGTGCATCTCCAGAGGCAAACGGAAGATGTCCAGCGGCAGTAAATATCTACAATACAGGAAAAAGTATCGCGTGATGCCGACAGAGAAGTATGTAACAGGACTGCATTTCCGCAAGAGGGAAATTCTGAGCTGTTGCCATATAATGTCAACAGACGTAACAGACACGGTGGAGGGGGAAAGTTCACGCCACCAGCAGTCCTCTGGATGTCTGGGGTCCCGCTCTTTCTCATGGGGCTTAAAAGGGGCCCAAGCTGATGGAAAGGTAGTCGCCTTGGACAAGCCAGACAGGCCATACAAAGTCTCTGGGCACTAACAGGAGTGGTTCGTGATGGAGAGTCCATGGTGGGTGTCCAACAGGAAGGCATCTGATGTGGTTCCTCAACACATATGATAGTGGGATGGAGACCTGCTGGGACGGAGACTGGGTGATCCGCGGCACTGTTCCGGCCACCAGTGCCAGCCATTGCCCCCCCCCAGAGCAGAGCCCCCATGACCCCTGAATGAGTCCTCCCCTTTCCGAGTGGTCCCTCCAGACCTGGCTTTCATGCAGAACCCCATAAACCTCTCTCCCTCATCAAGTTCCTTCCTGCTCCCTTCTCCCCACAGTCTGGAGAATCTTTGTCTAATCCGAGGGTAAGGGAGCCTGCTGGTTCGTCCTGTCTTCCAAATCTGTTACCTATCATACAAAGTGCAGACTCAAGGGTCCAGGTTCTTGTAGCTCTGCATTCTCCCTTTTTGAAACTCAAAAGCCAAGAGCTGACCTGTTTGTTCCCCGCATTCTGCATGTGTGTCCCTTCCTTGAAGCATACAGTAGGGAAGCTTTGGGGGCTGGGGAGGGTCACAAGGTATGTGGTGGCGGTGGGCGGAGGGGTGTCATAGAACAAAGGTATGATCACAATTCAAACTGAGAGGTATAAGGATTCAAAATGCCACTTATGGGGGTGACCAGGAAATACTTCATTTGATACTTTGAAGAACGGACAAATAAGATTCCAACACGAAGGGACAGAAGAAGCATTCCAAGCAGACAGAAGAGAATAAGCATGAGAAATAAAACACACTCAAGGAAAGACAGTTTAATTTCTAAGGAGTCTAAGGGCGTTAGCACGTAGAGGAAATAATTCTACAACAGCAGGGTGAGGCCAGGTCATGAAAGACCTTGGAAGAAATCTTTCATTTTGCACTTAAAATGCCACTGACGTAGGCGTCTGGGTGGCTCGGTTGATCAAGCGTCAGACTTCTGCTCAGGTAGCAATCTCACGGTTCGTGAGTTCGAGCCCCACATTGGGCTCCGCACTGACGGCTCAGAGCCTGCTTCGGATCTTCTGTCTCCCTCTCTCCCTGCCCCTCTCCCACTCATGCTCTCTCTCTCTCAAAAAAAAAGCACTGAAGGCTGTGCACATCAGTGGGGTAATCAGGTCTGAGTTGTGCTTTAGAAGGATTAGCACAGTGAGTGTATAGGATGAAGACACTGTGCTTAGGGGGTTGGACTCCGTTTAGGTATAAACTAATCTGAGCCTCATGCCTGTGGCTCTGTCCCCATGTGGCTTGGGAGTCCACAGGCTCAGCTGTGGTTTCTTCCTGGTTCCAGACCTGTGTCTCAACTCCCTATAGGGCATGCCCACCGACATTTCTACATGCTCTTCAACTCAACACACCGAAAGCTGAACAGTCATTCCCTCTCCCCCACTGCCCCACCTCTGTCGCTCCTCTCTGCCCCCCATCCTCCCCTAGACATGTTGTAGCTCCCAGGCCCCATATGTCATTTTCCTCAACCTCCCCTCCTTCCCTTCCTCCCCCAGCTCCATGGCTCCCTCCACTCTTCGATCACCACAGCCAGATCCTACCAAACCTCCCTTTCTTTCTTGTCCCATTGCACCCATCTCCTTTTTATCCTTATTGGAACCGCCAAGGTCAAGCCATCAGCACTGTCCCTTGGGTATTGGTCTCCCTGCTGCTGAACTCAGCGTTACTATGTTCCTCCTGCACAGTTCAGCCAGTCTTTTCTAAACACTAAATCTAAGTTTGGTGTTTCCCCTTTAAAGACTTCCTCTGGCCATCCCACAGCCTGTAGAATCAGGGGGGGAGAGTCTTTTATTTAGTACTTAAAACCTTCATAAGCTGACCCTGGTTACGCTTCCAGCTTTATCCCCTGTCCCTGGTGATCCGCAGGAGTTGATATCTTGGCTCTCTGCTTTCAGCTGGCTGCCATACCCAGCCTGGAAACAGCGGAGTGATGGGATTATGTCCCATCTGTTTGGATTGGAGAGGAAGAGCTTCTGGGCACGGGGAAATCCCGGATGTGTGTGTCTGCTGGGGGTGGAAGAGGGAGGGGAAATGAGACTTCAATAATATTATCTGCCACCCAGTCACACAAGGAGGCACATGCCACCTGAGAAAGGTCTGAATTGTCCTATGTTTAAAGACTGGAAAAGAAACAAGAGATTTGGATAAGACCTCATTCCGTGAGGGGCTGCCCTGGTGAGCCCTCGGGTGGGTGTTTTTACAGGTTCCTCCCAAGAGACAAAGCAGGAGATTAGAGTTTCTTGCAAGATTCAAAGCCACAGGGAGAGCTTGGGAGGACAGCTGAACCTTAATCAACACTCTTATGAGAAAGAAAGAGAAGGAAATCAGGGCCAAGAGAATTGGTGAATCACAAGTGATTAAATTATTGTTTCTTCTCTCTCCGGCTCTATTAAATAAACGTAGAGGATCTTAGTGAAACAAGTTTTGGCTTACTTCATGGTGTCCCGTTACCAGTACTAGAGTCAGGAGACCCGGCTTCCAATTCCAGATATGTCTCTAACTAGCTGGGTGATCTTGGGGGTCCCGGCCCCTCTCAGAATCCTCACCCTCCCTATTTATAGAACTAGAGGATTGAACTGATTTACATAAGTCCCTATATACACAATTCCACGTTTCCTCAGTTTTAGGCCAGTAAAACATTTCCCCTTTCTATTTCTCTACCTCTGAATTTTACTCTTTGAATTAATTCAGTCCTCGTCTTTATTTTTTCTTCTCATTCTATCTGCTCAGCCAAGCAAGGCACAGCCCTTGTCCAACCGTTTTCCAGGCTCTTGACTTGGGTATACAGAGTACGTTCTGCCCACTGAATCTGTTCAGGAATGGAACCTCCTTGGCTAGGAGGCCTCCAGTGGCCAATAGACCTTGGAACCTACCTGTCTAGGATCCTCTCCAGGCCTGAAGGAGACGAGACCCAGGGACTCTGATGCATGAGATGTCATGCCGGCTGTTACCAAAAGGGTAGCATCCTCCAACAACATTCCCCACTTGAATGATCCTATTGAAGAAATTAACTTTTCACAAAGGGAAGTAAATCCAACAGTTATGTAAGCTGCCAAAAAAAAAAAAAAAAAAAAAAAAAAAAAGCAGTGACCAAACTAAGGCCACAGTAGTCATTCTGATGCAGAAGAGATCATTCAGTCAGCCCCCTAGCTCAGCAGTCTTGGCAGGGTCTCAATATTTTTGTGTCTACTTTCAGGATGTTCTTGGACCCCTTCAAGTGAATGGACCCCATGCTAGGGCCCTTGGTATTTATATGTTGCCAAACATCAGGATGTTTACTCTTCAAAGGCAAATATCTGGTTGAATGAGTGCATTTTCATTTAAGAACTGATGTCTTAGGGTGCCCCGGTGGCTCAGTGGCTTAAGCGTCCAACTCTTGATTTCGGCTCAGGTCGTGATCTAATGGTTTGTGAGATCGAGCCCTGCATCAGGCTCCATGCTGAGTATGGGGCCTGCTTAAGATTCTCTCCCTTCTTCTCCCTCTGCCCCTTTCCCACTCTCATGTACTCGTTCTCTTTCTCTCTCTCTCTCAAATAAAATAAAATAAAATAAAATAAAATAAAATAAAATAAAGTAAAATAAATGATGTCTTGACATCACCTTAGTTCGGATGGAAAGATGAACCACCAACCACAGCACCCCAGGTGCCCCTGAACAAGTGGTCAGGGGTACATGGCAGGATTTTCTCCATCAGCCTGTGAAGCTTCTTATGACATTAAAATGTGTCAGGCAGACACTAGCTAAATCTAAAAGAAGTCAAAAAATTGTGTAAACTGAAAATATCGTGTACAGTGGAGATACGCTATCCTTTCAGCCTTACCTTATTCACCAACCTCCCGTGACATGAGAACGGACCCTGAACAACGTTTTCAGATAGCTTGTTTGAAATCTTTTTCTCCCAGTAACAGTCCTTTCCATGTACAGGAATGTTCGGTTTCATTCACAAGCCCAACCTCTTGATCTGTCTTCAGCATCTCCAACCTCATCATTTGGCCATATTCGTTGAGCATCTGTTATGTGCCAGGCACTGTGTTAGGATGGCACAAAGGGGAACAAAACACAGTCCTGACCTGGGAGGGCTCCTGGTCCAGTGGGAAAAACCATACTTTAAAAAAATTTTTTTTTAATTTTTCTTTTAATGTTTATTTTTGAGAGAGAGAGACAGAGTGTGAGCAAGGATGGGAGCAGAGAGAGAGGGGGACACAGAATCCGAAGCAGGCTCCGGGCTCTGAGCTGTCGGCACAGAGCCCGACATGGGGCTCCAACCCATGAACTGTGAGATAATGACCTGAGCTGAAGTCAGACGCTTAACTGATTGAGCCACCCAGGTGCCCCTGGAGACAACCATACTTAAACAAAGAATGGCAAATAACAAGATGTGTAGCAAGAAAACACACATGGGAAGGGAACTCAGTGCTGCAAGAAATCAAAGAGAAGGGTTTGTTTTTTTTTCAATAAACCGTAGACTACCAGTGTCAAGTGAGACTTTACAGATTATCTGTTCCAACCCCTTCACCTTACAAATTGCACAGTTTTAAAGCTGGGACCAATAGATACATTTTGTCCCCCTTTTCCTGGTTGGTGATTTCTTATATGTGGGTCAAATAGTTTTTGGATGTAGCTGGAATGAAATCATAAACATACCACGGAAAGAAACCCATTTTGTTTTCCAACCAAAAATACACAAGATATATCTCATCAATATTTCTTAAGCAAAAAAAAAAAAAAGGATTATTCTCCTAAGATTGCTATACTCAGCTCCCTGCCATTTGCCATGTCCGTATACTTTAGAGTCGTTCTCTATCCCTTCTTCCCACCACTCCTCTTAACTACTGTGGTCCTTCATCGAAAACTCACCATTATATTGTATCGTCTGCAGTTGCACAGTACTTTGGAGTTTAGAAAGTAATTTAAAAGCCATGTCTCCGTTATGAGAGTCGAGTCGTAGGCTTGATAGCTTTAGGGGGACATGATAAGGAGGAGGAGGTTCAGAATGGAGCTAAACACATGATCACAGGGGTCAGGGAACAAGACCCACGAAGCCAGGTGAGGGGCGCCAGGATGCCTGGGACTGTTCTCGTGGGTGCAGCCACCCGGGGAGTGCTGGGAAACAGATTTCAAATCGATGAAGCCCAGTGAACTGGGAAGAAGCAAGTCAATAAACACTTCGTGCGTAACTCCTGTGTGCGGGGCACCAGGTGGAGTGGTTCCGAAGATGAATAAGTCAGACACCCCCTCAAAGACTGTGTTGGAATGCCATACACTCTCCGTAAGCCACAGGGACGAGAAGGCATGAGCAAACAGAAGCCACGGGACCGAGAGGAGAAGTGGGTGCACCGAATTCCTGAGGTGTGACCAGAGCTCCGGCGGGAGGTTTGGAAGCGCCCCAGCTAGCAGCACGGGGAAGGAGAGAAGGCACCAGGTCTCCTCGCTGGACGGCCAACACAACTGGTCACGTTCAGGCAGACCTGGAAGACAACCTGTCCCAGAAATGGCAACCTCAAGTCCCGTCCACGAACGCCGTGTGGGTTGAACCCTTGGGCAGTGAGTGTTTCGTTTCCAAGCCATTAAGTAGATTCTCATGAGTGAGTTTCTACTCGCTTTATAGACAGCTGGATTTCAATAACGTTTACGTGGGCTGGGAGAGGCCAAAAGGACCATTTGTGTGATATTGAAGACGTGGGGGTCCATGGGGGGGGGGGCGGGGAAGCAGAGGTGCAGGTAAAGGTTGCTGAGCGGACGAGTGCAGAGCGGGAACAGAGAGGCTCCGGCAGGCAGGACTGAGAAACGAGCAACTGACCGCCTTCAAATATGTGAAGGGTAATAAAGTTCCCCAGAATCTCTCCAATCAAAATCAGAAGGGAATGGAGGTGGGCCGGGGATGTGGGAGCCTGAGTAGGGAACTGTTACACAGCCACAGTGGAGGCAGAAGCTTCGGAAAGAAGGGACACGTTTGGAACTCGTTTAACAGAGACATTGAACTCGTGGTTGGAGCTGCAGACCCACCAGGCCGAGCTTCCTCCATCTGGACCTGCTCGTTTAAGATAGCCCCCGGCTCTGCTTACCAGATTGGAGGCACCCTCACCGCAGCTGACGGGGACCTCCGTGGGCTGGCCCCACCTTACCTCCCAGCCTCCCGTCCCTCTGTTCCCATCTGGGCCTGCTGGTTCTCTCTGCCGCAGCCACTGTCTGGATCTGTTGATATATATCCCCCCCACCCCCATCCTTCCAGACTCACCTCCCAAGCCACCTCCTACAAGAAGCCTCTCTTGATTCATCTCCCAGATGCTGCATGTTCCTTCCTCGTCGCATGTGTTTCTTTAAGACACTTTCATTTCATCTCTTATGACAACAATGCGTGTGCTTGCCTGAGCTCCTACCGCACCCCTCCTTAGGGAACTTCAAGGGCAGTGACCCGGTCTCTTCCATCTATGTATTTGAACCACCAGGAACTAGTGTGTCATAGATGCTCAGTGAGCGCCAATGTATACCCGGGACAAAGCTTCCGTGATTCTTCAGGGGTTGAGAGCGGGGCTCTGGAGTCAGACAGCTCAGACTCTTAACACTTGCCTCTGTCACGAGCTAGGAGTCCTAGGGAAATTACTTCATTGCTGTGCCTCAGTTTTCTCATCTGTAAAATGAGCATAACAAGACCGACTCAAAGGGAGTTGGTGATGATTTAGGTAAGATCCCTAGCATACAGTCTGGACACATTGAGTGTTCGGTAAATGTAGGGAACGATGAGGAATATGGAAGAATAAGGGGCACGATCCCCTTTTGATTTCCAAGAGTACTCCGATTCATTTGGGCTACATTTCCACCTGGAAGTCTTTGGTGGTCTTCTTTATTTTTTTGTTTAATTTTTTCATGTTTATGTAAAAATAAAGAGAGAGAAAGTGAGCGAGAGTGCATGTGAGTGGGGGGAGGGGCAGAGAGAGAGACAGACAGAGAGAGAGAATCCCAGATAGGCTCCACACTGTCAACGCAGAGCCCGACATGGGGATCTATCCCCCCAAAGGGTGAGATCATGACCTGAGCCAACCAAGAGTCGTGAGCTTAACTGACTGAGCCACCCGGGCGCCCATCTGTCCCTTAAAGCACGTATTTGCACACAGCAACTCGGTGCTGTTAGGTATTTCGCTCCATAGACACAAGCACACCCGTAGGCCATTGGTTAACAGATTGAGAATTACCAAGTCAGAGATGTTCCACAGAGCACTTTACCAATTCATCCACTCATGGGACATGTGCCATATGAGTACGGTAAGCACTGCAAGGCCGACACAAAGAAAAATGAAAGTTCATGACGTGAAATCCCCGCTCTCCCGTTCATCATGGTGTCCTGGGGCAAAATAGTCAAGGTGCAGGGAGTGCCATGGGGGAGGGCTGTGAGAACACCAGACCACCAGACGGAAGGAGCTGCCCCTGTGCACGGAGAGGACAGTGTGTCTGTGTGTGTGTGTGTGTGGGGGGGGGGGGGGTTCAGTACCAGTCACAGGCTTCACAGGGGAGGTGGCCCCTAACAGGTGGGTGGGAAGAAGTGTCAGAGAGGAGATGGAAGCTACTCCAGGGACAGAGAGCAACTTGTGTAAAGGGACAGACTCCTGAGCGTCCTCGCTTAGAAAACAGGAAGGTCAAGGGCGCCTGGGTTAAGCGTCTGACTTCTGCTCAGGTCATGATCTCACAGTTCGTGGGTTCAAGCCCCGCCACGGGCTTTGTGCTGACAACTCAGAGCCTAAGGCATACTTTGGATTCTATGTCTCCCTCTCTCTCTGCCCCTCCCCCTCCCCCAACCTCAAAAATAAATAAACATTAAAAAAGAAAGAAAGAAAGAAAACAGTAAGGTCAGTGGGCCTAAAGGCCCTGAAAATCAAGCCCCACTATTCTACTACTGATGTAGACTTTATTTAAAATAGAAACATTTCAGGCGCCTGGGTGCTCAGTCGCTTAAACGTCCGACTTCAGCTCAGATCATTATCTCACAGTTCATGAGTTCAAGCCCCTCTTCGGGCTCTGTGCAGACAGCTCAGAGCCTGGAGCCTGCTTCGGATTCTGTGTCTCCCTCTCTTTCTGCCCCTCCCCCACTCTCTCTCTCTCTCTCTCTCTCTCTCTCTCTCTCTGTACCCTAGAAGAGACAGTCTTATTGCTAAGACAAATGTTCTTCCTTTACTTTTTTTCCCAAATGATTTGATGGTGGTTTTTCCAAAGTATATTTTTGATTTCTGTTGGAAAACAAGTGACTTCGGAAAGTCCATTTGGGTCCAGGAGAGAAAACGAAGGCAGCCCAGGATCGGAATGATTTAAGGCAACCTCTTCATATTCTCTGGACCTCTCCAACAAACAGAGTGATTTGGGCTCTTCAAAGCCAGCAAAGAGATAACCCCAGGGCTCTTAAACTCAACGTGAGCAGGCACAAAACTCATTATTCCCTGTTTCGTTTGCTCCTTCAATTATCCCCTAAGCAATGGAAGGTGAACGCAGCCAGAGGCCTCCTTCATAAGAACACAAGTGGAGGAGGAAATTTTGCTCATAACTTTGCCAGGAAACTGGTCAAATGCAGTGACTGGAGGTCAGAAGATACTCTTTTCTAGTGCAGAGAGGAGGTAAGACAAGATTGGGCAGCCTCAGAAACACACACACACACACACACACACACACACACACTTTTCTTTTCTTTCCTTTTCTTTTCTTTTCTTTATATATGTATATAATTATTGTCAAATTGGTTTCCATACAACACCCAGTGCTCATCCCAACAGGTGGCCTCCTCAATGCCCATCACCCACTTTCCCCTCCCTCCCACCCCCCAACAACCCTCAGTTTGTTCTCAGTTTTTAAGAGTCTCTTACGGTTTGGCTCCCTCCCTGTCTTTTTTTTCCCCCTTCCCCTCCCCCCACCCCGGTCTTCTGTTAAGTCTCTCAGGATCCACATAGGAGTGAAAACATATGATATCTGTCTTTCTCTGCCTGACTTATCTCACTTAGCATAACACTCTCCAGTTCCATTCACATTGCTGCAAATGGCCAGATTTCATTCTTTCTCATTGCCAAGTAGTATTCCATTGTATATAGAAACCACATCTTCATCCATCTGGTCAGAGTGGCTAAAATGAACAAATCAGGAGACTATCGATGCTGACGAGGATGTGGAGAAACGGGAACCCTCTTGCACTGTTGGTGGGAATGCAAATTGGTGCAGCCGCTCTGAAAACAGTGTGGAGGTTCCTCAAAAAATTAAAAATAGATCTATTCTATGACCCAGCAATAGCACTGCTAGGAATTTACCCAAGGGATACAGGAGTGCTGATACATAGGGGCACTTGCACCCCAATGTTTATAGCAGCACTCTCAACAGTAGCCAAATGATGGAAAGAGCCTAAATGTCCACCAACACACACACTTTTCATGTCAAATTAGTCTTAACTCCCATTTCTTGAGGTAGGATTGTAATCTTACAGATATTACAGTGGCAAAGCTAAGGTCCCATTACACCCTGCTGTGTCTGTCAGTGGTGGGCGGGTCCCTAGGGAATCAACTGTTTAAGCAGCTTTTCTTTGTCCAGAATTTACGAGTAGCTCTTTCCCTCAAAGGCACCATGGCCTGTTGGAATTAGAACTATTGTTTACTTGATTGTTTTCCTTTTGGTCTCAGGGCCTGGGTGGGACTGAGGACCCAAGCTTCAGGATGCTGTGGAGACCGAGCCCTTCCTATGACTGGCTACTCGCGTCACTACATTATCTGGGATTTCTTTAAATGTGTTACAGAGAACCATGAGCTTGAGAAAATCACTTCCCTCTCCTAGACCTCACTTTTTTCATTTGTTACATGGAGTTACAGCAGAGTGGGGCAGGGGGTGGGGGGGGAGGACGAAGATACCTGGAGATCCTTAAAATGTTCTCATTTAAATGATCTGGAAAGGCGGGGCGCCTGGGTGGCTCAGTCGGTTAAACCTCTGACTTCGGCTCAGGTCATGATCTTGCGGTGCGTGAGTTCAAGCCCCGCGTCGGGCTCTGTGCTGACAGCTCAGAGCCTGGAGCCTCTTTCGGATTCTGTGTCTCCCTCTCTCTCTCTGACCCTCCCCCATTCATGCTCTGTCTCTCTCTGTCTCAAAAATAAATAAATGTTAAAAAAAAAAATTAAATGATCTGGAAAGGGGACTCTTTCTATCATTTGGGTTTAGGGATATTTTGTGAGGGACAGGGAAACTGTGGTTCCTTGAATTCCTTAGTAGGAGACCACACTGGTTATGGGGGAGCCAGTAAAGACTTCTGCATGGAGACCACGGCCTGCTTTCCAGAAGCAGAAGTTTGGCAAATTTTAAGCTTGTATTATGGAGGTATGCTAGGAGGGAAAGAACATAGAGTAAAAGTCTGAGATGAGAATCTAACCACTAAACTAACTCTCTGAGATTGTGACCAGGGCATACCCATATTAGGTCCTCAGTTTACTTATGAGTGGTAGACAGATTCTAAGGAGGCCCCTAGGGTCCATGCCTCCTGGTATCCCCTCCCACCAGGTGCGGGAAGGACCTGTGACTTGTTTCCAACCAACAGAATCTGGCCAAGATGGGCCAGATTGGTTGGGATGTCACCCCCATGATCATGTTACATAAGACTGTAACACTTACCTTACTAGCAGACTCTCTACTGACTGTCTCCCTTCCTGGCTTTGATACAACAAGCCGCCACATAGAGAGGTCCATGTGACAAGGAACCGAGGATGACCTGTGGGTGACAGCCTGCAAGGAGCCCTCGGTCCACAAACCCTCAAGGAACTGAATCCTGTCAACAACCAAGTGAGCTTGGAAGAGGATCCTTCCCCAGTCAAGCTTCAAATGAGACCCCAGCCCCAGCTAATACCTGGATTAGGGCCTGGTGAGAGACTTTAAAACAGGGGGCCCAGCTAAGCTGCGCCTGGACCCCAGCCCCACAGAAACCATGAGATAATAAGTATGTGTAGTTTGGGCCAATTTGTGGCAATTTGTTCCAAAGCAATAGATATCTGATACAATGAAGCAGTTGGAACCTGACATCCTGTGAGCAGGATAATTACATTCTTATGTTATCAACATTACACATAAATAAATAAATAAAACTGATCCGTTAGGACATAGACAAATACATTGTAAGCTGCTGCCACCGTGCAGGGTTGAGAATAATTTCTCTTTCTAGGACTCCTAGGGTACCTGTTCTATACTTAGATTCTCATTTAATCAGGCCTCATTTCCGGGCTTCTTCCTGCTGTGTGCAAACACCATACTCACACACACACGTCCACGTTTGCACACGGGTCCCGCGTTGCACTGAATTTAATTAGGGACCAACCCGAAATAAAATGGCTCCCACAGAAACGAGGACTCCTCTGAGATAGATTCTAGGGACATGGAGCAAGAGGCTTCGGTATCATTCGTTCACGGTGGAGGTTCTGGGACAAAGGATCAAGTAGAAGAATCTGCCAGAATGAATTCGGCCTGAGGAAGAACTAGCCGAGCAGGGAAGCCCCATTTCTGCCATAAAAATAAATACGGTCACTTGTGTTTTAATAGCAGCTAAAGATATTGGGCTTTCATTTTACGTACAGATTTGCTTGGGGTGTGAAAGAGCCTTAGTAAGCTGTATGCTATCTGCCACGTTTCCAAGCCTGCTTTTCTGGAATCCTGACATCCTCTATAAAGAAAATCAACACTACGAACTGCCTCATTTTGGACAGGAAAGGAACAGGACCGAAGTTTGGCTAGCGTCTGAGGTGGTTGGTGGCTGTTCAGAATGTTCCAGGGCGGTGCTGAGGAAATATGGCCCACACACATCCAGTGGGGGGCGGGTTGGCGGGGGGGAGGGCAAGTCTGTGCTTGTACCGCAAGCGCCTTTTGTGCCGGTAGGGAGCCAGATGCTTTGAGTTCCAGGGGAGTTTGACAGGTTGCTGTCACCGCAGGAGACCCGGGGGCAAGACATGACAGGGGCCTGAGGAGGCCAAGACATTCTGAGATCAGCACAGGGTTTGGGGTGCTCAGGGAATGTTTCTGAATGAATGAATGAATGAAGCATTAATTCCTGCCCTTAGAAGCCTAGTTGGGGGGGAGCAGTTCATTGAGCCTGGGGGGATTTCTGGTGACCTCTCCAATACCCTAGCAAAAGGCCCAATTAGACCAGGGAGTTGTGGACATTTCTTGACGAACTGATTCAAGCTTTAAAAGTCCACTGCCGCTGGTGGCCCCAGCAGAGGCCCTTGGAGTCCCACAGCTAAGACAGAGTGAGGCGCCCCTTCTCCTTCAGGGGTGTATCCTGAACACAGCCCCAGCGCGGCAAGGCCAAGCTGCGGGGACAGCGGCCCCGGCCAGCCCAGGAGCGCTGTGGAGCCTCTGGTCGAGCAGGGAGGGAGGCCGGCGGGCCGCTCGCCAGAGCCCCGGGGCTGGAGGCCTGCGGAGGGCGGGCTTTGGAGGGACGGTGGGATCCCAGGGGCGCAGGCAGTGGCGCGTAGGGGGCGGGCCGGCCTTTGTGCGGCCCTAGACCTCCTCCTGCAAAGCTCACCCCCGCCGCGGCGCCATACCTGGCCCTTTGTCACCAGCTGCCAAGGAATTCAGAAAATCAAATTTATTTCCCAATTGCAGCCGGGGCGCCCCTCTGTGCAGCGAGGCCGCTTAACCGGTGGCGTCCGGGCAAAAGGCTGTGAAGTCGGTTAGGGACCCGCCCCACGGCCCCGCCACCTCGGCGGGCGCCCCTGTCCCCCGCGACAACTCACAGGCCAAGTTCTCCTCGCCTTAACGACCGCTAGCGAGCCCCAAGACATCGGGCTCCTAAGCCCCTGGCCTGTTCAAGGGAATAAATCAAGAGAGCATCTGTAGCTCGGAGGCTGTGTTTCCTTTTTGTCCTCTCGGCAATGAATACATGAATGATAACTCCATCGCTCACCAGCCCAGCCCTGTCCTTGCAAGCCGGACACGTCCAATTTCGTCCTGAGTTTTCAGCAGGACCACCACTCCACCGCCAGAGTCCTCCCGAAGCTGCAGGCTAAACTGCGAGATTCCCAGGTGTCCTGGGCACCTGCCCATGTATAGACGTTACCATTATTTTCCTTGATTAGGTTACTATTTCCTGAAAAGAATCCAACATACTGCCTTGCAAAATTTTTCGGGGTTTTTGTGTTTTGGCGATTCTGCGGGAAAATAGATGTCCTTTTTTTTTTTTTTTTTTTTTTTTTTAATTTTGTAAAGAAAACCAGTAAGAGAAAAAAAGCAATCCAGAGTAGGCACATGCTTACAACACCTATGCCCTACACTCCTTTTGTCCACTCCTCAAGTCGTGTTTAGGAGAGCTGGGTATCCATAAACCTACCAACACATCAACCCGTCCAGTAATACCCTTGGATGAAAACAGTTACAAACAGCATCATAATATGTATCCTTATTATAAAATACTGTACAGCACAATAATTTGAATTACAGAGGCATGAAGCAAAGAAATCGGTAATAGAATTCGGTCCACTGCTTGGAAATTATGCGTTATAAAGTTTTGCAAACACTAAAAAAAAAAAAAATAATGATCTATAGTGCTTAGGCAGGAGCCTTTTTTCTCTACCTTTTTTTTTTCTTATCGTGAGAACTTTGGAGATGCCCCTCAGTTCTTCTGTGACTAAAGGAAGCGAATATAAATCAATGCCACATTTGCTAGCAAAGAGCATTCCTCTCTTTCCACACATCTGTGTGTTTCCTTGCATGCACACACACACACACACACACACACACACACACACACACCCTGCGTGAGGGCTTGGCCCACTCGGCTTCCCCGTAATTTCACAAAAGAGTAACTCTAATGTTTTCTGCTTCAGAGGGAGCCTGTGGGCACGCCAGTGAATCGGATACCTACACCAGAGAAGGCCTGAGAGGCGTAATCAAATAAGGGAGCCACTTGAACTGAACTCCCAGCAGGAGCAGAAGGGAGGCCTGGAGAGGTTACAGGTACTTTTTATCCAACCTCGCAGGAGAGCACCAACTTCCTGCTGCTAGAAATTTGTCTGCAAATTTTTTCCTCATTCAGACGGAGAGCTGGGGTCCAGGAGACACTGGGTTGATATGATAACTTGATTAAGGCGGGGGACAGATGACATGGGGCACCAAGTCGGCTCAAAGGAATCTGTCCGCTCCTCCTTAACCTCTCCTTGGGAGCCTACAAATTATATCTATTAATGTATCAGCCCCCTGGCATCGCACAGATACGTTGTCTGCTTAAATGTATGTCAATCATTCACAGGGGCCTTTGAGGAATTCCCACCTTCTTGTTGCCCTTCCATCGTTAAAAAAAAAAAAAGAAAAAAGAAAAAGAAAAAGGAAAGAAAAAACAGTTTAACCTGTTGGCTCGTTCTGACAATGGCTCACAGCCTGCCTCCTCCTGTTGAAATCACTTTGGAGGGAGAAGTCGAGTTTGTCTGCCAAAGTGTTCACAGAATCGTTTAAGTGGGCCTGGGGCAGCTGGAGCATATCCAGAGGAGGGACCCACAAAGAGGAAGGGTTTGGAAACCATGTTCAATGAAGCATGGATGGAAAAACTGGGGATTAGCCTGGAGAAGAGAAAACACAGGGAGAACTTGAGATCTGAAGAGGCGCTTGGGGGGGAGAAGGATGGGAGTTTTCCGTGGGCCCCAAGAGAGAGCCCAGGGAGAGACAGGCATTCACAAAGTGCCAGCAAAGTGCCTGGATGAGAAATGGGCCACGTGCTGGGGCCGCCCCCAGCGGATGTGAGGAGATCCATAGCGCACAGCCGCGGCTGCAGGCATCAGAGTCTTTCCCTGTGTCTGAGCCGGGAGACAGCCAGCCAGCCACTGAAAGGCCAGCAAGGTTCAGCTCCAAATGTTGCGGGGGGGTGGGGGGTGGGGGGGGGGGTGGTTAATTGAGGGTTAATTTAACCAACAACGCAACGGAGAGATTTTTCGATGTACAGTTCACTGAGTTTTGACAAGTGCAACCTGTGTTTCCACCACCCCAGTCAAGATATAGAACATGTCCATCAACCCAGAAACTTCCGTTGTGCCCTCTTTCCAGGCAAACCGCCGCACTCCACCCAACCCCCCCACCCCCCTGCCCCAGGCAAGCACTGTTCCTATTTCTATCACTCTCGATTAATTTGGTCTGTTTTAGAACTGCATTTGAATTTTTTAAAAAAGCATTCAGTATGTACTCTCTTATGTCTGGTTTCTTTCACGTAGCGTGCTTTTAGGATTCATCCATGTAGGTTGCTCCTTTTTATGGCTGAGTGGTATTTTCTAGTAAGGATATAATGAATTTTATTTGCCCATTCTCCTGCTGATGGCCATTCAGGTTTGCTTCTGGTTTGAGGTTACTAGGAACACAGCTGCTGTGAATAGCCTCGTGCATTGCAGGGTAGTATATATTCCAAAAGCCATTTCAAACAGCCTGCAAAGCAAGAAAAGCCTGAGGTCATGAGGCGTGTGGTCTTTAGTTAAGACAGGCAAGAGTTTGGGGACTTAGTTCCTGGCTGTCCACGCCCTCCCAGAGAAGTGCAAGCTGTGTCCCCCATTCCTCCCATTGGTGAGCAAGAGGCAGATACTGGGGCCAATCTAGGGTAGCCCGGGGTCCTTCATGAGCAAGAATAGCTATTTCAGCAAAGATGGGTGGCAGCCATCATTCAAGTTTACGAATTCACATCGACGGAGCTCTTACTATATGCTTGGTCCCATGTGTGCGCTAGGGGTTATGGGGAAGAGAGAGATGAATTTGAATTTTTTTTTTTTAATATTTATTTATTTTTGAGACAGAGAGAGACAGAGCATGAATGGGGGAGGGGCAGACAGAGAGAGGGAGACACAGAATCAGAAGCAGGCTCCAGGCTCTGAGCCATCAGCCCTGAGCCTGACGCGGGGCTCGAACTCATGAACCGTGAGATCATGACCTGAGCTGAAGTTGGACGCTCAACCGACTGAGCCACCCAGGCGCCCCGAGATGAATTTGAATTTGATGAGCCTCTGACTTCGAAGCGCTTGCAGTCTGAAAGGAGAAACCAAATGAGTAATACATTATGAAACCACAACTCAGTGTTCAACAGACACTTAGGGGTCAGCTGCTATACGTATGCTGGGGAGGTGGCCAGACAGCCTTGAGAGAGAAGGCTGAACCCACCCCTTTAAGCGCTGGGAAAAGAGCCTCCCAATTTGGGCTGATGCGTCCCATCCAGAGAAGAGTACATCAGGCCAAAGGACAGATTGGATTTGGACTTGACACTGGTATTTCAGAACACGGATCTGCTATCTCAGGACACAGAACCTGTCAATGCCAGATGTTGCCATGTGTACTCATGGCCTCACTTCCGGTGGTCCTGAGAATGACTTTGGCACTAAGGCCAAAACACAGAATATTGGCCCTGGATGGCCCTTTAGAGTTCACTGTCCACTCTATCCCAGGGGAAATGGGGAAACTGAGGCCCATGCTAAAAGAAGTTACTTTCCCAATGGCCCAGGGTAAAAATGCTTTCCCCTCCAATACAATCATTCTTCTGCTGTATGAGTCTGCCATTTATTATAAACTTCTGACTATATGACACAGACCTATTTTAATGCTGTCATTGAAGGGATAAGATTAGCACATTTCTATAGTCTCTGCAGGCTAATCTATCAGATTTTGCCTGTGAACAGCTGCTACAGTTGGAGAAACATTTTAATCCGAAAGTTATCTAAACTCTGATAAAAACAGCAGACCACGTTATGATAGGGTCCTATGTGATTCTGGCCCGTTTATCTTCTGTACCAGGTTTATTTATTTATTTTTTTTATTGTTAGGCTTCTGGTTTATTTCCATGACATTTTTCTGGGCACAGGTTTGACAACTGTGTAATTATAGAATACTGTATAAACTACTTTGTATTTTGCTTTTTTGCATAAAATAAAACTTCCTTACTTTGGTCAGACTCACCCCAGCCTTTAAAAACACTGATGCCAGGGGCGCTTGGGTGGCTCAGTCGGTTGAGCATCCAACTTCAGCTCAGGTCATGATCTCACAGTCTGTGGGTTTGAGCCCCACGTCGGGCTCTGTGCCGACAGCTCAGAGCCTGGAGCCTGCTTTGGATTCTGTGTCTCCTTTTCTCTGTGCCCCTCCCCTGCTCATGCTCTGTCTCTCTCTGTCTCAAAAATAAATAAAAACATTTTAAAAAAATTTTAAAAATAAATGAATAAAAACACTGATGCCTATTGCATTCCCACAAAGGGGGAAAAAAAGGTTGTGAATATACTGAAATTCCATACTATCTTCCAAACAGTTATTAACAGATTTTTTTTTTTTTAAAGAAAAAAGAAGACATGAATTTGGATCTATGCAAATTTGGTGGGAATTCATTTTCAATTAATTTGCAAATCAGAGGGAACAGAAGCAGTAATGCTCACAATTCTTGCTTTGTGATTTTTTAATAACACTAAAAATTATAAAGTACTTTATACATGCACAACACCTTAAATTTTTCAAAACATCTTTATATCCTTTTTGGGTTGTTTGTTTTTTTTTTTTTGCTAGAACCTCTGACAAAAAGGCAAGGCTTGTGTTATCTCCATTTTCCAGATTAAGAAAATAGAGGCCTCGAGATAAGTGACTTGCCCATGTTTACTTAGGCGGTAGAGACATGTGGCCTCCCCCACACCACCCTTTGGCCACAGGGCGATTCAGCACCACCCAGCAGCCCCTGTGGCACCCAAATGAGACAGAAAGGACAGTACCATTCACAGTGCTGTTCTTTTGGAATTAATCATGAGATCTGTGATCACAAAAGATTTTTTTTTTTTAACATTTATTCATTTTTTGAGAGACAGAGACAGAGTGTGAGTGGGGGAGGGGCAGAGAGAGGGAGACACAGAATCCAAAGCAAGTTCCAGGCTCTGAACTGACAGCACAGAGCCTGACACCAGGCTCGAACCCACAGACCACGAGATCACGACCTGGGCCGAAGTTGGACACCTGACCAACTGAGCCACCCAGGTGCCCCCGGAGATTTTTTTTTTTTTTTTAAATACATACTATTCATTTCTGTATGTCTTCTTTCAGAACAGGGCTAGCCCCAGAATGCAGGACCGGTGCAAAACCAAAGTATTGGACCCTTTGTTCAAAAAGCAGGAAAAAGGTACTGTGAAATGTTCCAACCTATAAAGCTTTTGCCTTTCTTTCTTGGTCTCTCTCTCTCTCAACTTGTTACGGGGGGCGGGGGAAGGTGGTTGCTATTTAATGTCATTCCAAGTAAAGAGAAATGAAACGTTGACGTCATTTGCATGAGTTTTACTATTCCCCTATAAATTGTACAATGCCAGTTCTCAATGCAAACATAAGAGCATTTAACCCTTACCTAGAGTCACCAAAATACAGAACTTTGACTTTGGAGCCCAGACACGTGTATGTGTTTTGTTCTTTCCAGAACCGTGGAAGTGCTCCTCAAAGCTAACTCAGCTGTTTTTATTCCGTTTCGCGGTACACACGCATTGGCCATCCCTCTCCACCTTTGGCTCACAGCAGAGGCTGTGCTGGAGATTACCAGTCTGAAATGCTAACAGTGGAGGGAAGTTCCTGTTGGTTGTTGTCACAGACCACGCCCTCCCTGAACCCTCCCTGCCAGCCTCCTGATCTGCTCTATGCCCAAGGCCCCTCAAGTCCCTCATGGCCTTCAGTGTGAATGACTGGCTCACAGGGGGCGGTCACATGGGCAAGAAGGATATGACAGGGCTCTCTGGTCAGTTGCGTCTCTTAGAACGCCGTCGCCTTCTTTTGGCATTCTTCCATTCTGGTCCCAACAGAAAAGCACAGCCTCTCCCGGCCAGGTGGGCCCCACTCAGTTGCAGCGCAGGGCACTGAGCTTGCTGCGACTTTTGCTGAATTCCCGCATGGGATGCCTGGAGAACGCTCTATGCGGTGGGGCAGCCAGGAACTCCGTGGACACGCGAAGTGCACGCAGCTCCCTTGCTGCGCCGTTTTATTGGACTTCGCTTATAAAACAAAAGTTCAAAGATGAAAGTATTAAGAAGGTCAAGATAGTGAGAGCATGGCATTAAGCCATGCCCTTTGGAGCACAGAGTCTATTGCAAATGCGCAGATCATGTGCCCAAGACGCCAGCCCTGGTCAGAAATCAAAGTCAACTCTGGTTGTTACTAGTCTAGAGGCTCTGGGGGTATGGACGTTCCTGTCAGGCCTGAACTGCAGCCAAAGCTGATGATTCCCTTCCTCACAACCCCCCCCCCCCCCCCCCACCGATAAGTGATAAGGCTCAGGGAAGCGCTCCCCTGTAGGGAAGGTGGAATTATGGCCCTGCACCTGTAGTTTCAGGACTTGAGGCTGAGGAAGGAAGGAGTGGGGATGAATCACCTGGGCACAGCTAGAGTCCAGTGAAAGGAGAAGTCTTGTCCAGGAAATGCTCTCATGACCAGAAATTAAGGAGGAAATCCAAAATGTCACCATAATCTAGCAGTGCCCTTCTTTCTCTCAAGCATAATGTTTTCAACAAACTCCTCTCTGGACATGTCTTTCTGGCACACACGCACACATGCACACACACACACACGCGCGCAACAGGTACAACCCCTGGAACAACAGGGATGGAGTGGGAAAAGTCAGGGAGCTCTTCGTTCCGGCCACACCTCCTTTTCTTTCTTGATGTGTGACTCTGGTCAGGTCACCTAACTTCTCTGAAGCTTGGCTGTCTTCGCTGTGAAATGTGACGGGTGATCCCTAACTCAGAGATCGGCAGCATGCGAGAAGTAAACTCAAGAATGTCCACAAAGTGGGCTGTAAGCTGAAAATTGCGCATGCAGCGCGTCGGCCATGTTGGTGTCCCGTGTATAAACGGTGTATCTCACATACAGACCCCATCAGGAAATTTCACTCAGGGGCAGAGTGATTTACAAAGCCTGCTCAGAAGTGAAGTCAATTAAGGTCAGCTTTCTATGTTGCTAAACAACAGGGGATTCTGGGTTCAGTAACGTTGAAAGGCAGGCCCAACACACCCCTTGAAACCGGGCTTTTGAGAGGGTTCAAAGGAACGGGAAACAAAAGCCTCTCTTTGTGATGTTTTCACTCTTCCTTCATTGTCCTCTTTCACCCTCCAAGGGCCTTCATGTAAAGAAAGGGGCTGCTAATGTGGCGAGTGGGAGTTTAAAATTGTCCTGGGCCAACAATGTTGGCACATTCTGCCGGGCCTCATTACAGAATCATCTGAAATGCTTGAGAAGTGTTTCCCACTCATTAGCATAAATAGCAGAAAAACTCTTTCACAAACAAAGCAGGTTCCATCTGCCCCCAGTATGTCCTCACCTTGACTTCAAATGGCCAGTCCCTCCCCCAGTACAATACTGGGGGCGCCGGCCTCCGAGGCCCCGAGCACCCCACTTCAGAATGGCATTCAGTGAAATATCAACACGGTAACCTGCATGTTTATTCATTGGCCAGCCCCTGCTTTTAATGGAGTCCCTTCCCCATTGTGGCCACTTGATTCTTTCACAGACCTAAAGGGAGAGGCCGGGAGAGGCTTCCTTTCCGAGCTGTTGGGGTCCTTGGCAACCCACACCTTGTGAGTGGGTTGACCAGGCTAATTAGGTTTGTTCTGCCTTTTTGGCCCAAGCGTATTTTGTCAGGTATTCTGCTCTGGGATTAAAGAGTCATTAATCACCCGGGGCTGACGCTGACAAGGTGGCTTTTACAATGAAGTCCACTTCCCTGGTGTTGGCCGGAGCCAAAGCCGGATCTGTTTTGCATTACATTGCAGAAGAATGTAACGGCTTCTTCTCCCCAGTCAACCTCAGAGGACATCTATCACGGGCTCCAGTCCTGGAGGAGGCCGGTGCCAGCGTCAGAGATAGCATCTGTCTTGCAGGCAAATTGTGCTAACAGCAGCTGGGTGGAGTTGGTTCTGGGAAGGGCATTTCCTAGAACAAGATTAGAGCATGACAGACTTGGGGTGGGGTGGGGGACCTTCCTCATCGGTTAGAATGGTATGTCACTGCTTGTCACCCTCACTGCATCTGAACCCACGTCTAAGCTTTTATAACTATTTTCAGCATGATCGATACTCTTGTATTTGTCAAGTCAGAGGGCCCGGAGTTCTTAAAAGGAGAAGGAAAGGAAGTCATTGGCAGTTACCGAGTTCCATTAGTTGAACCTGGAACAACATCGGTTCGAAGTGTGAAGGTGCGCTTATATGCGGATCTGTTCCACAAATACGGTAGAGTGCTGGCAATGTATTTTCTCTTCCTTATGATTTTCTTTTTTTTTTTAATTTTTAATTTTATTTTTAAACATTTTTTTTAACGTTTATTTATTATTGGAAGACAGAGAGTCAGAGCATGAGCAGGGGAGGGGCAGAGGGAGAGGGAGACACAGAATCCGAAGCAGGCTCCAGGCTCCGAGCTGTCAGCACGGAGCCCGATGCGGGGCTCGAACTCACAAACCACGAGATCATGATCTGAGCCGAAGTCGGACGCTTAACCAACTGAGCCACCCAGGCACCCTTTTTTTTTTTTAATTTTTTAAATGTTTATTTATTTTTGAGAAGGAGAGAAAGACAGAGCAGGAGTGGGGGAGGGGCAGAGAGAGAGGGAGACACAGAATCCAAAGCAGGCTCCAGAGCCCGACGCGGGGCATGAGATCATGACCTGACCTGAAATCAAGAGTTGGGTGCTTAACCAAGCGAGCCACCCCGGCCCCCCCATGATTTTCTTAGTAACGTTTTTTTTTTTTTTTTCTCTAGCTTAACTTACCATAAGAATACAGTATTTAATACATATACAAAAGTGTTCATCAACTGTTAATATTATGGGTAAGGCTTCCAGTCAACAGTAGGCTATTAGATGTTAAATTTAGGGGGAGCAAAAGTCACACAAGGATTTCTGACTGGGTAAGAGGTTGGGACCTTAAACCAGCCTTGCTCCAGGGTCAACTGTACTACAAAGGCTAGGCACTGAGGTAGGTATTTTGCATACAAATGATTTAATGAATTTAAATGTCATTTTAATGCAGTGACATGAGGTACTTTTCCTGGGACAGCTTTTTTTTTTTTTTTTTTTTTTTAATTTTTTTTTTTCAACGTTTATTTATTTTTGGGACAGAGAGAGACACAGAGCATGAACGGGGGAGGGGCAGAGAGAGAGGGAGACACAGAATCGGAAACAGGCTCCAGGCTCTGAGCCATCAGCCCAGAGCCTGACGTGGGGCTCGAACTCACGGACTGCGAGATCGTGACCTGGCTGAAGTCGGACGCTTAACCGACTGCGCCACCCAGGCGCCCCTCCTGGGACAGCTTTTTGAAAGGATGAGAAGAGTTCCCTAAATTCAGCAGTTCTTATGAGCTTTCTTTTTTTAAAAAAAAAAAAAAATTTTTTTGTCAACGTTTATTTATTTTTGGGACAGAGAGAGACAGAGCATGAACGGGGGAGGGGGAGGGGCAGAGAGAGAGGGAGATACAGAATCGGAAACGGGCTCCAGGCTCCGAGCCATCAGCCCAGAGCCTGACGCGGGGCTCGAACTCACGGACCGCGAGATCGTGACCTGGCTGAAGTCGGACGCTTAACCGACTGCGCCACCAGGCGCCCCTTCTTACGAGCTTTCGTTATTACTTATGTAAATCATAAGTTAAAAGTTTAGGTCATGGGGCACCTGTGTGGTTCAGTTAGTTGAGCAGCAGACTTTTTCTTGATCTGCTCAGGTCGTAGTCCCAGGGTTGTGGGATCGAGCCCCGTGTCAGGCTCTGCCCTGACAGTGTGGAGCCTGCTTGGGAATCTCTCTCTCTCTCTCTCTCTCTCTCTCTCTCTCTGTCTCTGCCCCTCCCCTGCTCAAGCTGTCAGTCTCTCTCCAAAAAAAAAAAAAAGGTTTAGGTCAGTCACTTATCAAATTATCAGGATTATTGTTTCCCTTTTATCTCTCAGATCTGTGATAACTGTTTTTCTGCGGCTGCTTTCTTGTCCTCCTTTCTTCTCTTACCCTTTCATTACTTCACATCTATTGAGCACCTATGATGCCGGGTGCTGGAAATACCGAGATTTAAAACACATGGCTACAGGGGCACCTGGGTGGCTCGGTCAGTTAAGCGTCCGACTTCGGCTCAGGTCATGATCTCACAGCCCGTGAGTTCGAGCCCCGCGTCGGGCTCTGTGCTGACAGCTCAGAGCCTGCAGCCTGTTTCGGATTCTGTGTCTCCCTCTCTCTCTGCCCCTCCCCCATTCATGCTCTGTCTCAAAAATAAATAAATGTTAAAAAAAAATTTTTTTTAGATAAAAAAAAATAAAACACATGGCTACAGGCCCCATTTCTCATCTAGTTCCTGGAAAATGAGCTCCTCACAAGAGAATAAATCGAGGATGTCGGAAAAAAGAAATCCACCCCAGAAGGGCAGTGAAGGGAACCCCAGGATGCTGCAGGCCCTCCCCTCCCACCCCACCCCACCCCACCCCACCCCACGACAGCTGAACACCACACAGGGAGGGCCACCGCTGGCCACCGCTGTAGCACAGAGCTCCAGAGAGTTTTCTGCACAGAGATTAATTTGCTAGGAGACCTGTGGAGGGCATTTAGATCTTTGGCAAAGAGTCTGAACTTTAATGATTGTTTAATACAAAGTAAACAAAGCAAATGAAAAAATAAGACAGTTACCAATTCCAGGAAAGGAAAACTAATCACGGCTTATTGTTAGAAATATAATCTATATTTTCATAATGTAAATACTGAATTTTGAATAAACTACATTAACTTGCAACAATATTAAGAAGAAGTGGAATGAAAAAGGAGAGTCTGTATAAGCGGGGTGAGGCAGGGGAGGAAAGAGCTAAACTGACTTTTCATAGTGGGAATTCAAGAATGAATGCTGAAAACTGACAAAACAGAAACACAAGCATGTGAGAGACAGCCCTTGTAGAATTATTTGACTCTCCAAATTACATGCATGTTTAATTTTGATAAATAAAAAAAAAACTAAAATTTAAAAGTCACTGACCTATGTGACTTAAAAATTTTTTTTCTTAACATTTATTTATTTTTGAGAGACAGAGCACAAGCAGGGAAGGGGCAGAGAGAGAGAGGGAGCCACAGAATCCGAAACAGGCTCCAGGCTCTGAGCTGTCAGCACGGAGCCTGACATGGGGCTCGAACTCATGAGCTGAACCATGAAATCATGACCTGAGCCAAAGTCAGATGCTCAAACGACTAAGCCACCCAGGCGCCCCCAATGTAACTTTTAAAATAAGACACTGTGGGGCACCTGGGTGGCTCAGTCGGTTAAGCATCCGACTCTTGGTTTCAGCTCAGGTCATGATCTCACGGTTTCGTGAGTTTGAGCCCCACATCAGGCTTCATGCTGTCAGCAGGGAGCCTGCTTGGGATTCTCTCTCCGTCTCTCTCTGCCCCTTCCCACCCCTTGCGCTGTCTCTGCCTCTCTCAAATAAATAAATAAACTTAAAAAAACAAGATAAAATAAAGTAAAATAAAAATAAAATAAGACACTGTGTTGTCAAGGGATTAACAACATCACTGGGAGACCATCAGATAAAGAAATATTCAAAAGGTACCTGGAATGCTGGCCGGGCTGGGCTGTTCAGAGGGAGGGGTGCAGGAAGCTCGCAGGGGAGGGCGGTGTGGCAGGCCAGTATCTAGAGTGATGCAGCTGGGACAGGGAAGGAGCCCTGAGGAATTTGGTTACCTGGAAGTCTGGAAGCAGGAGAAGGTGATAGAACACCAGGAACATAATGCTCAGGCCCCATCTGATAAGGCACCCCATGTGATGTCCACAGAGCCCAAGGCAGCCGAGGTTTAAATCCCAGCTTCAGTACTTACCAGTCACAGGACTTTAGGCAAGCTATTCAACCTCATGGAGCCTCACTTCATCTGTTAACAAGAAAAATAATATCTCCCACACACGATTGTTTTCAGGGTGGATTTAGACACATTTATAAAACGTCCACTAAATACTTAACACATATCAGGCACTAAATAAAAGCTAGTCCTCAAGCACATTATCAGCGAAACCCGTAAGGTCAAGATTTTTTTCTCGTTTCTTGGAAGTGTCAAAAATGCATGCAGAGATGACCTATTCAGAACTACAGAATGACTCACAGTCAGAAAGCGATGAGCACTTTTACCCAGTCTATGAGACCTACCTATGTGTTCAATTCCTGAATGAAATTTTCTGGGGCCGGTTTTCAATGTGGAAAGACGCTGTTAACTTGTCCTTTAAAGCCATTTTCTTTGCATGCATTTTTTTTCTTGTCTCATTTCAGATCTTTTCTTAGTTTGAAAACTCAGAAAACTACACAGGCAGCCTGCCCTTGTTTTCTTTTTTTCTCTAGATCCCTACGCCATGGATCTCTGTCTCTCCTCATCTCTCTTCCTCCCCCTCAGGCCCAGAAACCCTCTTGTCTTCCCTTCTTTCTTTCTGTCTGAGGCTTCATCCTGCTGCCTGTGCTTATCATTAAGAGCCTGGCCGTCTTTCCAGCTTCCTCCCCACTCCTGTCATCAGCGCATGCGAACAGCTCAAGTCGATGTTTGTCCCAAGGATTGGAGGCTGTTTTTTGAGATTGAATATTTCCATAACAAACGAAAATTTGACTTAGCCTTAGGAGAAATATAATCAGAGGCGGGCCTCCCAGACTTTCTGGGGGTGCGAATGAGCTGCCCAGAGGGTAGGCTTTAAAAAAAAAATCAATATAAATGATATTCACTTGTAGTATTTTGGAGGGGAAGGAGGAGGAGAGGGAAGAAAAAAAAAATCTGTCTGAACAAGAGAGGTTGTAATTCAAAAGCTGCCACACAGTAAGTAGGAACCTCCGAGGAGGATAGATCATCACTCTCTCTGGGTTTGACAAGGAGGTTGATGGGAAGTCGTGACCAGACTTGCACCCGCTCTTCAAGGAATATGAAAAACACTGCTGGTCTCACCAGGCCCGTTCACAGTCCAGGGAAGGTGGGAAGGGTTTAGCAGCACAAGGGAAACCACCCTCCACCAAACTTTATACATGTGATCCCGAAGCTAGGAGATAAAAGTTAAGTGTAAATTTTATAACCGTAGCTAACACCATATGTTATTAAAATCATAGCTAACATTTATTGAGTACTTGCCCTGTATGAGACGCTGTACTAAGAATTTTGCATGCAATCCAGATTTGAACCTCATGGCAATTCCATGGAGGAGTCTCTCCTATGATTTTCCCTAGCTTACGGGTGACAAAAATGAGGCTTAAAGAGGTGATCGGCCCAGGTAAATCTAGGACTCCGACAAACGCAGAGCTTCCCAGATTGTCCCAGATTGCAAAGTCCCCGTTCTATGGCAAGACAATTTTTAAAGTGTTAATTGGCACGCCTTTCTCCTGAATTTTCACAAGCCTTCCAAGCAGGTAGAGATTCCTGCCTCAAGGGTTTCTGTAAAACAATAAGCAAAAAAAAAAAAAAAAAAAAAAAAGTCACCTGAAAATCAAGTCTCCTGCTGTCTCTTGCAGAAGCAAGAGAGATGCTGACCCAGGAGAAGAGAGTGGTGAGAAATTTCTCTCAGACCTGGAGAGTGGTTCCCGGCATCCTGTGCGGTTTTCCCCCTTCAGGGAGATGCCAGGGCCTCCTCAGGATGGCTCCGTGGTGCATATGGAGAGCCAAGCCAGGGAGTGTTCAACGGATTCTGCCTTTCCCCGGGACCTGTGGGGGAGAGCAGAGGAGAGATCCCCGGTCATGCCTGGGATTGATTTCCTCTGTCATAGTGGAGAAGGGTTTTAAGATAATTTTAAACAAACGAAAGCTGTATTTCTTGAACAGATGAGTTTATGTACCAAGGTTCATACCCACCACAACATCATACACTGAGTAAGGGGGGTGGGGGAGAGCCTCGGTCTCGAACATCTCTTTGATGCCTATCGGCAGGAGTTGGGCCACATGGGGTCAGGGGATTGGCAAGAAAAGCTGAAAATGCCAAGTTTCACCTTCATCTGCTACACAGAAGAAAACTGTTCCTCGCCTTCTCCTTCCCATCCTGCCCCTCGGCCCAGAGATAACCCCCTGAGCTCACACTGCTGGCTCCGGGAAGTCCCAACTTGTCACATATAGAGAACAGAGGAATCCATCGCTGAGATGGCAGAAAGCATCTGTCCAAACGCACACCCCACTGTCAGAGACCCAGCCAGAAACTCTCCCCAAAGCCACCTCATCATCACCTTCCCCCGAAGCTTGAACACTTTTTAAATTAAGGAACTATTACCATTTTTTTTTTTTTTTTGGAGTAGGTTTATCTGACCTTACCATCCCCACAAGGTATTCTTTTTTAGAAACTCTCTCGTCACACCTATTCTCTCCCCTTCCCCACACAATTGGTGATGACGCATTTATTTGCCATTGGTTTAATTTCTGTCTTCTCTGTTAGTTCCGTCAGGAGAGGGACTGTGCCTTGTCCTCTGCTGTGTGCCTATAGCCTGTAGCACAGTTGGCAAACACAGTAGGGGCTTGATCCACGCTTAATGAAAAAAACAAAAAAGTACTTCCTGAATGCACCGTGGAAGGAACATGGAGCAGTCATAGGCGGCCCAAAACTAGCAATCATCTGGCCCAATGCCATGACAGAGTAAGGCCTAGAGAGGCTAGACGACTTGCCCGAGGCTCCAAACTTGGTTTAAAAAAAGGTTCCGGGACTCCAGGCAGACCCTAGAGTGACCTTCCTCGACCCTGGCATCTTCAGTCTCTAAACGTGCCAGGAATGGACCAAGTTCAAATTCTGGACCACCTGTCCCTGCATGCACGCTTGTGCTCCCTTTACGCCGTTAAGCTCACTCCCCACGATACTGTCTGAGGCCTCTCCTACCTATATCTGTGGTGCTCCCTGTCTCCTGCGGTGTCTCAGTCTTCCCAAAAGAGTCCTTGCTCTCCTTCATATGGAGAGTTTTATATATTTTTTTTTTAATTTTTTTTTTTCAACGTTTATTTATTTTTGGGACAGAGAGAGACAGAGCATGAACGGGCGAGGGGCAGAGAGAGAGGGAGACACAGAATCCGAAACAGGCTCCAGGCTCTGAGCCATCAGCCCAGAGCCTGACGCGGGGCTCGAACTCCCGGACCGCGAGATCGTGACCTGGCTGAAGTCGGACGCTTAACCGACTGCGCCACCCAGGCGCCCCGAGAGTTTTATATTTTAATATGAGAGTCAAAGGCTTTGAAACGTGTCCTTTTTCAACAGATGTTCACAGAGAACCTAGAAATACGGACACTGTTCTAGTACTAAGGGCTGGAGCCATAAGCAGTATAAGTCCTCATGGAGCATATGTTCTGCTGAGGAAGACAGATAATAAACGCAAACCAATGAATAAAAATTAGATAGTGGTGGGATGCCTGCGTGGCGCAGTGGTTAAGAGCCTGACTCTTGACTTGCGCTCAGGTCATGATCTCACGGTTTGTGAGTTCGAGCCCCACATCTGGCTTTGTGCTGACAGTGCAGGGCCTACTTGGGATTCTCTCTCTCTCTCTTTCTGCTCCTCCTCTGCTCTCTCTCTCTCTCTCTGCCCTTCCCCTGCTCACTCTCTCTCTTCTCTCTCTCTCAAAAAGTAAAGTTTTTAAAAAAGCAGATAGTGGCAAGTGCAGTGAAGAAAATAAAACACGGTAAGGGGTTCGAGGCTGGAGTTTGAGGAGATTTCCCTGAGAAGGACATATTTAAGTTAAGCCTGAATTCTGAGAAAAACCCAGCCCGCAGAGTTCTGGTATTTCAGGCAGACGTTACTACTGCGAGAGCCCTGAAGACCTGGCCGGTGGCTGGAATGTAATGATGGAAACTTCAAAAAGTCAGGGAGGTGCGTAAAGGACAGATCCCGGAGTCTTGTAGGCCATGGAGGAAGACTGAATTTTATTCCATAGGCACCAGGAAACCACTGGAGGTTTTTAAGCTGGGAGTGATAGGATCCGTCGCATTTAAAAACGACCAGGAAGGTTTGGCTGCCAAGTAGAGCAGCAGCAGAGACAAACCAGAGGCCCGGCCAAGAGAGGGGCGTTCCCGGATTAGGCTGCAGAGGCCAGAACCACGAGAAGTGGCTGGACCGTGGTGTGTTTTGGGCACGAGCTGCTGATAGATTGGATGTGGGTTGGGAGGGAAAGTGACGCATCAAATGTGACTCCTGGAGTCTGGCTCGAGCACCACAGGATGGAGGCACCAACATGCACAAGATTGGGAAAGAAGCAAACCCGTAGGGCGAGGGTAACCAAGAGTTGGTTTGGGATGCGTTAAATCCAGGAGGTCTATTAGCCCAGTGGAGATGCCAAGGAAGCAACCAGATATACAACCCAAGGAATATACAGTAGTCAAGACATTTCTGAAGTCTAACAGGCAGCCTTGGGCCAAGGTTGGAAGCAGGGATGGGAAAGGAGAGGACTCCTAGGGCTTGGCGAGTCTCATCACCCAACCACCAGACAGGTGACACTCCCTCGTGCCTTCGGCACCGGAGCCTTTTCACTCAACCGTCCAAGCAAAGGGCCTGGTCTAATCTCTCAGCTGCGGGGAGGTGGAGCTAATTTCACAGCAGGCAGCTAATGAATCACCTTGAATTTCTAAACGGTGAAGGTCTACCGCTAGGTCAACGAATCAGGGAACAATTGCAGTTAGAGTTTTTCCGTAATTCATAAAAAGATAGACGTTCTTTCTTAATCCTGCTGTCTACGAGGCCAGCCTCCAACGGTGGGGCCCCCGGGGCCTACATGTAGGGAGCGCAGTGGACACAGCTGTTGCCCATGTCCGTGCTTGTCCTCACCCCACCCCCACTTTCCCGCGTGGGAGTGAAGCTCGCTGGTGACACTAGGGAGCCATTGTGCCAGTCCTGGAAGTGCCAGCTGTGAGGCTCCTTAGGCGCTATAATCAATGTCCCTACATTTAAAGCTGCTTCGAATGGGGTCTTTCTCTTCCCTCCGTACACTTAGATGCGCCACGGAGCTCACCCCCTCCAACCGCTTGTTTCTAACCGCTGTCACATAGCCGTTTGTTCGGCCACGTGTGAGGCACTCAGGAAAATGTGGTGAAGAAACCACTCGGCCTGGTGGTGCCCGTCCCCGTGGATCTGACAGTCCGGCGGGGACACAGACGGCACACAGGTAAATGATGAAACGGATCATTCCCAATTGCACACCTAGGAAGGGGAAGGACGGTGCGCTATGAGACACAGCCTCCGGATCTCATCCTCTGAGGAGGTGTCGCTGAGGAGGTGATGTTTAAACTGAGACCTGAAAGATGATGGGGGAACTGGGCAGGTCACTGGGGAGAGCGTGCGGCTCTTGATCTCTGGGTCGTGAGTTTGAGCCCCATGTTGGGTGTAGAGCTTACTTTAAAAAATAAATAACAACAAATATGTAAACTAGGACCTGGAAGATGAGAAGGATCCAAATGGGGAAGAGAGGGCAGAGGAGTATTTCAACAAGCCGGAATAACCAAACTGACGTGTTCTTCCAGCCCCATCTCTAAGCAGAAGCTCTTGAACATCATATACCTTTTTCAATACGACATAGTGTTGTCACTCTGAATCTGAATCATCTAAGAGATAGAGGGGTGTTTTTGCCCCTTCACTAAGCATCCCGAGGTTGCTAAATCCGGAGTGTCTACACCAGCACCAACCCCTCAGATGCTATCACTTGTGTGTCATTTTTTTATATTAAATATAATTTTTCGTCAAATTGGTTTCCATACAACACCCAGTGCTCATCCCAACAGGTGCCCTCCTCAATGCCCATCACCCACTTTCCCCTCCCTCCCACCTCCCATCAACCCTCAGTTTATTCTCAGTTTTTAACAGTCTCTTATGGTTTGCCTCCCTCCCTCCCTGTAACTTTTTTTCCCCCACTTGTGTGTCATTGACAAAGCTTTTGAGCAATCCTGTCCCTGCCTTCAAACAAACAAAACCAAGAATAATAAAATTCCTTCCCCTGTGAGTCTCTAACGGAATGTTTTTTTTTTTTTCTTTTTCTTTGAGGCACCTTTAGATTCCCTTTTTTGGGGGAACGAGAATTAATGCTGGTTAATGGTCCTCAAGGGTTCCCTCACACAGTTTCTACTATCCTCCCTGATGGTTGATTCTGGCCAAGAGAGCTGGCTTTGCAAAAGGGGTGTCAACCCCAAGGATACAGAGTCAGGCAGGCCATTTCGCCATGTTTAAAAATCAGGAGAAAGATTTCAATTTGTTTCGGTAAGATGTCAACATGCAATAATGGGAACCCACACAGACAGACAGACCTGTACTGGAATTTAGATTCAGTTCTGTGACCTTGGGGGTGTTACCTAATCTCTCCAAGCCTCCGTTTCCTCACCTGTAAAATATGGATAGTAATTTCTACCTTACAAGAATTAACTGTGATCATCCGTTTCAAGCACCCACCTGACATGCAGTCAATGCTCAGGACGTGGCGCCTGGGTGGCTCAGTCAGTAAAACACCGACTCCTGATTTCAGCCGAGGTCATGATCTCACAGTCTCACAGTTTTGTTCGTGAGATCGAGCCCTGCATGGGGCCCTACGCTGTCAGCTGGAGCCTGCCTGGGATTCTCTCTCTCCCCTGACTCTTTTCCTCCCCCGTTCTCATGCACGTGCATTTTTTTTTCCTCTCTCTCTCAAAATAAATACATTAAAACTTTTTAAAAAATACTCAGGAAAGGGCGCCTGGGTGGATCAGTCGGTTAAGCTTCTTCTGACTCTTAATTTTGGCTCAGGTCATGATCTCACGGTTTGTGAGATGGAACCCCACATCAGGCTCTGCACTGACAGTGCAGAGCCTGCTTGGAATTCTCTCTCTCCTTCTCTCTCTCTGCCCGTCCCTTGCTCCCTCTCTCTCTCTCTCTCAAAAATAAACAAATAAACATTTTTTTTTTTTTAAATACTCGGGAAATATTGGGTCCTCTCCTTTCAAGGCCTGGCTCTCAATTGCCTAATTATATCTTCTGAGGCGCTCAAACGTGGTTATAGCTGGTGCGCCTCAGAGAATATTTCAATTACAGGTGCCCTAAGTGGTACTCTCTCATTTGGAATCCGTAATTTAAATCAGCAATGGCTGCAGGCTGCCCAGGTGTGGCAGGAGAGCTCCCACCCAGCTCACCTTCCCTCCTGCCTGCCTCATCAAAGCCAAGTCAAAAGCCAAGGGAGACTATGGGAATAAAAACCCTTTAACACATATAGACTATTGAGCTATTTGCAAAGAGCTCCTAGGCTCGGAGCAACACGGAGCCGGCATTATTACCATCTCATTACAACAGGATTGGGGAAATTGAGGTCTAGAGATGGGAAGTCATGTCTTTAAAGCCTCAGAAGTAAGTTGATTGGGAATCCAGTGCTCCTGCCACACCACCGCATCCTGACAAGGGCAATTTCGTCCTTCACTGGAAAAGTTCACCACCAGCAACTGTCCTGACTCATCAGAAGCAGGGAATTCACTCCTGAATTGCCCTTCCTACTCCATGCCCTTCCTTGCTCCTTGTTCTGCTAGCTTTTCTAGACCGATGTCAGTTGCTTACTCTGGCCTCAGGATAGTCTGACCCTATTCTGGGGCTTGCCTAGCATTTCTCACTGCTGTCAATGTGCTTTCACAGGTGGTAGCAGGCTGCTTTGGAACGCTTTCACCAAAACCTGTGACTTTTTTCTTTTCTTTTTAAAAACAAATTTTTTAAAATATTTATTTATTATTGAGAGACAGAGAGCATGAGCATGGGAGGGGCAGAGAGAGGGGGAGACAGAGACTTTGAAGCAGGCTCCAGGCTCTGAGCTGTCAGCACAGAGCCCAACACGGGGCTCGAACTCACAACCCGCGAGATCGTGACCTGAGCCGAAGTCGGACGTTTAACCAACTGAGCCACCCAGAGCCCCAGAATCTGTGACTTTTTTCTAAGGCAGGTATGGGAAAAATCAGCCTGACTCTGGTCGGAGTCTGGTTCCGGCCATGGCTCAAGGGTTACGGGCACTGGGTGATGTGGCCCACCCATTTACCCAAGGCTGACAAAGGTAAATTAAGAACCACTCTGCTCTTCAAAAACAAAGGACCAGCCAAAAGAAATGGAAAATAGTATTCCATCCTCAACAGAGTCAGGATGGAACTCAAGCAAAGCTCCGATGTTCGCATCAATTTCTCCAAAATAGAAACAAAGTGTCAGAGTTGACAGAGATCTTTGGATCCGATAACCTCATTTCACACAATGACGGACTGGCGAACAGAAAGTGGCTTATCCATGGCCACACAGCTAGCAAAGGCAGGGCTAGAACCCAGGCCCCAGAACCCCGGTTCACTTTTCTTACTGAACGATACGGTTCACTCCAGAGCCCTAAGCATGTTCTTTTTGGAAGACCCAGGTGATCTCTACCCTACCACTTCCCACACCCTACTCACCCTCCCAGAAAGGTTGTACTGCAGTGGATGTTTGTCATGGGCTTGGGTGGCACGGATCTATGTCTATGAGATGCTCATCCAGGGACAGCTGTTTCCAGCAAGCCCCCTCCCCCAAGCAGACTTCAGCTGTGAGCAGTCGCCACCCTAACCCAGGAGAAAAGGATTCACATATTCCCCCCCGCCCCACCCTCGGGAAACCAGAGATTCCTGGGATAAACTTTGCATTCTCCCCAGCTTGTGGGATCCACCGGGACATGGTAAAGGAAGCGCGGACAGTAGCTTGCTCTTGTTTTCGGGAATTCCGTTCACACTTAGTTGACCCCTCTGCCACCATCTCTCCCCATCCCCTCCTTTACTTCCTCTTCTGCTTCCTCCATCACTGCCATCACTACCCCCCACCGCCTCCACCCACTCTACCTCTGTCTCCTCTGCACCTCTGCCCCCAACACCCCTTCCTCCTCCACCATCGCCTCCTTCGTTGCCCCTTCCCCTACGCCACCGCCACCACCGGCAGCTTCGCGGCCACCTTTTTTATAGCCTGAAAATAGGTCTCCGCGCCAAAGATGACTCAAGACCCTAATGCTTTCAAAACAAGACAAGTGATCAGTATTTTGAACCTATAGCCGGGGTCACTGAGACTTATCATGGCTTTGAAATAAACCGGGATTAACTCCTTCTCTTCCTGGTCATGTTTCAAAGCGCTTACCTACCATCTCTCTCTCTCACCAGAAGACCTTAGGTACTCTGAAACGAAGCAGACAATGGTGGCCTTGTTGCAGAAGCCTGATATTAATAGACTCTGCCTTTTGATTTCAGCCTGGAAACACTGGCAGCAAACCAGTGTGAGAGAAGAGGGCCTTGTGTGTAGCAAAAGTTTGAAAGAGAGACGAAGAAAAAACCCAACCCAGCTTTGATCAGAAGGGTCTGAAGATGAATTGTGGTCATTTCACAGGTCTCTGGGAGGAGGTTAATGTCATTTTGAGACAAGGAAACTGGGTTAAAAAAAAAAAAAAAAAAAGGAACACTGAGAAGGGATGCACTTTCGGACCGAACGGGGCCACCGCACCGAGAGGATCAAAGCTGCTCGCCATACAGAGAATGAAGGATTATTCACTTTCTATTTTTTCACGCCTGCAGCACACATGGGGATCTAATTGGTGGGGATGCGAAATACAGACAGGCAGCCCCAGCAGCAGGGCAGGGCCTGAAGGAGGAGGGGGGCCCCGCTTCGTGCAGCTGCAAGCCATTAAAGGCAAGCCCGCCGCCCCGCGCCGCTTTAATTGCTCTTCTGTGTGTTTCCTCCGCTCACCAGCGCTAGTGTCTACTTCCCAGTCTCTCTGATCTCAGAGGTGATGAGCTTGACGGCTGTCAGGCCTGCGGGGTCAGGGGAGGCAGGAGGCGAGGCTCAGGGGAGTGGGGGGCACCCCCGCGTCGGGGAGGGGCTGCTGCGGGAAGAGGCGGAGTGGGGCCCTGCCCTGCTCCCCCCACCCCAGCCTTGTTCCTTGGCAGGTAGGGAGCCAGGGTCCCTCCCCCGACGGCTGCTGTCTCAGTTCTAACCCGTGACAGCAGGGGAGATACGGGACAGAACGAAGACCCACACCACCGTGCAAGTGTCTGACCATAGGTACATCACTCAGTCTCCTTGACCTGTCATCTCCTTGTCTTTGGAAAGGGGTGTGTGCCTAACCCCTAACATGCCCTGGAGATTACCCGTCCTGAAAGGCTAACCAGTGGAGGGAAGTGCCTGTTTGTTGTTGTCACAGACCACGCCCTCCCTGAACCCTCCCTGCCAGCCTCCTGATCTGCTCTATGTCCAAGTCCCCCCAAGTCCCCCCTTCAGCCCTTCTCAGTGCCCCTCCCTGGGGAACACTGCCCTGACTACCCAGGTCTGTAGGATTGCAGACCCCTCCTGTCACTCGTATCAGGCCCCCGCCTTCTCTCTCTTAGACCTCATCCTTGCCACATCCTCCTGACAGGCATGGCTGTCTCCAGTCCCCCCCCTTCCCCCTCCATCACCTCCATTTCAAACCCCCAGTTATCTATGTATGTGAAGCTATAAAAGGTAAGCTCAGCCACTCACTTCTCTGCTGAAAAGTATGGCGGCTCCCTGTTGTGTTCTTGTGCTCTCCCCTTAGGGAATGCTTTGCTTCTTCCTTGGTCTGACTTACCCTCAAGACTCAGCTGAGTTATTACCTCTTCCAGGTAGCCCCCCATTGCAAGACAAGAGCCTCCGCTAGGCATAGTCGTGCTTTCGTATTGCTGTGCACTGACCACAGCGGACTCAAACCGTTTAGCCTTTCCCCCGCTTGAAAGTGTCTGTCCCCTCCACTTGAAGGTGAGCTTTTGGGGGGAACAGGACTGCATTTTCATTCATCTTTATACTCCCAGCATGTAGGATGATGAGCACAGTGCCTGGAAAAGAGCGGGCACTCCATAAATATATTTTGAACTGATTTATGGCCATCAATTGTTGTTTATTTGTCTCCCGTGCAAGTTATCCAATTAAGTTGAAAGCATTTGGTGAGATGGGAATGTGTCTGATTCATTCTGTATTCTACACAATGCCCAGCACAGGGCAGAGTCTCAATGGAGAGTTGCTAGTTCCAAGGTCTGGCGCTGCTAGCAATAATATCCCTGCTGAGTCTGGCTTGTCTAGTGCTGTTTCCTCAGCATCTAGAACAGAGCTTTGCAGGTACTCAATAAATACATTTTGAATGGATGAACAGTTATGACACTGTAGGGAAAACACCTGTCTGGTTAGAGGGCCTGAGTTCTAGAGGTAACACATTCAAACTGAATGAGGCCAGGGTCGGTTAAGCGTCTGAGTGGTTTCGGCTCAGGTCACGATCTCACGCTTCGTGAGTTCAAGCCCCACATCAGGCTACATGCTGACAGCACAGAGCCTGCTTGGGATTCTCTCTCTCCGTCTCTCTCTGCCCCTCCCCCTCTCGCTCTGTCTCTTTTTCTCAAAAAAACAAAAAACAAAAAACTTAATGAGGCCAAAAGAGAACTTGTTTTCTCCAAAACTCCACCCGTTACCCCAAAGCCCCAGCAAACATTCTGCATCTTGGTCCCACCATCCACTCAGTTGCTCGGACCAAAATCTGGGAGTAATATTTGATTCATCCATTATCTTTGGGTCTTGCATTCAATCCACCAATAAGTTCTACAAGCTCTGTTTCCAAAATGTACCCAACCTCTAACCATCACCTTTACAGCCACCGTCCTAGTTCAAACTGCTATCATCTTGCCCTTGCAACCGGTCTCCCTGCCCAACACACACACACACACACACACACACACACACACACACTACCTATCGTTTCATTTTATCACCATGGTCTTTCTATCACCCCAATGCTTTCCCACTTGATTCACACACTAGGTAAGGCTATATGCCTCTACCCCACCCCCATGAAGATTTTAAAATTTATTTGTAGACCTCTTCGTATCTGTCTCCCCTCAACCAGAATGCAAGCTCCCCGTTCATCAGTGATGTGTATCTCCAGACCAGTGCCTGGCACACAGTGAACACTCAATACATATCAGTTGACTTGCTTTTTGCCTCACTAGCCCCATGACCTTGGGCAAGTCATTTTGCCTGTGAGCTGATTTCTGCATCATTGAAGTAGGGATGACATTTTGTTTGCCAACCCCCAGAGCTGTTTGGAGGGGCCCTAGGTAGATGGTTGTCAGAGTGCTCATTATAAACGTAGGAAGTTTTCCTCATACTGGGATATGAGCCCTGACCATGATGGCGTTATGTATTGGTCATCTTTGTACTCCCTTCCCCTCCTTTTACCCCTCCCCCCGCCCTCCACAGCACTTTGCATAGAGCAGATGCTCAGTGGTGTTTATTTTCAACAGTTAGCTAAATCATTCCATGGCAATCTCAGTGTTTAGTCAATGACATTAACGACAACCACATTACAAACTCTGCTTGTTGCTGAGTATCTTGATACCTAAAAAACATTGGTCAGAAAAGGGTCAATGCTGGGGGAAGCACAGCTGGAATGCGGTTGCATCTCGTTGAATAAGATCAGTAGGAACCTTAAGAAAGCTTCACAGGAGCTTCTGGGTGGCTCAGTCGGTTGGGTGTCCGACTTCGGCTCAGGTCATGATCTCGCAGTCTGTGAGCTCAAGCCCCGCATCAGGCTCTGGGCTGACAGCTCAGAGCCTGGAGCCTGTTTCAGATTCTGTGTCTCCCTCTCTCTGACCCTCCCCTGCTCATGCTCTGTCTCTCTCTGTCTCAAAAATAAATGTTAAAAAAAAATTTTATAAAAAAAAATTTAAAAAATAAAAAAAGAAAGCTTCACAGGGTGCAGTGCACTGGGCTGTCTCCTATTTGTTAATGGGCAAGTGCATCGGTACAGCTGCTTGGGAAAGCCATTTGGCAATACGCATCCAGACACATCAAAATTTTCATACCATTTAACTCTGCAAACTCTCCTCTACAAAACAACCCTGGGCATTTCCGTGAGCCACAAACTCTGAGACCTAAACTATGACGCTCTCAGACAAAAACAAAGGTGTGGATCTTTGCAACCACGGTCTAGGCAGTGGAGTCTTTGATACGCTACCAAACGGACACGTAAAAATAACTACATTGGATTTCATCAAAACTGAAAACTGTTGTGCATCAAAGGACACTATGGAGAAGGTGAAAAGGCAACTCACAGAATGAGAGAAAACATTTGAATTTTTCTGCACGTATCTGGTAAGGAATTTTTATCCATAATCTAAAAGAATTCTTACAACCAAATGACAGAAAGAAAAAGAACACCACTTTAAAATAGGGAATGAGTTTGAAGAGGTATTTCTTCAAAAAAGGTAAACATACAGATGACCGAAAAGCACACAAAAAGATGCTTCACACTTAGTAGGATGGCTATTAAAAAAAACTACACATTGGGGTGCCTGGGTGGCTCAGTCGGTTAAGCGTCCGACTTCGGCTCAGGTCATGACCTCATGGTCTATGGGTTTGAGCCCCACATCGGGCTCTGTGCTGACAGCTCAGAGCCTGGAGCCTGCTTCCGATTCTGTGTCTCCCTCTCTTTCTGCCCGTTTCCGGCTCACACTCTCTCTCTCACTCTCAAAAATATATAAACATTGAAGTTTCCATTTAAACACACACACACACACACACACACACACACACACACACAAACTGGGGCGCCTGGCTGGCTCAGTCAGTTAAGTGTCTGACTTCAGCTCAGGTCATGATCTCACAGTCCGCGAGTTCGAGCCCCGCGTCGGGCTCTGGGCTGATGGCTCAGAGCCTGGAGCCTGTTTCCGATTCTGTGTCTCCCTCTCTCTCTGCCCCTCCCCCGTTCATGCTCTGTCTCTCTCTGTCCCAAAAATAAATAAACGTTGAAAAAAAAATTAAAAAAAAAAAAGTGTCAGCGTTTTCGCTTCTGTGCAGAGAGCAGAGCACAGCCAGTGTCGAGGGAGACGAGGCCAAGGACCTGAGGGGCCACACGCGGCTCCAACCTGGATGAGTCCAGGCCTCGCTGACCCAGGGCCGAGGCATCCTCTTTACACGCAGAGAACCTTTTCTTCTCCTGTTTTACATCGTGCTTCATTTTCTTCTAACCCGTTGTCATTTCAAAAGTGGCACGAAGCAATTCGCTCCGCAGGCCGGCACCTTTCCTTTGTTGGCTGTCCCCTATTTATGTCCTTTTCCATCTGGGGATGGCGGCCCTTCAGGAGGCGACACCAGCGATGTTGTTAAAGGTGTTGGCTCCCTCCGGTCTCATTTGCTCTGGAAAGAAGTCTGGTTGGATCGAATGCCCCTGTGGAAACTCAAGCTGAGTTGTCTTCATTTTCTATCGTTTTATTTTAGCATCCCAGTGGTCCCCGCCAGTCAGGGTCTCCACCGGCAGTTCAGTCATTCATCAATTTAAAGCTTGGCCGTAAGGTTCTGGAAAGTATCCAACTCCACAAAAGAAATCAGTTCTTTCCTTTTCATTTTTCTTTCAAAGCAAGAAAGAATCTGCTCATCTGGAAACGAGGGATAATGACTTTAGGGTCGACTGGGAATCTGCTTTTAGGTAGTTAATACTCAACATTTTAGTCACAAACCAAAAAATTACCCCAGGTTAGGTACCAGGGCTATTGAGAAACTAGTGAGCTCATCTTTTTTATTTCATAATAAATATGCCTAATTATTTAATGGATCCTTGCTCTCACTTAATAATAACAACACTTATAGGGGCGCCTGGGTGGCTCAGTTGGTTAAGCGACCGACTTCGGCTCAGGTCACAATCTTGCAGTTTGTGAGTTCGAGCCCTGTGTCAGGCTCTGTGCTGACAGCTCAGAGCCTGGAGCCTACTTCAGATTCTGTGTCTCCCCCTCTCTCTACCCCTCCCCTGCTCACGCTCTGTGTATCTCTGTCTCTCAATAATAAATAAACGTTTAAAAATTTTTTAAATAATAATAATGACACGTATTACACAGCAGAACTTCTCTTATATTAACTCATAACTCTCTTAACAATCCATAATATTATCCCCATTTTACAGATGAGGAAATTGAGGCACAGAGAGGTTGGGTAGCTTGCTGAGTTTCACACAACTAGTCCTGGCAGAGGTGGGATTTGAACTCGGGTAGTCTGGCTACAAATCCTGTGCCCTCAATCACGGCTGTCCTCTACTTTTTATTTACAACCATAGTGAATTACCATCGGGCCAGGAAAAAGGATGGCCAGACTTAAAGATTAAATGAGCATTAGAGCTGCATTAAGTAACTTTTCAGGAGGACCAAGTCTTGTTTTCTGGAGTTGGAGTGGTTTTGCTCCAAGCTGATTTCATCCCCTAAAGGGAACTCATTGGGATGCTGCATGGGGAAGGAGAAAAAAAGGACACGGAATGTCCCTCGTCAGCCTAGGCCTCACCATAGCAGCGAAGTCCATGCCATTCCCACGGAGGACCCCCGGACCACTGGTGGGACAGCCGCTGTTTTATAGAATGCTCCAGCAACCTCAGAGGAGAAAAATGCTGAGGACATCATACACCTCTGGGGATACTGGCCTCACGGTAACGCACGTGGAAGACTTCCCGGAGCACATCTCCCAGTAGTCTAGATGCGAATGGTTTGTGAACTAGATGCCCTGGGTTGGGCAATGTGGATTCGTATCCCTGGGCTTCCTGATGGAAGTCTCTGAGATCCTGTAGAGATAGCTGGTGAAAAACCGCCTGGTATGCCAACTCCAAACATTCCTGCTCCAACTTCTGGGTATGACCTGTCTCTATAGGGGTCAACCTCTCCTCTAAAGAGGGGAACGTTCCATTCTGCCAAGGGTTCTCCTCAGAGAAATCTCATCTGCGGCCGCCATTCCACATTTCCAGACTTCTTTTATTTTGATAAACATCTGCCAAATGTCTGTCCTCATATTGCTGTTTTCCACAAAGAATCACAGGCACTGTGTCTCAGCCTCCTCGAAACCAACCATGGGCAATGCTTCCTTACCCTACCTCCTCTCCATCTTGAATAGACCAGGAAGCTTTTGCGGGGCCGCTCTTTCTAGGGTTTCTATAGAGAAGTCATAAATAGTGCTTTTTGCACACACTACTTGCCCCTGCCCCTTCATTCTGAGGCAGAAATCACTGTACTGGGCAATTACTACCACGGTATGGTCTTTAGATACCCTAAGATTTTCCCCCGGGATACTCACTGTTTATTCCGACTCTACCTCTATCTGGGATATCCCACAGCTCAGAATTAGTTGAGCCAATATTAAAAGTAGCATGCTATACAACCCAGCCTAGCTGGTCTCATTTTATAAACGTCACACCATTTATAAAAGTGCTTTGGGTGCATCAAAAAGTTCCAGCAAGAGCCAACTCGGAAGGGCCCCATGTTTTGTGTAATGCTCAGTTGTCACTACCTTGAAGTTCTTGATAATTTTTGAGCAAGGAGCTGCACATTTTCATTTTGCAATAATCCCGCAAATTATGTAGCTGGTCCTGACGCTCCCTGCTACTCTACTCTCCCCCTCTCCTCCCCACCCCAACCCCACTCCAACCTGCTCCATATTTCTGGAGCAGAGAGGTTTGGTTCACAGTAGAACATTGAGGTTTGGTTCTTGAAGCTTTTACGTGATATTTATTATTTCCCTTTTATCTAAAGAGGAGTCTTAGGCCAGCGACATCCCTGTAACATACAAAGATCATCATCCTAGTTCTGCAGGTGAAACAGAGAGAGATGTATGGCTTTAGCCACAGCCCCAGAGCTAGGTAGGGAGACCTTCAACCCTAGGACCTGTATTTTGTAAAGCAGTTGAACTAAACAGTCCCTACGGATGGTCTGTAGAGCAAAGCATTATCGTGGTCCTCTAGCATCAAGAGACAGGCAAGCAGCATTTTCCAGAAGGCTGAGGGTTCCAGGCCTATGGGCCAGCCATATTTGTGAATCTAGCTTGCAACGTACTGCCTGACAAGAAAGCATAATTCTTATGTCTACAAGGGGACCTTGAGACGAGGAATCTGGAAGTGAGTGGCTGTCCCGGAGGCAAACTCCCTAAAAGATAAAAGAGGAATTTGTAGCTGCCACACTATTTTGAGATCACGAAGGGTCGGTCAGAGTGAGAAGGCAGCATTTCAAAGTGTGCTGATGATATAGGCCTAGAAAGTCCCTGAGTCAAGGACTGCCAGAGACAGGACTGTGTCCTCTGACAAACACTGTGGTGAGATTTGGAGCAAGTGATTTAATCCCCCTGGTTCCCCTTTTCTAAACTTTAATACCTATTAGCACTGACTGCCTAGGGTTAAGAAGGAATGAACTGGTTTTTACAGTAAAAGCGGGGAGAAAACTACTTGGCACATTGTAGCACTCAAGAAGTGATGCTCGTTATTAGGAGGAGGAGGAACCCTCCCAACTAAAACAGTGGGTACAGTTCAAGACCTCAAGTTTTCTTCAACCATTTCCTTTCCGGCTTTGCCCCACTGGATCCCAGTGGCCTCATATTCACACATGTTCTTTCAAGATGGCGTCCTGCATCCTGGGAAGCCGAGAGGCTAGTAACTGGAATGCTGGAGGGAGAAGCAGGACACCACCTATGAAGTGTTCTTGCTAAAAAATTCCAAAACACGGGCTCTGGGCAGCCCATATACAGAAAATCTAGGGGACAGAACTACCACAACCATATAAACTATAGGACTGCATTCAGTAAGATCCATACTGTGGCAAATTCTATAGGGCAAGTAACTTTGCTTCTTCAAGCAGCAATAACAAACAAAATGCTAGAAAAAAAAATAGAGGAAGATACCTATAGATTAAAACAATCATAAGAGACCTAGCAACCATTTACAATATATGAACTTTATTTGTATCCCAATTCAAATAAACAAATTTTTTTCATGTAGAAGATAATCAGGGAAATATAAACACTGACCAAATAGTAGATTATACTAAGGATTATTGAATTAGCATCGAAAAGTGTTAGGTTTTGTGGTTAAAAGATTAACGGTTTCATGGTTAATGTTTTTGGAAGAATCTCTGTCTTATGGAAAGACAAAATGAAATACATACACTCGTGATGTCTGGGATTTGCTTCAGAAGAATCCAGGGAGAGGAGGGGATCGAGATAAAGCAAATTGGCCAGGAGTTTGGTAAGTAATAAAGCGGGGCACCTGCTATTTATGTGTTTTTATTACAGTATTCTTGGTACTCTTCTATGTGGTGAAATATTCTACAATAAAAAGGAAAAGGAAACCCAGTTGAGTCTGTGGGTTTGGTGAAGTGGTGGTCCCCTGAGGAAAGATTCTTCCCCGGGGTAAGACTATTGCCATGGAAAGGTTTGGGGAGTTACTCACCTCTTCTGTTTTGTTATCTGTAAAGTGGGGATTGGATAATAACACGTGCCTCATGGGGCTGCTATGAATATTGAATAACTAAGATATAAGTAAAGCGTATACGACATGGCCTGAGTAACAAGGTAAGTACCTTAGGACGTTTGCTATTATTACAGCATATTAACCAGCCTGCAGTGCTTCACCACATCAACCAGAACTAAGTCTCCACAGAACTCCACACCTCACCAAGTGCCTTCACAGACACCACCTTTTTTGAGCTTCACAACTGCCCCTGGAGAGAAACACTGGTCTCATTCCCATTGGGCAGATGGGAAAACTAAGGCTCGGTTCATGGTGATGAAAGCCAGGTAATGGCCAAACCTGCACCAGGGTCAGGTGTGCTGACTCCATCCCACGGCCTCTCCAATGTAACAAGGCTTACCCTTGGGGATGAGTCAGAGGATAAGATTAGATACTCAGTTTTACGTAATCAAAACTCGATGTTGTCTCCGCATGTTGCGAGACATTGGTCTCTGCATGTCTCTGCATGTTGTTGTCCCCTTTCCCTGGCTGGGGAAGGCTGATCACACTCATTTGGAGCGGACGGATGACTCATAGCCCCAGCCTGGGCTGGAGGAGGCCACAGACCTTAGGCAGCTCCTCCAGGTAGAGTTTGGCCAGCCAGGCCTCCGTCCTGTGGTCAAGGAGCTTGTCACCGGCTGGGTCTAAGCATGGGTCTGCCAACAGGGCTAAGGAAATATAGCAGACAGGAGCCACCCCGAGGCCGTAACTCAGGAAGGAGACTTCCTCTGATCTCGAGGGGGTAAGGGGCAGGCAAGTGGGTCCCAAAACACTAGTCCAAGGTTTCAAAACTAGCTTCTCTCAAAGGGAGAAATCCTCGGGCAGCCGTATGGTTGATCCTGTTAGTGATTTCTTCCAAGAACAGGCCTGGAGGCTCTGGGCTCTTTGAATATACATTAATAATAATAATGAAGCCTACCATTTATTGAATGCTGGCATCGTGCCAAGCACCACAGACATATTTCTCATTCAGACATTCTTCATTTACAATACACTGTGGAGCAGGTATTTGTTTTTATTCAAACAAGGCAGAAGTTTAATTTTTTTTTAATCTTTATTTATTTTTGAGAGATAGAGAGAGAGAGAGAGAGAGAGCGCGCATGGGGGAGGGGCAGAGAGAGAGAGGGAGACACAGAATCCGAAGCAGGCTCCAGGCTCCGAGCTGTCAGCACAGAGCCCGACACGGGGCTCGAACCCACGGACCGTGAGATCGTGACCTGAGTCGAAGTGGGACACCTAATCGACTAAGCCACCCAGGTGCCCCTATATTTAATCCACCATATACGTGCACACCTACTCATGCATTTGGCATATATATATATATATATATACATAAAACCCCACAGCTCATTGTTTTTATGAAAATAGGATCATACCTTATTCAGCAACTTTTTTCATATATTCATCTATCTTGTTTCCAACCCTGTGCATATAAACATGTGAGAGACCAGAAGGAAACCTGGAATAAGCAAGAAAGGTTACTGGATGTCTCTAAGAGAAAAGTACGTATTGTTCAGAGCACACCCTTTGAACCTCTGAGTTCATTCTGCAGCTCTATAAGTGGTAGGGGACAGAGGGCACACAGCGGTTCTTGACTGTGGACACACAAATGAGCCAGGCAACCTTCCTCTGTGCAAGCAAGGCCAGTTCATTGTGTCCATTAGAAAATGCATTTCAAGTTTTCTCACCTACACGTGTCTGTTTTTTGGGTTCTCCTTTGACCCAACTGTAACATCTCTCTAGTTCATTCAATGGTAAGCGAAAATCTTTCACGGGTGTTCGTTGTCTGTTTGAGAGCTGTAATTTTACATCCCTTGGAAATCCTCTTTCCACAGCAGGCATTACTTTTATTGTAGAGATGGGGAAATTGACGTTTAGTAAAATAAGCCAATGCTCAAGGTAACACTGTTGGTAAATAGCAGAATTTGGATTCAAAGCAACCGTGCAATCCTGCCTGGATGGATAACTTTAAAGGAGCAAGTACTAGCTACACGCCAGGTACCAGTCTAGGTATTTTAGATGTGCTAACTCATTGAACCCTCCCTGTAACCTATGAAGCGACTGTGGCCTTGTTATCGCCACCCCACACCCCATAGAAAGAAAAGCAAGCTGTGCACAGAGAGGTCAAGCGGCCAAAGTGGGATACAGAGCCGGGCACCAGAGCTAACGCTCTTAGCCGCTACGTGTCCCTCCCAGCTCCTCTCTCTATCTGTGTTCTGGTAAACTGAAGCCACCCCAGTCAGTCATTTGGATGATTATCGGTAAAATAACACTGCCATGAAATTTCGGTCTTGAAAGAAGCTAGAGGCAGGTGTATTCATTTCCCATGGCTGCCGTATTGAAGTGCCCAAAACTGGGTGGCTTAAAACAACAGGAATATATTCCTTCACGATTCTGGAGCCTGGAAGTCTGAAACCAAGGTGTTGGCCGAGGCACACTCCCTCTGATGGCTCTAGGAGAGAATCTTTCCTTGCTTCTGCTAGCTTCTCGCGTGTGCCCAGAATCCTCGGCGTTCTTTGGCTTAAAGATGCATCCTTCCAATCCTCTGTCTTCACATGGCGTTCTCCTTGTGTGCCTCTGTGTCTCCACAGCATCTTCCCTCTGTGCCCATCTGTCTGTGTGTCCCCATTTCACTTCTTATAAGGATACCAGTTGGGTTGAATGAGGGCCTGCCTATAGTCTTCACCTTAACTTGGTTAAATCTGCAAAGACCCTATTTCCAAATCAGGTCACATTCCTAGGTACTGAGGGTTAAGATTTCAATGTATCTCTTTTGTTGGGGTTGAAGGGATACAATTCAGCCCGCAACAGGCACCACACTGGAGGTTACCCCTCCTAAAGTGTCTCCGCACCATGCTAGTCGCACGAGAAGCTCTATAGCGAAAAGGTTCCTGTGGACTCACAAATGAGGAAAAGCCACACCCTGCATGTAGATTCCCCTGCGGTGATCCTTAGGGAAATTCACACACCTCACATGACCCTAAGACCACTGAGGCCTAGTCTCGCATTGTGACCCTGCAATTTCTTGAATGTGTGACCTTGGGCAATTTATTTTCCTGTCTGGTCTTCAGTGTGCTCATCGGTAAAATGGGAGTGAAAATTCCTAATTGGTTACTTACGGTAGGTTGACCAGTATCACAAACAGACCCCAAAAAGTATAATGGCTTGGAAACAATAGGATATGTTTCTTTCTTGCTCGGGACTGAGCAAGGAACATGCTGGCCGGGTAGTCTTTCTCCACACAGGCATTCTGGAACCACTTTACATCTGTGGCTTCCAAGGGCATCTGGGGGTGGTCCCCGTCCCTCCCCCTCCCACCCTTGGGGGCAAGGTAGAGGGCTTGGAGAGTGCTTCTGGGGAGCTTTTCACGGGGCCGGGCTCTGTATGGAGCAGCTCACTTCTGTTCGTGTGCCACTGGTCAGAACCCAGTGCTGTGACCGCCACTAACTGTAGAGGGGGGTGGAGAACGGGGTTCCTGGAGGAGCGGGTTATTTCCCAGCAGGACCTCAGCCCTGAAGAAACGGCAGGAGGAACTTCTGGCTGAAAATGAGCCATCTCTGACACCCTTACCTCGCAGGTGCATTCTGAGGATTAAGCGCCGCTTTTGACATATGCAAAGTCCTTAGCATCACACACAACTAAACAAAGGGCAACAGTTTAAAAATGAAAAGGAGACGAAGAGGAAGCCCCTTGAGAGATGGAATAAGAGACCAGCCCTGGGGCGCAACAGAAGTGTGGGACCCTCCTCGCTGCTCTTCCCAAGGCATCCCAGGGGCTGCTGGCCGGTGTGTGGCAGGGAAAGGGGAGCAGAGGCCCTCGGGGTGTCATTCAGCCCCGAGCAGCTCCCCCCTCCCGCCCCCCCCCCCCCCGTTTCCTTTCCCACCAGATGGAGAAGCGTGTGCTCCAGAGTCTTGACAGCCTCAAGGCTTCCTGGCGGTGGCCCCCAGGACTGCAAACCCCACCTTCCTGTCTTTGCGGAGCCAGCTGAGGGGTGGGCAGCACGCCAGGCCCCCGCGGCAGCCCCTGGAGCACACGCCAGTTGCAGACTCTCAGGATGCTGGAGGGAGGGAACGGGCTCTCACCAGATCACCGCAGCCACGGCCTCACTTGCAAAGGACTCCAGACACCCACAGCCCGTGCTTCGTCCCGCTCCCGGCTTCCCCCGCTACCTGGCCACACAGCACAGATGAGAAGTGACCATCTCCAGACCTCCCGCCCTCCGGACTCCATTGGTCCTCAAGGCGCCTCAAAGAATGCACCTTTTCATTTTAAGTCCGCATTGATTATTAAGCTGTACCTCACATCACGTCCCCAACCCCTCAACATGAACGTGGTTCCAACAGATGTCCCCCACAGCCCCTCCCCACCTTTCTCGAATGTAAATAAACTTCTCAAGCTGCCATCCGTATATACACACAACTCTGCTTTCGGCTCTTCCCGCTCTGCTTTGTATACACTTTCCCATGGATCTGGGTCATCGTGGTGTTGAGTATCTCACAGGGCTGCAAAAAAATATGGACGACGTATTTTGCTTGAGACTCTTAATACCCAGAACATCTGGGTGATGATGCTCAGACAACTGGAGAGATTCTTGCTGATGCTGCAAGTCTCCAAGTGCAAGTTCCCTTGCAGGCAGAAAATGCTGGATTTTGCATCTGTTCGCAAGAACATGGGTTTGCTCAAGCCCAGTGGACCGTGGGGTGTGACAGTGATTTCTTCCCTGCAAGTGGCATGACCTCCAGGAGTTGCCGTTGGCCGCCGTCGCGAATACAGTCCAAATTTATTGGCTTTGATGCCCGCCCGGTTCCCTGTGTAAATTAAAATGTGACATTATTACACCCTCCAACAGCCCACTGGTGACCTTTAGCACACTCCCCCCTCCGCAGCCATTATTCAGCATAATTTGACTGGTTGGAGGCAAGTTGGGGGAGTGGGGAGGGCTGGGAGGGGGCAGGGACAGGCAGAGTCCAAATTAGAAACAGATTTAAAGAGCATTTGCAGGGAATTAGGCAGTGGGCCAGGAGTGCTTGCTGGCAGCATGTGTAACCCCTCTTTAGGGACTGTCAGCTCCTCCTAGGTTTCCACAGCGGATGTGTCCCGGCCAGAGCGCAGCTGGGTTTCAGTTGTCAAATCCACAGCCAAGACATCTGAGAAGGAGGCGGAGTGCCTGTGTGCACACGTGTGTACGCGCCCAGGCCACACTCACACACACACACACATACACACACACACGCACGGCCCCAAGGACACTCCCAGCACAGTCCCACACACGCACACCTACAGAGGCGCACGCTGAGTTGTCCACGCACTCCCGACACGACAGACAGATGCAGGTGCACGCGAAGAGAATCAGGACAGACACACACACTGATGTGTGTGCGCACAGACTTGGGCTGTGCCCCTGCCGACACCTCCTAAGAGGAATCCCAGAGCAGGTTTATCAATCCACGCCCCCTTGCCCCTCCCCAGAATGTCTGTGTGACGTTGGCTTAGCCCTTCAACCTCTCTGAGCTTCTGTATCTTCGACTATAAAGTGAAAGAAGGCAGCCGTGACCGTTGGAGTGAGATCATAAAGGTGAACACCCAGGTAAACCATGCAGTGGCATTCAGGTGTGAAACATGGTGAGGACAGGGGTGGTGGTGACAGTGATGAAAAGAACAAGCCCTTGGTCCACATCCTCTCTAGAGGGAGCATAAAGAGCTCACTGACTTGATGCTTACATTGTTATAAAAGAGTGAGAAGAGCTTTGCATCATGTGGGGAATGGGGCAGAGAAAGACCAAGAGCCCCTGCGGCCGGAGGAGGGCAGGATGCACCATGCCCCGCGCCCGGCATGCACCGCTCTGTGGCTCTCCGCTGCCCGGGAGGCCTGGCCATGGGCTCATGCATCAGGATTCTCTGCTCTCCCATCTCCCTCCCTCCGTGTGCCTGCTGTTCCCACCAAGGTCCTTCACATCAGCTCGTCCTGCATCCACACCCTTGGTGAGGAAGATCTTCCCTTCTCTCCTCTCCTTCCTTACCCTTGGGGTTCTCCTCTCCAGCCACCCTCATTCCCAGAGCCCCACCCACCTTGAGTCCCTCCAGGTTCTGATCAACCTCACCTGCCTTTTCCTAGAAACCTACTATGTACCAACAGGTCTTCGTTCTGGGTGCTGCGGGGCTGGGAGGGGGTGGTAAGACATGAATTAGATGTCACCCCTGCCCCACAGGGTTCACAGCCCAGCACAGAACACCAATAGAGACCCAGTCAGCAAATGTCAGAAGAGGGCACGGCACTAGATAGACCCTGGGAGATCAAAAACCACCAAAGCACACCCTACTGTGCGGGCCAGGACACTCTATACCAAGTGACCCAACGTAGGGCAAGAACCAGAATGGGTGACACCAGTTCCTGAAAACAAACTTCCATATGGAGCTGGTCCCAAGACTCATAGACCCCACTGCACATCAGATTTCCCCTGTGCCAAAATCCAGACGGATTGGGCGGTGGTGATAGGGGAGGGACTAGAGACATAAGGGTGGCAAGGTGTTAGGCACAGCAGCAGGCTTTTCTAGACCTTCATTTAGTCAATAAATATTTAAGGCGTGCCTCCTACGTGTGAAGTGCTGGGGACGCAATGATAAGTAAGACACAGACCCTGATTCGAGGAGCTCAGTGTCCAGAAAGAGAACACTTAGTGCACAAACAAGCAATGCCAGTGCAGGGGGATATGTGCTCTGGAGGAACGGGCTGGGCGTGTGGGGCTCTGGGGCACGGAGGAGCCATCTCATTCAGACAGGAGGACGAGAGAAGGCTCCCAGAGGGGTGGGCACACAGGGGGCCAGAAGGAGTTCGGATGGGTGCCAGGTGAAGAGGGAGCTGGAGCGAGCGCAGAGTGAGACTAGAGAGATCATCGTGGAAGGTCTAAGCGGCTCACTCACTCTCTCATTCACTGATTCAACAAGTATTATCAGCAGCCATGTGTCAGGCCCTATGCTGGGTGCCGAGACTGTGATAGGGAGCTAGACTGGCACAGGAGGGCTGAGCTGAGGTTGTAGCAGTGTGGTCGGAGAGGAATCCATAGCTTTGAGAAATTGACCATCAACTTTACTTGGATGGTGGCAGAGAGGGAGGAGGAATGATTTAAGGTGATTCTCAGGTTCCTAGCTCGGTGCTGAGTGGGAGGTGCCCTTCTGTGCAGGGGGAAGGGGACACACACAGGGAAGCAGCTGAGGAACTGGGGAAATGATGCGTCTGCACTGGTCTTGCCCGTTTGCAGGGCCAATGAGACAGTGGCAATACTCAGCACCTAACTCGGGCTGGTCGCCACCCAGACGGGAGTAAAGCCCCAGCTGAACATACGGGGAGCATCGGAGAAGGTGGCAAGAGATTAGCCAGTTGTCTGGGGCCCAGCTCAGAAGGGTAGGGTTTCAGACGGTGTTCTAGTCCCAGAGTTGAACTAGAGTGCTAAAGGCAAAACGTCAGTTCATTCCAGGTCTTCAGCTATTGGGATTGTGCTACCAAAACAAGCGCCAGCCCCCTCCGGTCGAGGAGCTCTCTGGATGCAGTCAGCATGGCTTAGGAAGCTGGGGAAGGAGCCGGCACCCACACGGTACAGTCTTTCATGTGTTAGGTCTGTTCCCCACAGCACTCAGCACAGAGCTGGGCGGATAGTAAGTGCTCAATAAATACTCTGCTAGGAGCAAGTAGACACGTAGCAGAAAGCAGGAGTCTCACAGTGACGAATGCAGCACTGACCTCAACTGGGCCCCTCCCTGCGGGGTCTTTTGGTCACATTAGGAGAAAGCCCCATTTGCTTCTCATCCTCCATAAAGATGGCAGCTTTTAGTGCCTACCTCTACCCTTCTGGAGCGGAGGTCAGAGACTTGAAGCTGACACCCTTTGAAACCTCAGACGTTAGCCCTGCAATCGGATTCCCTAAAATACTGCCACTTTGATGAAGTCCAGGCTGGCTTGCTTAAAATAAATACCCAGACATCACAAATCAAACTGAGATTTAGGACCTGGAATAAAGGAGAAGAAACAGCCAACCCAAGACATCAGAAGAGCGTTTCAGTGCGAAAGCTCACCTCCCTTGGACCAGGCCTCGTTTGAGTAGGTCAGTTTCAAACGTTTGCACCGAAGGATGACTGTTTAATCAGCAGAAAGGACAACGTGGAAACCTGGAGTGACAGGATCCTAATTTTTTTTTTTTTTCCCTACTAAAAAGCTAAAAAGCAGCTGGGCGTTCACGGTTTGGGAGGCACCTCACCCAACTGCAATTGCCAGACAGAGGTACGGATCATCAGTGCCAGCAGGGCCCTGTTCAAAAGCATCCCCTCCTCCATGGCGGTGACCTCTTCGAAGCTTCCAGCTAGCTGCTCCTGCAATTCACTAGTGTCCCGGGCACAGGGCCAGTGCGTTTCCTTTAATCCCAGCGCCACCCTTAGTGACGTGGCTCAGTGGACCCCTAGGGCTGCAGAAGAGGCAGCTGAGAGGGAGGGCCTCGGAGCCAAGATCTCCAGCTCCGTGGGCAAAGCTGAGTCCGACTCCACCTCTGAAGCTGTCCCTCATCTGTGCTCTGGATGCGAACTGTGAGCGAACTCCACCCCATCTGCCTAATTTCTCTTTTGAAACATTTTATTTATTTTTAATTGTTTCAGTGTTTATTTGTTTTTGAGAGAGAGAGCGCGCACGAGTTGGGGAGCGGGGCAGAGAGGGAGACACAGAATCCGAACCATCAGCACAGAGCCCGACGCGGGGCCCGAACCCACGAACTGTGAGATCATGACCTGAGCTGAAGTCGGACGCTTAAGCGACTGAGCCACCCAGGCGCCCCATCTGTATTTCTCCTCGAATAGAAAAATATCTTGTTTCTTGTCACGCCTGTCACTCTCTGAGGAGCAGACTTCTCTAGAGTAAATTATATGTATGCTGTGTAAACAAAAAAGGTATTAGAGAAATGCCAATATACAGAGGCAGGGGTTCAATCAAATAAATATACCATACTTCTGGTTCCCAGATAGTGAAACTTTGGCTCAAATTTATTCTAAGATAAAACCTGATCCTGTAAAATATACTCTAATGAATACATCACACAGAGTATTTGTTTTTCAAAATGAGGAAAAATAGATTCTCTTATCAAATACTTGGGGTTTGCAATAGATTCGTATTAAAATAGGAAACTTAATATTTTTTCAGTTCCTGAACAGTAAAAGCAGTGGGAAAAGCATGGGAAAAAAACGAATCACAAAACATCTCTCTTCCCAGATGCCGGGTCAGGAATATCTCCCCTGGAACCTGAGATGATGAAGTTGTCACAGAGATATAAAATATGAGAAAAATATAAACAACGAAGAAATAGACCAAATGTGGCCTCTCCTAGAATGAAGTGAGCAGTCGGGCCTGTGCTGCATGCCCGAAGGGTGTGTGGTCCCTGCCTGGCCTAGAATAGAAGCAGCCGCCACCAGCCGGTGGCCGCCACCGGGATGGGAGTGGGACCGGTGGACTTCCTGCCTTTTGGTCGGACAGGCTGCCTTCCTGAATTACTAGGTCTAGGAAGCGGTGTTGACAGGGGTGGGGGGAGACGGGGGAGAAGTCACACGTGTCACCTAAAACCCCCTCCCGGCCTTCCTCCTAGCTGTTTCCGCGCTTCCCCTCCTACAGACCAGTTACCTAATTTGCACCACACGGAGATGGTATCTGGGACCTCTAACGGCTCTGAAATGCCACAGTTCTATAACTCAGATACAAAATCAGTGGTATGTCATCGGAAAAAGCTCAGCCCCGACTCCCAGGTTGCTCGATGTCATGGGTAATACGCCAAGTGTCGTGGTCAAGGACTCCAACAATGGCTTTCTGTGCTGAACACTTAGCATGTACTCGGCCCATGTGGGCATTACTAGCACCCGCGAGAAGACAGAACACACCCAAGGCACAGTAGCCCCCCAAGCAGCCCCTGGGGTGTTCAACCCCCAACCCCAGTCTCTGTCCATCCCACCACACTGGACACTGGACTCTTTCTGGAGGTTCAGGCGAGGCACACGTAAGGGTCCTTCTGCCTCATACCCCCTTCCACTGGCAGCACTGGGAGAAACAGTTACTCTTGACCTTCCGTCTCCCCAGGGGAGGGTGATTTGCCTGACTGGTAAGTCAGGGAGAACCCACGCCTGCCGGATCCTACTCCTCAGCCTCTCAGACCGGGGCTGGGCTGGGCCAGTATATCCAAAAAGTATCATTTCAACATGTGCTCAAGCATCACATGTGGCTACTGGCCACTGTCCTGGCCAGTGCAACCTTAGAGGCTGACCCACCCACCTCCCGGACTCCGGCTTGAACATTTCCGGGGGCGGAGAGGTCCCCACCTTCTGAATCACTCCAGTTACTTGGTGGGTGCCTCTGGGTGCCAGAAACCTCTTCATATCATGCTGAAATCTGCCTCCCTACAATTCCCCATCTCAGTACAAGCCATGCCTTCTGGACTACCTTTCCCTCACGATGGCTCTTCTGGCGTTTAAAGACAGTGGACGCACCCTCCTTGTTCCCCAGCGTCTGGCTCTTATCAGGGTTAAATGGCCCCTGTTACTTTAGTTCTTCCTCACACGACTTCATTTCTTGGCTCCTCACGGGCTCATCCTCTATTGGACCCCCGTCTGCCACTGAACTCACGTCTGTCTCTCTGAAAGACAGAATGGGTCACATTCCCCCAGAAAGTTCCTCAGCCTCTTTCAAGTACCCAGATCCCTCTTTCCCGGCTCCTGCCTCCCTGAGTCACTGCCCAACTTCGGTATTGTTTGGTGGGACACAGCTTCTGGTTTTTCCTCACTGGAGAACACTATATTTATATCTGCCATGGGCACCTGTTGTTTTTTGACTACCCACTATCCAATCTGCCTAATTTAGAAGAATCCCAAAATAGGGGAGAGGCACAGCCCACCCGCTGTGGCGGAGGCCGAAGGGGAATAGACATTCACCCTCCACACTTCAAGGCACCCAGTCTATCACGGGTTCATGCCTGAGCTTTTGAATCCAACAGCGAAGCCTGAAAACAGAGGTTTCTGAGATTTATTTATGATGGTGGTGGCAGTCAAGAGTCCCGAGAAGAGGCAGCAAGTGTCCTGAGGTGGTGGCATCAGGGGAAAGAACCTACTTCTGTTGCCTGCAAACAAGGCCCCGACTGGCAAAAGAACCACAGACAGACAGTGCCCTGTGAACACGGGCTGCGCCTCGGGCAAGTCGTCTTCCCTCCTCGGCCTCTGTTTGAGTGGGTCCATCTGAGCCGCGCCCTTCATTCCTGAGTGTTTCGCACATTCTTCCTGATGGTTGAGAGATGTGGCCGAAAGTGAAATGGAGAGAGGTCCAGAATATCAGACTGAGCCCTCGCTCCCAGTTCTTCGAAACAGTTCTCCAGAAGTAACTGAGTTCATGGCCTGAGTCCAAGGCCATGCACACTGGATGAAAATGCAAACCTCACCATGGCAGGGATTTTTGTGTCTCCCTGTATTTCCCCACTCCAAATCCACCTGGGGCTCTGAACTCCAAACCGTTTTCCAAACCGAAGCCAAGTTTGAGATGAGAATTCTCGTGCCTTTCTCTGCTATCACCAGGGATGACTGGTCCCATGGCCACCTTGGAGGAGAGCCCCGAGGCCCTGGACGTATGGCGGCAGAGAACAGCACAGGTCTTGGAGTCAGGACAACCTGGGTCCTCACCACAGCTCGAGACCCCTGATGTTGAGGGACCCCGGGCCAATGGCTCCCCTTTGCTGGGTCTCAGGTTTTCTGCATGGAAAACAAGGCAGAGAGTGATTTTTGAGGTTCCTCTCAATTCTGATCCTCTGTGACCCTGAACGCCTTACTGTTTTTTCTGCTTCTTTCTGTCTTCGATACTAAAACTTTACAAGTTTCTGAAGGGATAAACAAAATACGATATATCCATACCGTGGAGTATTATTCGGCCGTAAAAAAGAATAAAGTACTGATGCAGGCTCCAGTAAAGACGAACCTTGAAAACATTAGGCTAAAAGAAAGGAGCCAATCACCAAAACCACATAAGGTATGCTTTTCAGAATAAGCACATTTACAGGGACCTGAAGGAGACTAGTGGTTGCCTAGAGCTAGCAGCGAAGGGGTGCTCACTGACAAGAGACACAGTATTTCTTCTTAGGGTGATGAAAATGTTCTAAAACGGACGAGGGTGATGGTTGCACCACGCTCCGAACTTACACAGTATCTTGAATTTAAAATGAAATATATTTATAATCCAACAATTCTATGTTGTTTGGTTTTTCCGGTTTCTCCTTTGGTCAATTAGCCAAAATTAATAGATCTGTTTGAATGTAACGTCTTTAAAGCTGCCCCTTCTCGAAAGGTCAAATTAGCAGGCTAAAAGGATCCGAAAAAGGAAGGATGGGGTCTGACAAATTCCCGCACTTGAGTGCAGAGAGTTTGCTGGGAGTAGCTTCTCTTGTCTCTGGACTTTTTATTAGACTCTGACACATCCTCATCTGAAGAAGAAATACAGGGGCACCTGGGTGGCTCAGTTGGTTGGGCGTCCGACTTCAACTCAGGTCATGACCTCACGGTCTATGGGTTCGAGCCCCACATAGGGCTCTGTGCTGACAGCCCAGAACCTGGAGCCTGCTTTGGATTCTGTGTCTCCCTCTCTCTCTGCCCCTCCCCTGCTCATGCTCTCTCTGTCTCAAAAATAAATAAAAACATTTAAAAAAATGTTTTTTTTTTAAAGAAATACGGAAAAGTGCCCACCATACTTGAATGTGCACACCAATCACCTAGGGATCTTATTAAAATACAAATTCTAGGGGCGCCTGGGTGGCTCAGTCGGTTAAGCATCCGACTTTGGCTCAGGTCATGATCTCACAGTTTGTGAGTTTGAGCCCTGCGTTCGGCTCTGTGCTGACAGCTCAGAGCCTGGAGCCTGCTTCGGATTCTGTGTCTCCCTCTCTCTGCCCCTCCCCAGCCCGTGCTCTATCTCTCTCTCTCTTAAAAATAAACATTAAAAAAAATTTTTTTTAATAAAATAAAATACAAATTCTAATTTAGTAGGTCTGGGGTGGGGCCCAGAGTCACCATTTCTAACCAGCTCCCCAGTGCTGCCCGTGCTGCTGGCCTGTGAGGCACACAAGTTGCCAGGCTCCGAGGTCACACAGTCTGGTGTGGCTGTGGGTCACTTGCCTTATGACTGATCGGAACTCAGATACGGTGTGCGTGAACGAGCGAGAGAATGGAAGTGATGTAAGTGGGAAATAGACACTGGATTTTATAGACTGAGTAACAAAAGAATGTGAAATAATTGTTCTATTGGTTGTTTGTTGAAATAATGTTTTGGATTTTTTATATTAAATAAAATGTATTATTATCTTTTAATTACAAGTTTTATTTGTGGATGATACCAGTAGTCCCCTGCCCCCCCACCATTATTCATTCTCTCTTCTTCCTTAATAACAGATTTTCAGCTGGCTCGTGGGGGTCACTGGAAACAAAGACTACATTCCCACTTGAAGAAGGAGAGGAGGAAGAAGAGGAAGAAGAAGGAGGAGGGGGGGAGGAGGAAGAGGAGGAGAGGAAGAAGAAAACTACATTCCCCAGTTTCCCTTGCAGCTAGGTGGGGCCACATGACCAATCACCACATAGAATGAATGGGAAAGAATCATCTGGCTTCCAAGAGCTTTCTTAAGAAATTACATAGGTGCAGGGTGCTTGGGTGGCTCAATCTGTTTAGCATCTAACTTTGGCTTAGGTCAGGATCTCGTGGTTTGTGAGTTCAAGCCCCACATTGGGCTCAGCGCTGGTGAAGCCTGCTTGGGATTCTCTCTCTCTCTCCCTCTCTGCCTGCCCCTTCCCCACTTGTGCTCCCTCTCTCAAAATAAATAAATTAACTTAAAAAGAAGTTACATAGGTGCATTCTTTCCTCCTTCTCCTTTATTCCTTCTTCCATCCTGCTGCCCAGAATGCAGAGATATTGCCATCTCGGGCCCTGAGTTCAAGGCCATGCACAGTGGATCAAAATGCAAACCTCATGATGGCAGAGATTTTTGTGTCTCCCCATATTTCCCCCGCTGCTGTAATGCCAGTGCCTAATTGATGCTGGATAAATATTTGCTGACTGACTGATTAAAGAAATGAATGAAGGGACAAGTCTGGGTGTCCGATATACTAGGGAGGTGATTCAGCCCCATACCACCCACCTGGACTTTTACACGAGAGAACCAAACTTATGCCTTGTTTAAACCCAAACCTAATCCTAATCCATACAATATGAAAAAATCCTTAACTGATTTATGCCATGGAAGGTTTACGTGAAATGCTAGGCTAAACCTCAGTAAATCGAATCACATTCTCAATGCTGCGTGATGTTCATCTTTTCAGTGTTGCAGATTAGTCTACACTGCCAAAATGCATTCTTTTGTTTGTGTAGTAAGTTGAGGTTTCAATATTTCAAGTTTCTAAAATTAAGCTATGCCTCTCACAGTGCTTTCTTACTTACAATTCAAAGCATTGTAGAAATCCAACACAACAATAGTTTTTCCTAACGGCCCTAGAGTACAGGTGAGTTAGCATCAAAAAGAAGCATTTTGTAAGATAACGAGGAGCTAATTTCCTTTCCAGATTAAGGGAAAATCTTCCATCTCGTTCTCTGTCCCTTACACTTCACTGTTTCTAAACCCAACAGGAATTTTACATCAGAGAGGTTAGTAATAGCAGATTTTAAGCAAAAACAAATGTCTTTCTTATTTTTGAAAAAAATCATTTCTTTGCATTTGCCCAAGTTTTCAGCCCTACTGATGTCTGAGAAGAACTGAGCCTTTATACAATGCTCTGCAAAACAAAACAAAACAAAACAAAACAAAACAAAACAGTCTCTGTAGCTTTGGACAAGACAGCAGAGTACTTAATTCTGGTATGCAAACCGGTGAGGATGAAGGTTCCGTCAACACTGTATGGGGCTCCATGTGCTAGTTCCCTATGCTCAGAAGAAAGGATTTCAGGGGCGCCTGGGTGGCGCAGTCGGTTAAGCATCCGACTTCAGCCAGGTCACGATCTCGCGGTCCGTGAGTTCGAGCCCCGCATCAGGCTCTGGGCTGATGGCTCAGAGCCTGGAGCCTGTTTCCAATTCTGTGTCTCTCTCTCTGCCCCTCCCCCGTTCATGCTCTGTCTCTCTCTGTCCCAAAAATAAATAAACGTTGAAAAAAAAAAAATTAAGAAGAAAGGATTTCAATAAGCCCTGAGTGGGTAGCAGGTTAGACTAGGGTGGAGAGGAGAGGGGCGAGTAGAGTGGGAAGAAAACCAATACAGACTGGCCCTGGTGTTTGCACTTGGACCCTTCAAGGATGAGTTACAATTACCCATCAGCAGGATGGCAAGGACAACACCCATGTGATTTTTTTTCGCCCTTCCAATTCCCTGGCCTGGAAGCCTCATTCTTCATTCCAGACTCACCAGGCTTTGAAGTTGTAAGGAGGCCATGTATCAGCTGCCGGTCATGTCGGATTCATGCGTGGTCACTCGGGGACAGGTTTTGCTGGAGGTTCCAGCTGCTGGAAGGAGTCCTCAGTTCTGTAACACTAGAGGAATTCTGGAAGGAGAATTTAATCAAATGGCATCCTTACTGCTCACAACACTATTCTGCAGGACTGGAAGCCTCATGTTTGCTGTTACCGAGTTGACCCATAAACACAATGTCTGGATATTTCTAGACAGAAATTGTCTGATATGTAAGCTCCCTGATTTCAGCTGAAAAAAAAAAAAATTAAATATGCCAATGGTACAGATTTTCCCAGAGCTAAGTTCCAAACTAGAACGGAGTGACAAGCCTTTAAAAAATGTGTTTAAAAACTCTGAGGCCACAGGATACTATTTAGTGATTGATTTGTGATATCCTGGACAGAATCGGAGTGCTGGGGTGTGAGCAGAATGGAGCAGGTAACAACATAAAAAAAAAAAAAAATGCAACAGATGAGACTGCCCATAGTGAGGTCCACCCAAGAGGCTAGAACACGTGGCAAAGAATGCTGGGAGATGAGGCTGGAAAGACCAAAGGAGATTAGTGGACTTTGGCCTACCAGCAGTGGGGGACCATTGAAGATTTCAGAAGCCAGATTTCTATTTTGAAACGTAAATCTAACAGCAAAGTGGTTACACAGATGAGGTAGGGAGCCACCGGAAGCAGCTATAACACAGGTGATAGACCCTGAACAGGCAAGGGCATGTAGAAGAGGGGAAGGTGACTGCTTTGGTGCACACTGGTCTTGGGGTAGGAAGGAGCCAGCCAGATGCAGATGACCTTCAGGTGTCCACCTTGGCATCTGTGGAGACGGAGAGGAAAGCGTAGCTTGGGAGGTGGATGGTGGAGACGAGTTCTGTTGTAGATAGTGACTTTGGGATGCCACATAAGGGACACCTCTGCAAAACTGCCTGGGTTTACATAACCCTACCTTTTCCTGGCTAAAAGATATCTTTCCATTTATTCTCACGATATCCTCTCTGTGTGTCAGACAGTAGACAATACTGAGGCCCCATCTGGAACCTGACCCCGAGCACAGAGAGCGTTCAGCAGGAACACCATGTCCCTCCAGGTAGCAATGGCCACCATTTCTTCAGCACAAGTTACGTGCGCAAGCTTTCAGGGCTAAGAAGTAGCAGAATTGGTGTTCAAATCAGGCCTACCAATTCTCCTCAATGAGATTATACTCAACCATATTGTATAGCTTCCAGCTGAGGATCAGAATCAAAACCTAACCGGTTCTATAATGGCTTCATTTGCAAACTCCTTCAGACATTCCACTCATTGAATTAACTAACAATGAACTCCGTTAAGCACAAGGTATAAACACAGTCAACCCAACACTGGTGCCGGGAGTAGGGAGAGTGCTTGTAGTTGTGTAAGAACAAGAGTCTCTGTCTTCGGGGAGTTCAAAAGCAGAGATCCGTGAACTACAGCCTGGGTGCAAAACCTAGCTCACTGCCGGTTTTTGTGAATAAAGCTTTATTGGAACACAGCCACGCCATTTGTTTACACACTGTCTATGGCTGCTTTTGCACCACAATGGCAGAGTTGGGCAATTGCTACAGAGACCAAGTGGCCCGTAACTTAAAATATTTACTGTCTATCCCTTTACAGAAAAAGTTGCTAACCCTTGGTCTAGAGTCAGAACCATAGAGGTCATAGACTATGATAAAATCTAGATTATTGAAATGCCACCAATAAAAACCCGTGGGCATGGCAGGGGGAGGGAATAAAGCCACAGGCAGGATTCACCCAGAAGGTTTTCAAAATGTGCTTCAAACAACGGGCTATTAGCTACAGACTCCGAGGGCGGGAGCTTGAAAGCACGCAGTCCAGGGTAAGGTAGGAGAGGTTCGGGCACTTGGAAAGTAATAATCATCTAAGTTATCTTTTTAGAGCAAGACAAGTCATGGCGGTGGCCCTGGATCTGCCATGACTGAGCCGTGTGACCTTGAGCCAATCTGCCTACTTCCTGGTCCCCAGATACCGGGCATCTCTTACTGACGTATCAGGTCGTGAGAAGCAAAAGTGGGGGAAAAAAATACCCGAGCGACTTGTGAAAATTTGAAGCGCTCTGTAAATCCTGGGGGTCCTTGGGGCACACACATGGTCTGCACACACAGACTACCCTGAGGATAATCACGCGTAGCACTTAGAAGCAAGAACGTCAACCGGAATGCAAAATTGCCTTTGTCCCCAGCTCAGCACGCTCTATTTTGTATTAATTCACTCATAATACAACCCGGTAGGTTACGAAAGAGGCTTCCCCTGAGAGGAGTCATTCTTCAAGCTGGGAACGTGTGGACATCCCACCCCAGGGGACTACAGTGTGTTTTCACAGAGGCGGAGGCCGCCTGGAGGTTGGAGCCGGCCTGGCTTATGCCGGAGGTCTGGGCCCAAGCGAACACATTTTGTCTGGAACCATCACAAAGGGGTCTTTGCGTGTCCCCAGCCAGCTGGCCGAGGTCTGCTAGACGCCGTGTTCCCTGCTCCCTCACCCTCCTCCAGGAAGCGCCTCCTCTGGTCCAGCCTCAGCAGTGCTTTTCCGCTCACGCCCAGAGCCCACATCCCAGCCCTGTCAGTGCAGGCCGAAGCACCTGGCTGGTCTTCCTCTACACTGGGCCAGGCCCTCAGACACGGGAGAAACCAGAGCTCGCTCAGCTGGCCAGCGCCTGCGCTTCCTGTCCAAGTGTTTGTGGCTGGGCTTCCTGCTGACGGAAGGGCGGCTGCAGCTCCCCTCTGACATCCCGAGAGGTGGCTCCCAGGGCCCCAGCCGCCAAGCACGTCCAGCTGGCACCCGGCACAGGAGCTGCGGCTGCACTCCGTGCAGCAGTCAGACGACATTCGCGGGGACGCTGGGGTCAGGCCTCGAGAGCTATAAAGGGGATTCCTCTGGGAAGAGAGGAAGCTGTGAATCAGAGCAGAAACCCGGGAGCTCAGGCTTGTGGCTTGTCCTGGGCAGAGGGCCAGAGAGTGCCTCCCATACACCACCCCCCCCCCACCCCCACCCCCACCCCCCCGCACACCAGAGTGACAGACCCCTGCGCTTCACTCCGGCCCGCCTCCCCGGCCACCTCCAAACCTCTGCCCCACATCCCTTCACGGGTCTCCGCCACGCAGTTTCCCTCTGCCCCCGGTGGCCTGGGAGCAGGGCCAGAGCACCCAGAGTGTAGACAGACCACCCTGGCTCTGACCTCATGGGGTGGGGGAATTTAACGTCACAGAGAATCAGCTTCCCTTTCACGAGTGGAAACTGGAGAGTGAGAATGTTTTCTGAGCGTACCATGTTTATTTTTCCACGTTCTAAGGGCACTGACATAGGAAATGGGGTTAGACTTGTTTTGTATAGCCCCAGAGGTCAGAACAAGCATTACAGTTTAAATAAGGAAAAACTGACCGGAAAAAAAAAAAAAGAGGCCGTCCTGTAAGGTGGCGAGCATCCTGTTACTGGAGGTATTCAACAGAAATTGTTTGCAGAGACTTTCAAGTGCTAGACTGTCAGCTCAGTGAGGACGAGGCCCATATCTGTCTCTGTTACTGCCCCAGGACCAGCACAGTGCCTGACAAAGCGTGGGTGCTCCAAATATTTGTGGAAGGGAGGGTGGGAAGGATCATCTTTGAGAACTTTGGAGAACAGGTTCCTCCTTCAGGAGAAGGTTTGGACAAGCTACCTGGAATCCAGCTGTTTTCGATTCTGTGGTTACAAGACAAGGGTTATAGGTGTCCACTCCAAAGGGATACATCAACCCCGAAACAGAGCTGAGCAACATCCTGTGATCATGTGCATTCCCAGGCACAAGACTTTGTCTGAACATTCTGTCGTCTACAACCCCCTTTGCGTGCATTCTGTTGCTCACTTCTACAGAACCCTGGCAAACACAGAGTCCCCATTTGAAAGATGTGCAGCCTGAGGCTCAAAGATGGTAAGCAACTTGTCTGAGCCAAGACATATCCTCAGGTCTCCTGACCCTGAGTCCAGTGTCCCTCCTAACACGCATGTAAGTCTGCCCGAGTGTCTGCAATAGATCTTTCCATCCCTCGAGACTGATTTTATCGTCAAACCTGGTGCTTGGTCAAGAACCAGAGGTTCCCATAGCCTTCGAAAAATACGCAAGAAGCAGATCTGCCTGAAAAAATGGTTCTTTCTCTGCCTCAGTCCCAGCAGGGATAATGCTTAGGCATTACCACTAATTGCAGTAACCAGTAGAGGATCTGGGACAATTTCCAGAGGCAAGTTTAGGGCCAACCCTCTCCATCGCCCCTTGGAGGGATGCAGTCTCTTTCAAAGGTCTGACTAGCTGGAGATTAGGCAGGTCGTTTGCTTGTTTGCCCTCAGATCCGGGTCCTCCCCTCCTGCACCCTGCTCCCTCCCATAGGAGGCTGATCCCTGCAGGCCACATTTGCCAAGGTCCCAACAGCCACAGCCAGGAGGATAGAAACCAGAGTCGCTCTACCCTGGCAGGTCACCTCTGCGGTCCCAGTTCCTGCCAGGAAACCTCCACCAGGATTCCAGTCTCTCCGGTTCTGGAAACATCATCTCCTCTCTGTGACTTTCCACCCAAGAATGGTAGCATTTTCCAGTGGTTGCTACTCTCAAGACTGCCTTTCACCCTTGCCTGCCCTCTCATCTCCTCCAGTGCCTTCATAACCATAACCGCGGAGATTTCTGGAATGGGTTACATTTTCTGCCTGGACTGTGACCAATTTCATGTCAGTGCGGGTCTGTTGAGACCCAGCCCAGAGAGGGTTAAACACACGGAATTATGGGACAGTTCTATCTCAACCACCTTAACGAAAGCCAAGAAGGCAGGCGGGCCGGGAGGCTCCCAGAGGGAGAAGCAGGTGTGCAGTTGCCTGGAAATAAGGAGGCAGGCCAAGTGCCCCGTGGGTGTGCATGGGAACCAGGGGACCCCGGGGTTGGCCCAGCTGTCCCACCGCAGACCCTTTTCCTTCCAACAAGACCACACCCACTCCAACATCCTTCGATGCTGTGACAACTGTCGGTGTTTCTCACACATGTGGGTGTGACTCAGCCTCTCGGGGCTCTGAGTGGTCCAAGCTTCCGGGTCCACACCGTCTCTGTGGAGCTGGAAGAGGAGGGCTCTCTTAGAGACTTCAGCAAACAGAACGGGTGTCTTTTCTCCCAAACCTGAGGCATGCGGGACGCAGAAGAGAGTCACAGACTCATCCTTCCCTCCCCCACCCCACCAGCATGGCCCTTTACTCCCTCTGGCCAAGGGGATATAACAGGGTCATTTCACAGCCTTGCCGGGGCAGGGACCCCAGGGGGTGCTGTGTTCTTTGAAAATACTATTCACAAGCACAGATACATCACGTAGAAAGGAGGAAAGCCGGGCCTCACCTTCGGATTTATGTGGACCTACTACACGCACACCTGCCTCTGAGCTAAGTACTTTCCCATATTTTACGTTATTTCATCAGTCTAGAATGGGAGAGAATCAGACCCTCCAAAATACATCAGGCCCTGATCAGCCTATCTTTACTGGATGTCTTCCAGGTACCAGGCATTCTATAGAGACAAGGAGACTGTGGTTTCTGCCTTCTAAGAAAGTGAAGAACCTGGGGTCTGAAATCAGCCAGCCCCACCTGGGTTTCAATCCAGACTCCAGCAATTAGTATTTCTGTGACCTTGAGCAAATGACACTTGCCCCTGACCCTTGGTGTCTTCATTTATAAATTGGGCATAACAAAACTCTCGTTTCATCGAGTTGTTGAAGGATTCATGTGGGTAACAGGTTTAGCAAGCGCCTAGTACGTGGCGAGCACTCTTCAGAAAGCACTATTGACTTATGTTTTTTTTTTTTTTAATTAAGAAATCTAGGGGGCGCCTGGGTGGCTCAGTCGGTTGAGCGTCCAGCGTCGGCTCAGGTCATGATCTCACGGTTTGTGAGTTCGAGCCCCGCGTCGGGCTCTGTGCTGATAGCTCGGAGCCTGGAGCCTGTTTCGGATTCTGTGTCTCTTTCTCTGCTCCTTCCCTGCTCATGCTCTGTCTCTGTCTCTCAAAATAAATAAATAAACATTAAAACAAATTAATAAAAAAAAAAAAGAAATCTAGGATACATGCACAACCCTGTGAGAAGCCTTTTTGGAGGCCGTCCCAGTACTTCTGTTCACACTGTGAACACATCCCAGAGCCCTCTGACTCCAGAATTGGCTAAAATATGGCTCTTCCTTTCTCCTCTTAGAAGTCTCCAGCAAACCTGACCTCAGAGGAATCCCACACGCGCTCCGTCCCCCTGACAGGCCCTGCCGCTGAGTCGCCGGATGTCCGCTGAGGTCCAAGGTTTGGAGCGTTTCCGGGACTGGCGGGGTCACACTGCGGCTGGGCCTTGCCAGGCAGCCCCACCCTTCCTGGCAGCCTGGCCTCCTCCTCGGTCTCTGAAAGGCTGCCAAGGCCGAGGGAGGGCGGTCAGAGGGAGATGGAAGGTCCTGCTGGGATGTTTGCCCTGAGGGAAGCCTGGGAGAGGGGGGAGAGGGGGGAGAGGGGCGGGAGGAGGTGGGGGGGGAGGGGGAGGTGGGAGCAGGGCAGCGGGTTCCACTCCAACCTCTCATCCTGCCACGCAGAAAATCCAGCCTCTGCAAGTGCCAAGTGCTCCTCCTAGTGGGGAAGGAATGATGCAAAATCCCACTGGGCTGCCCCTCCTCCTCCTCCCCCCCCCCCACCCAGGGGTGAGCCACCACCACCAAGCCTGTTGGTGACATCGGTCCTGGCCGCTAGCGCATCACAAATGAATATGCCCTCTCACATCCAGGGCTCACGGCTTGGTAACCTTTCAGGGGGCACATTTTTCAACACCCCCTTTCACAGATAAGAACACGGAGTCCACCTCTGGCGGTCAGTCTGTGGCAGAGCTGGGACTCGACACCAGGTCTTTTCAGCCTACCTCCCACAAGGTTTTCTTTTCAGTGCACCACATTCGACGCCAGCAAAGAGGGGGAAACGGCCACCTTCTTGCCCACCGCCCACCCCCTCCGTCTCCGGACCTCGCACAAACATGACCCCATCTCGAGAACAAGACTGGCTCTTTTCTTTGTCACAAGGGCCTCAGTGCCCAGTGGGAGCCTGATTAAACCCAACCCCCTCCTGCGAGATCATCCTGCTTCTTCAAACCCCACACATCTCAGGATCAGCCTTCCCGTCCACCGGCAGGCTGACCCCACCATTCTCCAGGAGAAAAAAAGGCTTTCTGCTCACTGTGGTCAAATCTAGGATTCGGGAAGTCTCCTCCCCGTGCTATCTCAACCACACACAAGCTGTGCTGAGACCAGGCAGTCAGATGGTGAGGAGTGGGAACGACAGGGACTGACGTCAGCCCTGTTGACCCTGTGTGTCCTGCCCTGGCAGAGACAGATTGGAGAGAGGCCATTTTGGAGCCACTCGCTCATCAAGGAGAGGGAGGTGACTCTTGCCATGTCTTCTTCCCTAAAAACACAGTCCTTCCTTTGAGCTCTCCAGAGGCTGGCCTCCCACCCGGAACGTCACTGGACACACGGCCCTTGGGATCCCCAGTCCCTGTGACGACCCCGGAGGCCTGGCTTAGAACTGACGCCTCTCCTACAGAACAGAGGTTCTCACCTGGAGGTTTTCCCAGGTCTGGGAGCCTGCTGTCCTACCCGGGAGAGAGGAGGAGGACAGTTCGCCGCTCCCCGTCCATATCCTGCCATGGGACAGAGCTAGGCCTAGGCTCAAGGACAGGCCGACCAGACAGTGACCTGTGTTTTCCGGGAAGGCAGCCAGTCCTCATGGCCTTGGACTTCCAGGCACTGAGGAGAGTGACAGAGCAGACACCTGCCACCATCCTGGGGAAGCTCAAACCAGGCCCCAGCTGGGCAGGCATGTCTGGCTCTGGTCTCCGGGCCAGGACATTGCAGCAAAGAGGGGACCACTAGACTCAGCCCTTTCCCTTGGCCTCTGCTTCATGGACTCAACAGTGCTGCATGAAGGGGACGAAGGGCATGACCCGAGGCCTCACATTTGTCCCCGGTGTGCCAGAGAACAAACACAGGATTCAAATCTTTGGTTGTTTCATTAGGAGAAAGTCTTATCTCCCCTGCATGCAAGAGATCTGTTTGAGGACACGGGAAAAACATTTGATTTGGCCTCAAAAAACCCCGGTTCTATTCCTGGGTAGTGTTGCCATCTACCCAGGGCCATGGTCACGTCATCTCACTCCCCTGAGCCTCAGTTTCCTCAGCTGTACCATGGGGCAGGAACCCAGCTCTTCGGTTGCTCTACTCTGGAGAGTGTAAGATGCCTGTAAAAGCGCCCAAGGCACTACACTCATAACGAGGGCTTCTTGTTGTTAGTAAAATGTTATTAACCTGGTTTAGTATTTCCGTTTTCCACACGAGGGGAAATGCAGAACAGGGAGAACGTAAGCTCTTAGCCAGCAACCAAGCCATCTACTCAGAGCCCTAGGAGCACCCATTCCAGGGACCTTGTGACTAACAGAGTGGGGTGCTCACCAGCCTGAGGCCAGGAGATGGGAACCCCACTTCTCATTTGATAGAAGGGCCCTCCTGCCTCTCAGAGGATGCGAGGGACTGTCAGCCCCCTCTCTCCAGCTACTCAGTTCACACCTGGGAGCCACACTTCTAGAAAAGGGAATGGGGCTTGGAGAGCCGGTGAAAAGGGTCAAAACCAGGTTGTAGGAGAGCCAGCTGAAGAGGCCAAAGCAGTTCAACCCCGATCAAGAGATCTACCTCCCGAAGCGCAGAGCAGTTCCAGGAAAGGGGGGATTGGACCTTGTCTGACCCCAAAGAGCCCCAAGGTGAACACTTAGAGGGTAGATTTTGACTACACTAAGAAAGAACTTTCTAAAAGCTGAGCCAACCCCCAAGGAATAGCCGAGGTCCTGGGCGGTGAGCGTCTGACGGCTGGAGGTATTCTGTGCTCAGATTGGACAGACGTGGTGGTGGGAGACCATTGTATAAGGTAGAGATCATGAGCGAAGGGCATCAGGGATCTTCCCCACTTCCTGAGGATCCCAGGATTCCCTGGTCACCACCGCTGTGGGCTTCTCCCTGGCATTCATTAGCCCGCACTGCCGAGGAGGGTTATTCAGAACAGCAGTGCTTGGCCAGAGGTGTTGCTGGTACCTTCCGAAGCACTACACATATTGTACATATTACCCGCATGCAGGAGGGGTCCGTATCTATCAGGACAGGCAGTTTAACGGGTTATAAACCGTTCTGTTTACACACACAAAAAAGTGCATCTCTCTTCCCCCCGCTGTGTAAATAGAGCCCACAGAGGCTCCACGACTTGCTGCCATGAAGTATGTGGCCGTCCCCCTGCCAGGAAAAACAAGTCCGCGCACGAAAATAACCCACCCTGTAGCGTAGCAGGCCAGCGGTTCAGGGCTGGGTGGTCCCCTGGCTGCCACACATGAATTTGGTGCTTGGTATCCACCGGCCAAAATCCACACTGCAGTCACCCTGAGTCAGGCGGGAGGCAGGTGCTGGGCGGTGGCCCATTTCTAGGGAGACTATTGGTGATTCTTGAGCTGGAACTCCTGTGGCCGTCATGGAGCTCCCCGTCAGCCAGCCACCCCATGAGTCCAGAAGCCCGGCCAGCTGTCGAGCAGGTGTTGGTGTGCACAACACCAGCGACCGAGAGTCACGTGGTTGGGGAGCAGTCATCATCTTAAAAGGAGGCCCTTTTAAGCACAGACCCTCCGGAAAGTACAACTCTTAATGGAAGCTTGCCGGGCCAATTAACCAACAGAGCAGAGGACATCTTATCCTGTTTTCATCTGCACCCCAGAGGACGTGTACGGGAATAGCCTTCTGGGGCTGGGGTGGCCAGACATCACCCAGAAGGAGGGAGGCAGAATAACACAGCTGCAGTCCAAGAGACGGAAAAGCATCCCGCCCAAGGCCTGTTAGGTCAGAGACGGAGCGAGTACAGCCCCGTCTCCCGAGTTACCATTCTCTTTCCACCAACTCCTGCTCCACGTGATTTGGTAATTTGCCGGGTGAAGGAGGAAAGATCATCTGACGCCCGCTGCCTCCGCGGTCCTCTCCCTCCCTCCTTCCCCCTCCAGACCTTGGATTCAGCAAGCCAACACTGGTAGCACCCTCAGCCTGGAGTGTCCTTCCCCGGCTTCCGCGCCGGGGCTCCCCTCGACAGTTGTCTCCTCCAGCAGTGAGCTGTATACGTCACTGCTCAGCGTACAACCCTCTGATGTGTTCTTGTTTACTGACATGTATGTATGTGTATCTGTGTTTAATCTCTCTTCTTCCAATAAAATGGAAATATCAGGAGAGTAGGGACCATGTGGGCGCTGAGCAAATACGGTTGAATGACCAAAAGAGAGAATTTCATTTTTAACTGCCGATAGCCCAGTGTTGGTGGAGATGTTAAACATTTGTGGAGACGTTGTTAAACCTCATGTGTTGCATAACGTGTGTGTCCCTCGGGTGACTCCCAAGGTCCTTGCACCCTTGGCCAGCACCTCCAATGTGATCGGGGTCCTTCAGGCTCACAGACTCTGATACCTAAACAGGGAAGAAGGACAAGGCACTTTCCTGGTCTCTTAAGGAGCAAAAGGGATTTTCTGAGAATAAGCCTTCTTAGTTTTCCTTCTCACTTGCAAAATGAGAGCTCAGGAGATGGGGTTGAGAGCCCCTTCTCCCCTCCCCTCCCCCCCATAATTGCTTCCCTCCCTTCTTCCTCTCCCATCCTGACTATTTGTCATTCTCTGCTTGTGGCAAATTGCTTTTCACCTTTGAAAACCCAGAATGGTTGTTAACCAAGAACAGCCTGGAAGTTTTTTGCAAGCAGGGGGTGTTTAGAGATAGAAAACACTATTGATTACTCTCCCAATAGCAGCGTCACTGAAATTCAATTTACTAAGCATTTGTGGGCAATCTGTGAAGCCAGTACCCCACTGGACATCCTGGTGATGTGGAGGCGGGTCCTGCCTTTGAGGGGCTGTCAGGCCAGTAAGAAAGAGATTATTTTGACTCAATAAATGTTTTCCTAAGAGCTTACTAAATGCTAACCACTGGACAGCCTCCAGAGAAGGAAGGATAGGCCTGCCCTGCATCAGCACATTGGAGAAGGAGAAATTCCTGATGATTTCAATACTCTGTTCTAGGTTCTGTGGAGGACGAAGTGCAGAGGACGGGAGACGAGAGGGTGGCAGGTGCTAAGGGAACAGGCAGGGAAGTTAAGCTCTAAAGGAGAGGTCAGGGTTCACCTGACAAGGGGGTGGGGGGCTGTGGGGAGTAGTTAGACAGAAAGGCTTCAGGCAGAGGGACAACAGGTGCAGAGGTGGGCATGTGCTTGCAGGGTCCAAGGGCTGAAAGGAGGCTCCTGTGGCTGGAGGACAGAGGGAGGGATGGAGGCAGCCGACAGCATGAGGCCGGGGTTGCAGAGGTAGACAGGGAAATCATGGAGGACAGAGCCTGGGAGAAGATTTGCAGAATGGCAAGTGGTCTATTGCAACAAAAAGATAGAAAATGCATAAGGGGGCAGTGAAGGAGTTTAGGCTTTATTGGGGAAGCCATGGGGAGCTCAGGAAAGGATTGCTCAAGGTGGAAGTGGGGAGACAGCGGCCGGGAGATCAGTTTGGAGGCTGTGGCCAGGGGGAGAAACAGATGACAAGGGTCATGGCAAAGCATCAGGGAGTATGGGCACCAGCAGCTATAGTAATAATAATGTGGTCTTTCCACCCCCACCACCGCATGAAGTCCCCATGTCAGTGCCTTCTCAGACTCCATCCCAAGGCCCTTGCTCGCTCCACCCCTCCCCTGCCTCTCTGCTCCCCACTGGAGATGGCATCGGGCATTGGAAAAGAAGCACTCCTAGAGATTATGCACATTCTGACATGGGTAGCTGACATGGGGCCCAGAAGCGACACAGCCTATCCTGAAAACAGACACCCACGAAGGGCCTCTCCCACCCGAAAGATGCCCACTCCTCCTGTGTCCAAGCACGTGCACTGACGTTCAACTTACCTGCATTTCCAGCACCTAGAAGTGAGCCAGAAGAGCAAAATCCTCATTGAGAAAGCGTGGCCTGACTTATACCTGGGAAGGGAGGTCCTTAGGCACTGGGAGACACAGTTGATCATGAAACACTTTTTTTTTCTGTGAGAAAGCACACCCTCAGCTCTGATCAGCTGACTTACAACCCCTCGGTCCAACGGTGTATTAGGGCACCTGGATTTGCTCCGGGGCACCTTGATTTGCCCGGCTGGGCCCAGGCAGGGTTTCACTGACTGCTAGAAGCAACCTCTCCCAGACGGATCTGGCTTATTCCTCTTCCAGACGGATCTGGTCTATTCCACTCCCTCAGCCCTTTCTAACTGGGCCTCTGACAGCTCTCAGGACTTCCCAACCTGTCATGCCAAGACCCCCACCAACCTGCCCCCGAGTAAAATGCCGAAGACCTGTGCCAGGGAGGCCAGCGTCTGCCGCCCACGGGCAGCTTGGGGACCACAGCCCTAGCCACTAGAGATGGAAAGGCGCGGCCAGAGGCGGCCTCGAGGGCTTTGCCTGTGTTTCCAGGGACAGCTGTGGGACCTGGGCTGCAAGACAGCTGAGAAAAGCAGGAGAAAGTGGCGGAGAGACAAGTCACCTGGTCAGAGATAAAAAGAAGGTTAAAGTGAAGGAGACTGAGCCAGCTCGGTGGCAGGCAGGGAAAGCAAGAGAAGGGTCCCCTCCTGCCTCCACCCCCATCGTCCCTATTCTCCCCCAGACCCATTTCCACCATCTTCCACAACCTCCCAGCAGCCCCTCCCCCAGCAACCCCCCTCTCCTCCCCCCCTTCCTCCCTCCCCCCCCCCCCCCCCCACAGTCGGAAGGAGAGCTGGGCGGTCACCAGACAGTGTTTGGTTAAGCCTTAGAGTCATACACCCAGCACGAGGGTTGGGTTTGTCTTCCTCCTACCCTCCCTCAAGCTTCCCAGGAGAGTAGAAACAGACCCAGCCCAGAAAGCCAGGCCCCAAGGGCTCCTGGCATCCCGCCCCAGCACCAGAGAGCCCCATCTAACACGCAGTGGGAGAAATGGGGCCTGGGAGAGCAGGCAGGGCACGGACCCCCCCGAGGAGGGACGGGCCCCAGCCCCCGGCTGAGCTGGCAGCGGTCTGCTTGGCTCAGACAGACTCCCTTGGAAACAAATCTTTGCTACTCACTTCTTTCCTCTATTTGGCTGAAAACGCAGTCGGAGCTGTTGGCTTGAATCCTTTTTTTTTTTTCTTTTTAACCTCGCTCCCTCTTTTTTTCTGCTGCTTACAAAAAATTTTGAACCAAGACCTAGTGCCAAGTCTTTTGCTTCTTAAACTTTCTTTAAGAAACCGATGGTGCTCACAGTGAAAACGTGATGACCCCGGTGTTTGCGCATTACTTCACAGGGTATAAGCTACTTACAGGACTCTTGGACGGCCCTGAGCTACAGTCGAGGCAGCTGCTATCCTACCCATGCCCAGGGCAGAAGGCGTTGCCCCGGGTCCCATGACTGGTCAGGTAAGGACACAGGGTACCCGGATTCTGCCGGAGAAGACCCCGGGGCAAGTTTCCTTGGTGCCTCTCTAGGCCACCGCAGCACGAATGTGGAAGGAAGCCCAGCTCCCCACAAGATGGGTTTCCCTCGAACTTTCTGCCCAGGGCAACCTCCTACCAGACAACTGGGTGGCATACAGATGTAATCAGATCTGAGGAAGTGGCTCGCCAGTCCCCACAGGGACGAATCTTACCTCCTTCCTCCGCCCGAGAGGGAAGGGTAGCGACTGGCGCCACGTTTCTTGAGCACCTACTGTGTGCCCAGCGTCTGCCAACACTATCTCGTTTGAAACACGACATAAACCTTGTGAGGTGGGTATTATCGCCCTCCCATAAGTAAGAAAAGCAAAGCCCAGAAATGTGAAGTTCTTTCCAGGGCAACACACAGGGAGAGGTGGAGTCAGAATTCGAACTCGGGTCTTTTTTTTTTTTTTTTTAATTTTAACATTTATTTTATTTATTTTATTTTTTAATGTTTACTTATTATTTTTGAAAAAGAGAGAGACAGAGTGCAAGCAGGGGAAGGGCAGCGAGAGAGGGAAACACAGAATCTGAAGCAGGCTTCAGGCTCTGAGCTGTCAGCACAGAGCCCGACGCAGGGCTTGAACTCACGAGCCGTGAGATCATGACCTGAGCTGAAGTCAGACACTCAACCGACCGAGCCACCCAGGTGCCCCATCGTTTATTTTTGAGAGAGAGAGAGAGAGAGTGAGCAGGGGAGGGGCAGAGGGAGAAGGAGGTAAACACAGAATCCGAAGCAGGCTCCAGGCTCTGAGCTGTCAGCACAGACCTGGACACAGGGCTCAAACCCATGGACTGTGAGATCATGACCTGAGCTGAAGTCAGACGCTTAACCAACTGAGCCACCCAGGCACTCCTGAACCCAGGCCTTGTTGACTCCAAAGCCCATGCTCTCTTACCGCCCCTGTGCCCCACCTCCTTCATGCCCCTGTGGAGCTACCCACCCGCCCCCGCCCCCGGCCCCATGCAGGGAGAAGCCAGAGTCTAACGAAAGAATGTGGGCAGATGGTTCTGAGCAAATCTCTTCGTGGATGGTCAGGCAGCCCGAAATGGGGCTGGACCCATCACAGCACTGAAGTCCTTGAAGTCAACAGTCCTGAGACAAACTGGAAGAATAGATTCCATCGACTCCAAACATCCTTCACTGAGTCCCTTCCATATGCCCTCACACAGAGCGAGGTGCCAGGACAGGCTTAAACCGTACTCAGTCCTTGTCCTCACTGGGCTTCTAACAGGGAGTGAATGGACTGTGGATGGTGAGAATGACCCACTGGCGTCCTCTGGCTCCCCGGTGTTGAAGGTGGAAGCAAGATGTGAAAAGAGGGAGGGGTTGCATACAGTCTCGACAACTCAGAGGGCTGGCGTCCTCTGTGTGCTCAGCAAGCTTCTTTCCACAGGCAAGTACAGGGGATCCCATACCCTACTCCCCTGCCTGATCTGGGGGAGCCTGCAGGCAAGGCCCCTCTGAGGCAGTGCTAACAGCACAGAATCCTTCTCAGCCCCTGTCCTCTGCAGCAGGTGCTTCGCCATACAGGAACGTGTACCCCACGTGCTGGAATGGGGGTTCTACAGTCTCACCTCTGAGCCCTGGCGGAGGCTGGGGGGTATGTGGCAGAATTGGGGAACCCTCATATGGAGGCAGGGGACCCTCTGAGTAACTTCACACACTCGATGGAGCCTTCCGTGCACTCCACTATAATGGGCTGGGAGAGAAAGACAACAGGAGGAAACCCCAGCCTTCCAGGGGCTCCCAGTCCCCTGGGGCAAGAAGACTGTCTCTGGTCTAAGGAGAAGTGAAGGGGGCAAGAGAAGGGTAGACAAAGTGTTACAGGGGTTCTGGTGGGAGGAGCCATAGGCTCTGCTCACCTCAGGGAAGGCTCCACTCTGCCCTGGCAGCTGGGGTTTTGACAAGGGGAGTTGGAAGGAAAAGGGCAGGGATGGTTTTCTAGAAAGAACAAAGCAAAACGTGGCCCGAGCTGTGGCCCAGCCACACTCCAGCTGGTGGACTGGCCCAGCTTCTCTGAGGCTATCTCCTCCTCACCTATGGAATGGAGGAAACTGTCTTCTGCCCCTGGAAACGCCTGCCTGTGCACACCCACCTTCAAGACCCCTCTTCCTGTCTCCTCAGCCACACCTTGGCCCAAACACATTCTTCTGGGAACTGCACACTTACACAACAGGAACGAAACGAAGCACACGAATGCTGGGGCGGCTCTTAGCTGTCAGTCGGTGTATCCTGATGTTTTACAAATAGGGAAATGGAGTCCCAGGAATGTTGTGTGACTTCCCCAATGTCGCCCAAGCAGGACTAGAAGCTCCTTATTAATCACAGCCTTGATCACATGTTTGCTTAGGATCGTCTTCTTTTTTTGAGGGGGAGAGGGTTAACCTTGCCCAGCCCATCCCCCACCCTGGTCCTCAGGGTCAGATCAGGCCCTTGTGTTTCTCTTCCATTCACAGCAGCCTCTTGTGACCACCCTGTTCCCGTGTTGACTACTGCCGTGTGTCTGAGTCAGGATTTACAAGACAGCCCCTGGCTGTGGAGCTCAGTATCCAGTTAACGGAACAGGTCCTGCCCCTCCTATCTGTCCTCGGTGTGGGCCCAGGGCAGAAGGTGGGCAGCTCCTACTCCCAAGCGACTTCCTTCCTAGGGCCTGTGGGGAGGACTGGACGGACAACAGCTTGCCGAGGGCAGCCAAGGAGTCTTGGCAACAGGCAAGGTAGGGAATGGACACGCGATGGGGGACGCCAAGGACAGATCACCGTGGGGAGTTAATAATTGCTGGCCTGAGTGACATCTCACAAGACCTGAGATGTCAGTGGTGGAAGCCTGAGGGCACGGGGAAGCAAGGGTGGAGAGGAGGGTGGCAGGCGATGCACATGACCCCCTGGCTGGTGTTCCCAGGCTGCAGACGAGTCTGTCCACACACAGGGGAGAACAGCTGTTGGGGCTGTGAGTTCGTGCCTGTGCCTGTGTCACACTTCCGGTCCTCTCTGCTGCCTTTGTTTAGATTCCAATCGCATCTCCCACTGTGCATCCGCCCAGCTTCCGTCACCGGTGGGGCTCTTCCTCAGGAGGGCAGGCAGTTTGGAGAAATGTCTTGGGGGGAATTCAGACATCCCAGGCCTCCAAGCAGAGCTCCAAAGCCAGCAGCCGCTCACTGAGCCCTGCCCCCCTCCACAGTGGGAGGGCAGCTGGAAGTAAAGGGTCGCGGGCATGTTTGCAGGCCTCAGCACCTTCTCACCACTTGAGCCTGCACCTCGCTCAGATGGACCGACATGTTAGTCGGCTTGGATTTCACAGGATTTGGGGTCTGGACCCTTGCTTTTTTTCCTCCACCAACAGAATAATGGACCAAGCTGTGAACACCATGGGTACAGGCCACCTCAGGGAGGGGAAGAGGTCAGGCACGTCTGGGGCAGGATCTAGGAGGTACTGAGTGACCCCTGTCCATAGCAGATAACCACAGAACTTGAACTAGAAAGGGCCTCCAGGACCGTCTACTCAGAACCTCTCAGATCACAGCTGGGGCCACTGAAGCCCAGGGCAGGGAGCTGTCACCTTCACAGAGGAATGTGGGACATTGCGTGAACACCAAGCTTCCTCAGCTTGGGGGAAGCAGTGAACAGAAGTGCTGGGGAACTGGCCCCGTGGAGACTGTGGGAGGGGCAATGAGAGGGTTCGGTAGGAGCTCAGTCTTCTAGCACAGCCTCCCTGCTGCTTGCTGGCTCCCACTATAGACCCACCCCCAACGTAGTGTGCATACAAAGCCAACTCGCAGAGACCAAGAGTGAAGCATTAGCCCTTATTTTTGGGGGGTGCCGATAATTGCCAGTTCCTTCCTTGGATGCCATTCCCTGGGCTTCCAACAGGAAACCAACAGACCAATGAGAATGACATCCTGGCTTCTTCTGACCTCCTGTTGCCTTAGGTGAGAACGGGTCATGGCAAGAGATAAAGATAGACGGCAAGAGAAAACTGAGGTGGAAGGAAGACCCAGTGCAGCCAAGGGCTCAGGTCAGAGAATCGAGGGTTGCTTTTGACTATCTCTCCAAAGTTGGCCAGGCCAACCAGCAGTTTTAAAAGCTCTGTATTATAGGGCCACCTAGGTGGCTCAGTGGGTTAAGCTTCTGGCTCAGCTCGGGTCATGGTCCCACGGGTCATGAGTTCAGGAGCCTGCTTCGGATCCTCTGTCCGCCCCCCCTCCTTCCCCCTCCCCCACTTGCTCTCTCTCTCTCTTTCTCTTTCAAAAATAAATAAACTTTTTTCTTTTAAAAAGCTCTGTATTATAAATAAAAAGAGGGAGCAAAACCACAGCCTCAAGTTGTTCTGAGTGTAGGTGCCCTGCAAAAATGCAGATTCCTAGGCCCCTTCCCCAGACACCAAAACGGTGGGTGAGGGCCCAGCAACCCACACCAACCAGCTCCCTGCCCAGTGATTCGGATACGGGTGGAGGGGTATTACACGCTGAGAACGCGGGCCTGGTGAGCTGGGGAAATGCGGGTGTCCTCAGCGGCGACAAGCCAGGCCCCTCAGCGGCAGGCAGGCTGTGCACACTGTGTCCCCACTTCTGCCGTATGAGGAGCCAGGAGACCAGCCCTCAGCGGAGGCAGAGAGAGTGCCAAGACCCCGGGCCATGCCACACAGTGCGTTCCAACGACTGCACCAGGCCGAGAGGCCTCGGGTCAGGGAGCTGGGGCCACCCCACAATGAGCGGAAAGTGGGTGAGCTGGGCCAACGGGAGGGTGGTCTGGGAAAGTGCCAGACACAGCGGGCTCTGAGTTCCCAACCGCGCGGGACCTGGGGGACAACAGACACTTGCCCAGTGAGGAAGGCGAAACTCTTACAGTCTACACAGGCCATTACAGCTGTGCAAAGAGCACTCCCAGGGAGAATTTGGAGAGATGTAAATAGCTCTGTTTCATGATCATCGGGTTCCTTTTTTTTTCCATAAACTTTGCTTAAGTTCATCATAAAAAAATAAACACAGGCAAATTACACTTACTTCACACGGTCATTTCTGGGTGGTAAGTTCTGTATTAAATTCAGAATTCATATGTGTGGGTTGAACTTCCTACTTGGGCCAAAACAAGAGCCCTGGGAAGGGGGGGGTGGCGATATGGGGGCCGTTACCCTCTCAGTCCCATGCGTGATCCCCTCTCTCCCCCCAAGACCCTGTGTCACGGCTGCATCCCCTGCCGTATCCAAACACCTGGGCTCACAGGCAGGCAGAGGCTTGTGGGATTAAATCCTTCTCCTCCCTTAGCGGCAAGTGGGGGTGAAAGGGGGTCTGATATGGTGCAAAGAGCACGCGATGAGACGTCAAAATATCTGAATTCATTTCAAGAACTGACTTGTCATTTGTGAAAATGGGTAAGTCACTTCCCCACCCCCACGGTGCCTCCATTCTCCCAAGCAATCAATGAGGAAGCGCTTGGAAACAACTTCTCCCCAAATGTAGCAGTTTCGGCAACAGCCCTTATGGTCTCAAGGTTTCCGAGGGCCTGGAACCTGGCCACAGCCTGACTGCTTTTCAGTTCAAGGGGTCTCCTGAGGTTGCAGTAAGTAAATCCACCAGGGCCACGGGGAAGCTGGGATCTGCTTCCAGGTCGCTCGCGTGGTTGTCGGCAGGCTCAGAAGACCATTTCCACGCTTGTTCATGCAGTGGCTGGCAGGTTTTTCCATAAGCTGCTTCACAGCATGGCAGCTGGCTTTCTCCAGAGCAAGTGATGAGAGAGAAAGAGGGAGAGAGAGAGAGAGAGACAGAGAGAATCCAAGACAGAAACTACTGTCTTTTTATAACCCAATCTTGGAAGTCATATCCCATCAGGTCTGCTCTGTTCCCTAGTGGGCTAGTCACTAAGTCCAGTCCACACTCAGGAAGAGGGTAACTGAGATCTGCCTCTTGCGGGGAGCAGTGTCAAAGAATTTATGGACACATCTTTAGAAGCACCATGGGGTGGGGCACCTGGGTGGCTCGGTGGGTTAAGGGTCCGACTTGACCTCAGGTCATGACGTCATGGTTTGTGAGTTCGAGCCCCACGTCAGGCTCTGTGCGGACAGCTCAGAGCCTGGAGCCGGCTTCAGATTCTGTGTCTCCTTCTCTCTCTGCCCCTCCCCCACTTGTGCTCTCTCTGTCTCTCTAAAATAAACACATGTAAAAAAAAAAAAAATTAGAAGCACCACAGGGAGTTAGATCCAATGATCCCTACAGGTTCCAGGATTGTGACTATGGCTCCCTGACCCTTGGAACGTCAGGTGTGGTGGATGTAAAAGAATCACAGGTGTCTGCTGACTTTTTCTAAGTGGGTGGCATTCTCCACTCACTAGAGGGGACCTGAAGAATGAGAAAGTATGCTTCTCAGAAGGTGTGTGCCAATCAGTGAGGCCAGTGCCTTAGAGTAAGCGACTGCTGGATAGAGTTCTGTTGGCCAGTGGACGAAACACCTGACTTGAGTGCCCTCCTGGTTCGGGGGAGGAACAATGTCCAACCACCTCCTTGTGTGGGGCCTGGCAGCTGGTGTGGAACCCTCCCCAGCCCACAGCAGCCTCCAGCTCCCCCAGGTATCCCTCATTCCTCCAAAAGAATGACGAGAAGAGACACTGCCGCAATACGGGATCAACCAGGTAGGACAAGGTCAATCCTTTCCTACCGACCAAGAAAAGAAAAGAACAGAAAATGTTTCAGAGTCAAGTTCTCTCAAGAGGTCTTGAAACTCGAGGTCAGGTGCCAAAGCTTGGTGTTAGAGGGGTCTGGGTTTGAATACTGGCTCTGTCGATCCCAGCTTCTCTGCTCTTGTTTCCTGAGCTACAAAATAGGCGTAAGAGAGTTCTATGGAATGCAGCCGTGAAAATTAAATGAAGTAATCCATTAAGGCCCTTAGAAGAGTGCCTAGTACATAGTTAGTACTTATAAATAATGATATTATTATTAATATCATGATGACAAAAGACGTCGAGTTCACCCAGTGCTACTGCACATCTAGCATGGGACTCCCAACCAATTAACGATGATACATGACAGAGGGTTCAGAGCCCATTGCTTGTTGAACACTTTGAGAGCCTGGGAGCTCACTATCTGCCCTGGCAGCCCAGGACCACAGTACCGACCCACGGACGGACAGCTTGAACCAGACCTGGAGCCATAATCGGCCTTCCTGCATCTGCCCCCTTCACTTCCATTCTTTCGGTAACCCAACAGCAAGCGATGGTTTTGAACTTCGAAGAGCCCCCTGACCTACCAAGGGAGAAATAAAAGTGCACTCTCCTCCTTTAGCTTAAAGTCTCCTTGGCGGTCTCCAAAACATTTTACTTATCCTCACTTGCATCTTGTTTCATTCTAGAGCCAAATCGTAACTGAAACATTTGGTTAAAAAAAAAAAAAAAAGGGGGCGCCTGGGTGGCGCAGTCGGTTAAGCGTCCGACTTCAGCCAGGTCACGATCTCGCGGTCCGTGGGTTCGAGCCCCGCGTCGGGCTCTGGGCTGATGGCTCAGAGCCTGGAGCCTGTTTCCGATTCTGTGTCTCCCTCTCTCTCTGCCCCTCCCCCGTTCATGCTCTGTCTCTCTCTGTCCCAAAAATAAATAAACGTTGAAAAAAAAATTTAAAAACAAAAAAAAAAACAAAAAAAACAAAAAACACAACAACTGTGTGCTAAGGAGATGGGTAAGGAAGACGTTTGCCCATAGGCTAAACTAAAACAGTCCAGACTGGGAGAGGGTGGGTGACTGTGGGGGCTCGGGGGCGGTGATGTTGTGTGTGTATTTATAACTGCAAGGATGCCCCTACGCAGGAGAACGTGGAATGAGTTGTTATATGAGCGTAGGCGAGTGTATGTGTGTGCGGAGGGGAATGCGTTCCTGCGTGTAGGGCGCGGGGAAGGGGGGGGTATGCGTGTGAGTGCAGTGAGGACCATCTCAGAGCACTCCTGCCAGGGTACAAGGGCAAAACAATCGCAAATCTGGGAGCACGTTTCTTTTCGCGCCAACCGGCGCTGCATCCGTTGGCCAGAATTTGAGATCGCTCCCGTTGAGGCCTCTGGAGAGCCATTCCAATGGTGAACATAGAGCACAACCCCCCCCCCCAAAATAAAATCACACCAGCACCTGGAAGGCACCAGGCAGGAGGGTGTGGAAAACTCCCCGGGGGAAGATACAAAGGCTCCGGGTTCTGTAACCCACACCCCTTGAAAGGAGAGAGGAGGGTCAGCTCCTCCCCCACCCCAAATTCCCAGTTTGAATTTTTTACATCAGTCTTATAAGCAAACATCTGCCGCTCTCCATCTTCTGAATGAAAGGTGAAGATCAGAATGAGAAATCTTTGTGTTTTCATTAGGTATTTTAGCAAATGCAATGAGGGCATTCAGATTCGATTTCCCTGTTTTGTACACACACATAAGTAGTGCTAAGAGGATTACTTTTCCTGGGGCCGCATCCTTCCTAAAGGCCCCAGTCAAAAGGGACTCTTGTTAAACAGCGTTTTTTCTAATTCCCCCCGGGCCTTCTCCCTTGCCTCACGGGCAGACACCTCGCCCCATGCTCAATCCACCCCCCTCGCCACAGCCACAGCCCGCGCAATAAAGAGGGTCCGGGAACTCTGTTCTCCTCCTGCCCCTGGTTCCTTAACAAAGCTGGAGATGAACATTAGGGCCCGCTTCAGCAGCAGCGCAGTGGGAAAGGCGGCCTCATGGAACCCTCGTCGCCCCCATAGAAAAATGTAGCCTTTTTGCCTCTGCGCCCATGAATGAATGGCTTTTCCAGGGTTTTCATTAGGCCCTGGGTCTGCTGGTGCAGAAAGCCTCACAGATGTTGACATTTTTTTCATCCCTGGGTTAAGATGTCTTCCATAAGCTTTTATTCCTCATTTGTTACTTCTTTATTATCCGGGAGGTTTGGCCGCCTCCCTCTTCTCCTCTCTCTGAAGAGAGCAGCGGTAGCTGAGCCTGTCATTATCTGGGCCCTTTTCTCTTGCCTCCAGAGGCAACCGGGGCCTCGGGCCCCATTGTGGGGAACAGCAGGTAGCTGAGGCAGGCCGGGTCACTCCTCAGACCCTTTTGTGCTGCAGCTCCCTCCTCCACACAGCTTGGCTCTGGGGATGTGAAAGGTCAGGGGCACGCCATGCTTCCATACCTGAGCTTTTGTTTGGGGCTGGAGGCAAATGATTCTAGAAGCAATCCCTTGGAAAGCGGCCTAGAGCCTCCCTTCTCTCTTGTGACTTTGCACAACTGTACCACAGCCCTTGGGGCTGGGAGTGCGGGGACAGGGGACTCGTTTAGATCCTCTGAATCCAAAAATGCCCTTAAGAAAATAATTTCTAGGCGGAGGATGGCCCAGAGAGGCATCTGAATGGAAGCCTGAAGCCTCTGAGACATTGAGAAAAGGGTTTTGTGATAAATAGAGAGAGCATTCCATCGGTTTTGATGTCCTTTCTCCCTATTCCCAGCAGCCTGGAGCCTACTTGCAGCCTCAGTTTCTTCATCTGTCCAATGGGAATATTACACCCATGTCTGCACACATCATTCAGTCATTCTGCTTATTCCACGCATCCAAAGAGGTGATATAGAAACTGTTTTACAAACTATAAGTTTCTATACAGTATCTTGTCCGGTGGTGACTGTGCGGACGCTGACCTGAATGTAAACCATCACACGCTGCAGAGCAGACGGATCGTTCTGAAAACTACAGAGCAGAAATGCAAACAGATTCAAGGGCCCTGAGGCATTCAATTCCAAGCTCTGGCCAGGCCTGGTGCTCAGAGGGCGAGGGGAAGTCTCAGGGCAAGACGGGGTTTGACGATGGCAAATCCTCTGAAGCTTGATTTTGCCCTCCTTAGACGGCAGCAGAAGGACCCAGGGGTGCTTACCTACCCCCAGCTTCATAAGAGCAATTGCAACATGGCTGGAAGTACATCGGTGGGTAACCTAAGCTCGGGAGAAGGAGATTCGAATCTGGAAAGGTCTAGAAACCCACACCACAAATACTGGCTGTCTGAGCTAAAGCTGCATCCCGCACTTGAGGGCACAGTGATTGTGTGGGAAAAGGGGATTGGGCTCCCTCTATGTGGCCCTGAGGATTGGGACTGGAACTGAAGAGAAAACGTTGAAGTGAGAATGTTTTGAGTACATGGAAAGAAAATGCCTCAAATAGTTAGATTGCTTAAAATGGTGTGAGCTGCTTCGTGGGGTAGTGAGCCCTCTGTCACCGAGAGCAATCCAGCAGAGTGGGATTCGGGAAGAAGCTTTATCCCTGAGCATGAATTTAGGGCTGTCACACCCAGCAAGCTCTTTGTAATTCTGAAAGTCCTGAAATTCCTCCATTCTTTGCACTTATTTATTTTTTTTTTTAATTTTTTTTTTCAACGTTTATTTATTTTTGGGACAGAGAGAGACAGAGCATGAACGGGGGAGGGGCAGAGAGAGAGGGAGACACAGAATCGGAAACAGGCTCCAGGCTCTGAGCCATCAGCCCAGGGCCTGACGCGGGGCTCGAACTCCCGGACCGCGAGATCGTGACCTGGCTGAAGTCGGACGCTTAACCGACTGCGCCACCCAGGCGCCCCATCTTTGCACTTATTAAGAAATAGATCGTTCATTTTTTAAGTTAAATGCAGTCCACTTCCGCTGCTGGTAATGGTTGGGTAATATCACACTCAGTGAACAAAAAGCAGGTAGAATATGGTGGAAAGAGCAAATTTCCACACTTGCAGCTCTTAGGTGACACCAGATCAATTGGTACAATATGTGATGAGGAGCTGGGTGGGCACTGGCGGTAAAAATAATCTTTTCTGGGGGCACCTGGGCGGCTCAGTCGGTTCAGTGTCCGAGTTCAGCTCAGGTCTTGATCTCAGAGTTCGTGAGTTCGGAGCCCATGTTGGGCTCTGTGCTGACAGCTCAGCGCCTGGAGTCTGCTTCAGATTCTTTTTTTAAAATTTTTTTTTTTCAACGTTTATTTATTTGTGGGACAGAGAGAAACAGAGCACGAACGGGGGAGGGGCAGAGAGAGAGGGAGACACAGAATCGGAAACAGGCTCCAGGCTCCGAGCCATCAGCCCAGAGCCCGACGCGGGGCTCGAACTCACGGACCGCGAGATCGTGACCTGGCTGAAGTCGGACGCTTAACCGACTGCGCCACCCAGGCGCCCCAATCTGCTTCAGATTCTATGTCTCCCTCTCTCTGCCCCTCCCCCCACTTACACTCTGTCTCTCTCTCTCTCAAAAATAAAACAAACATATATTTTTTCATTTTTAATAATAATCTTTTCTAGTCTGGCAACCAGAGAAACTATGATAGTGAAGAAAAAGAGGGTAGATCCTTAATAGGAAAAAGGAAGAAAGAAGCTCCCAGAATTCTCTCTGTCTACATCTCTGTCTGAACCCTGAACCACACATACAAAGAGAAGACAGCTAAACTATTGAAGAAAGAGAACCGATAATGTCATTGTTGCCTAAGAAACAGAGTCCACAGTTGGAAGCCAAGCAAGATAACTGCCTGATAAAACAAAAGAAATAATATCCAGTCAAGGAAAAAATACTAAAATCCGGAATCCATACAATTTAACATAATGTCCAGAAAATAATCCAAAATTATTTGAAATACATAGAACTGGGGAAAAAAGACACATTCCCAGGATAAAGGAGTACCACCTGAGACAATCACAGATGACCCAGATGTTTCAATTAGCAAACAAGGAATTTCTAGTATGCATTAGAACTATCTCATGGGGCGCCTGGGTGGCTAAGTCGGTTAAGCGGCCGACTTCGGCTCAGGTCACGATCTCACGGTCTGTGAGTTCGAGCCCCGCGTTGGGCTCTGTGCTGATGGCTCAGAGCCTGGAGCCTGTTTCGGATTCTGTGTCTCCCTCTCTCTGACCCTCCCCCGTTCATGCTTTGTGTCTTGCTGTCTCAAAAATAAATAAACGTTAAAAAAAAAAAAATTAAAAAAAAAAAAGAACTATCTTCAGTGAAACAAATGAAAATGTGCTCACAATGAAATCTCAGGAAAAGGAAATCGCAGAAATAAAAAGAAAAAGGAAATTCTAGAATTGAAAACCATAACATCAAATTTTTACTTTAAATCACTAGATGGAAAATTAAAGAAGAAAAGAGAAAGTGAACTTGAACATGCAACAATAGAAATTATTGAATTTAAAGAAAAAAGAGTAAAGGTATAAAGTAGACATCCATGTAGTCTCTAAAGAAGAGGAGAGGAAAAAGAAGCGGAAAAAAACCTGAAGAAAGTCAAAGCAAAATTTTCTCGGGGTGCCTGGGTGTCTCAATCAGTTAAGTGTCCAACTTCAGCTCAGGTCATGATCTCAGGATTCCTGAGTTCGAGCCCTGCCTTGGGCTCTGTGCTGACAGCTCAGAGACTGGAGCCTGCTTTGGATTCTCCCTCTCTCTCTGCCCCTCCCCTGCTTATGCTCCCCTCCCCCCTCTCAAAAATAAATAATCTTTAAAATTTGTTTTTAATTTTTCTCAAATATGAAGATATAAATTTACAGATTCAAGATGTTCAATGAACAGCAAGCAGTGTAAACATAAAGAAAATCTCATTAACACCATAGTCAAATGTTGAAAGCCAACGATAAAGAGAAAATCTTGCAAGAAGAAAGAGGAAATGACACATTATATGCAGGAGAATAATAATCCAATTAAGAGCTGATATCTCATCAGGTATTATGAAAGCCAGAAGAGAGTAGAACAACATTTTAAGTTCCAAAATTAAAAAAAAAAAAAAAAATCTTGTCAACCCAGAACACTAGATTCAGTGAAAATATTCAAGGATAAAAGAGAAATAAATCATCAAATAAAGAAAAACTAAACAAATCTGTCACCAATAGACTTGCACTGCAGAGAATGCAAAAAAGTTTTCCAAACTGAAAGGAAATGATACCAAATGGGAACTCAGATCCTCAGAAAGAAAAGAACAATTAGAAATAAAAAATATCTGGGGGTGCCTGGGTGGCTTAGTTGGTTGAGCATCTGACTTCAGCTCAGGTCATGATCTTGTGGTTCGTGAGCTCCAGCCCTGCATTGGACTCCTTACTGACAGCTCAGAGCCTGGAGCCTGCTTCAGATTCTGTCTCCCTCTCTCTCTGCCCCTCCCCCGCTCATTCTCTCTCTCTCTCTCTCTCTCTCTCTCTCTCTCTCTGTCTCTCTCTCTCTGTCTCTCTCTCTGTTTCTCAAAAATAAACATTAAAAAATATATACATATATATGTATAAATAGAAAACTCTATTTTTTTCTCTTAATTTCTTCATAATACAAAACAAGACAAAACCTGTATCTCCTTTTAATTTCTTTATAATATATACAACTGTTTAAAACAAAAACTATATTACTGCCTTGAGTGGTTTATAACATATATAATTGCAACATATATAATAACTTGGGCATAAGGAATGGAGGGGTATGAAATTATAAGGTTGCAAATTTTCTCCATTTTGTGTGAAATATTAGCCATAAGGTAGACTGAAAAGTTAAGGATACATCAAATGCAGTCCTTAGAGAAACCCTGAAAAAATTTTTAAATTTTTTTTTTTTTCAACGTTTATTTATTTTTGGGACAGAGAGAGACAGAGCATGAACGGGGGAAGGGCAGAGAGAGAGGGAGACACAGAATGTGAAACAGGCTCCAGGCTCTGAGCCATCAGCCCAGAGCCCGATGCGGGGCTCGAACTCACGGACCGCGAGATCGTGACCTGGCTGAAGTCGGACGCTTAACCGACTGCGCCACCCAGGCGCCCCCCTGAAAAAATTTTTAAATGTTTTCTAAAAGTTAATATGTAAGTTAAAATGGAATTCTAAAAGCTATCCAAATAATCCAACAAAAGGCAGGCAACGAGGAATCAAAGGAAAAAACAACCAACCCAGTATATGTTTATACACACACACACACACACACACACACACACTTTAAATATAAAGACAAAGATAGGCTTAAGGTAAATGGATGGTAAAAAAAAAAAAATATTTGCCCTGCAAACAATAACCATTAGAAAGTTTGAGGGGCACCTGGCTGGCTCAGTCAGTAAAGTATGCACCTCTCAATATTGAGGTTGTGAGTTCAAGCCCCACACTGGGTGTGGAGATTACTGAAAAATAAAGTCTTTACAAAAAAAAGAGAAAGTATGAGAAGTTATATTAATATAGATAAAATAGATTTCAAGACAAAAAAATTAAAGAAATAGGGGCACCTGGGTGGCCCAGGCAGTTAAGTGTCCGACTTCGGCTCAGGTCATGATCTCGCAGTTTGTGAGTTCGAGCCCCGCACCGGGCTCTGTATTGATAGCTCAGAGCCCAGAGCCTGCTTCAGATTCTGTGTCTCCCTTTCTCTCTGCTCCTCCCCACTCTCACTCTGTCTCTCTCTTTCTCTCAAAAATAAATATTTAAAAAAATTTTTAATTAAAGAAATAAAAACAGTTTATAATGAAAAAAGGATCAATTCAACAAAAGACTTGATATATATATATATTTATATATATACATATATACATATATTTATATATATACACATATATACATATATATATACATACACATACATATACAATGAAACACAAAAAATCACAATGAAACACAATGAAATACAAAATCAATGAAACAAAAACTGGTTTTCTAAAGACCTCAATAAAATTAATTTCTAGCTAAGATGATCAAGAAACAGAGAAGATACAGGTTATCAATATCGAAAGTAAAAAATAACATTAGACATCAAAAGGCTAATAATTTTCACTATTAATAATGTTACATCGATGTACTTGACAACTTAGATAAAGTGGATAAATCCACTGTAAGACACAAATTGCCAGAACTGATCCAAGAAGTAAAAAATAACCAATAACCTCGTATCAACTAAAGAAATTGAACTTGAAATTAAAAACTTGCTTATTAGAAAATTTCAGACCCAAAGGTTTCACTGGTGTATGCTACCGAGTATTTAAAGAAAAAATAATGCCAATCCTATGTAAACTTTTCAAAAAGTGAAGGAGGAGGGACCACATCTCAGCCTATTTTAGAAGGCCAATATTACCCTGACACCAAAACCAGACAAAGAGATCAAAAGAAAAGAAAACTACAGACCAATATCCCTCATGAACCTAAGCAGGCCCCCAAATCAAAATTTTAAATAATAAAATCTAACACTTTATGAAAAAAGATAACATATCATGCTGGTAGGTTTAACACAGGAATTCAAGATTGGTTTAAATTCAAAAGTCAGGCACCTGGGTGGCTCAGTCGGTTAAGCATCTGACTTGGGCTCAGGTGATGATCTCACAGTTCATGAGTTCGAGCCCCATGTCGGGCTCTGTACCGACAGCTCAGAGCCTGGAGCCTGCTTCAGATTCTGTGTCTCCCTCTGTCTCTGCCTGTCCCCCACTTGTGTTTGCTCTATCTCTCTCTCTCTCAAAAATAAACAAATAAACATCTAAGAAAAATTTAAAAATAAATTCAAAAGTCAATCAATGTAATTTACCATATTAATAGCATAAATGAGAAAAACACTTGAATGTGTCAATAAATACAGAAAAAGCATTGTGCAAAATTCAGCATCAATTCATGATTTTAAAAACTCTCCAAAAAGTGAACTTCCTCACCTTCATTAAAAAAAATATTTTTAAGTTTATTTATTTTTGAGAGAGAGAGAGAGAGTGAGGAGGTGAGAGAGAATCCCAAGCAGGCTCCACACTGTCAGCACAGAGCCCAACATGGGGCTCAAACTCACGAACTGTGAGATCATGACCTAAGCCAAAACCAAGAATCGAACACTTGACTAAGCCACCCACGCAACCCTAAAAAACATATTTTTTTAAACCTGCAGCTAACATCATACTTAATGGTGAGAGACTGAATACTTTCCCCCTAAGATCAGAAACAATGCAAGAATTATCTTAGAAGTCTCATTAGTGCTATTCAACATAATACTAGAAGGTCTCGTCAGGGTAATAAGGTAAGAAAAGGAAATAAAAGACATACAAGCTGAAAAAGAAGAAATAAAAGTCTCCCTCTTGTTGGGGCACCTGGGTGGCTCAGTCCGTTAAGCGTTTTACTTCGGCTCAGGTCATGATCTCACAGGGTTCGTGAGTTCCAGCCCCGTATTAGGCTCTCTGCTATCAGCACAGAGCCTGCTTCAGATCCTCTGTCCCGGCCTCTGTCTGCCCCTCCCCTGCTCTCTCTCTCTCTCTCTCTCTCTCTCTCTCTCAAATATAAACATTTTTTAAAAATTGGCAAAGTATCTGCACAGACACTTCATCAAAGAGGATATACAGATTTAAAAAAAGTCTCCCTTTTGCAAATCACATGGCTATCTATTAGAAAATCCAAAACACACTACAAAACGCATTGTTTAGAAGTAATAGGTGAGTTCAGCAAGATTGTAGGATACAAGATAAACATACAAAAATCAACTGTATTTCTACATACTAACAATAAAGACAAGGACACTGAAATTAAAAATATGACCACTTACCACCCAAAAGAAATAAATACTTGGGGGTAAATCTAACAAAACATGTACAACACTTATATGCTGAAAACTTCAAAATGCTGATGAGAAAAGGTCAAAGCAAATCTAAGCACATGGAGAGACAAGGATACTCACGGATGGGAAGATGCGACATAAAATATGTTAATTCTCCTGAAGTTGATGTACAGGTGTCACAAAATTTCTACCAAAACCCAGTAAATTTTTTATAGATATGGACAAGCTTATTCTAACATTTTCATGGAAAGGCAAACAACTTTGAAAACGAATAAACTGGGAGAAATCATTGTACCTGATTTTTAAGACAACATAACTACAGTAATCAAGAGAGGTAGATATGTAGATGAATGGAACAGAATGCAGAGCCCAGAAATAGACCCACACAAGTAGGGCCAACTGATTTTTTAATTAAGGTACAGAAGCAATTCAAAGGAGGAAGGCTAGTCTTTTTAATAAATGGTGTTGGAGCAAATGGATATTCAAAAACAAAAGGAAAAAAAAGAACCTAAACTTCATATTTTTTACAAAAAAATTAATTCAAAACAAATCATGGATTTAAATGTAAAACATAAAATTGTAAAACTTTTAGGAGATAACATAGGAGAAAATCCTCAGGATCCAGAGCTCGGTGAAGAGTTCTTAGACAAAAAAGCATCATCCATAAATTTAAAAAACTGATAAACTGGACTTTCATGAACATTAAAAACTTTGCTGTGCAAAACATACTCTTAAGAGGTTGAAAAGACAAGTTACAGAATGGGGAAGATATTTGCAAACCACATATTTTACAAAGAACTCATATTTAGGATATAAAGAACTCTGGAAATTCAAGAGTAAAAAAAAAAAAAGAAAAAAACACCAACAATTCAGTTAGGAGATGGGAAAAAAGGCTTGAAGACATTTCACAACAGAGGGTATACAGATGGTAAATAAACATATGAAAAGATGGTAAACATCACCGGCTATTAGAGAAAAGCAAATTAAAACCATAATGAGATATCACTACACCTCTATTAGAACAACTAAAATTTTATTTAAAAAAAATTTTTTTTTCAACTTTTATTTATTTTTGGGACAGAGAGAGACAGAGCATGAACGGGGGAGGGGCAGAGAGAGAGGGAGACACAGAATCGGAAACAGGCTCCAGGCTCTGAGCCATCAGCCCAGATGCTCGACGCGGGGCTCGAACTCACGGACCGCGAGATCGTGACCTGGCTGAAGTCGGACGCTTAACCGACTGCGCCACCCAGGCGCCCCATAGAACAACTAAAATTTTAAAAATAGTCACAATACCAAAAACCTACAAGGAGGCAGAGAAACCAGATCTCTCCTTCACCGCTGGTGGGAATGTAAAACGGTATACAGTCACTCTGAAAAAACAGCTTGGCAGTTTCTTTTAAAACTAAGCACAGGGGTGCCTGGGTGGCTCAGTCGGTTAAGCGTCCGACTTCAGCTCAGGTCATGATCTCGAGGTCTGTGAGTTCGAGCCCCGCATCGGGCTCTGGGCTAATGGCTCAGAGCCTGGAGCCTGCTTCTAATGCTGTGTCTCCCTCTCTCTCTCTGCTCCTTCCCTGTTCATGCTCTGTCTCTGTCCCAAAAATAAATAAACGTTAAGAAAAAAATTTTAAAAAATAAATAAATAAAACTAAGCACACAAACAACAATGAAAACAACAACAAAGTTTTTAATAAAAATTTTAAAAAACTAAACACACACTTAACCATATTTCACAGCATTTGCATTTTGGGGCATTTATCCCAGAGAAATAAAAATGTATGTCAACACAAAAAACTATACATGACTGTTCTTAGCCTCTTTATTTGTAACATCTAAAAATTGAAAACAAACAAAATGTCTCTCAGTAAGTGAAAGGTGAAGCAAACAGTGGTATATTCATACTATAGAATATTGCTTAGCAATAAAAAAAAATTGTAACTATTGATACATGCAACCATTTGGATTGATCTTAAAGGGCATATGCTTAGTGAAAAAAGTCAAGCTCAAAGTCAACTCCTTTTATATAACATTCTTAAAATGTAAGGTTATAGTGATAGAAAATTGGTTGGTTGTGTCCGGAGGTCAAGGATGAGGGAGATGGGTGTGATTATGAAGAGGTAACACAACAGAGATCTTTGGGGTGATGGAATAATTCTGTATCTTGCTTATAGTGGTGGTTATGTGAATACATACATACAATAATGATATACATACACATTGTACCAATGTCAAATTTCTGGTTTGTACTGTGTTGTACTGTAACCATTGGAGGAAACTGGGTGAACAGTAATTTGGGTGTTCTCCCCTTGTAACTTTCTGTGACTCGATAATTATTTCAAAATAAAAAGTTTAATAAAGCATTCACTGTATTTCTATATACAAGTAATGAACAACAGGGAATTAAAAGCTTTTAAACACTCCATTTACAAATAATGTAAAAAATATCTAGGAATAAGTTTAAAGAAAGATGTGTCAGACTTGCACTCCAAAAACTATAAAATACTATTAAAGGAAATTAAAGAAACCTAAATAAATGGAGACGTATACCACATTCAAAGATTTCAAGATTCAATATTGTTAAAATGTTCATTTTCTCCAATACAAACTGATCTACAGATTTAATGCAATCCTAATCAAATCCTAGCAAGCTGTGTTGGAGAAAGTGATGAGGTGATTCTAAAATTACACGGAAAAGCGAAGAATCAAAAATAGTAAAAATAATCTTTAAAATACAAACAAGTTTTGGGTGCCAGGGTGACTCAGCCGGTTGAGTGTCTGACTCTTGATTTTGGCTCAGGTCATGGCCCCAGGTCATGGGATCGAGCCCCACATTAGGCTCCTTGCTGAGCATGAAGGCTACTTAAGATACTCTCTTTCTCCCTCTGCCCCCTCCCCTGCTCCATCGTGCTCTCTCTCTAAAAAAGAAAGAAAGAAAGAAAATCCAGCATAGTAGCATTGGCATAATTACAATTACAAAATATATTATATATATTATATTATATAATTATAATTATAGACCTAGAGAACAGAACAGAGAGTCCAAGAATCGACTTGCGCTTACATAGTCAATTGATTTTTTTTTTTTTTTTTTTTTTTTTTACAAAAGTGCCATAGTTCTTTAATGAGGACTGAGTAGTCTTTTGTTTGTTTGTTTTGAAGTCGGCTCCACACCCAAGGTGGGGCTTGAACTCATGACCCTGAGATCAAGAATCACATGCTCTAGAACTGAGCCAGCCAGGCACCCAGGAATGAGTAATCTTCTTAAGAAGTGATACTGGGGACGCCTGGGTGCCTCAGTCAGTTGAATGACTGACTCTTGATTTCTGCTCAGGTCATGATCCCAGGGTCATGGAGACTGAGCCCTGCACTGGGTGTGGGGACCACTTGGAATTTTAGAATTCTCCCTCCCTCTCTCTCTCTCCCTCTGACCTTCTCCCCAACTTACACTCTCCCCTACCCGCCCCCCCAAAAGTGATACTGGATATCTGCGTGAGGGAAAAACTAAATCTTAGATTTTGCCTCACACCATATACAAAATGATCAAAATGGATCATAGGCCTGAATCTAAGAACTAAAATAAAATTTCTGGAAGAAAACATAGGAGAAAATCCTTGTGATATTGTGTTGGCAAAGATTACCTAAACATGACCCAAACAGCATGAGTCACAATATATATCTACATACAGAGATATAGGTATATATAGATACATATGTGAGATATAGATATAGATATGTGAGATATATATATACACATATGTATATATATGTGATATGTGATATATATGTGATATATCATGTATACATATATGATAAAATTAAAAACTTGTTCGTCTAAGGACACACGTAAGAAAATAAAAAGACAAGCCACGGACTGGAAGAAAATATTTTCAAAATACATATCTGATAAAGGGCTTGTCTCCACAATAACAAGAAAGCAAATAGTGCAATTAAAAATGGGCAAAAGACTTGAACAGATACCTCCTCAACAAAGATATGTGACTGCCCAATATGGACATGACCAATCATCGGGGAAATAAAAGATAAAACCACAGTGAAACATTATCACGTACCCACTAGGCTGGGTAAAATGGAATGACCATCAACACCCGGTGTTAGATGGAGAGAAACTGGAGTTTCATACACTGCTGGTGGGAATGACAGAGGTGCAGCCACTTTGAAAAGTGTTTACCAGTGTCCTGTAGAGTTCAACATATATCCATCATACAATCCAGCAATTTTACTCCCGGCTGTTTACCCAAGAGAAATGAAGACATATGTCCCCACAAAGACTTGTACGTGAAGGTTCATAAGCAACATTATTCATGGCCACAGATGCAAGAGTCCAAATCTGAAAGTAAGCCAAACGTCCATCCATTGGTGAATGGACAAGTTGTAGTTATCCTATGAAATACTTCTCAGCACTAAAAAGAAACAAAACATTGATTCAATATAGATGAATCTCCCAAACCTCATGGTAAGTGAAAGGAGTCAAATACGAAAGACAACACAACGTACCATTCCAGTTACATCAAACTCTAGAAAAGGCCAAACTACAATGATAAGATTAGCAGGTGCTTGGAGCAGGGGCTCTAGGGAGGGTTCTGACGATGACAGGGCATGAGGGAACTTTGGGGGATGATGGATATTCTCTGTATCTTGATGGTGGTAGTAGCTAGATGACTGCATGACTGCCAAAAACTCACCAAACTGCACCCATAAAGTATGTAAATATTGTTGTGTAAACAATACTGCAATTAAAAAAAAAAAAGACTTTGACCTAAAAAATTGAATATAGTTTTTGGTAACTTTTTATTATCATCAGCTATGCCCTGCTACCATATTGAACGGAGCCCAAACCAAAAGAGAACAAAAGACAGAGACACTTTACATGACAGCAGGCCCTGCACCCTTATCTCTGGCTTTTCGAAATATTGGAACGGGTCAAAGAGCCTGGTTCACTACTTTTATGGATCCTTGGTGGTCCAGGGACCCCACACTTAGAAACTACAGGAAGAGATGCTCTCCTGCTCACAGCATTCTCTGAATGTGTAAACACGGAATTGAGAAACAGGACTTGTGCCCCTGGGTCCCGGCCGGAGTGTGAGGTTCATGCCATACTATGGACTCGTGCACAAGGGGCATTTTGTGAGCCAGAGCCTGAGCAAGAGCTGCCTTGCCGTCCACTTGGCCAGGAACCATTTCTGCAGAAATTTCCTAACGTCACTTAGGAGGCAGCAAAGGAATGCCTTATTGGGCAGGACTAACCCACTTGGAAAGGAGGCATAATCAAACTGACATTGCCAACTACACTGAAGCAATTTTTCAGATTTTCAAATCGGCTGGGATTCAAGGCAAAAACCAAAGATGGATGTGGTTTAAATAAACGTGAAAAGACAAGATTTCATCTTTTCCTCCCCTTCCACAGTCCCTCATGTTCCTCTCTGACACACCGAGTGGGGACAATGCAATTCAAGGGGCGCCTGGGGGGCTCAGTCGGTTAAGTGTCCGACTCTTGATTTCCGCTCAGATCATGATGTCACAGCTCATGAGTTCGAGCCCCACATCCGGCTCTGTGCTGACGGTGCAGAGCCTGCTTGGGATGCTCTCTCTCCTTCTCTCTGCCCCTCTCCTGCTTGCTCTCGCTCTCCCTCTCAAAATAAATAAAAATAAAACTTAAAAAAAGAATGCAATTTAAGATTTAGTGCATAAATTACTGTGCACCAGCAGCTGTACTAGGGACCAGGGAACCCCAAGAGGAATTAGTGTTTCTGCAGCTGAGAAGCTCAGAGTAAGCAGGGACAGAGGTGCATACTAATACAAAACGGACCGATGGGGCAAAGGACAGGACAATGTTTCACAGTGGGGACAGTCAGTTGTGACTGGGCTAAGAGTTTGAAGACTGTGGCTTCACAACAGTGACACTGCATAGGACCCTGAAGGATGAAACAGATTTAATAGGCACAGAAAGTGGATAGATGATAGAGAGGAAACGGCAGAAGCAAAAATGATGGAGGAGGACCTCATGTGATGCTTGGGAGAGTGGTGGATATTTTGTGGGGAGGGGCTTAGGGCAGATAAACTGGAAAGTAATGAATGAAGGGCACTCAGTCCCTATTCTAGCTTTTTGCTGTCTGATTATCTCTGTGTTTGGGCCCCAGGGCCCCAGCCCTGCCTGTGCCCACAGGGCCACCCCTCAGGAGATGGAAGTCAGCGAAGCACCCTATATCTGTTGGTTCCCCCAGAGCCGCCAGATGTTAACTCCAAATGAAGAATCCTCTTTCGAGCCAGACCATCGGTGACATTGGATCCATATAGTCAGGTCCACAAGGCCGTGAAATTCCCCGTGTTCTTTCAGGCTCCAGGTAAAGGGTCAATAATAGTCTTTTATGAGTGTGTGTGCATGTGCGTGTGGGTATGCACAGCATAAACCCATCTAGCGCCTTCCACGTTAGTTACAAAGCATTTTCTCACCTGTTAACCAGTCGATTCCACCAATGCTCCCGTGAGTTAGAGACGCCGGGAAGTATGCCCCGTCTTATAGATGAGGAAACAGTCTGGAGCTGCCACTGGGTTCAAGGTTGATATCCCCTGTCACGAAGTGGCCACAGAATATAAACACAGTCTGAAGGGCAGGGGAAGGAGTGATTTGTTGGTCAGGTCTCCTCCAACAAAACGTCCAAAAGTCCAGTTTTCTGTGGTCTTCGGAAAAGTTGCTTCTGATTAGATCAACAGGTCCCATGGAGTGTTAAAAGTCATATCCTCCAGCTTTTCCTACTCATGGCTGTGAAATTCGCATTCAGTGATCAACTTATTCTCTGGATGACATGCTCTCATATTAATGCTAATTAATAATGCTCTTCTTCTCCTGTTCCTCTTTGGAACATCAAATCATAGGGCATTGATGCTGGAAGGACTTTAGAGGCATTGATAATGTGGTTTTAAAGTTTTTTCATTACTGGGTAGACAGATTCTTCAGCATTTATCGTCACATTGACTCATAACCTGCGAAGTGGGTAACTGCCTGGATCGTCATCCCCCTCTTATTTATAAGTGAAATAACCAGGACAAAAAGAGGCCAAGCCACTTCCCCAGGTCACAGAGCTAGGCCTGGAGCACACGTCTCACGACCCCACCCAACATTCCATCTACTACACTCAACTCCTCTCCCTTCCACCCTGCAGCCTGCATATAAATTACACCTGTGAATTTCACAAACAGGGACATGCAGGTCAAAGAAAAGCAGAGGTCTGGCCTTGATGGCATCCTGTAGAACGCCCTACTTCTCACACTCCCCACAGAGAGGGAGAAACATAAATACCCCCATAGTGCCACCATGAGTATTGTGGCTTGCCAGCCCTGTCGTAATTTAAATATGAGTCCAAGCCAATATCAAAAGGAAGGAGACCGTGTCTACCTACCCATTTATGGGTAGCTGGCCACATTGTGTTGTCCTGGCCACAGCCGAGCCTGCTCCAGGGCATTCTCTTGAAACACATAATAGCATCCCCTGCTGACAGGCAGGCTCTGAAGCCAGCAGGCTGCAGCCAGAAGCAGCTCCCAGCAGGAGCTGGACGAGGCCGACAAGGTTACAGGTGCTTTTCATCCAGCCTCGCAGGAGAGCACCAACTTCCTGCTGCTAGAAATTTGTCTGCAAATTTTTGTCTTCATTCAAATCGATGGATGGAGGCCTGGAGACACCGGGGTGATATGATAACTTGATTAAGCCCCAGGACAGATGACATGGTAGCTCAAAGGCCATGTGCTCTCCTCCTTAACCTCTCCAAGGGAGACCGCTGGCTTTGCTGGTAATTGGCCCATTGTCCCTTCCACTGCACTTCCTACAGAAGCCCCCTAATCACCATGTCCCTGGGCTCCTCTCTAGGGCAGCCTTCAATACTCTCAGACCCATCAGACCCAGTGAACTATGAAAAATACCTGTCCAGTGTGACATACCAGAGCCATAATTTGAGAGGCCAAAAGTGACCCTTACTGGAAACAATTACTTGTTAAGATACCCTTACACCCTCCAGCCTGGGTGTAAATGGCAACACATTAGGGATGAAAGCCTGAGATGGCTTTGTTTAAAGATGAGTTCAAACTTGTACAATAATTTTATTCTCTGGTGGAAATACACCCCCTCGCCTTCCATTCTTTTCCAGTTCAGTGTCTCCTGTTGGACTACACAATATTGAGAGTGTTTTTGATCAGACTTTTCCAGATACTCTGGCAGACACAGAGGTACATCTGCCTTTGGTGAGCCAGTATGTGTACGTCATTGTTTTCTGGAACAGATGTGAGGTGTGGGTCTGGGGAAGCAGAGCACCAACCAGAATCGGGGTGGATAGCTGACAGATTAGATCGATCATTTATCATGGTGATAGGTTTTCCCCCCAACTCTGTTTTAAAATCCAACAGCCTCTGTGCACTGATAGACTTAAAGAACTTTAGAGTTCAGAGGTGGTTCAAAAGGAGCCTCCTCAATCCTCTTTCTTTCTGTTTTTTTTTTAGGAATATTGTAAAGGAATAAAATTTGGAAATGGGTTCTTTCTGAGGGAAATCAAGACACAGAACTGTCAGCAGCTCTCTGAAAATAAGGAAAGCACACCCTTAAAAGCTAAAGAAATGTTATTTTAAATTGTGATTCATTATGACTTATTGCCTGAATTTCCCTATAAGAGAGAGGGCCATGGTAAGCCAGCCTCACCGTTTCTGTTTCGGTCATGGGAATGGAATGTCTTTTGAACTGCTAAAGGAGATAATTCCATGCCTAGAAGAAAAACGAAGGGAGGGGGAAGGGGCAAGAACGGTAGGGGAAAAAAAAAAAAAAAAAAGATCCTCGCGTTTCCCAATAATTGCAAAGGCCAGGAATGTGCCACAGTGGCATTCAGGGAAACGCAACCATGCGTCCCACGGTTGCGTGCGCGCCTCATTCCCCGGGTGCCAGGTGGGCGCCTGCGGAGCCGCTCTGGCCATCTGCCAAGGACCCACGGGGCCCAAAAGCCTTCCGCGACTGCACCATTTTTTAAACCCTCGCTGTTGTTTTAGTGTTGGCCTCGTGGCCCCTATGCGCAGGGCGCGCCCGCGGGCAGAGCCCCGGCCTCGCCCCGGCCTCGCTGCGCCCGGAGCCTCCAAGCCCGGGCCCCGCGGCTGGAAAGGCCTCTCTAAAGGGGGCGTTCCGCTCGGCCCACTGTGCCGCCGGCCATTGTCCCCAATCGCCCCGCAAGGGGGCTGAGGAAGGGGTTTTTAAAAAGGTTTCCCGGGAACAAAGGGGGCCCAGACTCCCGGCTTCATTAGGGGCTCATCGGCCACACCAGCGGGCCCGCCCCTCCTCCGCACGGCGGCCCCAGGCTCGCGGCCGCCGCCCACTTTCCCGACTGGCCCTGCCCTCCTGGTCCTCTCCTCCCCCTCCCGTTCCCCTCCTGGGCCCTCCTCCCCTCGCCCTCCCCCTTCTGTCCTCCCTTTCCTTCCCCTCCCCCTTCTCCCAGCCTTCTCCTCCCCACTCTGGCCTCCCAACCTCGTGGAGCCTCCGCCGCCCCAGCCCGGGAGGCTCCTTAGCTGCCTGATAAAGGCCAGGCTCCTGGAGAAACCTCGCCCCGGCGCTCTGCACCTGCTTCCTTGCCCTGGTGGAGAAGCTCTAGGACCTGGAGTGAGAGAGGCATAGCTGCCGGAGGGGACACGTTTCTACGATCCTGGCCCAGTGAACACGGGCTCGGCCTGACCACTATCTGACCCTCCTCTGACACCATGGCCGAGCGGACTTGGCTGACCATAACCACGAGTGGGGCTTCCGAGGGCCAGGATTCTGACCTAAAATATAGACATATGGCTGACCCCAGACATCCTCTCTGAGCCTCTCGTTGGGCAGAACGGAGAGAGGCAGTTTTGAGGGTGGGCAATGAAGTATGCGCCGCCTCTCTTTCTGGTAGGTGCTGCAGAAATCCTAATTACAACGTCATTAGAGCAGGGAATGGACTGCGTCCAACAGCAGTCACTTGGGAAGGTGCCTCCAAAGGGATGAGGTCTGGGGGGAGGCAGAGGACAGGCCCACTGGATGCCCTTTTCCTGAGAGAAAGCTTGCACCCTTCCCCCCACGGCCCCACAAACTCCTCTTCTGAGGCACCTGCTAAGCCTGAGACAGGCCCTGTGAACAAGGCGCTTCCCTTCCGGAAAATCCCAAAGGCCTGCAGACAGGTCAGATGGGCCGTTTCCAGGAAGCCTGGGGGTAAGAGGAGGAGGCAGACTTCCTGGATGGCTGGGAGGGAATATTCATTGACCATATGCCTTGCTCATTTCTCCCAGAGTATTTGGCCAGGGCCCACACAGAACCTGGGTGAGAGAACATTCACCATCAGAATAAGAGCACAGCCTCCCCCGGGGGAACTTCCCAAAGGACCAAAGAGCCCTTCACTCCAGCTTCTGAGTGCCGTCCTCTGTTGAGTTAGAAGGCTGCCTCTTGGGTGCCCACACAGAGGACTGGTGATAACACCGGCCGATGGGCTTGAGAAGGACACAAGTGGGAAGCACAAACCCGCAAGCAGCCAGGGACACCTAGACCTCCTGCCACTGTCCCAACAGCAGACTGTTTGCTCCTTCACACTTGCAGTGCGCCTTGAAGAACGCAATTTGTTGCAGAGTGGAGCAGACGGTGGTTCAGGCTGGAGATCGGAAGCCTAAGCCCGGATCCCAGATCCCAGATCCCAGATCCCAGCCCAGTCAGGACTACCCCCTGGGAGTCTCGAGGGAGAATGTAGCACGGCGGCCCTTCAGAGGGGTCAGCGCATGCCTGCTCCTCAATGCTGTTCATACCCGGCGTCAGTGATGCCCGCCATTTGTGGCACACCAGCTGTTGTGCTGTGGTCCCCAAAGGAGAATAGGGAAGGAGCAACAGTGTAGAGGGTCCAAAGCGCACCATCCTTTTCTTGCCGGATTGATTTCAGAGAGACCTACCTACTAACTGGTCTGGAGGTCCATCGCTTTCTTTGATGTGTATATATTTTAACCTCCTGGTATTAATTGTTAATATTTTCCTTTTATTTACACTTCCTCCCTATTTTTCTACAATGACCACGGATTAACTGTGAATTTTTTTTTTTTTTTAATTTTTAAAAAAGAAATAAGAACCCCCTGGGTAGTCTGAGAACGTAGATATTCCAGTGACTGAGACTCCTAGCTGAGACTAAAACAGACTTTAAAACTACCCCAAGATGTTGAGGTGTTCGGGTACTCGTGTCCCAGCACGGGTGGGGCATGGACGAGGAAGGGTCGGGCTCCCAGCCCTAGACCCCAGGTCTATAGAGTGTCTCCATTTATGCCCTCTCACTGCTGAAGGCAAACCTCCCAAAGCCTCCCAGCCTGCTAACTACGATGCAGTCTGTCCGGTATGAAGGGATACCGTCCCAGAAGTGCAAGGAAGCTCACTGCAGTCTTCCTGGAGTGGGAAACGTGCCACGCAAGTTTTGCCCCCATCTGGGATGGTGGAGCAAATGATGGTCCCCCTGTTGGGATGCTCCAAAAGCACTTGTGGTGAGCTGGCCTCAAACAAGGCGGGCTGCGGCCCGCGATGGATGATGTCACCCTGGCCGCCTCTCCCAGGCTGGCTTGGGAGAGAGGTGGAAGGCTTTCATAATGCGATTCCCAGCCCCGCTCAGTCAACCAGAGGCGGTGAAATTATCCGAGAGCCAGAAACCTTGCTCTGGCTGGAGCAGAATGCTACGCGCTGGCTGCTCTCTTGGAAGGAGAATCTGTTTAATCTGGAGCAACAGGACCTCAGAATGAGTGGTATTTGCGTGTGCCTGGGGAAACGCTTTGGGGAGGGGGGGAAATATGTAAATATTTATTGGTGGTGGTTTTAAAAGTCTGGGGAGGGATCGGCTAAATGAAATTTAACATATATTTAATACTCAAATGCATTGCCTATAATGAAACAGTCGATTTTAAAGTCTCAAGTTTTGGGGTTGTTTTTTTTTTTTTTTTTAAAGCCTATGAAAGTTTCCAAATTAATTTTGTTCAACCTCCTGTCTTAACTGGATACTTACATGTTCACTGAACTGGTTTTGAACTCTGATTTTGAACTAGTGAAAAATCGCATTTCATTAGACTGGTTTCTGAAGCCTGTAAGATTTCTCTGTAGTGGGGTAGGGCCCACCTGTCAATTGTGGCTGGATCAGTGCACTGGCATATGAGCTGATCTCCACGCCTCAGACTAGTTACACACATAAAACCAGCATTTCAGGTTAACTCCACTTAATTAAAAAAAGAAAAAAAACATTGGTCTTCGGCCCAATGCACTCTTTTTTGGAAGCCATAACATATTTGATGCTTAATAGGCACTCTGCGTCAGTAATGTTTGAACGATTGTGGATGATACTGGGCCTCTGGAACTTTAAAAAACAGAGTTAAGTGACCTATGACCTTTCCAGAAAAAAATGTATATTATATCTGTATTCTAGATTTTAATTGATCACTGTGGACTACTCGTCACTCTCGGTATCAGGATTGTCATTCAAAAGCATCATCACGATAAACATTATATTCATTTGATAGTGGTACAGCCCTTTATTCAATATCTACTCTGTCATTTGTGCACTCAGCAAACATTGATGGATTTCCTCCAGGGTGCCAGCTGCTACGCTAGGGACCAGGAATTGAAATGAATGGGCATCATTTCTGTTCTGGGGTCAGTTTTCAGTAGAAGATACAAACATGGGAGCAAATAAAGACAGTAACACATTATAAATGTTAAAGAAGTAAACGTGAAGCCACGAGGAAAAAGGTATACACTCTGCCCAGAAGAGGGAAGAGAAAGTAGGGAAGACTTCCCGCAGGAGGTGGCATTGAGAGTGTCTCCCGGCTCTCATCGTCACTTTCTGGGACTGTTCCTCCTGAGTGGTTTGCCAGAGTCCACACTTTAACTCAAGATGTAAGTGAAGGTTCTGACCTTGTGTACGAGGCCCCAAGCCTCCAGTTCTTCAGCAGGAGTGGAAAATAGCCATTCTGATTAAAAGCAACAGCCACGGGCACCTGGGTGGCTCAGTCAGTTAAGCATCCGGCTTCTGGTCAGGTCATGATCTCACAGTTCATGAGTTTGAGCCCCACATAGGTCTCTGCGCTGACAGCATGGAGCCTGGAGCCTGCTTCAGATTCTCTGTCTCCCTCTCTCTGCCCCTCCCCAGCTCATGCTCTGTCTCTCTCTGTCTCTCAAAAATAAATAAACATTAAAAAAATAAAAAATAACAGTGACAGCCAGCCGTCTCTGCAAGACATCCCCATGGACCCTCGGCCATCTACAAATAAAGGAACACATTTATTCACTCAACATTAAAATTACGAAGGAAACACTTTTAATAATGACACTCAGGAATTCTGACTCCTATGCTTGGCTTGGTGACCCTGAAAGTGAAGTTGCTCTAGGCTTTTGTAACTAGACCACTTAGCCATGGATTTATCCAGGAAACCGTCCTGATAACCCTCAGCTGTTGGGTACCCATGGAACCCTCTCCTTCCTTCATTCATTCTACGGAAGCTCACTGAGCATTTACCATGCAGCAAACATTAGAGAAACAACAATGAACAAGACAGACAAAACATCCTACATTCTAGTGGAGGGAAAAGAACAATAAGCAAATAAATAAGGGAAATGCAGCGCATTAAACCCGGGAGAGTTAGTGGGAGCTGCCCACCCTGATGGGCATTATTTAGAATGGCCAGTACATGGGGCTAACAGAGAACTGACTGACCTTTAGTACATTTCATGATTATTCTTAAAGCTTCTACAGATGATGCATCTCCTTATGCCCTGAACACAGGGAAGTTCCCCACCCCCACCCCACCACTGAATTGCTATGGCAAAATATCAGAGAATAATAAGTACAATGTAGAAAATAGAATAGGGATGGGGGATGGGGAATGAGAGTGGGATAGGTAGCAATGTTAAATAAGGAGATCAGGAAGGACTAAAGCAACGTTTGAGGAAAGATCTGGGAGGAAAAGAGTTCTAAGCAAAAGAAACTGTAAGTGCAAGGGTCCTGAGGCAGGAGAGAGTGAGCAAAGGAGAAAGCAGAGGGAGGCAGTCAGAGAGGTAATAGGAGGACACATCATATAGGCATCTACAGGCCTTGGGATGAATGTGGTTGACACTCGGAGTGAGACGGGAAGGAAGAGACATGATCTAACTTACTTTTGAAAGGGTTATTCTGGAAGCTGTGTGCAGAATAGACTGAAGGCAGGGAGGAGGTTGTGGGGAAGGGTGGAAGCAGGCAGAACCAGTTATGTCTTGTAATGCTCAAGCCAAGACATATTAATGGGTGAGCCCAAGGTGACAGCAGCAAAGGTGACGATCAGACCTTGGAGGTAGAGCTTCAGATTTGATGATTCACTCAAACTGAGCCTAGAAGAAGCCTCAAAGAGGATACAGAGGTTTTTTCGGACTTGCCATTAGCTGAGACGGGGAAAACTGCAGGCAAGAGAGGGTTTGCGTGGGGGAGGGGTAGGTGCGAGCAGGAGCTGGGTTCTGGAAGAGACCAGCATTCAGCTGCCCAGCAGAGATGCCTCATACACAGAGAGCTCCAAGGAGACACAGCCCTGGGAGTCAGCGTGAAAGCGTCATTTAAAGTCACTCGGTGAGTGAGGATAGCTAGAGGAGAGTTCTGAGGACTGAGGCTTGATGTCCTTCTTTGTACCTCCTTTTTCAGGAAGCTGTGGAGAAGCAAGGGGAGGAGACAGATGGTGGAGCCAGAAGTAGAAAAGAAACCCCAGGAGCGTGGTGCGCTAGAAGCTGTTTGAGCAGCAGGAAGGGACGGGCCGACTGCGTCTAATGCTGTTGACGGGTCAGGCCCGATGAGGCCCAAGAAATGTCCGCTGGATTTAGCAAAATGAGGACACTGATGACAGTGACAAGATGGTTTTGTGAGTGACAGTATGACAGGGGTGGACTCAAAGCAGAATGCAGGAGAGGGTTTGGAGCCGCAGGTACAGGCTGCTGTGGTCAGAGTTTAGCTTTAAGGAGAAGAGCACGGGGGCCATTTTTCTCAGGGAGGAAGCGGGGTCCAGAGAGGGTATATTTGGGTGGAAGAAATGACAGCACAGTCCCCCACTGTCAGGAGAGACCCAGTAAAGAGGGAGAGACTAATGGAGCAGCATCCCTGAGCAGCCAGGAGGGCACAGGAGGGCTCGTGCAGGTGGGGGGCCGACCTTGGCCGGCATGGAACGTTCATGCTTCATCCATAGTAACAGGGCAGAGGTGGGGACAAGGGCACCGAGGCAGGCATGGGGCGGGGGGTGTGGTGTCTCTTGTCACCAGAGTTTCTCCGGTACTGGTGCAGCACGTGTTCCAAAGGCACTTCCTGGAAGATGAATGATTGACTACTTAAATGAATGTTTAACAGGCCGATTATCACAGGACCTGGAACTCTTTCCTAAGTGGTCTCCAGCCACATGCCCAGTGCCCTGCCAGTGCACTTGCATTCACAGCCATCAAACCCCAGGGCTGTCTGGGCCACCGTGGGACCACAGGCGAGTCCCTGCTCCTCCCTGTTTTGCTGCTGAGGCTGGAAGGGGTTGGCCTAGGCCGCCTGGTAAAACAACCAGTCTTATCTCATTTAAGATTAATGTGGCATATCATGCTTGTCTCCATGCCTCACTCTTTTTCTCTTTCCTGATCACTCTCATGCTGCCACGTTTATTGCCAAGCCCATCAAGGAGGCCACCACGGGACCCGTGTTACCACCTGATTGCACAAGGGAAAGTTCGAAAACCACAACACGTGACCCATTTGCTTTTATAGGCACATTACAACTCAGTGGCTTCGTCAAGCCCCAGGGAATGTTTTTCTATTAATATTACTAATATTCTATTCATATTACTAATAGTTGGAACCGTTTGGAATTTCTGAGTCCATGGAGGAGAGAGTCCTGCCTGGCCATCCTACAGGGCCCTTCAAGCGTGGGCGTGGGTCCTCAGCCAGGGACCACACGGCCTGGAGCCCACCAGTGGGAAGCTCCCTGCCCCACTGCAAGCCACTGGGATCACTCAAGGGAGTGCCCAGGTCTCTGCCCAACCCCCTCCAATGCAGAACTGCTTATGTGGTCAGGTGGTCAGCTGGTCTCCACCTTCTGGGTGAACTATGGGTTTAAAAACAATCTGCTGGGGGCACCTGGGTGGCTCAGTTGGTTGAGCATCCGACCTTGGCTCAGGTCCTGATCTCACGATCCGTGAGTTCGAGCCCCACGTCGGGCTCTGTGCTGACAGCTCAGAGCTTGGAGCCTGCTTCGGATTCTGTGTCTCCCTCTCTCTCTGCCCCTAACCCACTCGCATTCTGTCTCTGTCTCTCTCAAAAATAAATAAACATTAAAAAAAATTTTTTTTTTTAAATAAAAGAAATCTGCTGGAGAAGCAGTTGCCCCTCATGGCTGTGTGTTTCAGTCCCTTGATGTCCTCACTTCGCATGCTGGATTTCAGTCCACAGTCCTTAGGAGAGGGTGGAGGAGGGAGGGAATTGAGCCATCATCTTACAAACATGTGACACCCTGGCCTGGTGTTTGCATACTGGGGACGCACTTCCTCTCCCTAGCCGTCTCTTGGAAACCCCTGCAGAAAGGTGACAGTCTTTGCCACCAGGGCACCAGAAGAGCGGCTGACAGCCAGGGACAAGGCCTTAAATTCCTTTCCCATCGGGTTTGAGAGGAGGCTTGGGGTGGGGGACAGGAATTCAATTATTCAGTCAACAAATATTTATTAAGAACCTACCGTGTGCCAGGCACTGTGGGGAATAAAACCAGTAAAATTCCACGTCTGGGGAGCTTGCGTGCAAGCGAATGAGGCCAGGGCTCAGGCAGAGAGCATCAGTACAAAACGGACTGGGCCCGGGTTCGTCTCACATGCACTCAGAGTGAGCGAGCGGCAGCGCTGGACCCCGGCAGACCTCCTGTTCCCTGACAGAGGCCCAGATGCCTCCCACCCCCGGCCTGTAGCACCGGATCTGCAGGGGACATCAGCCAATTCCATCTCCTCAGAGAGGCTCCCTGTCTCTGGCAATCAGTGAGATCAGCACCGGCCACGGTTGGTGGCAAACCCCGGCCTGCTCTGGGGGATCTGTGGGGTCAGCTCCCTGCCACCTGCTTCCTGTCTCGGTAGCCACAAGGGAAATACCGCCTTCTGGGGAGGTAGAGCCCGTCACCCAGATAAGCCACCACTGCCAGTACCAACCCTGCAACAGGAAAACCCACTTGCTGAGAAGCTGCCTCTCTCCTAGCTGTTTTCCTAGCTGCAAGTCGACGCAGCTCGAACACCTGCAGATCGCAGGGCGATGGGTGGATTCAAGGTAACTCTCCTTGCTTTTTAAACACCCGCCGTCTCCTCAAATCCAAGGCCGCTTCCCGAATACAGCATTTTTAGAGAAAAAGAAAACAAACTCAGATCTACCACTGTTGGCAAACACCAGACAACTTAGGGTACATCTTCTCCGTGTCAAGGGCAATCAGAAGAGGCTCCTGACATCTGTTTCCTCTAAGCAGCCTGTCAAAAACATAACGCAGGCCCGCATGCTGGCTTATGGATCAGCAGGGCAACTGCCCACTGCCCGCGGTTCCTGGTGCTGCAACCTCCCAAGCTGGCGAGGAGGGGCAGTTTCCGGGGGTGGGGAGGGGGGTGTCCTGGGGGGGCTATCACCTCCCCAACCCCTCATGTGCAAGCTACTCAGACGGGTTTTCCCCAACCACTCTGACGAAACTTCTTCTCCTTCTTTCAGACTCCGCGAGTATACGTTCAGTCCTTAGACACAACTCTGCAGAGACATCTCCAGGCCGGGCACAGGTCACTCTGCGATGGGATAAAATTTCCAAAGCTTAAAAAAAAAAAAAAAAAAAATCATCAAAATACAAAGAGTGTGGCATGAGCCGAGCCCTTCCAATGCATAATTAGTTCTAGATGAAGGATTTTTTTTTTTCAACGTTTATTTATTTTTGGGACAGAGAGAGACAGAGCATGAACGGGGGAGGGGCAGAGAGAGAGGGAGACACAGAATCGGAAACAGGCTCCAGGCTCTGAGCCATCAGCCCAGAGCCCGACGCGGGGCTCGAACGCACGGACCGCGAGATCGTGACCTGGCTGAAGTCGGACGCTTAACCGACTGCGCCACCCAGGCGCCCCTGAAGGATTTTCAAATAGGGTAGGGTAAGGTAGGGGAAAGACATCATCATCTTTTTAGGGGGTTTTTCAAACCACACAGGCCACCCACACGCCCAGTTCCGGAGATTCTGGCACATGCCTCAGTGGCTCTCAAACGTGAGTGGCATTGGAGTCACAGAGGGTTTGGTAAAACACAAACCGCTCCACCCACCCCCGGAGTTTCTGATTTAGTAATTCTGAGATTGGGGTCAAGAATGCGCATTTCTTTTCTTTCTTTCTTTCTTTCTTTCTTCTTTCTTTCTTTCTTCTTTCTTTCTTTCTTTTTTAATGTTTAGTTTTGAGAGAGCGCAAGTGGGGGAGGGGCAGAGAGAGGGGGACAGAGGATCCGAAGTGGGCTGTGCGCTGACAGGCTGACAGCAGTGAGCCCGACATGGGGCTCGGACTCACGAACTGTGAGATCACGACCTGAGCCGAAGTCTGACTCCTCACCGACTGAGCCACCCAGGCGCCCCCAAGAATGTGCCATTTCTAACAAGTCCCCGGGGGGATGCCGATGGTACAGATCCCCGGTCCAGGACCATGCTAAAATTCCTCCAGGTGTTTCGAGGTAGAAAATGGTGAAGAACCATCGGTTTCAAAAAGAAACCGTCTGCTTCTGTTTATTGCAAAGGAACAAGATCAAACTTCCCTATCACTTCTCTTGCTGCTGAGAGATCCGCACACACAAAAAATATTGGGGGGCAATGGCTTTGAGATGAGCATATGACCAAGACACTAGCTCCGTCAGAGCCAGTGGCTCTCTTGGTTGCAGACCACGGTCAGGCTGGAAAGTTCCCGCTGGTCAGGGGCTGAAACAAGGCTGGGAATCACCAGCTGCTTTTTTAGCCGGAGCCTGGATGTGAGAATAGGGCGGAAGGAGGCCAGGAAGCTTGGCCTGTCCTGTGGCCATGGTCGGGGGCCTCTTAGGGGTCAGTCCTCAGGCCGTAGGGGAAAGCAAGGTGGACACCCCTCGCAGACAGCCAGTCCCCTGCAGAGCTACCCTGGTCCCTGCAATAACTTTCCCCTTGGAGACGAGCGCCACATTCTCAGAATTCAGAGGGGACTTCGTGGCAACCGAACTTACAGCTTTTAAGCCTAAGTCATGCCCTTGACCCCTAGGGTAGCAGTCACGATGATAGAGAAAGGAAGATGGCCTGGGGTTCCATGGAAGGGAAACCACAATCTGGGAGAAGAATTTTTTAGAACTTGCTTTCATCTCCTCTTATGGGCTCATCACATAAGAGGTTGTATTGCCTCATCACAACATGGAGGGGGAATGGATTTCTCCACTTCCTCCAGGGCTGGGAACCACATGGCAGAGCCTCCGGGGCCTAGCGCAGCGCCTCGAATACGCTGGGTCCTCAGTGAAAGATAAACGAATAAATCCTTTAAATTTGGTTTACAAGTCAATGCCTCCCCAAAGGGGGCAAAAATACCATCACAGGGCAGAGCTGTGGGGGCCTGTGAGCTGTGTTCAGCTCAGGGGGACTCAGCTCAGTCTAACAAGGAACCCCACAGTCATGGGGCAAAGATTCCTTCTCCCGATTCTGTTGGCTCTCCCGACTCCATTGTAAACATTCAGTAATTGGAGTAATTGAGGCTATCACCCACAGATGGTCACCCTGAGCATTCAGAAACTGTCCTGTTATTCTTCCAAAGAGTTAATGACCTTCAGACCTTGAAAAGACCCTCTACTTTGGCTGGTTATCAAAATTACCGACAGAGGAACTGATTCCAGGAAACTGAGTCTTCTCCTTGGCCGTGTGTATGTTGGGGGCGAGGGGGAGAAGTAGGCAGGGGAAGAAGGGCTTGTATTCACATCCACTCCCATACATGCATGGCCACGGACACCAACAGCAAACAAAACTTAGTTATTAGCCGTTCAACCAGATGATTCATTTTCTGCTCAGTGCGGTGGGGGAACGGGGAACAGGAAGGAAACTTGGCCACATGTGGAGTTAGTGACTCCCTGGAGATAAGCCTTTAGTAGCTTGCCTTTCGTCTTTTTTTTGCATCTAACTTGAAGTGCCCTTCAGTAAGGAAGGCATGATATACGTGCCAGATGATTTTACCAGTGCTCTTAGAATTTCCCACATTCCAGGGGCGCCTGGGTGGCTCAGTTGGTTATGCATCCGACTGCGGCTCAGGTCACGATCTCATGTTCCGTGAGTTCAAGCCCTGCGTCAAGCTCTGCATTGACAGCTCAGAGCCTGGAGCCTGGTTTGGATTCCGTGTCTCCCCCTCTCTCTGTGCGCCCCCCTTCACACTCTGTGTCTCTCTCTCTCTTAAAAAGAAATAAACGTTTAAAAAAATGAAAAAAAAAGAATTTCCCACATTCCATTGTACCCCAAGATCCTTCCACTTCCCAGACTAGTCTTAGTGGTGTCCTAAATGCTGGCCAAAATCATGATAGAAAATATGCATGCGTTTAGCATAAAACTGTTGCTGACACATTGGTCCACTGTATCACCCTCCAGGAGCCCCTCAAAAAATTAGAACTCAAAGACAAGATAAACTTTATCTCCCCTAAGGAATCAATCTACTTCCTTTTTTTTTTTTTTTTAAATTGGCTACTAGGAGCCTCGGAGTTCACTTTCATAATAGTTTTAAGTTTTGTATTTTTACTCCCCTCCTCCTTCCTGTGGTCCTGAAAATAGGACAATTTTAATAACCTTATTGAGTGTGTGTTCTTTGTTCTAAAGCACCCAATTTTTTTCATGTTTTATTTTTGGCTAAATTCAAGGTATCAGTCATCTTAGTGTAAGGCAGAGGTAAATGCAAGATCCTACTCTCAGAGAAGAAACCAGCTGCATAAATGACGATTTTCCATAAACAAAAATCCCTGAAAACGATGAAGGGGTCAGAGTGGGGCACAAGCCGATGCTACAACAATAATCTTGTGCAAGGGAGCTATTCCTTCTCCAGACCACTATTTTCTTGCAATTTTCCATGAAGCTTGAGTTTTAGTCTCACACTGGCCTCAGAAGAAGATAATGGTTTTACTAAGACATGTAGGAAAAGATTGTATCACGCCTAACTGCAAAATTTCTGCATACGAGAGCTGGTTTAACATCCATTAGACACCTACTGTTGTCAGAATCCTGCCCAAGTTCTAGAAAAGGGAGCATCAGGAGGACAAAGAAAACAGTACAGGTTTTCTCCCACTTGCGGTCACCAGTGTTGATAAACGCCTCTGGAAGCAGGTTTGCCGGCAGCATTTCCTACTGAGAGGGCTGGTCAGCTCCTGGTTGGGTGTCCGAAGGCTTTAGATTCTCCTGTTTGCCCAGGCTTTTAGAAAATTGTCATGTGATTGGACTGGTCTGGTCCCTCAGGACTCCTGCTCTGCACGGCCCAGGTCACACCATGGCCTGGCCTCAAAAGCATGCTGCGAACTCCCAGAAGGCTGGCGCGTAGCATCACCATACCGTACAGTCCTGATTCTCTCCTCTAATCCTCCCCAGGCTTCCTTCCTGGAGCTGCCGTGTTGGGGGTTCTGGCACCAGTGGCCATGTGAGCTGTGCTGGCTGGCCCCTTTCCCTGACTTTTTTTTTTTTTTTTTAAATATAAATTTTAAAATGTGACTTTGAGATGAAAGCAAGAATGCCAAAGGAGGCCGATGCTTTCTTGTGTTCAATTACAGCCCTGGGGAGTACCCCACAGAAGGAGCCGCTCAGAGCTCCAGCCAAGATGAAATCTGCTTTTCCAATAAGCACTTCAAACAGCGAAGGAGGTTTTTGGCTGCATTCAGCACCTGGGAAGCCAACAGTTAATGGGGCTGGGCACTGAGGCCGGGCTCCCGGCCATCAGGGGAGATCTGAGGTTGCCTTTACCGCCGCTTTCGCTGCAACTGAAGTTACAAGGCACTTGTCTGCTTCCCCCAGACGAGAGCACGAACCCCACCTTTGGACCTCATTGAACAGATCTTCCAAGATTAAAGATTTCAGTACCCCAGTTAATTACTCTCCATACAATTTTTCTACATTATTTTCTCAGGCCAAATTCTTTTATAATAAGTTCTAGGCATGGAATGGGCCACATTAGAAATGCAGATAATAATACAATAAGGAAATTGATGGCAGTGGAGATGACTGGTGAGGGAATGGATGGGCGGATGGATGGATGGATGGGGTGGGTGGTTGGATGGATGGATGGGTGGATGGATGGACTGATGGGTGGGTGGATGGATGGATGGATGGATGGATGGATGGGTGGGTGGATGGTTGGACTGATGGATGGGTAGATGGATGGATGGATGGACTGATGGGTGGGTGGATGGATGGACGGATGGGTGGATGGATGGATGGATGGTTGGACTAATGGATGGGTAGATGGATGGATGGATGGACTAATGGGTGGGTGGATGGATGGATGGATGGACTGATGGGTGGGTGGGTGGATGGATGGATGGATGGATGGGTGGATGGATGGATGGATGGACTGATGGGTTGGTGGATGGATAGATGGACCGATGGATGGATGGATGGACAGACGGATGGATGGACTGATGGATACACAGACTGGCTGGTGGCAAAGTTGAAGCAGCATAGTGACATAAGTAGGGGAACCTTCAGCAGCTCCATTTCATAAACCTGGAAGTTGAAACTCCTTAAAGTGAATGACCTGCCCAAGCTCACCACAGTCAAGCCCAGTCTAGACCCCAAGTCTTCCAAGTCACACCCTTCTCATGACACCGGCCTGTAGCTTCAAGAAGCTGGGTTGCCCCTTGACTTGACAAAATCAACATCTTGCCCTGCACTAAGGGCTCTCCAGACCCGCTCATGGTCAGGGGTGTGTTTGGACTGCTTGAGTTACTAAATATTAGCCCATTATCAAGTCAGGATCCTGGAGTTTAGCGGCACTCTCTTTTGTTTGTTTTTAATGTTTATTTATTTTTGGAGACAGAGAGACAGAGTGGGGGAGGGGCAGAGAGAGAGGGAGACACAGAATCCGAAGCAAGCTCCAGGCTCTGAGCTGTCAGCACAGAGCCCAACGCGGGGCTCGAACCCACGAAGTGCGGGATCATGACCTGGGCTGAAGTCAGATGCTCAACCGACTGAGCCACCCAGGCGCCCCTCCAGCTGCACTCTTAAACTCCTAAAGTCACACATAGATTTGGGCCAATATTTCCTGAACTGTTAGGTCAGAGTCTTTTGCATGGAGAAAAAGCACCAGGGTGCCAAGCAGGAATTTCCCAGTTTTGGTGTGCCTAAGTGACTTGTCAAAAAATACATATTCCCAGACCCCACTCCTGGAGGCTCTGAGTGAGCCGGTAGGTCTAAGTAGGTACAGGAAACACAGGGTCAATAGTAAAACACTGGCCTCTCAAGTCTTGGTTCAATGCCACCTTCTCAGTAAAGCCTATCCTGACCGTTACATTTAAAACCACAACCCATACACCACCTCCCTGGTCCCCATCCCCTCCCCTGCTCCTGCTCCTCACAACACTATACCTTCTGTCACGCCGTTGCTGGAGACTGCATGTTTGCGTCCTCCCCACAAATTCGTATGTTGAAGTCCTAACTCCAAATGCGATGGTATTTGGAGGGAGGGCCTCTGGGAGGTGATTAAGTTGAGGCGAGGTTATGAGGGTGGAGCCCCCATGATGGGATTAGTGCCCTTATAAGAAGGAGGGAGACCAGAGCTCTCTCCCCACCCTGTGAGGACACAGCAAGAAGGCAGACATCTGCAAACTAGGAAGACAATCCTTACCAGAACCCCAAATCTGCTTGCACCTTGACCTTAGACCTCTCAGCCTCCAAAACAGTGAGAAATAAGGGTTCGTTAAGCGACCCAGCATACAGTATTTTGTTACAGCAGCCCAAGCTAAGACAACTGTATAACGGATTTGTTTCTTATAATTATTTTGGTCTCCCCAGTAACGCAAGTTCCACAAAGGGAGGACCGGTCTTGTTTCCTGCTGAATCTCACGAGCCTGGATCAGTGCCTGGGTCGGTCCTATCCGTTTAACGGAACTGACTGAATGAAGAAGGGATTCCAACGCAGGGGGCCCGCGACACACTCCTGAGAAGCCCTGGTCAAGGAAGAGCATGCTTTGGTATTGGCCAGACAAGAGTTCGGATGCCAGCTGTATCCGCCTCCATATCACTTCAGGCAGTGTAAGCCCCCGGAGCATGAGTTCTCTCATCTGTAAACGGAGACAATACCCAAATCGTAGGGTCACAACACAAGGATCCAGTGAGATAACGGGGCTCAGAGCAGTGCTCCGTGCATTCCTTCCTTCCTTCATCCTCCTCTTCTGGGTGGAATTTTGCATTCAATGTCCTCTGAGCAGAAAAGGTGCTTGAAGCCTCCCAGGTGGGAGGGAAGTGCATTCTGCTTCGCATCAGGTGGAGAGAGGCAGGGAGGAAGAGTTCGTAGAGGTCACTGTCGGAGGGAGGTGAGAAGTCATCCCTGCTGGCTTCCTCTGCAGCTCAGAGGACACGTGTTCACCGCCCTCCGTCCCCCATCCCTTCCCACCGGCAGAAGTGAACAAGCAGTGTCTGGGGGGAAGCGGACAATAAATCACTAGCTGGGATCAGCGCCCCCAAAAGCAGCACCATTCAAGATCCCAGGCAGAGAGAGCATGTGCTGGAGACAGCAGTGTGGACACCCTGAGCAGGCACTCCTCGGGAAACAGCCCGGCCCATTTTCCCTGGGGGCCCTTGGAACATGTCCCAGACTCTGCCAGCCCCACCTGGAAGGACTTAAACTAGAGCATGGCAGATTCGGGAGAGGTGGGGACAAGGGTTTCCTGATGGTGATCCTGGAATCGGTGGCTAAGGTTATAGAATCTCTTTTCTCTGGGTTTTCGTGAAGCAGAGAGAGGATTTAGAGGCAGGCATACCAGAAACAGGAAATGTCTGTGCACGTGCACGTGCACATGCACACAGATACATTCGTTACATATCCCAAAGGGAGGACAAGAGGCAGCCCGCATAGGGTGGGGTCAGGGCCTCTTTCCACATGGGAAACAGGACACACGACTCAGAGTCCAGAGCCTGTGTCTAAGCGCTGGCTCTAACTGCTCAGGGACCTGGGCCAGCCCCCTCCTGCCACACCCAAATTTCTCACCCATATGCCATGAACACGGATCTCCGTGATCCTTTCCATGCTGATGGCACAGGAGTCCCTGATGCCGGATGGGCTGCTGGGGCAGCAGGGACACAAGTCCAAATGCACCAGTGTCTCCATATCCTTGCCCCCCACCCCCACCCCAGACCCATCTGAGATCCAATTCAAGGCTCAGGCCCTCGCTATCAGAGGCTACCCTGGAAGGAGAAGGCTGTGTACTCCCCTGGCCTTCCGTCCCTCTTGAAGGCCATTGCGGGGCAGGCTAAACTCCCCGAGTCCCGGGGAGGCTGTTTCCACCCACACCCCTGCTGGATCGGTGACTCAGTGTTGCCCTAAGTTCAGGCTAAGCCCGGGAATGACATCTGCTTTGACAAGAGGTCACTCATCTGGATTCAAGGAGAAACTAGATTTCTTCAAATTAAACCCAATTGGTTCCCTTTGGATCCCAGCCACCACTCCCTCAACACTGCCTTAAAATGTCATACCCGGGACCTAGTAGGAGCTCGGAGGGGCCTTGGCAGGGGCTTCTGAGGAATTAGCTTGAAAAGGGATCTGCCAAGAACCAGTTGCGTGACCTTGAGCAATTCCCTTCCCCTCTCTGGGCCTCTGTTCCCCTCTGAGCTGGCTGGCTCTCCGCCATCGGCCCAGTGTTGACACCCTCCGCCAACGTCCCTCACCAATGTCCAAGCAGCCACCCTCCTGTGGGGCTGCAGGGACGCCCACCTCACTGGCTGGTCATGGCCAGGGGTGGATGCTGTGGGACTCAAATGAGAGAAACTAGGAACAGGTACTTGAAGGCAAGGCCAGAGGGAGAAATGAAGCCTGCTTCCTGCTTCCCAGAATTACCTCTTCCCCTCTGAGAAGGAGCTGTCGAAGCCATACCGGTCATGAGGCATCATCCAGACCAGAGGTAGTCAAGCTGTTTTTACCCACACAGTCTTTCTCCAGATGAAATCTCACACCAGTGAGCCCAGACACCAAACAGATTTGAGGGGGTGGGGGGACGTGCAGAAGCAGGGATGAAATGGAACGTTTATGATAAAAAGCAACACTGGCGTGGACGCTGGGAAAAGCAACTCCAGAGAAAGGAAGAGAGTCTTCAGCCAGTGAGGGAAGTTAGGACAGCATCACTGTGCCTGCCTGGGCTCTCATCTCCAGAATAAATTCCCACCTCTGCTTGAAGGGGTACTTTTTTTTTTTTTCTTTTTAATTACATCAACATCCAGAACTCACCCAGTTCCCACCCACCAAGAGAGCCGATGTTGCTTACAAATGGCACTGCCTTATCTGTCATATGAAACCGTGGCAATCTGGCCCCATCTATGCCACTCCTGCGTACAAAAACACAGTAGCTTGGAATATCTGATCCACACAGCTCAGATAAGACAGAAAAGGGAAGGGCAGGCAGCAAGGAAGGAACTGAGCAGAGGAGAGTCAAGGAAAAGAAAAACTCCTAAGAAAGGTTTGAGTTGGTTCCTGTCGCTGACCTGGCAAATCCAAGGACTTGGGCCTGGGGGATTTCCCGGGACCTTCGGATCCCTGACAAGGCACAGCGCTGCTGGGGAAGATGGGGAAGGGCACTGGGTCTCAGTCGGAGTCATTGTCGGAGGGGCGTGAACAAAGGCTCAGTACCCAGAGTGAGCCCGGCATCCTGCTTGGAGGAGGCGCGCAGTACGTGTGGCTGCGTCAAGCATCTTGTCTCGTGGGGCCGCAAAGGCCGCATCTCCGCCGCACGGAGCACTTCACTGACGCCAAGCGCAGCGGGGCCACGGCCTGCACTAATGAGGTACAGATGCCCGGGAGAGGACGGCCTCGGCGAGGAGCAGCTCCCGTGGGCGCCGACCCCCCAGCCCTGGCTCTGCCCCTGCCGCGGGCGGGGAGGAGTCTGAGCCTCCCGCCGCCTCCCAGGCGGTGCGACAGCGCACTCTAGTGGCCACGGCTCAGGGAGCGTGTCTAGGAGCCCCGCGGGCCTAGGCGTGGAGCCTGACACCTCTCATACCTTCTAACGTTCATCGGCCTCGCATTAGAGTCGCTTGGAAAGCTTTCAAAAATCTTAGTGCCCAAAAGGCACCACATCCCAATTAAATTAGAACCCCTGGAAGCGGGACCTAGGCGCCAGTATTTGTGAAAACTCTAAGGGGGGTGGGTCAGAGGCTAAAGGCAACCATTCTCAGTTTTTGACACAGGAACTCTATAAATCTATATGGACAAAAATCACTACATAAAAAAATTTAAGGGGTCCCTGGGTGGCTCAGTCAGTTAAGCGTCCCGCACTTGATCTCAGCTCAGGTCGTGCTCTCCCGTTTCGTCAGGTCAAGCCCTCGTCCCGGCACTGTTAGTGTGGAGCCTGCTAGCAAAATCTCCCCAAAATCTCTGGATCAGAGAGCTGGATGGAATGTTCCAGATTATCTGATCCAATTCTCTTGCATGACGGATGGGGGAAAACTGAGACCCAAAGAAGGGAAAGAACTCGTCCAGGGTCAATCATCCTGGGCACCTCAAATTTCATACATGCATAAACATCCCCTCCTTCTCCCCAAGAGGTCGCACTTGTGAGTTCTGATCTTTATCCACAAGTCAGGCACCTCATGAACTTGCGGAGGCCTGTGGAGGTCCACGGCCTTCTTGTCCTGTCTGCTTGGGGTGCACTGAGGCAGCGAGTGGAGACACAAGAAAACTGCAACAGAGCACAGTGGGAGGTGGCCTGTACAAGGTGACCCAGGAGAGGACAGGGTAGAGATTTGAGTGTCAGCCCGATTTTTTGTTCACGATTCTCCTTCTGAATTGTCAAGGAAGAGATATCAGAGGCCGATCTTACACGTACCTATCTTGTAGACAAATGTGCACACGCTGAGCAGCCTGTCCCCAGAGCGGGCTGAACGGCCAGCTCTGGCCAAAGTGCACAGTGGGTTTCCATCTTTAGATATAACTCATGCAGGCAGTCTGAGGGGCACACAGAGCCTGGGTGGAGACTAGACAAACACACAAATAAATGACAATGAAATAGACATCACAAGACTGGAGGTTTTGATGTCCATGGGAGTGCTGGGAAGGATGGCATTTGGAACAGGTGGACACTGGGAGTATGCACAACGTGGTCAGAGAAATCAGAGAGGGCTTCCTGGAGGCTGTGTGGCCCTCACAATTAGGGCGTGATGGAGCTTGGACGTGACCCCTAGCCTGTCCAAATTTGGACCTCGCACTTCTAATGGCTCCTCTACTCTGTCCTCCAAAGGTGCAGAGATGAGACCCACCTCGTGGCCTGTCTGGAACCCGTACACGCGATGTCTGGCTGGAAAAGGTCCAGGCCGAACAGAGAGGGAGGAGTGGGAGGTGGGGCTTGGATATAAAGTTGATGAGTTTGAGCTTTATCCAGGATCCCACTGGAATCTGGCCTGTGATGCAGGAAAGCGACCTTGGTAAAAAGTTCCGGGAAGGCTGAGGCTCTTCAGATTGCTGATGCCTACAGCTCCAGCTTTAGGGGGCTTTACGAGATTATAAAATTTCATTCCCCAGAATCTGGGGGGAGTGCAAACAATCAATTGCAATTGTTAAGTAAAACTGGGTGGGTACTTGTTGTCCTCTGGTGGTCTTTTACATTCCCGGCTACAGCACGCTGTTCTCAGCTTCACAGAAAACAAAGAGACTGAAATTAAACATTAACCAGGATCATTGAGAATGTCAGGGAATGGTAAGCCCTGGGGTTAGGAGAAGAACACCTGACTCTCTGGTGGCTGTCGTCCCAACAGGAAAGGGACCTGGAGGCAGGCCCCATCTGCAGGGTGCAGGGGGGCAGGAAGCACACTAGCCCTTCAGACAGAGGGAATCTAATACAGAGGACCAGTCACACAGCAATGTAAAAGCTAAGAAGCCGAACAGGGTGTGGAGGCAGCACAGAGGTTAGCCATGGTGAGAAGCCACCAGCATCATCTAGGGCAAGAAGGACAAAAGAGGGAGGCTTGCACTGGGAGCCAGGAGCCAGGAACCACCGGGCCCTGCACAAACCAAAGCAGGCCTGTGCAGTGCGGTGCGGGCTGAGGCCGCGTGGAGGAAGCCTAGCGCAGGGACAAGGGACGGAATGGCCTGGCTTCTCTCCTCGCCCACCCTCCCACCTCGTGCCTGCTATTGGCCACGCCTACTTGAAAGCCCAGAGATCAGGACGCCTGGGAAATGTGTCCCCAGCACAGAAAGCAAGCAGAGAAGGCTGGGACTCTGTGTGAAAGCGGCAGGCCGGTGCCTAGGACGGGCAGAACAGAGTGGGCAGCTGAGGGGAGGACAGCGGGAACACAGGGAGCGTGAGGCTCCTCCCCGAAAGGACAGCTAGTCCACACTGAAGACGTGGACTGGGAGGGCTGGCAGATGTGGACGGGTCAGCATGGCTCTGTTCGAGGTTTCCCTGGCTGAGGCAACAGCTGACTCACAGCTAGGCCACACTGTCCCAGAGCCGAGCCTCACGGGTGGGGCCGGGCAAGGTGCTGTCTGGTGCCTCAGTGATATCAGGGACACCGGACGGTGCTGTGGAGACGGGGCTGTCCTGGAGAGGCTGCTAGGCTCACGGCAGCGGCCAGTCCTGACAGCAACTAGCCGTGTAACTTGGGGCAAGTGAACAGTGCCTTCTGGGCCTCGGTTTCCCATCTGTGAAGAGCGTACCCTCCCGCCTCTCCCCCCAGTGGGAGACTGGAAACCATACAGAGGCACTCTGTGAACAGTGAGGCTCTAGCTACTGCAGGAAGACCCGGGGTGCCAAGCAGATGCCAGACCTGGCCAGGGCTCAGTGATGCCACTGAGGCGCTGGGGACGAGGGCTGGGTTGAATCTGACGCACTCCTGGGGCCTCCTGGGACTACCTACACCCGCAGAGAGGCTGGTGCCATCGGCCTGCTGCCGACTGCTGGACTCGAAGGCTAGTTTCTGGTGAGTTTTAACCGCCCGGCCACGCCTCTGGCCTTTCTGTTATGACGAGCCACCCTATTCTAAATGACTGAGAAGGCAGAGTGGCAGGTGAGGCCCCAAGGAGAGACAGACTGTCTGGTCCCTATGAGACCTGTGACCCCATCCCTGGTAGCAGGGAGGCAAGCAAGCTAAGAGTAAGTACCCTTGACACCACGGATGCCGGTGGGTGTGCAGGCAGAAGCCGGGCCACCGGAGGGCCAGGGAAGGGCGTGAGAGACGGGGCACAGGAACAGCGCGGCATACGGGCGCATCTGTGTGTCTGCACCATGGCTGGCTGTATCACAAGGGCAGAGAGACGGTGACTGTCAGTGTTCTCACTTGACAAGGTAAACCTGCACTTGTTTTGTTTTGTTTTGTTTTGCTAGACAACGAATCGAAGTGTTGAAACGCTGACCTAAAAAATGTAATGTTCACTCACCTTCACACCTCTCACACAGATGGGAATGACTGAGCCCTGCTCACAGGGAGGCCCGGTCCTTCCCGAAGGCTCGGCCTCGAGAGCTCCGCCCAAGCACTCACGTTATCCCAGCGCAGCACGACGCGTCGTGTCCCCACAGCCATGCCACTCACCTGGGATGGCTGGGGATTGGGGGCAGAGCAGAGGACACGGCCTTTCAGCAGCAGGCGTTGACCCACGGACACGTCCCCCACATAAAGTTCAAACTCTTCCTTTCCTGATACAGTGGGGGGTGAATTCCTCACCCCCTGCCCTTAGCGCCCCGCTCACAGCCACTGGCAAGCATGGGGCCCACTCTGGCTCCAAAGAATGCAGGGCAGGAAGGGGTCTTTGAGGTCCTCTTGGGTTGGAGGCCTTGCCCCGGTCCCTGAAATGGTGTACAATATCCTGTGCACCATTTCCTGAGAGAGGGGCCATAGCTTCTGTCAGGTTCTGAGAAGAGTTGGCAGACCTGGGGGGGGTCACGAACTCCAGGTTGAGCCCCCCCCCCACTCCACAGCCTCGTCCCCTGCCGTCCCCGCCTCACACAAGTGGCTTCAGCACCACGGAACTGCTTGCAGTTACCAAAGTCTCCATGCTTCGTCAACATCCTGGTGCCTAGTGGTGCTGCCTCGCTACCTGGAGCCCCTCTCCCCCCCCTCGCCACACATCTTAGCTTTACCAGTCGTTAAGACTCGGTGCGAGCGTCTGCCCCTCCCCCCTCTCCCATACAGCATTTTCTGATATTTTTCTGGTATTTTCTGAAGATGGCCACTCCCATGCACTTGTCCCATCCCACGGGACCTCCTGGCAGTGTGACTGACATTGGTTCTGTGGAGAGGTGGGTCTCAGGCCCTCCCCTTGGGTCTGGGTCTGTCTGGTGAGAGCTCTGACCCGTCGAGTGGAGGGGAAGTGAGGCCTTGTGACTTCCAAGGCTAGGTCAGAAGAGGTCAGCATTTCCACTTGGTTCTTACTCGTATTTGTGTTTATTCTCTGTCTCTGTCTCTCTCTCTCAACACTTGCTCTTGGACCCCAGCCACCATGCTCAGGAGGCCCCCGGGCCAACAGGTCACAACAGGTGTGCCTTCAGGTTATCCCCTGATGGCGCCGAGACAAAGTGTTCCCGCCATGCCTGTCTGCGTGCTGACCCGCGGAAACCCAGAGAGGTAATAAATAATTGCTGTTGCTTGAAACCACTCTGTTTTAGGGTAATTTGCTGTGCAGCAATTGATAAAAGTACTTCTCTGGAGGCCCAGGACGCCTGGGCTTCTCTCTGCCAGCACATTTTATCCATGAGCCGTAACTGTTGGCAGACAGCTCTGGCTCCTCGCTAGACCCTGAGGACCCAGGGCCCAGACCACCTGCCATCCCCACATTCCGGGCCAGCCTCCCTTCTGGGGCCCCAAGGGCACTCAGCAAACCTCTACCCAATGAAACCCAGGAACTAGCAGGAAGATGATTCGTTGTATCAAAAATGAACTCCTAGGGGCGCCTGGGTGGCTCAGTCGGTTAAGCGTCCGACTTCGGCTCAGGTCATGATCTTGTGGTCCGTGAGTTCAAGCCCCGCGTCAGGCTCTGTGCTGACAGCTCAGAGCCTGGAGCCTGCTTCCGATTCTGTGTCTCCCTCTCTCTCTGCCCCTCCCCCGTTCATGCTCTGTCTCTCTCTGTCTCAAAAATAAACGTTAAAAAAAAAAATGAACTCCTAGCTGAGTTACTCCTCTAAAGATGGCAGATGCGTGATTTTTATTCACTTTTTTAAAAGTTTTTACTTATTTACTTTGAGAGAGACAGGGAGCAGGGAAGGGGCAGAGAAAGAGGGGGAGACAGAATCCCAGAATCCCACTGACAGTGCAGAGCCCGACGCGGGGCTCAAATTCGTAAACCATGAGATTATGGCCCGAGCTGAGATCAAGAGTCGGATGCTAAACCGACTGAGCCATCCAGGTGCCCCGGGAGATATGTGTTTTTTAGATGAATTAAGTATCAGAGAGAATATATTCATTTAAACCTTGAACGCCTCATGAACTGGTCACACTAGCCTTGGTCTCCTACGGCTTGCAGACATTCATCTGTGGAGTAAACAGATGAAGGACATAGAGGGACTGATGGCCGCCATGTCCCTCCAGCCTAAATGACCTCAGGGAACCACCAAGTTGTATTTACAGCTCACTGGATTCCACAGTGTCCTTCTTCTCATGGAGCCTCACTTTCTCCCTCCCCGCCGCTGCCCCGGGGACTCTATGAGACCCCCAGAGAGAACCCCCCACTCCCCGAGGCTGTCCCCCACAGGGAGCCACCCCGAACACAGAACACCGCTCTGCAGTCACAGACCAAACCATTCTCCACGGCTGGACCCACACTTCCTTCCCGGAAAGGCCCCCCACTCAGAGCCGTCTCACGAGGACACGGACCTCGGCGTGGGGAGGCTTTTCTCCTGCCTCATTCCACCTGATTGCCACACGGCCATGGGGGCAGATCCGCAGGAATGACAAGGCCCGTGTTGTAAAGGGAACGGGTCCCACTGGCACTCCAGCCCAGACTTGTGCCTGCACACCTCGCCCCATGCTGGCCACCGTCAGCCGGCCTGCTGCTAAACCACCGTGCTGAGCCCGGCTGCATGGGCCTGGGTGGCTGAATCAGCCACACACACCTGACCGGCTTGGCTCAGCCCTCAGCACCCGGAACATTTCTAGGCCTCTTGACTTGCAGCGTCAGTTAAGCACAGGGAAAAAAAAAAAAAAATGCTCCGGTAAATCAAATAGGATGAGAACCAGTACCATGGCTACCAAAAGATACACGCGCGCGCAGAGCAAAACCAAACAAACCGAGAAGACAAACACACAAAAACCTTCAGCGTACGTTCCCCAAGCCAATGACAAAGAACTAGTTTTGGGTGACTTACTATTCGGGGCTGTTGGAGCTCCCTTGCCCGGGACCAAGAGTACCAGTCCATTTAGCTGTGCTCTATTTCACCAATGTCTGCTTCTATAAATATTTAGGGGGTCCCGGCGTGTGTCCCACATGCACACGCACACACACCTCCCTCTGGATAAAGAGGTCTATGCGTTCTGGAATCTTTCCTCCCACACCTACCGGGTCTGGTCACTGTCTTTGAGGCCGACATTCCTCACGTTGAGGGATGAGCAGGCAGAAGGCCGCAGGCCGTGCACCAGCCGGGTCAGGTTACGGGGAGCTGTCAACCTGGTTTCTGACACCCTAGCAGGGCCATAAATAACCACAGTGGAACTGCAGCGGGCTGCCGGGGCCTCCCCTGCAAAGCACGGCCGTCCATCAATCTCCCCTAATGACTGCTTGGCATTCAGGCTTCCGCCTCGACCTGACCCCGGCCCCAGGCATTCTTTGGGGGTGCGGCGGCCCTTCCCAGGCACAGACTGGGTCAGCCAGGAGCACACTGCTTTTGAGCCGTCCCCGTGCCCTGCCAGTATACTTTATGGATGCCGGAGACAGGCAGGAAAACCCTCATCGCTCAAAACGCCACCCCTTCCTGGATGGGCTCCAGAAAGCAGACCCACAGCCGCATCCACGAGGTGGATCTGGTCACGGTGAATCCTACACCACAGATGACCCCACACGGCAACCACAGCCACCCCGCTCCATATAACAGCTACTACTCCAGGCAGAAATCTGGCCTTTGTGTTCTCCGCTACGTGGGTGGGCAAAAGCCAGATGACAGCGGAGCGCCACTGTTTACTCTCCTTTGGCCCTGGTCTCAAGTGGCAATTACCTTTTATTCTTTCATTTGTACCTTTTGTTCTTAAACCAGGTTTGTCTCGACTATCTCAACACCCTGGAGATATCCACCTAAAATCACATACCTCGCCCTACTTCCTCTCTGCCTCTCTCTCTCTCTTTCTCTCTCTCTCTCCCTCTGCGGAACTCTTGTGATGGAATTTACATAAGTAAAATGCTCATGTGATTCTACCCTACCACCGAAGAAAACAATCTGACTGTCTCATCAGCAGCCTTATAGCAGAGTTTTAATCGTATGCTTCTAGAAAAAAACCAAGATGACGCGATTGCTAAAATGTGTACTGTTCTTCAGTGCATATGTGCCATAACGTTAAGCCTCAATGACCAACCACGCCACTTGTCGGTGTAGAAGGGGGGAGGTCTTACAGAGTCTAACCCCCTCACTTATACACGGGAAACCAAAACTCTTAAAGTTACAGGGTTGGATAGAGGACTCGCGTCTCCTAGGGTCTAGTGCACTTGGGGACAGGAATAGCCAAAATCAGTTCTTCCCAGAGTTCTTGGTAAAGCCCCACCCTGCACCGGGCTCAGAGTAAAGCCTAACTGTATTGGGCACCGGCAAAGCTCCTCCAGATCCCCGGGGCCCCTTTTTCTTGTTCTGTGTGCTCTTCCTCGGCCTCTGGGTATTTTCACTCCTCACCTGAGCTCCTGTGCCTCTTTGGAGAGCTGTCCCCAGGCTGCTGGGGCTGCTTCGCATCCTGGGGAGCAGCTGGGATGCGGGGGACTTGTCCTTAGCAGTGGCTGACTGATGAGGGGTAGAAAGCCCAGCTCCTTGCCTTGGGTTGGGGCAAACTGAGAAACAATTTGCACTCCAGAGCTTTCCTGCTGGATTGGGCAGGAGGCTGACTCTCCACCTGAAATCACATGCTGCATGGCTTCCTGTCCTTGTCCTGCTTCTCTCACTGGGATCATTTCCTTTCAAGAAATCACTGGGGCACCTGAGGGGCTCAGTTGGTTAAGCATCCAACTCTTGGGGCGCCTGGGTGGCTCAGTCGGATAAGCATCCAACTTCGGCTCAGGTCACGATCTCACGGTTCGTGAGTTCGAGCCCCACGTTGGGCTCTGTGCTAATAGCTCAGAGCCCAGAGCCTGCTTCGGATTCTGTGTCTCCCCCTCTCTCTGCCCCTCCCCCGCTCATGCTCTGTCTCCGTCTCTCTCTCAAAAATAAATAAACATTAAAAAAAATGTTTTTAAAAAAAGCATCCAACTCTTGATCATGGCTCAGGCCACGGTCTCACAGTTTGTGGGATCGAGCCCCATGTCAGGTTCAGGGTAGAGCCTGCTTCAGATTCTCTCTCTCTCCCTCTCTCTCTGCCCCTCCCCAGCTCGCACTCTTGCTCACACACTCTCTCTCTTAAAATAAGTAAAATAAACTTAAAAAAAAAATCACCTACATCTGGACCCTCATCTCAACGTCTATTTCCGGGGAGCCTGACCTAAGACGTCGGGAAACATTTGTGGAATGAATGAAGGGATGGACCCTAATACCAGCCCAGGAGAGGGGCAAATGAAACATAATGTGTGACTAGGGGAATTTGTCACACTAGGGAAGCAGCCCTGGCCCCAAGACGGTGTGCGGAGGGCTGAAGCCAGGATTAATGACAAGTGCCCAGGTGCCTGCACTTATAGCTGCTCACGTAGGTACTGCACCCACAGCACCCCCGTGACCATACCCACAAGCACGGGTTCTTCAACACTCCCAGGGACTCCCCGTGAGCCCACAGCCCGCTTGCGTTGTCACTCTGGGTTGGCTCATCTGGATAACTGAGTACCCGCGCTGTTGATGGATACCGCATCCAACGTTTACACCGCTTGGAGTTCACAGCTGCTGCTGTAGACAGAGGGTGCTTGCGGCAGGTGCCTCCGGCCCGCCCATTCTCAGTAACAGCTTGGGCGCGTGGGAGCTGCCCGCCTCAAAACTGGCTGTCGCTGTCTCTCTGCCCCTTGGCCCTCCCCAGGGCCACTTCCAGAAGTGGGGATGAAGGGAAGCTGGGGGTAGGTGCGGGGCGAGTAAGGGCAGCTCCGGGACCTTCTGGGTGCTTCTCAGGGACTTGAGCCCCGTGGGCAAGAGCAGCGTCCACAGAACATCCTTGTGTGGTTTGTCCTTCTGTAAGGAAGGTGCTGCTTCCTGGGATTCCCTCCCCATCAAACTACATCCAAGTTCTTGCCCCAAGTTCTGCTTTCATGAGCACGCAAACCAAAACCATATTCTTCCTAATGTCCACTTTTCCCGGGCAGCTCAGGGTCATGGCCACCCGCCTCAGCTCATTATTTACCCCCAGCTCTGTGCTGGAGTGATGTGTTGCCTCGGGAGCTCGGGAGGTGCCCTCCGCTAAACAGCCCGGGCTGGTGCTCTTTGGGAGTTTGTGTCTGATTTTTGCCGTGTCTCCATCTCTTTCTTTGTTGCAAGTCTCCAGCAGGACCTCCACCCTCCTCCCTGTTTGTGATTTTTGCCTTTAATCTACCACAGTCTGGAAGCCATATGACCAAACTTGATAGATTTGTGTCTGACATAAAAGTGAACGGACTCTGAGTGGAGGAATGTTCCTTTGAGCAACGCACAAGCTTTCATCTAAGGCATTGGAAACTTCTTTTCGCTGCTTGGGAGATGTTTTTATTTTTTTCCTGGTTTGGAGCTCTAACTTGGAGAGTGCAGTAGTTGGGTAGTGAAATGTTGCATGAATGACTTCTCCTATTTCAATCTAAATACGGGATGTGTTTGTGGGCAAACACAGTGGGTCTAATAATACTTATCGCAAAGGCCCTACGGCTTTTGGCTTGCCATTTATTAGGATATGCTCATCTCACAGATCCAATTTTCAAAACTCTAGGAGACTTCGCCAGTTCGCCAGCTTCACAGATGTCAAAACAATATCGCACCCAAAGAAGAGTGGCTGACACACAGATTTGAGAACAAAAATGAATTCAGTCCAGGGATTGAATACAGATCTCCCCGTCTGGTCTCCGACTCTAAGCCAGAGGCCCTTTCTCCTCTCCCGAGAAGTCACATGCCTGCTCTCGTGGGTGGGAAAAGAGACGTGCACATCAGCTGTGGCCCAGGTGTCTAGCTGCCCCCCACCCCACCCCGCAAGGCTGGGAGTTTAGACTCTGGCCCGGGGCCCTGTTCCTGGGGGACCCACCACCCCCCAGGCCAGGTGGGCAGACCCGGGAGGGCAGGGGCGGAAAGTTGGACCCTCCACACACCCATCTGAAGAGAACATGTGTGCACAAAGCCCCTGGTTACTGTCCCTAATCTTTTCTCTCCCTCCACACCCGACTTCAGTCTCTATTCCCATTTACAAAGCCTCTCTGGTAAAGTGCAAATGAGCGGTGCTCTCCCATAGCGAGGGAAGGGGGAGCCACAGGCAGGGACCCGGGACCTCCACCTCATAAGGGGAAAAGTGCCGGGAAATAATCCAAATCAGTAAAGACTGATGGTTCATTTCATGGGTCACCTTGACTGGGCTTGAGAACGTCCAGAGAGCTGGTAAAACATTCCTTCTGGGTGTGTCTTGTGAGGGTGTTCCCAGAAGAGGGGCCGCAATAGAACAAAAGGGTGGAGGAAGGGACAATTATAATCAGATCGGGTAGAGAATTTAAAAATTAAGTGTCCTAACAGCAACCAATTAGACATAAAAGGTAGTTTAGGATAAAAGAATATTCATTTCCATATGCAAATGCCTCAGTAAGACCTCACTAGAGATCTGATGAATCAGTCAGCAGCTTTCCCTACTAGATACTGAGCAAAGGATCAATTTAAGAGAACTTGCTTTCTGTTTGTATTTGTCTTCTTGAAAATAGGGGGTAAGCCTCGCCAAGGGTGTAAGATTTTCCAAAATGCTGAACACCTCTGGTACAATTGCAAAGAAAAAGCCGTCTTCCCAGCACGTATATGCTAAGGTGCCGTCCTGGGAAACCAAAAGTGTCCCATCAAGGAGGACAACTTTGTGTCCACCTGTGACAGGGTCAATGACGGGCGGAGACCCCTACAGGATTTCACCCACAGCAGTGCCTGGCAGCCCGCTGGCAAGTCGTGGGCGACGCGTGACCACTCCCTGTCGCGCGGGGCTGTCCCACGGTGCGGGACACGCAGCATCACTGGGGCAAACGAGAACGCCCCAGCGTGTCCGGACGCCACCGGACGCCCCTCGGGTGCGGACACCGAGCGGCCTGGCCCTTGCCCAGAGTTGCAGGAGACAGACGCCTCGGCAGCTCCGTCCGCCTGCCCGGGAGCGGCCCCCGCGCCACCGAGTCAATGTGCCCCTCTGTCTCTCGCAGCGGACCCCGCAGCGCCCGCGACGCTTCGTTAGGCCCCGCGAGGAGAGCCGTTCCTCCAGTGTGCCACAAGGGGGCGCCCTGGGACGCCGAATCGGCCCGTGTGCCGTTTGTGAAATGTGGAAAAGTCTGCAGATGGGGACGTGGAGGCAGGTTGAAAACACAGGGTGGGAAAGAACTTGTTGGGCTTACACTGTGCTAAACTGTCTGATCTTTGGCATTGCTGTCCAGCTTTCCAGAGTCCCCGGCAAGTATGCACAGTTTGTCAATGGCTTCTCCGGTCCTCCCAAACAATACAATTTCCACATGCAGACAGCAATTTTAATGGCCTCCCAGAAACACCAGTGGAAACAGGTTGGCCAGTTTTTGCCTCCTGCCACACCCACCACACTTCTCTAGAAATAATAATAACAGCATTCTGGGAGCCCACGTGTCATTGCTCTGGCCACCTTACATGAATGCATTTATTTTCTCTTCACCAATAATAGCACTGTGCCGGTGATAAACAGGATGGATGAGGAAACTGAGGCACAGAGAGCTATGGTAACTTGCCCAAGAGTACACTGCGAGCAAATGGCCCGGAACCACCGAACTGTGGAAGGTTCAAGACAGCAGGGCGAGGGGCCCCGCCTGTTGGAAGGAGGTGCTTTGGGACGACTTAGCCATTCCTGTACTTCAGGAATGCATGCATCCAGCTTGTTTGTTCAAAATCTACCGGGGGCAGGAGGATGGTGAAATAAAAAAAACACCAAAAGGGGCACCTGGGTGGTGTAGTCGGTTGAGCGTCCGACTTCAGCCAGGTCACGATCTCGCGGTCCGGGAGTTCAAGCCCCGCGTCAGGCTCTGGGCTGATGGCTCAGAGCCTGGAGCCTGTTTCCGATTCTGTGTCTCCCTCTCTCTCTGCTCCTCCCCCATTCATGCTCTGTCTCTCTCTGTCCCAAAAATAAATAAACGTTGAAAAAAAAATTTAAAAAAAAAAAAAACACCAACAAGAAAAAAGAAACCCTATGAAATATTTTTACATGCAGCTTTGGGGCTTGTTTCATTCCTGAGTTCATCCGGAGCATCACAGGAGGTGGGTCTGGCTGCCTCGAGTGTAGCTACAAATGGCTGTGAGACCCAGGACAGGACAAAATCGAGCCTGAGTTTTCAACCCTTGGCTGAGTACTAGGGTCCCTGCAGGAATTAAAAATGAAACAGGTACCTGGGTCGGCCCCAGGCCACCTGAATCAGAATCTCTGGAAGTGGGGCCCAGGTACCCGCTGTTGGGGGTTTGCTTAACCTCCCCAGGTGATTCTGAGGTTCAATCCACATTGAGAACCAAACTCCTTTTTGTATAGCTGAGGAAAGGCCCGGAGAGGCTCCATGATGTGCCAGAGGCTGAAGGTTCAGGCAGTGGGGGGAGTCAAGTATCCTGATTTCTATTCCAGAACCCATCAAAAGCTTTACTGCTGCCCCAGACTGGGACGGCTCCACAAGGGGACAGACAGCAGGGCATGAGGACGCTTGGGGGGTGCGGCACACTCGGAGCCTCTTCTCTGCTTCCCCCCGTCTGAGCTGGAGGGAAGCTCCCACCTCCTGCTTCCCGGCAAGGTCCTGTGGTCAGTGGTCAGGACTCCTACCACTGCAGACTCAGCCCCGGCCTCCCTCTGGCCCTGAGGAGAACCATCCGCTCCCCACCACCTCTGCCCCACTGTTTTCCCGACATTCATCATGTGGTTGGGTCTCCAGATAAAACACTGGATACCCAGTTAAATTTGGATTCCAGATAAACTACCAGTTGTTCTGTAGTATAAGTATGTCCCACGCAACATGTTTAGGTTTATTTGTTTATTTGCAGAATCCAGCAGTCCTACCCGAAAGAACACAGTGCATCTGGGGTCAGTCACATAGCCAGGAGGGGGAGCAAGCAGCTTGCCCAGACCGCACAGCCCCTGGCCGCCAGCCAGTGCTCTTTCCCCAGCATCATTCAGCCCAGACAGAAGTGATTATACTTTAATTGAATAAAGAGTTCTAGTTTGGGGGAAAATATAATTAAGAGAAATGTCCGCTTGATTATTTTGTTCCTTTATCCCTGGCCATCGACGCATGACAGTTTGGACCCTGGGCTGTAGCTCATTCATTGGATGGAGGTTCGTGAAGCACCAGATAGGCTAGGTGTGACGATGCTTTACCCAAATAGTGTCACCCCCTGATGGCCGCCAGCAGCCTAAGACAGCCAGGCCTCCAGCCTGGGCTGTGCCAGCAGCCTGGGGCTGGTGTTACCCGGCTCTCAGACACGCAGGGCTTCAGCCTTTCTGGGATGGCAGGGTTCCCAGCCTTGGAGGACCGATTGAGATTAGGAAACCAAATGCTCCTGGGAACTGAAACCGGTAAGTTTGGGAGAGAGTCTGTTCCTCTGGCAAATCTGCTGAACTCTATCTTCCATCACCTTAGAATCTATTGTGATTTTGATCTGAGCCTCAGGAAGTGTGGGGGTTTTTTAATTTAATTTTTTTTAAGTTTATTTATTTGTGTTGAAAGAGAGAAAGCATGAGAAGCCCCTGAGAAGGGGCAGAGAGAGAGAGAGAGAGAAAGAATCCCAAGCAAGCTCTGCACTGTCAGCACAGAGCCCGATGCAGGACTCGATCCCACAAACTGCGAGATCATGACCAGAACCGAAATCCGGAGTTGGACGCTTAACCGACGGAGACACCCAGGTGCCCCAGGAAGCACGTTTTTTTTTTTTTTTTTTAATTTTTTTTTTTAACATTTATTTATTTTTGAGACAGAGAGAGACAGAGCATGAACGGGGGAGGGGCAGAGAGAGAGGGAGACACAGAATCGGAAGCAGGCTCCAGGCTCCGAGCCATCAGCCCAGAGCCTGACGCGGGGCTCGAACTCACGGACCACGAGATCGTGACCTGAGCTGAAGTCGGACGCTCAACCAACTGAGCCACCCAGGCGCCCCGGAAGCACGTTTTTTTAAAAGGGCATCCCTGGACATGAAGGAGGAATTCCACTTCCTTGTCTGCAACTGACCTCTTGCTCTTCCCGTCCCCCAAATCTGTTCCTGTCCTTGGTTAATGGTTTCGCTGTCCTCCCCGCCACCCAGGAGAGAAAGCTGGGAGTCACTCCACTCATATGCCCCGTCGTCTGATCTCTCCCACCAGACCTCAAGTGAGTTCCTGGAGGGCCTGCCATAAGTCAGATTCATTTCTCCCTCCCCCACCGAGCGGTTCTCTCAGACCCATCCGCACTACACACAGAGAACCAGGTAAGACGCTGCACTGTGGTTCCCTGGGCTGGGAATGGGGGAGGGAGAAATGGCGAGAGGGGTATTCATGGGCATCCACCAACTGGTAGGCTGTGGAGATCAAGGCCGAGCAGACACTGGAGAACACGCTCGGCCCCTGGCCTTGGCAATCTGCTCCATGGGAATCCGGGAAGAACTGGGGACAGGGGTTTGGTCTACACGTGTTTGTGGCTGCATGATTGTACATGGGAAGTATGATATCTCGTCAGGGGGCCAGAAGGACGGGAGCCTGGGATGAAGATTTGGGTCATCATGCATCGGACCCCAGGGACATGCATGAGACTCCTCAGGGAGGTTGACCATCAGGGCAGCAGCGTGGAAGAGGTGGCCGGGGGGCTGAAGAGTGGCCAGGGCTATAAGCAAACCAGAGAAGCACTGCAGTGAGCAAGTGGCCCACGGCGTCAGATGCCATCAGAAAGCTAAGAACCTAAGCACCTCCGTGCCAGGCCACCCAGTTCATGCCCCCTCCTCCCTTCCTCCTCGAGGAGCAGCCCCGTCGTCTGCTGGACGTGAGGGGCAGCGGGCTTGGTGTGGGGAGAGCCAGACAGCTCGTGTCTGCTCTCCTGAGGCACCATTCATCCTGGTTTCTCCCGGCCATGCTGCCAGAGGTGGCCCCTAATGACACAAGTGCCCCGCACAGCAGTCACACCTCTGCTCCTAAACCTTCTGGTCACTCCCGCTTCTATCACCTCCTTTGTTTTCCTCAGTGTCAATGAAAAACAAATTTCCAGGGAGAGAGATGGAAAGGGACATCTGGCCTTGGGACATCTGGATGTCCAAAGAGGGTAGCTTCTGTGCCGTGGACGTGGACTGGAGGTTCTGGAACCTCAGGGCAGGATGAGAGTGAGATGGGTATTAGAGGATCAAGAAACACCAGGGAGAATGTTCTTTTATTCTCCAGACCGTGGTGCAGCTTTAACGGCTGCTTTGCAAAGCTTGAGGAAGGCCGAGGCAGGTCTCGGTAGGTGGCTCAGCCTCTGAGCTGGGGTGGTAATCATGGAATAGGAGGAGGAGGACGAGGGGACCCTGGCTGGTGGAGCTGGCTGCGTGGCCTCCTCTCCCTTGGAGATGTAGCTCCGTCCCTCTGAAAAAGCAAAGCACCAGCTCCCCCTCCGCCCCCACCTCCCGCCTGGTCAGGCCCCGGGGGTCATCCATGCAGGCTCCCGGCTCGGTGACCCTATACTTAGTCTCCCCCGGGCCGAGCCTCAATAGACACAGTGAGCCTCACGGAGCCGCAGCTCGACCTCAGGTCCCACTCCTGACTGGCATTGTGGGTCAGTCCCGGGGAGCCCGACCCCTGCCTCGGGGACAGCTGGATGTTCAGCCAGCGACACCGGGTCTCGTCGCAAGCGAGCACCACGGTGCCCTCGGGGTTGCTGTAGGTGCACCGGCTCCCGGCTGCCCTCTCCTCCGCTACCAGATCCCAGCTTTCCCCGGGCTCCCTGTCCTCCATCCTCGGGGCCTGGATGCCCAAGCTGTCCCGGGTGACGGGACACACCAGCTGTTCCTCCTTTAGGGCGGGCAACACCTGGCCCTTCAGGTAGGCGGGGCCCGCACAGTAGGTCTGGATGTTGAAGAGCCGGTCGCTGTACTGGTTCAGCCAGCTGAAGAGGTAAGCCAGGTGGCAGTCGCACTGCCAGGGGTTGCCGTGTAGGGCCAAGTTGAACAGGTTGTAGTTGGTGTCAAAGATGCCCTCGGGGAGCGTGGTCAGCAGGTTCCTGGAGAGACTGAGCAGCTCAAGCTTGGACAGGTTCTGGAAGACGGCTGGGTGCAAGGCTGTCAGGTTGTTGCTGCCCAGGTAGAGCTTGACCAGCCCCTCCAGGTCTCTGAAGATGCCGGCGGGGAGACAGGCGATGGCGTTGTGCGAGAGCGTGAGGGAACTGAGGCTGGACAGGTTGGCAAAGGTGCCCTCGCCGACAGCCTCCAGCTGGTTGTAGGACAGAGACAGGCTGACCAGGGCGGGGGTGTGAGCGAAGAGGCCGGCGGGCAGCGTCCGCAGCGCGTTCCCCTGCAAGTTCAGGAAGGTCAGGCGGCCCAGGGAGGAGAAGACGGAGCCGGGCAGGTGCCTGATGGTGTTGTGCTGCAGCCACAGCTTCTCCAGACAGAAGAGCCCCGAAAACACCGTGGGTGGCAGCTCGGAGATGGAGTTGCCGTCCAGGAAGAGCTCCCGGAGGCAGCCCAGTTTGTCAAACACGCCCTGGGGCAGGCTGGAGAGCGCGTTGCTGCTGAGCCTCAGGGTCTGCAGGCTGCTGAGGGGGTCGAACAGCTCCTCGGGCAGCTGGGCCAGTAGGTTCTGAGCAAGGTTGAGGGTCTTCAGACGGGCCAGGGGCCGGAAGAGCCTCCCGGGCAGGCTCTGGAGCCGGTTGCCTTGCAGCTGGAGAGACTCCAGGGCGCCCATTTGGTGGAAGAGGCCATCGGGCAGGGCCTCCAGCATGTTGAAGTTGAGGGTGAACTTGCCCAGCGAGGTCAGGTTGGAGAAGGTGTCGGTGCTGAGGTTGGAGAAGGCGCTGCCAGTGATCTCCAGGTCCTGGAGCCTGGGCAGCCCCCCGAAGGCGTCCGGCCCCAAGTGGCGGAGCTGCGTGTTGAGGAAGACCACCTTGGTCAGGTTGGGGCTGCCGCTGAAGGCCCCAGCTCCCACCGTGGCGAACGAGGTCTCTACGAAGATGACATCTGTGGCGTGTGGTGGGAGGTCTGGCGGGATGGCAGCCAGCCCCTCATCGGAGCAGAACACCTCCCCGATGAAGCAGTCACACCCCTCCGGGCAGGGCTGGGCGTGCCTGGCCAGGAGCAGGAGGCAGGCCCAGGGTAGCCAGGCTCTGGGCAGCATCTCCTGACCCCAGTGGGAAGAGAAAACAGAAGCGACGCCTTAAGGGTAGTGCAGCACGGTGGCCAGTGCACCGCTGGGTCAGCCAGAAGACCCGGGGGGTGGGAGGGACAGGGACGGGGATCAGCTGTCAGGGAGGCCACCCGTTGGGGCAGCCGTTTGTGTTTTCAGGGGTTGTTCCCATACTGCCTCCGGCAGCCTCGTGAGGTCAGCAGGACCAGCATTCTGACCTCCTGACACTGTGGGTGTCATGTGGCCTGTGCCCAGTCACCCTGCAGGTTAGTGTCAGGACAGCGACCCAGGCCTCTGGGACTTCCCATGCTCTTTCCAGATGAGAGAAAGGGCGGAAATGGGATAAAAAGGCATGAAAGACAGGGTGTAAGGAGAGCGTGGGTATTTTTGCCCATGGAATTTTTTAAGGTCATGGGTCAAATATGGGCAGATTATTAGTGAGTTGGAAATCTTTAAACCGTAACTCTTCCTGAGCTTTCAGACCTCAGCACGTTTCGGACCCTAATTATGAGGAGATTTCAGCATCTGCTCCTGTGCATCCGCTGAGGGTGAGAGCAGCAGAAGGGACAAGACAGGTTCTTACCTCGAATGATCCCTGCTCCTCACTACGGCTGCCCAGTGCTCTCCTGCCCACCTGCCTGTGCCCCCCACCTCGGAGCCCCTGGAACTCTCCAACATCGTGTGGACAAAGAGGGTCCCAGCTGCAGGGATTCCACAGACCAGTAGGTTTCTGTTTTCAAGGGAAGAAGACTGAGTTTTTAGTTAACTAAAAAAAAATTTTAAATGCCAGCATCCAACCACAGGATTGGATTGGCGCTGCGGGTCATAAGTGTGTTTTATGGTTCAGTCTGTTTTGTATGTGAACTATCAGCCAACATGTAAACATGGAGGAATCTCACATTAAAAGTCCAGATTTCAGGGGGCCCCCGGCTGGCTCAGTCGGTTAAGCGTCTGACTTCAGCCCGGGTTGTGATCTCGCAGTTCGTGGGTTCGAGCCCCGCGTCAGGCTCTGTGCTGACAGCTCAGAGCCTGGAGCCTGCTTCAGGTTCTGTGTCTCCCTCTCTCTCTCTGCCCCTCCCCTGCTCACGCTCTTTCTCTCCTTCAAAAATAAATAAACATTAAAAAAGATTTTTTTTTTTTGAAGTCCAGATTTCAGGATGATTTAGGGGCTGTGGGCTCACATTGCCACATGACAAGACCGACTGGGGCTTTGTTGCCCCATTAGGGGGTGTGCAACCCGCCCCCCTCCCTCGCACGCATCGTTTCTGTGGCTTGTAGTGGCCCAAGCTCCGTGAGTTTGAATACAAGCTCCATCACATTCTAGCTGTGGGACCGTGGGCGTCTTACTTCCTCTGTAGTGCCTACCATGTCAGGGGAATTGCGAGGACTCAATGACAACAAATAAGCAAAAGTTTTAGGCCAGTGTCTAACATGGAATGAGAAATTAATAAAGTGTGTTAATTATGGTTCAAGGTTGCAAGCCACCTTGCATCGTTACTCATCATTACATCGTTACTCTTTTAAACACCGAAAGAGTGGGAAGAGCAGAATGTCCTTTAGACAGAATACATTTGACTTTAGCAAAAAAGACAGAAAAGAAGTTAGGAAGGGAGAGAGGAAGGAAGAAAAGAGACAAGGGAAAAGGAAGAAATACAGAAACAACCTGTCCCCAGTAAGCACTCACAATTGGCTTGGTTTTGGAGAATCTGGACCCCACAGGTCTCTTTGCTGGCTGCTTCTCTGCTGCCCTCTGCTGGCTGCCTCTTCCATCCCAAGATTCTACTTCTGGCCAAAGGGCTCCGTTTGCAAACACAGTGCTTACAAAAGCCCCCTATACCCTCCCCCCATTCAGACACTCAATAACTCAGTTTTTCCAGGAACTTTTCTGCCGAATCAATAGAGAAGGGACCATTTGTCCCACAGAAAGTGGATACCTCCCTTGAGGCTCCCCTGATGCTTGCAGAGACACTGAGTCAGCTACAGGAGGTGGCCGGGAAGGACACATAGTAACTGCGCCTGCCTGCCACTCAGGCACAGGCGGGAAAGTAACAAGCATCAGACAAGCATGTGCCCCCTGGTGCTACAAGGCTTAGACCAGCGGTTACAGAGTTCAGCTTGAGCACAAGACTCTTGAGGTCGTACGTATAGTATACAGATAAGAAGCAGAGGTTCTGGAGAAGGATGAGGCAGCCACTGCCCCACCCCCACCCAGGCTGCCCCTAGGGATCCTGACAGAAGACTTCCTTGAGCCCAGAAATGAGGTGCCTGGTGGTTGCTTCTCCATCTTGACAGCTAGCTGGGCCCTCCAGAACGGTGGCCTTTCATGGCTGTCCTTTTTTGTGAGATGAGGCTGCTCATCTCTGTGCTCAGCGTCCAGCACAGTGCGGACTTACCGTGGACTTGGTTAGGGTTTGTGGCCCCAAACGCTTCATCGCTGGTATGAGCAGCGTGGGAGGTAGATTTGCCCTTCCCTAGCATGGTTCGAGCCCAAGTGAATGACCATCAGCCAGGCCGTGAGAGCAGACTCGAATGCTTCTCCTCCAGAGAGTAAGAGAGGAGAACAATTTTTATGTTAAACGTGCCATAATGCATAAAAACGCATACTGCGCCAGTATCCTTCCTCGCAAACCCCTTTAGTCTTTGGTTCTCAAAGGCAGTTTCCAGAAAGACTTCCACTAGTATGGACATGAAGGTCCTGGAGTGAATATATACAAGGGACCTCACGTGCTGTCTGTCCCCAGATCCCTAAGGGCATGCACTTCCGTGACATAATCAGCATAGTGAAAATGGACCTGGGAAGGCAGCCCACATGAGCCCTGGCCCCTGGGTACCTGAAGCATGATTTCAAATGTGGGCCCTGGGGGGCCTGGGGGGCTCAGTCGGTTACGTATCCAACTGTTGATTTCGGCTCAGGTCATGATCTCGTGGTCATGAGATCGAGCCCAGCATCAGGCTCTAATGCTGGGCATGGAGCCTGTCTGAGATTCTCTCTCCCTCTGCCCTTCATCTGCTTTCACGCACACTCTCTCCCCTCCTTTTCTAAAAAATAAAAAATAATAATAAAATATAAAATAAAATAAAATAGGGGCATAGCCTCCGGATGGCTATGTCCCTGTGGTTTTGCAAACTTCTCACCCCTTGGAGGTGTCGTGGTGGGAAGAGGGCAAGAACAGGGCCTCTGAAGTTCAGGAAAGAAAGAGCCCCGGTCTGGGGGGGTTGGAGGAAGCAGGGGACGGCACTCACAGTGAGGGTGTGGAACACTGACCACTTCCAAACGATCCACTCTCAGCCCGAGACTCATTGTCACCACTCTAGAATGGCTAAGAGTTTGTGCTCTGGAGTCAGACAGCATGGGTTCAAATCCTGTCTCCATCCCTCATTAGCTGTGTGGCCTTGGCTGAATTACTTAACCTCTCTGTGCTTCAAGGTCCTAATCTTCAAAACAGCAAGCTTCAATACTACCTTCCTCATGGAGTTGTTCTGAGGATTGAATGAGAAAATGTGTTGAAAGCTACAAACCCAGAGCCCTGCCCACAGTGAGTGTTCAGCAACAGAGCATTAATGACCCTGATTATTCTGAGTTCAGGCCAGTCCCAGCTTTGTTCTGAAGTCATCACAGAAGTTAGCTATGGAAAACCTGATGAGATCGTCCAACCACCCCATTTATGGACCAGCGAGATGCCTCTCTGTAGCACTTTTTCTGGCTCTTTCCTCCCAGCCAAGGGAAACATGTAATTGCTTTGCCCTTGGTTTAGAAGAGCACAGATTTTGATGGCTCTGGCTAGGATGCCCTGGACTTGGGCCCCTTCCTCAACCGCCCTTAAGAGCAGGTCACTGGGGGCTCTGGAGATGGGAAGTGCCCCTGCCTAGGCACCATGGAGCCTGGTACCAGAAGGGACTGTGGGGCGGCAGCCAGAAGATTCCTGCTTCTCATCCGAGAAACCACCTCTGCATTGATGCAGAGACCAGCCAATGCCCGCAAAAACTGTTCCATGCCTTTAGCAAGCCAAGGAAGTCTGGCTTTGGCGGGGGCAGGGAGGGCGGTTCACTGCTTGCAGATGAACTTTTTCCTCTTCTCAAGTTGCTTTTGGGTTGATACATTTCTGTGTGTGCCACAAGCCAGTCTCTCATCCACCACAAAGCCAACCCTCACTCCTTCCAGAGGGCGACGGGAGCCCAGAGCCCCAGCCCCAAACCCCCAGCGGACTGCTGCTATACTCAGAGATGTCGACACTGCCGTCTGCACGGCCAACAGGGCTGCCTTCTGCCTCTTGGGCCCAGGGCATCCGAGAGCAGCAAGAGCGGCTTCAGAGGTTGGAGCCACCGACTTCTTCATCCCGGTCCCCGGGGAACGCCTGCCACTGCCTGGATCCCAGCCTCCTTTCCTGGGCTCCTGCCTCCACCCCAGCCAGCCGGCCCTCCCCACCCTGCTGCCCACTGTGTCCCAGGCAGGGGAGTGGCCCCTCGGGGACAGTTTCTGCACTCGTAAATTGAGAACAGTCACAATAGTAACACTACTCCCTAAATTAAGGCTTTGTTACAGTTAGTGCGGTAATCACGTAAGAGAACTGGTAATGACGTAAGATAAGTGACATGGTGATATAAGAAATATACATTTGTGGTTCGAGCCCTGGGTCGGCCTCTGTGCTGACAGCTCTGAACCTGGAGCCTGCTTCAGATGCCGTGTCTCTGTCTCTCTCTGCCCCTTCCCCACTTGTGTTTCTTTCTCTCTCTCTCTCAAAAAAAAAAAAAAAAAAAATACACTTAAAAAAATTGGGGGCACCTGGGTGGCTCAGTCAGTTGAGCGTCTGACTTCAGCTCAGGTCATGATCTCATGGGTTTGTGAGTTCAAGCCCTGTGTCAGGCTCTGTGCTAACAACTCAGAGCCGGGAGCCTGCTTCGGATTCCGTGTCTCCCTCTCTCTCTCTCTCTCTGCCCCTGCCCTACTCTCACTCTGTCTCTCTCTCTCTCTCTCTCTCAAAAATAAATAAAAATTAAAAAACAAAAAAGAAATATACATTTGTTCTCTTTATCCTGGTTCTTGACACAGCTCCAAAAACCCTTGAAGCTTCCTGAGAGATAATAGGGGGCTTCTTTTGTTATTCAGAATCAGCGCCTTTCAACCCACATCTTTATGTCAATGAAGTGACTCTCCGTGGGCCCCTAGATAAAGTTCAGATTGTACACCAAGTATTTGCTGGGGTAATCTTTGAAAAATAGAACTGTGGGATTTTACTTTTTTCCTTTTGCTTTTATCATATATGTTTTACATTCTAAAAATATAACAAACCAGTGGCTTTTGTAATAAGGTCAAAAGTTATAAAAATTCAGGTCATCCTGTAAAACACACAGCACAGTTCCAAACACATAATGGGCTCCCTTGATTTCTCTCCCTCCTTGCAATTACACTGCAAAAGCCTGGAAGAGCCCATCTCCCAGCTGCCATGGTGTTCTTAAAGATAGCCAGCCTCGTGAAATCAGACAAGTTGTGAACTGAGCACGGTGTTTCCTCGAACGCTTTCCACAGGGTGCCACCTCTAACTCCTGCTTCTACAGCCCTTTCCATTTTAGAATGCCCCCAAGACTCCCCATCCTGCCTGCACCCCCAGCCCGTGCAAGTCACACCTCCTCCAGGAAGCCCTCCTTGACTGCATCTCCTGGGGATCCCACAGGCCATTCCCGTCCTCGGTGGAACGCTTGGGTTCCTCTGCTCTACATTCTGATCACTTGCAGCCATCTGACTGTGAGCCTCAGGGGGCTGGGCTTCTGTCCTCTGCAGCGGGTCGGGTCCAACCTGACGGAGCGCCCCCAGCACCGAGCTGAGCCCGGGCGAGGTGCTGTGTGCTGAATTGAACCACAAGTGTCTGTGGCTCATGGAACCCTGTACATCACGCCTTATGTTCCTTCTGCTTAGTGGAGCCGGGGGGCACCTGAGCTCTGCCGGGGCTGTGACCTGGGTTCAAATTCTGACACTGCTACCTACAAGCTGTGTGGGCTTGGCCAGGTCATCCAGCCTCCATTTTCCCCTGCATGATTATAACCCCGTCCCTCGGGGTTAAAATTAGTATTCAATGCGTAAGTTAGATAGTAAATATAAAGCATTTAACACAGTACCTGGGCAACAGTAAATGTTCAGTAAAAGGTAGCTACATACGTATTTTATTCCTAGAGGGACTATAGACTTTATCAACTAAGCCAGGACTAAAACAGGAGCTATGGATAATTATGCCAGGGTGACATTAACAAGGCATAAGCGAGGCTGGAACCAGACAAACCTGGGCATGTGGTTGTCTGCTTATCCCCACGGTTCACTATGTGCCCCCAGAGCACAGGGACCGGGTCACCTTGATCTCAGGAAAGCCTTGCCTCAGGCCAGCACCTGAGCACCCGGCTGAGCACTTCAGGGGCTTCTCCTCCCATGGCAGAGGACGTGGATAGTGCAGCCTGCCTGGAGTTGGGGACAGGCTCTGAAACCTGGGAGACTGGCCTTCCCCTCTCGTGCCCCACAGCCGGGACTGAGGCCAGATTCCTCCCACGTCCCCACAGACCCCAGGAGACCTACCGTGAGGGGCTGATCAGGTGCACACCGGCCGCCCTGGCTCTTCCGGTGGAGCGGAAGGGTCTGGTGTGGTCTGTGATCAGTATGAACCCAGCAGTGCCAGCGCGGATCAAAGTTCCAGGCAGTGGTTCCTCCCCTCACGTGGCCTAAGTGTTCCCGGAATGTCACCAGGGTCACAGGACAGGAGAATAGAATCTGGCACAAGGCCTCTAAAGATTACAAAATAGCCCTGAACTGTCTCCATGGACAGATCCACACTGAGGCCAAAATCTGGCTAAGATCCCAGGCCTGGCACCTGCAGGAGGATCCCAGGGCATCCACTAGGCCCTAGAAAGTTTCCAATAGGCCTATCCCGAGGTGAGGACTAGGACCGGGGGTCCACGCCTACATCCTCTCCTGGTGAAGGGCCAGGCCAGTGCTGGGAGCCTGACCTCGGCCAAACAGCCAGCCACAGACATCTGCTGGGCTATCAATGACAGGAGACATTCTAAGAGGGCTGTGGGCTGGTTCCTTGGTTTGTCTGTTTGTTTCATAAACCAACTTTCTAAAGCCTTTCTGGGTTAAAAAGGGAGAAGATAGAAGGCGGTGGATTTGGGCCCAATATGGAGAGGCATGCTTTCACCACAGGGCTAGCCAAGGATGAAAGACATTGCCTTGGGAGGCAGTGGTTTTCCTGTTTGGAAAGGTTCATCCAGGGGCTACAGAATGAGGCAAACTGTGTGTGGGAGGAAGGGGAGGAGGGGAGGGGAGGGAGGGGGAGGGGAGGAGGGGGGTGGGGGGTGTATATGAGCATATATATGTTTTTTTATTTTTTTAATGTTTATTTATTTTTAAAGGAGAGAGATGGAACATGAGCAGGGGAGGGGCAGAGAGAGAGGGAGACACAGAATCCGAAACAGACTCCAGGCTCTGAGCTGTCAGCACAGAGCCCGATGCGGGGCTCGAACTCATGAACTGTGAGATCACGACCTGAGCCGACGTCGGACGCTTAACCGACTGAGCCACCCAGGCGCCCCGAGCATGTATATGTTTTAAGGGATGCAGGGTGAAGGCATGACCCAGATAAGCAATCTCAGATGATTTTCAATGTCCAGTCTACCATTCAAAGCAGAATGTTGACTTTAAAATTCGTTGCATGGTATTAATATTTACCTCACTCCTTTTCAAATATTAACTAATATTTCATCAGCCAAACCACAAACGTCTGATAAAATGTAGCAAGAAAACATTTTTCAGTAGAGACATGTTGCAAATCCACACTTTGGCGGAGGGAAATGGGAGCATGTCAGAGCGGAGAAAACCTGTGGACCTCCATAGCTCCCACCCTTCAGAGCACCTGCCCTCCAAAGCACCCGCTCTCCATAGCTCCCACCCTCCAAAGCACCCGCCCTTCATAGCACCCACCTTCATAGCACCCAGGCTGACAGAGGCAAGATGGCACATTGGAAGAATGGCCAGAGGCCAAGGGGTGAATGAAGGGGGCACACCTCTGGAGAAGACTCACAGCCAGGCTAGGGGAACAGTCCAATCTGCCCTGTGCTCTGAATAGGTTCTTATCACGTTGACACTCATCTGCAGAAAGAGAGTTTGTCTATTTGTCAATATCATGGTGAACAAGAGAAATTGGGTCTCAGCGGATCCGGGTTGGAATCCTGGCTCTTCACCTAATTAACCAGACTTCACACAAGTTATTTTATCTCTACAAGTCTTTGCATTCCCATCTGTGGAATGGGTGTGGTAGAGGGCTGATGTGTGTGTGTGAAGGGGAGATTTGCATTAGGAACTCTAGGGACCTTCTGGGAAATGGGATAAAGACTCTAACCCCTTTTTCCATTACCCAGAACTCCAGACACTTGTCTAAGAGGCCAGGTCCAGTGGTGAAGGAAGGACAACACAACGAGCACACTATCGACCCCCATTCAGGTCCAGCTTCCTGGGACAAGCTTACACCCGGCAGAAGGGATCTAAGAGCTAAAAAGCGCCCGGGAAAATACAGTTTGAAGCTCCTTTATTGGGCATAGCAGTGGGATAAAGGAACAGCAGTCATTCCTCTCTGAAGCACTGTGCCAGCCACTATGGCAGCCCCTGCAATCTGGAGACCTGAACGAGTCCTGGGGACACCTGGACACGTTGGAGGGAGCTAGTGTCTTCTGACAGCCCACTGGCTGTCACCGAGCCTGGTGCTCAACACTGATAAGAGTCCTGAGGTGTGCAGGAGAGCCCTGTCCGCCTGAGTCTGCGTGTGTGCGTGTGCGTGTGTGTGTGCACGTGCACGGTCAATGAAGGCTGAGTGGACTTCGTGGCCTTTCTGGTGACGTAGAAGAACCTCCAGTCTGGGGGTCTGGGGACCCGCGGCAGTCCAAGCTCAGCTGAGTTCACTAGGTGACTATGGGAAACTCATTTCCCCCTTGGATCTCACTTTCTTCAGGTTGAACCTATTCTTAAGACTCCTTCCAGCCACAGTGGCCTATAGATAGCATTTGTTACTCCATTTTTGCTCCCCCTCACTTTCGAAAGGCCTTTTCCCCGCTTGGAATCTACTCTCTGTCAGGGGCTGTCTGGGTCAGCCTTGCACGCATGTGACAGGGGTAGAATCAACAGGTGTGAGATTCCTTAGCCAAGGCGTCCATAGAGAGCACAGGCGTCCTGTGTATACCATTTATTGTTGATTCTGTACACCACGGTTTTACGGGCAGCGTCCAGCGAAGTTGGACCCCCAACCCTGCCCACCAGGGCTCACACTCTATAAAACCCTGGGGGCCTAGAAATCTCTAAACGCATCACCAAGCACCTGGGATTATTTGCAGTGATTCTCTAAGCGAGGCGAATATGATCTACTGTTGAATGCAGCATGAAGGCAACAGGTTGGTGAGAAGGAGCTCTCCGTAGGTGAAGGAGAGATCCAGGCTGGGAGGAGTCCGGCCCGGAGAAGCACCCGCCCGGCCCCCCTCTCCGAACCCCAGTGATGGCTTCTTCCTCGAGCCCTCCACCACCTCCCCAGCACCCTGGATTCGGTTCTGACCGTAGGATCTGTGGGCTGAGCTCGGAGTGGTTTGTAGCTAAAGGCTGGGATACAGCCAACGTCTGGTTACCGGCTCTAGTTACCTAGTTATCTCTAGCTGTCTGCTCTCCGGAAGCTTCCTGAGTTTGGAAACAGATTCCTGAAACTGCTCTGCACTGACATCTGAAGGGTTGTGAACTTGTGTTGTTGCCCATGAAGAGTCCTGAGAGCTGAGCTGCGCCCTTAACTCCTAAAGAGGAAGAGAGCACACACACAGCCCCAACAGTTTCCGTGAGAGGGGCCCTTTTTCTGTAAGGGACGGGTGAACTTCATGTTTTCCTGTATTGACCAGGCTTCTGGTCCACACACTACCACGTGAGGTTCCCATGCCTGGGACTATAAGAAGCAACAGGAAAGTGACTCCTATTCTCTCGACTGATGAAAGCGCAGGACAGGCCACAAGGTCTCGTACAAAGTTTGAAGACAGAAAGGAAACCCACAGCCCACTGAATAACGTTGCGGAAGAAAGTGATTTTAGACCCATTTCAAAGGGATAACGGTAGTACCTATGCACAAGGGTGTTGTGAAGTTTAAAAAGAAAATGCTCGTTAAGTGCTTTAAAGGGTATCTACGCACTTAAGTAAGCATCGTCGCTAAACAGTGGTTCTAACTGGCTTTTATTATCTTTCCTGCAACATTAACATTAATGGAAGCTGCTAGTACCGGCAAGGTGAAAAATTAAAGTGAACTCTGTGCCCTACCTCAACCTTGGGGGACAAAGCAGCTCGCTCCAGCGCTGAGAAGTGAGCAAATGCAATGTCTTGTGGGAAAGGAAACTCCACCCAGCTTTTCTGGTAGCTTCCTGACCAGACAACATGGTGCAGAGAGGCCAAGACGCCTGCCGAAGAATTGGAGGCCCAGTGGCTCCATCCAAGCCACTCTGATGAAAGAAAGGGACAGGCAAGCCAGAGGGGTCAGTTAAGGGGACACACTGGGTGAAGATGACTCCTTCCTCACCTCCCTGCCATCTCTGGCCCACTTGCACCGTACAACGAGACACCGGAGGCGGTGCCACGCCATGCTTCCTGTCTGGAGGAAAGCAGGCCGCTTCCCCTGATGGCCCCAGGATCGAATAGGGCAGCACCATCAGTGGAATGATGCCCATGCCCCAAGCTCTGGGCTCACTTCCTTTCAGGCTCTGGCAAGTGTCAGTACCTGTCCACTAGTTGCTATAAATATTTTGAAAACATTTTGGAGGCCCAGATTTACCTTGGAGAGAAGATGTCTTTTGCCTTTGACAAGCCCTGTCTCTCCCAGATTCTCTGGGACAGAGAGTATAACACTACTAAGTGTACTAGTTAGCACATCCCTTCATGGACCCTTTTTGTTGGGAACCTGGTAGCACCGTGCTGCTAAGGCCTCGCGGGATTTCCCATTCATCTTGTGCTACAGAGGAAACTAGTAAGAGCCAGTCAGGGTTTCCCAATCGTGATAGCATTGGCTGCAGCTCTTTCCTGGGCAGACACAGGCACCCGAAATTCTCCATTTCACTGTTTTTACCTCTCAACTGATAGACCAGTTGTCCAGACGAAGATGTGAGTTGCCCTGAGCAAAATTTCTTTACCAGTGTGAATGTGTGTGGAGCAGGAAGGGTGACAGGAAGGCATTTATGTGACTATTATAACCCCGGACCAAACAACTCCACTCTCATAACCAGGCCACAGGCACAAGGAGTCCCAGAGAGCCCCCTGACCCAGCGTGACCTCTCTGTATGCCCTGACGTTGCCTGCTGTATGTGATGAACGTCCGTGTCTAGCTGACTGATGGGGGATTTTACCACACTAACAGGATTACCGGGTTCCATTACACTTGGCTTTTCAATTAAAGGATCTCATCTCTGAACTATTTCACTTCCCTCAAATGGGGAGTGAAAATTAAAAACAGATATAAGGCATAGCATGCCCATAAAAGGACCAGGCAGAGGGGCCTCCGATCAGCAGCAGACAGCTTGCAGGCAGAGAAAGGTCTTCTGCAGTCGAGATGCCTCTAACCTGGCCATCCTGGGTGCCTTGGGGCATGGGGATCTAATAACATCTGCTGTCTAGGCCGGAATGTACCCACATCCTCTCCGCCACCCCTGGCAGCTGGGCCTTTGCAAGGGCTGGCTGGCAGGGACAGTGAGGGGCTGGCTCGGCTCATGGGGACCCATCTCCAAAAGCCTGTATTCTCCAGTTAAAGCCCAGGATCGAAGATACTAGTGATACTCTGTTTCTTGATGTGGATGTTGATTACATGGGTATGAACTGCTTGTGAAGATCCATCCAACTCTACATGATCACTCTCCCACGTTTCTGTACGTATGCTACACTTCAATAAAAAGTTAAAAGAGAAAAACCCTAGGGGTGAACATAAGGGCCCCCTGGTACCTGGGTGCTTTCTCCATCCAGTACCAATAAGCTGATTTTAAATGTTTTTAGGGGGCAGACACTCTACATGATCTTATTCCCCAAGGGACCAAAATTTTCAAAGCAAAGTCTGCAGTTCAGAAGTATTCTCCACGAGGCTGACTTATTGCACTGGTGCCCTTCTTCCTTTTCCAGATAACGATCCCGTGAGAGATGTTGACAGCGGCCCTCTCCACAGGAACTGAGCGACATGGTCCCTCCTTGTCTCTTTCACAGCATCCGAAAGCCAGGGTGCTTGGCCACTCTCAGGAAGCCAGTTGAGTGGGTGGAAGCCTTCTTTGAGGACAGAACTCACCCTGCCTTCAGGAGCAGAACACTGAGGGAGACCTTTCATTTCAGGGGACAGGGGACAGCCATGCCACAGGCGGTGGGGGGAAGCGAAGGAAGGGGAATCAACTTACATCATACTTGGGAGGGGAGTTGCCCCCCCCCCCCGGGGAGAACTATTCCCACAAAGTGAGCAGACATGGGAACGGAGTCTACAGAGGCCAGCAGGGCCGTGGACACAGGGAAGCTTGTTCTTGGAGGAGAGCTGGTGAGGCTGTGGAGAGGGGCCTTCTCGAGTGAATTAGACATGAATTAGAAACCCCAGGGGGGTTTTGCCATGGCCAGTTCGATCTCCCTGGTGGTTACGAAGGCCCTGAAAGAGCTGATTCTCCTGTAGTTCTCTATAGGAGAACCAGGCAGGTCAGGAAAAAGTGGGGGGGGGGGAGCCTTTTTCTTGGGGAGCAGAGAGGAAGCAGGGGATGGCTCTGTGGACCCAGGGGTGGAGGTGGAACAATGAAATTCCCAGATCTTCCAGTGGTCCCACTGTCCCCCAGCCCCGCCTCCAGCCCGCCTCTTCAACACTCGTTGGGTGCCTTCATCTGCATCAGGACCGCATGGCTCCTCTTCCTGCAGCAGCAACAGCAGATGCAGGCAGCCAGGGAACAGGCCAGGGCAATGATGCCAATGACAATGGCGGCAATGGCCAGCCCGCTCTGGGCCTGGGTCATGCCCCACGTGCCACGGTCATCGGTGACCTCAACGGTGGTCAGGTCGGTGTAGTCCTCCACAGAGCTGGTGAACTCAGTAGTGGAGGAGATGGGGGTGGTGTCGGGGTAGCTGGGTGTGTCCGGGTACTGTGGTGTTTCCGGGTAGCTGGGCACCTCGGGGATCACTGGGACCTGGACACTGGGGACAGCGGCACTGACGCTGACGATGATGAGAGACTGGCCTCGGACACTGGGTGGGCTGAAACATACCGGGAGAGTATCTGTCCCCAACCTGGGCTTGTTGAGCAGAAGCCAACTGCGGAGTGGTAGGATGTCTGAGTCGCATCTCCAGGGGTTGTCATAGAGCCTCAGCTCACACAGGTGCCCCAGGTGATCGAAGATGCCCATGGGCAGGTTCTCCAGCTGGTTGTTCTGCAGCTGGATGGTCATGAGGCCATTGACATTGGCAAAGATATTCCCTGGGAGCTGTCTGAGGCGGTTGTTCTGCAGGGAGATGTTCTGTAGATTGACCAACATGCGGAAGACATTCCCGTCCAGCTCTTGAAGCGCATTGGTGTGGAGGGACAGCTCCCGCAGTTCCACCAGCCCATTGAAGGCGTCTGGGGAGATGTAGTTGATCTGGTTACGGCTGAGAATCAGGACCTGCAGCTGGCGGAGGTTGCTGAAGACGTTGTCAGGCAGAGAAGTGATGTGGTTGTCGTAGAGCCAAAGCTCACGCAGGTTGTGCATGGGCCCAAAGATCCCCGGAGAGAGCTCCTTCAGGGAATTCCCAAAAAGGGTGAGACGGTTGAGCTGGGGCAGCTGCATGAAGATGCCAGGGGGCAACTGGGAGATGTGGTTGTTGGACAGATAGAGCTTCTGGAGGTTACGGTTGTTGTGGAAGAGGCCAGGGGAGAGCATACCAATCTGGTTCTGCTGCAGGGCCAGCTCCTGGAGGTTTCCACACCCATCAAAAGTGCCCATGGGGATTTCTGAGAGCCTGTTCTCATACAGCCGGAGGACCTGGAGGTTGCCCAGGCGCTGGAAGACCCTGGGCGAGAGATGGGTGAGGCTATTCTTGCCGAGATTGAGCTTGGTGAGGCCCACCAGGTGGTCGAAGACACCATCAGGGATATATTCCAGGTGGTTGCCGTGCAACTGCAGCTCCTTGAGGTTGCTGAACTGGGAGAAGTGTGCCGGCTGGATCTGCACCAGCTGGTTGCTGGACAGAAGGAGCGACTCGAGGTTGTCCAGGCCCTGGAAGAGGCCAATAGGCAGCACCTGAAGCTTGTTGTTGGCAAGGCTGAGGTAACGCAGCGAGCCCAGGCTACGGAAGGCACCAGGCATGATGTGGGACAGCTCGTTCTTCTCAATCCTCAGGGCAATGAGGGCTGAGATGTTGAGGAATGGGGACTCATTGAGTTCAGTGATGTGCGTGTTGAGGATCTGCAGGCTCATGGCGTTCCAGGGCAGGGGAGTGGGCACTGCCACGATGCGTGCCCCAGTGCACTCCACCTGGGAGGCCCTGGAGCAGGTACACTCAGTTGGGCAGCCATAGTAGGCCAGCCCTGCACTCCAGGCTTGGCAGCCCACCAGCAAAAGAAGGTAATGTTTCAGCGACATGGCCTCTGCAAGGGGAGAGAGCACACGTGAGTCAGGGTCATCTCACCAACACTGCTGTTATTTTTAAGCCCATGTCAACCTTTGGTGCCAAACACCAGCTTGCCTTTGAACCCCACAACCACATGCCCTGCCATATGCTACTTACGGTCCGGTCAGCAAGCCCCTTCACCTTTCCCACATGCCAAGCAATTCCCCCACCCGGAGGAATTTGTCCTCATCTAAATCTTCCCCATACTTCCAAGTCTAGCTCAAATGCAGTCGCCTCTAGGAAGCTTTCCCCAGATTCTGTGAGTCAGCATTAGTTACCCTCCCATGCAGGTGGTCTTCCCAGTGTCCATTATGGCCATGCCACAGCTGGCCTCGTTCGGAATTCGTTGCGTCCCCGTCTCTGTCCCTCTCTAGTCAATAAGTTTTTCAAGGGCAGGGATGTTCATCATTCATCCCCAGAGATTCCTTCAGGCAGGAACAGTATCTTGTCTGGGTTGTACCCTGGATCCAGCCCCCTGGATCAGACGCATCCTTGTATCCCTCACAGCGCAACTAACTTGCTGGTTGAACATGACCTCCTGGGGAGGAGCAGATAGGAAATGAGACCTGGCAGAAGATGCTAAGACCACAAACATGGACCTCTTCTGGGAAAGCAGGAGCAGGCAACAAAGGTGGGATGCGCTGCTGATCTGGCAGAAAGGACGAGAGGGCAAGTTCAGCTTTTCCTCTGCCTGGCACTTCCCGGCACTACCCTGCCCCATCACCACCACTCACAACCTGGCCCTTCGGTACCCCTTCCCGGCTTTAATTCAAACCCTTCCCAGTGAAAGGAAATTATCTATGCCACTTTCTGTCTCTCTGGAAGGAGCCAATGCCTGGGGTCTACCTTCTGGGTAGTTCCAGTTTCCACAAAGAAACATTGAGTGGCCTTGAGTAAGTCCCAGAAAACTTGGGACGCACTTTGAGCTGAAAGGTGGTAGGGCCATATGCTCCCATAGAGCATGGTGCTGATCTGGGAACGGAGCCCAAACCCATGAAAGGTTCGATATTTGAGGTCAGAGGTGATTTAAGATCAGAGGTCAGAAGTGATACATAAACAGATATGTGTACATATATATATATATATATATATATATATATAATTAGATATATAACGTATACAATATGGTGGAGCCATGAGCTGTGGGCACTGAGCCCTACGTAGAGTTAAGAACCACTAACTAGCTGTTTGACCTGAAAGGAAACTTGAAACCTTCAAGCTCAGCTTTCTCGTGTGTTAAATTGGGAGGATAGCCTCTGCCCCTTCTTGAGGCCGCTGGGAGGAGCAAACAGAAGAATGGATGTGGGGGTGTCCTGCACAGTGTTGTGCAAATGCGTGCGGTTGTTCAAGGTCATCCACGATTTGGACTCTATAGACTCATGGAGGCAGGAAGGCCTCAAAGTGTTTTTAATCTTGGAAATCTTACTCAAGGGGGTTAGAGATTTCTGAGTATGTGTAAAGCAGTATCTGTAACTTCCAACTGAGGTTCAAAGGGGTCTCTAACTTCCAAAGGCGAAGAACGGCTGATCATACATCCCCACTATTTTCTGGGGATGAAGGAAGCAGGGAAACTGAGGCTCAGAGCTCAAATCCGGGACCTCCAGATTCTTGGGTGAGTGCTCTGAGTGTTATTGCAATGCAATACAGGTCAGAGCAAGGACTCTGAAATGATGGCATGTGAGGCATAAACTGGCTGGGTGGGGAAGGTATTTCTCTAGCCTCTCTTCCTGAACTCATGGAGTCCAAAGTCTGGCCCATAACTCAGAATAATCCAGGCTTCCCAACCTGGCCTTAACTCAGTGCACCCTTTTCCTGCCCTCTCAACAAGCCGACTCTGAGGACAGAACCCAAGTTTATCTCTCCCCACCCAGACCTTGATTTTTCATTTATTCACAGCCCATCCAAGCCCCCGACCTGGTGTATTTTTGCATTAAGGACTTGAGTAACTATGTAACGTGTTGGCGAAAAGAAAGAAAGAAAAACTTGGCCACCAGAGTCTAGATGCAGAGGAATGGGGTCCGATGAAGCTATAGACACATCCAGAAGCACAAGTTTGTATAGACAAAAGAAGGTCCAGAACTTAAGGGTAGAAAATGAACAGCCTAAACAGGGGGCACAGAAAAAGTGACTCAACATCCACCCCAGGGGAAAGACTTAAGACTTTTTATTGATAGTAGCAGAGAAAGAAGACTGGCCAGAAAAACTAATGTTGATCTTAGCCTGCATTAACAGAAGTATTAAGTGTGGAACAAAGAAAGTGATGGTCTTCTTCTACATGGCCCTCATCAGGCCACACCTGTGCTTCTGTGCCCCAGCTTCAAGAAGGCCAATAACAAACTGGTCCCTTGAAGGCCCTGTAGAGAGGGGTAAGAGGACGGTGAGGGGACCTAGAAATGAGAACCTCCGAGCACCCGTTGAAGGAACTGTGGATAGATACCTGGAAGAAGATAGGAGGAGGCTATAAGCACTTGCCAAGAATACGTGAAGGACTGCCCTGGGACACAGAAGGCAGCCTTACTGTGGCTCCAGAGGTCAAAAGTGGTGTGCAGAAATTTTAGGGGAGCACATTTCAGCTCACCACTGTCTGAATGAGAATGGACAACCCATGGCGTTAGTAAGCTCCCCATCACTGGAAGTGTTCAAGCAGAGGCAGACTAACTCTCTGGAAAGGATGCTGGAGGGGAGATTCCTACAGCTGGGAGGGTATTGAACTGGATGACAGCTGATGTCCTGTCTATCCCCCAAGATTTGGGGATTCTAAGGCCGAGTCCAGAGCAAGGATGTGAGATCCATATACCCAGCTAATTGTGCCTGTGCTCCCAAGGGTCTGTGTGGACAGGTGTGGGTGTTTGCCCATCTCCTTGGTACATGTGTGTGTGAAAGACTTACCCCTTGGACTGGCTTAACAAAATGGGGCGCCTGGGTGTCTCAGTTGGTTAAACGTCCAACTTCAGCTCAGGTCAGGTACTCACAGTCTGTGGGTTTGAGCCCCACGTCGGGCTCTGTGCCAACAGCTCAGGGCCTGGAGCCTGCTACGGATTCTGTGTCTCCCTCTCTTTCTGCCCCTCCCCCCCTCATGCTCTGCCTCTGTCTCTCTCTCAAAAATAAATAAACATTAAAAATTAAAAAAAAAAAAAAAAAGGAGAAGCTCTAAATGCTCCTGGTAATGCGATGTGCTTCATTTATTTTTAATGTCTACTTCTATGCTCACCACGCTTCAAAATGGTGCCGTGGTCCCTATGTCGGGGACTAACTTAAGTGCCCACAACCTGGCAAGTCCAAGGCAGTCCCTGTCAGATTTCCCCTTCTGTAAGTGAGGGCGCGGGATGAGATGCCCTCTGAGGAAGCCATCTCAGACCTTCCCTGAGTCTGCATTCCCCAGCTGGGGCGGGGGGAGGTGGGGAGGGCGTCATGCCAGTCTCAGGGAGGGCCCAGGGCCAGGGGAGGGTGCCTCACGGCTTGAGAAGAAGAGAGAAAAGATAATTCCCTTATGGGAACAGAGCCACTGTTGTTCAAAATGGACCACACTCAGCTTGACAAACATTGCAAGAATTTGCAGATTTTCCTTCTTATAAATCCTTATGTCTGCGGGGTCCGCCCCAGCGCCACACGCAGCAGCTTCCTGTTTTCCAGCACTTGTTCCCGCCACAAGGCACCGACTGCTCCAGAGGACCTCCAGAGGGCCCACCTCCAACCCAGCTACAGAGCCCTCAGGGGACGGAGGGGCCACAGGCGCGGGGCTGGCCAGCCAGCGAGTGCTGCGGGCGTGCTCAGGAGCCCGGCACACAGCAGCCTAATAGCACACGCTGCCCGGTGCTGCTTGGCAGCCGTGACAAATGCCAGTTAAAGACCCACAAAGCTACCCTAATTATACCCTCCTCCTCCAGGCGGCCAAAGGCGTCCTCAGTCACTGCAGCGACTCAGCCCAGCCCCTGTCCTAGGAGGAGGGACAGCCCAGGGTCTGTCGCCGGCCCAGGAATTCAGTAAGCCAAGCAGACGGACAGGCAGCTCACCCGGACACCCCGACGCGGTCCCTCCCCAGGAGTAGAAGCACTTGGCCCAGGCACTTTGTGAGTCTCTTCAGCAAGAACTGCCTGTGACTCATGAGTGAACACATAATTAGCGTTGAAGCCCTGGGCTTTGTTGGTTGGTGGGTTGGCACTTTTTTGGTTTACTACCATCATTCACATCCCCTAAACATGAGGTTCCCTGGGAGGAGATGCCTTCTTATTGCAATGCCACGGAGCAAACTTCTGGAAAAAGCCTGGGAGACAGATGTGCGACGCTGGTCTTGATGTTAAACTGGAGTGAGAGTTTGGGTACATTCTCCAGGCCTCCTGTAAAGACTTCCAAGGGCCCTTGATAGCTCTGATGTCTTCTGACTGGAGACAGAAAGGAAATCTGGCCTGAAGCCCCACCATTCACCTACCCTCCCTTCCATAGACCATGCAGGTTACCCTGAACGGCCGGCAACGCTACCTGGCCTAACCCTTTCATGCCAAGACTGAGGAACTCATACCCATCTTTTCAGGTCTACCTTGTTACAGAAGTTTCCCAGGCAGGGCAACCCCGCTTCTTAATCAGTGCATCTTCAAATAGCCAAGAGCCATTTCATGGGATTGGGGAGCCTCTGGTCCTGACCCCCTCCAGTGCACCCGGGGAAACTGAGGACCCAAGAGAAGATCTCCTTCCCTGGCCTGTGCCCTCTCCCCACAGAGGTCTTCCCCTAAGCATGGCCTCACCTGCAGTGACATGTTGCCCCATCCAGCCGAGGGAGATGTCAGGCTTGGAGCTGTTGAGGGGTTGTCTTCCCCCACCCCCAGCAACTCTGCCACCCCCTCCAGCCAGTATCAGCCTCTATCAAGTTGCTCGTCAGTGCTTGGTCAACGGGCTTAAAGCCACTGATTGAGAGGCTCAGTGCATCCAGACGTCCCCATTGCACTAAACGGGGGGTAACCACCCTACACCCCAAATCAGTAGATAAAAATCACCTGGAAGATCCTGGGATGCTTGTTGAATAGAAGTAGCATTGCAGCTGTGGGGATTAAATGAATCCTACCCACAAAGCACTGAGAGTCGTTCTTGGCACAGAATGAGTACCCAATAAATGTCACTGATAGTTACTGTTCGTTCTGCTGTTGAGTAAAACCAGGATCTCCTGAGACTCCACCCACAGAGATCCTGATTCCTAGGCCTGGGTGGGCCCCAGACTCTGCAGAGTTTAAGAAATTCCCCAAGGGACACTGATGTTGGTGTCCATGGTCTATACTCATAAGCACTCATTGGGGTCTAGCCCAGCTCAGATACATACTCCTGACCTGTGTCATTTCCTGCCAAGAACAGAGAGACTGAACTCAGGATCAAGGAGGCTGAAGGCCAAATCACAGACCTCGCCCAGAGACCTCTACCAATATTCCCTTCCCTGGCCCTTTCGTCACCGCTGTCAGAAATCTGAGATTTGTGCTAATTTGAACGTAGCAGTACAAGTTATTTCCAAAAGCAGCACTTAGAGCCCAGGACATCGGAGGTGCAAGGGCCTTGTGACTATCCTGTGAAACCATCTGGTCATTTTGCAGATGGGAAAACTAAGGGGCCCAGAGGAGGAACGGACTTGTTCAAGGTCATACAGTCAGTTGAAGATTCCTGACATCCAGATCAGGACTCTGCCTAACTGTAGAGCTTGGTGAGCCCCTGAACCTTATCACGAGGCTTCAGGACCTTATCCACCATGTGTCTGGCAGTGCCTGAAAGGGGGGAAGAGGTGGCTTTACTCCCTCTGTCCTAAAATGATCTCAGGCTCACATGCAATCCACCCTCCAGCTGCCCAGCATTATTAACCAAGATCAAGTACCCCTCCCTACTCCCAGCCTGCATTGTTTGAGGGATTCCTTCCTTAAGGCTGCTCTGATGCTATGTTGGCTCAATTTCACCTGAGTGGCCTGGAAGAGCAGAAGGCAGGGACAGAAGGGGTTGCCAGAAAGGATTAATCCCATAATCTGAACACACAGCCCCCTCGGGGTTTTACCCAAATTAGGAATGCTCTACCCCAAAACACAAAGCATGCTGGAGCCCCAAGGCTCATCCCCCACCTGACTCGATTGTTGACCCCATCTCTCCTGGTCCTTCAAAGCCAAAGCATTCTTCACTTGTTTAAAAATGAACATGAGTAAGAAAAAGCAAGTCCTTTCCAGCCCCAGGGTTAGAGGAGGTAGGGCTTCCTGCAGAGGCCAAAGCAGGCCTGTAATTAGCTCGCAGGAAGGGGCAGGAGATACTAACAAAGTTGCCAGCGGAGCAGGGGAGAAGCTCCCACTCGACCGACGGACGCTTTTATGAAAGAAGCCACCGGCTACAGCCCCCTGCTCGGGGTGACCCCCAGGGGACCCAAAACAGACAGAAATGGATGAACCTCTCAACAAAACATCTTGGAAAAAGTTTCTAAATCCTATGTCCCAAAAGCCCCAGAGAGGCAGTGAAACCAGAAGTTACAGTCATTCGTTCGTGGTCGGGATTTAGGGAAGCAATTTGCCATGTGTAATCACAGCCTCCGGAGCATGTGCTGGCAGGACCGAGTGGGGACAGCTTCTCCCCCATCTCTCCTTATGTCTCGGCATCTGGAACTACTCCCATCCGCAGCCCACCACGCCCGCCATTTACGGAGCAAGCCCAGGTAGCCTCCAGTGCCCTGACTTTCTGCAGGGTCTGTTCACAACGCTCCCCCCCTGGCCCTGACCTCTCTCCCAGGCCTGTCTCATCACTGCCGAGCCCACCCACTGACTCAAGACCACAGGCAAATGGGACTGTCCGGTCCTGACTGTACCCCCGAGGTCCCATCAGTGAAGTGAAAGAAGTGACAGCCGTTAGAGAATTTCTAAATTATGGAGACGGTGGCACCAGCATATCTGGGAGTCGCTGGAGATCCAGTGCTATAATCCCAGAAGGTGCTGGCACCTTCAGTCTTAGTGACACCTTAATCCAAGAGCATCGAGGCCTTCCCTGAGGTAATACATCTGGCCCTGGGGGTAGACTGGCTCTCTCACACTTCAGCACAGGGGGGAAGCTCTAGAAAATTCTGCTTTTCCACAGTTGGTCCCGTGGCCCCACTCCTGCCTCTACATTTGAGCAGAGATGCGGGTAAGGGTGCCTCAGTCACAGGATTTTACATGCACACCCAGCCCCGACTCCCAGCTCATCTGGCTGGCCAGAGGGCAAGGCTGCCGGCCGCCTAAGCCACACACAAACTTAGACCCTGAAACGATGCTCAGTCCACAGCCGAAATCCAAATTGGAGATCCGAACTGGGCGGGCACTTCTGCTAAAGCCACTTTTGTAGCAATGATAAGGCCCGGAAAAGAGGACAGATCTGTCTTCTGGGAAACCCTCCACTGGTCCTGGACAGACCCACACGCCGGGCAGGCCACTGGCGGCCACCACAGTAAGTGCCGGGGGGAAAGGACGCGGGTTCGAAATAACCCGAACCTTGGAAAAAGGGAACTTCTTCCCCTAATAGCACAGTCCCAGGGATAGTTTAGTTAACTTTCGGGGCATCTGAAAACTACCTGGGCAGCACCACAGACTGACCTCATGGGGCGGTAAGGGTAAGTGGGGCAGGGGGCGGGTGGCCCCAGGGGGTTGGCCCCCTCCGGAGAGCATCCCCAGGCACCCCGCCAGCCTCTCCCCGGGACGGGGACGCCGGCCGGCCCGGACGCGAGGTGGGGGACAGAGCCGGGGCGCTGGCCGGCAGGAGGGAGGGAGGGAGGGCGCGGCGGCCGGCCTGCCCACTTACCAGCAGCTCGGCGCCCGCCCGCCGTCGACCAGAGGGAGCCCGAGAGCAGGACGCGGCCGGCTCAAGGCGGCAGCATGAGTGCGGCGGGCCCGGCACCCCCCGTATTTAAACGGTCCTGGCGTGAGTCACCGCCGGGGGCAGTGTCGGCGCGGTGGCGGGGAGGGGCCGGGGCCGGCGGGCGGCCCAGCCGTGGGCACAGCCTCCTCGGAGATGCAGGGTGCGGGGGCTTCTCCTGCATGATTTGGTTGTGTTTTTTTTTTTTTCTTTTCTTTTCTTTCTTTCTTTTTTTTTTTACAGAACACGTTCTCCTCCTGCCTCCAATGCTCCATTGGGACTCAGTCACTGCCTTGGCCGTTTCGGCTCTGGGAAAGCTCCGTGCATTGATTTTTTTTCCCTTTTTCTTTGAAATTCGGAAGTAATTTCAAATTCACGGATAATTTGCAAGAATAATACAAGGAACACTCTTCTGTGCCTAACCCAATTTGCTTATTTGTTAACATGGTGGGAAAAGCATTTAAGTTCCAAAGAGAGATAAAGTACCCCCCAACCGTGCCCCCCCCCAAAAAACAAAGTTTCGTTTCCCTTCTGATATCAACTTCTGCTCCCTGGCTGCCGCCCCGCAGAGATAGGGGCTTGCGGTCAAGGGGCATATTTAAGAATGAGAGGCTCCCTGTGACCTTCACCTCTGCATTGGAGCCCACTCCCGGCTGCCCTAGTGGGGGACAAGAAACCATTTCTGTTCTTGGTATCACCAAGAGGACCTGGGGAAGAAGAGAAAGAAGTCATAGTTTATGGGGTGAGGAGGCAGCCAAACCCTAGCATCTTCTCCAAGATGCAGCCTCAATAAGGCAGGAACTGCGCTGGGCTGAGCCACGTGCCCTTCCCTGGCTCAGTTTACCTTTTCAGCCCAGTGGGGAGAGTGATATTTACACACAATGCCTCATGGAATGCCAGGAGCCTTAATTAATGTTTGCACTGTGCTTTGAGATGGGCGATGAAAGGAAGATATAAAACTGCATAGTGTTATTACCGAAATAGTCACTTGGGTGGCTTGCGATGGTCAAGCCCTACAGCCTGAATCATGTCACATTCCTCCTCACTGGTGGCACCATGATTCAGAGCCAGAAACAAAAAGCACCCTGTCCATTAAGTGACATGAGCCCAAGAGGGGCAGGCACCGCTTGGAGGGATCACCAAGCCCTGGTTCTTCAACGACCAACCTCCCTTCCAAATAACATTCTGTGTGGAGAACCCCCTCCCTCTTACTAACCAGGCACCTTCACCTCCCCAAACTGAAGCTGTCAACCGCCTTTTTGTAGAACCCGGAAGAATAAAAATATCCCCTCTTTACCTTCTTTCTTTCCTTCCTGATTCTAACATTCAGCCACTCTGCACTGGCTGCCGAGGTCCGCACAGGGATGAATCAGATACTTTTCTTGCCCGTGAAGAGCTGAGAGAAGGACGGACATTTATGAAGCACCTACTGTGAACCATAGAGCCCACAGGCACCTTATTACATCTCTACAGTATTTCATCTATACCGGGTTTCTAAATGTTGCCACTACTGAGATTTGGGGCCAGAGGATTCTTTACTGTGGGGAGCTGTCCCAGGTACATGCATTCCTCAAAGATATTGTGGGTTCAGTTTCAGACCACCACAATAAAGCCAGTATCACAGTAAAGCGAGTCAAATGAATTTTTTAGTTTCCTAGCACGTGTAAAGTTGCCTTTACACTCTACTGTAGTCTGTTAAGTGCACAATAGCATCATGTCTAAAACAATGTACATGCCTTAATTTCAAAATACTTCATTGCTAAAAAATGCTAACCATCGGGGCGTCTGGGTGGCTCAAGTCAGTTAACTTCGGCTCAGGTCATGATCTTGCAGTCTGTGAGTTCAAGCCCCGCGTCGGGCTCTGTGCTGACAGCTCAGAGCCTGGAGCCTGCTTCGGATTCTGTGTCTCATTCTCTCTCTGCCCCTCCCCCACTGTGCTCTGTCTCTCAAAAATAAATAAATGTAGAAAAGATTTTTTTTCAAAATGCTAACCATCATCCGAGCTTTCAGCTAGTCATAATGTTTTTGCTGATAGGAACTTATGCCTCAGTGTGGGCGGCTGCTGATTTGTCAGGGTGGTGGCTGCTGAAAACCGTGGCCACTGGTGACTTCTTAAGACAAAGCAACAACGGAGTTTGCCACTTCCTTTCACAAAAAATTTCTCTGGAACACGTAGGTGCTGTTTGATAGCAGTTTACCCACAGAACTTCCTTTAAAATCAGAGTCAGACCTCTCAAACCCTGCCACTGCTTTATCAACTAAGTTTATGTAATATTCTCAATCCTCTGTTATCATTTCAACCATCTTCACAGCATCTTCACCAGAAGTCTCTTCCATCTCAAGGAACCACCCTCTTTGCTCATCCCTAAGAAGCCACTTCTCATCCATTCAAATTTTATCAAGAGGTTGCAGCAATCAGTCCCATATTCAGGCTCCACTTCTGATTCTGGTTCTCTGCTACTTCTACCACATCGGCAGTTCCTTCCTGCACGGGAGTCTTGAGCCCTCAAAGTCGTCCATGAGGGTTGGAATCAACTTCTTCCAAACTCCCGTTTATGTTGGTATTTTGACTTCCTCCTATGTATCATGAATGTTCTTCATGGCATCTAGAACGGTGAAGCCTTGCCAGAAGGTGTTCAGTGTACTTTGCCCGGATCCATCAGAGGAATCACTATGACGGTAAAGCTTTCTGAGATGTATTTCTTTAGGACTAAGACTTGAAAGTAGAAATGACTCCTTGACCCGTGCCCTGTAGAATGGATGTCGGGCTAGCAAACATGAACACCTCATTTCCCCTCTCCAACAGAGCTCTTGGGTGAGCAGGTGCTTTGTCCATGAGCAGTCATATTCTTAAAAGAATCTTTTTTTTCCTGAGCAGTAGGTCTCAACAGTGGGCTTAAAGTATTCAGTAAACACGTTGTAAACAGATGTGCTGTCATCCCGGTGCTGTTATTACATTTACAGAGCTCAGGGAGAGCAGATTTAGCACAATTCTTAAAGGCCTTAGGATTTTCAGCATGGTAACTGAGCACTGGCTTCAACTTCAAGTCTCCAAAGAGTCAGCTTGTGCTTTCAAGTTCTGAGGCCAGGCATTGACTTCTCCTCTCTAGCTGTGAAAGTCCTAGATGGCATCTTCTTTCAAGAGAAGGTTATTTCGTCTACATTGAGCATCTGTTGCTTAGTGCAGCCACTTTCATTAATTATCCAAGCTAGACCTTCTGGAAAACTTCCTGCTTCACCTTGCACGTTTATATCATGGAGACGACTTCTTTCTTTAAACCTCATGAGCCAACCTCTGCTAGCTTCAATCTTTAATTGTGCAGCTTCCTCTCTTCTCTCAGCTTCATAGGATTGAAAAGAGTTAGGGCTGTGCTCTGACTTAGGCTTTGGCTTAAAGGAATATTGGGGCTGGTTTGATCTTCTATCCAGACCACTCAGACATTCGCCATATCAGCAATAAGGCTGTTTTGCTTTTTTTTTTTTTTTTTTTTTTTTTTTTATCATTCATGTGCTCACTGGAGTAGCACTTTTAATTTTCCTTCAAGAACTTTCCTTTGCATTCACAACTTGGCTAACTCTTTGGCACTAGAGGCCAAGCTTTCAGCCTGTCTCAGCTTTCGGCATGCCTTCCTCATGAAGCTTAATCATTTCTAGCTTTTGATTTAAAGCAAGAGACGTGTGGTTCTTCCTTTCACTTGAACACTTAGCGGCCAATGTGAGGGCAATTAATTGTCCTAATTTCAATATTGCTATGGGTCAGGGAATTAGGAGGCTCAAAAGGAGGAAGACAGATGGGGGGAGCAGCTAGTCAGTGAAGCAGTCAGAATACATACATTTATGGATTAAGTCCACCATGCTATGTGGGTGTGGTTTGTGGATCCCCAAGACAATTACCATAGTAGATTAAAGATTACGGATCAGAGATCACCACAACAAATATAATAATGATGAAAAAGTTATAATACTGCAAAAATTACCAAAACATGACACAGAGACATGAAGTGAGCAAATGTTATTGGAAAAATGGCACCCATAGACTTGTTTGATGCAGGGTTGCCACAAATCTTGATTTTGTAAAAAAAAAAAAAAGAAAGAAAAAGGTGCAAAAAGGTGAGATGTGCCTGTATCATAGGATGCTTAAAGTATCCCTGGGCTCAACCCACTAGATACCGTTAGTGTCCCTCCCAAGTTGAGACAACGAAAAATGCATGTTGCCAGAGCATGCACACCCACCCACCCACACACGCACAGAGCTGAGAGCCACTGATATACCAATAATCCTGTGAGTGGGAGTAACTAAGAAAACTAAGGCTCAGGGCAGTTAACTAATTTCCCTGAGATCACACTCTAAGTGACAGAGCCAAAATTCAAACCCTGGTTGTGCATTGTATGCTTTCCCTCCCACTGTGTGCTTACACTCACTTAACTCTTGCAGATAGGAGTGTGGCCATGTTTAAATTAGAGTAAAGATTTCAAGAAGTCGAGGGACGTGAAGTCCTCAGCATAAGTTGGATAAATGTGGATGCATTTGAGTTTCGTGAAGAAGGTGGCCTTCAAAGATGAGCAGGATCTGGAAATATGAGAGCAGCGAGTTAAGGAAAACCATTGAATCAGAGCAAGGAGAGGGGGCTCTCCAAAAACTCTGAGCCTAGGCTTTGTGGCAGGTCTTCTTGGAGAGGGCTGGGACGCCTCCCTGAGGAACATGAGGTCCCTTACAGGCAGTAGGGAGACACCGAGGGTTTGGGAGGAGAGTAGAGGCACAGTCAGAGCCACACTGCAGGAAGCATAGTATGGCAGGAGTTTCAGATTTAATGGAGGACCCTTGGCTGTCCACAGGGCATCCAGTTTCCAAAGCACTCCTACCATCCTCTCTGGTGTTCATGACAGGACATGGATTTCAAGACAGTAAGCAGCCCGTGCAGGAAGGACCAGTTCTCCAGACTGGGGATCCAGCTACAGGACCTGTGAGCTTTAGCTCACCGAGAACCCCTCTTTCGTGGAGCAGCACGTTCTTTGCTACTGAGAAAGCAAAATGGCCCCGTCAGCCCCCAGAAGTGAGATCTCCTGGTGAAAGTAAGAGCCTGATTCACCACCCACAGGCCCTATAAACCTCAAGGCTCACTTTCCAGGCCCCCCTCCCCTCCCCTCGAACCGGAAGGGCCCGGGTTGCCTTAGGGCTTCAAAGAGGTCTATCCCTCCCACCCATGCATGTTTCCCAAGTCTAGTTAATATGCATAGAACCCAGGGAGCTGGGGTCATGAAAGCCCTTCACAGCAACCTCAAGAGACAGAGTTATAGCTCTGCTTGGTCCACCTCCGGGAGAGGGGAGTCAGGACTGCACAACGAAGTCCCTGGGGTGGGGGGGGGGTTGGCAAGATAAAAAAGGTGGAGAACGCTCAGGGCTCCTCAGGATGTGGGTACTGTTGATGGGAATATAAATTGGTAGAACAGCAGCTATCAAAATTCAAAATGTGTAAACCCATTCACCACGGTCAGTGCAACACCACACACGATCGTATGTGTGCACAAAGCTACATGCCCAAGAACACTCAGCGCAGAATTGTTTGCAACAATAGGTTGTGTTAATGTGAATGTCCTTCCATAAGACAATGATTCCGTGTATCATAAAAACCCATACCAAGTACCCAATTTAAAAAGATTGGATACATCTTCATTGGCCAAAGAAGAAAAATATACTTCATGTATTAAGAGATTAATATATAGGGGCGCCTGGGTGGCTCAGTCGGTTAAGCGTCCGACTTCGGCTCAGGTCATGATCTCATGGTCTGTGAGTTCGAGCCCCGCATCGGGCTCTGTGCTGACAGCTCAGAGCCTGGAGCCTGTTTCAGATTCTGTGTCTCCCTCTCGCTGCCCCTCCCCTGTTCATGCTTTGTCTCTCCCTGTCTCAAAAATAAATTAAAAAAACATTTAAAAAAGAGATTAATATATATACATTATCAAAATTATTATAATTAATATATATTATATTACTTATATATTATAGTTAATATTATATATATATATTTTTATATATTGCAATTACTGGTTTTAGGGGGAAAACACATACATGTATAACTCCTCAGTTATATTTCAATATATGGGAAACATAGTGAGGAAAACAATGTCACTATTTGCCCATCATGATCACACAAGATGCCAGAAGATGGTACAGAAATCAGTTTTCCTACTGAATGGCTCATGGAATCAGCCTCAAATGAGCACCCAAGGCTCTTGTCTTTGCCTGTCCCCCACCCCTCTTCTTCCCCAGGTCACTCTGCTCTGCTCCCACCTGCTGGTCCCCAGGGTCAGGGGTGGCGCCCAGCCATGCTGGAATCAGAGAAGGCCACGGGGCCCCACCTGGTTTCCAGCTCATTCCCAAAGCCCTGACTGTTCTTTGAAGGAAGAATTTTAGGTCGCTTCTCAGAGCAGTGACTCTCAAAGACCAACAGCCATCTCTCTCGCTCGTGTGGACAGCTTCTCACAACGGGACTGAAAAACTACGTTGCCAGCCAAGTCTCTGTCGGTTTTCTCAGTTTTATAAAACAGCTTTCATAACACAGATGAGGAGGAACCAGAAAGAACAGTGCAGGTGAGATAAAGTTTCATCCAGTTTTATATCTATATGTATGTGTGTGTGTGTATTCGCACACGTGCATGCACACATACAGACACACGTGTATGTACACACATGTGCACGTGTACACACGTGCGTGCACACACATGTATGCTGTGCGTGCGTGTGTTCAGTGCATGTAAACGCGCACATCTGTGTATGCACACGTGTGTGCATGTGTGTGCACACGTGCATGCATGTGTGTGCACATATACGTGTGTACACACATGTGCACATATGTGATCTCTGTCTATAGCTATGTATAAATGCTTAGGAAAGGACAAGGACGTGGAAGGACACACAGAACTGCTACAGTAGCAGAGGGAGTGATGGATAAGGATTTTTTATAACTGTGTGTTGTCTTACGTTACATTTAAATAGAAACACATTCCTGAATTGCATCTCATGGACAATTAGAACAACTATTTTAAAAGACAATTAAAAATTTTATTCTTTTGTTTTTCTGAAGTTTAGTTATTTATTTTGAAAGAGAGAGAGAAAGAAAGAGACAGCACAAGCAGGGGAGGAACAGAGAAAGAGAGGGAGAGAGAGAGAATCCCACTCTGTCAGCACAGAGCCCGATGCAGGGCTTGAACTCACAAACTGTGAGGTCATGCCTGAGCCGAAATCAAGAGTTGACGCTGAACTGACTGCGCCACCCAGGCGCCCCTAAAGTTCTATGCTTTTAAACATTTCTTTTTATTACACCGAAACCCACCTCCTGGAACCTCCACCGGTGGATTCCCTTCCCCTCTTCAGGCACCATAGTGCCTGCCCTGGCCTAGGGGCCATCGCCTCAGATGTTTGAGACCCATGAACAGGCTCACCCCCTTCCAAAGCCTCCGTGCCATCTGCCCCTTTGGACACACCACACGTAGTCCCTTCCCTCGACTGTCCTGGTTGCTCGCCACAGGGCTTTGCATCCACTCAGCAAATAGAGCATTCAGTAAGTGGCAGGCCCTGGCTGAGTGCCAGTATACAGGGGTGAATTTGTTCTGGGAGGCACTCAAATACAGGAACAGTCATATTCAGATGGAAGGTATACATGGGTTGGGGCCAACAAGGGAGCCGCTGAGCCTTCCTGGACCATGGGAGGAAGGCTTCCCCAAGGAGGAGGCCTTTGGACTAAACCCAGTAGGATGAGTGGGCGTTTGGGCCTCTGAGAACAAATAGCATTTGCAAAGTCTCAAAGGCGCTGAAGACCATGGCACATCCAGCATGTGGCAAAAAGTTCAGGGTAAGTGGAGAGCAGGGTGCACGTGAGGGCTTAGGAGAAACACCATCCTGGGAAGAAAGCAAGACCCAACGTATGAGGGGCCTCACCAAATGGGACTCAGTCTGTAGGTAGCCATGGAGGGCCACAGAAGGGTTTGGCCAGGGCCAGGAACAGATGTACTCAGATGGGTGTAGGGCAGTGGTTGCAACAGGGGTGATTCTTCCCCATCCCGCGGAACATTTGGCAGTATCTGGAGACATTTGGGGTTGTCACAACTTGAGAATGCAAGTGGCGTCTAGTGAGTACAGCCAAGAGATGAGGCTAGACATCCTCCAGTGGACAGGACAGTCTCCTGCAGCCAAGCATTATTTGGACTGAGATGTCAATGGTGCTGAGGTTGAGAAACACAGATATGGAAGGTGGATAGTTTTAGCAGCAGCATAGAGGATGGACCGCTGAGGGGGTGTGGGTTGGAGAGGGTAAGAAGACCTGATAAAAAATTATAGCAACAGCTCGGATGCGAGGCAATGAAAACCTGAATGAAGACAGGGCAGTGAGAATGGAGAAGAAACTGAATCAGGAGGTGATAATAAGGAGTGAACTGGTACAACACGGTGATGGATTGGTTATAGTGGGAAGTGAGGTGATACAGTGGGGCTGTTACAATACAGCTTAGGCCACCATAACAAAGTGAGCCAAACATAGCAAGAGCTTAAGCAAGACGGATGTTTATTTCCCATCAAGCCTGGAATGGTGGCTTGACTATATCAGGGACCAAGACCCCATCCATCCAATTGCTCAGCCATCTTCAATCCATGCCCACGATGTTTGCTCTAGCTCCTGCTTTCACGTTCACATTCTAGCCAAGGGAAAGGCAGGAGAGAGGAAGCATCTCAGTCCTTCTCTTTAAAGGCATGTCCTAAAAGCTACACACATAACTTCCACTCATATTCCATTGGCCAGAACTTAGTCATGTGGCTGCCCCCATCTGCAAGGGAAATGTAGTCTTGAGTTGAGCACCATATAGAAATGAACGCTTTTAGGGGCGCCTGGTGGCTCAGTCGATTGAGCATCTGACTCTTGATTTCAGCACAGGTCATGATCTCAGGGTTGTGGGATGGAGTCCCATATCAGGCTCCACGTTGAGCGTGGGCTGCTTAAGAGTCTCTCTTAGCCTCTCTCTCTGACCCTCCCCTGCTCTCTCTCTCTCTCTCTCTCAAAATAAAATAAAACTTAATTAATTAATTAAAACTTTTATATCAGTAGAAGAGGAGGGAAGCAGCCATTGGTAGGCTATTAGCAGTCCATGCCATGGGTGACAAAAGAAAAAGCCATGAAAAGAACAGCCAGGTTTTTGGCCTGAGAGACCCAGTAGATGGTGGGTAACATTAAGAGGACTCGTGAGCATGGAAGTGGTAAGAAGCAAGGGGGCAGACTCACTTTGAACAGGCTGCCTTTGAGCCCTGTGGGACCACAATGTGGACTGTCCCACGGAGCCTGAAATCAGGGTCTGAGCTCAGGGCAAGGGTCTGGGTGGGAACAGAACTCTAAGAAACCACAGAACCATAAAGGGGAGATGGTCTAGCAATGGTACTTAATCTGGAGTCCATAAGCCCCAGCCATTAAAGCAGCCTCCCTACACCTAAAGTACTGACAGGAAGTTGCAGCCTATGAATTCCCTGAAATTGTCTGTAAGTTATGTGGAAATGTGCTGTATGCTTTTCCAGGAAGGCAGCTCATGACTTTCATCAGATTCTCAAGGATCTGGATGCAGAAGAAGAGGGTTCAGAATGGCAGCCTGGGTATTTCCCCCGTCTTATTACTGAGGCAGGTAGAGGAAGAAGAGCGAACCAAAGGGACCAGGAAAGAGCAATGAAGGTCGTCTTAGGAGCAGCAAGACAGAGGGTTTGGATGGGCAGCAGGGAGCAGGGTTTAAGAAGAATGAGTGGTAAATCAGTGAGGCCCATGGATGTTGGGAAGCCTGTGACAAGGACAGTCAGTGGTTTCAAGGGAGCGGAAGGAGCAGGTGGAGGAGACACATCCCAGAGGGAAAGATTGGAGGGAAGGCCAGGCCCGGATTTTAGGATGGCAGCAGATTAAACATGGCAGAGGTTGAATGGAAAAGTCCAGCAGAGAAGGAGGTAATGAGAAGAGCAGAGATAGAGCAAACGATATCTTCTGGAAACAGGCTCCTAGCACCAACTTTACCACTCGGGTGTGGTCCCAGCAGCAGAAACAGAAGTGCTCGCTGTCACAGAAAGGGCTCAGACTTGTAGGGTGCTTTCCACCTCTGCCTGGGACCTTGGCGACTTAATCCACCTCTCTGAGCCTCTTTGTCCCCGTGTGTGAACTCAGATAACCACCTGCCTGATGTGAATAATGAAAGGACTAGAAGAAAAATCATGTGTGGAAATGTCCAACTCAGGTCCTGGTCGCAGCAGATGCCCAGTAAGTGGGAGGGCCTTTCTCCCTTCCCAGTCCTTCCCTTCTGATAGGATCGTTGCTTTTTAGCTCACCTCAAAAGGGCAGTCTTTGAGGAAAGGACCTTATAATCTTCCTACTTGTCCCAAAGGGGCAGAATTCGGTCTATTTCAAGTACTGCACGCCATCCTCTTGTGGAAGAATGAAGCTAGAAACACTGACAATATATAGAATAATACCAACGGGGCCAACAAGCAGACAGTCACCTTCTTAGGGGCGCCTGGGTGGCGCAGTCGGTTAAGCGTCCGACTTCAGCCAGGTCACGATCTCGCGGTCCGTGAGTTCGAGCCCCGCGTCAGGCTCTGGGCTGATGGCTCGGAGCCTGGAGCCTGTTTCCGATTCTGTGTCTCCCTCTCTCTCTGCCCCTCCCCCGTTCATGCTCTGTCTCTCTCTGTCCCCAAAATAAATAAAAACGTTGAAGAAAAAAAAAAAATTAAAAAAAAAAAAAAAATCCCCAGTGACAGCTGCCAGACTCATCTCCATCCATAGCTGGTTATTAGTGATGTTTCTGCAAAGACACGTGTCATGAGATTGTCCTCGGTCCCCCGCATTCTGTTCCTGATGATGATGATGATGATGTGTTCAGAGTCATGAGTGTTCCAAGGAGGCTATTTGGTCGGAGGCTGTCAGGCCTGGAAGCAGTGGGTGGAGGAGAGAGGATTTCACACGTGAAAGAGCAACCTTCAAACAAACAACTCAATTAAAACACCGGCAAAGGACCTGAGCAGACATTTCAACAAGGAAGATACACCAATGGCCAACAAGCACATGAGGAGATGCTCAGTATCACTAGTCATCAGGGAAACGCAAACCCAAAACCACAGTGAGGTACCACCTCACACCCACAAGGATGGCTGCTATCCAAAAAATGGAAAATAATAAAGGGTTGGAAAGGATGTGGAGGAACTGGAGCCCTGGTACATCACTGCTGGGAATGTAAAACGATGTCACTGCTATGGGAAATGGGATGGCTGTTCCTCAAGAGTTGAAACACAGAACTACCCTAGGTCCGGCGATTCTTCTAGGGGTGCACCCAAAAGACTGAAAAGCGGGTGGTGGCACCCCAACGTGACTACGCTTAATGCCACCAAACCGCGCAAAAAAATGGTCACAGTGGTAAATTTTATGTTCCGTAGATTTTATCACACACGTGCGCGCGCACACACACGAAACGATCCTCAGATTGAATTATGCTGGACAGAGTCGAAGACCATTGTTGAACTCGTGAAACGTTTTTCTGGGAAATGAAAAATTAGGCCTTCGTGCAAACGTTATCAAAAATAGAGAACACGCAAAGCCAATCTAAGCTGGTTCCTGGTTGACCTGCATGTGGACAGGTCGCCGAACGCACCCCTCTGCTCCGGCCTGAACTCAGCTCCCCTGGCCCAGCGGCTGTGTCCCCAGCCTTTGAGGAAGGCTGGCCTGCCTTTGGATGATGTGCATGTGAGCCATCATTCCCTCCCCTATAATTTTGTCTTTTATATTTTTTTCCACATTTTCCGCATATGACTTGACAGTTTTTATAATGAAGTGAACATTCCTTAAATGCTCCATATTTTAAAGACTCCGCCCTCCATGCCAGCCCTTGTGAGCAAGGGCGCAGTGTTTCTCAGAAGGGACCTCCGCTGCCCAGCATTAGCCCCCGGCGTGCAATGCTCTCTTCTCCCAGGTGAGTCACGAAGGACAGAGGACGGAAAGGTTTGCTCAGCCAGGATAGGGCAAGGAAGGCATGGCGGGGTGAACACAGGCCTTTGAGGGTGAATGAAAGGGTTTGAAGGGGGTAGGTGGGCATTTTAAGCAAGGGCCCAAAGAATAGATGCTGTGTTTGTAGGGAGTGAGTTTTGACAGAGAGCTGGATTATGAAGCCCTTCTAAGCTGGGCTGAGAAACTTGAACTTTTCTCCATAGGTGACAGCGAACCGGGACGGGTGGCGGTCATTGTTGTTTCATTTATTTTATCAAGACCCAGTCTGCCCGGTCCAAGAAGCCCCAGGGTCTGCCTTCTCATCCCATCAGCCTCCAGAACAGCCTGAGCCCAGCCACGGGGTGTCCCGGAACGTACAGATGGACTCAGGTTAAGTTTGCCAAGTGTCTTCTTAAACACTGTTTTTCGAAGAGCCGGTCCATCCCTTTCCTTCAAAGGGATCAGAGAGTTTGAGGCCAGACAGCTGACAGATGGGGGTAGGAAAGAGTCGGGGCTGGCTGCAGGAGGAAGGCAAAAGTTCTCTTTGGCCTAAAGCAATTCCAGTTACATTTACTGGCACATTTTAATATGAGACTTCCAAATTTTATGCCACAGTAAAACAGAGCAGCCTTTGAAATGATTAAACTAGCAACTTCGTAGTCCTCACGGCTGGAGCGTCACCACACCTAATTAAAGGTCAGAGACGGGTGCTGGAGGAGCTGTTGTGTTTTCCTTAATTATTACATGAACGAACAGGTCTGTTTTGAAGGACATACATGACTGAAGTTTGCACAGAAACACAGGGGCACGTGGGCTCAATCCAGGGAGCCCTAGCCTCCCCCTGCTCCCCCACTTTAAGAAACCTGCCTTGCTCATCTCCCTACAAATTCTTCTCAGTGTACAATCCAAAAAGGAACAGGAGAAGGTCACTTGGCCAGATTCAAGGTTCAAGAAAGACATGGAAGGCTAGGAGCTCAGAACACGGACCTCAGCAAGTCCTTTCCCCCTTTGGGTGCCAGTTTTCACATCCGTAAAGTGGGACCGGGCATTACACTAGATAACCACTTATGACAGCCTGTTATTCTATGGAAAAAAAAAAATCCTATCTTTTCGGCTCATCTCATCTGATAAAGGAGAAGGGAAGGGAGGGAGGGAGGCAGAAATTGTTCAGAGTTCCTATTTGCATCCACCTTGACTAACCGCAAGCTTTCCTAACTCCTTGCACTGCCTACCACACACGATGCCCAGACCAAACAGCTGTTTAATAAATGCTCATTGAGACCCTCTTTCCATCCTTCTCCCATGGCGCCAGTACAGAGAGTGAACCAAGATGGTGGATCTGGAGTTGAAGAAGGTAAAAGCAGGTCTTGAGCAAGGGAGAGGTTTCCCTTAGGAGGTTTAGGGGACTGTGGACAAGAATTTCCAGTGAGGTCTGAGTCCTGGGGATGGAAATAGTCTCCAGGGGCCTGGAGAATGTTTGCACAGAGTCCTGGGGTTGGCCCCGGTCTCCTCAAGCTGGGTGGGAGCCAGAAGTTCTTGCAGAGAAGGAGGTGGTTTGCTTGGATCCAGGTAAGGCTATGGTCAATCGCTGGCTCTTGTTCCGAGCCTCACAGGCTTCTGGAACTCAGTTCCATAGTAAGTCCTGAAGACAGCCTTTTAAACTGGAGCCCCTTTGGATGGCTTGCACAAGGTGAGGCATCTATATAATTCTGTCTCCTCTCTTGCTTTGAAAATCTCTAAGTCCAACCTGGGTTGGATTCCAGGCCATTTATCCGATCCCATACTTTGAAAGGTCACAGTAGCTACAGTTCAGAAAGTCAGACTCCCTCATAGACATTTCGTCTCAGGACTTTGCCTCTCCCCACCCCTCAACATCCCCTTTTCTGAAGGGCTTGTCAAGAAAAGGAATAAATCCAGTAGAGTTTTCCAAATAAAATTGGTATCAGAAGGAATAGAGTTCTTCCTTGGTTCAAACAATTGCTTAAAACTGTGTCATCCAGAAACATTTTTGCCACCTTAGAGTGGTCAGGATTCTCACACCATTACTGACCCAAAACCACAGGTTTTTTTTGAGAGGGGAGAAAGAGGATGGGGATTGAAAGGACCCTAGATGTCATCTAGTTTAACTATGTACTTTTCTAGAAAAGGCAACTGATTCCAGAAAAGTCTCAGACAGTGGTTGGGATTAGAATCCAGTATTCCCTGTCTTACCCCACACTTTCTTACTATTACTCTCTGTTCTTCAGAAGAACAACATGTTACTTTTTAAGACTGCCTTCTGGTCAACCTTAGCATAAGAAATAAGACAGATAAAATAGCTGTTGCTCCTAATAAATGAAGCTGTTATTGTTCCAAAGGGGAAAACACTGCCACTTGATCGTAATGAGTCTAGGTCCCATGTGAGAGCCACCACCTAGATCCTTGGAATGACAGACTGTCTTCTCTGGCATTGGCCATTTCCATGCTGGCAAATTAAGGGAAATGATTGGGCTTCGTTTCTGACAGGAGAGAAGTTTGAAGACAGGAGTGCCATGATGGTGCTTATTATAACTGGGAACCTACAATGAGGCAGAGAATGGTTAACAGGATGGAGGGGAGGCCCAGATGACAAGTGACAAGAAGGAGAGAGCTGGCATCTGGGCTGAATAAGGATGTGCCCTGGGCTCTCCCCCTGCTCTGATCCACCCACCCCCTCTTTCCCGGGGGGGCATTTCCTCACATTTAGGGCAGAATCATGGTTCTCAGACTGGTGACTCTGTGTAGATCCATTGCCTGGTCATGCCAGAGAACTGTATGTCCACCCATCCACCCATCCACCCATCCATCTATTTGTGTATTCTTTCTTATCCTGCCTGGCTCCAAAAAAGATTTGAGATAGCTCAAATAAAACATAGCAAAAAAGGGGCGCCTGGGTGGCTCAGTCGGTTAAGCATCTGACTTTGGTTCAGGTCATGATCTCACTGCTTGTGGACTCGAGCACCGCATCGGGGTCTGTGCTGACAGCTCAGAGCCTGGAGCTCGCTTCAGATTCAGCCCGTTGTTTCTCAGCACATTCCTCCATGAGCCAATGGGAATTGCCATAAAATAGGAAGCAAATTCTACGGAGGGCCCAGTATGTGCGGTCCAGACCCCGGCCCTCTGCAACTCTGGTGGGTTTGGGGGACAGAGTTTAGGCTGTCAGGAGGAGTGGTGAGCCACAGCACATGTCTCCTTCCACCAACTCTCCCTAAGTATCGTTCCCCTCATCGGATGCCCACTATCGAGGTGCTGGGCTTCTCTCCAGAAAATACAGACCCACCCTTACTGGAGTTGACCTTTTATGAAATCAAGTTGCCTAAAAAGAAGTGCCCAACAAAGAAACCACCTGGTTAACCTGAGCAAAAACAAGAATTCCTCCAAAAGAAAGGAAGATGCAGGAATTGGTTTTCAACTGGGCATTTCAGTGATATCCCAAAACTCAACCTATAAACCAAGTCCAAAGGGCTGGGCTGTTTAAGAGGCTGACACTGCCGGGGCACCTGGGTGGTTCAGTCAGTTAAGCGACTTCAACTCAGGTCATGATCTCGAGGTTCGTGAGTTCGAGCCCCGCATCGGGCTCTGTGCTGACAGCTCAGAGCCTGGGTTCTGCTTCAGATTCTGTGTCTTCTTCTCTCTCTGCCCCTCCCCTGCTTGTGTCCTGTCTCTCTCTTTCAAAAAATAAAAAGAGTCCGGCACTGCAGGCCTGTCAGGAGGATGACATTCTCAGGAAGGTGTGACGTTTCACGGGCATGTGGATCAGCCCCACTTTCCTCACAGGCACCTCGGAAAGGGAGGCTCGGAGGCAGCTCAAGCAGGGGTGTCCATGGCCCTTCTGGCCGCTCATCCACTCACTGCTCAGACCACCCTAGTCTCCCTGCTGCCTCAGCCTCAGCCACAACTCCAGGGCAGTGTGGACCAGGAGTCCCAGGTAGTCAGAGAAGATCCTTGAGTTCACAGAATCTCACCCACACTAAGGATGTGTGGGTGTCTATGGCATCGAAAGGAAACTTCTCAACTTACAGGAAACTGAGTCCAGAGGGGAGGAGAACTTGCCCAGGGTCATACAGTGAGGGGCACAGCCAAGTCAGGAGTCCACAAGCTTTCTCTCTGTCTCTCTGTCTCTGTCTCTGTCTCTCTCTCTCTGTGTCTCTCCAGGGAGCACCTGAACTCAACACTTCTGACCCCAGGTACAATACACCTGCTGACATGACGCACCTGTGCAGATGTTACTAAGGAGAGACCAAGTCCAGGGGAGGGCCTGCCCCCGGGGGAGGACCAGGGGTGCCCAGGGGACCTTTTGGATTCAGTAATTGCTCACACAGAGTTTTGTTGGTCACAGAGCACTTTCTCACCCAGATCTCACCATGATCGTTCCAAGAATGGTGGCAGCAACCAGGACATTTCCTGCTGTCGCAGTAGGAAAAGTGACACTCCATGCTCAATGGCAGAGGATGCGTCTTCTCTCCCAGGCAGCAGGGAGCCTTGGGCCCAGCCCCAGCACAGACTGAGTGAGTGACTCCGACAGAACCTCGCCAGGGTTCCCCACAACAAGGAGTCATGAGAACCAGCCAAAGTGCATTCCTGCAAAGCATGGTGAGGGCAGTGGGAATGCATATGGGGACAGGGACACAGGAGTGGGCGCTTACCCTGATTTCCCATGTCCCAGGAAAGGCCCTTTCGGTAGCCGCTTAAGTGTTAGGTGATGAGCAAGGTCAGCCATTCAAGTGCGGCCTGAGGGTGGGAGGGAGGGTCAGGTAACAGGGATATATCTTTGAAAGGACAGAGGTAGATGGATGAACAAGGGAGGGAAAGTGATTCGATTCAAGACGTAGACTTGGGGTTCCTGTAGCATCAGAGTGGGAAGGACTTTCTGGTCCAGACCTCCATTTTATGGATGGGGGTCTAAGGCCCAAGGAGGGGGAAAAAATGGACTCAAAGCTACGCAAGATGGTCAAGAGCAGAGCGAAGATTTGATCCCTGGGAAGGCAATCCTGGGTATCTTGAGGGAGGGCAAAAGGAGATGCGAGAAAGCCAGACACACGCTTTGGCTAGGGGCCAGCCCTGCAAAGGATCATGTGGGAACCCAAGATTGAGATTTTTCAAAGCAATCTGGGAATCCAAAACCCAAGGAGGCCTCTGTGGGCCAGTGAGAAGCCCCCTTCCCAGAGCAGCCAGCTGCAAAAAGCCTGCTGTTGGGGCAGCTGGTTTTACGCGTGTTTGTTTGAGAACATGGATGGATCCCAGGGTACTAAGCACCCACGCCAACACAATGCCTACAAACTGGTCTTCCACTCAGCACAGGTCAGCTCAACAAGGCCGTGACCAACGTCTCCAGTGGCCAGTGCCCGGGCAGAGGGTTACACCCATATCCACCCAGTTCAACCCAGGGCTGGGTCGATTAATCACAGACCGTGTGAGGGAAAAGGGACCTTAATGAGCATTTACCAGCCTCACACCTATCTCTACCAAACACTGGGATTCCTTCCATCTTGGGGTTGCTCAGACACCGTCTGAACTCCTCCAAAGACAGCTCACAGCCCCAGGTGGCGGGCCACTCCAACCCTTGATGGCAGCCGGCCAAGTTCTTGGACTCACCCCAAATCTCCTCCCCTGCTCAGTCTGTATTTCCTAATCGATCCTCATTCTGTCCCTTGAAACCATATGGAACACATCCCTTCCTCTTCCCTATACCAACCCTCTAATTGGTTAAACACAGTGACCAGGACCCCCAAATCCTCCCCTTTCCAGGCTGAATCCCCTTGGCTCTCTAAACCAGTTCCCACAGGACTGCGTTCAGCCCTTCTTCCAGCCCCTCTCCATCCTACTTATTTCCGACTCCAGTCTCTCCACTCGACGGATTGTGGATCCCCGGGATTGAACATGACGTTGAAGTTGAAGGGCAGCATCTCAGAGCGTTACACACGTGCCCCTTCTCCTATCTGTTATCTGGTGTTTAAACTCCCTGATCCAAGCTTCCGAGACCCAGGCAGGGAGGCCATACTTGCTCAGAGAAAGCAGAGTTACAGGCACCCCGTGGCTCGTAGTTGCACACGTTGTGGCAAACCCTGATTTTCCAAACACCAGTAAGGAAGAGTATTGAACTCTGCAAAAGGCCTCGAGGTCCGGGGTGAAATCCCCCAATAGCACAGTGTGTGCTGAGGCTAATCTGTCAGGTCCCATCCTGGAGGTCAGCTGATGCCTGCACCCAGAGCTCCAGGGTAGAAAGACTATTTAGTATATAACTTTTATCCCAAGGAGCCCCAGTGGGGAGATCAGCACATGTAGAAGTACAATAAAGTGTGCTAGAAGCTATCGTGGAGGTATGAGAACCGCGAGAGGTCAATCCTACTAGTGCTATAACAAATGACCACAAACCCAAAATGGGTCTCACTGACCTCAAATCAAGGTGTCAGCGGGACCGGGTTCTTTCCGGAGCGCGGATCTTCTTTGCCAGCTTCTGGAGACTGCCTGCCTTTCTTGGCTCACGGCACTTTGTCCACGTTCAAAGCCAGCAGTGTTGCTGCTTCTTCGAATCTCTCTCTCTGTAACCTCCTGCCTCTTCCTTTCACTTAGGAGGGCCCGTGTGATTACATTGGGCTCCCCTGGACAATTCATGATAACCTTCCCATCCCAAGGGTCTTAACCCGACCACTTCTGCAAAGTGTCGGGCATTTTACCTGTTAGGTAAAATGTATTCGTGGCTTCTGGGGACTAGGACCTGGACATCTTTGCAGCCCCAGAAACAATTAACTCCGCCTGGGGGAAGACGCGTTACATTTGAATGGATCCTTTAAGGCTCTTCAAGGACAACCCTGGCACAAAAGGGAAAAGGGACTTACACAAAGAATGTGCTCCTACAAGGCCTGGAGACAAGAAAGCACAGAGAGTTTTTTCCTTTATTTGATTTCTTTTCTGAAAGACCCAGCCTCTGCCTGATTGCCCCTAAGGTATAGAGACTCACTCATTACCCTTCAAGGCAGCTCCTGTCTTCCCATTGACAGCTCCGGAGAAGAACCGTCCTTAAATTGAACCCTCCTGTCTTTGTCATCACTGGAAACATTAATAGATCTCTCGGTGCCCAGGAGTTACCTTAGTCGGACCAGAAATGGGTACTGGGCAGTGGGAGGGTCATGGTACACAGGGGTCGGATACATCCAGAAGATTCTCTGAGGTTCATCCTGTTCCACCTAAATGCCTCAGAACAGGTCCTGAGGCCAATAGCTTATTAGAACAATATCAGTCCCAAAGATGGATGGTCTCCAGAATTCCACTGAGGCCACCTCCTCTACTCCTGTGCTACAAGTCAACTGAGAAGAATTTGAGCTGAGGCTGAATTGGAACTTGAGCGTGAAAAGACAATAACTCAGAAGTGCTGACATATTCCGTTTCTCTTTCGGTGTCCCTGCAAACATAAATTGCTAGAGGTTTGCAGCCAGGAAGGAAGCCCAGCTTTCTGCCTTCTGCCTGAGGCGACCTTGAGTTCTGGCAGCCTCCGTCCAGGTAGTCTTTGCTGTGGCCATTGAGGGGATAGGGGTGGGCAGGAGCTCTGGGCTGTGGGGCCTGTGGAGGGAGGACAGTGCCACAAAGAGGCTGGCTGACAAGACACATCCTGCATCCTTGGTATCTCTCTACATCCTCTGTTGATGTCCTTTGTCCCTGGGTCTCCTCTATGTCAGGCAGTACTGTTCCTGGTGATGCTCTGGGGTGTGAGGCAATGGAGCGGCAGCCACCTTGCCCTCAGTGCTGAACAGAGCTTTAGTTTACAGTGCATTTATATATCCATTATCGTCTTTGACTGTTGTAACACCCCAGTGAGGGAAACTGAGTCGGTGGCATGGCTGGGACCCACATCTGAGACCAACTCTCCTCTGTTCCCACCACATGTGGATGCCTCCTGTGGACTCTGGATCGCTCCTGCTGGGTCAGGGCCAGGCCTGCAGCAACTGTCAACAATGGCCTACACTTAAGGTTTCCCACTCCTGGGGCGCCTGGGTGGCTCAGTCAGTTGAGTGTCAGACTTCTAATTTTGGTTCAGGTCATGATGTCATGGTTTGTGGGAACAAGCCCCGCATCAGGCTCTGCACTGACAATGCGGAGCCTGCTTGGGATCCTCTCTCTTCCTCTCTTTGCCCCTTCCCCAAGCACATGTGCACTCTGTCTCTCTCAAAATGAATAAATAAACTTAAAAAGAAAAAGAAAAACATTTCCAGTTCCTTTCTCTCATTCCTCCTCTCTCCTCCACCTCTCTCCCCATGCTTTTTTCTTCTGTATCTGTATTCCTCTCTTCGTTGTCTCTTTTTTTCTCCTTCTCACCAGCCAAGAGTGCCACAAAGATGTTCAGTTCTCAGGGGCCCCTGCTAGGTTGGAGGGACTAGAACCCCTGAATCAGGATGCCTACAACCACGAACTTGAGTGTGCTCCCGGTGCCTGCGTCCCCAAGTCAACAGGTCCCCTTTGAGTAGCTGAGCCCATCCCTACCAGAAGCAGCAGTAGGGTCAGGATCTTGGAAAGCTCTAGGCCTGAAGCCAGGAGAGGGGTTCATATGACAGATCTGCCAGTCATAACCTCAGATATGTTACTGCCCCACCCTGGACCTCAGTTTCCTCATCAGTAAAGTAGGATAATAATACCTACCTCCCAAGGCAGTTGTGAGGGCTTGAAAAATTGATTTCATGGTGCCGGGAATGTATTCGATATTTAATAAAGGTTGGTAGAATGCGTCAGTAGCTGGAGTACAGAAGTCTCCTGAAGGACTTGGAAATATCAATATCTGTGTTGGGGTAATAAGAGCCAGGAAGGACCAACCGAGGTAGAAAGTGATGGAGGGAAGGGTGTCACGAAGCAGAGGCTGTTCATTGCTTTTCCCCCAAGGCATCTCAGGCTCCCGGTACTCTGGATCCAGCCACTGAATGCAATTAATGCTTGTCCCTTTATGATGTTGATGAAATCATCTTGTAACATTCCAGATGCCTAATGAGGGTGTGTGCAGCTACTGGGCAGTGAGTCCTGGAATCTCCCTGCCTTCGGCACGCCCTAGCAGTAATGGTGATTTTTAAAGGCTGGGAAGCCCAGAGTGACTTCTCCCCAAACAGACTTGGTCAGTCCCAATGTCAGTAGAGATTCAGAGCCCAACCTGCAATGGTTCCAGGAAGAGAAGCCAATGATAACAGTGAGGGGGGTGGGGGGGTGGGAGGGATTATGGGACCCCAAAGTATAGGAGGAACCCAGGACCCAGGACAAGGAAGACCCAGTTTTGCCCAGGGACAAAGAAGCTCCAGGGCTAGAAACTTATAAACTAGAAATGGACGGGCTTTCAGTTAAATGTGTGAATTTGTCATACCCAGTTGTCTCCTCTCCCTTCTTGGATCCTACTTAGATGGGAGTAAAGGAGTTGAAATGGTATAAACTCACAACATCAGAGAGAATGGGAGAGGAGTATCAGTGGACTGGAGAACTCAGCAAGTTTATTGAACCTAACAGTTGTAGGTGAGGAGGAGGAAGCCACGGCCATCATGAGCCATTTTCCTTAACAGAGCCCCATGGAGGCCTAAAGACTGATGACACCAGGTACAGTGCAGGACAGGTGAGATGAACTGTGGAAGTAAAAACCAGGAAGTTATTTGAAAGCTAGTATGTGGAACAGTTGCCTCTACTCCCATCCCTATGAAAACAAACAAAAAAGTTATTTAAAGAATAAGGTCCTGGAGAAAACAACCCTCCACAAACATCCCTGCTTGTAGAGATTCCCAGCATAGTACTCAGCTTGCTACCCCAGGGCCCTAAAGTGAAGCTTGCCAGTCAACAACACTTGCCCACGTGTACAAAATTCTCAAAGTTGGCTACCCCTATTGCCTCACTTTTAAAATATGAACCAACAAACAAGGATTTAAGGGAAGCAAACAACAAACAAGTGCAACAACAAATCCCAGAGAAAACATACAGTTCAGAAAATAAAAGGGAACTTTAAAAACTATAAAATGTAAACTCTAGTATCCCAAGAAAAATCCAAAAGAGACTGCATTCATAAAACAAGAATATGAGTCTATGAAAAGGAACAATTAAAGAATAAGAATCATGGAAATTAAGAATACAATTGCAGAACTTAAAATTTTAATTAAAGTGTTAGAAGATAGAGTTGAGAAGTTTCCAGAAAGTACAAGAGAGATTAAAAAAAGAAGAAATAAGAGAAGAAAAATTAAAAGAGAGGACAAAAAATTATAGATAATATAATTAGTAGATAGAAATATTAGAAAAGAATTTCACAAAACTTAAGGACACCAGTCTCCTGAGAACCTGGATGTTTCCAGCAATGTGAACAAAATAAAGAGCAACACATGGCACATGATACTGAAACCAGAACATAGAGGACATAGAGAAGATACTAAAGTCTTCTAAAAAGAAACAATGAGTCAACTATAAATAATAACAAATGCTCACCAGCAACCTTGGTGGAAGAAGATAATTTGAACTCAGAATTCTATTTCCAGCTAAACTAGCAATCAAGTGTGCATGGAGAATAAAGTTTTACACAAGGACTCAGAAAAGAGGATACTCTCTGTATCCCCTTTCTTAAGAAGTTACAAAATAAGGGGGTAAACTTGAAAGAGGAAGATATGGAATTTAGGAAACAGTGGAAGCAACTGAGGAAAGCCATGAAGAGGAGCTCCAGGAAACAGCTGGGTAGCAGGCCTAAAGCGATTTCTCAAAATTCGAGAAAAACGAAGGAATTGCTAGAAAGGAAGTGTAATTACGATGTACTACCCGACACCGTAGTAAACAATCTTTACAAAGAAGCAATAACATCAATTCTTTTTTATTCATGTTCAAGTTTTTTAACAGTCAGCAAAAATTTAATTACAATAAGAGAATATAAAAGTCATCACTTTTTTAAAAAATGTTTATTTATTTATTTTGAATTGGGGGTGGAGGGACAGAGAGAGAGGGAGACAGAGAATCCCAAGAAGGCTCCTTGGGGTCAGCTCAGAGCCCCACGCAGAACTTGAATTCATAAACTGTGAGATCATGACTTGAGCCAAAATCAAGAGTTGGACACTTAACCAACTGAGCCACCCAGGCACCCCTAAAAGTCACCACTCTTAACAGCAATTGGCAGGTGGAAGGGAAAAGTTGGCGTGGGACAAGTTGGAGCACTGATGGCGACTTACGGAAAGAGGTGTCAAGAGAGACTGTAGCTGATGGACCAAGACGGGAAAGTTGCAATGTAAGTACAAAAGTAACCTTTGGAACAACTGTACATGGCGCTGGAACTATACAGCTGAATCACACAAAGCTGTGTGTGTGTTTTTTTTTTTAGGCTAAAATGGTTGAATATCAGAAATTTCATTTGTTTCACACTAATGTATATGAGCATAAATGCATAATGCATCAGAAGATTAAGTTCAATTACAAAACAAAAAAGCATAATACATCAGAAGGTTAAGTTCAATTACACACACACACACACAAAAGCCTTCAGGGTGCCTGGGTGGCTTCGTTGGTTAAGCGTCTGACTTCAGCTCATGATCTTGCGGTTTGTGGGTTCGAGCCCCACATCAGGCTCTGCGCTGACAGCTCGGAACCTGGAGCCTGCTTCGGATTCTGTGTCTTCCTCTCTCTCTGTCCCTCCCCCACTCGCACTCTGCCTCTCTCTCGCTCTCTCAAAAATAAATAAACATTAAAAAAAATTTTTTTTAAAGCTTTAATCAAGTTTGTAAAGGTCAAACCCAAAGTTAAATTGTGTGTTCACTGGGGAGCGAAGACAGTAAAATCCACACCATGTTTAGAAAGAGAAAAGAGGGGCGCCTGGGTGGCGCAGTCGGTTAAGCGTCCGACTTCAGCCAGGTCACGATCTCGCGGTCCGTGAGTTCGAGCCCCGCGTCGGCCTCTGGGCTGATGGCTCAGAGCCTGGAGCCTGTTTCCGATTCTGTGTCTCCCTCTCTCTCTGCCCCTCCCCCGTTCATGCTCTGTCTCTCTCTGTCCCAAAAATAAATAAACGTTGAAAAAAAAAATTTTAATAAAAAAGAAAGAGAAAAGAAAGACTGAATCCTTTAAAATTTGTTGGAAAATTTTACAATTTATATAATTTAATTTTATAATTTATTACGCATATTAAAATAACCACTAAAAAAACAGACAGCAAACAAACAAAAGGAAACCCCTAATGTATATGAGAGAGAGAGAGGGAGTAATATAAATTTATCAATCCACCAGAGGGTGTGAAGAGAGGGGGACAATAAAGCAAAGAGAGAAAATGGGAAATAGAAAACACAGAATAACTCCTTAGGAACAATACATCAGTAAGCAGCTAAAATAAATGTAAACAGATCAACTTCACTTATGGACAGAAAGATATTATCTAAATAAAATTTAGAAAAATCTAACTATATGCTGCCTACAAAATGTACACCTAAAGTAAAACCAAAGAGAAAAGGTAAAAATAAAGAATGAAAAAACATGTGTCAAAGAGATGGTAACCAAAATAAACTGCTATGGCTAAAAAACCAAACAAATCCCACATAAAATAGTCTTTAAAAGGAAAATGCTATAGGGATAAAAACTAACACTACATAATAAAACATTTTTTAAAACCTAATAACCTTAGAACCTTAAAAAGACAAAACAACATAAATAACCTTAAAAAATATTAAGTTAACCAGGAATTTAAAATTTCCATGTGGCTATATACTGTTAGATGATAGATAGATGATAGACAGATACATGATAGAATTGTAATAGGAACTTAAGAAATGCACAAACTTTTTTCTGTAGGTAAGCAAACTAAAACTTAGTAAGGTTATAGAAGTGTCAAACAACACAATTAATAAGCTTTATTTAATGGATGTTTAATAACCTGAACCCTATTTATTTATTTATTTATTTATTTATTTATTTATTTATTAAGTAATCTCTACACCCAACATGGGGCTTGAACCCAGGACCCCAAGATCAACAGTCACATACTCCACCGACTAAGCCAGCCAGGCACTCCATGAACCTGATTTAAAAGAGAATTTTTTTTTTTCTCAAGCACATAGAAACATTTACAAAAACTGCCTATGTACTAGGCCAGAAAACGAGTCTCAAAAACGTTCAAATAATTGAAATCATAGGGGCACTTGGCTGGCTCAGTAGAGGGAGTGTGTGACCCTTGATCTCAGGTCACGAGTTTGAGTCCCACATTAGACATAGAGATTACTTAACAATAAAACCTCCAAGGACGCCTGGGTGGCTCAGTCGGTTAAGCAACTGACTCTTGATTTAGGCTCAGGTGATGATCTCAGGGTAGTAAGATAGAGTCCCACATCGGGCCCTCCTCAGCCTCCATGCTGAGCATAGAGCCTGCTTAAGATTCTCTCTCTCCCTGTCTCTCTGCCCCTTCCCTGCTCATGCATGCATGTGCACGCACTCTCTCTCTCAAATAAATAAATAAATAAATAAGAAAAAATATCTTAAAAAAACAACAACTCGACACAAAAATTGGCATCATACAGACCACAAGTGAGTTAGAAATCAGTACAGGAAAGTTATTTAAATATTGGAATAAAAAGCACACTTCTAAATAACTCCGTTTGAAGAGCAACTCATAATGGAAATGAGAAAATGCAGAAGTGGACGAAAATGGAGGCCAAATGTTAATAATACCCCAGCCTAAAACAGGAGCTGCTGCTAAAGCAGTACTTCGGGGGGGGGGGGGGGGGTGGAGAGCCGAGGAAGAAAGGATGAAAACGAATGGGCTGAGAATCCGACCTACGGAGTCATGAAGAAGAAAAAACTAAACAGACCCAAAGAAAACAGAAGAAGGAGATAATAAAGATGAACAGCGTCAACGAATGTGATAGGCAACAATCAGACCATAGAGGGCTGTCCCGAAGCCCAGTTTGTTCTTAGGAAAAGCTAACAAAATAGAAAAAATATTGCAATTTGGATCAAGAAAGAGGAAGGTGGATATGAACAATAGTAGGCATGAAAAAAAGAGGACAATCGCAGATGCAACAGTTTTTTTTTTTTTTAAGTATATTTTTGAGAGAGTGAGCGCACAAATGGGGAGGGGCAGAGAGAGAGAGGGAGACACAGAATCCGAAGCAGGCTCCAGGCTCTGAGCTGTCAGCACAGAGCCCGACGCAGGGCTTGAACTCACAAACGGCGAGATCATGACTTTAGCCTAAGTCGTGCACTTAACCCACTGAGCCACCTAGGTGCCCTGAAATGTAATCTTATTTTCTACAAACTGTTCCCAGGGAGATTGTCCCCACCCACTTTATGAGGCTGTATAATTTGGATTATACAGTCAAAATCAGTCCAAGATATTATTTTTTAAAATTTTACAAGGGAATCTCATTAATGAATAGATAATAAAAGTCATTAGCAAACTGAATCCAACGTGTATTTTTTAAATGCATGACTTGGCTTGGGTTTACTTTATAGGATTGTAAGGATGAATTGATTTTTCAAAATCTATAACTTTTATTCACCACTTTAACACATTGGTGGAGAAAAACTACATGAGATCTTAATCGATGAAAAAATTAAAATTCAACACCTACGCACAATTAAAAAAAAAACTTCTTAGTAAACTAAAGCTATAAAAGTCACATTTATTGATGAAACATTCAAAGTATTCCAACTGCAGGCGCCTGGGTGGCTCAGTCCATTAAGCATCCGATTTCAACTCAGGTCATGATCTCACCGCTTGTGAGTTCAAGCCCCTCGTTGGGCTCTGTGCTGACAGCTCAGAGCCTGGAGCCTGCTTCAGATTCTGTGTCTCCCTTTCTCTCTGCCCCTCCCCCGTTCATGCTCAGTCTCTCTCTGTCTCAAAAATAAATAAACGTTAAAAAAATTTTTTAAACAAAACAAGGGGAGAAGAATTAGGAATAAATCTAACAAAATCTGTGCAAGTTTTTTTTTTTTTTTTTTTTTTTTTTTTTTGAGAGAGAGAGAGCAGGGTGGCAGGATAGAGGGAGAGAGAGAATCCTAAGCAGACTCCATGCCTGATGTGGGGCTCAATCTCACAACCATGAGATCATGACCTGAGCTGAAATCAACAGTCGGATGCTTAACAGACTGAGCCACGCGCGTGCCCTGTGCAGGATTCTTATGCAAAACATTCTGAAACCTCATTGAAAGATTAGAAAAGACCCAAATAAATAGAAAGACAAACCATGTTTACAGACAATTGCACTAGACCATGTACAGAATGCAAATCCTCCCCCAGACTGGTTTACAAATTCACTGCTATCCCTATCAGAATTCCAGCAGGTGTCTCAGTGGAGCTTGGTATGCTAATCTTAAAATGTGTTTAGAATTGCAAAGGGTCCAGCATGGATGAGACTTTTTCTAAGGAAGAACAGGGTGGAGTGGTGACCCCGTACCAAGAATTATGAAAGCTATGATGTATTTATATACAGTGAGTATAAGATGAGATCCATAGGCCAGTGGTTGACCCATGCAAAAGCCAGGGACCAACCCATGCACATCGGGAAACTTGACAAATGACAGAGGTAGCTTTGCAAACCGGCGCGGAAAGGATGGATTATGTGACAAATGGGCTGGGGCAATGGCGTGCACGTTTCGAAAAAATACAGTTCATTCCCTATGTCACACCATATAAAAAAACACAAATTCCCGGGTGCCTGGCTGGCTTAGTTGCTTAAGCATCAGACTCTTGATACAGGCTCAGGTCATGATCTTACGGTTGTGAGACTGAGCCTCATGGCACACCCCGCCTGGGGATCCTCGCTGAGCAAGGAACTGAGAACCTGCTTGGGATTCTCTCTCTCCCTGTCTCTCTGTCCCTCTCCCGTGCTCTCTCTCTCTCTCTCTCTCTCTTTCTGTCTCTCAAAATAAATAAGTAAACATTAAAAAAAAAAATCCACGTGGACTAAAGACCTGAATGTGAAAAGCAAACCTTTACAACTTTTAGAAGAAAATATAGGAGGCTACTTTTATGAATTGAGAGTAGGAAGAATTTCTTAAACAATTTCTTTTAAAAGCACAAACCATAAAGTTATACTGCTAAGTTTGACTAGATTAGAATTAAAGCTTCTGTTCCACAAAAGACAACATAACTACTGTGAAATAAGCCAAAAACCGCAAAAGGAGAGTTCCAAAGCATACAATTTACAGAGGATTAGTGCCCAGAATATGTAAAGAATCCTACAAATCAATTTGAGACAAAATGCCCCGTTATAAATTGGTCAACGTATATGCACAGATAATTTTCAGAAGAAGGAATCTAAATATTTAAGTTTGAACATTTAAAAATAAGTTCAACTTCTCGGGCACCAGGGTGGCTCAGTCAGTTAAGCATCTGGCTTCGGCTCAGGTCATGATCTCACAGTTCTTGGGTTCAAGCCCTGTGTCAGGCCCTGCGCTGAGAGCTCAGAGCCTAGAGCCTGCTTCAGATTCTGTGTCTCCCCCTCTCTCTGACCCTCCCCTGCTTGTGCTCTCTCTCTCTCTCAAGAATAAATAAATAAACATTAAAAAAAGTAAGTTAACTTCACCAGTTATCAGGGAAATGTAAGATAAATCAACAATGAGATACCATTCCACGCTTATCAGATTTACAAAAATTCAAAATTATGGTATTATCATGAGTTGAGGAGGATGTGGAATAATGGGGAATAAAAGAAAAAAGAAAACACAATGGGAATACATGTCCATCAAAGATAGAACAAGTTGTGGAAAATTGATTCAACAGAATATTATGCATTTATTAAGATGAATGAACGAAAGCCAAATGTTTCTTATGGATAAATCTCAGAAATACGTGAGGGGCGCCTGGTTGGCTCAGTCAGAAGAGCATGCGACTGTTGATCTCAGGGTCATGAGTTTGAGCCCCAGGTTGGGTGTAGAGATTAAATAAACAAACTTGTTTAAAAAACTGTGAGCCCAGAGAAAAAAGTTTGAAGAATGCTACATGCCAAGTCACATCATTTATAGAAAACTTTTTAAAAAGGCAAAGCATTACTTTCCGCTGTTCAAGGTTGTAGACAGGTGTAAAGAGTATAAAAACACCACTGAGAATGTAAAACACCAAATGTATTAAGTAGCTTACCTCTAAGGAGGGTAGAGGAACAAGCACAGAGAAGAGATACAGGCAGGCACTTGCAACTTTGTCATATTTTATTGTGTTAAAAAAAATATCTGAAGCAAATATAGCAGCTTTTTATAAAGCTGGTTGAGGTATCCAAGGTTGCTCTCCATACTCTTCTGAATGTTTGAAGATAATGGCCAGGAGTTCCAGGGAGATGTTTTCGTTGGAGGGGACACCGAAATGTAAAGCGTGTACTTTGCTCTACGCTCTGCTCTCTCCCTGCACTTAGAAGAGTGCCTGGTGGGGTGCCTGGGTGGCTCAGTCGGTTAAGCGTCCGACTTCGGCCCGGGTCACGATCTCGCGGTCCCTGAGTTCGAGCCCCGCGTCAGGCTCTGGACTGATGGCTCAGAGCCTGGAGCCTGATTCTGATTCTGTCTCCCTCTCTCTCTGCCCCTCCCCCATTCATGCTCTGTCTCTCTCTGTCTCAAAAATAAATAAACGTTAAAACAAAAATTTTTTTTAAAAAAAGAAGAGTGCCTGGTACAGAGGAGGTACTCCACAAATAGCTGCTGAATGAATGAACATATGCAAAGGCCCTGAGGCATGTTAGTACACTGTGTGTTCTGAAAGAGCTAATCATAAGGATAGCCAACTTCTGTTGAGCTCCATACGCACCAGTCACCGGCTTTACTATTTGGTTAGGTCATTTCATCCTTGCCACAATGGTATGGGCCATTATTATCCTCACTCCCCAGGTGAAGAAACAGAGGCTTTGAGAGCTAGGTAGCTTGCCCAAGAACACAGTGGTTAGGACTAGAGTTCACATTCCATCAAAAAGTCTGGGTTTCATGATTTGGATAAGTTTCAGTTTTTGGAGCAGTCGAAATAAATAAGACAAGGTTGGGCCAAGAAGCCTACAGTGCAGGGGTCATATTAATACACACATGCCCTAGAGGGAAGGGTGAGCCAGGCCGGACAGAGGTGCTGAGGGTGCTTAGTGCACGGTAGTCCGGGAGGAGAGTACACGACACAACAGGGAACACTTGAGTCTGCCTGGGCAGTCATGGAAGGCTTTACCAGTTGAACTTGGTCTTGAAGGAGAAGTCTGCCTACCAACGCCAGCCCTTCCGGCTCCACAACGGTTGGTGTTCAGAGGACCTACTGCTCGGGACTGTGAGCACAGAGCCCGACTACCCAGGGCCAAGACCAACCAAGGGGAAGACAAAGTGATTGAATGTAATCTCCCATCTGAGAAAGTTTGCTCTCACCTTTAAATGCACAGAGAAGAAACCAGCTCATAGCTTTTCTTTAGCGATCATGACAGCAGTAATAATTGCTTGCTCTTTAATAATAAGAGCTAACATTTATTGAGCATTGACTGTATGCGGGGCACTGGGCAAAGTCAGCACACGCTTTATTGCCCTTAACTCTCACAACAACTCTGTGAGGCAGGCACTATTTATCCCTTGCCAGGCAGCAGGACACCGGAGGCTTAGGGAGTTTAGGTGTCTTGCCCAAAGCCCTGTGCAGTTGGTGGGGGTGGGATTTGACACCACGATTGTCCAGTGTCCGGCCCATGTTTAAACCACTGCTTCTCAAGAGCACAGACATCCAATTAAAGCAATAAGAGCTTTATGGCCCTCAGTTGGAAGACTAATTGAGAACGTGATGCCACCATAATAAACTAGAAACCAAGCTTATCATTAAAATTCATGAACAGTTGTCACATGTTAGGTGTTCCATAAATGCTTGTGAAATGAGGTAGCATTTAGTGCCAGGAAATGGAAACCAACCCAGTGTCACAATGACACGCTTCACCCATGCAGGAAGGAAGGAGAAACAGAGAAGGCAAACAGGCGGGCAGAGCAGTGGTCGCCGGGTGCGGACAGGGCCTCCGAGGATCCAGGGCCCCTACTCCCTGGGCACTTAGACCTCTGGGGAGCTGCTCCTCCTCGCGCAAGCAGAGGGTTGCAGAGGGTCCCTCTGCTCCAGTCCCCTCCTCCTGCGGGTTTCTCCTGCTGCCCCTCACTTAGCCCGCACCACTGACCCTCGTGGCTTCTCTCCCTGGGGGCCGAGCTCCTGGTGGGAAGGCTTTGTGTTGTCTCCCGCCTATCACAGAGGAGGCCTCCTCCGAAAATAAACGCTGAACGAAGGAAACCCAGCGCTCCCCCAAACAGTGCACGGGTCTGAGACACACAACGTGAGAAAAAGACAGGACGAAGGAAAGAACTGCAAGAGTTCTGCTTTTCAAAAGTAGCTTAGGAGAACAATCCATCCTGTAAGGCAGACAAGGATGCCTGCTGAGGGGAGGGACGGAGGAGGGAGACGGGGAGGTGGGATTGAGGAAAGAGGGGGGAAGAAGGAAGGGAGGAGGGGAGGAGGGGAGGGAGAGCGGAGAGGAAGACAGCAGCAGCCCGTCCGGATTCTCCCCGGAGCCACCTCTGACAGTACTCTGGCCACGTTTTAATTAGCGGCGAGGTTGTCCCATTGACTCAAACAAAAGCTCGCTCGCTCGCTCTCTGATTAATTTTCGAAAGAGCCCGCCGAGTTTAATCATAGCAAACACGATGACCCCCGTTATTACGGCCTGAGCAGCCAAAAGCAGGAAGTAAAGACCCCAGAACAGGCTGTGGTCTTGGCGACTGCCGTCGGCCACGAGCTGCGCCGGGGCCCGGGGTTCCGAGCTGTCGGGCACCGAGGCCGTGTGGCCCGGGGCCGCGGGGGCTGCGGCGGAGCGGGGAGGCGGGCCGCGGGCGCCCCGGCACTCGGGGTCGTCGTCGGGCAGGGCCCAGAGCGGCAGGCCGGCGCGGGGTCCGGGGCCGCGGCACCGCGGGGGCTCGGCTCGGCCCACGAGGCCCGGGTGCCGCCGCAGCCACGCCAGGAACGGCCCCAGGTCGCAGTCGCAGCGCCAGGGATTGTGCCCCAGCAGGACCTCCGCCAGCCGGGGCAGATCCGCGAACACGTCTCCGGGCAGGGTCTCCAGCAGGTTGTGCTCGAGCCGGACTCCCTCCAGGCTGCCGAGGTTGCGGAAGAGCGCGCGGGGCAGGGCCCGCAGCCGGTTGTGGCTCAGCGACACGCGGCGCAGCCCGCCGAGGCCGCGCAGCAAGCCGCCGGGGAGCGCGGCCAGGCTGTTGGAGTGCAGGGCGAGTACCTGGAGCTCGCCCAGGCCCCGGAAGGCGTCCTCGGGGAGCGCGCTCAGACGCGGGCTCAGGGTCGCCCCGAACGCCCGCAGGCGGCTCAGGTTGCGGAAGGCGGCGGCCGGCAGGGTGCGCAGCCGCGTGCAGTTCAGCCACAGCTCCTGCAGGCCGGCCAGCTCCCCGAAGAGCACCTCCGGGAGCTCCTCCAGCGGGTTCTCGAACAGGGTCAGGAAAGTCAAATTGTGCGAATAAAGGAAGAGGGCCGGGGGCAGGAACTCCAGGCGGTTTCTGGAAAGCGTCAAGGAGCTCAGGCTCCGGAGCCGGTCGAAGGCCCCCGGTGCGATGGAGCGGATGCGGTTTCTGTCCAGCTGCAGCTCCACCAGGGCACGCAGGCTACTCAACAGCCCCGAATCCAAAGAGACGAGCTGGTTCGAGTGCAGCACGAGTTTCTCCAGCTTAGCCTGTGCGCCAAACAATCCCCGGGGCAGGTGGGTCAAATTATTTCTCGATAAATCCAACACTTTCAAGTTCCCCAGGTTTGTGAAGAGGCGAGCGGGAAGGAAAGCGAGTTGATTTTGGTTCAAAAAGAGCTCCTGCAAGTTAACCAGTTTCTGAAACATGTTTTGGTCAATGTCCTTTAGTTCGTTGCGGTCCAGAAACAACTGTTCCAGGAGCACCGTCTTATCCAACAGCGCACCTGGAAGATGAGTGATCTTGTTGCGCGACAGCCTCAGGGTTTTAAGTTTTATCAGGTCGTCCAAGGTGCCGGGGGCAATGGCGGAAATGTGGCTGTCCGACAGCATCAGGCGCTGCAGGACGGTCATGCCACTGAAGCTGTGATTCTGTAAGGTGCCGCGGCCCATTTGGAAGAGCAGGATGTGCGTGAGGTTGACGGGCAGGCCGAGCTCGGCGACGCGCGCTACGCTGCTCCCGGTGCACTGCGCGGCGTCCCGGAACACACACTTGCAGGCGGGGGGACAGGGGAGAGGCTGGGCGCGCAGGAGCCCCAGCGCCGCGCACAGCAGGGCGCTTCTCAGCATGTCTGCAAGGGCCGCAGCGGGAGGTCTGGAGGCGACACACAAAACGCTCACATTGGATCTTGCAACCCTGCGGAGGCAAGAGCCTTCCACCAGGATTATCACTGGCTTTAAGAGTTACCCAGATACAACTAAGTATCCCTCTTTTAGAAATGCAGATTTTCCTGGGGCGGGGTGGGGGGGGGGATGGGGGATGGGGGAGGAGGTGGTGAAAAGACTTTCATTCTACACTGCGAGGTCTCATCCTTTTCTACCGATTTTCTACTCTCAGTTTAAAGCTTTAAAGCGTTTTCAAAGCCAATACTTTAAAATCCTTACATAGAACTGATGAAAATAATTATTCTCACATTCAAGAATGTCTCACATGCATCACTGAGCAGTGCCCACGGTGAAGAGAGCCCTGATCTTCTCGCCTTTACCCAGGGGTGGCTATAACCAGCAGTCGTGAAGGGAACGGCAAAGTCTGTAAAAAACAACAGCAACCACCACCTGATTCCTTTTACCACACTCATGCTGTATGCACGGTACTTATTCTACAAAAACAATAACACCCTCGAATAGCGAACACCTCTATTTAGCCACAGTGAGAAAAACAGGTAATATCTATCACGTTATGCCATACATGGTTCTCAGCACTTGATTTGCATTAATTCATTCACTCCTTATGCTAACCCTATGAGGTAGCTATTATTCTTAACCCCAGCTAAAGGATGATGAAAACTAAGACACAGAAAGGGTACGTAACTTACCCAGGGTCATAGAGCTAGAATTGTTGACAGGGAGCTATCATTCCTAAGATGCTTAACAAAAAATTAATACCAACTTGTGGCATTGAAGTACATGTGAAATATGCACAGTAATACTAATCTGCCAAAACAATGTTTCCCAAGTGGAATTGTACACAAATCATTTCTTGTACTAAATTTCATATATCTTAGCACATATAGACTAACCAAGCCCTCCAGTTGCCCATCCCTAATTTTTAAAGTATTTGGCCTTACCTGAAATGGTGCTGCACCCCAAAGCAACTGAAAGGCTTAGGGCTTTGCCTGTGATTCAACACTTTCCAAAGGAAGAGGGAAGTATCCTTGCATCCTGAGGATAAAGACTTTACCAGAATAAAAGTCATGGAAAGGACTTTATCTCAGAGGGCATATTCTGGTTTTTAATGACAGATATCTTCAAACGGAAGAGACCATTTGTAACCTGAGTCTTACTGTCAAAGGAATGATAAGAGCAGGAGAGAAGTTTCTCCATAAAATAGCACATTATGACTCTGTGATGCTAGGAAAGTTTAGTGACATGGTGGGCTCATTGTGGCAGCCATACCCCAAATGGACCACACTTCGAGTCTTCCTTTTCTTGCCATGTTGTCCCAATTCTTTTTTTTTTTTTTTTTTAATTTTATCATTACTTTTATTTTTGAGAGAGACAGAGTGAGAGCAGAGAGGGTCAGAGAGAGGGAGACACAGAATCTGAAGCAGGCTCCAGGCTCCGAGCTGTCAGCACAGAGCCCGACGCGGGCCTTGAACTCACAAACTGTGAGATCATGACCTGAGCCGAAGTCGGACGCTTAACCGACTGAGCCACCCAGGTGCCCCCCCCAATTCTTTATTACAGTTCTTCTCTTCCCCATTTAGGAATAATAAAGCAAAGAACATTCTCCAATGCTCCACTCATTTTCTTCTTCTTCTTAGAAATAATAAGGCTAAAAACATTCTAGAATATGTTAAAAAATGGCATTACTGAGTTGAAGGGTGTTCACATGTTCAATTTAATTTAGGAATGTCCAACTGCATTTCAAAGTAGTTGTACCAATATATGATGCCTAGTGTGTGGCAGTTCCTGTGCTTCATACCTACCTCTGCCCATACCTGGAATTGATTTTTTAAATTTAATTTTTACCATTCATAGGAAGTAATTGTCTCCGGGTGGTTTTTTTCATTTCCCCCATTTAATGATGAACTTGGGCATCTTTTCATATTTTTTTAAAGTTTATTTACTTTTGAGAGAGAGAGAGAGAGAGAGACAGAGACAGAACAGGGGAGGGACAGAGAGGGAGAGAGAGGGAATCCCAAGCAGGCTTCCCACTGTCAGCACAGAGCCTGACACTGGGCTGGATCCCACAAACCATGGGATCATGACCTGAGCAGAGACTGAGAGTCATGCATGTAACCCACTGAGCCACCCAGGTGTCCCATCTTTTCATATTTTTAATGCTCACTTGTGCTTCATCTTCTAAAAAATTTGGGTGCTTTTCTTTTGCCCATTTTCCTATATGCAAATATGTATGTTTAAGTCTTTCAGAAAACTGAACTGTAGGCATTCTTTATATATTCTGGATACTAATCCTTTGTCAGTTATAGATGTCAATTATCTTCAATTAGTTGGTAGTTTGCTTTTTCATCTTCTTCATGATGTCTTTTTATGGATGTTGTCTTTTTTTTTTTTAATTTGATGTTTATTTTTGAGAGAGCGCGCAAGCGCATGATTGGGGGGGAGGGGCAGAGAGAGAGGGAGTCACAGAATCCAAAGCAGGCTCCAGGCTCCGAGCTGTCAGCACAGACCCTGATGTGGGGCTTGAACTCACAGACCATGAGATCATGACCTGAGCCAAAGTCAGATGCTTAACCAACTGAGCCACCCAGGTGCCCGGGATATTAAGTCTTAATATAGCCAAAGTTATCAATCTTTTATGATTTTTTTGTATTGAAATAAATCCTCCACTCCTCCTCCCCCCATAAAATCTCCTATAATGCCTGAGTTTTATAGTTTTGTCTTTTGTTTTTAGATCCTTAACCCATTTAGAATTCATTTTTGTGTATGATGTGTGAGTTGAGTCCATTTTTCCCCCCCACGAAGATAATCTGCTGGTCTAGCCCCATTTACATATAATTAAATCAATTCCTTCTGCCATTAGAACAACAATGTTACCACAGTCACGAACCAACCATCTCATGAATGTGTGGGTCTGCTTCTGGGCTATTTAATAACCCCTGTACCAATACCATACTGAAATAACCTTTTTATGTTTAAAAACTGCAAATATCTAGCACTTTATGAAGTATGAAGAAACACACATTCTCATACTACAGTGGTAGAACTATAAATTGGAGCAAACTTTTGGGGGAAAATTTAGCGGTATCAACCAATTACAAATATACATATACATCCTCTGTCCAGCAGTTCTGCTAAAAATACACCGTGTCTATGCTCATTAAGATTTGTACACAAAATGGGGCACCTATGGGCTTAGTCAGTAGAGTATGCAACTCTTGATCTCAGGGTCATGAGTTCAAGCCCCACATTGGGTGTGGAGCCTACTTAAAAAAAAAACTGTGCACAAAAACACTGCAGGGTTGTTTGTAACAGAAAAAGAAAATTAAATGACCATCAACAGGGAAGTAGTCATCTAAATTATGAAAATACCCATGCAATGGAATGCCATGTGGACTTTGAAAAAATCGGAGCTGCAAGTGTTGATGTCTAACAGAATGATGTATAACAAGGGCAACATAGTATATATACATGATTTGTATAGATTTTAAATCAGCATAAGACTTCGTGTCAAATTCTGGTAGGCTTCTGTGGCCTACTTCCCCAGGAAGCACTCCAATCAGAATGACCTCCAAGTGTTAATTCTTTGAAGAGAGCAGGACACTCGAATGCCCAAGAAGGGTATGGAAGTTGCAGACGGTAGAGGAAAATTGTGAGTCCATTCGTTGAAAATCTGGATGGGATATTGAGAAGTATTTTTTTTAATATTTATTTTGGGAGAGCGCAGGCGGGGGAGGGGACAGAGGATCTGAAGCAGGCTCTGCGACAATAGGCTGACAACAGAGATCCCCCAAGGCGTGAGATCATGACCTGAGCTGAAGTCAGACGCTCGACTGAGCCACCCAGATGCCCCGAGAAGTTATTTTGAACAACGAAATGAAGTTGATGGCTCCAGTGTTTTGCGTCCTTCGTATTTTGGATTCACGGAACAGGTTAGAAATCTGCTGTCCTAAGAGGCAACTCCTGTATAAAAGTCACCCTGGCCTGTAAGATTTGGCCTTTCTGTCTGCCTGGATGAGATAGGCTTTTCTCCTCGGTGGATGGTGACTCAGAGACCAGGGCACTCTGAACGCTGACAGTCTCATCCAGACTCCTACAACTCCCTCCTTCCCTGCAATACATACTCAAAATATGGCAACTGGAAGCAGCACACAGGGAAGACAGAGACATGCAGGACGGTGGTGCCCACACACACAGGCTGTGGGGACATGGCATTTGCTACACAACCATAGTGAATGGAAAGAATGTGGACTCAAACTAAACCTTCACACCATCCATTTAATCCATCACACCGCAGCCAGCCACACGGGCCACAGCAGAGGACGCACATCTCCTGTAGGACCCATGACGTCCAGAGAGACCTCCTGGCCCAGCACAAACCCTGCCTTCTCTGGGGTTTCTAGCACCAAGTAATTAATTCCACAGTTTCTCTCTCCCTGGAATGCTCTTTTTGCACCCACAGCTGCCATTTCGCTTCAAACTTACCATGTTTTACGTAGCATTAGCTCTGGGTTTGATCTTCCCAACTGTTAATAGATTATAAGCCTCCAGGCTTGTATTTCACTATTTCCCTCAGACCTTCTTACGCTGTTAACATTTGATTCTACATTGTATCTGACAGATGGGTTTCCACAGGATGGTCACACACACAATGTGATAAATATGTGGGATGTGGTATTTATTCCCTTCAAAAATCCAAAGTTAAAAAAAAAGGGGGGGGGGGGAGGAAATGGAGAAGTATTAAGTAGGAAAGTAGATCCAGAGAGGGCAGTACTTGTATAGCTAAATGGCACACAAACGTAGAAGGACGCAGGAAAAAAAATGTCATTTCAATCATTTAAATTTTTATTTTGAATAGCTTTCAATCCAAAAAAGATTTCATAAGGTTATTTACAGTGCTGAATGTACAATTATGAATGTATGCCTTTTTGACATCAGGGTACCATTCTTGAGCAGCAATACAATTTAAAAAATATAAAGATGCAGTATCATTTCTGATATAAAGTTACTTAAAAAAATCCAAAGTCTTAGGGAATTCACAAATCATAACAGGAAGTAACTATCTTATTAATTTAATGTGCACATAATTACCAAATTTTATTACATTAAAAATATGTGTAAATGCCCACAGACTGTACAAAAATTAACACCCCACATTTTGTCAAAAGTTCCCAACCACCTCCCACCATAAATATACAAAAACCTATTTTCAGATATGTCAAAATTGCATGCGTGAGATCTTATAGAATGTTTTCTAAAGCTTGAATTTTGCTCTTCTCTGGATAGTGGATCTATAGCCAGCTGGGGAACAGAATACATAGACAATGATGTGTTATTTGCCATGCCTCTGAAACTGTGCAGTATCTTCACAAACACGGGAGACAAAATAAATAAGAGTCAAGACTGCAACAGTTCTGTTTAAATCCAAGTGCAATTTGGAAAGCTCTCAAATGTAAGAATTATAAAACTAATATAAAAAGTATTTCTTTTGTTGTTGGCTTAGCCACTTTTCTTCAAGCATTATTTGCAGCATTGCTTTACAGCAGTTGGTGCTAGAAGATACAAAACATATAGTTACCACTATTTATATTTGAGGGAGGAAAAAAAAAAACAAAAAACTTTAAACAACCCTGAGGGAGACACACATTAAAAATCTTGTTATTTATTTAAAAAGTTAAAAAGTTACATATCATTATTTAACAATTACTTTCCTGGACATTTCTGTCCTTTAAGTATGTGCATAAATAAAATTTAAATCGGCAATATTTATTAATCTTTAATACATCAAAATAATATATGTACAGATTTTTAAATTTAGGTCTGTATACACTCAAATAATTTAATGTGAAATTCAGAATCAAAATTACTATGTCATGGTGATCTACACAGAGAGAACTCAGTCTATCGATGGCACTGAGTAGGACCCACACCTGGATTCACAGACATTCTTCAAATAACATTCTGGAAACCATCAATTACAACTTGAGCAACCCACCTTGTCTATGTTGAAATGTAACTTCCTACAAATGCTTTTCCACCTACCTAAAAACCTCATTCCTTTGAAAACAATATGGACAAATGAGATATAAAACCCTTATAAAATCTAAATGTTAAAAAAAAAGGGTGTAAAAAATATAGCTTTTTATGATCATGCTCTTAAAGATGTTAAATACAATCCGATAACTGGATTTTTAAGCTGCTACTTAGCAATTACTTTAATTATATGCTTCAGTATTTAAATCAAATAATAAAATTTACAATTCTGGGAAATCACTTAAGAATAACACTTTTACATATCAGAAATGAATGTGGAAATTAAAAAATGATCGAGATAAGTAACTATAGAAAACAGTGCTAAATCACAGCTCAAGAGGTCTAAGATGCATAGCTTCATAGAATCATTCATGGAACAACTGTTCTTACCTAAGGTGTATTAATATCATATCATACTTTTTGATGGAAAACTTCGATTGTATTTTTATAAGAATCATTCATCAGTGGCAATAAGCAATAACAGTGATCCTGAGTGTAACTTACATTTTCCTATAGTTACCAAACATCATTCAGGTCTCTGCAGCATAAGAAATGAGAACCGTGTGGTTCTATAGTTCCAGCTAACATCTGATAAATTGGGACGTATCTATCAGGAAAATAATGATTAGCTAGAAGTGGAAAGCACAAGCATGCTACCAGTTAAGGAAGAACATAGGATAATGTCCCACAGTTTTAGCAGTTTAGTGTCCATTTTATAGCAATATCAGTTTCCTTGTTTATCGTAACTGTGGGCTTTTGCCAAGCTGCTGGATCTTACCTAGAAAGGCATTTTTAAAGTTACTTTAATTTTGTTTAAAATTTAAACATTAACCAGATAAAACAGGCGAAAAATCTTTTTCACATTTCTTTTGGCTCAATTAATGTCTAGTCTTAACTTTATTTCAATTTCCCCCCCCAGAAATTTTTACAACCAAAAAATGCTCCTTTGTAAACATCCAATCCAAAATAAGCTCTGACCTCTGGCGCCATCTAATGGCATAAAACAAATTCACCAAGTTCATCCTGCTTTGAAAAAGTAGCAGTCATTCAAAACCACTCATTTTTAAGCCTCATTATTGATAGGAGACTTATATCAACCCTTAAAATTTTTAGGAGGTAAAAGTCTAACTCAAAAAACTCAAAAAAAAAAAAAACCAACTCACTATTATCTTGTCTTTAAGTAATTAAAAACCTAGAAGAAAAGAAAAATCTTTAAAATGATAAAACCTGAGAGAAAAAACAGCTATGAAGAGATATTAGAAAGACAGATCTATCTCTATTGCCAAAGGAAATAATCTTTTTTTCCTAGTGAAAATCGTTCTATGGTTCTACAACATTTAACTGAAGTAAATCGTACTATTGACAGCAGACAGATCACAAGATCCATTCAATAACTTTGAGGGACATCTGAAGAAGGCAGTGAAGCACCTTGCTGATTAGAAAAATAAAACTCAGGCAGTTTGTACAGAAATTATAAAACCATAAATGGAAATTACCTGAGTTGTTCTATAAGCAACATCATAAAACTCACCCCTAGGCTATCAAAGGGAACTGGTCTGTGTATATACGGAATTCTTTGGAAGAAATATTGGAATCAAATGAAAACAGGCTTTCTACCTATTTTCACTAGAGGCTAATTAACACCCATTTTATTTATCAATCACAAATTTAGGGGTGGTAAATAAATGAGGGCTTTTTCTGGTAAGGGTTTGTGAAAATATATTTAAACGCATTAACCAAGTCTCAGAAGCTGATGTCTAAAAACCTATCAAATATCAACTTTCTTCTGTACCCTATTTAAAGAGCATCACTGAGGGTAACAAGAAAATTCTGGAAATATATGTAATATATGTAATATGTAGTTCCTGAATACAGACATAAGACTTTACAGACTGATTATGAATTTAACTGGCAGGCCAACTGTCTTATTTAAAAACAAAAAACAAAACAAAACAAAAACAAAAAACAAAAAACAAAAACAAAAACAAAAAAACAAAAAAAAAACCTCTCAAATCAGCTATACTAGAAGAGACATAAATGACATAAATTGAAATGGTGCCATTCTGACGCACAGGATCGGAAAGTCCGGAAATTACATTCTGCTACCAGCATACCACTGAGAGTGACGCAGTGCTACGTTATGGTGATGATTTGACATGATCCATTCTCCTTAACTAAAGCTTTAGCCTCTGTTGTTGTTTGAGGTTTGGGTGGCCATTCTGGATCAACCAAAAGCTCCTGAGCCAGATACATGTACTTTGCCTTTGGTATCTTCTTTCTACAGCCCAGGGCCCAGGACAAGCAGCATTTTCCCCACCGATCCACTGACGCCTAAGAAAATAAGGAGGGGGAAAAACACACTAGTAGATTAAGGGCTGCTTGTTTTTAACACGTTTTTTAAAGCACAGTACATCAACACAGAAAAGTAAGAGGAAATGACTTCTGCATATGACAAATGAAAAAAACTCAAGTAAAAAAGGTCAGCTTTCAATTATTTAGGAACATATTTTTTAAGATTTTTTAAAATTATCAATGCAATTTCATTTTATTTAGTTTTATGTACCTATCCTCTTGTGTGCAGATACATTTTTTAAAAAATTTGCAGATCTGGGTTTTATAATTCTATAACACATAAAACATCAAGTGTACGAAGAATAACTTTAAACTATTCAGAAAGAAAACATTTTTCATATTTAATATAGAGACCCTCATATTCTATCTCAAATTATCTCTTAATACCATTCCTCCTGGCAACTTAGCCGCTGATCATTTTTTGGAAGAAAGCATTGTTAAATATTATTGTTACTGTTAGTGAATGTCACCTTTCAAAAAATGAAGCACGATGAAAATATTGTTAGGTCAAAATTAGAATTTATATCATGTTTATTGTCAATCACTTCTTTTAACACACTTTCATTAACATAAAAAAATTTTCATTTTATAATTATAGTGTCCCCTGGTGTTCCACTATGGGAAAGAAGTACACAGAAAATTACTTCTGAAAAGGTAAATTGAGTACTATTTCTTAGAATTATTTCGTAATAAAAAGCTCTGCTGGCACTGAAATCCTTCTGGATCAATCCTGATGTTTTTAATGAATGTGATCTTAGATAAACAGTCTCTGAAGAACAAGAAAGCAGTCCCTAGTAATTGTACAAAAATGTAAATTCAATATAGGCCCTCAGAACTGGTCTTAACTGAAATTTGAGATAAATAACTAAACCTGAAATCAGGTAACTAAAATGACTATTCAGAGACCTGTGGTCATATTCACCTCTGAAGATCAACAGTCAATTTCTAATTATTTTGGCTGTTGCTTCTCCAAAGCAAAATCTAAATCCCAGGTTGTTTTGTTTTGCCATCAAACTACGAGTAGGTTTAATCTCAACGGAGGAAATCTCACAAAATGCAAGTGTAACATAACCGAGGTAGACAACATTCTAATTTTAACACCCAAATGGCTTCATCATTGAGAGAGGCAAATTTGCTATAACACAGGTTTTGAAACATATGTTTCTAAATTCGCCAGTGGAGAGCAGCAAAAAGACTTTAAAATAAAAACTTTAATGGGGCGCCTGGGTGGCTCGGTCAGTTAAACGTCCGACTTCGGCTCAGGTCATGATCTCACAGTTCGTGGGTTCGAGCCCCAGGTCGGGCTCTGTTCTGACAGCTCAGAGCCTGGAGCCTGTTTCAGATTCTGCGTCTCCTCTCTCTCTCTGCCCCTCCCCTGTTCATGCTCTGTCTCTGTCTCAAAAATAAAAAATAAACAGTAAAAAAAATTTTTTTAAAAACTTAAAAAAGAATTTTAAAGGTCTTCTAGTTTATTTTGTCAACAAACATGGTAAGCTGCACTGGTACCAGGAATTCACAGGCACAAACTGTGGTCACAAGTAAGGTGCAGGGGGTTGGGGGGCAGGTAGATGCTGGAGATCATTTATCTAGTAGCGTCTTTACTGTCATAGCTAAAAAGAGTTTATCATCATCATCTTAAAACAAGTCTACAGGGGCGCCTGGGTGGCGCAGTCGGTTAAGCGTCCGACTTCAGCCAGGTCACGATCTCGCGGTCCGGTCCGTGAGTTCGAGCCCCGCGTCAGGCTCTGGGCTGATGGCTCAGAGCCTGGAGCCTGTTTCCGATTCTGTGTCTCCCTCTCTCTCTGACCCTCCCCCGTTCATGCTGTCTCTCTCTGTCCCAAAAATAAATAAACGTTGGAAAAAAAAAAAAATTTAAAACAAGTCTACAAGAAAATATTTGGCATTAGGATACAGAAGAGACTAGATATAGGATTCTCAAGGTGATCCAAATAACAAATACGGATGACCCTTGAACGACATGGGTTTGAACTGTGTAGGTCCGATTATGCACATTTTGATAAATACAGTACTTCCTTATGATTTCTGTAGTCACAAGTTTTATCTAACTTACTTTATTGTAAAAATACAGTATATGATACATACAACACACAAAATATGTGTTAACTTTATTTTATCAGTAAGGCCAACAGTAGGCTATCTATCAGTAGTTAAGTTTTTGAGAAGTCAAAAGTTATACACAGATTCTGGACCGCGCAGTGAGGGGGGTGGTTAGCACCTCTCACACGTGTGTTGTTAAAGGGTCAACTGTAATTCCTTTCCACATACACATGTCATGCAAGCACATATACAATAACCCTTGACATTTAACCTGAGGTGAGGCTCACTACTTGGATCTATCTTTTCCCAAAGGTGTTTAATTCTTCAATGTAATTGTAGGAAAGATCATTGTTCCTAAATCAATCCAAAAGCTGTCACTTTTTATTTTACAGCCTACAGCACTGTTAAAGGACCACAAGAAAAGACTAAAAAAAAAAAAAGGCAAGAAAAGATAGGCCTTGTCTGTCCAGATGAGCCATCCAGGTTAAAGGGCAATGTGGCAAGCATAGCACGCTGAGTTAAGGAAAATCATAGCCCAGGGTCTCCAAATTTAAGAGACACACACATACACTACACACAAATAGACACATATATACCTATATCCACTGTTTCCTACCTGTAGAAAGTGTGGCAAGCAATAAAATTAAAACAAATTTCATTGCAAACAGAATCACAATTAAATAGAACTCCTTCCACATTAAGGTGAATATTTTTTTAAAAAAATCCTATTTCCTTATTAAAAACAAGTACACTTGTTATAATTTAGAAAAAATAAATTAAGTCACAAGAAACACTAGGGGATCCCCCTTCTGCTTAAATTGGAAACATTTTGTTCCTGTACCCTCCCCTCCCCCAAATATCATACACATGAAGTACATGATAGGCAAGCACAGGTTTGTTAGTTGAAACAAACATACCACATGCATCCTCAAATACAACAGAATTCACTGGTAGAGAAAATAACAGGTGCTACAGGCATGCTAGAATGAGAAATGAACCAAGGGAGAGATGATGGTAGCAAGAAGAGAAAGAAGCTCTGTGCACCAAGAAGGCAGATGTGGAGCAGCACAGGGCTCAGAATGAGCACTCGGGTCTCCCCAAACACCTAGGCATAAGTCCCTGAAGCAGGAGAACACAGTAGCCGTAGCAACTGGAAGGAGTGGTTAAACAACCAAGTGTATCCCTCAAAGATGGGAAAGAAGCTGCCACAGTCCAACAGAGAAACCACAAGGAACTTGCAAAAAGATCTACAGCTAAAATTCTCCTGCTTCTTAGACCATTCCAAGCTGTTGGTTCTAGAACCCCAATGCCAGTTTACTTTCAGCAGTGTCTTTTACAAAATGTTTTCATGAGTAGCATGTAAAGGAATAAAGCCATGCTTGTGGGAAAAATGCTGTAATGATACTGTGGTTTTCATAATAGTCTCCTTCCATACCAATCCCGAATATAAAAATAAAGACAACCAGAATTAGCATTCTATCTAAGTAAGCTCAATGTTTCAGTGGCATAAGGACTACAACTAATACTTGCTTTCCCCCGCAAAAGGAAAACAATCAGGCACAAATCCTCAGGCGGGATCAAACTACATGATGATGTAATCCTAGTTCCACATCTACCACTAAGTGGCCTCAGTTTACCAGACATGGGATATGCACCAATGCTTCTTAGCAAGAGAATGTGCTGCACAGATCTTCCCAAACAGGGTAAAGCTCTATAGAAAACTCTTCTTAAAATCAGAAACCCTGGTTTCAACGCCCAACTCTGTCACTCAGTAGATGGCATAACCATGGCAAGTTGACTGAATGTTGCTTCTTTACGTATAGAGTGAAGTGAGAAATACCTTAAGATTTTGGGAGGATCCTGGAGGTGTTGCACAGTACCTTACAGATTATCAGGTATTTTAGAAAAGGTTATCAGAGACTTCCAGATGAGGCTCTTGACTTCCCAATCCAACTGTCTAAGACCCGGAGCCTAGTCCAGGGCCTCTTGTTTTGAAACTTTCAACCTATATGGGTCTATATGGTTAGGAAGACAAAAAAGAAATACGGCTTTTCATCCCCCCAGAAATAATATAGACAGTTGGGACTTGCAGTCTGAGAAGATCTCCTGTGATTCTTGGTAGAAAAGAGCACAGAGCAGGCAGACACGAACAACAGTTTGTGGCACAGGAGAATTACGGCAGCCACAGAAGTCCCTGATGCAGCAGGCCACTCTCACCTCTAGTCTCTTTTCACCTTCAACCTTGACACCAGTGACATCTTGGACTAAAAATTCTCTGTTGGGAGGGGTTTGTCCTGCGTACTACCATAGGATGTTCATTTAGCAGCATCCTTGGCCTCTACCCACTACATGCCAGTAGCAACCCCTCTTCCCCTCCAATTGTGATAACCAAAAATGTCTCCAGACACCATCAAATGTCTGGGGACGGGGGGTGGCGAGCAACAGAGTGGTCTCTGATTGAGACCTTATGGTAATATAACTAGCTGACTGGTTCCTGAAGGGTCACAAATATGAACAGTGAAGCCACATGACACATTCTGAAAGTGTCAGAAGATGAAAGTGTATCACTCTGTGCTAACACATTATAAGAACTCTTTTCTAAAGCCAGTAATTTTAAAAATGCTTTCTTAATCACAATCACAGAAACTGAAGACTAAAATCGTTGTCTGCTCAGTGATTCTCAGAACAAGGTGGCAAACACACAGGGGATGCTGGATTTGTCTATTCTAGACCACTTTCTGCCTTCACTCTCTCCTCTGAACACTTCAGAGATAGGAAGCCACATGAGAGACACAGACTTTTAAAATAAGGAGGAGGGGCCCCTGGGTGGCTCAGTCAGTTAAGTATCCGACTTCGGCTCAGGTCATGATCTCACGGTTTGTGAGTTCAAGCCCCACATCGGGCTCTGTGCTGACAGCTCAGAGCCTGGAGCCTGCTTCGGATTCTGTGTCTCCCTCTCTCTCTGCCCCTCTCCTGCTCACACTCTGTCTCTCTCAAAATAAATAAACATTTTAAAAATTCATTAAAAAAATAAATAAAATAAAATAAGGAGGACAGATACTAACAAATTTCTAGGAAACAGAGACTTAGCAAATAATAGAATTGTCTCTCATTTAATTTTGTTTGAAAAGTGAAGAGAAATGTCCAATTCAAATATTTTAAAGGAGGCTTATGACCCCCCACTTTTGACTAAATAGGGATATATAATGCCTCCTCAGAATCTGCATTTCTTATTTAAAAATTTTATTTATTTTTTTAAAGTAATCTCTACACCCAATGTGGGGCTTGAACTCATGACCCTGAGATCAAGAGTCGCATGCTCCACCAACTGAGCCAGCCAGGCACCCCTGCATTTTCTGGATCAACAGTAAGAGCCGAAAACTCAATGTAAATGTTTTCCTTGGCCTGGGCCTTGCCAATGCAAACATGTCATATGAGGACTGATGATAGGAGCCGAAATCCACCCCTTGAAGTAATGTAGTGAGGTAACCCAAAGGAAAAAAAAATTCAGACACAGAGGAGATTTCACTAATGGACATGAGCCCTGATACAGTTCTAGCCATATCACTATACTGTTTTGAGAAAAAGGAACTAAAGGTGAAGCCAGACACATGCCATTAGTACCAAACTTTCACTCTTCGTCATAAAGCATTAAAAAAGGAAATGGCACTCCACAGGACCTCTTAAAAAGAAAGCAATCTGTGATATTACTCTGGGCATCGAGCCTACTAAACTACAAAATAAAGTTCAGGAAGTTGCTACTTAGGTAAAAGAAGGCTAAAAATAAGTGAGTGACCCAACTCAGAAATGCCAGGGAATCCTCTTGAACTCTGACAGCTTTCCTCTTGGCTGAGGATGAGCAGAAGATTTAGGACTTGGCATATGTAAAAAGCCCATCACGCACCTACAAACAGCAATGGGTCAGATCATGAGGCAAGGAGACACTGTATTGTCAAGTTCTCTACAGCTAAACAAGTGGATCAGAGCTGATTCGATGGGTATCAGTTTAAAAAAAAACTAAGACGGACCTTATATGTTTCCTTATGTGTTGTAGAAGTACATACATGTGTATTAGTCATATACTACATGACTAGAGGTTACAGTATATGACTACAGCATCCAAACACTAGGAAATGGGTTTTATTCATCTCTTTCTCTTCTCTTTTTACCATGGAGCTTGTGTATCTTTCAAATAGTAAGCTGCTTAATGGATCTAAAAACTCAAAAGTCCTAAGCGATGGTTTATATAAAGATCTGCACAGTCTCTCTGAGATTTTTTCTGAATGAAGAGAGACATACGTCTGGAAAAGCCAAAGAGCTGCCCAAAATTAAGGCACAGTAACTGCTGACAAGCAATAGAAATAATTCCTCAAAATTTTGTTCTCTGGACTCTGATTCATGAACAATTCCCATTTCATAACTTTGTTTACATGAATCTCATTTAGCTTCTAATGGGACTCATGAAAACTGTAAACATGTAAGCCAGAGAGAAGTGGAAAAATGAACTCTCACTACTGAGAAAAAGATCTTCAGACACAGAGAAGATAAGGATTGGAATGGAAAAGAGACTTATGAAATTCCTGAAGTCCTGAAAAGCCTGTAACAAATGTTTGCCAAGAATTTTCTAGGACTCCTTACAGGAAATGGAATGCCAGGCGCAGGGGAAAGGTGGAGGTGACACACAACAGAATACCACCCTACAGAAGGCAGAGCACACAACTAAAGGAGCCTAGATACACGTGAAGAATGGAGAGCAAGTGCTGATTTCCAACCTGTGGCGGCTGTGTGGTGGTGAAGCGGTATTCTCCTTGTTTGTCTCGATTGAACACAACTTTCCAAAGGACCATGTCAAGGAAGAAGTTCTGAGAGATATTCCAGTGAGTTAAGAATTAAAAATGACTAAGTCATTCTTTATTAATGCGCACATTTTTAAAAGGCTCACACAATGCTGCATCATTAGTGAAAAACATGACTTGGTTTTCATACAATTTCAGTTAATATTGAAAAAGGATAAAGTATAATAGAACTTTTTTTGTTTTACACAACAGAACTTTTGTAACAAATGTAAATCATCATAAAATTCTTGATAAAATGGGACCTCTAAACTTTCCACAAAATATGGCTTTTATTTGAATCCTCAGGCCTTTCCCACATTAAAACAATGGTTATAATCTGAGTTAACAATGAATTATTTTCACTGAGTTAAACATAATATGTATAAATGTGTATGACTTCATCAGAGTCCAACATAAATAATTCTTGACGGTGAGCAAGAATAATAAATTAAGAGAAATTATGAGAGGATTCCCTTAAAAATTTTTTAAAAATTTTATTTGAAATAACATTTATATGAACAGATGAACTTCTATAGAAAAAGGAAAGCTTTTAAAATATAGTATCTTGGATGTACTTTCTGGTGTCCATAAAACAGAGAAAATCATTTGCACTGGGCAATTTAAAAAGATCAGTACCATAATATCCATGCTGCCCACTATGGCCCAAATTTAAATACCAAGTCATCTTTTAGATAACAAATTAAACATAATTTCCAAGTTGAGAACAATTATCACCAAGGCACACACAGTTCCCCACAAATTACCTAATTTTAGTTCAAAAGCCTGCCTCATAAACAAACCCTTAACTTAAAAATCACAACTGCATCTCCTTCTTCCATTTCACCTATTGCTACTAGAGGAGTGAATTAGAATAGTAGTTCTGAGAACAGACACAATCTTATTAAAAAGAGCAAATGAGAACTTACTCGCTCCCTTTATAGAAGCCAAATTAAAGGCAATCCTACTAGGAGAGTAACTATAAAATACACAATGGATCAAAGAGGACTTAAGACCTCTAGAGGAAACTTAGAAGTAACTACCAAGAACGAAGTTCCAGCAGTCAGTGCTGGTAAGTTCACAGTGGTCGTTATTTTATACTTTCGATAAACTGTTATTAAAATTCACTACAATTCATGGAGAAAGCCCCTCCCTCCTTTCTTTCCTTCAATGGGAGATTTTACTGTATATCACAGGTCACTGGTGGTACATGCCCACTGTGATTTCATGATCACTGGTTTACTATAAGCACCAATCTTCTCTCCCTTCTAAAGATCACTGCTTTTTGCTATCTCACTGGTTACTTCTCCTATCTGTATGAGTGCAGCTAAGTTATATCCCTTAACAGGACTACATTCAGTTCATGGAAAAGGTCAAGAAGAAAAAGCTAAATGATTTTAACTAAAATGAAACTGAGATTCTTGGTAGATTTCCATGCTGCCACCTGTCCTCTTCCTCCAGGAGTATTAAATCACCAAGACTCCCAAAACAGCAACATAGTCATTTGATCATCTGAAGTGCTTACCTCCACCGTGATAGATACAAGGGCATTGACAAGAACAATCATAAGCATAGTTATACGCCACTGATATGGTACACACACTATCTGTAAGACAAAAATTTTTAAGTTAAAAATTGTAGTACGCAATTAACATTACTGCATTATATAATAATTTCTACATTTACCGAATTCTTACTATATACCAAGTACCTTCACATACATTATCTACTCTATCCTTAACAATGCCACAAGATATATCCACTTTTCCAATGACAAAAGTGTAACTCAAGGTTAAAAGAATACAGTAAAGCGGCTGAGCTTAGAGTCAAATCCTAATCACTAAGACTCAAAAGCCCATACTTTCTACTGGTTCATGAACTTCTAACAAGTCCCTATTTTTAAAGTAAAGTCTTGTCTTTAAACAATGAGGCAGATACCAATCTAATAATGAAGTATCACTCAAACCTCTACATATTGATATAAAGACAAATTCATAAAAGGACTATCCAAATCAATTTAACAAACAGTCTACGTTTTCACTTTAAAATCTATGTTTAATTTCTAAGGTCTAAAAAAGAAAAAGAAAAAAAATTCCATTCATGCATTCACCTTTTAGTCGACTAGCAAATATTTACTGAGCACCTAAGATACTATGCTAGGTGCTGTGGAGTTGATACGATCTAAGAGGTTTTAGAAAAACCCCTATGACTCCAGCAAGAAAGATTTCAGGGGTGGAGACTGCTATAGTGATCAAGGCAAGAGATGATGGAAGCTGAAACTAGTGATAGGGCCACAAAATAAGAAATATATATGTGGTTTCTGTGTAACACAGAGCTTTTAAAACTCTTTTAATTTCCCAAGTGATGTTGGCAATAGAAGCATCTTACCCAGAGCTTCTAAATCTCCTGGAATATCCTGGGTATCATGTTTTTTATTCTAATGAGGCTACTCTTGGTGGGCTCTGGTTAGCTTCAGGGTGGGGGTTGGTCATCAGAAAGACTAAGCCATGATTAGAAGCTCAGAACTTTCAGCCCCGCTCTCCCATCCTCCACAGAAGGGAGAGAGACTAGAGATTGAGTTAATAATGGGCCATGACTACATAATGAAGCCTCCATTTTAAAAAAATGTCCCTCAACTTCAGGGTTTGGAGAGCTTCTGGTTCGGTCAACACATGCATGTGCTGGGAGGGTGGTGCAGCCCCAACTCCACAGGAACAGAAGCTCTTATGCTCAAGACCTTTCTAGACCTCGGCCTATCTGCCTTTTCACCAGGTTGTACATTTGTACCTTTATTATAATCTTTATTATAAACCAATAAACATAAGTGTTTCCCTGAGTTTTACAGCAAATTCTCAAACCTGAGAAGTGGGTTCTGGGAACTCTGGTTCATAGCTAATTAGTCAGAAGTACAGGTGATGACTTGGGACTTGCAATTCGTTGGGGAGCACTCTTGTGGGACACAGCCCTTAACCTGTAAGGTCTGGCTAATTCCAGGTAGTGCCAGAACTGAACTGTAAGATACTGAGTTGGAGTCCAGAGTTGGAGACGAGTGTGGGAACAACCCCCACACAACTGGTGTCAGAAGTTTTGTGAACAGAGGAAACAACGGTTTCTTTTTAGGTGGCAAATGGGATGGATTAAAGCTAAAAGATTCAGAGTAAGAAAATGGAGAGAATCTAGGAAAAGACTGGCTTTGAAAAGAAAAGGAGAAGACAAGGACACATATACACACTTCTGACTTGGATAAATGGTGGTACAAAAAAAACCAAGACAAAGCAGGGTTGAGGAAGAATATGATGATAAGCTTAGTTATAAAAATGCTGAATCAGAGAACTGATGGGCGAACCACGCATATAATATTCAGTATGTCAGTGCATATTCAATCCTAAGGCTCAGTTGTGAGAGCTAGACCAACACAGATGGCACCATGGGTGAAGATGGCACTATAGAGCAGCTCACCCAAATGTACAGAGTAACACAAGCGAGAAGAACAAGAATGTGTGGAACACTAACATTTAAGGAACAGGAAGAGTCTGAATCCATCACAGAGAATGAGAACTAGTCATAAGGGTAGGAAAAAATCAGAAGAGAGCACAGCATCACAAAATTGTAGAGGGAGTCTCAAGAATAATCACATGGTTAACTTTTCAAATACTGCTGAAGAGTCAAGTAAGGTTGGGAAAAAAATAATTAAAAGGACAAGTCCACTGAACTTAAGAAGACAGATGTGAAGCAGCAGAAAGACACATGTGGTGGGAGAAACATAAGTGGTTTTTGTTTTCTTCTTTTGCTTAAAGTGCTTATCTAAATCCCTCCATGAAGCATGTGGGGAAACAGACACTCATACACTGCTGGTAAGGACTATAAATCGTCAATCTCTTCCAAGTTGAATAACACAGCTGCTTGTACCTGGGATAAACCACTCCATTCCCACTCTGTGGTATGTCAACACTCACTCCCATACACTACGGGACCTGTACTGCACGTTCATACCGGCACTGTTAACACAGGAAAAGACTACAAACAACCTAATTATTTACCAATGGAGAATGGAGAAATGCATGAAAATATATTCCTACAATGGAATTCTATATAGTAGTGAAAATGAAATGCATGTATCAACATGGATGCCTCTTAAAAATAATGCTAATGGGAAAAAGCAAGTCACAGAAAAATACAAATAGTAAGATAACATTGTCATATAGGTCAAAAGCAAGCAAAACTTCTATGGCTTCATACAGTATGGTAATTGTATAATGAAAAGCAAGCCAATGAGATAAAAAATTAGAATAGTGGTTCCCTCAGAATGTTTGGAAAAAGGTACATGATAGTGCCTTACTGATGCTGGTAGTGTTATCTTTTTAGGTTGGATGATGAACTCATGGGTGTTCTTTTATTACTATTATGCTTAACAACTTAAATAGGTGTGCATTTTCTTCTATATAATACAGGTATTTCAGCATTCATAAAGTTTTTAATGAAAAAAAGAACTCAGTGGACAGTGAAGAAGAGGCAGTAGGTATAGACTACTCAAGAAGTGGATCGATAAGGGACAGATCAAATAACAGGGTCAAAGTTTTTTTATTTTTAAAGACCAAGCAACATTTTTTTGTAGACAGGGAAATGGAACCAGAAGCAAAGACTGAAGGAACAGGAAAGAAACATAAAATAACAGGTAGAGCAATAAAAGCTGATGTTCCAATTATGTTCTTTATTCTTTCTAGGGTATTTTTGGGTCACTTTAACTGCATTTTAGAAAATTCAGAAAGAAGAGGTCCTGGGGGGGAAAGACCTTCAGAGTTGAGTCTCTGTCCCCAGTAACCCGAGAACAAAGGAGGGGGTAGATCATAAGCCCTAGCAAACATCCAGAAGTCCTATTTGGCTGTGTAACTTTCATGAACTATTAGTGTGTCATCTTCTATCACTGTCTTACTAGATATTATCACCCTCAGACAACCAGTAGTAATTGATGTGCTGAACCCTTACCTGAAGAACCTGGTCAATAGAGGCAACTGGATGCAACATGATGAGTAATATGAAAACATACAAAATAATCACAGACACAACAAAAAAATCTGAAAAAGAAAGTAAAACAATTAAATTAGAAGTTCCTTGAAATAAAAATGCATATAATAACAACTGGTATACTGGCAATCCTAAATTTGGTTTTCGATACAACTATTTAGGTTGATGAAGTACATAAAATGTGTGTTTTATGTTATTTCCTAGAGTACGGCACATCATCCATGCCCAAAGGATTCATTATGTGACATAGAAATAATCAGCATTTATAAAAATAGGAGACATTTTGTAGTTCTCCTAGATAGATAGCTAATTTATAAGATAATCAAGTCAATATATAATTCACAGATAGGAGACTAGATTATGTAGAGCAAAATGAAATTATCATTTAAAACATGTATGTAATAATTATTGTTGAATATAAAAATACTGAATAACATTTATTCCCAGTATTAAGTATGTTATAATCCTAAATGGAGACATTCTAATTTGACTGTAAGTATATTTCTGTTAAGTGTATCCCACTTTCTTAATGACTTCCTCCATGAAATATTTCTACAGAAAATGTACGCTAAAACCCAGAAACTGAGTATCTACTATTTTAAATGTGGGTTAATCCACTTGCTGCAGTAGCTAGGAGCGGTAAATTCAGTCTCAGAGTACTTTGCATTACTTTCCTAACTCCAAAATAAAACTCCCTGCTTGTGGTCATTTTGTTAACCGTGTACATACATGCATACACCTGCAAATATACAAACATACTCTCATATAATGAGCCTTAAGGCTCAGAACTTTCCCCATTATATTGCTACCCCCCCCCCCCCAACTTTTTCCCCTTGTTTCTTTGGTTTGGATATTTACTTACAAGTTCTTATTTGAGGTCATCTTGAAACTCAAATTTTACTAACACCATGTAAAACCAAAATTTTATCATGAAGCCTTCAGATTGGGTAAAGAAGTTAATATCCAATTTTTGGACTTTAAATGAGGAATCTCATACTATTTTTAAATGTGGGAGCCATTTACAAACACTGTTAATATGTCAGTTCAAAACTATAAGCCAATATTTATTGTTTTGTAGAAATAACATTATGTTCTATATATATGTATTTATTGTTTACATGTATTAATATCTAGATTTACTGTTCTAACAACTTGGGCTGGAAGTTTTATTAACATTCATGTCAAAGTGGGGACACTTTTTTTATTATAAGTCACTGACCAACAGGCTGAAAAATTTGGGTCCATGCTAGATTAAAAAAAAATACTTTTTCTAGATCTTTATTTTTAAAACCTACTACTAAGCTATAAACAGGAACTATAACATTCTATTCAATAAACGTAGCAACTAAAGTAATATATAAGTTACACAGTCACTCATACAGTTATTGTGGTCAGTTAAAGTGTTTGGACAGTGCTAATTTCAAGTACAGAAGCACACAAAAGACAAATTCAGAAAAAGGACAAGAAATGGTCAGAATACAAATGCCAAAGAGATATGGAGACAGAAAAGAAAGCTGGTTCAAAATAGTAATAGGCCATATTGAATGTTTTCCAACTTCGAATGCATTTTTACAGCCATAAGCAAAACAGATTTGCAATCTACTTCCTGACATGTTGCCAGAAAAAAACAATTTTTTTTTTTGTTTTCCTTTACTCAGGCTCACAAATGTCTTACATCTACCTCAACAGTGTTTCTCAAACGTTCCTGTCTTTCTCCTAGAAAGACACACCTTTGATCACACCTCTAAAAAATCTGCCAAGATTTTCCATGTGAAGCAGAAAATAACCAGTTGAACCTCTCCTCTGTTTAGCCAGGGGAGAAAAAGAGGCACTATTCAAAGAATCTGATGGGGAGGTGCATGGTTGGCAGATGTATATAACCACTGCAGTGAAAAGATCAATAGGGAAACCAAGAACGAGAAAATCAGGTACTCGTTTTTGAGAGGTACAGAGTTTCTAGTAAACTGTGCTCTCTGCTCCTGGACTCTGCTGGCATTGCTACGGAAGTACAAGTAAGGCTCTTCACCAGAAGACAGCAATCAAAACAAATTCTGTGTTGGTGGTAACTGGAGATCAGGGAACAATGTTCCGTAAGTTAAAGATTTAGATTCTACCACAAAGCTGTGTGAACAGGGAACAAGTCCTTTGGAGTCAAGGTATTTTAACTAACATGATGAGGATACCACAGGGAAAAGCAGACTTAGTCCTTAAAAGGCAAAGCAATAAGTAAATTAAAGTTATTAAATATGTCCCAGCTTAGGGCATCACAGATTTGTTGTTGATTATACCAGACCATTTTGATGGAATGTGGCAACAAAATCAAGCACCAGAAGGATTTCTTTTATATTCCCCTTGGTATGTGACTCAAAAATAAACCCTTACATAGGATAAATAAGCATACAAACTTGTTTACGACTCTGATATATACTTCTCTAGCTGTTCCTTCCTCAAAAAATATGAACTGGGATCTTCTGAGCCATAACCACAAATTTCAAGTCTTTTTATTCCTAATTCTCCCTCCTCTCCCCCCACCCCCTCGCCCTTCCTTACTCAGTTTCTTATCTTTGAAAGGCCAGCTTATCCTGCAGGGCCTCTAGGTATCTGCCTCCAACCAATTCAGGCCTGGCAGATGACCAGGAAAAAATGCATATACCCTGAGGAAGAGAGATCCTGGCAGTTCAGTAGTGATGTCTTCACAGACTGAGAAAGGACTAGGATGTCACAAGCAGGAGTTATAGGGGTCAAGTCAAGAAACTGGAGCAAAAACTGAAGCCAAATCCCAAGAAATCACATCTAGTTAAATGAGAGTGTAAAAATTAAGTCTGTATCATCATGGCCCTCGAAATGATAGCATGGTCAAAGGAGAAAATATAAGTGGGCTAAGCTAAAGTTGAAAATGGGTCACCACAGACTGAAATTTGGTTTTATTTAGAATCCAACCAGTAGAAGAGAAAAAAAAAAACCCAACTCTGAAGAGACTGCCTTAAATGCCTAAGACAGATATTAATTTTTAAAAACAGTAATCAAGATAGGTTTCATACGTTTTACTATTTAGATACAGAGAACAGCAACTAGCAAGTCCTGGCAAAGAACTGTTAACTGTCTATTCTACAGTAAAAAATGAAAAGCTAATGTCAACTCTAGTAAAGCCTTAACCTTTTCTCCATTCATTTCAACTATATTTATACTTTACATTGTATGTTAGACTTTATTTCTGTCAGTTCTTATTTTCTACTTTTCTTTCTTTATTCATCAGTAACTCCAAGATTAGGAGACTCCAATGACAGGCAGACAAGATGTGAAAATTAGCAAAATATGTATATGTTGACTTTAGTGTTCCTATTTTACTTTCTAGCAGGCATGTTTTAAGATAGCATGCACTTCTGTTTATCCACTGACAGACATGCACAAACTGCTTATATTAAGGACAAAAGTTTTGTGGCTATATTTCTGCCAAATCACAATTTTTAATCATGTTCTAACAAAAATAGGCCAGTGATCAACAATTGGGATTATTTTTTATTCAAGTGAATTTGAAATTAAATTGGAATATAAAATACCTTAATACAAAATTACATGGGAATACAAAGCCTTTAAGTTTTTTTGAAGTTTTCCAAATAACACAAAAGATGCGTTTAAAATAGGAAAACAATCTTTTTTTTAATTGGAGAAGCATGGATATGGTAGATTTTCTCAGACCTCTAAAATTAACTTTCCTGACACAGCTGTCTTGCTTACCAAACAGTCTGAACACCAGTTTTCTTAATTAAAAAAAGGGGGGGAGGCATTATTCTCTGACAGATGTTTCAGCTAACCTTGGGCATGCTAAATATTTCCTTGAAATTTAAAAATATGGAACTAAAACTAAAACACATACATCAACTTTCACTAAGTTCACCTCAACTAAAGCTAACTTTAGTTACAAAGTCCTCTTAGAAGAAGTAATTGACCTTCTATGGAAGGCTTTTTGTCCCAAAGCATGCTTCCAATATGGTCTCAGTAATATACTTTCTACTTATTAGATAATATCAGTTTTTGTGAAAAAAAAAAAAAAAAAAAAAAAGTAAAAACAGATGACAATATTGATACTTGAATCATCTTAACCTGTCCAAATGTATGAAGCAATAAAACTTGACCTACAAACCACATAGGGTAGAAGAATAAAATAATGTGAAAATGCGCTGTAAACTGACGTGACAGGTATAATTTACCGAAATCTGTGACCAGTTTGCCAAGTAGAACACCAGCATTTCTTTACATCTACAACAAAGAATAACTACTATTCATTCTATAATATTGCAAATATCTGAAGTTTTATATGAAAAAAATTAAGTTGTCCCAGATATTAGTATATTCTCAAATTTTAAAAAAATTGGCAATTGATGTTTTTCCCTATAAGCTCCAATTTTGATTAATCGAAATGCTATCTCCTACTGCCATAGGTAGACAAGTTTGACACCAGCACAAGACTCCCTTCTACTGGCCCTTTCGGCAGTGGATGCAGAGGTGACAGAAAGAAAGAACTGCAGGTGAACGCTGTCTGCACCAGTGTCAAAAATGACAGGAAGACAGTTGGCACTGTGCAGACCGCCCAGCAGCAGAGAGCAATACCCACTGTTCCAACTGAAGATCCTCTGTTCCTGCTTCTAATTCTAACTCTGTCTGCAACGTGCTGTAAAAATAAAAGCTGGAGCCAGAAGCAATAGGATGTGAAAACCAGGAATGTTTAGAACAGGGTGGCTTCAATTTTAAACTTTAGACTGGCAGCTCCCATGAGAACAAAACAAGACAGTAAACATCTAAATCACTAGGTTCATTCTACTCATGAAGACCTATTTCACATTGAAAGAACAGTTTCAACTCTACTCTTCTTACATTATTTTTAAAGAAAGGAAGCAGGATAAAAGAAATCACAACAAATGCCAAACTTACAATTCTTGTAGCAAGGTTGCCTGAAGGGTTTTCCTTTTGAAAAGGCAATTGCCACTATGAGGTACTGAAAACTGGAGATAAAAAACACTGTGGTATTTTCATAATTTTGTATATTATGTGTATCAGGTTTGGTTTCATTGTCCAAGTATGAAGAATTCCAATACAGGCTTCTCGTCGTATTACAAGCACTAGAACACAAAAAATGTTTACATTACTAAACACAATACTCACTTCCCAAAAGTTCACTGTCCTCAATCACTATCATAACATAAATAGAAATAAGGTGGTGCTTATAGGAAGAGATCCAACAACATCAAGGTAAAATATATGGAACAGGCACACCAGCGTTAAGTGTCTCTTCTCTTTAGTCACATTCCAATCAGTTTAAAAAACTAGAAGAAACGTCATAATAAATAAGCCCCACTCATTGTTTAAATTTAAGGATGATACTAATATAACACTGTATGTGGATTATACTGGGGTAAAATTTTTTAAAAAATCAAATTTTGAGAGTAATTTTAACACAGTAAAGGTTAACAGACCTTAGGTCTGACCTTAGCTCTACCAATTTTTTGGCTTAATCGAGGAAATATTACTTTATTTCTCAGCCCATTTCCTGACCTATAAGTGTGGATACCACCTGTGCCATCACAGGGTTACTGTTAAGGAATGAGGGATGACTCTGTCAATGCCTAGGAAAGCACCTGGCACCTAGACGACCCTCAATATTCTCACCGATGTATGGTGCTCTTTGAGCTCTACTCCCAGGTGGGCAGGACAGTCAAACACAGGTAATACCCATTACTAAAACACTAACTACATAAGCACAGGCAACTAGTAACAAAATGTTAATCTGCTACAAATGAACTCTGGAGAGATACTCCGGAACAATTCCATCTATTTCTTTTTCTGTGCAGTGTCCATATGTACATATAAGCAAACAGTAATGTTAAATTTCTTAAAGTTTCCTGAAACTTAAAAAAAAAATTTTTTTTTTAACATTTATTTATTATTGAGAGACAGAGACAGACAGAGCATGAGCATGGGAGGAGCAGAGAGTGGGGGAGACAGAGAATCTGAAGCAGGCTCCAGGCTCCGAGCTGTCAGCACAGAGCCCGACGTGGGACTTGAACTCACAAACCGCGAGATCATGACCTGAGCCGATGTTGGACGCTATACTGACTGAGCCACCCAGGCGCCCCAAGTTTCCTGAAACTTTTAAAGACAATCTCCTTTCATTATAAGCAAACTATAAATAAATGTTTGCATCTAAAAATTTAATTCTACAAAATTACCTTAGTGAATGGCTTACATGTTTGATTAATTAAAATAATGTTATCATAATCCGTCACTGACAGAACACTCTACCTTATAAGTAAGAGAAGCACTTGGCAGTTTTTTTACGAGTTTTTTTTCTATTGTTTGTTTTAAAATGCTATTTCCTAAACTTAGGGTAGAAAAGTTCGACACACAAACATTCTGGGTTTAGGAAAGACTCTAGTGATTAATTTCAACTTTCTCACTTTACAGGTAAGGAAAGCAAAGCTCAGTAGCAAATTAAGAAACTGGTCCAATATCCTCATGTTGGTAGTGACCATGAGGACCTTGCCTGACCATCTTTCTACATATAAAAGGAGTTACCATAATATTTCTAATCAAATATAAGCCAAATAATTTAACTATTTAATCAAGCTGCCTGTGAACTGTTATATAAATTTCAAAACTTATTTTTACATGCATACATGTTACACATATCTTACACACATTTTTTAAATGGATTGACCAACTTACTCTGACTGCGGATGCCATACTTCATACCAAGATTGCTGCTTGACCCAAAAAAACCCCAAAGATTGAAATCCAATGCAGATGATGATCTGAGACAAAACGGAGAAGAGAAGGGCCCCAGATATAAGACCTGAGGGTGGTCTTTGTGCCACAAGTTCCTTCCAGGCAGGATTTAAACTCACTATATTGAGAAGAAAAACAGGAGGAGGTTTCATCTAAATTAGTTGCTATAAAACTCAGATTCATTTAGGAACTTAAATTTATTTCTAACAAATCTTTACTATAAAAATTGTCCAAAACCCAATCCAGATGTCATACAGATTTAAGTAATCTGTAAAAGTAAACAATTTAGGCTTTTTCAAAAGTGTACTATTTTTTTCATGAGTACTTTTACATTACCCCACTGAAATTCAGAGAAACACTAGTATAAGTAAAAAGAATACTAAACATAAACTATAACATCAATCACCATCCTTTTATGTTCAACTAAAAATTTATTTATTTCTCAATCTGTAATTGCAAATCTACAGTAATAATACATATTTTCTCCTCTTAAAAAGACATTAACAAAGGTTGGAAGCTATATAAACATAACCGTAACCAAAAAAGGCTTTGATTGCTTATTAAGGTGATGCCCCCCAAGTTTCTCCACAACATTCCTCTTTATAATTGATAAGTAATTTGTAAAAAGAGATTGAAACTATGTAAAAATCCTGTTCCTCATTAAACTTTCACGCCAGTTTTAGTATCCACTAAAGACGATCTAATCCATGGTTGGTTGGTTCTCAACCAACATGCTTTTGACCCCTGAGAACATCTGGCAATGTCTGGAGATATTCTTGGTTGCCACAACCGTGGCTGTGTTACTGGCACGTAGGGGTAGAGGCCAGAGATGCTGGTCTAATGCACAGGATAGAATTAGCTGTTTTAACAGATGAATCAGATCAGGGTCTTTTCATGGTCTAAGCCCATCATTCCTTCTATATTTATTAGTTTGCATTTTACTCTCAGGAAGAGCTTTCCCTTCTCTCCCTATTTATTTCCAATATGAACTTGTGAATATTCATTTGACTAAATGGGTCATATCCCATTACATCATTACTTATTTTTATATAATCACAAAGACCAGAATAAACCAACATCTTGTGTCTCCTCATATGCTGTACTGAGGATACAACATCACTTCTGCCATGTTCCTGCCAAGAATTCATAGCCCAAGTCTAAAGAGACTACATCAGACATCCATATATTTGGTTTCTCTTCTTTCATAAATGTCAACATCAAGATGCCCAAAAAAGGGCTGATGTAATATTCTGGATTAAAAAAAGACTAAAGAGAAAAGATAATTTGTGAGCCTGGGTTAGATCCTGGTCTAGAGAACTAGGGGAACAAAATAAGTAGAAAAGATATTATTTGGATATATGACAACACTTGATTATGGGCTGTGGGTTAGATAATACTGTATGAGTGTTAAATTTCCTGATCTTTATAACTATGGTTTGTTTTGTTTTTTAATGTTTAGTGTTTGAGAGACAGAGCACGAGCAGGCGAGGAACAGACAGAGAGGGAGACACAGAATCCAAAGCAGGCTCTAGGCTCCGAGCTGTCAGCACGGAACCTTGATGCGGGGCTCGAACCCACAAACTGAGATCATGACCTGAGTCGAAATCGGACGCTTAACTGACTGAACCACCCAGGTGCCCCATAACTATGTTTAATTATGTCAGAGAATGGCTTTGTTTTACGGCAATATACACAATATTCAGAGACAAAGGGGCATGATAACACAAACTTATTTTCAAATATTTCAGAAAAACATGGACAGAGAACAATAAAATAGGGCAAATGAAAACAATGAGCAGTAAAAGAACATATTTACAGGGAATCTGAAGAAGTATGCACTGTTATAATTATTGATATAAATTTACCAAAGTTTAATGAGTTACATCAGAATTTCATATGCTTTTAAATCGATAGTAAAGCAAAATACTCACTTGTAAATACCACTACCAAAATGATTGCCAGATCAATGAAGAGAAACTGGAAGTCTCCCAGGTTACTTAAGATCTACAGAAGTGATTTTTAAAACATAATTAGTTTTCAGAAATTCTTTTTATACCATTTTCCCTGGCTTTAGATTTTCCTCCCTTGGTTTCAGTTGCCCCCCTCCATGCACTCCCCCTCAACCCCGATAAAGACAACTTTAAAATGACACTTGGACTTGCTTAAAAATTAAAACATGTTTGCCTTTGATATTAGTGACATAGAACATACGTTTGCAAACATTCAATTTATTAATATAAAAGGCATCTCCTAAAAATTCATTCAATATAAATCTTAAACCTTTTGGCAAAAAGGAAACACAAGCTTTTACTCACAATATTCAACATTCTTGAAAATTAGTATCTCAAAGCTTCCTTAATATCTAACACCATCCCTCCTGATACTTTCTACAAGGTAGAAGGGATATTTTCACAAAGACTCCCTGGCATGTCACTAATGTTAATTTTGAGAAAACTCTAAAGTGATCTCACTTCAATTATAAAATCCAGTGGATTACCTATGGACATCACTGTTTACACTTTTTCTCCAAGTGCATAAAGTCCTACAAACTACTGCTGAAACACCTTTTCTCATTCTGACCTTTTCTGAAAATGTATCGCAAGGTTAACTACAATCCTGAAATATGTCACAGCTTGACATTTTGAAGAGTTCTAAGAAAGACGCCCAATCTGAGCTAAAGGCAAAAAAAGAATACAATCATCTTTTATTCACGAGGCTTTAGCCACAGTTGTCAGCCTTAAAGAAAATGCTATTCTAGATCAATGAGATTTTCAATCTGCTACTCAAAATATAACAAACCAAAGGAAAACTTACAGATGCTAGTTATGTAGTTTCATAATTAGTAGACACATACATACTCAATTTTTTAGCTTAAATGCCTTAACACTAAGCAGCATCTCTATAAGCAATGTTGGTACTCACAGAATATAGCAGAGTAACACTGAAGTACTGTATAATGCTGTACAAAGCCATAAATTTAAACACACAGAAAGAAGTCATTAAAGCAGCACGGCCTTCCCTATGAAAACAAATGTTGGCATGTGAATAAAAGCATTTTGAATTCCTCTTCAAAATCACAATTATATCTTGACAGATGAATAGCAACATTCAACAGCTACAACAAAGCACTTTTCTACCAAAAGAACTAAACCAAAGCAGAACTGAAAGAGATGAAAAGTAGCAACCAGTTGGTAACTAAGGTATAGAATATACTAATACACCATTACAACAAATTCATACTCATTTCTATAATTTTTTTTCTACATTATTAGAGCAAGCCACAAAGAGATAATGGGAAAATTTTCAATTTGTGCTACCTGATAAGGTTTGGCACACAGGAAATACTAGGAGTTTTGGAGGTAAAGGGAGATGCCACTGAAGCCTCAAGCTCTGATAATGAAATGCCTCCATGTGCCCTCTTCAAAGCCTAATGGTTTGAAGAAGAAAAGGAGTTAAGTTTTGTGAATGGGACTTGGGTAGAGAAAGAATTATGAATCACAAAAACCATACTTACACCACAATCATTTGCCCCATCACCGCACATTCCAACGAAGTAACTGAGAAAGAAAAATTATGTCGATTAATTTTTTAAAATAAACAACATTTAACTTAATACTTCTTCAGGGGCACCGCGGTGGCTCAGTCAGTTAAGTGTCTGACTTCAGCTCAGGTCATGATCCGCACTTCATGAGTTTGAGCCCTGCATCGTGCCCTGTGCTGACAGCTCAGAGCCTGGAGTCTGCCTCAGATTCTGTGTCTCCCTCTCTCTCTACCCCTCCTATGCTCACACTCTCTTTCTCTCAAAAATAAACAAACATTAAAAATTTTTTCACTAAAAATTTTTTTTAAAAAAGGATTTTCTAATACATTATGAACAGCTAACAGACCAAGACCTCCCCACTGAAACTGACAAATCTTTTTACCACACTGACCACAGGCATTTTGCTTTGTAAACAGCACCAGCTTGCAAGTCAAATGACCTGGGTTATTGTCCCATTTCTGTCACAAGCTGTGCAAATAGTTTATTATTTGGCATCTTAATTTCCTAATCTGTAGAACAAAGGTCTTAGGCCTGTACAGTCTTTAGTAACCTACTTTTAAGGTTATCAGTAAAGATTTCTCCCTTTAAAACTGGAAACAATTATTTATAGAAACTATAAAGTCACTTCTAGAAGCTGAGTAAATGAACTCTATCTAAAAGATATTACCTGGAAAAGGAATTGTGGATATTTATTTTCGCTAAATAAATGAGTACATGAGCCTCTTGTAAAGAGGCACTTAGAGTTATCACCTATCTTGCAGGTGACAATTCTATACACATGAAATATCAGTTACTTTTCTGGGTTTGAAAATGAAATTACAATTCATAAAAATAAAACACCACCAATACTTACTCTACATTTTGCAATGCTTCTATTAATTGTGTCTTCTGATCAGGTGCCATACGAGCAAAAACAGTGCCATGCAACATCAACTGAAAAAAATATGAATTTCTTTAAAATACTATTCACAATGTATTCTTGTGAACACAAACATACATAAACCCAAGTCACTAACCTTAGGAGCAAGGTCTTGAAAATGTTCCAATATCACTGAAAATGATTTTCCATTCATTGCAAAATGGTAACGAGTCACTTGAAGATTCTCTAAGCTATTATGGACCAATTTAATTGGAATAGCCTATGTACAAGACATTCAAAACAATATTTAGGCAGCAGCCAAACCAAGTAATACAATCCTATTTTTTAATTTAAAAAAAAAAAAAATTTTTTTTACATTTATTTATTTATTTTTGAGAGACAGAGACAGAGCACAAGAGGGGGATGGGCAGAGGGAGAAGGAAACACAGAATCCAAAGCAGGTTCCAGGCTCCGAGCTGTCAGCACAGAACCCGATGCGGGGCTTAAACTCACAAACTGTGAGATCATGACCTGAGCCGAAGTCAGATGCTCAACCAACTGAGCCACCCAGGCGCCCCAATCCTATTTTAAATATATCTGATCTATGGGGTGCTTGGATGGCTCAGTCAGTTAAGTGTCCGATTTCAGCTCAGGTCATGATCTCACAGTTCGTGAGTTCAAGCCCCATTTCAGGCTCTCTGCTGGAGCCTGGAGCCTGCTTCTGATTCTGTGTCTCCCTCTCTCTCTGCCCCTCCCCAACTCAGGCTCGCTCTGTCTCTCTCAAAAATAAACATATAAATAAATAAACAAACAAACAAATAAATAAGATCCAAAACTAAATTCTTTCATTTGATATTTTACATAAAACAATCAAAGTTTAACATTTTTTGAAAGTGAAAAGAAACTCAATGTTAAGGTAATCATCCAGTGATGTTTATTTAAAACAAATAAAGAAAGGCTAAATATCAGCTTCAGTTTGAAATAATGCATGAATGAAACATTATGGACCACTTGTATCATTTATCGCTACTTTTAAAATAGGATAAATACCTGGGATTCTTATACTATAAAATGGTGCTTCTCAGCTTTGGCTAAATATCCACAATTTGAGGTACCTGGGTCTTACCTAGTCCTAATGAATCAATCTCTGAGGAGACAGCCCAGGCGTCTGTTTTCATTTATGTTTTGTTGTGTTGTATTTTAATGCACCACTTTTTATTTCTTCAGACTAAATTCAAACAAGCAAGCTTCAAAAGGAAAAAATCATCTTGACATTACCTCCGAGTCAATGGCTGATGAATTACTGCACTGTGTTAGGGTGTCTGCATAATGCCAGTTTATCTTGGCAACTTTCCCATCCTTCGGAGGTAATGCTTCAGCAATAATAACTTTATCCTGAGGTAGTATCATTCCACAGTCTCTGGCCACAGAGACAGCAGTCAACATGTTGTCACCTAATGTTCAAAATATTGACAATATGTTAAAATTAAAATGGAAACATAAATGTACTTGACAACAATACTTACCCAGAATCTCTATTACCCCCTGACTACGCTTGGCAAAATGAGGATCCTGTACAGTCTTACCCCTTGGAGCTTCAAAATACCAAAAATCAAAACATACTTTTCAAAGGAAGCCTCAAATAACTCCAGCACACATATGCTAAACAGACCACTCTTACCCACACTTTTTAAAGTCAGATACATTCTGAATCTTTTTGTCATGCGCTGGTAGCACCCACCAATGCCTGGCACCGTGTCACACACACAGCAGGTGCTCAAAAACTATTTGTTGAAATAACTAAAGAGTGACCGGTAGTCTGTACAAGAATGCCTAAGATCACAGGGAAAAAAAAAAAAAAAAAGAATGGATTACAAAAGCAAAAAGATAAAGAAGGTAACAAGAATGCAATCTTTACAAGATATAAAGAGAACCTCTCCGTTGCGAAAAGGCAAGAACTGAAAAGAAAAGAAGCCCTGTAAGGACAGGCTCAAGAGAAGAAAATATAAACATATGTGAAAAGCCAGCAAAGGTATGAGAAGTTCACTGCTGCCAGAACGGAAGGGCAATATTACTTCTTCCCCCAATTTCCACACATTATTTCCAAGGGCATCCTCCTATGACAAGAGTGACCCCCACCTTGGGAACCAAAGCCACAGTTTGTCACAGCAGAGAAAGAGGAAAGTGCTTTCAAGGAGGAATCATTAGAAGCAAGGAATTGCTGGGATGCTAATAAATGTATCTACTTGAGCTACACAGTAATAAGTATACTATTGGATGGGTCTCAGAGTCTAAAACAAACAAAAAAAAATGTACACATGCCCTTTCCATATAAGGCTTAGTGAATATATAAAGCCATAAAGTGACTACCTTAATTATGATTATTTACTAAGAAAAAACACTTAGGAGCTGCCACAGTTTCACAAAGCTAAGGAATGGGAATTACATAATATTTATCAACAGCATAATACCAGGAGAATCACTTAGAATAGTACTCAAAAATCACAAACAAATCAAACAATGGCTATCTTCACTAGTATGCATTCAAGCAATGATAATGAACATACTCTTATACATAAAAGTGTAATTCTAACAAATATCTGTTAATCATTTTTCATGCATCTAGCGCAGTTTTAACAATTGCAGAAGACCCCAAAATGAACAAAACATTGTCTTCCCCCTCTAGAATCGTATATTCTAATAGGGAAAACAAACCTGCAAATAGCACAAGATATAATAACTGCTATAATGTATTATTAAAGAGAGGTAACAAAAAAGGAGCAGTATCTAAATTTTTACAGTATGCCCTTCACCATTTTACTGTTTCTATAAATAGAATTTGCTAGCCCTTAAAAGAGTATTACAAAGTTATAACTTTGAAGAATATTCTGAGCTGAAATGGGGCATGGGAGGACGAAGCCACTATGTGCTTTTATAACTGTCTGGTCATTCCACCACATTATATAACTTGAACTCTAAGAGTCACACTCAATTTTTCCTGTGTCCTTTTATAAAGTCTAACCTGTGACCATGACCGTGCGAATGTTGGCTTTATGCAAATCTTCAAGTACTCCAGGGGTTTCTTGCTTTAATTTGTTCTGCATTATAATTAATCCCATAAAATCCATGTTGTTTTCAATGACATCTCTGCAGAAAAAGAAATTTTAACACATAATGGTTTAGAAATTTTAACACGTAATGAAACAGTATCTGTTCTCTTTATACTGATAAAGCAATGTAAAATACCCATAAATTGTACATCAAACCATTTTGTATGTTGAATAAAGCATAAATGTGTTTGAGTTCAATATCTCAAACTTATATCTGGAAAAACAATTCCCAAGAGATATAAATGAAATTAAATTTCATCTTTGGAAATGTGAGAATAAAGATAATTTGGAAATGTTATCTTTGTAAGATACTAAACACTTGTAGTACTAAGGAATGTTCATCTTATATTCCACCTGCAAAATGAATAAGCATAAATAAATCTATGCTTTACTGTCCCCACCTCCACACAACATACCCTAACTTAAATGTCCAGAGAAAAGGAAAAAATTTGACTATAAGCACACTCAATAGTTACACTGTATTATGATCAAGTCTTTGAAGAATTTTAGAAAAGTCTTGATCAAATTCTTTCTTTTTTAAGTTTATTTATTTTGAGAGAGAACGAGATAGCACATGCAGGCAGAGAGAGAGAGAGAGAGAGAGACAAAGAGAATCCAAAGCAGGCTCCATCCACACTGTGAGCAGAGCCCAACTCAGGGCTCGATTTCATGAACTGTGAGATCATGACCTGAGCCAAAATCAAGAGTCAGATGCTTAACTGATTGAGCCACCCATGTGCCCTTTGATCAAATTCTTGATTCTAGAAGTGTGATATTAAACCTATTAGCAGTCTGACAATGAGATCTATTTGGGCCCCAGAAATGGGTCTCTGAGAATATTTACAATAGCTATCAGGACACAATTCCTTCAAAAGTTGAGTATCCACTCTGTACCAAGTAGTACTACCAGTCATTGGAAGGTCAAAGATGAAAAGGTATGATCTGTACTCTCAAGGCGTTTTTTTGGTTGTGGTGTGTGTGTGTTTGTGTGTGTGTGTGTGTGTGTGTGTGTGTGTGTGTATGAGAGAGAGACAGAGAGAGAGAGAGAGAGAGATTGTGAGAGAGAGAAAACAGACATGCAAGCAAAGAGATGCATGCAAAAATAACATGTGCATTATCATGGAAATGGATGCATTCTTAAGAAATTTCAAACTACCAGAACCGTATCACAGAAATAGGTTTTGTTTTGTTTTGTTTTGTTTTGTTTTCAATGGAGAAAGAAGGCTGAGATTAGGAACCAAAATTTCAGACTGGCAATAACCAACTGGTTTTTCTACACAAAATTCAATAAAGGTGCTTATTAAGCACATAGCTCTAAAACATAAAACACTCTGAAATATAATTTATATTTATGTATGAGTGGTAAAGGTATCAAAGAACAGTTAAGAAGCAATACAAATGACACTGCTGGTGGTGATAGGAAAAATAAGCCTTGAAGCCTGAAAATGCATTTCAAAGAACACAGTTGTATTGATGTGAAAACTCTGGGGTCAAAGCACTACAAGCCGTGTTCCCATGATCTGCTAGGTTCTGGCTGCTACTGGTTTCCTTACTCTCCAACGAATGATACAGGTCATGGCAATATTGTTCTCTAATGAATGAATAATCCAATATTCAACTCAAGATAGAAAGGTTCAAGCTACGAGAGAAATGTCAAAACCTGCTCTTGTAAGATAAGATGGAAATACAGAGAGGTTCTTGGTTGAAGCACGTGAAAGGAGAGTAGAGAAAGAGAGAAACAGGGACAGGATATCCTGGGCAGAAGGAACAGCCTACTCAAGGGCACGCAATGATGTCTGAATATGACAGGCTTAAGAACTACAGACAAATCAGTAGTTTTAAAGGTCCCAGCAAAAGGTGAAGCTGTAGAGAAAGAGCCTAACATGCCCTTCACCAGAATTAGAAAGTAACATTGTACATGTGTAGCTCCCAACCATGCATATCCATCAGATCTGGCTAATGCTTTTCTTTTTTTTGAAACGTTCATGCTTAAACATGCTTCACCCCCAAATATTGTTTCAATAGGCAGAATTCCTAATGCAGTTTTTCCTTTTAGTTATTGGGCTAGCCACTCCACTCCTTAGTTCTCATTTGGTAAAACAGGATTGCACAACAAATATAAACACCATCCTACTCTTTTCACTTAGTGTGCCTGAGATACAGGGATCTCCCACTTTTTCCAAGTTCACATTAGGCCATTTCACTTTTACGAAAGGCCTACGTTACTCATTTTCACTAACCAAAAGAAACCTGAAGATTTTTTGCTTTCGAGAAAAAAAAATAAGAGGCAAATATAGCGTCCAACATGTGTTTTGCAGCAAGCCATTTTAGAAGCAGTGCACTTCCACGCAGAGAGAGAGGTGCTCCCCAGTTCCTTCCCTGGGGATTATAATCTGCATCTCAGCATCAAGCTGCATAGTTTTGAACTGTGTCTGTGAGCTTCTTACTCTACCTTGATTTATTCTGTGCCTGAATTAGCAAGATGTGTCCTACGCTATAAGAAAAGCTTCAAAGAGATTATTTTTGGCGTCTGGAAGCAAAAACTTTTCCACATACATTAATTGTAACTGTTTCTTCATTTTAAGCCATTTCAGCTTAGGAACGATTTTATAGGAATGCTCTACTTTGACAGCAGGAGGAGTTGTTATTAACAGCAATGTTAACAGCCCATAGTTTAGCCATTGCCCTATGGGTATTATGTTATTTGCACTATTTAAACATGAACCTTATGCACACATAGAAATAGCTCTTTAATCTGGATTCTTAGAACTGCACTTGCTGGGTCAAACTGTATAAGCAAATTCAAATTTTGATAGGTACTACACATGTTTATTATGAATCTACAATAGTGTAGTAGCAGTATGTTGTTAAATTTTTCCCAAGCCATTACTAACATTTGGTATTGTCAAAATTTTCAACTTTTCCAACCTTAGGAGAGAAGTGATGTCTCACTGTGGTTTTATTTTGTAGTTCCTCAAAGAACTAAATAAAGTATACTACCCTTTTCATGTGTTCATCTGCCATCTGTATGCCTTTTTCTGATTCTTATCTGCTTGTGTAATTCATCTTTTTTTTTTTTTTTCCAAATTAAGTGTTGCGTGTTTTGTTTTCTTTCTTTCCTGATACATTTTCCTAACAGTAAACTCTTCCAGTAGATGATGGGAAGCCATTTATAAGAATTCCAACTAGAGGAGCACCTGGACAGCTCAGTCAATTAAGTGTCTGACTTCGGCTCAGGATCTCTCGGTTCGTGGGTTCGAGTCCCATGTTGGGCTCTGTGCTGCCAGTTCAGAGCCTGCAGCCCACTTTGGAATCTGTGTCTCCCTCTCTCTCTGCCTCTCCCATGCTTGTGCTCTGTCTCTTTCAAAAATAAATATACGTTAAAAAAAAAAAAAAAAAGAATTCCAACTAGAGACCGGTGTGTTAAAAAGCTCTCTGAAGGCACTATGAAACACAAATTAAAGAGTGGAAAAGACTGGAGAAAAGTAAACGTGATGATGGTTATGTCATTCGACCTTTGGAAGCAGGGAGGTGGGGAATGGTGGTAATTAGTTATTAGGACTCATGCTACTCTGGCCAAAATAATACTTGGTTCGAACAACTGGGCAAAACCAAGTATTTCATTTGGGAAAAACAAACTACTATAGAATTATGTTTATGTTTTCAAACATAATTATGTTCCTAGAACATACCTGACACATAGCAGGCACTAAATAAATATTTAACAAAGTGAGAAGGGTTTCAAAGATTTGTACTTGTATCTCAATCACCTAAAACAAACACTGCATAAGGTACAGTTCCATACATTCAATAAATATTTAATAGGGTTTTTGGAAAGATGGCTAAGCAGCATGGAGATCCTCAGCTTGTCTCGTCCCTGAAACACAGCTAGATCAGCACCAAACCATTTTGCACACCCAGGAAACTGATCTGAGGATTAACACAACAATCTGCATAACTTGAGCCAGAGAACTCGGCAGGTACACAGTGTGGACAGGCGAACTGAGAAAGAGAAAAGCCACAGAGGGTAGGGAGCTATTTTTGCAGAGAAAGGAAAAAGAAAGGGGGAGTGTGTGGCACATCAGGAGAGTGCAGGAAAAACACTCCCCTGAAAGTAGCTGGAGAGAAAGAGAAAGAGTGAAAACACTCACAGGAAACTGAACAAGAAATCTGTCCCCCAAAACCACTGACAGAAGAAAGGAGAGGGTTTCAATACCACCAGGATTGAACAGTGGAGCTCAGTGCCTGGTGGTGCTCTGGTGAGGAAGCAGGGCAAATCACCAGGAGTAGGCAGCAGGGTCTGAGGGGTCTGAGGGAACCACGGGGAGAAGTGGTCCCCTTGCTTGGAGAGCATTTAGGACCCCAGAGAGCAGTCACATTTGCTGGTACCGAGACAGAGACACCAGAGTACAGCAAACCCTGGCTCTGGCTGTGTGTTCTGATCAGCCACAATCTCCAAACCTCTGCCACTGCACTATCACACAAATGTTTTCTGGGGCAAGCAGGCACACAGCCATTGCTCAGTGAGACCCTCCCCCAAAGAGTCAGCGTGGCTCCAGGCCAGTGAAGGGCAGGGGTGGTGGTGGTGTATGAAGTGTGGGGTTTTGAAACACAACCCCATCTGAGATAAAACTCTGGAAGGAGGTGGTGCCTGACAGGCAAATGGCTTGGACACAGGGTAGAGGCAGGGAGTGGATGGAGGCCTGAGACAAAGGAGGGGTGCTTGATAGCAGGTCGGTGAGATCTATATACTGCTTACAAGAGACATATTTTAGACCCAAAGACACATGCAGTTTGAAAATAAGGAGATGAAGAACCAGCTATCATGCTAATGGTCGTCAAAAGAAAGCTAGAGTAGCCATACTTCTATCAGACAAACTAGATTTTAAAATAAAGACTGTAACAAGAGATGAAGAAGGGCATTATGTCATAATTAAGGGGTCTATCCACCAAGAAGATCTAACAATTGTAAATATTTATGTCCCCAACGTGGAAGCACCCAAATATATGTCAATTAATCCCAAACCTAAAGAAACTCATTGATAACGATACCATAATAGTAGGGGACTTCCAACACCCTTCTTACAGCAAAGGACAGATCATCTGAGCAGAAAGTCAACAAGGAACAATGGCTTTGAATGACACACTGGACTGAATGGACTTACAGATATATTCAGAACATTTCATCCTAAAGCAGAATACATTCTTTTTGCGTGCACGTGGAACATTCTCCAGAATGGATCACATACTGGGACACAAATCAGCCCTCAACAAGTACAAAAAGACAGAGATCACACCTTGCATATTTTCAGACCACAATGCTATGAAACTCGAAATCAACCACAAGAAAAAATTTGGAAAGACTATGAATGCTTGGAGACTAAAGAACATCCTACTAAAGAATGAATGGGTTAAACAAGAAATTAAAGAGGAAATTAAAAAGTACATAGAAGCCAGGGTGCCTGGGTGGCTCAGTTGGTTAAGCGTCCAACTTTGGCTCAGGTCATGATCACAAGATCCATGAGTTCAAGCCCTGCATTGGGTTCTGTGCTGACAGCTCAGAGCCTGGAGCTTGCTTCGATTCTGTGTCTCAGTCTCTCTGCCCCTCCCCTGCTTGCTCGCTCGCTCTCTCTCTCTCTCTCTCTCTCTCCCCCCCATCTCTCTCAAAAATAAATAAAGGTTAAAAAATTTTTTTAATTAAAAATAAAAAGTACATGGAAGCCAATGAAAATGAAAACCTGACAGCCCCAAATCTCTGGGATGCAGCAAAGGAGATAAGAGGGATGTATATAGCAATCCAGGCCCTCCTAAAGAAGGAAGAAAAGGTCTCAAATACACAATCTACACTTAACACCTAAAGGAGCTGGAAAAAGAACAGCAGACAAAGCCAAAGTGAGCGCAAGAAGGGAAATAATAAAGATTAAAGCAGAAATCAATGATATTGAAAGAAAAAAAGAAGAAGAATTAAAGTAGAACAATGAAACCAGGAGCTGTTTCTCTAAAAGAATGAACAAAATTGATAAACCCGTAGCCAGATTTGATTAAAAAGGAAAAGGAAAGGACCCAAATAAATAAAATCATGAATGAAAGAATAGAAATCACAACCAACACCTCAGAAATACAAATAACAAGAGAATATTATGAGAAATTATATGCCAACAAACTGGGCAATCTGGAAGAAATGGATAAATTCCTAGAAACATATAAACTACCAAAACTGAAATAGGAAGAAATAGAAAATTGGAACAGACCCATAACCAGTAAAGAAACTGAATCAATAATCAAAAATCTCCCACAAACAAGAGTCCGGGGCCAGATGGTCTCCCAGGGGAATTCTACCAAACATTTAAAGGAGAGTTTATACCTATTCTCCTGAAGCTGTTCCAAAACACAGAAATGGAAGGAAAACTTCCAAACTCATTCTACGAAACCAGCATTACCTTGATCCAAAACCAAAGACTCCACTAAAAAGGAGAATTACAGACCAATTTCCCTATGAACATGGATGCAAAAATTCTCAAGAAGATACTAGCAAATCAAATCCAACAATACATTAAAAAATTCTTCACCATGATCAAGTGGGATTTATTTCTGGGCTGTAGGGATGGTTCAATATCTGCAAATCAATCAATGTAATACATCACATTAATAAAAGAAAGGATAAGAACCACATGATTCTCTCAGTAGATGCAGAGAAAGCATTTTGACAAAATATAGCATCCTTTCTTGATAAAAAAAATCTCAAGAACGTAGGGTTAGAAGGATCATACCTCAACATCATAAAGGCCATTTATGAAAGACCACAGCTAATATCATCCTCAATGGGGGAAAAGTGAAAGCTTCCCCCTAAGGTCAGGAACATGACAGGGATGTCCAATCTTACCACTGCTGTTCAACACAGTACTGGAAGTCCTAGCCTCAGCAATCAGACAACAAAAAGAAAAGGCACACACACTGGCAAGGAGGAAGTTAAACTTTCTCATCACAGATGACATGACACTCTATTGGAAAACCCAAAAGACTCCACCAAAAAAACTGCTTGAACTGATCCATGAATTCAGCAAAGTTGCAGGATATATTAATAATGCACAGGAATCAGTTGCATTCCCATACACCAATAATGAAGTAGCAGAAAGAGAAATCAAGGAACTGATACTGTTTACAACTGTACCAAAAACCATAAAATACCTAGGAATAAACCTAACCAAAGAGGTGAAAAAGCTATTCACTGAAAACTATAGAAATCTTATGAAAGAAATCAAAGACACAAAAAAATGGAAAACACATTCCATGCTCACAGACTGGAAGAACAAAAAATATTGTTAAAATATCAATACTACCCAAAGCAATCTGCATATTCAATATAATCCCTATCAAAATAACACCCTCATTCTTCACAGAGCTAGAACAAACAATCCTAAAATTTGTATGGAATCAGAAAAGACCCCAAATAGCCAAAGCAATCCTGAAAAAGAAAACCAAAGCTGGAGGCATCACAATCCCAGACTTCAAATGTATTACAAAACTGTAGTCATCAAGACAGTATAACACTGGCACAAAAACAGACACACAGATCAATGAAACACAACAGAGAACCCAGAAATGGATCCACAAACGTATGGCCAACTAATCTTTGACAAAGCAGGAAAGAATATCCAATGGAATAAAGACAGTCTCTTCAGCAAGTGGTGCTGGGAAAACTGGACAGCGACATGCAGAAGAATGAACCGGACCACTTTCTTACACCATACACAAAAATAAACTCAAAAAGGATGAAAGACTTAAACGTAAGACAGGAAGTCATCAAAATCCTCGAGGAGAAAGCAGGCAAAAACCTCTTTGACTTCAGCCACAGCAACTTCTTACTCAACACATCTCCAGAGGCAAGGGAAACAAAAGCAAAAATGAACTACTGGGACCTCATTAAGATGAAAAGCCTCTGCACAGTAAAGGAAACAGTCAGCAAAACTAAAAGGCAACCAACTGAATGGGAGAAGATATTTGCAAATGACATATCAGATAAAGTGTCAGTATCTAAAATCTATAAAGAACTTATCAAACTCAACACCCAAAAAACAAATAATCCAGTGAAGAAACAGGCAAAAGACACAAATAGACATTTCTCCAAAGAAGACATCCAGATGGCCAACCGACACATGAAAAAAATGCTCAACATCACTCATCATCAGGGAAACACAAATCCAAATCACAGTGAGATACCAACTCACACCTGTCAGAATGGCTAAAATCAACAACTCAGGCAACAACAGATGTCGGTGAGGATGCGGAGAAAAAGGAACCCTTTGCTAGTGGGAATGCAAACTGGTGCAGCCACTCTGAAAAACAGTATGGAGATTCCTCAAAAAATTAAAAATAGAACTACCCTATGATCCAGCACTTGCACTACTAGGTGTTTATCCGAAGAACACAGGTGTGCTCTTTCGAAGGGGCACATGCACTCCAATGTTTATAGCAGCATTATCGACAATAACCAAGTATGGAAAGAGGCCAAATGTCCATCAACAGATGAATGGATAAAGAAGATGTAGCATATATATACAATGGAGTATTACTCGGTGATTAAAAAGAATGAAATCATGCCATTTGCAACAATGTGGATAGAACTAGAGTATATTATGCTAAGCGAAATAAGTCAGAGAAAGACAAATATCATGTGACTTCTGCATATGTGGAATTAAAGATACAAAACAGATGAACATAAGGGAAGGGAAGCAAAAATAATATAAAAACAGGGAGACAAATCATACAAAACTCTTTTAACTTTTTTTTTTTTTTCAACGTTTATTTATTTTTGGGACAGAGAGAGACAGAGCATGAATGGGGGAGGGTCAGAGAGAGAGGGAGACAGAATCGGAAACAGGTTCCAGGCTCTGAGCCATCAGCCCAGAGCCTGACGCGGGGCTCGAACTCACGGACCGCGAGATCGTGACCTGGCTGAAGTCGGACGCTTAACCGACTGCGCCACCCAGGCGCCCCCAAAACTCTTAAATATAAAGAACAAATAGAGGTTGCTGGAGGGGTTGTGGGGGGGGTGGACTAAATGCGCGATGGGCATTAAGAAAGGCACTTGTTGGGATGAGCACTGCGTGTTATATGTTAAGTGATGAATCACTAAATTCTATTTATGAAAACACTATTACACTCTATGTTAACTAACTTGGATTTAAATAAAAAATAAATATTTAATACATACTCACAACATATAAATTATTGTACATGACATATAAACTATACATTACCGGAAAAGCTGTAGAATGACTGTTCATCCACATTACCTGCTAATATTCTGTACTTTATGCCAAGTCAGTTTCGATTCCAATTTTCTGTGTGCAAGAGCAATTACGCGGAAGCCCTGTTTAGTGTAATCTTCCAGAACTTTTTCAAAATCAGTAGGAACTTTTAAAAAGGAAAAAATAAACGCCATTGTTAAAATTGCAACTACAAGCTTACACAAATAACAATTTCATTCAAAGCCTAGTTGATTCCTTACCTGTTTCAGGTTTACAAAGACTAGCAATGATCTCAGGTGCTCCCTTCATGTAGGCATCCATCTTCTTATCCCCTAGCACCCTTGCAACTACACTCATACGTTGCAAAGCAGAAGAAAACGGAAACTGACGAACAATTCCTATCTCATAAATAGCCTGTATGATTTCAACAGATGCACAAAGCATTTGTTATTTTTTTGGAATTGAAACACATATCCTGAAGTAACAAGTAAACATTCTTCACTTACTGGAAGTTCAAACAGCTCCTAAAAATAAAACAAAGAGAATAAAGAAATAGTACATATTAGACTCATCAACATACTCGTTATAAAAAAAAAAAACAAAAAAACTTTATACATACACAAAACATTATCTAAAAAATAGAAAAGAGCTTTGAGTATTTCAAAGTCAGGTTTCAAGATTGCTTCTCTACTATCTCCTTTTTTTTTTAACGTGTGCTTATTTTCTTTCTTTTTATTTTTTTATTTTTTTTTCAACGTTTATTTATTTTTGGGACAGAGAGAGACAGAGCATGAACGGAGGAGGGGCAGAGAGAGAGGGAGACACAGAATCGGAAACAGGCTCCAGGCTCTGAGCCATCAGCCCAGAGCCTGACACGGGGCTCGAACTCACGGACCGCGAGATCGTGACCTGGCTGAAGTCGGACGCTTAACCGACTGCGCCACCCAGGCGCCCCTGTGTGCTTATTTTCAAATACTTTGTTATCCTAAAATATTAACATATTAAGTACTAAAAATAAACTAAGGGGAAACATTTTAAAATTCACCTAAAAATAAAGCTATTCACATATTCTTTCTGCTAAATCATAGGAATTTAAAGGATTAATCACTGTTTAAATCACAAGGCCTAAGTTGTTCAATAAATAGTAAGGAAAAGTAATGGTAATTAGAATTACATCTCAATGTTTTACACACAGAGTGCCTGCGACACACACCAGATGTGTAGTTTTGGATAAATGCAGCTAAAATATTCGTATCTGCCTAAGAATTAAATAAAGGACATGTGATTTCATCTTCTAGCAAGAGTTCAAAATGAGGACTGAACATGAACGTTAACAGTTAAGTATTAACTTAAGTATTAAGGTAAGTATTATCCAACTTAACGTGATTTCGCACCATTTCTTGGTTTCCCGCATGTGTAGATTCAGGAAGCAGCTGTTTTGGAGGGCGAACCACAGTGGGCATAATTCGATTATGAAGTGCCGTTTCCTCTTCAGTTGCTTCTTCCAGAATCTGAAAGGAAAATATTCAACACATTACTTCATAAAATTCAATTCACTGGTTCTACTTTTAAAAGAAACATTACGGCTATCTTCAGTAATAACGACAACAAAGTCAGTACCCAAAGAATAAACGAGTACTACTAGACCACTAATATATTAGCATACTTATATTTATGTTAGTATAAGTAAACTTGTATGTATTTTAAACAAAGTTAAAGTCCTGGAAATCCATGGGAGATGGGAAGCAGAGATGAGAAGTGGAATAAAGAAACGAGAAAATCTTTCTCATTTTGCCTCTAAGACTAAGACTTGTCGTAGGATTTAGAGACTATTCCTGCAAAAAAATAGAAGATTCTTGCAGTTCCAAAAATGTTCAGTCTATCATCCAAGGGTTCTTTTCTGCTAACAGGAGAGGATTCAAAAGTATATGGAGCTCAGGGGTGCCTGGGTGGCTCAGTTGGTTGAGCATCCGACTTTGGCTCAGGTCATGATCTCACAGTTTGTGGGTTCGAGCCCCGCATCAGGCTCTGTGCTGACCACTTGCTCAGAGCCTGGAGCCTGCTTCAGATTCTGTGTCTCCTTCTCTCTCTGCCCCTCCCCTGCTCACGCTTTGTCTCACTCCGTTTCTCAAAAATAGATAAATGTAAAAAAAAAAAAAAAAAAAATTTGTAAAGTATATGGAGCTCAGATACAATTAGGAGAACCACCGGATGAAGCACACATTGAGGTACAAAGACTTGAGTTTAGTGTTTCAGAGTGAACATTTCTGGTTAAGATACTACTAACCCTAAGTGCTTGAAATTTAATTTAAAAACACTTATTTTTGGTGAAATAATTCCAACAAAAACTTGTATGAAGTACACATACACAAGAAAAAATAAATTAATTAGACTTCAAAGTGAAGGAATCGATGGGAAAATGATGGGGAAGGACACTGTGCCCAATGAGCCAATTTTATACGATTCTAAGGTATGTTTTAACATCTCTGAAATTGGGATGTTCTTATATGGCATCGATCACATCAAATAACAGCAGTGACTGGTTATGTGGAAACATTCCACTGATAGTTTGTGGTAAGATCAAGCATCAAGACATCTCAGTGTCAACGAAACATGCTATTATACAAACTTACTTATTTAACCCATTTTTAAAGGATGCACAAACAGAACACTAAGTCTACTGAAAATCTGTTCATCTAGAGAAAAGTTTTAGAGAACATCAAAGATGAACCAGTCCTATTTTGCTTTACTCTCATAAATTATCCTCTAAAGGCCTTTTGGGAATTAGATTTGACAAATATTTATTGTGGGCTATCAGAAGATGGACAAACACTAATGCACACATCCATGTGCCTCTTTCAAAACATTAACAAAACAGGAGCACCTGGGTGGCACAATCAGCTGAGTGTACAGCTCTTGATTTTGGCTCAGGTCACAATCTCACAGCTCGTGGGATTGGGCTCCATGTCCCACTGAGAGCGTGGAGCCTGCCTGGGATATTCTCTCTCTCTCAAAATAAATAAACAAACATTAAAAAAAAAATCAACAAAATACAAAAAAAGAAAGAATCCTGTCAAAGTAAATAGGAAATTAAAAAAGAAGGATTTCAAATATGAAGATAAAAGGCAAACTGATTACTGTATTGACGAATGCAGCAGTGCAAGAAACAGTAGCCCAGAATAAACACAAGAGGACATACAAGGGAGGGACATTCTTCACCAGCCCGAATAGCTGAGCTAAGCAGAAATAAAAACAAAACACAAGACCAGGGGTGACTGTCTAGAGACATGAACGACCTACCTGAGAGGAGGGAAGGCTGCTACCATGAGGGTCAGCAGAGCGGGTGAGGAGGGCAACCTACAAGGCCAGCTCTGCAGTTCTGGGCTGAGGATGCCCCCTGATGAGGACTCACCCTCAGCACACAGCGAGCTCCCCCTGGGTTGGCCTTGCCATTCAGAAGAGACACAGCTCAAGTAAACAGACTTACACACATACGGGCAAGGGTAAAAACCTGACTGCAGCTACCCAGAATTATCGAAGCAAACCTTAATTCTTAAATATAAATGTACCATCAAGATATATCATGAAAACAAAAGCCATGAAGGAAAAAGATTAAGTGTTGGGAGGGAGAAAGAAAACTGACCCAGAGAAAATAATTCAGAAGCCAGAAGGAACTTTAAAAACAACCTTATTATTGCATCTGTAAAAGAACACAATACTGTGAAATGGTAACCAGGAAACACTGCATGCACTCAAAATGATCAATGCCAAAACAAACAAACTGTAAACAAACAAAACTGTGTGTGTGTGTGTGTGTGTGTGTGTGTGTGGACACAGAAAGTAGAACATGGGGACAAAAGAACAATGAAGACACAGGGCTATACTTTTCACCTATGGTCAACAGATTATTGTTGTTGAAGATCATCTTTCTGACTCGAGCCTATTACCTCCAATTGCTAACAGCTGCTTTCTCTTATAAACATAAAGCAGGCACCTGAGAAGATCATCTTCTATTAAGGGTGTCTGAGTGAGTTAATTTAATTAAAACGGACACTTTTTTACACAATTATAAATGTTTCTCCAATGTTACATAGTTCCTTTATGGTACAAGATGAACTGGTCATCAAAACAACTAGCAGAAACCATCTTTCTGCTGCAAGATTATTTTCCTTCAAGTTACTTGTGCTTTAAAATATTGAACTTACCCATCCAATGGCTTCAAACATTTTCAAATCAAGTGGATCACCAGAAAGCACTCCTTCAATCTTTGTGAGTGAGTGACAGGTAGCCATACAAGCAACAAACTGAGACTTTACCAATACCTCATTGCAAACATTTTCTTCTGGCAAAAGAAAACTAAATAGAAAATACACTGAATTAGATTCATAAATCTAAGACTATAAATATTCTAATCATACTCAGGTTTTATAATTTTAAAAAATGGAAATAAAAATGTTTGCATTTCTGTGCATATTAATTTTCACTACAGTTTTCAGCATTCAAAAACATTTTCTTCCATGTAAATTATACATTAACTAAAATACCATCTTATCTAAGATTCTGAATACCTATGCCAGACATAACAATATAGAAAATACTAGATACTAAATAATAATTAAAATTCCTGCCTATAGGCATAAGAATACATAAAATCTCTTTTGTAAAAACACAAAATGAATGTGTAACACATCATCATTTAAATTCAAAACCAAGCTCATAAGAATGAAAAGGAAATTTTCAAGTGTCAGAAATGGAAGGAAAGGAAAACCAGAGGAATGTGAGCCTGAGTGATGCTGACTGCCTGCGAGAGAAGAAGGGAGGGGAGTCATCCCAGTATGCTAAGGACCCAGGCTTTAATTCCCATATAGGAATGGAAGACAAAGTCCTGGCCAGATACAAAGTGGGGAGTTCAAACTGAGAGGATCCCTTTCACCCAAGATAGCCAGTGCTCTTGAAGAGCATCTTTGGAAAAACAATAAACTGAAAATAATTTACCTACATATCCAAACTAAGAATAAGCTGATCTCTTTTTCTCTCACCCAAAGCTCAAGAAAATCATTAATATCTGTAAAATATTTACTGTGCACTAGGCACTGTTCTAATAACTTTAAACATATCTGACTCATGTCCTCTTCACCACAGGAAGAGGTTTTATTATCCTCATTTCATAGAAGAGATACTGAAACAGAGGGTTAGGTAACCTGCCAAGGTTACACAGCACACAAGTGGCAGAGCAAAGATTCAAACGCAGGAGGTCTGGTTTTAGGGCATAAACTCTGAATCACAACACCAGTCAGGATAGGATCTGGGTTTGAATCCATGCTACTGCTGGTCCAGAGATCCTCAAGTTATGAAAGTAATATTAAAGCTCATCTGGCACGACTGATACCACTCTGGCCCAAGCACAGTCTAAAGTCTCCAGAGAGGAGCTCCCACAACACAGCCACAAAGAAATCTCACAGAAAATTCCTGCTAAGCATAAGTCCGTAATTTAAAAATGCACTGGGAAACATTCCCATGACTCAACAGACATAACAAAGACAGAATTAGAATCCCATAAATTTGAGATAATAGAATGGCGATCTGAAAGAATGCAAAAAGGGCACTTTTAAATTAAAGACTTAGAAAAAGAACAAGACACTATGGGGGGAGAGGAGGACAGGCTGACTTGGAAAAAAAACAAGTGCAATTTCCTATGTAACCTATGTCCGGGATTCCCAGATGGACAGAAAACAAAGAATGGGGGAAAGGTCATTATTTAAAAAAAAAAAAAAAAAAAAAAAAAAGCTGAAAAATTTCCAGAATTTATGAAAAGCATAAATCTTCGGAATCAAGAAGCAAGGAAGTCCTACACAAATAAAAAGATCATGGTGAAACTGCAGAAATCAAGGATAAAGAAGGATTCTTAAAAAACAGAAAGAAAAAGGAGTCAGGAGGAAAGGAATAACACCTTCAAAGCGCTAAGAGAACACAAGTGACAGCCTGGAAATCTAGACAGCTACGCCATTCTTCAAAAGTCATAGTGAACTGAGTGTTGTATGGAAACCAATTTGACAATAAATTTCATATTAAAAATAAGTAAATAAAAATAAGTTAAAAAAAAAAAAGTCATAGTGAAACAAAAGAATCACTAACAAATGTAGCTACAGAAGATGGTGATTTATTCCAGAAGAATGGGATATGTAAGAAGCAATGGTTAGCAAAGATGTTCATAAACCGAGGCAAATCTTAGCATGCAGATGGCATAAAACTCAGATCCTAATCATAAAATACTATGCAACAAATACATATAAATAAGAGGGGAGGAGAATAATCAAAAAAATATCCTACAGTCCATGGCTTTCTTGGGGGGGGGGGTGTGTGGCTAGAAACCCAGTAAAGACACCTATGAACTTGAAACTCTATGACTTAATAATTTAAGGACAAGGAGTAAAAGATGAAAATGTATAAATTCTGAGAAAATGTACAAAATATGAGAGAGAAATTTGAGAAAATGTGTGAACTAGGGCAAGAAATGGTAGAAATAATTTCCAATTTACTTGGAATTATAAATGTGAACACAATGGCACAGAAAGATTAAAAAGTAAAGTGATGAAAAAGATACCCTCGGGTAACAGGTGGGGTGTAACTACAGAAATACAAGATGGAAGGGAATTTAAGGCAGGATGCATTAAATAAGGTCACAATGTGACAAACTATTTACCAAGAAGATGTAACAACTGTGAAATTATATGAACCAGACAATACTCTCTCAAACTCTATAAACTTCAATCCCACAGACTTCTGAGGGGGAAAAATGACATAAATACAACTACTAAGCCATCAAAAGGCAACAAGGAAGTAAAATGACAAGACAGACTGCTGGAATATTTTTGCAATGCATAGTACTGAAAAAGATTACCTCCCAATAAATACAAAGGACTTCAAATAAATGAGTAAGACTAAGAACACAACAGAAACATTGTCAATATATAAAGTGACAATACAAGAAGAATGCTAAATGACCATCCCTCCAAAAATGTGAAAATAAGCTCAGCTTTATAAGTAATGAGGAAACTGCAAAAAGCCACAATGAAAGACCATTTCATATCTGTCCATGGCAAAAACGAGAAGCCTGACAATACCAAGTCTGGCAAGAACTGGAGCAACAGGATCTCATACCCACTGAGGGAGGCAGTGGGAGCACCATCACTTAGAGATCAGTACCTGCTACACCTGTAGCCATGCATGTACTATCTAACCCAGCACCAACATTTTCAAGAAGCTGTTTACTGAATTTCAACTACATGGTCACAAGGAGTTGTGTGTAAGAATTATAATTGCAGCACCATTTGTGAAAGTGGAAGGGGAAAGGGAGAAAAACGATGAAACTGCCCCTTAGAACAGATATTATGATTTGATCATATCATGGAATACCAAACAATAGTTAAGATTAGTAAGTTAGACCCCATACATACCAACCTGGATAAATCTTGAAAACAATGTTAAGAGGCACCAAAAAAAAAAAAAAAAAAAAAAAACCAAAGCAGCAAAAACACATGTACATTGTATCAGTCATATACATTTGTTTACAAATAGGTCCTGTTTAGAGAGAGAGATATGTCTGTAGACTAAATATATAAACATGCAAAGACAGTTAACAGAACACAACTTCAGAATGATGGTAGGGCTATGGAAAGGGATAGATTTAAGATGTTAGCAATATCTGTAATATTTTAAATCTTTTAAAAGAGATCTGAAGCAAGTATGACAAGATATCAACTGTTTAATCATGGTGGTGGGTACACAGCTGTAATATTACTCAGTATATGTTTGAATATCTCATACATTAAAATATTAGGAAGTAACTAATAAATTATCAACTCTAGCTAATATTTACCGTGTATTTTCCACTCGTTGAATCCCCCACAGATCTAAACCATCTTCAGTAAGAGTTCCAGTCTTAAAAAAATTAATTAATTAATTAATTAATTAAAGTACATATATACAAAGTATAATGCCTCCAAAAAAAAAAAGAAAAACATGAAAAGCTATGCTACATATACATAATAAAAGTAGTATATAGTTATAAATAAAGAAAACTAGTAAGATCTCTGTATATTGATAAAAAATAACTTTCAGGAAAAACAGTTAAAGTGGGGAAAGGGTACAGAACATTCCTTGTGATATGGTTCCTCTGTGGGGGGGGGGGGGGGGGGCGGAGGACATATATGTAGAAGTATATGTTTATGGACTTGTATTATGAAAAAAACAGAACAATGCAACAATTAATCAAGGATCCCTACAAAGGAAGGAGACATTAGGACACAGGGAACCAAAAAAGGAAGAGGAACACGTTAAATGACACCAGGAGGAAGCAATCAGCCAAATCCAAGATGTACATGACCTGGTTTCTTCAATAGATGATTCAGGGTAAGGGGCAAGAAAAACAATTGTTACAGATTAATTGTAACCAATGCAATCATTATTTGGATTCTGACAGAAAAAGCAAACTGTAAAATTTTTTTAAAAAAAAATTTTTTTTTTTTCAACGTTTATTTATTTTTGGGACAGAGAGAGATGGAGCATGAACGGGGGACGGGCAGAGAGAGAGGGAGACACAGAATCGGAAACAGGCTCCAGGCTCCGAGCCATCAGCCCAGAGCCCGACGCGGGGCTCGAACTCCCGGACCGCGAGATCGTGACCTGGCTGAAGTCGGACGCTCAACCGACTGCGCCACCCAGGCGCCCCGCAAACTGTAAAATTTTGAGATACTTTTGAGAAAGGCAGGGAAAGCTGAATATGAACTGGATATTAGATAATACTAAAGAACTGTTAATTTGTTAAGTGGAATAAGATAATGGTACTGCAGTTAATTTTTTTTTTAACACCGTCTAGAGATAAAACTGAGGTATATTGGGTGAAAGAATGTCTGATGCTGCCATCTTCAAAGTGAGGGGACAGATGAAGTGAAGAATGACAAAATGCTGATTAACTGACAAAGCTGAGTGATGGGTAAATGAGGACTTTTTATACTTGTATCTTTCCTCTACTTTTGTTATCTGCTTAAAAATTTTAATTGTAAGGTTTCCAAAAAAGACAAGCATAAGTGAAATTTTCCAAACAGATAAATATAAAATGTAATCATGGGATAGGACCTTTTTTTTTTTTTTTTTAAGTAATTCCATGCCTAATGTGGGGCTCAATTCACGACCCCAAGATCAAGAGTTGCACACCCTGCCCAATGAGCCAGCCAGGTGCCCCAGGATATGACTTTTTTTAAAAACAAAAGTACGTCTCACATTTTTTCCTTTAATAGTGATCATGCACAAAAATCTTATTCCTATCCTATCAGTTACCAACAAGAGCTTGATGGAAGGTTTTTTGGTCAAGATTTAACTCCTAAAACTCTTAGGAAAACTAATTTCAGCAGAGGAAAGGAAAACTCTCTATAGGACAAAGCAAGGAATATTTCATATGTGTACAAAACTGGTCATTTTCACATAAAATTGTGAAATCAGTGACCTTAATAATTTTGAAAGATATTCAATAAAATCATAGAGCAAACTTTAACTAAACATATATACTTAATAGCAATAAAATTCCAGTAAATACATCTGTATGGAGCTTACTCTGTTAAAAACAAGAAAGATCAGATAATCTTTATTACTATTATAAGGCATAATTCTGGATATGAATGATAAGACAATTGCAGATTTGGGCAATCTCGAAGTATTAAAAATTGAAAAAGCAATGAGAATGTACAAAAATGATTCATGTGTCAAATAAGCTGAAAAAGAGGAATATTCGAAGAACATTATACAATGTGTACAAATTTGTTGATAGAGAATACAGAAAACCTTAATCTAAATATTTAAAAGCTACCAAAGTAACGTTTGAGAATGATTATAAAACTGAACCAACCTTGTCAAAGCAAACAAGATTCAGCTGTCCACAGATATTTATCCTTTGAGGACTGATACAGAAAATACCAATTTTTTTCAGTCTTCTTTGGGCATACACAATACCAGCTGTCATTGCAGCTGGAAGTGCAGGTGGCACAGTAATGGTAATGATATCCAGAGACTCGATAATTATGACCCCAATTTCTACCTACAATAAACACAAAAATAAATGTCAGACTCCCCAATATCAAATATTTACTAATCTAATGTGTGTATTTCTTTAGTGAAGAATCTATAAACCATTTTCAATTTTATATATAAGTGTGTATGTATGTATTTACATCCAAAAAGTATTTACAATTCTTTTCCCTTTTGAGTCTGCAAAATAGAAAGCTCAATGAATTGTCAATGGACTATGGAATGTAAGCTACTTTTTTTTATTAAATTTTTTTTAATTTTTTACATTTATTTATTTTTGAGAGACAGAGCACAAATGGGGGAGGGGAGAGAGAAGGAGACAGAATATCCAAAGCAGGATCTGGGCTCTGAGCTGTCAGCACAGAGCCCGACGCGGGGCTCGAACTCACAAACCACAAGATCATGACCTGAGCTGAAGTCAGATGCCTAACCGACCGAGCCACCCAGGTGCCCAGAACGTAAGCTACTTTTAAAGGAAATCTTCATTTTAAGAGCTCTACACGCTTCATACACCACACACTTCAACACTTCAAAATCCAACCAGTATCTATCAAATACTGACTTGCTACAAGCACTGTACTGTGACCATCTCCAAAAGGGATGAAAAAGAGAAGTTTGACAAGGGCTCACAAATAACTTGATTGCTATGTATCCCAAAAGTTACAAAAAAAGAAAATAAAGGTTTTGGTAAGTTTGTGGTCACCCTCCCTTTTTTAAGTCACAAGAGAGCAAGAAAAAGATCGCCTAAACCAGAGCTATCCCAAAGAACTTTCTATGATGAAAATGTTCTATATCTGTACTCTCTAAAGTAACAGCTACTAGTGTCATATAATTAAATTAAATTAAAAGTTCTTCATTTCATTTCAAATCCTTAGCAGCCATTAAGAATTGTGATCATTAAGAATCAAACCCTATTAAGAGTCCCATTTACATACCTTGTTTAAAATGCTATTGATAATAGTGTAGATAAACCCAATGCCAGCCACTGCCACAAGACACAGTAGAAACAAGTAGGCATCTCTGTAGAGTTTAAAATCAGTTGGTTTGGGATATAATATAGAACGAACAAGCTGTCCTTTGGAAGTACTAAATCCTTTAAAAAAAAATTTAAAGAAGAAAATGTATTTTTATGAGAAAATGAGAATTATTTCCCAAAATCTCTTTTTAAACATTCAGTAGGCATCAAATATGCTAAACCATGCAAGAAGAGATGAAATGTTTTCTACCTGTTCTAACTACTACAGCTTTGACAAGTTCTCCAGTGTAGAAACGAGTTTGAATTACAGTAGTCCCACAAAACAAAGTGTGTCGTTTATGTATTTCTGGACTATAGAATTCATCTCCCATTCCTTTTATGTCCACTGAAGGATTTGGCAAATTAGTCTTTGTTACTGGAACACTCTCTCCTTTAAAAAATAAATAAATAAATAAATAAATAAATAAATAAATAATAAATTAAAGCATAGAAATTACCATCAAACACACAAATCTTGAATTGTTAAATGTTATCATACTACTGTTTCAATAGTTATTAAGAGTTCTCATATGCGTGGCATGCCGGGCTGGCTCAGTCAGTAGAACATGCAACTCTTGATCTCGTGGTTGTGAGTTCAAGCCCCATGTAGGGGTGTAAGAATTACTTAAAAAAAACAAAATTAAAAAAAAGTTACCTTATGTGGATAACAAAGCTTATTCAATTAGCTTTCTATCTACCAATTTCCTTGTTGAAAAATATCAAGTCCTGTCTCCCACAATAATTCCTCAAAGTCAGTTGTGAGTCATAATAATTTGGAAACGATTTTGTAACGTTTCAGATAAGAAGACCAGGTAGCTGCCACAGCCCAGCATCTGCTCTCTTATCCTTAAAAAATGAATTGGAAAGCACTCTGCAACCTAAAGCACAAAGATGTGAAGACCTACTTCTAACCTCCACCCCCCCCCCCCCCCCGCCACCGCCCAAACACACACGGAAGAAAAAAGACCTCTGGGGAAGGGAGAAAAGAAGTAAGTAGTATGGTAGTTCTCTCAAACAACAACAAACTGCCAAATTCTTTTTCACATTAAAACTTAATTCTCTGTACCACTCACATTTCTTGTTTCAAAGGTGTCAAGTATGTAGGGATATTTGTGCAACTGTGTTTTAAGATAAAACTCTTAACAGTTTGAAAACATATAGGAATCACTTTTTTCCAGGAAAAAAAAAAAAGGTAAAGTGATAAAAAGATATAAAGTTCTACCTTCAGATTATGAATTTCCAAAGTGAAGTCATTTCAAGGTCTACTTCCCCTCCCTGACCCCGCCCCCACCAGCTTAAGGAAAATATAAAATCTTCATTCCCACTTATTACACATCAAATAGGGAAGTAAATATGCTGCCATTCTCTGTAGGCAAAGGACTTATTTCCTCTTCCCTTCCTGTAAAATATTTCCCCATGTCAAAAGTATGCCAAAAGATGTAGTGAATACCAGCATAATAATTTAGTCTCACAACTGAGTGTAATGAAGAATTCAGTCTCCTCCAAATAAAAAAAAAAAAAATCTTCATTATCCATCACATTCATGACATGAGTAAAGAAAACAAACAATATTTTACAGTTACAGATACAATAAGACAGTTAAACAGCTTAATCGGTAACTACTTAATCCTAATATCATTATAAACTGATCTGATTTTTACTCATTTAGTTTACCTGTTAACATGCTTTCATTTACAATGCAGGTACCATTAATTAGAACTGCATCACAAGGCATCACTGTCCCATTCAATGGAATGACCATAACATCTCCTGGCACAAGGTCTGTAGAAAAGATCTCTTCTATTTCTGGATTTAAAGAAAGAAGAAGAAAGAAAAGTCTGAATAGAATATTCTTTAACTTGAGGGGTACCTGGGTGGCTCAGTCAGTAAAGCATCTGACTTCAGCTCAGGTCATGATCTCAGTTTGTGAGATCAACCCTCACACATGGAGCTCTGTACTGACAGTGTGGAGCCTGCTTGGATCCTCTGTGCCCCTCTCTCTCTGCCCCTCCACCGCTCGTGTGCGCGCGAGCTCTCTCTCCTCAAAAATAAACATTCAAAAAAATGCAAAAAACAAAAAGGAATATCATTGAACTTGAAATTCAAATACAGTAAATAAAAGATCTGTCTGAAGGTCACCTGACCTCAATAAGTTAAAAATATAATGGAGTTAAATAGGCCAATCTCAATAAAAGAAAATAAGACAAATAAGATTATTATTCCTTAGGCTAACAAAGCATGGTGTTTAAGTGTGTCAGGTAGTTTGACCCCTGATAGGATGCCAGCTGCACACATGTGATGCCAAGTCCCCTCTGACTAAACAGGTGGCTAGACTTCAACACTCATAACAACAGCCCTCTTAAAGAACAGATAGTGAGTCAACACATGATATCCCCTGCAACAGGTAAATAAGCTCAAATTTCTATTAATTATCCTTTGGAAATAGTAGAAAGCATTGAAATTTTTAAATGTATTTTCTTTTATTTTTATTATTTTTTTAATATTTATTTTTGAGACACAGACAAAGCATAAGCAAAGGAGGGGCAGAGAGGGAGAGGGAGACACAGAATCTGAAGCAGGCTCCAGGCTCTGAGCTGTCAGCACAGAGCCCAATGCGGGGCTCGAACTCACAAACCTCAAGATCATGATCTGAGCTGAAGTCAATGTTTAACCGACTGAGCCACCCAGGCAATCCAAGTATATTTTCTATTTTAACAGCATTTTTTACACTATTCTTCTTCTCACTGCCACTATTTATTACTCAACATTTCAATGCCTTCTCAATATTCCTGAAGTAGTCCTAACATTTTAGACAGATTTTAAACAAATTTACAAAATAAACATTGTAATACGTTATCTAGTTCATTATTTCCTTAGAAATCTGTACACTATTCAAGTTAGCTAAACGCTTTTTTACAAGATCTTCCCAAGTAAAAGGAGGTTTTTCTAGAAGACTGCCTTACATTTAGACTCCCTTTCATTCTTTCCCTCCCTCTGGTTTAACACTAGGCTCAGGAGAGAGTTATGCTAGTTTGTAAACAAAGACAGGTGAAGAGAAACTACTGTTTGTGATGTTGGTCTGTAGGAAGAAAACTCTTTTCCTTTCTAAAGAAAAATGGAGAGTACTTTACTAAGCCATGAGGAAACAACTGTGTAATAATACTAAGCACATACTAGGCATAATAAACCTGACTCTTTCAAAGCTTTTATGCCACTTGAAATTCTACTCCTCTCAGGTATACCAGAAAACAAACTAGCAATGATCTCTTAAGAGTTTACAAAGGGGATAAGGAAGATCCAAGTTGAATGCAATGTCCTAACATCCCAGTGTCTTCAGCAGCAGCAGAGCAGAAAGAGGATGAACACCAATAGAGAAGACAGATACTCCCGACTAAAGCAACAAGTGACCAGGAAGCACAGGGAAGAAAGCACCTGCCAGGCCAAACCGTGTTTATGCTTGGATGTAGTTAGTATACTGAGCCAAGAGAATGGAAACTGATTTGATACTCTCAATCAATCAGAATGAATATTGCCTCCAAGGCCTGTGCTGCTAGGCTGCCACCTCTCCTTTATCTCCTTTACACCTCTTCACATCAGACAAACTAACATGTCCAAACCATTATCCTTCCTTACAATCCTGCTTCTCCTCCAGTGTTCCTTATTTAAGTGGCACCGATGTCCACCCCCTCAAGCTTGACACCACTCTATCGCCTTGTATCCAATGAATCATCAGATCTGTTTCAATGCCCACATTTAAGTATCTTTCAGTCCCATCTCATTTCTATCCATCTCCACAACCCTCACCTTAATCCATTTCATGTCTTCGAGATCACTCCCTTCTGAACCCGTCTGAACACAGCAGCCAAAATGATTTTTTCAAAAATGCAAACATCAGATCACCCCCCTGCTTTTAAGCCCTTCGATGGCTTTCCATTGCCTTTTGGAATGAGGCCAAATTCCTTAACATGCCTTAGATCCATCATCTAGTTGCCATCATCTAGTTGCTGCACTGGTCACACTGAATTTCTTCAGTTATTACAATGACCAAGCTCCCTCTCATTTCCAGAACGTTGGGCACTTAGAACCCTCTTCTCTCCCTCTCTCACTCCCATCATACCACCTTCTCACCTACGTCTTATCTAATTCAACCACTTAAAAATGCTTTTCCCAAGAAGCCGTCCCTGACACCTACAGTAAATGAGCTCTAATATCTAAATTCCCTGACCTCTCCTTATCATAGCATTTATCACACTTTATTGTTACTATTTATCATCTGCCTTTCCAACTAGACTGAAGTTAAATGATGGCAAGGACTATATCCATCTTGGTAACCCCTGCATCTCCGGGGCCTATCACAGTACCTGTTACATTAATAGAGAAAGAAAAATACAATTTTACGTGAATGAATTTGATACAAACTCAGAGATGAGTACAAATCCAAACACTTCTTTTTATTTATAATACATTGTCTCGCTCAGTCATTAGTGCTTAATGGGTATCTTTTATTGATTTATGTGTCCAAGTGTTACCTAAAGTACTTACCTCCATTCGCTCTGCAAACTGAAACTCTCACAGTACTGTGAGCTGCCACCATGTCATGCAACATAACATATTGCTAAAATAGAGGGTAAGACGTGAAAATTAGCTAATATAAACCCACTCTTCAAGGTATTTAAAAGCAAAGGTGTTATAAAATAAGTTAATATGGTAAATGTATGTTACTCTGCCATTAAAAATGTCAAGACTAAAAGGTTCAAAGATTATTAAGTTAGCTGTAGACAAAATAAGAAGTATTTTAATGAGACAGTCCTGAGTATCGACCCTCTAGTATTTCAGTCTGTGATAAGCACATATAGATCCCTATGGCCTCTAAACAGTCAGGTGGTAGTCTAACTCTAAAAAGCATCTGCCTTCCTCTACCACAAAAAGAGAGGGAAAGGAGTACATATAACTAAAAGAATAACTATATCGAGTTTTACTTTGTACCAAGTACTACTCTACACGTTACATGTTACTACAAAATACAAACACAGTTGTAAAAGCCATAATAAACTGGACTTACCTTTCTAATGGTATATAGAGAGCTTACAATTGACACTATAGACATAATCACAATGGCTAGAGCATAATAATAGTATTCATCAGTGCTCCACAGTATAACACTGAACAGCTGGAAAATGTAAAATGGGTTGAGAACCTAAAAAATAAGATTTTTAAGTCAAATTGGATGAGGTATTTATAACCATACAGATGTTCCACCTTTGCATTTAAGAAATAACCAACAAGGGACGCCTGGATGGCTCAGTTGATTAAGTGTCTGACTTCAGCTCAGGTCATGACCTCACAGTTCCATAGCCTCACAGCTCAGGAGTTTGAGCCCCACATCAGGCTCACTGCTCTTAGCACAAAGCCCACTTTGGATCCTTAGTCTCCCTTTCTCTCTCTCTGCCCCCCCCCCCCCCACTAGCACTCTGTCTCAAAAATAAAGAAACATTAAAAAAAAAAAAAGAAAGAACCAACAAGATACTTAGAGGATAAGCTCTGTAATACCCCAGGGCAACATATACAACCCAAAGAGTTAGCATAGTACTTTTTTACCATTAAACTACTGGAGTTTGCCTCAATAAGCTTAATTTAAGTTATTTGCATCCATCTAGACCCATACCAAACCCAAATATAGATTCAGCCAGAAACAGACAAAAATGTGTCTTTAGCTATTCTTCATTCTGCTTCAACAATAAAGTACATTTACTTCCAATAATTACTAGGCAACTAAAGGATATAAAATTTTTAATTAAAAGGAACAAGTGTTTCTTATTATGAACTCCAAATACCAATTTTCTTGTAAGTCAAAGGTTCACTGGAGACTAAAGGGAAGACAAATAGGAAACAGTAACTTATACTATTTTGTATTCTCTAAGGAAATAATTAAGGATTAAAACCTGAATGAAAAGGGGTGCCTGGGTAGCTCAGTCAGTTAAGCGTCCGACTCGGATTCAGCTCAGGTCATAATCTCACTGTTTTCATGAATTCAAGACCTGCATCGGGCTCTGCACTGACGGTGCAGAGCCTGCTTGGGATTCTCCCTCTCTCTCTGTCTCTCTGTCTCTGTCTCTCTCTCTCCCTCTCTCTGCCCTTTTCCTGCTCACACTGTCTCTGTCTCTCTCAAAGTAGATAAATAAACGTTAAATAAGTAAGTAAATAAATAAATAAAACCTGAATGAAAAAAAGAGATAAAGTAGTCCTGGCAATAGCCTTCATTTAGTCAAATATCATAGTATTTTATCAATTTCATTAATAACTTCCCCCAAATGTCTTAAAATTGATGCTTGTGAACTTTTCAAAGCACTTTCACATATATAGTCCCATTTTACTTCAAAATTACATGAGATAATTTGAAAGGACTTACTCCAATTTTATAGATAAAGGAGAAGAAAGATTGTCTAATGAGCAAAGCTAGTTACTGACAAAACCATATTATAAACCAGGCTTTCTAACTCCTCCAATCACTACACTCTATGTTTTTTTTTTTTTTAATTTTTTAACATTTATTTATTTTTGAGACAGAGAGACATAGCACGAGTCAGGGAGGGGCAGAGAGAGAGGGAGACACAGAATCCAAAGCAGGCTCCAGGCTCCAGGCTGCCAGCACAGAGCCTGATGTGGTGCTTAAACCCACAGACTGTGAGATCATGACCCGAGCCGAAGTCGGAAGCTCAACCAACTGAGCCACCCAGGGGCCCCATTCTGCTATGTTCTAAAGCAAAATACAGTCGCTCTCAGGAACTGAGGGAAAACAATCTGTATATCTATTAAAAGTATTCACCCAACCCTGATCTTTAGCCAAAAATCAAAATAAGACTAAAGAGCCTAACTCTGCCAGGCAAAATCCCATGCTCCCTTCCTTTACATGTATAACCTTTATAAAATCACCTCTCTTCAATGGCACTTACAACTGGGCAGTCACTACAATAACTACTGACACACTTCCCTCCTGGGATAAAGTACAAGCTCCTAATGGTCAATCAACAGGTCACGTTTTGTATTCCAAAGTTAGTGTACAATGCCTAGTTCCCAAAAATGCACCACAAAATAATCATGTGAAGAATAAACATGATAAATCATCTAAAAATTGGAGAAAAGAGAAAAGACAGGTGTATATAACTATAAAGCAGGTCAAGATTTAGATGAGCAACTCACTGAGACTGAAAAAAATTTACAGACAAAAAAAGCAAAGCAAGTAATAAAACGGTAATTCATGCCCCCAAATTATTTCTCTAGCAAAGTTACTACCTTTACCTCCCAAGTTAAAAGAAAGAGAGCTAGTGAGAGAGAAATTAAGAAACAGAAAACCAAGAATATCTTATTACTTAAATCATGGCTCTTTTCAAATTGACAACTCTACTGATCACAAATGTTATCTTACCTCCTTAATTAGAAGCTTAAAAACAGAAGGCACTTTCACAGTAATTTCATTTACTCCATAAAGCAATTTTCTACAACAGGAAAACATAATAATAGTGTCACATTATACAATAATAGTATAATTTAGGGATAGCATTTCATTAGATAAAGCTCAAACCACAGATTGCTCTTAAATCTGGAACTTCAACATTCATGTTTCCACATACTTGTCTTCCACAATTCAATTCTCTACCTACAGTATTTAAATCGAAGTAGTCACTACTGGATAACTACACTGTTGTTTCATTCTGTCTCAGATCTTTTTGTGTGACAAGTATCTTTCCCACTAGTTTATAATAACCATGTCGGCAAATGTTTTTTCATCCTTGAACACAATACACCTCAACAATTTTGAATTGCAATTCATTTTTGCAAGAAACTAAATAAACAAATTTGAGGGGTCCTATACTATTTTTCTAATGAGAATACTGTACTAACAGTGTTTATTTCAAAACACTGTACATCTGACTTTTTAAAAAATGCTTTTAAAAAGTTGCTTAAATCCTTCCACTTAAACTCCTATTAGTCCTTTCTACGTGATAGAGTAATTCTTGCCTTTAACGAAGTATGGGTCTAAATGAATCAATTTTTCAATATTCTACTGAAAAAAACATGCTACAGAAGTATAAGAAAACTGCTAATTTAATTTGAAAATAGCATTTATCTTTAAATTTGCAATACACTGGTATAATCTTATACTTCAACAAAGAATAACATGATAAAAAAGGTTATGCATCCCAATTTACAAATATTCATTGTGGTAAATTTTGAGCTCATGCTTACAATTCCCAATACATTTCAGAAAATCTAAGCTGCTATCAATTGTAAGACATACCCATCATTTTATGTGCTATCAAGATAAAAATGTTGACAACATTTGTCAAGTAAAGGATGACACTCCACCCACTGCATGACAAATCCCCCACTTTAGAAATGTTAAAATGTTGAAAATATGTATCTTAGAATGGGTAAAATATGGTATATTTTCAGGGATACCAACTTCAAAATTCCAGTTTCAACATTTTCATAATTCTTAAACTGAGAGACAGTCTTACTCAATTAAATACCAGTAAGTTGTCAACTACTAGGTCTATAATGTTTAAATACCTATTAATATGTACAACTATATGGTAAGAGGGTGGACTATACATACTACTTTATTTAGGAATTTTGATAACAGATCTAACTTTAGTTGGATAAAAATTACCTGTAGGCATGCATCCCCTTTGTCAGTCCTGCACTATGCTTTTCATAAATTGACGTACAAGAAACACCTTCATCCAGTCCCCTAAATAAATCCAAAGTTTTTACTTTAAACAAAGTTTAAAATATCCAAATGTCTTAATGCCCTATTCTTCTATATTCCTGATTTTAAAGTGACTTCCTTACAAATAGAAACCTAACAAAAACTGAAATAATGAATGAGAATTTTAAATCTCAAATTCATAAGATAACCAATAATGAAAGTTCTAAGTCTCAAAAGTGCCAAATTCTAAATTAGCCAATGTATCTATCACATGATAAAATGGCTCTAAATACTCAAGTTTGTATGACAATATTATTATCCTTTAAGGCTGTACCAAAGCTGTAAGAGCTATTAATTAAACTAATAAAATTATAGGCAAAGTATGACTAACTTGAGAATCCCAAACTAATTTTTTTTTTACTTTTTAATAATTAAATTCTAATTATTAAATTATTAAATTATATAGATATAATTTTCCCTCTTCAATTTTTTAAGCTTCATGCTAACAATCCTATTCACTGATTTTTTTTTCTACAAAAGCATCAATCCAAATCTCCCTGTTCTAATACAAACCTGGGAGAGAAGTACAGAATTTATGAGTCACAGTCAATGTCCAAAATCTGTAACAATTCTAACTGGATTCAACCAACAGACCTAATTTTCCCCCCAAATGTCTTAATTATGCTTATGTTGACTGAGATACTAGTCAAAGAACTCCAAAGAGAACTCTACACATCATTTATCTCCAATCCTTTTCCATTTTTTTCAGATAGAAAAAAATTAAGCTCCCTAATTAACTGCTATCATTGGGATGCTTAAATTCTAGAAGCTTCTACAGCTGGCAAATGCCACCAGGCAAATAGGTTTGACACTTTTTTCCACTGAAGTTGATGACTTCTCCAAAAGCAGCAGGGATCAGCTCCAAGTCTTTTTAAAAAAAAAAAACAAAACAAAATGGCAGCTCACTGGCAGTGTTCTATAAAGCAATAGTTCTTAACTAGAAATGGTCTTCTGAACTAGGCATGCGGAAATGCCCAAGTCTATTCCAGATTATTCCAATTCTTTAGTGTCTGAGGAAAAAAATCCAGGCATGAATATTTTAAATGTTCATAAGGCGATTCTCTTTGTATTGCTAATATTAAGAATTCCTTTAGCACTCTCAAGTAATGATACTTAATGAGTGTTTATAATAATCACTTTAACAATAGCAATAAAAATAGAATCCTAATTAATTCAGTACTTAACATAACTTCAAGCCTCCACAAAAAATAAATTTTAAGGGATTCCTCCAATTTGTCCTATTCAAGGCTTAACACATTGGACAATGTCTCCATCTTTACCCACACAGTAAAGTTAAATTTCTGTTTGGGATATGACAATTCAGATATTCTGACGGACTATAAAGTGTACTCTAAAATTCACTTTGAGATGAACCCACAAAAAGAAAAGAACTCAGACTCAGAGTGGATTTGGAGAATCATATTGTTTCAAACTTTTATGTAAATTTTGCCAAGGTACAAGTTGCAAGTAGGATTTATCCTAAAATGGTTAACAAGTATTCAAATAACACCAGGGAGTTAATAAGTGAATAAAAGTTATGCAATAAATACCTCTTCAATTTTTGTAACCCTACAATGAATTCTTTTCCATCTAGAACATTTTCAAGATACTCGTAAAAGAATCCAAACAAAAGAAAAATACTTACTTTAAGAAATCAAAATTGTGAAGGGTATCATTCCAGAAGTATTTTACACTGTGGTGGGTAAAATAACGAACCTGTAGAACACACATAAATGTTACACCAAAAAGCACTATCATCACTTGTTAACCATTAAGTTTACTAAATCTGTTATGTATTAAAATTAAAGTGATCACATGCAAATGCAATCTGCTTCTAGTATTACCTAAACTGTGTTATATATAGTAATAAGTATTTTATGTGCATATATATTCATCCCAAACAAAAATAACTGCAAACACAAAATTATAGGCTGCGATCGAATAAAATGTAGTAATTCTGGTTTTTAAAGAACCTATAACACTAAGATCACCATACCTGCTGTGGTTGAGTTTGTGAATATTTGCTCATCTCATGCCTATTCTCTGTAGCCAAATTTTCAGTAAAATGAACAGCATGGCCATTTGCAACTTTATTAGTCATAGATTTTGGACTCAAAAATGGGTGAGTTTCCAGAGAAAGAAAGCGGATTTTTGCACAAAACCACATTCTGAATTCATCCTTATAAGACAGAAAGGGATAAAGATAAAAAGTCAATTCCATGTATTACATAACACCTATACCTATAATGCCTATACAGTTTTTTTTTTTTTTTAACGTTTATTTATTTTTGAGACAGAGAGAGACAGAGCATGAACAGGGGAGGGGCAGAGAGAGAGGGAGACACAGAATTGGAAACAGGCTCCAGGCTCTGAGCTGTCAGCACAAAGCCCGACGCGGGGCTCGAACTCACGGACCGTGAGATCATGACCTGAGCTGAAGTCGGACGCTTAACCGACCAAGCCACCCAGGCGCCCCATAGTTTTCAATATATTTTTAAATTCCCATTCTTTACGTATTATTTACTCTTCTCTAATTAAGAAAGCATCACTTCCTACTAAATATTAAACCAGCTCATGAAGATGTATAAACTCCAACATGAAGTGCTTTCCATTGCTCACCATTTTACGATATATTTCACTAATACAATATCCCCTGAAAGATCTTGAGTGATTTTTTAATGAACTCATCAACATACTGAGACTAGAAATTAAAGCCTCTGATGAAATGTTTCCAATCAAACAAAACAAAAACAAAAACAAACAAACAAAACCCTAGATGCAGCAACATCACATAGTAGAAAGGCAGCTGGCCTAGTGAATAACAGATCTGACATAGCCCTTAAACTGGCCGATGACCCTGACAGATAAGCATCTAATCTTAATCTCTCAGTGCATCAAGAACTACAAAAGAAAGGAGTACAAAAGGAAGAGGTTGGCATAATCATCTTTAAGATTCCTTCACATTCTAATCACTGTGGTAAAACTCATTTCTAACACAAATGCTTTTAGGATTAGTATTCCTGATTATATCCTAGCAGTGATGTTCTCCTCATACATTGTTTTGAAGGAAGTACACACAAAAGCGTTTATTTCACTCCTGAAATGATCAGCTACAAGTGAATACGTTGACTTACAGTAGTCCTCAGCAGCACCACTTCACAGTCTTTAATGGCAGCTCTAATACAGGTCACCTTCACCCGCCATTCAGGCATCCAGTAGAGGAGGAGGAGGAGAAAGCCACCAGTGCAAACCACTCCTAGGGAAACTATGGCAAGCTTCCAGCGACACAAATTATAGCCATATATCTCCTGCAAGGATACAGTGATCACACAATTAAATATCACATGGTGTATGAGAAAAATGCCAAAGTTCTGTTTTCCAAATGTATATTCACTATTTTGTCACATAAAAGTTAGGGTTTTTTTTTTTTTTTTTAATGCCTTATCTATTTTTGAGAGAGAAAGCTTGATGGGGGGACGGGGCGGGGGGGGGGGGGGGGCTGTGGCACAGAGAATCCAAAGCAGGCTCTGCGCTGACAGCAGCAAGCCTGAAGCGGGGCTCGAACTCATGAACCATGAGATCATGACCTGAGCCAAAGTTGGACGCTCAATTGACTGAGCCACCCAGGCACCCTAAAAGGTAGGGTTTCTTTAAATAAACTTTTAATTTTGTAATAATTTTAGATTTGCAGAAGAGTTACAAAAACATTAAAAGTTCCTGTATACCCTCCATCTAGTTTCCCATTAACTTGATACATTTGTCAAAATCAAGAGATTGACACTGACCCATTACAATTAACTAAAACTAGTCTCTAATTAGAATTTCACTAGTTTTTCCACTGTCTTATTTCTGTTCCAGGATATAAGCCATAATACCACACTGCATTTAGGTACAGTAGGTTTTAACTTTATGTTTCTCCCAAATAATTAGCTAATTGTCTCAATACTGCTGTGACTGATCAATCTGACCTCCTGACCCAAATTATTTAAATTGTTCTAGTTTACTCCCCTCACCACCATAATTAACAAAGGCTGCCAAATTTAGCAAATGAAAATGCAGAGGGCCTAGTTAAATTTAAATTTCAACAAAAAATTGATGAATTTTTTTGTTTGCCCTACGCAATATTTGGGACACGCTCATATGAAAAATTTATTCCTTGGTTTATCTGAAATTCACATTTAATAGTGTCTTATTTTACCTGATAACCTAATCCCATCCCCCCCCCCCGCCCCCCACCCCTCCCCCTCCCCCCCGCCACACACAAAGAGTTGAAAAGTGCTTTTTATTATTAAGCTGATTTTAAACCTTTTTTTTTTTTTTTAAAGTAGGCTCCATGCCCAATGTGGGGCTTGAACTCAGGACCCTAAGATCAAGAGTCATATGCTATACTAACTAAGCCAGCCAGGCACCCTAAGAGTGCCTTTTTTATAAATCAAAATTAGAAATCTTATATTTGGGATTATATATAAGTATTAGCTAATGTAGCTTCTTAAATTACTAAATAAAAAAAGCATACTTCTCTAGTATTAACAATCCACAAGTGAAACAGGCATTATACTAAAACCAACAAATAGAGATGTTACATAATCCCAAGTCAAAAGCACATTCAGGATGAGGAAAGCAGGTTGATTTAGCATTGTTTTTTTTTCTTCTCTCTAACGTACTTTTCTACTTCCCTGGAATAATAAATTACAGAGATAAACTCTTCACACTTTACAAGTAAATTATAAAAATTGGTTACCATTTCATCTTCTTGACCTTGGTTGATAGTCTTCCTTTCTTCTTTGTCCATATCTACGGTGGTTTGAGAGGTCTTGTGCTTCAGAACAATTGAAGATAACTGAAGGAAAGGAAAACCAAATGTTGGGGATTCTGCTGTATCTTAAGCAGACTATATAACTTCATACTGTAAGATTTTTTGTCATGACACGTGTATCAAAGTTTAGCTGATATTTAAGTACTCACTAAAGTACTAGCTGGTTTTAATGACATTTTCAATAGTGTGCTGGTCCTCGTGATACATATTATCACTAAACCTGGCATATTTCATCAATTAACTTATACTAGCAACAGCCATGGCACAAAACAATTAAGTTCTAGAAGAAATCACTACAGAATCTTTCCATTCCCCAGACTCACAGCACTAATCTAGTTTAACCATCTTCAGCTAAAAGTACTTCACACCAACTCAATTTATTGCTTCAAGTATAGTGAAGACGTAAAGCATCAGCAGTGAAACCAACCCCAACACCTCCCCAAGATTATTAATCATCCAACAAATATTTATTAAGCACCTATTAAATGAATGGTAATCCCTGGCCAAGAGTCAATTCCTCAGGCAGCTGTACCCCTATTGGAGATCACTCCCTCATTCTGAGTCCAAGTCCACTAGGCAATATTCTGATGATTTGACTACTTATGATGCCTGTCTAGGAGAAAATTCATTGAGCTCACTGACAAATTTTTTCCCTGCATGGAGAAAGGATATTAATTTCAAATATCAGACAGTCAGCCACACATTAAAGAGATTTGCAAAATGTAAAACAATGCCAGTTTTCTTGTGATCTTTGTTTCTGGAAAATAAATATTTTTCAGAAAAATGTTACTTAATATGAAATAAGCTTATTACTGTCATGTTTCCTTAAGTTATTATTAAAGATATCAGTTTTAATTAACATGGTATCAGCAGACATAACTCACATAAACAGAAGCTCTTCAGAGTTATTAATTTTCAAGACTGTAAAAATATCTGAGACCAAATAGCCACTGCTTTAGACTAGGCTGAACCCTGGACAGCACAGTAGGAATATTACCTCTATTCCAGATGTCATTTCTCTACTCATCTATTCAATGTGTAAACACAGGCCTGACACATGACAAGCACTCAAAAAATACTTGAATATGATGTAAGGAAGATTTGTGCTAAGATAGCAACAGCTATTTGATGTTTACATGATATGGATTAAACAGGAGAATTTTAAACAAATCCCATATGTAAAAATAAGAGTAATGAAATCTCTTGATTTATGTCATCAACAAAATGACCAATAAAAAATACTGATGCCTCCTGCACGAGCACTCAGAGTTTCTGTACTTTCTGCTAGCCCAGGAGATGGGGTCAGGGCTAACTAGAGTGGGATTTCTACAGAAATATAACACAGAACTTTCGGTTATAATATCCCATTATATACACTATATATAATATATACATAATATATACATAATATACTATATATTATGTATAAATTATGTTACATATATTAATGTTATATGTAACATATATACGTGATAATATGTAATATACACAAAAAAGACTCTGCCATCTTGGAAATGAAGTCTTAGAGGTATCTGGCCCAACATCTCCAAAACAAGCCACATTATCATACAAAGCCCTGTGGGCAATTTAGTAACAATTTCTTCTCAGTCTAGGGTAGTGTTACAGCTTTGAAGCATACTACTGGAGTCATTCCACCATGGTAAGACTGATTCATCAATATGACTTGAGGTGGCAGTTATTCTTGAGGGCCATAACCTACTGCTAATAGACTACTGGGAGAATGAGCAAGCCCAACCTCTTTCCCTGCAAAAAAGATCGACTATTGTTACTGAATGCGTAAGGCATAGTCCAATACTGCAGGGAACCCAGGGGGAGCCCACAGCCTCCCTGAGTTGGGGAGGCATCAAAGGCATCCCCTGAGGGTGAGGCAGGTTTGCAGGGCAGATTATCAGTAAAGAGATCTGTACAGAGAACGAACAATGTAAATTTGTAAGACAGTCCTCCTCAAGTCTTAAGCTGAGTACCGATCAGTGTAGGTGTGAGGAAACTACTGGAGGCCAGGGGAAGCACCATCCAAAACGATTAAGAGTAAAAAATCATCAGAGTTCACACAGGGCTGAGAAGAGTGCCTGTTCCTACCAACCACAGTGGAAAACCTCATTACTCACAAGGAATCAGGAAGAGTATTCAGAGGGGTGTTGCTTCAGCAGTGGGATCAAATTAGCCCTAAACTAAAAGCTACTCTGATCTTACCTAACAAAACTCTTAAGACCTAAAGGAATAAAGTGTTTCCAAATAATTTAACAGCTTCACAAAGTTCAAGGGATTTATAAGATACAAAATATCTAGTCCCAATAAGTTACAATATTCGACATCCAGGTAAAACTTAACAGGTATGCAAAGAAAAAAATATAAACCATAATAAGAAAAATCAATCAGTAGAAAAAGACCAAGAACTGACACAAATAATAGAACTGGAAGACAAGAACAATAAGATGGCTGCTGTAACTCTAGTCCATTATGTTCAAAAAGCAAAATGAAAGACTGAACACATTAAGTAGAGACATGAAAGATATAAAAAAGAACCAAGCTGACTAGTAGAAAGTAAAGTATCGGAGATGAAAAATTTACTAGATGGGATTAACAGATTAAATGCTGCAAAAGAAAAATCAATGAACCTGAAGACAAAGTAATAGAAATATCCAAAATGAAAAATGGACACAAAAGAGAGAAAAAAAGCACAAAACAACATCAGTAAGTTATGAGACAACTTCAAGCCCTAATACACATGTAAGGTAGGAGAGGCCAAAAATATGTAATGATATAAGGGCAAAAATTTTTCCAAATTAGATGAAAAATTATAAGCCTACAGATCCAAAAGTCCAACTAATACAAAACAAATAAACACTGAATAATTACAACAAGGCATGTCACTATCAAACTGCTCAAAAGCAGGGATTAAAAAAATATATATTAAAAGGAGCCAGAGGAAAAAGATCTGTTACATACAAAGAAAAATAGATAAGAATGACACAGATTTCTTACTAAAAATAATACAGGTGAGAACAACTAAATAACATCTTGAAGTACTGAGAAAAAGAAACCATTCAGAGAATTCTATACCCAGCAAAAATATCTTCCAAAATCAAAGGTGAAATAAGACTTTTAGACACAAAACCTGAAAAAAAAAAGTTAAAGGAAGTCCTCAGGTAGAAAAGTGGAAATGGAAACGTGGATCTCCACGAAGGAATGAAAAGCATCAGACATGAGTTTAATCACTTGAAAGTAAACTGTAATAAGTTAGAGATGTATACTCTAAACTCTAAAGTAACCATTAAAATAAAAGAGTCATAGGGTGCCTAGGTGGCTCAGTCAGTTGAGTGACTAACTTCGGCTCAGATCATGATCTCACAGTTCATGGGTTTCAGCCCTGAAATGGGCTCTGTGCTGACAGCTCAGAGCCTGAAGCCTGCTTTGGATTCTGTGTCTCCCTCTCTCTCTGCCCTTTCCCTGCTCATGCTCTGTGTCTGTCTCTCAAAAATAAATAAACGTTAAAAAAATGTTTTTAATAAATATGGGGCGCCTGGGTGGCTCAATCAATTAAGCATCCGACTTAGGCTCAGGTCATGATTTCATGGCTCATGAGTTCAAGCCTCATATCAGGCTCTGCACTGACAACTCAGAGCTTGGAGCCTGCTTCGGATTCTGTGCCTCCCTCGCTCTCTGCCCCTCCCCCACTCATACTCTGTCTCTCTCTCCCTCAAGAATAAATAAACGTAAAAAAAAAATTTTTAATAAATGAGTCACAAGTAAAAAACATCAAGAGGTTATTAAGTGGAACCATAAAAAATACTCAACTGATGTAAGAGACAAAGAAAAGGAGGAAAATGGAAACAAGAGGAAAGACAAATAGAAAACAAACAGCAAGATGGTTGATTTAAACCTAACTATACTGGGGCGGCTGGGTGGCTCAGTCAGTTAAGTATCCAACTCTTGATTTTGGCTTAAGTCATGATCTCACACAGTTGTGAGATGGAGCCCTACATGGGGCTCTATGCTGGGTGTAGAGCCTACTTGAGATTCTCTCTCTCCCTCTGCCCCTCCCCTGCTTGTGTGTACGTACTCTCTCTCTCTAAAAGTTAAAAAAAAAAGGGGGGGCGTGCCTGGGTGGCTGAGTCAGGTAAGCATCCGACTTCAGCTTAGGTCACGGGTTTGAACCCCATACTGAGCTCTGTGCTGACAGCTCAGAGCCTGGAGCCTGCTTGGGATTCCGTTTCTCCTTCTCTCTCTGTTCATCTCTCTCTCTCTCTCAAAAATAAAGGTTAAAAAAATTTTAATAAATAAATTTTAAAAATTGGGGTGCCTGGGTGGCTCAGTTGGTTGAGCACCTGACTCCTGATTTTGGCTCAGGTCATGATCCCAGGGTTATGGGACTGAGCCTCCCATCAGGCTCCACGATGAGCATGGAGCCTGCCTAAGATTCTCTCTCCCTCCCTCTGTCCCTCTCCCAACTCACACATGTTCTCTCTCTAAAATAAAAAAATTAAAAAATTTAAACAATGGCAGGGTACCTGGATGGCTTAGTTGGTTAAGTGTCCAACTCTTGATTCTGGCTCAGGTTATGATCTCACAGTTGATGAGACTGAGCCCCAAGTCGGGCTCTGCGCTAACAGCATGGAGCCTGCTTGAGATTCTCTGTTCCTCTCTTTCTGCCTCTCCCCCATTCATTCTCTCCCTCTCTCTCTCACTCAAAATAAACATTAAAAAAATGATAAACCTAACAATATCAACAGTTGGTCACATTAAATATAAATGGTCTAAACAACAATTAAAAGATGGAGATTACGGTTTTATGTTTTATTTTTTATTTTTATTTTTTTAAAAATTTTTTTTTCCAATGTTTATTTAATTTTGGGACAGAGAGAGACAGAGCATGAACGGGGGAGGGGCAGAGAGAGAGGGAGATACAGAATTGGAAACAGGCTCCAGGCTCTGAGCCATCAGCCCAGAGCCCGACGCGGGGCTCGAACTCACGGACCGCGAGATCGTGACCTGGCTGAAGTCGGACGCTTAACCGACTGCGCCACCCAGGCGCCCCCGGTTTTATGTTTTAAAAGCAAGGCCATAAGCAAGTATATGTTGCCTAAAAGAAATGCAACCTAAATATAAAGGCATAGTAGACTAAAAGTTAAACTATACCCTGCAAGCACTATTCAAATTAAAGCTGGAATAACTGTATTAATATCAAAGTAGATCTCAAAGCAAGGAATATTACCAAGGATAAAGTCATTTTGTAATGACAAAGGGATCAACTGATTAACATAAAACAGTAATCCTAAACATGTATACATTTAACAGATCCTCAAAATACACAAAGGACTTAGAAGATCCGAATAACACTATCAATCAAATTGGTCCCAACTGATATTTACAGAACACTCTACTCCACTGCAAAGTATACATTCTTTGAACATGTGCACAGAACATTTACCAAGAAAGACCATATTCCAAGACATAAATTCAAGTCATACAAAATAAATTCTTTAAAAAAATTATACTAAATTAGAAACCAAAAGAGAAAGATAAGTAGAGAAAAAAAAATCCATGAAAAAGAAATCAATAGGGAAAATATGAAATATCCTGAAAATGAAGATATATCAAAATTTGTGGGATGCAGCTAAAAGAGTATTTAGAAATTATTTATAGCACTAAATTTCAAATTCTGAAAAGAAAGCCCTAAAATCATGACCTCAGTGTCTACCTTTAGAAAGCAGACAAAGTACAGGGCGCCTGGGTGGCTCAGTTGGTTGGTTAAGCATCTGACTCAGGTCATGATCTCACAGTTTATGAGTTTGAGCCCCGTGTCAAGCTCTGTGCTGAGAGCTCTCTCTCTCTCTCTCTCTCTCTCTCTCTCTCCCCTTCTGTCTCTTGAATATAAATAAACATTAAAAAAGAAGAAGAAGAAGAAGAAAGTAGAAAAAGAACAGCAAATTACACCCACAGTAAGCACTGAAGGGAAATTAATAAAACTGATAGTAGAAATCAATGAAATTGATCATTTTTCTAGTTGGACTCAAAGGGGGAAGGAGGAAGACACAAATTACCAATTTTAAGAATAAGGAGCCATCACTATAGATTCTGCAAATATCAGAAAGATAGTCAAGGAACTTAATGAACAACTTTACACCAATATATCAACTTTTCTGCAGGTTTGAACTTACTTCCAAATTTAAAAAAAGTAAAAATTAAAAAACCTATACTTACTCATCAGGGGATTGCATGAGTTAGTAATTGCTACAGCTGAGTTAAAAGCTGCATAACAGGTACATGAGAGTTCATTATCCTAATCTTCCTACTTTTTTAGTGTGTAGAAAATGTAATAGAAAGTGTTTTTAAATAAATAAAATAAAAGGCACTCATCTGAAGCTTTTAGAAAGAAAAAAAATTTCAGAAGATATTCATTCCTGGAACCAAAGGCCATAAACCTTGAGAATTCTATTTCTATAAATCTCAAATCCACTGACCCGACCAATCAAGTACCAGGCATTATCCATAGTCTCTTACTGCTAAGTTTTGACTCTCACTCTTCTGCATTTTTGTCTTTTATCCATTGCCTAGAAATACAGATGTACTTCCCCACTTTTTGAAATCCTAATTTTTCAATGTAGAATGTATTAGCAGATGAATAAGCATGGTTTTATAATTTTAGAAAAAGAATTATCATTAATATTCAATGTTTTCATTAACTTCACGTACTAACAACTACTTAAAATCTTTTCCCCAAATGGATCTTGACAGACTTCACCTCAGTCTAACTCAGCTACATCATCTCATCTTCATATGTTGCCTGTAACAATCTAGTTTTCATAATCATCTAAAAATACAATTCTTAACCATTGTATCTCATTATTCTTTTTTATAACTGTTATTGTTCTAAAATTTAGCTTACTTTTTAAGGCAAAATTCTTAAGTCTTACCAATTTTACTGAAGTTGATATTAAAAATAATTTAATTTAAATAAAAAGTTAACCATCAATTATTATTCTCTTTAAACATACTATACCCACATAGGAAATTATCAAGACTCCACCAAGACTTTCATATAAACTTTTAATAAAATCCAGTGAGAAAATTGCAGCAGCTTACATTTAAAACATATACATATTTATAAATGTATATTTCCATTTTAAAAACAGGTACATAATACAAAGCCTCTAACATTTCTTTGACTCCATGAAAATAAAAATCTATAAATATACTTTAAATTATATTGCTTACAAGGATGAAAATATATATTAAATACTATTCTACCATATATCTAATTAGAACATTTGAAGCATTAATACCAAACTTCTAAAATCCATTTAACTTACAGAATGTAACTTTGGTAGTTTGCAAGAGTGCATACATGGTTTTTAATCAGGTCAATTTTTAGATTACAGAAAGCAAATTAAAGAAATTTTTCTTACCAAAAGCACTATATCATTATTCTTCCCAATTGCTGTATCAGCAGCACTTTCAAAATCTGGCTATTAATAATGAAAATAAAATTAAGCATAAAAATCCATTCAGGTGAGAATTTTCTGCCAAATATTGTTTTGATTCTTTCTGAACTGTTTTCAAGATGACTAAGATATTAAAATTTAGGGTTTTTATATTCAGGGACTTTAAATGGACGTTCAGAAGATACACCCTTCTGCCATCTAACTGCCACTGGTAGAGCTCCTCTTGAATTAAGTCATATCTAGCTAGCACACTGAATTCCCAATTCCACAGTGCATGCCTCAGCCTTGATGTTATCTAAATAGCAAGGAGCTTATAGGCTATTGTGCTTAACCAAACCCTTCCTTGCATTTACAATGAACTTGATTTTTTGTGAGTAAAAAGAGCAGCACAGGACAAAGTGAAGCTATCAGGAATAAATCTCACTAAATCAAATGCTAGTTCTTGTAAGTTTACTGATTTTTTTCACATTATATAATTACTAAGAACCATTTGAAGTATAATACTCTAGGATAAGAGCCATATCTCATTTCCTAAAACAAGAGGGGTTGGCCTTAACTGGCATAGAAATCCCCGAACCTCTAAGCCATCTTTGCTTCAAACCTGAATTTATTAGTTGGAACAAAAGTTTTATAATAGTATGTGTGGAGGGTTTGAAGGATATTCCATAGATGTGCCCAGAATTATAAAGTATATAATTTCACAAAGTGATTTAGAGAGTGACCTGTAACGAGTAAAACTTTAAGTGAATCAATTTTGAAGAACACATTTTTAAATTTCTACTTCAGTATTTGCCAAGTTCAGAGAGATGGAAGTAAAAAAACTAAAGTTAAAAATGTATTATTACTCAAAATTCACACAACTGAATTACTCTAAAAGAAATGCTTACATAACATTTTTTTTAAGTTTGTAACATACACTCTGCAGTTTTAAAAATTAAAAAGTGCACTAAGACTAAGACTCAAAAGGATCACCTTGCATTGTTGAAAGAATGAATCATCCTATTGGCTTTGTACTTCTAGGTATTTTTTTTTTCTGAGACTTAAACGTACCTACCCATGTTAAATAAAAATTTGATAAACCCATCTTGAAGGCCTACTCAGCAAAAGGTGTTTTAAAGATCCTGAAGTAAAAACAGTTCAGTCAGCACTCTGAATATTATTTCACTGTCAAATCCGTATCATCCACGGCAACTAAGATAACCTTCTGAAACTCAAAAGCAGCTCTCCCTTTACATTTGAAATAAAAAGAGCCTTAATACATATAAGCCCTTACTTTACTTCGTTTTAATAGCTACACAAATGTTTGTGTAAAAAGAATTTTTTTTTTAAACTCAATCTCCGAACTACAGGAACCAAATTGCCACAACTCTCTATGAGGGCAAAACCTAACACTTCAAGTCAGCTCTCAACAATAAGAATGACATAATATAATTCAATGAATACGTGGAAATTTTACAAGGATACCAGCTACATTTTAACAAAGCTCTGCTGAACACCCGTTTTATCATTTCCCATCTTGAACTTTCTCTTATAATACATGCTTTTGTTTCTGTGTTTAGGCTCAAGAAAGACCATTGTGTCCAGAACACACCAAACCAAGACTGTATTTACATTTGTCAAGTGCGGTCTTTGTATAATTATATTTTTTGTACGTTACAAAACAATGTGATAGCTAAAACAAAATAAGTTATAATTACGAAAAATAAGGTAATGATCTGCCTTCGGGTTAATATTAGGAACATGAAGAGTTACAGCTTAGCCCACACTACAGCATACCTATGTATGTTTTTATCACTTTTATTAAATACATTATATCAATCCTTTTATTCGTAGAAATTCCATGTGGTAAGAGTCATCATTAGATAAAATAGTGGCTTTGAGTATTGGTCAACTGCAAAACACTTATTTAGTAAAAATGGGGAAAAGTAGCTTTGGACTGACAATTGATATTTATGCTTTAACTTTTGCTTTGTAAAAAATGGCAATGTGTAAAAATTCTTTTACATACAAAATAAAGAGCTTACATTTTTTAAATGTCTACTTATATCAGAGGGTTTTTTTTTTCATTTATTCAAGCTGCTTTGATCTTAAAACTTTCAAACCTCCCTTTAAATCTTCACATATGTGACTTTTCAAAGCTTCACATTCGAGGACTGAGATTTACAAAAGTGTTATAATTGCTAGACTGATTTCAAAATCTTACCATCTATTATGAAAAATGCTGCAGCAGGCAATAGTAAATAATAGACAGGATCACTGCAATAAGACCAGTCCTACAGAGTGAATATTTAAAATAGGCAGAATCAGTAGGCCTAGAAAGAAAACTGGCATCTACCCCTAACCAAACAGATCGATAAATTGGACACAGTGGCCACCAGTGGTGATACTGTATTGCAGGGTGAGCAAGTGGAAGAGACTTTAGCGCTTTTTTAATGCTTTTACCATCTAAATAGTTAAAGAAAGGAAAGAAGGAAGGCTGAGCATATGTACAAAGTTCTAATTCTCCAATGCATGGCCACCCTTGGGTGTGAAACTTGTAGAAACCTGCAAAGCACTTCACGGTGCTCTACCAAACCATTCTCCAGATTTTCTGGATCTCTCTTCATCAGGTTTTTTACCCCAGGCAAGAAAAGTAGTCATTTTGAAGGCCCCCTTAACAAGTACATTTCTAGGAAGCTAGAGTTGCTTGTATTTATTTTGATGTCCCCTCCACAATTTGGCTCCACTGAGGAAAAGTAGTAGCCAGTGACACAACATAAACAGCAGCAAATCCTAAATTATTTAATCAAATTAGTCCATCTACAAGCATCAAGTAACCATATATGCCATGCTCATTATTATACTAGGAATTGTAGGAGATATACAACTTTACCCCCTCCCCCCAAAAAAGACAATTAATTCAACAGGAACTATTTTGCAAGTTCCTTCACCTGTCTTGGTTTCAACTTCTTCTCCACTGAAATGAAGCAGTTGTAATAATCCAAACGATACATTCCAACCATGAAAGCTTTGACCTACAGAAGTATTGCCTCCATACGCATCTTGCTGTTGCACTCTTTCACCACTAGGTGATGTTCCGACATTGATAAGGAAAGAGGCTGACAGTTTTCACTAGCCTTAATAGAGAAGCTGCTGATCAAAAGTGATTATGAAAAGTTGTAAGATTTTTTTTTTTTTTAGTGCCACTGGAAATACTAATCTGAGAAAGCAGAGTTTTCTATACATATATAACTTCTGTCTCATGTGTCTCAATGAAAAAGTAAGACATAAAACAAATGATAATGGTGGTGAAGGGAAAAGAAGGCAGTGTATTATTATTGCCTTTACAAAGATGACTCCCGAATTCACAATTGTCTGAAACCAGAATTTAGGGATCTTACAATGTTATGGAGTAAGGGAAGGGACTACAGTAACAATTAAAAAGTACACGAACCTATTAGAGAACAAGGTGAGGTAAAGCATACAATTATGTGGTAAAACACTACTTGCCCATTAAACTGGCTAAATAAATAAAAACAAGGAGCACCCTATGGACTGCTGTTAAGAGTGAATCTGTACTACTGTTTTGGAAAGCCAAGAGTACATCAGAATTTAATATTCCCACACTTTGATCCACCAATCTCAATTAGAAATCCATGTCACATGTACAAGTACATATACATACATGTTACCATTAACAGTTTCTTCAAACTCAGGAAATAGAGTATATGAGTTTTGTGCTTTAGGGGTACTTACAAGCAGAAAAACCTAACTGAAACAAGTATTCTAAAACAAGCACTAAAGAACTTGTTTGGTATTTAATACTATAGAAATTGACAAATCTAGAGTTGTAATTACAGTTTGTACACACTAAGTGAGCCTAACTGCCCAAACTAAAAGTTACATTTTTAAATTCAGAGGTAAGATAAGGTCTTTAGTTAAGTAATATATGAATGTTTCTTTCATTTTAATGCAAATTAGTGATTATTTCTTCTAAAATGTAATGCTACTGATCCAAATCCCTAAAAACTTGCATGACATTTCAATCAGCAATTTGAACTTAAAATTTAAACATTCATTCTTTAAAATCTAAACACTCAGGGGCACCTGGCTGACTCAGTCAGTAGAGCATGTGGTTCTCGATCTTGGGGTCATAAGTTCAAGTCCCACACTGGGTGTAGAGCTTACCTTAAAAAATAGTAATAATAAAATAAAATTTAAACATTCCTTAATTCTAAGACTCATATTATCTACATTTTTGCACAGAAGCCAACATGTAGCTGAGATAAAACCTTATAGTTGCTATTGGCAGGTAACCATCATTACGCAGTGGTCACTGCATGTACTACTTGAAGTGGGTCTCAACTTTCCATAGTACTATGTCATTTCAGCTGAGCAAAAGTACATTGTTGGTAGCACAGCACTGAGTTTAAACTGTTGACTAAACCTATTCAAAACGATTACATTGTACCTGCACAATGAAACAAAAAGTAATAGTGTGCACAGACAGGTACCTAAACAGAGCAGAGTGGAGAGGAAGAAGTGGGAGGAAAAGAGGCAAGGGTGGGTAGGGAATAGTCAAAAAGTGAAAAACAGAAGAAAAAGTTCCAGGAAATTACATTCTAAGTCTGTAAGGAGTATGTTTAGGAGTTACACACACCCCAGAGATGTTCATTTTTCTTATTAACAGCAAACTCCAAAATAATTTTTCTTTATTAACTCAGCATTGTTCACTTCAAGATTATTGTATTACGTTGGCAAGAAAGCAAAATTAGTTTTACTCGTCATCTGTGCAACACTACAGTTCACATTTCATTTTTCCAGACGTTATGAAGACCTGACCACAAAAGAAGCACAAAATCACTAGGAAACTATTCTGTACAAAAAGTACAATCCTGCTAATTTGCAACTATAATTGGTAAGTACTTGGATCATCTTTTTAAAATAATGTGCATTTGTCTTCTTCCACTTCACTCCTTTTCCCCAACTTGAAACCTACCCATGTTGACTCAGCATTGAAAGGAAGCGCAAAGCCCTTAACATCTGCACTCAACAAGTATTCCAAAAACACTTTAAATTGCTGTTGAAGAGAATAATGGTCTTACTCATGGTACAACCATCATAGAAATCTGAAATTTCTCATTTCCTATGGTCATTTTGTAATCCACTATTCAGGATTAAAAAAAAAAAAAAAAAAAGACCAATGCATTTGGGCACTATGCCAACCATAACAGTAGTAACTGACATCTGTACAGGGATTTTTAGTTTACAAAACACTTTTACAGGCCTTATCTACTTTACTGACCAGTTTTCAGTCAATATCATCTTTTAAAAACAGGAAAAAAATAAACTTCACTTAACCAAAATCAGCATTTTTTATTTTCCCACAAAGTCAAGCATGGGGTGACTTCTGTCAAAGAACCTTACCAACAAATTAAGGAATTAACATGCAGACAGTATCATCTTTCAAGGGTCTGTTTTCCAAAAATTCATTTCAAAGCCCAATGTACCTGAAATATACTCTTTCATAAGGAAAATACTGACCAGGTTCCCAAGATGGCCCACACCTTTTACTTCCCACAATTCTAAATTATACTTCATATTACACTAGCCTGGGTCATGGGGCAGGTAGCCAGGTTACCAAGTTTCTACTTCATCTGCTCACTTCTTAATTATTAATATTCCCCGAGGCCCCACTTCCTCTACCCACTTCTTAATTAATATTCTCCAGCCTTCTCTCTTTATAATAACCCAAGGACCAAGGGTGGCAACACTGATCCATCTATGGTGAAAACTACCAAGAGCTGCCAATCAGTATTTTCAGCACTAATCTCTCTCAAGCTCCAGATCCACAGATTTAAACATCAACCATACATGTTTACATACAGCTAAAATTCAATAACTTTATTGTATCTTTCTACTCCTTAAATGAATATGATTTGCAGAGCGCCTGGGTGGCTCAGTCGATTAAGCGTCCGACTTCGGCTCAGGTCACGATCTCACAGTCCGTGAGTTCGAGCCCCGCGTCGGGCTCTGGGCTGATGGCTCAGAGCCTGGAGCCTGCTTCCGATTCTGTGTCTCCCTCTCTCTCTGCCCCTCCCCCCGTTCATGCTCTGTCTCTGTCTCAAAAATAAATAAACGTTAAAAAAAATTTTAAAGAAAAAAATGAATATGATTTGCATAAAGCTCCATGCCAGGATTTTGGAAGTCATCCTAGAATCCTTCCTATTCCATACCTGTATCCAACTAGGCACTAAGTCTTACCATTTCTACCTTTCTCACATCCACCTCACCATGCCCTATCTCCACCGACATTGCCTCAACTCAGGTCCTGATGCCCTCTCTGGTCTTCCTCATTCTTAACAATATACAAACCAGACGTGATTATTTCTTTCTGCTTAAAATTTCAGTAGCTTCCTATGGTCTGCAGAAGCATTTCCCAAACTGGTTAGAGTCCCTCCAAAATAAAATATTTAAAGAGGCATCCCCTGGGAATGCAAACTGGTGCAGCCACTCTGGAAAACAGTATGAAGGTTCCTCAAAACAATAAAAATAGAACTACCCTACAACCCAGCAATTGCACTACTAGGTATTTATTTATCCAAGGGATACAAGTATGCTGTTTTGAAGGGACACATGCACCCCAAGGTTTATAGCAGCACTATCAACAATAGCCAAAGTATGGAAAGAGCCCAAATGTCCACTGATGGATGAGTGGATAAACAAGATGTGGTGTATGTGTGTGTGTACAGAACACACACACACACACACACACACACACACACACTGGAGTATTACTCGCAATCAAAAAGAATGAAATGTTGCCATTTGCAACTACGTGGATGGAACTAGAAGGTATTATGCTAAGTGAAATTAGAGAAAGACAAATATCATATGACTTTACTCATATGAGGACTTTAAGATACAAAACACATGAACAGAAGAGTACGGAAGCAAAAATAATATAAAAACAGGGAGGGGGACAAAACATAAGAGACTCTTTTTTTTTTTTTTTAATTTTTTTTTTCAACGTTTATTTATTTTTGGGACAGAGAGAGACAGAGCATGAACAGGGGAGGGGCAGAGAGAGAGGGAGACACAGAATCGGAAACAGGCTCCAGGCTCTGAGCCATCAGCCCAGAGCCCGACGCGGGGCTTGAACTCACGGACCGCGAGATCGTGACCTGGCTGAAGTCGGACGCTCAACCGACTGCGCCACCCAGGCGCCCCTAAGAGACTCTTAAATATAAAGAACGAATAGAGGGTTGCTGGAGGGGTTGTGGGAGGGGGGATGGGATAAATGGGTAAGGGGCTTAAGGAATCTACTCCTGAAATCACTATTGCACCATGTGCTAACTTGAATGTAGATTATAAAAAATAAATAAATTATAGAAGAAAAAAAAAAAAAAGAGGTATCCCCTGTGGTATCTGGGTGGTTTAGCTGGTTTTGCGTTTGACTCTTGATATCATCTCAGGTCTTCATCTCAGGGTCATGAGTTCAAGCCCCACACTGGGCTCTGCCCTGAGCATGGAGCCTACTTTAAAAAAAAAAAAAAAAAGGCATCCTCTGCTTGTATCATCTGAAGAAATATACTGGATTAAGAAAGTTGAGGGGCGCCTGGGTGGCTCAGTTGGTTGGGCATCCGACTTCGGCTCAGGTCATGATCTCTTGGTCTGTGAGTTCGAGCCCTGCATCGGGCTCTGTGCTGACAGCTCAGAGCCTGGAGCCTGTTTTGGATTCTGTGTCTCCCTCTCTCTCTGACCTTCCCCCATTCATGCTCTGTCTCTCTCTGTCTCAAAAATAAATAAACATTAAAAAAAAAAATTAAAAAAAAAAAAGAAAGTTGAGTAGTCCTCTCACTAGCAAAAAATTGAAAAGTCTCACAATGCACAATACTATGTGTTTCCCCACCATGGGGAAGTAGAGGAGAGAGCCAATTGGGCTCCAAGGACAAGGTCACAACTAAATGGAAAACATGTTAATATCCTTCAGAATCTGGCCCTGCCTAGCCATCAACACCACCTGCCTTTCTTTCACCAAAGGTTATCATTCACCTCTTACAAACCTTACTTTCCATCTATATAGAACACATTTTAATCCCTCAAAGGGCCAGTTTCCTGCCTCCATTCCTTTACATACATTGTTCCTTCTGCCAAGAATGCCCTTTCCTAACAGTTTGGCTAAAGAACTCCTACAAGTTTTTCCAGACCCGGTCAAGTATGTTCTCCACCATACTTTGAGTGTCCCTTTACCTTCCAGCAGAGGACATCTCCCATCTGTGTCCCTCTGTATGTGTCAGAACATTTGTCCCACAACATTGGACTTACAGACTAAAAACTTAAAGGTTGAGAATGAGGCCAGCACTAAGCAATATAGGTGAATGAATGGGACAGGGCAAGACAAGGGGTGTGAAGAAAGGGTAAAATTTCACAACCAAGTAAATTTTGTCTTTGGCATGCTCCTATACTCATCCCAATGTCCTTTTCCAACTCTCCCAATAACCTCTCCCAGGCCCCTTACCGACTTCATGTAACCCTATACACCTTCCACCCACAGCACCGTATTTTTCAGTATCAACAACTTCCTCTTCATCAACAGTCATTCTGTTCAGAAGTTAATACGTAAATTAGTTATAGCTTCTGAAAGCTGAAAATCTAAGATAAATCTTTAACAAAACTTAAAAAAAAAAAAAAGTAGAAGAGAGAGAATATGGGCATTGTAGTTCTAGCATTCAGAAGCTGGCCCACGCAAAAGTCTAAGAGTATTCCTGACTGGGCTTCCCACAAGTGTTCTCATTTCGTCACCACATCCACTCCCACACAGTAGCAGCCATGGGTGCTACCGGCAGAAACAGAGTGCTACTGCAATCCTATGGGTCACCCATTCTTCGATCGAAAAGCTTTGTTTGTGGAATATTACTCAGCAATCAAAAAGAATGAAATCTTGCCAGCTGCAACAGCATGGATGGAACTAGAGTATATTATGCTTAGCGAAATAAGTCAGCCAGAGAAAGAGAAATATAATTTCACTCACATGTGGAATTTAAGATATAAAACAGATGAACATAAGGGAAGAGAAACAAAAATAATATAAAAACAGAGAGAGACAGAAACCATAAGAGACTCTTAAATACAGAGAACAAACTGAGGGCTGCTGTAGGGGTGCTGGGGGGCGGGATGGGCTAAATGGGCAAGGGACCTTAAGGAGGGCACTTGTTGGGAGGAGCAATGGGTGCTATATGTAAGTGATGAATCATTAAATTCTACTTCTAAAATCATTATTACACTCTATGTTAACTAACTTGGATTTAACTTAAAAATAATAATAAATTTAAAAAAAAGAAAAGCTTTGCTTGTCTTAGAGACCACTTATGGTCAATTTTTCATTATTCTACACAGAAAGGCTCACCAACATGTTCTCCAATGAACTTAAAACAGTGTCTTTATCCTAGCCAGTAGTATCTTGAAATCTACCCTAGACCATTGCTTGATTTAGGAAAAGGCACATTAATTGAAAAAAATCAATGTTGCCCAAGTATCCTAACATTTCAGGATAAATCTCTAAATATTAAAGTAACATTCCAGCACAAATCATTATGGCTTATCACCACTTCTGATTTCATAAAAAGTCATGTTTTAGGATGTCACTGCCCACATGTGCCAAGTACTGTGCTAAATGCTGGAGATTACAAAGATTAAACTCCTAAGCTCAAGGAGCCAAGTCTAGTAAACTAGACGATAAGCAAACACATACCAAACAAAATGGTTATGTGCTGCTATAAAGTAGGTATCGTGGGAGCACGAGGAACAGGGAGAGGAGGGCAAAGGACAGAAAAGACTTCAGAGAAGAACTATCCCTTGATACAAGACCTAAAAGGTGTGAAGTTCCTCAAGCAAACAGGCAGTAAAAAGAGGGAAAATAACAGAGGGATGGAATCCAAGCAGAGAAATCACCACATGCAGAAGTACTGAGGTGAGAGGACGCAGCTCGGGATGGGTTCAACAGGTGATCGCCTGCCATGAGGAGCACTAGGAGGCGTATGGAAGTGCTGAGTCACTACACTGTACACCCAAAACTAACATAACACTGTATGTTACATAACTGGAATTAAAATAAAAACTTAAAAAAAAAAAAAAAGAAGAAGTACTAAGGTGAGAAATCCTAGAAAATGTCAGGAATACAAGTTACCTAAACTGACTGGGGCACAGGGTGGTCTCTATGATGAAGGGCCTTGTCTGATATGATACAGATATGGATTAACTTGCAGGTGATGGAGATTCTGAACTTTTTTCAACTGAAAGAGACCAAAGGCCATGACACAGGGCCCCGTTCCCAATACAATGTGAATGGTGTCTTCTGGGCTTGTTCAGCACAGCAGCACTGTGTTCACTTGCTAGACTGTTCACCTCTAAGATGGCAGAACTCATTCATCAACATATATCCAGCATCTAGCCCTGTGCTTGGCACACACAGGACTAAAACACACTGAATAATCAGATGTGCCAACACAATCCTAAGAGCATAACCAAAAGGCCCTAACCAAGCTTCCTTCCTTCCTTCCTTCCTTCCTTCCTTCCTTCCTTCCTGCCTATAAAAATCACAACACATAGGTGCTACAATAATTGGTAATTGCCACAATACTTTTAAGGCAACATGAGGAAGGGTCATTCACTATGGGCTGCATCAGAGATAAGAAATGATTCAAGAGAAAAACACATTAAGATGCTTTTGAACCTAACTAAGCAGTTCATCCTGTTCTTCTCACCAAAAACTGAACAGAAAACAAGCATGGGTTAGCTCAAAATTATCCATCAATGAACTCTAAGGCAGTAGTAATCACTATAAAAAGCATATTTTCCTATCAAAAGGATCCCTGAAGTAAAAATCGACTTTAACTGAGAACTTGTTAGGTTAGTCTAGTCGTTCAAATAATTAAGTGCTCCAGACAAAATTAGGCTACTTGCCTGTAGTACTTTACATTTTATTTAGTAAACTGAAACACATTATTATAATTGGCATGTAAATAAGGATTCTATCTTTTATGCATGGAAAAACAGTAAGGCAAAAAAAAATTTTTTTAAGAGAAACTTTAGGAAATCATGGACAAAATAAATTATAAATGAGCTTAGAAAACTGATGGCTTAAGAAGTTACAGCATAATTAGGGCACCTTGATGGCTCACCTCAACTTGATGGCACCTCTTTGGCTCAGGTTACATACGATCTCACAGTTTGGTTCATGAGTTCGAGACCCTCATCAGGCTCTCTGCAGTCAGCACAGAGCCTGCTTCAGATCCAGTCTCCCTGTTTCTCTGCCCCTCCCCTGCTTCTGCCCTCTCTCAAAATACGTAAACATTAAAAAGAAAAAAAAAAAGTTAAGGCATAATCTAGAGATGAATGAAAAATCTTTGGTCTTTGAAGAACCAGTGACCCACATTTAAAGAAATCCATCCAAAGGCCACAGAAAGAAAATAAAATTTCAAACCTTCCTTTTAAAGATGTAGACACATTTCACTAATCAGTATTTCTAAATGAAAATAAATCACATAAAATTCCACTAAATAAGCCTAATTAAACATATTTTTAAACTTTATAACATGGCCAGGGACAGACAATGGGTGACAGTAACACAGAGGATAGGGGGAAAGGACTGCAAACACACCCAAAGAGAGAAAGGGAAAGATAAAAATATACATAAAATGTACATTAGCGATACATGAGATTAACAGCTTGAGCTTTTTAGGATGTTGTTCCCAAAGATGCAAAATCATGGTATTTTACTATGAAAAGCCTGAACACAAAACTATGTCATAATTGCCTGCTGCTCCAGTTAAAATAATAAAGGCAACAATCCTCAATCCCCCCTCTACGTTCCCTTCTCTTCACTTTTCTCCTTCCCTCCCTCCCTCCCTCCCTCTCTCTCTCACACACACACACACACACACACACACACACATACACACATTTGTTTCAAATATGCTAAATGTTATTAAACCATAACTACATTAAACAAATAATAGTGTGTTACCATTTACTGAGGCTCTTATCCTCACAATTCTCTCCAGTAGCTTTTATTACCTCCACTTGTCAAATGAAGAAACTAAAAAAGGTTAAGTGACTTGAACCCAACCACAGAGCTAATCAGTGATGAGGCTGGAATTTAAAGTCACTTGTACGTGGCTCTGGTGCCCACATTTTAACCCCTATATGTATAACACCCTCTCCCAAGGCATCTTTAGCCATCAGACCAGTATTTTCTTACTGTGCTATCCCAAGAGTAATGTTTAGGTTCAGATACTTTAAATTTCAAAGAAAACATTAACAACTTACATAGTTTGTTTGTTTATTTTTAAGTTAACTCTGCATCCAACATGGGGCTCAAACTCATAATCCCAAGATCAAGAGTTCCACGCTCTACCACCTGGAGCCAGCCAGGTGCATCTACAGTTCTTTTAAAATAATGCAGATTTTACTAGTAGTTAAGGAAGACATTATCTAACATTGAATATAGCTGAATATCAACCCAGAGTTATACAAAGTACAAATGGTCCCCTAATATTTCCAACGTTATTATTGAGCCTTTTAATTATTCTAGGTTCTTTGTGTGCTATAAAACACCCAATATAACCGTGGAGAGAGAACAGATTTTCATAAATATCTAATTTCTTTCTCCATTATTCACATTGTGGACTCACATCATATATGCCTTTAATTACACTCATTCAACTATCTGTGCTATAGGAAAAAAAGAAAAACAAGACAAAAAATAACTTTAAATAATGGTGGCAGGATGCCTGCCTGCCTTTACATCCTTGTCCCAGAGTGACCATGCAATGGAGACTATAAATTTGCTGTTTCTCAGCCAATCTAAAGTCCCATTCACCTGTCAAAGGTATCTCACATAGCCAATTATGATCCAGCTCACACAAAAAAAATAACCTAAAAGCTGGAGAAATAACTGGCTGTTGGAAGTGAAAAACGGTATGTCAGTCAACAATCAGTTTTCAAACTGATGTCTTCCTAAAGGACTTTTTCAAGGGTAATTTTGACTATACTGGATTTTTACCTTAAATGAGAATTTAGGCCCAAAGCCCCCACATAAAAGGTGATTTCATTTTACTCAGCTCTTTAGATCAGAAAGAATTGGGAACCAAAACATTGGTCTTGTGTATCAAAGTAAGTTAATAACTAATGCATTATTCATCCTTTTTCACAAATGGGAAAAAGCAGAGCAACAAGGATGCTATTAGAAGAAGGCACACTAGACATGTAGTAACTACTCCATGACTTATTTTAAAATAAAATAAAAATAAAATAAAAGCCTGTCAAGTAATCAAAAGCAATCCTCAACGTTGGTTCTCAATAGAAAAAAGAAAAAATGCACATCGAGTTTTGAGATGGGCCGGTAACTAGAACAAAGGAAAGAGTGGAAAGAATACCCTACCTAAAGAAACCGTCTAACCCCAGATCCTTTACTAGGATGCTATCACTTACTCTCCAGACATGTTTTCATTGTCCAACTCACAAATGCCTTATGAAGAAAACAGAAAAAACTAAATAGAATAGTCAATTAATCTAGCTTGCTATTAGAGGTAGAACTGTCTTTTATACTACCACCCAACAAGAGGTACACTTCTTTTTTTTTTTTTTTTTTTAAGATTTTGTTAAGTAATCTGTGTACCCAAGGCGAGGCTTGAACTTACAACCCCAAGATCAAGAGTCACATGCTCCACCAACTGGTGCACCCAAATATTTTTATTTAAAATTTCCGAGAATGGGGCACCTGGATGGCTCAGTCAGTTAGGCATCCCACTTTGGCTCAGGTCATGATCTCATGGTTTGAGAGTTTCAGCCCCGCGTCGGGCTCTGTGTTAACAGCTTAGAACATGGAGCCTGCTTCAGATTCTGTGTCTTCAGATTCTGTGTCTCCCCTTCTCTCTGTCCCTCCCATGCTCATGCTCTGTCTCTCAATAATAAACTTAAAAAAAAATTTTTTAATAAAAAATAAATTAAAAAAGCTGAGAAAAAGACTACATACATCAGCAAGTTCCACATCATATAATCAGGAAATTCTACTTTGCGTAGTTAACTCACTCTTCCCAGAAATTCAATTTCTTACCTAACTAGAATCTGGGTGTCAACAGATCATAGGGAGTAAGTGAAAGAGTCAACAAAAGAGAGAGAAATTTCCATTCAGAGATTGATTACAACTCAGGGGCGCCTGGGTGGCTCAGTCAGTTAAGCGTCTGACTTCAGCTCAGGTCATGATCTCACAGCTCATGAGTTTGAGCCCCGCATCAGGATCTGTGCTCACAGCTCAGAGCCTAGAGGCTGCTTTGGATTCTGTGTCTCCCTCTCTCTCTGCCCCTCCCCTGCTCACACTGTCTGTCTCTCTCTCAAAATAAATAAACATTAAAACAATGTTTTAAAAAAAGAGATTGATTACAACTCACTTAATTCATCGCATCCCACACACAAATCAACTTTAAACACAGGGTACTTCTTCCTGCATTCTCAGTTCATACCAGGATTAGTGGCCTTTGGTGACAGGAAGAGGTAAAAGATGTACCTTCAAAGAAACCTGCTTCTGTGGAGCTCTGTTTTCAAGTTTATATGGCCTCTTTCCTGGGAGAGATGCCCCGTGGTACATAACTCCTTTAATTTGGCAGTCTTAAAGTTTGCTACCTGAGTTAGTATTTTACCACTCAGACCTAACAAAGGCCCCATTATGAGCCTTTTGGGTCTAAGATGTTACCAGATCCGGTACTGGGACATTTCTCTCTGGAGAACTGTTCTATGGAAACTCAGCAATGCGCACCCTCAAGTTTCCTTGAACAGCTCTCCCTTTCCTTCATTGCATTCTTCTCCTTCCTTACTAATTCCATAACATCTTTTAACTCGTGATTACAAAGTGCTCGTTTTTTATTACCATTTATTCATGACATTTCACATCACCTCTTTCTTTTTAATCTTACTAACACAAATGTTTTTAACGCATAACTTATATAATCATTAGCTACCATTAAGTTCAGGACATTCTACCCTACAGATACCACCTACTTTTCTCCACATTCAATAAGCCCAGAAACTTTTACTTTTTTAAATAAATCTTAAAAGATGTGTTCTAATTCTGATCTTCTCTTACTTCTCTACTCTTAAAATATGAAGTCAACAAAATTTAAGTTAAGACTCTAACAATTATTTCCTTGTTTCTTGCATGTTTCCTGGACTAGTGAGATGGGTTAATTAGAACATGGTTTTGGTGACTACGGATTTATTCTCTCCATAAGCCAGTTAGCTTCATTTCACACAAACTATGTTCCAAAACCAAAGATCAAATCCCATCAGCTATCTCTTGGATGCAGATTTAATTAGATGAGCTCTACAGTACATTCAGAATGCATCCCATCACTGGAACAAACTTTCTGGTGATGTATCAGGTAAATGTCAGGCACTGGATTATCTTCTTCTAACATAACACTGTGAATTGGTTTAAGAGTACGAGTCTTCAACAAGTGATAAGCTGCTAACAGCTATTCAATTTAGGTTCCATTCACAAAGTCTTCCACTTACTACTTATAGTTTAGGTTATCAAGTTTACCAGTGAACAGAACCCAGCATGAGATAAAGCACGTAATCAAGAGCCTTTTAAAATTCTATTTTTTAGCAACTACAACCATTTTGCTGTCATTCACAAGTATAAAGTTACTTCCACCATCACCCAGACCATTGGGAAAAAATACAGAATAAAGACAGTTTCACAGGATGTCCCCATATCACTGATCGTAGCCCATCTCCTAGGACAACTATTAATCTTGGGAATAAGGTATGCTCACATTTTAAAAGGTTATATTCACAAGTGGTTACAAAACCATGTTACAGAAGCATGACCTGATTTAGTATATGAAATGCAAGAGGGAAATGGAGAATACAAGTGCTCAGTTAATCCTCAAAACCTGCTAAGGTAAGTATGAGTGTTCATTTTTAATTAAAAAAAAAAAAAAGAAGTAGAAGATGATGATGATGATGATGATGAAGATCAGGAAGTTAAGCAACTTAGAATACAAAGGACTTTGAAGACAGCCAGAACCCTAACTCTGTTACCGTATGTAACAAGCAGTTTCTATTTCTAGGTTCACCATGCTAGCTGTACGTGACTCTAAGCAACTTAACATCTCTGAATCTCAAGTTTCCTCATCTGTAAAACAGGGTTTAAATGCATTAATTCATGTCAAGTGTTAAATTCAAAGTTTACCATACAATGAGCTTACTCAGTAACTATCAGCAGTGGTCAAAGAACTAGTTATGAAAAGTCAAAAATCAAACTCCAGTATGATTTCCCATGTCCATGCTTTCTCTACAATATGTTGTAGCTGCCAACACACAGTTATTATCCACCTAAGAATCCATATTCGAACTATAACATAGGCAGGAAACTGATACTACCTAAATGAGAGAACTATTAAAGGTTAACTAAACCAACACCAGTATTTTAGCTCTAACATGTAATAAGCAAAACCAGGTAGAAACTCATCAGAAGATAATGTTTAGACATTCAGGCTTACAGAGCTTTGTTCTAATTACTATAAAACTATTTTTCCTATCTATGTAGTTTATCCTATTTATCTCAAATCAGCTACAAATTAAAATTTTAATTACCTGGCATACCCCAAATAAAGGCATCCTGGTTGACCTAGACAAAGAAATCAGCCCTCCTACTACATAATTTGAACACTGCATCAAATCAAAGCCTGTCAACTGTATTTTCAAAATAAACTGCTACTCAGTATTTTCATTTATAACTCTACTACTTATAAATTGAAACAACCAGTGCCATCACTTTTCCTACCCAATGCCTTGTGCAAACACAAGCTTTGCTGTTCTAACTACATTCAAAAATCTCAACTGTCTCACTCTCACCTGATCTAACAGTGGATGATGCAAAGGCAAGGAGAGTAGCAAAACTAAACTTCCATGACAATTATTAATAATAGGCTTACTACCTGAAACTTCCAGTAACTGATCTGCTTAAAAAAAAAAAAAAAAAAAAAAAAGGATTGCTAAACCAGAATGGGATGCCCACATGCATTTATTTTGGCAACTGTAGCCTATAGCCTATTCCGCAAAGTAACAATCCTCCTGAGAAAAGACTGCCCCATATATTCCAGTGAAACAAAATTAATATATGTGCCTTGGTAAAGAGGCTGAGTTGTAACCAAAGGTAAAACACTTTTAACTATGAAATCACTCTTTAAAAGACAATGAATCAGAACACGTTCACTTTAGCAACAAAGCCTTTAAAAGACAGTATTCATTTTGCAATAATCTTTAACTTTCCTGCATTTCTTGGATTTTTACAAAAGTCTAACTTCCTGACTCATAGATCTAAAATAGTCATCATGTACACAAATGTTCTACTTATTCAGTTCAGAATCATACGTAGGCAACACAGGATTCTGTTTCTAGGTTTACAACTCCATACCCATTCATTTTGCACTAATATAACCACTAAATATAGCTCTAAGACACTGACGATTAAAAGGAGTTAATTACGTGAGTGATTCATACCTCCTATGTCCAGACACCAAGATCCAAGGATGTTCCTGTCAGATCTATGGGAAGAGGAAACGATAAACACCTGTCACAAAAGCTTTCCCAACTGGGAAGCCCCGCACGGAGCTGTCAATCTTCAATCCATTCCCTCCGCCACAACCCCCTCAAAAGAGGTCATAACATCTACCAAGCCTAACTATGCGAAGGTAATGGGGGAGACGTTAAGGCCGTAGAGAGCGCGGCCGCGCAAGTACTGGACGAGAGGACCCTGGCTTTTTCTGCGGCTCGCTTACAGAGTCAAAGTGAGAAGCCTTGAGCAATTCAGAAGTCACTTTTCCTCTCTGGGCCTCACTGAGTTACCAGTAAAATGCGGTGATTGGCAAGAAGCTCCCACTACTCGGAGGCTAAGGACGAACTCAAGATCCCTTCGGGCTGCACCCGCAGAAACACAGAAGCGCCCGGCCCTTCCACCACACCATCTCCGGGACTTTCGCAAAGGGCTGGACCACCATCCCTCTCCCAAGTCCCAGCACACACTCGCCGGCCCCGCAGGCAGCGTGTCCAACCCAGACCTTCACACCCACAACGTGGGTGTCTCCTCCTCGCCTCACCTGTCCCAGACACACAGTCCGCGGTCTTAGCGCTCCGCTCCCCACCCCGCTCACCTCCCCCGGGAAGGGATGCCGGATTCCGGCCCGAGGAGCCGACCAGAAGCCCTCCTTGTACCCGCCACCCCCGACAACCCCCTTCACCTCCTTCAACCCCTCGCCATCACCACCACCCACACCCCTAGCCTGCGTCCCGGGAAAGCCCGACCACTCACCCGCCGCCGCTGCGCCGTCTCCTCGCCGGCCTCCCGGCCGAAGCAGCCGAGGGACCGCGGGGAGCCGGGGCCCGGGCCCGCCGCTGTCGCCGCCGCCGCCTCGCCTCAGCCCAGCCCCATCGCCCTCGGCCGGCGCCGGCGGCCGCGGGTCGCTCGGGCTCGAGGCGCCGCCGCCGCCGCGCGCTGCGGCTCGGGGTGAGGGGAGGGAGGCGCCGCGGGCAGGCCCGGGCCGCGCCGGGCACAGGGGCGTCCGCGCTCTCCTCCTCGGCGCCCGCGGCGGCGGCGTGCAGCCGGGGCAGAGCGAGAACAAGGGAGGGCGGCGGGGGAGGCTGGCAGGGGAGGGGGGCGGTCTGCACTCTGAAACGGCCTCCAGCCGCCAGCGACGTCGCGAACCCCCCCTCCCCTCCGCCGTGGCGCCCGGATCACGCTGCGGGGAGAGCCGGCGGGCAGGCGGGCAGGCGGGCAGGCGGGCGGGGGAGCGCGCGCTGCGAGCTCGGGACTCCCGCGCCGGATGTGAGGTCACGTGATTGCCTCATCCCCGCGCCGAGGGCGGAGGGGCGCAGAGGGGACGTAAGGAGGCGGGGCCAGCGGAGGCGGGCGGGCCGATGGGGCAGTCCCCGCCCACCTCCCCTTCAGCCCCCTAGGCGGGCGAAGAAAAGAAGGGGAGAAGAGGACCCTTCCAAAGAGCTGGGTGTAGGGGAGAGGAGGCTACCCATAGAGGACGGCGTTTTTTTGGCCTGGAGGAGATGGAGTTTGCCACCCTGGCTGTGCAAAAACAAGATCATAGTCCAAATTCCCATTTAATGAACAGGGAAACTGAGGACCAGTGAGGGGCCTGGAATAGACTTGGCCAGAGTCAAGGTCGAGCAGGAAACTTGTGCTAGAATGCAGAGGAAGCCAGATCCTAGCTCTAATCCAGGCCTCTTTCATTCCTTAACAGCAACGCCTCTTCATCGAAAAACAAACAAAATACTGTAATTCGCCTTTGACAACCGGCTCGGCGCACCCGGCTTCGGGCGGAGGACTGGGGAGCGTACCCAAGAGAAAGCTCCCACGCGCCCACCCCACAGCCTCCGGCGTGAAGGAGTTTCTTCCGATGGTGCTGGAAGCGAATTAAATACTTCCCTCCGCAGAAGCTTTATCTCGGCGCAGGGCCCCGGCCGGATATACAAATCGCTCGTTTGGTTTTCGCGGCGTCCCTTCGGCGACGCGCGCCGGGAGCGCGCCCCGCCACCTGCTGCCTGGGGCTCCAGCAGTCTCTCGGCCCCTAGCCTACCGCGCCCGCGCCGGGGAAGCTGGGCCATCACTATTGTTACTACGCCCTGCGGCTAACAGAACTCTTAGTTGCCTAAACGCGAGAAAGGGAAGGGATGGCACGCGCCCTATCCCTGGTCCACCGCACTTTAGGGATACGTCGCAGGAAGCATTCAGCCTCTGGTTCGAAGCACATGGTGACACTTCTCAGGGGCTACTTACTACCCGGCTCCCTCCGCGACATATGGTGACACATCATCTGAGACAGCACACTGCCCCCGAGTTTACGGCGCAGATGTCACCTCCCTGGGAGCCAGGAACACGCTACTCCTGGCCCCCTAAATTGTGCGGGGCTGGACAGGTTCCACGAATTTCCTCACGTGGTGTAGAGCGCCCTGGACCTAGTGAGTCCACATCTCTCTTCACAACCCCTGGGCGCAGTCTCACCGGTGTGTGTGTGTGTGTGTGTGTGTGTGTGTGTGTGTGTGTGTGTGTGTGTTTCAAACCTCACACTATTCAAATGATTACAGGAGATAAAAGGTGTGGAAGTTGGCAAACTGTAAGAAGCTCGCTAGGTGGGATTGAGCCCTTAAAGCCTCCTCCCTCACCTCTCACGGCTCCTTGGCTCCAGGCTGTTTCCCCTCCGCCTTTAAAAAGTTCAGGTCTCTCAAGTCTAAAAACAAAACCGTGGTGCCAGCACTCCGCTCCAAAGTGCCCTCTCCAGCAGGTAGCTTCTAAGTGCTTCTCTGCCTCTCCTGCTGGCCTCTTAATCAATGTCGTCGCGGTCCCTCCCCCTGCCCCTCTCCACTTCCTCATTTCTCAACGCGTGGCAGTCTACTTTTTCTCCCCACACACACTCCCTTCCCTAACCCTGCCCAGGCAAGAGTAACCTCTGATCTTCCTTTTCCCAAAGCGGGCAGGTACTCCTCAGGCCTAACTCTCTGGATCTTTCTGCTACGTTTGACACCTCAAGATGAGTCTCACCTTCTGGAATCTCAATGCTCCCTCGGGTTCCAAGGGCGTGCGCTCTCCTAATTCTCACATTTGCAGTAAATGAGGCCCCTGCCTCCTCTGATGACATCCTTCAGTGACACCAATTGTGACTCTGCACCTTAAATGAGAGCCTCCCCATAAGCTCCTGTCACTCCACTCTTCTGGGGACTACCTCCATCCTCACGTTTCAACTACCCAATCAGCCATCTCCAGCCCAGACCTCTTTCACAAAAACTAGACCCAAATATCCAGCTGCCTGCCTGGCAGCCCATCACACAGGCACCCCAAAGTCAGCACAGCAGGGAGTGAGCCCATCCCACTAGCTCCATCTCAGCCCCTCCCTCAGCTGTCCACACCACCACCTACTGCCATCAGAATTAGAAAGTTGGGCATGAGTCATTCTTGATTCAGCCCTTTGCCTTATCCAGTAACCCAGTTATCCAGTAACCTTATCTATTTCACCTCCTTAATAAGCCCGAACCCCTACCTCCTACAGGCTCCAGCCATCCTTTGTAGCAGCCTCCTTCAGACAAACTTGTCCTCCACTCAGCCTCCAGAGTGAACTATCTGAAATGCGCTTTCACTGAAAATGCTGCAGAGGTTCCCCAGGCTTCTGGCTGCAAGTGTACCTCCAAGGCATCCAGCATGAACCTGTCAACGCATTAAGGCTTTTGAAAGACCCCCCAAAGAGCCCCCCCCCCCCCAGACTTCAAGAAGCAGCCAAAATCCCCAGAGCAAGGCCACACACAGCAGGGCAAGGGAAAACTCTAGGAAGAAAAAAAGTAATTGAATATATCAAGAAATTCCCTGCTACAGACCTTCTGGGTATGCAAGGAGAGAATTTGGATACTGACTGGAGGAGATGCTGAGTCACTAAGAAAAGCTTGAGTGTGTTTATACGCTGAGGGGAAAGACGGAGCCAGAAAAGGAAGAGGAGCCCAAGAAGAGTCGAAAAAGAGTGGAGCAAGTCCTGAGAAGTTCTGGGAGGCTTGCTGGTTTTCCACCCATGATGATTCTGGGCCCAGCAACTGCTCACGAAGGGCCCAGCCCCTCCCTCCTCGATCCTGCTCCTTCTTTAAGCCCCAACCCATGATCACAGCACCAAATAGACAACAATCCTCCCGCTAAGCTCTAACTTTACCTTCCATAAGGACTGTCTGGCTTCTCCTCCACCCTCAAAACCCCTTTCCTGCTTGCCTCTGGCATTCACCATCACCTCCCCACCAAGATCACCAAGAGGGAACATCCACACATTCACTGCACCCGGTGTCTCTCCCTCATTCCAGCTTTTGGAGAGGGGCAGGGCCTGCTCCTGAGAGAGCCCACCCTTTGTAGGTCCCGTCCTGAGCCTCCCAAAGGTCACACTGTTGCCTACTCCAGCTGATACTTCTCAGACCTTATCTTTCAAGCTGGTTCTTCAGCATTTTTCTCCTACTCTGGAGACAAGTTTCTCCCAGTTTCCATAGCTTGCTTCTGGAACTCCCTTTTGTTTACTCCCTCTCAACTTATGGTGGTGTCTCCTCTATCCTACCTTTCAGTGGTGCTGGGGCCCAGGCTCACGTTCAGGCTCAAGAGTGCATGTGTGTCTCTACACAAATTTTTGTTTGTTTAATTTGTCATCTATCAACTTCACAAGAATTGTGGGTGGGCTTCACGGGTCTACAAATTCCTTAAACTTCAAAGCAAAAACTTTTATTATAAAAGGGAGAAGTGTAGTTTTCATCAGCTTGTCAAAGGTGTTTGGGACACCCAGAAAGGATAAGAGCACTGACCCACATGCAGTCCCCCCGGGTGACCTCTACACCATGGCTGTAGCTAACATCTGCATACCTGTAACCCCTGTCTCTCTTCAGAGTCCCTGGACCATATGTCCCGATCATCTTCGCGTGATGTCTCACTCCTACCTTGTAAACTCACTTATCCAAAACTCAACTCTTGCCCTTCTTCCCCAAACCAGCTCTTTTCCCAGGTTTCTTGACTTTAGCAAAAGGCACCCACTGCTCACTCCAGAAACCTGGCAGTCGTTTTTTCCAATCCAATACCAAACCCATTTCACATCCTTCCACATCTCTCCATTTCAACTGCTATTAGAAAAACCCAAGCCACCTCCATCGCTCACCTGGGATGCTGCCTTAGCCTCCAACTAATTCCCCTACTTTCTTCACCCTTAACTCCTTTCCAATCCATTCTCACATAGCAGCCAGGGTGTATTACTGTGTGGGACTTGGAGCACAGCTCTTGATGGAGGCTCCCACTTCACGGAGAATAAAATGTGAGTATCTTTGACGTACAAGGTCCAGTGTTGGAAGTGGCCTGCCTCGCTGGCACTCCACCATCACTCTCCTTATCCCCAGCTCTCCTTCCCCACCTCACCTCATTCCAACCATAGCTGCACCTTCTTTCAGTTCCGCAAACACACCAAACTCTTTCCTGCCTCTGAGCCTTTGCAAAACCTGTTCTTTCTGCCTCTTCCCTTTTTTCCTTGCCTGGCTAACTCTTACAAATTCAGCTCTTGGTTTAAATGCGTATGCATCAGTTCCCGAGAAAGGCCTTTCCTGGCCACTCATTCTTTCCTTTATTTTCTGATGACCTCCATTTGTTTTCTTTATAACCATTATCACAATTACCTGCAAGTTTATGTATGTATGTAACACCTGTCTCTCCCACCAGACCAGATGAGGACCAGCTGCAGCTCCAGAATTTTTCTAGAAGGAGCTTAAAAGTGGCAATCTTTGGGGTGCCTGGGTGGCTCAGTCAGTTAAGCATCTGACCCTTGATATATCACCTCATAGCATGATCTCACAGTTTGTGGAATTGGACCCTGTGTCGGTCTTTGCACTGACAGCACAGAGCCTGCTTGGGATTCTCTCTCTCTCCCTCTCTCTGTCTACAAACAAACAAACAAACAAACTGCATAAAAAAAAAAGTGGCAATCTTTTTGGAAGAGGAAATGAAGGTTTGTCCTGAGGCTGTGTTTGCATGGCACTTTATTAAGAGTGAAAAAGTCAGTTGTCAGTTTTTGTAAATGGGGGAAGGACTTTTGGAATTATGGGAAGAGACACATAAAACATCCCCTCACGCCATCTCTTAGTGCTGCTACTGGCACAGACTGAGTCGATTTGGTTTATTACTACATACCCAGCGCTAGATGAAGCCCGGCATATGGTAGACACTCAAATTTTGTAGTTGGATGAATGAATGAACGAATGAATGAGTGGATGAATTTACAGTCTCCAAAATCTTCTCTTTCAAACGCCTTTCCTGAATCCCAGGCTAAGAATCTCTCTTCTGTGCATCTCATTCATTACACTTACAACGTTAACGGAGTATCTGTTTAGTGTCTCTATCTTCTATTTGTTTATGTTGTACTCATATTTTTGTTTCTATATTTCTAAATATTTTCATGTGTTATTTGATCATCACAGCGTTGCCAATACTGAAAGTACCAGTTACTGTTTTCTCTATTTTTTATAGGCGAAGGACCTGGGGAAAGTTTACATGTATTATCTCATTTAATCTTGAGACTAATCCTAGGAATTAGGTATTATTATCATCTCTATGGTTACAAATGATATTGAGGAAAGCTTAAAATCTCATCTTACAGAATAGGAAAATATGTGAAATAACTCACTCAGGTTCCCAGAGCTAGTAAACAACAGCACAGCCAGGATTCAACCCAGGAACTTGGCTCCAGAGCCAACTGTTCCCCAATATGACCAAATGAAGCAATAGTCATTTGTCCTCTAGGATCCAAATTCTTTGGAATATCTGTTTAAGCACCAGATTCTGACTTCCTCATGAGCAAGGACCTAACTAACCCGTCTCTGGGTCCTCAGCGCTTAGCTCTGAGGATAAATGATTATCATTGATTTTCACAACCACTATGTCGGACTAGCAATGGAATGGTTATGATTTCCTTTTTATTTTATTTTTTTTTTTATTTTTGAGACAGAGAACAGGGAACAAGGGAGGGGCAGAGAGAGGGGGAGGGGCAGAGAGAGGGAGGTGGAGTATCTGAAGCATTTAACAGCACTGAGTTAAATGGAGAGCTCAGACCCTCCATGAGATCCTGACCTGAGCTGAAGTCAGATGCTTAACGGACTGAGCCACCCAGGAGTCCCATGATTCCCATTTTGTAGAAATGAAAAATGAGTTTCACAACTTCACGAGAGGAAGCGACTTGTCTAATTGTCCTTTTGACTGACTCTCACTCCCTTTTGTATTTCCTCTGCTGCTTCCTTAAAAGGTTAGAGGACATGTGTTTAGATTAGAAAGACTTTACCTTAAGAAAGACTGGGGGGAAAACACCACAGCACTCACTGCCTTCCATAGAAAGAGCAGCCATTAAAAGTTCTTTGATTATGACGTTTGCCTAACAAGCTTTCCTTCCTTTAGCTCCTCCTAAGCTATTCTGTCCCCATTTAGCTTGAACCATGCAGGGGTGTGTGTGTGTGTGTGTGTGTGTGTGTGTGTGTTAGAACAGGAACAGGGAGCAGAGCTGTGAGTCAGATGTCTAGAAATCAGAGTCCAGGAACTACCACGGACCTGTTTCTGTTGCTGAGCAAAGTATGTAATCTTTTTTGCCTCTGACATGAAAGAAAAGCCAGGGGCCCCAAATTCTTCTCAGGCCATGGTGCCCTGGAAGCTAGTGGGTCACATGACACTGAATATTATTCACCAACTCACTGTTTAAGACGTAGGGCCCCTGCTGGAGGAGTGCTCACTGATGGCATAGAGCCAGTCACGTGTTAATAAACCAGTCCTCCAAGAGGAAAACAGCCCAGATTTCTAGCACCTGCCAATTTCCTGGTGTAAATACTCCCACTATGGCCAATTTCGGGCTACCAACAGTTTCAGCTGCTCACAAAATTCCTGAAAATTTAGCAATCTGCTCTAATGAGCCAACACAAACCAGCTCCAACACACCGCTGCTTACAGTAACTCCTCATGTGGATGAGGAGAGAGGAAAAATACAAACAGCCCTTTAAACGATGGTTTTAGGGACAAGAGCTACCTCATAGGCTGTTACAGAGAATTTCCCTGTATTTAGATATAATGATTTCACCTCTGCTGAGTAAAGAGCAATTGTATTGAAGAGAGGAAAACTGGGTTCAAGACTTAGCCTTCTTAGAAGTAACATATTTATTTCTTTGAATTTCAATTTTAATGTAAATAATGTTACCCACTACACAGGATAGTTAATTATCTAACAAACACTTATATGGCATTTACTATCAGCCGGACACTGTTTAGTACTTTACAAATACACTAATTTAATCTTTAAAATAACAACGTAGGGTAAATACTATGATCAAATTAGAGATAAAAGGACCAAAGCACAGAGAAGTTAACTAAGTTCTGTAAGGTCACACAGCTAGCAAATAGTAGAGGCAGGATTTGAACCTGGCTCCAGAGTCCGTGCTTTTAGCCTCTAGAACCCCAAGTTGTTTTTATAAACAGAGTTTTATTGGAACACAGCCATGCTCACTCGCTTACATATTATCTGTGGCTGCTTTTGTGATTCAACAGGAGAGTTGAATAGTTGTGACAGACCCTATAAGACCTACAAAGCCCAAAATATTTACTTTCTGGCCCTTTATAAAAAAAAAAAAAAAAAAAAAAAAAAGTTGCCTGTCCCCTGCTGTATGATATCCTGCCTCTTTGTATGAGGTGAGACTATAGTCCCCAGTCTTGAGCTGGTCTGAAATTGTATTCTGAGCCAATAAGATCATACAGAAATAATGTCAAGATTGTAACTGTATGGGGGCACCTGGGGGGCTCAGTCAGTTAAGCATCCGACTTCAGCTCAGGTCATGATCTCACACTCGTGGGTTCGAGCCCCACATCGGGCTCTATGCTGACAGCTCAGAGCCTGAAGCCTGTTTTGGATTCTGTGTCTCCCCTTCTCTCTGCCCTTCCCATGCTCATACTCTGTCTCTCTCTGTTTCTCAATAGTAAATAAATGTTAAAAAAATTTTTTTGAAAAGATTGTAACTGTACCCCATCATTTGTACTATAACAATTGTATCAGTGAAGTAGCATTAAAATGTAGGCTTCAGAAACAAATGGTCCATGAAAATGTATGTTAATAGAAACATGTATCTCCCTTCATGGGATGCCAACATCTCCAGGTTGGAATTATTTTACAGATTGTTCATCCCAACCCCAACTCTTCACTTGGGGAATGCAGTTTCAGGTTTCTGAACTTAATGCTGGAAATCCCTCATGATCATCCCTGGAGTCCTGCAAGCTGATTCCTCTACACAGACATGGGTTTTTTGCACAGCAGAGTCTCTTTTATGGGACTCAGGCCCCAGGCTCACATCTCCACACCTGTCGTTCTGTCTCTGAGGAGTTCCACCACACGGCTGTTTCAAATGCCAAGCAGAGCAGCTCCTCAAAGCCTATCACACTGGTCTTCTGTGTAGTCATTAAAAACTTCCCCCGACCTTTGCAGCTACTTCTGTGAGTCTCTCAGGGACTAGTCACTTGTGACCTATTTTGAGCTGAAACTTCTGGCTACCAGAGGAAATGAAGACCAAGACTGAGCTACATGTGCTCAACTGTTTCTTTTGCACTCCTGGCACCAAAAAAGACTGGCCCAGTGAAAGGATTGTAGGTCAGATGGGCACCTGGTTGCCCCGCTCAGGTCAGCAGATTTTCATTGCACTCTAAACCATGGGTCAATACCTCAGGATCCCTGGAAGGCTGTTTGTTATCTTCCATTTGCTGAAGACAGTTGCTTCCTTAGAGTCATGGAGAAAAAGAACCCGTGTGCTCTCCTTGTTGAGTGTTTTTCCTCAAGGCGGAGATGCCTCCCCAGAATCGGTAAGGTAAGGCTGAGCTCCTGTGTGCAAGTCCCACTGCCAAAGAATGTCTTTCATAAACATTTCAAAAGTGAGTTGATCCAAAACACACCTCCCCTGTGAGGTTACCTGTAATCTAATCCAGCCTAGGAATCACAGTCCAAACAGCTCGAGGTGCTGCAAATTCCACACAGCTGCGCAAAATGCAAGAGCGCAAGACTTTAAGGTGAAGAACACCAGAAATGTGTCCACATTTCCACACTGTTCTTTGTCACTACACTCCTTGAATGCATTTAAGTAGCCCTTATTACCAGCAAAGACAACCCAAGTGAAACCTCTTGGGGCTTTCCTAAAAAGCCCCTTCACAATTTTTTTAAGTTTATATGATTACTCTAAGGTATCTTCAAGTAAATTTATGAACTTAATCTCAGTTTTAAAATACACATACCTTTAAAGAAGTCACAGGAACCTAATGATTTCAACTATTTAAGAAGTACCTAAAGCTCCTTTAGGTTCCTAAAATACTTGATTTTATCTCTCCATAAGAAATAATGCGTTCCTGAGGGGTGCCTGGCTGGCTCGGTCAGTAGAGCATGTGACTCTTGATCTCAGGGTCATGAGTTCAAGCCTCAAGTTGGGCGTGGAGCCTACTTAAAATAAAAATTAAAAGAAGAAAGAAAAGAAAAGAAGTTATGTGTTCCTAAAAATAAAAATCATGCCCAGTCCATCCTCCTCCATAGCAATCCAGATATTCACAGACTAATTTGCAAGCTCCAAGAGACAAGGTAGGGTCATGTATACACCTTTTTATTGCCCACAACATGTGGCCACAGTAGTAGATGGTCAGTAATTGTTATTGTTGACATATAACCTCCATGAAGATAGGAACTTTCTCTGTTTTGCTCATTCCTATAGGCCCAGCGACTAGAACAACAACCAACAGGTGGTACTACTCAAAAAGTATTGAACAAATTAGCCTATATCCTTAAATGCAGGAGAAGGAGGTTTAGAATTCTTACACATTTTTCAGTAACTTTGGTCCTTCTTGTAAGTGTCAGGAATCAATCAGAGAAATGGAATCAGTAGAAGATATACATTGATATATACTAAAAGATTTATTGCAAGTATTTGGTTGATATGATTATGGGGGCTGGCTAGGCAAGGCTGAAATTTGCAGGGCTGGTCCTCAGGAAGGGCTGACCGGCAGTCTTAGATGGGATTTCTTCCTTAGGCAAGCTTCAGCTCTACTTGTAAAGCCTTTCAAATGACTGAATTCGGCTCAACCATATTCTTTTTTTTTTTTAATGTTTATTTATTTTTGAGAGAGAGAGAGAGAGGGAGATACAGAATCAGAAGCAGGATCTGAACTGTCTGCACAGAGCCCAATGCAGGGCTGGAACCCACGAAGCTGAGATCATGACCTGAGCTGAAGCAGAAGCTTAACTGACTGAACCACTCAGACGCCCCTCACCCATATTCTTTAGGATATGGTCAATAATATCTACAAAATACCTCCATAGCAACATCTAGATTAGTCTTTAATTGAATAACTGGAGAAATAGCTTAGACAACTTGACACACAAAAAAGACACAGAAAAATCAGTAAATGTAATATACCATGTTAAGAGGATAAAGGACAAAAATCATATGATCATCACAATAGATGCAGAGAAAATATTTGACAAAATGCAATACCCTATCATGATAAAAACATTCACGCGAAAGTTCATAGCAGCATTATTTATATTAACCAGAAAATGAAAATAATCCAAATGTTCATCAACTGATACATGAAAAAACAAAATACAATATATCCACACAATGGAATATTATTTGGCAATAAAAAATGAAATGTGGACACATGTTGCAACATGGACGAACCTTGAAAACATTATGCAAAACAAAAGAAGTCCATCACGAAAGGCTACATATTACATGATTCCTTTTCTATGAATTTTCCAGAACAGGCCAGTCCATAGAGATAAAAAGTAGACCAATGTTTGCTAGGACTGGGGTAAGGAGGGAATAAAGAATGAGTGCTAACCTGTATGGGATTTCCTTTTGAGATTATGAAAATATTCTGAAGTCAGATACTGGTGATGGTTTTATAACTGTGAATATGCTATAAACCACTGACTTGTGCACTTTAAGGGGTAATTTTTATGGTATGCGAGTAATATCCCAATAAAGATGTTATGTCTAAAAAAAAGTATATTTACAAAGGGTTTTAAATAACATAATGAGGGCCATGGCTCAGTAGTGCTTTATTTAAACCTTATATTCCTCCAAGTACCATAATTCAATTCTGTCATTGAATTACACCATCAGAAGGCTCCAAATGGAATCGTATTTAGTGCCTCACAATCACCCTAACAGCATCACCTGAACGTTTTCCCTATAGTTTTTTTTAACTTTTTAAAAACGTTTATTTATTTTTGAGAGAGAAAGAAAGAGACAGAGCATGAGCAGGGGAGGGGCAGAGAGACAGGGAGACACAGAATCCGAAGCAGACTCCAGGCTCTGAGCTGTCAGCACAGACCCCAATGTGGGGATCGAACTCACGAACTATGAGATCACGATCTGAGCTGAAGTCAGACGCTCAACCGACTGAGCCACCCAGGCACCCCTCCCTATAGTGTTTTAAAATCCAAATTGTCATAATAAATAGCTGCGTGGAGCTTACTTCTGCACTCTTTTGCACAAATAATAAGAACATTGCCCATCCCATTACTACATCACTATCGTTCTTTGTATTATTACAGAATACTTCATGAAAATTTCATGTTAAGCTTTATTTTAGGAAATGCAATGTCCCTTAGGAATTATCCTTTCTGATAATCAAAACTATACAACTGATTTTAATTTCTATTTTAGCCTGGGAGGAAGCTCAGTTGAACCATAGCAATTATGTTGATCGAAGTAATTAAAATTTTTGTTTCAGTTTTTTTTTCTTTCTGTTTTTCTTCTCCTATTCATAACCTGCTACCTTAGTGCATGGAATTTTGGTGCAAGTCACCTCAAATCCCAGTATTTATTTGAAGAATTGGTCCAGGATTGTGGACTAAGGTTCATTACTTAATTGTGCCTCACATTAAATCAGGTTTTTCTATATTGGCACTTTGAGCTAAATCATTTGGAAGTGGGGGTCTGGTGGGGGGTTGCTCTGTGCATTGTAGGATATTTAGCAGCATCTTTGGCCCTCACCCACTAAATATCAGCAGCAGCTCTCCAGTTGGACAATCAAAATGTATTGAGACATTGCCAAACGTCCTCTTGGAGGGCAAAATTGCTCTCAACTGAAAACCACTGCCATTAAATCATCATGGGAAAAAACTGACCATGCCCAACCCCCGCCCAACTCTTCCCAATAACTCTAAGAAGTACTAGAAATTCATCACTGTAGATGGTAGATGATAGATGGACAGACAGACAGATAGATACATAGATTCATACGTTGCTCACTTACTTGAGATGAATCCAGGACACCTCTCCACTTGGTGTCACTCCCTAAAGCAGATCTGTTTCCATATAGATCTTCTCATTTTACAAGGAAAGAATTTTTTTAAGTTTATTCATTTATTTTGAGAGAGAGAGAGTGAGAGAGTGTGCAGGAGGGTCAGAGAGAGAGAAAGACAAAATCCCAAGCAGGATCTGCACTGTCAGCATGGACCTTGATGCAGGGCTCAAACTCACAAATCGTGAGATCATGACCTGGCCTGAAACCAAGAGTCAGACACTGCTTAACCCACTGAGCCACTCAGGCACCCCCAAGGAAAGAATTTCCTTATCTATTATTTCGTGTGAGCCCAACAATCCATTAAAAAGGAAATCATTATTACTCCAATTTTTAGATGAGGAAATTGAAGAGTGAAAATGATCAACTTCAGAGCTAAACTCTAACTTCAGTGCTACTCCCCTCTGTCCATATATCTCCACTATCCCACCCTCATGGGTAGACATGAGGGATGGAGTGCCATGAGGCTAACGATGGTCTTACAAAGTGCCAACAATCTAAAATAGCGATAAATCCGGTCAATACCGAGAAAACAGATTACCACTTCCCAGATGACATTATACTTTAATTAAAACTCACAAATTTCCATTAGATCTAACTTCCTGTTTGCAGAGAATGCAGGGGATAGAAGAATGAGTTAGACACTGGTAGAAAATAACCAAATCCAGAAGTGGGAACATTCTATAGGACAACTAGTCTGAACTCTTTCAAAGTCAGTTCTTGAAAATAAACAATCAAAAAACAAAACCATGCAGGGAATGTTTTAGAATAAAACAGACCAACAAAACATAACAATCAAATGCAATGTGTGAACCTTGATTGGAATCCTGGTAATATATAAAAGGAATACTTAGAATGAAGGGAATTTTGAGTTTGGACTGGATATAAGATTGTGGAATCAATCTTGGTGTTCTTAGATGTGATAATGGTATTGTTCTTAATCTGTTTTGTTTTTTTTTAAGGGTGGTTTTATTAAAACATGGGACAGGACTGGTAGGCAGAAAGAGCGGCCTCATTTTGTTCTTATTCTTTTTTTTTTAATTTTTTAAATGTTTATTTAGTTTTTGAGTGAGGGAGAGACAGAGTGTGAGCGAGGAAGGGGCAGAGAGAGAGGGAGACACAGAATCCGAAACAGGCTCCAGGCTCTGAGCTGTCAGCACAGAACCTGTCATGGGGCTCAAACCCACAAACTGAGAGATCATGACCTGAACCAAAGTCTGATGCTTAACCGACTGAGCCACCCAGGTGCCCCTGTTCTTATTCTTAAGAGATACTTGTGGAAAGTATTTTGGGATAAAGTACCATGATATCTGCAATTTTCAAATGAGTTGACAATAGCAAAACAAGATAGATGCTAGATAAAGTAGATATGGTAAAATATTAACATTTAAAACATTTACATGGAAGAGGGGAAGGAATTTGTTGTACTATTCTTTCCATTTCTCTGAACATATGAAATATTTTCATAATAGAAAGTTTAAAAAAAGGAAGTTGTGGGGTGCCTGGGTGGCTCAGTCGGTTGAGCATCCTACTTCAGCTCAGGTCATGATCTCACCACTCGTGGGTTCAAGCCCCACGTCGGGCTCTGTGCTGACAGCTCAGAGCCTGGAGCCTGCTTCAGATTCTGTATCTGCCTCTCTCTCTGCACCCGCCCCCCCCCCCACTTGCATATGTTCTCTCTCTCACACTGAAAAATAAACAAAACCATTAAAAAAATTTTTTTTTAAAAAGGAAGTTGAAGGGAAATTAACAAGAGACATTTTCTGGCCACTTAAATCACATGTAAATGGCTGCCTAAAGTCACAGGACCTTAGAAACGAAAAGAGCCTTAGAAATGATCGAAGCTCTGAAATAGGCCTTGCCCAAGGTCAGGAATTAACTTCATGGTAGAAAGAAAAGCAAAGTCCAGGTCTGATTCCCAGGTTTCCACTCTGCTTGTTCAAAGAACCAGCCTTTGTTCAATCACCTGACCTCTTCCAGTTTCTGCGTAGACTAGAAAACCCATCAAACATACTTACGTAGGCCTTCCTGACCGCTTCCCCCTACCTCCTTATCTGATATCCCCTCCTACTATCCTACCCTGGCTCACTCCTTACCTGCCACATGGTCTCCTTGGGGTTCTGCTGACACAGGCAGCACTTGTGGCCTCAGGACCTTTACTCTGGTTGCTCTTTCTTGCAGGTCTTCCTCCAAATGTTTAATTGCCTAACTGCCTCACATTCTCCACGTATGCTCAGGTCTCTCCATGTGGCAAATCACCTGTTTAATAGTCCAGCCCCCACCCCACCACCCCCAACATCACTTGGCCCTACTGCTTATCTTTTTTCCATAGCACCTGTGTCCTAACACCTATTCAATTTTCTTATTTATTATGCTTTTTTGTTTATGGTCAGTTTTCCCCGTTAGAAAATAAGCTCCACAAGAGCAGAGATCTTTGTTTTATCTACTGATAAATCCCAAGTGCTTACAGCAGTGCCTGGTACACAGAAGCTATTCAATACTGGAAATGTTGGTTGAATGAATGAATGTTCTTTCGCTGCAACTCAGGATTTAATTTCAACTTAAAAGGGGCCACAAAAAGGCAAGAATAAAAAAGGTAGGAAAGATGGAGGAGAGGCATTATACTGAATGTTTTCATTATTTAAAAGATGGGATGTAGGCTTTGGGGCATATGAACAGTAGCCCAGCACTGTCTTGCACAACGTCAGCCAGCACAGCTCTGTACGCAAAAGAGATTAGCAGCGTCTCTTCCGCCGGAGGGCTTACATGTTGCAATTCCCTTGTAATAAGTTCCTAAATATTTAATACTTGAATGACTTCCTAATAGGGTGTTGATTTACTACATCATAGGCATAATTAAGAGGCTTCAATTCAGGTCTGTTGGGATTAAATTTAAAGCCCAAAAGCTTAGCATTCAGAGCCAAGCAAATCAGAAAACAGCACGTGCATGATGCAGAGGAACATTTACACACAAGCTCAAACTTGCAGCTGTGTTTCTAAGATCCCCATCTTTGCTTCGGGCCCAATGGGCTTCACTTCCTTCTGAGTCTGTGGGTGAAACCCAGATGAATCCAGAGTGTTACTCCCATAAGGATCCCGGTGGAAGGCCCCACAAATAGTCCCAGCAGTTTTTAAGCCTTGGAAGGAGACCTTGATCTGGTATCTATGTAGACAGGTTCCCTCTCGTCTTCAAGTACAGATGGATGTGGGTGTTCATTGCTAAATGAAACTGAGGCTCAACTTCAGAGGAAAAAGTATTTGCTTGTAGCACGTAAATGTTCCATATGTTTCGCTAGTAACTTTTTTTTCAAAAATTTTTGAATGTTTATTTATTTTTGAGAGAGAGACAGAGACAGAGCATGGGCGGGGGAGGGGCAGAGAGAGAGGGAGACACAGAATTCAAAGCAGGCTGTCAGCACAGAGCCCGACGTGGAGCTCAAACTCACGAGCCGTGAAATCATGACCTGAGCTGAAGTCGGATGCTCAACCGACTGAGCCACCCAGGTGCCCCTTGCTAGTAACTTTTCATTGCAAACATGCGTGTCTATCTCACCATGACCTCAAGTCATAAGGGAGCAAATGGACTGATTGGTAAGGGATATTGGAGAGCTCTGACAAAATGTGGACAAAATTGTTTCCCCATCCTCAGCATATTGTACACCAGGGTCTGTCAGACAGTTTTCCTGAATTACAAAATTCTTCTCTTCCCTGAGGATCCACCTCGTCCCTTTTCCTGATGCAAGCTTACCCGAATAGTTATTGGCCTCTTTTCATAGTGACAAACCATTGCCTCTGCTCACTTATTCCTGGCTTGTGAGACATAGGGAAAAGAGGTTTAGTGAGAATTTTCTTAAAAAAAAAAAAAAAAAAAATACCAGGGCACCTGCGTGGCTCAGTGGGTTAAGCACCTGACTCTTAACTTCAGTTCAGGTCATGGTCTCTCAGTTCATGAGCTTGAGCCCCACATTGGTCTCGGTGCTGATCTCACAGAGCCTGCTTGGGATTCTGTCTCTCCCTCTCTCTCTGCGTCTCCCCTGCTCGTTCGCTCACTCTCTCTCAAAATAAACAAACTTAAAAATAATACGTTCTTTTCTGTGGTTGTTGTGGTCACCATTCATTGAAGAAGTATTTTGTGGTGCGCCTGGGTGGCTCAGTGGGTTAAGCGACCAACGTCTGATTTTGGATCAGATCATGATCCTGGGGTCATGGGATCAAGCCCCGAGTCAGGCTCCACGCTGAGTGTGGAGCCCACTTGGGATTCTCTCTCTCTCTCTCTCTCTCTCTCTCTCTCTCCCTCTGCCCCTTCCCCACTTGCACTCTCACTCTCTCTAAAATAAAATAAAATAAAATAAAATAAAATAAAATAAAATATTATTTCATGAATGACTACTATGCGTTTTAGAATGTGCCAAGCACTGAAGAAACAGTAGCACAGAACACCGCTCCGTTCCTAGGTATTTACAGTTTAAGGTAGTAAAACCGAGAAATAAAAGAAACCAGGAAGTTGAGACGCAGAAAGAGAGACGCAGCAAAGAAGGTGAGTACAGATGGTTGTGGAAACTTCCTGGGTACTAAGGAAGACTTTCAGTAAGAAGCAGCATAGCACAAATCTGTAAAATAGGAAGCGAGAACAAAGACAAACATCCATGATGGCACTGCCCAGGCGAGGCACTGTGAGAGCCATACACATGTCCTTTCCGGCACTTTTGAGTCATTTTAATATGGTGGCATTTATCCTAAAGGTAGAATCTGTCACCTGACCTTCTTCCACTTAAAATAAGAATATAAACATTTCCCCAATTTATTAAAAATTGGTCGTAAGAGTTATTTTAGTCGTATCAATATGCCATAGTCTCCTTATCCAGTCCCACATGGCTTATCATTTACGTTGCATGTTGTTTCCATTCATATTAATTAATTCATTCTGCGTCTGTTGAACTCTTGCCTTGCAAGAATGGGGCAATGCGCTGGCTTTGATGATACAAAAATGAGCAAGTCTGGGCCTCCAGGAACTCCAAAGGCAGAAGCAAAGTGACTTGGAAACAGACATCAACAATCAATATATAAGATGAGACAAGGACGCACAAGGGGTTTCAGTACCCTAAAGAGGAAAGAACTTACAAAGCAGCACAGACTGAGTGGCTCAACGAACAAAGATGTATTTTCTCATTCTTCCAGGGTCTGGAAGATGCAGGTCTGGTTTCTTCTGAGGTCTCTCTCCCTGACTCACAGGTGGTCTGTAACCTCTGACGGTCCTTCCTCTCTGGGCTTGCATCCCCGGTGTCTGTGCGTACAAATTTCTTCTTACAAGGACACCATCCCAGACTGGATTAGGGCCCACCATAACTGTCTCATCTTAACTCCTCTTAAATCACTACTTTAAAGGCCCGATCTCCAAACACAGTGACATTCCAAGGCATTGGGGTCAGGGCCTCAACACGTAGATTCAATTCAGCCCAAAACATTTAGTGAGAGAAAAATGCTTCTTGAAGGAGGTGACACTTAGCTGATTCTAGAAGGATAGTGAAGAATGGAAAATGAAATGCACATACGTATAAAGGCCTAGAGACAAGAGAGAGGATGCAGCGCTTTTAGGGGAACCACAAGTATTTCAGCTTGATGAGGGCAAGGGGGAGAGAGACAAGGGGAGAACAGAGGCGTTATAAATCATTCTCAAGTGTAAACCTTTGTCCATACTTCTGATTATGTCACTGAGATCAGCCTCAGTGGAACGACTGGGCCAAAGCAGGGTTCTCCCCACACTCCCCTCGCTCTTTCCCTATGTGCTCCATGTTGACGCTTGGCCAATCACGGAAGTCCCTGCAGGTGCTGGTTAAAAGTGGACTCCCAGGCCTCTTCCTAGAGATCTGATACTTGTGTCAGGTCTCAGTCACTATCACTCTTCAGCAGCACTCTCTCTCCAGGGACCCAGGGATTTGCTTCCATATCTAGTCAGTTCTCTGCCTGCTTCCCTTTCAGGTTGCTCTCCTGTCTCCCCAGCCTTGCTCAGAAGACTTGGGTTCCCAGTTTGCCCGTTCACCTTCAGAGGAACAAGGCTGCACAATTCAAATGAAGTACAAACGAGGAATTAAACACTAGGGGTTGAATTTCTCCATGTCTTCTCTCTTGAGCTGGATTATCAATTATTTGTGTGTCTCGTCTCCTTGACTCAGGAGAGCCTGGTGCTATCACTTAAAATAGAGAAAGATGATTGGTAATTCTTTTTGCTTCCTAGGCCTCTGTTTCCCTCTCTGTAAGACAGGGACCATTTTTTAGAGTCTGTGAATCCAACAAACACGCTAACATCTTTGCACAGTGCTTTCAAGTGTATAAAAGGGGCACCTGGGTGGTGCAGTCAGTTAAGCCTACAACTCTTGAACTCATCTCAGGTCATGATCTCACAGTTCGTGAGTTTGAGTCCCACGTTGGGCTATGGGCTGACAGTGCAGAGCCTGCTTGGAGTTCTCTCTCCCCCACTCTCGGCCCTCCCCCACTCATGCGCGCATGCACCCTCTCACCCTCTCTCTCAAAATAAATAAACTTTTAAAAATTAAAAAAATAAAGTGTATAAAATACTTTTGACAAACAGGATGCTTTAAATACAGAAATACCCAGTAAATATTTACTAACACAAATAGCAGTGATGATTCTGCATGATGTGAAAAAAACCTACTTATTGTTAAAGTTCCCTCTAGTCATTAAGTTTGAGTCACTTCTTTTTGAGTTAGGTTTCTTTCTTTTTTTTTTTTTCTATGTTTATTTATTTATTTTGAGAGAGAAAGAGAGCATGAGCTGGGACATGTGCAGAGAGAAAGAGAGATAGAATCCCAAGTAGGCTCCAGGCTCAGTGCAGAGCCCAATGTGAGGCTCGATCTCACGACCCTGAGATTGTGACTTGAACCGAAATCAAGAGTCAGACGCTCAACCAACTGAGTCACCCAGGCACCCTAAGGTTTCTTAAATGACTATCAATCACTATGTGTTAGAATTAATTGTACCTCCTGAGTTTAATTCCTAAATATTGTCACAACCTGAGGAAAAAGTTCTAGGCACAGTTGCTAGTTTAAAAAAAAAAAAAAGAAAAAGGAGGAAGGGGCGTCTATGTTGAGTTAAGCGATACTTTACTGGGGGAAGAATATCTCCCCAGGTGTTTGTTTCTACCTAAGTTGATCGGCATACATTCAACATTTTCATTACCCAGCCCTGTTTTTGTCCTTCTATTTTATTTTATGTGAAACTCCTATTTCAAAATGCAGCTTTTCTCAGAAGAGTGCCTGCCCATTCTCCTGTAGCCATCCTGAACGGAAGTCACTCGGAGGCACCTGCCGGAGGCCATCTGCAGGCGCACACTTGGGCATACAGTGCTCTGACCCCTCAGGTGCGCCCTCTTGTAAATACAAGCTCTCCTGGTCTGCTGCCACTACAAGGGTTCAGTTGCACTGTTGCTGTGAGTCTGACGCCAGTGCTAAGGACAGTGAACTTTTAAAAACAACCTCCTCTTTCTTCTCTAATCTGGGAGAAAAACAAAGCCCAAGTCAGGAACCAATCAAGTGAAAGAGAGTGTGGCTAAATCAAATAAACATTGAACTTCACTTTCTCTGACACCAGTGCCTAAAATCTCTTGAGGGGTGCAAGGATCTACGGGACGGGCTGTTTTGGAGAGCCTGGAGGAGGGCGCTATCACAGGGCACGAGGTATAACACCTAAGGGGGTGTGAAAAAATAAGGGGGGGGTGGTCCTCTTCTTATATTACTGCCTTCCTCCTGTCACCTAGGCCTGAACCTCATAAAGCCTAAGAGCCAGGCCATCAGCATTTATTCTCCCGTTAGAGCACTCCCAGGTGAGACTGGAAAATATCTGAGTTGGGAGAGATTTTTGAGATCTCAAGGGTAAAAGTTTCATTTTGCTGATGGGAAAACTGAGGCCTGGAGGAGGAAGGAGGCCTTTGCCAAGATGATAGGCCACTGTAGAACCCAAGGTCCTCCTGACATCACTCCCATGGTTCCCAAATTGTCTTGCCCTCGAAGCACTAGTCCCTCTCCTAGTTTTTCTGTTGCTATCAGAAGTCCTTTTTCTCCCAGTTAGTGAGAGTGGAAACCTGAAAGTCCTTATTAACTATTCTTCTTTATCCCACATGCCCAGTGAATGACTTCCACTGGATCTTACTTTATTATTTTTTTTACATTTATTCATTTTTGAGAGACAGAGACAGAGTGTGAGTGAGGGAGAGGCAGAGAGAGAGAGAGAGAGAGGTAGACACAGAATCCGAAGCAGGCTCCAGGCTCTGAGGTGTCAGCACAGAGCCCAACATGGGGCTCGAACCCATGAACCGTGAGATCATGACCTGAGCCGAAGTCAGGTGCTTAACCAACAGCCACCCAGGTGCCCCTGGATCTTACTTTAAAATATCTTGCTCTCTCTCTTTCTCTCTCTCTTTTTTTTTTTTTTTTTTTTGGTAAGCTCCATGACAATGTGGGTCTTGAACTCACAACCCTGAGATTGAGAGTCACATGCTTTACTGACTGAGCCAGCCAGGCACCCCTAAAATACCTTGCTCTCTATTCCAGTTGCCATCAACCTTCTGCTTGCCTCCCTTGCCTCTGACCTCTCTAGTCCATCCAGTGGACAGATAACACATTGATAATAGCTGACACTTGTCATACACATACGTGCCATCATTGTTCTAAGGGCTCCGCATTTCCCCATCTCATTTATTCCTCATAAAATCCTAACAGCTGGATGCTTTTATTACCCCCATTTTATAGATGAGGAGATTGAAGTACAGTGCAGTCAAATAATGTGCCTAAGATTAGGCTAGGGGGCACCTGGGTGACTCAGTCGGTTAAGTGACTCTTGATTTCAGCTCACGTCATGATCTCCCAGTTTGTGAGTTCGAGCCCCGCCTGGGGCTCTGCTCTGACAGTGTGGGCTGTGCTTGGGATTCACTTTTTCTCCCTCTCTCTGTCCCTGCCCCCCCCACACACAAAAAAACTTTTTTAAGTGTTTTAAGATTACACAGCTAGCAACTGGCAGAACTGGGATTTTTAAAACACCAGATTGGTGTCAAAGTCCAAATTCCTAACTGCTGTGCCTTATTGCTTTTTTCAGAAGCACTTATATTACCATGTTACTCTTCTGCTCAAGAACCTTCAGGGGCTCCCCTGTGCCACTGTGGAAAGTCAGAGTCCTAATTTAGCATTGAAAGCACTAAATGGTTTGGCTCTCACTAGCCTTCAGGTAAATTAATTAACTTCTCTGGGTCTCAATTACCTGTTCTATAGGTTGAGGATGATCATAATAGTAACTGCATCACTGGGCTGTCCCTGAGGATTGAGCAAGGTTACCAAGGTACAGCTCTTACCTCAGTGCCTAGCACAAAGTGACTCTTGATCAATGTTAGCTATCACTGAGTTACCTTTGGACCCTATTTCTCACAACTTCCTTATAGGCCCCGCTGACCAGGATGTTGCTGCAGATAAATTGTGCTTGTTGCTGAGCTGAGTGCTGGCGCAGCGTTTCCCCGGCTAGAAATTTTCCCCATTCCCATAAGCCCATCCTCGTCACCCTTCTTCAGCAGCCCCTCCCCGCATGCTAATCGGAGTTTCTGGAACACTTACTCCTACCATCCCCTTTTTCTCCACATCATTTATTTAATCACCGGTTAAACATTTATCAAGTACCTATCTAATAATAACAATAATTTCACTTGACATTAGCCTTTACAAAGGGCTTCTAGTCCCAACTCTGTCCTGTGAATCTCTACTGAAAGCCTCGGACTGACGCCAGTTCCCACTTCCAAGCGGCTTTTGTTCCAGCGTCAGTCCCAGGGACTGTGGGCAGCAGCGTGCAGATGCAGATCGGAACCCCATGTTCAGGAAGCTCACAGCCCCGTCCTCTCCGCACGTGGTGGCGATCCCGGGCAGCCGGTGGCAAGGCCCAGCAGAGCGCATGCTCGGCTTCAGGCTGGGCAGATGTACTCGTCACCAGTCGGTGCCTGCCCTGCGGCAGAGGCTCACACACCATCGCAGAGGGGAGGCTGTCAGAAACAAAAGCAGCTCGCTCTCCAGCTGTCAGGACCTCTGCAGGAGATCCTTGATGTCAGCAGAGGCTGAAAGAGCAACGCTGAGAGAAACGTGGGCTGCTGTCTTCCCAGAGATGGGAGGTGACCAGCCCTGGCCCGGACTGTCTTCTTCAAAGCACAGCTGTAGGCCACCTGGCCCCGTCTTCTGGTCCCCACTTAGTCTTCTGAGAGAGCTGACTGCACTCTGATAACAAATTGCTACATTTGCTTGAACTTTTCAGTTTAATGAGGCCGATTTTGCTTTAACATGCCCTCTGCCTGCCTGCCACGGAGCAGCCGAAGCCTTGGGCCGGGAAGGTGGGGTGGCGGAGTGGCAGGATGGTGTCTCCTCTCGGGCCAGGATTTGGGAAGTGCCCCAGGTGCGGCAGCACTGGGCAAACTGTCGGTCAAGGTGCGCCCCTGCTGCAGAGAGGGTGGGATCGCCGCTGGGTCTCCTCCGTGACACAGTCCTGTCGCTGTATTGTCACGGCTATAATTCGCTGCAGATGGAAATCAGTTTCCTGGGCAAGCTGGCAATAGCTAACAATTTCACATAGCCGTTTACTCTGGCCCGGAAACATCACTCCTAGGAAACCATCCTAAAGACGCACAGAAATTCAAACATTAAAGTATGTATCTTATATATTTTATTTGGCAGATTTCTCTTGGATGTTCGCGAATATATTAGAATACCACAAAATGAAATTTAGATTTGCCAACTTTGACAAAACAAAACAAGTGAACTTGTGCTATCAGGCTGGTGGCATAGATAAACAGTGAGGAGCTATGTCAATGACGTCGAAACTCAGTATTCTCCCTTCTGAACTGCCAGCACCAAGGACAGGCTACTTTCAGTAACCATGTGACAAATCCACTCAACTTGGTGGTTTAGTTTCCATTGAGAGGTGTCTTTCTATTGGGCTTGGGGAGTGCTTCCCTGCACCCTGGGGTCTGATGGCTGATCTGGCAATAGCAAGGAAAGTAAATTCATTCTGCAGGACGCAGGGACGCACTTCCCAGTGGCTGCCCCTACTGAGAAGCTTAGTCTTTTGTTCTTACCCATTTATTCACTGCACAAGCTTTTTTTTAGTTTTTTTTTTATTTCAATTCCAGCATAGTTAACAATGTTATATTAGTTTCAGGTGTACATATTGTGATTCAACAATTCTGTACATTACTCAGCAATCATCACGATGAGTTACTCTTTAATCCCCACCATCTGTTTCACTCATCCTCCACCCTCCCACCCCCTCCCCCTACTCCCCCCACCCTGCCTCTGGTAACCATCAGTTTGTTCTCTGTAGCTACAAGTCTGCTTTTTGGTTTCTCTCTATCTCTTTTTTCTTTACTCATTTGTTTCTTAAATTCCACATATAAGCAGGCTCATATGGTATTTGTCTTTTTCTGACTTATTTTGCTTAGGATTATACTCTTTAGCTCCATCCATATGGTTGCAAGGGCAAGATTTCATTCTTTTTGTGGTTAAATAATATTCCATTGTGTGTGTGTGTGTGTGTGTGTGTGTGTGTGTATGTATATATATATATATATATATATATATATATATATATATATATATAAGATGTGGTATATATATATACCATTTATCTATTGATGGACACTTGGGCTGCTTCCATAATTTGGCTATTGTAAATAATGCTGCAATAAATACAGGGGTGCATGTATCCCTTTGAATTAGTGTTTTTGTATTTTTTGGGTAAATACCCAGTTCCCTGCACAAGTATTGAATGTTGGCTATGTGTGTGTCTTTTAAGTGTACCACATGACTTCATAAAGACTTAATGCAGGCCCAAAGCAGCCATATGGCATAGAGGAAAGGAAGTAGATTTTGAAGCTAGAAAGGACTCAGCTTCAGTCCTGGCTTAGCCTCTTTCTAGCTGTGAACCCGGTTTCCTCAGTAAGATGGAGTCAATGCCACCACCATTTTGTTGTTATGAGAATTAGAAATGACAGCTGGAAGCCTCTCAGCAGAGTCCCTGGCACAGATTAGCCACTTCTACTCATTACTGAAGAGAAGGTTGTATGCATGCACTTTGACCTTTCCTCCTTTGGGAACAGCTGGTATGGAGTCCAGGTGATGAGGCTGGTGGAGGCGGGAAGGGGGACCCAGCAATTCCCTCTTCCTGTGGCTAACGGGGGAAGACAAGAAAAGTGCCTGCACACCCTTCGCATTCTTCAGGGCCCCTTGCAAGTCCCACCTCCCGGCACAATTAATGCCGCCTCCCTTCTCCACATCTTTCCTGCAGGTCTGTTTTAACACATTGTTCATGTCATGTATTACTGCAATTTTTTTTAAGTAGGCTTCACGCCCAGTGTGGAGCCCACTGTGGTGCTTGAACTCATGACACTGAGATTAAAACCTGAGCTGAGATGGAGAGTTGGATGCTTAATTGACTGAGCCACCCAGGTGCCCCAGTGTGATTTTTTTTTAATTTTGTTTAATGTTTATTCATTTTTGAGAGCATGAGCAGGGGAGGAGGAGAGAGAGAGGGAGACACAGAATCTGAGGCAGGCTCCAGGTTCTGAGCTGTCAGCACAGAGCCCAATGTGGGGCTGGAACTCATGAACTGTGAGATCATGACCTGAGCCCAAGTCAGACACTTAACGACTGAGCCACCCAGGCCCCCTGTGATTTTTCTTTTTAATATACATCTGTTTTTCTCCCATCCTCCTCTTTTTTAAGCTATAAACTTCCAACAAGGCAGTCTTTTTTTATCTTTCTTCCCCCACCCCAGGTGCCCAGCTCGGTGTCAGGCACATTGTAGGCCCTTCAAAAACCACTTATTGCCTTGAAAGCATGTCCAGCAAGAGCCAGTAACACAGCGGGTTCAGGGCTGGTGGTGAGGAGGACCAAAGTTTCCTACAAAAAAAGTGAAATGATGGGTCACACTTTCTTCCCTCTGGCCTCGCATTTCATCTTTATTTCTGCCAACCTTGTTCCAAACTTTGACATAAGCACTAACCTAAATCGTCTCCCTGATTTGGCTCTCTCTTTTATTCCAGATTAATCACCAAACAAGATCACCTTAATCAAGTTGCTCCACACTGAAAAGGACAGGATGGTCCTTCTTTGCCCATAGAGATTTAAATTCAAATTCCTTACTCTTGCATGTGGGGCTCTTCACGATTTGATGACATGCACCCGTTCTAAGGTTCTTTCATATTCCCTGAACATACCTACCCTTTGGCCAAGGGCTTACTTGGTCTTGTCCAAATATGTCTGATAGATCTATTTATTCATGCTTCGGCTGTCCTATCCAGAAGGCTGTCTCCCTGTCTCCTTCCCAAGTGGTCCATCAAAGCCCCATTCCTTTCCCCACTCCGATTATCCCTGCCTCTCCAGCCAATTGTCTTTCCCTCCCATAAACTCCAACATTGCATAAGTATTCCTTGTTATATGTGGCCTTTTATCATCAATTAGTTTTCTTATATTCACTCAGGTTTTATTTCTTCAGCTACTCTGGGAGCTCCTTAGAGGCTGTGCACATCACTGTATCTCCCTAGGCCCCTACCACAGGGCCTGCCTGGAGTAGATGCTTGATCATTTCTTTTCTATTGATTTTGTAATCACCATGAGGTGTGAACTCCTTAATGTGGCCTACAGGTCGTATACCAGTTATCCTTCTTTGGGCTCATTTGTGGCTCCTCTCCCTCCATACTTCATAGCTAACCAACCCCCAGTATCGGTCAGTTCCTTAAACACTCCAGCCTAGACATCTCATGCCACTTCCTCTACACAAACACTCAGTTCCTCCTTTGTGTCTGGGTGACACTTACCCAACCTTTGAGTCTGAACCCAGGCATTGCTTCCTAGGCTCTGTTAGAAACTGCATGTTAGTCAGGTGGAGGCAGCCAAATGCAGTGTGTGTGTGCGTGTTTGGCAAGAGGAAATGAGAAACATCTACATCCATCCATCTGTGATCTCTCTCCAGCTTCTTCTTTTCCCCTAGTCCTTTCTGGGTGCCAGCCATCTGAAATTACTCACAGGACCTCTGAATAGTCCTCACTTTCTTCTGCCTCAGTGCCTTTGTACACACTTTTCATTCTGCCTGGATCCCATTTAATCCACCACTACCTTTCTTCACCTAGTTAACTCCTATTCATCCTACAATGCCCAGCCTAGGAGTCTGTGAAATGGGACCAGTAGTAACAGTTTCTACTTCAGAGGGTTGTTGTGATGATTACATAAGTATATATAGTTCTTAGACTACTTGGTATATAGTAAGTGCTTGATAATCACCACAGTTCATGTGATCAAGCCCCACATCAGGCTCTGCACTGATAACACAGAACCTGCTTGAGATTCTCTCTCTCCCTGCCCCTCCCCTGCTCACGCTCGCTCTCTCTCAAAATAAATAAATAAACTTTTTTTTTTAAAAGGATGTTTGTTCTTGTCTTTACCCATTTTCTAATTGGATTTGTTTTTTTTTTTTATGTTTTGAGAGTTATTTATATATTCTAGAAACTAGTTCTTTGTCAGATATGTGGCTTGTAAATATTGTCTCCCACTTTTTAGGTTGTGTTTTCATCCTCTTAACAGGGTCTTTTACAGAACAAATTATTTTAATTTTGAGGAGGTCTAATTTATCCATTTTTTCCTTTTATAGCTTATGTACAGATTTAAAAGAATTTTTTTTAATGTTTACTTATTTTTGAGAGACAGAGAGAACAAGCGGGGGAGGGGCAGAGAGAGAGGGAGACACAGAATCTGAAGCAGGCTCCAGGCTCTGAGCTGTCAGCACAGAGCCTGATGCGGGGCTCAAACCCATGAACCATGAGATCATGACCCGAGCTGAAGTCGGACACTTAACCGACTGAGCCACCCAGGTGCCCCCGGATTTTTTAAATGTGGACATATGTTTTCATTTATCTTGGATAAAAACCTAGAAGTAATACTGCTGGGTCATATGGTAAATGTATATTTAACACTATTTTTAAAACTCTTGAACTGCTTTCCAAAGTGACTGTACCATTTCCCATTCCTACCAGCAAAGTATACCATATGTATATCCTCCTTAGGATGTCTGTTCATGGAGTGCCTGGGTGGCTCAGTTGGTTAAGCGTCCAACTCTTGATTTTGGCTCAGGTCACGATCTTACAGGCTCGTTAGATTGAGCCCCACATCGGGCTCTGTGCTGACAGCACAGAGCCTGCTTGGGATTTTCTCTCCCTCTTTCTCTCCCCCTCCCCTGCTCATGCTTTCTCTCTTGCAACATAAATAAACATTAAAACAAACAAACAAACAAACAAACAAACAATATAGTTCATATACAAAGGCTTAGGCTACATATGCCTGGGTCTATTTCTGGACTCTAGTCTGTTCCATGATCTACTAGATGGAACTATAGAAACCTTTCATTTTCTATGGAACATATTTTTGTAGTGGTTAAATTAAAAAAAATTTTTTTTTAGTGTTTTTATTTATTTTTGAGAGAGAGAGAGGGAGGGAGGGGAAGGGACAGAGAGAGAGGGGGACAGAGGATCTGAAGCAGGCTCTCTAACTAGCAGCACAGAGACTGATGCAAGGCTCAAACTCACAGACCTGAGCCACAGTCAGATGCTTAACTGACTGAGCCATCCAGGAGCCCCTGTAATAGTTAATTTTTAAATAATGTGCATCTAATACTTTTATTGTCAGTAAAAAAAAAACACAAGGAGTTTGAAAGGAATGTTATCTGCCTAAGTGTAAATACAAAACTAACATAATGGTTTGAATAATATATTGGGGAAATTTTCCAGCAAATAGAGCAAAAAGACCAAAAGGAAGAAAATAGGAGAGTAAAGGTTAAAAATTAGAGTATGAGTTTGGAAGGTCTTGCATCCAAATTGCAGTGTTTCCAGAAAGAGAGAAAAGGAAAAAAGGAGAAAGCATCACAAGCAATCAATGGTATAATTAAAAAACAGAATGAAGGAAGGCCAGATTGAAGGACTTGTAAGTGGCCAGTACCATTTTAGAGACCAAGAAGAGATTTCACTGCTTCCAGGGAGGATAAAAAGTGGGTTACACACAAAGTTTAGGAACCAGAATGGCTTCTAATTTCTCACTAGAAACCCAAATACAATGAAGTCTTTAAAATTCTGAAGGATGTCATTTCCAATCTAGAATTCTATGCCCAGCCACACTACCAATCAAGCATGAGAGTAGAAAACAATATTTTCAAGTAGGCAAAGTCCAATTTCTCCTATTGTGCACACTTTCTCAAAAACCACTAAAAAATAAAGCAAATCAAGGAGAAAGATCTAAAACATGAGAGAGACAAAGAGGTTTCCCAGGAGGATGGTGAAGGGAAATCCCATAATAGCTGTGTACCAGATGTAGAGAGCAACCACTTCCATTTGGAGAAGTGCGACTCAAGAAACAAATACTATGAGAACTATTACCACCAAAATTCCCGCTGACATTATACCCTCACTTAGATGTGAGGACAGGTTTATCTGTGTTGTCATGCCTTCAACATGTATTAAGAAAATTCCTGCTCATCTCTCTCTCTGCCTTGCTGCTAGAATTAGCTGAGAACATTAATTTCCCAAAAAAAATCCCATTTCTCAGGTGTTCTGCTTTGACCTACTCTTGAGAGCTGGACATAGGCCATGTAAGCTTGGAAGCAGAAAATACAAGCAACCCTCTCCCTCTGCCCCTATCTCTATAGGGTGTTCAGCACCTGGCCCATACTGTAGATCTCCCAGATGCTTAGACACAGGTGAGCCCTCATCGCTAGAGACTTACTTATAAACTTAAGCTCCTTACTCATATGGGCCCCACCCAATGCCCTGTACCCAACTCAGTATTTCTAATTTTGAACTCATAATCATGTTTTTTTTCCTTTATTTTAAGCAGGCTCCACTTGCAATGTGGGGCTTGACCTCACAACCCTGAGATCAAGAGTCCCACGCCCTACCAAGTGAGCCAGCCAGGTGCCCCTAAACTCATAATCTTCTTAAAGAGTTTTCCAAATTACATAATCTTTAGACCCCCACAAATCCTGAATCTTTCTCTACTCATCACTTTGCCTTCCAACTTCTCCAGAAAAGTCTTGGTTTTTTTTTTTTAACTTTTTTTACATTTTTATTTTATTTTTGAGAGAGAGAGAGAGAGAGAAAGTGCGAGCAGTGGAGGGCAGACAGAGAACGAGACACAGAATCTGAGCTTTGGGCACAGAGCCTGACGTGGGGCTCAAACTCATAGCCTGTGAGATCAGGACCTGAGTCTAAGTTGGATGCTTAACCAACTGAGCTACCCAGGTGACCCCCTCCCCCCAGAAAAGGGTTTTGAAAACTCAGGAAAGGAATTCTTAGCCCAGTGACTCTATTTAGCTTGTTTTTCTGGAAAATCTCATCAAATACTGGCAAGAGCGCTCGTTTCTTCCACAGCTGGCTTTGTGTTATTCAAATTCGAGTGATAGATTGTTTAGGGCTGTGTAACTTGGGGAGAACTGTAAAGAAAAGTGGAAAGATTAACATAAATGTCAGTCCAATGCTTACCGAGGAGGATGGGGGTAGTCAGAAGAGGCAGAGATTGGAGATAGGCCCACATCTGGGCTTCAGATACTAGTGGGTAACAGGTGTTTTGTTTTATTATTTATGTTTAAACTGTGCATATACTTCGGTAAATGTGATGCATTTCATAATTTAAAAGGAGGCAGAGGTGCTTAAAGGACATTGTTTCCTTCCTTAAGGGTGGGAGCTGGAGACAGCAAGTGAGTATGGGCAGAGTCACTGTCAATAGCAAGTTAAGTACAAAAGGTAACAATTATTTTCTAACATTCTTACAAATCTGTGACTGGCTAGAGAGGAAAGTGGTTACTGCAATAAAGTCCACTGATTGAGCAGAGAAGGGGCAAAATCCAGCTGGCTTTCCAGCCCTTCCTGCCACAACAGCACGTTTCTGGTGTTGAGGGTCTTGCTATAGGGAAACTGAAGGGACCCCATGAAAGACTGCATATTTTTTTTAAGTTTACTTATTTATCTTGAGAGACAGAAAGAGGGAGGGCATGAGCGGGGGTGGGGGGGCAGAGAGACAGGGAGAGAGAGAGAATCCCAAGCAGGCTCTGCACTGCCCCTACAATCTTGACACGGGACTTGAACCCACAAACCACAAGATCATGACCTGAGCAGAAGTCAAGAGTCAGACGCTCAACCAACTGAGCCACCCAGGTGCCCCAGGACTGCATTTTTGCTGCCTCTATTTTTGCTAGGACACGCAGCTCTATCTTACACATGTCTTAACGTATGTCCTCCTTGTAAAGGTGAAGAAGTTAATGATCTCTTTGGAGACTTGCAGCCCAATAGATAACATCTAAGGAGTGACTGGGCGGGCGGGTTGTCATGTGCATTTTCCAAACCTCTGACTTCCCAAGATCCCTGGCTCCAGGGCCTAAGTGACTTATGGAGGACACTTAAACACTCGTCTTTGTTTTAACCAGTTCCTGGATGCTTGAGAAGACACATACATGGGACCACAATCCTCAATAAAAACCCCTGACACCAAGCAAAGATGAGACTCACTCTCTTCTCCTTTCCTTTCCGAGTCTCCTGGACACTCTGTATCTGCTCTGTCTGCTTGTCTTCATTAACCTCTGTTCTCACTTCCTCCCTGTTCACATTTGATTTCTATCCTGTGCAAAGCCAAGGACTCTCTTGGCTGGTCCTGCAGGACCCCCTCTGGGTCCTCGGACCCAGCCAGCCTGCATCAGCCTGATCCTCAGTTTTGCATGTCTTGGAACATGTTTTGGATGCTCCCCTGCAGCTTTCTTGGCATGGAGAGAACGCTTCTCAATGACCAGCCACTCGTGAACTCCCTGAGGACAGAGATCATCTTTTATCCATCTCCAAATTCTCAGTGCCTAGCAAAGTCCTACATGCAACAACAGTTAACAGACTTTCCTGGCAACCTGGATACTCATATGTTCCAAATAAAACATCCATTCCTGCTCTGGAGGAAGAGCTCCTTTCTGAGGACCTGGTGGCCTGTGAGAAATAAGCCCACTGACCCCATCAAAGAGGGACGCAGAGACTCGGAGCACAGTGAAGTGAGGCTTTAATCAACGTTCTTGCAAGAGCAGGTGTCTGATGGACAGGAACACTCGGGGCGGTTACAGCAGGCAATTTACCTCTTAGCTTGCAAATCCCTCCCCTAATTCCTCATTGGCTGAGTACGACAGAGGTTACAGCCTTACCCGAAGCCGGCCAAATGAAGAGGGGAAGAGAAATCAGGTAGTGATAAGGATTTGGGACTCCACTGGCAGGGGTGGGGGGAGTGTTGTACATATTTCCAGTAAGTTGTAAACCTATTGTTGACTAGACAGCACAGCTTTTCTTTGCTTTCCTGAAAATGAATCATCTCGCTTCTCACATGGCCTGACCCTCTGCTGAGGACAGAAATCACCCACCATACTACAAGCTCCTCATGCTCTCGTTCCCCCTGCCTGAGCCTGAACACTCAACCCTGGGGCAGTATCTTGCTCATAGTAAGGACTTGGGGTTCCAGAAACAGATGCAGAAACAGAGTAGCTCAGGCCACAGCACAGGCACACTTTCCCTACCCCTCACCCCCGGTCAGGTCACTTTGTGGTCTTCACCTTATCTGCACATATATAATCCTCTAGTCAAGCCTGCAGAGAAGTTCAAACCAGAAGTTTCCTAGAAAAAAGTCTTAGAGTGTCAGCCCTGCTCAGCTGTTAAAATGTGATGGGGAGCATTCGATTCCACTAAGCTAAATACACTTGTCAGTGTACCCTGCATGAGAGCGCTCAGTCAGAGCTTCAGCTACCGGAACAAATCACAAGAACCAGACTCAGCCCTCGCAAGTTCAGCGCGAGTGATTTGACCACAGGACCCTGCTCCTCACGTGCACTGATAAATGCTGACTGCCCTGGGGACAAGCAACTGGTTGCTGTGCCTGAAGGGACGCCCGAAGCTGTGTAAGGCTTGGCCCACAGCCAGAAATAGTTTAGATTCCCAAAAGTTCTTGCCGTGTCCAAGCAGCTAGAACGCTTCCTTTTATCTATAGTCCATCAGAAACAGACTCAGAAGAGTTTAGAAGTGGAGTAACAAGACCAAGCCTAGAACAGAGTTCTCCTAATAGCCACATGTTCATTGTTCTCGCCATCACACTGTGCATCTTTGATCCCATGATCTGAGTATCCCACAGTCAAGGGCCTGCCACCCACCACGGCAAGGTTATGGGTCTTCTGTTGGCATTTATATAGAGTTACATCTTTGCGAAAACCATATTAGCTCAGCTAGCCTGTTGAGTGGATAAATAGTGATCACTCCTTCCTGATTCTATCTTTATAATATGGCATGTTTACAGGATGGGAATTCTAATTTGCAATCTATTTCGCATTCATATATGTAAATGAGTTCCCCCAGCCCCGGAGGAAATACCATAAATTAATTAATGGAGCCTGTAATAGCCAAATCCAGTTATGTGGAACATTAGTGATGAGGTTTTGGGGTGTTGTGGGGGTTCAGAGCTGATGGCCAGTTACGAATTCTTTGGTGCAAAAAGGTGATTTTATTAAACCATGGGGACAGGACCCATGGGCAGGAAGAGCTGCACTGGGGTTGTGCAGAATGATTGCTTATATATTGTGGAGTTGGGGGAGGTAAAGTCAAGAGGGAGTTTCTTAAAGTGATTTCCATATGCTAAAGAGGACTTACAGTTTACTGGAGGCCTAACTGTTGTCAAGTTAAGGTTGTTTTTCCCTCTAGCAAAGCATTATCATTAGGATAGTAGAGAGTTCCTGGAAATTAGGCTAGTGATGAGATACGTGTAAACTGATGGAGACTATCAGTTTAACCATTTGTGTTCTGTCCTTTCCTTTGTTCTTAGGCAGCCAGGAGTGCCGGAGGAATGTCACACATATCCCACCTGTTGGGGGTGGGGGGCGTTGTTCTAGCTCACGCTTGGCCCTCAGCTTGCCTTATGGTCCCTCATCACTAGGACATCTACAATAAACTGAAGGGAGGGCTTGTTACTTTTTAGCGACTAGACTGACACACGCTAGAGGCATGAATTCCTTTCCAGAACCAGGCGGGGTATATATGAATAAATGTTAACCATGTCCCGACTTAGGGAAAGAGATATTATGGGAATTGATGTCTGTTACTATAAATGACAAAGAGACTGCTCGCCCTATTTCTGCTCTACCCTTGGCTTATTCTGAAATACGGGTGTAGGGTTAAGTGGGGAATCACACAAAAGGTGGACTTCCCTTTAAGGGAGAGTGAGACAGAAGAAGAGTGGGCCTGATTATTCATCTACTGAGAAAATATTGCTTGAATCTCTTCTATATTTTTTGTGAGGTTTTGTGTGAGGAGGTGATGGAACATCTAATAAGATCCAGGAGCCCATCCTTGGAAAAGAGCCTGATATGACTATTCAGCATGAAGAGCAGACACCTGGGAAAATGTCTGTTGCCATGTGATGGAAGTGACCTCATCTGGAAGCCCAGACACCTGCTGCCAGCCAAAGCTTTGCCATTCACTTTGGGCAAATCACTTCCCCTCTCTGCGTCTCAGTATCCTTGGCTATGGAACTAGAGGTGGGGAAGAATTACAGGTGGCAAAGAAGGACCCCTCCCACACGGATAAGGACTTGACGGTCCCTCTGGAGTTTTTAGTCTACAGCTGTCCTGCTCTCCATAGAGACCATTTCAAAACTTCTCCACTTTGCTTGGGTCTCCAAATCCCTTCTGATTCTCCCCAGTCTTAGCAAACGATCTGGCGCACAAAGAAAAGACAAAAATAAAACGTAATTTTTATTGATGTGCAATATACCCTCACACATATTTATCCCAATTTTTCAGCCTATCCTTTTCAGTGGGCATGTAATTTCGATCCTATTTCCCCCTTGTTTTTAAATTTTTATCAGCATACACACTTACTTCTCAGGAGAAATTCCTAGCAAAATAACTGTTGGGTCAAAGATGTAGAGGGGTGCTCACCTTTCTCAGCCTGTGTTCAGGTAGCTGCCTTGATCAAGTTTCCGGCCACAACCTTCTTGGAACCATAGTTGGAAAGTATTTGATATGCCCAAGTCCCAGACTATGTGCCCAGTTTTCTTTGTTTTTGAAGATGTCAAGTTTCATCTTTTCCTGGAATCCTCATACAGGAAATTAGCAGAAAGTACAATGGAGCTGCCAGCCTGGTGCCATTTTGAAATAGCAAAGTCTTCTTTCTTTTGACTCTGTAAAAGGGCCTGAGCCCCTGCCATGTGATTGTCACCAGTGCTAATTTGCTCTCAAAGGGCTCAACCTCCTGTGTGCAGGGGCATGAAGTGGTGGGGAGGGCGGACATTGGGATAGGAACCCACACAGTTAGTGAGTGCCATGTAGACTGTGGGGAGTCATATTATAAAGTGCTCTGACAGCCCAGAGAGGAGAACAGGGGTAATTTAGGGTTTAGGAAGGTGGATTTGAGAGCCAAAGGACAGGGGAAAGACTTGGACAAAGGCCCGGAGATGTGGGAAGACATTGGGGTAAAGACCTTGTGGCCGTGGTGGATAGAATGTTAGAATGTGTGTGTGTGTGTGTGTGTGTGTGTGTGTGTGTGTGTGTGTGTGCATGCCTGCACAGGAAATGATGAAATGGATATGATTTACTATTGTGAAGGGTCTAAATGGTGTGAGGCTTTGAATGAGAAGCCACCAAGGTTAGTCCCTGTACTACAGGCACCTGGAAACTAAGGAAGGACTTTTAATGTTCATTTATTTTTGACAGAGAGAGAGACAGGGCATGAGTGGGGGAGGGGCAGAGAGAGAGGAAGACACAGAATCTGAAACAGGCTCCAGGCTCTGAGCTGTCAGCACAGAGCCCGACGCGGGGCTCGAACTCACAGACTGCGAGACCATGACCTGAGCCGAAGTCGGATGCTCAACCGACCGAGCCACCCAGGCGCCCCTAAGGAAGGACTTTTAAAAATAATGCTTAGTCTGATCAGGGTGGTAAAGCCAGAAACAAAACCAGACTTTCTGTGAGGTTATACACTGGCCCCAGTGTTGTTCCCCTCTCCTCTTCTCCCTCCACCCTGGTGGTTAGGAGAAGGGAGCTGCCTGCTCTTCCCTCAACCTGACAAGTACATTTTCAGAAGGCTGAAAAATATTCAACACATCTTCCCTTTTGATTCTGACAATATTTAACTACACTGAGCCTATTGAGTGGTGAGCAAGACAAATTCAACTTGTCTTGCAGGCCAGGGGTAATTATTTCAGGGGTCTGGTGCTCTAAGGGCAAAGGGGGTGAAGAGAGGAGGGTGAAGCCTCAGGGAACAGTTTCTGGAATGCGTCGGGTCCTGGCTTGAGTGCCCAGAGATGTCACAATGGAATCAGAGAATTGGTTTGCTAGAGGGAGGAAAGAGGCCCATCGGGCAGAGGACAATGGTTGGCGGGGGGCAGTTTAGGAAGTTTTCCTGGGGTGCGAAAATTGCTAGTTCCCGTTGTGGCTGCTCCTAATATAGCAATCCTCTCTCCCCTCTAATCTCGGTGTGGCTACCACAGCCTTCCAGCTGCTGTGTCCAAGTGGCCAATAGGAATTGCAGTTGAAATTAAGCACCAACAGAAAGACACGCCCCGCAACCCTGCATGTTTTGCTGAACACTGCAGTTTGGAATCCTTTTTCAGACAAGTTTTAATAAGCTGAGGCTCGTATTCAATCCTCCTCCACTTGAAAATTCTTCTGCTCGCTTGGAGAGCTAGTGCTGAAGCCTGAGGAAACCACTGGAAAGCATGTGCTGAGGGCTTCATCACACAGCTGGGCTGTCTTGCCTTCATGGAATGAAAGGAGCTCAGGACCCCAGAGAGCTCAGGACCTGGTCACTCCAATCATACTTTGAGATGGAGATGATGTGGACTGGAGCAGAGTTGGGGAATCCAGTCTACAGGTGCCCTTAAAGCACGGGGCAGCCCTGGGGGTCAGTTCCCTCTGGTCTGAAAGGGTCGCTGAAAGCCAATAAGCTGCAATTTTACTCCCCCCCCCCCCGCCCTTTTTTTTTCACAACACCAAGAAACTAGAAAAAACTGGGAGTCAATCCATATGCATTTCCATTTAACCCGCCAGCAATCTTCTGCCTAGCTTTACACAAGAAGCTATCTTCGTTGTAATCAGGAATGATAATTTTAGCAATGATTGGTAGCAAAGCCATGCTAATTATTTCAAAACAAAACCCACATTTTTCAGATTTTCCTCTTCTTATTCAGCAACCTCTTCTAAAAAGAATCATAGAGTCGAATAACATTGGTTGGTTCTTTCTCATTTTCCAGGCCTCTGTTGGAGGGGCCTAGGAGGGATCAGCCGCGGGGCCTTTTCTGATCACTGGATAGCCCCTCCCTAGGTCAGCTGATCCAGCACTCTGGCTTTCTGTATCATCCCCTGCTGGTTACTCTTAAATAAATGCCTCTCTCCAGATCCAGACTTCCAAGTGCCACTGACATCCATCACCTCGTGCATGTCCAATAAGTAAGTCTGCCCTCCCCGATCACTTGCCCTCCGTTTCTCAAAGCTTCTCCTCTCTCTCATCTTTTTCATTGCCTCCATAAATCAGAACTCTGTATTTCCAGCTGTTCAGGCCTCAAGCCTTGAATTCATCCCACATTCCTCTTTCTCCTTCACTTCATAGATAAACCATCAGTATATCTTACTTGCTCTATTTCCAAAATATATTCAGAATCCTTCTCACCTCCTCTTTCTACCATCCGAGAGCCAGACATCATTATCCTGCTTCTGGAGTATGCCAAGAGCCTCAGAGCTCACTTCCTAAAGTCTACAGGGATCTTTTTGCAACTTGAGTCAGATCGGGTCAGACCACCTCACTGGTTCTGGCCCTGCCCTTCTCCCTCGGCCCAGCCAGCCTGCCCTTACCCCCTGGTTCTGCTCCAGCTTCTCTGGCCTCTTCCTCAAACAAGGCAAACACTTTCCAGACTCAGCAGATATCTTTGGGGCTTGATCCTTTCACTTTCTTTCTTAAAGTCTTCACTGAAATATCACCTTACCAGAGAGGTCTCCTAGGGCCGTTCCTTTTAAAACAGCACCCACGCTCTCCAGTGTTCTCTAGTTCCTTATCCTGCTTTGTTTTTTTTTTTTTTTCATCACACGGATCACCCCTAGGCATTTTACCTGTTGGTTTGTTTGTTTATTGTTTGTCAGTTGCTTGCCGCCCCCCCCGCCCCCACCCCTCAGGATATAAACTCAGTGAGAGCAAGGTCTTTGCTGCTAAATCCCCAGAGCTTGGCACTTAGTAGGTGCTCAATAAGTGTGTTTTAAAAGGGGGACTGATAGGCTCTCAGCGTTCATTCAGTCCAAACATGTCAGTTGACACACGAAGATACCAAGGCCAGAGGACAACTGTCCAGAGGAGGCCACTTAGAAGATTAACGCCTCTGTTGAAACAAGGACCCAAGTGCCCTGACAACCAGCCAACTCTATTGAACTGAGGCCCGCAGCCAAGAGGCGTTCTTACGTTAACACCAACACACACATTTGTCCATGTGTATTATCCACTAGTTAACTTTACTGTGTAATACACTCTGATGTTCATATTCCATTCTAACTCAATTTCATTTTGTGAAAAAAGCTGACCATACTCCATTAAATTAATTAACTTCAGGAGCTATTCATGGGTTGTGACCCAGAGTTTGCAAATAATATGCTATGCTACAGGGGAAGGAACAAACAAACAAACAAACTTTCTATACCTTTTTCCACTGTTATAGTACTAAAAGACATGGCTGATGCACAGACATATCTGTTTTAAAACGTTTAAAATGCCATAGGAAACAATCTACTGGAAGTAATTCCGTAGTAAAGGTAGCCATGAAAAGAAATAAAAGAAATCCCTAAGGTCTGGTTTCTTGGCTCTCCTATCTCATGTATATTAATCTCAAAATGTCATCTTATTCCTGATTCCATCCCTGTCTCCCTGTTTACAGTTCTGAATTTCATGCTATGCCGTGTCATATTCATTTTCTTGGTTTTGTGTCTTGTTTTCTGCACCAGCTCATGCTTATAAATTGCTGCTTTGTACTTGCAGTCAGAACAGTGCATTCCAAAAGGAGGCAGGCAGAATGGTGAGGGTTTTCACATAGCTGACTTTGTTTTGACAGTGATGGTATCTGACAGAGTGGGAACTGATTTCAGCCCGACCAAGTCACATTGTACACACCAACTATTTATTCATAGCCACCGGGGGCGGGAGATACACAGGAGTGTGAGGGCAAGAGACTGAGAAGCTGATCAAGCTGAGGACAGGGAATATGCAGTTATGCAAGGCATACAGGTCAAGGTCATGTTAAAAATCAAGTACCTAAAATACTGGCTCCAGAATAATAACCCTCTGGTCTAAATTTATCCCCCCTCCTCCAGCTCTCACCGGACTGACAGCAGCCAGTGTCACTGCTCAGGAAAAAGGCAGAATGGGGTCCAAATGTGTGTCTAAAAGAAATCTCAAATGAAAGATGGAGAAGATTTGACCTGATTCCTTCACATGCTGTGAAAGCTGCTCCATGTCACGGGATATTATTTCAGGAGAACATGGTTAGATACATTTAAGATAAAGTCACCACCTTCATTATTATCACTGTCATTACCCACGTGGCAAGGAATTTTATCGGGAGTGTGCCACCGGGTCCAAGCCGTTCAGACTCTTCTCACATTGTTGGGGAGAAAGACTGGGCGGCACCCGAGACCAGTGTCCTGGTTATTCTCCACATATCCCTCCTCCCCTTCTATTCCCTGCCCTGCTCTGTGCCCTCTGTTTCCTATAACTGTAACACTAATCTCCCAGTTCCTCTGGCTTCCTGCTGGGTTCAGCCAATGGGAGGCACTGGCAAAACATTCCAGGTTGACGCATTGCTTCCCCACTCCATTCCATCCCACCCACTTGACTACAGTTCCAGCAGTGGTCATGTCCTCTGCAGCTCTGGAAGGGGAAGCCCTTCTCTCATGGCTGAAGCTCTCAAGGCCTCCTGGCACACCATTTGTTCCCCGGGCCCTTCGGGTCTGGTCCTAGTTTCTTGCCATTCTGTGTTGGTTCCTTAACTCTAGCCATACTTTTGTAAACAGTTCCTTCATGAAGCTCTTATTCTTTCCCTCCCTCCAGTTAAACACTTTTGAGTATGCACCTGCTGCCTGATGGGACCCTGAATGATGGACTTGCTCTCACATCCATGGATGCTCTAGGCCTTGCTCATGCCCTGCACCTCACAGAGGTCCAGGAAGGCAGAACAATTTGCTGCCCTGAAATCTGACCTCTAGCCCTGGCACAGGCCCATGGCTTTCCCCCTCTATCCATTTAGATCCGCTTTTTTTGGATAACTGAATGCCAGCAGCTGGGTCGTTGAGGGAATCTCTTGAATTTGTTACATGACGTTGGGCAGGATCAGGTAGGGCTGAAGCTCATGGTGGTAACTCCAGGTTTTTCAGGCCTACTTCCTTTCCAAGGGCTCAGGAGAGGTGGAAATGTGCCAGTTCAAGCTAGCCCCCCAAGGGAAGTAGATTCTCAGGTCTGGGAAGAACATTAAAGGTCATCTGGGCCAATCCACTCCCTCTGCAGCTGGGAAAGTAAGACCCAGGAAGAGGAGACTCCCTTGAGAGAGACAGCGTGAGAATCCAAAGCTCCTGAATATGTCATCAAATCTCAGCGCTGGAAGGAGCATTAAAGGTTGTACAGCCCTGCCACGATAAACAACAAAGTTCACGGCTCTGCCATTTATAAGGGGGGGACTGCCAAAGCCACAGTGGCCCCTGGCAACCTCCAAACCTAACCTAACCAAGGATGGTCCAGACAGCGCACCAGGGTGTAATGTGGCGTGAGCAGACACCTGCCACCTCCCCTCTCCTAGCAGGGCAAACTCCCTGCCAGCCTACTGACCAGCCGCTCAGGGTGTGGGCAGCACAACCTTCCCTGCTTCGTGTGAGTCGGCCAGTGCTGGCTAGGTTCCCTACCCAGGCTCACTTCCAGGTCTACACCTAAACTAGGTTTCCCAGCCCCTGGGGCTTAGATGGGGTCATGTAACCAATCCTTACCAACGGAAGCAAGTGAAAGGTGTGGGTCACTGCCAGTTGGTGGTGGCAAAGAAAAAGCTTCACTTTCTTTTCTGTCCATGTGGCTGGAAGCGAAGGACTCCAAGACGGCAAAGTTACCAGAGGGGTCCAGCCAAGATGCCGATGTCTCTGGGAGACAGCTGTGTGAGAGTCCTGCCTCACCCGTGCCACCCACATCTTCCTGCAACGAGGGGGACGCAATAAGCTTTTGTCGTGCTGAATACTGAGATGAGAGGTGGAGGAGGGTGACCAGCAGCTAGTGCCAACAGTCCCGGCTAATACAGAAATCGAGTAACTTTCCTGGTAACCCACACACCCCTCAGTCCCTCAGGCTTGATCTTTCAGAGACAACTTCGAGCCTCCCTGTCTGCCCCTTCATGGAAGTCTCATTCCACAGTGTCTCCTTCCCACCTCTCCTCTCTTCCCTTCCCCTCTCTCCTGCTGCTACCACCTGGATGGCTCAAATGGCCTTCTAGAGGGTGGCTTGCTTCTCTTGGAAGCACCCTTCCACGCTGCCGGAACCATTTCTTTATGGGGCCCTCGGACCCTCTTCAGCCCTCCAACAACACACCTAGCGTTACCCTGAGAATTGCCTGGATCCCAACAGTCATCTCTGGGCCGCTTTTCTTAAAGCTGTTGGTGAATAGCAATATTCTCCTTGCAAATGCATGCAGAAATCTCCATTATGTCCTTTATTGTTTTAAAGGGACAATAATTTAAGGCACTATTTACAAGTTTTTGATAACAACAACAATAATAGCAATGACAGAGATGATAACCCCGCCTTTTTTTTCCATTGTAGAAACTTCCAGCCATTCACCCTATCAATCCCTTAAAATAGTCCTTCCTATCTCCACTCTTCCCTTTTGGGACATGACCTGGGTTTCTGTGTCTAATCTCTAAGATCCTAGGGTGGTACCCACATAGAGATTTTTTTTTTTTCAATTGCTTCAGGCCATAGGGGAATTTTGTGCTGAGAAGACAATGCAATTTGTGCTTTTTCCCACCCTTCTGGAGGAAGAAACATTTCAGGGGGCACCACACCTAAACATCCTGGGCATTTCCAGCAAATCTCAGCAGATGATGAGATGTGGTGGGAAAAATATGGCAGTTGAAACCTATAATGCAGATTTTTTCCCCCAATCATTGTAGGTGTTCAATTAAGGTAGATTAACCTAGTCTTTTATTGGTTCCTCTTCACTTGCTCTTGAGTTGATCAAAGGGTAAAAAAATCTTTAGTGAAATGATTGTATATGATTATTGGATGGTGACTTAGTGATGCTGGAGAGAGTGAATTGTTGACTGATTGAGTGAATGGATATTATAATCCACTAGCCTCACGGTCATGTGAGGGCTGTGGAAAGCAGGCTTGCCAGAGTCAAGAGACCTGGGCCTCGGCCTTAGTCCTGTTATGAGCTCAACCGTGTGATCATGAGCAAGTCACTAATGCAGACTGATAGTTGGTTTTATCACTTGTAAAATAAGGAAGTCGGACTAGACCAGTGCTTCTCACACTTCTGTGTGGACACAGATCACCCGGGATCTTGTTTTAAATGCAGGTCCTGACTCAGGAGGTCTGGGGTGAGGTCCAAGTTTCTTCATTTCTAACAAGCTCTTGGTGATGCTAGTTCTGGTCTGGGAGCCACACTTTGAGAAGCAGAGGTTTCAACAGGAAAGGTCCCTTTCCTAATGTTCAATGGCTCTGTTTTTGACACATTAGAATAATCAGTTTATTTGCTATTCAGCAGCTGAACTCCTTATAAAAGATACATTTGTTTGACCCATTGGTTTCTTCCCGTATAATTCAGAATGAAATCCAAATTTTGCCATATGGGCCTATACAGCCCAATACGATCTGATTCCCCCCCTCCGTTACTTTCCTAACCCCATTTCCTACCACGTCTTCCCCTTGTTTATAGATATATTCCTGCCAAGGTGGCCTCTTTGCTGTTCCAGGCATGCTCTAGACTCAGAGCCTTTGCATGTGCTGTTCCCTCTACCTGAAATACCTGTTCCTTAGATATCTGTGTACTTTGGTCTTTGCTCAAATGTCTTGCCAGAAAGAACTTCCCTGATCACCCTATAAAAATTGTTCCCCATGGGGTGCCTGGGTGGCTCAGTTGGTTAAGCATCTGACTTTGGCTCAGGTTATGATCTCATGGTTCATGAGATCAAGCCCCAGATCGGGCTCACTGCTGTCAGTGAGGAGCCTGCTTTGGATCCTCTGCCCCCCCCACCCCGCCCCTCCCCTGCTTGCACACTCTCTCTCTCAAAAATAAGTTAACATTAAAAAAAATTGTTCTCCACTACCACCCTATCACTCTTTAATTCCTCATTTAATTTTCATTCATAGCAAATATTGCCATCTGGCATCTTGCACATAAGTTTTGCAGTTAGTAATTGTTTTATTTATTGGTGTGTTTGCTTTAATATTTGTGTGTTTACTAGACTCTATGTCTATTGTTTCTCTCCCCTACCAGAATGTAAGCTCCACAAGAGCAGGAATTTTATCTATTTTGTTCACTGCTTTCCCCTCAAGACCTGAACAGCACCCAACCATCGCTTGTTAAGTGAGTGAGTAAAGGAATAAATGAATAGAGAAAGTGAGATATGGATAGGCTATTAAAATTTTTTTAAGTTTATTTATTATGAGAGAGAGAAGAAGAGAGAGCATGAGTAGGGTAGGGGCAGAGAGAGAGGGAGAATTCCAAGCAGGCTCCACACTGACACAGTGCAGCGCCCAATGTGGAGCTCAAACTCACAAACTGTGAGATCATGACATGAGCCCAAATCAAGAGTCGAACGTTTAACCGACTGAACCACCCAGGCACCCCTGGATAGACCATTTTAAAAAAAGGGGGAGGGTCCTGGGGTCCTCGGCACTGACAGCACTGAGCCTGCTTAGGATTCTCTCCTCCCTCTCTCTCTGCCCCTCTCCCACTCATGTCTCTGTCAAAATAAATAAATAAACTTAAACACACACACACACACACACACACACACACGGTCCTCTGCTGTCATTTGACCCATCTGTACCCTCTCTGTTTCCAAGAAAACCTGTGAGTCTCCTAACTCCTAAAGACTGCCAGAAAAAAGAAGTCTGCAGGGAGAATGGCGTGGGGTTCACCCTAGCCACAGAGCAGTTCTGTACTTATGACTCACTTGACTTCCCTTTGCTACCACTGTCACCTGAGAGGTGTATATCTCCCTGGTTGGAGAGTGACTACATCAGGTCACCATTCAGATCACTGAACTAACTCCCCTCACTCCATTCTAGGGCCATCATTGGCCTCTTGATTATGACTTGGCTTTGCAAGCAACCTCCCACAGTGAGAAAGAACAGGCTGGTCAGGCTGACCCAAATGCCCGCTTCACCAGGCGTTTATACATCTCATTATAAATTAATCATTTGGCATTCTGCTTTATCCCCTCCAGTCTCCTCTGAGTGAGTCAGCTTTCTGAGTCCCATTAACTTTGGGGCCCTGAGGAGATCAAGTTTCTGAACCTTCAAGGCCAGACCCTGGACAGCGGCTACGTCTACAATGTGACTACCCTCTGAAGGCAGTCAGCAGTTGGCCTGCTGGTCTTTCTTGGGCTCTCCCAGCATTACTGCAAGCTTTGTTTAGCATTTTCCCACAGACCCAGCAATTCCACCTAGAGAAGTTTGTACTAAGGAGAGAATTGGCTAAGTATGTAAAGACATATGCAGAAAGGTGCTCATGATTGAAGTCGTCTGCCCTCTTCCTCAGCTAAAGGTGGTGGTGGTAATTTTGTATCCCATGCAGACACAGATACAGATGCTCTGTATCCTCAGAGTGTGGGTGGGTGCTAGAAACCCCCAGGCCCTGCCTCATATAGCACCTGGAAGTGGGGGGTGGAGTGGCAAATTAGCTGATAGTGGTGCCTCTTACTATAGTTGTGAGGGGAAACAGAGTAGCAATGGTTTAAGTAATCGGTACCCAAAAACCCAGAAGTGAATGAAGCTTTGGTCTCATTTAGTGACCAAGGAATTAGGGAGCCACATTTATTGCTGGGGCCAGGAGTGGAGTCCTGATCCCAGAGCAATGGCTGGCCTGGGTGGGCTGAGCCCTGGACCAGGAGGTGGCCCAGTCGTCTGTTCTGGCGATTGCTCTGGGCATTCCGGGGGCAGGTTTGCAAGTTGACCTAGAAGTCAGCCAACGTCAGATGGGCTCCAGTCTCCGGCCTCTCCTTGAGGCTTCCGTCTGGAGCATGCAGCTTCTCCAGCCAACCAAAGGCCCCTTATACTCCCTTTCTCAGGGAGCCTCCCCCGACCCCCTCATTCTCCGGGGAGCCTTAGCCCCACAATCACTCCTCTCACCACTTGAGAGGAAGCAAGCTACTTTTAGTCTCCAGAGATGATTCACCCTCCCAAGGGTGACCAACATGACCTCTCTCCCTGAAGCAGGAAATAACCCCCAAGTTAGCAAAAGCCTGGGAACAACTGATCCATCAGTCGGGGTCTGGCTCACTATGTTAAGGTTTATTCATATAGCATATTAAGGTTTATCATAAAGCCATTAAAGTGAAAATACAGATCTATACTAAAAGTGAAAAAAAGAATGTGACAAAACTGCCCATTCTTTTACTCTGGTCCCGATTTTACAAAACTATGGATGTGCAAATATAAGCACATGTGCATGGAGAAATAATTGAATGATACTCATCAAAATGCTAACAATGGTTATCTCTGGGTGGTGAGATTTCTGGTAAGTCTTTTTTATTCTTCTCTGTATTGCTTGACATTTTACAATGAGCATGTTTATTTTATAATTAGGAAAAAAGGACTTTCAGTTTGAAAGAAAAAGCTTCCATTCAATTTGGCATACTATAATGTTCAAAATGCCGGAGCAGTGGCCGGTATGAGGTACCCTGGAAACACAGAGTTGAGAGTGGCATTCACCCTGCCCAGTGTGTGCAGGACCAACATGCCCCGGTCAGATGACCTCTATGGTAGGTCTTCCTATTTCAAGAATCTATGGCTTGAAGACGCCAAACAGTATCTCTAGATCAAAACTATTTATAAGAATCATTTCCTTCATAATGAGTTGGAACTTCCACTAACTGCTTGTGTTTAGATGACATCATCTCTGAGATTTATGTGAAATGACTCCTTTTCCTTGATGTTATCAGGGCGCTTCAGCAGTTGAGTTCCTTATATTTCTTTGTGTTTAAATGATATCTGAAGAAGCTGTCATTTGTCAAGGTTTAATTGTCTCCGTTATTTTTTTTCTTGGTAAGTTTCCAGATCATTGCTGGGTAGATTTGATACTGGGGCCAGCAAAGATATTGAGAGAACGGATCTGCCTCCAAGTTCCAGGTTCTAATCCAGATCTTCCACTTTTTGGCTATATGACCTTGAGTTAGTCACCTCTCTCTGAGCCTTACCTTTTTTCACTTACATAAAAGGGGAGAAGGAAGGAGGTTAGACGAGATGATTTTAAAGATCCTGTCCATCTCTGCCTCTCTATGATGAGTTTTAACCCTGAGATTATAATAGAATGTCTCATGGTTTTGGTCCCAAATATTCTTTTTTTTGGAGGGGGGGGGGGCAGCAGGGAAAAGTTTATTAGAATATAAGATCAGAAAGGAAGAATAGTATGAAAGTTCTCTTTACAGAGAGGGGGCATTTGAAAGTGAATGCCCCCTGGTCCCAAATATTCTTAAAGTTATCTCAGTATAGGGGCACCTGAGTGGCTCAGTCAGTTAAGTGTCCGACTTTGGCTCAGGTCATGATCTCACAGTTCATGAGTTCAAGCCCCACATTGGGCTCTGTGCTGACAGCTCAAAACCTGGAGCCTGCTTTGGATTCTGTGTCTCTCTCTGCCCCTTCCCCGCTCACACTCTGTCTCTGTCTCTCAAAAATAAACGTTAAAAAACTGTTTTAAGTTATCTCAGTATAACTGGAAAATTTTATTGTTGAATAATACCTCAGAGTCTACCGCCTGAATTCCTCCTGCACTACCCCCACTAGGTAGTCACCCAGTACCTACTAACACCTCAGAGACAAGAAGCCTCCCAAAGCAGCCCATTTCCCTTTAGTCAAAAAGAGCATTTAAAAGACGTTTCTTCACAGAAGTGAAATCTGTCACCCTGTAACTTCCACCCAGAGTTCCACGCTCTGAGTCACTTTGCAAAGGGCATGTAAAAGGCACTACTCTCTTGTTCCCTTCAGTGCCCCCTGGGCAGCCTCAATGAAAGCGCTTCCAATTCCTGACACGGATTTTTTTTGTTGTTTTTTTTTTTTTTTGAAGACACTGATCTTGGGGGAGGGAGTCTCCCCCTTCCTCTTTGAGACCTCAGAACCTGGAAAAGGGTGAGCACTTCTTTACTCAAAGCTGCAGTGATAAATGCGAACTATATAGAATAAGGAGTGTGGAAAGTCAAATATTGAATCCCTTTGCTTTGTTCTTTTGCCCTGAGTGTAAGTCTGAAGCCTCACTGCCCTGACCTATACCTTGTGGTTGTCCTGTCCTTTTCTAATATTAGCCTTTCTCTCCCTTCTCATAGTCTCTCTTTCCTTTTCATAGCCCCTGTCCTCGGAGTCCCTGCATCACCCCACCCCATTTTGCTGAGTTACCAACACTCTCACCAGAAATCTCCGGGTCTAAGTCCCTTCTAGTGCTTGTAAATTACTCAGCCTCTGGCATCTCACTCTCCTCTCTCCACTTTCTGCCACTGGGTACAGAGGAGAGGTGGTTCTGAGACCCAACAATGAAAATAAAGGACATCTAGAATAAAGGGGACTTCCACTTCAGAATGCGGCTTGCTTTCCCCCAAAAATGTTAGACTAAAAAATGGATTACAAACTTGCAACTAGTGGATGAATACAACACGGAGAGCTAATAATGCACAGGATAGTGATTATGGTCAATACTGTATTATAGACTTCAAAGTTGCTAAGAGACTAGATCTCCAGGGTTTTCACCACAAAAAAGAAATAATAATTATGTTATGTGCATGCCTGATGGAGATGTTAGCTAAAACTACGATGGTAATCATATTGCAATATATAAATGTATCAAATCAATACTTTATATACCTAAAACTTACATAATGTTCATGTCCATTATATCTCGGTTTAAAAAGAACAAGATAAAGGGGTGCCTGGGTGACTTGGTTCATTGAATGTCTGGTTCTTGTTTTTTAGCTCAGGTCATGATCTTGCAGTTTGTGGGTTTGAGCCCCTCATCAGGCTCTGTGCTGAGAGTGAGGAGCCTGCTTGGGATTCTCTCTCTCCCTCTCTCTCTCTCTGGCCCTCCCTTAGTTGTGTTCTCTCTTTCTCTCAAAATAAACTTAAAAAAAAAAAAGATTAAAAAGGATTAATTAATCCTTCAATGAGTCTATGTTAGTACTTCATGTTCCTTTCGTCAACATAATTTTAATCTTTCATTTTGTAGAGGAACAAAGGTCCCTCTGCTTTCCCAATCCTAGAGTTTCAATACAAGGTACTCTTCCATTTACTTCAGAAAATCATGACTTCATGCTCCCTAACTCTTGGGTTTCTCTGCTGGATGAGAAGGTGGGAAATAGGAGGGACTTTAGAGACAGGCATTTCTAACATCTCTATCAGTCAAGATTCAACTAGAGAAGAACAAGTAGGAGATATATACGAATATATAGACATTTATTGCAAGGAATTGGTTTATGTATTTCTGGGGGCTGACTAGATAAGCCTGAAATTATGGGGCAGAACTTCAAGAAAGGTAAGCTGGAACTCTCAAGTGACTTTCTTCTCCAGGCAAGCCTCAGCTACCCTCTTAAGACCTTTGAACTCATTGAACCAACTGATTATCTAGGATAATGTCTCTTACATAAGTCAATTAAGAACTTTAATCTTATCTACAAATTACCTCCACACCGCATTTAGATCAACATTTGGCTGAATAACTGGGGACTGTGATCTAGCCAAGTGGACATGTAAAAGAGACCCAACACATCCCTCAAATACCTATCTTGGAACTTTGGAAGTGACTTGTTCTATATATGTGCTTATTTCCTTTTTCTATAAGGAAAGGAAGAATTGATAGAAAATGTGCCTGCATGTATCAAATTTCTTTAAAAATGTTTACCTCCTTTGCTTAGGCCAGTCATAACCCCCTCCTTTGCATGTTAATAAAGAGGCGTATGGAACCCAAAGTGGCTGGGTGTCAGTCTCAAATTCTAGTTCAATGGAAACATTGTGTTTCCCAGTGTAAGCATTCCTCTTTTTGGAACTAAGATTTCTAGACCAGTGGAGCCTAAGAGCACGAGGAAAGAAAGCAGGAATTTTTCTAGTGGATCATTAAGAATAATAGTGAGTGGAGGGACTCCCATTTCCACCCCTTGATTCCTGAACCATGAATCCTGTCTATGGGAGAAATAGCATTAGATATTGAATACTTGTTTAAAGAATATACAGTATTCTAAAGGACATTACCCCAGCCCTACAAGATATTGTCACCTAGCTGGTACTGTAACTGTGTCTTCAAAAGGCCATCCCACCATTCTATCAAGTCAGCTGATTCAGGATGATGGGGGAACGTGGTAAGACTAGTGAATTCCACAAGCATAGGCCCATTGCTACATTTCACTGGCAATAAAGTTAAGTCCCTTGATCAGAAGCAGTGCTGTATGGAATAATATGATGACAGATAAGGTATTCTGTAAGTGCACCTATGGTAGTTTTGGCAGAATCATTGTGTGCAGACAAGGCAAATCTACACCCAGACTAAGTGGCTATTCCAATAAGAACAAAGTGCCATGATGGAACAAAGTTTCCATGATGGAAATGGTCCAATGTAATCAATTTGCCACCAGGTAGCTAGCTGATCACCCCAGATGATCTCTGTGTTGGTCTCTGCTGCTGGCACATTGGGCACTCAGCAGTGGCTATAGCCAGGTCAGCACTGATGAGTGGAAGTCCATGTTGCTGAGCCCATAGCATGACCTCCATCTCTGCCACCATTCCCACTTTGTTCACGAACCCAGTAGGCAATGATAGGACTGAGGAAATAAGGTGACAGGTAACCATAAAATAGGGTGTCTTATCCACTTGATTAAATTTTCCCCCTGCTAAGGCTACCCTTTGGTGAACATTCACATGGAATACAAATACATTCACATCTTTTGCCCATTCAGAGAGGTCTATACACTTACCTCCTTCCCAGACCTCCTTGTCACTAACTTTCCAATAATGTTCCTTTCAAGTCCTTGACCATCCAGCCAAACCACTGACCACAGCCCATGAATTAGCATAGAATCTTGCCTATGTATGAACGTAAGAGTTCTGAGTTGAGTGAAAAGTAGTATATCTTGGATCACCAAAAACAGAGTCATGATGGCCCTTCAATCAATTCCTAGACTTGAACCAGTTTGCAGACCTAGAACCTCTTGAATGAAGTAGAGACCAGGTTCCCTTGAGGAAGAACTCTACTAACATTGTTAATCTTTCTTTCAGTCTTCCCCAAAGGGACCGTGATCCACCAGCTAAACACCATAGGTCTCTATGAGTCATAATATTGTGATTATTGCTTGGGCTCAATTGTCCATGATGGTAACCACACACAGCTTGTCTTTGGTGATTAAGTGATTATCACTTGGTACCTGCCGCTCCAAGATCCCATTATCCCCTTGCATGAGGGATATAAGTTTGGTGGTTGCAGTTCCTATTGGAAAGTTTGACCTATAGACAAGAGTGACCACAAGGAAGCTGAGGCTCCCTTCACAAACTTATTTTCACAGTCAGAGCAAAAGGTTTGTACTCCTGACCCTGCTGATGTTGGTGAGCAGGTCTTACATGATAAATTGACTTTAACATACCAGTCTCCCTAAGCTTTTGGCTACCTTCCTCTACAATATGCCAAAGCTGTTCTGGCATTTAACTTCATTTTGTGTAGGCCACCTTTAGATCCATGGTTTAGCCAACGAACCAAACTGTAGAGACCTTTTAACCCCTCAATCTAAAACACTGAATTCAGGGAGTGCCTGGGAGGTTCAGTCGGTTAAGTGTCCGACTTCAGCTCAGGTCATGATCTAATGGTTTGTGGGCTCGAGCCCCGCGTCGGGCTCTGGGCTGACGGCTCAGAGCCTGGAGCCTGCTTCTGATTCTGTGTCTCCCTCTCTCTCTGCCCCTCCCCTGCTCACGCTGTCTCTCTCTGTCTCTCAAACATAAATAAATTTTTAAAAAATAAATAAACATTAACAAAGAAGAAAATTTTTTAATAATAAAAAAAAAATGTGCCCCAAACTATGTTAGCCACGTCTATAGGCAGGCTAGAGAAAGAAATCACCTCTAGTGTTACAGTTGGGTGAAAGACAGGATGGTACCTGGGGGTGGGGAGGGGGAGGAGGAGTTGGCAGTTGATGCAGGCAGGATTGGGAGAACAATCCAAGCTGGGCATTATTATGTGACAAATGGAAACTCTAGGGCATAGGTGATTAAGTCACAACAGCTTCTGCTTATTGAGCATTTGCTACATGCAAGCACTGTGCTAAATGCTCTACACACACTATCTCATTTGCTGCTCATGGTAACTCCATGAGGTAGATATTTTTATTCCCATTGTACATATGAAGGAAATCAGATGGTCACAAAACTAGTAAATGACAGGAACAGGATTCAGACCCTGGTCCAGCTCCCCCCAGTCCTTGTCCTTATGTAATCCAGCATGAACGGAATTAATCGTGGAGCGAGACAATGGGAGAAAAGATAGGATGAAGACAAATCATGAAACATTTTGTTTATGGATTCTTCAGTGCCATTATTTAACATAGAGGCTGGGGTGGGGGTAGGGGGAAGGAGGAAGAATGGGATTAGAATTATGTCACTTCCAGTGGCCATCGGGAGGTAGTCGAGAGTTGGGTTAGGAGGCTATGGCCCTGATCCAGACTTGGAGTAAGAAACCCACGGCAAGCCCTCAAGCCTTGCTACTCAAGCATGTGGTTTGTGGACCAGCCGACTCTGAGTCACCTAGAGCTTGTCAGAAATGCACACTCTGAGCCCTGTCCAGACCTACTGAATCATAGTCTACGTTTTAACCTGATACCCAGCCAATTCTAACGCACATTGAAATCTGTCCAGCGTTGCCATAAAGGACAGGAGCTCTGCCTGGGTGCCGCACTCCTCCTAGAGGTACACATCTTTTGGGGACGGTGGATCCCTTTGAGAATCAGAGGAAAGTCAAGGACCCTCACCCTGGAAAAAAGTGCTGATGCATACCAACAGTAGCTTACAACTTTAGGGGCATCACGGAGCCCTGAAGAGCATGAAGACCACTGCTTGTCTGTAGGGATCCCCAAATCTTTTTTTTTTAATATTTATTTATTTTTTGGAGGGAGGGAGGGAGAGAGAGAGAGAGAGAGAGAGAGAGAAGGAGACAGGCAGACAGAGCGCAAGCGGGAGGGAAAGGAGAGGGAGACACAGAATCCAAAGCAGGCTCCAGGCTCCCGGAGCTGTCAACAAAGCCCAACGCAGGGCTCGAACTCACGAACCACCAGATCACGACCTGAACCGAAGTTGGACACTTAACCAACTGAGCCACCCAGGCGCCCCAGGATCCCCAAATCTTAATTCATCACTGATTTAGTTGGGGAGCAGTGGTGAGGAGTTTACAGTTAAAACCAATTTCAAATCTGAAGTCACAGATTGTCATTTTAGAGACCTCTTCAGAGCTGGGACCAGGCTTCCCACACTGCAGCCAGGGCCAGGACTCTGCTCCCCTCCTCCCCACCCTCCTGGCATTGTTCTCCAAATCCCCTGGTGGTCTGAGCAGATACCCTGGAGCAACGAAACAAGGCCCACCCTGGCTTCCTGGAGCTGGATGGGGCTGGCCTGCCTCCTTTCCTTTAGTCCCAGAAAAGCCAAAATTAGCCTCACTTTTGTTCCTTTTCTCAGGAGCCTCTACATTGTATCTCAGGAAAGGATTATTGTGCTCTGGGGACCCTATCTTATCATGGGGTGTGGGGGAGGTGATGAGTGAAAGGAAAACTGTCTTTGACAAATTGGTTCAATTTGGACAATCACATGGCTTTCCAGTAATTGCCCACCACTGCCTCAGTAAGGCTATTGTTTCAGCTCCCAAATATTTAGCTAAGTAGGAGGTGGGGAAGGTTGGGGAGCGGTCAGAGGTTTGAGAGCATGAGAATGTGGGGAAAGGACTTTGGTGAGGCTCTGGCATTATGTTGGGAATGGTGACACCCAGGAGGCTCTGGTCCCCGCACATTGAGTTCCTTATCACTAACTGAGTTCTTTGGAGCTCAGGAAAGGTCACTTAGGGTCACTGCCTGAATGCAGAGGAGTGGGAGAGACCCCTTCTGAGGTAAGGGCTCTGGAGGCAGTAGCATTTGAGCCTAGTTTGGTTCAGTAATTACCTCCTTCTTGGCTGGATAGCCTGCCTTGCTGACTCCTCTGGAGCCAGATGAAAATACTCTTTCACCTCTCACAGCGAACACTGCTCAGAAAAACAAAACCATGCACGGTAAGCCAAGGAGCAAATAGGACTTGAGCTGTCAGAGCTAAAGGTTTCACACAGAGAATTCAAGGCATGACCAGGCATTTGTCCTTATACGACTTTTCAAAAAATTCCTGGGTCTCCAGGGAGAGAGTTCCCGCTGACCTCACTCAGGCTTGCTCAGCCTGACATCACAGGACATTCAGGAGATGAGGCCACAGCAGCACATGAGAATGTGTGTTATCGATGGGGAGCACTTTTCCCCTGTGCTCCTGTGGTCATCTGTCTGATATGCCTGTGGGTGGAGGGGGGCAAAGGGAAGGGAGTGTCCAGTCACCAGCGACAGAAAAGAGCCATGAGGTCATCGGAGCCCAAGGCTTTCCTCACTGACCATTGGCAGCAATGGTGTCCTAGCTTGCATTCCCAGGGCTCACCTCCACTCTCGCGGAGGGTTTTGATATTGGGATTCCTGCTTTAGACATACATTTTTTGGGGCGCCTGGGTGGCGCAGTCGGTTAAGCGTCCGACTTCAGCCAGGTCACGATCTTGCGGTCTGTGAGTTCGAGCCCCGCGTCAGGCTCTGGGCTGATGGCTCAGAGCCTGGAGCCTGTTTCTGATTCTGTGTCTCCCTCTCTCTGCCCCTCCCCCGTTCATGCTCTGTCTCTCTCTGTCCCAAAAATAAATAAACGTTGAAAAAAAAAAAATTTTAGACATACATTTTTCTTCCATCTGAAATTATGCTCCAATAGCCAGACAGGGGATATATTAATTGGCAAGAGATTTAAGATTTAACGTTGAGGGGGCATGTGGGTGGCTCAGTTGGTTGAGCGACTGACTTCAGCTCAGGTCATGATCTCATGGTTCTTGCGTTCGAGGCCCGCACTCTCTCTCTCTCTCTCTCTGCCCTTCCCCTGCTCACACTCTCTCTCTCTCAAAAATAAGTAAACGTTAAAAAAAGGTAAAAATACAAATAAATACTTTAAAAAAAAGATTTAATTTTGAGAACTGCATTGTGTTTCCAGCTTCTGATGCCAACTGTCTGATTCTACCTGGGATGCCGCCCTTGCCTCTAACAACTCCCTGCCGGGGCACGACTGTGTGGGTAGCCTTCCATCCACTTTGTCCACACCCTCCTCACAGGTCCCCTCCTTGTTGCATCTCAGTAGGATTTGGGGTCCCCGCCCTCTCCACTCCCAGACCCAGTGCATCAGCAATACGTGAGAATCTATATGATAAACAGACCAACCTGATGATTCGGCTGTGCACAGAGTCTGGTAATCATCGAGTCAGCTGATCTCAAAGGACGGATTTAGCTCCAATATTTTAGGATCAAAATGTTCTGGGGATGGCAGCCTCTGGGGAATAAGCGCACAGCCATTTGCACAGGTGAGTATTAATAACCATTAGGTGTCAGTCTTCTTAATTCAGTGATTCTCTGCCTTGGCTGCTTATTAGAATCACGCGTGCAGTTTGTAAAAATTGCACATGACGTGATTTCGAAGCAGACAGTAGATGTGTGGGGTTTTGCCCTCTTCTCTAGGAAACAAAAAAGTGCCTGAGGATCCCTGGCCGTGGTTCCACCACAAGGGCACGTGTTGGCACGTGGTAATTAATCTCTTGGGGAATCTTCCTAATGAGGGTCAGTCACTTGGCACCATAGAGGACAGACAGCCTTCTGAACAAAATGGGGTGTGGGGCCCCAGGACTCACCCTGGTAACTTCCTTCAAAGAGTAGCCTCACTGGGGAAAGGGATACGCTCAGATCCTTAGACTCCAAGACGGTGACAGAAAAGCTTCGGGGGCGCAGGGTGGGTCTCTGTGGGGAAGAGAGTGAAGATTCAGGTTTCGCCAGCTGGAGGGGCTGGAACCAGTCTGACTCAGCCTTGCTCAGCTAGCTGGTCTCCCGGGGAGGAGGCTGTGTAGGTGAACTGCTATTTTAGGAGACCAAGTCAGGGTACCCTTGGCCATGATTAGGAAAGGGGGAGGCTGCTGTCCCTTGTTCCAAGGGCCCCAGCTGGGCCTGAAAGGCTGTGGGGAGCAGGGGGCGTGCACCAGCTGAGAACCGAGGGGATCGGTGTCCAACAGTGACACCATGAGGCAGCGAGAGATCACAGCAGAAGTAATGGTAACTGCTAACCTTTCTTAAGTGTTGTTTGCCCAGCATTGAATTCAGTGCCTTGCACTTATTCATTGATTTAATAACATTCAGTATTAGTTCTGGGAGGGAGTCACAACCACTTCTATTGCGCGGAGAAGGAAACCCAGGCATGGAGGTTATACGGAGAGCAGCTGCTAGGCTGTGAACCAGAGAGTCTGGCTCCAGAACCCATCCCCCTAACAACAGGCTGGCCGGGCTGCCTCTACAGCCACAGCCATCATTTACTGAGTGCTCACTGTGTGCTCTTGTGTGCTCCGTGCTCCCTTAGTCTTCACTGCCATCTTATGAAGTAAGGACTGTTTTTATTCCCATTTCGCAGATGGGGAAAGTGGGGCACGGGGAAGATAGATAAGTAGTGGACCGTTCATCATCCGTCCTCTCTCCTCTGGGAATGGAGGCTGGAAGAATGCCACCTAACCCCATCGCAGCACCTTCACTTTTTGGACTATCTAAGTCTTTCGGGTTCTCAGCGAACTGAAGCAAGACTTGGAGATCTTTACGAGGGGATGCTGAGCTTTAGTGAGAGACAGTCTTTAGTGAGAGACTGGAGAAACAAAGTGGCTGTGACAATATTTCTACCTTGGATTTGTGAGAGCAGGCCATACCAATAACGGGGGGTGGGGGGCTGTTCCAGATACACTGAATCAGAATATATAAAGGGTGGAGCCAGGAAACCTGAATTAAAACAACGAAAACAAACCACAGGTGATTCTAGGGCACAGCCAGGGTTAAGAATTACTCCCTTTATTTCACAGTGATGTTTTACAGCCCCCAGTGAGCAGGCAGCAGTGATTCCAGGAACTGTGGCTAGCTTTCACATCATCTTGCTTAGAAAGAAGCTGCCTGGGGTGCCTGCGTGGCTCAGTCAGTTAAGTGTCCAACTTCGGCTCAGGTCATGATCTCACAGTTTGTGAGTTCGAGTCCCGCATCACGTCAGGCTCTGTGCTGACAGCTCAGAGCCTGGAGTCTGCTTCAGATTCTGTGTCTCCTTCTCTCTCTCTGCCCCTCCCCCACTCCAGCATGCTCACTCGCTCTCTCTCAAAAATAGATAAAAATTAAAAAAAGAAAGATTCTTCCTCTCCCTCTCTCCCTCTCTCCCTCTGCCTACCTCAAAAAAAAAAAAAAAAAAAAAAGGAAGCTGCTTGTAGAAGCTGACCAGAGGGAAGGAGCTGGCTAAGGACTGGGGCAGAGAACCAAAGGCCATGGGGCTCAAGACAGACCCGTATGCTTGTTTATACTCACCCCTCATCTTGTCTGTATAGAAAGTCATTATCTGTTCTTCAAAGACAGGCTCAAACATTTTATTCCTAGTGTAAACTTCCCCTGTCTGGCCACCACTCCTCTAGCCTTGCCCCCCACAAAGGACCGCCCCTCTGTAAGCCCACAGCACAGGCCTCCCTTAGAGCATGGCCCTCCTCTTCCGTTCTCTGTCAGCACCAGGCAAGACACTGCTCACATTCTCAACTGCATGTGATTCACGCACTGCCCCAGCCAGCAGGGTATCTGGGACAGAGAACCTCTCAGAAAGTGCTAGCTGAGTGAACACAAGGGAAAGGAAGAAGGGGAGATTAAAGACAGGAGATAGGGAAGACAAAAAGAGCCAAAGGGAACACCCTGGAGGGAGGATGGCTAGTGAAATCTGATTTAGTGCTGATTCCTCAAGCACACGTGACCTTTGCTCTGACCCATGGGACAGCCACTCCAGGCACTCACCTGGTCACCCCAGAACTGGGTAAGGTACAGAGACAGGAGAAGACGTTTATGATTTCACCAGGAATCATTCCTTATCTCTGTTGATGCTTATAACAATTTTTTGAGATAATAACCTCATTTTACAGCTGAGAAAATGAAGGCTCGGAAAGCTAATAAACATGTCCAAGGTCATGTGGCTAGTGAGCAGAGGACAGATTCATCCAAATTCTTGGCTAGACAAAAGGAGTTCAGATTCTCAAGTTTGGAAGAGCTGTGGCATATCATCTGATCCAATTCTCTGGGCAATGGTGCATCTTTCCCAAAACCTATTCAAGGAGGGGTGATGGAGTTGGGTTGGAATAACTCTAGTGTCGGGGAGCTCCGTGCAACCACAGCAGCTGGGGCAGGCCCACGTGAATGTTCTAGCTTGCACTAAGTTACACTCTTCTCTGTAGCAGCTCAGTCCTCTCCTCCTGAAGGTCAAAAGCATTGCTCCCATTCCACTCTCCCGGTTCTGCTCTACCTCACATGAGACGCCAAGGTCCACAGCTCGGACTAAGGAGGAGGCCCCGCTTCCCCTCCAGTGCAGCACAATGACCCGCACTCCCAGTGTTCGCTCAGCTACTCACTAGCTCGGGACAGCGTGGATGAGTCACTACTTGTCTATGGGGGGGGATCTATTTCCTGGGTAAGGTGTCCCAAAGCAGTGACATCTTCTGCTACTCTTTCTTTGCCCAGGAGAAAGTGAGCATCTCAAAGTATCTCAATCCTGCCTCCTCAGAGGTTCAAAGGGGCTTTACTCACACAATTTCACAATACAAATGTACTCAAGGCCCAACTCACTTTGGACCCCTAAGTGGGGGGGGGGGGGGGGGGGAGGAGAGAAGCTATAAAACAAACTACTTCATTCCTATAAGGTAATGATGATGACCAATATTTTACTGGCCTTTAGGAGTTGAAAAGGCCTTTCATGGTTTGTTTTCAGGTTTTGTGGCCTACCAATAAGTCAGATAGGAGAGGAATGAACTTTCTTGTGAACAAGAATAGCAGGAATCAGTCTCACAGCTGGGGAGTGGTGAGACTGGGATTCACCACCAGGCCTTCTGGGTCCAAGGTCAATGACTCCCCCCCGAGGCCCTCTGGAGACCATCCAGGTGCCCACAGCGCCAGGCACGCAGTCCTGTGGCTCACAGGCCTGAGTGGCTGCTGCTCTCGCTGGGTTTGATGCAGCACTTCTGAGCCTGGCGCTTTATTGTGAACTATCTTATCTCAATAGGAAAAGGCAATTCAGGGGAAGAATTTCCTTGTCACGGTGCTCTGGGCTCTCCATTGTCCAGCTTTCTTAGCCCTGGTTCATCCCCTGGGTCTGACCATTACTCATATCCCTGGAGGCACCTTATCAGGGCTGTCTAAGATATAGGACCTATTTTTTATTCAGTACCAGACAAACTGGAATCTGTCCATCTTTTGTGTCCTGACATCATCCCACAATTAGCCCGCTCTGAATCCAGCCACACTGGAAAGCTGCTTGAAAAGCAGCCTGCAGTAATCTGGTTGGTTCCTTCGCAAAGCCCTAAGGTTTCAGGGTCCTCCACTGGCGAGGATGATGAAAAGCCGTCTCCTGGTGGAGCTGACTGTGAGTGTCTTTACTCCTGTACCTTCTCCCCAACTTTTCACTCGGGAAAACTTCAAACCTACAGAAAAGTTGAAAGAATCATCTAACGAACATACCTACTGTTCACCGAGATTCACTAGCTGTTCATTTCATCTCATTCACTTTATCTCTTTCTTTCCATATACATACACACCTGAAAAATATATATTCCTCACCTGCCTCAAGCCACTGAAAAGTTGCTGAGTCATAATGCTTCTCTCCTAAGTAGTGTGGCATGTATATCCTAAGAATAGGGCACTCTCATTTGCAACTACTGTGGATGGAACTGGAGGGTATTATGCTAAGTGAAATTAGTCAGAGAAAGACAAATATCATATGACTTCACTCATATGAGGACAAAACAGATGAACATAATGGAAGGGAAGCAAAAATAATATAAAAACAGGGAGGTGGGACAAAGCATAACAGACTCATAAATATGGAGAACTGAGGGTTACTCGAGGTGTTGTCGGAGGGGGGATGGGCTAAATGGGTAAGGGGCATTAAGGAATCAACTCCTGAAATCATTGTTGCACTATATGCTAACTTGGATATAAATTAAAAAATAAATAATTAGGGGCGCCTGGGTGGCGCAGACGGTTAAGCGTCCGACTTCAGCCAGGTCACGATCTTGTGGTCCGTGAGTTCGAGCCCCGCGTCAGGCTCTGGGCTGATGGCTCAGAGCCTGGAGCCTGTTTCTGATTCTGTGTCTCCCTCTCTCTCTGCCCCTCCCCCGTTCATGCTCTCTCTCTGTCCCAAAAATAAATAAAAACGTTGAAAAAAAAATTAAAAAAAAAATAATTAAAAAAAAAGAATAGGGTGTTCTCCTATACAACCTAACACTATTATCACTCTCAAAAAAAATGAAACAATGTTAGCTAATATGCTGTACGTATTGAAATTTCCTCAATTGCCCCAATAATGCCATATAGTGTCCCATCCCTCCCTTTAGACTCCTTTATACCAGTACAGCTTTCTAGTTCTTTTGTTTGGTTGTTTTTTGTTTTGTTTTGTTTTGTTTTGTTTTTGTCCTTCATGACATTTAAAAAAACCCAAGGTAGTTGTTTTGCAGAATGTCCCACAATTTGGATTTGTCTGAATGTTTCCTCAAAAGTATATATAGGTTCCAATCAAAATAGTGGACAAGACTATTTCACAGGTGATGTTGTATCCTGTTCAGGATATTGCACCAGGAGGGAAATGATGCCAAATTGTCTCATTTTGGTGATGTGAATGTGATTACTCGGTCAAGGTAACATCCTCCAGATTTTACCATTGTAAAGAAACCCATTTCTGCTTGTAATTCATAATTTGTGGAGTGATATTTGAGACCCTGTGAATATTCCCAATAACCTTCCACCTGATGCTTTTAGCATTTATTGAGATCCTTGCCTATCAATTATTATTATGGTGGATCACTTTGTCTTTACCTAATTAAAAAAAAATACATACTCACTATAGAAAAGGTGTAAAATACCAAAAAGTATAAAGGAAATATAATTTCTACATACACAGACAGAACAAGATAAAAATGCATGCACAACACACAGCACAGTTACACATGAATTTCCCCTTTTCCTAATGTTTATGCAGATTTTGGGGGGGGTAGCATATATTCATTTACAACTTTCTTTAGTTTATTTTGTCTAATTATATAATAGATATATACTAATTGAAAAAGTCTGTAAAGAACAAAAAAGCATTACAAATTATAAAATTCATTAACATATCCCGGGCAAAGTTACACATACATTTTCTTTTCCATATGCCTCTTTTCTTATTTATACTAAGAACTCTGAAAAAGTTCTGTCCTTTTAACTTTCCTGCCCTGCCTTTAAATAGCAACTAGGCTGTCATATTTTCCCAGGGGCTCTCTCCTGCTTACTTTCCTCAGTTTGGGAGTACTTACTATCTGGTCTCCCATTACATTACCTTTATCTGGTCTTGGGGGACATACTTGGCAATGAGCTGGATGGGAACAACAGCATCTGCTTGAGCCACAGGGTTTCTCTTGAAACAAGGATGTTTATGCTGCAAACTTTAAAGGACAGGGAATTTAGGGGGAGATATTTTTTAGTTGGGGGTGTATTTAACTGCTTCCACAGTGGAGAAGCCACTACTACAAGAATTCACATCATCCCTTTGCAATGGAAATGCTAAGAATGACTGATAAGGCTCTTCTGATCTTACTAGTGAATGATGTTCTTAAAATAATTGCTAAAAAGGGGGGCACCTGTGTGGCTTAGTCGGTTAGGCACCTGACTCTTGGTTTTTCACTCAGGTCATGATCTCACGGTTTGTAAGTTTGAGCCCTATTGGGCTCCATGCTGATGGTGCAGAGCCTGCTTGGGATTCACTCTCTCCCTCTCTCTCTCAAAATAAATAAACCTAAAACATTTTTTTAATTGCTAAAAAAACCAAAACAGCTGCTAACAGTGGCACACTCTCCTGTGTTCTACTACTTTTGTTACTTGAAATTGTCTTTTGTTAAGTTTTTATCTTAACCGTGTTAGAACTGGGAATCCTTGGGGCACCTGGGTGGCTCAGCTGGTTAAGCATCCAGCTCTTGGTTTTGTATCAGGTCATGATCTCACTGTTTGTGACACTGAGCCCTGTAGGATTCTCTCTCTCTCTTTTGTCCCTGCCCCTCTCCTTGCTTGCACATTGGCCGCTCTCTCTCAAAATAAATAAGCATTAAAAAAAAAAAAAAAAAAGGTAAAACTGGTAGGAAGGACGGGAGGGAGGAATTGAAAATGGAAGGAAGAAAGGTGGAGGGGATGAGCAGGGCACTGTTACTTTTCTTCATAAACTTTTTGTTACAACCTGCTTCTTTTGAAAAAAAAACTGTGTATCCGCACTACCTTTCTTTCAAAAAATATGTGTATTTAAAAACAAAGATGAGGGGCGCCTGGGTGGCGCAGTCGGTTAAGCGTCCGACTTCAGCCAGGTCACGATCTCGCGGTCCGTGAGTTCGAGCCCCGCGTCGGGCTCTGGGCTGATGGCTCAGAGCCTGGAGCCTGTTTCCGATTCTGTGTCTCCCTCTCTCTCTGCCCCTCCCCCGTTCATGCTCTGTCTCTCTCTGTCCCAAAAATAAATAAACGTTGAAAAAAAAAAAATTAAAAAAAAAAAAAAAAGATGAGAGTGACTTACAGTACACCATAAAGGATGTCGAGTGCCCTCAACTACGCTAGGTACGGTAGAATAATCTTAGAACCATCCCTTTAAGACGCAAGCCGGGCGACTCGCACACCAGCCGCAGCTCAGGCCTACTCTCCCGACCGCAGCCAGCCCGCGAGGCGGGAACCTGCGCGCCGCGCGGTGGGTGTAGAGTGCGCATGCGCCAGACCGCCCAGTTCCTCTCCTCCCGGAAGTGCCCGGCGGGTGGTTTGAGTGGTCCGCTGGACGCCGAGGGGTTGGCGGCTTCCCCGGGAAAGAGGTCCGCCGATAGGAACCGGGGTTAAGTTCTGGCAGGGCCAGCAGCGGTTCCCGCACCTCCCCTCGTAGTCCTACGTTGCTTGAAGAGGGGCCAGCGCACCTGAACCCCATAGGGACTAAGCCCTGCTACAGTCACAGCTGCAGACCCTGAGGACCCGGAAAGGAAGAGCCGGGAACCTCTGTAGTCAATGCCGGCAGCTGGTGGAAAATTTCCAACGGAATGGGGGTGGGGGGTATGATGAGTTCTCCAAGCAATGGATTAATTTGAAGTGAATCTGAAGGCACTTCAAGTGAACGCGCTGTTGAAGTGTCCAGCCCCAGAGGAGCAGTCCTGGATGCCTGGTGCTTGTTTAGCTTTCAGAGTTTGGTAAGGAAAAAGCAGATCAGATGTTCTCTAAGTCATTTGATTTAGCACCGCTTCTTGAACTTCTTTCTTGTTTAAGGTCGTCCCTCTCACCTGATGGTGACCTTTGGGGTAATATCGCACAGGATGTGTAAACTTGAAAAAGATCTTTGTCAACATTGCATTATAGCTTGGCTTGTTTCAAGGCAGAGCCGTCTCTGCTAAAGCATCACCCTGAACTTGGGGGGAAGGGGAACAATGAACAGTGTAAAGTCGGAGAGAGTAGAGCAATGCCCTCATGATTGAAAAATGCGGAGGATGATCAAGTAGGCACTGAAAAAGAAGTGGACAGAATCTTCGAAATATTTAGAAGTCAGTCTTGAGACACTCCTAAGACATCTCTAGCCTTTTCCTCAGTGATTGATACAGATCCCTTTTCTTGCACTGTGGAAAATATTTTTCATATATCCTTCAATATGAGAGATGGTTTAGCAAGAGTGAGCCTTGAGCCTGCCAACAATAGAGGCTCTTAGTATTAATAAACTAAATGAAGTCACCAGAATCCCCAAGTTTGGAAACAAGGTGTTAATAGTTTTTGGTTTTCAGTACTGGAAGGAACCTGCAAATAATTTTTTTTTTTTTTAAATTTTTAGAGAGTGCATGAGCGGGGGATAGCAGAGGGGGACACACACACACACACACACACACACACACACACACACAGACACAGACTATTAAGCAGTCACCATGCTCAGTGTTGAGCTTGATGCGGGGCTCGATCCCATGACCCTGGGATCATGACTTTAGCCGAAATCAGGGGTCAAGTGCTCAACTGACTGAGCCATCCAGGTACCGTGGAATCTGCAAAATTTTTAAATGTCAAATGCTGTGATGTCTTCGTGTTATAGCATAGACAGATTTTATCTTAATTGGATAGCAAAACTCAAACAAAAGTATATATTATATAATGAAATCTATTTTCACAGTAAATCTGAAATTTGTCTTTATGTTTTAATATCTTTTTGAGAGTTTATAAAAATGCCAATCTTCTGTGGGAAACAAACTCACTGGCATATTCATAAAAGGGAATACAGGAAAGAAATCTGGCCTAACTTCCGTTTTACAAATGAGGAAACTGTGACCCAGAAAGGGAAATGACCAGGATCACACTTAATCAGATTTGGGAGCTAGAGCCCAGCCATGCTCCTTGGCTGAGTGCCTCTCCTTACTCTGTAGGAGGAGTTCATACCCCATTGTGACAAACATGATGTGAGTGTGGCATCAGATGTTGTTCAAAGATCTCTTCCTCATGCTAAAGTACTGGCAGGAGATAAGGAGACAGTGGTTCTTCAGGGTCTAGACAGGACTTTAAGAAAGTCTTAGTGATCAGAACTCTCCCTAAAGGATACAGACTTCTTTGGAATATAAAATGGTGAAATATTTTTTGGACGGGGAGGAGCTTAAGTAAGGGCTAGCTAGTCAATTCTTAGGATTGTTAAAGGGATTCAAACTGCTGAAGTCCCTTCTGTCTGTGGAGCTGCTGTTTTGGGTTACTCACTGCCTTTCAGCACATAAGTGGCCAGGAAGTATAGGGAGGAAGGGAACCAATCCCTCTTCAAGGTCTTCCTTTGAGTCAGGTATTGTGTTATGCATTTCATATATGTTGATTTACTTAGCGTTCACAACAAGCTTTGTAGATAGGTATTATTCTCAGTCTACCTCAGGTCACGAAGGTTAGGTGATCTGCTCCAAGCCACGCAGATAACAGGCAGCACCACTGAGACCATACTACACCATCTCTCATATCCGGATGAGTGGGCAGTTTGTCCCCTGTGTAGGTTGCCCCTTGGTGAGTCTTCAGAGCAAGGAATTCCCATATCCTTCCGGTGTGACTAACAGTGCGGATGAAGCTACAGTGGAGGCCTGGGGCAGGGACACTCCTACTAGGAGAAAGGCATTTTGGCTGGCACCTCTTCACAGAGGCTCCAGGGTTCCAGAGCTTTGCATAACAGGCACGTTCTCATTGAACAATGAGACCAAACTTTGCTTCCGACATTTTCAGTTTAATAGTTCACTCTGGGTGAAGAGACCTGGGATTCAGCTTTGAGGCAGGATTGGACCACAGCCATAGGAACTGGTTTGTGAAGGAAGCCTGGGACGATGGGATCTAGGGAGACAGACGGCATCTGGGACTCAAGTAGTTTGTGCTGCTCAATCAGCAAGACTGTTTTGACGTTCTTGGATAAATGGCCACTTCCATCAGGATCCAGCCAGTTTCTGATGCTCCAGGGAGCACGGGCCAGTCTCCCCTTGAGAGAGGGAGGCTGTGCTACAGGCAGACTCCAGAGAGGATATCCTGCCCCTGTGCCTTATCTTTCTAAAGCTGAGCCCTCCTCCTGCCCTGCTGTTATCACTCAGATTAAATGTTCTCCATGTTCCTACTGTATCCATGACTACATTTCTGCTTCCTGAAAAGTTGTGGCCATAGGTAGAAAAGCCTCACCAACCAGGTGTGGCCTACCTGAGGCATGTCCATCACCTTCCTACTCTGGTATCAGTCATGGCTACCAATTAGCCACAGTTTTAAGTGCCAGCTCCCTAGGCTCCACGGCCTGGTTCCTTGCCAGCCTCTTCACCTTGTAGCCACTGTTGCACCACCCATTCTGGCCACATCAGACTCATCCTTCCTTGACGAGATTCCATCCTTCCTGGTGTCCAGTCCTCTGTAGGATTTCATCTGGAATGCTCTCCCCACCCCATCCCCCACTCAAATCTTCATCTTCTCTCAAAGAACAGCTTCTGTGGTTAAGATCACAAAGCCACAAAACTGGCTTTAGCAAACTCCATTACAAGACACCCAGGGATCAAAGCAGTTGGATAAAGGGGATAGAGTTCACTTCCAGCTTAGAAGGCACTCAGAGGATTAGTATCTCCACGGAGATCTATGGAACCAATCTGCTTCCCTGAGGCACTCTCTTCGTTGTGCTGGGATCTGCACTACTCCTTCGGAGAAACTGGGCAGCTGTGTGACTGAGTCACACAGGCTGCCAGGGGCCATCCTGGAGCAGAGCTGTGTTTCTCGGCATGTCTCCCAGTTCCCCTTGTGGCTGGCTTTTGTGGCTGTGCTGGGATTCAGACATCTCTGTACTACATAGTGAGATGCCTCAACTCACTCAATCAGGATTTATTCACTCCAGTGTTCCTCCCACCTTGGCCCCATTCCCTCCCTCTTTTCCCCCTCCCATGATCACGGTATCAAAATAATCCTAAAACGGGATTGCTGTGCTTGAATTTGACACCTCCCACCATGCCTCCCACCCTCCACATGCTTTCGTGTTAGCTCCTGAAGCAGACAGTCCCCCTCACCTGCAAACCCTGCCCAGCACACACCTTGCCAAGTTGGAGCAAGTGCTGGTATCTAAGGCAATTTGTTTTGCTTGCCCTTACATCACCACCGATCTTATAAACTCCTGGTTGACCAAGCAGTCCTACCTCTAGCTTCCAGAAGAAAACCCAAGTGGGTGACTGGAAGGGCAGGAGCCAGGTCCCATTAATACCAGGGATCATGTCTTAGATCTCCAGCACATGTTCCCACCCCTCTCGTCTCCTGGGCTTAGCCAGGTCTTGCAGAATGAGGCTGTACTGAGATCCAAACACATTAGCTATTTGTTAGATGTTCCTGTCCCCTAGCAGATATTGAGAGTATAGCTGAATCTGAAGGGAAAGGGAAGAGCAGGTCCAATGCCCTTTAGATGAAGGTTTCTACTTCGAAGCAAGAGTGGTCTATGAACTTCTGATCTTCAAAACAAACCACATGCCCGGGTCTGTCCACAGGACCCAAGGTCTTAGCTCCATTCTGAGCTGTGATGCAGACCAACCAAGCTCAGTGACAGCTCCTGGTTCTTCGCTTTCACGGGCGGCCTCTGCGGAAGCTTAAATTCCCGCCATGGGTGTCACTGCAGGTTGCTCCCTGCTCAGTTCCTGACACAGGCTTGACTAAGGGCTCTGAGCTGATGGGCTTGCTCCAGGTGTTACTCATCAGATGTCAAGACCACTGGCCCCAAGGAGCACCTGTGCACCTGGGATCTGAGCATCTCCACGTTGTCTTTGTTCCCTTCAAGATTTACATCTTCAGGGTCCCACTGTGGAGAAAAGACACAAATGGTACCTTGGTGGAACCAAGACTCTTCCCATCTCTTACAATGCCCCACCCCAAACAATAACTCCAGTCCTGGTTCTCATGACCCAGGCACAGACAAGGAGAAATAAGGACAGGTTAATCAGGCCTAACGGGACAAGTATAAGTTTAAATCAAGGAATTAATGGACAGCCACCCTGAACAGACCAGCCCCACTTCCCTTCCTACCCCCCTTTTCCATCTTTACTCTAGTGAGACTGAGTTATGTTCCTTTTATCCTGAGACTTCCCACCTCCATGCCTAACTCATTCCTGGAATAGACCAGGCAAATTCAACCCTTTCTTTATGGCCCAGGTAAGTACCTCCTCTTCCAGGAAGCTTACCCTGACTGCTTTCACCCATTGAGCTCACCCCCTTCTGTCTTTGTACTGCCCATACCCTTCATTTGCAGCTGAACATGCACAGCCCTGCCCTTTCTCTGGGCACCACCTTGTCCTTCCAGGGAAATGATGAGCTTCTTAAGAGCAGGGCACCAGTTTGCTCTTGCTACCTGCCCCTCCTCCCACCATGCATTTCCTGTTAACTTGAGGCTCAGCAGACTTGTCCAAAACACTTAAAGCTTGATTCAGAAGGGTGGTCACTGGCAGAGAATATTTCATTACTCTGATTCAGACAAGTATGGGAAAGGTTAGGAATAAAAGGTTAAAAACAGAGAAGCAGTCATAGCATTGAGGACACTGTTTGCAAAGTCCTCCTATTGTTCTCATGTGACAAATGACAGAGAGAACTTTTCACATGGCCAAGAGCAGGGAATCCTTGGTGAGTCTAGCCATGGGAGCAAGTGGGGGTTGGACTCAAATCCTCTTTCTGCCACTAACTTGCTTTCTCTTTCTTGGGCCTCAGTTTCTCCAGGGGTAACCCGGAGTGTTGGATCAGTAACTACATATGATCTCTTTAGTTTCTGAGTTTCTATGACTAATGATTCTGAATGACAAGGTTACATTTCACATTATTAAAAGACCCAGGAAATAATATAGGAAAGGATGTGTTAGCCTAGACCTGACTATCTGTTTGGACAAGAAAACACAGCCAGTCGTGGACATGCACTCCACGAAAAACACTCCACCAGCAGCTCAAACTTAAGCTGAATAGGGGCGCCTGGGTGGCGCAGTCGGTTAAGCGTCCGACTTCAGCCAGGTCACGATCTTGCGGTCCGTGAGTTCGAGCCCCGCGTCGGGCTCTGGGCTGATGGCTCAGAGCCTGGAGCCTGTTTCCGATTCTGTGTCTCCCTCTCTCTCTGCCCCTCCCCCATTCATGCTCTGTCTCTCTCTGTCCCAAAAATAAATAAACGTTGAAAAAAAAAAAATTTAAAAAAACTTAAGCTGAATAAAACAGCCCAGTCCTTAGGGGTCCTGGATAAGGTCTGCAAGGCTCCCTGAGCCACTCAGTGGGCATCACTGAGAGAAATGCCCCCACCATGCCAGTTGTAAAATACAAAATGTGGCTTTGTTTTTAATAGAAAGGAAGTGCCCAATTCAATTAGTGATTTACTGATAACTGAGTTCTACTACTTGCTGATTAAAAATAGTATCATGTTGGGGCACCTGGGTGGCTCAGTCAGTTAAGCGTCTAACTTTGGCTCAGGTCATGATCTCATGGTTTGTGAGTTCAAACCCGGCATTGGGCTCTGTGCTGACAGCTCAGAGCCTGGAGCCTGTGTCTCCCTCTCTCTGCCCCTCCCCCACTCACTCTGACTCTTTCCTTCTCTCAAAAATAAATAAACATTAAAAATAATAATAATAATAATAATTTGAAAAATAACATCATGTTAAAACAGCCACCTCATCCCCAGTGACCCTGCAGGCCAGGGACTAAGCTGATTGGGTTGGTGCTGCTCGACCCCCAGTACCTGTTTGGGGCTCTGCCAGCCCCTCCAGTGCTAACTTCTTATTTGTGGTTGCAGACTTGGGGGGACAGCAAGAAAATCCCAAGTTAAAGAGCCCCCCTGGCCCTTCAGCCTCCGTGGTACAGGTGCCCAGCAGTGGAAATAGGGGCCTGTTCCATTCTTTGAGGATGGATAGTATGCTTTTCAATATATGCTGTTTCCAAGCTGAGGCCCATGTTCTAGATCACAGTTCTCTGAGTGTGCTATGGATCAACCTCACCAGAAGCAGCCAGGATGCTCATTAGGAAGGGTGATGCCAGGCATCCTAGACCCTGTCTGGTTTGGGAACTAAGGTTTAACATTTTACCAAGCTCCTTGCATGATTTTTAGCTGCCCTGATATTTCAGAACCCTGGCCTCTCCTGAAATGGCGTCTTAAGAGTTGTTCTTGCTACTTACTCCTGACCAATTCAGCTGCGGGAAAACAGAGCCACTTTGATCAAGTGCACTCTTTGAAGTGGGTTAAGCCTTTGAAAGCATTTTAAATCTCTTTCTTCTGAATCCCCAGAATAATGTGTTTAAAAATCTCACTTTAAGCAATAAAAAAACATTGCTGGAATCCAGGCATAAAGAAAATTTGAGCAAAAGATGATCTTACCAGAAATAATCCTGGGAGACGACATGCACAGGTGTTTGTCATAAAACATGTGCTTATCTGTCCCTTGCAGGCAAGGGTGGCAGGGAGACGGCTGCCAGCTGCCCAAGGTGACAGTGTTGGGGAATGGTTATCTCCACCCCTGCAGCCACCCCCAGCACCGCCACCAGTGGTAACCTGCAGCTACTCCACTTGTCCATGGACCTTTGTTCCAAACCATGCTTCTCCTTGGGTTACACATCTTTGGAGTCCCTACCAGATGGTTTGGGCACAGCAGAAAGAACTCTGAACTGAGAGAGCCTGGAAAATCCCCTGATCCTCTGACTCGCCTCTGTTTTCATTCTTTCTTTAACTAAAGGAATGTGGCATGGGCCCGGCCATCCAAGGGGGGGAGATCACAAAAACAGGAAATGGAATCAAGCCACAGGATGTCCCTTCTGGAATAGAGTATGATTGTCCATACCTGCTCCAAGTTTAAGGCTTCCCAGTACTTCTGCTGCAGAATAAAAAAAAGAGATGGAAAAAAAAGTGTTGGAAGGATTTTGCCAGCATCACAGAGCAGAGCAGAGCTCAGCACCAGCACTGTCTGCTTGGTGAGTGAGGAGGCAGGCCCTTCAGTGATCTGGAGGCAGAGGAAAAGCTGACTTCAGCAAGCAGAAAGGCAGCAGCTATGGTGGCTACAATTTAGCTAAATGATCAACAGGATAATTGTGATAATTATGAAGGGCTGCAGGTCCTTGGAAAAATTATACAGATTTAAAAATTACTATTATTAGGAAGTATTATCAGGCATAATAATAAATCTTCCATTTATTAACCACATGGCTGAGATGAGTCAACTCAAACCCATAAAACTAAAAGAGATGCAAATAAAATCCCCACCTCAAAAATACAGGACATTTGCTACCAGCCAAGATTCACTTTTAATCAGCCTTTACTGCATGGGTGGTTCCACCCCAAGGCTCAAACATGCCTGACTCGGGTTCTTGAAGGGTGGTGTGATGGTCCGCTCTGGTTCGTCTGGCACCTCACGCAGTGCCTGGGAGACGTGTGTTTCTGACATAGAGCGCTTATGAACCTACAGACGTCTGTCGTACCGATCTGTCAATGTCTGTCAAATTGAATAGCTGCCAACCTGCACAGTCCACAGGACTTGCCATTGTTGTCTCACATTAACACAAATCCTCCGGCACAAAAACAGACACTCAGATCAATGGAACAGAGGAGAGAACCCAGAAATGGACCCACAAACATGGCGAACTAATGTTTGACAAAGCAGGAAAGAATATCCAATGGAATAAAGACAGTCTCTTCAGCAAGTGGTGCTGGGAAAACTGGATAGCGACATGCGAAAGAATGAACCTGGACCACTTGCTTACACAGACACAAAAATAAACTCAAAATGGATGAAAGACCTCAATGTAAGACAGGAAGCCATCAAAATCCTCGAGGAGAAAGCAGGCTAAAACCTCTTTGATCTTGGCGGCAGCAACTTCTTACTCAACACGTCTCCAGAGGCAAGGGAAACAAAAGCAAAAATGAACTACTGGGACCTCATCAAAATAAAAAGCTTCTGCACAGCGAAGGAAACAGCAAAACTAAAAGGCCACTGACAGAATGGGAGAAGATATTTGCAAATGACATATCAGATAAAGGGTTAGTATCCAAAATCTATAAAGAACTTACCAAACTCAACACACAAAACACAAAAAATCCAGTGAATAAATGGGCAAAAGACATGAATAGACACTTCTCCAAAGAAGACATCCAGACGGCAAACCGACACATGAAAAAATGCTCCACATCACTCATCATCCAGGAAGCACAAATCAAAACCACAATGAGATACCACCTCATACCTGTCAGAATGGCTAACATTAATAACTCAGGCAACAACAGATGTTGGTAAGGATGTGGGGAGAGAGGATCTCTTTTGCACTGCTGGTGGGAATGCAAACCAATGCAGCCACTCTGGAAAACAGTATAGAGGTTCCTCAAAAAAATTAAAAATAGAACTACCCTATGACCCAGCAATTGCACTACTAGGTATTTATCCAAGAGACACAGTTGTGCTATTTTGAAGGGACACATGCACCCCCATGTTTATAGCAGCACTATCAACAATAGCCAAAGTATGGAAAGAGCCCAATGTCCATCGATGGATGAATGGATAAAGAAGATGTGGTATTTATATACAATGGAGTATTACCCGGGAATCAAAAAGAATGAAATCTTGCCATTTGCTACTATGCGGATGGAACTAGAGGGTATTATGCGAAGCGAAATTAGTTAGAGAAAGACAAATATCATATGACTTCACTCATATGAGGACTTTAAGACACAGAACAGATGAACACAAGGGAAGGGAAGCAAAAATAATATAAAAACTGGGAGGGGGACAAAACATAAGAGACTCTTAGATATGGAGAACAGAGGATTACCAGAGGGGTTGTGGGAGGGAGGATGGGCAAAATGGATAAGAGGCATTAAGGAATCTACTCCTGAAATCATTGTTGCACTATATGCTAACTAATTTGGATGTAAATTTTAAAATTTTTTAAAAAAGCCTCTACTGTTCAATTATTTTAAATTTCCATTTAAAAGATTTGTTTTAAATGTAAAATATTTTTAATAATTATTTTTTAATTAAAAATCCAACACTTAAAAAAAATTTTTTTAATGTTTATTCATTTTTGAGAGGGAGACAGAGTATGAATGGGGGAAGGGCAGAGAGCAAGAGAGAGAGAGCGACAGAATCTGAAGCAGAGTCCAGGCTCTGAGCTGTCAGCACAGACATGGGGCTCAAACTTACGAACCATGGGATCATGACCTGAGCCGAAGTCGGACACTTAACCGACTGAGCCACCCAGGTACCCCAAATCCAACACTAAAAAAAAGTAATCTGTATGTCCAATGTGGGGCTCAAACTCACAACCCCGAGATCAAGAGTTTGCATGCTTTACCTACTGAGCCAGCCAGGTGCCCCTTAAATTCCCATTTTAAACAAGTTTTTAGGGGCACCTGGGTGGCTCAGTTGGTTGAGCATCGGACTCTTGATTTCAGCTCGGGTCATCATTTCATGGTTTGAGGGATTGAGCCCCTCATACAGCTCTGCACTGACAGCATGGAGCCTGCTTGGGATTCTCTCTCCTTCTCTCTCTCTGCCCCCCTTCTGCTCATTCTCTCTCTCTCTCTCTCTCTCTCTCTCAGAATAAATAAACATTAAAAGGGCACCTGGGTGGCTCAGTCAGTTGAGCAACCTACTTGGGCTCAGGTCATGATCTCACGGTTTGCAGGTTCGAGCCCTGTGTTGGGCCTTGTGCTAACAGCTCAGAGCCTGGAGCCTGCTTCGGATTCTGTGTCTCCCTCTCTCTCTGCCCTTCCCTGCTCATTCTCTGTCTCTCTCTCTCTCCAAAAGATAAACATTAAAAAAGTATACATACAAATTTTTAATTGTACATTTTTTAGTCATACATCAACAAAAGAATATCCAATGAACACCCATGGACATACCTTATCTTATTTGCTCTAGCTCCCCAATTTTTTTATTTGTTTAAATATTTTTAAATAAATAATTTAATCTGTAAATGTTTTAGTATGTCTCTCATAGATAAGGACATTTTTAAAAAGTGTTTATTTATTTATTTATTTATTTATTTATTTATTTATTTATTTTGAGGGAGAGAGAGAGTGCAAGTAGGATAGGGGCAGAGAGACAGGGAGAGAGAGAGAATCCCAAGCAGGCTCCGCACAGCAGAGCCGGATGCAGGGCTCAAACTCATAAACTGTGAGATCATGACCTGAGCTGAAATCAAGAGTTGGCAACTCAACTGACTGAGCCACCTACGTGCCCCATGGACATTTTTAAAAAAATCCTAACAACAGTGCCATTATTAGACTTAACAAAATTAGTGATAATTCCATAGTATTCATCTTTTAATGACATCCTGCTGGGGGAGGGAGACATAAACTGAAAAAAAAAAAAAAAACTACAGGACTAATTGGAAAAGATATGAAATCACAAAAAAAATGACAGTTCTACACACACTGCAAACGACAGAAATGTTGGTGAGAATGTAGTGGTTGAAAAGTGAAGTAACTTTTACAAATGTAACCGAACTAAAGAGACAAAAGAAAAGATGCTAACTTTCACCTTTCTTTAGAAAATACAGATGTTCATGCAAAAACAGCGACAGTAATCTGATGTTACCACAGTGAGTAGCTGTTTTGTTGTTAAAAAAATTATTAAATGCAATGTGCTATACTGAAAGAGAATAAGAATATTAATGGAAAAACTGGTGACATCCAAATAAAGTCTCTAGTTTAGATGATAGTAATGCACTAGTGTTAATTACTCAGTTTTGATATTTAACATTACGAGAAAACAGGTGAAGGCACACAGGAACTTTCTGTACTACCTTTGCAGCTTTTCTGTAAATATAAAATTATTTCAAAATAAAGAAACTTTAAAGTCAAGCAAATAAATAAGCAAACAACTAAACAGGCTTACGTGTCCCTCAAATGGATTGATAAGAAACCTTGAAACTTCCTTTCCAAATCTTCAGCATCATAATCTAAAATTTAAGAACCCTGCCCTCTAGTGGAAGTAGGAGAAGTTCCTTTTTTAAGCCGACGATGATAATGTGCCTAAGGAGTGGAATTAACCCAAATCTTGGTAACTGAGATCTCTCTCCATGCCCGTAAACGTAAAAATAAGATAACATTTTTCTAATCCTTTCTTAATTTCAAGAGCAAAATATGTTAATTTTTGTACAGATTTTTCTCCAAAAACAAAATGATTCTAGCCCATGAATTTTACCCCAAGAAAAAACCTCCATGAACAGTTATTGATTAGCCCTCTGAAATACAAATACATACACACACAAACCAAAATGTGCCAATGGCTTTTCTCCCTTGAGTATTACCACAGATCTTGAAATTGTCTTTAGGACCATGATTCTATCACCTCCATGAACCACACAGCACGTAATATTTCAACTCAGCTCATTTCTAAAGGCACACTTCTTTCTGCTTCTGAAACCAAGAAGCAACCTGTAGCCCCTGTTTACCAAGCAGGCAGTATATTTTCCTTTGCTCCTGAAGGCTTTTAGGAAACCATTGAGGAAACAGGGTCACTTTCCAGGATTACATTTTAGACCGTGTCATCTTACATTTAGGGAGAAGCGACTTTTCCCAAGACTGGGGAGGTGACATGGTGTTGGACTCAGGACAGATCATAAAATTTTTTGCTTCCTCTGACTATACAATGTTAAGACTGGCCAGGCACACACCAGCTACGATTCTCTCCCAGAATTCACTAAGTGGATTTCCTTTTGACCTGGAGCCTTTACAGACTTTAAAACAATTACTGTATGCTTCAAAATTGCACCCTTCCTATTTCTCTAGTTCATTAAGCAGTTCCATAGCACTTACCCCAGATCGAGCAGGGATTCACCTCCCCACGTGTTCTTTCCTCCTCTCTACCTGCCCTCTCTGCCCTCTCTGCCTGCCCTTCCTTCCCAGCTGTTGTGGGGAAGATGGAATGGGGGATGGGAAAATGCTTCACGGGCCATGAAGTCTGTATGCAAGAGCCGGGCTTCTGTAGAAAGTGTCCCCCCCCCACACCCCCCTTGTTACTGGTGGCTCTGGGTCGTTTAACTGCTCAACCTCTCCTTGTTCGGGGCTGAACGGGCCCATTATAAACTGGATCAGCGAGAGAATTCTGACCTACAGCGGGCTGGTTTCTTTTACAAAGACGACAGACAGCTTCACGTCAGGGACATTCCGAGGCTGGGACAAAGGGGCCGAGACAGAGAAGTCCTGTGTATTAAAACAGTGGGCTGCAGGGTTAGGCAGGTGCACCTCCAAACTCCAGCCACAAGGAGAGACAAACACTGTATTTAGGTCAATTCCCAGTGGGAAGGCCTTGGCAGCCTTGGCTTCTATTCCTGATTTTTTTTTAACCATTTTTTTCCAGTTTTATTGAGATAGAATTGACATGTGGGACAGTGTGTTCCTCACTGTTTGCAGTAAATGTTGTTCAGATGCTTCCCTGAAAAACCGAAATGGTCTAGGGAAGGGCCAGAGTGGGCATGATCAAGTTTGATTCAGGAACACAGGACACTGAGAGGTGCCTGAGTGGCTCAGTTGGTCAACTGTCTGACTTCGGCTTAGGCCATGATCTCACAGTTCATGAGTTCAAGCCCCAAATCGGGCTCTCTGTTGTCAGCACTGACATGGCGTCAGATCCTCTGTTCCCATCTCTCTCTGCCCCTCCCCCCTTGTTCTCTCTCTCTCTCTCTCTCAAAAATAAATAAACATTAAAAACAACAACAACAACAACAACAGGGGAGACGGTGTGGCTCAGTCGGTTAAGCGTCCGACTTCAGCTCAGGTCATGATCTCACTGCTCATGAGTTTGAGCCCTGCGTCAGGCTCTGTGCTGACAGCTCAGAACCTAGAGCCTGCTTCTGATTCTATGTCTCCCCCTCTCTGTCTGCCCCTCTCCTGCTCACACTCTCTTTCTCTCAAAAATAAATAAACGTTAAAAAAATTAAAAATAAAATAATAAAAACAACAACCCCAAAACACAGGACACCCAGTAAACGTGAATTTCAGATCACAAATAATGTTTTAGAATAAAGTGTGTCTATCTGAAATTCAAACTTCACTGTACATCTTGTGTTTTTTGTCTGCTAAATCTAGCAACTGTACTCAGGAATACAGGAAAGGCTTCCTGGAGGGAGCGGGATTTAGCCAGGGCCTTGAAAGGCGGGAGGAGAAGCAGAGGAACGCAGAGAAGAACTTGGGAGCTGGCCCAGGCCAGCAGGTGAAGTGTGCTGGACTTACATTATAAGCAGGTAGAAGCCACAAAGGCCTTAGGGCAGGACGGGCATGGGGCGGGGGTCCGGTGTTGCAAGGATCCCGGCAGGACAGCAATGGAAGGAGGAGAATGGAGACAGGAGGCAGTTAGGAGTGCCTGCGCTGGTCCCGGTGGAAGTGGAAGGCTCTTTCCTGGACTTCGGGGCCAGAGGAAGTTTTCCGAGGGCGGCAGCGAGGCAGACCCAGCAGCCCGGGCGGCTGTGCTATCATGATACTTTTAACAGGTTTGACTCTTGTTTTCCCGATGGAAGCCTTCCTACTTCTAGGAAGTGACTCGGCACTGCTAGCCTCTACTTGCGTCCCCTCCACAAAGACACTCTTACGCTTAAGGGCATGGTGCTAAGTGGGACCTTCAAGACGGACCGGTCCGAAGCTGGGGTTGCAGGGTGAGCATCTATGGGAACGGTGCTCTTCACATCCCAACCTTGTCGGAGCCTTACCACCCTCCCTGCAGTCATTATCTCCACCTTCAGAGAAGGGCCAGAGGAATGAAGGAGTGCTGCCCAATTCCATGGCCTTAAGAGTGCATATCCGAGCCCATCCCCAGCCTGCTTCCCACGATGCTATGTGGAGCACCTCTGGAAGTCTTGCAAAGCACCAGTTGCACCCATTTGATCTTCCCAATCACCCTGCAACACAGGTAGGGCAAGTCTCAGGATACCTATGCACAGGAGAAGCTAAAACTCAGGAGGTCCGGTGCAGGCTGCAAGTCAAAACCCCCGAGCCTGTGTGGTTCCTGGGTCAGGGCTGGGTCTCCTCCACAGCCTGTCTCCCTTTGGGGGCCTTCCGGGGAGCCTCTCTGCTCACCCCGGGGGAAACCAGGTAACTGACCACACATTTCAGGAAGTATTGTTTCTCACTGTCTCACTGCAGGTGGCGCCCCCCTCTGGGAAAGACCCAGATGCATGGAGGGTGTAAAACCACATCCTGGACTTGATTTTTTTTTTATTATTATTTTTTTAATGTTTATTTATTTTTGAGAGAGAGAGACACACAGAGCATGAGCAGGGGAGGGGCAGAGAGAAAGGGAGACACAGGATCCGAAGCAGGCTCCAGGCTCCGAGCTGTCAGCAGAGAGCCCGACGTGGGGCTTGAACTCACAAATCGTGAGATCATGACCTGGGCGGAAGTCAGAAGCTTAACCGACTGAGCCACCCAGGTGCCCCCTCCTGGACTTGATTTTGACCTTTGGTACCTATTTCTGGCGTCTTTCATATTTGTATGTATTTTCTTCTAAAGTTAGCACTTTTATAACCTATATAAATATATATTTATAAAAATATATGTAATAAATGTGTACACAAATATAAATGTATATATAATAAATATATATTTAAAATCTTTTTATTTAATTATATTCTATTACATATATAATATATAACTATATGTCATGTGTGTGTGTATATATATATATATATTTTTTTTTTTTTTTCCTTAAAAGAATGACTTGGATTTAAAAATGGCAAACATCCAAAGGAATGTGTCTTCGTTCCTGGTGCAAAGGCAGGGTTTGGAGAGGGAACGAGCGATCTTGGTTGTCAAGAGACTTAGGCACAGAATTAGCAGGAACACACAAGGACCTGACCTTCTTCAGAGACAGCAGTCTGTGTTTGGCCCTCTTCTCATCCTCCACACATGTACACACAACACAGACTTTGTTTGTTCCATAGACAGAAACAGCCTTCTTGCAAAATTTCTACAAAGCTTCTTCCACCAGGTCTATGGCATTGCTAGGAAGCACAGCAGGGAGAAATGACTAAGCACTCTCGCATCACAAAGCTGGACTCAAATCTTTGCTTGCATCCCAGAGGCAGAAAGAAAAAGAAAAAGCCTTTAAAAAGCACAGGAACAGTTTCAACGCTGGAAGAAAGTCCACCCGGCGCTCAGCACACAGGTGCTGGCTGCCCCGGAAAGCGAGAAGGCCACTCTGGAAAACCTGAGTGGGGCTGGAGGGCTGTTCTGCGGGCTGAGCTAGGGCAGGTGACTTTATAAACATACATTCCTTTTAGCATGGGCAAAAGCCTTCATTTCCATTTGCCTAATTTATCTTGTTAATGTGTATTTATTTATTTGGGGTGGGGGGAGCAGGGAGAGAGGGAGAGAGAATCCCAAGCAGGCTCTGTGCTGTTGGCACAGAGCCCAGCATAGGGCTCAATCCCACGAACCACGAGACCATGACCTGAGCCAAGACCAAGAGTAAGATGCTCATCTGACTGAGCCACCCAGGAGTCCCCCATTTGCCTAATTTAAAAGCGTGACCCTGTCCCCTTGGAACTTATTTAGTTTGAAAAACATGGATGTCTAAAAAGAGATACTAGAAGGGAGAAGGACAAGGACCACAAATCACAGAAGGGCATAAACCTGCCGCCAAGACCAACTTCCCAACGGTTCAAGGTCACTGTCTGATCCTTACCTCAGCTTTTGCTGCCCTTGTTTCCACAGAGCAAATACTGCCTCTGGGTCTCCCCAGCCCCTCCCTGACTCACTGACTTAACTGTCCTTTCTTCTCACTGAACACACTTTGCCCTCAGGCTCATTCTTTCCACTTGAACCTTAGATTTCTGCCAAGGCTGCTGGATCCAGGCTGCCAAGCCACGTGCGCTGGGTGTCCTACAGATCCTGAGACTGGATCCAAGAAATAAACAACACCGAGTGACATGGGGAAACACGGACCCCAAAGGGTCCTCAGTCTGGTGCAGAATTGCTCCCTCAAAACCCAGCTCTTAATGGCTAGCTGTGTTCTGGAATCGAGGGGCAGAGGAAGGTGAAGGTGGCTCAGGCCCCACTCCTAAAAAGCTCATGCCCAGCCTGGCCGGGGAACAAGCCGCTACAGCTCACCAGATGACACGGCGAACAATGGAAGTTGTGTAAGAGAGTCGTGTGTGCTCTGGCACCCAAGGGAAAGAGCCATTAATCTTGTGTGTGTGTGTGTGTGTGTGTGTGTGTGTGTGTGTGTGTGAGAGAGAGAGAGAGTTTGGCGGGATGGAAGTAACTTCACACAGCAGGTGGCATCTGAGTAGGATTCTGACACATGGAAAGAGAAACTGACACACGGGCCAGGGAAAACCCCAGGAAGAAAGCCTGGGTACAGGGAACAGTCCATGACCAAGGTGGACAGCTAGGGCAGTGGGGAGGGGTGGGTGGGCAAGGCACACAAGTCTGGGGTAGTTGTGAAAGGTCTAGAACCTCACATTAACAAATCGGGACTTTATCCCACAGATCAGTGGCTCTGAGTCTTTTGGATTTGGGGTTTCACAACGAGTTCAACAAGTTTGGGGGCTTATCCAAGATGGCGAAGTGGCTGTTTTGCAAAATAAGGCCATTAAAACCAACACCAACCACCCCCTTACTATTATCATCATTTTATAAAAGGGCATTTGAACTCCAAAATAGTAGAACGCAAACCCAGGGTGAAGGACTGTCCTCCTTTCCCCACCCAATCCCTGCCAAAAGACAGTGGACACTCTCCTGCTGACATCATGTGCCCACTACCCTGTCCTTGCTCTCATCTTCCACAACAGGAAACTTCCTCACAGAACAGGGCTGGGAGCCACAGCTGGGGGACAGGCAGTGACCCAAGAGCTCGGACCAGGGAGTTACACCTGTCGCTGGCATCCAAAATATGACATGTGTCTTGCTCACAGATCCAAAAACTCAAAATGATGACAGTGCCAGGCATGGTGTCCACCACGGGGACTCCTGTGTATGACCCTGAGGACACCGCAGGTGTAGCTGCTGCTCCTCTCTGGAAGGGATGCTCCACGGTCAAGTGGGTTTGGGGAACACCCAGACTCTAATAAACGTTAATTACGCGTGTGTTTATTTCTGTAAGACCTGAACATGCGGGTAACTCTTTTTTTTTTTTTTTCAACGTTTATTTACTTTTGGGACAGAGAGAGACAGAGCATGAACGGGGGAGGGGCAGAGAGAGAGGGAGACACAGAATCGGAAACAGGCTCCAGGCTCTGAGCCATCAGCCCAGAGCCTGACACGGGGCTCGAACTCACGGACCGCGAGATCGTGACCTGGCTGAAGTCGGACGCCTAACCGACTGCGCCACCCAGGCGCCCCGCGGGTGACTCTTTAAGATGGGACCATGACATGCAGTGCTTCCCTGACTCATTTGACCGTGGAAACCTCTTCTCAACACACCCCGCGTGGGCGCTGCCCCATGCACGCCCCTTCACTGCTTGGCAGGCGGGAGACCAGCGTGGGCGGATTAGGGCACAGCAGCGCTAGCACCGTGGAAGCCCCGGCAAGTGTCAGTGAAGGACAAGCCATGCACCTGGCGGGCAGCAGCGTGTGAGTACCTCAAGGTCGGAGTTGATGGAGGAGACTTCACAGGAGCTGCTGGAAGACACGCGGGCCCGGATGACCTGAACGGGAGGGTAAGAGGGCGGCTCCTGCAGGTTCGCGTCTCCAGGGTTCATCTGTCCATCGCCAGGCAGCCGGGTGGTGCTGCAGCCTGCCTGCAGGGTGTGTGGGCAAAGGGCAGGCAGGGAGACTTAGTCTACTTTATTTCTGAATTGTCGAAGCATTCACATGCGCTGGTGTTCAGAAGGTACCAAAGGGTGGCTGAGTCAGATGAGCTCGGACTCTTGATTTGGGCTCAGGTCATGATCTCCTGGTTCATGGGATCGAGCCCTGCATCTGGCTCTGTGCTGGCAGTGCAGAGCCTGCTTGGGATTCTCTCTCTCCCCCCTCTCTCTCTCAAAATAAATAAATGAACATTTATGTTTTTTAAAAGGTACAAAAAGGGTGTAGAAGGCGAGGTCCGCTCCCACCTGAATCCCCCAGGCACCCAGTTCTCCCCAGGGGCAACCAGCGCTCAGTTTCTTGTGTATCTGTCCAGATAGTCCATACATAACCTATCGAATGCAGATATATGACTTCCCTAGTTCTACAAAGGCTGCCAGCACATCTACACTCTCCTATGCACCTTTCTTTTTCTCACTTAACAATATGTCCTAGAGATAGCTCTAGAGCAGAGGCTTTTGTTTTTCTTTTTGTTTCTTTTGTGGCATCATGTAAGTGTTCCCAATCTGCTTAACCTGTCTTCAAACTGATGGACATTGAAGGCATTTCCAGTCTCATGCTTGTTTGCTTGGCTGTTTTTTTTTTCCGAGAGAGACAGAGTGCAAGTGGGGTAGGGGCAGAGAGAGAGGGAGACACAGAATCCGAAGCAGGCTCCAGGCTCCGAGCTGTCAGCACAGAGCCCGACGCAGGGTTCCAACCCACAGACCGCGAGTTAATGACCTGAGCAGAAGTTGGATGCTTAAACAACTGAGCCACCCAGGAGCCCTCCAATCTCTTGCTTTTACAACAATGACTGCAATAAATTATACCGTACACCCAAGGTTTCAGGGTTTTTAAAGGACCAATTTCTAGAAGTGGAATTGCTGGATCAGAGGATACATGCATTTGTAATTTGGATAGCAACTGACAAAATGCACTGCATGGGTTCATACCCACCAACAGATGGGGAGGTTAAAGGGAGGAAGAGACTTACAAGATTTCTATCTATCACCTATCTATCTGTCTGTCTATCCATCCATCCATCCATCCATCCATCTGCCCATCCATCCACCATCCATCCGTCCATCCATCCATCCATCCATCCATCTCAAGAGAGCTTCCCCCACAGAGCTCCTGGGGGCTGTCAGAGTTCCTGGAAACTCTGTTGGCCAGGGTTTCAGAGTGGGCAGGATTTGGGTCGTTCCACTGATACATCACAGGGCAACAGCCTGCCTTCTGGATCCACATCTTCCACAATGAAGCACATGCCAAGGTATGTATCTAGCGAAGGGGGTGGTAATCCCTGCCTTGCCTCATTTGAAGGGGTGTCACAGGGCTCAGATGTAATGCCCTGGACACATGAGAATGGCTACTCGTACTGGGCCCCAAACCACGTGGGGCTCTAGCCCTGGATGGGTTAAGTACACAGTTTCACACGAGAGTTGGCTAGACAGGCTAGCGGGCGGGGGGCACGGGCCTCCCAGGCAACATCAACAATAGATTCTTTTTTTTTTTTTAATTTTTTTTTTTTTAAGTTTATTTATTTTTGAAACAGAGAGAGACAGAGCATGAATGGGGGAGGGTCAGAGAGAGAGGGAGACACAGAATCGGAAGCAGGCTCCAGGCTCTGAGCTGTTAGCACAGAGCCCGATGCGGGGCTCGAACTCACAGACTGCGAGATCGTGACCTGAGCTGAAGTCGGACGCTTAACCGACTGAGCCACCCAGGCGCCCCCATCAATGATAGATTCTATAAATTCCTCAGGGCCCGACCAAGTCTGAATCAAGAGGGCAAATGGAGTTTTCAGATGCTCCAAGCCATTGATCCCTAGGACCCCAAGGTCCTTAGCCCCTCAGCTCAGCTGAACCCAGCTGCATCTTCTAGAAGACCCTTCCTTAGGACAGTGCCCAGTGCCCAGGGGGGCCTGCTGAGCAGACAATAAGTGCCCCTGCGGTCCTTGTTGTCCACTTCCAGGTGGCTGTGCAGATGGGACATACATCAATGCACTTGCCAACAGGGGACCTATTTCACCACAACCTTGCCCACTGGGACGTTCTCATGAAAAAAAAAAAAAGGAAAATTTTGCCAACTGAGCAGGCATGAAATGAGCACAGAGAACATGTTCTCTTTTTTTTATTTTTAAAAAAATTGTTTAATGTTTATTTTTGAGAGAGAGAGAGAGAGAGAGAGAGACAGAGCTTGAGCAGGGGAGGGGCAGGGAGAGAGGGAGACACAGAAGCCAAAGCAGGCTCCAGGCTCTGAGCTGGCAGCAGAGCCTGATGCGGGGCTCGAACTCACGAACCACAAGATTGTGACCTGAGCTGAAGTCGGATGCTTTACCAGCTGAGCCACCCAGGCGTCCTGAACATGCTCTCTTTATGAATCAGACGGGCTTTATCTGAAACCCATTCCTGTGCTTCTCTATGAGATCTTGGGCAAGTTACTTAACCCTCTCTGTGCCTCAATTTAAAATCCTAATACAATGATTCATTATTAGACAATAAAACAATATAAATAATAATACTTAATGAGAATTTGCATTAATAATAATTTTTAAAAACCCAACCATTTATCAAGTGCTTCCTTGGTGTCAGACATTATGCCAAGTAAGAGGCAGTGTTGCATAGTGGTCAAGGGCATAGACTCTGAATCCTGGTTCTGCCACTGACAAGCTGTGTGACCTTGGGCAACTTGCTTAATGTCTCTGTGCCTCATTTTCCTTATCTGTAAAATGAGGTTAATACCTCAGGGGTTGGCGGTGAGGTTTACGTGAGTATACAAAGCACGTAGACCAGTACTCTAAGCACTATGCCCAGCACAAGAAGCATCACAGAAGTGTTGCCTGTTATTATTTTCTCAGAGACTGGCAAATAACCTTCAATAAACAGGCTACTGTAGAAGGGGTGCCCCTAGCCCTGGACGGCCAGGCTGCAGACTCCCTGCTGGGAGCTGTCTCAGGGACACCACTCGCCCTCTGGTGGACACGGAAGGAAGAGGCCAAGTGCGAGTATTTGCTCAAAAAAAACGTGCCAGAGGCCTCAGTGGAAGAGAATGAGAAAGAGGGACACACTCTTCTTTAATGGAGTCTGTTCTGCAGGAAGAATCCACTCAAGCTTCAGGTATTGCGTTAGAGTGAATGCAAGTTTTGCACTATCGTGTTTCTGAGGTTTGAGGATTAAACACTTCTAGTGCAAAACACTGGCCAGATGCTGCCGGGGTTCCCTGTGCCCTCCCCGGACTTCCCATCTAAGAGGGGTTTAATGGCCGAAATGGGCTCTCAAACCTGTGGGCCTGTGAAAGCAGGCACTGAATCTCCCTGAACACACTTATGTCACATAGCGTTACTTGCACCCACTTTCCAAGGAACCACAGCAAAGACTGAAACCTATCTCTCAGGCCCAAACTCTCCGAGCACCCGTATGTCCCAGCTCCTACTGAGCCCCGTATGAGCTACCTACCCTCAGTGGTAGCTGAGCGGCGGCTGCTACCACTGAACTTCATGCCACGCTCCAAACATCCTTTACTGATGGCCTGTGGCCCGAGGCACCAGGGTCTCGGCAAACCAGACAGACAGAGGCAAAGTTTCTACCCCAGCAGGAGACAGACAACAAACAAAAGTAAAAGACAGCGAGAAGTACTTTGCAGAGCATTTAAAAAGGCACATTTAACATAGAGAAATAGCACAGAGGGGTGTGGGCTACTTTTGAGTGTGCAGTCCGGGGTGGCTTTTGGAGAAGGTGACATTTAGGTTGAAGGAAAGGAAGGAGGCAGCCATATAAAAAAAAAAAAATGGGGAGGAAGAGCACTGGAGGCACAGGAACGGAGGGAAATCCCAGGCAGCTAGGAGGAGTGAACGAAGAGAGAAGAGACGAGGGCACAGAGAGAGAGGGAATGCTCCGCTCGTGGGGCCTTGCAAGTCTGTGTAACTTTAGAGTTTCTTCTGTATGAAATGGGAAGCCAGAGGGTTTCAAGCCAAGGAGGAACACAAGGAATCGCCCCTCCTGGCTGCAGGGTGCAGGTGGCGGGGGTGGGACAAGATTAACAGCGGAGACGGAAACGAGGTAGGAGGCTGTGGGATCTATTTTACACCAAGTAAATAGGAGACTCACACACGGACTGGACGGGCGTAGGCATGCACTGAGGGGGAGAGAGGAATTCATTTCCTAGGATGAGAGGATGGGGGAGGAAGAGGGCATGGAAATCCCACGTTCTGCTCGGACACCGCAAGTGTGAGATGCCACGTGGGGACGGGTGCCCAGACTGAACACTGAGGGGAGGAAAGCATGGGGAGCTGGGAGCGCGAGCGCCCCATAAGCCAGAAGCAGCCAGTGGCCGAGTGTGTTGAATCTCAACAAAGACAGAGCTAACCCAGGATTTAGTGACCCTGAGGCCACTGGAAACCTCCAGGAGAAGTCGCAGTGGGTGTGGGACGACGGGGCGGACTTCCTGTCAGCTCTTTCCCTCACTTCTCTAACGTTCTTGCTCCTGGGAAGCCCTGTGTGCAGGCCGGAACCCCGGGAGTCATCGGGAGCTCTCAGCCTCTCTCACCTTACACCCTCACGCCCCCAGCACTCTGCCCGCCAACCCCCCACTTGGTCTCTGCCTCTCCACCTGCCCCAGCCTTGCCCCTGCTTCAGGCCACACCACCTCTCACCTAGACTTATCGGCGCCCCTCACTGCCTGCCTTGTTTCTACCTCCTCTCCCCTGGTCTGCCCCCCAACCTTGCCGGAGAGACACCTCTAACAGGCGCATCTGACCCTGAGTCTCTAGTCCTGATGCCTCCTGGACTCCTGTCCCTCAGGATGACAGTCAGGTGGCACGGTACGAGGATCTCTCGCTTGCCTCCTCTCCACCCTTTCATCTGTCCCCCACTGAGGCCTTGGAGACCTCCTGCCTCCTTTTACATGCTTTCTTGTCTCATCCTGCCCATCCTGCAGCTAAAGTGTCACCTCCTCCGGGAAGCCTTCCATGACCACTCCCCACCCCTCTGGACTCCGGCCGCTTACCTGCTGCACGGGCTCGATGGTCAGCTCCATGTAGCGACTGATGGCTGCCATTGTCCTCAGTGATTTGCAGGGTGGTAATGTGGTGAGAGGCACCCAGTCTGAATTCTTTCAAGTGGAGACGGGGAGGTAAAAAGAATTCTCAGTCAGGAGACTTTTTCTAAAAACAAGATCCCGTTCCTTCAAAAGCCTCTCTAAAATATTATTTCTGTTTTTTCATGGCCCATCTCCCTTTCTGCTTCCTCTAAGCTGTATCTTATCTCCGTCTTTGATGTCACAGTAGGTCAGGGGTTCCCAAACTTTGTTGCACAGTGGAGTCACCTGGGCATCTTAGAAAACAAAACAACTGATGTCTAGCTCTCCCAGCAGACGCTCTGATTAATTGGTATGGGCGTGACCTGGAGAGTTTCAAAGCCCCTCACTCCCCTGCAGATGATTCTAAAGTTTGGGCCAAGTTTGGGAATCACTGCAGTAGGTGCTAAATGCTTTTGTAAAGCAATGGTTCTCAAACATTAGTGTGCATCAGAAGCACCCAGTGCACTTATTAAAACACCCTCAGTCTGGGGCGCCTGGATGGCTCAGTCGGTTGAGTGTCCGACTCCTGATTTCGGCTCAGGTCATGACCTCAGTCTTAGGACTGAGCCCCTTGTCAGGATCTGAGCTGAGCTTGCTTGGGATTCTCTCTTTCCCCCTCTCTCTCCCCTCCCTTGCTCTTTCTCTCTCTCTCTCAAAGTAAATAAAATTAAATTTAAAAAAAATAAATAAAGCACCCTCAGTTGAAGATTGGGTAGGGCTGATGGAGCCCTAGAATTGCATTTCCTGCAAGTTCCCAGCCGATGCTGGTGTGGGGACCTCACGTTGAAAACCATCGCTCGTAAAGAACCGTGGAAGCCATTGCAAAGGCTCTGTGTCATCCCTTCAGGATGCCAAGCCACACAGGGCTCTCTCTCTTTAAATACTTTAGCTCCCTTTGGGGATAGAATTTCGTCAAGTTTCTAGAATGGAATGAAAATAACCTCCCATTAGAGCCTCCACGGGAATGTGGAGCTTTGGTCCAAGCTCTTACATAAACCCCTTTACCTTGGCCGCGCCCACCACTATCTTCTGTTTCGTTAACTCAGTCAGATTACATTGTTAAACCTAGAATATTCGAAGGGATGGACCCAGTTCACTCACTCACCTTCTCTGGAAGAAAAACAAGGACAGTGAGGAGCCTAGGTAACAGGTGAGATTTTTTTCCTCAAGAAATTATCTTAGAAAAGAGGGAGCTGCCTTATGTTCAAGTCCTTACAAGCACTCTTGTATCATGAAGCAATTTCTCAGCTTTTTGGAACCAAGGACTTTTGACAAAGACAAACTGAGAGAGTAAGTTCTGCCTACTTAGGTCACCTGTTAAAATCGGTAAGGAGACAAACACATTTTCTGGTACGATGTATATGGGGGATGTTACTGTAAACAGCACCTTTAAAGATCAGCTTTTTGGCAAGATCAACTGAAAAAAAAAGGGCTGTGTTAGTGATGGTGACGATGTATACGTCAGAGACGCATGTGCAACTAGGAATACGTGTTTTTATGAAATAGGGTAAAATCATATTATTTCTAAATTAACCTATTAATTTATGTAGTATGTGAACTTATATATATGAGGAAGTTACTAACTAGCTTAAGCGGACATTTAACTATCTCATCTACATTGCTCAAAATACATTAAAGTTTATTAAATGATCTCAAAAACCCATTTAAAAATATGTTGTAGTTGGGAAAGTGGAAGATCCTATTTATTCAGGGCATCCTTAGCACTGGGCATAAACAGTAGCGTTTTGGGTTTTTGTTTTGTTTTTTTTCATAAAAAATAGTAGTAGTTTTTTAAAGTGACCAACTGCCCTAGCTCGAGAAACGCCCAGCATCCTGCGCACAGACCCCGGTGGGCCCAGCAGTTTTCCAACCGGCGAGACCTTGCCTCCTGGCTTTCTTCCTCTTTGTCTGTGCAGGTCAAAAGGGCCTGGGTGTCGGGGCTCTCTCTGGCTTCAGGGGCAAACCCCAAGGCCCGTCTCATCTTGCTCTTCATCACCCAGGAAAGGAAAATGATCTGAGAGGTAGAGTTAAGGTGCAACAAAGCACAGCATTTCAGCCACCCAGGGCTACCTTCGCCTCTGCACCCCGAGGGCTCTCTCTCCCCAGATGATCCTGCCTGGGTGGGCCCCAAAACAGACATGAGCTCATTTAAGAACAGAGCCAGGTCTGACTCTCTCCACATTTCCCCCACGAGGACTCAGCAGCCAGCAACACCTTGCCCCCCAACAAGCACTCAGTAAATACTTGTTAATCAAAAGCATTTTGAAAAACACCTTCCTTGAAGGGCTTGGCTTGTCTCTTGAAGGGACAGTACATGGAGTGGGTTGAATAGTGTTCCTCCCCTGACCAAATTCATATCCATCTGGAAACTCCAAAAGTGACTTCATTTAAAAATAGCGTCCGGGGGAGGGGCGCCTGGGTGGCTCAGTCAGTTAAGCGTCCGACTCTTGGTTTCAGCTAAGGTCACGGTCTCAGTTTTGTGAGTTCTGGCAGCACAGAGCCTGCTTGGGATCCTCTCTCTCTCCCTCTCTCTGCCCCTCCCCCACTCATTCTGTCTCTGTCTCTCTCAAAATAAATAAATAAACTTAAAAAAAAAATAGGGTCTTGGGGCAACTGGCTGGCTCAGAAAAGCATGCAACTCTCAGGATTGTGAGTTTGGGCCCCACGCTGGGTGTAGAGATTACTTAAAAATAAAATCTTTTAAAGGGCACCCCGGTGGCTCAGTCAGTTGAGCGTCCGACTTCAGCTCAGGTCATGATCTCACAGCTCATGAGTTCAAGCCCCACTTTGGGCCGTCAGCGCAGAGCCTGCTTCAGGTCCTCTGTCCCCATCTCTCTGCCACTTGCTCTCACTTGGCCTCAAAAATAAACATTTAAAAGAAAATAGGCATCTCCCCCTTAAAATAAAATATTTTAAAAAAAGGGGGGGGTGTTTGCCGATATAATTAAGATGAGGTCACAGTGGATTAGGGTGGACCCACAGAGCTATGTGAAGGGAAGAAGAACATGTGATGACTGAGGTAAAAAATGAAATTACACTGCCCCAAGCCCAGGAGCACCAGGAGCCATCAGACGCTGGAACAAACAAGGGAAGATTCTCTCCCAGGGCCTCCGGGAGAGTGTGGCCCTGCCTGGACTTCGGCCTTGTAGCCTCTGGAACCGTGAGAACACATTTCTGTTGTGACAAGCCACCAACGTTGGGTAACTTAATAGGGCAGCCCCAGAAAACTAGTACAGCACAGGAGAAAATCACAGTTTCTAACGATTTCTAAACTATTTATGATAAATCCACAGGTGCTTCATACACAAATTACCAGCTGTCCACCTCTCTATCTGCCCAATGTCAGAGCTTAGCTTGCCCTTGAGGTTCTCACGTCAAGGTCACTGGGGTGTCATCACATCAGGCGACAACCCCTGGGGAACCAGAAAACAGTCATTGACAAAGGGCAGCCCTTGTCAGCTTTGATCTCTGCTTCCCCAACCCAAGGTTCCAGTGCCAAAGACAACAGAACGGGATGATCACCCCTGCGTGGCAGGTCAGCTTGCAAAGCCCCTTCCTAGCCTTGTGAGAAAGACAGGGCAAAGATGAGGAAACCGGGTTCACAGGAGGGTTGGGACTGGCCCATGTGAGGAGCAGCACTGAGACTGGAACCTGGGTCTGCTCCTGGGGCCTGCACACCCCCGCTTGCGGCTTCTCAGAGCTCCAGCCAAGAGATAATTGCTCCATATAGTATATATATAAAGGGAACAAAATACAAAATTGCAAATGATTGCCATTGCATCTGTCTGCCCCAGGCTTCAAACCTCCTCCCTGGCCCCCCTGGGAGAGAGTGCCATCTAGCCATAAGGAAGGAGGGCACCGCAGGGATAGGGGGAGATGAGACACCAGCAGCCGAGCCCCCTAGGCCCAGCGTGGATACAGAGAGGTCCAGTGCAGCACGGCCGAGGGAGGTCAGGAACCAGGGTGTGGCCCGAAGCAGGTACTCAGGCCGCCGGTCATGGGCCACAATGGCCGAGGCATAGAGGAGGCCCGCCAGGGCCGACAGGAGCCGGGTCCACAGGTGGATGGAGGGAAATGCCTTACCCTGGCACTGGACAGAGAGAGGAGGGAGCTGTGCAGGAACACTGCTGTCCTCCAGCCGCCTCGGAGCAGGATTCTAAGATCTAGGCCTTTGGTCCTGCCCTTGGCAGGTTGGAGCGCAAGCCTTCTGCCCATGGCCAGTCCCCAAAGGTGCTGCTTCTATTAGGTTTCCAGCTTTTGCTCAAGCTGCTTCCTTTACCTGGTGAACTCCTATTCATGCCTCAAAACCTGGCGTAAGCTCAACTCTAACAAACCCACCCCCCGCACCCCCACACTTAGGTGGCATAGTCGGCTAAGTGTCCAACTCTTGGTTTCGGCTCAGGTTGTGATCTCAAAGTTGGTGAGTTCGAGCCCCACGTTGGGCTCTGCCCTTCCCCCACTTGTGCTCACTCTCTCTCTCTCGAAATAAATAAATAAACTTAAAAAAAAAAAGAAGCCTTCTATACACCTCCACCCTAACAGGGGTGAATAACTCCCATTCTAGGCTCCATTACACATGACACATCTCAACAGAGGGCTCCTGAAAGCAGGGCTGGGGTCCTGCCCATCTCGGCACCCCTAACCCCTGGCACTGGGTAGTGGCTCATGAGTGTCACCTGGGAGAACAGGAGGGACTTTTGATGAAATATGAACAGGTAAGGATTGACTTCTCTTCCTGGGACCACCAATCCTCAACCTGGCCAGCCGGAAAAAGTCAGGACAATTAGAGGTGACATTCTGGAAGTTTTGAAGCCAAGGGAATATTTTTGGAGAAAGAGTGATGGCAATATTGGTTAAAAAAAAAAAAAAGAAACATATTCAATATTTATATGTTAAATACCTTTTACAGGTATGAAGTCACCTTATGTATACATTTATATGTATATACACAAATACTGTATATTTTCAATTGTATATAATAACATAGTATATTTAAATCTATAGAAGTATAAATTATATGTAATTTATTTTACTCATTAAATAACTGTATTTAGAGATATACAGGTATTGGCTAGAGATTGAAAAACTTTCAGAGGAAAAAGCAAGGTTTGGCTGATTTTCCCCATTTTTATTTTAACTCTCAAAAAGATTCCTTGGGAGTGTTACACTTTCCTTTGCATTTCTTCAGGTTTGGTTCCCAGGGTTTCCTGTTTTTGGTTATTTTGTTTTTAGCCTTGCCCTGAAGACTGGTTAACAGAGACAGCAGCCAGGCTGGGGAGGGTGGCCCCTGGCTTGTCGGCCCCAGAGGCCCTTCCCACCTGACACAGCCCGGGAAGCAGCCCTGTCCCCTTCCACCTGACTCAGCCCAGGAAGTGGCTCTGTCCCAGACAGCACTGTTGTGGTGAGAAACCCTCAGGGGTCCCCCAGGCTACTGACCCCCATTTATAGAGGACACTGATGGCCAGTGACTTGCAGGGTCAGGGCTGGGAACTGCCTTCTGCCTCTTGACTCACACTTGCTGCTGCTCTGCGTGGGCTCTCTGCCGTCATTCATGTGCCAACCCGCGCACAGAGCTTACTGACTTCAAAACTCCATCTCTCTTCCTGGTCAGTCCTGGGGCCTGTTGGGTTCTGTCTGCCTACACGCTGGACACTCTGTAGGTGCTTAGCAGCTGCTGAAGACTGGGACTGGCTTGCCGACTGGAGATACGGCAGGTCTTTGTCCAGCACATGTGGGCTTCGTCTGGCTGGTCACACAGAACTCAGGGTGGCTACCCGGCGAAACCATTGCGGGGCGCTCGAAGCAGGACGTGCGTCAGCTCCTGCAGCAGCGACGGGTCCCAGTGCTGCCAGCACAACCCCATACTGGTCAGTGGGTGGGTCATGCCCCTTGCTCTGTTCAAGCACTCCTGGAAACTTCTTCCACCAAAGCCACCCAGCCATTCTGCAACTCAGCACCCCCAGCAGGGGTAAATTAGAAGCAGCTTCTGGGGATCTAGGGTTCAAGGCCATGCTGGCTAGGCTGCCTAGAACCCCCCAAACCCTGCTGAGTTTCTCCCTAATAAGGGGACCCTAGCTCTGGGTTCTTCTTTATGGAACCAGAGATACTCACGGCTGGCAGTGCCTCAGAGATTGCCCAACTTTATCCTTAATACAATCTAACTCTATCTTCCTGCCAAGGGGCCATCAGGCTTGAATGCCTTTAGTGATGGGGAGTCCACTAGCTCCTAAGGCAAGAATAACAATACTAATTGCTCTCAATATGCCAGAAGCCATGCAAAGCATCTAATCCATAAGTGGGATGTGGACCCCCCATAACCTCTCTCCACTCTTGGTTTTGCTTCTATTTCTCAAGACCACAGAGAACAAAGCTGCTCTTTCTGCCCCCAAACGGCTCTTCTGGTTCCTGCATCCATAAGCTTCTTTTTTTCCAGACCAGATTATGTCACTCGCTATCATCATTATTATTATTTAAATGTTCATTTATTTCTTTTGAAAGAGAGGGAACACACATGCATGCGCACACAAGTGGAGGAGGGGCAGAGAGAGAGAGAGAGAGAGAGAGAGAATCCCACGCAGGCTCTATGCCGTCAGCCCAGACTCCGACTCAGGGATCCATCTCACAAACCATGAGCTCATGACCTGAGCCAAAATCAAGAGTCGGTCGTCCAAACGACTGAGCCACCCATCCAGGTACCCCTTAGGTAACTCATTTGAGAGTGTGCTGGCACCTACCATGAGCAGGCTCCCAGCACCTGGAATACAGGGGAAATAAAACAGACAAGACCACTGCTCTCATGGCGCTGATGTCCTACCTGGGACCAACTTGGTAAATAACTGAAGGAGCTAATTTCAGGTTGTGACCAAGGCCGTGAATAAAATGTAGCGGAGTGAAGGTCAGTGGTGGGGCTGGCCTGGGGCTATGTTAGGTGGGTGGTGTCAGGGGTTGAACCGTGTTCCCCTCTCTCAAAAGATGTTGAAGTCCCAACCTCCAGAGCCTGTGAATGTGGCCTTCTTTGGCAATAGGATCCCTGCAGATGATCACGTTAAAGATGAGGTCATTAGAGTGCACCCTCATCCAATATGACCGTGTCCTTATGAAAGGGAACCCTGGGCACAGACACGACCAGAGGGAAGGCCATGTGAGGACACACACAGGGAGAAAGAACGCCATGCGAACACTGGAGTTGCGCAGTTACGCGGCCATCAGCCAAGGAACTTCCAGAAATTTAGAAAGAGGCCTGGAAGAGATCCTTCCCTAGCGCCTTCAGAGGGAGCACGGCCCTGCGGACACCTTGATACTGGACTTCTGGCCTCTAGTACTTTGAGACAATACGTTTCTGCTATTCAAAGTCTGTGATACTTTCTAATGGCAGCCCCAGGAAACTAATACAGCCAGGCACTGTACCAGCCCCTCTGAAGGTGTTCACGTGATGCAGCTTCGAGCCCCACCGTCCCAGGGGCTCCCCACTCTCCCCTCCCTTGATCCGGAGGCAGCGCCTTTGCTGGGAGGCCCCATCACCCGTGAGGTTTGTGGCCATGACAGCACAGGCATCAGCTTCCTACCAATGATCAACTAAGCACCTGCCCCCCCACACCCCAAATCCTGGAACTGCTTTTAAATGATGCTCTGGGGCAAGCGGTTTCTTTAGACCTAGTGATGGCCCATCATGTTTCCGGTGTTAGGCCTGGCCATTATTCCTGTCAGGGAGGCCCTCCCGGCACAGCGGAGCAGTTCTGCACACCCACGATATCTTGCTCTTCCTGCCTCAGTGGCTTTTCCCGCGTGCTCTCCGCCTTCCCTCCCTCACCTCTGCCTCCTCCAATCTCGCCTTCCCTTCGGAGCCAACGGGAAGCGTCTCTGGCCCCGTCCACCAGGCAGTGTGAAGTTTTCACCCTCACTCATAGGAATAGCATAGGAGCCTTCTCTCCCTCTTGCGAACCCCCTAACACCTGATTCTATCTTTCTTCGAGCATTAAAATAACCTGCTTTTGGGGCGACTGGGTGGCTCAGCCGGTTGAGCATCCAACTCCTGATCTCAGCTCAGGTCATGATCTCATGGTTCTTGAGATCAAGCCCTGAGTAGGGCTCTGTGCTGGCAGTGTGGAACCTGCTGGAATTCTCTCTCTCCCTCTCTCTCTCTCAAAATGAATAAATAAACATTTAAAATATTCTGCTTTGCATTTCCATGTCTTCCATGAGACTGGGAGCTTCCCAAGGGTAAGCACAGCATCTCCCGTCACATCTCCAGTCACATCTCCAGTCACATGTCAAGTCCCCTACAGAACTGGCCAACACAGGGCTTTCCTCACCCTGGATGCCTGGACAGTATCTGCAGCAAAATGCTCCCAGATGGAATCCCAATACCTGCAGGATTCTCTCCTCTAAAACCTTCTCGTTTCCTAGTGGAATGTTTGTTTATCGAACCCCAATGCCTTCTTCCTGACAGCCTGCTTTTCCTTTGCTCTGGAGAGAACTCAGTGCGCTCCCCTGTGAGAGGCTCTCGCAGACTTCAGGACCTCCCCTGGGTGGGCGGCCCACCCCCTGCACGTGCACACATGCACACACACGACACAACCCCTCCACCCCAGGACTCGGGAGCTCGGAAGACGCTCCCAGATGCCCTAAGACCTGCCATGGCGACCCACAGCCCCAGCCCCGACCCAGCCTCACGATTCTGGAGAGCGGGGGGATTCGGGAAGCCCAGGAGCCGAAGGCAGCGATGGCACCCAGCAGGTAGCCGAAGATTTCAGTGTTGTCCTGAGGGAACAGGTGATACACTCAGCACCCTGAGGAGACAGCCCATCCTTTCCCGCTTTTAGTATTTTCTGGCTAGGGCTGCCCCTGCCCCTGCCCAGGGCATTTGTTGGGGCCGTGAAGAGGGAAGGGAATGCATATCCCCAAGCCCTCCTGGGCAGGCTCGGCCTCACCTGCAGCAGGCTCTCCAGTAGCCTCCGCTGGGGCCCTCGGACAGGGCCTGACGCCTTCCGGACGGTGGCCCAGAGAGCCCAGCCTGGCCCCAGGCTCAGCGGCAGGGCCAGAGCAAAGACACTGGCCCTGAGCCGCTGCCTCCTCTTCCTCTCCCGGGAGCCCCGACCTGCAACAAACACCAAAATCCCACAGGCCCCTGGGGTCTAGAACTCAACGGAGAGCTGCATCTCCCCGGTGTGCGCCCATCTCCGATGCCAGAGCGGGTTCCCACGTTGCTCGACAGGCCAGATCCTCTCCACCCTTCAAGGCCCCGTAGCTCTGGCACCCCATTGGAGGAGTCTTTCCTCCCCACCACCTCATCCCACCCACTCGCACGACTGGCGCTCTTCTCCTTCCTCGGCCCTCAAAGCATTTTCTTTTCACACGTGTCTTGCACACAGAGTTGCCTCTGCGAGACTGGAACCCCCCGAGGGCCGGCAGTTTCTGTAATCTCCACAGAGCCTGGCACAGAGCTGAACCGGCACAGCTTTGGAGAATGCATCACGGTGTTTGTGCCAGGGCCTGAAGCTGTGAGCCAAAAAGGAGCACGGTCTTGGAAGTCTCCTTAAAATATGAGACAGACAGTCCTCCGAGAACTGTAGTAGGAACACGTCTCCTCTGGGCAGCGCTGAGCAGCTTGGGGATCTTACGTTACCCCACTGATGCAAGCACTCCCCTTTTGCACCACGGCGGGGGCACACGGCTGCCCCTTCTCAGAACGCCCAGTCTGGCATACTCAGGGCGACCCATCCTACCTCAGTAACTTCCAGCCCCCACTCTGCCTGAGGTAGCCTGCGCCCATTCCTGGCATCCATTTCTGGAAGTTACGGGGCTGTGTTTGGCCAACCCGGGTTCACAAACTGAGATATCACTGTTCATCCCCCCAGTCATGCACACCCATCCTCCTGGCCTTCGCTCATGCTGTTCTTTTCACCTGGAATACCCTTCCCTGTGGCCCCTGGTCTAACGTCACATCCTTCCCTCTGGCTGCCCACGGTGTGCACGCACCTCCTCGCAAGCAGCGTTAATGACCGTTTAGGGCCCCGTCTCTCGGCCCTGGGTGGGGTCTCCGAGCTCATTCATGTGTCCGTGCCTGGCAGGGGCCCAGCTGAAGCCTGACAGGGAGTAGGCGCTTGGCGCCCTGATGAATGAAGACAGGAACAGATGGCCACACACTCACCCAAATTAGACTTCAACTTGGAGCCGCAGACCGGGAAGAGGATGAACACAAAGTTCACCAAATCAACAGCTGCTAGGTAGGCACCCGTGAAAACCTGGGGGCAAAGGAAATAGAGTCATGGCGTCCAAACATTCTCCAGCAATCACAGCACCTGTCATCCTGGATCTCCTCTGCCCCTGATGAGGTACTTCCTCCGAAGCCGCCTGCCAACCCCAGGAAAGGCTGGTCATCACCTCTATTTGCCTGACAAGGAGAACGGGGTGCTGAAACGAGCAATCCCTTACGTGGAGGCCCATCCGCAGAACCCGCCCTCCATTTCCCATGCCGTGCTCTTTCCGGTACACGGTTACTCTTTGCTGTGTGACTCTGGCCCAACCGCTGGACTTCTCTGGGCCTCTGTTTCATCGTCTCTAAAACAGGGGGAGTCATGGTGCCTCTCTCAGTGCTAAGCAGATTACATGAAGCACTACAGGGAAAGTGCTTAGACCAGCACCGGCAAGCAGGAAAGCACAAGGCTCCCACCCACAAACGCACCAGCTACTATGCCAGTGTAACAGTGGTGAAGAGCAAACTCTGGAGTCTGGATCTTGCCACTGTTGCTTACTGGATCCTTCCCAAAGTTGTTCAGCCGCTAAGTCTGAGTGTCCACATGTGTAAAACAGGGATAAGGAGAGAGCCTACGTCCTAAGATAATTCGAGGATTAAATGACTGATTGCGTGACAAGCCCTCATTGCCAAGCACGTAGTGAAGGATTTTTTTTTCTCTTTACATTTATTTATTTTTGAGAGAGACAGAGACAGAGCACAAGTTAGGGAGGAGACACAGAATCCGAAGCAGGCTCCAGGTTCCGAGCTGTCAGCACAGAGCCCGACGTGGGGCTCGAACTCACGAACTGTGAGATCATGACCTGAGCCGAAGTCAGACGCTCAACCCACTGAGCCACCCAGGCGCCCCCGCAGCGAAGGATTTAATAAACATCAGCTACTATTCTTGGACTCGGGCTGAGCATCATTGGGTTCCAGCAGCCAATGAGAATGGGCACCCAGAATGAAAGGTGGTTTGTTTGTGAGACAATACTGTTTGAAGCAGGGTCTAGAACTCCCAGGTGTGTATCCCGGCCATGAGGCCGCCTTCCTCCATGTCTACCTGGGTGGGTGCCAGCCCCATGAGGTGCCTCTCCAGGGCTCATTCCTTTGGGATATGTGTTTTGGGACAGGCCCCATCTACACAGGTTTGAGGGCCTAGACTTCAGAAGAGCTTGAAACTGTTTCTCACTTGCCCCAAGGCCTGCATTACCACTTGGGAAAGCACTCAGCCACCCCTGTTTGAACTGAGGCTGGGCTCCAGGCTCTAAAAACAATGACCACAACAATCGCTACTTATGGAGCATCTACGAGTGCCAGCTGCTGTTTTAAGGGATTGGGGATACGGTAGTGAATACAAAGTTTTGCCCCCGGAGAACTGGCACACTAGTAGTTCAATGAGCAACAGACACACTCAGTAAAATAGATGGTGTATTGGGGCGGGGGGGGTCCGCTTTGGGAAAAAACGGAGCAGGACGAAGGAGTCCGGAGCACCTGCGGTAGAGGGAGGGCACAAGTCTACCCGAGTGCTCTGGTTAGGCCTCATCGAGAAGGTGACTTTTGAGCAAAGACTTGAAGGAGGTGAGCAGTGAGCCCTGTGGCTATCAGGGCAGGGGCACTGGGCAGGGGCAGACAGACCAACAGGGGCGCGGGCATGAGGTGAGACCGTACCTCAATGGCGAGGGAACTAGACAGAAGCTACTGTCACCCTGTGGGCCCTACGCACCTGGATCGTGAGCTGTCTGGCCAGAATCGCTCCGATGGTGTCACACAGGCTGGTCAGGAGGCAGCATGCCGCGCACAGCGCTGACTGGTCCCGTCCGGATTTCTTTGTACACCTCAGATAGAGAAGCCTGTGGTGACAGACGGGGGTGTGGATGGGTATGGACGGAACGCGGGAGCCATGAGTGGGTTCCCAATGCAGGTGTCTGCAGAGGGCAACTGTGATTTTGTGTCCTCGTGAGGCACTCTCTCCCCCAGATATTCAGCAGGTATTTCTGAACTTAGTTTACAGATGGGAAAATAAAGGATCAAAGACTCCAGAACCAGCCCATGGCAGGAGCCAGACCTGCCTCCCTAACGAAGAGGCATTTCTTTCCTCCTACAAATCTGGCCAACTCAAGTTCATGACCCACCACTCAATGCTAACAAACTAGCTATGGGGTTTTATTTTTTGAAAGGAAGCTTGTGGGTTATAAAAGTAACCCAATCACTGTGGTTAACTGCAGAGTACAGTTAATTGCCTAAATTAAAAAGGCAACTTGTTTCTTTTCAATTCAAGTGAAATCCTGCTAAGGAGTTCATGTGTGCAGTGGGGCGGCTGTGCTTTTGCTGGCCCTTGTCAAGTTGAGCATGTTCTTTTTTTTTTTTTTTTTAATTTTTTTAACGTTTATTAATTTTTGAGACAGAGAGAGACAAAGCATGAATGGGGGAGGGTCAGAGAGAGGGAGACACAGAATCTGAAACAGGCTCCAGGCTCTGAGCTGTCAGCACAGAGCCCGACGCGGGGCTTGAACTCACGGACCGCGAGATCATGACCTGAGCCGAAGTCGGCCGCTTAACCGACTGAGCCACCCAGGCGCCCCGAGCATGTTCTTAACATACACGGAGAGCAAAACTCCTTGAAGATGCCATGGCACTTTGGGCTGACCTCTCCCTAGAGTCGCCCACTGCTGGTTTCTCTCCCTTATTCCCCTCTTCCTGCCCCACCCCACTCCCCTAGAACAAGCACAGAAAGGCACAACAGGATGGAAGGAGTCAGAGGTCTCTCAGAAACACCTGATCGGATCTCAGAAACACTTTGTTCTAGATGTTTCCATGTTACATATCTGGGCCGGGATAACTGCACTTCTTGTTTTATTTCCATCAACCACAGGGTGGTACTCACTCCTCACGGTTAGACTGTTTGCCTGGTTCTGAGGGTCGGCCCTTGGGAGCAGGGGATGGGGATGGAAGGCTGCTGGGTTCCAGAACATTTCCTGATCTGCCAGACGAAGCCCAGAGCTCACAGTGAGAACAGCAACCTTTCATCTAGGCCCTGGGCTCCTGGCACCAATTCAAAGCCTAAGCGTGAAGGCTCTAGAGACTCTCTGAGTTGGATTCAGATTAGAAATAGTTTATTTCAGGGCGCCTGGGTGTCTCCATCGGTTGAGCGTCCGACTTCGGCTCAGGTCATGCTCTCACGGCTCATGAGTTCGAGCCCCGCGCCGGGCTCTGTGCTGACAGCTCAGAGCCTGGAGCCTGCTTCAGATTCTGTGACTCCCTTTCTCTCTGCCCCTTCCCCTGCTCATGCTCTGTCTCTGTCTCTCAAAAAAACAAAGGTTTAAAAAAAAAAAAAGAAAAAGAAAAGAAATAGTTTATTTCAACCCTCCCATTAGAGAGTGGAGAAAAGTGAGGCCGACGGTGACCAGCTGAGCTAATGGCCGACCCTCTGGCTTCACATGTGGAGGCTTTCTCTGTACCCTGCTGTTCTTTAGCCATTTCCCCAGCCCTCGGGTCAGGGATCCGGGCTGACCCTACCCCAGGCCACACACAGCTCAGAGGATACACATTCCCCAAGGACAAGAGGAGGCTCAGGGATGGCAAAGTCCTGACAACAGATGGGTGTGTCCAGACTGAGGCAGGCTGAAAAAGCAGATTCGGCTCTCATCAGACTGACTGGCTGGGCATTCTCAACGGAGTTACCTAACCTCTCCCACCTTCAGTTTCCAGCTCAGGAAATGTCTAATACTGCTGACTTCAGGGCGGCTGTGAGGACCAAATGAGATAACGCACAGAGAGTGGCTCGTTGGTGTCCACCTCTGATCCGGACAGTTTAATCCTCACAAGTCTGCCCCTTTCGAAAAGGGTCTGGTGGTCCGGTTCTTTCCATTCGCTAGGGCAAGTTAGTAAAGCTGTCAGAACCTCCAGCTTCCTCGGGGGGTAAATGGGAGTAATAACGGTCCCTCCCTCGTGGGGTTGTGGCAGGGAAGACATGAGCTAATAAATGCAACACTAGGCCCACGTTAAGTGTTCCAAGTGTCTTTTCATTTGCGTTCCAATGACTGGGTAGGGGGGTTGCCAGATCTCTGCAACAATATCAAATATCATCTTAAGAGTGCCTAAGATGAGCAGGTGCCAACCTCCCCCGGGGTGCTGATCCTTTCTCCTCTGCCAGGGAATACTTGGGTTGCACCAGCTTGGGACAGGGTGCACGAAGACCTGGAGGCCATCTTTAGCCAGACTTCATAGAACCCAGGTTATGGTGACCACCTGACCAGATGGCTCCAGGTACTGGCCAGAGTCAGATCACAGCCAGTCCCCCTCCCCAGATCAGAGGGCCTGGGGTAAAGGGAGACCAGAAACGCCAAGAGCCTTGTCCAAGGTCCTTGCCCTCTGCCAAAGGTTGGTGGCAGGACAGGAGCAATAATAAGGATGTTTAATGAGCACATACTAAGAGCTTTACGGAAACTAACTCATTTAATCCTGCCATCCGTCCCATCAGTTATTAACCCCGTTTAGGTGAGGAAAATGAGGCTCTGAGGCTTTACAGCTTGCCCAGCTCACACCTCCGGTCGATGGGGAAAGGGTGACAATAGAACCCAGGACTCGCGGCTGCCTTCGAGGGCTCCACGCACCTCACGACCCGGCCTCTTCCTACTGGCCCACAGCCCAGCCTCCCCCTCCCTGTGCACGGAATCCGGAAAGAAGTCCTATACGACTTCAGTCCACAGCGGAAGGGTCGTTTCGATCCTGGCACCGCGCTGCCTCCTGCCTCCTGCCTCCCCCCTTTATGCCCCCTTCCCTCCAGGTTTCCAGGAGGGAGTTGGCGGGAGGCGTCGCCCCGCACCCCCCGCCGCAGACCCGGCCCCCTCCCCCGCGCCGCCCGGTCCCGGTCCCCATTACAGCGCGTGGGCGGCGATCCAGCAGGAGGAGGCGCAGATCCACAGGCCGAAGGAGATGCAGACGCGGTGGCGGGCGAAGCAGCGGTCCAGGTAGTCCCAGTCCCAGAGCGCGGGCGCGGGGCTGGCCGCCTCCCCCATGGCTCGCTGGCTCCGCCCGGCCCGGGCCCCAGCCTCCCGCGTGGCCCCGCCGGGGCGCAGCCTCCGCGCGCCCCCTTCCCCCGGCCCGGTGCCCCCGCGGCGGCGGCGGCGGCCCCGGCCCAGTGCACGACCGCGGCCGGGAGACCGGCGCTGGCGGCGGCGGCGGCGGAGGCGCGAGGGAAAAGTTTCCGGGACCGCGCGGCTCCCCACCCGGCGCGCTATTGTCGGGGGTCGGCGGGCCGGAGGCCGCCCCCCAGCGGCGGGAGCTGGGAGCGGCCTCGGCACAAAGGCTGCGGCCCCAGCCCCCGCTCCCCGACAGCGGTGGCGGCGCCGCTCGCAGACCCCTTGCGGTCTCCCGGCGGCCAGGGCCGAATACCGTGACCTGCCCGGCCACGGTAAGGCGCTTTGTCCGCCCATTAGTGCGCCCCATTTTCTGAGCCGAACAGTACACATGCTTCGCGCCTGACGCAGCTCTTGGGTGCTGGGGATCCCGGGCGTGAGCGGCTGGTCTGATCCTTAAAAAGGTACAAAAGAAAGGGGGCGGGGGGGGGGGCGGCAGAAGGATACAGCCCCCTCCCCCCACAACGCATCTTCTCCCACTCTCTGGTCTGAAGGCGTCAACGGCACCCTCCACCCCCACTCTAGTCGCCCAAGCCGGACTTCCAGAAGTCACCCTAGAAGATGCCCCCAGGAGGCCAGTGGTCTTGGCCGTCATGCTGTCCCATCCAGCCACGTTGCCACACAGTCCTGGCAGGCAGAGCTGTTCTTGAAAACAAGCTATTATAATTTTAAAATGTCCTTGTTGATTTTAGTAAGTTTGCTTAAAAAAGGTGACCCCGTCATTTCGTTATTTTCGTTGTTAAAAACAGCAGTTTTCTTGAGATCTCATTCATATACCATAAAATTCACCCTGTTAACGTGTACAGTGTTTTAGTGTATCCAGAGTTGTGCTACCACCACCGCTGTCTAATTTTACATTTTCATCACTTGTTAAAAAAGCAAGTACTCATTAGCGGTTAACTTTCTTCTCCACACTCCCAGCCCTGGGCAACCACAAATCTACCTTAGGATTCTACGGACTTGCCTGTTGTGGAAAATTCCTTATTAATGCAATCCCATCCAATAGGTGAACTTTTTGTGATGAGCTTTTTTCACCTAGCATAATGGTTTTATTTCTAATTTTTTAAATGTTTTTATTTATTTTTGAGACAGAGAGAGACAGAGCATGAACGGGGGAGGGGCAGAGAGAGAGGGAGACACAGGATCGGAAGCAGGCTCCAGGCTCTGAGCCACCAGCCCAGAGCCCGATGCGGGGCTCGAACTCACGGACCGTAAGATCATGACCTGAGCCGAAGTCGGCCGCTTAACCGACTGAGCCACCCAGGCGCCCCCAGACTGTTCTTCTAAAGGGGCTACATTATTTTACTGTTTCATTTATTTTTAAAGTTATGACCGCTTTTGGTCATGAAACATAATTTGTCAGACATTGTCAGACGAGGAGCTGGGGACACGTTTTTGAGAAAAACAGACAAGTCCCTGCCTTCATTGAGCTAACAGTCCAGTAGGAGAGAGAGTGACACTGAACAAGCAAAAGAACGAGTAAAGGTAAAATTAAAATAGGTTATTCGACAAAAGGGGCCAAAATTAAAATGTAAAAATGATGATAAGATAAAGTAATACAAAATGAATACCAGCGAAGACAAGATTGAAAGGTTAAAATAAAAGCGGAAAAATACAGGGGCGCCTGGGTGGCTCAGTCGGTTGAGCGTCCGACTTCGGCTCAGGTCGCGATCTCACGGTCCGTGGGTTCGAGCTCCACGTCAGGCTCTGGGCTGATGGCTCAGAGCCTGGAGCCTGCTTCTGATTCTGTGTCTCCCTCTCTCTCTGCCCCTCCCCCTTTCATGCTCTGTCTCTGTCCCAAAAATAAATAAAAGTTAAAAAATTTTTTTTTTTTTTTAAAAAAAGGGGGAAAAATACAGTAGCCAAGTGTCTCATAGATGATAACCAAGTACCCTGAAGTCCCTGCCTGCTGATTCTTTGTGGGTTCTTCTAGCCGACCTGTGGATACTGACCTGTGACTGCCCAGCTCCCCGGTTTCTCTAGTGACGTTGCCTACTTACTATTCTGGAAAGATAATCCATCGCACTAACTATCTCGCTGAAATGAGGACACACCTTCCCCGTCTCATGTCACCCTCTCCCCAGGCCCTAGGCAGGGCTACCTTATGCTCTGTTTTGTTGAGACTTAAAGATACCGCCATTTAATTTGATTCACTTATGATGACTTTCCTCTCCCTCAGGCTCAGTATAAGCCCTTGGAGGTTGGACCCAATTTAAAAATGGCTTCATTCTGGGGCGCCTGGGTGGCTCAGTCGGTCAAGCGTCCAACTTTGGCTCAGGTCATGATCTCGTGGTTCGTGAGTTCGAGCCCCGCGTCGGGCTCTGTGCTGTCAGTGTGGAGCCCACTTCGAATCCTCGGTCCCTCTCTCTCTGCCTCTCATGCTCTCTCTTTCCCTCAAAAATAAACATCAAAAAACAAAATAAATGAAAAATTGCTTCATTCCTCCCACCACACCCTGGACCAGGTTTATGCACCTCGACAGCTTTTCCTCAGAGTGGTTAGTTCTCAGCCTTTGCGGTGAACTCAGAGAATTTGAGGAAGACCTCGTCCCTGAAAAATATGAACATGTATGCACCCCCACACAGTGTTCATACAATTTTTAGGAATTTATAGTCTCTGAAATTCAACTGTGGATTTCGTGGAGGGCTAGACCCCAGAATAAACCCCCTAGTTTAAGCATTTAAATCCTGAGCCCCCTCCCAAAGCAGTTGGAAGGGGTGTGGTCCATAGATCATGGACCATGGTTTCAGGATCGCTCTGACTGCCTGTCAAAAACCAGCCCGGCGAAATCCAACTCTCTGGGCGTGTGTCCTTGGAATCTGCATGGATTCATTTCTTGTGGCTGCTCTAACAAATTACCACAAATTTAGCAGCTTAAAATAAGCGAAATGTATTCTCTCCCTATTCTGAAATCACGTTCGCTGGACCACGGTCAAGGTGGCTGCAGGGCTGTATCCCTTCCGGGGACCCCAGAAGGGGAATCTCTTCATTGTCTCTCTTTATCCAGCGTCTGGTGGCTTCCAGTACTACCTGCCTGGCAGCCGCGTCACTTAATCTCTTCCTCTCGTGGTCACATTTCCCTCTTGTCTTGTGTGTGTGAAATCTCCCTCTGTCTCTTTCCTATAAAGACGGCCCTTGTGACCTGCGCAGGTAATTTATGTTACGCACCCCATCTCAAGATCCTTAATCACGTCTGTGAAGAGTTCGGATGTCACAGAAGGTGACATTTATAGGTTCCAGGGATTAAGACCTTGTATTTTGGGGGGCCATCATTCAGCCTACTAAACTGCCTTCCCGCAAGCTTCCTGTGAGATTCATACGAGGAACACGGGCTTGTGGAGACGGCCCTTGGTGGCTTGGACAAGTGTGGGGAGCCATTGCCAGTCACTGGACACATTGGCTCAGAGAAAAATGCAATGGGAAGAATGGGCGCTTCGGAGCCCGCAAGTCGAACTGCAGTTCTCACTCTGCCTCCTCGCAGCTGTGACTTGGGGCAAAGCATGGGTCCTCTGCAACTGTGTATTCTTACCTGTCAAGTGGGGATGATAGTGCCTCTGTCAGGGCAACTGGGATTAGTAGAAACCCTGGAGGTGAAGCATCTGGAAGTTATTATTGCTGTTGTCTTTCCTGGGAAGAACCTCTGATCCACTAAAAAAAAAATAATAATAATAATAATGGTTCAAAGAAAATATGAATAGCTAATGGCGTGGAGACACAGAGCTCGGGTCTTGGTTCTCTTCTCTTTACCGGACGCCTGAAGCATCTGAACTTCTAGCTTTAAATACCGCCCCTGTGCCTGTGCCTCCCGAGTATCTATCTCCAGATCAGACCTCCTTCCCAGACTTTAGATTCATATACGCAGCTGCCTATTCGACATCTCCACTCGCATGTCCGATTGAACACGTCTACAACCAGACTCGTGATTTTCCCTCCCGAGGCGCCTCCACCTGCTGTCCTCCCTGCCCAGGCTGCCTCTGTGTCCTGGTCCTATAGGGGACAGGCACAAGCCCCTGGGCCTGTGCTCCTCCTCAACCAGGGCACCCCTTACAGTGTGGCAGGTGTTGTCTTTCAACCCCGCTGTGAGAGTCTTCAGCCGGGGCTGCTGAGCTCAGATCTGTACCCCAGCACCTGACTCACTGCCTAGCACGTAATAAGGAACATAGTTACCGAATGAATTGATTTTTAGATAGGCTGTAAAAAGGTACAGTGCCCTTCTGTAGTGAGAGCATGTTTACAAAGCTTTGGTGGCCCCTACCATTGTGTGTGTCTGTAGGGGGGGTGTTGGGAGGGCTTTCAAGAAACCCACGAGCTGGGCTTTGGAGAACAAGTTTGCTTTTGGCAATTAGTGCGGCAGCAATCTTGGAAAGCTGTCCTGGCGGCAGGAAGACGCTGGCTGGCGGATGCCTGCAAATGGCAGAGGTCCTGCAGCGAGGGAGGATGTGGGGCGAGAGAGGCAGGCTGCCGGCACCCACCAGCTCTTCATCCGGTGGGGAACACTCAGGATTGTATGTGCTAATCTACTCCCCTCCCTCCTGGAGTTAGGACCCCTCCCAAATTCTGCCAGGACCTTCCAAAGGGCTTTTTCCGTGGTCGGCCCTCGGGAAGTGAATCAGTTCCTTTAGCAGGCTCCTCTGAGGCTTGGTGGCTGCCCCACCCCAACGCTAAAGCTAAAGTTTCTTTGGCCATGGTTCAGAGTTTGCCAAGAAGAAAAGCTAACAGGAGGGCCACAGCTCGTAGGCATTTCCTGTTGGCAGAGGCACTGAGCCCACAGGCATTGTCCTGAAGAAGGAAGGGCTGATCAGCCTGGCCTGTCCTTGTGGGAGCCTGCTGGCCAACCATGGCCCTAGGTCCCGGCCACCTGGGGGCACAGACCAGCAGCTCAACAGCTTTTGCTTCTGAGGACACGCTACCTCCTGCCAATGTTCTTATAAAATGTGTTATTTAGAGGAAGGGTTTGTGGCTACTACTCAACTGGTAACATTAAAAAAGGCTCTATGCCAGTTTGATTTACCTGCTGTAAGTATAGAGAAATCAATTCTTTGAGAATGCATTTTGAAATAATGGCATTTCCAAATCTGAATCAATCCCATTGTGGACATGTTGGATTATCATGAGAGAAGCAGGTGGTAGGACTGGTGGGGTCCTGGGTTCGTTCTATCTTCTATCTACCTATCTATCTACCCACCTAGTTAATCATCTATGTATCCATCCATCCACCCACCCATCCATCATCTAAGTTTATTTAGAGAGAGAGAGAAAGAGAGAGCGAGCACACACACGAGGGGCAGAGAGAATCCCAAGCAGGCTCCTTGCTGTCAGCACAGAGGTCCTGGGTTCTATTTAAAACTCTATCATCAGCTTACTGTTTGATCTTGTGAGAGTTTCTTTACCTTTTTCACCCTCGAATGCTTCATTAATAACATCCTATTGCTGAAAGCAACTTACTTCACAATGCTAGAAGTTGGGTGAGGGCTAATGGAATGCACAGATGTTGAAATGTTACATCAAGGAAAGCCCTATTTTTTTTTTTTTCCCCACATAATCTTTACCCCCAACGTGGGGCTGGAACTTGGGACACATAGTTGCATGCTCTCCTGACTGAGCCAGCCAGGCGGACCAGGCTACTCACCTTTTAAAAAGCCAATTAAATAGAATTCAGTACTTGAATACTTGCATTGAAATAATTAGTTAAAAGAAATGTGTGTTCTCACCACAGTTTACAATTCACAAGGAAATCGGCATCCTGCCAAGTTCCATGCGGGCCAGTAAGGGAGCTGGATTAACCTGCTTCCCCAAAGCCAGCCAAGACAGAGTAAAGACAGGAGCTTGTGGTCCCTATTTGATTCTAATCTCCCAGTACAGTTCTGTCTGTTCTCCTGAATGGCTCCTGAGCCCTTCTGGAATTTAACTGTCTACTTCTATGACCCCTCCCCACTCCCTACTGTTTATTTTGAAAATTTTCAAAACCACAAAAAGGTGAAAACCACCTAGGACCTACCTACCTACCTACCCACCTAACACCAGCCGCAGACATTTTGCCACATTTGTTTTGTCCCTTGCTCCGGTGGAACCACTGGAGGTGGCAGCTGTGACACCTTACCCCCAGTGCCTCAGCATGTATCTCCAGCAGTGTTCTCGACCTCGCCACACTTCTGTTACACTGATACAATGCTATCACCTGTGTAATCCATGGTAAAATTTACTCAGCCGCTCCAAGAATGTCAAATATATAGAGTGTGTATGTGTGTTTCTGGTTCAGGGTTCATTCATTTAGTTGTGTCTCTTTAGTCCCGGTCCCTTGTGTTCTGTAATGTTCCAAATCTGGAATTGTCTAATTGGTTTCTTATGATTAGATTGAGCCGAAATGTTTCTGCAAAAGCAGCACAGGGTTATCCTGTGGACTTCCTGTTGCACCACATCAGGCGGTGCAGAACATACTGGCATAGCACTGGTGACAGAGTTTGGTGACTTGTTTAAGGTAGTGTCTGTTGGATCGCTCCATTGTAAAAGGCACTTTCCCTTGGCATTGAATAAAGCGGCGGGTGATACTTTAAAAGGGGGCCACTATCCCACCCCCCAAGGACCTTTCCGTCAGTGGTCTCAGCGCTTTGCTGGAATCCATGATTTTGTTGATGGTTCCAAAATGGTGATTCCGTCATCCCTTCTACGTTGTTTCATTGAGGTGCTTTTGTTTAAAAGTTGCCCTGCCTCTCCTTATTTAGAGTACTACTATGGATTCAAGAATCCTTTAAAAAAAAAAAAACAAAAAACTCAGTGCCTTACAATTCACACGAAAGATGGTGTTTTAATACTTTTAGTAACCTGCTTTAGAAGTAGCCAAGATGTAGAAGTTATAAATATGAAATCTACCCTTCTTCCCCCACTCTCCTGAAAAACTCCCACCATTCTGACCTTTGATTGTTGGGTCAGGAAGGAGTTAAAAGTCCTGACTGTTAGCAGTGAACTTCTGAAGTTGTCACTAGCCACATTTTAAGTGCTTGGCTGTAGTTAACTACAGGATAGCACAGATTATAGATTTATTTGCATTGTAGTAGTAAGTTCTATTTGACCACACTATTATGGTATCCATGGCAGCGCTATTTTTAAAAATCAAAACCCTTTGGAGAGTAATGTTGTCAGTGTAGGTTCATTGTTTTGTTTTTACATTTTTTTTTGAAGTTTATTCATTTTGGGGAGCGGGGGGAAGGGCAGAGAGAGAGAGGGAGACACAGAATCCGAAGCAGGCTCCAGGCTCTGAGCTGTCAGCACTGAGCCCAGCGCGGGGCTCGAACTCACAAACTGTGAGATCGTGACCTGAGCCGAAGTCGGATGCTTGACCCACTGAGCCACCCAGACGCCCCGGTGTAGGTTCATGTTAACAAATGCACCGCTGTGTGGGGGATGCTGAGGGTGAAGGAGGCTGTGCATACGTGGGGACTGGGGAATATGGGAACTCTCTATGCTTTCTGCTCAATTTTGCTGCGAACTTAAAACTGTTCTACAAAATACGGTTTGTTAATGTAAGAAACCACAAACCTGCAAAACGTCTACATGTCCATCAATAATAGAACAGATAAATGGTGACATATTCACACCACAGAATACCCTACAGCGGTGACAATGATTTATTTATCAAATGCAAGACTGTGGACGGACCTCACCACGTTGGATTAAAGAAGCCAGATACATGAGTACACGCTGTAGATTTTTTTTTAACAATTTTTTTAAAGATTTTTATTTTTAGTAATCGCGGCACTCAACGTGGGGCTTGAACTCAAACCCCGAGATCAAGAGTTGTACCCTCCACCTACCGAGCCTGCTTACATATCATACGGTAGAGTCTGCTTACGTATCATACAAAACGTGGTGAAAAGGTGAGAACAGCGGTAGCCCTTGGGGTGGTCAGTCTTTGCTGAAAGGAGGTACAAAGTGCTAACCGTGTTCTCAGTCAAGGTGCCGGTTGCATCAGTATGTTGGTGAAAGTCAGCTATCTATACTCTCACAGTTGTGTTCTTTCTGTATACGTATCACACTTCAACAGAACACTTATGTATTCAGTGTTCTGTGCACTGGGCACTCTTCACTTACATAATGCCCTTCGCTTTTGGATTGCTCAGAATTGTTGTTTTCCCTTCATATTGGAGCCTTTGATAGCAAGTTCTTTCCTGTGTGGCCCTCTCTTCACCCTCAGTTGGTCTATGGTGTGTTGAACAGAACAGACAACAAACTGTTAGGCGTGGACATTCTGAATGATTTTCCTCACTGCTCCACAAGGACTTTAGAGGGGTGGCATTAGGTCGATTTCTGGCTTGTGGCCACATTTCCCAGTTTGCCCGCCAAGAAAACCTATATTGCTATTGATGTCTTGACAGAAACCTCCACTTCCTCCTAACTTCCTGAAAAGGAGACGGAGGACAGATGTATAGCAGGTTCTACTTTAAAAGGGCAGTATATTTCTTGTAATAAAATGCTGGGGGAAAAATTTCAAAACAATAAAGTGATCATGCTAATGGCCGGAACTTGTAAGTCTACCGTACTCCTCGCTACAAGGGTGAGGATACTTAAAAACAGACACCCTCCGGGGTGTCCTAGTTTGGGTTCTTCAGACTCTAAGCAGAGGACTTAGATTTAGTTAATCTGGGAGGCAACCCCCTGAAGCAGAAGTGAGGGAGTGGACAGTGAGGGAAGGGAGGAGGGCAGCGGGCGAGTTAGTGAGATGATTTCCATGAAGGATCTAGTGTGGAAAATGTACAGTGTATGCACCAAGTGACAGGGAAGCTGGGGCACTTAGCACCCAGCCCCCATTCTTGACCAGTTGGGGGTTGCTCCGGGGGTTGTTAAATCCCCAGCCCGTCTAGATTGCCCTGTGTGCACAGCGAGCAGGCTCCTGTGGTGCAGGAGAAAGGAACGCAGGAAATACAGGGTTTGCAGAGGAAGGGCTCGCACAGGAACCGTCCCCTGGGGCTGCAGGTGAACTCAAAGTGGCTAAGGGATGGAGGGGTGTGGAGCATCTACACAGAGAGACATCTCTTACCAGAAATATTTGCTAGAAGATGGAGTCGGATGCTCTTCACAACTGTTGCACATTCATGAAGGTTAAATACCAAAGGCATACATCCAGAAATAAGCCCTCACATTTATGTTCAATTCTCGACAAAGGTGCTGAAACAATTCAGTGGGTAAACACTAGTCTTTTCAACAAACTGCTCTGGGGCTACTGGATGCCACATGCAAAAGAATGAAGTTGGTCCATCTTCTACCTCACACCAGATATGAAAACTTAGACCAGAGACCTAAACGTAAGAGCTAAAACTCTGAAACCCTTGGAAGGAAACACGGGGGTAAATCTTAATAACCTTGGATCTGCCAATAGTTTCTTAAATTTAACACCAAAAGCACAAGCAACCAAAGAAAAAAATGGATCCATATGGACTTCACCAGAATTAAAACTGTGCTTCAAAGGCACTGTCAGAAAATGAAAAGACAACCCACTGAATGGCAGAAAACATTTGCAAATTACACATCTGCTAAGGGACCTGTACCTAGAGTGTACAAACAACTTTTATAACTCAGTAACAAGATAAATAACTCCATTAAAGAATGGACAGAGGGGATGCCTGGGTGGCTCAGTCGGTTAAGCGTCCAACTTTGGCTCAGGTCATGATCTCATGGTCCATGAGTTCGAGCCCCGCGTTGGGCTGTGCACTGACCGCTCAGAGCCTGGACCCTGCTTTGGATTCTGTGTCTCCCTCTCTCTGCCTCTCCCCTGCTTGTGCTCTGTCTCTCTCGCTCTCAAAAATAAACATTAAAAAAAATTAAAAAATAAAAGAAATCCTCATTTAAAAAAAAAAAAAAAGAATGGACAAAAGATCTGAATAGACATTTTCCCAAAGATCTACAAGTGGGCAATAAGCACATGAGAAGATGCTCGTCATTTGGCATCAAGGGAATGTAAATCAAAACCATGACATATCGCTTTATACCCACTAGGATGGCCAAAACATAAAAAGACAGTAAGACAGTAACGTGTGTTGACAGAACTACGGAGAAACTAGAACCTTTATACACCGTTGATGGAAAATGTAAAATGGTACACCCATTCTGAAAATCAGTATGGTAGCTACTCAAAGGTTAAATATATTGCAATTCCACTCCTAGATATATACTTAAGAATTAAAAACCACACAAAAACCTGTACACAAACGTTCACAGCAGCACTGTATTCATGATAGACAGTAGGTGGAAACCAAATGCCTTTTAACTGATGAATGAATAAACAAAATGTGGTATATCCATTCAGTGGAATGTATTATTTGGCAACAAAAAGCAATGAAATACTGAGAGATGTTAGAGCATGGATGAACCTTGAAGACATCAGGCTAAGTGAAAGCCAGTCACGAAAGGTCACATAGCTTGATTCCTTTATTATGAACATATAGAATAGGCAAATCCATATATAAAGTAGATTAGGGTTTGCTTATGGCTGGGGGGGTGGGGATTGGGAGGATTGGGGGCCACTGGCTAAAGGGTCTTGGGTTTTTTGTGGCAGTAATGTACAACCGGTTGTGGTGATGGTTATATAACTCTGAATATACTAAGAACCGCTGAATTGTATCCTTTAAAACTGGTGAACTTGCATGGTATGTGAATATCTCAATAAAACTGTTACAAAAATAATCAGGAACGTGAAGCATATGTAATTACTTTTTCTAAGAAGTCTCATGTTTTAGCTATTACACTATCATTAAAGCAAAACTTATTCAAAATCAGTACATGCTCTGTCCATTCAGCATGGAAGTTTCTCCCAGACAACCGTGCCTGTTCTTCAGTGAATGGAACAAAGTAGGCTTTAACATGCTGATGCATGTTCCTCTTCTTCCATGGGCTTTTCAGACTGTCCCTTTCCTCAGATCAAAGGGAAGAACTAGAAGTAGATTGTTGCAGATGGATGAACACAACCGCGGAACCTCTCTAGCTCTGCCTCAGGCTTGATCTGGAATAACCTTTCACCCGATATTCAAATGAAGAACTAGAACACTAATTCCTTACCTGTTTATAAACTCTTCCTTGGCTTACCCACCGCTTTTGAGCAAACCTCCAGAATCCCCTTACAGGCTCTAAGGCCGTGTGATGGCTCTTGCTAACTTCCTGCATCAGGGCCCTACTCCTGCTGTCCCCGGTTTCCAGTGCCTTTCCTGCCACACAGAAGGTGCTATCTGTTGAATAAACCAGTATATATTTTTTATTCCCCAGGTGGAACACATTTTCAAATAGATCTTAAATATACTCTGGCCACATCGGGCAAGGCTTAACGGCAAAACTGTGGACGAACCGCGAGTCTGTCATCTTCTGATACATTTCACAAGACTGTTCATGGGCATGTGCATTTTTCTGGAGAAGGCATCCATAATGTCCGTTAGATTTCCAAAAACATCTATCACACAACACAAGGAAAGGATCTGAGTTAAGGGAATAATGAGGCTCATAGAAAAAGGGAGACAAAAGTAAAGTGAGAGGCTAAAACAGGAATGGTACTATAAAAGGTAAACCGTCCTTGTCTCACTCTTGATGGTCCTAAGTACTAAGGAGATCAGGCATCTATACCTAAAACAAAAACTAGCTGATCATCTGCCCATTTCCTCATGCCTGTGGTGAGCTTTAGAAAAACACACACTACCTTCTATAGTAGTGGCTCATGTTGACAGGGATCTTCAATAGAAGGTTGGGCTCTCTGAGGCTTTTAAAAACTACATCTGCTAGCCCCCTCACTCCAAGACCTGATGTGCCTTCTGCAATACCAGGGGACTGCTGGGTATGCATGTGAGGTTGAGAATCAGTAACCTATATAATGTTCTCAAAAGAATCCATCTAAAATCCCAGTCATGCTTTGGCAAATTGCAACTGTTTAAAGAATGCGAAATGTCCAAATGGCAGTGTATCTACTAAACCAATAAAATGTCTGTTAGTGACCATTTAATTTTATTTATTTATTTATTTTTTAAAAAACCCAACTTACAAATTAGTATGCATGTGTATTTGTTTACACAAACATTCAATCATTCATTCCCCCATCTCAAATTCAGCCTTCTACAGGACAGTTTCTGGGGCTCCAAGATGACTGTGTTAGACTCGGTGCTCCACGGAGCCCCTGCGTCTTGATACTGGCTGTCTGGTGTGGCTGCGTGCCACAAGAAGCAGGGTCCATTTCACAGCATCACGGCCAAGAGCAGCTTCTGTTTCTTCTCCAGGTGCACAACGCAGATGCCATTTCCACTGCAGCCCAAGTTCACGTATCTAGGTGCTTATAGAGTCTACGAGTTTTCTCTTTTTTATTTCTGTTGCCATGTTTTTTCCAGGCCTTCCCAGCCCTGCTCTCAGAGCTCACAGCAGCTGTAGTCACCAGGCCACTCCCTGGCTTGTAGCCCATCACAGCCTGGACTCCTTTGGTCAAAGCTCTCACGTTTTCCTAGGAAGTGAAGACAGCAGTATGGGAGATGTAAGCACAGTATTATTTATGGAGAACTCCAAGACAGAGGACTTCCACCCCCTTCACTGCTCCTCTCTCTACCCATTCTTAAGTTTCTCTGCATTGTCTTGAGTGCATTCTCTTTGTCCTTCACTTTGCGTAGTCCCATCGCTTCAAATACTATCTGTAGCTAGCCACTGAGCAAGCACTCCCTTTGCCTTCCTCATCTACCACATACAGCCAGCCAGTAAGTTCTGTGGGCTCCAGGCTCTAGCATTTGGTGTACCTATCCACTGTTCTCCACCACCCTGTTCTAGTCCCGGTATTCATTAGCTTTCACTGGAACACTGCAACACTCCCCACTTCTACTAGAGTTTAACAATCACGTACCTCTCTTTCCTCACAAACCTCTGATGGCTCCCTGTAGCCTGGGGAACCAAGTTCATATTCCCTCAGCGGGTACACAAGACCACTTACAACATGGGCTCCTTATTGACAGAATCCACACTCCCATCTTTTTATGCCTTTGTTCACGCTACTCCCTCTCTGCCTGGAGAATCGCCCTCACCACTCCTTCCAACCAGTACATTTATATTTGCCCTTAGAGTCCAGCTTAGATATCACCTCCTGTCTGTGGCGTTCACTCACCTACTCTCCTCCCGGCCCCAAGGGGGAACTGCTCCCCAGTCTGGGTTCACAAAGTACCTGACTTATACTTCTGCCCTAGACCTAACGTGTCACGTTACTTGTTAACTTGCCCATCTCCCCTTAGCTAGAATGTGATCTCCCTGAAAACAGTAATTATGTTTTCTTCCTTTTGATATCCTAGGTCCTAGTGTAGTATCCACATGTAATAGTGCTCAAAAAAGTTTCTGTAAACTTGTGATTTTATTTAAGTAGAGCAAAATGAAACAAAAAACTGAACAATTAAGTTTACTTAGTAAAAATAAAATTAATCCCATACGATTCTGCAAGTGCAAAGCAGTATTTCATGATTGTCTTAATAGAAGTAGGTCCAAGGAAGAACCTATGATCTTTCTGCCTATCAGTAAATTTCCTCCTAAATATTGGCAGACTTGGAAATAATTCAAACCAGGAGCCACAACAATCAAGTTCTAGCCCAGCCTTGCCATTTAAGACAAGTATCCTTGAATAAGTCACTTTGCCTCCTTAAGCCTCAATGGCCCCAGTGGTGGATAGCACTATCTGCTTGGCCTGTGTGAGGCACACAAATAAAGCATCATATAAATACAGAAAGAAATCACTCTGGATACAGATGACACCCCCTCCCCCTACCACCCTTTTATGGCTGTAGTAGTCACAAAAGGATTTAAAAAATATATTAAGTACAGTTATAGGATTTAACTGTTCTGCATATAAGTTTTCTTTATTTTCTTATGTTACAAAATCTTTTTTAAATGTTTATTTTTGGGAGGGAGAGATAGAGAGTGCATGTGAGTGGGGGAGGGGCAGACAGTGAGGGAGACAGGATCCGAAGCAGGCTGCTCGTGGACAGCAGAGAGCTCGATGTAGGGCTTGAACTCATGAACCGTGAGATCATGACCTGAGCCGAAGGTGGACAATTAAATGACCAAGCCACCCAGGTGCTCCTAAATTTGTTGTTTAAAGTGCAGCATATAAACTGTAGCTGTGATGTAAACAATGAAAGTTACTAAAATGTACTGGCTCAGAAAGACCACTAAACAGTAGAAAATATTTGCAAATTATAAATATGATAAAGGTTTTTATCAGAATTTATAAAGAACTCTTACAACTCAACAATAGGTAATTCTCCAAAGAAGATCTACATGTGCCAATGAGCACACAAGATTACCAACATCCTTAGGGAAATCAAAATCAAAATCATGAGATACCACTTCATATAGTAGGATGACTAAAGTAAAAAAACACGGAAAATAAATACCAGTAAGGATATAAGGAAATTAGAGCCCTCATACCCTGACGGTGGGAATGTAAAATGGCACAGACACTTTCCAAAGTCTGGCAGTACCTCAAATGTTAAACATGTGGTTAACACATGACCCGGCAAATCCCACCCCTAATTATATGCCCAAGAGAACTGAAAATCTATGTTCACACAAAAGCTTGTGCATGAATGTTCAGAGCATTATTTATAATAGAAAAGGGGGGATGCTCGGGTGGCTCAGTCGGTCAAGCATCTGACTTCAGGTCACGATCTCATGGTTCATGAGTTAGAGCCCTACGTCGGGCTCTGTGCCGAGAGCTCAGAGCCTGGGACCTGCTTCAGATTCTAGGTCTCCCCCTCTCTCTCTGCCTCTCCCTGGCTCACGCTCTGTCTCTGTCTTTCTCTCAAAAATGAATACACATTAAAAAAAAAACTAAAAAAAAAAAAAAAAAAGTCATTTATCTTATAATAGAAAGGGGAAACAACCCAAATTCCATCTATGAGAAATAAAATGTGACATATCCACTCAATGAAATATTATTTGGCAATAAAAAGGAATAAAGTACTGATAAATGGATGAACCCTGAAGTCATTATGCCAAGTTAAAGAAGCCAGTCAGAAAAGACTACATAGTGGGTGATTTCATCTATATGAAATGTTCAGAATAGGCAAATCTATATAGGAGAAAGCTGATCAGTAGTTGGAAAAGGCTGGGGAGAGTGGGGAACGGTGAGTGACTGATAATGGGTACAACGTTTCTTTCTGGAGCGATGAAAACGTTCTGAAATTATGGTGATGGCTACACAACTCTGAATATACTATAAACTACTGAACTATACTTGCAAAGGGTGGCTTTTACACTATGTGAATGGTTATTTCAATAGAACTGCTATATAATATATGCTGACCAGAAGTTAAAGAAAAACTTTAAAACTTACTTGATGGAAAAAACTTTTGTCAACTACATTTTCAATCTGTTTTGCTTTTTTATTTCCGCCTGGATGTATTTTTAGTTCACCACCATTCGTTTTGTTCTCTAGGAGTCGCTGGTGTTGATGCTGAAAGGTCACAGGGTCTCTTCCAGGAGGAGGATGACAGTACAGAAGTTTACCCTACGAAGACAAGAAGCGTTAACAGCACATCATGTGTTGTCTGTGTTCTCCCAGAAGAAAGAAAAACCCTCAAAGACATCTCCGCCAAGCACCCTCTGACCAGCTTCCTTTTTTTCAATTAAAAAAAAAAAAAAAGTTTATTTATTTAGAGAGAGTAAGAGTGTGAACAGAGGAGGGACACACAGAGAGACACAGAATCCAAAGCAGGCTCTGAGCTGTCAGCAGAGCCTGACGCAGGGCTCAAACCCACGAACCGTGAGATCACGCACTGAGCCGAAGTTGGACGCTTAACCAACAGAGCCACCGAGGTGCCCCTTCCTGCTTTTCGATTAACCAAGCTGACTTCTGGTCACCTGCAAATGGAGAGTCCTAATGAATACACTGACTTACCTTTAAAGTGTTCTGAAGGCCTAGCCTGCCCACAGCCCGCAGACCAGGAGGAAATCTTTCTCCTCTGTGCTCCTTTTTACCTTGTTTGCATTTCTACTCGTGTTCTTCGGTGCACTTATGTGACTATACTTAGGCTAAGCGTTTTCCAAAATGAAAATCAGGACACAACTGCACAGCAGGATTATACTAATGCAGATGTTGGGCAGTTGCTCACTGGATGCAAATTTCCTGCTTCCCACCATAAACACTCTATAAACTGTGGTTTGTAACTCATCTTCTACAGTTTTATAAATGGCAAATGAATAAATAATTTATCCATACAAATACTCTACTGATTAACTACTTTCTTCCTGAACTGAAGGCAAGAGAGTATGGATGTTCAATTTTACTCCTATGCTTCCAAGAGCTCTGCTGATGTGGCATTCAGAAGAGGGAATCCTCACAACCAGTTATTATGGGAGACCCAAGATGCTTGCTTGCAGAAAGAATTAAGCTTAATACATAACAAGTACTGGGGGCTAATCATGCACCAGGCACTGAGCTTAGTGGTGTGTGTGTCTCTACACACACGTTATTCTCATTTACTTCCCATAATAATCTCCTGAGACAGTTACTCTTCATTCCTATTTTACTGATGAGGAAAACCCAAAACTTAGCACGTCCTCATCTGTGATGTGGACAGACTCGTTATGTATCTTTAATGAGACGATGCACCGAAAACAGCACTATTCTCGGCAGGGCTGTGAGTACCGTTACCGGGCGAGCGCAGGGAGAACGGCATACGGACGCTCCGCTCCCAGGAGGACTGTGACACAGCTGCAAGAGGAGCTGCAGGCGATGGCAAAGCCAGAGGCACGCATTTATCACTTTTGCTGACAATGTGCAGAGAGCTTTCTCTCTCGTAATTGTGCTGTTGGTTCCATCTCTGGCTCACATGACGCCAACTCCCCCGGATCAAGAAAGCCACGCCGAGGCTGCGGATCTCCTCCCGCAGAAGACCCGCGCCAACCTTGCCAACACTGGATCTTGCCAATTACAATACACCCTCAACGAGAAAATCCCTCCTTTGTGACGCAACAGGTTGCTGGCGTCTAGGCGCCATGAGAGGAGGCCTGCTCACTCAAGAGCATCGAGGAGCTGGACTCACTTACACTGACGTAGTCCTTCAGGATATAGCGAGCAGACCGAGGCTGGTCTGGCTGCCCGTGCGCAGTCATGAATCCTCGCATATCTGTGAGGAGAGATGGGTTGTGCAAAACTGAAGTTAGAAGACGGCAAATCACAACGAAGACAACTGAGGTGAAGGAACTTTAGTCCATTACCACACCAACTACGCATCCTTACTCTCTAGCTTTAAAAAGCAACTGTCATGGTAGAAGACATCCTGGTAGCATTATAAAGACATCCGACAATCTGGGTGAACAGACCACACTGTTCTGATAGCCTAGCACCAAGGGCTGACACACACATTCAATCTCTCTCCACTCCAGTTATTTCTTTCATCTCTTGATTTTAAACATTTACATACGGAGGCCACCTGTAGAATGCTATGCCGTCACTACAATTAGCAAAACCAAAAGCAATATAGTAAGTCTTCTTGTTTAATAACGTATCTATGCGTTTGCCCAATTTCCCAAACATACAACAAAGATCCCTCTAATAGTAACTCAACTAGGGGGGTAGCAGAGCCTAGTGGTTAAGAATATGGCCTTTGGCAGACGGGTTGGGTTAAAAATAGCTCCTTCACTTAGTAGCTGTGTATTGGCTCTTTCAGTTCAGAAGAAAATAGTTAGAACCTTAGATCGCACAATACATAAAAAAACACGTAGGCAGATTAAAAATCTAAAGGTACATAAAAAAAAGACATTACAGGAAAATAGTTTTATCCTTTTAAGATAGGGAAGGCCCTCCCAAGTAAAACACCAAACACCATCAAGCCAAAAAGGAAAAAGTCTGTTAAAATTGTTAACATATATAGGGCTAAAGACACCACAAAGAAGTCCTACAAATCCTTAAAAGAACAAAAGATGCATAGAAAAAGGTGATTCCCAGAAGAAACAGAAATGGCCAGCATATGCACAGATGTTCCATTTCATTAGTAAAGATATGCAAATTAAAGTTATTTAGCAATGTCTTATGAACCATCAGACTATTCTTAAAAAAAAAAAATTTTTTTTTAATGTTTATTTACTTTTGAGAGAGATAGAGACAGAAAGTGAGTGGGTTAGGGGCAGAGGGAGGTGGAGACACAGAATCGGAAGCAGGCTCCAGGCTCCAAGCTGTCATCATAGAGCCTGACATGGGGCTCGAACTCATGAGCTGTGAGATCATGACCTGAGCCGAAGTTGGACGCTCAACCGACTGAGCCACCCAGGTGCCGTCAGAGACTATTCTTTACAGACCTGCAAAATGATCTTAGAAACTGTACGTATGTGGTCATCCATCTTTACAAACTGGCTTTTTCCTTACTCTGATTTTATCAGCATTAGGTGAAAAATCTTAAAAAACGATTACTTTTAGTTTTATCTGGAAGTCCAATCAAATGGAAAGTCTGGTGGAAGCCCACTACTGGAGAGAGGTCTGGAATATGAAACTCAGGCTATGCGCCACTGATCAGACACCACACCACTGTAGGCAAGTCATTTCATGCTCTGATTTCAGATTACTCGTCTTAAAAAAAAAAAAGAGGTGAGAGGCGGAGTGATCTTTAAGGTCTCTTACGTGGTTTTGTGACTACACCGGTCTCATCACAAATGCTTAATATTTATCCTCTTTAAAGTCTCTCAACTAAGCTAAGTTCAAGTTAATGTCAAACAAGGTTTCCAAGGGACTGATGGAAGGGGAGGGAGGCTGTTTTGTGTCCCTACCCTGACCACATTCAGCAACGTCCCAATCTGAGGGCTTTCCCTTCCAATGCTGCCCTCACAACTCTCCTACCTGCTCTGACAGCATATTCATTTTCTTCCCAACATCCCTTTTCTTTCCTGTTTGGGAGAAGACTCCAGAAAAAGCCAGCACAGCCTCAATCTGAATCGTGTCTATACCTGGTTATCTTCTAAACAGTGAATGCCCTCAGGGCCTTTTCTTAGAGGCATGTGACAACTGCTGGCTCTTGCTGGTGCTCTCTGTGGGAGCTTTCAACAGTCTGCATCTAGGCATTCAACAGGGAAGGGCCTGACTGCTATAGTGAAAGCAAAGGGCAGACCTGAGGAGAGGCAAGGGATTCAAAGCATCTCCTCCTCTAACTCCAGAAAGCACTTACCACACTGAAGTAAAATGCTACTCACGGAGCAGTCAGCTCCCCTCCCTTACTGCTGCTCTCTGAACCCACCACCAAAGCAGCTACCTGGAGACCAGGTAGCTGGAGGCAAGGCCAACAGAGACAACGAAGGCACAAACCTTGGAAGATGACATGACAAATACTAAGGAAAAATGTAAATTTCTATCTCTGCAGGAATAGTTGCTCTCATTAACCATGTTGTTACTTTTTGTCCTTTTTTTTTTTTTTTTTTTTTTTTTAAATTTTTTTTTTTCCAACGTTTATTTATTTTTGGGACAGAGAGAAACAGAGCATGAACGGGGGAGGGGCAGAGAGAGAGGGAGACACAGAATCGGAAACAGGCTCCAGGCTCCGAGCCATCAGCCCAGAACCTGACGCGGGGCTCGAACTCACGGACCGCGAGATCGTGACCTGGCTGAAGTCGGACGCTCAACCGACTGCGCCACCCAGGCACCCCACTTTTTGTCCATTTAATTGTTCATGTTTTAAAATAAATCACAACTCACATCCGTAAGCTGTCAACAGTTCTTCTGATGTTGGAGGTCGATGGGGATCTTCATCCTCTCTAGGCTTTATGATATTAATGCCATAGGTAGCTTCTAAAACATATCTCGGAATATTCTGGCAAACATAAGCTTGTCAAGGAATCCATTACCTTGAACTGACCCCTCCCCACCACGGCTTCTGACACATGCCTCTAATTCTGAGACCATGGTACTTTAGCACTCCTATGACCGAAGCCTTTTTATGTCTCCAAAAAAGAAGTACAGTTATTCATGAATTTTCAAATGCTTTCTCTTTAAATACCATTCTGCCTTGTACCGGCTATTCATGCACATGCCCCATATGCCCCCGAGACCGAATCCAGAAAGGGCAGGATCCATGGCTGATTCATGCTCATAGCTTCCAAAGAACCCAACCTTATCTGGCTTGTAATGAATGCTCAATACACATCCGATTATTAATTCAAACAGAAACGGAAAATATACAGAAAAGCATACATAATGTAACAACTGTGTTCCCAACTATCAATAAGTGGTAACAATTTCGTCTATTAAAAACTGTATTACAGGGGCCCCTGGGTGGCTCAGTCAGTTAAGCGCCCGACTTTGGCTCAGGTCATGATCTCAGTCTGTGAGTTCGAGCCCCACGTTGGGCTCTGTGCTAACAGCTCAGAACCTGGAGCCTGTTTCAGATTCTGTGTCTCCCTCTCTCTCTGACCCTCCCCCATTCATGCTCCGTCTCTGTCTCAAAAATAAATAAATGTTAAAAAATTTTTTTTTTTAAAAATTGTATTACAAATGCAAACCTCCGCCGGTCTGCTTCTCCCACTTTTACACTCACATGTATCTATTAATGCAAAGTACTGTTCTGTGAGGTGACAATTTTTACAGAAATGGGTGTCACACCGTATATGTGATCTTTTGAGATCTACCTAGGTTACCACAGGCAGACTTAGTGCAGTATTTTTAACAACCATATACTATTCTATTTTAGCGATATACTGTATTTTATCAATCCTGGCAGATGAATTCTTTCTCATTATTTCTTACAGGAAGAGAAATCAAATTGGGGTAAATAAAATGCGGTGGCCTTCAGGGCAGTCATGAAGAATCTTGTCAAGAACTCTACAGGGCCAGAAACTTCACGCTACTTATAAATTAACAAATTGGCATGTCAGTTTCACGGAGTCTCGTTCCTATCTTCCTCCAGCATCCACGGAACAGTAACAGACTAACCTGTTGGCTTGTAAGTAGGGTAAGATCTTAAGACACTGTGGTTCTTAACAATATTTTTTTCATGTCACACACTATCCTAGGTGCTTCACATAAGTTAACTCATTATGCTGGGAAGCAGCAGAGTTCCTTTTTTTTTTTGGTAGGCCTATTTGCATACTTTAAAAGCATGCTGGGATTTTGATTGGGATTGCATTGCATTGCACTGATGTATCAATTTGAGAAGAATTGACATTTTAAGAGTATGAAGTCTTTCAAACCATAAACACGTATATCTCTTCATTCAGGTCTTATCAACCGTGAAGGAGCTGTTATTACTGGCACTTTTCAGAAAAGAGAGTTTCTGGAAGGTTAAGCAAGCTTATCACACAAATAGTCAAATGGCAGTGTCAGGATTCAGGTTTGCAACTTGGGGCTGAGATCCAAGACTGGGCTCTTCCACTGATTCCAGGCGACACAGCTGCACTCAGGACATGAGGTTCTGCAATCCTGATGCTACCTCACATATAAACTTGGGCAAGTTACTGTTAAGTGTTTCAGGTTTTTCAATACATCCAATGCAAAGCCAAGTCCAAAACAAACTTGAAGCCCTAGTGTACACGTAACAACCAGTCTTTGTAAAGCAGAAAGGATATTAGTGACACAGGGGGAACGTGGTCTCTCATTTGGTCAATAGGGAGGATTCCATTGCAAGTCATTTCTGCCTTGGTAGAGACGAAGGATGGCATCACCAGGCCCGGGCAGTCACATAAGCAGAGGCCAGGTTCCACATAGAGAGTCTGAAAGACAAGTGAGAGGTTTACGCTGGGCACACAGCAGAGGAAGGGAAAAGACCACCACGCGAGTGGTGAAGAACTCAGAAAACCCAGCCGGAGGAAGTGGCTAAGGAGGAAACAGGCTGATGCTGCAGAAATACCTGAAAATGCTTGGTGTGACCAGGTGTGGCAGACACAGACACTTTCTTGTTGCCCATGATGGTGTTGATTGTGGAACTCTTACCAACATTCGGGTAGCCCACCTGCAAGAGACACCTAAGTTACTAGCGTCTGACAGTACGTGTATCAAACCCAAAGATGATACATAAATAGTGCAACTCCAGCGTGTCTGGTTGCTTCAAAAGATTATTTGAAATAGGTGCTGTTTGTGGACAATTTGTTCCCCTGCAGTGTGGATGTATTTATTCAGACAGGTCTCCAGTGATGCACAGTCAAGCTAAAGTACATTTTATTTGTAGAGGTCTTGCTGTAACAGCAGATATTACAGTAAACCTCAGCCCCTTGTTCTCAGCTCTACCCACGATGTCCCATCTTACAGGCATTTCAGTTTCTGTTGTATTTTCCACACTGTGGGTGAAGTCAAGCATCAGATAGGTATTTTAATCATCACAACATACAATCACTTTTAATTTTTAGTAACTTACCAGCAAGCTTCTATCTTATTGGTTAACAATGGTAAATGGCACATGGACTTGCTGTGGGTTAACAAGCTATTAAAACTCTTCAGTGAGTCTTAGCAGGATCATATAAAGATTCTCAAATAAATGCTCAAATCATGCCAGTCTTGCTCCAGGCTTTTTCTTAGGTTTTTTTCCCTGTACCTCTAAATCCAATTCCTTCTTACTTGGTTCAAACTATCCTCCGTCAGCATGACTGGAAGATTACAAATACTGATCCCATGGAACATAAAACTCCAAACCTTCCACCCCCAGTACAAGCCTCGTAACACATCACTTCCATTGCTCAGCTTCGCTCTTGCCCCTCTCCATGCTTAGCCATACTGCCACCTGCTGGTCCATGGACATACTTCCATTCTTGGGGCTTGGTTTAAACCTTTACCTTGTTTGTCTGAAGGCCCTTCCTTCCATTGTCACATTGTACTTTAAGGTGCAACCTCTTACATAAATATGTTAGACAACTGCTCATTAATTTCAATATTCTCATGTTTTGTGTTTATTTATATCTTGATTACATAACATGTTACCATTTGTTTACATGTCCTTTGTTGGGGGCAGGGGACTTCTGTTGCTGTCATCTCCCCCACCTCCTGCAGACCAGGCTCCTCATTATACAACTCCTATATAGCGATGGATGTCCGTCCTCTCTACCACTCCCTACACTTGGAATTAGAAGTTCTGGGAGGGTGGAGATACACTGACTGTCACGGCCCAGCAGGACACCTGGCATGTGGCCAGTGATCAATAAATGTTCACAGAATGAGTAAATTAACCTATTTTCAAGATTTCTAGAGGAAGACATTTAGAAAGTGGCGAGGCTGCTTAGCATGTCCGTAAATGTGAGAAATAAACTAGCTTTTAGGGAAGCTGGGCTTTCTGGTGGCATATAGAAAATGAATTTTTAGCAATAATATATAGAAGTGGAGTTGTAAAGCTAACAGAAATTAGCTACATTTCCCAAAATTTATAGCAAGTAAATCTGTTCCACTGTAGAACTGGGAATTACACTAGGTCTGCCTGGCTCCAGGGACAATTCCTTTAACTAGTGTTCTAAAATAAAATGTCAATCTGCTATAATCATTTTAAGTACGCTTTGGGAGGGGGACAGTGCTTCAAAGCAATTAGGATTGCTCTACTCGGCACGTAACTTAAAAGCTAGAAGATTTTAAGGCTGCCATGATCTACTTTCTTTCAGTTTTGTTTTCTTGCTTGGATGGAAGATCTATAAGATACCTTCCCTAACATCTTACACTTCCTTAGCTAAAGATGGGGCCGTCTGGAGCTCTGCTGTACACCCCTGAGGTTTGGGTACTTCTCACAGCCACCTCTAGAATTAGTGTATATGTAGCTAGGGACGTGATCTCCTTTCCCGTTTTTTGTTTATTTTTGAGAGAGTGTGCACACATGTGCACTAGCGGGAAAGGGGCAGAGAGAGGGGGACAGAGGATCCGAAGCAGGCTCCACACTGTAAGCCATGAGCCAGATATGGGGCTGGAACTCATGAACTGTGAGATCATGACCTGAGCCGAAGTCGGAGGATCAACCAACGGAGCCACCCAGTCGCCCCTCCTTTCCCCTATTCTTATGCAACCAAAGCACCAATCTTGTTGTACCTGGCCCAAAGATGTTGGGATTCTCCCTAGAATGCATCTGGAACATTTACAGTACAAATTCGTAAGGATCACATGATACCATAAGCCTCCAGAAGGTAAGAATATTGACCTGGAAGAGTGAAAATGGTCTTAAAAGTGCTCTCTTCCAAGTACTTCTTGGAAAGTCACATGACTGGTAGCGCTGAACTGGAAGGAGGTGGGAGAAGATAATTACTATGAAAAGAGGTATAGCCAATGTAAGCCTTGAAAGAGTACACTTTTGACTTTTCCTGTCACACTGCCTACTCCCACAATGCCAGTGGGCAACAAGAGGGCAATAACGTTCCCAATGATGCCAGAAGCCTGGTTAGTAGTCCCTTGGATTCCAGTGTAGCTACCAATGGATTGGATATAAAGATACCCATGTGGTAACAATCTCAGGACCTATTTCACCTTACCAGTCCAACGGTAAGCTGTCCGTCTTTCACTTTCTTCCCAGTGTGTAGCTGCTTAAAGATCTCCAATAACTCCTGCCTTGATACCAGGTGGCTGAAATTGCGTGTGTGCCTCTTCTCCAGGGTGTTCCTGCCCTGAGCCTCAGAATCCACAGTACAGCTTTCCTTCCTGTCCCAGCCACAGGGCTCTTCGTCAGGGTTGCTGTCCTCTTCCGAACACGTCTGCCAAACTTCCTCCTCCTCCTCCTGACAGTCCTCGTACTCACTGTTGTCTTCATCGCTACTGGCAACTTCACCAAGTGGCGGGGATTCCCCATCCAGGAGGTGTTCGGTCTCACTGTGAGGATTTTCAGCCTCATCACAACTGGAGTTTTCAGACTCGGTTGTGTTGGCTTCTCCAGCACCCTCGTTCACATGTTCCTGATGAAATAACAGAAACCGCAAAAGTTCAGAAGGGTAGAACAATGGCATCTTTCATTCTAATGAAAGTATTCAGAGTTGGTTATTGAAGAACAGAGGACTAGAAAAGCCATGAAGGAGACCAGAAAAAGTGAAAACAGGGAGATAATGTAAGTCTTTCAGTGCAAGGACACAACCAAACTATCAACAGTGGTGCCCTCTGGGGACGGGAGGAACAGTGGACTGTCACTTTATGCGTTCCTGTATTATTTGAACTCTGTACAAACAACATGCGTTACTTCTGTAATAGATACATCTTTAAAGAAAGCAAGACCTTAGAAAAGCCCATGTCAAGCTGAATTCTTTGTCAGTATGCCATTTTACAACGGCCTATAGAATAAAGCATTTCTCGTTAACAATAAAACATTTAACATTCTCTTCTCTGCACAAAGCAAGAAGGGCAGAATTTATAATTTGAGTTTTTTACATTTGCATTTTTAAAGACTCTGGTTTGCATATTTAAGGAAACTGCTATTCCTTTATAATTCCCTTTAATAAATCAAAGTGCTGTGCAGCACAGCTCCCTCAGGATGAAATAAACAAAACTCAACTCCACATGCGAAAATTATTCACATATGCAAAAAAGAAAAAAAAGATAAAAATCATTTACTCTTTAGGGATGTGTAAATTCTTCTGAATTCCTACTGATATTAAAGCAAAACTAAGACAATTTATGGTATTACTATATTGATTTGTATCAACAAGAGTGAATTGGTCTGGATTTAGAAGTGATGCAAACCTGGCATCATTTCTAAATTACCTAATGTTAGAATGGGTAATTGTCACAGAAGAGGACACAGGGAGTTAAACAGGTATCCTAAATTTTAGGAAAGTAGTGACATAAACCATCACAGAAAATAGGCATGATTTCACAGTCAAGCCTGGTGAGTCAAAAAGAAACAGCATGAGGGTGCCTATGTGGCTCAGTTGGTTAAGCATTCAACTCTATGATCTCATGATTCGTGGGTTTGAGCCCCACGTTGGGCTCTGTGCTGACAGTGCAGGGCCTGCTTGGGATTCTCTCTCTCTTTCTCTCTCTCTCTCTCTCTCGCCCTCCCCTGCTCATGTTCTCTCTCTCAAAAAAAAAAGAAAAAACTTAAAAAAAAAAAACAACCCACAACAAAACAGTATGGCTTCTAACAGAACTACAGAACTGGGAGCAATTTCTATGAGAAATGAACAATGAGTGTAAAGAAGATGGTGTGTCTTCACCGTGAACTCTTCTGGATCATTTCAAAATATGAAAGAAACAGGTAACAATAATGTGAACCAGGGGCACCTCGATGGTTCAGTTGGTTTGTGGGTTTGTATATGGGGCTCTGCGATGACAGTGCAGAGCCTGCTTGGGAATTTCTCTCTCTGCCCCGCCCAATGCACGTGCACTCTCTCTCTCAAAATAAATAAATAAAGACTTTTAAAAAAGACCCCACCTAAAACTAGAAGCAGTTTAGGTTCAGGAAAAATGAGAAGGACAACAGAAGGACTTTGTGGCAGTTACCAGTAAAATAAAAATAAGGGGAAAGCCAATTTCTTAGGAAAACAGTGCAATTTAACAGTTGGCCAAGAAAAAACTAAGGTACTCGGCTTGAAAACTGTCATGCTCTTTCAAATAAGAAGGGGTTAAACAACTGTAAAGGAAGAACCAAGCTTCAGATAGGCGAGTACAGTGATTATCAAACTATTTCTAGTAAGTTCATGTTTGATACTCAAATGACAGATGTGATTATTGATACATCGCAACAGTAGTTAGTTATTGGTCTTGAGAAATCATGAAAAACATCAGAGACTTCAGAAGACTTGGGAGGAGTAAATGATGGCTAACTTAAGAAGGAAGAAAGAATATCTTCCATAACCACACACTGTTAACTCGGAGTTGGATATGGGAGTAAGTCCACAAGGCAGCTGGTGAGCCCTAAAAAGATAGTCATCAACAGGAGGCAACAAGGGTTTCCTGAGAACAGATTATGTAAAAAAGTGGAACGTACTACTTGGTAACAGTTCAGGGAAGACTACAGATGTAGAAACTAATCCTTTTCTCATTTTTGATAATTTAAAAATACAACAACAAAAACCTTCAGTAAGATGCTGGCTTCCAGGAAAGAGGGGAAACAGAAATAATGGTTAAGAGGACAAACTAGGAAGCCAGACTACCTGAGGATAATAAGCACTTACATTTACTGTTGAAAAGATTAAATGAATAAAATATACAAAGTACTTAGGACAGTGGTGCCTGGCACAGAATAAACTTTTTATGGGTTAGTTTTTATTAACAATAGTAACAACAGAATGATCCTTACTGTTCTATCCTTGCAAACACATCTGTATTCATCACATCAGAATGCTTATTAGTACCAAGTGCTTAGTAAGTTCACAAAAGGTTACAGAGCTCTCCCCTTGGTTCTGACCTGTTTAACATCAATGACTGGAAAGAATATACAGAAGCACAAACACACAACATCTGCAGATTCAAAGCTAGAAGGAGAGAAAAGCAAATTGCACAACCAAAATGAATTCTCTACCTTAACCCCAAACACTAACAATATTTCAGAGGAACAATACTGTCCTAAGTTGAGCCTGAGTGGCTCACTTGGTTGAACATCTGAATTAAGCTCAGGTCATGATCTCATGGTTTCTGAGTTCGAGCCCCGCACTGGGCTTGCTGCTGTCAGTGTAGGGCCCAATTTGGATCCTCTGTCTGCCCCCTCTCTCTGCTCCTCCCTCACTTGCGCTCTCTTGTGCGTGTGCTCGTGCGCGCTCTCTCTCTCAAAAACAAACAAAAACCAACCACAAACACAAAAACTTTTTCCATATGTAAATATGGGGCGAGATTTGCATTAAGTCTTCTCATTTTGAAAAGATATTTGAGGGATTTGGTTGTTCACAGGTTAAATTAGCCAAGACCATAATATAGCTCCTTTGAAATGGGGTGAATTAACAAAAACTCTGAATTACTAGGAGTATCCTGATTACAAGAAGTTAATAGTCTCTCTGTATACATCCTGGGCAAACCATATCTAGAATAACATATTCAATTAGGTGCCACCAATTTTAATGTTATCCTGACACAGGCAAACAGGCACTTGAGATGAAGAGTGCCCCAGATATTGTGTCCATAATGAATAGAAAGGCAGAAAATACATACAGTTTGCAGAAGAGAACTAAGGGGACAAAGGAAGAGTCCTTAGATCAAGGGTTAGGGAGGCCAACTTAGCTTCACTAAACTGAAAAACTTTCTTTCTTTAACATTTTTTTTTTTTTTTTTTTATTGAGAGACATAGTGTGTGTGTGCATGCGCGAGCAAGCGGGGTGTGGGGGTGGATGAGGGAGTGGGGGAGGGGAGAGAGGCAGGAGAGGCAGAATCTTAAGCAGGCTCCACTCTCAGCATGGAGATCAACAGGGGGCTAGACCCATGACCCTGGGATCATGACCTGAGCTGAAATCAAGAGCTGGACCAACTGAGCCACGCTGACACCCCTGAGGAACTTTCTAAATGAAGACAGGAACAGTGAGCTACCAGGTCTCTGTCATTTAATGTAGTCACAGAGAGATTATCTGACTGTTTGCCATGGAGGTGAGCTAACCTATAAACTCATCAGGAGAGGGTATTATATTCACTGATACCCAGCTCAACACACAAGTCAATACATGGTTGACAGAGATAAAAGGAGAAGGCTAGGAAAAAAAGTATTACTTTAGGTCTCTTCCAGATCTAAGATTCTACTACTAATTTCATTTCATAGTTATTATTAGTTATTAGTTATATTTTTTATTAAAAAACAAACCCCAGGGGCACCTGGCTGGCTCAGTTGGTGGAGCATGTGACTCGATCTGTGAGTTCAAGCCCTACGATGGGTGGAGATTGGGTGTAGAGATTACTTAAAACAAGCACACAGGGCGCCTTCAGCTCAGTGAGTTAAGCATCTGCCTTCAGCTCAGGTTATAACCTCGCAGTTTGTGGGTTCGAGTCTCACATCGGGCTCTGTGCTTGGGATCCTCTCTCTCTGCCTCTACCCTGCTTGTGCACGCTCGCTCTCTCTCTCAAAATAAATAAACTTAAAACACACACACATTCACGCCACCACCCCACCCCCAAATTGTTTCTGTAAAATTTGGGTTAAAAGAGAACATGGTATAGCTTTAGGATTACTTCATTTCGTTTTGAAAACAATGTCAAAAGAGATTCTAATCAAGTCCTGAGAAGTAGAGGTACAGGCTTTGGTTGTCACCGCCTCCTGTTAAAAACTATTATTAAAGTCATTATGAAACTTCCTATTCAACTTCCTGCCGAAAATCTAAAAGAATTAAAAATTTTAGCTAGTGTCAGTGTGTAACACAGAGCCCCAAAGATGTCAGACTATTTGACAACCAGAGAAAGCAACCTTGTGATTCATTTTTCTATAGTATAGATCATCCTACTATCAGAGCATTTAGGGAACCAACAAAAATCCCTGAATTCCCATAAAACTTCAAACCAACCAACCAACCAACCAACCAACCCAAAGCTTACTAACCAGAAACTGAAATCTTCCTCCCAGAAACCCAACCTGAAAAAGCCCTCAGGTTACCTCAGAGTCACCAATCAGTTGAATGGCTTCAGCCAAAGCCGACCAGAAGATAATCTTCACATTTTCTTTTTCAAAGTATGTGGCCCAGGCACTCCGCTGCTCAGCAGTCAGCAAGTCTGCCTTATTTATCAGAATGACATTTTCCTTACTGTCATCTATTTCTTTCACGTAACATTCCTGGGCAAGACAAAGGTATTTAGAAAGGCCTCTTCAAACAAGTAAATATTGGGCAAATTATACTGAAGACCCCCAAGTATGACTAAAAATTTTTACTGCCCCTAGTTTTAAGTCAACCCTAATTTAAAGAGTTTTCATCCTGCTACATTCTAATGATCCTTCCAGTAAGCTCTGAGAAAGGTAGGTCACATACACTTAGAAGTACCCTCAACATAAAAAATTGGAAAGGGTAAAATGAAATGCTCTCCTGTCCTGCTGAAGGGTAATAGATCTTTCCACTTTAAATACTGTTGTTCCTCTCTCTGATACTGCCGAAGTATTTCTTTTACACAGTTAAAGAACTGCAGAGCTAGATTTGTCAGCCAGCAGGGACTAAAAGAAAAACAAGACTCGATTAATTGATATTAATTCCCAAACACAGCTCTTCATTAGGGAACACACCAGAGTGTGACTTCACAAGAGTTTCACAAATGAGATTTTTGTCTCTCACCAATGGATTTAAAAATATCCTGTACTATTACTATCATGGTCCTCAAACACAAATAGGAATACTTCACATATGTACAGTGTTGTACTAATCCAAAGCCTGTATTACATTCTTTCATGTAATCTTCACTCCTTAATTATTACTACCTGTGGTGTTTTACAAACAGTTCACTGTAAAATATCACAGCAGGTAGTAAGTAAGGTGTGAGGAGAGAGAACACGACAGGATGGGTAAGACGGGAGTAAAAAGTACAATGTTATTTAAACCGATGTCTCTTAAAAAATGAGAAACACTGGCAAATATCTATTAACAAATTGGCTTCTAAACTAGAAGCTAGAGAGTTCAGGTGTTTGTCCCTTCCTGCAGACGAAAATGACTGTTTTAGAAGGAAAACACCTGTCTAAACAGCAGCAGTGTGTAAGCGCCCGACCCTGGGAGGAGAGGGGGCCTACTTGAAGCTAGAGGAGGGAACAGAACGCTTGCCTACAGTTACTGCTGTCAGTGAGGCCGTCCTCCCACCGCGGCTCTGAGGACTGCACATATGAATTTTGTCACACTTTACTTACCAAGTCCTCACATCTAAACAGGAGTGGGTTTCTAGCATCTACTATTTGGACCACGATATCACTGAAAAAGAAATATGAGATACTCCAATCATTGTGAAGTGAAACATGACCACATAATAATAATAGCAAACACTGTCCATATATTAGCACTTGGCACATCAATCGTTTTAAGGTATAATTATCCCCAGTTTATGTATGAGGAAACTGAAGCTTAGGACAGTTAAGTAACTTGTCTAAGGTCACCAGCTACTCCTGATGGAGCTCGAAGGGAGCTCAGTCTGGACCAGAGGACATGCCTGTAATCATAACATTCTCTTGCTGTTTTCTGTCCGAGAGGACCCTGATGATGTTTCATTGCTAAAACTTCAACTGGATCTTCTAGTAAACTCTCCTGGTGAGGCAAAAGAGTATTCCAAATACTTTAATCCAAGATGAGGTCTACTGCATACTCAGTACCTAATCCACACTGGGGTTAAGACCTCAAAAGAAAACTAATAAATCACTTGCTGACAGCAGCCACTATCAAAGCCTGTATGTTTTTTAAACCCAGGGCTGACAAGAGAAAGCATACATCCAGCAAATCATCATCCATCAGTTCCAACAGTGTGTTTAAATGGCACAAATACAAAACAGGAAAATATCAACTTAAGATGCCACACTGAAGCAGGAATGATGAGTCCAACTTCTGTCACATAGAAGATGCAGGAGTAAGAGAACCTTCTGTAGCTGATACAAGCTCCTTAAAGCCCTCACAAATGTAGTGGGGACTACAGCACCCTAGCACTGCAAGAATAAGTATCTCACTTCCCTGGGAGGATCACCCTTCCCATCCTGCCTCTGTGCCTAGGAAAGATGCTCTAAGGGGCAGCCGCAACTGCCACTGGAAGGAAGTAAGTCTGGAATTGTGATCCTTCCAGCTTTGGTTTTCTTTTTCAACATTACTTTGGCTATTCGGGATCTCTTCTGGTTCCATACAAATTTAAATTTTTTTTTTTTAAACTTTATTTATTTTTGAGAGAGAGAGAGAGAGAGGGAGAGAGTGCAGGCAGGGGACGAACAGAGAGAGAGGGAGACACAGAATCTGAAGTAGGCTCCAGGCTCCAAGCTGTTAGCACAGAGCCTGACACAAGGCTTGAACCCACAAACCGTGAGATCATGACCTGATCCGAAGTTAGACGCTCAACTGACTCAGCCACCCAGGCACCCCATTTATTTTTAATCTTCATTTATTTTTGAGAGAGACAGAGTGCAAGCGGGGGAGGAAGAGATAGATGGTTCCATACAAATTTTACAATTGTTTGTTCTAGCTCTGTGAAGAATGCTGGTGGTATTTTGATAGGGATTGCACTGAATGTGTTGATTGCTTTGGTTAGTATAGACATTTTAACAATATTTGTTCCTCTAATCCATGAGCATATGAAATGCTTTTCCATTTCTTTGTGTCCTCTTCAATTTCTTTCATAAGCTTTCTTTGTTTTCAGTATACAGATCTTTTACTCTTTGGTTAGGTTTATTCCTACGTATTTCATTCCTAGGTCTTTTTGGTGCAACTGTAAATGGGACTGATTCCTTGATTTCACTTTCTGCTGCTTCATTATTAGAGTATAGAAGACATGCAACCAATTTGTGTACATTGAGCTTACATCCTGTGACCTTGCTGAACTTATCAATCAGTTCTAGCAGTTTTTTTGTGGAGTCTTTTGGGTTTTCCAAAAGTGGAGTATCATGTTGTTTGCAAAGAGTTAAAGTTTAACTGCTTTTTTGTCAATACGAATGCCTTTTCTTTTTGTTGTCTGATTGCTGAGGCCAGAATTTTCAGTCCTGTGTTGAACAGCAGTGGTGAGATTGGATATCCCGGTCATGTTCCTGACCTTGGGGGGAAAGCTCTCAGTTTTTTCCCATTAAGGATGATATCAGCTGTGGTCTTTCATATACGGCCTTTATGATGTTGACGTATGTTCCTTCTATACCTACTTTCTTGAAATTTTTTATCAAGAAAGGATGCTGTATTTCGTCAAATTCTTTTTCTGCATCTACTGAGAGGATCATGTGGTTCTTCTCCTTTCTTTTATTAATGTGATGTATCACACTGATTGATTTGGGAATACTGAACGACCCCTATAGCCCAGAAATAAATCTCACTTGATCATGGTAATTTTTTTTTTTTTTTAATGTAGTGTTGGATTTGATTTGCTAGTATCTTGTTGAGAATTTTTGCATCCATGTTCATCAGGGAAATAGGGTCCGTAGTTCTCCTTTTTAGTGGGGTCTTTGTCTGGTTTTGGAATCAAGATAATGCTGGTCTCACAGAATGAATTTGGAAGTTTTCCTTCCACTTCTATTTTTTGGAACAGCTTCAAAAGAATAGGTAGTAACTATCCTTTCAATGTTTGGTAGAATTCCCCTGGAAAGCCATCTGGCCCTGGACTCTTGTTTGTGGGAGATTTTTTATTACTGATTCAATTTCTTTACTGGTTATGGGTCTGTTCCAATTTTCTATTTCTTCCTGTTCCAGTTCTGGTAGTTTATATATATGTTTCTAGGAATTTATCCATTTCTTCCAGATTGCCCAACTTGTTGGCATATAATTACTCATAATATTCTCTTATTATTGTTTGTATTTCTGCGGTGTTGGTTGTGATCTCTCCTCTTTCAATTGTGATTTTATTTATTTGGCTCCTTTCCTTTTTCTTTTTGATCAATCTGGCTAGAGGTTTATCAATTTTGTTAATTCTTTCAAAGACCCAGCTCCTAGTTTCGTTGATCTGTTTATTTTTTTTTAATTTCATTATCATTGATTTCTGCTTTAATCTTTATTATTTCCCTTCTTGTGCTGTTTTTGGGCGTTATCTGCTGTTCTTTTTCCACCTCTTTTAGGTGTAAGGTTAGGTTGTGTACCAAAACTGCAATCATCAAAGACACTATGGTGCTGTCACAAAACAGACACAAATCAATGGAACAGAATAGAGAACCCAGAAATGGACCCACAAATGTATGGCCAACTAATCTTCTACCAAGCAGGAAAGAATATCCAACAGAATAAAGACAGTCTCCTCAGCAAATGGGGCTGGGAAAACTGGACAGCGACATGCAGAAAAATGAACCTGGACCACTTTCTTACACCATACACAAAAACAAACTCAAAATGGATGAAAGACCAAAACGTATGACAGGAAGCCATCAAAATCGTAGAGGAGAAAGCAGGCAAAAGCCTCTTTAATCTCGACCACAGCAACTTCTTACTAGACAGGTCTCCAGAGGCAAGGGAAACAAAAGCAAAAATGAAAATGAACTATTGGGACCTCATTAAGATAAAAAGCTTCTGCACAGCAAAGGAAACAATCAACAAAACTAAAAGGCAACTGACAGAAAGGGAGAAGATAGGTACAAATGACATATCAGATAAAGGGTTAGTATCCAAAAATCTATAAAGAACTTATCAAACTCAACACCCAAAGAGCAAATAACCTAGGGAAGAAATGGACCAAAGACACAAACAATTTTCCAAAGAAGACATCTGGATGGCTAACAGACACATGAAACAAATGCTCAACATCACTCGTTATCAGGGAAATACAAATCAAAACCACACTGAGATACCACCTCACACCTGTCAGAATGGCTAAAATGAACAACTCAGGAAACAACAGATGTTGGTGAGGCTGCAGAGAAGGGAAACACTTTTGCACTGATGGTGGGAATGCAAACTGGTGCAACCACTCAGGAGAACCGTAGGGAGAGGTTCCTCAAAAAATTAAAAACAGAGCTCCCCTACTGCACTACTAGGTATTTATCCAAAGGATACAAAAATGCATATTCGAAGGGGCACATGCACCCCCCCTCCAATGTTTATAACACTGCTATCAACCATAGCCAAATTATGGAAAGAGCCCAAATGTCCATGACTGATGAATGAAAAAAGATGCGGTATACCTATGTGTGTGACACACACTGGAATATTACTCAGTGATCAAAAAGAATGAAATCTTGCTATTTGCAACAATGTGGACAGAACTAGAATGTATTATGCTAAGCGAACTAAGTCACAGAAAAGATAGCTATCATATGATTTCACTCAGATGTGGAATTTATGAAACAAAACAGATGAACATAGGGGAAGGGAAGGAAAAATAACAGGGAGGCAAACCATATGGGACTCTTAAAATACAGAAAACAAACGGAAGGTTGCTGGAGGGGTGTTGGGCAGGGGGATGGCCTAAATGGGTGATGGGCACTGAGGGGGGCACTGTTTGGGATGAACACTGGGTGTTATAAGTAAGTGATGAATCACTAAATTCTACTCCTGAAACCATTATTACACTATATGTTAACTAACTTGGATTTAAAGGAAGGAAGAAAGGAAGGAAGGAAATAAGCTGCAGACATACTTACGGCAGTCTCCTAAAAATCCATGTCTGGTTGGCCTGTTCTGAGGTAATGCTTATGCAACTAGGCTGGAGATTGAGGAAATGTATTAAGTCAAGCTTATCATATAAGGCAGGGCTTTGACAATCAAAGTGCGTTTTCTTTTTTTTTTTTCTTTCTTTCTTTCTTTTTTCTTTCTTTCTTTCTTTCAAAGTTTATTTGAGAGTAAGAGTGTGCACATGCGTGCATGAGGGGGATGAGCAGAGAGAGAGAGAGAGAGAGAGAGAGAGAGAGAGAGAGAGAGAGAGAGAGAGAATGCCAAACAGGCTCTGCACTCATAGCCCAATGCAGGGCTCGAACTCACGAACAGTGAGAAATCATGACCTGAGTCGAAATCAGGAATCAGATGCTTAAAGGACTGAGCCACCCAGGTGCCCCTCACAGTTCATTTTCTTTCAGACTAGTTCAATTTCCAGCTTCATAATGTGATTCAAAGGAACTCACAGACTTGCTAATTTAAGACAAATTGTTAAGTTCTGTAATTAAGTGGGTCCCAGTATTTCTTCTTTAAGGTAATAGCTACCACTTTCAAACTGGGAGGATTTAACAGTAAATGCAACAATGACTGCAAAACATGGACAAAACCTAATAAACTAAAATTGCAAGGTCCACAAACATTAGGTCTACCCAGCAAACATGGAGAAACAATAATGAGCTCAGAAACGCTAGGAAGAAAAGACAAACTTGAGACCACTTGCTTTGGGGATCTTGGGTGACTCAGCTGGTTAAGTGTCCAACTTTGGCTCCGGTGGATCTCATGGTTCATGGGCTTAAGCCCCTCGTCGGGCTCTGTGCTGACACCTCAGAGCCTGGAGCCTGTTTCAGATTCTGTGTATCCCTCTCTCTCTGCCCCTCCCCCACTCACACTTGCTCTCAAAAATAAACTAAACATCAAAAAAAAAAAAGGCAGTTGCTTCATGTGCTGAATTAGCACATGCAAAGTGCTGTATACCAGAAAAGGCTCATGCAGCACAATAATGCCTTATCTTACTGGAATATGGTGTTCTGCCCTCAGTGCCCCAGCAGCTTCCTGCATTTCAATTACAGGGTATACATCGAATCTTTTCCAATAACGACTCTCGAAATTAAAGAGCCAGATGGCTTAGCTAGCTTATTACCAAACAGGAGACATCTGCTATGCAAAACACATCAACAAATATTTCCTGTTAAAAAATGTGGCAGTAGTCCCTTTATTAATAATATTTCTATGTGGGGAGCCTGGGTGGCTCAGTCAGTTAGGCGGCCGACTTCGGCTCAGGTCATGATTTTGCGGTCCGTTGAGTTCTAGCCCCGCGTCGGGCTCTGTGCTGATAGCTCAGAGCCTGGAGCCTGCTTCATATTCTGTGTCTCCCTCTCTCTGGCCCTCCCCTGTTCATGCTGTCTCTCCCTGTCTCAAAAATAAATAAACGTTAAAAAAAAAAATTAAAAAAAAAATATTTCCATGTAATTCAGATCCACTTCCATGTGATCTAAACTATACTGAGCTAGAAATACGCTCTCTCTTATAAACAGAAAAATACAGCATAATAAAACTAACAGAACAAGTAATATTGTAAATCTATTGAAGCTACAGGCTCACTCTGGGGAAACCAGTAGCTTATTTAGGGACATAAAAAGTCTGTCAAATGTGGAAGAAGGAACACATATGGTTACCTCTGTTCCCTCTTAAAACCTACAAAAACGAAAGCAAACTCTGATGCTCGTCAGGATAAAGAGAAAGAAAGAACAGCAGCAACTGAGACATGGTAGCGCAATCAAGAAGCCTGTTCACGCCTCAGAGCCCTGAGGGAGCTCGGGACTAGAGGCATCAGATGAAGGCCTTGAGGCAAGGGTGAAGAATGGGACTGACATCAATCTGGTGAGGAGCTCTTAGGTCCTCTCTTCTGTTCCGTTCAGTCTGGCAGTTACACCGCCTGATTCTCCTATTCCAATAGCAGATGGCTAGGGTTTCTTATAGAGAAAATGAACCCAAGAGTCTCCAGAATTGGAACCTCAAGCAACAGGAGAAGATGGGAAAGAGATGCTATACTGAAAAAGGGTGGATTAAACAAGCCTACATACCCAATGGTGAACATGCCCACACACCTTGCGTTATACTCCCACCTTTAGCGACGTTCTCAGTAGGACAGAATTTTTATCTTTAAGAAACTGACTGGATCTAGGGAAAACACCCATAGAGCCTAACATCTTGGGGTATTCCAACAAAATAAAACTGATCCCTGTTCAGTCCTATACAGTGAAGTCACCAGTTGTCAAATTCCATCCAAACAGGTGGTCTTGTCAATCCCCTTTGTAATGCTTCATTCTTAGATACAAACAGACAATAAACATCGCTTGACACGTGAGAAAGGCCTCTTACATAAAAGTCAGAAACCAGAATAAATGGAAAAAAAAAGGAACAGAGAGGAAAGACAGACAATATAATAAAAAATCTAAAATAAAAAAAAACAAACAGAAAAAACAATACTGTAAATGTGCAGATGGGAGTATTCCAAGGTGAGGTTTCATTACTTTAAAGCTTATTATTTCTCTTTGGAAATAAGAAAACAGGCATTTCAGCAGTCCACATCTTCAACTGTTAATGAGGCACTGAAGGAGAGATCCACTCTGCTCCAAAGAAGTTCCCAGAAGAATCATAGTGGGTCTTCCCAAACCTCACTGAAGCCTAACTGAATCAAAGGGGCCTGCACAGACCCTGGGAACCAGCAGCAAGCTTCTACTTTTTTTCAGACTTAGAGATTTGCCTTGTTACTGTGACTTCCCCATATTCCAGCCCAATAGCCCTGTCTCTGCCCCTGAGGGAGCAGGATGGGGAAGGCATGTAAATGACTTAAAAAAAAAAACTGAGGTATAATCCACCTCTTACCTATAATTGAGGTAAAATTAACCCTTTCTAAGTATGCAATTCAGTGGTTTTTAGTATATACACAAAGTTGTGCAACCATCACCACTATCTAATTCCAATTAAAATAAACCACTCCTTGATTCCGCCCAATCCTTATCAGCTGCTCCTTCCTCTGTAAGAACACAGCCCACTGCCTTTCTATCTGTAACACAGCAAGAATCATAAGCACTTTGGATTTACTGGGTATTGAATCATCTGACAAGACTGCATTTCATTCCTTTGTGTGCCCCTGATGCCCACTGCCCAACATATTTTCTCTTTGTGGTCAGACACCTACTCCTGTTCACACCCGTATTTTCCATATTTCCAATAGGATTCAACAGACATTTGCTGAAATAACTGTAGGTACTTTAGAACTTATCTTACAGAAAACATTTACCATTCCTACATGCTATCAAAGTGTTCACTAAAAAAAAAAAAAAAAAAAAGAAAATCAGTATTTTAAAAGAAATACAGCATCTTATTTTCAGTTTTTATAATAATTATCAATAGCTTTTTGCATACTTTAAGCCCTGAGCACCCCGCCCCGTGAGCCTATGAGCATTCATCAACATCCAGATATGATTAATGTAATACTACTAATGTCTTGGTTAGACAAAAAGAAAATGGTAACTTACCTTCTCTCAATCACCCTCCACAGCTGGCGCCAAAAGTCCAAATTTCTTTCAAATGGAGTCAATAGTAACTTTTGTTCCTCTTCTAGCCTGGCTTTAGAATGAAAAGTTTATATCTTTGCCAGATTATAACTGATGGTTTCCAGTAGTATAAACACTCAAATTAATTGCATTAAAAAATAAGCTCACACACACCCCCCCACACACGCACACAAATACTATCAAATTGTTTTTATATACTTTCTACTGAGTCAATATGAAAATCAAATTTGAAATTGTATACTTAATCTATTTAAGCCCTGGAAGTTTAGCACACAAAATGACATTTCTCCCACGCACCTCTTTCTGGAGGAATGCTCAAGAGAGCGGTGATGAACTCCAGGATGACTAATGGCTACAGAAGGGTATGAAAAAGAGAGAAGGCCAGGAATAGAGCAGAGTAATCAATTTACCATCTCTGGGCAAAGATGCATGAGTACCCAGCAATGCTGGTTGCACAAAGAAACCGCACTTATAAGAAGAAATCTACCATTTCCCTTCTAAAAGAATCAAGCCTTCAAAATGCAAATAGTGCAAACACACCAAAATGTCAGACTCAGAATTTCAAGACAAATCTTCCTATCTTCTAATACTCACCGGACAAGCTGACGTCTCCATTCTAGAAAGTTATCTTTCTCTGCCTGTTTGAGTTCTTCAGGACTAGTGTTTTTGTCCCACTTTGGTCTGAAACAATTACAGAGGGAAAAAACAATCCACGAGTTACCAAAATAAAATGGGATTTGGATTTAATAATGACAGCTGAGAAAAGGAAACAGGCAAAAAGAGAACACCAAATTAAAAATTTTATACTCAGGGGTCTTGTTATGCCTTATAATGTCCCACATTCTTGTTCAACTCACCTCCGTGGTACACTCAGGAATTGTTTGTTTTTTTCATGGAGTTTCTTAATTCTCTGGCTCTCCTCAAAAGACAGCAGTCCAGTTCTAGCCTCTGGATGCACAAACTTAATATTCAGCTTCTCTGTTTAGAGAAAAGAAAGTACTGTTACTGAAGTGACAACATAGATAGTGAATACTGATCACTACCTGCAAAACTAAAAATACAGTACCTAAAACAGAATTTAAGCTTGATTTAAAAAAAAAAAAAAATGTTTATTTTTGAGAGAGAGAGAGACAGAGAGAGAGCATACACAGGGGAGGGGCGGAGACACAGAATCTGAGGCAGGCTCCAGGCTCTGAGCTGCCAGCACTGAGCCTGACTCAGGGCTCGAACCTACAAACTGTGAGATCATGACCTAAGCTGAAGTCGGACACTTAACCGACTGAACCACCCAGGTGCCCCTTTAAGCTTTCTTGATTTAGATATCTCCAGCCTTGGATAAATAATTTCCAAAAAAGGAATGAAAGAAAAAATCTTGGGGCACCTGGGTGGCTCAGTCAGTTAAGCATCCGACTCAGGTCAATCTCACGGTCTTGAGATTGAGCCCCATGTTGGGCATGGTACTAGGCGTGGAGCCTGCTTCAGATCCTTCCCCTCTCCCTCTGCCCGCCTCCTTTGTGTGTGTGCTTGCTTGCTTGATCTCTCTCTCTCAAAAAAAAAATTAATAAATAAAAAATAAATAAATAAATAAATAAATAAAACAAAAAACAAAAAAACAAAAAAACCTTTACTAAAGCTTTCAAAAGGTCAACCATCTTTTCAAGTACTAATTTTATAAAACTCTATATACTGAATGCGTTTCAAGGAAGCAAACCGTAAGAGTGGGAAGGGACTACAAAGATTCAGCACAACCAATCTCATTTTACACATAGAGAATAATTAAAGACAATAAGAGTGGGTGGGGAAGCAAAGATTCAGCAAAAAGACTCACTCCAGTTAACACCGGTCAACTACTACACAGCTACAATTTATGTAAGATATTTATGACGAATGCCCACAATTAATGCTGCGTAACAACTGAAAGGAATAAAATAAATGTCAAGTTCATGTATAAACTACGGAGAGCCCTGCTCTAGGGCCCTATCCCCCCAAGTTGCTCTCGGCCTCTCTATTTCACCACACATAGCCACCTAGTCTCCATGGGCAGAGGATTCCATTGAGAGAAGCCAGTTAAACTTCTTACCTAATTGCTAAGGGAAGGTCCTATTCAAACACAACAGAACACCTTTAGGAGTGTTCCTCTTGACCTTCAAGCAGAGTGCTACCTGCTACCCGTCAGACTAACAACACCATCTATGACCTTGGTCTGCACACTCCAGTAACATAGAGTACGGTCCACCCAACCATTACTGTCATTCATGCCATCTTCAACCAAGTCAAAACACACACCCCTTTAGCCCCATATTTGGTAATTCTTTCTCCTTCCAATGGTGATCCCCCACCTGACGTTCCCACTTTGCTGTGTCTAACCTCTGTCCATGCCTCTACCCTCTTGATTCTTTCCTCTTTTCCCAGTCCCACATCCAGTTCAAAGCTTCATTTCCTTCCTTATTTGGCTAAAACCATATGGTACAACCACCCTCCAACTCAACATTAAAATTCCTTACTCTACTGCACCCGCTACCAAACCTCCTAACCTTAAAAAAGCCAAGTATCCCTTCTGATTTCAGTAGCAATGCTCTCAGGGTTGCTGCAAGTAACACAATACAGCCACTTGTCTCTGAACTGTTTTTACTTACAACACTTCTGACACCAAATGGGTGCATTTTTCCACACCAGCAACCAGCTCTCCAACTCTGACAACTCGATGTCCTACAATTCCATCATATTCTGACACTATCAAGAGTTAGTGTCACACTCTACAGGTTTAAAGGCTCAGTCCCACAAGACTGTTCCACTTCAGATGCCAAGTCTCTGAATGGGCTTTTATTGCACAGGTACAATTGATTAAATCACTGGTTACTGGTGTTTAGCCTAATCTCTAGCACCTCTTCTGAGGTCCTGAAAATTGCAACCCATAATCACAGGGTTGGTTCCTACTGCAACCAGCCCTGCGTAGAAGCTACCTAGGGACCCACAAGTTCCTCATTAGCATAAACTCAAAAGTTAATAAATTGTAAGGGGATTATTATGAGTAACAAAAGACACTCCTCTCACCCCTGACTCAGGAAGTTACCAACAAGGGTTTTAGAAGCTCTTGTATCAGGAATCAGGGGGTGAAGACAAAATATATGTTACCACAACATCACATTTTCTCCTTATTTGCTGAAAACAAGGAGTGAGCACTACCTGTGCCATCTTTTAAAAGTAAAGAGTTCCCAAAGAACATTTAGCATTTGTCATTATTCTGCAATCCTCTGTTAGGTCAGGAACTCACATGAAAATGTACTTAAAAATCACTGATCATCAACCAATCCAAAAACATACGCGTGCGTGCACACACATGCACGTAAATTTAGCATGCAATCTGCAGGGTCCACACACAGGTGAGATATGTAGTTTCCTGGTTAAGAATCCCTATCCCTGTGTGTCCAGCAGTGTCTGCAGGCTACAGAGAATTGAAACAAAATTCTATCACCTCCACATTCATTATTAAGGGAAAGGAAGAAAAGGTATAAAATAAATTATTTTTTTTATTGTAGAGAGAGAGAGAGTGTAAGCAGGGGAGAGGGCCAGAGGGAGAGAGAGAAAAATGTACGAAATAAATTTTAATGAGAAATTTTAATGGAATTTGAAAGGTTTATGTAGGCACTATGTAGGCACACTTGATTAAATCACTGCCCTTTATGATTGGCTTCATCTCCAGTCCCTCTCCCCTCCCCCAAAGGTGAGCCCCATGTCGGGCTCTGTGCTGACAGCTCAGAGCCTGCAGCCTGCTTCAGATTCTGTGTCTGTCTCTCTGCCCCTCCCCTGCTTGCTCTCAAAAATAAAACAGTAAAAAAAAAAAAAATTAAAAATTTTAATTACACAATACATAAACTTTCCTTGTAAAAACATTCAACAATAAAGTAAGGCAAACATTCTCTATAACCAACTCCCAACCTTCTGCCCACCCCTACAAACTTGGTTCCCTCCCTTGAGATTATCCATTAAATGTGTGGGCGTCCAAGTTTTTTCCTAATACACACATACATATATAAATTGGTCATATTATTTTCTTAACGTAAATGGTACCACACTATATGGGCTCGAACTCATGAACTACAAGATCATGACCTGAGTCAAAATCAAGAGTCAGGACACTTAACTGACTGAGCCACCCAGGTGCCTCATCTTGGGTCTTTTAGTGTAACAGGTCATGGAGATCCATCACTTTAGTATCCAGAAACTTACCTCATTCTTTTTAACTGCCACAGAGTATTTCAGTGTGTTTATACCACAGTTTAGCCATTTTCCCACCTATTGAACATTTAGGTTGTTTCCAAGTGTTCATTGCAAAAATACAGCATTATCTGGGAACTTTTGAGAAATGCAAATTCTCAGGCTCAACTCACACCTACTGAATCTCCAGAGGAGGGGCCCAGGAATCTGTTTCCTAGGTAACTGTGATGCTCACTAAAATTTGAGAACCACTGCTCTAGGACAAGTATTGAAAAGTGGAAACACCAGGTCATGAAATATGTACTTTAAATTTTTATCCTGTCAAACCAAATGTATATTCAACCTCTCTCTGCTCACTCTCACCCTATAACCTATGCATAGGTTTATTAACCTTGATAACTTTTACACACACACACACACACACACACACACACACAACCTCTCTGCCACAGTCAAGTACCTCAAAAGAATACAACACGCTCATTAACTCGATTTCTTTACCTTCCTTTTTTTTTAGTTTTTAAAATGTTTTTATTTTTGAGAGTGAGAGAGACAGAGCATGAGTGGGGGAGGGGAAGAGAGAGAGGGAGACAGACACAGAAACCAAAGCAGGCTCCAGGTTGTCAGCACAGAGTCTGATGCAGGACTCGAACTCACAGGCCATGAGATCATGACCTGAGCCAAAACTGGATGCTCAACTGACTGAGCCACCCAGGTGCCCCACCCACCTCCCTCTTTTTCTACTCCTTTTTCTCTCTCCTCCAATGATGGCTCTACCTCTCCCCACTCTTCTTCACTCACTCCACTCCCTTCCACAAAGTCTGGTTTATTACATCTCCCTAGTAATCTTGTTCCAATTTTTTGTGCCATTCTTCTACTACTATTTCTGTCTGGCCTGCTTTTCTTGCTGGACAGTCATTCCTCTTCAAAATCCATCAGTGACCTTTCAAAACAATGAAATCTAAAATCATGTTTCATACCTGCTTAAGCCTCTAGAAAGACTCCTTTAAAAGCCCTACTTTTCAATATTTTTAATATTTAAAGCCTTTGCTGGGGCGCCTGGGTCAGTTAAGTGTCTGACTCCTGATTTCAGCTCAGGTCATGATCTCCCGATTCGTTGAGTTTGAACCTTGCATCCAGCTCTCTGTTGACAGTGCAGAGCCCGCTTGGGATTTTCTCTCCTTTTCCCCCACTTGCTCTCTCTCAAGATAAATACACATTAAAAAATAAAATAAGATAAAACCCTTGCCCACCTCCCTTGTGTTTGCTCATCACATCCTGTGTCTGTGTACTTCAAGCACCTGCCAGGCCAACTTCTAGCCATTTTGTGAACAAAGTAAGCTGCTGCTCACATCTTAGCTGGAGTCCTCTGCCTGCTCACGTATACTGTCCTGTGTCATCTCACCCGTGTCACCCTTTGAGACTCAGCCCAAGCATAGAGCTTTTCTTGAGTGGCCCCAGTCCTCTTTCAGACAGAATGAATACTAACTACATCTTTTGTGATCCCATTGTTTGCTACAGACTTCTTTCATAGCACCTAAAACAAAAGTTGGCAGAAATAAAATCATCGTATTCAACGTTGTACTCTCAGTAGCCAAGACAATCTCTGATAGTAGCTGAAGCCCAATAAAAGCATCTAAACAAATCAATGAATTTGCTAAACAACACAATAACACTTATCATAATGAAAGAGCAATAGATATAGTTTATAATGCTACCTCTGTGCTTAGAAGACACATACAAAAAAAAAAAAGAGGACAGCAGTGACTAAAACAGATTACGTGCATGGATAATTCACAACCCTGTGTCAACAAGTACTTTAAAACACAATTCAAACTGCCTAAGTAACAGCACCAGGCCCAGGATTTTGCTTCTAACTATGGTATCAGAAAACATTTTCTGGGGGCGCCCGGGTAGCTATCGGTTAAGCATCTGACTTGGGCTCAGGTCATTATTTCGTGGTTTGTGGGTTCGAGTCAGGCTTTGTACTGACAGCTCAGAGCCTGGAGCCTGCCTGGGATCTGCCCTCCCCCACTCACACTCGGTCTCTCAAAAACGAATAAACATTAAAAAAAACTCTCGTTCTTTGACTCTCCCCCGCTTGCACTCTGCATCTCTCTCTCTCTCAAAAATAACCAAACTTTAAAAAAAAAAAAAAATTTTCTGGAAAGTGCTGGTATTGTCCACCATAATGTTGACTGGTCTTTATCCCACAAGAGATTGAGTTTTTTGATATAATGAGGTACATAATCTGAAGGTGTTTTTAGACTTAATTTTATTTTATTTTTTATTATTTATTTATTTTTTAACGTTTATTTATTTTTGAGACAGAGAGAGACAGAGCATGAACGAGGGAGGGTCAGAGAGAGGGAGACACAGAATCTGAAACAGGCTCCAGGCTCTGAGCCGTCAGCACAGAGCCCGACGCGGGGCTTGAACTCATGGACTGCGAGATCATGACCTGAGCCGAAGTCAGTCGTTCAACCGACTGAGCCACCCAGGCGCCCCTAGACTTAATTTTAAAACTGTGGCACATCCTGAACCTCACAGCTTGATTCTACTTGAGTAGAAATTCCCACGTTCTTCTGGGATATGTGCCTCTGCTTAAAGACAGCTCATTTATGAGTTTATTTTTAAAGGTTTATTTATTCGAGAGGTGGGGGGCAGGGAGAAAGAACCAGTAGGGGAGGGGCAGAGAGATGGAGACAGAAGAGCTATTAGCACAGAGCCCGACGCAGGGCTTGAACTCACAAACCATGAGATCATGGTCTGAGCCAAAGTCGGACACTTAACCGACTGAGCCACCCAGGCGTCCCTGTTTATGAGTTTACTAGGGTCCACAGAACACTTCCAAGCAGACATATTTGTACCTAGTCAGCAAAAATGGAAAGGTGACCAGTGTCCCATGTACTCAGAAATAAGCCACTTACCAGCTACGAACTCTGTCCCTGCAAGTTCTGCAGTTGCAAGGAAGTCATCGAGGGAACTCTGTTCAGTTACTGACTGAAGATTAAGACGACCCCAATCGTAGCCATCATTGAGCTCACTTGTGTGCAACTATGAATAAAACACAGGGTAAATAAGACAGCTGCTCTCTTCTGCCTCTGACGTTTGAAGAAACTTTACACTCCCAAGGAACTATTCTGTGGTCTTGAGAGTGGTGTCAGGCCCTTTAGAGTCAATATTAATACTGGTTAACACTTAAAAGAGCACTTGTTTACCTCTTAACAGGCACTTTCCATTCACTATTTCATTTAATTTTCAAAACCTTTTGAACTAAATTTTATTAACTCTATTTTACTGATGAGGAAACAGTCTTGAATAAATAAAAATAACTTGCCCAGAGTTGCTGCTAATAAGTGGTAGAGGTAGGATTTGAATCCAGACTGTCTGATCCTGGCCGATGTTGTAGAAAATTTTTGATGGAGACCCACAGTAAAAAATACATGTTTAGGGGCGCCTGGGTGGCTCAGCTGGTTAAGCGTCCGACTTTGGCTCAGGTCATGATCCAGCAGTTTGTGAGTTCGAGCTCTATGTCGGGCTCTGTCTGTGATGACAGCTCAGAGCCTGGAGCCTGCTTCTGATTCTGTGTCTCCCTCTCTCTCTGCCCCTCCCCTGCTCATGCTCTGTCTCTCTTTCTCTCTCTCAAAAATACACAAACATTAAAAAAAAAATTTTTTTTTAACATGTTACAAAGTCCTCCAAATGCTGTGATCCGCAGAGTGATACAATTCTATGCCATTCAGTAGGGCAAAATAGAAACAACAGAATCCTGAAGCAGACTTACCTCATCACATGTAATACACTGATACTTTGAATTCTATCCTGTTGGGTTAAAAAACCAGTAGATGGGACTTACATAACTAATTTCCAGGAGCAATACAGAGTTTGCTAAACACTATTCTAGCCACATGCTCAGCACAGGTACAAATAAATTGCAAAGTTGAAGGTTAAAAGATTAGGTGGTCTAAGGCCACAGGCCAGCAAAAAAAAAAAAAAAAAAAAAAAAAAATCAGAGTAAGGATTAGAATCCAGTTTAGAACTCATATTCAATCTTCTTACCACTTCCTAAAGGATATACAACAAATTCCTTCAAAATCAATGAAAAGTTATCAGTAATCTACGGAGTAACTTGGACCTGCTGATTGTTGCAGAGCCCTGTATGCGTTTACTCTGCCCAGGGAACGGATGGGAGTCAGACGGTGTGAGAGTGGCTCGCAGGGAGTTAGCACTAGGGATATTTTTTATTTTAGCGTAGGTTCTTACGGAAAACCAAGTGAATCTCAAATACCTGGGAGTATGAGTAGACCAAACAAGTCAAATTACCTCATCCATTTTTCAAGGATCTTAAAATTATGTTCATCCCCAGGCCCTGGGAAATGTTAGGCCAGCTCGCCACATTTTGGAGATTCATCTTCCAAAGCGAAACACTTAGGGAATAATAAGGATGCAGCAAGCATCTGCGTTATTTTGTTATTTCTGGTGGCAAGCAGCCGCTCCTGGGGTTGTTGCATTCTTTGAACAACACCAAAATTAGTAGCTTTTCTGTCTTTCCTACTCAGAAACTCTCAACGTCCCTGGCATTCGAGATCCTTCAAGTTCTCACAATAGCTTCACCATCACACCAGCCCTCCCTTCAAGCCTCTACCTCTGCGCCTTGCTAGAAGGACTGCTTATCGGTCTGACAGTAACTTCCACCAACTCATCTTTCACACTTGATCTTAGCCAAAAGGCCGAGAAGCGATGCACCAACTCATCTTTCAAAACCCTACTTCGGCGTCACTTTCCCTAGAAAATGTTCCTGTGACCTTTGACCCCACGCGGATCTCCTGACTAGAAAAAAAGGCTTAGAGAGAGGAAAAGCTCTGTGTTACCCAGGAATCGGCGTGACGGTGGTTACGGCTCCGCTGAGTCTTCTGGCGAATAAGGGCCCGGCCGAGAGTCCCGGCATCGGGCGCTCTTCTGCGGCCCATGGCGGCACAACACTCGCGCCAGGCCTCTCCGCCCGGCACGCGCGTTTTCCGGTATTCAAGAGCTCGATCCCCGGAAGTGACGTATCAGCGAGCCCAAGTGGTGGAGGCCCGAGTTGAAGAGAAAACGGAATAACTTGCTCAAAACTGCCCTTTGTACATCTCGAGTTGCCACTATTATAAAATATAAATGTGAAAATGGCCTCATAATTGAACTTCTATGACTATATCTGCGAATATCTCAAATTTGGATAAAATGTTTGAATTAAAAGAATGGTACTTTCCAGATTCGTGCGTTGATCTTTAGCGTCCGGCGAGGAACTAGGAGACCTGAAAAAATGGCCGCTCGTATTCTGGGTCCTAACTCCGCCTCCCAGCTGTTTTTTGTCATTGAAGAGGCGGAGACTTACAGCCGCGCGAAGAGGCGCTGTTTCCTGGCGCTGGTTTTCGGCCTGCGTCTGGAGGTATGGTCTGACACCTTCAAGTCCGGAATCTAAGTAGTTTTTGTTTACTTAGTCTTTCCTAGCTGCGAACTGGGGAGAAAATTCCTTGCCTCGATGGGAGTTCGGAATGGAAGGATGACTGTTTCCAGAATTTGGCAAGGTTGCATGGAGAGCCCACAGGATCTGACTTTAATGAGTTAAAAAAAAAAAAGGTTCCACTTAGAATTGCATTAAAATTTCCTAAAATTAAAGTGAAAACAGTGCCGGCTCCACTCTTTGCGGCCTGGGCTTTTGATCCTCACTTCATCGTTAATTTCCCAAAGCTGGGAATGTAGAATGCTGGGTTAGAGTTGTGTGGGCGCTGGGCGTTTTACCTGCATTTAATTAATTGTGAGAACCACCTCAGTGTTACCATGCTCAGAGAGGAAGCTGCTTGCTCAAGTCATAGGTGGAATTTATATGGTGTCAGGAGTCAAACCCACATGTCATCAACTACCTTATATGTTCTTGGGGAGAGGGAAGAATGAGGGTTGTGAGAGGGCATTTCAGAACCCAGTGCTCCTCAGACTTGAACATACCTGTGGATCCTCCCAGGAATCTTGTTAGCAAGCAGTTCTAATTAATAAGGTCTGGGACTTGGCCCAGTACTCTGTACTTCTAACAAGCTTAGGGGTGGCACTGATGCTAACGTTCTGGTCCATTGGCCACACTTTGAGTACCAAGAGAAGTCCACTCCCTTCCTGTTCACATGAAGGCGCTGAACCGTCTAAAAAGTCAATCACAGCAAGTTAGGGGCATGCAAAGCTGGGACCATACTGCCCACCCATCTTTGGATTCCCAGCCCACGTGTGCTACACCTCACTGCTGACCCATACTGAATTGAAGTGAACTTTGGGAAACAACCAAAGGATCGCTGAAAAGCCATGTAGTAGTTGACTTCAGGAAGTCAGTGCCCACAGATCAGTGAATGAATGCATCAGAACATGGTTTCTCCCATTTCCTAGGGTAGAAACGATATATCTTTAAAGAACTTGAACATAATCTCTAGAAGTAAGTTATGGGAAAGATCCATGGAGGAGAATTAGCAGACAGTTCCTGGAATTCTCTTGAAGCTGAGTGGTGAAAGATAAAACTAACTCATAAAGCAGGATTACATGGATTTTACATTCTTTTTTTAAAATTTTTTTTAATGTTTATTTATTTTTAAGAGAGAGACAGAGGGTGAGTGGAGGAGGGGCAGAGAGAGAGGGAGACACAGAATCTGAAGCAGGTTCCAGGGTCCAAGCTGTCAGCATGGAGCCCTACGCGGGGCTCAAATCCATGGACCACGAGATCATGACCTGAGCTGAAGTCAGACACTTAACCAACTGAGCCACCCAGGCGCCCTGGATTTTACATTCTAATAACAACAGTAGATGATATGAAGAAGCCTGCCATCTCATTACTAGAACTCAATCAGGAACTTGGGATTTCTCCCTCGTCTCCTTTTCCAGATTTTGTCATCTCCAGAGATTCAGTGAAAGCAAACACTTTGGGTTCCTGTTGTCGTTCTTCTCACGTTCTTCTCCAAAATACCTTAACCAAGTAAAGTGATCGTTTAATCAAGACTAGTAGAGAGTCAGACACTGGCATTGTAAGATTATCATAGCAGCAGCTATTCTTGGCTGACAAATAAGTAAGGCATAAATAATTCTAATATTTCCCTCAAGACATTTCTCAAATCTACCACTGAAAAAGAATGACCCGGGCCTCAGTTTTCTTATGTGTTTAATGGGGATAATAATAATTCCAGTCCTGCAGAGGCAGCAAATGAGATACTGCTGAAAGATCATTGCCTGGTAGTTTTGGGGGTACCACTTTTCACAGCTGAGCAGGTAATAGGTAATAAAGCTGAGCAGGTAATAACCACCCCCCCCCAACAACTGGATGATGCAGGTAATAGTTCACATGTATAATTGACCCATGTTGTGGGATGATGAGGTCAGTTCATTGAGAAGAAGGAGGAGGAAGGGGATTGAGGGTGCTGATGAGATAAGAGTATGGGGTCCAGACTTGGAAGAACAAAGCGAGATCAAGTGGGGAGTGATGATAGTGGTGGTGGAGGGTGGGGCAAGGCGCTGGCTGCAAACCAAGGGAGGGGTGTTGCAAAGATGAATCAGCCCAGGTCTCTGCCGGCCAACTGTAGAATCCATTCCTCCCACACACACCAGGGAACCACACGACCCAGCCAAACTCCTCTCATCACGACAGTGGAAATGCTCATCCACCAGGCCTGTGCCTGAAAACTGGTCAGATTCTCCTGATTCCCCGCATAGCTGAGCTCTTCCGTTGAAGCCAAGATTCTCTGAACAGCTGACCTCTGGAGGAGGTTGCATTGATTTTGATTCATAGCCAGCTTCCAAATAGCAACAGAGAGCGTTCCTCGTTGACGGTGTTGCATAACACTTGATTTACTGTGGCTAAACAATGTAGTCGCGAGCCCTGAAACCCACACCCAAGGAACAAATTTTGGAGTGGCTCTCCACTCTCCATCTCTGCACTGCTGTGCCTCTGGGTGTCACATCTGTCCAGGGAGGGAGAAGGGAGAGTGGGTGGGTTTCTGGTTTTAATTTTCACCCCTTGGCCAAAAACGTGTCAGTGGCAGAAACCCTGTTCCAAGGCAGGCTTGCTGCCCTGCTTCTCCCTCTCACCCATTCTCTACATCACCTCATTCCAGAAGGGCATAAAGGCGGTTTGCATGAGGCTGAGAGTTGTGAAAATAGAAGTCTGGCGGTCTCCACAGTCACTGACTCAATAAGGAAAACTCCCTCCGGTTGTCTGCCATTCTCGATTTATCTCCATTGAAAATGGGCGGATTCTTACACATGAGTGAGTTTCAATAATCTAGCAGCCTTTTATTTGTGGTCATTATCAGTGATTAACTTAAATCACTTCAGTCAAACATTGATTGCCTGCTTGTGCAAGTCATTCCACGCGGAATGAAAAGTATAAAAGACCTTTTGCTTTGGTGATAAATACTGCAAGATTCTACATATACTATATTTGAACCTGTGAATTTTCTACCAAACTGTTTTATGCAGGATATCCAGGGTCTTTTACTCACAGATGACTTTGTAATTATTTTGTCTCCTCACAACAGTCAAGTGAGAAAGGGAACTTTTATTATTCTGAACTTTTAGTTGTAGAAATTGAGACCCAATAAAGTGAAGCAAAGAGCAAAGTGATTCACTCCTCAACATAGGAGAGTAGAAATAGAATTAATAATAGCCAACTCTAGGGGCGCCTGGGTGGCGCAGTCGGTTAAGCGTCCGACTTCAGCCAGGTCACGATCTCGCGGTCCGTGAGTTCGAGCCCCGCGTCAGGCTCTGGGCTGATGGCTCAGAGCCTGGAGCCTGTTTCCGATTCTGTGTCTCCCTCTCTCTCTGCCCCTCCCCCGTTCATGCTCTGTCTCTCTCTGTCCCAAAAATAAATAAATGTTGAAAAAAAAAATTAAAAAAATAATAGCCAACTCTAAAATCTGCAGATAGAAAGTGCCACGTTTTCCCCATTCATTCATTCATTCATTCATTCATTCATCATGAGGCTCTGGGGAGTCAGCACTGGACAAACACCCTGCCCCCATGAGCTTACATTTTGGTGGTTATCAGACTGCAGAGGGATTCATCCAAAGTTAAGTTGCTCAGGTCAATGGTGGAGCCATGAACCACGCCACCAGTTAGACCCTACTCTACCAGGATGGCCTTCTGACCACTGGGATTTTACTTTTGTTTCTAAATGTGACCGCTCCCCTTAAATCACTTGATAAGTACACTGAGAAGTGCTGGCATGTCGACTCGGATGGTGAGGGAATGAGAAAAAGGTGAAGGAAGTGTTACCAGCCTCAGGAAAGGGGCCCCCAAGACTGTGTGGGGGCCATTTCTGTTTATGGGAAGGACTGTCGTCGGGAAGGGAGAGAAGATGGCTCTGAGTAGACACAAGGCAAGCAGAACTAGAACAAATGGGTAGAAAATACAAAGTTGCAATTTTAGTTTCAATTTGTTTGAACTTTCTGACAATCGGGGTGATTCAAAGATGGAGTGGACCGTTTTATAAGGCAGTGAGCTCTCTGCTACCAGGGGTATTCGAGCATAGGATGGATAACCAAGTGTCAGGATGTTCTAAAGCAGGTTCATGCTTCAAAACGGGGGTTGGAATAGATGACCACTAAGGTGCTTAACAGAGTTCTTACCCTGAGAGTTTCCCTTCCCCTTCACACTGCTCTATGTCACCCCGGTATTTGAAATAACAGGGCAACAGCGATGGTCTCAGAAATTGACTGAACATCTGACTCTTGATTTCGGCTCAGGTCATGGTTTGTGAGTTTGAGCCCTGTGTCAGGCTCTGTGCTAAAGGCATGGAACCTGCTTGGGATTCTCTCTCTCCCTCTCTCTCTCTGCTCCATCCCCATTCTCTCTCTCACACACACACGCACACACAAATGAATACATAAACTTAAAAAAAAAAAAAAAAAGAAAGGGTGCCTAGACTGGCAGTAGCAGGGCAGTGCCTTCACCACGTAGCTCTGAGAAAAGACTCTGTCCTGCCCTCCTTGTCACGTGAGTGTGACATCAACTGTGAACCATCAACTAGCAAATTCAGCCATCGTCAGTTACAAATGCTATTATCACAATGGAAAGTGTTAGGGTCCTAGGTTTCTGTTTTTTTTTTTTTTTTTTTTTAACGTTTATTTATTTTTTGGGACAGAGAGAGACAGAGCATGAACGGGGGAGGGGCAGAGAGAGAGGGAGACACAGAATCAGAAACAGGCTCCAGGCTCTGAGCCATCAGCCCAGAGCCCGACGCGGGGCTCGAACTCACAGACCGCGAGATCGTGACCTGGCTGAAGTCGGACGCTTAACCGACTGCGCCACCCAGGCGCCCCCTAGGTTTCTGTTTTTAAGCTAACCATGCAGGGGTTACTGATTTCTCCTCCCTCCAACTTCAGAGGGGACAAACCCATCTGGTTCCTGTCTCTGGTGGTACCGGTGAGAAAGGCTCAAGGTTTCCCTTCTTTTGACTTCTTTCTCTAGCCTTTGCTTTTCTGCCTGGGTTTTGTCTGGGTGGCGAACATCGTAAGCATGCAGTCCATGAAAGGAGGGGCTTCATGGCAAGCGTGTGCCACAGGGACCTCCAGAGTTCAGAGAAATCTACTTGTCTGCTGTTTCTCTCTCACTCCTGAAATGCCCTGTCATGGCCTCTGTTTTCAGTTGAATGGTGTGTCTCAAAAAGATAGATTACAGTGGCGCCTGGGTGGCTCGGTTGGTTAAGCATCCGACTTTGGCTCAGGTCACGATCTCACGGTCCGTGAGTTCGAGCCCCGCGTCGGGCTCTGTGCTGACTGCTCAGAGCCTGGAGCCTGCTTCGGATTCTGAGTCTCCCTCTCTCTCTGCCCCTCCCCTGTTCACGCTCTGTCTCTCTCTGTCTCAAAAATAAACGTTAAAAAAAATTAAAAAAAAAAAAAAAAGATAGGTTATAGTCCTAACCCTAGATACCTGTGGATGTGGCCTTATTTGGAAATAGGGTCTTTACGGATGTAATTAAGTGGAGATGAGGTCATACTGAATTAGGGTGCATCCTAATGTAGTAACATGTGTTTTTATAAGAAGATACAAATTCGGGCACATAGAGAGAAAACACAGAGGGAGAGATTCTGTAAGTGAAGGAACGCACGGATCGCGGCTGCCTGAAGCTAAGAAGAGGCAAGGAACGATGCTCCTGTCTTCTGGCCTCCAAAACTGTGAGAGGAAAAGTTTCTGTTGTTTTCACCCCCCTGTATACGGCGATTTGTTATGGCGGCTCTAGGAAACCAATATAACCTCCTGCAATCTCAGGACTAGAAGGGAATTTGCTTAGGTTACCTACTGGGAGGCCAGGGCCCAGACAGGGGCAGCACCTGGGACCCTCCGTGACTCAGGGCTGGGATGTGGGTGTCTAAGCTCTGGTTCTCATCACAGCAAGTCCCTGCTCAGTTGCCCAGTGACTCACCACAGCTTGGGAGACAGTGCCATTCAAGGCCCTCCAGAGTCTGGCCCTGAGCCAACTTGAACACCAAGAGCACAGGCTTCGGTGATCTTGGGCCAGTTTCTTAACTCCTCCCAGCCTCAGTCCTTTTTCTCTGTATAGTGAAGAGCGTATCATGGACCTCACAACACTCTTATGAGGATGAAACATCTGGATGGATCCAAAGCATTTAGCACAGTGTCTGACACATAGTAGGTGCTCAGTATGCTTGAGTTCCCTGCTTTGGGCCCAGTCGTTCAGAGCTCAGCAGTAACCATCCTCTGCATGGGCCATTTTCTCCCTCTGGACTGTCTCCTGTCTTTGCCCAAAGCAACCTGCCTGTCTGTCTTTCAGTGGAGCATGGAGCCCATTCCGCCCCTCCCCCTTCACTAGAAGTTACCTTTTCCTCTGAGCCCCCAGTACTTTGTGTTAACAAAGCTCAGATCACACTTATTTGCACCTATGTTTCACCTCCTACAGCATACCAAAAGTACCTTTCTGAATCAGTGGACTCAGAAGCTCCTTATAGGTGAGACCGTGTGCATTTCCACAGCACCTAGTGGGGAGAGGCCGGTGCATTAACATTTGTGACTGAATAGCTGTCACTTTGCCCGCTGATTTGCATAGCCTAGCTAAAGATGTGCCAGGCCCACATGCCCAGAGAGAAGTTCAAAAACAAGAGACAAAGGAAAACACAGGTTGCATAATAACCTTTCTCAATGTGAAAACCTCCAAGCATTTACATACACGTTTAATTTCATCGGTACTTCTTTATGCTGTTCTCTGTAAAATAAGAACTGCCACAATTCTCATTGTTTTCCAAGTGAAAATCCCAGAGAGATTAAGGGCCACTGGGCAGAGCGGAGGAGCCCAATGGGCCATCAGACTCTCCTGGACCTGGGCGTGATCTTGACCGCTAGAGAGACCAAAGTCTCACTGTGTAGATCCCAGGTCTCTCTGTGTAGATCCCATGACAGTTTTGCTTGACTTTAACCTCTTTGGTGGCAGTGACAGCCAGTAACAAGGGGACTTTCCATTAAGGGGTCCAGTGAGCAGCAGCTTAGTCAAGTCACAGGGAGAAGTGTTTGGTTGGTGAGAGCTGCACCTGCCCAGTCTGCCAAATGAAGGCATGAGCCCCCAAAACGTAGCCCTTCAGAGAAGGGGAGAGTAGCAGGACATGTGTTCTGTACACTTGTGTATTTAAAGTCTCCAGCTTTATGTTTAGCCGAAGGAAAGTGCCCTGAATTGAGATTCAGGCCACGTGGGTCCTAATCTTGGCTTCACCGCTAAATAACAGCATAGCCATGCATATGCACTCTCAGGACCTCAGTTTCCTCATCTGTAAACCCAGGGAGGGGGTTGACTAGATCGTCCTGAAGGGCCCTTCCAGCTCTGACAGCCTGTGCATATGATAGTCCGATTGCTGTGAAAATAAACACGCGGTTAATGTTTGTTCATTCTACATACTGACTTGGAGGCAGGCATTGTGCTAGGAACTGAGGACAGGAGGATGAATCAAATATAGTTGCTGCCTTCCCAGAGCTCACGGTCCAGTACAGGAGGCAGAGTTAAAGACAATAAATTATGATAAGGCAAGTGCAAAGGTAGAGATACACATAAGGAGCGTGAAGAAGGAGTTAGGGAGGCCGGGCCCTTCTACTGGATGAGATGGTAGCTGAGCTGGCTCTTTAGAAATGAGTAGGCATCAGCCAGGGGAGGGGACAGGAGGAGGTCGTTCCTGTTAGAATCACTTAAGCAATGACACAAAGACAAGAAACAGTTTTGTCTTCATGAGCATGGTGAGAAGCACAGGCCCTCCTCCATGGCTGGAGCAGAAATAAGGAGGCCAGGAGAAGTGGCGAATGAGGTGGGCAGGTGCCAGACCTGAAAATACCCACCTTATGCTGCGAAGCTGAGGCCGCAACGTGTGGTTGGTGGGAAGCCACTGAATGGTTATAATGAGAAGGGTCACCAGGTCAGATGTGTGGTTCAGTGTCGGTGGTGAAGGGTGGGTTTGAGGGGGACAGGTCTCAAGAGAGACTTTCGAGCCTGGGGGAGAGGGGCGGGAGAAGGTGTGGATGCGCTCAGTGAGCGGGTTAGTAGGGACTGGCGCGTGGTTAACATCGCCCTGACTGCCGTGGTTTTCTTGAGGAAGCTGTGCGTGCTGTGCTTGGCTCTGGTGGGGAGTGGGCAGCTTTGGAAGAGTGGTGAGGCCAGAGGGTGCCCACTGAGGAGACCGGGGGAGGAAATGGAATCAGGATAAGAGAGGAGATGGCTGGCTGGGAGGTGTATCGCTGCTGTAACAAATTAACCATAAACTTGGTGTAAATCAACATGGACTTCTAATTCTACAGGCTAGAACTCCAGTGCAGGTCTCACCAGGCTGGAACCGAGGTGTCATAGGCTCTCCTTTGTGGAAGCTCTAGGGCAGGATTTGTCCTGGCCTTTTCCAGTTTCTAGAGGCTGCCTGCACTCTTTGGCTTGTGGCCCCTCCCTCCATCTTCAAAGCCAGCAAGGGAGGGGTGGGTCCTTCTCACATCACAACACATCACTCTGATCCTCTCTCTGCTGTAAAAAAAAAAAAAAAAGAAAAATGGAGATGAGATGCATATACCATAAAATTAACCATTTTAAGGTCAACAATTAAGTGATACTTAGGGCGTTCACAACGTTGTGCAACCACTACCTCTATGTAGTTCCAAAACATTTTCATCACCCCAGAAGGAAGCCTCATATCCATTAAACAGTCGTTCCCTATTCTTCTCTCTCCCCAGCCTCTGGCAAACACCAATCTGTGTTCTGTCACTATGGATTCACTTAATTCCCTATAGTTCATATAAATGAACTCCTTCAATATATCACCTCTTCTGTCTGGCTTCTTTCACTTAGCATAAAGGTTTTGAGGCCCCTGCTTTCACTTTGAAGGACCCTTAGAAGGGGACGAAGGGAGGATAAGAAGCCAGGAAGGAGCTGATAGTGGGAGAAATGAAGTGGGCCAGGGCAGGGTTCTCCAAACTTTAGTATGCATTCGATCACAGAGGAGTTTAAGCAGAGATTCTGATTTAAGGGAGCCAGAAATTGGCCCAGGGGATTCTGGTGCAACTAGTGGGTGAGTCCACTATGTGAGGAATGCTCTTGTAGATCCTGGAGGTCTCGAGGAGGTTAAAGAATTGATATCATAAGAGTCAGAAATGAGGAGGGCTTAAGAGTCAGAGGCTGTAATCACACAGTAGGATTTTTGAATCTGGAGAATCCTTCAACCTGCTGAGTTCATCCCCGCCTTCAGGCCTGCACATCAGCTCAGCACAATGCCATCCAGATATATAGTTGTAAGTGTTCTAGTACCCACATTAAAGAGGTAAAAGGAAACAGGCAAAATTAATTTAATTTTATTAAAAAATTTTTTGATGTTTTATTTATGAGAGAGAGAGAGAGAGAGACGAAGTACGAGTGGGAGAGGGGCAGAGAGAGAGAGAGGGAGACACAAATCTGAAGCAGGCTCCAGGCTCTGAGCTGTCAGCACAGAGCCCGGCGCAGGGCCCAAACTCACAAACTGCGAGATCGTGACCTGAGCTGAAGTCAGACGCTTAACCGACTGAGCCACGCAGGTGCCCCCAAAATTAATTTTAATTATATATTGTATTTAACTCAACCAAGCCAAAATATTAACATTCAATATATAATTACTATACAATTATTGAGATATTTTATATTATTTTTTTCCTAAGTCTTCAAAACCCAGTGTGTATTTCATACCTGCATCACATTTCAATTTGGACAAACTACATTTCAAGTGCTCAGTAGCCACATGTGGCTTGAGACTGCCTTATTGGTCAACACAGGCTAGAATGTTCCTGCATAGCTGACTCCATCTCGTTGAGATCTCTGCCCAGAGACACCTTCCCTGGCCATGCTGTCTGAAACCAATCACTGTCTGCTCCTAACACTGCTGGTTTCTTGGTTTTTTTTTTTGTTTTTTGTTTTTTTTTTTGTTTTTTTTTTTGCACTGAGACTTATCACTGTTTGATATTTTATTATTTGTTTGCTTATTATCTGCCTCCCTGTAGGATATAAATCCCATAAGGGCAAAGACTTGTTTGTCTTCTTTAATGCAACATCCCTAGCAAATACATCACATCTACCATAGACTGTCAACAAATGTTTGTTGAATGACTTGGAGGCTCCCAGATGAGTCATTTGCTGTCTCTGAAGCCAGCATTCATTTAGGGGGATGTTAGGGGAGGAGAACCGAGAGGGCGGATCATTACGTAAGAATTAAGGTGGGAGAAAACCAGCCTGAAAGCTTTCTATGAGCTCAAAGTCTGACTGTCAGATGTCAAATTAGAGGCCAGGTTTCTTTCCAGCTCTGACTTGGCCGTGTGTTGATTCAACCACTGCCTTATCCGGTTCTATGAGAAACCATCCCACCGAATGGCACTTCTGCCTGGCACCAGTAGATGGGGCAGCATCACACAAAAACAGTACAGCCTGTGGTCTGATGTAGTTTCTGACCTGTTTCCCAACCGACTCTGCTAATGTTTGCTTCTGGAACTGCCCTGTGTCTCAGAACTGTGGTGTGGGCTCATAAATGGTGCCACCAGCTTTCCCTGCTGAAGAAACCCAGCCCCCAGCCTCCGTTGTGACCTGTGCTTTCTGAGGGGGTAGCCAGCTTCTTCACAAGGTGAGGCGGGCCCCAGAGGCTGGCCCACGCCCAGACCGGCAAGAGACAGCCTGGTCCTTCTCTTCCTGGGTCTGTGAGCACCAGCACTGAGTGTGACTCACACCTCAGAGTGTTCACGTTTGCCTAGAACCTTTCTGTCCTCTCGAGGCTGAAAACAAACTTATTAAGAAGGAGGCCCAGGTGTGGCAGAGACCAGTCTGCAGGAGCAGCTCTGCCCAGAACCAGTGCTCTAGCTGCCTCTGAAAAGCCTGGCCTGCCAGTGGGATCCTTCCCCTCATTGGGCCCCACTGGTCTCCCTGCTAACATGTGACTCCCAGTGGGCCCCTTGCAGGAGCTGAGACAAGCCTTAGACCCCACCGCTGGTCCTTCCTTGTCCTCCCTAAACCCATCTGACCCTTGGACCTCCGAGCAACCTGGAAGCATTATCTGCTTGAACATGACATCTACTATTTCAGAGTTTAGGCTTCGAGATTATGGACCAGCTAAAGGTCACTTAACCCAGGTTAATTTGGTGTGTTTTTACCGGAATTTTTGGTTTGGAGCACATACAGTGTACTTCATTGCCACTTCAAGATATTCCAGAACTTTGAGCAGAAGAGGAATTAACCTTGGCTTAAATGGCTTATTATAGTCCTAACTAGTTCATTCCAGCACCAGGCCTGGTATCCCTCCCTTAGCCCATTAGTGTAGCTGAGGAGTAAGGCATCATAGCTCTGGTCTAATGACACCCTGGGGCGAGTCAGCCATGAAAAAGCCATTCCGTCCCTCAGAGACTAGGAGGGCCCCAAAAGCAGGATCAGGAAACTTTCTTTACTCACTGTTAATAATCATTAAACTCCATCCCAATCTGCACATGTGCATGCATTTTCATGTTCTGTAATTTCACTGTCCTCTATATCCAGAAAGCCCTTCAACTTTTCCCTGCTTGGAGCAATCCTGTTCATTCTTCAAACACCACCTTCTGTGGAGCCTTTTCTGATTTTTCTACTCATAACAAATCTTCTCTTCTTCCGGCTTCTCTTAGTACTTTGAGTCTTTCTCAGGGCATTTAGCCCGCTCTGCCTTCTGGCTCACATGTATGTCTCATTCATTAGGTCAACGATCAAGTAGTGCCTATTTGTACTAGGCACTGGGGGATACAGGGTGCTCTCACAGTTTCAGTGGAAGCCCAGAGCTGGGTGGAATTTTTACATCCTTTATTGGACTGGGAGCTTCTTGGAGACAGGACCTGGGTCTGCTCCCAGCTAAGGGCTTGGCAGCAAAAAGTACTCGGAAAAGTTACATTGAAACTCAGCACCAATGACTCTGAGAAAATTGGGTTAGAATTCAAAGAAAAGTTAAAAGTTAACAAAGGTAGCTCCAGACTATTTCCAGGAGGGGCTACAGTGGCTCTGAAATCAGCAGTGTTGACGTGGAAGCCAGAGACATCCGAGATCCCCAGTGGATTGGGCCTGTGGGGTAAGAGGGTCCACTGTCCTCTTCCAGGACCAACTTGGGAGTTAGATGCAGGACCAGTCTGGACATTTATCACACATTCCAGCCTAAAGGTTTTTTTTGGCTTTGACTGAGCAGACCATGGAGGCAAGCAGGTTTTCTTGAGGGCCCAGAAATGAGTTACAAGCCAAGGGTCAAGCTGGTCAGATGATTAACACTACACTGTTTGGGTGGCACAAGAGAAAAGCATAATAATGTGAATGTCATTCTTTGTGGAGGGTGCCTGGTTATCAGATGCTGAAATAGAAAATGTCATTTGAATTTTTACTAGGAATTCTCATCCAAATTGTGTCAATGATGTAATAAAACTGAATGACCGGCCTACCAAAGTAAAGTGAGTTCTAACCACACACATAAGCATATTTAGAAATTATGGGGCGCCTGGGTGGCGCAGTCGGTTAAGCGTCCGACTTCAGCCAGGTCACGATCTCGCGGTCCGTGAGTTCGAGCCCCGTGTCAGGCTCTGGGCTGATGGCTCGGAGCCTGGAGCCTGTTTCCGATTCTGTGTCTCCCTCTCTCTCTGCCCCTCCCCTGTTCATGCTCTGTCTCTCTCTATCCCAAAAATAAAAAATAAAACGTTGAAAAAAAAAATTAAAAAAAAAAAAAAAAAAAAGAAATTGTATAGAGCTCAGAAAGCTGCTCTCCTCTGAGGCCTGAGAGCAAGAGCGGCCACTGCAAGGGATTGGGGTCAGGAAGCACTTTATTTATGCACTATATACCATATTGTTCACTCCAGCCACCCCATTATGTTCAATCTTATTTTTCACTATCTGCTTGCCTGTGCAGAAAGAGCGCCAAATAGTAAAAGTCTCAGTGTTTTCTTTGCCTCTATTTCCTTTAACGAAATAAAATTGTGAAAAAAATATAATATTAAACAGCACCCAGTCATTCTCAGAGAGCTACCACACAAGGAAAGAACCACTATTTCCCCAACTTTTTTGCATAGTAAATTACTCTAAATTCCACCTTCCACCACTTCCCCCAGAAGTTTCGATGTAGACATAGGTTTATTTAGTGAGTTGCAATTCAGCCTGGGGGTGGAGTGCCAGAATACAAGTTGCTTTTCCCGAGGGGGTAACCCCAGGTCTTGGCGATATCTGCAGATAAATGAGATGTTGGAAAATTTGAGATGTAATTGCGGGATTGGACCGGTTTCCCCTTTCCCTCGGCAAATGGCTGCAGCCAGGTCCCTTTAAGAGACCAGGAACCCGCCGGGCGTCCGAGCCCGAAACGCATCCTCTTCTCTGCTCCTCCCCTGTCCCCGCGCGCCGAATGGTTCGCGCCGGCCTATATTTACCCGAGATCTTTCTCCCGGACCGCAAGGATGTGAGGCTGGCCAGCCGGACACCGCTCGCAGCACGGGACGGGCACGCCGCACGGGCGGACAGCAGTCCGAGGGGACCTCGGGAGCGGAGTCGGACACCCCCGGAGGGAAGAAATGAGGTAGCGACCGTCCCCAGAGCCGACCATGCGCGCGCGCCGCCCTCGGCGCCCCGTGCTGCCCCGGTCGAGCTAGCCGGGACAGTGAGCCGGCCGAGCCCGCGTACCCCGCGTCCGGCCGGAGCGAAGATGCAGTGAGCCACAGCCGGAGTGCTGCGCCGGGCCCACCGCGGCCAGCGGGAGCAGCGTCTGACTGCACTTGGGGCAAGCAGCTGATTCTGGGACCAGCCCAGTCGAGGGACTCTCGGTCTTCCGCACCCCTTGGGGTAGGGGAGCACTGGCCCCTGGGCACACTCGCCATCCAGTTTCCGCAGCTTCTAGTCTCAGCCCAGGGGATTGTGTGTGTGTGTGTGTGTGTGTGAGAGAGAGAGAGAGAGCGGGGGAGTTCCACGTTCGCCCAGGAGTTCCTGCATATTCTCGCCCCGTCCCGGCTGCTTTGGCCGGGGTCCCCTCTCTTTGCACGCGCGCATCTTTTTCCCGTTCTACTCTCATTCCGTCTTTCCTTTTGCTTGCCTAAGACTCTTAGTCCTGGTCCTTGCCCGGGCTGGGGTAAATCTGTGCGCGCTCCCCGCCCCCCCCCCCCCCCCCCGCCGCCCCTCGCAGCTGAATATTTTCTTTCCATTAAAAATTTTTACCCATACCTTCTTCGGTGGGGTCCCCGAGCATTCTACTCTCTACCCACTTCTCTACCACTGGGCCACTCTCAGCAGAGTTTTATTTTTCTGTCTTGCCCGGGCCGAGCCCGGCCGGGGCGGGTGGCTCAGCTGGGCTCGCACCCGGCGCTCCGCCGCCGCCGCCCAGCTGCGCGGGGGCGCCCTCCGGAGATGCTGCCGTGGAAGAAGCACAAGTTCGAGCTGCTGGCCGAGGCGCCGCCACGGCAGGCGTCCAAGCCCAAGGGCTACGCGGTGAGCCTGCACTACTCCGCGCTCAGCTCGCTGGCGCGGGCGTGCCCCGAAGGCGCGCTCAGCCGGGTGGGCAGCATGTTCCGCTCCAAGCGCAAGAAGCTCCACATCACCAGCGAGGACCCCACTTACACCGTGCTCTACCTGGGCAATGCCACCACCATCCAGGCGCGCGGCGACGGCTGCACTGACCTAGCGGTGGGCAAGATCTGGAGCAAGAGCGAGGCGGGCCGTCAGGGCACCAAGATGAAGCTGACTGTGAGTGCGCAGGGCATCCGCATGGTGCACGCCGAGGAGCGCGCACTGCGCCGCCCGGGCCACCTCTACCTGCTGCACCGCGTTACCTATTGCGTGGCGGACGCTCGGCTGCCCAAGGTCTTCGCCTGGGTATACCGGCACGAGCTCAAGCACAAGGCGGTAATGCTGCGCTGCCACGCGGTGCTGGTGTCCAAGCCCGAGAAAGCGCAGGCCATGGCCCTGCTGCTCTACCAGACGTCGGCCAACGCACTCGCGGAATTTAAAAGGCTCAAGCGGCGGGACGATGCGCGTCACCAGCAGCAGGAGCTGGTGGGCGCGCACACCATCCCGCTAGTGCCGCTGCGCAAGCTGCTCCTGCACGGACCCTGCTGCTACAAGCCGCCGGTGGAACGCAGCCGCAGCGCGCCCAAGCTGGGCTCCATCACCGAGGACTTGCTCGGCGAACAGCAGGAGCAGGAGCTGCAGGAAGAAGAGGAAGAGGAGCACACCGAGGGCTGCCTGGAGGAGGAGGAGGAGGAGGAGGAGGAGGAGGAGGAGGAGGAGGACCGTGTTGGGGAGGAGGACCCGCCAGCGGAAGAGGCCGAGGCGCAGCGGGCGCTGGTGGTGGCCATGCACTTGGAATGCGGGGACTTGCTGGACACGCTGGAGAGTGGCCGCGAGGAGGCGCTAGGGGGTGGCGGGGACTCGGTGGGCCCCGGGGCTGGGCCGCCGCCTCTGCTGCTGGGCAGCGCCTCTGACGTGAAGGCCGAGCTGTCGCAGCTTATTAACGACCTTGGCGAGCTCAGCTTCGGCAACGACGTGCGCAGCCTGCAGGCCGACTTGCGGGTGACGCGCCTGCTGTCCGGCGAGAGCACCGGCAGCGAGAGCTCCATCGAAGGTGGGGGCCTGGACGCCTCCTCGGCCACTGCCGGGGACCGGTCGGGCCCTGACGACAGCGCGGGCCCAGAGGAGCCCCACTAGGGCTGAGATCCCAGCAGCCTCCTGCGCGTGCCCCTAGCGCCCCACCGTGACTCCCCACGGGTCTTTTCGACAACCTCCTTACCCGCAGTTCTCCTCCCCCCTCCCCCATCCCACCGCCCCCCTCCCCAGAAGCGGGGAAAAGGGACACTTGAGGCCCAGAGTTACCCTGCCCCTCTCCTTAGGCACATTTGGCTCTGTTTGAAGAGGTGAAGAGGGCCGAGGTTGCGGGTGGAGACATGCGAGGGGGCAAACCCTGCACGGAAGGAGAGAGAGGCAGGGGTGAGGGAAGGGCCCGCCGGTTAGCGGTCCCACAGGCAAGAGGTGCCTGCCGGCCAGTTTCCTGTTTGTGGGGCAGCTGGGGCCTGAGGAGGAGGGGTTAATTTCCTCTCCACCCCCACCGACCCGCCGGAATAACAGTAACTGGGAGCCGCCTAGCGCTGTCCTTGACATGTCATTAAAAAAAAAAAAAAATCTGCTCTCAACAATGTTTGAGGCTCTAATGCCACCTCCTTGCCCCAGTCTTTTTGGTGCGAGAGCTTGGGTTGTTTACCTCAGACTCAGACCCTTGAAATTCTGCCAAATTCCTCAAATAACTGTTTAGGGGTGGGGGGGTGGGGATGAAAGAAAGTTGCATTTTGTTTACAGTTAAAGACATCTAATATCTGAAAAAGGAGTTTTCCTTTCAAAACACACACTTTACTCCTGCTCAAAAGATCTCCCTCCATGATACTGTGTAAAATATTTTGCACTGTTGTGAAGTATTTTTGACATTTCTTTTTTGTACATAACTGTGTTCTCAGAGCTAAATGTTTATATCTTTTGCTGTGCAAAAGGGACATGTAAAATGTTGTTCAGTTGTACATACAGAAATGTGTATAAAACATTTTGTTATTTTTTAAGAGTAGCCCTGCTCTGGTTCTGTTTGCACGTCCAGCGGGGAGAGAATAAAGAGGACAATGTTAACAGAACAGGTGAACGTCTGCTGAAAATGCCTGGGCCCTTGGGCTGATAGAGGGTCTGTCCATCGCTGGGATGGTGTGGTAGGACAGGGTTTGGCCTTTGCAGTGCTTGGAGGTGACGGGAGAAGGGGAACCCATTGTTTGATAGGCTGGGGTCTTTGTGGCCCTCCACTATGGGGGGTGCCATGGCTGGTGACAGCCCTGGCCTTCTCCTTGAGTGTATCCTCCGGTATTCTTCACTCAGTGAGTTGTGGGGGCGTGGGCCTTTCCTGGTCTCTCTGAGTTAATTCTTGGAGATGCAGGGTGAGTTCTGGACCTCGCTCCCAGACTTGTGAAGTTATTTAGGGACAGAGTGACTTTCAGGGTCTTCTGAGGTTTTACCACCTTCTTCTGTGGGTCACCTATTCCTTTACAAACAGCTCAAGGGACTTTAAAGGTCGACTGGAGACCTGAAGAAAGTGTCCATGGGGCTCTGTGAGGAGTGGGACCGTCACTGTTTTTCCTGGGAGGAACATCAAGGACGGAGGGAGGTTGGTAAGTTCCGATCATGGCGTGAATGAGTCATGGCACAGGTGGGGCTGGTGGGGAGGCCGGCCGGCGGAAGAACCTATTTCCTTCCCTTCTACAACCCAGCGTGACCCAGAGGGGGAATGGTGTGGAGGTCAAGGCAGACAAGAACTGTCAGAGCTGTGTGTGTGTTTGTCTCCGGCTTTTCAGGCTTTCTGTGTGCTTGTTTCTGTTGTAAACTCCAAACAGATGTCTCTGGCTTGGCTACACCCGATCAGCTGGAAGTTGTAATAAGAAGCTGCCTAAACTGTGCCTTCCTCAAATTATGTTTTCCCTTCGCCCCTTTGGGCTCTGTTTCCTGTGTTGCAGAAATGGATCCCACTCTTGGCCTTCCCTGCTGTCCTGAGGCCGCTGCTTTGTTTTCATCATAATTATGTCTCTCTTTTTTTAAATGTTTTATTCATTTTTGAGACAGAGTACGAGCGGGGGAGGGGCAGAGAGAGAGGGAGACACAGAATCCGAAGCAGGCTCCAGGCTCCATGCTGTCAGCGCAGAGCCCGACATGGGGCTTGAACTCATGAACCACGAGATCATGACCTGAACCGAAGTCGGACGCTTAACCGACTGAGCCACCCAGGTGCCCCAAATCATAATTCTGTCTTGAGCAGCTAGACCCAGAGATCATGAGGACAGTGGAATTTGTTGAAACCATAGAGGAAGGGAGGGTGAAAGACTTTCTTATTAATTAACAGGAGTGGTTCAGGCATAAGATTAGCTTTAGGAATGAAAAGAAAGGGGTGGGTGGGTGGGAAATAACTAAAAGACACTCAGAATCACTTCGTAAGGGCATCAGGATAAGGTCCAGGCCTTTGAATCTGTTACATTTTGGTTCACTTGAGTCCCTACCCCTCTCCCCACAAACCTAAGATGCACATCACTGCATGACATTTAAAACCCCCAGGTGGAGAGAGGTCAGGAAAGTCAGATCCCACCCTCCCCAGATGCTCACAGTGTGCCTTCCATACAGCTCTCACCTGACTGGCAGGCAGCTTGTGTGGCCCATCACTATCCTGCATGACTAGATTTCACATGTCAAATTATTTTCACACATTGCCAAGTCCCTCTGCTCTTTGAACCAGATGCAACATTAAACAGGGTGAAGACCATATGGCTGATACTTGGTGGTGGGGCAGGGTCTGTGTGTCTTCATTCTTAACCAATATGTGTCTAGTGACAATGCCAGGGATGGCTTTTGCCTGCGATTGATGGGGCTATGGCGACTGGTAGGAAAGTTCAGAGAAATGACCTTTAAACCAACACCATCAATACATATAAGGCAACTGTCTCCTTAAAGTCTAATTTTTCCACTTGTCTGATTTATAAATAGGGAAGGGGGGTTAGGGGCTGAGGAAGGAGGAAGGAGAAAATAAGAAAACTGCAAAAGAACTGGCTCCCTCCCTCCCTCCCTCTGGGTGCCCTCCCCTTCCCTCCTTCCTCCCCTCTACTTTTTGGCTTTTATCCCCACTGCACCCCACAGCACTCTGGCTGATGTAATTCTAGAAGAGATGCGAAGGTGATACATGATTCACCTCTTCTTACATCTCGGTCTTCCAGGGATGATATCACTAGTGTAAGAAGAGAAGTTTGAATGCAGAAAACAAAAACTGAACACTAATTTGCTCCTGACACTCGGAGAGAAAAGAGAGTTGTGACCAAAGCAAAACCAAGTACTTAGATGAAACGCATGTCCCAGAGAGCACCTGAGGTGTGGTTGACTCGCCACATTTAGCCTCTTTCCTCCTGGCAAGGCGAGGCTCGCCTTTCTCCTTTGCGTCACCTGACAGCACTTTAAATGCAGTGAGACACTTGGCACATTCTTCCCCAGCCTAAGTAATCCTCGGTGTCCAACAATGCACCATTGACCTGGAGAAAAACGAAGTGACTTCCGGGTGGCAAGAGCCTCCGTTGCAGGATGGCATCGTCCGCAGAGGAGACATTCAACTGCAAAAACATCATCCCCTGTTCATCTGTATGGTTTCTTTTGTGTGTTGATGGGGAGCGAGGGAGAGGTAGGACCCAGCAAAATAAACAATAGTATTACCTACCCTCTCAACGATTAGAGTTTCAGAGAACACCCACTCTGCACACATGCGTCCTCCCCCCCCACCCCGAAAGCAGACCTCCCCCCCACTGCCCCCACAGTCAGCAGGACAGATTTTAAACAAATTAGAAGGGCCTGTTATACTAAGAAAGCACGGTTCCCTCCCAGGGACAGAGTTGCTTTCAAGGGCCCTGCTCCTGAAAGAAGAGAGGACTGGCTGGTAGAATCCACCCCTGGCACCACTCCGGAGATGGAAAAACCTCACGGGAGTCACCAAGGATCGCGAGAAACGTAAAAAATTCTATTAGGAGCAAGTTGCCCTCGTTTCTAGGAGGATTTAGTAATCTAATAAGCAGAACTCTTTCCTCCATGTGGTATGCATCAGTGGTCCTCGCATCTGCTGGCGAGCGATGCATGACAGAGCTGGGAGTGTGTGTGGACCGGGCACCTGGGAGCCACATCTGACACGCGGGAGAGACTACTCAGGGCTCCAGGAGGGCCAGGAGGCCACGCGGGCCAGGGCACTCTGTACTCTGGACACCAGGTTTTTCCACGCGTGGCCACATCTGGATCTGGCTTTATTGTCCGCTGGGGCCTTTGCTGCTCCTGCTGGCTCATCAGTGTTCACAGGCCACAGTGTGCCTGAGGCCAGCCAGGCCACCCTCCCCACCCCCTCCCCACCCCCCCATCTGCTCTGAGGTGACCCAATTTGAGCAGCCCTGACTAACCACTGTTTTGGTGGCTTGAATGACTGGGTGGCCCTGGAGCTTGGCACCCATTCCTTCCCTTCTCTAGGTCTGTGCAGTGGCACCAGCAATGGTCTGTGTTTTTGACCTGCATGGAGGGTGGCCCTTCTGATGCGTCCTCTGATGCTTCCCCTCTTCATCTCTCCTGTAATGCGTCATTTCCTCCTGTAATGCATCACTTCTCTCTGGCTTCTTCTACTGCCCAGCTCCCCACCTGATCCTGTCTTCATTTCTCCCCCTGCCCGCAAGCCAAGCTCAGACCTTAAATCAAAGCTAAAAGGGAAGAAAGCCCAAACTTTAAGGGACAGACAAATCAAACACACAGTCATCGGTCAGCACCAATCCTGCAGTCCCTGGGCGTGCTCCGGCCCTGTCCCCCACTTACAGATGAACAGACTGAGCCATAGAGGGGTGAGGTCATGCCCAAGGTTACACAGGAGGGATGAAGAACCAGGGGTCCAGACTCTGAAACCCGTGCTCTTTTCATGCTCCTCCGGTGTTTATGGCTTATAACCAGAGTTTTGGCTTTGGGATGGCAGAAACTGGCTGTTGAATTTTTCTTTGATTCCCCCTTTCTTTTGTACCTCTACATTCCATCCATGGTAGAGGCTTGAGGATAAGTATTTGCCATGCCACCCATCAACATGCCTCCTTCTGCCACCAAGTGTGAATGAGTATCTACTAGCTGCATGATGCTGGAGGTAGAGAGGGCGGGTGATGTCTTCCTGGCAACAATGCTCCTGGTGGGTGGGGTGGTGGCCCCCAGAGGAACCTGGTCTCCTCTTGCTTCTACTCTGAGATCGGGTCTGGCAAGATCTCACCCTAGAAGAGCAGGTCTAGTTTGGTGGGGGCGGGGGGCGGGGGGCGGGGAGCTCTTCCCATTGCATCACGATTATGAATCATCTGTATCCTTCCTGGTTGGCTGAATACTCCAAGGACAGGCATGTGTTTTTAGGCATCTCTGATTCATCAAACTCAGCACAGAGCCTTGTGCCTAGTTAGGACTCAGGAAATGCTAAGGAGGAAAGGAGTGATTCTACTTCAGGTTAGGAGAATAGGTCTGATAAAGCTCAAAGCTATTACCTGGATAGAGGAGTCAAGCTTTTAAGGACATATGTTTATAAAAAGGGAAGTTTGGGGTTCAACTGACCCAAGATTTTCCTTAGAACTTCCCTGATCTTCCTAGGGAGGGGTGGTTCTGGTTTGGAGAAGGATGGTTTATTTGGAATTGGCTCTGGATGGAATTGGAGTCCCATTCCTGCTCATCTCAGCCCCAAGGTTATGGCCCCAATCCCTCTAATCTGAGTCAAATGAAGGCCCAAATAATGTGGTACAGCAGAAAGCCTGCAGGAAGAGCCTCAGATCCAGGCCTCGAAGTGACTTGGAATCCCTTCTCATTGACCTACTCAAGTCACTTCCCCCCACTAGCCTCAGGATCCTCATGAGTAAAGTGGATAGGTTCGATTATATGATAACAAGACTTTCAGCATTAATGTCCTGAATTGAAGAAGGAGCAAAGGTTAAGGTCAAGTGTGTTTCTGCCTTCCTCCATTCCCTAGTGAGACAGAATAGAAGAAACCCCTGATCTGGAGCTCTGGGAAACAGGGCTCATCTTTAGGACACATTGTGGCTTGGACCCTCCACCGGAGTTTAACTTGGAGGTCTTCTTGGCTAAAGCAGAGCAGGGATTGCTTGTGAGGCAGCCCTTTCACTACCCCAAAACTTAGCGGCAACAGTGGGTCCTAAAATGGGGACTGACATTGAATCTAAAGGCCAGTAGGGCCAGGTGACGGATCATAAAAGGACTTGCCTGAAATCGATCACTCGGCAAGATGGGGCCAGAATTCAGGTCTCCTGAATCCAAGTCCTCTACTCTTTTCCTTGTGTCTTTCGGGTTGAGATAAGTTCATTTGGAAGCAACCCGGCCACTGTCAAGAGAAACCTGGCAGAGCCCAGGCATCTGATCAAAAGCCATAAGGGCACCTGGCATCAGTGTTTGCTCTCCTAACAATGGAGAATAGGACCCACTTGCAGCAAGTCTGGGAATAAGAGGGAGTTGATAACCTGGGGCGTGCTTCCCCACCTCCCCCTTGTGGTAGGCTACTTCCTGCTCCAGGACCCACCCCAATTCCAGATCCTTCTCCTAGGACAATTTCTTCTTAGCTGCCTTTCGGGGATTCTCCCTCCCCTCTGTTCCAGGACTGGCCAACAATCAACTCGGGGTCACCGGCCCACTCCAAGATCTCCTCCCCTCCTTAGCCCTGAGAGTCTGAGAGCCAGACAGAACACTACTCCTCCTCCAGCTCAGTCCCTTCCTTTTGCAGATGAGGAGACTGGGGCCCAGGAAAGGGAAGGGACTTGTCCACGTGTCACAGGGAGCTGATAGTAGAGCCAGGATTAGAACTCAGGCTCCTACTTTCCCCCAGTCTCCTTCCAAGACACCACACTGCCCTCTTTCAGAAACTCTCAACAGTCATACGGGGAGCCCCCTTCCTTGGTACCATGGGCCAGTTGTGTGTCTGTGAAGTGCAGCGTTCCCTTCTCTTCTGCAAGTGGTAAGGTTTGCAATTTCGTCCTCAAGCTATTGTTCCTCAGCCTACAGTGGATGTCTCTTACCTAAATGGTCTTCGGAGGGAATTGACATTTTGATATGGGACTCTTGAACGCTTAAAGACTTTGAGCAGTAAAACGTCAAATAATAAGGGTATTTGGGGCACCATGATGGGAGGAGGCAGGAAGAAATATTGTGGTGCTGGGAGTACCTCTCTTCACGTTACAGATGTCCTCCTGACATAAGCCATATTCCTGAAGTTTCCACTCTTGCAGCTGAACTCTTACACAGAGAAAGAGAAAGTGGTATTTCCAAGGTCATGTGAGTTCAAGGAGGGAGGGTGCGTAGGGCCACAGGGTCCCGCATCAGCACACTCTCAGTTCTGTGTTCCAGTTCAAGGCTTGCAAATGATTCCCAGGTACCATTTACAGATCTACAAGACCATCATTGGTTCCTTGTTTATGACTGTTGTCTGTCCTCCCCTCGGCCTCCTTTGTAGAGAAACTTGTCTTTTTAAAAATATGTTTATTTATTTTTGAGAGAGAGAGAGAGAGTACAAGCGGGGGGGGGGGGGGGGGGTGGGGGAGGGGGGAGGAGCGGAGAGAGAGGGACAGAGAGAGAACCCCTAAGCAGACTCTGCATTGTCAGCGCGGAACTTGTTGCAGGGCTCCAACTCATGAACTGTAAGATTGTGACCTGAGCCGAGATCAAGAGTCGGCCACTTAACACCCTGAGCCACCCAGGCACCCCTGCAGAGAAACTTATCTTAGCCTTTGCCTGCCCACCTGCCCCCAGTGCCCCTGAATCCCAGGGAAAACTGTTCACCACCTGGTTTCCAGTAGAGGAGCTCATCTCTTTAAAAGAGCACCACAACATTAGGTGCTCCTGTTTGTGCATAGACCAAACGACATTGCTTGTCCAAAAGAGATGCGTAGACACGCCAAGGTGTAGAGGCCCTTCCCCTCATATCTACAGCAGTCGTTGCCAATGAGGAAAGCTCCCAGAGTCCGTGGCTGGTCAGACGTGTTTGGACATGTTCACACTGCCGAAGTCAAAAGAGGTTTTAGTCTTAACACTGTTATTTTCACCATTCCATTCCTTTGACCCAGGTCTTAGCAAATGTCCAGTATTAACTGGTGGATGTGGGATTGGGTGCCTAGGGTGGATGGCAGGCAGTATTCCTGTGGGTGAGGCTGTAAGGTATGGCTCAGAGAGAACTGGGCTTGAGATCCAGTTCCAGCGCTGGTTTTCCTGCACGGTAGCTCTATGACCTTGTGCAAATCTCCTTTGGGGCCAGTTCTTTCTGTGAAATGGAGATAGTAATATTTAAACTTTCTCTCCGACTCTTTTGAGGCTGAAAATCTAAAAATTGGATGAGCGAGTGCTTTGTCAAGGGTAGTGCAGGAAAGGAGTGGTTGCTGTTGGAATATTCAGATTGAAATAACACAGTTGGGATGAATGAGGCTCAGTGGGGCTCCCCCATAGTGTGAATGTGTCATGGGCAGGAACATTTTCCATGAGGCATATTCCAGGACCCAAGGAGGGAAAACAGGCAAAAACGAGAAGTAATCTATTAAGAATAGGAAACAGTAGGTGGGTATCTAAATGCATGCTTTATGTGGAAAGATTATGGGCTAACTTTCCGTCTGAAGCTCTAGATATCCCCATGTACTATGTGGCTCTGTCTCCAACCCAATCTCTTCCATCAGGTGTGGCAGGAGAGCATGGCAGCCCCTTGTGTTCTCTGGCGGGATTTGTATTTGTTCTTTGTAATGGGGTTCATTTTGTCAGCACGTGATTATCAGCCCAGATCACTATGTCTACTGTGATTAGTGTTTTATATTCAGGCGCATGCATGTACTCACACACACACACACCCTTTCCCAAAACCTCCCCACAAATATTTGCAATCGTAATTTAATTCACCTCTCAGACAGATGTTTCTGAAATGGACACAGTCCTCTTAAAGTAGTTCTTTAGACTGTTTTGTAGAAATGTAGAGATTCTAGGTTTTTACTGAACGCACTCTATATAGCTAGAGTACACACGGGAATACTTAGGATCCTCTTGTCCTAATAGAACTGTGGTGTGTGTGTGTGCGTGCGTGCGTGTGTGTGTGTGTGTGTGTGTGTTCGTTCCTGTGGGTATGCCTGGGACTGTGCTCAAGGGTGAATATGAGCTGTACTGTAAACTCGAGTTGTTGTGGTTGGCATTAGTGTGAAATGATCAGTGAAAACTCATAGCGCAATGAGAGAGCTATGCTGATCCTCCCAGATTTCTGCCAAGAAAAACTTCAAATCACATCACCCTTTCCTTTCCATTGTACTCTGAGTTTTGCTTTTTGTTTGTTTTTAATCTTAAAAGGTCCTTAACCTGACAGAAATCACCAATTTCCTTTGAGAATACTCTATATTGCTGGAGACCGTGATCCAAAGAAGCCTACTGCCGGGATGGCCGTCGATTCTGGTTTGCTCAGGATGGTCCCAGTTATGGCTGAGGTCATCACATAATTATAGCAGAGCCACCTTTCACTTTCAAGGTGTCCTAGTTTGGATGATAAATGATATAGTTTCCCAACCTAATACCTAGGTAATTTTGACCTTAACCTTCACATGTCTTCATTAATTCATTCCTGTTCTCACCCTCACTGAAGAAACATTTATAATGTATCTACCGTGTGCATTTATAATGCACCTACTGTGTGCCAAGCACTGTGCTGGTTGTGGGGGTGTGGTGGGGGAGTATGAGGTGGGGGGTGGGGGAGGGAAACAAGAAGGAAGTAAGGACTGAAACTAGAGCAGTCCTTGCCCTCATGGAGCTTGGAATCCAGTGGAAAAGACCAAAACATGTGGTATCTATCCATCATAAAAATGTACACAGTTTATGTGTATAATAAACACAGAGAAGGGGTAGCCAACCCATCTCAATCCATTCAAGGGAGGGAGGTAGTCATAGAGGGCCTCACAAAAGAGATGATCGTCCTCTTCAACCATCAAAGTGGTCTCCTCAAAAGCTCTGACTGAATCATAAAACCTTGCCTGATCTAGGTTCTAGAAGAAGCATTGTTTATTAGAATATTTTTTTGGAGGGGGGAGGTGGTTGGAGGACATGTTTGAAAATCTCCTACTTGCAACCTCTCTCCAACCCTGTACTTCTGTTTTTTTTTTAATTTTTATTTTAGAGAGAGAAAGGGAGAGCGAGACAGAGAGACAGAGAGAGAGCATGCACGGGAAGAGGGGAAAGGGTCAGAGGGAGAGAGAGAATTTTAAGCAGGCATCGTGCTCAGCATGGAGCCTGACATGGGGCTCGATCCCATGACCCTGGGATCATAACTTGATTGAGCTGAAATCAAGAGATGGACACTCAACTGACTGAGCCACCCAGGCACCCCTAGCCCTGTACTTCAAAGGCCAATTCAGAAGAATATTTGGGCTTTCTTTCTCATTTGTCCATTTCCTGATCCATGAACTTGGCAACCAGAAGTAATAGAATATGGTGGGTATAACTGAATAAGGTAAAGAATGCTAGCTGCTTTAACAAATCCCATACTCTCGCTGGCTTCACATCGTAAGAGTTTATCACATGCAATGTTCTGAATGAATAGCCTTGGTTGTTAAACAGTCTTTCAGGGGCCTAGACTCTGTCTGCATTGTGGCTCCACCATTTTCTAGAGCAGGAATTGTGGCCCAAATTGGGCCTGCTGACTGTTTTTGTGTATGAAGTTTCATTGGAACACAATCTCGCTCATTCATTTACCTATTGTTTATGGCGTGTTTGTATTACAACACAGTTGAATAGTTGCAACAAAGACCACATAGCCCACAAGCCTAAAATATTTGCTCTCTGGCCCATTACAGAAAACGTTTGCTGACCCTACCCCAGTACCTCAGAATTCTCTCTGGGTCTTCTGCTTCTACTGGACAATATCCTCCATTGGATAGAGAAAGAGCGTGCATGATCTTTTGGAGATTTTAACGGGCGGGCCCAGAAGTGACACACACAACTTCTGACCACGTTCCATTGGCCACAGCTCAGCTCACGGCTCCATGTAACTGCAAAAGCAGCTGGACAATGCAGTCTAGCGGTGTGCTCAGAGGGAAATGGGCTTGGGCAAGACGTGTATACGGTCTCCGCGACAGATTCTTCGTCTTATGACCACAGGCCCAGGTTTATTTGAGCTAAGACCTTGGGGGGGATTAAGGGGGTATCGTTATTTATAAGGGTTAGTGAAGGCATGCATCATTCAGTTGGCACCTGGTCCTAAGGGCCACTTTGTGTAGCTCAGGACCCAGAATTCAAGTAACTTTTTAGAAACAGATGCTGCAAACATTCGCGCAAGACTAAATGAAACGTCTGAGGTGGGCTGCCTCCTCCCTCGGGAGTCTGCAAATTCCTGCTGTCTTTGGGAGCAGACCTTTCGCTCTGGTTCTTGAAAGGTTCTATGATTTCTCTCCCGGCAACACCGCCCTGTGAGGCTGCACAGAGCTCAGTCTTCCCCAGTGTGAGGGGGGCAGATCAGAAGCCCTGCCAGAAGGGTCCTGCTCCGCTTGCTTTTGGCCACTTGCGGGGAGATGTCTGTGTTCTTCTCTCCCACCGAGGGCTCAGCTCCTCCCACAAGTGAGCCCAGACACCAGGGAGAGGGACAGCTCTGCTTGTGATCGCCGTGTGTCCTGGGAAGGGCCGAAGTGAATTCTGAGCCCCAGCCAGAGGTCTGATAGAGGTCCCACTGTCTCCTGTCAGAAACGTCTTTACCAGCCAGCCACGTCTGCATACTGGCCCAGAGGGTGGGCAGGATAGGGGAACTTTTACTTTATAGTTTATACTACACTGTACTGGTGGGATTGTTGATTTGGTTTATTAGCATGTTACATTTACAATACCCTAATTTAATTTTAAAATAAAGAACTGTAGGGGCACCTGGGTGGCTCAGTCGGTTGGGCGTCTGACTTCGGCTCAGGTCACGATCTCACGGTCTGTGAGTTTGAGCCCCGCGTCAGGCTCTGTGCTGATGACTCAGAGCCTGGAGCCTGTTTCAGATTCTGTGTCTCCCTCTCTCTCTGACCTTCCCCCATTCATGCTCTGTCTCTCTCTGTCTCAAAAAAAATGAATAAACGTTAAAAAAATTTTTTTTAAATAAAATAAAGAACTGTATAATGCAGTTTAGAAATATTTTAATTCAAAATGGTATTTAAAACTGTTTTTTTTAATGCTTATTTATTTTTGAGAGAGAGGGAGAGAGAGAGTGGGAGCAGGGGATGGGCAGAGAGAGAGGGAGACACAGAATCTGAAGCAGGCTCCAGGTTCTGTGCTGACAGCTCATGGGGCTCGAACTCATGAACCATGAGATCATGACTTGAGCCGAAGTCAGAGGCTTAACTGACCAAGCCACCCAGCTGTCCCTCAAAACAGTACTTTAAAAAAAGGCTCCTGGTACCTAACAGGATTTTTACTGTTTTTTTTTTTTTTTTTTTTTTACTGGAAATTTACTGTTACAGGTGTTAACGGAATATGGCATAACTTTCTCTGTTTTTATTCTTTGACAAGTTTAGGGATAAACCTGCAAACAGTTAAAATAAATGTGCTATTAGCAAGGGAAAAAAGGGAAGAAAGAAAAGAAGGAAGGAAGAAAAGAAAAGAGGAAAGCAAAGGCAGTAAGTTGTGTCTTTTCTGGAGGTAACCACCACGAGGGAGAAGTGCAGGATTCCAACTCGGGGGCCTGGGTTCGCACCCCATTTTGGGGTTTGCACCCTGTTCCTGGGTTTGTGCCCCATTCTGTAAGGCTCCCTGTGTGACACACCACAAAGAAGTTCAATTCTCTGAGGTCCGGTGCCCTCGTTTGTAAACAGGGATCATTCTGCTACCTTATGGTATTGTTCAGTTCAAAGAACACCGTGACGATAAGCCACTTTTTATGGCAAAGTGTGATACAAGCGTGAGGAATTTTCATTGCCGTCCTCTTGGAGGGACCTGAAGGGCAGGCTTGGGTTGGGTCTCAGGCGAGTTGGGAGTGTGGCTGAGGCAGCTTCGGGCCACATGGCGGCTGAGTCTTCTCAGCCCTTCTCTAGTTCCTTCCAGGGAGGCTGTTTCCCCCTAACTTCTTGAGGATGGAGACCCAGTATTTCCCCAGGATCTGCACTACAGCAGGCCAGACCCTGGCCTGGGGTGGCCCCACCACCAACTGTCCCCGTGGGAGGCGTGTCTGGCCACGATCCAACCCTGTCCCCTGCCCTTGTGTGTTGGTGGTACTTACATAACTTATAGAGGACGTTCTCAGCCACTTTCTTTTCTTTTTTTTTTTTTTTAATTTTTTTTTTTTTCAACGTTTTTTATTTATTTTTGGGACAGAGAGAGAGACAGAGCATGAACGGGGGAGGGGCAGAGAGAGAGGGAGACACAGAATTGGAAACAGGATCCAGGCTCTGAGCCATCAGCCCAGAGCCCGACGCGGGGCTCGAACTCACGGACCGCGAGATCGTGACCTGGCTGAAGTCAGACGCTCAACCGACTGCGCCACCCAGGCGCCCCAGCCACTTTCTTTCCTGATGCCCATAACGACTCAGGTAGGCAGGCAGGGAAGCATCGGTAACTCAATTTTTAGATGAGAGATCCGGGGATGAAAGAGGAGAATGGAGTAGAAAGGAAGACTGCTGGCAAGTGTTTAGTACCTACTGTATGCAAGGCAAAGTGCTGGGCGCTCCAAGTGCAGGCATCTCCTGGGGGCGGAGTAAGTAATGGGCAGATCTGGGACTGCAGTCCAGATTCTGAGTGTGCTGTAACACAGAATATCACAGGACAGAGGGATTAAGGGCAAGGGATGCTAGGGGGCTAGTGGGTAGACAGGCAACAGAAGGGCCGCTGGGGGTGGGGAGGGGAGGTGGGCAGCTGGCAAGTAAGAGGTTGTGGGTGGGGTTGGGGCCATAGTTCCCAGTATGTGGCAGTCATCAAAGTGCCCAAATAAATAAAGGTTTGCAATTACAGAGAGACGTGGGTTTGGGAATCACCCAGCAGCAGGGCCCAGATGTTAATTAAGCCTAAGATAGGTTATTATCTCCCTCCATTGGACTGAACAGAGGGAAACTGATGCAGATGGCAGGTTGGGGACTTGCCCATGTGGCTGTTATGTGTTATTATTTCTGGTTTTTAAGAGGCACCCAACCCGGGGCTTTGGGGCACAGCTGAGGGGGAAGGCCACTTTTAAGTGCTAGTCACTGAGGACATTTCCCACTCCTCCCTCACAGTTAAAGAAGGGCCTGGCCAGGCACTCAGCATTTGCCCCATGGCTTTCTGGAGCCACCTGACTTGTGTTCCCACAGTGGGGCTGCCCCAGATCCAGAGAACAGAGTGTGAGGTGCAGAGCGTAGAAACCCTGAAGGCTGTTCCATCCTGAACGTCTCAGTGCAGTTAGGCAGGGGAGGTATTAAAATATTTAACAACAGGTGTGGCAAATTCACCCACACATCTGAATGGACATTAGCCGTAGCACTGACCTAGCACAAATCCCGGGGGGGGGGGGCCCTGTTGGGCCAGGTGTTCACTCTTTGATCGCTAGGTCTTGGACAGGTGTGTGTTTCAGGGGGGTGTCCAGAGGAAGAGCCTAGGTGGCCAGGGTGACACGAGAAGGAATGCTGCAGGGAAGCTGGGTTCAGTGACTGCTTACTAACAGATGAGGAAGCAATTCAACATTTCACCAATCTGTATGGCTGGATTAGCAGAATGTCAATCATGAGAAGAGCACTTTTCGAAAAATTTGTAAATTGATTTACAAATATCAAAGCTTTTACAATAACAACAATATTTCATTATTAATAATGATATTTAGTACCTTCACAGAGGCACCATTGGGCTTTGTTGTTATGCCTATGTTTTTTTTTTTTTTTTTATTAAAAATTTTTTTTTTTCAACATTTATTTATTTTTGGGACAGAGAGAGACAGAGCATGAACGGGGGAGGGGCAGAGAGAGAGGGAGACAGAATCGGAAACAGGCTCCAGGCTCTGAGCCATCAGCCCAGAGCCCGACGCGGGGCTCGAACTCACGGACCGCGAGATCGTGACCTGGCTGAAGTCGGACGCTTAACCGACTGCGCCACCCAGGCGCCCCTTTTTTTTTTTAAATTTTTTTTTTTTTTTTTTTTTTGCCTATGTTTTTTTTAAGTTTACTTATTTATTTTGAGAGAGGAAGCAAGGAACCCTGATGTGGGGCTCGATCTCATGGACCGCGAGATCATGACCTGAGCTGAAATCAAGAGTTGGATACTCTACTGACTGAGCCACCCACGTGCCCCTATCCTGCGTATTTTCTAACGGGCTGACTTCCTAATACCAAGAGGATGTTTCTGATTTGCTGGTCCATGGACTGGGGGCCTCATCTAACTCTTGCTTTTGGGGTGGTGGGAGAAGGGTCACTCTTTTGGACCCAGTATCTTCTACCAGTAGGGGTTTTTACACTGTTGCAAGATAAGACAGTCACCTGCACGTGGGTCATCTGGCCATCTGTTCCTGTCTATCTTTGGTGATCAAGCAACTGTACGTTGATAAAAAAGTGAGCTGCTTAGAATTCAACGTTTTATTCTGAATGTCAGTTGGAATGACTGTAACAGAAACTATACACCCAATATCATGGGGGGAGTGGTGGGGGATTCCAGCGGGAGGGCCTGGGTGGCCAGGTCACTCAAGAAGGGATACCCCAGGGTTGCCTGGGTAGCTCAGTTGGTTAAGTGGCCTGGTCTTGATTTCGGCTCAGGTCATGATCTCATGGTTGGTGAGTTTGAGCCCTGTGCTGACAGTGTAGAGTCTGCTTGGGATTCTCTCCCTCTCTATCCCCGCCTACCCTGCTCATGCTCTCTCTATCTCTTTCTCAAAGACAAACAACAAACAAGCAAGCAAACAAACAAATAAATAGATACTTTCAAAAAAGGAAGGAATATCCCAGGGAGGCTTGGGTCAGTGGCTAGTTACTAACAAGAGCTTCTCTGCCAATCTACAAAGCAAAATTAAAGGGAGTGTCATTCTTTGGTTGGCAGCTTGGTATAGTGGTCAGCAAGAATTTTCAGGCAAAGGCTGGGGAGTGACATGGTGTCATTCATGTTGTCCGTGGCTTCAACCACTCCAGGATTACTAATTCTCAAGGACACTATAAAGATTTCCCAATTAGACTCTTATTGTGCTTGGAGACCTGGGGATGAAGGGCACGTTGCTGGGCAGAGTGTGGCCATGATCTTGAAGATCAAAGTGGGACCTGGCTTACTTCTGAACCTTGACCTTGCTTCCAAAGGGCTGAATCATAACAGCACCACTCATAATAATGATCATGATGGAAAGAGGGTGTTCTGGAATACTAGAGTGACCTCATTATGCTCTACCTGGGAAAGGCAAACAGGCATGAGTTACTTTAATTCTGTTCAGCAGCTCTGTTCAAAGCCTGGCTGAACATTCAGGACAAGCCTTAGAATAAACAGGAATGCCTGGATTCTAATGGCCAGTCCTTTGTGTAGATCTTGGGGAATAAAAATGCAGTGATGAACCAGGCTTGGTCTGCAGCGTCTGTCATAGCTCACCCAGCAGATGTCACACCTCTGTGTTTGCCCAGCTATGTGAAGAGTCCCCACTTAGGGGACTTTAATGTATTCTTGTGTTTCTCCTACATTAACACCTCCATGATGACTACAATCATGTTAAAATTTAGTTAAATCACCCAGGAATGTTTATAGAGGACTTTTAGCACAGGGGTGCCTGGGTGGCTCAGTTGGTTGAGCGTCTGACTCTTCATTTCAGGTCATGATCTCACAGTTCGAGAGTTTGAGCCCCACATTGGGCTCTGTGCTGACATCTTGGGGCCTGCCTGGGATTCTCTCTCGTCTCTCTCTGTCCCTCCTCTGCTCGCACATGCTTTTCCTTTCTCAAGATAGATAAATAAATTTAAAAAAATAATTAAATCTCATAAATAACAACTAATAGTTATAGTTACAATGGTATTTTTATATCTATTACCTCATCTGTTCTTCAACAGCCTTCTGAGATGGGTAGGTATTATTACTCCCATTTTGAAGATAAGAAAATTAAGGCACAGAGAGGGGGAACTGGTTTAGAATCACAGTGTCAGAGGTAATAGGGATCATCTGGTCACTAACTTCCCTTTTTCAATGGAAAACCAGCTGTTGTAAAGAGACTGGTCTCTTAGTAATTGGAGCAGAGCTGGCACACCAAGGGTGGGGTTTTTTTTTGTTTTTTGTTTTTGCAATTATTTAAAGGAAACTACCTGAAATCCAAGACATTGTCCATGTGATCCATGACCTAAGTTTGAATGCTTTGGGGGAAAGGGTGATGGCTGCCCTCCACCCTTGGGGTCAGGCATGGACAAGAGCCTTTACTATGTGGTCAAGTGGTTGCTGCAAGCCCATAATTACTCAGTTTAATGCAACAGAAAAGACACAGAGCCTAAGAGATGGGGTTTTAACTAGGAAGAGTGGAGCATTCAGTCCACCCAGGAAGACAGAGAGAAAACAGCGGTGGCATCTGGGGAGCTTCAGCCACTACAGAGAGTTCTTAGTCTCCTCCCTCTATAATTCCTGGCCTCAGAAGCCTGTACCTCTGTCTGCTGGGAGCCTTCCTAGGCTTTGGTAGGAGAGGTCCTTGGCTCTGCCCATTCCCACTGCTTCACCTCATTGACCTCCTAGTGCCACCCCTTCGCAGACCCAGAGAGGCTTTCCCATCAGGCCAGGACACCATGCCAGGCACCAAAGAATAGGAGACTTGCTCTAGGGCCCTGCCCTCCAGGAACCTGTAGCTTTGAGAGGGGAGTGAAAGTCAGAGGTATACAGAATTGGGCCGTGATTTCCCATGGTAGGTTCCCCCCATGATTTCTCCGTAAAATGCCTGTGGTGACACAGGGTCTGGGGAAAGAGGATGAGCCCAGAGCGGGGAGTGGGATTTGTGACTGGGGAGAAGGCATTTTAGGCTGTAAGAATATCGGGGACATGAAGAGCACCATGGTTCATCAGAGAAGTGTGTGTGTGTGTGTGTGTGTGTGTGTGTGTGTGTGTGAGAGAGAGAGAGAGAGAGAGAGAGGTGATGGAGAGGTAGACAGAGGTCAGGTCATAGAGAGCTTGTATATTCAACAACTTTGACCTTTCCATTGAAAACCATGGGTTTGAAGGACTTTGAGGATAGGAAGCATGGGGCCATGAGGTGACATATAGAAATGCTCACTCAGTAGTGGCAGGTGGGAGGGATGGGAGTGAGAAGGGTCTGCAGGTAGAGAGAACAGGGAGGAGCCTGTCCCAGTAGTCTGGGCAGGAAATGATGAAGGTCTCGGCTCAGGGGTAGATGCTGGGGATGGGGAAGGGGGACAGGTCCCGGGACATTTCAAAATGATCAGGAGGGCAGTCATGGAAGGTGAGGTGTCCAAAACGCAGGGGTGCCCTGGGGCCAGCCGGTACTGGCTGAGTAGACTAACTGTGTCCATCTCTTCCCAACTCTGTGCTCAGGGGTGCCATGTTGGGAGCTTTTAGTCAGCTACGGGAGAAGCATCAATACCACAGAAATCAAGAAAGACTGCAAATCAGGACCTTTACTTGGACCTTTTCTCCCCAGAGACTGGTTGTTAAACATCTACCAACCCACCACTGCTGAGACACCTGCAGCTTCTCCTGCTGTGGGTGGTCCAGGGCGCAGTGTCTGAGGCATTTGAGATGCGCCTTGGGCAAGGGATCGGCTTGGGTAGGTGGAGAGTAAGGAAAGGCATTTTCAGTGAACCTCACAGTGTGAGCAACGGCCCACCTATTTCTGGAATAACACAGCATGGAGCAGGGAACTGAAGAGATTTGTGGACTATTGCTAGCCGAGTCTTGAATCAGATCTTGAATTAGAGTTGATAGATCAGATGCACAAATGAAATGTTCCTTAAAGACAATATATGATGCAGGTTTGTCATGAATTGGCCTACTTGTGCCAGAAGTTCATCTTTACAGTATTCCCTGAACCCAGTTGTAATGGTTGGTTAGTTACCTTAAGAATGACTCAGAAATTTTCCTAGATTATTATTTAGCAGGGGAGGAAACCAAGTCCAAGAGAGGGCTTCAAAGACTTTCTCAAGATCACAGCTGGTTAGTGATCCTTATCAGATAAGAACTTTGGAGTTGGAACTTGTATTAGTTATCTATAACTGCAAAACAAATTTCTCCCAAACTTAGAAAAAAAAGCAGTTAAAAAATGGCTTAAGTATGGCTTGAAACAGTGAAGAACATTTCTTATCTCATAGTTTTTGTGAGTCAGGACTTCAGGAGTGACTTAGCCAGGTGGATTTGGCTTGAGGTCTGTGCTAGTCAGGGTTTTCCAGAGAAACAGGACCATGGCAAACATACACTGTATGAATATAGCACAGAATGAATAGCATAGTATATGAGTAAGTGGTATATTATGAGGAATTGTCTCACACAATCATGGAAGCTAAAAAGTCCCACTATCTGCTGTCTACAGGCTGGATTCCCAGGAAGTCTGCTGGTGTAGTTCAGTCTGAGTCCAAAGGCTCAAGAACCAGGGCAGCCAATGGTATAAATCCCGGTCTGAGGACGGGAGATGAGATGAGATGTCCCCGTTGAAGCAGTGAGGCAGAGGAAAAAAAGGGATCAACTCCTCCTTCCTCTACCTTTTGTTCTGTTCAGGCCCTTAATGGATTGGATGATGCCCACCCACACTGCGGAGAGCAGTCTATTTTACTGAACTCACCAATCCAAATGCTAATCCCATCCAGAAACACTCTCATAGACATGCCTAGAAATAATGCTTAATCTGGGCATCCCAAGGCTAGTCAAATTGACACTAAAATTCACCATCACGGGTCTCTCATGAAACGTCGGTGAAGGTGTCATCTGGGGCTGCACTCAGCTGGCTGAAGTTGGGGGATCCACTTCCCCGGGGGGCTCACTCACATGGCTGGCCCATTCATCCTGGTGCAGGCAGGAGGCTCACTTCCTTGCTGGGGCACCTCTCGGCAGCTGCTGGAGCATCCTCATGACACAGCAGCCCACTTCCTCCTGAGTGAGTGGTCCAGAGAGATCGAAACAGAAGCTCCAACATCTTTTATGACTTAGCTTCAGAAGTCATCATCATTTTCACAGTATCCTAGTGGTTATACAAGTGAGTCTCATTCAGTGTGGGAGAGGGCAACGCAAGAGGCAGGGATCGTGGCGACCATCTTGGATGTTGGCTACCATAGGACCCAATGCAAGAAATGAGTTAAACCCATGAGACTCTTGAAGTCCAAGGACACGGTTCTGCCATTTGGTAGGTAGGGATCCCAGTAAAGGCTCAGCTTCTTCATCTATTAGGGGAACTATCATTTCTGCCTGGGTTGCCATAATGGCTTGTGATGAGGACCAAAGCAAAGAACAATAGAGTTATTAGTTGCAGTGATTGGTGATTGTTCCTGCTAATTGATGGCTATTCAGCAAAGCATAGGGGGTGGGGGGGGAGGGGGCAGCTGCAGTGTGGTTGGTATCAGTTTGCAGTCTAGAGTGAGGCTTTCTGGGCTTGAAACTCAGCTCCACTGCCCACCAATGGGACAGATACTGACTCCCCGTGGGCTTTGTTGCCTCACCTACTCCCAGGGGAATGACTGAGCGTACCCATTTCACAGGGTTGTTGAGAATTAAATTAGCTAATTCAGGTGAAGCATTTAGAACAGTGCCTTCGGACATTTGGTCACTGCATGATATAAATACTGGCTTTGGCAACTTGGCCACAAAGTCTGAAAACATAGATTCTATTTTATCATGCATTATACTATAGTATCAATCAATAGCATTGTAATATATCATCAACCATTGATGATACATTTGCCTGTGTTTCCAGACTTGGGGGCCAACCTATAGTCTGTCCTCTGATGCTGATTGCCCAGGCGGCTTACTCTGTCCTTTAGTTGTGCCTGTAATCCAGCTGGATGATCTGGGATAAGATTCTAATCTCTCTTTAAACAGGAGAAGGCCTTCATTATACTTACGAATATGGGCCCCACCTCCAAGCTTCCCCAGACGTGGCGTATTGTTAACGCGGCTCTCGAGTGTGTTGCTCACCCCAGTGGGGCCTTTTATCACAAAGCACGCAGGGAGGAACAGGTGCCCTGTGCTATTAAGTTGGTTTTGCAAACCACAATGGCCAGCCACCTAATGGCGTAAAGATACGCCTTACTTTGAAGGAGGCGGGGTACCAGACATCACATGCAAAGGGTTCTGAGCAACCTGGAAGAGGGCCTTGGGAAAGGAATGTCCCAGAGAGGGAAGGTTTGGAGTTGCAGAGATGTACCCCATGTTCATAAGGCTGAACATATAAAACTCTGAGCCTAGAAGCTGGTCTCTTTGATGGTGGTTAACTTGGGTTATAAAATGCCTCTTTGCAAATAATTTGCCAGTTTCTGTAAATACCCGGCTCTCTGGTTTGTTTAAAACTTTTTTGTTTTGTTTTGTTTTTTTAATGGTTATTTCTTTATTTTGAGAGACAGAGAAAGAGCGGGGGAAGGGAGAGAGGGAGGGAGGGAGAGAATCCCAAACAGGCTCCATGCTGCCAGTGTAGGGCCTGACTTGGGGCTTGAATTCACAAACCGTGAGATCATGACCTGAACTGAAATCAAGAGTCAGAGGCTCAACCAACTGAGCCACCCAGATGCCCCTATTTTCTTTTTATAAGGATTTGAGTCACATCTTTCTGGGGAACATCTCATCACCTAGAAAGGCTTTCCCAGAACATGTTCTTGAAACACTAATCTATGGGATGTTCCTGGATGTTACATTAAAAATGGTTTGAGTGATCAAATGAGCTCAGGCAACACTGGATTAAGCGCAGTTAAACAGGTTTCCTTCTTGCAGGACTTCTCAGAACCTTTAATATGCTAATATGTCTGTCTTCTGAATTTCTGGGAGGGTGCTGAAATCTGTAGTTTTCCCCACATTTATTTGTTCGTAAGCCCTTTTTATGGGAAGGGCAATATATTTCAGAGGAAAACTGCACTAGAATATAGATAAAGGAAAACGTATACCTAATAATTGAAATGTGTACTGTTTTATCTACCTGGCACATTCACTTATTTCGGGTAACACCGTACCCCTATTCTGAGAACTGCTCCCAGCAACATTCACATGGTTCCCATGGTTCCCATGGTTTCTTACATGTCCTCCCCCATCCCCCCTCCCCTTCCTCCCCCCCCCCCCCCCCCCCCGCCCCGGGCCACAAGTGACACACCTTCTAGCTATAGGAGTGAGCCCCAGACCCCAGCTAGGCCGTGAAGCCCCCTCTCTGGAATTTTTGGATTTGGGACCAATAATTCTTTCTCCGGTGGCTGAGGCTGTAAGACATAAGATGAGAGAGCTGTTAGTTGGTGCACATTCTGCCATCTGCCGAAAGCCATTCTGCAGCGAGTTTTCATCGTACTGGCAGGAGGAGAGAAAACTGTAATGGGAGATGGACAGGAGATTGACTTCTTGGGTCTACTTGTTCTAGATTCCTCATTCCATTCCCACTTTTCTGCATTTGGCTAATCTATATCAGGACTCCTCAAATGTAATCATGCTATGGTTTGTGGACCAGTTCTGTTTCCCAAACTACGTGTTACATGTCTACAGTGAGGTAAGTTCGGAAACTGAGCACTTAGGAACTTTTGTAGTAATTGGCACTGTAGAGACATCAAGTGGCATTTCATTTTTCTGGTAATTCATATTAATTTAATTTACCCAAGTATTGATCTACAATGGCTTTTCGTAATAACAACAACAATAATAAACCCAGTCCTTAAGCACAGATACTTTGAACAATCCTGTTTTATGAGCTATTCCAGCAGGGCTGCTGCATACGGTTGTGTAGGCAGTGCACTGTACAATTCTAGCAAGTGCCATTCACATAGGTGACAAAATGAATGATTCCCCATGACCTGAGTTGTACAGTGTACAACCTGCCCAACAGTACACACAGCCCCTTGGCTTCAGTCTCCTCCAATAAATTCTTTTTTGTTTTGCTTAAGTTAACCAGAGTCTTTTTATTGTTGTTGTTGCTTTCAAACTAAGGAAATTTAAATAGTACCTCTTCTACTGTCCCAGTGGGCTCTTTCAACTGTCTACTATATATAAGAGACCTGGTTCTGGAGTATAACTTTCCCACAGTATGATTCATCCATTTTGCTGTCTTGTTGGTTCTCATGGAAGGAAACAGCTTAATACACACCGCTTGGGAGGATGCCCAACGTTCTTTTCCACCAAACCTGCCAGCATTTAAAGGTTCCCTTTCCTTCCACATCTGAGCCCCAGTGTAAGGAGAGCTCACAATGAATTGACTGGGTAAAGGCAGGGCAGCTGGGCATTCTGAACACTGTCAGTGGGGCTGTAATATAGTTGTCTTTCTAGAACAGTTTTGTAATATCTATCAAAAGCTTTAAAAATGCCCTTTGGCCTTCTAAGAATTAGATTTCTAAGATTCTTAGAATCTTAAGGATCTAAAAGTCCATCAAATATTTATCTCTGAAGATGCCCATTGTGTTTTAATTGTGAAAACGGAAATTAGGAATAACCTGAGTATCCAATATAAAGGAGTGACTAGGTAGATAATAAAACACTATGTAAAATATCCAATAACCTGAATAAATTAAAATTATGTTTATAATGTATTAACAATATAGAAATTTATATTAGGTGAAAAATCAGAGTACAATAGAATATACAGGCAAGGGGACAATACTTAGAAAAAAACAAGACACATAGGCTAAAATGTTAATAGTGAATGTGTCTGATGAGTGAAATTTTACGATTAGTGTAAAAATATTTTTCTAAAAATTTTAAAGTTTATGCCAAGAGTACATATTACTTTGACAGTCGGGGAAAATGAAGTTAAATATTTAAAAGGGAGAAAGTGGGGTGGCTGGGTGGCTCAGTCGGTTGGGCGTCCGACTTCGGCTCAGGTCACGATCTCACAGTCTGTGAGTTCGAGCCCTGCGTCGGACTCTGTGCTGACAGCTCAGAGCCTGGAGCCTGCTTCGGATTCTGTCTCTCTACACCTCCCCCATTCGTGCTCTGTCTCTCTGTCTCTGTCTCTCTCTTTCTCAAATATAAATAAACATTAAAAAAAATAGGGGAGCTGTTTTAGGTTGGGCCCCAAAACACAGATGGGGGTGCTGCAGGCTTCAATCTGAATTGAGCAGCTTGACTTCCTCAGCTCCTCAAGATCATCTGGGCTGGAGGCCCTGGCCCAGATGACCTGTACACACAGCCCACCTAGCTCCGAGTGGACACTCCAATGTACTGAGTGCTTATGTCCAGCCGTTTCTGCTGGAGTAGGTAGTATTTCTGGATCCCAGCCTCGGTTCCAGGAGTTCCAGAGGGCCCTTGGTTCCTGATCTTATCCTGTCTGGGAAAATACCGGTGACAGCAAGGAACAGGCAAAAGAGGCTGAAAAGAAGTGAAGGATGTACATTCCCCGGCCGCATCCACTCCTAGGACAAACCCACACAGATGCACCAATACTCATTCTGCCAGTGTTTGCAACAGTAACAAATTGGAACAAATTGGGGGAAAAGGTGGAAAAATTGCCTGTCCATCAAAGGGATACATAAATTATAGTATTTTCATACAATGAGATACTGTATAGCATCAAAATAAATGAATTAACATGAACATAGAGGAATCCCTAGTGTTAGCAAAAAATAAAGCAAGTAGCAGTTTGATTTAATCTCTATTAATATTTATTTTAAAACCATATTTCATATAGTATTTATCTATTTAGCTTTTATTTTCTTTAAAATTTATTATCACAATCTATTAATATTATATAGGTTTTATTAAGTTTATAGCATGATTCCAGTAAGATTAAGTTAAATTTTTTTTTTTTCAACGTTTATTTATTTTTGGGACAGAGAGAGACAGAACATGAACGGGGGAAGGGCAGAGAGAGAGGGAGACACAGAATCGGAAACAGGCTCCAGGCTCCGAGCCATGAAGCCCAGAGCCTGACGCCGGGCTCGAACTCACGGACCGCGAGATCGTGACCTGGCTGAAGTCGGACGCCTAACCGACTGCGCCACCCAGGCGCCCCAAGATTAAGTTAAAAGTATGTGAAAACACTGCTGATTATTTATGGATGTCTACATGTGGTAAAAGGAAAAGTCACGCATGTGAATAATTAACATCCAATTTCCAACAGTGGTTTCCCTTGGGATCAACAGAAGGGAAAAGAAATCAGGGAGTGGTGCATGGAGGCTTCAAAGGTATTTTCGACGTTTTGTTTAAAAAAAAAAAAAAAAAAAAACATCCAGGGGCGCCTGGGTGGCTCAGTCAGCTCAGCTCAGCTCAGGTCATGACCTCACAAGTTTGTGAGTTCCAGCCCCAGGTCTGGCTCTGCACAGACCGTGAGGAGCCTGCTTGGAATTCTCTCTCCCTCTCTCTCTGCCCCTACCCCACTCGTGCTCTAAATAAAAAATACATCTGAAGTAAGTATGGAAAAGAATGTTAGGATTTGACAAAGCCTGGTGGTGGGCACAAGTTATATTCTTCACTATACTCTTGTGCCTTTTGGGAAAAGTTCATTTAAAAAATAATAAAGTAACAAATAGAAAGTAGGTCACTGACGCAGGATGCTCCGAGTGAGGCAGGGGGAGGTGACCATGGAGAGCCGGGCTGGGGTGCCCTGGGTTGCGATGTGGTCACACCCGCTGCGTGCCCGCGGGGGGGCGGGGGGGAGGGGGCCTGGACGCCGCCCTGCGTGGTGCACACTCCCTGCCCCGCCCACCAACCCATGTGGCGCCTATTTCTCCGTGTTTCCAAGTCCTATCTGGCAGCTTCGCCGCCGCGCTGCTTGCTGGGAATTGCAGGTCTCGGCAGCGAGATTCAGCTCCTGACGACCTTCGCACAGGTGTATTTCTGGCCGTGTGCACCTCCTTGGGTGGCTCCGGCCTTTGTAGTTCTGGGTCTTGTGCAAGAACAGCACAAGTTCACGCCCACCTCCTGCCAAGGGGCAAGGGAATCTCGGAGGCCTGGAGATCCTGATTATTTTATCTAATTTAGGCATTCCCAGGTATTTGGGTCTTCAGTGTTTTGGTTTCCTGTACTCATTGATCTGTCTGTCTCATCTTCTTTATTCCTCAGGACATGAGTCCAGTCCGGGTCGGTGCCAACATTCCAAGAAAATCCAAACTGGGTCTTCTCACCAGTGCTCCTGTCAGGTCTTGGAATCGGGACACCTGCTCTGGGATCCCAGCTCAGCCAGCCAGCCGCCAGATGCCTTTAGGCAAACCTTGTCACCTCTCTGGGCCTCCCTTTCTTCCTCTGGTAAATGGGGCAGGGATGCCTGTCTCACAGGGTTGGCATGATGTCACGATTGCATAATGTCTCGCTTGTCAAGGTTCCAAGCACAGCGTCTGCACAAGACACAACACATTAATTTAACTTTTCCTAAGGTCAAATTTAGCAATTAACGTTGGCGGGCCTTTCAGATTCAGATCCTTTCTTCCTTCCCACCAAGCTACTTCCCTTCTTCCTTCCTCTGTTCGCTTCTTCCCCAAACTCCCTTCCCCCAGGTTAGCTCTGGCCACTCAGGCTGGGACAAAACAGCCTAAGCCCCAGCGTCCAGCTCTGCATAAGACTTTCCAACAGCAGCTCTTGACCTTGTAGAACATTTGAGCCCCCTAGGGAGCTAAAAAAAAAAAAGACCCAAGTCCCCCAAACACTCCCCCACCCCTCTTTGCCCCAGGCCACAGCCTGCCCCCACAGAATGTGATTCAGTTGGTCTGGGGTGGGGGCCGGTGCACCAGGCACTGTATTTTCTTTACCTCACCACACCCACCCCAGGCAGTGGATCCTAAGGTCCGTTTTAAGACTAATCCCTGTAAGCACCACAACCTTCTCTTGAGCTTCTTCCCTCCTTGGGATGTTTCCCTGTCGTCCTAACAGTGGGAAGCAATGACCACACGTTCATTTTTTCCATTTACCAGGTTCTTTCTTGGAAAACATCTAATAATTTACAGGTCCTTCACAGAGTCCTTCCTTAACTTCGACTCGTGTGGTAGGCAGAACAGAAAACACCCCCAAGGTGCCCGGGGGGAGGGGGGCAAACTGAAGTTTCCTCTGAGACCTGATACATGCTTCTGTTCTGTCTTTTCTGGGGCCCAGCTACCGTTCTGCCCATAGGGCTCACTTTTCCTTTGCCACAGATCTGAAATAAACAGCTGACGGCAGAGCCAGCTGAGTAAAGCCGACAGTGAAGAATCTGTGTTTAGGGAATGTTTCTACTTACTTTTGGCTCACGTACTCTTAAGACACTGGTGGCATTTGCTCAGTGCTCGCTATGTGCTGGGCACTTTGCTATGTTCACTATCACATTATTTCCGCACAACTCTATGAAGCAGGCACTGTCATCCTCCTTTTACAGATGAACAAATAGGCTTCGAGGAGTTACGTGTCTCCCTGCTTCCCCAAAATGGATCTAAGATTTGAACTCAGGCAGTCCAACTCCAGAGCCCGCATCCTTGTTTTTGATTCTTCACTGCTGTCCATCTTCCATCCCTGGTCTGCCGGCTGCCTTTCTCAGCATGGAGCTGGTGCGACTTGGGGGTGAGAATAAGTTAACGTCTCCGGGCTGCTCTTCCCGCTTCCCTGATGTTCCAGAGCCAATGATCATGGGCCTCATTTCACAGAAGGAAGCACATATGGGCTGTGACATCTCCAAGGCGACAGCTCAAATGACAGGAAGAAATGGGGGTGGGAGTAGTGAATTCCCAAACCCAGACCTCTAGGTCAGCACAGGGACCTCGGGGACTGTTGGCATTTTATAAATGCCTTTCATTCCTCAAAGCCTAACACCGTTTAATTTTGCAAATACACCTGGGGCCGGTGGTTGAAGAGCAATATAGACAATAGACCTGGCCTGCCTCAGATTTTGCAGAAGAAGGTTGCTGGTGAAGTAGAAGCAAATAGTGTTAAATGATTATCTCACAGGAATTCCTACCAAGTCTGACCATCCGCCTGTGCTCCTTTCCAGCTTCCTGGGGCCACCTAAATGAATAGTTACAATGTTATATTTGAATTTTTTTTTTCAACGTTTATTTATTTTTAAGACAGAGAGAGACAGCATGAACGGGGGAGGGGCAGAGAGAGAGGGAGACACAGAATCGGAAGCAGGCTCCAGGCTCTGAGCCATCAGCCCAGAGCCTGACGCGGGGCTCGAACCCACGGACCGCGAGATCGTGACCTGGCCGAAGTCGGATGCCTAACCGACTGCGCCACCCAGGCGCCCCTACAATGTTATATTTGAACAATAAAAGGACTTTGCAGTTCAGTTCCTCTGTGCGTGTGCGAGAGAGATATACTCTGTCAAGCTTCATTAGGACAAAAAAAATGAGTTGGTTACACTGTAAATATTACATGTTTGCTCTTTCTAAACAGGCCCGTAACTAGCAAAATGGCTAAAAATTGGAACAAAACCTGAGAAAAACACAAGCATAATCCTTGCCTTTTTTGTCTGTCTTAAAAACATTTAAAAGGCCAACCTAATTAACCAAATTGTTTTCTTTTGCTATGCACAGATGGTTTCCTTTCCAATATTCTAGAGAAGGATTAATTACCTAACCAGATTTACAGGTAGACTGGGATAAAACGTTTCTCCTGCCTGCCTCCTAGGGATGAAAATACCCACAAGTAGTTTATGAGGTGTACTAGGTTCAGTAGTGGGTCCCCCAAATCCATGTCTTCCTGGAACCTGGGAATGTGACCTCATTTGCAAATAGGGTCGGGGTGCCTGGGTGGCTCAGTCAGTTAGGCTTCTGACTTCAGCGTAGGTCATGATCTCACAGTTTGTGGGTTCGAGCCTCTTGTTGGGCTCTGTGCTGACAGCTCAGAGCCTGGAGCCGCTTCAGATTCTGTGTCTCCCTCTCTCTCTGCCCCTCCCTTGCTCACGCTCAGTTTGTCTCAAAAATAAATAAACACTGAAAAAAAAAAAAAAAGAAAATAGCGTCTTTGCAGATGTAGTTAGTTAAGATGAGGTCACATTGGATGAGGGTGGGCCCCAAATCCAAGGACTGCTGTCCTTACAAGAAGGTCATGTGAAGACAGCCCCACAGAGAGAAAAGGGCCCCTGATGGGGGGTGGGGGGGGGCGGTGCACGGCTGTGAGCCAGAGAGCCTGGACTCAGCAACCTCAGAAGCTGGGGGAGACAAGCGTTCTCCCCTAGAGACTTTGGGTCAGTGTGGCCCTGCTGACACCTTGTTCCTAGACTTCTAGCATATGAGAGAAAAACTATGAGAGAATCAGTTTGTTGGCTTATGCCGCCCAGCTTATGGTACTTTGTTACAGCAGCCCTGCCAAAGTAAAATAAGGGACTTTGCGGTGGAATCTGGACGGACACTCCTTCTATCTTCTTCAGAGCCCCTCGCACTGAGGACTTGATGTGGGTGGAGTGAGCTCCACACAGTCTCCCCTGTCATCACGTGGTGAGAAAAAGGAACCCAAACAGAACGTGACCGTTCTTGGAAGTCAGAATAGGCAACATCCACGAAGGCTTTTCTCTTGTTGCCTGATTACCGTATTCACTGCTAACTCTAGGCCAAAAAAATACCACTTTTATTGGGGAAAAATGAGGCTCTTCCTAGAGAACAGAGCTGACCGAATCCAGCAGCAGTAGGAGGTCTGCTTCAGGCATGGTCAGGTATTTACGGAGTGGTAAGAAAGGACACCTGCCTGCTTCCGTGTAGGGACCCGGGCACATGAGAAGCACCCGGGGGCTTTTAAAATCCTGATGCCTTGCTCCCACCCCAGAGATTCTGATTTAGGTAGTATGGGGTGCTGCCAGGCATTAGGATTTTTGAAAGCTTCCCTGGGTGATTCTGATGTGCAGTTTGGGTTGAGAAGCACTAGTAAAAGTTACCTGGAGATTCCAGATGATTGTTTTACTGTGTGATTACTTTAAATTAAGGAAAATTAGTAAAAACATTATATATTAAAGAGAGAAAGGGGCTCCTGGGTGGCTTAGTTGGTTAAAGCATCCGACTTCGGCTCAGGTCATGACCTCACGGTTCGTGAGTTCGAGCCCTGCGTTGGGCTCTGTGCTGACAGCTCAGAGCCTGGAGCCTGCTTCGGATTCTGTGTCTCCCTCTCTCTCTCTGCTCCTCCCCCGCTCGTGCTCTGTCTCTCTCTGTCTCTTAATAATAAATAAAATGTTAAAAAAAATTACATTCTTGGGGCGTCTTGGTGGCTCAGTCAGTTAAGCGTCTGACTTCGGCTCAGGTCATGACTTCACGGTTTGTGAGTTCAAGCCCTGCATTGGGCTCTGTGCGGATAGCTCAGAGCCTGGAGCCTGCTTCGGATTCTGTGTCTCCCTCTCTCTCTGCCCCTCCCCACTTGCCCTCTCTCTCCCTCTCTCAATAATAAGTTCAAAAAATTTTTCTTAATTTAAAAAAAGAGAGAAAATAAGTTAAACAAAAAGGTGACACTTAGGATGCCATCAAACTCTGTAGTAAAGTCTTCAAATACGTAGAGAATACAACAGCTATTTTGGAAAGAATGGTCCTACAGGTGCAGCTCTGAGGTCAGTGGAGTGAGTTTGAGGCATTTTGTTTGCAGGAGCCCTCAGCATAATGTCTGGCTCAAAGACGTCTTCAAGAAACATTGGCCAATGAGGTCTGTTTAAGAAAATGAGAAAACCGTGGTTCAGATTTCCCTTGGCAGCTTCTTTTCTTCTTCAAAGAAATCTGGATCACCCAACTTATCCCCTAAAGCCTTCTTAATTCCTAAGAAGGCAAACCCAATTCTTTAAATTAAAAAGTTAATTACCATTTATTGAAGTTCCTGTCTTCATTTTAGGTGGGTTAACTGGTGATTCGGGAGAGTTGGATGCTCTCACGTGGTATGTGAGCACATCATAAACACTGACTGATCCATATATATGGTATATGGAGGCCCATTTTAAGGGACTTTAAAGTTTCAGACCTTAATTAATTATAGGAGGCTATTGTTGGATCATCTTTGTGATTTAGTTGCTGCCGACTTCTCAATCAGACACACAACCTCCAGTTATTCTATTGTTATTATAAGAAAATATAACCCACTTACAATATGATTATCAGAGGGGCGCCTGGGTGGCTCAGTCGGTTAAGCGGACGACTTCGGCTCAGGTCATGATCTCGCGGTCTGTGAGTTCAAGCCCCGCGTCGGGCTCTGTGCTGACGGCTCAGAGCCCGGAGCCTGTTTCAGATTCTGTGTCTCCCTCTCTCTGACCCTCCCCCGGTCATGCTCTGTCTCTCTCTGTCTCAAAAATAAATAAACGTTAAAAAAATAAAAAAAAAAAAAACAATATGATTATCAGAAATATACCTTGGTAGAGGGCAAGGATTGTTCATCGTCACATGAGCTATTAGATGTTATGTGGATAGTTTTTTTTTTTTTTTAATTTTTTTTTAACGTTTATTTATTTTTTTTGGGACAGAGAGACAGAGCATGAACGGGGGAGGGGCAGAGAGAGAGGGAGACACAGAATCAGAAACAGGGTCCAGGCTCTGAGCCATCAGCCCAGAGCCCGACGCGGGGCTCGAACTCCCGGACCGCGAGATCGTGACCTGGCTGAAGTCGGACGCTCAACTGACTGCGCCACCCAGGCGCCCCTATGTGGATAGTTTTGAGGAAGGGATGAGTGGAGGGTGGAAATACCCCCTATCCCGGAGGTGGCTGGGTTTTGAGCCTAACTTTCATGGCATAACATTACTGCTCTCATTTCTTTTTTTGTTTTTGAGTATGTATATGTGATTACACAAATACTTGTCAAGGACCAGACAAGAGAGGATCATTAGGTTTCAACTTGTCTGCCAAAGGTGATAGATCAATTGGTAGTGGCTCCTTGGGCTACTGGGTTGAAAGTAATTCTGAAATCAAATCCACGTTGAAAGGGAAAGGGTAGCAAGATGGATTAGTAATTTCTTAGAGCACGTGAGACGAGGGAATGGACGCACGATGCCAGGCATTTGCTTAGATCCCCTTGGACCCGTTAAAAGTTTTTCCAAAAATTTGTTTGAGTATAGTTGACACACAGTGTTACATTAGTTTTAGGTGTAAAATGTAGTCATTCAACTTCTCTGTACGTTATGCTATGCTCACCACAAGCGTGGCTACCGTCTGTCACCATGGACCCTTATTACAATGTCATTGACGACATTCCCTATGCTGGACCTTTCATCCCTGTGACTTATGCATTCCATAACTGGAAGCCTGTATCTCCTACTCCCCTTCACCCATTTGCTCATCCCTCCACTCCCCTCTCCTTTGACAATGATCAGTTTGCTTTCCACAGCTTTGGGTCTATTTCTGCTTTTTGTGTGTTTCTTTGTTTTGTTTTTTAGATTCCATTATGAGCCTATGAGTAAAATCATCTGGTTTTTGTTAGACTCTTTTTTTGACAGACAAGCACTCTGGGTTAGCCAGTAGGCTTTATACTAGTCATAGGAAGTGCTGTTTCTTTTCTAAACAGCTGTGTGCCCATGTTGGAAATTCAGTGTGTGGTACAGAGCCTGGGGACCTTGGGCTAGGAGTCCCAATGGAGAGATTCCCTAATAAAATGAAGCATTTAATTTCACTAAGGTCTGCACAATCCTTTCCATCTAAGGCTGAATGATTGGTATCCATTACCAATTATTCTATTTTTTTCATTCATATTAAAGAGGTTTTTGTGTGTGTGTGTGTGTGTGTGTGTGTGAGGTATTTGAGTACGTAGTGCAAGAGGCCACACTCTGTTTCAGAGAACAATGGTCGAGGTCCAACCTTCATGTTTAGGCTTGTGCTCAGCTGTCCTTTAGAAAGCTGCACAGGGGGCGCCTGGGTGGCGCAGTCGGTTAAGCGTCCGACTTCAGCCAGGTCACGATCTCGCGGTCCGTGAGTTCGAGCCCCGCGTCAGGCTCTGGGCTGATGGCTCAGAGCCTGGAGCCTGTTTCCAATTCTGTGTCTCCCTCTCTCTCTGCCCCTCCCCCGTTCATGCTCTGTCTCTCTCTGTCCCAAAAATAAATAAACGTTGAAAAAAAAAAAAAAAAGAAAGCTGCACAGGACATGACCATTCTCTGTCCTGTTATTTCCCACCATTTAGCAGTGTGACACTAATAGATTGGATGTATTCTGTGAGAAAAGAGTCAGGATGACCATCTGACTGGGGGACCTGGGAGGATGGAGATGCCATTTTGAGATGAGGGTGACTGTACGAGGAGGGACAGATCATGAGCTCAGTTTCAGATGCCTACTAACTGTCCAAGTGGAGATGTCAGCAGCAATTGGGTTTATGTGTCTGGAAATCAGAGGGGAAACATAGATCACATGTATAAATCTGGGAGTCATCAGCTTGTGGACAGAATTTAAAAGCATGGAAATGAATGAGATCACCAGGGTAATAAGTGTAGATAGAGAAGGGATCCAAAGACTGAGCTTTGGGGCAACTTCAAGATAAAGAACTCCAGAAAAGAGGAGGAAGCAGCAAGGGTTGGGAAAGAGCAGGGTGTAAAGTAAGAGGAAAGCCAGCAGAGTGCCCTGGTAGCCAAGTAAAGAGCGTTGCTTTGAGGAGGAGTCATTGACTAGGTCACTGCTGCGTAAAGGTCAAGCAAGGTGGAGACTGGAGAACTGGCTACCGGGTGGGGCTGTGTGGAGGTCATTTCTTTGATGGAATTCTGGGGAGGGGTGAAAGCTCAGCTGAAACGTGTTTAATAGAGAATGGGAGGGTGGGAAGTAGAAGTGTCCAGCATTACAATGTTGTTAGGAATTTTGCCATACAGAGGAAGTGATGGGGGAAAATGAGGTTGAGCACACCTGTATTTTTCAGACGGGAGAAATAATTGCACATTTGTGTGCTAGTGTCAAAGGCCCAATCAGGAGAAGGTGTTGATGATGCAGGAGAGAGAAGGAGCATGGCTGGGGTCATGTTCTTGGGTAGGCGAGAGGGAACGGGGTTGCGTGGAGGTGTGCAGGAGCTGGTCTGTGCCTGGAGAGCACGGTTCATCCGTAAGACTGGAAGATAAAAGAAAGCATGTTGATGTGATGGGAAGTGCTTTTGGAAGATCTCAGCAGCTTACAGACCCTTCAGTGGCTCCCTGTTGTGCCTTATGTCAAAGAGTCCATAAAGCTCAGCCTAGGATACAAGGACTTAAAATATAAACACTCTGGCCCCAGGTTATATCTCCTTCCTCATCTACTCTTGATCCTTGTGTTTTAAGTTTATTTATCATTTTTGAGAAAGAGAGAGAGAAGGGGGAGAGACAGAGAGAGAAGGGAAGAGAGAGAATACCAAGCAGGCTCTGTGCCGATAGCCTATCAGCTGATAGCTATCGGCACAGAGCCCCATGCGGGGCTCGATCTCACAAACCATGAGATCATGACCCGAGCCGAAATCAAGAGTCAGACACTTAGCCATCTGAACCACCCAGACGCCCCCAAATGTGGTTCTGTGCATACTCTACATACACTTCTTATTGAACTATAACATGTATACATATGTGCACACCCACAAATCACAACGTGTATGTGTAGCTCTTTGTGTTTTCAAAGTGAACACACCTGTGTCAATAAATGGTGCCTCACTGGCCCCCTGAAACTCCACTCCTCTCGCTGCGATTGTCATGCAGAGGTAACCGCGATCCGGGCTTCTAACATCATGGATTACTTTTGCCTGTTTCTGAACTTCATGTAAATGGAATCAAACAGTGTGAACTCTTTCACGTCCCACTTCTTCCACCCGCTTCGGATTTCTGTGCCGCGTTCCCTTTGTTAGCATGTAGCAATACTTCGCTCGTTCCCCGTTGCTGTGTTGTATTCCACTGTGTGAAGAATAGCCCACAGTTACTTCCCCATCGTGTTGTGGCTCGACGTTTGGTTTGTTGTTGGCTCCTGGCTCTGACAAACAGCCCCGTAGTGAAGGTTCCTGCACACACTGTTGAACCGTATACGCTTTTCTGCTGGACGTGTACCCGAGAGTGAGATGCTGGGTCATAGATTGAAGTGCTACGTGTATTTTGATCCTGTTACTGTTATGAAGCACGCCCAGGAGTATAATCCTAGACACTGGAACCCCACGGTCCAAGGCTCTGAGCTCCAAGGCATCTGAGATGATTTGTCCGGCCCCTTCATTTTCATACGAGAAGCCTGACCCTCAGGCTGGGGAAGCGACGTTTGCAAAGTCACACCGCGAGGAAGTGGGTCCGTGCTCCAGGTCTCCTCATTTGGGGGCTAACGCTGGCCAAATACCTGTTAGTGTTCACACGAGGAAACTGTCCTCTCTGACCCAGGAATGGTCACACGCCGCTCCAATTTGTATAATGAGCACTACTGTTTACGAAGTACGTGCTCACTGCCATATACCTTGTGTCATATGTTTGCACGTGTCATGTGCTTACCTTGTATTATTCCCTTTAGTCTCTTTTGCACATTTATGTATTTATTTGTTTTTTCCTCTCCCTATTTTTCAGATGGAAAATGAGCTCAGAGCGGATGAGTGGCCTGCTCAGGTTTCCACAGAAGGTGGCAGAGCTAGGATTTGAACCCTGCTTGTGACTACTTGAGAAGAAAAGGGGCAAACTCCTTAGAAAGTTATTGCTGCTCCGGCACAGGTAGACCTTTCTTTACCTCACTCCCCGGGGCTCCTCCCAAGTATGGAGAGTCCAGTTTTCTATCACAGACGATGTGACTAAAAGAAGGCAATCGCATTGCAATTCTTTGTCTACGGTGTGGCGTCTGGGTGGCTCAGTCGGTTAAGCATCAGACTCTTGATTTCGGCTCAGGTCATGATCTCCCAGTTTGTGGAATTGAGCCCCGTGTCAGACTCTGCACTGACGGCGTGGAGCCTGCTTTGGCTTCTCTCTCTGCCCCTCCCCCGTGCACTCTCTCTTTCTCTAGCTCAAAAATAAATAACTAAACATTAAAAAAAAAAAAAAAAAAAACAGAAAGCAAGAAAGCAATTCAACAAGGCAAGCACGGAAAACACCTGCAGCTTTCCCTGTAGGGGCTGATACAGAGTGCATCTGCTCAGAGCCATCATGATGATACTCATTTCTATTCAAAAGTTGTGTTGGGGCGCCTGGGTGGCGCAGTCGGTTAAGCGTCCGACTTCAGCCAGGTCATGATCTTGCGGTCCGTGAGTTCGAGCCCCGCGTCAGGCTCTGGGCTGATGGCTCAGAGCCTGGAGCCTGTTTCTGATTCTGTGTCTCCCTCTCTCTCTGCCCCTCCCCCGTTCATGCTCTGTCTCTCTCTGTCCCAAAAATAAATAAAAAACGTTGAAAAAAAAATTAAAAAAAAAAAAAGTTGTGGATGCGGTGAACACTTGCTCCTCAAGCTCTTCCCAAAAGTCCCTAGGACAGTGAAGCTTGATGTTCAGAAATTAATTGAGCCCTGAAATTTCAGGGGAGCCAGGATGAGCCTCATTGTTCCGTGAATCTTAGAGATATCCATCATCCATGGGCCCCCATCCCATATCCTGTATGCTATCTCAAAGAAGATAATAAAAGATAAGTGATCAGCATTAACATGCATTAGGCACTCACCCTGGGCCACGTGTGACTAGCTGCGCTCACGTGAATGACCTCATTCAGTCCTCCCAACAACGTTTCGAAGGAGGTGCTGTTACTATCCCCATTTTGCTGATGAGGAATTGGATGCTTCCAAAGATGAGAAAACCTGCCCCAGGGTGCACAGTAAGTGAATGAGCGGGGGCTTCACCTAGGGCCCCCATGGCTGCTAAGCTCTAAACTTGTTCGTGGCCCTGACGCTCAGGTGCACAAAAAGTGCTTGTTTACTGACACCTCCCCTTGATTAGGGTTTTGGGTTTTTTTTTTTAAGTCATTCCTTTGGGGGTGTTCACAGTTTATCACAACTGCCACAAGCTAACCGAGTGAAGCCTGTGTTCTCGAGGACAATTGTCCCCTACCTTCCACCTTGGAAAGAAGAGGGATTTTTCTTCTCATTGAGATCTCTTTAAATAACCTGCTTAAAAAAGAGATGGGTGGGGGAGGGAGAGAATTGGAGAGAGTCTGGGTGTCAGAGGATCCTGGACGTGGCGGAGTGGGCAGTACAACGCGGCTGTGGGGTTGCCTTGGCTTTTAACTGGCACATCTTCTTCGACAGACCCTCCTTCAGCTTCCTCTCCACCATCGGTGAGGTTTCGTGAAAGCAGGTGGGAGGGGTTGGTGTGTCCGTGGACTATTACTTTTAGGGATTTTGAAAAACATTGAAATGATTTGCACTATTTTGGCATCACTTGGGCTGTTAGGGCTTAGCTCTTTGTTTTTCTGTTTCAATGTTATTTTCAACGTTTATTTGTTTTTGGGACAGAGAGAGACAGAGCATGAACGGGGGAGGGGCAGAGAGAGAGGGAGACACAGAATCGGAAACAGGCTCCAGGCTCCGAGCCATCAGCCCAGAGCCCGACGCGGGGCTCGAACTCACGGACCGCGAGATCGTGACCTGGCTGAAGTCGGACGCTTAACCGACTGCGCCACCCAGGCGCCCCTGTTTCAATGTTATTTTATAAAAAGAACACTTAAAGTTTTAAGTGTTCCTCTCCTCATTGCCACAGATGGAAACTCAGTGTATCACCAAGTGATCCATCTCTGCGGGAATACAAATTACCTGTGCATTTCAGACTCTTTGCACTTTGCCTTAGCTAAAGAGCCCCTGCTAGATACATAGTATTAGCAGGTGACTCTCTGGGCCATATGCCGAAAAAGACAGATGTTTTACTTAAGTTCATTGAAAGGGAAATGTGAAAGGCACTAAAAACCTGCTGGCCTGTCTTCTCCCCAAACTCCCTCTGGCTGAGTGATCTTGTGTATGTATGGGGAAGAGAGAGAGAGAAGGAAAGAGGGAGAAATGGAGAGAGGGAGATGGGGAGAGAGAGGGGGCGGGAGTGGGAGGAGAGAGAGAGAGGTGGAACAGAGAGAAGGAGGAGGGAGGGAGAGAGAGGGAAAGAGAGAGAGGGAAGGAGAGTGAGAGGGAGGGAGAAAGAGGAAGAGAGAGAGAGGGAGAGGAAGAAAAGAGGAGAGGGAGAGGTGGGGAGAGAAAGAGAGAGAGGGAAAGAGAAAAAGAGAGGGAGAGAAGGAGAGAGAGGGAGAGGAGATGGGGGTAACTTGGACTGTACTGGGACTTTCTGTTCCAAGGTGGGCTATACCACCAGCCAAGAACTTCCAGTCTTTTAAAATTCCCTCTGACTCTCACCTGAAATGTTAGAGGTGGGAGAAGTAGGAAAGATGCTGACTAAACCATTTTCCAAAGCCATGTTCAAAGAGCATAAGCTTGGGAACAAACACCGGACTCTTTGTTGTTGTTGTTCGTCTTAATTGTCTTGTGCTTCTTTTCCCTCTAAAAGCCTCACTTTACCACAAGGGACATGAATATCAATCAACCTGGTAATGGAGTACCCTCAGATGGCAACTAAGAACCAGCTCACCAATTAGCTGTGTCACCTGTCTGTGCGTTGGTGTCCACCCACGTCAAAGCTATCTGTACAGTGCCGAGAACGATTCTGATTTGAGAGATGAATATTGTCAGTGTTTGGTGTGTGTTGGGAGGAGACTAGCTGTTGCAACATCACGGATGATTGTCATCCCCACCGTGATCCTGTAGAAATTTTGCGACAGAGATGTTCAACCGAGAAACTGTTCTCCGTTTTCCTGAGTGCACAGTGGAGATGTTAAGTACTTCAGTTAGTGCTCTGATTAAAATCTAAATGGCTATCACTTTCAGAGAAATGTCCAAATTTCTTTACCCTGTTCAACAAGGGATGGAGAACACCACCACTTTGGGACGTATTTTTTTTTTTTTTTATTTTTTATTTTTTCAACGTTTAATTATTTTTGGGACAGAGAGAGACAGAGCATGAATGGGGGAGGGCCAGAGAGAGAGGGAGACACAGAATCGGAAACAGGCTCCAGGCTCTGAGCCATCAGCCCAGAGCCCGACGCGGGGCTCGAACTCACGGACCGCGAGATCGTGACCTGGCTGAAGTCGGACGCTTAACCGACTGCGCCACCCAGGCGCCCCTTTGGGACGTATTTTAATTTTCTTTTGTGTTCAGTCTTTCTATACAAGTTACCTGGAGCAAATTAATTAAGCCGGAAGGGCTTTTATGAGCCTGATTTGATGGAACTCATCTTAAAATGCCTGAGGATCCTTCAGAGAGGGGACTGTTCCTTTGAAGATGAATTACCATGAATCAGGAAAGCATTCTGTTGTTGTTGACCTCACTGTGTGCTGGCAATCTAGGGCTGGGCCAGGGGGCTATGATCTTGCCCTCAAGCTTCTTTGATGTGCACAGACGCAAAGAAGGTGCCCTTGGAGTGACAGGAGGGTGACTTCACGGGAAGTGAAGAGCTCATTGTCCTCTGTACGTTGTGATGACTTCTCGGGTAGCTTACGGCAAAGAGAACCTTTAAGCAAGAACACTGTGTGAATGTCCAGCTCTCAGATTCCGAGTCACTAAGAAGTCCCGAACTTGGGTGTCAGTTCCAGGGGCCGGGGTCCCTGGAAGTCTGCCAGGCTTCTCAGAGGGTAGTTTCAACAGGAGTGAAGGCACATACAATTAATTCTCAACAAAGAGACTGTGCCACTGACACACAAAACACGTTGTATGGTTAAGTGCACATTTCAAGGGCCTTTGAATTGTTGAGAGAAAATGTCTTGTCCAGAGAGTGACTGGAATCAGGTTCCTATCTGCTGCTCCTGAATTACTCTATTTTCTCGCTGTTGCATTTAAATGATGTTTAGAAATCAAGTGTACAAATAGGAGACACGGCTGCTTCTGTGGAAACAAAGTGGGAATAATTATTACTTTGTGTTCTGAGCAAAAGAAGGCTAGACATTCTAATTCTGGAGATCTAACAATGGAAGTCAGAAGGAATAAAAGTTCACTGGGGGAAGGAATATATCCTAGGGCAGAAAGGAGATCCGAAAGCTGATTTGCGGGACGTGTCCTTATTTATTCTTGAACATGACATTGACAATGGTAAACGCTTTATTTTAAAGACTGCCTACATTGAGTCGTGCACCTATAGGTTGTGCATTTTGCCTTCGGAACATGCTGTGGTGAGCTATGGCTACTTTCTGGCTGTTTCAAGAGGAAATGGAAAGTTTCAGTCACTGTTTAAGTAATGGAACCGACAATTAAACTGCAGGTGACCAAGTATTCCCTTGGCTCTGGTTGTGAAAGTTGCTGTCAAGCACAAGAGGGATTAAGGGTATTCATGTCCCCTCCACTCCTACCATGTCACTGCTGGGTCCAATGTGACCCAGGGGAGGAGGAGTCCAAAATCCATGCACTCAGCAACAGGAAACTGTGAGCTGAGCTGGGAGGGCCCTGAGAGACCCCTTGGTCTCCTTGGTATCATGCAAAGTCCCCAAATGGGAAGAGCCTTGCCTAACGTCATAGTGCTGACCGGAACGGAGTGGGGCTGAAATGCAGATCTCTGGACACCCATTCCTGTGCTCTTTTCATTTTGCAATGGGGCTTTTTACCCCCCTGGAAACCTAGAAAATGAAATTCATTCACTTAATAGACATTTATTGCTAGGCTCCTGCTAGATATTGGGAGATGTGATATGAAGGGAAACATAGGGTGTCATGAGCACTTAGGGCCTGGAGACTTGATCCAGTCCAGGGGGTTAGGGGAGACTTCTCCCAAGAAGTGTTTGAATTGTGATTGGAAGAGAAGAATGGGGGGGGGGCTGAATGAAAATCAGGGGCAGGTGAGGGTGAAGGGGGGAATGGTGCGGGGTGGTGGGGAGAATGTTCCTAACAGAGGGAGTAACTGTGCAAAGGCCCTGAGACCATGAGGAGTTTGGTGTACTTAAGAACTGAAAGAGAGCCGCTATGGCTGGAATGCAGGGGCTTGGGCAAGAGGGGGTGGGCAACGCCAGACCACATGGACCTGCCTGTGTGAGCACAGGAAGACATTTGGCTTTTATTTTAAGGCCAGTGGGAATCTCAAGCAGGGATCTGCCATGATCAGATTTTCATTTTAACATCATGAGGCTTTCAAGGTCATCGGGCTCCAGAAGAGCCAAAGAAGCAGCTTAGGCCAGGGTGGTGGGGGTGGAGATGGGGAAGAACGGGCAGATTCGAGAGAATCCGGGGATATGCCTTCTCTGTCCAGCATGGCCAGCTGGTATTTCAATGTCCATAGAAAATGCTGGATTGGCTACCTAGCCTGGAAAGGCGAGTCGAGGGACCTCATGAATCATGGCAACCAGGTGGCCGGGCCGCCTTCCTTTCTTGCTCACAGAAGCCTTGGAGCCTTGATCCTCCTACACCACAACCATTTCTTTCATCTGTAGCTCTCCAAGTATTTTCCCGAGATGCTCCAGCATGGGAGGGGCAGGGCAGACAGCTTGGCCTGCCATGAAGTGACTTGAAAAGTCCCCGAATTTTACCGTAATTGCAAACTTTGAGACAGCCAAGGTGGATCGGTGGTGGTCGTTTGCCGCAAAGTGAATGGAACTCAGAGACAAGACTGGTTTGGGAAAGTGGTCACGGCTCCTCTTATTCCCGGCACGTTGAAGGAGAACAGCCCCTCCTCCCTGAGTACCTTCACCTTTGACCCCCTCAGAATATAAATTTTTACTGCCCATTCAGGCTTTAACATACTTTTTCTAATCAGTCAATTTGTAGGTGTTTATACATGCATCCTATAGCAATATAATAACTAGGAGTTATGGAGCACCTCCCGTCTGCCAGGACTGCTCTAAGCCATTCATGAGTAACTTTACAGATGATGAGCCTGAAGTTCAGAGAGGCGCTCTGTTTGCTGAGCCAGTGCTCCAAGCCACCACAGTGTGCTGCCCTGCTCATACCTTCTCGTGGGTACACGGAGGTGCAGGTGCTGTTTAGAGAAATGCGTCACCAGCCATTTTCCAAAGAGTATTCACCAGACTTAGGAAGCTTTTCACGTTAGCGGGGCCGAGGGTTTTCCTTCTGTCCTTTCCTCTCGCCTCTGATTTCCCCATTTGACTCCAATGTTCGCCATCTCTTGAAATTTCCCCTGTGACCGATCCAGTCGCTTCTTGGAACTCCCCAACTTTCCCCAACGCATCTTTCTCCCCCTCCCGCGCTCACACACATGTGCACGCCCACACGCACATGCACGTGAGAGACCCTTCCTCTGATCTCACCACAGTGGTGGGGTTTGTGGTGGCCTGGAGGGAAGGGATTGGGATGCCCTAAGTCCATGCAGGTTTTGCCTCATCAGACGATGGTCCCCTTGTGTTGGCCTCACTATAACGTAGGCGTGGCTTCTCAGGAGGGGGCAGTGCTTATGAAACAAGTGCTGGGGTCTTTGGGGGACATGCGGGAGGACTGAGGGCCCCTTGCTCTCTCTTATATTCTCACAAGGCCTGAGATTCTCTGCTCGGAGCTGGACTCTCGCTTTCTCTGGGCCGCTCCATGGTGGAAGGCTGAGGCAGCTCTGTAGAATGTTTCTTTTTTTCTTTTCTTTCCTTTTTTAAAATTTCCTTTTTAAAAAATTTATTTTTAAATGTTTATTTTTTGAGAGAGAGAGAGAGTGCACAAGCAGGGGAAGGGCAGAGAGAGAGAGAGAGAGAGAGGAAACACAGAATCTGAAGCAGGCTCCAGGCTCTGAGCTGTCAGAGCAGAGCCCAATGCGGGGCTCAAAGCCATGAACTGTGAGATCATGACTTGAGACGATATCAAGAGTCAGATGCTTACCTGACTGAGCACTCCTGCAGAATCTGTTCCTTGAGCGGAATCGGGGAAGTGTCTGTTCTGGGGACAGGCTGGATATCCTTGTCAGATTCGTGGGCCACCCTCAAGGCTGCTGGCTTCCCAGAAGGAGCAACCCCTCAGAGGACTGGGGACACTAGAGGGTTATTGGCCAGCCCAGCTCTCTCTCCTCCCTGGAAGCTTGTACTCCAGTATCTGGAGGTGTCTGTTCTTCAGCACCCTGGGTGCCCTCTGGTCACCTCACAGGCACGTCTAGTTGGCGAAGTGGGATGCAGCCCAGTGGCCATCTCTCCCCAGCAGGACAGGCCTGACCTCCATGCCGTCGACCTCTTGCCTGGGAGAGGAGCTGTTTCATGGGCAGGGGCTTGTCAGAATCTCCGAGTCTGATGCTTTTTATCCTCAGCCCTGGGCATAAGAGGCTGGTGTCCCACGCAGACCCCCAGCCTGGCTAAAGCGGACAGTCTCGATCGTCCTTCTTTCCGAGGAGGAGAGCCCTTCTTGCCCACCCCAACTCCATCGATTAAATTCCACTTCTACCCGTTGACTCTGAACTCAAACCTCTCCTCTTTCTAAAGCCTCTCTGATGGTTCCTCATTTCGCTGATTCTGGGCCTTGCCATCTGTACCCCTGTTCTGACCCTTAGCGTGGCCCGGCCTCAGACGATGGGCTCAGGAAAAGCAGGGCCTGAGTCTCCTCTTCCTGTGCGCGGCCCCTCGAGGGTGCTTGATCAAAGTTCATTCCTTCATTCTCCCTTTCATCTGGGGAACATTTCCTGCCTACCCCCAGCCTCATCCTCATGATCCAAGCCACTAGAATCGCGGCAACATCTCACTGGGTCACCAGCCTCTTTGTTTCAAGGGGGAAACGGGGGTTCGGACAGCAGACAGCTCACAGCGGCCAGCTCTGTGTCCTCTCTTCATAGCCCTCCGCGGACACGCCTTCTGCTCCCGCTTCTGCTTCTGCTGTGTGGGCTTTGGTTTCTCCTTCAGGCCTGTCGGCTTCTGCTCTCCCTGCTGCTGCTTTCTTCCCAGTTACTTATTCTGCTTCTGTTTCTCTTTCCACTTCTGCTACTTGCAATCCTCTCCCCACTCTGCTTCCTCCTCCTTCCTCCTCTCTCCCCTCTGCTTCCTCCTCCTTCCTCCTCTCTCCCCTCTGCTTCCCCCTCCTTCCTCCTCTCTCTCCCCCTCTGCTTCCCTCTCCTTCCTCTTCTCCCCTTCCTTCTCTCTCCCCCCTCTGCTTCCCCCTCCTTCCTCCTCTGTCCCCCCTCTGCTTCCCCCTCCTTCCTCTTCTCTCCCCCCTCTGCTTCCCCCTCCTTCCTCCTCTCTCTCCCCCTCTGCTTCCCTCTCCTTCCTCTTCTCCCCTTCCTTCTCTCTCCCCCCTCTGCTTCCCCCTCCTTCCTCCTCTGTCCCCCCTCTGCTTCCCCCTCCTTCCTCTTCTCTCCCCCCTCTGCTTCCCCCTCCTTCCTCTTCTCCCCTTCCTTCCTTCTCTCTCCCCCCTCTGCTTCCCCCTCCTTCCTCCTCTCTCCCCTCTGCTTCCCCCTCCTTCCTCCTGTCTCTCCCCCTCTGCTTCCCTCTCCTTCCTCTTCTCCCCTTCCTTCCTTCTCTCTCCCCCCTCTGCTTCCCCCTCCTTCCTCCTCTGTCCCCCCTCTGCCTCCCCCTCCTTCCTCCTCTCTCTCCCCTCTGCTTCCCTCTCCTTCCTCTTCTCCCCTTCCTTCCTTCTCTCTCCCCCCTCTGCTTCCCCCTCCTTCCTCCTCTGTCCCCCCTCTGCTTCCCCCTCCTTCCTCCTCTCTCTCCCCCTCTGCTTCCCTCTCCTTCCTCTTCTCCCCTTCCTTCCTTCTCTCTCCCCCCTCTGCTTCCCCCTCCTTCCTCCTCTGTCCCCCCTCTGCTTCCCCCTCCTTCCTCTTCTCTCCCCCCTCTGCTTCCCTCTCCTTCCTCTTCTCCCCTTCCTTCCTTCTCTCTCCCCCCTCTGCTTCCCCCTCCTTCCTCCTCTCTCTCCCCCTCTGCTTCCCTCTCCTTCCTCTTCTCCCCTTCCTTCCTTCTCTCTCCCCCCTCTGCTTCCCCCTCCTTCCTCCTCTGTCCCCCCTCTGCTTCCCCCTCCTTCCTCTTCTCTCCCCCCTCTGCTTCCCTCTCCTTCCTCTTCTCCCCTTCCTTCCTTCTCTCTCCCCCCTCTGCTTCCCCCTCCTTCCTCCTCTGTCCCCCCTCTGCCCCCCCCTCCTTCCTCTTCTCCCCCCTCTGCCTCCCCCTCCTTCCTCTCCCCTCTCCCCGCTGCTTCTTTTACTTTGCCTTCTGCTTTCCCTGCTCGTGCTTCTTCCACACGTGCGTCTACTTCGGCTTCCGCTTTTTCTTCATTCTCCTCCTCCTTGTTGCCCTGCTTTTGGTTTAGCTTCAGTTTCTACTTTCTTGGCTGTGGTTTTGGCTTTTTTCCTGCTTCTGCTTCTACCGCTGCTGCTTCTTTTCCTTCCACGTTTGCTACTTCCACCCCTCCTCTCCCTCTCTGCCTCCTGCTCCCCTTTCTTCTTTATTTTCCTCTGCTTTTTTCACTTCTTTCTTTCCGCGTTTCCTTCCTCTGTGTTCTTCAGCTGTTTCTTCTGCTTCCTTTCCTCCTAGTTTGCTCTTTCCTCCTCCTCCTCCTTCTTCCCCTTCTGCTTCTCCTAATTTTATTCCGATTCCCTTCCTCTCCTCTTCCTCCTCTGTCTCCTCCTCTTCCTCCTGCTCAGTTTTAACATGCTGAGTTTTCAGTGCTTAGAAGACACCTGTTCATACCTTCCCTAGGGCTTTCCAATATTCTTTTTTTTTTTTTTCCAATATTCTTTCAGAGTCGCAAAATTTCTGCCAGCTTGGGACTGACTGGTCAACCTTCAGTGCAGTCTCTTTGGTAAACAACAAATATTAACGAGAAGGCTTCACAGAGGGGCAGTGCTCTATAATTAACTCAATATTTTAAGCCCATTAGTTCGATTCTCATAGCCATTACAGTGTCTGGCAGAGGTGAAGTGAGGCTCAGAGAGGTTTCCACACTTCCCACAGCCACACAGAAAGGAGCAGAGCTTTTATTAGAATTTAGGATTCTACTCCCTGCCCAGGGTTCACCATAAGTCCTGACATTTTTGTTTGTTTTTTAAGTTTATTTTGAGAGAGATAGAGTGCACATGGGGAGGGGCAGAGAAAGAGAGAAAGAGAGAGAGAGAGAGAGGGAGGGAGAGAGAGAGAGAATCCTAGGCAGGTTCTGCCGTGTCAACATAGAGCCTGACATGGGGCTTGGTGGCACAAACCATGAGATCATGACCTGAGCCGAGATTCAGAGTCAGACCCTTAATTGACGGAGCCACTCAGGTGCCCCTGTTTATTTGTTTTTCAATAGGCTATTTTTAAAAGATACGTTTGAGTTTCATAGCAAAATTGAGTGGGAGGCACAGAGTGTTCCCGCGGGAACTTGCATTTTTTCACACTAAAAAGCCCTTTTGCGTCTGTGATTTCATCTGTTCAAGAAACAGATAAGACAGCAGCCCAGAGAGGGAAGGGGTTCGGCTGTGGACACACAGCAATGTAGTGATATGTAACTGGGATGAGGGCCCCCAGCCTCTTGTCCAAGGGCCATTTCGGAAAGCCGATGGGCAGTGAGTGGGTGGGCCCTGGGCCAGCGTGTCCTCAGCACCCCCTTCGCAGGTTCTGACATGTAAGAGACCTCCAGATCCGATTCTTTGAGCTCTTCCATCCTTGAGGAAAATTCTAGTGACCCAAATCCAGGGCAGGAAACCGATAAACACAGGCGTAGCTTTTTCAGAAAGACTCAATTGATAGGCTGTAAGTGCCACAAGGCCACAGGACAATTAGAGTATGCTGGGCTCCAAACTCTGAGCAGATGCCATCCTGGTTGGGAGCCAGGCCTTTCTCCAACAGGCCTGGCAGGGCCTCGCTGAGCAGCTGGTCTCCAGCCAGTCACCCCCCTCTGCTGCCAGCGCTGCACAGGCCCCAGGAGAACGGAAATAGAATTTGATAAAATTCCCCTCTCGTCTTTGGAGAGTGGGCCGGAGCGGCACCCTCGGGTACGGAGTAGTAGATTATCCATCAGGCCCTGAGGGCAGGCCTAGCCGGCTCTTATTTAACCATCACATCCTATTAAAGAAAAAAAAAAGTATTCAATGGCCTCTGTTAAAGAATGACAGGGCAGACCTTATTCAGAGGGAACATTTTGGCGAGTGTAGGGACCATTGCAATGGGATTTTGCAGTGGGGGAGAGAGATTGGGCCCAACTCCAAATACAGCCTGGGCAAAAAGGAATTTATAGCCAAGGAGCAGGGAAGGGATCAATGGATGGAGAAGTTACTCAGAGGAAACATCAGGGATAATGGGGGTTCTGGCTAAACTGACCTAAGAGTGTGCTGGCTGAAGGCAGACCAGGGTGATCAGATATCACCTGAGGGCTGGTGAGGGATGATCACCAATTCCAGATTGTGGGGATCCCCCAACACCACCACGTAATTCTCCGGAACCAGCTGGGTGTCCTACAATTGAACTCAGTTCTAACCCTCTCTACCCAGAGAGAGCATCAGATTCCACAGGGTAGGGGCTCAGTCCCCCAGGACTGCCCTCCGCTCCACTCCAGATGCCAATTATAAGCCTGAGTTGTCACCTGTGCTTGTGACCAACCGGCTACAAATCATAGAAGGACCCTCTCTTTTGTTAGAGCAGCTCACAGAACTCAGGGAGACATTTTACTTACTACAATGGCAGTTTATTATAAAAAGATATAACTCAGGAACAGCCAGATGGAAGTGGTACATAGGGCAAGATATGGGGACAGGGAGGAGAGGTTCCATGCCCTCTTCAGGTGGGACACTCTCCCAGGACCTCCACTTGTTCACCAACTTAGAAGGTCTCTGAACGCTGTCCTTTCGGGGTTTTATGGAGGAGGTTTCATTACATAGTCGTGATTTATTAAACATTGGTCATTAGTGATCGACTCAACCTCCAACCCTTCTCCCCTCCCTGGAGATGGGGAGGGAGGGAGTAGTAGGGACTGAAAGATCCAGCCCTCCAAACACTCGGGTGGTTTCCCTGGCAACCAGTCCCCATCCTTAGGTGCTTTCTGAAAGGTACCTCACTGACTGACGTAAACTCAGGTGTGGCTGGAAACGGTTTGTTAATGAATACTAAGGCACCTTTACAACTCTTACCACTTAGGAAATTCCAAGAGTTTTAGGTGCACTATGCCAGCAACAGGAGTGAAGACCATGTACACATTGCTTATTATAAATCACAGTATCACAACGAGGACTCTGATTAGATATCAAGAGTGACCAGATAGGGAGGAGGGGGAGTGTAGCTAAGCTGACTTGGCAGGATTCTTGCTAAAATTGGACGATGCAGAGAAAAACAAGGAGGTCAGAGGGGGAATCTTTGTCAGTCCTCAAAGCTGGACCCAGCACTGAGCACCTAACAGATACTTAGAAACATTTGTTTACTGACTGCGTACACACTGAAGCCAAAGAAGGGAGCCTTCACTCCTTCCTAAAATTACCAACTCCAGCATCTTTATGTTGTAGGACTGTCAGTGGGTTCTGATTAAATGCCTGGCATCTGGGGTGGGGCGGGATGTCAGGAATAACAAGGAAATGGCTTCCACAGTCAGGCTGGACTTTAGAGGCAGCCCAAGGGATAAAGAGATGGAGATAGTTTTGTTTTAATTTAACTTATTTAATTTTATTTAATTTTTGGCACAAGAACAGACACACAGATCAATGGAACAGAACAGAGATCCCCGAAATGGACCCACAAACGTATGGCCAACTAATCTTTGACAGAGCAGGAAAGAATATCCAATGGAATTTGATTTAATTTAATTTAATTTAATTTAATTTAATTTAATTTAAGTTTATTTATTTATTTATCTGTTTTGAGAGAGAGAGAATCCCAAGTAGGTTCGACAACGTCAGTGCAGAGCCTGACATGGGGCTTGATCCCACGAACCATGAGATCATGACCAGAGCCAAAATCAAGAGTCAGATGCTTAACCGACTGAGCCACCCAGGCGCCCCAGGAATGAAGGTAGTTTTAAAGGGGAGAGGCAAGCTGGCCATGCCTTGGCTTGCAGGAAGGAAAGGGGACCCCCGAGAGCTGTCTTGGGCATGGGAAGAAGGCTTAGAGCCTAACTGCAGAAGGACTTGTGGAAATAGTTTTGTCACTTAGCCAGTCACCTAACATCTGTGTGCCTCTCCTTTGTGATGAGTTTCCTGGAAAAGTATTGCGTCTCTGTGGAGAGAAAGGTTTCCTCCTGGCTAGGTCCTCTCAAGAGAGTCCTTAGAAGGCATGACTTACAATCCAGGAGTATAGATGGCCAAAGGCACAGAGTGTCATGGCGGCACTGCCCTCCTAAAAAGAGCAACCCTACCCTCGGGGCTCCACTGGGAGCGCTTTTGCATACTGATGAGTACACGCTTCCAGGCACATGATCACGCCTGCAGAGTGACGCAGAGAACGTGCAGGGCCACCAGAGAGGCGGGACACCCTGGGGAGGGGGCATGATAGTTGGACTTTGGGGGGGGGGCAGCAGCACAATCAGAGGCTAGGGGTCAGCAGTGTCGTGTGCACAGCAAAGCATCCTGTTTGACTTGAATGGGAAGTGGCAGCTGAGGCTGGAAATCTCAACCAGGAGAAGCTCAGAGGTTTCTGTGACTTTCCTTTTGATCAAAAAAAATTTTTTTAAAACATTTATTCATTTTTGAGAGGGAGACAGAGCAACTTCCAGTGGAGGATAGAGTTTATCACATTCTCTATCTAGTTCATGACTCATTGTCATCAGTGGTCCCTACAAACTCCTCCCTGTGTAAAACTCCCATTTCCCATTTATTTACTCCCATTTCCCTACACATAGAAAATTCATCCTAATATGCTTGACGTCTAGCTCTTGATTTGTACATATTCTTGGATAAGGTGCATTGTTGTTAGCTGCTTCGGATGGATGTGGTTTTAACGTATGCAAGTGATTTCGTTTTTTTTCCATCTCGTTCTGCTTTTGACTTTTTAATTGGCACTATGGTTTTAAGATTCACCCACGCTTCTGTGTGTGCATCTGGACAATGACTTCTAACTGGTTAGAATCGTACAGCATCTGCTACATGAGCCCTTCCCTCCCCCAGGGGTGAGTGTCCACGTTGCTCACAAGTGGCTTCTCAGCAGAGGAGTGCCAGGTTGAGCAGTGTCGCGGCCTCACAGGGCTGACACATGCTCAACAGTTGACAAGAAACATGTGAGCTCAGCTTGGAGGTGTCCAGCCAGAGCAGAAGTGGCTTCAGATCCCTGAGGGACCTGCGAGGCTGCCGACAGGCCATCCACCTTTGTGGTAGTCCCACAATGTAGCCACGCGTGGCACAAATATTAGGTCTCAGTCCCAGCTTTGAAAGGGCAATGTGTTCGTTATGCATAATAGGAAGTCTAGGAAGCAAATCCAGGAGATCTGTTCTCCCAAAGGTCGGCCTGTGAATAAACATGGTCCTTGGTTTGATGTAGGTACAGGGTTTGGGGAGGGGCAGCACATGCACATAGCAATCTAGAGGGAATGGAATGAAAGTGCATGCACACGTGTGTGTGTGTGTGTGTGTGTGTGTGTGTGTAAGGGAGAGAGAGATACACAGATAGAGAGAGGGCATTCGTGACGAGGCCACCATGGAGGTTAGAAGACAGAAAGGGCAGTTAGGAAAGACTCTTATTTCCTTCTTACCTATCCATCCTTGCCGTGACTTGGGGAAACTGTTGCTGGGTCCCAGTTAAAGCTTCTAACTGAAGAGCACACAGAGTGAACTGTTATTCTCGGTTTATCAGGGTTGCCTCCTGTGCGTGCTTCTTGTATTTCAGGAGAATTTGTTTTTCATGCAACAAGTCTGTTCCTCATCAGCGTGTCTGTCCATCCGATGTCACAAAAAGACTTAGGCAGCCAGGGATGCTGTTTTGCTTCTCGGTACCCTCCCTTCAGGCTGGCCCTGCATTGGAAGTGGGAGGTTGGGGTGGGCGACCCATGTGAGGGTGCTGTGGAGTTACAACCATTTCCTCCTCCAATTCCAGGACCCACAGGCGAAAGGTAGAAGGGATGGGCAGGTGGCAGATCGAATCCAATAGAGATTCTGGGAATCCCAAATTTCACTCTCTGTACTCTTTTCATGTATGTCACATCCCTCAGACAATCCTGCCAGCAAAAGAATTAGAGTGGTTCCACGGTTGCCTTGATGCAGAGGGCAGGGGCAATATTGACACCAAGCACGAGAGGTTCATGGAAGCTTGGGGCCGGCCATTCTCGGAAGGGTGGCACCCGTACCCATCTTGTTCACCTCTGTGCCTCAGTGGCTAGTCCGGAAGCTGCTTAGACTGTATGATGGCCTGCAAAGCCCTACACCTTCTGGTCCCTTCCATTCTCTCCATACACAAGATGCTCCACTCTAACTGGCCTTTCTGTCACTCTAACATGACTATTTCTAATTCTGCCTCAGGGCCTTTGCACTCTCTGCAGTCTCTTCCTGGGACTCATTTCCCCAGATCTTTAAATGGCTGGTGCCCTGTCAGCATTAAGGTCATAGCTCTAGCATCACCTTCTCAGGGAAGCCTTTCCTGACAATCCTAGCTAACGGGCCCCCTCTTTACCTCCCTGCCCCAACAATCCTGGCCATTCTCTATCCCGTTACTCTGTTCCATTTTCTTTACAGCACTTGCCATTATGTCAAGTTCTTTTAATTGTGTAATTGTTCAGATATTTATTGCCATCTCTCCCTCTGGACTACATGGCCGATGGAAGTAGGGACTTTGCCTTGCTCACCATTGTTTCCCCAGTGCCTACGTCATGCTGTGTATAAAGTAGGTGCTTACTAAGCATTTGGCAAATCCATCAATGAGTGAATAATGAAATGAGAGAATAAGCCAGTGGAACTGGAGGCAGTGCAATAGAAAAGAATCTAGACTGGGGAATGAAAACACTTAGCTTAGAGTCCTTGCACCCTACATGGGAGCCATTGATTCTGCAAAAGCCCCTTAACCTCTTTGAGCCTCAGCTTCCTCATCATTAAAATGGGGACAACACTACCTTTACTCTGTGCCTCACCAGAGCAAGGAATGGATGCAAAAACTCCTTGTAGGGTAGGAAGCTCTGCCGAATGTTAGCTGCTTCTGTTGCGTTCAGTGGGGACCCACTGCAGAGTTTGGCTGCCTCCTTTCTGCTTTTCTATCAAAAGTGTTTCCTGAGCACTACTAGATGCCCAGAGCTCCTAGGGACTGGGGTCTGCACAGGAGGCAGGGGCCTGGCCTCTGATTTAATTGGAGAGCAATTAGCGAGGAATGCTGGCCAGCCCTTTATTACTGGAAAGTCTAATGAGCTGAAATGGAGCAAAGCTAAAAAACAAATCCCTTAACCGTAATCATATTTACACTTTTACTGTCAGCCACACTGTTTGTTGGTTGAAAACAAGCTGACTTTAATTTATTGCACTCACCATATCTGTCTGGGACAGATAAAGAACCTGAGTTTCATGAGAAGGCATGCAATGGTAACTGTTGAAGGGGACCCATGCCCACGTTCGGTAGATGCTTTTCAGAACAAGTGACTCTCAGCATGGTAGAAGTTTTACTAATTCTCAGAAAGAAGCAGCCCTTACTCTAGAGCAGTAAAGAAGACCCTGGGAACTATGTTTCCTAAGAGACTTCCTTTTTTATCTTAACTGTTACTCAAACACACCAGGAACCTGAATCCTTTGGGAGACGGGACTTGAACAGTCAAGAAGTGAGTAGAAGAGGGCTCAAGGTCTCAGGCCGGGATGAGTATGGTATATTCTGGGCACAGCGGGGAGGCAGGCCTTCCTGGAGCGGGGGAGGTTTGTGCTGAGAGGGAGCAGGAGATGCTGCTGGGAGCGTATGGCAGAGGCTTTGAGTGCCAAGGTAAGGAATGTTGTGGTAGAGTGCATTTTTCAAAGATTACTGCATGCTCTTCTTAAAATGTGACCTTGGCGCCTATCCCATTCAGTGGTGGAGTCTATATCCCCTCCCTTTGAAACTGGACAGAGCTTTGTGACTGCTTTGACCACTAGAGCATGCAGGAAGGGGTGTCATGTGCATTCTGAGGCTAGATCATACAAATTCCATGCATTTCCGTTTTTTTCTCTTGGGATACTTTCTCTTAGAACCCAGACACTATGCTCCGAAGAGATCCGAACTATCCCAGGTTGAGAGATCACACAAAGAGGCCACGTATCGGTGTTCCAGCAATTGCCCAGCCAAAGACCCCACTGCTGGCCAGAACTTCACATCCAAGTGAAGACAACCCCAGATTTTCTGGCGGCCAGCTGCTGAGTTACCTCTCCATCCTCGTGTGTTGTCAGGTAAGGCCCCAGATTCAGCAATCCTCTTTGTTCCTCCAGTCGTAGTGTTTCTCAAAGTTTTCATCAATAACCGTGAAATTGCCATCCTTCTCTACAGATGAGAAGATGCTCACTGAGATGAGCTAGGCCAAGGCCCTATGGCAAGTTAAGTGGCAGCAGACCCAGCCAGCGCCTCCCAAGCCCCTGCAGAGCACCATCTAGCCCCTCCCGGTGCACTTTCCTCCGTGCCCTCCCCACCTTCCACCCTTCCCTGAGAGATGAGGAAGCTGGCCAGTCTCCATGCCTTCTCCCAAGTCCTTGGAGCAAGTAAACAACGTCCAGTGACTGAGAGCTCCTCCCCCGCCACCACCCTGCTGGGCACCCCGGGGCTTCCAGGAGCATGGACCTCTCTCTGGTTGACAACAGTTGGCCTGGTGTGCTAGGTCCAACATGACAATGCTCACGTCATAGCTTGTCTAGACTAATTCTGCCTTACACCCATGGGCAAGGTCAGAGCCTAGCCATTCTTTAAGGCCTATCCCACTTGCCACCTCTTTGATAAAGCCTTCCCTGATATCCCCACCACTACTAACTGCTCTCTCCTGCAGCTCTAATAATACCTTGGTCATAACTCTAGCATGGTATATTATACGGAGGTATCTCCACTTACGTGGCTAGTGATTAATGCTGGCTGACGGAGGGGTCTTTAGCTGGGCTGTGGCTAGAGCACCTGCACGTGGCCTCTTCATGTCGTTTCTCTGCATTAACAATATCAAATAAAGAAATGTTTCTGAGCCAGAAACGTACCCGCAGGCCCAGCCAATCAGTGGGAGAAAGTGTGTGCGCCTGAGGGGAGAGAAGCAGGTTGTGTGTGTGTGTGTGTGTGTGTGTGTGTGTGTGTGTGTCTGTGTCTGCGTTTGGGGAGGGAGGGAGGAGAAAGAGCAGTAAAACTGGATGACCTTTAATTTCCCTCTCAGCCCTGCGATTCTGGAGTTTCTTCTGGAATGCTTCATGAGACCCACCCCAGTTGCAGGCTCTCTGCCAATACATCTGGATGGAAAGCTGACAATCAGGGCCAGAGTAACCACGAACAGAGCTGTAAGGATGGTCCAGTGAACGTTGGCTGAGCACCAGCTGTGTGTGCCCAGCATGATGCTAGGTCAAGGCTGTGTGGAGACCTGGCCAGGGCCAGGTGTACCCTGTATGGCCTTCAGAGGCTGAGCATGCCTGTGCTTGTGGTCCCAGTGTCGGGCTGGAAGTCAGAAGGCTGGGGGCAGATCTCAGCTCGGCCACTCCCTTCGGTGAGCATTTCATGAGCATCTCCTCTATGCTGTTGCTGGTCTGGGCCCCAGCGGGGCACAAATGAGTAAGACCCAGTCCCCTTATAGGAGTTTGCACATAACTTGGAAGTTTATGTAACCTCCCTTGGGCCTACTTTTCTTGCCTGTAAACATTGAGCAAATGTGAAAACCTTTCACACATGGACACCTGACACTCCATGTATTCTGGTGGAAGGAAACCAAACGTTCTCAGTCATCCCCTTTCAGACCCTCACTCCACGGACTTCTCTTCCTCAGTAGGGTGGCCAAACACATCTTCACAGCTTCAGGAAATCAAGAGTGGTTAGGAGAATCTACCGAGCCTGGCTGGCAACACTAACAGAACTAAAAACAAATGAGCTTCCAGAATTAAGGGCTTAGGGAGGAAAAAGACCCAAATCCAGCGGGTGATAGGCAGTTTTCAGTGAAGGCAAACATTTCCCTGAGAAAGGGAAAGGAATGAACAAGAACTCATCAGATTCCTGTCTAAACTTTTCTTTATTTTTTCTCAAGAAGCTCAAATCACTTGCCGGCTCCTTCTGGGGTGGCCCCCCCCCCCCCCCGCTTCTGTGATGGCATTGGTGAGACAGCAGGAGGATGAGGGGGCCTCGGCAGTAGCTGGGGCTCCACGGGACAGTGGGAAGAGAGCTGGGAAGACCAAGGGAGTTGGGGCACTTGTGTTGGAGACCCATCTCTGGGTAGGTCAGTTCTCTCAGTGTCAGGGTTCTCCTTCATCTGTAACACGTGGGGGTCAGCTGCAGGGGCCACGCTGGTGCTGTCCCCTACCACTGTGCCTCAGGCCCTGGGTTTACCTCAACACCCCCTTCTGAAACAGCGCCTCATTTCAAGTCACTTCAACCGACACTTCCTGTCCAAAACACGTCTTCCTCTTCTCCGGGCAAGCCCTCCCTTCCTGAGTACCCCCATGCCAGAGCCCAAAGGCATGGGTGGGATACCCCAGGGCTGTCTTCTCATCCCAGCTGTTCGTCAGATCCACCAGGCTCTTTTTCAGCATGGAAGCCTGGGCTCACCCCAAGCAACTAAGGCACGTATCCAGTATCTTCTAAAAGCTCTCCTGGTGGTTCAAAGGTGCATCCAGGGCCCAAACTCCTCTGTCTCATGTAGACGCCAGTGATCTCCTCCCTTTATAAAAATAAACTCATGGCTCTTCCAAAGCCGTTCTGACCGACATCTCCTGGGTCTGGTTTGTTTTCTCTTCCCTTTCATTTTAAAATTTTGGACCTTAGGTCCAGAGGACTGAGTTGATGATATTTCTCAGTTCATGGCCATTCTCAAAACTGGCCGCTGGAAGGCCTCTCTTTTTCACAGATGAAAGGTGATTGTTTCCATGCTCCAATCCATTCCCTTTCTTTGCCCGTAGACCGCTCTATTAATGCCTTTCTGTTTATCTTTTTATTTGAACATGTTCTTGCAAAAAGTGTGTTCTTTTGTGTACATGAGCTTTTAATTATGTAAATGACATGTTATATGGCTCGTTCTGAGTCAGCAGAACGGTTTCCTGACACTTCACATGCGTGTTTTCACACGGATTATCCAGTCTCCTGCTGGGTTTCTTCCCTGAACACACCATTCCCCTTTCTGAGAGAGATGGGACAGATCTTCCGCCAGTGGGGCAAACATTTTTTCGTGCTCAAAAGTGTTGTGGAATCTACATCCTCCGGTCTGTTCCCCTGGCTCTGCTGGAAATGAGACAGGGATGTAGACTTAGGAATGCCCAGTTTCCCACAGATTTCGGGACTCGACCCTCCACGCATAACAGAGGCACTCACGCCTGAGTCCCGGGAAGTGGCGGTCTGCACATCAGCAACTGACAAACAGCAGCCTCACCCACCACGTCCTACAGGCCCTGGTTTCACAGTTGCTGATGTGGCATCCGAGTTCCTGGTCACTTGGGAAAAGAACCTAGCACACCATTCCCCATGCTCTGAGGACCCTGGGTGGCTGCCCTTCAGCACATTTGTGCAGGGACAGACAGTAGCCTGGCCTACTGGTGCTGATGCCCTCCGTCCCAGGGACCAGAAGTGAGGAGAATGTCTTTACAGTGCCGATGGCGGAGCCTGGTGCCGAGATACAGCGCTGAGCTGTGTTTCAGGCCATCTGACCTGATCTTGAAAGGACTGCATTCTCCTGCCACTCGCTGGCAGATTCCGGCTTGGGGCATGTTTTCTGGAGTTCACTGTCTCATTAACCCCAACCTGCTGGCCTTGGGATGCAGCCGGATCCGTTTTGTGGCCAACAGAGCAGTTACATGGAGTGGGAGCAAATGTATTACTTTTGGTCTTTTTATGTAAAATCAAAACCAAAATGTTTCTGTTTTTGTTTTGGTAATGAGGTATCTGGACAGAAGGGCAGCGTGTTAGATCCAGACGGGAGGCTGACGTTGAGGCCCAAGGGACTTGCTTTGCTCAGGGTGATGGAGTTAGCAGGGTAGCCCCCAGTAGAACCCAGGTGTCCTGCGCCCAGGTGCGTCAGCCTTTGCTCCATGTTTGATCCCCCACGGGGCTGTTTGTCCTCTTTAGTGCAAATTATCAGATGCTCGGTCGGCAGTAGCAGCCTTCTCTCCTGGGCCGTGTTGAGCACAGACCACAGAACGTGGAGTCTCTTGCCCTGCGTTTTGTCCTGGACTTGTTGAGGATTAGATGTGTGAACTAGGACAAATTATTTCAACTTCTGCATTTCAGTTCCCAACTCCAGGAAAAAGGGGATATAACAATAGCTTACAACACATGCAACAAGAGTCTTGACATAGTCATACCTTTTAATCCACTGATCTGACTTCCGGGCACTCATCCTGTAAAAGCAATCCAAAATGCATAAAAAACTTTCTGCTCAAAAATTGCCTCGTCCAGTAGTTCTTACATATTGTGTTTAAGAAGACTTTTTAATAACATGGGAAAGTGCTCATACTATGTTGAATAAGAAAAAGCAATACCTTAAAACAGCATTCAAAATCACAAATAGAGATCGTACTCTATTGGTTTTGTTAAACCAATCTTTAACAAAAGATTGGTTAAAAAAAAGAAGAAAAGAAATCAAAATGACCAGAATTGCTTAGGTGGTGGGCCTATAGACAATTTTTTTTCTTATTCTGTTCTGTACTTTCCAAAATGATATATATGTATATGTGTATATATATATGTGTGTGTGTATATGTGTGTATATCCCAGAACATATATATATATATATATATATATATATATATATATGACTTTTATAAACGACTTTTATAAATAGGAAAAGAAATCCTTGAATCTTTAAGCATCAAAAATGAAAGAAACAGGGGCGCCTGGGTGGCTCAGTTGGTTAAGTGTCCAACTTCAGCTCAGGTCATGATCTCACGGTTCGTGAGTTCAAGCCCTGCGTTGGGCTCTGTGCTGACAGCTCAGAGCCTGGAGCCTGCTTCGGATTCTGTGTCTCCCTCTCTCTCTGCCCCTCCCCTGCTCACACTCTGTCTCTCTCTGTCAAAAATAAACTCTAAAAATTTTTTTGATGAAAAAAAAAAGAAACATTTAAAAACCTAGTCTGCTTTATAGCCTTCTAAGCATTTTCTTCAACACCTATTGCCAGATTTTGTAACAGCCCCAAGAATTAGGTATGGATTGGATTCTACTTACAGATTGGGATGCTGGGGCAAAGGAGGGGAATGTGAGGGGAAGGGTCAGCAAGGGGACTGAGCTTCTGGCTAAGGTGACAGAGCTTCTGCCATCCGCATGCCCCGCCCCTCGGAGCCACAATGGCAAGACTGACCAAGGATGGGGTAGGATGAATTGGTACACAACCTGACACGTTCCTTGGTGGGACTGACGGCTCCCACTGTGGCAGAGGGGGGACCTGAGGTTCTTGAGCCCCTTTTTCTCCAGCTGAGGTAGACACAGGGAGCACCCACAGAGAGACTGCCTGGTGCCTGGGTGACATGGCCTGGGACTTCTTAAAGTAGGGCTGGGTCCCTGAGCTCATGTGGGAACGGAGCAGTATGAACTGGGGGGGCAGGGTGGGTGGGGAAGAGGGTCATGGATGCCAAGACAGGTAGCACACTTCACATTCCACCTTGGCACCACTGAGCAACCCTAGATGGGAACATAACAGCGGTGCTTTTGTCTGGACGGCCTTTTTTCCCCGGGGGGTGAGGGGGAGAAAGTCCACCAATGGTCACTGGTGTTTCCAGGTGCCTTAACAGCTGCTTCCTGCTGATTCTACCCTTTCTTGGAGCCTCATTTGCTCCCGAAGTGAGGAATGCAGTCTGGTGACTCTGAGTTAGGGGAGCTCAGCCAGAAGGTCAATGCTCTCCCCGAGGCTCCCACAGAGGCTGGCAGGACGCGAGAGGGCAGGTGAGCTGGGCCCACAGGGTCATCTGTAGCAAGACCTGAGGCCCGGATGTTGGGGAAGTGTCTATCTCTTCCTCCAGAGCCAGGGAAGAGGAGACAGCTGGAGTTTTGAACACAGCTGGAGCAGTGTCCCAGCACCTCGCCCTAAGAGGCGGTGTTTTGCAAGAGCCCTTCCTGTGTTACTCACAGTGGATAAGGTTCATAATCTCATGAGCCCTTTGTCAGAGCCCCTCTGATATGTGGGCGGTGGTGGCCGTCTATACTTGTCGGTACCTCAAAGGATAAAATGTCACCATGTGATGAGGGTGGGAAGGGACTCCTTGGCAAGAGAGGGGAAGATATAGGGCAAAATGTCTTCACATGGTCCTTTTGACACAAGCTGTGGGGAAGAAGGCCTAACAGAGCGGATGGTCGAGGTGTGGAAGGTCTGAGGCCTTCCCTGGCTCTGCCACTCTCTGCCACCTCCCTGAGCTTGTGAGAGCAGAGTGGGAAATGTGGGAAACACTGAGGCAGGATGCGACACAGAAAGGGACTGTGGTGGTGAAGCAGCTGTTTACTGACGGACTGTCTTCATTCACAAACCGGCCCCACCCTCAATGCTTGACAGTGTGGAGTACTTGGCACTGGCTCTCGAGAGGGACATTCGTTCGAATTACTTGGGAACTTGTTTAAAATGCAGATTGCAGGGGTGCCTGGGTGGGTCAGTGGGCTCAGATCATGATCTCACGGGTTTGTGAGTTCGAGCCCCGAGTCGGGCTCTGTGCTGACAGCTCAGAGCCTGGAGCCTGTTTCAGATTCTGTGTCTCCCTCTCTCTCTGCCCCTCCCCCACTCATGCTGTCTCTGTCTCTCTCAACATAAACAAATAAACTTTATTTTTTTTAGTTATTAAAAAATTTTTAACTGTTTGTTATTTTTGAGAGAGAGACAGAGAGAGAGGGTAGGGAAGGGCAAAAAGAGAGGGAGACACAGAATCCAAAGCAGGCTTCAGGCTCTGAGCTGTCAGCACAGAGCCCGATTCCTGATACCTAGGAATCAGTATTTTAATAAGTTCCCAGGTGATTCTTTTTTTTTTTTTAATTTTTTTAACGTTTATTTATTATTGAGAGAGAGAGAGAGAGAGCATGAGCAGGGAAGGGGCAGAGAGAGGGGGAGACACAGAATCTGAAGCAGGCTCCAGGCTCCGAGCTGTCAGCACAGAGCCCGACACGGGGCTCGAACTCACAAACCGCAAGATCATGACCTAAGCTGAAGTCGGACACGTAACTGACTGAGCCACCCAGGTGTCTCCATTCCCCAGGTGATTCTAATCCACTCTTGGGGATCAGCTAACAGGTTAGTTCAACTTGCCTGCAGCCAAATATAACTATGTGTGCCCCCAAATATGTCCTTGGGCCAATGCCATCTTGTTTCTGGTCCAGAAACCCAAAAGAGGCATCCCATTATCTGTACTAAGCAGGCATTCCCCTCTCTGCTGGTACAACTGACATGTCTTGCTGGGCCTGCCTGTAAATCCCCGTAGGAAGAAGTTTATACCCTGTCAAGGGTCAGTTTGGGGGTCAAAGTCTATATAAGAACTTCTTACTGTGGGTTTCCTGGAACCCTAGTGTTCCACGATACTACAAATAAATCCTTGAGCTATTTCCAAAACCCCTTCACTGGAACAAAGCTATAAAAGTAGCCAAAATATCCATTTTCTTTGCCTTTGGTGGAAAGTAGATCTACCTAGTAGTATGGTGACATTGAGTTGAATTCATTGCAGCAAACATTTATTGAGTACCCGCAGTATTAAGCAAGGCTGACCTGAAGTTTCTATGTTTACATGTCATTGATTCATTAGTACACAGACAAATAAGTTACTACTTAACGAATGCACTCAAGCAAGCAATATTGTTTAAGACCACATACTCCATAAAGGGAATGAAATAATGATGTTTAAAAGAGTTTTGAAACCCTGGTCGGCATATGGAGTTCCTTATACGATGGCAAGAGAAGTTTGTTTAAAAGATGAAAAACATTTTACTCACGTTTTTCCCTTCTTTGCTAGAAGAGACAGCTCGTAGCCTCCCAGAGAACAGTCTGTCTCCTGGACGTGTTTCAGAAATGTTCACTTCATCCGGTCTTGGGGTGCAAGGGAAGGGATTGTTTCTAGGAGACAGCATCCATTGTCCACAGCGACATCTAGGAAGGGCTGGGGTTTGTCACCTATTGCCTTCCAGCTCTTTCTCTGACTGTTTTATCGCCAGGCTATGTGAGGCTTCTGGGATCCCTAACTATGCCTGATAGATGGGAAGCTCAAGTGGCTACGTTTAGGGCTCCAAACATTAGCGGAGGACTCTTGCACTGCATAAGGACAAGTGATTCGTGTATTCCGTGGGCCGGAGTGCGGCCAGTAGTGGAAAGCTCATTAGAGTTCAATTAAGCACATTCTTTACTGACAGGAAGTACAGACTTTTGGTGCTCAATAGTAAGATGCTTTGGGGTTTGGGACTGTGTTTTGCACTCACTCTTTCTCTCTTTCCTGGGAGATCCCAATGTCTCCTTGGCCTTCATGAACCCTCTGTGGTGTGCATCAGAATCACCCCTGGAGATTCTGATTCAGTTGGTCTGCGATGGGCATCTTCCTTCTTGTCGTCCTCCACGGTGATTCCGGATTGCTGCAAGGCCCGAGAACCACTGATCTATGTGGACCTGTGGTTCTCAAGGTGGTGTGCTCACTCCAGAGTTCCGGAACCTCAGCCTCTGTAAGCTTCTGCCTTCTGTTCTGGGCCTCTCTGTCTGGGATATCTCACAGGCATCTCAGACGCCAAGTAGACGTTTGGGAGCCACTTTAGCAGCTGTATTCAGCCACTCCCATTCCTTCTTTACTCCAAAATATACCTCAGGTCAGTCAATTCCTGTAGGGAAAATTCTGCCTTTTGTAAACAAAGTCTAGCTGTCACTGGACGGAGAAGCCATGTCTCTGATTCGTGAGTTCCCCCTTTTTCTTGAGAATTTCTCTCTAACCATTACCCCAGCCCACAGTAACCTGGATGAGGGCCTGCTATTTTCCCTGCATCAATCAACTCATGCCTCTTCCTTCGCTTTCCTCCAGCAGAGACAAAGCCGCGCTCTTTGACAAGATTTGTTTCACTGGAGACTCAATGATAACAAAAAAGAAGTAAACGCGGGTCATGCTGTGACACAAGATACCGGGTGGGCTTTCCTCTTTGAGGCCTGCGGACCCCGCCTTGTCCCGGCCTCCACTTCTGTATCCCCCTCATAGGCATTATCTCAGCACTTGCCAAGCAGAGTATGTGCCCAGTCTCCTTGCTTCCTCAAGTCTCCACCCAGACAGCTTGAGTAAGTTTGTCCTATTTATATGCTCTGTTCCTGCTTCTTGTTAGGATACCCATCCCTCCCTCAAATAACCGGCATTGGAAATGACCCTCGGAGGAGACCAAGTCCACTTCAGAGCCACGGTCTTGGAGCATTGGAATGAAACCAAATGTGACATAGTGACCTTGGTTTGCACAGTGAATGGGCACCACACCTCTGGCCGGCCTCATTGCCACCTTAAGAACTGTTGTGGGGACGCCTGGGTGGCTCCGTCAGTTGAGCATCTGACTTTGGCTCAGGTCATGATCTCGCGGTTCGTGAGTTCAAGCCCCGTGTCGGGCTCTGTGCTGACAGCTCAGAGCCTGGAGCCTGCTTCCGATTCTGTGTTTCCCTCTCTCTCTGCCCCTCCCCTGCTCATGCTCTGTCTCTCTGTCTCAAAAATAAAAAACATTAAAAAAAATTTTTTTTTTAAGAAATATAGAAAAGTGCCCATCATACTTGAATGTGCACACAAATCACCTAGGGATCTTGTTAAAATACAAATTCTAGGGGCGCCTGGGTGGCTCAGTCGGTTAAGTATCTGACTTCAGTTCAGGTCATAATCTCACAGTTCGTGAGTTCGAGCCCCGCATTGGGCCTTGTGCTGACAGCTCAGAGCCTGGAGCCTGCTTCGGATTCTGTGTCTCCCTCTCTCTCTGCCCCTCCCCTGCTCATGCTCATGCTCTGTCTCTGTCTCTGTCTCTCTCTCTCAAAAATAAGCAAACATGAAAAAAAGAAAAAAAGAACTGTTCTGGCCCTTATCAGCCCTTGCCAGCATATGTAGCAGAAGGCTCCCATACAATTCTTGACCACAAGCCTCCCCACTGTTGTGAATCTGCAATCCTAATACTATAGAATATTGAAACTTAGGCATTCTCAAACGATTTGGTCTCAAGACTCTTTTCCACTGTTAAGAATTACTGAGGACCTCAAAGAGATTTTGTTTGAGTTATAGCTGTCAAAATTTACGGTGTTAAAAATGAACACAGAGGGATTTAAAAAAATATTTATTTACTAATTCACTTTAAAATTACAATAATAAACATGTCAATACAAGGAACTTTTTATTTTATAAAAAGTAATTTTTTTATTTTTTATTTTTATATTATTTTATTAAATTTTTATTTAATTTTATTTTTATTTTATAAAAAGTAATTCTACTTCCCAAAACAAAAGTCTTACAGAGAAATGTGGCATTGTTTTATATTTTTGCAAGTTGCTTTAAGGTTTAGCTTCAGAGTTGACCCTGGAGTCTCATAGCTTCTCCCTCATTCAGTCTGTTGTGCTATGTTGTTTGATGTGTATGTGGAAAATCTGGCCTTATGCATATATGTAGTTGAAAAAGGGAGGAATATTTTAATAGTTTTCTTAGATAATTCTGGGTGTTCTTTTTTCATACTACATCTCAACTCAAGAGGTGGTAGTTTTTTTTAAAGTTTCCTTATAATGTAGAATATGAAACCACATCAATGAACTTTTTGCCTTCTTACATTAAAATCTATTCCTTTATCTTGCACTTTGACTTTATCTTTTTCTAACATCATACATGGGTCATTTAAAACAAATTGATTCACTGAGTTATATACATTTTCTCATTTAATTAGTTAATTAATTTTTATTTTGAGAGAGAGAGAGTGTGTGAGAGGGGAAGAGGGGCAGACGGAGAGAGAGAATCTTGCAGTCTCTACACTCAGTGCATAGACCAATCTGTGGCTCGATCCCATGACCCTGGGTCATGACCTGAGTCGAAATCAAGAGTTGGATGCTCAACTGACTGAGCTACCCAGGCGCCCCAAGTTACAAACATTTTCTAAATATCAACACACTTCATTTTCCAGTATTTAAAAATCGCACTTGTTAATATCACCATTGGCATATCATTGGACAAGCCATTAAACCCTGGAAAGCTGTCAAGCTCGCAGTGGCAGATGTAATTTTTCCAAGATCCTGATTCTCACTTGAAAGCTCGGATTTTGTCATGGGCAACAAATACTGTCTGTTGTTTTCCTTGAAGTGACAGCCTCATGAGATTCATTTTTGAAAAAATACCTGCCAAAACCCAAGTCTGAATAACCACCGTTTATCTGTCAGTTGCTTCTTTCACGTAAAAACATGTTTTCTGAAAGGGTGATTAGTACAGCTCGCTGTACGCAACCACACAACTGATTCTTCTGGAGACAGCGTGGTACTTCTGAAGGAGGCAGAAGTTATGTGCGCTCACCGGTTCGACACACAGCATGAAAACAACGTGCTACGCAACGGTTGAGGTTTCATAAAGTTGGTAACTTTATTGTTTTATCCCAGACCGTCTTAAAAAAATTTTTTTTATGGCAAGTACACGATAGTGACGAATATACCGATTACCATACAGTCTAGGGTCGCTGTCTTGATTTGTGTTAAGGGACCAGAAGTTTTACTCACTGCTGCTTTTATACTGTCACTGCGAATGTCAAAAGAGGGAGGAAAGGCAATGAACATCTTTGTACCGTTATGAAAATAGTTCTGACCTCATGGCATCCCTGAAACTATCTTGGTGACCCAGGGATCCATAGTACACAGTTTGAGAACAGCTGAACTAACTCACAGACTCTCAGTGGTTTCCACTTTGTACAGGCTAAAGACTGGCTGACCAGAAGGAGCATTTTATGAACTTCGACCTTCCACCTATTCTTCTGCAGGAAGATAAATAAAGAGGACTTCTAAGGAGGAGCAGCAGAGAGCCCGGGTGCTGTCTGTGGGGAGAACTTTGTGAGTTGCCAGCAAGCCTCGTTGTGATGGATACATCTTGGGGGAGACTGCTGGTGGGAAGGTTGACATCAGCTGGGCAGCAGTCGCCCCAGGGTACCGGAGGCTTATGCAGCTCTTGGGGGAAAGTCTGCTGTGCTTTGCTTGAATTCCAAAGCCGTGCAAGCTGCCAGTTTCAACGATGACCTCATTACAACCGACTGATTGAGCGAGGCAGACATCCTCCAAGGAGATCAAGTTCAGAGTGACTTTCTAATCAAACTGCACAGCGGCACGCTGCAGCTGCGGGCAGGAAGTGTGATTTGGGTTTTGCAGATGGGGCAATGGCATTTAGAGAGGGCAAGTGAATGGACAACAGTTGTGGAGTCGTGAACTAGCTTCATAGATTCAGAGACTTCTAGGGCTAGAGGAGAAGTCAGAGATCGACCAGACAAACTGAGTTAGAAGGAGTGGAAAGGTGGCTCAGGATTCATGGGCTACTAATGCTCATGAGTTCCCTAGGCAGCCAAGCCGCTCCTTTGCCCACCCCATCAAGGTGGCTCCGTGCCCCTGCGTCACGTGGCTCAGCGGGACCGCCTCCCCAAAAGGAAGCCAGCTATTCAGTGTATCTTTGGTCTTTTGACAATATTTTCAGAGAGGTCAGCAGGAAGTCTCCAAGTCACGGAGTGTTAGGTGACCTGGCGGGTGGTCTCAGCTCAGCAGCTGGAGGAGGTCCAAGATTAGGTTCCTGCAAACGGTCGGTCGCTTTCCCAGGGTCAGCCAAAGACCCTGGAGTGGGAAAGATTCCGAATGGCTGGGAATTGACCCCTGGCACATATCTCCCTTCCTCAGGGGACAAATATGCTTCTCTGATGTCCATTATCTCATCTGCTTCCTGCAACAACCCTGTCAGACGGATAGGATGCAGGGTTTTATCCCCATTTTACAGGTGAAGAAGGTAAGTCCCATAGAAGGGACATGACTTGTTGCAGTCACATTAGTAAGTACCAGAGCAGGCGCTTGAACTCGGGCCTCAAGTCTCACGGTCCAAGGCTCTGTCCAGGAGTCTGTGCTATTTCCCCTCAGCGCTGCCCGTCTGACTGTAGTACACACAGAAGTGCCGGCAGTCATGGTCATCCCAAAAGGCACGGCTTATATTTTAGCGGTGTGCTTAACACATCTCTCTTAGCCTCCTTGGCCAATCTGGAATGATTCCTTCCTAAACACAAGGCACACTGACCCACTGAGGGTTGCTCTAGGACTGGCGCCCAATGGCAGTGATAGAACTTTTTTGTCTGGCTGTTCATCACTTGTGATTAAAAACCAGAGTTGCTACTGACTTTTTGTTTCGCACCGGGATGCTCTGGTGTAAAGGGAAGAATGCCAGATTTGAGGACAGAAGGGTGGGGTTTTAGTTCCCCTGATATTTGGCAGCGGGTTACCTTTCACTCCAGCCATTTAATCTCTCTCAGCCTTAGTGTCCTCATTGACAAAAATGAGCATTAAGTATCATGTAGCCTAAGCTAGCTCGCAGGGTTTTTTTCTAAGCATCAAACGATACCACTTTTATAAAGATGCCTCGCATACTGTGAATCCCTATATAAAGGTGGGGGCCACAGTCCCAGATAATTAACCATGTCTGAGCACCAAGCGGGATCTATTTTTACCTGGAAGGATGGTAGAGGCCCTCCGGATGGGCATTGCCTTCTTTAACTAGGGCCCTAGGAATTCCAACATTTGGGACATGTGAAACGCGAGACGCCAGCAGCTGGAAGCAGGGGTTTGGTGGGTGGGGAGCGAACATGATTCATGCCAGATCAGCTCACCTTCCGGCAGCTCCAGTGGGATGGGTGCGGGTCCGGGGGTGGCATTTCCTGTGTGACCAGCGCAAGACCCCACAGTCCCTGTCTACAGGCTCCCACCACTCATGCGGCAACCCTCTGACCATTGTTCAAGCAGCACTGTGTACGATCTTTCGCCTGTCGGAGTGGTCCAGGCCCTGGGAGGAAGGACACACACCGCTGGCCTTCAAGCTAGGCTCTCAGGCACTTGCAAAGAGACATATTCTCATGGCTTCCCCAGGGCGGTGCTGTGTTGCCGTGTTGTATGCAATGGCCGCACGTATGGCTAGAAGCAGGACTCCGAAGCCACCCTGCTTGGGTTACCTCTTCTTCTTACGTCTATGTTCCCCCCTTTTCTTGTCTTCAGTTAGCCTGGGCTGCTGTAACAAAATGTCATAACCTGAGTGGCACCTAACCAACGGGAACTTACTTCTCGCGGTTCTGGAGACTGGCAAGTCCAAAATCATGGTGTCGGCAGATTCAGTGTCTGGGGAAAACCCATTGCTTATTCACAGAGGGCCGTCTTCTCTCTGCGTCCTCACATGGCACAAGGGGTGTGCTAGCACTCTGGAGTTTCTTTCAGAAGGGCGCTAATCCCATTCATGAGGGCTCCACCCTTAAGGCCTACTCACCTCCCAAAGGCCCCGCCTCCTGATACCATCATATCTTGGGTTAGGATTTCAACCTGAGGCTTTTAGGGGAACACAAATATTCAGCCAATACCAAGTACCTACCTCGAAGCATTGTTGTGAGATATAAACGAGTTTCCACGTGTACAAAAGCAGTCAGGACAGCGTCTGGGTCATAAACAGACACAGGCCTCTGCAGAAGCCATGCTATTTGCAGAATCTTCATGTGTAAGGGTTAGAACGGGCCTTGGGTGGTCCCATTTTACAAGCGGAGACATTAAGGTCCCGAGAGGAAAAGCAGTTTACCTACGGTCACCCAGCTGCTAGGCTGGACTACAAGCTCAGTCTTCGGATTTCAGTTCCAGGTACTTCTGTGTGATTCCCCTTTCCTGGCCTATCCACTACTTGAGTCAATCCCATAAGCCATTAAACCAGGTCTGCTGCTGATGCTATGGACCCCCAAGACATTGGTAAATGGAAGCAGACGTCTTACCACAAAGCGGACTGAGGACTTCTTATTTCTCTATCATCGTGGCATTGTTTTCTGCCAGCCTGGACTCACAGTTTCAAAAAGATGCCTGCGCACCTTTCAATTCTGTCCTGCAATACCTCCCACTGCCCTGCTGCCTCATCGGTTCAGGCCCTCAATATCTGTCCCCTGGTTATTTGCCCTAGCTCCATATAATTGCCTGAGCAGTCTGCCAAAAACGCAGCTCAAGCATATCCCCATCTCTAAAATCTTCAGTGGCTTCCGTTCCCCCACGGATCCCCTTCTGCTGGCACCATAGCTCTCTGCGCTGGTTGCCAACAGCTTTCTGGCTATGAGTTAGTTCACAGCGTCGTCCTTTAGGCGCCTTTTATCCCCACCCAGCCAGCCTCTCGCTGTTTTCTGCACAAATCTTGAACTTCCTTAAGGCACCGTGTTTGCTGAGACTGTTCCCTTGGCTTAGAATGTCCTCTTGTCTCTTCCAGGACTGCAGACATGCTACGCATTCCCCTACCTCAAATGTCACCTTCTCCACGAAGCCTTCTTCGTCAACCCACACGAGGCCTCAAAGTTCTTTGTGGTGTCTCTCTTGTCTCACTTACTGTGTTCTGTGTTGTTTTATAACTCCTGGGTCCCATGTCCCATGTCTCAAAGACCTATGGACGGGGGTGCGGGTGGGGGGTAGGGACCTCGTCTTTCCCAACTTGGTAATTGCTGCTGCCCATGCAACAGTCTATATAATAAGCCTTTGTCAAATGAATACACTCTTCACAGTCTGTTACTGTAAGGGCGTCTCTGAATGATTAAGGTTAATATGAATAATTAAGGCTAATTATTAACCTCTGCATGATTAAGGTCAGTTCAGTCTCTAACTGCCTGTCCACAAACCAGTGACCTAGCCCTAGCAGCTCTATATCCACTGGAAGAATTTCCTTCTGGAACTTAAGACTGGTTGTTAGAGAAAGCACCCTGGGTGGGGGGGGGGGCAGAACCTAGATGGGTCTTTCACATTTGCAGTCGACTTGAAGAAGGCTCTGAGGGGGAGTTGTATGGAGGCAGGTAAGGGTTGCCCCCAAACTGGCCTACGTTGTTTCAGACACTAAAGAAGCTGATTCATTCTCTAAACACAGCAAGTGTTTTGTTTTGTTTTTTTTTTTTTCAATGTTTATTTTATTTTTTTTGGGACAGAGAGAGACAGAGCATGAACGGGGGAGGGGCAGAGAGAGAGGGAGACACAGAGTCGGAAACAGGCTCCAGGCTCTGAGCCATCAGCCCAGAGCCCGACGCGGGGCTCGAACTCACGGACCGCGAGATCGTGACCTGGCTGAAGTCGGACGCTTAACCGACTGCGCCACCCAGGCGCCCCTAAACACAGCAAGTGTTTTGTAAGTGGGCAGGCATTCATTCCCAACCAGCCTTTCACTTTTCCTTTGTTCTGTGAGTCTGGAATAACCAGCCAATTGGCCATGGATTCCTAGGATGCTGTCTGGAAGTGAATGCTGTTGATTCTCACAGTTTGGACTTGAAAAAAACTGTAATCAACTAGACCTTTCACCATCCTGGGTAGACTTTGCCCTTCCCACCACAAGTGGCACATAGGGCTGGATCATCCTGCATCTTTCCATCTGAGTCAATAAGGGCTCTTTGAGCTCACCCTGGGCTGGACCTTGTAGGGATGCCAAGACATGATTCTCATCCTCTCAGAGCAAACAGTGTCAGAAGGGCAGGCTGTAGGAGGAGAAAGCACCTGGCCTGACTCCTTTCATAGACCTGGCATCTGGCTGGAGCAAGACACACAATATACAGAGAACGTTGCATAACTGTGCATGAGCAGGGGACAGATGGACGGTCACTGTTAGTCTTAGAAGTAGGATTGTAGGGGGCACGCTCCCGATTCCAGAGCCTTTGCCCATTTGGCCTGGGATGGCCCTGACCTGTAAGCTCCACAGGGCATGTCCTGCACAAAGGCACCAACTGAATGGGGCGAGCAGGGGCTGAAGTCTAGCCCACACTCCATTTACCAAGGCCTGCTCCCTGCCATGGAACTACATCTGCCCTCCATAGGAAGGACCATCTTTTCTATTTTACATAAGGATGCCTTCTGCCTGACCAATCTAGTGCCAAGAGGGCTGCAGGTGCCCAAGGCATGCCTTTTTCTGATTGGTCCTGTCACAGAAGCCTGGTTTTCTGATTCACACAAAGGTGTGCTAGAGGACAGTGACGCCCAACCGACCTTTTCCTAACTCTTCGACCACCTCTCACCTTCCCCTTGTATAGATCCTCCATTAGACTTAAACTTCTTGTCCAGAACTGTAGCAGTCACTCCTTTTTCTGGGTCTTAAGGCCTCTGGTGCATTCTCCTCCTCTGTGCAAGGCACATACTTGTAAGTACTGTGTTTCCCTATAAGTTGATGGACCTATTGACCTTGGTTTCCGCAGCTCCTAGGAGTAGCCTGAAATACGTGAATGGATGAAGGAAACCTAGGAGTAGCCTGAAATACACGAATGGATGAAGGAAACAGTTGGTTAGTTGCCATATAAATCCGACCTCTGTACTGCCCCTGGTAGTATCTCATCCACACTCCCATTCTCCCACCTTCACGCCATCTTCTTGCTGATTATTGAAGTCCTCCTCTTCTTTCCTTTTTTAAATGTTTATTTTTGAGAGAGGGAGAGAGAGCGAGTGGGGGAGGAGCAGAGAGTTTCATGCTTGGGGGGGCACTTGGGTGGCTCAGTGGGTTGAGCGTCAGACTCTTGATTTCAGTTCGTGACCCCAGGTCATGGGATCAAGCCCCGGGTTGGGCTGTGTGCTGAGCAGAGCCTACATGGGATTCTCTCTCTCTCCCTCGGCTCCTCTTCCCTGCTCAGATGTGCGTACTCTCACTCTCTCTCAAATGATTAAAAAAAAGGCATCAGCCAGGCTGTGTGCTAGTCTGGAGGCTTGACTGGGGAAGAATCCATCTCCGCTCCAAGCTCACTCTGGTTGGTGGAATTCATTTCCTTGCAGTTTGTAGGACCGAGGGTCCTGACTTCCTGCTGTCTGTCAACTGGAAGCCTCCCTCAACTCCCCGAGACTGGCACGGCTTCTGTCCTTAGTCTAAGCTGCCTCTTAAGGTTCGATGCTTCTGTCAGCCAGCTCTGTTTTTCTTTCCCTGAAGCAAGCCTGTCTTGATGAATCGATGCCCATTAAAGGCTGGGTGAGCCCTTTGGCAAAGTAACTCTGAAGGGCTGTGAGTTGCTGTTGTCATGCTGCCACTCATTCACCTGTGCATCTTCTGCTTCTCACAGAACCCATGCCAGTCAATGTTGTTGACCATGACTGTGACAATGGCAGACAAGGGAAGCCCTTCAGCCGAGGAATGGGGGGGAAGCCCAGCCGGCAGGGGGAGGGCTCTGGCTGGGTGCTGGCTCTTTGGGGCAGGAGGGGAGCAAAGGGTGACCATGGGATAGGGGCGCAGGAAGCATGGAAGTTCTTCAGTTCCTTTTGGGACCCCAGTGACAAAAGCTCTTCCTCCCTCCCTGAGGCAGAATAAGGCAGGAGGGCCAGCTGTGGACCCCTGGCCATCCTGGATGCCATCTGCCGGTGTTGCCCACTGTCCCCTCATTCCCTCCCTGTCCCCTAAGACAATGATGTGCCATCTGATTTCCCTTTTCCTTCAGTATTGGGCTGGTGAGACTTTTCTTTTTTTCCAAATGTTTATTTATTTTGAGAGAGAGAGGGAAAGAAGAAGCATGAATGGGGGAGGAGCAGAGAAAGAGAGAGGGAGAGAGAGAATCCCAAGCAGACTCTGTGCTGTCAGCACAGAGCCCAGCACGGGGCTCGAACTCACGAACTGTAAGATCGTGACCTGAGCTGAAATCAAGAGTCGGACGCTTAACTGACCGAGCCAGCTGGGCTCCCCCACAGCGAGGCTTTCTTACCCAGGTTCTGCTGATGACGGGTCTTCTCTCGAGCATTCAATTCCCGTGAAGGCTTTTGTCTCTGAGATCACCTTTCCATTTTTCCTCTCCTGTTATGATTCTTTCTTTCTGGCTTGAGGCTCCCATTGTGTAAGTTTAGTTCTTTACCTGACCAATTCATCCTCTCCCATTACTTGGGCTCCCAAATTTCATTACGCGATGATCTTTCCCCCGAGATACCTGGTAGGCAGAAAATCGTAGTTTAAAATAACAATCAATCTCATTTAATCATTACCCACTCAGTACATGATCCGTTTTCCTGAGCTATTGTTCCATTTTATTCACTTTATCAGTCCCGTGACCAGAAAGGCAGGACCGTAATCCCAGCCACCTGGAAAGGATGGGAAACACTCAGGCCTTGTGAAACCTTTTCTTACCTGCTGCAGGGCTGGGCACAGAATTAGCATTTACTCAATTAATACTTGTTGCAGTGGTTCTATATTCTCCATTTTCCCCAAGTTTGACATCGTGTCCCTCTTCTTCCTGATTTGAACAAATAAAGAAACATTTGCCCAGGCGAAGTGCAGAAATCACCTTTGATCTTGTCCTCTCCCCAACCTGTATGTCCAAGCAATCCCAGTCATGCCCATTTTTTTTTTTTAAATTTTTTTTTCAACGTTTTTTATTTTTATTTTTGGGACAGAGAGAGACAGAGCATGAACGGGGGAGGGGCAGAGAGAGAGGGAGACACACAGAATCGGAAACAGGCTCCAGGCTCCGAGCCATCAGCCCAGAGCCCGACGCGGGGCTCGAACTCACGGACCGCGAGATCGTGACCTGGCTGAAGTCGGACGCTTAACCGACTGCGCCACCCAGGCGCCCCAGTCATGCCCATTTTAGCTTCAAAATATCTCCCTGGTCTACGTGCATGCAGGCCCCTCCCTGTCCTCTCCCCTCTGAACCACTGTACCGATCTCCCTGTTCTCGTTCCCTCCATTCTTGCCTCTTCCAATCCATTCCTCACAGAGCGGCCAGATACTAAACCTAAACCTCATGATGACTCTACCTTGCGTAAAACCCACTGTGACTTCCCAGTGCCCTCAGAATTAATCCAAGCTGTTTTCTGCGGTCCACAGGCCCTGTGCCCTCTGGCCCCTCTTCCTTCTCTCTTTCGTCTCCTGTTTGTCCTTCCTCCATGCCCTTGGCACACTGTCCTCTCCCTTCGATTCCTCCCAATGCCAAGTTCTTCTCTGCTTTAGGTCCCTGCAGACGCTATTCCCTCTGCCTGCATGCCCTTCCCCAAGCTTTTTGCATGATTGGACCCTTTTTGCATGACTGGACCCTCCTCAAGAGGAAGCCCAATCCAAAGTAAGCCTTTCCTGTTATTCTCTCTTATGCCTGTCGATCTTTTTCCTGTTATTCTCTCTTATGCCTGTTGATCTTTTTTTTTTTTTTTTTTTATGGCACTTGCTGTTTTATTCACCTGAAGTCTCTCCTTTCCTCTCCAGACTATAAGCTCCATGAGAGCAAGGACCTTACAGGTTTTGTCCACGACTATACAACTAGCTCTCAGCTTAGTACCTGACACATGGCAGACATTACAGTCTATTAAATAGAGTTTTGACAAAGGATGAATGAATGCATGAATGAATGAGGCTTCCTTGAATTTTTTCCACCTGTTCCCTTTCAGCCAAAATGCTATGCGTTTTAAATACTGTATGGACTCCCTCCCTCCTTCCCTAACTTCATTCCCTCCATTTGTGCTTGTTTGTTGGGAACTTTCCATGTACATCTAATGATGTAGATGTTCACTTCCCCGCCACGGTAACATCTTCTTTATTTGAAAGTTAGCAACTCACACCCTCTTTTCTATTCAGCACTCAACTGACAAGCCAGAAAGAAGCAAAAAGTCCTCTGCAATAAACCCCAAAATGTGATATTCCAGCCTTTGAGGTTCCCATTCAGGTTAGTTTTTAATATTTTCTCACACTTCTAATAGGCAGGAGGATCTGTTCTCCAAATCTGCTGCTAATTAGATGTTATTTCTTTTGTTGGTGGGAAATAGTGCTGAACTCCATTAAGTGCTGGGGCTTTTCTAACACATCTCAAGAAAGGAATTTAAATCACACCTCAAGTAGACATAGAATTCTTATTTTTAATACATTCATTAATTGCAGAGTGTCAATCCTGTGAGACTTGTGTGTGTGTGTGTGCACGCGTGTGTGCACGTGTGCACACACACACACGCACACACACACACAGACATCCTGCTTCCTGTGGGCTCACTCACCCACAGCCACCATCAGATATAATGTGTCTCCTTCCAGGGGAGGCATGAAGTACACTTTCTTTGGTGTCTTGCTAAGGATGCCCAAAGGGGTCCATTTCAGCAGATCTTCTTTACAAGATCCAGAAACTCTGGGAGCCTGGGATTCCTTCAGCTCTTCTTGGATTGGTTGTCCAGAATCCTAGCCCCCAGAAACTCAGATGAGACGCCAGCAGCTCATAGATGACTCCCTTCAGCATCAAGGGACTCTGTTCAACATACTTGGTCCTGACAGATCATATACCTGCATGCGCCCCTCTAAGGACCCTTCCACAAATTCCAGAAGGCCAAAGCCAGCATTGACCTTAGCTAACTTGTAAGTATGGAGTATTCGCTCTATTAAGTAATTATTCATTATTTACTGATTCATGTTCAGTGTCACCTGTGGGCCAGGCAGGCAACGTGCTGGGAGTGCAGACATCGGCAAGACGGTTGGTCGCAGTACTGGTCACGTGCTGTTTCTAAGACCTGCCCTTTCTCTCTTACACAGCTTGTGAACTGAGTGCCCTTAAGGATCCTTAACCTCAGCTCTGTCATGTCCTTATCATTTGTTTACAATATATTCACCTATCTCAAAAACACGCTGCCCTGATTTACAGATATCGTGCTACCTTATTTGTTGTTGTTGTTGGTTTCTGGCTCAACTGGAGCTGCCTTCCAGGCTCTTCCTTTTTAGTCTCGGGCACTCCACATCTGATGGAGGGTTGAAGTGCAGATTTAGCCTTAGGCTTATCCTTGAGGCTGACACGGGAGTTTTTTTGGGATGAGATGCAGAGAATTGTTAGTGACTCATTCTCATTTTCCTAGGAGTTGTCCTATGAAAGGCTCATAGTTGTATACACATGATATATGATATATAATATATATACAAGATACATATGTAAAATTTGTATATACGTATGGCTCTTGCGCTATATCTGGGAGCTCTCTCCCATTTGTTGCAATCTCATTACTAGTTACTTCCATGAAAGACTCCCTGATGAGTGCTCTGGGAGCTGAACTAATGATGCAGATGTTCAGGCACGCAAAATCCCAAGGGTTCAAGACCCGAAGGGAGTGGGATCAGGCCATTGGGTGGCCAGAGCCATGTCTGCGAGGTGGCTTATGCACTTTTCTGTGTTAGGTTTCTAGGTAAACCAATAAACCTATCTTACTAATTGAAGGATTTTAAATTTCATGGGCAAGGAATTATGGGGCTTCTCTCATGAATATGGACTTCCAGTCATTCACAAAGGCATTTTGGCTCTTCCTCTTAAAAATCTGTTTGTTACATCTACTCTCCACCCTTTGCCACCATCACCGTTGCCTGGGGACCACATGGCTCCCCAGCCAGCTTGCCTGGCTTTATTTCCTCTGATTGCCTCTAATTCATTCTCCACACATGCAAAGCCATCTTTTTTCTATTTTTGACAGAGTGTAAGCAGGGGAGGGGCAGAGAGAGGAGGACAGAGGATCCAAAGCCGGCTCTGCACTGACAGCAGTGAGCCTTATGTTGGACTTGAACTCATGAACCATGAGATCTCATGGCCTGAGGTGAAGCTGGACCCTCAACAGACTGAGGCACCCGAGTGCGTCCCCCTACTTTTTAAATGTTTATTTAAAAAAAATTTTTTTTTTACATTTATTTATTTATTTTTGAGAGACAGAGACAGAGCACAAGTGGGGGATGGGCAGAGAGAGAAGGAAACACAGAATCCGAAGCAGGCTCCAGGCTCCGAGCTGTCCGCACAGAGCCCGACGCGGGCCTCGAACTCACGGACCATGAGATCATGACCTGAGCCGAAGTCAGACGCTCAACCGACTGAGCCACCCAGGTGCCCCAAATCTTTATTTTTGAGAGAGAGAGAGAGAAAGAAAGAGAGAGAGAGAGAGAGAGAGAGAGAGAGAAAATGCATATGAGGGAGGGGCAGAGAGAGAGGGAGACAGAGGATCCGAAGCAGGGTCCATGCTGTGTGTGCAGAGCCCCATGTGGGGCTCAAACTCATGAACTGCATCTGAGCTGAAGTCAGACACTTAGCGGACTGAGCCACCCAGGTGCTGCAGAGCCATCTTTTAAACTACAGAGTTAATGGGTCACCATTGCCCCTCCATGGCTTCCCTAGACCTCAGGATAAAAAATTCCAAGCCTCTTTTTATTTATTTAAAAAAAGTTTTTTAACGTTTATTTATGATTGAGAAATAGAGAGAGACAGAGCATGAGCATGGAAGGGGCAGACACAGAATCTGAGGCAGGCTTCAAGCTCTGAGCTGTCAGCACAGAGCCCAACTCAGGGTTCGAACTCACTAACCGTGAGATTGTGACCTGAGCCAAAGTTGGACGCTTAACTGACTGAGCCACCCAGGCACCCCAAAATTCCAAGCTTCTTTAGCCTAGTCCACAGAATCCCTCCAACTTGACACCTGTTGACCTGTAGCTACATCCATATTCCTTCTCGTTCTCTTATACTAATGCTCCAACTACTCATATCCCATGCTTGCTTTTGCTTCAGGATTTTTAACATGCTGCATTTGTGCCTGGAGCTTCCTGACCTCCCCTCCCTAATTCCTAGTCAATCCTGAAGACCCTGTTCAGACACTACCTAAGGGTGCTGGGACAGAGCCCTCAACGCCTTTCCCCACTATCACCTCCTTTCCCAGCAATCCTTCCCAGAGCCTCTGGGTACCCCTCTGTTGGGACATTGCCAGAGTCTAGGCTAATTGCCTGCTTAATCTTCTGTTCCCTTTACTAGAATGTAAGACCCTTGAGACTCCGATTCCCTCCTATTCATTATCGTGTCTCCAGTTGCTAGCACAGTTCCCAGCTTAGAGTAGGGAAGGACTCCATAAGTACTGAATTAATTCATTCATGAATAAATTTGTTGGGATAGATAGATACATCCTAGGTCTTGATGTCAGGGATGGTCTTGATGAAGCAGGTGACATGGTAAGAAAAACCTAGGCAGGAAGTCACGAGTACTGAGTTCCTTATAAACTCAGGCAAGCCACTTCTCCTCTCTGTACCTGAACTCCAGTTTTCCCATATACAAAATACTGGAATCAAAATCCCAGAGGTCCTTTTCAACCCTTTGTGGTCCATGGTGCTACATCGAACATGTTCTCTTTGAGAATTACTCTTATTCCTCTGTATTGCCTATAAGAGCCATCCAAAGACTATCGTGCCCAGAAGGATCCTCTTAAAATCCATAAATAGCATTAAGGACAAAATTAGCAACAAAGGCTGCTTTGGTCACAACGGGACTTAGTCCCCAAAGTCCCATTGCCACTGCCTCTCGCCGACTTCTCCCAGGGACTGAGGAGCTCCTGCCTTTAGCTCCTCCTAATTGGTATCCTGAGGCTTTTCTATGGAGACTCCCCCATCTTTTCCCTACAGAGCTGATAAATTTGCTGAATTCCAAAGATTGGGGTGAAGTTATGGCTTGAATCTGGGCCTAAAAAGAGTTCAAACAGGTGTCAAATTCCATGCGTGAGCAGGAAGTGTCTAGAACCTTAGTATAACCCTCCAGAGCCCAAGGCCTGGGGCCACAGAATTCTGGGCTGCGGTGGAGGGCTGGGGGGTAGAAGGCTCCACATTATTGCAAGGGGTCTGCAAATCCATTTATGAATCAAGCATTGTCTCTGACTAAATGAGTGCTATGTTTTGCAAACATACATAGTTTTTCAAGTGTACCACAGAGCTGACTGTAACTAACAAAGTAAACATTCATTTAAAAATAGCTCTAAATTCACACCAGGCTCATGCACTTTCCTTGCCCAGGGGGATACTACAAGGGACACTACTATGCAATGACTCTCAGCTCCAGGAAAGACGAATTGGTGGCTGTCGCTGTACTCCTAGCACCTCGTTCAAGGCCGGCACTGACTAGGTGCCTAATAGATGTTTGTCAGGACTCCGTGAAATCTTTTTAGTTTGAAAAGTCAGGCTTATATTTGAACAAGGTTAGCAACCACTGGCTACCCCCTGTAGTTAATAAAACAATCTTTCTGTCGTTTAGATAGCCTTTAAAAAAGAATTGCTTTCACATACATCACTGCATTTGGCCCTAAAGAATAACCTCACAAGGGAAGTGAACTCAGAGGCTAGGAGGCTACTAGTGGGGGGCTGCAAGCAACAGGTGGCAGAACCGGGCTTCAGCAGCACATCGAGGGATTACAGCATCTCTCTCCTGTCCCTCTGGTAGCTGGAATGGCTCAGATGAGTGACATCTAGGTAAGATAAGGCCCTAAAATTAGACTGGCGTTTCATCAAGTCAACTTAGTTACGGCAAGAATTACAAAGATAGTGCAGAGTTCCTTGCATTTAAAAAGAGAAGCTGGGAAGTTGCCTGAGACATTGCAGGCTAGAGACTCTCGTATCACTATCATTTTTCCCTTTTCTGCCATTAAATAGTAATATAATGGTGGGGCAAAATGAAGGTTAATCTATGTTAAGTAATTTAAAGTGTGTACTTTGGGTTATTTTGACCCAAAGGTTTAAGGATGGTGAAAGACGATCAAGATATGAAACCCAATGCAAACTGCAATCAGAAGAATACTGATTAAGGGCGCCTGGGTGGCTCAGTCGGTTAAGCGTCTGACTTCAGCTTAGGTCATGAATTTGTAGTTCATGAGTTCAAGCCCCGCATCAGGCTCTGTGCTGACAGCTCAGAGCCTGGAGCTCACTTTGGATTCTGCGTCTCCCTCTCTCTCTGCTCCTCCCCAGCATATGCTCTGTCTCTCTCTCTCAAAAATAAATAAACCTTAAAAAAAAGAAGAATACTGATTAAAATAAGGTGCAGTAGTCCAATGGAATTGGGCGCAGTAGTTACAATTATACAGATTTGTATTTGTGGGTATGATTGACTACTTAAAGCAAATGAAAAGTTTTCATATCCTGTACAGTGTTTTCCCATTTATGTAAAATTGTATACATTCTTACACATGCAAGGACATGCCTGGGCTAAGTGACGGTCACCCAACATCAAACAGCTCTGCACTGCGGGATTTCACGTGGCTTTGACTCTCCTACTTCTGCATGAGTGTGCATGATGAGGTGCAACCGATGGCAAGTTCTCTGAGTCCACCTGCATTGCTGATCCTACAGAGGATGATGTAGCCCCACGGGGCACTAGTTTTATTAGCTATTCCTCGCACAACATCCAAAGTTGATTGGACATCCCATTTCCCTGGATAACCAGGGACTGAGCCTTGATGCACCATGTGGGGAGCTGAGGTGGGAGCAGAAGTGACTGGGCCACCGCATGGCTCAGGTTACAGTGCTTGCTGCTTCCTGGGTGCTGCCCAGCAGGCTCTCCCAGGAGCAGCAGGACACCAGCCAGTGGGGGAGCCCATGGTCTGCCCTGCCCGCGTTTTCCACGGAGGCCCCGCTTTGCTCTCTCTGCATTTGCTTCCCAGTCCCCAGGAGGTACCCGCGAGGGTGGGCGGATGGACACATTTGTCCCCTCCTAGCCTGCCAGGTGTCACGGGGTTTGTGTCCATGGCCTTCCTCCTCACAAGGAGAGCCTCCCGTGAAGGCTCACCCTGAGCAGGTGAGGGATTTGGAGTCTGAGGGCCCTGCTGTGTCCTGAGGGCTTACCAGGCATGAGAAGGTGGGCAGTCACTCTGCTTTCTGAGCCTCAGTTTCTTCACCTGTAAAATTAGAATCGTAATGCTGCCTTGGATGAGGAGCAAGTGAGAGGCTGTCTATGGAAGCACTTTGCAAGTTTCACAATGGCCATGTAGTCAGGAGATCGGCAAAACCACAGGGCCTTTAGAATTAGACGTGGATCCAAAGGTGCCCGGCCACGTACAGTTTGGGGACTCGGGGTGACTTGGGGAGCTCGCACAGCCTCCCCTTCTGACCTGAAAAATGGGTTACTCTGCTCTTTGCCCTGCCCTCCGGCCGGAGGCTGAGGCCCTCCAGGTAGAGCTGTGATTTTTGCACTCTCTAGAGAACCAAGGTTCAAATTAAACTTTCTCATGAGCAATTATTCAGATGTTGTGGGGGTGGGGGATGCCCTGTGGCTGGAACCCAGCCTCCCCCACTTTGTTTTTATTTTTACACCCCTGAAGTCCCAAACCAGCTGTCTGAATCACTTGCAAACAGCGCCAAAACAATTTTCATGCGTCACAGGAGGCCACGGGCTCCAGCCACGCCTCAGGATGGTGCGCTAAAAATATCTTCCCAGAGCTATTTTTAAGGCCCTGCGGGCTGTCAGCCACAGGTCGAGAGAGCAGAACTCCTCGTGGTGCGCACCAAAGGGCGTCACGCTTATTACTCGGTGGGCCTTCGGGTCAGTTAAGGAGCTGGACTTCAAACCCTGCATCCTCCTCTCCCACCACAGGGATTTGTCACAGTGCGAAGGCGCACGCTCCAAGTGCAGATTTGACCTCCCTGGGGACCGGCAGACAGGGCCACCATGACATCATTTGTGTGCAACCTTTCCACACTGGGCATTCTGTGAGCCACTGGCATGGAGACTTCTGCCAAGCGACGACACTGGATACCCATCACTCGTGTTCGAACAGTCATTTATAATTTTCAAAGCACATTCACCTCCGTTACCTTCTCCGATCCTCATGGCACTCCTGCTAAATGGATATTGTTGTCCCCATTTTATATATCAGGACAGTAAAGCACTATTTGTGCTTTTATAACACTCCCGTTAGGCTACAGAACACAAAGCAAATTGTCTAGTAGGTTTGAAGGTGGGATGATCTTGGACATCTCAACGTGGGCTTAGCATCTTCCTTCTTAGTCTCCTACACGGTGGCCACACCCACTCCACTGTTGTCTGAGTGCTCTCCATTCATTCGTGCATTCATTCATTTATTCCTTTGACAAACATTTCCTGAGATCCCACTCCAGTCAAGGCCCCACTTTACTAGGCTCAGAGATAAATGATGTCTTCTCTGCCCTGGGGAGGTGGCAGTGATAGGACACAACTCCACAGGGTGGTGGGAGAAGTCATGAAAGGCTTTAGGAAGGGAAGGCTTTAGGAAGGAAGGCTGAGTAAGAAATAGAAGAGGAGCAATCCAGACAGAGGGAGCAGCCTGGGACAGGCAGGAGATGCAGGAGAGCAGGGAACACGGGGGATCGCAAAGCAGGTCAGAGCAGGTGCAGGCAAGAGGCAGGAACCAGGAGGCTGGACCATGAGCAGGGTTAGAGCAGGAGTGCAGTGGCTGCCTGCAGGGCATGGATGGCACTGGAAGTTTTCAGCAGAGAATAGCACGATCCCATGTGTGGGTAGAAGCATCCCTATGTTAGCTGTGCAGGGGACTGAAGGGAAAGAGGCTGGGGAGAAGGAGGCCAGGTTGGAGGTTGTTTAATAGCTCAGGTGAGACAGGCTAGGGGCCTGGACTGAGGTAGGTAGGGTCAGAGGGGATGAAAAAGAAAGATCCACGGGGTGCCTGGGTGGCTCAGTCGGTTAGGTGTCCAACTCTTGATTTCGGCTCAGGTCATGATCTCACGGTTTGTGAGTTCGAGCCCCTCATCCGGCTCTGTGCTGGCCGTGTGGAGCCTGCTTGGGATTCTGTCTCCCTCTCTCTCTGTCCCTCCCCTGCTTGCTCTGTATCTCTCTCTCAAAAATAAATAAAAATAAACTCAGAAAAAAAAAAAAAGAAAAAGAAGGATCCAATTCGAGAAGTACTTAAAAAGTAATTAAAAGGCAGGCTAAAAATGAGTCACAGGGCTGAGTGGCCAGTTGGATGTGTGGGGGCAGGAGGAGAGTCTGAGGCAAGCCCAGGGTTCAGCCCTGGGTGACTGAGAACAGGTTGATGCCATTCAGCAAGCAGGGGAACACGGAGGGGGGGCAGGCCGAGGGAAAGGAAAGGCTTGTTTTGAGTCTTTTGTGATGAGGAGCCAGTTGGAGATCCCAGTGGCTGTAATAAGCAGGAAGGAAGTCAGATACACAATTGGGAGATCAGAGGAGAAATCAGGCTTGGAGTTAAGAGTTTGGAAGGGAGCGGGGAGCTGAGGAAGCCTGGAGGGCAGTGGGTCTCAGCCTTTCACTCCCATCCAAATCAGCTGGGCAGCTTTAAATAAAAAGGGATCTGAACCCCATCCCCAGAAATTCTGTATCAATTGCTGTGCAGTGGGTCCTCATTTCAGGATATTTTACAAGTTCCCAGGTGCTCCTTCTGACAAGCAGCCAGCGTTGGGAAACACAGCCATAGAGAGGTGAGGATAGACTGGAGGTGGCCTAGATGGATGGCAGATGGACAGACACCAACGCGAGAGGCCCAGGGAGGATGGAGAGCCCCAAATCCGACTGGTCTCCAGAGAGGAGGCCACCAGGAGACAGCATTATCTCCAGAGCCAAAGGAGGGGCAGGAGGAGGGTTGCTGAGCAGAAGGCCCTGTGAACTCTGTCAGATGCTCAGGAGGGGCCGGGCAGCTCGAGGGTGGAGGGTGTCTAGGGGCTGACCTAGGCCAGAGCAGACGTGGGGCGGTGGTGGGGATTGCAGAGGCTGGTTGGCTCAGACTCAGTGAAGGTATGCAAGGGGGGAAATAAAGACCACAGAAGGTAAGCAAGTGTGTTAGAAAAACGCGGCTGCGAATGGAAGCAGAGGGAATACATAGAGGGAAACAGCGTGGGGAGGCAGGATCAGACAGCCTTGAGCAGTCTGTCCCAGGGGGAAGGAGGCAAGGAGGACAACCATTCTGGATGATGGGAGCGTTAATAGAGGGTGGTCCCAGGTCCCTGAGAGACTGGGCTTCAGAGCCCAGTGGAGAGATCAGCCCTAGGAGAAGGGATGCTCCCCCGTCTGGGGCAGCAAGGACCGGAGACACTGTCACCTGCCTCTCTAGAGCCCAGCACCTGTCCCCGCCCCAGAAAGGTGTATGGATGGCCGGCAGACACTTCCCTCCTCCCCACGGGCCCTCCTCTAGCCCTTCTTTCTCATGCTTCCCTCCCATGTTTTCCTCCCTCTGCTCGAGCAGGAGATGCCAGGCGGGGCCTTGGTGCAGCTGGCTCCCACACGCTCCTGCCCACTCCTCTCGCCCAGAATGTTCTTACCAACTGTGAAGTAGACTATGAATGCCTTGAAAGCAGTGACTCAAAGTTTGCTAAAACAGTTGGTTGTGAACATATGGTAGGTCCCTAATAGACATATGGTGTGCAAATTCATGTCTATACACATACGTAAACATAAAGCCTTGACACAGATGTATTTATAAATATATATGTGTGCCTAATTGTGCGTGCTCACCACAGGGTAGACACATATGCCCACGCGGGGCACCCGTGCATTCGCCAAGCTATCCCTGCAGGACCCTGCCTGCCGTTCTCTGTGACATGCACCCACATCCCAGGAAGAAGCCCCGTGGACACAGGCCTGGCCCAGGCACACTTCCTGGATACAGTTGCTCTAGTTTAGGAAACACCGCGGGTCACTTGAATTTTGGAAGGCAAACACTTCTGACATGTGGCTAAAGGGAAGGAAATTTACCTCACATCATGGGATTTATGCTTCATGAGGCTCATTTTTTTTTAAGAGGAAACGGCTTCTAGGAAGGTAACAGGAGAGGGCATCTTTTTATCAGTTGTCTTCATTTTCTATTTGCTCAAGAAACATATGGCAGAATCAGTGACTCACATGTAACTTTCAGTCTTTATTTCCTAGTTTATAAGAGACATTAAAAAAGGCCCAGTGTGGGGCGCCTGGGTGGCTCAGTCGGTTAAGCGTCTGACTTCGGCTCAGGTCACGATCTCGCGGTCCGTGAGTTCGAGCCCCGCGTCGGGCTCTGGGCTGACGGCTCAGAACCTGGAGCCTGTTTCAGATTCTGTGTCTCCCTCTCTCTCTGCCCCTCCCCCGTTCATGCTCTGTCTCTGTCTCAAAAATAAATAAACTTAAAAATAATAATAATAAAAAAAAAAGGCCCAGTGAAGCAAACACTCTAATATTTTGAAGCTTCTAACACCAATTCTTGTTTCTACTCACAAATGTTAGGGTATATTCACAAAAAAATTTTTGTTTTCAATCCAAATTCAGTCTCTTTTATTTAAATATATTTAAAATTTTCTAACACAAAAATTGTTCTCTTTAAGCTGAAAAGTTTCCTAATTCCAGATAAAAAGTAAGCACATGGATGATACCATATTGTGGGCTGATATATATATATATATATATATATATATATATATATATATATATATATATATATATATATATAATATGTGTAATAATATACAAATAATAATATATATACATATATATTATTACTATTATTTTTACCTTGTGTGTGGCCTTTGGTTAAGCAAAGAGACACGGTCCCTTCTGTTTGTGAAGGACAGTGAGCAGGAGTCATGTCTATGCCTTTGATGACCAAGCGCCAGCAGCCCCCACACGCCTATTGTACAATGTGTGTAAAATATGTCAGCCTGGGCCAGGTCAGCATGAGGCGGAATTTCTTAGAAAGTTAGAGCCACTGGCTCATGATGCATTGGTTCTACTGAGGTCCTTTGAGTAGCCCACTCCACTTTCCCCCTGCTTTGCTTGGCCATAGATATGGCCCCTGACGCTGGCTAGCCACTCTGCCATATAGAACGCTCCCAGGCTCCCTGGTTACCATTATCCTGCCCTTATGATTTTCTATCCCTGATTGCTTGGGTGATCAGGTAGGATTGTCCCTCTTGGAATAAGAGGATGGAAGCCAATGGAGTTATCATTTGCTGTCTCAGAAGGGCATCTGGAAACAGGTGTTTCTAGAACTGTGAGAGCTTCCTGCCTCCCAGCCCTCTGCCACTCTCCCATGCTGATGGCTTCCTGAAGCGTGCACAGTCATGTCTTTAGGCCTCAGAAGCCCATGCGTTTGCCTGGAGACAAGCGGACAAAAACTGGTGGGGACAGGGGCCAGGCTGGAGGAGGAACTGAATCCCAGGGATAAAGGGGGCAGTGGCAGCCATCAAGAGAAGAGGACAACAGGTTGAAACCCCAGGGCTTACATGAGGAAGTGACGACAGGGAGCCTGACTGGACCTCAGAAGGGAGCTGGTGGAGTTCAGAGCAACCAGTGTGAGAAGGAGGAAGAACTGAAGCAAGGAAGGGGTAGAAACACAAGATCTTGCTAGTTCCTACTTCACTTCCAATCTGGACCCTGCTGGGAATAATCTATCAGAACACAGGTCTTCCTGACACCTGCTAAATACAGCTGCAGACCTGACTGGGGCCATGGGTCCTCCAGGAGGGAGCATCACAGACATCGTCATCACTCACTCAAGGGGAGCAGTTATTAATACTGGCAGTTTCATCAGATACATACCAGATGCCAGCTGGGGGAACACCCAGCTCCTATTTCATTCAAGCTTCATGAGGAGCAGCTCAAGGAAGAAGGATCCTGGAACAGAGAATGCTAAGGGGAGACAGGACAACCGTCTTCAAGTATCTGAGGTGCCGGCCTATGTGTGTAAGAGGGGCAAGCTTGCTCCCTGAGAGCCCAGAGGGAGAGAAGGTAGCAGATTACAAGTCACTGAAAGGCTACCTTGGGAGGTGGTGAGTTCCCCATGCTGGGGAGATTCAAGCAGAAGCCATGGGACCATTTGTCAGGTGTATCCCACAGGGTTTGCCTTTGTAATCAGGCCTTTGTAATCATTCCTGCAGGTCGGAGCTGAAGCCTGGTCCAGCCTCCCATTTCCTCTGTGGGTCTCTTTTGGGTTGCTCCGATAGGGCTCAGCCAAGACTGTTGCACCTCTGAAGCCTAAGCTGTCCTCTGGTGAGCAGAGCTTGTCCCTGTCTGGCCTATGACCTTTGCTTGCTAAAAGGGAGCAGGGACCTCACTGGTACTGACCCAGAGTCCCGGCTTTGACCATATGAGAAAGGTATTAATAGCTTAATGAGGAACGCAGGGCTCACAGAGTTTGTAAAACTAGCTGGTGAGAGGAAGCCTGGCCCAGAGGCTCCAAGCCACTAGGCCATGCTGACTTTGGAAGACATTCTTAAGTAAGAAGAGGAATGGAGATAATTATTCCCCCTAAGTTAATCCGTTGTAAACCAAGTTTTTTTTTAATGCACTCCTTACAATGGGTGTTTAGCAACACATGGTTTCATCCTCAGTCCCCACCCACGGAATTTTTTGTTTTCTACGTTCTTCTCTCTCATCAAGGGCCACGTAGGTTAAATTAGGGATTACCAAACTCTGGGGAGTTGTCCTACTTGATCATTGCGTCTTTGATTTTGTAATCCATTCTCCCACCTCTTCCTACAAATGCTTTCTGGGGGAGATGGGGGCATGCAGGTGCACGTGAAAATCAGGCAAATTCAAACACATTTTGAGAGACGTGGGGGCGGGACAACAAGATATTCTGGGTGGTCTTGCACCTTACGTCTTGGGTCAGGAGTCCAGAAGTTACATGAACGAGACCAGCAGGAGATGGCAGGGGAGAGGCTGTGCTGCCGAGTCACTGCCGGACCCCGTGGTCGCTTTGCCTCTCAGATGTCAGTGCGTCCAGGGATAAAGCCAGCTGCGATAGCTGGACATACGGGCCATACCTGAACCTTTGGTCTTAGAGAGCAGTGCTCTGTTTCGGCTCAGGTCATGATCTCGAGGTTCGTGGGTCTGAGCCCTGCCTCGGGCTCTGTGCTGACAGCTCAGAGCCCGGAGCCTGCTTTGGATTCTGTTTCCCTCTCGCTCTCTGCCCCTCCCCTGCTCGTGCTCCGTCTCTCTCTCTCAAAAATAAGTAAACATTAAAAAAAATTTTTTTTTTTTTAAAAGCAGCTCTCTGTGTGTGATTGGGAGGTGGCAGTATCTAGTTCCCACACACCTGGGGTGTGTACTTGGGAGCCTCACACCTGCAGGTGGGAAATCCGCCCTTATCTTCTACGGCCCATCTCCCCAGGGAAGGCCTTGCCTTCTCATAGCTCTCAGGAAAGGCTTCAAAAGAGTCACGAAGTCCCTGTCCCTTCTTTACTTTCACTAGGACACCTTATACGCCAACCCTAGGGAAAAAGCCATGACATGTTGATGAAGACGGAGGTAGGGATTATTGCCTGAAGAGAAATCAAATAAAATGGGGGGGGGGGGTAGGGGTCAGGGGGAAATGAAGCCCTTTTCAAGCAACATGTGCGTCTCCCCCACCAATGTGCTTTGATCCCCGGGTGGAAGAGGACACACAGCCTAGGGCGATCTAAAACACAGAAGCTGGGGGGTAAAGAATGTTTCATTTCCAAACTGATTAAGTTATGGGAAATAGACCCTTAAGAAAAGTCAGGGCATTTCCATCTCCTGAGGTCCTTACAATGTAGGCAAGGTGCGCACTTTAATGGAAACCAAAGGGGAAAATCCCACCCCCCAAATGGGACAGGAAAGACGGACACGAGAGGCCTGCGGGTCATAATCGGCACTCTTTTGTCATTTCAAAATAAATTAATTAATGGATTATTTGGCTTGTTGTCCATTTGTTTTGGGGTTATTCTGTGTTAACAAATAAAAGAAGGGAGGGAGGGAAGGGTAGGAAAAAGGCAAATGATTAAGGAAACGATCTGCCTAAATTACAACCGTCCCCTCAAGCTTCCAGAAGGGCAGAAGGTTTGCCACAGAAAAGTAGTATCCATGGAGGTAGAGCTTTCTTCACTCCCCTAAGCATCAGGAAGAGGAAAGAAGAAACAGCAAAAGAAGGGAAGAGGAGAAAAGAAGAAAAAAGAAAAGATGGGAAGGAAGGGAGGGAGGGAAGGCGGGAGGAAGATAGAGTCATCAGAAATTAATTATTTCTTTTTTCAATTGTAAAAATAGCTTAATTTTTGGCATATATTTAGTGTGGTATATTCAATTATATTCTTTCCACTCTCGCGCCAATATTCCCCAGAAAACTTTATCAGTGCAGCTCCCAAGATTTCAGCACAGAGTCCCAGGCTCTAAATGTTATTCCTCTTCCTGTCAAATTTTAAAGGCACAGCCATCCCTCTGTGACTCTGTTTACTGGTATGTGACAGAAGAACCAGGAGAACAAAGAGATCTCTTTTGCTGATGGGACTGGAGACGCTGTACTCAGGGTCGTGGGTGCACAGTGAGAAGGCTGAGTGTCTGCCTGGTGGGGAAAGAGATGTGGAGAAATGGGAAAACCATACCACGCATGTGTCCGTGACGTGCGGAAACCTGAGACGAAGAAATTCATATAAAAACCAGCGTGGAACAAGTGAGACCCAACAGCACCAGCAGAGGTTCGTGTGGAGCCGTCCTGGAGAGACATCAGCATGACCCAAGTCTGGTGGGCACCCCCCAGACAACCGCCCTGCTGGAACAAACTGGAACAGAGCAGTTGAATAACCAAATGCACCTCAATTTTGGAGTATCGGGGACCACAGATGAGAAATCATCTGAAAGGTTTTAACCAGTACATGTAAAAGAGTGAGTGGGAAGTGAGAAAAGGGGCTGGTGAGTGTGGCCACGGTCGTCAGTGTCTTGCTGTGAGGAGGGACAGAACCCAAGCAACTGGTCAGGGATGGGAGGGAGGGAATGGCATTTAAAGACAGAAGACTGGGGGCACCTGGGTGGCTCAGTTGGTTTAGCCTCGGACTTCGGCTCAGGTCACGATCTCATAGTTCGTGAGTTCGAGCCCCGCGTCGGGCTCTGTGCTGACAGCTCAGAGCCTAAAGCCTGTTTCAGATCCTGTGTCTCCCTCTCTCTCTGCCTCTCCCCTGCTCACACTCTGTCTCTCTGCTGCTCTCAAAAATAAACAAACATTTTAAATACATACATACATACATACATACATAAGGAAGGAAGACTGCCTGCTGGTGGGATGCCCGACCAGACTGGGCGAGGCTGGCAGAGGCTGGCGATGTGCTGATGCAGGGGATGCTGCAGGAACACAGTCCTGAGTGGGGGCAAGGGGGAGGGCCCCGGGCAAGAGGAGGGGAGCTGCATCCACCAGAGCAGAGGGAAGAAGCCGATGCCCAGGCAGCTGTGGCTCTGTCTATGGGGGTGGGGTGGAAATGAGGGTGTTTCTCTCCGGTGGTTTCTATTAAAGGCAAAGGAGGCGAGGCCGTCAGGTGGAAGAGAAGGGGTTAGAGAAAGGACAAAGCATGCAATTGGCAAGCTTTCCGGAAGAGTTCTGGAGGATGGCAGGACGGCACAGAGGTGTGTGATTGTAAGCGCAGCAGAAGGGGGGAGGAGAAAGAATGGAGGAAGCCACCCGCTTCATGCCTGGGGAATGTCATTGTAGCACGGACGAGCAGAGGACCAGCCGGCCACTGCACTGGAGGATCCCCACGTGCCAGTCTCTCAAGGTCTGTTCTTGGCGTCTATTCAGTTTCTCCAGCAAGGATGAGTCTGGCTCCTCTCTGGAGGGCAATTGCCTGGCTGAAGTGTCCTGCGGCAGTTGGGGAAAGGTGGGGGGGACCTCGCTGGTCCTCCTACAGATTTCGCCGAACCCCGCTTTCGTCCCATGTGCCACCCCACCCCCCTCCACTGAGCCCGGGAACCTGAAGGTCAGAATCCATTCTGGTAATTTGCTTAGAGACTAAATCCCCATTCTCCTGCTGGCGCTGGTGGGAAAGGGCTGGGTGCGAGACAGGTGCAAGCCCCTGACCGCGTGAGGCGGGGTAAGGAACAGGGGTATTCGGTCCGCAGGTGTACCTTAACACAGTGCTCCCCTTTTCATGCCTCAGCCACACCCTTACCTTCACAGTTTGGGTGAGAGGCCAGTTCAGGCCCTGGAGCAGGGAATTCTGTTGTCCCGTGTCCCCAGAGCTGGACCAGAAGCGGAGGGGTGGGGGTGGGGGGAGGCGAGTGTATGTGTGCGTGGGCTCCTTTAAGGCACAGCTGCTAGGCCCCTGGGCTCCTCACCCTGTGACTGTGGGAAAGCCTGCATTGGGGCCACCTGAAGAGCCAGGGGCAGATATTTATACCACCTGGCTCCCAGCAAGATCCCGTGTCTAACATTCAGTTAACTGGAAGATTACAAACTACTCACTCCCCACTGCAGTCTTTACTTATCAATGGGCACTGTCCATCCAGACAGAGAACGTGGATGCAGTTTTCACTCCTAATCTGGGTCACAACGGATTCTGTAGAGTAGCATTGGAGAACTCCACCTCCCTCAGAATTTGCTAGAGTCTTAATCCATTAAGAATACTATGAGCGGGGCGCCTGGGTGGCGCAGTCGGTTAAGCCTCCGACTTCAGCCAGGTCACGATCTCGCGGTCCGTGAGTTCGAGCCCCGCGTCGGGCTCTGGGCTGATGGCTCAGAGCCTGGAGCCTGTTTCCGATTCTGTGTCTCCCTCTCTCTCTGCCCCTCCCCCGTTCATGCTCTGTCTCTCTCTGTCCCAAAAATAAATAAACGTTGGAAAAAAAAAAAAAGAATACTATGAGCAAAGGGGAGCCTGGCTGGCTCAATTGGTTAAGCATCTGAGTTCGGCTCAGGTCATGATCTCATGGTTGTGAATTCGAGCCCTGTATCAGGCTCTGTGCTGATAGCTCGGAGTCTGGAGCCTGCTTTGGATTCTCTCTCTCTCTCTCTCTCTCTCTCTCTCTGCCCCTCCCCTGTTCATGCTCTGTCTCTCTCTTTCTCTCTCTCAATAATAAATAAACATTAAAAAAATTAAAAGAGAAAAGTATGAGCAGTAGCACTATTAGGAATTTATCCAAAGGATACAGGAGTGGTGATGCATAGGGGCACATGTACCCTAATGTTTATAGCAGCGCTTTCAACAATAGCCAAAGTATGGAAAGAGCCTAAGTGTCCATCAACCGATGAATGGATAAAGAAGATGTGGTTTATATATATGATGAAATACTACCTGGCAATGAGAAAGAATGAAATGCTGCCATTTGCAATAACGTGGATGGAACTGGAGGGTATTATGCTAAGTGAAATAAGTCAGTCAGAGAAAGACAGATATCATGTTTTCATTCATATGTGGAATCTGAGAAACTTAACAGAAGATCATGGAGGAAGGGGAGGGGGAAAAACAGTTACAAACAGAGAGGGAGGGAGGCAAATCATAAGAGACTCTAAATACAATGAACTGAGGGTTGATGGGGGGGAGGGATGGGAAAGTGGGTGATGGGCATTGAGGAGGGCCCCTGTTGGGATGAGCATTGGGTGTTGTATGGAAACCAATTTGACAATGAATTTCATATTAAAAAAATAAAGCTATAAGATGATAAAAAAAAAAAGAGACTCTAAATACAAAGAACAAACTGAGGTTGTTGAGGGGGGTGCAGGGGAAAGGGGACAATGGGTGATGGGCGTTGAGGAGGACACTCGTTGGGATGACTACTGGGTGTTGTACGTTGAGTGAGGATTCACAGAAATCTACCGCCCAAACCAAGAGCACACTGTATACACTGTATGTTAGCCAACTTGACAATAAATTATATTAAAAAAAATAGATAAGAGCTTTTTTGCCTTGTCTGATTGAATGTTTCATAGGCAGAAGAGGCACGGACCCTTGGTTCATTGTTGGTCATGAAAATCTGGCAGGTAACGGCAGGGCAGTTACTCTGGATTCTTCACTCAGCTTCTGACTCCCAGTCCTGGGTTCCCCCCATCAAAGGCATTGGAGCCAAGTGATGGTGGGTCTGGACAAGTAGGAGCAGCAGGGAGAGGCAGAGGTCCCTGTTTTCTGCAGGGGGTTCCTCAAATCTTTCGTGTTGGGGAAGAACAGTGGGCCAGGAGTCTGAAGGTTTAGGATTGGAACCAGTTTTCCCCCTTTCTAGCTGATGACTTTGGGAAGATGTGATCTGCAAAATGCAGCAGCTTAGGAGTTGTCTGAATTCGGGTTTGAACCCTGGCGCTGTCACTTACCAAATGCGTGACATCGGACAACTTTAAAAAAAAAATTTTTTTTAATGTTTTTATTTATTTTTGAGACAGAAAGAGACAGAGAATGAGCAGGGGAGGGGCAGAGAGAGAGGGAGACACAGAATCGGAAACAGGCTCCAGGCTCCGAGCCATCAGCCCAGAGCCTGACGCGGGGCTCGAACTCCCGGACCGCGAGATCGTGACCTGGCTGAAGTCGGACGCTCAACCGACAGAGCCACCCAGGCGCCCCTTCATTGGACAACTTTCTAACCTACATTTTATGCGTTATAGAAATGGAGATTATAGTACCCTCAGTCACAGGCCTTCTGTAGGGATAATTTGAGGCGATGCTTAAAGGTACTTAGCACAGTGTCTGACACTTAGCAAGCACCCCATTATGGGTTCCGATGATGATGAAAATGATGATCATAATAGAACAGAAACTTTCAGCTCTAAGGAGCATCACAAGTTAGTTCCTTTCTCCTTGGCTCCGTTTGCTCACCTGTAAAATGGGAATAATGCTACAATTCTTTGTCTGTCTTCCTCATTTCGTTGTTTTGAGGACCAAAGGACCTGAGGCAGTGCTTGCCCAGTGCAGGTCTGCAGACACGTGTCAGTTTATGACAAAATTTCCACCCATCTGTGGAGAAATGAGAAAAATAACATAGTGAGTGTTTTACAAATTGAGCTGTACCCAATTTTGAAAGACTGTCCTTTATTCTGATATTCTGGCATTTCTAGTTTCTGTGTGTGTTAAAATACCCCTTCTTTTATGAAAGTATGTTGCTAATGGATGACAGTTTGTCTTTAATGACCTCACTCAGCAACACGAAAGTTGTCAACCCTGTGTTGGTCCCTTATTTTTTGAAATCTGACTGGTCTGTGAAATCAAGACTACAGAGAAACCACCCAAGTAGGATTTTGAAGGGGTTTGCCAATCTTCAGTTTCTGTACGCCAACGACAAAATAATAGCACCACGTACTGCGTCCCCAGGGCATGACAGGCATTGCTGAGAACTGATTCTCAGTTCTCATTGGTATATGCATTGCTATATGCCTCTCGATGCTCTCACAGGCTAGGTGGCATTTAACCCATTTGACAGGTGGAGAAACCAAGACTTAGCCTAGGCCGGTGGGCTTTCTGTTCTGAGCGGGAACGGAATAGCAAGTCTCTCTATCTGTAAACCTCACAGTTTTCCCTGGCCCTTGCTGAAGGATTACTATGGAGGAGGCCCTGATGTAGCCACCAAGACTCCACCCCTATAAAAAGTAACCACATCAAGAGCTTATGGGCAAATCACTTAACCTCTCTCTGCCTCTAGCATCCAACGGAGAAATTAGGAGGTAGAAATCAGGGTCACTCTGAAAACAGATGGAAACAGTCAAGCCAAGCCATCCTAGGAAATAAAATTAGCACAAAGAAGCCGTTCTCTATGATTCTCTATGATTCAATGCCCTTTGATTATTTACGAACTTGTAAGGCATCCAGCCAGGTAGCTGACAGAATGCTGTCTGGGTACAGAGACACTGTCAGGTGACCTCTTTCTTGGGTCAACCAGATTCAGTACCCCTGTCTTCTCCCAGCCAGTCAGGGCCTCCCTTCCTCATAGTCTTGGTGGCATCCGGGTCCCACAGGCTTGGAAATCAGCCCACGGGCCCTCCTGAGGCCGGGTGATGGCAGACTCCACCCTCCTCACCCTCCCTGGCCTCCTCCCACGCAGTGGGCAGGATGCTGTGTATTGTGTGTTTATTCTCACTGACCCCTAGGCTACTCTGGGAGGAGGTTTTATTAACCTTATTTCACAGATGGGGAAACTGAGGCTCGCTGAAGCTAAGTAACTGGCTGGGGGGGAGGGAGGGGTTGGTGTCACACAACCTGCAAGGGTCAGAAGGAAGGAGGATCCCTGCCCAACCAGGGCCTCCTGACTTGAGTCTGTGCCTGGTGTTTCATCACTGACCCGCTCCCCGAAGACTGAGGCAAGACCATGCGAAAACTTGAACAGCTCCTATCTCTTTTTGCAGAAATCATGTCTTCTCTGGATGGCAAGGTATTCACCTCGAACCCTTCCTCTCCAGGGCCGATTCCAGCCCCGCCGCTGCTTCCTGGTCTTTACGCCCCCAGAGCAGACTTGGGAGAGTGCCTATCTGACACACAGTGATTCTGGTGGCAAGGATACGACAGTTCTAAACTGCCCTTTCTTTGTGAATTTGAGACCAAGTACTTCATAGTTCTCTCTCCAGCCCTTTTTAGTTAATTCACTCTCACAGAAGACGATTTAACAAATAACAAATTCCACGTGATCATTCAATTTTTGGTTACAGGAGAACCGAGCATTCATGGCTTGACAATACAGGGGTTTCCGTTTCACCTCTTTTTCTACTAGTATTTTAAAATGCTCCAAAAGGATACATGCACTTGATTAAAAATCAGGGTATATAAGAGCTTATGAAAGAAAGCCACAGGCCAAGTCTCTACCCCATCTCTTTCCACCCCAGTACAACCCAAAGACAACACTTATACCCCTTTGGTTGGGGGAGCAGAGGTACTGTTTTCAGTTTGTTTCCTAGCGGTTACCTCCAATGCCTCTAACTCAACAGCTTATATGATTGATTCTTCAATCATTAACTTTAGACATTGTTTGTTGCCTTGACAGATGGAGATGTAGGTCACTTACCCCTCCTACCACCCCACTTCCCCCTCCCAATATATCTATAGCACTAGATTCAGTACTCTAGTAGTAAATTTAACTAATATATTTGAACTTCTGTTTCTTGTTCTATCACTATGGGGACTATCTCTTCTCTTCTCACTGTGGCAGATCAGGATATTAAAAGTTCCCTCCTCTTTCCATCCCTTCCATCTGTCATCCCGTGTTCGCTGCCCTTTTATTTTTATATTTTCAAGGTGGATCACCTTAGCAATCTGACCTGTACTCGTAAATTTTCCACGCTCTGTCCGATGTGGCTCCGAGCTAGGATTGTAGCTTTTTAATTGGGGCAGCTGCCCTCAGCCTCCTGCTCATTTACCTTTGATTCATGGTTGTTGTTGTGGAGATTGGTTAATACCCTTCTTTGCCACCCCATCCTGCCGCTAAGACAGCCGTATTCCATTAGCTGTAGCTCCACAGCTATGTAGTTAAGCCTCTGGACTGCCAACCCATCGTTGCTGTTCCCAGGTCTCACCCGTCAGCTGCTCTTTGTTCTGCCTGGACTCTATTGTTCCCATTGCTACCAGGGAGCCCCATTCTGTACCAGGGTCTCCTACCCTCAGCCCCGGCCTGAGGAGAGCACTGAGCTCCTCGATGATGCTGGTACCCCATCGCCATTCCTATCACCTAAACAGATGAAGGCTCTTCCAGACCCTCTCATGGAACATGGCTGGTGGGCTTTCTGGCTTAAACAACGTGTGCCTCTCTAGCGTGCCCAAGCCCTTTGATCCCTTCCTCTCCTGGGTGCCTTGCAGTTTTGGAATTTCCACTTTACTTTTTTCCAGGCTCCTGACATATAGAATACCACACATTAGCCATACTGCAGACCCAGAAGGTTCAGGAAACTTCTCATGATTCTCAAGCGTGTTGGCCCAAATAACCCTATGCCAAGTTTCAGGTCCTCACTCTTTTCCAAGCATTGACAATGATGGCCTTGCAGACTTGCTGAGGTGGAGAATTCCATCTTCTCTGGAGCTCAGTGACCCTTGAGACTCAGCCCTGAGCCTGATCCTGAGCTTTGCCTGCCCTCCAGATGCAGGAGATGGAAATTCTTTACATGCTAGCTCTCATACTTTGCCTAATCACCACTAAAATGGCAATTGGTCACCCTCAGACTTTGCCTGTCTTTCTCCAGCACACTCACGGCCCTTTGGGACAGCCATCTGATTCCCTAGTCCTCGTGATGATAACTTCTCTGGCCTCTTAACCACCTGAGGTATTTCCCTTGCTAGTGCAGCCCTTCCCCCAGACCTCCATTCCGTTTTACCACCAGTGAAAGTCTTAAAGCAGAACCCTGAAAGCATGCCACCCTCTACCCACTGGCCCCAGATTCTCATTTTAGAATCAGCTTCCTTGTACACATTGTGGCACGGCTGTCTTTGGCGGGTTTCTCCGAGAAACGTTCGGAGATGGAGAGTTGTGGGCAGGTTTTCCGGGGAGTTCTCTCAGTGGGAACACTGCGAGGGACGAGGGAAGCAGATCAGGCAGAGGCGGAAGGTGAAGGGCAACACAGTCACAGCAAAGGCCTCCACCAATCCCGTGGGGAGCTCTGGGGCTGGAGCGGCCTTTCAGATTTGTCCCAAATTGAGCCACAGGGGTCAGGTCTTTGTGCCCCTACCAGAGCCGGTCTTTGGTGAGTGTTATCCCTGAGGAGGTGACCTAAAGTTTTCTCAGCGGAGGGCAACCTGGAGCCATCAGCAGTGGAGAGAGGAGTGTCCCAGCCCAGATGGGAGGAATTTGGGTGGCAGACCACAGCACCCATGACAGCCCCAAACAGCCTCAGCTGATGTCTGTCGTCCTGGAACAATTATTACCAGTTTGGGTGATAGACTTTGCTGCCATTCCATTCATGCCCCTGCCATGCCTCCCACTGCTCAGGTAGGCCCTCGCTCCTACCCTGTCCCTTGGCTGTAATCAGCTACTCCGTCTTCTCACGGGAGCCATATTTAGAGTCACCACTGGTCCAGGCCGGCTGTGTCTCAGGACTCGTTGTCGCCTTGGGTAGATGGAGAAGCTTGGAAAGAAGGAGATGGAAGTTTCTGAAGCCATTGCTCCTGCAGCTCTGACTGTAAGCTAAGTAAGTGTTCATGTCTGATAAGGACCCTGCCCCAGCTTACCCCGGGCCCTCTCCTTAGTTACCAACAATGCACTGCTCCCAGTCTGCTTGTTGTTCAGGGGCCTACAGCACCTTGTCTGTGAGGCCGAAGAGACAGAGCTGTGTTCAGATATCAGCAAACACAGCCTCCTCCTGCCTTCTGGCAGCTCCAAGCCCTCCCTCCCACCTGGGCTGTCCATTGTTTGAAGACAGATAGATGCTTCCCCGTTCAGTGGCTGTGCCTTGGTGGCCCTCAGCCTCTTGAACTGACCCGTGGTGCTCAGGCAGGAGGGGTCAACCAGGGCAATCTCCAGGAACTCAGCTCATAAAAGGGTAACAGGGATTTATATGAGAAGCGGCCATTTCTTGGGCTTTGCCCTTTCATCTGATGCCAACCAAGCCGTGGCCTCTGAATGCAGGGAGTTCAGTTCCCCTCTCTTGTCAGTGGATCCTGCTGAGATTTTTCACTGACACCAAGTAGGCAACTGGCACTGGCCGAGAAGCCATTTCTGTGAGCAGTTTTCAACCCGATCCCAGTGCCTTGACCCTGGGCTCCGAGGACTCAAAGTCTGTCCTTCCACACTGACAAGTCACGGCGAAACGCACAGAGCTGCTGCCCACCCACTGCGCTCGCTGAGTGGCCTCTTCGGTCCCCTCCCTTCCTTTCCGGATCATGAAACGAAGTTGGCAGGAGGTAGTGATTTTTTTCAGAGGTCTTTCTGTGACTTACATTTTTCCCCTCTAGCATAATTCAAGACTACACTTCTTCGCTTTTTCTATAGACTATACTTTCACTTCACTATATATTTTTAATGGCATGAGAGCAGAGTAATCTGACAGGCAGGCCTCTTCTGCACGTGCCCTCATTGCCCGCTTCCTCAGACTTACTTACAGGTTGAATTTTATCTGTTTGGTTCTTAAATTTCAAATCCTTGGATAAGCAGAGAGGGTTATAATGAGTGTCTTGTTTTTAAATAAAATTGGAAAGCTAACAGTCACATCTTGATGACACTTCGGTTAATGAGACACTCTGTACTTGAAGACAGAAGAGCGAAGTCACTGTCAATGTCATTGTCAGATGCACTGAGTGCCTTCTGTGTACCAGGCGCCGTGCTCCGGGCTTTCGCGCTTGATTCTAACTCCAAAGTGACAGAGGAAGTGGGGGCATATCCCGTGTTTTTCAATTTTTAGATAAAGAAGATGAGACACAGGAAGGGGCTGTAAGCACCCTGGAGCAGAGGCTTTCTGCACATCTTGGCATCTTTTGTGGCATCTGGTAGGATCCCCTGCACACAACGAGGGCCCTAAATGTTTGTTGAAAGGGTGAAATTGCCCAAGATCACAGAGCTAGTTTGGTCTCTGAGCTCCTAATCAAACGTTCTCTCCAATAATCCAACTTCCTTTTGTCTGCACGAGCCAAAGATTTTGAAAATAATAAATAAACAGATTTTAATGACCTCAAAACTCCAAGGCAAAACAAGCCAGAAGCAGGAAGGCAAACAATTGTCAAACAAAAACGAGCAGGTTCCAGAAGTCTGTGATGCTACTTATTCCTGACTGCCTCACCTGTCACATCTTAAATGGAGCAAATGGATCCGACCAGGCTAAGGGATGGTCTATTTTTTGTGGAAAAGCCCACTTTCCCTGTGGTCCTCTGGTGCCAGGTAAGCTGTGTGAGCGGGCGTGGCCGCAGCCTAAGCCCCGCCCCCTGCCCCGCCCCCACGCCCTTCCAGGATTCCCCTCCCGGGCCTCCTGTCTGAGCGTGAAGCGAATTGAATCAATGCATCATGCTTCAGGGTGTGGGAGCTAATGTGATAAAGGCCCAGCCCCGAGCAACTGAAGCATATTACACCCATCCATCACCCTCTCCCACTGAACGGCCTCTGTCCGCGTTGCCTGAGTGAGCACTGGAGGTGCTTCTGGGACTAACAAATGTGAGCTGAGGCCTAACTACTTTTGTGTCCCTCCTGATGGAAGATTTGGGTTATTTAAATAGGCGAATATTTAAAAGGCAAATAGCCTCTTGCCTTTTTACTCCTGTAAAGTAAGGAAACTGCTTGGAGTCCTCCACTGAAGCGAGGCTTTGGAGACTTTCACCTCCTGAGGGGCTGGCCTGTCTTTTCTCATCTCCTCTGTCCTTGGAGGTGCTGAGCTCAGGCCAGCCTTTCTACTTCCATGCTGTCCAGCATTTCCTACCTTGCGCAGGGCACTGGGGAGTGGGCTGGAAGGCTGGGGTGGGGCAGGGGGAGGAACAACACATCTACTCCCTCATTAAGCCAAAGAGACCTGGGGCAATCACTTCCTTGCTCCCGGGCTGGGATCCGTCTCTGTAAAATCACCCATAATAATCCCATGTTCGCAGCCACTGTGTTACATCAACATGACCCTTTGGTCTTCGTATCACTCAATATTTACACCAGCCCTTTGAGGGGGTATCTTCATGCTCGTTTACTCAACGAATCCATAAACTCATTTATGGAATGCTCAGTGTGTTCCGTGTCTTGTTGTAGGCCCTACCCTTCAACGGGTCATTTCAGCAGCGTATCCTTCTGGAAAAGGGATTTTTATTAGCCTCATTTAAGGGAACTAAAGCTCAGAGACACTATGTCACTTGTTCAAGGTAAGCAGCTTTGAGGGGTGCCTGGGTGGCTCAGTCAGTTGAGTGTCTGACTCTTGATTTTGGTTCAGGTCATGATCCCAGGGTTGTGGGATCCAGGCCTGTGCTGGGCTCTGAGCTAAGCGTGGAGCCTGTTTAAGTTTCCGTCTCTCTCTTCCTCTGCCCCTCTCTTCTGCTCATGCTCTTTCTCTTTTCTCTCTCTCTGTCAAATAATAATAATTTAAAAAAGGTAAACAGTTTTGAGCTCACAGTCTATGTGACTTTACATCTCAGAGCAATTGTATAGGCTTTAAAAGGAATGTAGGGCTCAAACTATAGGGAACACTGTACATTGTCCTGATTTGCCTTAAAAAATTTTTTTTAAGTTTATTTATTTTGAGAGAGAGAGAGAGAGAGCAAGTGGGGGAGTGGCAGAGAGAGAGGGAGGGCAAGAATCCCAAGTAGGCTTCGCACTGTCAGTCCCGATACGGGACTGGAACACACAAACTATGAGGTCATGACCTGAACTGAAATCAAGAGTCAAACGCCTAACTGACTGAGCCACCCAGGTGCTCCCTGGTTTGCCTTTTAATGACCCAAATTTGGGGGCTGGGGTGGGGGAGAGGGAAATCTTTTCACGATATCAAATGATCAGAAGGGTTTTTCAGATACGAGCAACCCCAGCCCTCCATAAACTCTCCAGCAAGATCTCTGGATGCACTTAATGTAAGCTGTGCCTCTCTTGGGCTTAGTAGCCCTGACCACTGCCACATGCCCCCCCACAAAAGTCATCCTGGCTTCTTAGAGGGGGAAGGTCTGGAGTGGGAGGTGAGCAGGTGAGCAGCCTTCAAAGGCTGATGGATCAGCCTTGAGCTAAAATCACAGATCCTTTTTGGACCTCGGTGTTTTTTATCTTAAAATGGAGGCAATAGTCCTTATTTTGTTGGGCTCTTGTAATGGCTTACAGATTGTGGCAACGAATAGGTGGTCCTTAAATGGCGCTGATGGGGGTGGTATGGTGGGGACAGCAAGTATTATGAATCCTGCCCCAGGCGGCCTGAGCTCATATTCCCCCTACATTGTTCTGTCTAAAGATAAACAATAAGGTCCAGATTATCTGAAGAACTAAACAGAAATAATTGTAGCAGATTGTCCTTTGCAATAAAATATTTTAATTATTCCGCTGGATTGGAGGCCAAATCCCATTATTACAAGTGCGATCATTAAAACTCTGTATAACAAAATATTTCAAGTCTAAATGATGACTCCCTCGCTCGCTTTAAGCCAAGCAGGAAACCCACACGTATGGGGTACATTGTGATTACAGACACAGCCACCTTCTCTCATCCTCATGATGGTACCCATCACTCAGATCCCTCAGAGGCTAGATGAGGACAACAGGTGGAATCTGTCTCAAATGTTCAAAACCAACAAACGCAAATCACACAATCTGATTTGTTTCCTGTACTTGGTGTCGCTAAATCTGGAACGGCCCCCCTCCGAAGCGTAATAAAATTGGACTTACTCCCTATCTTTCCCCACTCAAAACAAATAATTCAGAAGCCTTGCAGAACTGTTATTCTATTTCTTGGCTCGCTTGTCATTTTGTCTTTTTCTCAGTTCCATGCATATCCAACGAAAACCCGAAGGCCTCCTTTGTCCCAAGGCCCTGTGTGGAGAAACAGGGCATTAACCTTTCTTTAGCCCCTGCCATGTTCTACCTCTGCTAACACTTCATGTGGCTTAATCTCTCATAACCTCATTCCTTGCCCTCAAGGGACTTACAAGCACACAGGAAAGGCAGAACTGTGCACAACCATAGCACCCGGTATACAGTTTGGATGCCACAAGAGGGGCAAGTGCAGGAGAAGAATTTAATTCCAACCAGGAAAAACAAGGAAGGTTCTACAGAGAAGACAGTATTTTACTTGGGGCTTGAAGAAGGAGCAGAATTTCAAGACAGAAAGTTGGGAAGGAGAATCCAACCATTGCAGACAGAGCCTATTAGCAAAGCGTAAAGATTCTCTGCAGACCAAGTAAACCCATGTCGCTGGGTCTTATTTATTGAAAGGAAGAAGAGTAAGGTTGGGGTGGATGGGTCCCTATCTTTGCAATCCCTGCAGTGACCTCAGGTCAGGGAAATGACTGTCAATAGAGTTCTGTCTTCTGGAGTGGCTAATTTTCTTCCTCTTGTTAACAAATTCAGATTCACTGGGATACAGAAGTCCTGAGGGCCCAGGCGGCACAGCACAGGCCTGAAGGTGGGTCGATGCTTGGTACGAACATCCTGGACTGTTTTGGGTCAGTTCAGATTGTATTGGTTTTGGCCTCAACTGTTCAGTCAGACCAAGGCTAGGAGGGGAGCAGAGAGCTGGCTGTAATGCTCGTAACGTGATGCATTAGAGGGCGCCTGCTCCATTATGTGTCCATTAGCTAAGTGGCCCTGGGGCTTTATGACTTACTCTTTTTGTAAATCAAAAATAATAACAGTAACAGCTTGCCATCTTCTCATCCTGCTGGAGAGAGCGAGTATTTCATCTGTCATTATCCAATTCCCGCTGCTCCTCCAGGCGACTTATTCCAAGCCCCAGGATACAGAAGCGAATGGAAAGTCTTTGCTCCCACCTTGACCCACCTACCCAGGTCCCGACCACAAGAAGCAACTTAGTCCCTTCTTATCAAAGAGGCTGGGCAACAAAGCCTGTTCAGGAGGGAAGGGAACTGTTTTAGTGCAGGAACCCTTCAGGAGGGATCAGATGACCCTGTGATAAAGCCAAGCTGGACCCAATTGGAAGAGTCCCTGATAATTCATCCTGATGGCAGACTTCCCCATTCCAATCTGCTATGCCCTTCCATCCCTGCCCTTCCTGGGCCTGCAGGTGTTTCCAGATGGCTGGGACAGCAGAGAAATGACATAGAGGTGAGTATATCTTTTATGTAGCCAGAGAGCAGGGCTGCCCTCCAGGACAGCTCACCTGCTCTGGGCAGTCTCATGCTGAATCCCAAATGAAAGTGTGTGGCTTTCGTTTCGGATTTAGCATGAGGCTGCTGGGTTCTGATTCACCTCAACCAAAGGCTATATCACTCCAAAACAAGATAAAAATTTCCAGACAGGATTTTCCCCCAGAGGATGAAACACAGGAGATAAGAAGAAACCAATCATGCCCAGACCTTCAGGATGACAGATCCGAATGGCACCAATACACGAAGAGAACGGCCATGACCGCCATCCATGGCGTTTGTTGTTACAAAGCAACTTAGGTTTCTTGCAGGGACTTTATTGAATGTGTCGGTGTTCTTCACAAGGGCCCTGATCCAAGCCCAGGAGGCTGAGAATTCTGACGTCGTCACAGAAACCTGGCCCCCCAGCGATGAAGTCTCATTTCTCATTCCTTGGTACTTGTTTCATTTTTCTCTGTCTTCTTTTTCTTGTTCTACCTTCCCGACACGTTCTCACAAATGGCCCTCTTCTAATTAGTTGGTGAGCTAATTAATTAATTATCATCTATTTATGATATAATCAACACTGACGAACCACTTCAAAGACCAGAGCCATCAACAGTGTATCTGCCTATGTGTTCCTTTTCCATCTGACCCTCCCCCCTCTCTCCACCTAAGGCATCCGCTTGTCCATCATTGCCTTTTTTTGAAGTTTTGTTATATGTACAACTTTGTTTATTTGTATTATATGTACAGTTGTTTCTGAAAGTGGTAAACGATATTCTCCTGGGTCTTACTTTCACTCAATATTTTATGCATGTATATGGAGTATATAATATGCACATACTATGTTATAGTACATAGTAATATAATGTATAATGACTATAGTTCATCCATTTTTGCTGCCCTTGTGTGGCAATACCCCAATTTATATATCCAATATTCTGTCAAAGGGCATTTATTGTTTTGGGATAATGTACCATTTTTGCTGATATGAATGATGCTGCTGGAACATTTTTGAATGAGTTTCCTGGTATAGATGGGAAAGCATCTTTCTTATATATACATATAAAAGGTGAATCATAAGGTATATGAATGTGCAACTTGATAATGCTAAACTACTTGCCCAAGTGGTTGTAATAATTTGTATTTCTTTTTTTTTTTCAACGTTTATTTATTTTTGGGACAGAGAGAGACAGAGCATGAACGGGGGAGGGGCAGAGAGAGAGGGAGACACAGAATCTGAAACAGGCTCCAGGCTCTGAGCCATCAGCCCAGAGCCCGACGCGGGGCTCGAACTCACGGACTACGAGATCGTGACCTGGCTGAAGTCGGACGCTTAACCGACTGCGCCACCCAGGCGCCCCTGTATTTCTACCAGCAAAGTACAAGAGATCCAATTAACGGACATACTCTCCCACAGTTGGCATCAGACTTCTTAATTTTTGCCGTCAAATGAGTGCACACGATTGTGGGAATTAATGGCTGCAAGATTTTTGGAGTGTAATCTGAAAACACTTATTAAAATTTTAAACAGACTTGCTCTTTTCTTACACACTTTGTTTATTTCTCTTGCTTAACATCGTTGCCTACAATTTCACTAGAAGTTTTATTTATTTATTTATTTATTTATTTATTTATTTATATATTTTAATAAAAAATATATTTTTTCAGGAATAGAATTCAGTGATTCATCACTTACATACAACACCTGGTGCCCATTCCAACCAGTGTTGTTCTTAATGCCTTCACCCCTTTAGCCCTTCCTCCCACCCAACACCTCGCCAGCAGCCCTCCATTTGTTCTCTGTATTTAAGAGTCTCTTATGGTTTGTCTCCCTCTCTGTTTTTATATTATTTTTGCTTCCTTTCCCCTATGTTCATCTATTTTGTATCTGAAATTCCATACATGAGTGAAATCATATGGTATTTGTCTTTCTCTGACTGATTTTGCTCAGCACAATGCACTCTAGTTCCATCCACGTTGTTGCAAATGGCAAGATTTCATTCTTTTTGATCACTGAATAATATTCCATTGGGTATAGATACCACATCTTCTTTATCCATTCATCAGTTGACGGATATTTGGGCTCTTTCCATACTTCAGCTATTGTCTATAGTGCTGCTGTAAACATTGGGGGGCATGCATCCTTTCAAATCAGCATTTTTGTATCCTTTGGATAAATACCCGGTAGTAGGATTGCTGGGTCATAGGGTGGTTCTATTTTTAAAATGGACTTGCTCTTTAATGAAGGAGTGCTACTTTTCAGCATGTATTCTAAACAAAACTTGTTGAAGTAAGTATATAGAAGAGTAAGTTGTAAGGATGTTTATCACGCTAACTTTTGTGTTAGTGGAAGCTTGAAACAACAGGAATATCCATCAATAGGTAATTGGTTGAATAAATTATAGGAAATCTATGAATAGATTAAAATGCAACAATTTAGAAACAAAACTGAGTTAGATATGTGTGCAGTGACTTGGAAAATGTTTGCCGAATTTAAGTGTAACAAGTAAGCAAGTAACAGAGTAATGTGTATGGTGTCTTGGCAGCTTGTCTAAAAAGGGTGGGGCTAGGCGGCACCTGGGTGGCTCAGTCAGTTAAGCGACGGACTTCGGCTCAGGTCGTGATCTCATAGTTCATGGGTTCGAGCCAGTGTTGAGCTCTATGCTGACAGCTCAGAGCTTGGAGCCTGCTGGGGATTCTGTGTCTCCCTCTCTCTCTGCCCCTCCCCTGCTCGTGCTCTGTCTCTGTCTCTCAAAAATGAATAAACGTTAAAAAACTTTTTTAAAGAGTGGGACTAGGTGCTATGATTGTTTTGTATTTGTATTTGTGTGAAAGGTGTGCAAAAATACACCCTGGCTGCTAATCTTTTTATTTATTTATTTAAATTCAAGTTAGTTAACATACAATGTAGTATTGGTTTCAGGAGCAGAACCCAGTGATTCATCACTTACATACAACACCCAGTGCTCATCCCAACAAGTGCCCTCCTCGATGACCATCACCCATTTAGCCCATCCCCCTACCACACACCTCCCCTCCATCAGCCCTCAGTTTGTTCTCTGGATTTAAGAATCTCTTATGGTTTGCCTCTGTCTCTGTTTTTATCTTATTTTTCCTCCCTTCCCCTATGTTCATCTGTTTTATTTCTTAAATTCTACATACGAGTAAAATCATACGGTATTTGTGTTTCTCTGACTGACTTATTTTGCTTAGCATAACATACTCTAGTTCCATCCATGTTGCTGCAAATCACAAGATTTCATTCTTTTTGATTGCCAAGTAATATTCCATTGTGTGTGTGTGTGTGTGTGTGTGTGTGTGTGTGTGTGTGTGTGTATACATATACATATCACATCTTCTTCATCCATTCATCAGTGGATGGATATTTGGGCTCTTTCCATACTTTGGCTTTTGTCAATAGTGCTGCTATAAACATTGGGGGGGCATGTGCCCCCTTTGAATCAACATTTTTGTATCTTTTGGATAAATACCTAATAGTGCAATTGCTGGGTCATAGGGTAGCTCTATTTTTAATTTTTTGAGGAACCTCCATACTGTTTTCCAGAGTGGCTGCACCAGTTTGCATTCCCACTATCAGTGGAAAAGCGTTCCCCTTTCACCGTATCCTTGCCAACATCTGTTTCCTGAGTTGTTAATTTTAGACATTTTGACAGGTGTGAGGCATTGTGGTTTTGATTTGTGTTTCCCTGATGGTGATCATGTGTCTGTTAGCCACCTCGATATCTCCTTTGGAAAAGTGTCTATTCATGTGTTGCCCATTTCTTCACTGGGTTATTTGTTTTTTGGGTGTTGAGTTTGATAAGTTCTTTATAGATTTTGAATACTAACCCTTTATCCAATATGTCACTTGTAAATATCTTCTCCCATTATGTTGGTTGCTTTTTAGTGTTGTTGTTTGTTTGCTTTGCTGTACAGAAGATTGATGAGGTCCCAATAGTTTGGTTTTTCTTTTGTTTCCCTTGCCCGGCTGTTAATTTTGATTAAGTTAGAACAGTGGGATTTTAGGGGGTGCAACAGGTTTGGCAAGCTGGCAGAGCTGGCCTGTAACTCAGTTCCCTTTTTGGTAGTGCCTCAGCTGGCCTCAGGCTACCCAGCAGGTGCCAGCCCTTTGTTTCACATTGTTCAGGGTCTTTATGTTCCCATATTATGAAATAAAAATTCCTTATTCGTCATTCAATATCCATCAAAAGCTGGCCCTGGTCCACCATGTCTCCTACTCACCTATGTATCCAATATGTGTCAGCCAGTTACACTTAGCTCTTCTCTAAACATTCCTTGGGCTTTTTCTACTCCTGGTCTGTGCTCATCCTGCTTTTTCTCCATCACTGCCCCCGAATCTTGTCTATTCAAGATCCAACCAAATGTTTTTCTCTCCAGGCACAGCCTATGGATGATCCTGCTCCAACCAAATTTGGTCCCTGTGTTCCGCAAGACTCAAAATCCCGAAGAAGAGAGAATCGTGTTGGCCTAGCTCATGCCAAGCATCCTCCTCACCTGTTTAAAAAATAGCACTCACCTCCATCTGGGTTTTGGACCAACAAAATAGAGAATAAGACAAAAAGAGAATAAGACAAAGGAATAAGGCCAGCTGAGAACAAAATATCATCTGTGTTATGGCTAAGTCTTTTTTAGACAATGTGATCTGAGTAAGTATGCTTTACATAGATGACGCCAGAAATAGAAACACCCACAAGGACTGGACCAGAGATAGCTGTCTTCTGGCAGAGCTCATCCTAGGAGGAAGTGGGAAGAAGTGGGCAATGCCTGACCAGTGTCTACTTTCTAGCAACCATAATAAGCCCCTCGTACTTCCCTGGGGAGAAAAAACCAGGGTAAGGACACATCATGCTGCTCCTTTAAGACTTTGGCCAGAGGGCAGGGCACTGCCGCCAGCAGCCTCACCAGACCGCACAGGGTAGGCAAGCCAAGTCCCCAAAGACGGGGGATGGAAACTGGGCAGAAAAAGCAGATGTCTACTGAGTCTACCGGCATCCCCAAGATGCTCTTCTAGAAAAGACAGGCTTTACCAAACCCTCCAGATCCCCTTTCAAAATGCAGATACCCTTGGCAGGAGCTACCTTCACATAGGTCTGGGCTTTACCTCTGTGAAGTGTGACTGTCACAGCTTTGTGGTGTAATTAAGACAAGGATAAGAAGTAAAAGGGATCACCCAAGTTGGTGAAGTTGCCAAAATTGCTGTTTTCAGGGTCCTGTGTCTGTGCTCTGCCCTCTCAGCTCCTTCTTCCTCCCTGTCTACCCCTCAGAAGGCACTGGCAGCAGGGAAATTGGGTCCTGCTGACACAGGGGTGGGGCCCAAGGTTCAGCTGCACTCTGAAAGGCAAGAGAATAGGGTCCAGGTGCCATGTGCTGGGACACAGGATCCTCCTGGCAGCCAGCCCCGCGTCCCCAGGCTGGGTGTTCAGTGTTACATAGCCCTCAGCCAGTGCACAGTGACTGCTCAGTGACACGCTCTCAGGTCGGCACCTCAGCTAGGGCGTGGTGAGAGGCACAGCTCAGCCCGTTTTATGGTGACCTACCTCACAGGAAAAGTAAAAGATAGAAGCTCTTTCCATAGGGGGCCCTGAAAATGCTCCTCTGGGCCTCAGTCTGCAGAGGCTTCTGTTGGGGGATAAGCCAAAGTCTTGAAATATTCAGACCAGCTTGTCTGGGGTGGTGTTTGCAGTCCAAGAGCTTTGAGCAAAGCGTAATTGCTGCTGACAGGATAAAAATCAATCAAAGATGAAATGGAAACACAAATTAAACACTAAGAGGATGGGGAGGAATTGGACAAGAGGGACTTTAAGGAGAGCTCCAATCTGGAAGGTTCCAGGATTTCCTGATGTGAGGTCTCACCTGGTGGATGGTAAACATGGGCAATCTCTAAAGCGTTTCTGAGTCTCAGATTCCTCATCTGTAAGTCACACACACACACACAGCATGCTTGCACGTGCATGAGCACACACACCCACATAATGAGGTAAGCTAAGATAAAGGATCCCATTCAGGGCACGTACCAGTCCCTCCTTTCCTGGCTCCTGTTCCTGGTTTTTTGTTCAAAATTCTCATTGTCAAAGGATGATAGCTTCTGAGTCTTTTCAATCAAAGATGAACTCTTGTGGCTCAGGAACAAAGAGGTGAAGATTTGCTTCATGTGTGGAGGGCAGGGAGTGTTCCTTAGGCTCCCAGGTTCCCTACCTAGGCCCTGCAATGAAAAGTGAGGGGCAATAAAGGGGCAAGAGGGGGTGTCCAATCACTAATCTAATGACCCAGTAACCTAGTCACCTGGAGGAAGGACTCGCTGGAGCTCTGAGAGGTCAGTTGAGGGCAGAGCCCCCCTGAGAGGAGCCATTTTGCCCCAGCCCTGGCCTTGAGTGGCTGCAGGAGACCCTCCCTTTTCTGGGAGGGTCTTTCCTAGTTTTCCTTTTATAGTTTCCCAGTCTTGAGAATGCCAGGGTGGGAAAAGACATACTGAATTCTCACACGCATTGTCTCTCTCTACCTTGGCCTGTCTTAAGATTCCTCCAGCAAAAATAAAGAGGCGCTACCTCTCTCAAGGCCTGGCTGGCCGTGGCGTCACAGTGCTGGCTCTTGTCACGATTCCAACAGCCCTGATGAAATTATTCTCTCTTCAGAAATGTTCCTGTGATAAGTAATTTCCATGCCCATGTGAAGCACATTTGTTTTGCTGTAGCAGGAAGGGGCCATTTAGTGAATTACTTCTTTTCCTAACCACTTGGTGCCCCGGGAGAGTTAATTCATTTCATAGAGGCAAGCAATTTACTCCCATAGGTTCACCATGAGCCACGCCAGGCCTCCAAAGCTTTGGAAAATTACCCAAACCTCCCCCCACCCTGTCCCAAATGGCTGCAATTGCTCAGCACACTGAACAGAATCCTTCAAGGTTCTTTGGCTGGTTATTTGTTCCCTGCTGAGCATTTACATAACACCTTCTGGGTACAGAACGCCGCACAAGACACCTGGGAGATAGGGAAGACAAATGTACCAATCCCCCGAAGACTCCAGATTCAGTCAGGAGAGCTTCCACAAGGCCCTGGGCCAACCCCTTTATCTTCCATTTCTCCAGCTGAAAGATGAGGGTACTCAGTCATTTATCTCTCAAGATGCTTCTCTTCAGCCCTTCTAAAAAGCTGCAAGTGATTCCAGTGCATGATGGGAGGGTGAGGGGCCTGCCTGCCTCCCCCAGAGCCAGTTCCTCCCTGGACCTCGGTACATGCCATGAGCGTTTCCCTTCGATCCCTCACTTCCTGTACCCACAATGCTTCCCTCTCCCTCTCAGCTGCTGTCAATCCTTCTTCCCTGATGCTCTCCCTGGCTTCTGTGGTTATTGGTTTGACAAGATTTTGAGGTCTTCAAGACTTTGCGTACTCGTCAGAGCTTTGTGTCTTTGGGAATCTCTTTATTTGCACCCTGCAAGCAGTAGGGTGAGGTCAATTCATAGATTACAGAACATCAGAGTAGGACCATCTTTAATGATGGTCCCACTTGCTTCGTTTTACAGCCGATGATGCTGAAGAGGGGACAGCGACCCAGCCAAGGTAGTCAGGGAGCAAGGCAGGTTGGGGCTCAGACTGGACTCAGGTCTGCTATTGGCCAGGCCATGATTCTTTCTAGTTCTCTTGTGTAATCACTTTATTCATGTATCATTTGACAAATCGGTTTTTTAAAATTTTATTCAACTTACTCAAACCAAGAAAACAACTCAACAAATCCCCCACCCCTGCCCACTGCCTCTTGCAACCGCCGTCTGTTCTTGTATCTGTGAACTTGATTTTTTTTTTTTTAAGATTCTACATATAAGAGAGATCATGCAGGATTCGTCTTTCCCTGACTTATGTCACTTAGCGTAACTCCTTCAAGGCCCATCCTTGTTGTTGCAAATGGCAAGATTTCATTCTTTTTTATGGCTGAATAATATCCCATTGTGTATATATACCACATCTTCTTTATCCATTCATCTATCAACGGATACTTAGGTTGTTTCCATAACTTACCTGTTGTAAGTCATGGTGCAGTGAACATAGGGACTCAGGTAAACACCCAGAATGGAATTTCTGGATCATATGGTAGTTCTATTTTTAATTTTTTGAGAAATCTTCATACTGCTTTCCTTGGTAGTTGCATCAATTTACATTCCCACCAACAGTGCGCCAGGGTTCCTTTTTCTCCATATCTTCACCAATGCTTGTTATTTCTTCTTTTTGATAATAGCCATTCCAACAGGCATGAGGCTGTTGTGGTTTTGTTGTTTTGATTTACAGTTTTGATTTGAATTTCCCTAATGATTAATAATGTTGAGTATCTTTTCATGTACCTTTTGGTCATCTGTATGTCTTCTTTAGAAAAATGTCTATCCAGACCTTCCACTCATTTTTTTAAAGTTTATTTATTATTTTAGAGAGAGAGAGAGAGAGAGAGAGAGAGAACAGGGGAGGGGCAGAGAGAAAATTTCAAGTAGGTTCTGCACACTATCAGCATGGAGCCTGATGCAGGGCTTGATCCCATGAACCATGAAACCATGACCTGAGCCAAAATCAAGAGTCAGACGCTTAATGGACTGAGCCACCCAGGCACTCTTTCTACCCATTTTTAAATTAGATTGTTTGTTTTTATACCATTGAGATGTATAAGTTCTTTAATTACTTTGGGTGTCAAGCTTTTATCAGATGTATAATTTGCAAACTATTTTCTCTGATTCACTAGGTGGCCTTTTCATTCTTTTGAAGTTTCCTTTGCTGTGCAGAAACTTTTTAGTTTGATAGACTACCTCTTTATTTTTGCTTTTTTTGCTTTTGATTTTGGTGTCAGATTAAAAAAACAACAACAAAACATTGCCAGGACTTATGTCAAGGAATTTACTGCGTAGGTTTTCTTCTAGAAGTGTTACAGTTTCAGGTCTTACATTCAAGTCTTTACTCCTTTTGACTTAATGTAAGATAGTGGTCCAGTTTCATTCTTTTGCATGTGGCTGTCCAGTTTTCCTAGCATCATTTATTTTTGGTTTCTTTAGTTTTTATTTATTTTTTTTTAATTTTTTTTTTAACGTTTATTTTTGAGACAGAGAGAGACAGAGCATGAACAGGGGAGGGGCAGAGAGAGAGGGAGACACAGAATCTGAAACAGGCTCCAGGGTCTGAGCTGTCAGCACAGAGCCCGACGCGGGGCTCGAACTCACGGACCGTGAGATCGTGACCTGAGCCGAAGTCAGACGCTTAACCGACCAAGCCACCCAGGCGCCCCTAGTTTTTATTTTTTTAATGTTTATTTATTTTTGAGAGTGAGAGACAGAGCGTGAGTGGGGGAGGGGCAGAGAAAGAGGGAGACACAGAATCCGAAACAGGCTCCAGGCTCTGAGCTGTCGGCACAGAGCCCGACATGGGGCTCAAATTTATCAACTGTGAGATCATGACCTGAGCTGAAGTTGGACACTCAACCAACTGAGCCACCCAGGTGCCCCCTTAGCATCATTCATTAAAGAGACCGTCCTTTCTCCATTGTATATTCTTGGCTCTTTTGCATAAATTAATTGATCGTATATGCATGGGTTTATTTCTGGGCTCTTTGTTCCATTTCATTGGTCGCTGTATCTGTTTTTATGCCAACATCATACTGTTTTGATTACCATAGTTTTGTAACAGAGTTTGAAATCAGGGAGTGTGATGCCTCTAGATTTGTTCTTCTTTTTACAGATTGTTTTGGCTAATTTGTTTTTTGGGGTGGTTTCATACAAATTTCAGTATTGTTTGTTCAATTTCTGTGAAAAATACTGTTGGAATTTTGATAGATATTGCATTGAATTTGTACATTGCTTTGGGTAGTATGGACATTTTAATAATATTAATTCTTCTAATCTATGAACACAGAATATCTTTCCATTTACTTGTGTCTTCGATTTCTTTCATTAATGTCTTTTAGTTTTCAATATACAAATCTTTCATCCCCTCGGTTAAATTTATTCCCCTTCGTTAAATTATTCTTTTCAATGTAATTGTAATTGGGATTGTTTTCTTATTTTCCCTTTTTGATAGTTTATTATTAGTGTATAGAAATGCAACAGATTTGGGGGGCCTGGGTGGCTCAGTCGGTTAAGTGTCCAACTGAGGTCAGGTCATGATCTCACGGTTTGTGAGTTTGAGCCCTGCGTCGGGCTCTATGCTGACAGCTCAGAGCCTGGAGCCTGCTTCAGATTTTGTGTCTCCCACTCTCTCTGCCCCTCCCCTGCTCATGGTCTGTCTGTTTCTCTCTCTCAAAAAATAAATAGACATCTAAAAAATATATAAAAAAAGAAATGCAACAGATTTTTGTGTGTTGATTTTTGTATCCTTCAGCTTTACTAAATTTGTTTATTAGTTCTAAGGGTTTTTTTTTTTTTTGATGGAGTTTTTAGGCTTCTATATATAACATCACATCATATGCAAATAGTGACAGTTTTCCTTCTTCCTTTCCAATTTGAATGGCTTTTATTTATTTTTTAACATTTACTTATTTTTGAGACAGAGAGAGAGAGAGCATGAACAGGGGAGGGTCAGAGAAAGAGGGAGACACAGAATCTGAAACAGGCTCCAGGCTCTGAGCTGTCAGCACAGAGCCCGACGCAGGGCTCGAACTCACAGACCGTGAGATCATGACCTGAGCCGAAGTCGGCCGCTCAACCGACTGAGCCACCCAGGCACCCCTACTTTTATTTCTTTTTCTTGCCTTGGTCTGGCTAGGACTTCCAGTACTATGTGGAATTAAAGTGGCAAGTGGACATCTTAATAACAAAGTTACCAATTTCCTATGTGCCAGGTGCTGGATTAGGTATCAGATACAGAAAGACGAAAAGGGCTTTCAAAGAATTTACAGTCTCACAGATGAGACAGACCTGCAAACATATCATTCCAGGTGATGTTCTAGGTGGTGCCAGATTTGAGGTTGCCCAGAGGGTCATGGAAGCCCAGGGAATGGGGACTGATCCTGGCTGAGGGAAGACTTCGGAGAAGCGGTGACCCTGAAACCAGCTAAAGGATGTGTTCTACCTAGCTCATTGGGAAGGACATGTGGGGGAACCCTATCCCAGGAAGAAAAGGCTGCATGATCAGGAGTGCACCATAGGTTGACTCGACGGCTCTTGGTACTAGCAGGGGAAGATGTGGGTAAATCATGAGTTAAGTGTTGGTGGGAGCCAAGTGCTGGGCCATAGCCCATGTGCTTCAGCCTAACTAGGTGCTACTTTCCTCAAGGTTCTCCCAGCATGCACACATTTCCCTTGACAACTGCTCCTCTATTGCATATGCTTTCATGGCTTTCTTGGGTGGGTGTAGTTCTGCCACATAGTCAGCTCTGAGAAGTTGGAAGCCCCATTAGACTGTGAGCCCTTGGCCTCTCCCAGCTAGAGGGCTCTAGCTCCTAAGAGGCAGGATGGGATGGATTGTGAAGATTGGGGCCCGCAGACATGGCCAGCCCACTGGACAGTGTGGGTCATCTGTGGGAGTCGGGGTGGGCGGGAAGTCCTAGTAGAAGATGGCATAAGGAAGTGTGAATGGGAGTCCAGCCTCAGGAGATCAGGGACAGCTCCTATGCAGACACTCAGGCCATCACCAGGGGGTCTGGTGTAGGGGTGGTTCAGAGAGGCCAGCTCTGACGAAGGACTCCACAATCCAAATCTCTCCCCCTAGAACTTGCCCTTGATCCTCAGACTCACAGTCTGTCCAGCTGCCTTGAATGTCCCACAGATACCTCAAACCACCATATCCAAACAGAGATCATCATCTCCTTTCCACATCCTGTGGTTCTTCCTGTGGACTTGCCTTAGAGAAAAGCATTTAGTGGTCACCCTATATTTCTCCCGCATTCTATCATTCTGCCTCTAAAATGTCTCTCAGCTTTTCTCCCACCCTCCCCCCACATCCCTACCACACTATCCTGTGCAAATGTGCATCACTTCTCATGTGGATTCCTGCCCAGCAGATCCTAGCCACAGATCCCCTCACATCTGTTGGCATTTGCAGTCAGCTTTCCAAAGTGCAATTTATGTGACTTAACCTACTGACTCCTCAGTGCCTCCAGAGTAAAGTCCAAATGCCTGAACTTGGCCAGCAGTACCCTCCAGGATCTGACTTCTGCTCATCTCTGAACAGCAGAAGCCCAGGTGTCAGGCAACCTCCATGTCGCCTCTGTGGTCTGCTAGCCTCCAGGGCCACACTGATGTAGTGATGATGCCCTATGTCACATAAACCCTGAGGTAGGATTTCCTTTTTGTAATGCAAATACCTGACGTGAGCTTTGATTGCTGAGGCATCTATTTCAGAGATGGCCATCTCCAATAAGCACCTTGCCAGCCACGCAATTAAATAAAGAGCCACCTCCCTACCCCCCACACAGTTTTTTTGTTTAAAGATCTTTAGTTGATTTGTTTATTTTTTAGCATTTATTCATTTTTTGAAAGGCAGAGGTAGACAGAGCGCAAATGGTGGAGGGGCAGAGAGAGAGGGAGACACAGAATCTGAAGCAGGCTCCAGGCTCTGAGCTGTCAGCACAGAGCCTGATGCGGGGCTCGAACTCACGACCACGAGATCATGACCTGAGCTGAAGTTGGCCGCTTAACCGACTGAGCCACCCAGGTGCCCCAGATCTTTAGTTGATTCAGATAGCAATTAATATGGCTACATTTTTTCTTTTCCTTTTCTTCCTGTGCTTTAATTCCTGCTTTTATGTTTTACATTCATTAATAAAGAGTGAAGCTGCAAAACCCTAGGCCCCCTTCCTCAACCCTAATGAAAGCAGAACCCCAGGCTCACGCTCCCTCCATCTACCCTCGGCCTTGCTATGTGGCCCCAGGCATGCTGTGTACCCTCCAGAATTTGTGAGTAATAAACCTGGTCTCTTGCAAAGTTTCCTGTTAGTTATTGCTGAAGGTGTCTTGCAATAATAATAATAATAATAATAATAAGGGCATAACATAACAAGAACCGGTCCAGCCACAACATTAGTCTCCAAGCCCACAAACCCCCCTGAATCTGGCCTCTGGCCCCTCGGCATCCAGCTTAGGCCACCTGCTTCCAGGGAGACTGAACGGTCTGTTCTCCAGGTGGCTTTTAGACCCTACAGGGAGCAGAGTGTAGCCCTCAGGTCGGACCAGTCATGCCCAGGAGGAGAAAGTTTCACTCAGACCAGGCTGAAGGGTAAATGCTGGGCTGGCCTCTGCTTGACCAGCACAGCAACATGCTAGGAGGAAGTCATATATTCTGAGTCCCTGGAATTAGCTCAGCATCCCCAGAAGGGAAAATCTCACCTTGATTGATGAAAGGGATAGACTAAATAAAAACTCACAAACTCTGTTTCTTTCTCAGGCTACCCAATGTCTGGGAAATAGCCATTTTCATGGCTTCAACTAAGCAATGGATATTTATTATACTACTTACCACTGCTTGGAATAGCCATTCTGCTTCATCCATCATCTCTATACTTTGGCTTTCTCTTATCACGTCTGAGAATATATAAAAAACAACAGGACAAGTGTGCTCATAAACTATATTTTGAAATTTAATCCATGGGGAGAAAACCCTCTGTAAAGTATAAATTGCATATTACGAGAGTACAATTCTTTATCCATCAGAGTCAGCGTTCTGGGCTGTAAACAACAGAAATGGACTCCAGAAACAGAAAATGAGTTCATTCAAAGTGTATCAGAATTGCCTTGAAGTGTGGAGAAACAAGAAGAAAAAAAAAAAAAAACAAGTGGAGAGGAAGAAGAAGAAGAAGGAGAGGGAACTAGAAGAGAAGGAGGAGGAGGTGGAAGAGAAGAGGAGGAGGGGGAGGAGGGAGAAGAGGAGGAGAAAGGGGAAGGGAAAGGGGCGGAGGAGGAAGAAGAGCAGCCAGAATCACACGAAAACCACGCCACAGAAAGAGCCCGAGGAAGGTACTGTTACCACCAGACGTAACAGGTGGCACCTCCAGTGTCACAGCCCAGGGAATTGTATGAGGTACATTTCATGTGGCCACCTTCAAAGCCACCGGAAGAACTCTCTCCCCGCCCCCTGCCCCACTCCTTTAAGACACCGTAGAAGGATGCATCCAACCTGTTGCTTGAGATGTCTGGGGGCCATGACCTGAAGCCATTCTTGAAGCCTTCCTTTTCCTTTCCCTCTCTCATACTCCACATCTAATCCAAGACTGACTCCAGCTAACTCTACTTTCCCAAACTGCTCAGACTTCTCAAATCTGTCCCTTTTCTCTCTCATTCCTTCGTTCAAGGTGTCATTGCTTCTTGTTTAGAGTATCCTGCCAGACTTTCTTTGCACTGCCTCCAGACCCTGTGCCTAAAACAGAGATGTGACTTCTGCTTCCAGCGATGGCAGATTAGTTTGTGTCAGACCAACCTTTCTGCCAGAAATAACTGGAAATTAGATTAAATATGTTGTTTTTTAAAAATCCGTTTGAGGGGTGCCTGGGTGGCTCAGTCGGTTAAGTGTCTGACTTCAGCTCAGGTCGTGATCTCACTGTCCGTGAGTTCGAGCCCTGCATAGGGCTCTGTGCTGACAGCTCAGAGCCTGGAGCCTGCTTCGGATTCTGTGTCTCCCTCTCTCTCTGCCCCTCCTCTGCTCACGGTCTCTCTCTGTGTCTCCATAATAAATAAACGTTAAAAAAAAAATCCATTTGAAGTTGTTGGAGAGCTACCAAGACCAGCACTGTGAAGGGACAAGATCCTGGAAAGAAGGGAAGTACAAAGGGGTGAACTTGGCACAGAGCCTTTCTTGAGGCATTTGCCCATTTGTAAGCAGCAGTTTGGAGTTTGAGAAGCTGAGCAGAGCATTCAACCATCTCATGGGGACGGAAAGAACAAAATTGGAGTGGGGGGATCTATCAAACCAAAGGAGTCCCCTCCTAATTGCTGATTAGAAATGAAAGTTCCCTCTCTAGAGGAAAATAATATCCTCCAGAGCATCGAATAATCTCTATGCCCACAATGTCTACTTTCTGCAGTGATGGAAATATTCTATAATGTGCAGTGGCCAATACAGTAGCTGCTAGCCACATTTGGCTATTGAGCAAGTAAAATGTGACCAGTGCAACTGAGGAACTGAATTTTGTATTTAATTTAATTTTAATTTAAATAGCTGCATGTAGCTACTAGCTATTGTTTTAGACAGTGTAGCTTTGTACAATGTCTGGCTTTCAATAGAAAATTGCCAGGGATACAAGGAGGCAGGATCAAATGACTGAAAACCAAGAGAAAAAAAAAACAGACATAAGCAGATCCAAAGCATATCCAGATAGTGGAGTTATCGAGCATGGTCTTTTTTTTTTTTTTTTTTTTTTTTTTTTTTAATTTGAGAGAGAAAGTGCACAAGCAAGGGAGAGGAGCAGAGGAAGAGACGGAGAAAACCTTAAGCAGGCTCCATGCTCAGCAAGGAACCTGATGCAGGGCTCGATGCCATGACCCTGGGATCATGGTCTGAGTTGAAACTGAGGATGATGGGGTGCCTGGGTGGCTCAGTTGGTTGAGCGTCGACTTCAGCTCAGGTCATGATCTCATGGTTTGTGGGCTCAAGCCCTGCATCGGGCCCTGTGCTGACACCTCAAAGCCTGGAGTCTCTCTCCCTCTCTCTCTGCCCTCCCCCTGCTCACGTTCTCTCTCTCTTTGTCTCAAAAATAAATAAACATTAAAAAAAACAACAAGTAACTTTTCTTCCTATAAGTTCTGCACAACGTTCTGCTTATATCTCTTTGTCAAAACTTGTTCATATGGCCGCCTCTGAGTGCATGGGAAGCTGAGGAATACAGTCTTTGCTTTGGGGTATTAATAGCCCCGGCTAAACAGCAGGATTCTGTAAAAAGGAGGGAAGGAAATAATAAATATTGCAGCAGCCAAGTAGCCATCTCTGTTATATACTCCTGTTTGAAGACCTCAGCAACTCCCCACTGCCAGGCACATAAAGCCCTTCCCCGTTTGGCCTCTTCCTCTCAATCCAGCTCTATCTTCTGTCTGTCTTTCCAGATATTCTGTACTATACCCATCTCTAGTCGCTGACCACTTCTAAAACACCCAGAGGCAAAGCCTCCACGCCTTGGCTCCTACTCATACCCTAACCTGGGCTGCTCTTTTCTCTGGCAAGTCTGGCTATTTTCGAAGCTTAATTCGAAGGTTATCTCTTTCGTGTCACTTCTCCCAGCGTTCCTAGTCAGAGTCAAAGTCTTTGTCCTGGCTCCCAGAGTGCTCTGTGCGTACCTGCATTATTACATTTCCACTGAGCTGTAATGATGGGTTTTCATGTCATCTGTCTTTCTAAATTATGAGCTGCTCCAAACCAGAAACAACTTATTCTTCGTCTTCATTCCTCTAGCACTTACTAGTGTTTGTTGTGTGGTAAGTGGTCTGTCAAATTGTGTTGAATGAATAAGTAAGAGAGTGAGGGAGACATTTATTCAGTTATAAATCTCGTTTTCCCCCTCGAACGTATGTAACTGTAACTCTGGACAATACAGCCTTTGTACAAAATGGCGGTGATCTTGCCAATTCTTTTTGTTATGCCAGAATTGTGTTGTATTGCACACTGCGTGAAATAAACATGCTGAAGTGCGACATTCTTTTGTTCTTTTTATACATCTTATATGATATGATAGTATAAAATCAACTTAGGAGCAACGCAATTATAAGTAGCAGTAATAAGGAGTTACATTTAGTTTATCAGAGTAAATCAAGCATCACCTTTCTGCTTTGCAGCATGAAAGATACTGTGCGAAATCCCCACTACTCTCCGTTCACAATTACACACCAAAAAAAGAGTTTACAGTTACTGCCTTCTAGGAGTGTAAGACCCTGGAAAAATAGGACATAGAGCCCCAGAAGAAAAGGTAAAAAATAAATGTCATAATAAATGGTACCTGCTCACTATAAAATGGTACCTGTTACTATAAATACTTAAAGAAAGAAGGGAAAAATAGAGGCAGGTAAGGGAAGACTTTGGGAGGCAGAGAAGCTTTGAGCTGGTCTTTAAAGACATATCAGAATTGGTTGGCACGGTGACTATCACAGCATGAAATATGAGCCATGGGTGGGAGGAGAAATGATTTTGAGTGGCTACAAACACAACATGGAACAACGTCAAATTATATAGCAAGAAGATTTTGCCGTTTTTCATTCTCCTTGATTTTTTTTTTTTTTTTTTTTAGTTTCCATTAAAAAGAGAGCTTCCATTGGTGCATTTTTAAAAATGTTTATTTATTTCTGAGAGAGAGAGAGAGAGAAAGAGTGGGGAGGGGCAGAGAGCAAGGGAGACACAGAATCCGAAGCAGGCTCCAGGCTCCGAGCTGTCAGCACAGACCCCGATGTGGGGCTCAAACCCATGAACCATGAGATAGTGACCTGAGCTGAAGTCAGACGCTTAACCGACTGAGCCACCCAGGCGCCCTCCATTGGTGCATTTCTAGCAGGCAGCAACATTCCTTTTAATAAATATAGGACAAACCTCAAGCCTAGAGCTTGGCAGATAACAATATTTAACTAAAATTTAATGACACTTTTATATTGCATTCATTTATTTGATAGCTCCTGTTTATGGTGATCCTGCTTTTTATTCTATGTTTTCACTTTTAAAGTAAATCAATTTATGTATAAAGGAAAAGTCAACTTAAAGAAAGCTGGTAAATAACTAACAGTACGTATGGTATGTGGATATGGGAAAGATGGTAAGAGTGTGCTCGTGATGTTTGGGGCAGGTAATGACAGCGGGTATGGAGAAGAGACCTCCCCAACCATGATGAAAGCCATGCAGGCAGAGGATTTCAGGTGAGCAGGGCACGACCCGGTGGGGATGGAGAGGCAGGGGAGCAACAGAGAATGTCTTGGGAGCTGCAAGGTGGGGGACATTCCCACCAGGCTAACATTTGTTCCTGGCAACAGAGGAGATCTTGTGCCTCTCAGCAGGTGCCAGTGCCATTCCTGTGCCTCACCGGGTGCCTGCGTCAGGATGACTCTGCGGGGAGCGCGGTGTATATGGAGGACAGGCACCACCGACAGGCCTGGCTGGAGAAGGAGAGAAGAGAAACGGAGACACTCACTGGAGAGGCACTTTTCAACACTTAAGCCCAGAACAAGAGCTGCCACAGCAATCCGAGCCACAGCCCCTCTTCCCAGCTCCCATGGAAGGACATGTCACAGGGGTGCATGGGCACATATGGCTTTGACCTGCTGCCCACACTTGGCCTCGCCTGGAGGATCCGGTAGTGTTGGCTCATATGTCTTCACCTAGAGACCCGGTCCTCTACCTCCACCCTTTATTTCCTGTCTTCATTTTGCCCTCTAATTTTATGTGAATGGATTCCCCATTTTTCTGTCTCTTTTCTTCTGAGGACATCTAAAGCAGCCCCTAATGTCCCATAGATGAGCAAAGCAAGAAGGGGAGGAGGAAAGGGAGGGAGACTGTGTTCTGCATCGGCAATCGATGTGACATTTCCAAGCCTTGCCATGTCGCTGGTTGATCTGACCCACGGTACCAAGTGACGCGACACAGGGTGGAGGCTCTACTTCTCAGCATCCAATGCCATCAATCTAGACCCCGCAGGCAGCACCGACTTCCCTTGAAAAACATTTTAAAAAGAAAAGGTCAGAACCATTTGTTTCTCCGTGCGAATGAATTCACAAAGCCCTGGCTGCTTGTCCCCAGGAGACTCAGCGCAAACCCAGATGGCTGCTCTAAAACTTCTAGAACAAGCTCTCGAGGCTAAGTCATCCCCCAGATCTGAGCCCATCCATCAGGGGTCAGTTCCCTGACTTACTTGCCTCTAGTAACAGAGCAAAGCATGAGGTCTAGAGTTGGATTGTTGGGGTTTGAATCTGTTTTTCCGCTTACTAGCTGTGTGAACTTGGGTTTATGACTTAACATCTCTGAACCTTTCTCATCTATAAAGCAGAGTGAATAATAATAAATGCTGTCTCATAGGGTTCTTATGAAAATCAAATGGAATAATAAACACAGAATACTCAGTACAGCGGTTACAGTGGTATACCAACCATGTAGTAAGTGGTTAATAAAAATGGTCATAATGACTGTTGTAGGAAAAATAGATCTAAAACCCAATTGCTTCAGTTATCACTGTGCAACAAACAGCTCCAAAACTTGCTCACTTAAAACAAAAATTTATTATTCTTCCCCGTGATTCTGAGGGTTGACTGAACTCAGCTGAGCAGCTCTTACCCGGGGTTCCTCATGTGGTTGTAGTCAGATGGCAGCCGAGGGGCTGGAGTCATCTGAAGATTTGGCTGACTGGGAACATTCAAAATGGCTTTATTAACTCACATATTTTGTGCCTCAGGGGTATGGTTTGAAGACCTGGGAGCCGGCTGAGGTCTCTCTCCACGTAGCCTCTTTATTTGGTTAGCTTGGGCCTCCTCCCAGCGTGGTGGTCTCAGAGAAGTCAGACTTCTTACATGGCATCTGGCTACTGTTGGGGAGGAAAAATTTTTCTATACCCTTCAGATATTCTTCCTCCTGGCCTAAGAATTAAATAGACATGAGACAGATTAGATGAGAAAATAAAATTTAATTTCACATATATAGGAACCCCACATACCTGAGAGCTTCAAAGACATAAAAGTAAAATGAGGCATATATGCCATCCTGAGATAAGGAATAAGACAGGGGCCTGGGGTTTCAAAGGGGAGGAGGGCAATTCACAGGGCAATAAAAAAGGCAGGTGTTTGGTAATTAGATGCTTGCCCTGCCATATAGGGGGTGCATCATTCAGATCTCTGGTAGTAATTCTTCTTCTGGGAAAGACCTCCCAGGTTAGATTCTTCCAGGTAGCTAAGGGAGGGGAAAAATCTCTCAGGTTTGCAGGGTGTCAGTTGCTTTCAGCTCAAAATAGTCCACATGCCAAAGTGGCACATTTGGGGGGGCGCTTGCTCTGAACCCCTTCACTACTTCCAGAACAAACATTCTAACACAACAAGAAGCTAAAAGACTTCTTATGACCTAGCCTCAGAAATCACACAGCATCACTTGTGCCACATTCAGTTGGTCACACAGGGCCAGCCTTGATTCAGCATGAAGGCACCTACACAAACGTGTCAACACTGAGAGTAGTTAATTGGGGCCATCTTGGAGGCTAGCTACCACAACATCTGCCAGCTTCTTCTATCGCATAGTTAAAAGAGCTCTGGATTTTGAATTGGAGACTCGGGTTTGAGGCTTTAGGTGCGTTACTGTCACCCTGAAAGCCCGCATTTGCTTGCATGTAAAATGGAGATAATGATACACACCTCACAGGTTGTGGTGGAGAACAAACATCATCACATATGGACAGCTCCCAGCACATTACTGGGCACCCAGGGGTGCACCCAAGTTCCCCTTCCCCTTTTAGAGCAACCACCGCCAACATTCTTGGTCCTCCTGCCCAGAGGGGTCACCTCAAAACTAGGCTGCTGTCAGTCCATTGTTTCTGAACCCTGCATGTGTGTGCCAGGAAGTTTAATTTAACCTGTCACCTGTTGGGTTTATAGTTGGCACTGAATAAATAATGCATAATTTAGAAGAAGAGTTGTCAACTCATGCTGCTATGCCAGAGTCTGCTGAATGGAATTTCTGCTAACTCTACAGTGAGTTATTTAAAAATAATTTTTTAAAAAAAGGTTAAGCCACCTGATCTAGAAATCCCAGAAATGCTTTCATTTTCTCTTGACCTCTGTTTTTTTCGAAACCTGCCAGGAAACAGCGCACATATTCATTTAGGATTTAACATGAATTACCAAGCAACTGGAGAGAACTCAAGGCGACAAATTACTGACATTGGTTCTTAACGCTGCACTTAGGGTACCAAAGAAAGCCACTTAACCTCTCAATGGCTAGCTCTGTCCCTTCTGTGAGGCTTTGGGGCTGCCCGAGTTGGAAGGGGTCAGAGAACTCAGCAGATGCTCTACCCACCCTGGAGTACCTTGGGTGGTGGAGAGACTGAGATGATAGTCACATATGTACCCTCCTCTCCCAAGCTTTCCCAACTCCAAGGAAACTCTTTATCAAGGCAGAAAGCAGCAGTTTGGCCTCTCCTGAAAATTTGGGTGTTGCCTTCTTTGGGGCAGGAGGGACAATATCAAATCAACAGACATATGAGATATTGGTCAAAGGAAGTGTAGACTGTGAAAATGTCTACATTTCTAGGGGAGGTTCCTGTAATCCTTCATCATCCTCCTGTGAGAATATGACTTTGTGGAACAAACATAGACCTAGGAGATGTTCTGGGTCTACTTTCACCTGGCCAGGAGCTCTCTCTGACAGATCCTCCTTCCCATGGGTTTACCTTCCAGAACATGCTTGTGGAATCCCATATCTCATGTTCGGTCCTGTGCTTTGAGCTTCAGGTCCACACATCCCACTGCCTACCAGAATAGTCTTCTCTGGGCATCCCACAAATACCTCCTCTGATGTGTACAAAGCTCATTGCCTATCCCTCTAAGTCACCCTCCTCCTACCCATTCCTGGTCCTGGTTATTCACCCAGGGTGAATGTCTATTTACCCAGCAACCAAGTCAGGAACTCTGAAGTCTGTCCTTCCCCTGACTCCCATCTAACCAGTCACTATGTCACATCAGTTCTCTCTTGGACTTGTCTTTACGTACAATGTTTAGCCTTCATCTTCCCCATCCACCTTGCAACCATCCCCAGGCCCCATCACGTCTCACCTGTACTATGGGAGTGGTTCCCTTGGAGCCTTCCTCTCCATGTCTCCTCCACCTGAACCAGCCGCAGGCTCTTCCACCCTAGGACCAAGGTCCAGATAAAGGAAGAGAACACTGCTAGAGCAGCTGGTTAGCTATGTGTCCTACTCTCTGGGGCACATGACTTCCCTACCCTGGATCTTCTGTTTCTTCATCTGCAAATTGAAGGAACTGGATAAAAGTCTTCTGGAAGTTCCTTCCTGCTCCAAGATTCTATGATTCTTCTGAGGAAACGTCGGCAGAAGATATAAAATAGTGTATCTGATCACAAGCTTCCGGAAGCCTTGTCATATCTGAAGGGGAAAATTCACTAACTTCTCAGTGCAAATTAATGTCATTTATCTTATCAATTCAGTTCAGCTCAGCTGAAGACAACAAATTTGGGGGAAAAAAAGAGTGCTGTAAATAAAAGGCTGGAAGTTTCCCTTTAGAAATAGCCAATCATTCAGATCTGTCTGTGAGCAGACAGAGGCCTCTGTATACATCAAAGAGTCTCTCCTCAGCCTTTGGGGAGTAGCAGAGTGGAGTTAACACCCACTCTGAGAACATGGAGCTGGCCGGGAGCCTAAGGCTGTAGGGTTGGCTTTGTTGTGTGACCTGGGTAAATTATTCCCCTTCTCTGGGTCTGCTTTTCCATCTCCAGTTGGAGTTGGAACCATTGATTTCTAGGCTGATACTAAGTCATCTCAAGGGAGATAAGTGAGCCTTATGGGGTCCTAGGGTCTGTTTCAGGGCTACAGGAATTTAAGGATGTTTCTGTTTCTTTCAAAGTTTGAATCCAGAAGATTTAATGAAGAAAAGAAGTAGAAGAAAGTAGCTCTGATAGTTAATAATATTATGTGTCTTTTGACTTGACTGGGCCATGGTGCCCAGATATTTAGTCAAATACTATTCTGGGTGTTTTCTGTGAAGGTATTTATTGAATGAGGTTAACATCTAAATCAGTGGACTTTGAGTAAAGCAGGTTGTCCTATACCATGTGGGTGGGCCTCATCCCATCAGTTGAAGGAAGGCCTGACTAAAAGAAAGACTGGCTTCCCCTGAGTAAGAAGGAATTCTGCCAGCAGACGACCTTTGGATTTGAACTGCAACTCTTCCCTGGGTCTTCAGCCTGATGGCCTACCCTGCAGATTTTGGATTTACAAAGGCTTCAAAATCACATGAGCGAATTCTTGAAAATCTCTCTCATCTACCTATTATCTATCTATCAATCATCTATCTATCTATCTATCTATCTCTATGTATCTAAAACTATCATTTATCTATCATCTAATCTACTATCTATCTATCTATCTGTCTATCTCCTATTGGATCTCTTTCTCTGGAGAACCCTAATATGGGAGCTATCCCTATCACCTACAGGAGAATGATAAGCCTTAGAATTGTAAAAGAATTGCAACTCTGTCAAGGTTACCAAAAGATTCTGAGTCCAGCCATACCTCCCAAACAATGTCCAGATTGCTCCCTACAGGGATGTGAGACAGCACAAAACTCTGGAAACCAGGACCTTCCTGTGCTAAATGAGTCTCCCTCCCACAGGCAAGTGCTACAGGTAACAGTCAGAGGAAGCCTGGAGTAAGGGGACAGCATATATTTTGGTAATCATTAACACTGACGGGGTTAGGTATTGTTTTATGGACTTTCTTCACACTGCATGACTTTATCATGGAACCCAAGGATGTAGAACTATTAACACTCACGTTTCACTGATGAGGACCTGGGGCACTGCAGAGTCAGGTTACTCCTCTACCTGCAGCTGACACCGTGGTCTTCTGGCTGGTGTGTGCCAGGAGCTCGACATGTTAGCTTGCTTGCCAGTGACAGTCCTCTGAGCTAGACAGCATTATCCATATTGTTCACATGAAGGGATAAGACTCAGAGAGGTGACTTGATTTCATAAGGTCATACAGCTAATAGTGGCAGAGTGAAGATTCAATTCCAAATCCCTCTGACCGCATCCCAAGCTCTCTCTAGCCAGCTCTGCTGCTATTTGTTGCATATGGAAGATAGTAGCTACAGGCCTCTTGGCTATCTCTGCTGTTTACTAGCCTACTGACCCCCCAGGTCACATTTCATTATAAATGTTATCATGAATCATCGTCATCTCTTAGGTAATTCTATCTCTGTTTGTGTAATACTGTGAGGGTTGTCCAGGGCTTCAACATGCTTTACTCAATCCCCATGGTAAGCCATAATATCCCCCATTCTACAGAGGCTGGTGGAGGCCAAGGGTAAAAGATGGAAGCTAATGTTTATCAAGTACCTACTGTACTTCAGGGCAGTGCCTTATGACATGCCTTGTCTAATTTTTTTTTCTCTCCAAAATCCTGTGAGATGGCTGACAGATGAAGAAACTAAGCATGTAGAATATCCATTGCCAGGTAAGATCATGGAAAGCATGGATTTTCCCATATGACTGCTAAAATTCCTTGCACTGTCCCACTCCTTATAACTCCTGGGACCCTGCCTCCCATCAATTTCACCCACCTTCCTTTTAAGGAAGTGCTTCTAAGTCTTCCTTCCCAAATTCCAATTCCTAATGTTGGTTATCTCAACTCATTGTTGAGAAGGAAACATTGAGAATCCATTAATCCTTGAGGAGAGCAGAGAAACTACGTGGCTTTGTAGGGAGGAAACACTTTCATCCTGAATCAGAGGTTACATGACTGTGTGGTCTGGAGCTGCTGAGACCATGTGAGGCCTCTCTCTGCCACTGTTCCCCACTTCTACCCCAACTTTACCCAACCCCAAGGTCACTCATGACTCCTCCCTCTCCATCCCTGACATGTCCAATCCAACACCAACTCTGCTAGATGTACCTGCTAGACTCTTCTAGAAGCTACAGTGCTCACCCTAGGGCCATCATCTCTCTCCAGGATTATGCCAGTGAACTTCCTCAACCCTATCCCACATGGTTTACTTCTTTGTCAGCACCTGTTCCCTCTGCCCTCTAGTTTGCAGTGCTGGTCATTCTCTGACCCTGTCCACACCCAGGGTGTGGACCCCCAGTCCTCTATTCGTACCCCTCTGCCTGGAAATTCACCTTGAAATTGTTAATGTCTGTCTCCCTCACTAAACTGAAGCCTTCATAAGAACAAGAGCCATGCATCTCTTATTTATTATTATATCCCTGGGCCTAGCATGTACAAAGGCTCAATAAACATTTATTGAGTGAATGGATGAATGAACGAGCTAGCAGTATAATGGCAAGTATCTCAACATCTTGGGTTTTATTTTGCCTTCTGCTTCTTTAACCCCCAGTGAGATTCTCCAGGCCCCTTGGGGACTCTAGGACTGTTGGCGTGGTGTGGTTTGTTTGCTATCATGGGCCAGTTTCAGCCAACTGTTCTTCATTGAATTTCCCTGTTTAACCCCCAAAGGGTCTTGTGGCCAGCCCTCCTCCTGCTCCCCCTCTGCCTTCTGAACAGCCTGATTTGTCCCCCTCTCTCACATGCCTCTCCTGGCACCTGTCCTTCTTGAACACTGAACCACACCTCTCACCCACACCCACATAGCAGTGTTGAGATCATCCTCCTGAGGCCATGCTGAGTTTTATTCACTCCTCCTCCTTCCTCAGATCTGATCCTCCTTGAGGCAAACCTGAAGTGCATGTGAAGGAAGCAAGCACACGGCTGAGAACTTTAGCAGTCAGTGCCCTCAATCCTTTTCTCCCTAATGGGCTACTTCCCCAGGATGGCAGATAATAAAAATGCACCTCTGTGTTATTCTCCAACAATTTGTATTATCTCAGTTCTCTGCTACAGAGTCCAACTCCAATTGATTAAATCTTTAGACACTCAGAAGAAGGTGATGTTCATGTTTGTGAGAAAACTAAAGTGTTGAGGTCAATATTGTTGGCCTAGGCTCTAGTCTCTGGACTTGCATATCCAGCCATGGCTGCTGTGAGACAATCAGTGCCCTGGTCACTGACTCTCCCAAAGTTTTGGTTCTTGCAAATCTGAGTTTTGGGTTAAGGCCAGGATTCTGTGTTCTATTTTCTGACAAAGACATAGGTGAGGTCACAAGCAGCTGAGCTGTGCAACTCTTAAACAACATGAAAAATTCTGCAATTTTCCTCCGGGGAAAAGAGAAACTGTAAGAACACACACAGTTCCTTCTCAGAATAGCTCTTAGTTGTCCCAGTGAATTGGAGATCACTGGGGTCAATATCATCAAAAAGCATACACTGACTGACCCCAAAATGTGCTCTCCAGGAGGATTGATGGGAAAAGGAAGAAACACTCACATTTTAGGTTGTGTGCACTTTTGTTTTACAAATATGTTTTGTATTTATAATTTAAAACAACAGCAAAATTTTTTTCCTCCAAATGTCTTCTCCTTTAGGCACAGAATCAGAGAACTGCAAGACCTCAAGGGATTATGGGTCCTTGGAGACCATCTGTCCCAGGCCCTCCTTGACACAGGAAGAACTGGGCTGGCAAAAGGGAGGGACTTGCACAAAGTCATCCAGCTCAAGATCACACACCGGACAGGAGGACTTTGGAAGGCATTTCCTAGACACATTCATTTATAAAACTAATTGTCCCATTGTGAATCCAACAGAACATGGAGTGCTACAGAAAGTGTGGCCTGAAATTTCCCCAAGAAAAAAGGAAAGGCAATTAAAGGTGTGTTAAAAAACCAAGTGTGATCATTTTGAAAGCAGTCAGGCTTGAATGAGAAAATGCTGAGAGAAAATGAACAGGGTAAGGGAAGCCATTGGGAGCAAGGAGCATTGTCGCCCTGTGTATCTATTGATATTTCTAGATTAATTTACCTGTATATTGGGAGGGGGAGAGAAAGCAATTGAGTGCAATAAGATGGATGCCCTGTCAAGCAATTTAAAGCTTCCTCCTTCTCAAACTCCACAGGGAAAAAACTCAAGTTGCAAGAAAATGGGAGAACATGGAAAGAAATGGCCACTGGGGCCCTCTGGAAATCCTGAGAGGAATAGCCTCCTCATAGTTTATGGTGAGGGCACCTAGGAGGTTAGAGGGGTTGGAAAGTGATGCCCTGAACAAGTGAGTAAGGGAGATGAGGGTATTCCTCTTCTGTTGTTTGCTGGTGTCCAATGTTGGCTTCCCAAGGTATCACCAAAGCAATCCACTGATAAGAAAAAACTGAATTTATTCTTACTGTAGTAGGGAGAGTTCTACTTCAACAGAGTCTTAGGAGTGTCCAGGAGGGGGGTCCAACAAAGTTTGACTGGAATTTTGAAGTCTGGTTTAAGATGAGTGTTTAACTGGAGGAAAAGGCAGTGCTTGGTTAAGGTTGGGTAAAGCTCATGACATAATAGGTTAGGACTGGTGGACACAGCAAAGCAAGTACTTGAGGCAAGGGGTTCAGAGAGTATTGGGGTGCAAACTGTCACTTGATGCTTTCACTTGAAGAGTTGACAGGTCTCTCAGGAAATTCTTGAAATAATAACGTTATTTGCAATTTTTATCTTGTTGGGAAAGGGTTTTCTAGCATGGTTCATAAGTTATGTTGATGAGGATAGTGGAATAAATAATGTAGACTGTAAGCTGTGTGGGTGTAGATGGTTTCCATTCACACTGGGAAGACCACCCTGGAGTATTATGCTCAGTTCTGGGCAACCTACTTTAAGGGATGTTAACAAATTGGGACAGGTCCCAAGGTTAATGACCAGGGCAAGGAAGCAAACTCCTGTGGGAGATGACCAGAAGAATTGGTGTATTCAGATTGAGAGAAATGGGAAATCTGGTACCTGCCCCATGGCAAAGTTCTGCTGTGGGGATGAAGCAGTGGCCCTGTTCTCAAGGGGCTTAGAAGGCAGACTTAGGGCCAGTGGATGAGAGACACAGAAGTAGCCTTCTGTTTAGCTTAAAAAAGAACTTCCTAAGAGTTAGAAGGGATGGGATATCTCACAAGGTGCTCAGCTCTCTGCCAGAAAACTACCCAGGTATCTTGACATTGCTGCAGAGGCCATTCTTCTATTTACTTATGGGTCCTCCTTCTCTCTCACTCTTAAGTACTATTCATACTTTAAGATCAAGCTCAAATGCCACCTCCCTTCATGAAGCTGACTGATTCCTCCCCAACTAAAAATGATCAATAGCCCTTATTGCCTATATTCTTTCTATGCCATTATCACCATCTGCCTTCTGCTATTGAGGGGCTCTGCCTCTGGCAAGCTGCATGACTTTGAGCAGGGCCTGTTCTCTCTTTCAGCCGTGGTTTTCTCATCCACAAGGGTGATGGGTTTAGGTAGGAGTTTGAACCAGCCTTGATATGGTGGCTCTCAGTAACCCCCCCAAATTACAAAAGTCAAGATACAGATGGACACAAAAGCTGCCCTCCAGGGTCTACAGAGGTCTCGGGGAAAGAGAATGATGACTTCTGCTTTCTGATCCCAGAGGGGAGAAATCAGTCTCCATCATGGCATTAGTTTCAAGGATCTGATTTCAGTTTGGTATCAGAGAGGACATCCCCTGCTGTCCAAAGGCCTTGGCTGCCTTAAGGCCAGGAAGGTAGTGAGCGCTCCATTCCTGGAGGTGTTCTGGCAGAGGTCAGTGAAGGGAGTGTGGGCAAGTCATGTCAGTTGGAAGGCTTGAGGCCACAAGTAAAAGAATCACAAACTAAAAGTTGCTTAAACAGTAAGGAATTTGTTATCTATCATAATAAGAAGTAATGATATCTAACATAATAGAAAGTCCTGACACAGGGTGAGTCCACTGGTAGATGACGTAGCACATCAGCTAAATGATGTCAGGGCTCTGAGAAAGCTTCTCTGGGATTCTCTTGGGTAACCCCTCATGATCCAAGAGGCCGCTACAGTTGCAAGTAACACTTCCTCACACAAATACACCCAAATGCAGAAGGAGCGAGCATCGAGTCTCTTTTACAAATGAAGAAAATGTTCCCAGAAGCCTTCCCAGGTTTCCCTTTACATGTCATTGGCTAAGGTGGAGTCACATTGGTGTGCTTCAGCCAGTCATTCGCAACAAGAAAGGCATTAGTTTAATCAGCTTAAATCAGTCAGTGTGTCTGGGCAATGTCCATGAAATACATGGGCACCCAGTACCTGAACAAAGCCGGGTACTGATAGGAAGGAAGAAGGGGGAGCTGGTGGGTGACCAGACTACACAGCCTGCCATAGCATGAATTTCTGACTAGACAAGTCCTGAGGCTGATTCCAACTCCTGGATTCTATGTCTAGGGTTCCTTCCAGTTCGAGAATCCCAATTTTTATAGGTAGCCACTTCTTCTTCTTCTTTTTTTTTTTTTTTAAAAAACCCTGCTTTTCTGACTTTCTTATGGCCCAATTTTCCTCTCCCACTCCCTGTCTTTGAGGCTGCAATTAGCCCCTGGTGACACATTTGGCATGGGAATGCTGTGAACACTATCCTGATGAGCTGGGTGCAGGCCCAGACAGCAAACACAGGCAGCTAGTTGCAGTTTCTCTCTCTCTCTCTCTCAACTTCCCTGCAAAAGAAGAAGAAAGAAAGAAAGGGAGAAAGAGAAAGAAAGAAAGAGAGAGAGAAAGAAAAAAAGAAAGAGGGAAGAGAAAGAGGAAGGGAGGGAAGGAAGGAAGGAAGGAAGGAAGGAAGGAAGGAAGGAAGAAAGGAAGGAAGGAACTAGGAAGCAGAGCATGAGCTGAGAAATTGCTGTCTGCAAAGGGCACACCCTCTTTGATTCAGCTGTGAACCACATCCTTCCTGGCCCCAAGACAGACAGACGTAGAGGCTGAAATGGGGTAGAAAGATGCTTGACACATTGGTCTGTCTCCTCTAAGATTCCCGAGATAACCTAAAATAGCCAAGGTTATCCTGAACTAACAAAAGCCAGCAGCCCAAAGCCAAACTGCTGCATAGCCCAGGCCCTGAATGCCAGTACATGGAAGGGGGATGGCTGAGCCTTTGACTTTCTCTGTGTGAGACAGAGCCCTACCTCCCATTAAGACCCACACAGCAAGGATTCTTGCAAACTAAGAAGGGAGAGGTTAGATTCTGGGCAAGCAAACAATAAAAGGCCAGTGGCCACCATGTGGCTTCAGAGGCTCTGGCTCTGTTCCCCACTCAGCCACTGCCCTTCACCCTCCACCCACCCACTCCCAACCCTGGCTCCCTGAGTTCTCACACGGGGAAATTCATCCACAGAACATGCTGGTAACCTGCCTTTGCCAAACGGCAAGCAGGGGGGAGGAAGGCAGAACACCCGGTCTGCCATAATTTCTCACCATTTCCATAATTTCACATCTGAACACATGGCACGTGACAGATATAGCTGGGAGACCGGAGTTGCATGCTGTGCTATGGGGAAGTGAGGACTGACATCAGACTGACTGGTTGTATTGATAATGACAGACTGCCAATGGGCATTGGTTAGAGACCTAGACATTGAAGCCTTGGATGTTCTAGACTGTGTGCTAAGCAGGGTCAAGATGACAGGAAGGACTGAGACTGGGATGTGCCCTCAGGGAGGTCAGAGACAGCCTGCTGGGAAGTGAGGCACACACATAAACACTCATGAAGAGTTCAGGCTGTTCAAGCAGAACAACATCCCACCGAATCACTGTTGCTTCCCCAGCACCTAAAATAAGATTTAGTCATTACTGATTTCTTACTATGAGCCCAACTCTGTATTAAGCTTCTTACATGTGTGATTTCATGTAAACCTTACTCACAAATCTTTGTATCTGGTAATATTACTTACAGGTGAGACCCAGAATGAAGCAGAGGACACAGGATTTGGACTGAGAGCTTCTGGTTCCAGAATTTGCAGGCTTAACCATTATACTGCACTACCTTTAGCATCAGGCATATAGTAGATACTCAAAATGTGTTTGTTAAATGCCAGAATGAATGTATGAAATACCAAAAAAACATTATCTAAGTGTAGCCCTGTGGGAACTCAGAGAAGAGAGAATTCTGGTTGGGATGGTTAAAGAGAGTTTTCGCGAAATCCTTTTTAGGCTCAGGATTGTATAGTAGCCGGGGAGATTGGGAGAGGGGCCTGTGTGGCAGAGAGTTGCTAAAGTGGCCCTGTGATCCCCTCCTCTTGATGTCCATGCCTTGTATGATCCCTTCTCTTTGAGTGTGGGCAGGGCTTGCTTGCTTCTAACCCATGGAGTATGCAAAGGTGACTGACTGATGTCACTTTCATGATCACATGACATAGATTATAATGCCCGTCTTACCAGGAGACCCTCTCCTTTGCCGGCTCTGAAGAAAGAAGCATCATGTTAGGGAAGCCCATGTGACAAGGAACCAAGAGCAGGCTCTGGACAACGACCCGTTAGGAATGAGGGCAGCACTTGGCTGATGACTGACAAGAAGCTAAGGCCCTTGGTCCAACTACCTGCAAGGGCTTGAATCCTACCAACAACCATGTAAGCTGGGAAGATCCTTCTCCAAGTGAACCTTGAGATGAGACCACAGAAATTATGAGATAATAAACTGTATTGCCTTAAGCCACTAAATTTGAGATAATATTGTTATAACGATAGACGTCACTGGCAGTGAAGACAGCAGAAGCAAAGGCCTGAAGGTGGCTCCCTCCAGGAGTTCCAGGACAAGTAGGGTGCCAGCAGGAAAACTAGGATCTAACAGGGATCTGTCCAGCAGGCTCTGAGCACAGAGGAGTCAGGGAGGCTGTTCCAGGAGGAGACATAGAGCAGGGCAGATGGCTGCGTAGTGGACAGGACAGGAGGCCATGGCAGGCGCACAATGCCGCAATGGAGGCAGTGCACCGTGGAGGTGAGCCTGGAAGTGCGGCTGGGGCCAACTGAATCCCAAATCATATTTTTAAAAATTTTTTTTTTTTTCAACGTTTATTTATTTTTGGGACAGAGAGAGACAGAGCATGAACGGGGAAGGGGCAGAGAGAGAGGGAGACACAGAATCGGAAACAGGCTCCAGGCTCTGAGCCATCAGCCCAGAGCCTGATGCGGGGCTCGAACTCACGGACCGCGAGATCGTGACCTGGCTGAAGTCGGACGCTTAACCGACTGCGCCACCCAGGCGCCCCTCAAATCATATTTTTTAATAAATCAGACCAGGATCTCTCCAGCTTCTGTCTGAAGTTGTTGTCTACTCTGGGGGAAGTGATTTCAAATAGAGGTGAAGATGCCCAAGAAATGACCCCTGATTTCCCCAAGCACATCTTCCTTTCAGGGAGCTTCTCCAGCAAGTTCTGGAAGCCCTGCTTTCTCACTGGGTCTCCCACTGGACAATTCCTGCTGAAATTGAAACATCAGTGGCTTTTGGTTGCATGGGGATCCTGTTGTCTTACCTGTCATCATCGTTAGTCAAGGGCCTCCCATTGCTTAATAAAATGTATAAAACCCTCATTCTGGTTCACAGCCCTCCATGCAGTGGCCCCCAGCTTTCTGGCCAGAGTCATTTCCCACCACCCTGTTATGCAGATCCTTCACTCAGAACCACCAATCTCTGGAGAGCAGATATGCCTCTCCGGGTTTTGGCTCACATCCCCTTCCTCTGCTTCACTTCCACACATATAAATGCTTCCCACCCCCAGTCTCAGCTAATGTGGCCTTCTTCTCTGACCCATTCCCACTTCCAGCTGGGAATAATGGTCACCTCCCTTTCTCTAAAATCCCACAGTCCTGCATGCAGTCACATCTCCTTAGGGGCACTTAGCATTTGCTCCTGTAAAATAAGGTAATTTATATTTCTGCTTATTTTCCCGCAAGACTCTGGGTCCTGGAGTCAGTCAAATCCTTATTGCTCTACTTTATTTTTTTTTTTCAACGTTTTTATTTATTTTTGGGACAGAGAGAGACAGAGCATGAACGGGGGAGGGGCAGAGAGAGAGGGAGACACAGAATCGGAAACAGGCTCCAGGCTCCGAGCCATCAGCCCAGAGCCTGACGCGGGGCTCGAACTCACGGAGCGCGAGATCGTGACCTGGCTGAAGTCGGACGCTAACCGACTGCGCCACCCAGGCGCCCCCTTATTGCTCTACTTTATAAGTAGCCATATGACTTTGTAGCAGGGGTGATACAGATTTCTTATCTAGATGGGTAGGGCTTGGACAGACATTTATCCTTCCGGTGGTGAGAAACCTTTGATTTCATGTACTCAAGGGGAGAATTAACCACATCATAGCCCAGCTTGCAAAACCTTCCCACCATTTTTCTGCAAGCAGGTTATTAATACTCTCCCCCCACCCAAGTCTTGGTTCCTGCAAAACATGGGGATAATATAGTATTTACCTTAGAGAGTCTTTGAGGTTTGTATGAGACAATCCATGTAAATTACTTAGCATAGCACCTGAGCATTCTATTGATTTATTCTACAAATATTTATTGAGTATCTATTATGTACCTGGCACTAGGGACATAACAGTGAAAGAGATGGACCAATTTACTGCTCCAATGAACCTATGTTCATGAAAGCTCATGTAAGTGAATAAATAATCTAATCTAAGATGCTGACAAGTTCTTTGAAGAAAATAACTAGGATAAAGGATAGTGAGTGCTGGGGTAGGGAGGAGAGGTCTAGTTTAGCAAAGACCTGAGTTAAGAGAAGGAGCCAGCCATGCAAGACCTGGGGGAGGGTCATTCCTGGCAGAGAGCAGCAGGAATAAGTCTGAGCTAATTATACTTGTAGCCTAGTGACCAGTTCCTTTCCTCTGGCCCTCATAAGACAGTGTCTTATGAGATTGGGGAACTTGAGGAGAAGGAGCTTATCTTTAACTCTAGCCAGGCCTTCATCTTCAGAGAGATGGTCCTCACTGTCCTGAGACCCATGACCATGGTGGCCACTGGCTACCATTGGCCGGAGAAGACTGAAGACTTCCCTTACCTGTACTAATCTTGCCTGCTGCTTCAACGCCTCACCTTCTCTGGTCTCCAGTGAAGGTTGTGTTTCTTCAGTTCAGGGTCATGTTACTATGTCATGTGCATATAGACTCGGAGACAGAGGGGGAGCTCCTGCAAGAGGTTGTCCCCAGATACACCCAGGGCTTCTGCCCCTCTCTCTGCCCTCTCCCTCCCTCCCTGTGACCCTCTCCCTGGCAGTGTTTCCCGACCAGCGGCCAGCTTGTGATTCCACACCGCCCCCAGGAGCGCTTGCGGAGGAAGGAAGCATTTTTTATCATTGCCCTGACTGGGAGGTGCTACTGGCGCTAACCATCCCATGGCGCGCGGGACAGTCCCACACAATAAAGAATCATCCTGCCTAAAAGGTGAATGCAGACATGAATCCCTCAATCTCCCCTCAAATGTCACCAAGTCCTTTCTTCCCTACCTGGCTTCTGTCATTTGTTTCTTCATGAATAATCAAACCTCAGTTTCCCAAAGTCGCTACCATATGTCTGACAAATTTGACAACCCCAGGTGTGGATGCCAGCGCCTTCTGTACGCAGGGCAGTAGTACTGCTCCATCAAGAGAAGAAGAGTGGCTCCCTCGGAACGAGGGGGTCACTCTGGTCATGTGCCTGGGCCCCCGGAGAAACATGGTGGTGAAGGCTTTCAAGCTGGCCTGCATTGTGGATAGTTCTTCTCTAAAATCAAATACTTCTCCCCCACTGAAAGGATAAATGTCCTTCCCAGCCCCACACTTCTAGATGAGAAGTATATGTCACCTGTACCAACACTACGCTTGTCACACTTTGATGTACATTAGAAAGCTTTCTGTATGAACTTCTGCTTCTCCATCAGAGACAATGGCAATGGTGCTAATAGGGACGGGTCCTCAGTTTGCTTTAACATTTCTCAACATCATCATCATCGTCACCAATGATCACTATTGTTAACCCTACGGGGCCTTACGCAGAGCCTCACACTGGTGGGAGTTATGTCATGGGAGGGTCCCGACTGCTTGGATGGTTGTTAGGGGAAAATGGGGCAAGGCCGTGCTTCTGTTAACCAAGATCCTCAGGCAAAGTGACCCCGATTTGCTTAACATATCCTAATGCTTGATTAAAAGTCCTCAAGAGAAATTCTTTCGAGAAGAGGAAAGGTGCCAGGGGGCACTAGAAGGGCTCATTTTTCATTCTTTAACTTGGGGAGTTGGCAGGGAAAGGGGCGATGACTATTCCCTGAAGAAAGCAATGCTCCAGATGGTTCCTAGCAAGGCTGCTCCTTGGCAGGCCCGTCTGCCAGCACAACTTTCCAAACATCCAAGCCTAAAGCAGCTTTTGTGGGAGGTTCAGAGCAGGACCCTTCAGAGCAGGAGCTCTGTCCCACTCACCCTAAATTGGATGTGCCTGTTTACTAAAACATAAGAAGATACTATCTGTTCACAGAACAAGGTGTGCCAGTAAGGGTCCTTTCAAGAAACATGTGGCCACTCAGTGAGTCATGGGGCAAAGACGAAGATGTGGGCAGGGTTAAGGAAGGTTGAAGAACCCCAGGGCTGGCAGCATGGGGGATACGTTAGCCCCTCTGATCTGAAGAAGCATAGGAAGCAGCAATTGCCAGAGCCCTGGAAGTGAGCTGTGGTGTTGGACAGGCTGACAGAGGCAGTGGCCAAACCATACAGCCCGGAAGGATGGGAGCCTGGGGGATAAACACCTCCATCTCAATCTCCTGAAAGAAGGCAGAGAGCATAGGAAGTCACTGATGCATCTCAGACATGTCAGCCGTCAGCCTCCCGGCACAAGAACAGGAGGACTGCATCAGGGAACTTTTACAAACCACTCCAAAAGTAGTGCCTAAGGACAATAACCAATAATCTAGTCCTTGATCTTGTAGATTAGCAGTTTACAATTTAAGCTGGGCTCACTTGGGTAGTTCTTTTGGTCTGATTTGTGCTTGGCGTGGCTGATCTCAGCGAGGCTCGCTCGTGTGTCCGCAGTAAATTGGTGGGTTAACCAGGATCAGCTAGTTAGGATGGCCTTGTGTGGGCTGGTTAGAAAGACACAGGCCTCTTCTCCACCTAGATCTCTTGCCCTCCAGGTTGCTAGCCTAGGCTTGTGTACAAAGCAGACAAGGGGTCCAGGAGCAGCAAGCAGACAGAACTCCAAGAGCTTGTTTCAGATTCTGTGTCTCCCTCTGTCTCTGCCCTCCCCCTCAAAAATAAGTAAACATTAAAAAAAATTTAAATCTGGAGAGATAAATAGAGAAAATACAGCTCACAGGTCTAAATTTGTTAACCCAGCATTCAAGTCTCTTGAGAAAGGGTCCACCTCTCTCTCCAACATCGTTTCCATTGATCCTCAACCATACCCACATCCCTGCCAAACTGGGCTCTTCACAGCTTCATGTCCTGCCCTGGCTTTTCCATCTTCCTGCTCACTGTTCTCTGGATTATCCTCCCATCTTTACCTGACCAAATCCTCCACATCAGTCTTAAATCAATTCGCAGCCACCTTCTCCTGGGATCTTTCTGGGTTCTCATCCCCATCTGCTTCCCCTATCACACACACTCACTACCACCACCATCACCAAGCTGGAGGTTACTCTGAATTCCTGCCCACAGTTTCTAGAGCCCTCTCTGTGCCTCTTTTTAAGCACTTATTTGCAGATGGCTGGTATTTCCTTTCTTGGACTGAGCCACCAGAGTGCTGGGCCCTTATGTCCCCCACAGTACCCAGCATAGACTATAAGTCCTCTTGACCTGAGGAGGTCAGTGCTAAACAATCTAAAGGCCGCAGAAGTGCAATAGAGCCAAGAAACCCCTGTCAGAGAGGACCCAGCCAGGAGGCCTGTGCTTCTAAGGAGTAGCTACCGGATCAGCAGAGAAAGACCCAGAAACACAGGAGTTGGGATACTGAATGAGAAGGCTCTAGTCTTGCCAGAAGACATACCTGGAACCAGAGGTCAAAGTCATGAGGAGATAGTTCCCAGTTCTATCCAAGGGAGAATTTCCTCTAAGAAAACAGTCCAGAATGGGTTGTGAAGAAAAGGGTGACACACCCCTCACAAGCAATACATCAGTCTTCTGGTTAGTATCTGAGAGAGTGTTTTTTGTGGGGGCCTCAGTCCATTTGCATTTAAGTTTTTCACCTTAATAACTCCTTCATTAGACTCATGTTGTACCTTGGCACACAGGAATGTGCATTCACAGGCTCACAAGTGAAAGGGCTTTCAGGAGCCAGCAGCTCTCCTCAGGAGGCAAGCCTGTGCTGACCGTGGCAGCCAGCCAACTTCCTGAGAGTCGGCTGGGCACCAGCACATCATGTACTGTGGGCAAACTGGCATGTGGTTAGATCGGGGATAGAAGGTGTGGGAGGGGAAGGCAGATGACCGGGCCAAGTGTCAGTCTGAAGGAATTCTAAAATGTTAGGGAGGCCTGATCCAGTGAATTTCCTATTACACACACACACACACACACACACACACACACACACACCTGAACACACCTGAACACACCTGAGGGATGGGTCATCCTCCCTCCGGTCAGAAACCAGTAGCTCAGCCCAGGGCTGAGCTTCTCCCTGGGCAGTTATAAGAGGAACTGAGACAGCTTCTGGGGGCCCTCCTTTCCGTAACGCTGACACTCTTGGCCAACCCAACTCTCCTGGATTCTAAGTGGTGGAGGAACAGTGTTCCAGAGAGGGGACATGGCCTCCTTAAATGCCAGAATGTGCCAGAACTATAGCCAGGTCTCCTGCTTATGGGTGTGAGTGCCAAGAGTGACAGAAGGGAAGGGGAACTCACACCAGTGGAGGGCAGCTCCCAGGTGACACCACTGCCTTCAGGCAGACAGTGAGCAGAGGACACTCCCCCCCCCCCCCCCCCCACCGCCAGGAGCTGTGCCTGGAGTGATTCTTCTGACCCGTCCCAATAATGTCTCTGGTAATAAAACTCCCATCACCACCAACCCCCTTATCAATATGTCAAAACCCTCCACATCCTACAAGAGCCGTATCAGAGGCCACCTTCTCCTCTTGTCTTCCCGTAAATCATCCCTACTCTAACCCAAACATGAATTTGTGCCCTTGTAGGAACTTGGCACTTTGTCATGGTCTGGTCAGACTGCTTCTGGAATTTTGGTTAGATGTGTATATATACCTTGTTGAGGATCCCTGTCCGTGAATGCCTTAGGCTCACATTGTTCTCTCTTCCCCACTTTCCCCTCAATGCCCAGCCCAGGACTTGGCTCAAAAGCAGCACTTGACAAACACAAGTTAGATTAATGATACTTCTTTGCCTTCTGCCATCTGCATGGCAAGACCATCTAGCTTTCTTTTTGGCCAGCCAGCTCCAATGCCTTTCCAATAAGGCAGACATACTTTTCCCTCTCTTCTTTCTGTTTCTTTTGGATGAGCAGGAATGAACAGTCCCTTGGGCCTTTTTGTTGGGAAATCTCCTGGCCACTCACCACTGTATCAGTTACTCACCAGGACTGAGGGCGTTCTCTAAAGCCCAGGAGGCCCTCAGTGCATAGAATGGTATTTGATGGATATCCTCGCATCTGCAAAGCCCTGTGAAGACCTCTGATACCATCAGTGTTCCCAGATACTACCATCTGATTCCCCCAGTACTAGAAGGAAGCTTCTTCCTATTGTCCACAAGGTGTGCTAAATAAACCCTGTGAGCTGAGCCTTTTTTCGGGCTATTTGAGGGTAGACAGTGCTCTTTCATATCAAATATTCCTTCTGAGGTTATAAAAACTGGGATTACTGGCTGAAACCACTCACCCTCTCCTGCCTATAAAGAAGAATTCGGTTAATGCCGGAACAGCCTATACTGTTCCAAGAACTTGGCCCTTCCCCCCAATCCCAGCCCTGTTCACACAGAAGCTCAAGAAGCTCAAGAGAAAAGTCCATGTTTTCCTCAAAAGCAAGCATCAGCTCAGTGGATCTTAGGTGCATCCTGAAAAATCCCTAACAAGCAGGTGATTCAGAATGGATGGGCTGAAAGAAAAGCATGTAGCCACGAGACCCTGAGCCAGAGAGGCAGGTTCTTGAAGTCCTAGTCACCACCCCACCCCGTCCCCCACCCCATGGTTTCCCATTGCCTACAGGAAAGTTGGATCTGTTTATCCAGAATTCAGATGTTCACATCCTGACCCCAATTATTTTAGTCTCTTCTGCTGGACCTCTAAACCACCAGCCATCTTGGGGCATTTGTGCTCCCCACATATGCCCAGCTCATGCCCCTACAGTTCTTTGTTCCAGCTACTGAAACATACTTTGTCTTAGGATGGACTCTCAGACCCTGAAACATGGATTCAAGTGCAGCTATTTTGGGGAGGGAAGAAGGGGGAGATGATCAAGAAAATACAAGTTGGATAGCGGGGAAAGAAGGAAATCAATCAAAGGGAATGTTGTTGGGCAGATTCCCATTGTGGGCAACCAAGGTTTATTTCTTTTCTTTTCTTTTTTTTTAATCTATGAAATTTATTGTCAAATTGGTTTCCATACAACACCCAGTGCTCATCCCAAAAGGTGCCCTCCTCAATACCCATCACCCACCCTCCCCTCCCTCCCACCCACCATCAACCCTCAGTTTGTTCTCGGTTTTTAACAGTCTCTTATGCAACCAAGGTTTATTTCTACTGGGGAACTTGGAGATGGCATATGACCCGCATTGGAGTTGTAGCCACCTGAGAGTAGGGGCAACTGGAGTGTTTATTCACTAGCTCCCATCAGTCACTGGTGGTGGGGCTCAAGGGATGGGGGAGGCATTAACTCTGCAGCGTGTAAGTCCAGCTTGCAAGGGGACTGGTGACTTCCAAGGGGATTCAGGCCAGTGTGGTCCTGGCCTCTCCATGCTTCTCTTCCCTCTCCTGCTGCCATTTCTTAGTTTCTCCAAATGGCTTGCTCATTGAGGTACCATGACAATTCCTCCAAAAGGCTTTTCTGACCTTCAGTCAGAACCAATGATTCTGGTATCCACAGGCCATCTCAGTACAGCTGTTACAACATCCTCCTGTTTCAGCCTTTAGGTTTTAAGCTTCACTCAGCCTGATAGTTAAAGGCTGAAATGGCAAGTGGGCAATGTGGTGGTGAAACCGTATTCCCCTCTGATTTCTTCCTTTTCTGCTTGACTCACAGTGGCATCTGTGGTTCATATACTCACAGCAACTCTCATTCCATGCATATGAGCAGTAAGAAAATACCCCTTTAAAATACTGTTTGGTACTTTTGCCTGAAATCTGTTCTTGTTGAAGGAAATGAAATTTAAATGATGTTTTTGAAGCTGTGCATGGTAATTGTTGTGTTATTATATAATATTTACAGGTTTTTTTTTTTCCACGAAGAGATTTTAACTATGGTCATATAAGGATAAGAATAAATACCTAATTCCAAATTTCTCTTTCCAAGTTACCTGGAACTGTGATAAATACATACACTGAAAGCATCTACTCTCCCTCTGAAAAAAGAGGAGAGGGTGCAAATGGAAAGAAAAACAACAAGGAAGAGAAGAGGCTGCCCCCAAAACACAGAGTGTTAAAAATGGCTGCATATAAGTAGCAGAGTGGTTTCTACGAACCCTAGAGAGACCCAGAGAGGTGAAGTGAAGAAGGACAGCCTGGTATAAAACCGTCTTATCCTGTCTCCTAAAAACAACTTCACTGAGTATTGCAGTGAACTCTGGAAAAGAGCTATATCACCTACAGTCCCACACAGAGAAATACGAATGAGGGGTTGTCTTAGTCTGTTTAGGCTGCTATAACAGAACGCAATAGACTGATTTATAAACATCAGGCATTTTTTTTTTTCTCACGTCCTGGAGGCTGGAAGTCCAAGATGTGGTGTCCTGAAAGGGCTTGCTTCCTGGTTCACAGATGGCCCTCTTCTCACTGTGGTGGAAGGGGTGAGGGAGCTCTCTGGACCTCTTTGATAAGGATGCAAATCCCATTCATGAGGGCCCATCCCTCATGACCTAGTCACCTCCTGAAGTCCCACCTCTGATACTATCCACCGGGGGGTTAGGATTTTAACACATGAATTTGGGGGGACACGATCAGTCTGTAGTAGGAGCCAACAGCTGTGGTCAATGGATTAAGAAGCTGGAGAATCTACTAAAAGAAGTCAGAGACAGTGTGTGATTAATGGGGGATCTGCTCATCATGGGTTTACCCCATGAGCTGCTGTGTTTCCCTTGCTTAGAGGTCAAAGGTCCGCATGACTGTGTTTGCTGAGGTGAGTGGATCTCACTCAGCTATTGAGTATTTCTGAAGGTCAGGTCCATAGCCCACCAGCAGGTGGGAAAGCCAGAAGGCTCGGCTTGGCCTCTAAAATGAATAAGTACCTCTGCCCATCAGAGCCACCCAGTGACAAAAGTGGCAACAGAGGCTGTGGGAGCATGAGACTGGGAAGTTGTGGGGAAAGTTCTTGTCTAAGGGAGGAGGCTGGACCCTTTACACGGCCAAAAAGATCCAACTCGAGGAGTCTGAGTGCTGGGCTCCAGCTCAGTGGTTTCACGTCTATACTACCATTTCCAGTTCCAAGTGGGTGACTTGCTGTCCTTACCCTCCACATGTCCCAAGTGACAGAGTGCATTACCCCTCCTTGGAGTCACCCTGGGCCCAGTGGCCTTCGTGGCCTTTCTTGCCTGCCACATTCATCTGCTTGGACCACCACTATTGCCTACACAGCCCCTCAGTATGCGGGGTCCCTGAGGTAGACACGCTGTGCCTCATCTTAGGATACCCTGTTCCCAGTACTGTGTTGTTGCCTGTTGCTAGCATCATATGGGTGACATCAGTACTTGTCACGTGAGTCACATTTAAGTTCTTTGCAGGCTCTTTCCTCTTAATGTCCTTGGCCTGTCCCGAAGCTCTAACCTTTCAAGCTCATCTCCATTCGCCCCTCTGCTAGTCCCTGTCTGCAGAGGCCATTGGTAGATGAATTGGTTCTGAACTTAAAGGGGACAGCCACAAACACATACATCTTTTGGGGTGAGGAGTGGGTACCTCCTCACCTCCTCATCCAGGGTACCTCCTGGATACCGGAAAGAAACAAAACCTACTAAAACCCCTATAATCCTATCCACCCACCCAGAAGAGAACTTTTTTTTTTTTTTTTTGCCAATTATAATACTTAAAATCGACCCCTTCTCTTCCACTCAAAAATCCTCCCCATCACTCCACACACATCTCAAACACCACGACTCCATGAGGCACATCTGATACCCAGCCAGTTATAATCTCTGTCCCAAGGCCCCCACACACTGTGCCTTGGCTACTGCACTCACAAGTTACTCATGACCAGACTGCAGGTCCTGGTGGGTAGGGGGGTCTGATTCATTTCTGCCCCACCTCACCCCAGCCCCACTGCCACCCCCAGAGCCTGGAAATATGGTCAGGAAATATGGTCAGGGGCATAACTTGACTTTGATGGATTTCGTTTTAACTTCCCAAGAAGCCACTGTCTGAGCTCTGAGCCTGAGAACTTTGGGGCAAGGTCTATAGGACCAGAATGTGGCCCCCCTTACCCAGAGGTAAGCTGGGTAAATTGAGTCGCATCAGATAACAGGAAGTATGGTCAGAGGCATAACTTGACTTTGATGGATTTCGTTTTAACTTCCCAAGAAGCCACTGCCTGAGCTCTGAGCCTGAGAAGCTGGTGAGAACCTGGCCTGGGACTTCGCCTCCTGGGTTCTTGGCAAGAACCCAGCTGACTCTCCCTGTCCTCTGGTGGCCCTGCCACAACTTTCCCCAACTCATCATATAGCTCCTGAGGAGGCTTCTCGTACTTAAGAAGATAGACTTGGGCAAGACGGCTGTAAAATCCCAGATGTGTAAAGCTGGAGGAGGGCTGTCACCCAAGGCTGCTGTCCCTTCCACAGTGTGCCCACTAAGTACGCATCCAGGCTTGGCTCAAACAGTGCCGCTTGATGGAGAGTGAGCACCTCTGTCCTTGGCCAGCTCGGCCTGGGGGATGCTTTCCTTAGATGCACATCTACCCTCTGAGTCCCATTCTACCCACTGGGGCTGCACAGAACAGATCCGCTCCCTCACCCCTGGAGCAGCCCAGCAGATGTTTGGGGACAGCTCTCTTGCCTTTGTGAGTCTTCTTTCTCCAGACTAAACAATTCCCAGCTCTTACACTGTTTTTAGTTGTCCCAACAGAGCCATTGTTTTTAACTGCTCTTGAACAAACACTCTCCTCAAGGTGAAATAGAAATGAATAGTCATGTTGGTGCTGACCTGACCCTTGCTGTACTTCAACAAAGATAAATACTTTCACGTCTCTCCAGTGGTGCAGAAATAATTGGCAAGTGTCGCATTCGTGCACACACTCGCTCAACTCATGCCAACAGGAGACTGTGAGACTTTGAACAAGATGCATGGTTCTGGTTTTGTAGAAAACAGAAGGCTAGACCTCAGTTCGGTCCTTTTTTTTTTCCTTTTTTCTTTTTTAGTCCTTTTTTTTCTTTTTCTTTAAATGTAGACAAGCATAAAGCAAGGAGACTGAGCACCAAGAACTCAATTGAAAACCGTCCCTTGAGAACTTTGGAGCAAGGTCTATAGGACCAGAATGTGGCCCCCCTTTTGCTCAACAGCAAAAAGGGGAAACTGATGGTGGAAAATTCCTGAAGGATTCCTGAAGAGGCTTTGTTTTCGTGAAGTAATCGTTAGTCTCATTTCCCAGAATCCTCCCCTCAGAGAACACTAGCAAGTGTTCAATAGGCCGGATCTCTTAACCATGAATTGTAAAAGACTAGAACCCTTCTTTCCTCCTTGCTTCCCTCCTTCCTTCCCTTCTTCTTTCCTTTTTTTCCCTCTTCACCTTATTCCAAAATGTCGTGGAGGTAACAAATGCCTCAACGCTTTTGTGGTCCCATGCTTTGATTGTGTTGGTCATTCATTGCTTCGCGTGAAGGGACTAGTATTTAGAGTCCGGCATCTTGTGATAAAGAGCTTGCACCAAAGCTGAACCTGCAGTAATGAGGTCTAACCTGCAATCAAATTATATGTCACAGCATTAGATTAATTTCACTCTGTACCTCCACGGTGATTCCCTTCTGTTAATTCCTTACATTGGTACAGAATCCTTCCTAAAGGTGAATTTTATGTAGACATACAATATAGATATAATCCTTAATCATATTTTTAATGAAAAGACTAAGCAAAAAAAGTTTTAAGGTCTAAGGGTCTTAATTACGTCACCTTGGATCCAATCAGAGATAACCTCTGCAAAGGCAATAGTGATCTAATGACAAACATCTTCATTTGTGCTTGCTTCTAAGCCCAGGGACATGGAGAAGATGAGAACATATGTTCAGATCATGCCAACCTGGAAGACTTTTGAAAAGCCTTGAAGGTTTTGAAAAGAGAATGTCTCCTCTCCATCCTAAACATCATAACAGCGGAACCTTTCCCAGCTTCATCCTACACTCTTTTACATCCCCTGAAAGAGGAAGTCCATTTTGCCACCTGATTAAAGCTTGAGATAAACATGATTCATCTGAGCAACTTACTATAGGTCAGAAGCATAAATCCCAGCCTGAGAGTCTGAGGGAAAGGCGGGGGAGGGGAGTCAAGGTAGACTTCTTAGGGCAGTGTGTTAACTCCCTCCCAAGTGTCTGAGAAGCTAGGGTGTCTGGTCTGATCCCCAGCCTGGAGGACCCCTTTTCCATCACAGGTGGAGGACGGAGAAGCAGGGGGATGAGAGGTCAGCTGACGGCCTGGGTTCCTTCGAGAGCAGGAGCTTCATATTTGCAGTGGGACTTCCGGGTGCTTTTAGCACATTTCTGAAACTAGACTGGGCTGATTTAATTTTTTTTTTTTCAACGTTTATTTATTTTTGGGACAGAGAGAGACAGAGCATGAACGGGGGAGGGGCAGAGAGAGAGAGGGAGACACAGAATCGGAAACAGGCTCCAGGCTCCGAGCCATCAGCCCAGAGCCCGACGCGGGGCTCGAACTCACGGACCGCAAGATCGTGACCTGGCTGAAGTCAGACGCTTAACCGACTGCGCCACCCAGGCGCCCCTAGACTGGGCTGATTTAAAGGAGATAGATAGGAAGGAGCGAAAGAGAGGCCGCAGGAAGAGAAAATACACAGAGCGGTTTTGCTAAGGAGAACCAAGGATGCTCACGGTGAGGGGTCATCTCTCAGATTATAGAGAAGGAGCCCCAGGAGCCAGAGGATGAGGGCTGGCTGGACCTCACAGGGAGAGACGCCTCCTGTTGGCCTCCCTGAGGCCCCTCCACTCCAACCAGCCGTGGAAAGCAAAAGGCTCATCTTTAATTTGTACCAATTTTTCTGACAAACTCAATTTGAAGATTCAGCTCAAGTGCAATCAACAAAGTGAACCAACCAGAAAATCACTTGCTTCCCTTGGAACAACAAAGACCGTGAGCGACCCCAAAGAAGCCAGAGTGTGCAGGGCTCCATCTGGGCACAGGGTCTCTGCTCCTCTGTCATCAGCATGAACTAAGGCCTAGCCCATGCAGGCGGACTCCTTCCCATTTCCCAGCATTTCCTAAGGTGCTTTGGGGAAGGCAGCAGTTTGCAGGGGAAAGAACTCTGCATTTGGAGTCAGGAAGCCTGGGTTCTAGTCCCGTCTCTGCTCCTAACTGCTGGGCAGCCCTGGACAAGTCGTGTCTCCTAGCGTTGCATGTTTCCTATACTTAAAAGGTATGGGAAGCAAGAAATGATCCCTGCAGCGCCCACTTTACAGGGTGATTACGAACCTCAAATAAGATAATGGATGTGAAAGCTGCTTTTGTGCATCCTGGGGCATCGAGCAGATGCTTCTCTCTCGGTATAATGGTGATGATGGCAATGATGATAATGGTGGCTGAGCTACTTTTTATGCACAGCTCCTATAAATATCATGCCACGAGACAAACTCTTGATTTTAATGGCCTAACTGCATTCATCTTACCCATCCCTGGGTTCTCACCCAGGCTCTGAAGAATCATTTTTAGTTCTGTGCAAAGGAGTTTGGGTGGATTGTCTCAGAGCATCCTTCTCCCCCTGCCAAGTCCAGAGCCTCTCCTGGATGTGCTCCCTTGAACATCAGGGAGCCAGAGCATCAGCACCCACTCTCAGGTCACGCTGTCCCCGGAGTCCCCTGGAAGCAGGGGAGGTGGATGATGTTCAAAGCCTTTCCCACATCTCAGTCTCTACACTGAACAGAATCTTCTGACACCCCAGCTGCCTGCTTTTACTCGAGCCAGAAAGAAAGGACACGAGGAAAGAGCTAAGTGGGTCAGGGATGTACATTGTAGATTATGATTGTGCGTGTGTGCGCATGTGTGTGCAGGTTCACACGCATGGTGAGGACACGTCAGCGAATTGGAATTCTGGTTCCAGCCCTTGCCTCTCCGTATGCCATATCCAATAGGAGAAAGATTCCTCCAGGACAGATAGAATGGACGTTATTTTGTAGAGAAAGGAAACCGAGGCAATGACAAAAGTGAATTGCCAGTGGTTTTTGAGAGATTCTCTGAACAAGCAGGGTCAGAATCCCGGATAACCACGTTCTCCAGCTTTTTCTAAGCATGCAGGTGGGCTCCTGCTCTTGACTGAAGGGAGCTTGTGGCCTGGTACTAGGGGCAGATGGCCAGTGTTCACTGTGGACGAGGGAGTAGACAAAAGGGGGAGAGCCCGGGCTCCTTGGCCCATCTTAGAATCTCTGAGCTGAAGGATCACTGGGTTCCATGGACTCCGAAGCAAAAATACTTACTGGCAAAAAATACTTTCAAAGTTTTCAAAGATATCCTCCAACCTCAACTCACATTTAGAGAGGTTTTGCATACTAAACAAACTAAATATGTTAAGTTAAAATTACTGTATTTCCCCGTTACTTATTAAAGACGTATTTGACCGCGGCAAGGAGTCTCCAAATAGCACGAGAGTCCCAATATATGGAATGTATGCAATGCTGGTCAAAGCAATAGAATTCGGTTCTTCAGTCAAGACAGCGCTTTGCTGGGAAACATAAATTTCCATCAGGCGTTCAAAATCCCAGATACAGACTATCTTTGAGAACCTCTGGTAGACTAGGGAAAATGAAGCCCAGTGGGAAAGGAAGAAGCGACTTGTCCAAGGGACTTGTCCACAGGGAGTTGGTGGCAGATCAGGAACTAGAACCAGGTCTCTCAACTTGTGCCCTGGATCCATTTTCTTTTTCAGCACCTGGACCCCCTGACGGTTCTTAAGCTGGAAAACAGAAGTGCACAGAACCAGTCTTAGCTTTCTGGACCTGCCAATGCTTCTGCAGATCTCAGCTCAAGTAGGAATGCGGAGTGACAACTCATCAGACCTGCTACAGAATTCAAATTGTGTCAAGTATCATTAACACCCAGTTCACAACTGACCGAGGCTCTGTCTTTCAAGCGACTCATCTGGGCACCGGAATGAACCCCAGCCAAGGTCATAATGCCGCCTCCACCCCGCCCCTGCTGTTTCTCCCCATCTCCTGTTTAGCTAGAAAACACAAAGCCCCTCCATTTGTGAAATCCTACAGGCAGGATTGGGGTTGCCTTGGGGCTCTCTTGGCTCTGGCTGGATGCCCTGGGACTCCCCGGGGTTGGGGTAGGAGAGGCTTCGCTGTACAAGGCTTGCCAACTGAATAGACACAGGCAGGTGAAGAGGGAGTGGCTGTGTATTTTCAGTTCCAGCTGGATCTTATTGACTGTTAAAATTGTAGCACCGTGATTTGTTTTTTCTTTCTTCTCCCTCAGGGGGGCAGGTGGTAGAAATGTCATTTCTTTGTCCTTGAAAGTTGAGCTTCCTTTGGCTAAGCAGAGGGGACTGTGTTATGGAACACTTGCACCTCTGGCCAAGGGTGCTCTTTTATAGCAGGGCATGACTGTCCAGTCATTAGGTCCTAATTCTGATATTCTACATGCTTGGGTTCCTTCTTACTCCAGAGATCTGAGGAAAGCAGAAGTTTTTTTAAAGACATGTAAATTAAAAAATTTTTTAATGTTTATTTATTATTGGGAGACAGAGACAGAGCGTGAGTGGGGGAGGGGCAGAGAGAGGGAGACACAGAATCCGAAGCAGGCTCCAGGCTCTGAGCTGTCAGCACAGAGCCCGACACAGGGCTCGAACTCACAGACCTGGGGATCAAAACCTGAGCCGAAATCAGATGCTCAACCGACTGAGCCTCCCAGGCGCCCCACTAAAAGCCATGTGAATTTAAATTTGGGACTCCCAAGTAAAACTTTGAGAGAAACCCTTGTTTGCTAATTGCACACTGCACAGGGAGCAACCCTCATCTATTCATTCAGTAAACCTTTAGTGGTGCTCCTTGAGGTCCCCTGGGAAGGACCTGGGAATGACTGAGTGAATTAGGGAGTGAGCATGTGGATGAATGAATACATACATGCCACACTCTGTCTAGGGTGCACCTCTATACCATATTTTTCCTTCTCCTGGTGACACTTGCAATTATTAAATGTCTGCCTCCCTGTTAGCATGTCAGCCGGTGCGTGAGTGCAAAGACTGTCTCCGTCTTATTCATCACAGTCCCTGGCACAGCCTCTGCACATCCATATTTGTTAAAGGGAGGATGGTTGGTTGGATGGAAGGATGGGTTGGTGAATAAATGTATGAACAAACGAATGGGTACGAGATCATGATTTTCACCAAGTGTTTTTTTCATTTCCTTACTTATTCGTTTTTACATGTATTTTCACTCTCCTGCATTCATCTATTTATAGCTGGCCTCGTTCCAGAAAGGATTGGAAACATTTCCATCAGAGGTGAAAGTTTTAATTGGGGGCCCCAAAGCAAACATTTCAGCATGTGTCCCCATATCCTCAGCTCGTCATAATGCAGCATTGGACAACATTTCCTGAACACCTGTCCCAGACCAGGTGGTCATGGAGGGATCACGGAACATGATTCTTGTCCTCCAAATGCTTTGAGTGTGGTGGCTTCAAAGACTCATGCCAGTTCTGGAGAGAATGAGGGGATTCATCCAAGGAATACCTAACGCCGTGTCAGCAAAGGGGGAAAGAAGGGCATTTGCCTGAGCAGAGCCTATCATGTTTTGTTTTTTGTTTATCCTCCATGGCGCTGATCATTCAGCAATTGCTTGATACTTTTCAAAGAGATTTTATTAACACATAAGGGAAAAATTAGGTGCTACTTAGGACAAAGATGTGTTTTCTTAGCGTCCTTGCAGACTAACTACCGTAGTTGTCCATTTTGCTGTAAGGCAGAGGGCAGAAATGAACACATTTGGGGAATTCTTTTGACCCTTTTATCGAGAAACATCAATAAGAAGCATCAATAATCTGTCAGGCTGCGGACTGGGTGCTGGGCTTATGTTGAAGAGATCACTGTCTAGTGTAGACAAGTAAACAGGTGATCATAACACAGTATAATGAGAGTGGTAACTGAGGTCTATGCCTGGGTGCTGTGGGTGTAAAGAGGAGGGCTGCTTAACTTGAGCCATGACTTCAAGAAAGCTTCTTAAAAAACCAGTGAAGGGAATGTTCCAGAAAGAGAGACCCCTCTGAGCAATAGCCTGGGCATATGAAAGAGCACAACATGTTTAGGAAGCTCTGAGTCATTCTGTATCGCTGTGGCCTGGAATGCATGGAGGGTGGCGGGATTATGGAGAAATTGAGAGGTGAAGCTGGGGAGGTAGGCATGTGCTAGATCACGAATGGCTTTATGAGTTGTACTAACGACTTCAGACATTATTTCAAATGCAGTAGGGAAGCAAATGCTGCAGGATTGTTAAGCAGGAGGACGTGATCAAATACGTGTTCTAGAAAGATCTCTTGGGCATGATGCAGTGGTTGGAGAAGGGAAAGGCTGGTGTCAGGCAGACAGGAGACTGTTGTGCCACAGCAGGAAGATTCGAGGCCTGGACTAGCGCAGTGACAGAATAGTGAGGGTAGGTGGATGCAAGACCATTGCAAAAATGTCTGTGAAAAACAGAAACTGCTCAAAAGAGAGGCCAGCAATGGGCTTTCTGGTTTTCAATTGAAACGGTTCTTCCCATTTCATCATTTCATCAACCTCTGCTGCTGGGATCCAATTCATTTCAGCTGGCTTTAGAGCTCTCATAGTGGCAAGAAAAAACCCACCCCTAAGCCAGACTTTATAAGCAAATCAAATCCTTTTTGTTGTAAGTCCGTCCATTAAAAGTGAACCCTATCACCCTGAGCTTTTAGCAGGGAGATTTTGCTCTGAAATTTCTTATTCACAGGGGTAAGGTGAGGGCAATTCTGCAGTTAGAGTCTATTCAAAATTGCTCCTTCAAAGAGCCAGAGATCCTGGTCCTTGGCCTCAAGCCGGACAGAGTGGTTTTTATGCCTTCTGCACACTAGATTGCCTTGGGGGTTTTTAACACCTACAAGGCCAGGCCATACCCCCCAACCAAACACATCAGGGCCTTTGCGGATGGAGCCCCGGCATCAGCCTTTGTTAAGACTCTCTAGGTGATCCCAGAGAACAGAAAAGTTTAAGAAGCATTGAAGGAGAGGAAATGTGCTTACTGAATCAACATCCTACACCTCTTGGGAGAGGTGCATTGAGGCCGAGAAAGGTGTATTTCAGTCCTCTGACTACATGAAAGTGTTATTTTATGATGATTTTCCTAAGGAACAAGAGGATAGAAACTTTAGCAGAGTTACCTGAGGTTAGAGGAGATTTGAAGGGTCCCACAGTTCATTCCTCTGCCCCGAGCTTGCCTAAATACATGGGAACAAACTGTCTCAGATCAATTCCCATCTATCCCAATCTAGAGGCGATCCCCAGGATACTCTTGCCCCCTTACCACCCTTGCCTGCTCACCTTTCTCAAGTGAGCCTGGGGCTTTTCAGCACTCTCCACCAAGCGTCTCTAATGGCAGAAGAAAAGGAAAATCCCAGAGGCGCCTGGGTGGCTCAGTTGGTTGAGTGTCAGGATCAGGTCACGATCTCACAGCTTGTGGGTTTGAGCCCCGTGTCAGCTCTGCTCTGACAGCTCAGAGCCTGGAGCCTGCTTCGGATTCTGTGTCTCCCTCTCTCTGCCCCTCCCTTGCTCACACTCTGTCTCTCTCTCTCTTTCTCAAAAGTAAATAAATATTAGAGAGAGAGAGAAAGAAAGAAGAAAGAAAGAAAGAAAGAAAGAAAGAAAGAAAGAAAGAAAAGAAAAATCCCATGACAGAGTCATAACCCCTTTCTCTACCTATAAGGGAAGAAAAATAATTTTCCCTCTACCTTTCTGAATTCTTGCCTGAGACTCCTGGTAATAAAAGACAGAATAATAAGAGAAAAACAAACGAGCTTATTAACGTGTATACCTCAGGTACGCTGGGAGATATCCAGCGGAAACTGAGTAACTCAGAGGTGGCCTAAACCACCAGTTTAAATACCGTCTTTAGCTAAGGATGGAAGAAAGATAGGGGAGGAGGAGGCCAGTTATGGGAGGTTACCAGAAAAAGCAGGGTAAACAAGTGTAAGGTATAATTTGCAGATTTAAGAAGGTGCCTTCTCCTTGACTAGGGTCTTTTGTGATAGAGTCGTCCTGCTCTTCTGGTAGGAGAGGGAGACACTTTTGCAAATGGAGATTTCCTCTATAAATGGAAATGTCCTTTACAAAAGGATAACATCTAGTCTTGTATTTCTGTTTTCAGAGCTTCTCCTGTGTCTGTTTCTCAAAATAATCCACTCCAAATAATCCTTACGCCAAAGAGGCGTATTTCGGGGTGGAATATCCTGCTATCTTTATAATTATCTTAGGTTCTCTCCTGCCGGAACCCATAAATTAGACTGGCCAAAGACAGATTAATGAGGAAAACCAACAGAAGTTTATTAACATGCGTATCACGCACGTACACATGGGAGCACTGAGTGATGAGTAAAGGCGTGGTTAGAACTCGACTTTAAATACCAACAAAAGAAAAGGGGTTTGGGCCTTCTGGGCAAGAGGAGGGAAGTTGTGGAAAGGTGATGAGGAAATGTATGGTGAACAGGTTTTTTAAGTAAGGTTTGTTATGCATATTTAGGTAGTTAAGAGTCTTCCCCTTCCTGGTACAGGAGAGGGAGGCATCTTTACAAATGGGAAAATCCTTTATAAATATAAATTTCTTTACAAAAGGAAAACCTGTGCCATGTGTTTAGAGCTTTTCCTGCCTCTGCTGATTCTCAGTGGCTCTTGGCTCAAGTAATCTATGGGCCAAAAAGGCATATTTTGGGGTGGTGTCGGGAGTCCACGTTTCTTTCTACCTTTCAGAGTTCTTTGGCTGGTCTACGAATTAAATTGACATGAGACAGATCAGCAGGAGAAAATCAAATTTAGGTTATGTTACATAGGGGGAATCCACATAAACCTGAGAGAGTCCAAAGAGAGGCAAAACGAGATCTAAATGTTATTCTGAGCTGGGTAGAAGGGCTGTAGTTCTGCGACTTTAAAGGGAAGGAGAGCAATTTACAGGAAGATGAAAAAGAGTAAATGTTTGGTAAACAAATGTTTGCTGCGTCATTCAGAAACACTGGGACGTAGGGAGGAATTTTAACAAACAGATTTTGCTCAATTCGTGTCTACCATACCTGAAAGAGGACTTTACCTCCATTTTGACCTTAGTCTGTACTTTCTAACAGATTAAGTTCTTTCTGGTTTATCTCTTAACTCCAGCAAAAGACCCTGTGGGCAAAGCATCCCTTGATGGGAAGGGAAACTACCCCCTCAGGCAACAAAGACTGCCCTGAGCCAGCAGGACCCTGTGTGACTGACCCCATGACAAGGATCCATTGACCTGACCTTCACTGCCCTCCTGCACTACCCACCAACCTTTGTACCAACTTTTCCTTATATAAACCTGGAACTATTTTTGGCACTTTGGAGACAGTCTTTCAGACATTAGTCAGCTGTCTTCCAGCGTTGGCCTCACTGAAATAAATTCCTTTCTTGTTTCACCCGACCCCTGCACCCTGATTCCATGCTTTATTTATCTAAGGTGATATCTCCTTTCCTGGAGCGGGTCCTCTATCTAATTTTTCTGGGCAGTCAGGGGAAGATCACAGGTTTTTCCGGAGGCTTCTTATTTCTTAAAAATAATCAGCCTAGGGGCACCTGCGTGGCTCTGTCAGTTAAGGTTAAGTGTCCCACTCATGATTTCGGCTCAGGTCATGATCTGACAGTGTGGAGCCTGTTTGGGATTCTCTTTCTCCCCCTCTCACTCTGCCTCTTTCTCTGCCCCTCCCGGCTCGTGCTGGCTCTCTCTCAAAATAATAAATAAACTTTAAAAAATCAGCCTTCAATAATCCACATGCCAAAGAGACATATTTTTGGGTGGCATATTTTGGTCCCCTGCGGTGGCATATTCTGACACCCCTCAAGCCCATAATCCCAGGGCAGAGCCTCAGACAGGCTGCACATGTGTGGGAGTAGTGTTTTCACCCTAAACAATTTTGCTAATCTTGCCCTCTCTTCCCTAATATGTTAGTATTGATTTTAATAGAAAACTAATGTCTATAAATCACCCAATGAATTTTACCTCCAAAAAACGGTCCATATTTATTTCTGTGGCTTCTTGCACTGACTGACAGTGCAAGATGATGATGGTGTGGATGATGACGACAAAGGTGATGGTGAGTATTATGTACATGGCCCAGGTCGAGATTAAAAGAGAGCAGAATATACCACCCTAAAATATGTCTTTTTAGCATAAGGATTATTTCAGCATGATTATTTTTAAGAAACAGTAGGTATAAGAAAAGCTATGAAAACTGAGAAGTTACCCTTTTGCGGGAGACATTTACAGTGATTAGGGAAATTTACAAGAGTGTATCTCTGTACCAGGAAGAGAAGGATGACTCTAAATTTCTAGAAGCTCTTATCAATGGAGAACCCAAGGACTTTAATCTGCACAACAACCTTAACCCTGTTACCTGTGCTTTTCCTGGTAACCTCCCACAACAGACTCTGCACCCCTAACATCTTGTCTTTAGCTGGAGATATTATTTAAGGGGGTGGCTTGGGTCATTTTGGAGAGTTTCTTAGTCTTCCTGGGTATCTCCCATGTATATAAGAGATATAGGTGTTGTTACTTTGTTTGCTTTTCTCCTGTGTATCTGCTATCTCAGGGGTTATCTCAGCCAAGAACCTAGAATAGAGGTAAAATTATTTTCTTTCCCCACAAGATGCACACATGCAGTGGAAAGTGAATGGGATTTGGAGCCAGAACGTCCTGGGTTTGAACACTAGCTATGACATTTACAAATTGTGTGCCCTGGGGATATACCCTTAACTTCTTGGAGACTCTGTTTACCTGGGACGGTGATATTCAATTTAAGGGTGTTATTCTTGCAAGTTTGTCTGATAGATAGGCACACTTGGGGCAGTTACAGCAGGCAATTTATCTCCTAGGGTACAAGTCCCTCCCCTGATTCCTCATTGGCTGAGTACTACAGAGTTACAGCCTTACCCGGAAGTCGCCGATGCCCATGTAAGGCAAAAAGTTGTCTGATTGGAACAAATGTGTATTTCTTCAGGTGATGCAGAGACTTAAGTTCTTTGGCACATGCTCATTGCAAAGCCCATGAAAAATAAGCCTGTGAAATGGAGAGGGGAAGAAGAACCAGGAAGTGATGTGTCTGAGGGTTTAGGACTCCATTGTGGGGGCCAGCGTTTGTACATATTTCCAATCGGTTGTAAACTTCTTGTTAACTAGAAGTTAAAGCTTTCATTTGGTATTTCTGAAAATGAATCATCTCACTTACTTCTCACACCAGCTCAGGGCCTGGTCCACAGCAAGTCTCATATGATCATATTGTAAACTCACCTCCATCATGGCAAGTGCCTAGGGAGACACAGCAATTAAATGTATAGATTATTGCTCACTAACAGGGTTATGCACAATGTCCCATTTTCTTTTGTTTTTCTTTTCTTTTTTAACGTTTATTTACTATTGAGAGACAGAGCGAGACAGAACATGAGCATGGGAGGGGCAGAGAGAGGAGGAGACACAGAATTTGAAGCAGGCTTCAGGCTCTGAGCTGTCAGCACAGAGCCGGACATGGGGCTCAGACACACCAACTGCGAGATCATGACCTGAGCCGAATTCGGATGCCCAACCGACTGAGCCACCCAGATGCCCCGCACGATGTCCCATTTTCATGTGACACTGTGAGAGGGCTAGTTAAGGGTGAGGGCTAATGTGAGGACAGCTGGATAACAAAGCACACTGACCCCAGTAGAGGCACTATGAGTGCCCGTGTCAGAAGCAACTCCACAGCCACAGGGCTCACTCTGCCTGTACTGCTAAGTTCCAGGAACGTGATGAAAACCAGAATCCTGCATCAGGAGTGAGTGGCTGGCATTTTCCACTGCTGTTGGGCCAACTGGGCTTCTTCCTTTCCAAGCCCTCTCCCCTACAGATTGCAGATGCCTGGAGAGCAAAGGCAGGGCTTCTCTGGACTAAGGTGGCGGGGCCAGGAGCGGCTGTGTGGGGAACATGTGCCCAAGCAGCCCCCATCCACTTCGGCTCCCCAGCCAGTGAGTAGGGGAACCTGGGGCACCGCAGAGCTATTTGTTGAATGAGTGGAAAGGAGGATGGCCCCATTACATGGAATGTTCAGGCCTGGCTCCCCTACATTGCTGCGTGTTCACTACAAATGACCGAGATCCGGTTGATCCCAGAACCCCAGGGATTTCAATGACTCAGGGAGCTACAACCTTTCCAGAATTCTGAGAAGGAAGTAGAGGGAGGAGGTCGTTGCCTCTCGCCTCCTGCATGGGCCATGGTTAGATGACAGAATGGTTGATAGCACACATGCTTCGGAGGCAGCAGTCCTGCGTTCCAGTCTCGCTGCTGCCACATGGTAGCTGTGTGGCCCTGGGCAAGGTACTCAATCTCTCTGTGACTTCATTCCCTCCATCATAAGATTGATTGTGTTAATGATGCCAGCAACCTCCTGGGAGTATGGTGAGGAGTAGCGATGGTTGTTTTATTTGAGGCAAATAATGCGCAGGCTGAGATTGATTGTGCCAATAATTTATTTAATACAAGTTCACTGTGGGAATTATAATTTATAATAATAATATTTCACAAGCCAATAGCATACAGGATAACGTCTCTTAATAAGCCCATAAAGAAAGAACATACTCCAAAACAATGATAGATTAATTACACTTTTGTTCCAGGCAAAGGGAAGACGAAAGAAATAAAGTTCAAATTTAACGGAGGTGTACTTTTCTGCGAGTTGGCTCTTGGTAGTCAGTCCTTCCGAGTAAAAGCTGCGTATCGCCCACTAGGCTATGTCCCTCGCTGCTGGGACACGTAGCCGGTGGCTGATGGCCCAGGTGCTGGCAGGCAGGTGCACAGCTGTGAAGGTTATTACCCCAGGGACCATCACATGGCTTGTACCTTTGAGGAGCAGCCTGGCCGAGGCGGGAACAGATGACTGACTCTCTCTTCCTGAGACTGCTACGTGGTTTAACACCACTGTTGACCAAGGGTGGCCTGGCTACGGCAGGAGCATGGGTCCCAAGAACTTCAGAGAGCTATTGAGATCAGCAAAGAGTAACCCTGCCCAGACCGAACACTCTAGGTAAATTCTCACAAATTCCTGATATTTAAAGTTTAAATACCCCTCCTGCCATAACTGCTCCTCCTTGTGTTTTTATCGACAAAGCCCCAGTGACGTCCATTAACAGTTGAGCTGCCGAGTGCTTGTCGACAGCAACAGATGTTGATGACAACATCCTGATACAGCTTCCTCAGCGTAAACAAATTCACCCTTAGATCAAAACAACTTCACTTAAGTCATAAACAAGTGAATTTGAAAAACATAACAAACCAATACACCTAAAGCCCTGCGCAGCATACCTTCTGAGCTTGCAGGAAGTGCTTACCTAAGGCTTGTTATGGTTACGGCATCCCGCTGGCCTGGGATGCTGCTCCCTGTCTCATCTCTCTACCAGCAAGCTCTTCCTTAGTTGTTAGACTCCATGAAAAAAATCCCCGCCTCTGTGATGCCTTCCATGGCTCCTGTAGAGCTGCCCATTTCTCTACACTCCCAAAGCCCCACGCAAGGGCTCCTCCAACAACTATTGACTGAGTGGAGACTCATACCGAAATGTTATGGAGGCAAAGGTTAAAATAAAAGCCATCCTTTCCCTCGAGAAGATCATAGTGAGCAGCAAAACTGACAAGAAACAACTACGATCCAGTATGAAAACTGATCCAATGGAGTCACATACGTGGTTATGGAGCTTTGGAGAAGGAAAGTCAGCATGAATGCTGATCACATACATCATGAGTTTATGGAAGTCTGGTTTTTTAGCTAGGCTTCGAGTTGCTCAAGAATGGTAGCATTCATCCTTTTATCCCTCGCTGTGCTTAGCACAGTCCCATGCTCAAAAAATGAGAGTTGCCCATGAGTACATGAATGGATGCACAAATGAATGGTTATCTAAAGACTACTGCAGTGATGGGGACTTTGGTATGTCTGCAGGGCCAGACATTCAAGGTGATGCATGCTTAATGGAGACCTGCTCTGCACCCCCAGCAGATTCCCAGCCTTTATAATGAGTTCTGGTCCTGGCTCTACTGATGATCATGTCTCTAAGCCTCAACTTCTCCATCTATTAGGGCAGTAATGATAATTATAGCTGCTGTCTAGCTCACGGCAGCCTGGGGAAACTCAAATGGGATTCACTCATTCAACAAATATTCATTGAGCACAGTCTTTTACTTTCTCTGTGTAATGTGATGCAGCAGGAAAAGGCACAGTGTGAGGAGAGCTGGATCCAGATGAAAAGACAAGATGATTTCAGAGGGAAGACAGGGAGCTGGCAAGGATGGGGTGCAGCCTCCCCAAACGAGACCAACATTACCGGTGGGGTCTTGGGATTCAGCCCAGGGGTCAAAGCTTCCGATTTCCCCTTCTCCTGGCTATAGCTACTCACAGCCTGTGCTCTATAGACTTGTGCTATCTGTTAGAAGGGAAATAAGTGTAAGCTTAAAATGGGGATACCCTGAAGGGCCTAATGGAGAATTTTTCCCGAAATGTACATGTTTCCTCTTTTATGCCTGTATCTTTCAGGGGAAGAAAGGAGGAAAGAATACTTTTTGCGCTTAAGAGAACCAACCATCAACAAACAACAAATGCTTGCTGTGTGTCCCTGTGTAACAGGCATTCAGCTGAATCCTGGGTCAGAGAACGAACAAGTTGGGAAGGTGAGCGAGGAAATGAATCTGATACGGTCACTCCTTTCAGGAAGTTCACATTAATTTGGGGGAGGACAAGGCATGAAAATACATAGCTTGTCTTGTCTTTATTCATCTATCTTCTTGTGTATATCTTGCCTTCTATAAGAAAGTATTAATATATAAAATATAACAAGGGGATATAATTTGAAAGAAGGAATGAAAGAAAAAAATAACAGTAAAGACACAAAATGGGGCCAGGAATGAGACTAAACTAGAACCAGAAATAAAAATACATATGCTATGGGTGAACCACAAATTTAACTGCAAGCTTTCTAATAGTTAATGGGAAAGGCAAATCTGGTCAATGATCTAGTTTGTGCTACCCATCCAATAGAAACTGACCAGTTGCTTGGGAGTGATTCAGGCATCTGTCCTGAGGGTCTTAATTAAGACCGCACTGAGTGATGAAATGAGAAATGGCCTCACCCATCTCTCTGATGAGGATTCTCATAGGGAGACTGGTCAGGCTACATCTCAGTGCAGGCTGTTTCTTGCCCCATCCCTACCCCAGCCCTGCCCCCACTACAACTCCATACCTCAGGGTGAAGCCCAGAGTAGAATGTGGTATTATATTAGGGTACTGAGCATTCTGGGAGGGAGAAATGTTGTCCCAGGGAGAAAGGGGTGGTCTGATTTGGACAAATGGAGAGTGGATGGGGTGAGGAGGAGTATGCTAAGGCTTGGAGGTGAAGACATATAGGGCAATGAAGAATAAATATCAGCCTACAGAGAACTGCTCATTCCCTCCTCCCGGCCTCCATCTGCAGGATCAAAGACGGCCCCTTGTGTTCTTTGTGTTCCTGGCACAAACCCAGAGGGAAAGTCTCTCTCCAGAGGAGAAGTCTAGGGTTTTTTTCAGTATGGCCAGCAGGAGGGCTGAGGCAATTGTAGACCTGACCCTGTGAGTACGTCTCTAGGACAATATGGTGGCAGTAGGATGGGAAAAAGTTGAGGATGAGATTAGAACAGTTGTTCTTAACTAGGGGCAATTCTTCACCCTAGGGCATGTTTAGCAATGTCTAGAGACACTTTTGGTTGTCACAACTGGGGAGGTGGTGTTACTGGAATCTGCTGGGTGGAGGCCAAGCATGCTGCTAAACATCCTACAATGCATAGGACAGCCAAGACAACAAAGTGTTATCTGGTCCAAAATGTTAGTGAGACCGAGGTTGAGGAACCCTGAATTAGGGGGAAAGAAAAGACTCTGTGGTGGAGACAGAAATCTCTCTGCCAGTTCCCTCAATCTGCAGTGTGCTGGGAGTCTGAAGACCCAGGTTCCACTTGGAGGAGAGTGTTTAAGATAATGATGGTAATGATGATGACAATGACAGTGGTGATCTGTCCACACTGTAGTCAATAATGGAGTGTCACATTTATTGCCTCCATGACATAAGGCAACTTGGACCCTCCTCATGGAAGAGGAGGCTGCAGCCCAAGGAATATAAGTTACTTCTTCAGTATCTGCTTCAAGCTGTAGTGTTTGTTTCTCATTTCTTCTTCTCTTTCTCCTTCTTCTGGGATGCCAGTTCTCACTATCCCCTTCCTCAACCACATATGTTGACAGAATTCCCTAATGTATAAATCTGGACACCAAAGAGGACAGATACTCCCTTCCCCAGTCTTCCTTGACAATAGAGTGTGGGACAAACTGCCCCACTCATCTCAGACTTTGAATCAGGAGTCAGTGACTACAGTAAAGCAGGGACAGGGGAAAATTCTTTCTTGCAGTGGTGGTGGTGATGGTGGTGGTGGTGGTGGTGGTGGTGGTGTTAGTGATGATTGTTATGGTGGTGGTGATAGTGGTTGTGGTGACGGAGGTGGTAATGATGGAGGTGATGATGGTGAGGGAGGTGATAATGATGGAGGTGATCGTGGTGATGGAGATAGTGTGGTTCCAGTGGTAGTCCTGGCTGCATAGTAAGCTTTGTTTCTCTTCACTTGCCAATCACTCTGGCTGGCTGCGTGTGAGCTATGTGATATTCTTTCACAACCTTCCCTCCTGGCTTTAATCAGCCAGAATCAGTTTTTGTTGCCCACAAGGAAGAATCCTGATTGATACACTCTTTGCATGTCCTCGAGCAAGTTTAGAGTCAAGATTTATGTAGGGCTTAGCTCTCCATAGAGCTCAAACATGAATCTAATAAGGGGCCAAATCAGAATCCCAGATACTGCTCCAACAAGAAGGCTTTGCCACTCGTTCAAGGTTGGCATGCCTGGCTCCTTCTTCCCTTAGGATGGATGTTTTCTCCAGGGCCTCCTTAGCTCCCCCTGCTCTTATCCTCTCCTTGGGCTACCACCCCTCGCTTTGCCAGGTGGAATCAAGTATGTGTAAACTCCACCTGTGAATATAACCTGGAAACCTTTCCCAGGAGCCCTGTTAGCTCCCACATCACCTGCCATTTATAAAATTCTCCTTTTTGGGCTGGGATCCAATTTGCTGCTGAGGACAGTGCAGTGTCCAAGCAGCTCACCCCAGGCCACTGCTCACTGGAGGCCAGCAGCCTGTGGATGGGGAGGAGCCCTGAAGGGGAACTCTCTTTGCAGGGAGTGCTGGGACTCCTCCTTAGCCTCCCTGGGATCTAGTCGGCAAGGAAGGAATCTGTTGGCTCTGACAGCAGTGCTCTATCCCTAAGCCTTCCAGCCACTTATCAGTGAGTCTGTGAGGCATGTGGCCCAGGCGTTCCCTAGAACAGGTGGAATTGTGTTTCTTGTGGGCACTGAGGCCTGGCAAAGAGCCATGGGCTGTGAAGGCATCGTGACACCAAATCCCTCTCTTAGGATACCCAGGTGAAGACAGAACAAGAAAGACAAGCTTCTGCAGTTCCTAGGAGGGGAGGTCCAAGGATACCATCTGGAGGGAGGTAAATCTCTTCATTCTCGTCAGACAGGCAGTCATGAGCTCTAAGTCTCAAAAAAGGCCAAGCAAACCTGGCAGAGGCTTTGTTTACATCCCACACAGTCACTTCACCCCTGCATGACAGTGGGATTGGTGGTTGAGGGTGGGGTGGGGGGCCAGGGCAGGGGAGACAAGCAGGGCCTTCAGGCTCCTCCCTAGGGCATCCCATGGTCCTCTGGGCAACTGCTCTCTGTGTCCCCTCACTGAGAGCCCCCATCCCGTCCTATGGTGCAGGCTTCCCTCCCTTCTAAAGTTTCCCCTGAAGCTTCTTGTCTTCACTTCCTTCAGTAATGGGTTCCACCATGACATGTTGAGATAATTAGTTCGGCCTTCCTACCCTCCCCAGATGGGCTGATAACACACTTCAGAGTGGCTCTGGGGTCTTTGGGATGTAGAACTTAAAAACATTTATATGGTCAAATCTATCGATCTTTTCTTTAATCGTAACTGCTCTGGTGTCACACTAAGAGAGACTTTCTCTGTCTCCAGATTACATTAGCAGTTTTGTTTTTTCTAGTAATTTTTTATTTCTCTCTTGAAACCATTTGGAATTAATATTGGTCCAAAGAGTGAGGTAGGGATGGAATGGTATTTCTTTTTTTCTTAAATAGCCATTTGCTCCAGGCCTGCTTGGTGAATTTATCCTTCCTTTCCTGATTCGAAATGTCACCTTTGGAATGAAACAACATTTCTTATGTATTCTTGATTTTATTTTTTTGCTCCATTGATCTGTTTTTTATTTTAGCATCATTTGGCTTGGGAAGATTTGTAAAATCAAAGCAAACAGAACCGACTTGATTAGCTGGGAGCCTTTGTAAGGTTTTACAAAAGAAATCAGCAGCTGTTGGCCACGTGACCGGGGGTCTCTCCCCATCCAGTGGCAGTTGGCCAGTAAGCTCAAAGAGCAATGGCAGAAATGTCAGGCAGTGAGTCAGAGGAGGCTAGAGCTGGAAGGACGTTTAGAAATCTTCTGGCTTAAGGTCCCTACTCCCAGCCACGGGAGCTGAGGCCCAGAGAGGTTAAGCAAGTCTCCACCGTGTAAGGCTAGGAGGCCTTACACGGCAACACGGAGGACTCTGTAAGCTGCTTGTCCTGGACATTGCTCTTGCAGCCTTTCTCACCTTCATTGCCACTGCCACCACTTTTTTTTTTTTTTAAATAAATGTTTATTCATTTTTGAGACGGAGAGAGAGAAAACACATGGGGGACCGACAGAGAGAGAGGGAGACAGGATCTGAAGCGGGTTTGTGCTGACAACAGCAAGCCTGATTTGGGATTTGAAGTCAGGAACTGTGAGTTGAAGTCGACACTCAACCGACTGAGCGACCCAGGCGCCCCTTCACTGCCACCACTCTTAATTGTCACCCTCTTCTCTCTCGCCTGGTCAGTGATATCTGAATTAGCCTGCCTTACTCCCATCTCCATTTCCTTCCTGTTTGATTAATGGAACACCTCTAGGCTGGGATCACATCATTCCTCTTTGAAAATCCTGGATCAGTGGCTACTTACTGAAGGTAAACATAGTCTGATGTTTAAGATTCCTCCACTCTGGCACCCACCTAATTATCTCTTGTTGTCCTTTCACATAACTGGTAAGCTCCAACCAGACAGGACTACATGTCATGTCCTGTGGATTTCCCCATGAGTCCCTAATTGCCCCCTCCTTTCTTGGATCTTCTTCTAAACCATATGCACTCTTCAACACCTGGTGCAAAGGTTGAAAAAGTTGTCCACATTCCAGAAAAGTTAAGGAAGTCGTTCAAATTCGTTTTCCTTTGTGGTGCCCAAACTGGAAGACGTTTCTCCTTCCCTTGGGCACCATGTTTCCTTGGAGGTACCGCTTCTCAGGCACGTAATGCTCTGTGCCTTGTTGTCTGGTTATTTCCTAAAATGTGTGCTCCATGGGAACAGAGATGGTGCCTTTCACATCTGGATCTTCCTTTGTGCCTGGTATAGGAGGTGCCAGAGGATACATGATGTGCTACATAGCGGTGCTAAACGATGTAGGACAAGTGGTAAATGAAAGATTTCTCCTCCCTGCTATTCCCAGAACCTTTATTACTTCCCATGAGCAAGGATGGAATGCATTCCTAGATGACTCAATGACTTAATATGCTCACTAAAGCACTGGAGATTATTTGGGGGGAATTATGTAAAGGAGCTGACATACAGAAATGGCAAATGCCATCCTATTTCAAAAAGAAGGTGAGATGTACTCTGAAATATATTGATATAAAAGCCTGAAGTCCATTCTGGACAAAGTTCTAGACTGTATTGTTAAAAGGGTGGGTTACGGGCATTTAGCATAGGTTAATGGAGAATACGTGAGAATGCTAACATTTATTGAAGACTTGCTATGCTCTCACATCAATTATCTCATTTAATTTTCACAGCACCTCTATGAAGAAGAGTTTGTACTATTATTATCATCCCCATTGAGTGGATGCAAAAACTGAGATTAAGAAAGGCTAAGTAAGTTTCCGAAATTGCACAACAAACAAGTAGAGTTGGAATCCAAATCCTTTTTTCAAAGCTGGAGCTCTGTCCATTTTACCATGCAAAGATAAAATTTTTATCACGCAGCAAAGTAGTGCCAGAGTCACAGAGTGATTCCTGCCTCTCACTGGGCCTGACAGAGGGCTTGGCACATAGTATTTCATTTTAGTCCTCCTCATTCTGGGTCAATAATGTGATATGCCGGAATTAATTTACCTCTACATACAGAGGTATTCTGTCTGGAGCAAGGAAGGAACAAGTACTATTCCTGGGACACAGGACTCGGAGGAGCCAGGCAAGCTACGGGAGGTTCCGATCTACCTTCTTCTGTTGCCTTTTGGGCTGACCACCCTGGGCATCTTGCTTCTCCTAGAAAAAGTAGACGATGGTAGGGACCCCATATTGGTGGCTATAGTGACAAAGTGAGGTAACATAGAGAAAGCACTCAGCATGGCATCTGGCACTTAGGAACTGCTTAGCAAATGCTGGTCTCCTCACATCTGGACTCGCCCAGGTGGCACATGTTCAAATGAGGGCATCAGGCTGAAAAAAGGGAGCTTTGCCTGGAGAGGTTCAGCCTGGAGAGTGTTTGGAGCCCGCAGCACCAGAGCCATGAAACGGGGTCCTCCAGGGCCCCAGAATCCACAGCTCCTTCCAAAGCTACCTGGGACACAAAGGCTTCTGAGAACCCACTTTACACTTGGGTACCAGCGTAGCCCTTTCTGGGCAATGCTAGACAAAATAACTACGATCTGGAAGCAAGTCATTGTGATTACTGATTTAATAACATTAGTAAAACTCTATTAATCCAAAAAATTGAAAATTGACACTCCAGCTGGAAGGTCTCTCCTCGTGTTGTTCAACTAACACGCACTTCATGTACGTTGATGTGTTTTGGGGTTTTCCCTTGAAACATAAAAATCTGGGGCCAGCTCTCCAGTGGTTAGCTTCGCAGGACACCCAGCCTCCACATGGACCCTTTGCCCTACTCTTTGTGGGGCCACAGAGAATCCACTTGTCCTCTAAGATTCCTTGCAAGCACCCAAGTCACCAGAAGACCAGGGAAGAAAATGTAGGCGAATCACCCCCCAATCCACCCTCCACCCTGGTGAGCCCACGCTAAGCATGTGACACATTGTGGGACAAGTGACAAATGTAAAACATCATGTGTGCCTTCCTTCTCCCGACACCACCACTTCTTGCAAATCCCCGGAATTTGGAGTACAGTCCATTCCCTAGAGACTTAGTCATTGACTCTTCAGTAAGGAGAGGCTCTTAGCTCAAGAAAGGTATTTGGGAAGCCCCAGTAGCTGCCCCACTTAGCAGGCACCAATCTCTATAATTACGCAGGAGTCCTCCCCAGCCTGTCCTTATGATGTGCTCACGCATACCCATTCCATTAAACTGTGTTTGGTGTTGTACAGATAACAGGGCTTCTCACACTACACAGTTTAATACTCTCCCTGCCAAACTTAATTATCACAGTAACTCAAGCTCACATTAAAAGCGAGAGATGGGTCCACTTTATCCTTATCATGAATTAGTAATCTTCCCCTTTGGAGATGCCTTCCTCAAAAATGCTACTGAAGGTATCTATACTGAATTAACTGGGTTCATATTAAGCTCCCACCTCCTGTGAGTGCTGTGGGCTTCCATTTAGAATAGATGAGATCATCTGTCTTCCTTCCTTTCCTCCCTCTCTCCCAGGACAGGTCGGGAAACCTAGTGTCCCACATAAGTGCTTCCTGGAAATCAAGAGGCAATCACCAGAGGGGCAAGAGCACTGGACTTTTTGAGAGCCAACTCCACCATTGACATCACTGTGCCACCCTGTGTGACCCTGGTAAGTCACAATTTCTCTGAACCTCAATGTGTCATCTGCAAAATGGAGAGTCCTACCCATCCCATTGAGTTGTCAAAAGACATCCCACTGGTATCAAAAGAGGTGAAAAAGCCATCCAAGTGCTTCAAACACTGTGAGCTCTCATAAAATGTTATTTCTTTCTTTTTTTTTTTATTTTTTTTCAACGTTTTTTATTTATTTTTGGGACAGAGAGAGACAGAGCATGAACGGGGGAGGGGCAGAGAGAGAGGGAGACACAGAATCGGAAACAGGCTCCAGGCTCTGAGCCATCAGCCTCGAGCCCGACGCGGGGCTTGAACTCACGGACCGCGAGATCGTGACCTGGCTGAAGTCGGACGCTTAACCGACTGCGCCACCCAGGCGCCCCAAAATGTTATTTATTTCTGTTAAAAAATGTTTCAATGTTTATTTATTTTTTGAGAGAGTCAGAGACAGAGCATGAGTAGGGGAGGAGCAGAGAAAGAGAGAGAGGGAAACACAGAATCTGAAGCAGGTTCCAGGGTCCAAACTGTCAGCACAGAGCCCGACGCGGGTCTCAAACCCATGAACCATGAGATCATGACCTGAGCCGAAGTTGGACGCTTAACTGACAGAGCCACTCAGGCATAAATGACCTCCTGATTACAAAGCAGATTGCATTAGAAAGCTGCGTAGGGGTCAAGGGCTGACAGGCTACCACTTAAAACACTGAAAAAAATCCTATCCTTCAAGCAACTGAGTCCTGGTAGAGAAAAACAAAACAAAACAAAACAAAACACTGCTAGCAAAATAAGATTAAGGAAGTTAACAATGTTAATACTCATAACGATAACGATAATAGCTGATATTTATCAGTGTTTTCTATGAGACAGGCACTGTCCCAAGCACATCTTGTGTGTTTCTCCTTCATCACCCAACTGTGTTCTGCTGGAGCTGGCTGGGACAGGCTTGGGACAGCCATTGTTAAATATCCAGGAATTTTCGGCCATGATGGGAGTAATTACATGGGAGAAATTGGCAAAAACAACAACGCAAGGTGAGGCTGAGTGAGTGAGTGAGTGAGTGAGTTTACCAGGAATTATAGATTCTCCATTTCTTACAGGTGGGAAACAGAGATCCAGGGAGATTAGATGGAGATAATAATCATGCCTTGATGTTGAAATATTCAACACGGATCGCTACTGTTTCTCCTTCTTCTATATTTGCCATTTACTTTCTGTTTGCCTTCATAATTACTTCATTGAAAACAACCACAGTAACAACATTTCTCATATTTTCTGTGGGTCAGATGCTTGTACAAAGAACTTTGGAGCATGGTCACCTGATTTCAGTAGTCAAACGGGAAGAAAAACCATGTAAACAAGTGGTTCTGGATCCTGGCCGCCAGGATCTGAATCACCGAGAGAAGCAGACCTTGTACCCTTCCAGCCCTTGATAGATCTATTTTAATTATCAATCTAAGGCCCAGAGAAGAGAACGACTTGCTCAGTCACACAGCAAATTATTGATTAATGAGATCCAGAACCTGAGGGTTTTTAATTTGACTTCAGATTTCTTACCAGTACGTGTACCAATCAACCAGTCAACATTTGACGTTAGTGCCTTACACACAGCAAGTACTCAAATCCAGACATCTGAAAAGCAAGCTTCACATATTAACCTTTGCAAATTACTCCTCAGGAAAAAAGTCATTCCTCGTAGGGACTCACTCAAATCGTGGAAATGTCACGTGAATGAAAGGAATGATCAGGTACATGGTTTGCCTAGTTTACAAAGCTTTCAAAATTTCCTGTTGAAAAATTACCTGAGGCGCGTTGAAAGTTGTGTAAAAACTGAAGTCCAGGGAGGCAATGATACACAGCACAGCAGTGCCAGAGCCAGGGGGCGATTCCTGTCGGAGGCTCTTCCCCACCCTCCCCTGCTCAGCCCCCTTGTGCATCCAGCTGCCGCCCTTGGATATGTTTCCCCCTTTTAACTCTCCCTCTCCTCTTTCATATCTCAAATAGTTAATGACCATAGGACACACGTCCTGGCCCTTTATTAGTGCTCAGTAAATATATTTTTGGATGGATAAATGAACAAATGACTATATTCTTTACAATTCTGGGATCTGGAGTCCATAGGAATGAATGAGACATGGTCTCAGTCCTCAAAATGACCAAAGTCTAGGGTCTAGTTGGAGGCGTTGGGGGGGTGGGGGAAAAACACAGGATTGCACTAGGAAAAACATGCATCAGAAACTTGGTTCTGCATGGAATGTGGGCAAAGGGCTTGACTAGCTTGAGTCCCAGCTTCTTCATCTGTAAAATGAAGATATTAATGGTCACATCATGTGGTAGTGGTGAGACTTACATGGTGTATAAAGTCATCTGGGGAGTTTCTTAGCGCATAGTGGGGATGCAATGTTATTATTCATGCCTTAGACCAACAGTTGGGAAGCAAAAGGACCAGGAAGACAGTGGTCTACAGCTGAATCTTTGGGTCAAGTGGTTGCTTGTCTCAAAGAGAAATCTAAGTTATTCTTTGTGACATCTTTTGTGGCACTTTTCTTCTTCTCCACCAGGTCTGCTCCCAGCCCAGACACGTCAGAGCCAGGTGGCCACAGCCATACTTACTGCTCAGCTGTTATAAATGGGTCAGAGATACCCAGATAGTCCTAAATATCCATAGACTTCTGGCCCAGAGTTAACTGGTAGATCTCTCTTCACAGTACTGTCTAGCATGTTTCCTTACTCTGTGTAGATTCTCAGCAAATGTTCGTTAGGCGAAATTATCTTTTAAGTGAATACAGAAACACACACACACTCTTCATCCTCATTTCCCTTCCAGGAGTACCCTCTTCCAAAATAAAAATGCCCAAGTTAATGCATAATAATTTCTGGTTTTCCTTTTGGTTATTTTCAGCTGCTAGTGTGGTTAAGTAGGGATCTGACAGTGGATTGCCCCCTATCAATGTTCGTGTGCATGTGCACACACATGCACACACACGCACACACACGCACAATTCTTTATTACTGCACTCTGGGGCTTCTTGTTGTTGTTATTTTTACTGCCACCACAATAGCACTACCCACAACACGTGAATATATGTTTATGTATTTATAGTGTGTTTAGATTGTAAGCTTCTCAAGGGCAGTCGTCTGGTCTGTTTGAGGTTCCAGAGCCAAGCACAGAGCCTGACACTTGGGACCAGGCAGGAAACATATGTTGGATGAATGAGTGGGCCATCGGTCTAGGTGGGTTAGAAGTAGACAATAGTGCATTTACTGAACACTTGCAAACAGAAGTCCTAGTATCTCCTCGTGCCCTAATAAAGTTTGCATTTATGTTTTACCAGAATAAGGAAGGAAGGAAGGAAGGAAGGAAGGAAGGAAGGAGGAAGGAAGAAGGAAGGAAGAAGGGAGGGAGGAAGGAAGGAAGGAAGGAAGGAAGGGAGGAGAAAGCAAGGAAGGGAAAAGGAAGGAAGGGAAAAAGGAAGGAAGGGAAAAAGGAAAGAAGAAGGAAGGAAGGGAGGAAGGAAGGAAGGAAGGAGGGAGGGAGGGAGGAAGGAGAAAGGAAGGAAGGGAAAAAGAAGGAAGGGAAAAAGGAAGGAAGGGAAAAAGGAAGGAAGAGGGAAGGAAGGGAGGAAGGGAGGGAGGAAGGAAGGAGAAAGGAAGGAAGGGAAAAAGGAACGAAGGGAAAAAGGAAGGAAGAAGGAAGGAAGGAGGGAAGGGAGGAAGGAAGAAGGAAGGAAGGAAGCAGGAAGGAAGGGAGGAAGGAAGGAGGGAAGGAGGAAGGAAGGGAGGGAGGGAGGGAGGAAGGAAGGAAGGAGGGAGGGAAGGGAGGGAGGGAGGAAGGAAGGGAGGAAGGAAGGAAGGGAAAAAGGAAGGGAGGGAGGAAGGAAGGAAGGAAGGAAGGGAGGGAGGAAGGGAGGGAGGAAGGAAGAAGGAAGGAAGGAAGGAAGGGAAGGAGGGAGGAAGGAAGGGAGGAAGGAGGGAGGAAGGAAGGGAGGAAGGAGGAAGGAAGAAGGAAGGAAGGAGGGAGGGAGGGAGGAAAGAAGGAGGGAAGGAAGGAAGGAAGGAGGGAGGGAGGAAGGAAGGGAGGGAGGGAGGAGGGAAGGAAGGAATGAAGGAAAAAAGGAAGGAAGGAAGGAAAAAAGGAAGGAAGGAAGGAAAAAAGGAAGAAAGCAAGGAAGGAAGAGAGAGAGGGAGGGAGGGAGGGAGGAGGGAAGGAAGGAGGGAAGGAAGGAGGGAAGGAGGGAAGGAGGGAAGGAAGGAAGGAATTCCAGGTTTTCTGATGTAGTTAATCGAGTGGACTAATCTCAGTAGGATACAAGCAGGAAACAGCTTCACTTTCCTCCCTCTGCTGCCTTCCAGCCTTTGTTGGCTCTCCTTTCCCCATTATCCATCACATTTTGGACAGAAACCTCAGCTTTTCAGTCACTTTCAGCTGTCTGAACCAATTCCACCCCAGGCCAGTCTAAATCAAAACTTTAAACTCACATCCAGTTAAATAATCTTTCTCTCCCCCCTGTTTCAGGCCTAACTCATGGCCTGAGGACCCGCTGTAGGAGATGGGGGAGAGAGGGCTATTCTTTCAGTCTTCCTCCTTGTGTTTCCCTCCTCTTGCCAGCTCCTCCAGGCTGGGGGCAGGGGGAAGGGGCATCAGAGGAAAAGGGGCAAGGTCTTGCATGATTACTTAGCTATTTTCATCTGGCTATTGGTGTCTTTTGTTCAGCTACCCATCCACAAAATCCTGTCTGTTTCATGGGATGCATTTGTCTGGAGACATCCCTCCCCCTCCTCTGCCCCCACACCCTGCACTCACTCTCCCTGTCAGTAGCAATGTGCTCTCTGAATGACCTCTTGCAAAACCCCCTTCTTAGCTCCTATAAATCTCCAGTTTTTATCATTGGAATCTCATCAGCTCCATAGACCACCCTCTTGAGAGATATTCCTCCAGATGCCTCCTATCTGAGAGTCCTCTGGGGATGCATGCTCAGCCAGTCTATGTCAATTGAGTTTGCTCCCACCTCTGCCTCTCTCCTTGTCCTGCAGTCCCCCTCACAGGCAGTCCCCCTAGTCTCCACCTTCACACTTGTCTGGGTGCATGGTGAACTCCAGCCAATAACCTCATCTCAGGAAATGCTTCAGTTTCTCTCAAGAAACTTCTCTCACACGCTCTCCTATGATAGGGCTACTCTCAGGAGCTCAGCAAGCCTTAGGCAAGAGAGTGGGTTTCCTATCTCCCTTTCTTGAAGACACTCCTCATCTTTTTGAGTGGTTCTCTTGAAGTTCCTTCCCTTGGCTTAGAGTAAGATAAATGCCTCCCATCCCCTTCCCCACAGGTTGCAGAGGAGAATGCTTAGAAAGTACTAGTCTTGAGAGCAGTTGGACACAGACATCTTGTGACATGAAGAATGAGATTTGGCAGAAACATTTTGGAAAACACAAAATTCTGTTTCATGAATTAACTGATCCAATGTCACAGACGTGTCACGAATATATGGCAGGAAAATCTTTACAATTTGGAACATACATGTAATTTTTCTGAAATGAAGAAAGTAGAATGGACTGGCTTTGACATCTGATGAGAGCTCCCAATAAATGCTCACTTGATTGAAAGAGATACATTTCTAAGAGATACATCTTCAAGGTCAGGCTAAAGGATGTTCATGGTCTGTTGAAGATTTTCAGGTAACTACACGAAACAGACTTTGGACACCAACTTACGTACACTTGAGGTAGCTTAAAATAAATGTAGGGACCAACTAGGTGCTCCCTAGTGAGGATCACCCTAGAAAATATCAAGGATTGAGCCAAGTCGAGAGTCTCTACTCAGCAGGGAGCTGATACACACTTGTCACCCAGGGAGAGTAGCTCCAAAGGTGACAGGCTGAGGCAAATGTGTTGGTAAGTTGGAGTACAAGAACAGGTATGACATTAAAATGTTCAAAAACCACACCAACGTTTGTTCTGGAAATATCTGCCCATAGTATAAAATATTGTGAATTAAGTGTTCTGGTCTAAGTGAAAGGATTTTGAAAGGTAGAATATTTGTCTTTTCACCCCATGCCCACAGCAAAGCACTTGTACTCAATGGTACTTCATATATGTGAGTGGACCGAATACACCAACGATATGGCAGCGAGGCGCATACCCTGGCTTGAATGATTTCTTCCATGCAGATTGTAGAAGAGAAGACCATTTTAGTTACATCTCCCCTGACACATTTAACCCAAACTTGAAAATCACAAACGGTGACTGCAGACTTCTTAAAATGTGAATAAACTGTTGACATTTCCATAGACAGAAGCCAAACCCCAGTGAACTTATTTCCAATCTAATGACTCTGGCTTCGGCAGGAGAATTAAATCCACTTGCTGATGTGAAGTGCTAAAAAAAAAAACATCTTTAATAAACAAGATCACATAACTCTAACCAGGTTGACGTGAAATGTCTGATGTTTATTTTATCTATGCTTTGCATTGAGTTAAAACTTCACTGCCAAAGACATGGGCCAAGCAGCCTCCTTTCACAGATGTTTCTCTACAAGGCAATTTCACAAAGATAGGATGTTGTCCTAAAAAAAGTCTTTTGGTTCTCTGTTGGATGGGCCAACAGCTGGCCGAGTGTCACAAACAAATCAGAAAAGTATGCCCAGTGATGCTAGCTCACTTGGGAAGCTGGGTCTATGACTTCAAAGAGAGAGCAGCAGTGAGTTGGGAAAAAGGTAGTAAATATTGTGGGGAGGTTGCTAATTTCATAGAGAGTCCAGGAAAGTAAAGGCTGAAAATAGGAAGAGTCCTTGCATGGAGAATGCCTGAAGATGGTTAGGGAACACAGAGAGGAATACAAAATCAACTTGGAGTGGTCCACTGGTCTGTATCAGGTCTCACAGACACTTGGAATCAGAACTGAGCACAGGCAACAGATTTGTTTCCCAGATCAGAAAAACCGCATTTGACTTGGTTCTGCTAACATCAGGAATATGGCAGTCGTCGTGGAAATGGTAACAGCAGATATTTATTGAGCACTTGCTCCCAGGCAATGTGCTAAGTACTTTTCATGCGTTTTCTTCTTTGATGTCTGTTAGACTCTGATACAAAAAGCTTCATTACTTTCAAATACAGGTAAGGAAACTGAGAGTCAGAGATAGGAAGTAACTTACCTCAACTTTGTAGCTAGGATATGAAAGCTGGAATATGAATCTAATTTGTCTAGCCTGAGAGCATATTCTCTAAACCAAATAAAAACCTCAGTTCCCAAATAAAAGGCAAATAGTGACACTGCAGTGCTGTGGGGGAAATGATGGCCTTTTCAATTGAATGGTTCTGGGTCAACTGGATATTCATATAGCGAAAAAAGTAGTTTAATCCCTACCTCTAAATCAACCCCAATTGAGTTATAGATCAATAAAGCTTCTAGAACAAAACATAGAAGAACATCTTCACGACCTTGGAATATGTAACAATTCCCAACATAGGGCAAAAAAATCACTACTGATAAATAATAAAATTGATAAATTGGAGCATATTAAAATTAGGAACTTCTGCACATCAGAAGACACTATTGGGAAAGTAAAAAGGCAATCCCCAGAGTGGAAGCAGATATTTGTAATACATATAGGATTGATATCCAGAATATGTAAAGAGCTTTTGCAAATCAGTAAGCAAAAGGCAGAAATCCCATTAGAAAAATGAAAAAAAGATTTGAATAGACACTTTACAAAAGAGAATATCCAAATGATCAGTGAACATATGAAAAAGGTCTTAAGTTATTAATCATCAGGCAAATGTAAATTAAAACCAATATGCAATCTGACTGCACACCCAACAGAATGACCAAATTTCAAAAGATGGGAAATACCCTGTATTGGTGAGGATATTGAGCAACCAGAATTCTCAGAAGCTATGAGTCGTTAAGCTGATACAATAACTTTGGGAAACTTGTGTTACATACTAAAGCTGAATATATACACATATCTTATTGTATAATTTCACTTCTAATATAGCTCCAACAGTAATGAGTAGATAGATACATGTTCACCAAAAGACATGTACAAGAATATTCATAGCAATGCTCTTCACGACACTTGAAAACCAAAACGAACCCAAATGCCCATAACAATAGAACGGGAAAATCATAAAATAACAAGGGGAATATATGAACTGCAACCGCATGCGACAGCATATGGATCAACCATACACATGTGATGCTGAGTGAAAAAAATTACATACAAATGAATATATTCTGCATGTTTCCTTTATTTAAAGTAAGAAAACAGGCAAGATTCTTCCGTGCTATTAGAAGTCAGGTTAGCGGTTACCTAGAGAAGGGTATACTAATTGGAATGGGGGACCAGGGAGGTTGGTCTTCTCAGGTATGGGGATGTTTTGCTTACTGATCTATTTACTGGCTGCAGTGGTGTGTTTAGTTTGTGAAAATACCTTGAGCTGTTCACTTATGATACCAGTTGCCATAACAAACCACCCTCAAATCCAAAGGCAGGCAGTCAGCATTCATTTCCTGTTGACTGGTTTATGGGTAGAATTTTAGGTGGAACTCAACTGGCCTTGGCTGTATGCTGTAGGATGAGTGCAGGGCTATTCCACATGGCTGTCATCCCCCTCTAACTGGCAGCTATACGAGGCATGCTGTCTTACGGTAAAAGGCAGGAACCCAAGACAGGTAGAAGGAAATACACATATCTTTAGGCTCTAGACTAGGAACTAGTATCCTCTGCTGCCCATATTCCATTGGTTAAAGCAAGCCGCACAGCCAAGCCCAACATCAGTGGGGTGGGGAAATATTTTCCTCTCGTGGAGGCCAGTGAGAGAGGAAATATTTGGAGAACAATAATCCAGGATATTTACGAAAGGTGCAGTTTTCTGTATTTGATATTTCAAAAAAAAATTTTAAAGGAAACAAACAAAAAGATGTAGGAACAGCTGTGTTTCCCTGTCTTCACCCCTCCCCACTGGCCCCGGCCCTTAATGGAGAAGGGATATGCTTATGAAATTTTTCTACAGGAGTGCAGGGCAGAAAGGAAGGAAGAACATGCGCGTCCTAGCACACAATGCACTTCCTGTCTGCTGGGCCTCGGGAGCAATGTCTCCCTGGTCTGCCACCTCTGCCAGGGAAGTGGCAGCAACAATCCAACACTTCCTGTAAATGCAGCTGGAAGGCTCGTACTGCCAGGGTTTTCCCAGCCTCTGCTCCTTGCCTTCAGTGGTTCCCTATTAGAGTCAAGTTGCTAAATAAAGGTTGAACTTCTTTCAAGGAGAAGGAAGGAGCTGAAGAGGTAGAAGGCTCAAGATTCCTACAAAACCAATCTGCAACGGTCTCTCTTACAGTAGAGGCCGCAGTTAAAAGCAGACCATAAATTACCGTAGAACAACATCCCCGGTTCCCTGACCTTCTGTAACAGATACACCGACAGGGAGACCTGAGCCTTTGGAGAGGTCTGGTTCCCACCGCAAGGAGGCTGTGGGAAGTGTGAGGGAAAATGTGTCCCCTGCCCTGTCTCTGGGCCTGACAAACCTCAGGTCCTTAAGCCTCACTGTCAACCCCACCCCATATGCTTGCCCCCACTCAGTACTAAAATTTGGAACTTTTCGCGGTGTCCCCAAGAGAAGAAAAAGAGTGTGGGAATGTCTTCCTTTTCTGTCGGTAGGTAACACCTGAATGTACACAGAGGCAGTTCACCCCGTATCACAAATTCTCACCTATAAACACCATCTCTAGATTCAGACTGCCTGGTGTCAAATTGTGGCTTTGTTACTTATTTGTTGTGTGGCCTTGGGCAGGTTATTCAACCTCTACAACCCTCAGTCTCTCCATCTGTTACAAAAGAAACTGAATTTGCTTATTCATTCAACAGACCTTTCTTAAAAAACCAATAGGTGTCAGACAGGGTGCTAGACTCGAGGGATACACTGGCAAATGAGATAAACACAGCCCTTGCCATCATGGCGTTTGCATGTAGGGAGGTGTCAACATAATCACAATCATGGCCATGGGTGTTATGAAGAAAACAAACCATGAGCTGACAGGGAACGACAGGGGACTCAAGGTGAGTCTCACTGAGAAATAACACTTCAGCTGAACCTCAGAGGAAGAGGAGCTAACCGGGCAAGGGCTTGCCTGGTGAAGAGCACATATGCAAATGTCCTGGGGTCAGAAAGAGCTTGCTGCTGCCAAGAAACTGAAGGAAGACCGGTGAGGCTGGGCAAGGGGAGGATGACATATGGCAAGGCTGGCAAGACAGGCAGGAGTCCTATCCTGCAGGGCATGGTAGTCAAAGAAGGAATGTGGATTGTATTCTAAGGCAATAGGCCACCATTGGAGTGTTAAGATGGTCACGTTGGCCCTGAGAGACACGGTGATGCCAATGGAGGTGGGCAGAAGAGGACAGAGTCAAGCGTTCTCATGGGGGGTAGAGTCCCTGGGACTTGCTAATGGATTGAGGATGGGATAGGTATGTGTGTGTGTTGGTGGGGGGTCTGCTTGAGCCAGTCAGAGCGAGTGGATGCCACTTACTGATATGGGGAAGGAGAGGTAAAGAGGACGGTTTGGGGGGATCAAGATTTCTGACTGTGTAGGTCCTGAGATAGCCAAAGAAGGGTACAAGGACTATAGCAGACTTGTGGGTACAAGAGGTCTAATCTGGAGATGTGTATGTGGAAGCCAGTGACTTACAAGTAAGGGGGAGCTTACTTTCTGTCTTAGACTGATGTTGTAATTAAAATGCCATAGACTGGGTCCTTACACAACAAACATTTATTTCTCACAGTTCTGGAGACTGGAAGTCTCAGACAAAGGCTCTGGCAGATTTGTGTCCAGTGAGGACCCACTGAACCCTGGTTGAGAGACGGCCCTGTCCTCACTGGGACCTCACATGATGGAAGGGGTGAGGGAGCACTCTGGGGTCCCTGTTATAAGGGCACTAATCTCATTCATGAGGGCCCCACCCTCGTGACCTCATCACCTCCCAAAGGCCCACCTTCTGATACCACATTGGGCACTAGGGTTTCAACATATGAATTTATGCATACAGTGCTTTAGGAGGGGTGATGGCTTTGGTGGGGGTGGGTGAGAAGAGGGCTCAGCAATGGTTAGAAGGTCACCAACACTTAGAGTAGGGAAGACAAAGGGGGGCCAGCAAAGGACCCTACCAAGGATGGCCAGTAAGGCCAAAGGAAGGCCAGGAGAAGGAGGGGTCACAGAGAGGGGATGTTTCAGGAAGTTGGGAGGCTAGTGTTGCTGAGAGAGGACGAAAATGCCAGGATGTATTGATAAGTGACAAGCAAGATATGGACCCATCTATAAAGTATATTGCAGTTTGTGTTTCAGAAAGGGTGTGGTGGCAGGGGAGAATATTTTAGTTGGTTTGCAGGTTAACCTATAGAATAATAGCTCTGGAAGGTTCTTGCGGAACCAGCAGGGGGAGAGAGCTGGGTGGCAGAAAGTCCGTGGGCTAGGAAGGAGACTTCACCGTGTATTGAACTTTTTAGCAGCTTTTTGTGTCACGTGACTATATTACTATTCAAAATTACAATTAAAAAGAAAGAAAAGTATTCTGTTTTCTAGAGTTTCTGTGAGCATCACATACATTCCTGACGTGTTCGTGATGAGGATTGAAAGCCCGAGCCCAGAAACCGCTTAACTGGCCCTCGGCCTGGGCTTGGTGAAGGTTGGTTGTTCACGTCCCTGCCGCAGAGGCAAACAGCAGAAAGAGCCTCGGCCTGCATGTTGGGGTCCAGGCGCTGCCCTAACGAAGCACCACAAACTGGGTGCCTTAAAGCAACAGAAACGTATTCTCTCCCGGCCGCGGAGGCCAGAAGTCTGAGAGCGAGGTGTCGGCAGGCCCACGCTGCCCCGGAGGCTGTAGAGGAGAAGGCTCCCTTGTCTCCGTCACCTCCTGAGGTTGCTGCGTCCATGCTCCTTGGCTCACAGCTGCACCCCGCCCCCAAATGTCATACGAGCTCTTCTCTCTGTGGGGCTGTGTCTTCACATGGCCTTCTTGTAAGGACAGCAGTCCTTGGATTTGGGACCCACCCTCATCCAGTGTGACCTCGTCTGAACTGACTGCATCTGCAAAGCCCCTACTTTCAAATAGGGTCACATTTCCAGGTACCGGGTGGATGTGAATCTGGGGAGACACTATTCCACTCGGGATGGCCTGGCAGGTCAGATTCTCACAAGGGAACACTTATTTCTGACCCGGCTTCAGTTACTTTTCTCCCCAGGCATCTGATTCCCATCTGAAAAATGAAAGGGGGGCACTGGAGGCACTCTGAAACCTCCTCCAGCCCTGACACGCTGGGTTTCCTTAGATGCTCCTGGAACCTTCTCAAGTAGGTATGTCAGGCCGCAGGAACAGGACTGAGGAGGCCAAGACCTGTGTGTTTCATGTTGCCTCAAGTAAGGGAGTATCTGTGACTGTCACTGCAGACGCCCCCAGAACACTAAGCCATTGGTGAAGGTTTCTGAAGTTAGGGGCCAGGAGGAGGGGCAGGCAGACCTGGCCTTTAGTGAGGCTTGAACTCTGGGCAAATCACAGTTTGGAGTTATAATAAGCAAACCTGGTCCTGTCCAGCCCTCTTTGTCACCTAATTCACAGGACACGTGCAAACTCACATTCTTGTCAAAAGAGGAGTCAGAATAAACTGGATTTGGCATGACAGATTCTAAGACATCGGAGGTCATGAACCAAGCGAAAGCATGTTGCTGAGTCAACCCACAGGTGCTGCCGGGCCAGTGGGAGGATGGGAGAACTGCGGAAAGAGTTTCGGATGGGAATTTGTGGGGAACCTGTTCCACCGTGAGTCAGGGGGCTGAAACAGGTTCCCTTCCGGTGGCGGGGTTGCAATAAAAACAGTGACACTATCCTCCTTTTACACAGAACTTCTTCCTCACAGAAGGCTTTTACACCTGTTATCTTTTTTTTTTTTTATTTTATTCTCAAGAGTCCTAAGGGGGCAGCATCTTTGATCTCAGCTTTACAGATGGGAAATTGAGGCCCCGAGGGGTAATGGCCTTGCCCGAGGCGGCACTACTCCCTCGGGCCTCCCCACACACTGGGGCTCTCCAGGTGCTGCTTCTAGGGTGGCTCATCCGGGATGATGGAATCATCCACCCAAGTCTCCAACCCCCAGGTCACCCAACAAAATGTTAAGACAATAATCTTTTGTAAGGACAATTTGTTTCCTCATTCTTGGTTGAAGTGTGAATGCATGCATCTTTATAGGGTTTTACATTTTTATTGATTTATGATATAAAATAGAAATAAAAGCAGAGTGTTTGCTGTGCAGATGTAGGTTCAAGACCAGCCTGGAAGACTCCCTTCCCACGCCTCAGCTACTCCAGAGAGACCTCCTCGAGTGACCACGAATTTGTCCTGGCCCCCAGGAGGCACACCACCGAGGCAAGCCCTGATCCTGCCGGAGAACATCATCTCCAGAAAACAACCTCACTCTGCCAAGATGAGCTTCCACATGGGTCCTGCTGAGGACACTGCCCTGGGAGAAACTCTGAGTCATCCCATCCCACTGTCCCAGCTTTGAGTGGGGCAGGGAGTTCGTTAGGCTCCACTGCAAGGCTGGTTTCCATAGTAGGGGGAGCTGGTTTTATTACTGGCCGGTGGCTGGTTTGGGGCTTTGGCCAGTGGACGACATGGCCATTAGGGCTGCTTTTGGTTATGGTTTTAAACAGAGAAAATGAATAAATTTGGCTTGGGGAAATGGTATTTTATAGTTATAGGAGGACTTGGCATCAGGTCTGATCCCCTTTGGGCTGCAGCTAAAATTGCATGGTCTCACCTTTGTGGCTTTCAACCTCGACCAACAGCTCAACCACAGGAAGTCATGGGACAGAGCGCCTGGGTGTCAGAGAAAGGCGTGGAAGGAAGGCAACAGAGCCAGGGCAACTCACCTTGGGTGAGTCCTTGAATGGGTTGGTTGAACTGTGTGTGGGGACTGGGGACCATGCCTATCCATGACACCACTTGTCCCCAGAACCCATGGGTGTCCGTGAGGTAGGCTGAGTCAGGCAGGCAGGGAAGGAGGAGTGGGTGCCTCAGGGTGAGAACACAGGCCTTTGGTCGTCCAGACCAGCACTCTGTGATCTACATCCCCATCCAGAGCTTGACAAGCAATAAGTGGGGAGGTGAAGGGAATAGACAGGGTATGTGAGGACACAGGAGGCCACGAGCAAGGCGACAAGACCCGAGCAGATGTTTCAGGAAGGGAGGGAAAGGGAAGAACATGCCCGAGAGAATGAGGACTCCAGAGTGGGGTCCCCTTTTAATGTTGGGGTGCCATGACTGCCCTGGGTCTGCTCTGGGTGATGGTGACTTGGACAGAGGAAGAAAAGATAACCAGGAATGTTTTCCCTAATAATCCTGGCCTCACATGCCCTTGACATGGACTCTGAGTGTAGATGCCCCCCCTGCTGCTTCTGCTGGAGGCTTTGAGGAGTAAAAGGGAAGCTGGGTGGACGAGGACGGTGGGCACTCCCCGCCCAGAGAAAGGAACCGGCAGCAGGCTGCAAATCTGCTCAGCCTGGTACCTTTAACATCCACATCTGAGATTTCATTTGATCCCCAAAACAGACTGTGGTGCCCCATTTTGCAGATAAGAAAACAGTCCCTCTGAGCTCTCTTCTCATATGGTTTAGTTTTCTGTTAAACGTTGATAAGCCAAACAAAGGACTATGAGTATATTATAATTTAATAAGGAGTTAATTCCTTAGTAACATCATGTATGGAACCTCCAATGGGTTTTGCTGATGAACTGGTGGGGAAGTAACTGGGGTCAGAGAAATAAATCTCAGCAGTGGCTCAGTCAATGTTTTATTGAGCATGTACTTGGTGCAAGACTCCATCTTTTACTCATAGTGTTACATTGACTCCTTACTCCCCTAGAAGGCAGGTACCATTATGATCTCCAGTTTGCAGATGTTGAAACTGAGGCTCCGAGACATTAATTACCTTGTCCAATGTCACTCAATAATAGGTGATGGCCTCAAAATGCTTTTTTTAAGTTTAGTTTATTTCTCTGACAGAGAAAGAGTGCACACGAGCAGGGGAGGGACAGAGAGGGGTGGGGGCAGAGGATCTGAAGCCCCTCTGTGCTGACAGCAGACAGCCCAGTCTGGGGCTCGAACTCATGAACAGTGAGATCACAACCTGAGCTGAAGTTGGATGCTTAACCAACTGAGCCACCCAGGTGTCCTCACCTCAAGATATTTTCAATGATGCCTACTTGCCTATGGATAAGATTCACCTATGCCAAGGGGCGCCTGGGTGGCTCAGTTGGTTGAGCGACCGAGCTCAGGTCATGATCTTGCGGTTTGTGAGTTCGAGCCCTGCATCGGGCTCAAAGTCACAAATTTAGAAAGCCAATTTAGACTCTAAAAACTCTGCATCTATTTCATTATTTCTCAAAAACCATACCCCATATTATAGAATGCTTACATACACTGAGCTTTAAGATGTGTTCTTTGGTTCACCAGGTATGGATAAAAGTGGACACGTGAAGCAGACTCTTGTGGAGAGAGTGACTTCTAATGGCATGTGAGGCCATGTCTTTGTGGAAAATAATCTCAATTTTTTTGGTTTATTTTTTATTGTTTTTATTTTTTATTTTTTAAAATTTTATTTAAATCCAAGTCAGTTAATGATGAGGTTTTGGGGGGTAATAGTGGGGTCCATGGGGTCTGGAGCCGATGGCCAAGGAAGAATTCTTGAAGACATCTTTGGTGCAAAAAGGTGATTTTATTAAAGCATGGGAACAGGATCCGTGGGCAGGAAGAACTGCCCCGGGACCATGAGGAGAGACTGGCTATATACTATGGAGTGGGGGGAGGTAAAGTCCAGGGGAAGTTTCCAGTGAGATTTCCATATGCTAAAGAAGACTCACCAGACACTGGAGGCTTAGCTATTGTCAAGCTAAAGTTGTTTTTCCAAAACATTGGCATTAAGATAGTAGGGAGTTCCTGGAGAAAGGTTTTACTCTGCCCGCCTCAACTATTTGTGGATGGGTTGCAGGTTACAAGGAAATTTAATTTTATCTGCCATTTCCTTCTGCTTTTGTTTCCCACGTCAGTTAACATATAGTATAATAATGGTTTAGGAGTAGAATTTAGTAATTCATTAGAAGTAATGAGCATATAACATCCAGTGCTCATCCCAACAAGTGCCCTTCTTAATGCCCATAACCCATTTAGCCCAGCCCCCCCACCCCACACCCCTCCAGCAACCCTCAGTGTGTTCTCTGTCCTTAAGAGTCTCTAATGGTTTGCCTCCCTCTCTCTTATTATCTTATTTTTTCCTTCCTTTCCCCTATGTTCACCTGTTTTGTTTTTTAAATTCCACATATGAGTGAAATCATATGATATTTATTTTTCTCTGACTAGTTTCACTCAGCATGAGACCCTCCAGTTCCATCCATGTCGTTGCAAATGGCAAGATTTCATTCTTTTTGATTGCCGAGTAATATTCCATTCCACATTCCATTCCACATCTTCTTTATCATTCATCCATCGATGGACATTGGGCTCTTCCCATATTGTGGTTATTGTTGATAGTGCTTCTATAAACATGGGGGTGCCTGTGTCCCTTTGAATCAGCATTTTTGCATCCTTTGGATAAATACCTAGTAATGCAGTTGGGTCATAGGGTAGTTCTATTTTTAATTTTTTTGACGAACCTCCATACTGTTTTCCAGAGTGGCTGTACCAGTTTGCATTCCCACCAGTAATGCAAAAGTGTTCCCCTTTCTCCGCATCCTTGCCAGCACTTATTGTTGCCTGAGTTGTTAATTTTAACCATTCTGACAGGTGTGAGGTGATATCTCATTGTGGTATGGATTTTTATTTCTCTGAATAATCTCCTCAGCTTAACAAAGTTTGGGGCCTGGTTTCATAGGCATACCTCAGAGATATTTCAGGTTTGGTTCCAGACTACCGCAGTAAAGCAAATATCACAATAAAGCAAGTCAAATAAACTTTTTGGTTTCCCAGTGCATATAAAAGCTACATTTACACGATACTGTAGTCTATTAAGTGTGCAATAGCATTATGGCTAAAAAAACGAAGTACATAGATTAATGTAAAAATATTTTCTGGCTAAGAACTGCTAACCAGCATTTGAGCTTTTAGCGAGTTGTAATCACTGGTCACAGATCACCATAATAAATATAATAATAATAATAATAATAATAATAAAGTTTGAAATATTGTGAGAATTACCAAAGTGCGACACAGAGACATAGAGTGAGCAAATGCTGTTGGGGAAATGGTGTGACAGATTTGCTTGACGCAGCCTGCCTCAGCCTTCAATCTGTCAAAACCCTAATATCTCTGATGTGCAATAAAATGAGGTATGCCTGCACTTCGTTCAGTGAAGAAAACATTCTCTAGCTCTCACTGGGCTCCTGTCTCTGGAGAAGATCAGCTCTCCTCCTGATTCTCAGTGGGGCAGCACTGGGCCAGGCTCTGCTTCCTCTTTCCTTAGCTTGGAAAGATCATTTGGTTCTGAAGAGCTGGAAAGATCTAGACCCTGTTTTACAACCGAGTTTCGAAAGACCATCTGGATCATCTTCCCTTAAAAGCTGCAAAAGTTGCAGGTGCACACGGTGGCTGAGAGAAAGTGTTACTAAGGACAGATTCATCGGGCCTTGAGGGTCACACTGTCCTTTTCAGAGGAAGGCCCCAGAATTGTCTTCCGACAGGGAACTCTGGCCCTGGATCTATCATCGCTGATGTGGATTCCTTGAGGCAGCGCCTGTAGTTTCATTACAGACCCAACAGCTTGAGATGAAGGATCTAAAATGAATGTGAAGCTCTTGTCCAACATCCACAGTGGCACCTCCGCCTAGAATCTGGTATTTCTGGATTAAGACTGGTCGGCATGATGGGGAGAGAGGAAAACCTGGAGAGGCTGGGAGGTGAACCTTAACTGGGTCCATAGAGTGCTTCCTAAAGCACTTTAACCTCCAGGGGCTGACCCTCCTTAGGGCGTCACTCTGAGGCAAAACAGGAATCATTAGATCCATTTTACAGATGAGGAACATGAGCCCTGTTGGGGGTCCCAAAATGAGCAGTGGGGGCCCCAGGCTTGGGATGCACAGCTCCTCTTAATTTCTCCCCCAGTTCCCTTTTCCTTGTGACTTACGTCTTACATGCAAGGCTGTGGCAAGGGACTCCAGAACACAGGCTCAAAACATGCTCTTGGACACAATGAAACTCCTCCACCCGGACTCAGGACCCTGAGCAGGAAAATGCCAGAGGATACTGGACCCATTGACCTGAAGCCTGAGGATCACATGGCTATTTGGGGCAGAAAGAACACAGTAGTGATCGAATTCAAACCCCAGAGGCTGAAATCCATTTCCCTGTCACTTCCTCCTAGACCTGAGTTTTAATGCCTGGGACCACAAAGAACACCTCTAACCGTTCTCCCAAGGGTTAGCCTCAGAAATGTGGCAATAAACAGGTTGGACCCAAGGATGTTAAGCTCAGGATTTATTCCCTCCCACCAAGTGCATGGGCACCATGACCCAGGGCTGAACTCCACACAGTTCTTGTTCAGAGAAAATGCTCCCTGGCATAGCAATGACAAATCTACTCACCATGCAGGTGGCCCCCAGGAAGGCCTACAGAAGGCACAGGAAGATGATATGTGAATACAGTGTTTTGTATCTTACATCTTTCTGTAGAGCTGCTGTGGTTTTGGTAGCAAAGTGGGGTGTGGCAATCTGACCATCATACTGAGCTCCTAATTCCGCCCTAGTCCCGGGCTCTAGTGAAATGGGAAATCCTCAGGTTGAGGCTGTCCAGGGAGGAGCACAGATGGGATGTGCCCGAATGACGGGGTGCCGAACAGCTTCCCCTCTGCTTCCCAGGGGTCAGTGAGCGGCTAGTAAAGATCACAGAGCTCTGAGAGAGATGGGTCTTCTCCTTCGTTGAATCCCCAGGGCCTGGTACACGGGAGGCATCCGGTCACACCATCAGCATCTGTTTTCTTCCTCCTATCTGCATCTCTTTTTAAATATTCTAGAATAAAGGCAGTTGCAGGAAGGACCTAAGGATAAGCAGAGGCAAGTGGGCCTGTCCTGGTGCTTGGCCTCTCACTCCCATGAGAGGCGGCATCCCAGTGCCCTTCCGTCGCCCCCTCCCTCACCCATCACCATACCACCTCCCTGGGGAAGCCAGCTCCAATGAGTCACTTGCAGAGCTCAGTGTCCAGCCATGGTGCCAGGGGCCAGGACAAGGGAGCTGGCCTTCCCAGGACCCTGGCTCTCGCTGCAAGCTGCAAGCCCCTTCCCAGTGTAGAGCCTTAATCTCACGGTCCCCACTGCGGCCCAGATGGGTTCGGCAGCTCAGAGAGCAGGGGCCGGCTGGTCTGGGGCCACCACAGCCGCCAGGACCATCTGTTTCCATGACTTTCTGGTTCCTTCCTGACTAGTGGGCTGTGACAGGTGGGGGGAGGGGCACAGGCAGGCAAGGGGCTGAGTGGGGAGAGGCCTAACTCAGCTCTCCCCCTCCAGCTCCCGTACGAACTCAAGGAAGGCAGGGCTTCCCCAGCTGCTGGAAAAATGTCCTACCTTGACAGAACCCAGTTGGCCAAAATCCACCCAAGGAAAATCAAGGAACTAGTGATAGATAGAGCCAGTACTTGCCTCTCTGCTTCTGTTGCTCCCAAGTCGAAAAGCAGCAGAAAATCTTCTAAAACCAAAAGTTAATACATGCCTTTGAAGAGATTCAGTTTTACTTCCTTGTTTTGCCTTTTTATTCTCTGCCCCCCTTTTATTTTTCCTGTCTCCTAGTGGTATTTTCCTACTGTCCCAGGTTTTCAGATGAAAATTCTTGGAAAAAGCCAGGAAACTAATTGCCTCCTTTTGCTGTGTGTGTGTGTGTGTGTGTGTGTGTGTGAAAGAGAGAGAGAGAGAGAGAGTAGTTGTAAGCAACTTGGCTTAATAGACACTTGGTAAGAGAAACAGAAGAACTTTCCAGAGCAACCCTGAAGGGGATTGGTAAAGGTGCCAGCAAGAGGGGTTCCGTCTCCTTCTCCTCCCAAAGCTGACCCTGTTCTCTTTTCTCCTCTTTAGGCCCGAAACCTTTCTCCTGGAAGTTTCCAAGCCTGAGCCCTTCTACCTCCATCCCACCTGCGACATACCCAGGAATTTGCCAACAGAACTAGGGTAGGGCCCAGACCCACGCAGACCAAACTCTCCAGTACGGCACAAGAGGCCCTTTGTAAACAGGGGTCCAGCTCACCCCTCAGTCTCTTCTCTTGATTGTGTGGACCCCTCCTCACCCTGTCTCATGGCCTAGCCTGCCCTCCTCTCCCACTCCTATGCGCTGGCTAGACCTGTCTTCTTGCCAAACCTCTTTCTCTGCTGTCTTTTCTCTGCCTAACCAGCTTGTAACATTCATCCAATGCTCATTCAAGGTCCAGCTGGATGTCTGCTTCCTCAGGAAAGTTTTACCAGACCTTCTCTCCTCTGCGGGCAAAGTTCTGGGTGTTCCCAGAACCCTTGGTACACGTCTTTATCGTGACACTCAATGGCCACCATTGTAACTGCATGTTATGTATCTCTCTCTGCCTACTGGTCTTTGAGTTCTGTGACACCCAGTAACAGCTCGTCAAAACTCTACAAGTTTATTTCCCTGATCAAACAATCCACTGACAGTACATCAACAAGAGTTAGAACAGATGCCATAAGGCATTTTCAAGTCCACGACCCAAATTGATTTTTCTGAGAACGTCATCAAATCTCACGCGAACTTCATGGTTAAATTAAGAAACAGCTTTAAAAAAGCGCTGTCATGCTGTTATCCACTCACATTAGCATTTGCAGCTCAAAATCAGCGTCATCAATAATGCTGTGAATCTTGGAATGTTTCATGTGATATCAGCTTATTGGCTGAAGCTGGGACGGGGGCGTGACTGGGATCTCCAGGTAAAGATTTTGTGCTATGGGTGAGCACCCCTGGTCCAGTTGGGGGGCCCGAGAAGACACTCTAGGAAGGCAGAAACAACTTCTATTGTGATATTTATTTTTGCTTTCTGTCTGTTCGTCTAAATTTGCTATCCCATACAGGTATCACTTGTGTATTAAGAAAAAGAACTACATTTTTTGAAGTATAAAATGAGAAGCAGTTAGACTGATTAAATCTATAAAAGCTTAATAAGGAGGAAGGGAGGGAAGAAGGGAGACTCCGAATCGAAGACATTTCTGCCCCGGGGACCCGTGGCTTGAGCCCTGGGAAAGAGTCCTGATTGTCGTCCCTGTGGCCACACCGGGGTCATAAGGCCGGGACTCCCAGGATGGGGAGATGGCAGGACACACTGGGAACGGACACACTGCCCAGCTGTCATTCGCTCCTGTGCCCGCTGCAGGCAGTCCCATGGGGGCCCTGGAAAAGCATGCCATGTGGGTTTTAGACACAGCTCTGGATCTTATTTTTAGTTTTAGTTTTTTAAAAAAATTTAATGTGTATTTATTTTTGAGAGAGACAGACAGACAGAGTGAGAGCCGGGGAGGGGCAGAGAGGGAGGGAGACACAGAATCCAAAGCAGGCTCCAGGCTCCGAGCTGTCAGCACAGAGCCCGACGCGGGGCTCGAACTCACGAACTGTGAGATCGTGACCTGAGTGCAAGTCAGATGCTTAACCTCCTGAGTCACTCAGGCGCGCTGCTCTGGACCTTAGATAACGGGCTACTCCTTGGTTTCCTTATCTCTTTAGGGGCTCACATGTCTGCCTCCCAGGGATGTCCACGATGCGGATTATAAACCATACAGCGGTACATACACAGGAGGGCTTCTTGTATGTATTGTTGGTGCTTGAAGAAAGTGGTACTGAGAGTTATATATGAGTAGAATTCATGCCACCTTTTGCAAGTTCATGGTCATTTCATGAGCTGAAAAATATGCAAATCTCTACTACTGTGTAGGTAGATACTATGATTACTCTCAACTTGCAACTGATAAAACTGACTCCCCCAAAAGTCAAGCAAGTGCCCAACTTGCCATACAGTTAGGAGTTAGGCTCTGAACCCAGGCAGTTGAGAGCAGAGCCTGTGCTAGTAAACCATGGCTCATGCTTACGCACACATGCACGCACACACACATGCCCCTTTTGCATCCCAAATGCCGCCCAGAGTCTAGTCGCATCGTGCAGTTTCCATCCTGAATTTTGCTTCTTTAAAACCAAATTGCCAGGTCCTGGGTGGCTCAGTTGGTTAAGCGTCCAGCTTCGGCTCAGGTTATGATCTCATGGTCTGTGAGTTCGAGCCCCGCGTCGGGCTCTGTGCCGACAGCTCAGAGCCTGGAGCCTGCTTTGGATTCTGTGTCTCCCTCTCTCTCTGCCCTCCCCACTCGTGGGGATAAATAAACATTTAAAAATAAATGAATAAAACTGAATTGCCCCAATAAACTGCTAGCAGTTTGCTTCTGGTAGTGGGACTATGGGATCAGGGTGCACGAGGGGGCCTTTACTTTTCATTTTACACCATTTTATATGACTTTGATTCCTCCCCATGAGCATGTATTATATTTATAGAATTAATAAAAGGATATATTGCTTCTCATTGGTTGGACTGTACTTCAAAACAGAAATTGTAAAGTTTCGTGGAATTTAAAAGTTCTTTGCCATTCACAGGTTTTGGTGCCTTAGTCATCTTATGTCCTGGCTGATGGAGATCTTTCCAATCCATGGTGGAATCCAACCTGGGTTTCCTGATTTCCTTACCTCCAGCTCTTGGCCTCAATGGTCAAGCCAAGCCAACCCCTTCCTGTAGTTTCCAGCTCAGCCTGCCCAGTGGGAGGGAGCAGGAGCAGGAGGAGGGACAGAGGAAGAGTGAGGGTGGGGAAGGGGAAGAGAGGGGGAGGGAAGCTGGGGGAGATGGGAGAGGGGAGGATGCCAGTGTTGGGCCCCATCTAACAGAAGCCAGACCTGGGCCCCTTTAGCAGGGACCTCATGCTTGATGAAAACAGGGTCAGGACATAGTCCAGGCCTCCAAAACCTAGTGATAGAGGTCTGGGGAAGGTGAACATGCATGGAGAGATCAGGATCTGAGGGCAGGTGGGCTCAGAAAAAGGGTAGTGAGGTCTGGGTCACCCTGTCAGAGGAATAGGAGGACAGCTAGAGGCGCAGGGATAGAGTCCTCTATCTCTGGCCTCAGCACCCCCAGTGGTGCCTCCACTGCTTTCTTTCCAGGGCCCAGAGGAGTCTGAGAGTCCACCAGGGTGATAGATCCAGGAGGGGCCAAGGACCCTGTCCCCACCAGGACTGAATCTGCCTCCATCTCGCAGCCTGCTTTAAATAAGTTTCTGGAGGGACACGAACAGGCTCTCCTACATTTTTCCCCCAGAGAGGGGGCTGCCAGGCAGGAGGAGAGAGGAGGAGGCTGGCTCCCTCCTGTTACGTGTATCCACTTAGCAATGCCACTTGAATTTCTCAAAAACCTTCCCCAGCAGACCCCCTCTGCGCCCTGCTCAGGGAGCCTAGCCCTACTAACAGACTGGTTAGGGGGCAGCTGGAGCCTGTCTGACTTGCTCAAGGACAATTCATTAACCAGCCATCAGCTCTTCTGTCTCCAGAGACCCCAGTGCTGGGATGTCTGGGTACAGTGTGTTGAGTGTGCAGAATAATCCCTGTGGTAGATCACGGACCAAGAATCCCTCCAATACTGAGAGCCCGCAGCCACTATGGGACACTGTCTTTGCTACCTCCTCTGCAAACAAGCAGTTCTGAGAGTTCAGCTTTCTTCTCTGGCCACCTTCAGGGCAGTATCAGGGCTGGGCTCAGCCACTGCTGCTGTAAATGTTTGCCCGTCTAGACAATGCTCACTCACGCTAACCAGGAAGTGATGAATGAGAAGCCTTTCTGCTCTCGTATTAGAGGGCTCCCGTACGAGCAGGCTCTGAAATGTTATCTGCTCAAAAACCTCAGATGTCTAAATATTTACTGAGAATGTGACTAACATTCCCTCATTCAGCACAGCCAGTGTCCACTGAATGTAGGAATGGTGCCCGGGTGAGCCGTTGGGTGTGGGGGCCACCTAAAGAGAGAGCAGGTTCCCCCTCCTTCCACCCCAGCTTTCCAATGGAAGTGCCAGCTGCTTGCAATCCTAAACCTTCGATCATGCTGTCTTTGATGTACCTTTGGGATGATCTCTCCAGCTATACACCACACATGAAACCCTAGACTCTCTCATGTGGCTACATGAGATTTCTCCAAACGCATAAGCCCTTTCTCATGATTTGGGTCTATAGTGATTATTCCACCTGTTGTGCCCTTTCCAGAGGCTCCTCTTGGTAGCATAAGGCACATTTTTTTTTTTAAAGTTTATTTACTTTTTGAGAGAGAGAGGAAGCAGGGGAGGGGCAGAGAGACAGGGAGAAAATCCCAAGCAAGCTCTGCACTGCCAGTGCAGAGGCCAATGTGGGGCTTGAACTCATGAACCATGAGATCATGACCTGAGCCAAAACCAAAAGTCAGACACTTAACCGACTGAGTCGCCCAGGTGCCCCTAGGCATATTTCTAAGTCAGGGATGGCAAGTGATTGACTTGTGGGCACAGATGGAAGCTTTGTAATGACCACATCCAAGCTGTGATGTGATTTCATGGATTTGTCATTGGTCCATTCCATTACAAATGCCACCTCCTCTATATGCTCTCAAGTCTCCCTCTCTCCGAAGTAAATGTGATCTCTTCCTACGTGCATTCCTTTGGCACCCAAGTCATTTTTTCATTTTCCACCTTGTACAACAATTCTTTGCATAGCTTACTCCACTTCTCTACTTCCACAGACTCTAGCTTCCCTAGGGTCGTGTCTTACTCCTCCCTGCCATTTAGAATAGATGGGTCCTTGATTGGAGTCAATGCTGTCAAGGCGGCTGGATTGAAGTTCTTTCCTGGGGACAGCTAGCTAAGAGCAGACTCATCTTGAATACTCCCATGAAGAGTATAGTTTGAAAGGGAGCCAGTTGATTCTGTGCTCCTACACTGGGAGGCACTGCTTCCAGAGAAGGTATTAGGGCTACTGGAGGCACAGGACAACTTGCTGGGGAGGGAGAAAGGGTGGTAGGATTGTCGGATAAAATCCAGGCACCCAATTAAGTTGCATGTAAGTATAAATATATGCTAAACATTGCATGGGACATAGGCATGCTAAAACAAATAGTCATTGTTTTTCTGAGCTTCAAATTTAACTGAGGGTCTTGTATTTTTCATTACTACATTTAACCGTAGGTGGTTGTGCCAGGGAGAAGGTCCTGGAGACTGTCTCCACAGACTTTCTAGGACCAACTCTGTGCACAAAATTACGTCCTCATGGAGGAACAGCCTGGGGAGACAGAAGGCATGAGTCCGGCCAAGCTGACTCCCTTCTGGGGTTGTCCACACTCCCAAGTCTCCTGGCACTTCCAGACCAGGCTCTCTGATGTTCCACCACTAGGTCCCTCCTGGGCCTCACGTCCTACAGAGGCCAGCTTTAGTGAGACCCAGGTAGGGGGATGCTGTGCATAGAAACTGTAGGAAGCCCTCAAAAGGCATTTTAATGCCTTCAGCTGTAAGCTTCATTAGGTCTGGATCAAGCCTGTCTCATTCATCATTGGATCCCCAGTGCCTTGCACAGGCCCTGCATAAAGAAGGTACTCAATAAATATTTACTAAATAAATAAAGAGCTTGGTGCTACTGCGCCTTCTCCACCCATGACTGGGCTTACCTCATCCACAGTGATAAAAATGTGCACGAACAAGATTTGGCAGTAAGCCTTCCCTTTATAGGGGTCATCATTAATTTCCATTACCCAGCAAAGTGTCCAAGTGCATTAGACTGATTTGGATTTAAAATCAATTAATGCATCCTCAGGGGACGTGGCTACTATAAAAGCAAGATAAAAGCAAGATAAAGCTACATCTTCTTAAGTTAATTTATTTCCGTTTAAGGGTAATTAATACTTTTCATTGATGTGAATTTAGAAAACAAGGAAAAACACCATGAAGGGGAGAAGCTTCTGCTGCCTCAGGACCTCAAGCAGACTGACGTATTACAATGACACCGAGTGACACCTGTTCTTTGTGGTGCTGCCTCCCTACTTCCCTCTCCACTCAGAGTGGCTGAAGACCTTTCTTTTCTCCTATTTCCTCCTTTCCTCCTCTGCCAAAAACCTGAATCCTAGATTCTGACCAGAAGTAGGTGCTTGTGGTTAAGAAGATCCCAGAAGTCAGAGGACAGCAGGAAAAGGCAAATATAATGAGGGCCTGGCTTTGGTGGCTGTGGGGTCATAGAGGCGACATCATGGGGTGGGATCAGTGGAGCTCAGTGGACCGGGGACAATTAGAAAGGATTTCCAGCTTCCTGAGTTGATGACTGAGGGAATGGTGAGGCTACCAGCCAGGACTTAGCTGCAATCAACAGGAACTCATTCTGGATCTCTAAGAAGAAATGGAATGTATTGGATGTACATTAATTAGAGCTCACTGAATCAATGTGAAGACTGGAGAACCAAACTCAGAAAACAGGCAGAAACCAAGGAAGGCTGGGACCCAGGTCGTCCTGCAAGAGCAGTCTGGTCAGGTCACAGCCAAAGGATCCCTACCATGGGACTTGTTGCACCTGATCTCCTCCTCTGCTGCTGTATCTCTAGACTTGTGTCCCTCTCAGGAACCAGAATCCTTTTCGCATGGTCTGAATGGCCATGCCTTAGTTGTGTGCCCATGCCCCAGACACTAGGGAACATTTGTGGGAATGTCTGGCTCCCCATGAACTCATATTTATTGGAATTTCGTCCAAGCAGGATAAAGGATCAGATGATAAGAAACCCCCTACCCCCACCAAAAAAAGAGAGACAGCAGTGATCTCATTAAAGTGGGTGGTATGGGGGGGGAAAGCAGGTTTGTATGGAGTAGGACAATGAGTTCAATTTTGAGCATCCTGGGGGTAAGACACTCATCAGCACCCAGGCCGGGTTGTGAAGAGAGGTTGACATCAGAGATGCTGCTCGGGGATCTATCTTCAAAGAAGTGACAGGCCATTGGTATAGCATTGTGCCCTGGAGTCCCTGTGGTTTCTCCAAACATCCTTGTATTCCACATCTTCAATAACTGACTTCTTCTAGAAACCCGAGACTGCAGGCAAGGGCCCCGTGGGAGATAAAGGCTGAGCCGTGTCTTCTTTTCCCAGAAGTCCCAATTCCTGGTTTGGGTTTCCAGTCATGAAAAATGACTAGCAAATAAAAGAAGTTAAGCTGGCTGGGGCCAGGACCAAAAGTCAGCTTTGCCTACAGCTGATGGGAAATAAGCTGGAAGAATCATCTCTCCTTTTAGGGCTCCACTGTCTTGATTTCCAGGTTCAACTCATGCTTCAGAAGCAGAAAAGCCTCAAGTTTAGCACAGAGGCTCTGGAATGTTCAGAGCCCCAGAACCTGTGAACTGCAAGGACATTTAGGGATCATTTAGTCCAACCTCTTATTTTATACACAAGGGCCTAAGGAGAATCCCACAAACTGCAGCATCCTTTCAAATTCTCTGATTGTGAAAAAGTGACACAACCTTTCACCCACACCTCTGCCGCATCCCGCCGACCCTGCCACCCACCTGAGAGGAAGGGAGGCCTCGCGTAGGATGCAGCTGGGTGGAACACCTCCTCTTCCCCTGGAGGCAGTGACATCCGTCACTCCTAGGAGAGGATTAAAAGGCTGCTATTGTTAAATTTTGGCAGGTTGATTCTGGGTTATTCTCTTATGAGGGCTGGTCATGAGTCACTATAGCACATCCTCAGGAAGAGGCTGGCTGGACTCCCAAAATGGGAGTGAACCTGAGACCCAGTGAACTTAGGCTGTGAACTGGAGGCTCTTGTGGCGGCTCCCATCATGAGTGAGGGTTTGATGTAGTTGCTCACATGCAGGGGGCAGATCATTAATGTACGATTGATTGTACATAGCGTGTATTACATATAAGTGTAGCTATATGTACTTGTTATGTGGTAGGGCACTAATGCATGAATTACGTAAGTGTGGTCATTTCTATTATCGGCTTTCATGCCAGCATGGCACAGAACAGTAGTGCTTATCTATTCAAGGGCGAGTATCAGGGGATAGCTTAAGCAGAATTTCAGCATTGGGTGATGGTGGAGCTGTTGCTTCTTCCTTGAGTCTTAGGGAGAATCGTTGTCCTCCTTTCCTGGTTTACAAGACCAATGTAATTAATACACTACAAAGACTTGTCATTTTCTGAGGTTGTTTGCAATGATACTTGTAATGGGTGTGAGGATTTGGTTAATGAAAAAGTATAGGATTGATGCCAGTTGGCCGATAATGATAAATGGACGTTCAACTAGTTGTCCTCCGATTCATCTTAGTAAGCCTGCTACTAATAAGTAACAATCAGAATAAGCATTGACTTACGGGGTTGGAATACTATGCTTTGCTGTTTTGATATATAAAGTATAAGTGCTAGAATTAAGATAGAGAAGATTGGGGCTAATACTTCTAGTTTATTAGGGATGAAGCGAAGGATTGCATAAAAAGTGTCATGCAGGGATATGTAGGATGTTGGCAGGGGTGTCATTGTCTGGGTCCCCTAAGCAGTCAGGTGGGAAATTGTACTAGAGCAGTGTTAGAATGAGGAATATGAGTCCTAGAATATCTACTTGTATAGTATGGGTGGAAGGGGATTTTGCCTGACACCGAGGATATTCCTGATGAGCTGTTAGATCCTGTTTGGAGACACAGTGAATGGAATACTACAAATGGGAAGATGAAATGCAAGGCAAAGAATTGGGTTAGAGTCACTTTATCAACTGAGAATCCTGCAACTCTCCATTCTATTAGGCTAGGATCCATGTAGCAGATAGCCGATAAAAGGTTTTTGATGGCCATCGTTCCTCAGAAAGATATTTGTCCTCGAAGTAGAATGTAGCCTATAACTGCTGTGGCTATTACTGTGAATAATAGGATAATTCCGATGTTTCATGTTTCTGAGACTGTATAGGACCCAGAGTACATGCCTCACCCTACATATATAAATAAGCAGATAAATATGGAGGATTCCTTAGCATGCATGTCGAATGATTCGCTCATAGCTTACATCTTGGCAGACGTGAGTTACTGATGAAAAAGTGGTTATTGTATCTGATGTGTAATGTATAGCTAGGAAGAGGCCTGTTAAACTTTGTAGAACTGAACAGACTCCTAAAACAGAGCCCAAAGTCTCATCACACTGAGATGTTTGATTGGGCTGGAAGGTCAATGAGTGAGTTGTTGATGATCTTGGCCAGTGGGTGGGATTTTTCAGACGTGGGTTGTTAATATTCTTATAGTTGAAATACAACGATGACTTCTCACATCATCAGTCATGGTTAAATTCCATGTGGGAATAATCACATTATATTGGGCTTATTTTGCTTTAAGTTTCCTGGCATGTAGCTCAGTCTCCCCAACTGCAAGATCATGACCTAAGTTGAAATCAAGGACCAGACCCTTAACCGACTGAGCCATCCAGGTGCCTCAATTGTGCTTACTTTAAGTATTCTTTTTATGCTCACTTTTGGAGGTTTTTCTCTAAATCTTTCTCTGATTTATGGTGGGTTAGGACTGATTGTGAGTGGTGGTATTGGTTACGGGGTTGTATTGAATTTGGGAGGTTCTTTTTTAGGTTTCACAGTTTTTAAGATTTATTTAGGGGGAATGCTTGTGGTTTTTAGTTGTCCAATGGCCATGGCTACTGAACAGTATCCCGAGATTGGAATACCTAACAAGACCGTTTTAAGAATATTTCTTTCAGGGTTGATAACACAGGTAATGGTAGCTTTTGTTTTGTTTTGTTTTGTTTTGTTTTGTTTTGTTTTACAGGGTGATGAGGTAGAGATTGTGTTAACATTCAATGGTATAGGGGGATTGAGTGGTTTAGGGGGGATTCAGGGTTTTTAGTGAAGAAGCTGTGAGGATTGCCGCATTATGTACTCACGGACCTGGTTGACGATTGCCACTGGTTGATTGTTACTTACTGGTGTCTTTGTTGTTAGGGAGATTACTCACGGAAATTAAGTAGAAATAAGCTTAAGGTTGGTATAATCAGAAAGGACAAGTAGCTTAATTAGGCCTTTCTAGTTAAAAATTAGGGTGGAGTTTTTCTCTGAAAATAAGAGATGGATTTTAGTCACATATTTTTTAGTCATATTAGGTCTAATAGTGGTCCTGCTGATTTTTGACTGTTGACAGGTTCAGAAATGATGGAAGGTGGTATAAAACAGTGGGAAAATACCTAAGAGAGTTAAGAATTTAAATAGGATTGAAGGATAAATTTTAAGTTTTGTGTTGTGAAATTGAGTTCTAATGCCAGGATGAAACCTATAAAAGTCACAGTAAGAGCTGTTAATTTCAGATAATAAGGCATAGTTATCTGTGGAATGGTTGTTGGGATAATATTGTAGGAGATTAAAAATCCTTGGAAGATGCTTCCGCCTAGAAGGCATTTAATGGGGTTGATTAGGGAAGGGTTATTTTCAATGATTAAAACCCTTCTCTTCCCCCTCGCTTCCCCATCTTCCTTTTACATCAGCAACCTGAATGTTTCCCTCGTTGGCAATCTGCCAAAGTTGATGAAATTGAAATCCTCAGCATTTTCTTTGGTTGCTTTCGCTGTCCATTCCAACCTTGCTTGTGCCTCTCTTAAGTGAATGAGATTCCGGGTGCCCAGTAGTGATTGGTGAGCTGTTTATCAATTGGCTCTGTTTCTGGAGCTCAAGGTAAAAATCTTGAAGAGGGGTGCCTGGGTGGCTCAGTCGGTTAAGCGTCCGACTTTGGCTCAGGTCATAATCTTGCGACTTGTGGGTTTGAGCCTCATGTCGGGCTCTATGCTGACAGCTCAGAGCCTGGAGCCTGCTTCTGATTCTGTGTCTCCCCCCTCTCTCTTCCCTCCCCCTGCTCATGCTCTATCTCTGTCTCTCAATAATAAATAAACATTTAAAAAAAGTTTAAAAAAATCTTAAAGAATTTGAGCAGCTTCTGTGGATAGCCTTGGGTAGACATCCTCCCTAGCATAACCAACATACTTTCTCAATAGCTGGTGGGGAATCAGATCTATTGTTTCTCCAGGAACCACCTTTAATCTTTCTGATGATGGTTTCAGGAACCACTTCAAGTACAGAAGGGTTCGAATCTTGATTATTCATAGGAGCTGCCACGGAACTACTAACAGTTCTTGGCTTTCTAGCTCTTATTGCAATCATGTGTTCAGAGTATAAGTGGTCATGATGCTCATTTGGAGTGTCGTCTGCATATTTTTGGCTTCCTTCAAAGAGTGCTAATGCCACACCTGCCTTAACAAATTCATGACCAAAAATGATAGGGTGAATAGACAATGAGTCTAAGTAGGTTTTCTTTAGCTTGAATCTCTTGGATGGCATAAAGACCCTGAAGTGAGAACTCCATCAATGCCCCATGCTTACCCTCTTCCTTGGGAGTCCTTGTTTTCTGTCTTTTGCTATTGCTAACAGAATTTGCTTCGATGTACAAAAGGAATCTTTAGCATTTGAGGCTTTGACAGCTCTTCTTCCTCAATTCATTCAGTCCCATGTCTGTTTGAATTGTTAGAGACCTGTAGATGTCAAGAGTCCCTTCTATGAATCTCCTTAAAGCTGAAACATTTGCAGGTACACCAAAGTAAAACAATAGCTGTAAATGACAAGTCTCAAAAATGGCCATGGTTCAGTATAATGCAATTGACAAGGAAATTTGTTTATTTCTCTGACACACTTCAATGATTATGCCAGGACATATCAAAAACCTTAGGAATTTCTGGAGTAGTTATAGCATTCACCCATACCATATAAACTGAGAAGGTTTATCGTTGCTTATTTGCCAATGTTTCCCACGTAATTTGATGTATCATATAAATAAGCCTAATTGGTCAAAAAGATTTCATTTAGAAGTTCAATTTTGGAATTTTGTCCGAAATATCGGAAGGCTTTAAAGCACATGCTTAAATAGGATTACAGGTCATAAAACTTGATACTTAATTATCTACTTAGCCAAGGTAGCAATGAGATTCTTAAAGCAAATGCAGGTTACATAGTTGTTAACAAAACTTAGCTCTTTTAATATTGAGAAGATTCAACTTTAAATAATAAAAGACCTAACAAAGACAAAACATAGAAACTTTGTTTTTCTAGGCAGATTAGAGATAAACACCATTGCTTACAGTTTAGAGAAATAACCTAAGAAAACTGTCATTTTGACAGAAAAACCAAATTCCAACCTTATACCGGTGCACTTCTGATATTAAAACAACTCATTCCAATAAGATGAGGTTTTTTTGTTTGTTTGTTTGTTTGTTTTTAATCTATGCAGTTACAACTTTTTCCTTCTTGTCATCTCCCATGTTGAGATATATATACTCATTGGGACATCCAGGACACTGCATGGACCTGAGTTCTTGTGGTGAGTGCGGTGATGTGCTGACCAGAATCCCCATCATGGGTGAAGGGCTCTCAGCTGTAGGGAATGTGGCCAACAGTCCTCAACTCTCAGATCCTTCAGGGACAACCTTGACTGTGGACAGCTGCCTTACCAAGGGCATGCCCTCTTCCTAGGAGGTCATATCCAATGACTGTTACAAAAGCCCAACCCTTTTGTCCCAGTTCAGGTTGGTTCTGAAGGGTAATCCAACTTTTGGAACTCCTTAGAGAATCAGCTAAGACTTCTGTTGATGTTGGATCACTGCACAACTTCTGCCTAACCTTGCTTGCTTACTCTTCCTTCCCTTCCCCACGTGTTGGTCAGACCCTAATAAATGTCTTTATGTACTTCATAATCTTAGTCTCCCAACCACACACAAATTCCCTTCCAAAGATTCCCTTCTCAGAAACCTTCTACCACTTTCCTTTTTACATTCAGATTTTTGTCCTAAATTTTCTTTCTTTAGATAACCAGTCTCCCTTTCCTTGCATGCAGAGTTGTTTCCTTATTATTTCCAGTAGTCTTAATTACATTTATTAAAATTATTCACATCTGTTTGTTCTTAGGTTACTCATAAAACTTCATTAGGCATTAGACAGAGTTCTAAGGGTTTTTTTTTCTTAAAACTTTGCAATGGAGATAACATGAACTAATGTGACTTTCAGTAAACACAGGCAGAATCAGTTTTACATTTAATGCTGATAATTCCAAAGACATGTCCCTTTTAATTAAACCAACAACCTTAGGTGCCTGGGTGGCTGAGTCGGTTAAGCGTCTGACTCTTGATCTTGGCTCAGGTCATGATCTCACAGTTTGTGAGTTTGAGCCCCGCATCGGGTTCTGTGCTGATGGCATGGAGCCTGCTTGGGATTCTGTCTCTCCTTCTCTCTGCCTCTCCTGTACTTGTGCTCTCTCTCTCTCAAAATAAATAAACTTAAAAAACTTAAACAAAACAACCTTAAGTTAGCTTTAGTACTGAATATTTTCCAAACTCCTGTGAACTCATATGAAAAGCATTTGGTTTAGTTTCTACTTTCGAGTTTTAGAATGCACCATTCTTCTTGTTATTTAAAAAAAATTTTTTTAATGTTTATTTTTGAGAGAGAGAGAGAGAGTGGGGGAGGGGTAGAGAGAGAGGGAGACACAGAATCTGAAGGAGGCTCTAGGCTCTGAGCTGTCAGCACAGAGCCCGACATGGGGCTCGAACTCACAAACTGTGAGATCATGACCTGAGCCAAGATCAAGAGTTAGACGCTTAACCGACTAAGCCACCCGGGCGCCCCTAGAATGCACCATTCTTACAAGTGCTTGCCTTTAAACCAACTAAACAGAGCTCTTTTACAAGTTAATTTTAGCAATATCATTCAGAGGTAGAGAAAATATCTCCCATTTACAACATAAATGGACACACATACAAATACACAAACAAGATACAAACAAAATTTAAAGGCCCAATTTCCAAATATCGCCTTTTCTAAATAGGGAGATGATATTATACTTTATGTGTGTTCATTGGTCATTTTTCTCTGAAGTCTAATAAATATTGTGGCCAAGCAGTTCTGCAAAAAAAAAAAAAAAAAAAAAAAAAAAAAAAAGATTGCCCAATTTTGGAGAAGACGGCCCAAAGAGCTGCCTGCGGGGATTGAATGGTCATTTCCCATTTTCCAAGTAGAACACGGCTGGTTTTACTCACAGACACCAAGACCTGCAGCCTCAAAGGAACCAAATGGAGCCCAGACGACCTCCTTCCCTAAAAGTTGGAGCTTCAGTGATTGCACCATATGGCTTCCTAGTCAGCCTTTTTTCCAATCAAGCAAGACAAGGAGGCTAAGAGAACCGAAACCAATTTGGTTGCCAATTTGGTGGCAACCAAACCAAATGGGAGGGAAAAATAAGCTCATGTGTCATTGCATGTGAAGTACTCCCCAAGAGACGTCTGGTCCAAACTGAAACCAAAACCCGTTTCCTTGTACAAAAGGTAAATTAAGCACCGAAGTTTGGCGTGGCTCAGGCAGAATGGACAAAGAGCCTAGGCAGCCGCTGGGACTTGTCATTGGAATCCTGTTACCATCTGGGGGCTGATGAACCACGGGCAAAGAGCCCCTGGCTGGCTCCCCAAATTTGTAACTGAACCTAAGTCCGTCTGCCCGATGTGCAACAAAGACCATCACTGAGATGTCCAGTGTGCAGTTAGGAAAGAAAGGGTTTATTTGAGAGGCAGCCAGAGGAGAAGACAGGAGGGCAAGCCTCAAATACGCCGCTCCAAAGCCGGGGGACGGGGGAGGGAGGGGAGCGGGGAGTCAGGGAAATTTAAAGGCAAACAAAAAAGGGGGAAAAGGGTCTGGATCAAAAGTACCAGCTGCGCTTATTAGTCTGCAGCTGTGATTAGACCCGTTAATCCTTTGGTCACTGGTTTCATATGCACTGAGTCCCGTGCCTTCTCCAAAGACCTTGACCGGTCCGTGGTTCATGCAGCCCGTTGGCAAACACCCAGGCCTCACAGGCGCAAGGAGGGGGCCTGGGGCTTATGGCACAGGATAGTGGCAACCTTTCAACACTTCTGATTTTTGCTAAGAAACCGGTGGTGTCAGGGAGGACATCCTCGTGAAGTGGTGGCAGAGAGAACAAAGGAGACCAGCGGGAGAGGTGGACCCCTCTAAACTTCCCGGCAATCGAGCAGCACCCTCTCACTTCCCCCTGGCCCTCCAGGCCGGGTGTTCCTGCTCAGGGACTGAAGGAGACGCTCAGAGGTAGTTCCCTTCCCTAGGAGAGCATTGGACTGGAGGCAGGCTGCTATGACCTCGTCTTGCTAATCAGCATGCTCTGTGACCTTGGTAAGCCTCGTCTCTTCTTTGGACATCTGGTTCCTGGTCTGTAAAGGTAAGGATTCCCCCACTTTACTTTTGCAGTCATTAATTTGGTTCAACAACTCTTCCTCAGGTGCCTGCTCTGTGCCAGGCCTGTGTTTAGTGAACAGGACAGACACAGCGATGCATGAGACAGTCCTTGCCCTCTCGATGCTTGCAGTCCGGTGAGGAAGACACTGGACAGGTGATACCAGGTATGCTAATTATTCTGGGAGAGCAATAGAGGGTGCAACAGGAGTATTTAACAGAGGATCGAATCCAGCTTGTGGGGGAGGAGGGGTGGGTTAGGGAAGGCTTCCTGGAGGTAGTGACACGTAAGTTCAAGGAGGGACCTAAACGAGAAGGTGGAGAGAGGAAAGGTGCTGATAGCTAAGAATAGGGAGCTGCTTTACCCAGAGCCTGCGTTCCTTGAGGGCAGGAGTCCTGTCCTGATCTTCTTCGCATGCCCTGGCTGCAACCTGGTGGGCCTTGGATACGTATTTGCTGGCTGGCTGGCCATCTTTTGTGAAATAGCCTTTGTGAAGCAGTTCTCGTGACCCAGACTTTACAGATGGGAACCCAGTGGGAGCCCCGCAGCCTGCTCTTGGCGGGGCAACATCTGCTGACTTCCAGAGCAATGCTATGGCCAGATGTGAGGGTCAGATGAGGTTCCAGAGGCAACAGCAGTTTGAGAAGAGCTGCTGACCACGTGAAAAAGGGTCATTATTTTTGTAGCTTTCCTCTTTTTTTTTTTCCTCTCTCTCTAAGTGGCAACTATTGGGTCTTTTGCTCTTTTCTGCTTGGATATAATTTCAGAGCATGGACTTTACACTTTTGTGCTTCCCTTTTCCATCTGTGCCTGAACTGGAGATTTGAAGAAGCAGTCCTCTCTCCTGTCTGGGAGCCCAAAAGGTGCTTTCTCCATAGATTCTGGGGAGGCCAGCTGCTCTGCTGGGGGCGGAAAGGGCTGGAAGGTCTCCACAGCCCCCCGTCGGACCCTCCCAGAACTGCCAGGGTATCATACAGATCGCTCATCTGGGAGGGCAGCTACACACGATTCCATTTAAAAAAATTTTTTTTTAATTTTTATTTGCTTTTGAGATTGAGAGAGAGAGAGAGAGAGAGAGAGAGAGAGAGAGTGCGAGCAGGGGAGGGGCAGAGAGAGAGGGAGACAACAGAATCTGAAGCAGGCTGCAGGCTCTGAGCTGTCAGCACAGAGCCCAGCGCGGGGCTTGAACTCACAGAAACAAGTTCATGACCTGAGCTGACCTGCCTGATCCACCCAGGAGCCCCTACACACAATTCCATATTAACTTTTTATTTAGCAGCAGTTGAAAAGGTTGAGGAGTCCCAAACTGAGTACATTATACTGACTCCCTAAACAAAAGGAAGCTGTACTATCTCGGCCACGGGGTCTTGAGGCCATTTCTACTTGGACTTGAATGCTCTGAAATCAGAGGAGGTGCCCCTGATCTTTTGGTCTTATTCTGAAGCAATCCCTTATCCCTAAAGACCCTCTCTGCCACCTCCCCCTGGCTCTTGGGGCACGCAGACAGAGCGTTCATGATCGGAGATGGGATCCAGGGAGAGTCTGTCACGACGCACAGGTTCTAGACATACTGTGACCACCGCCATGCTAGTGCCAACCTGTTTCCGGTTCTCTGCACCACGGGGGAGTTATAGTGACCCTGCCTCCTCATCACATAGCTGCATCCCCGAACACCTCTCCCCGCTGCTCCCCACTTACTCGTCTCCCTGACGGGCTTGCTACGGGCTCAGACATGATGATAAAAGGAAAAATACGGAAACAAGAGCAGAATAATGAACGGTGGTAGGGACTTAGATAATCCTGACTGAAAACCTAGGTGAGTAGAACGTACCCCGACCGTGTGGGAGACAAGACAGTAATGGAGTTCAGCTTATTTACGCGCGCAAGATGGTCGGGGGAGCGAAGCGTCACTCGACAGAGGATTCACTGAAGTGTTCAGAGTTTGATTTGTTGTCTTTTGATGTGTGCAGAAGACAGAGCACGCCGTCTGGGCTCTCCCATCAAACCCATGGAAACCGTCTGCTTCTTCTCCTGCCTGATGGCAGCAACTTGAGAACGGAGCATGGACCTTTCAAGCCAAGGGAAGAATGAGAGTTACAGTTGGCCCTTGAACAGCACAGGTTTGAACTGTGTGGGTCCACTTACATGGAGATAGTCTTCGATACAGTACAGTCCTGTAAATGTATTTCCCCTTATGATCTTCTCAATAACGTTTTCTTTTGTCTAGCTTACTTTATTGTTAAGAATGCCGTGCACAATACACATAACGTACAAAATATGTATTAATCGACTGTTTATGTTATTCGTAAGGCTTCCGGTCACCACGAGACCATTAGTAGTTAAGTTTTGGAGGAGTCAACGTTATATGCGGGTTTTCCTACTGTGGTAGGGTGTGGTGTCCCTAACCCCCATGTTGAAGTCTTAACTTTAATGAAGTGATAGCAAAGCTATTCTGTGTAAGAAGAGAGGTGAGATTACATTCAGGCATTTTCCCTCAGGACTTGTCAGGAAAGGGCCCTGTGCCCACTGGCCACTCACTGGCAACGAGAATGGGTTCTGGAGCTGGTCACCTGGAAGAAGGATGGACACATGGGTCAAAGTCAGACTCTGCTAGCAATACTCCACCTCCAGACTCTTGGCTACATATGCTTAGACCACAGCAAAGGCATGTGGGGAGGGAAGAGGAGGATAAAAGGCCATGGTGGGGAGGAGAGACCAGCACACAGATGACCAGGCATAATTGCTATCAACTTCAGAATGGCAAGGGTCACACTCAAGCATTCATAGATTTCCTTAACACACTTGTAGACATAACTCCGTCTTGACCTAAGTGCCACCTCTCAGAATAACAAACAAACAATTTCCTCCTCCCTCGGGGAAGTAGCCGTTCATATTTGTCTTAAGATGTCTGTCTCCTTCAACAGACTTTCTTCGTTGTCTATTCTGGGATTTGACCAACACGTCTGCATACGTGCCTTTCATATTTGGTCTCTATACTTTAGAGAGTTCTTTTCACCACATTCCTAGGTTTTTAGTCTACCCTGCCTTCTTAGATCTCCTCCAGCACACCAGATCTTTCTATGGATGTAGGGAGTGATCTTGCACACAGTTCTCCCAATCTGTGGCTTACCTTATTATTTTCTTAATGTGTCCTTCATAGAACAACAGTTTGTAATTTTGAGAAAATCCAATTCTTCAAATTCATCTTTTTCTCCTATAAAATGCTTTCTTGTTTCTAAGAAATCTTTGCCTACTCCCAAGGTTGCAAATATTTTCTCTTCTTTTTTCTTCTAGAACTCTCAGAATGTTAAGTTGTATATTTAGGTCTATGCTCCATGTCTTAATTATTCTGTACCATGTGACATGAGGGCAAATGTCCACTTTTTCCCATAGAGGTATCCATTTGATTGAGCTAAAAGGACTTTTCTTTCCCCCAAGGAGCTGCCTTGGCTCTTGCAGGATACCCAGTGACCATAAACGTGCGGTGCTATTTCTGAATTCTGTATTTTTTCCCTTGATTTCCATGTCTATCTTTTCACTGAATGGTACCATCTTTACCACTATGATTTAAAACCATTTTTTAATGTTTATTTTATTTTATTTTATTTTATTTTTGAGAGAGAGACACAGAACATGAGCAGGGGAAGGGCAGAGATAGAGGGAGACACAGAATCCGAAGCAGGCTCCTGGCTCTAAGCTGTCAGCACAGAGCCCAATGTGGGGCTCGAACACAAGGACCATGAGATCATGACCAGATCTGAAGTCCAGACACTTAATGGACTGAGCCACCCAGGCACCACTATCACTATGATTTTATAGTTAGTTTTAAAACTGGAGAGTGTAGAGAGTCCTCCAGTTTTGTTCTTTAAAAAAATTGTTTTTTCTAGGGCCTTTGTATTTTCAAATAATTTCTAGAATCAGTGGCCAACTTGCTTTCTAAAAGTCCACTTGAATTTTGACTGAGATTATAAGAAATCTATAGGTCATTTTGGAGAGAATGGTCATTGAGTCTTCCAACTCTTTTCAAAAAAAATGTTTTTTAATGTTTTATTTATTTTTGAGAGAGAGACACAGACACAGTGCAAGCAGCGGAGAGGCAGAGAGAGAGGGAGACACAGAATCTGAAGCGGACTCCGGACTCCAAGCTGTCAGCACAGAGTCCGACGCGGGGCCCGAATCTGTGAACCGTGAGATCGTGACCTGAACCGAAGTCGGACGCTCAACCGACTAAGCCACCAGCCACCCCAAGTCTTCCAACTCTTCACTGTGCTACATCTTTTGAATTATTTACGTCTTTAATTTCCCTCATCAATTTTTAATTTTCAGTGTATAGGTCTTGGACGTATTTTGTTAGATAAAAATCTAAGTGACTTATGTTTCGGGGGTACTATCAAAATTTCTCACACCCAGTTACCCCTATTATTAACATCTTTCATTGGTATTATATATTTGTTTAAATTAGTAAATTAGTCTTTTCTAGGAGAGATGGTGAAAAGTTGGTATAATTTCATCCTTAAATGTTTGGTAGAATTCACCAGTAAAATTATATGGCACCAGTGCTTTTTTTTTTTTTTTTTGGAAATTTATTAGTTTTTAATTTAGTTTCTTTAATAGCAGGCCTATTCGTGTGGTCTGTTTTTCCTGTGTGAGTTTTGGTGTGACTTTCGAGGAATCAGTCCGTTTATTCTAAGTTATTAAATCTGTGGGCATAGAGCTATTCACAATTCACAGTACTCCTTTATTTTTCTTTAATGTCCGTGGGATCAGTAGATGAGCCCTTATTTATTTCTAATATTGTTTTGTTTTTCAGCTAGTCTGCCTGGAGATTTATCAAGTTTATTGATTTTTTTTTTCAAAACACCAGCTTTTGATTTCATTGCTTTTCTGTATCGATTTCCTGTTTTCAATTTTATTTACATATGCTTTAATTTTATTTCTTTTCTTCTGCTTGCTTTAGGATTAAAATGTTCTTTTTCCAGTGTCCTAGAATAGAAGCTTTATTTATTTTAAATCTTTTTTTTTTCTTATACGTTCAATGCTAAGCATGTCTCTCTAAGCACACATTTTGATAGGTTGTATTCTTATTTTCATTTAGTTAAAAATATTTCTTTTGAGACTTCTTCTTTGAACCGCATGTTATTCAGAGTGTATTGTTTAATCAACAAATATTTGGAGATTTTCCCAACTATCTTTCTGTTATTGATTTTTAATTTAATTCCATTGTGGTCTGAGAACATACTCTGTATGATTTCTAGTCCCTTACATTTGTTAAAGTGTGTTTCATGGCCCAGGATGTCTTCATGAATGGTCCATGTAAGGTTGAGAAGAATGTAAATTCTGCTGTTTTTGGATAGAGTATTTTAGAAATGTCAATAAAATCAAGTTGATTGATAATGCCATTCAGGTCAACTACATCCTCATTGATTTTCTGTCTGTTTGATTTACCAATTCCTGAAAAAGGTGTGTTGAAGTCTCCAACTATAATAGCGGATTTTGTCTCTTTCTCTTAGAATTATATCAGTTTTTGACTCGCATATTTTGAAGTTCTGTTGTTAGATGCCTACACATTTAGGATTATTATGTTTTGGAGAATTGATTGCTTTACCATTATGTAATGACCCTTTTTATCATTGATGGTTTTCTGTATTCTGGAGTGTGCTTTGTCTGAAATTTATATAGTTATTCCAGCTTTCTTTTGATTAGCATTAGCTAATTTCTCCATCTCTTTGTGCTTGATATAGCTGAGTCTTCATTTAAAGTGGGTTTCTTGTAGGTAACATAGTTGGGTCTTGCGGATTTTTGTTTTTTGTTTTCTTTGTTATTCAGTCAGACAACCTTTTAATTGGTATATTTAGGCCATTCACATTTAAAGCAATTATTGATATAGTTGGATTAATATCTATCATATTTGTAACTCTTTTCTGTTATTACATTTTGTTCTTTGTTGCATTTTTTCCCCTCCCTCTTTCTGGCTTTTCTGGTTGTAAGTAAACATTTTTTATCTCTTCTCTTAACATATCAAATATACTTCTATTTTTAATGTTTATTTTGAAAGAGCGTGAGCAGGGGAAGGGCAGAGAGAGAGAGAGAGAGAGAGAGAGAGAGACAGAGAGAGACAGAGAGAGAGAGAGAGGGAATCCCAAGCAGGCTCCAGGGTGTCAGCACAAGAGCCCGATGTGGGGCTCAATCTTACGAATGTGAGATCATGAACTGATCTGAATTCAAGAGTTGCACACTTCACCAACTGAACCACTCAGGTTCCCCTCAAATATACTTCTTTATTAAGTTTTTTAACAGTTGCCCTAGAGTTTGCAACATATATGTTTAAAATGACCTGAATATATCTTTAAGTAACATTATACCTCTTTACATGTACTGTGGGTCCTCATTAGCATTCCTGATTTTTCTTTCCATCCCTTATGATGCTGCTGTCATTTGTTTCACTGATCCCTAGCTATGTCCAGCTAATACATTGTTATTCTTACTACTTAAACAAATAGTTACCTTTTATATCAATTAAGAATAGGACAAATTAAAATTTTCATTTTACCTCCACTGATTTTTCCCCCAATACTCTTCCTTTCTTTATGTAGTAAAAAACCATTTTAAAAAAGGATGGCTTACCTTCTGCCATCCCTGCCTTCAAAATGCGAATCCCCCTCTAGTTTCTGTCTGCTCTTAGGTGCCTTTCACTAGTTGGTTTCGTTTTGTTGGTGGTGGTTTTTTTCCTTAATATTTTCTTCAGAGTTTATAACTGTTGCTTCAGGAGGGTTGGTCCAAACAAGCTACTCCATCACCATAAATAAAGCTCCTGATTTAAGGTTCTTACATTCATTTTCATGAGAAGTATTTGTAACTTTTCTGCCTTGATCAGTTTTGTCAACGAAGGTGATGCATACTTCCTAAGAAGAGTTCCAATATTATTTTTAAATATGGACTTGGACTTTTTTTTCTTACCCTGGCTAAATTTCCTTACATGTGTCTTCATTCAGCCATTCATTCCATCAGTATTGACGCAGATTTTACTATATGCTACCTGGGCCAGGCGCTGGGGATTCAAAGGTGAGTAAATTCTACTCCTTACTCCTCAGGAGCTCCTACTGGCAGCGATCCAGTCGTTTGCTACCATGCCGTCACACTTGCCATCATGCTCAAGCCCCACAGAAAGCCTGTGAAATTCACAGAACAGGTACTTCACTCCCTGCATACCGGACTTGCTGGTCTCCCCAGTGTTGTCTGGAGAACTTCAATCATCATTAAATCAGTGTTTCACGGCTGCTGTTGGCCTGGAGCACACTACACAGAGTTAGCCATGTGAGAGGCAGCTGAGCTACAGATTTACAGTCAGAGCTCGTATTTGATTGATTGATTTGTTTGTGATGACTTAACATACTGAGGAAATATGTCCATATAGATGGTCCCCAAGGCCTATCACTAAACTTTGTTTCAGCTGTTTTCAGGGGATGAGTTCTGCAGGTGACCACACATTTCACGGCCCCTCCCTATAATGCTCCCCCTGCAGGAGGATGGTACTCCCCTTCCCTAGTAACAGCAGGCATGATCACATGATTTCTTTGGGCCAATGAAAACCTCTAACACCCAGGATGTGGTTTGCCACGTCTCTGTTCCTTCTTCCACAAGACCAGCAATGTCCCAGAAAAGGGCTTTGTTATCAGCCTAAGTCATGTAAAGATATGGCAAAACAAGGCCATAGCAAGCCTATTATGAACACATAAAATAACAAAGAAAGAAGTTTTGGTTGTATGAAGTCTCTGAGGTTTGGGAGTTATTTGTTACCAAAGCATAACCAGGACTACCCTGACAGATACAAACTGCTTATCTCTTTGAGGTGCTCCTCAGGGCCACCCAGAGCAAATGTTCTTACATGCCCTGAGCGATCCTCCCATTTCAGTGGCACTTGAGCTGGTTTCTTTTGTTTGATGTACTAACAGACAGACATAAATAGGATTTTATTTCTGGAGATAATAATTCTGAAATTCAGAGAAATGAACGGAGTTGCCTAAAATCATAACATGTATGAATCCAAGAGTTGGGTCTTGAGCTGACATCTCCTGATTCCCAGCCCAATCTTCTACATCATAATCTCCCTCGTTTTAAACTCTGTCTTTTTTGTGTGTCTTTAACATGTTGTGTTTATGAGATCGGCTTGGAAGAGGAGTTGAACTTTTGGACCACTCATTAGCAGTCTCTAAGGCGGGGGGTGGGGAGGGGAGGGGAGGAAAACAAATATGTGCAGGAGTCTTTTGAAAGAGGCTGGAACAACACGTCTGTTCCTACCCAGAGAGAGACAGGAAAAGCCCACAGAGGCTCCCTCGAGTCTGGCAGACCAGCCCAGCTTAATCAGAGAACATCTTTAAACCGGTGAGGGTAATGAGGGCCGTTCGATCCAATGTGAGTCAGTGTGGACAAGCAACCAGACGGTTATCAATGCTGGGCAGCTGTATAAATGGACTAGGGCATTCTTGCCAGAGCAGTGCTTTGGATGGATGGCTGTGGAATCCTGTCAGGAAACTAACGGGAACAGAAGAGATAAAGGGGACCATTATGTGAGCCAGTAACTAGCGGTAATTTTTTTAGTTATTAGTATGTAGAATATTTTCTCAATATACTCCTTCCAAATGACATATATGGTAGTCACAGAGGAGAAACCTGGCTGACAACACCACAAGCGAACGATCACCTGTCACCATCCCCTATAATGGGACAGACGGACACCTCGCGCTGCTCCTCTCATGCAATGCAAGGGAAGGAAACAGTATCATCTATGCGCTGTTCCTGTCGAAAAGGTTCAACATCAAACGAATCATGTGGAAACCATCAGACACATTCAGATTCTGCAAAACAACTTGCCTAGACTCCTCAAAAATGTCAATATCATGAAGGATTAAGAACCACGTCAAGGGAACTATTCTAAATGAAAAGAAACTGACGAGCATGGCAGCAAAATGCAAGGTGCGATCCTTGGTTCTATGCTAGATATTTCTTAAATCCAGCTATAATGGCCATGGGGAAAATTTGCATATGGGTTATACATCTGAAAACACTGTTGTATCAATGTTGAGTTTCCTCAGAGTAATCTTGGTCATGCAGGAGAATGTTCTCTTTGGAGACACACAGTATAAAGGGGGAAGAATCACGATGTCGGCAGCATACCCCCAAATGGTTAGACAAAATTAAGTGTGTTTGTGTGTGTGTGTACTTATATACACATTTTAATATATGTAAATGTGTGTATGTGTGTGTGTGTGCAGAGAGAGAGAGAGACGAAGCCAATACGGTAAAACTTTAAAATTGGTGAATCTAGTTGAAGGATATATAGGTGTTCATTGTACTAGTCTTCATTTTTTGGAGTATTACAGAAAAGTATCATACATGTACAGGATTGTAGCATTGTAGTATTCTTGCACCTTTTCTACAGGATTGAAAATTTTAAAATAAAATGATTGGAAGAAAAAGTAGCAATCAGAATGGGTTATATACACTAAAAACAAAAGTACTTACATATACTGTTAAAAAACGAAAGTTATATACACTCTGGGTTAGTTGCACAGGCCTAGGTGAGCAGAGCTAAAATTAATTTACCACTCCTGGGTGTCTCATCCCCTTGGGGCAGATATCCGAGATGGAGGTAAGTTTCTTAGGAATAAATTTTGAGTCTTATAGCACTTGCCACAAGCCTCGAACTCTCTAGTAAATGACACAGGGAAACGTCACATCTCTCCTTGTGCCTTGTGAGACCTTCCTACCATGGACATGGAATTCTACTTGGGAATGGGGGAGGATTAAACGTAGAATTTTTCACAGACTTGGAGATTTTCCAAACCAAGCATAAGCATGTCCCTCTTCTACCCCACTGCCCTCCTCTGGGAAGGGGCTGGTAAACTTGTAGAGGTCAAGGAGCCTGTTGGGAGGAAGATCTCCAAAGCAACACTTGACCATTTCCTTTGAAGATCCACATTATTAGAAAGCTGGTCTGAGATGACTGAGTCTGGGGCCAGCTGGCAGGAAAGGACTCTGAATAGATCTACCCTCTCAGTTGGCCATCGGCTTGTAAGACTGAGGAGGAACAGGGTTCTTCTCAGGAAGAACCCTGCAGGTTTGTTCTTCCTCCCCCTCTCCAGTCCACACCAGGGCCCTTCAGGCTGAGGGTGCTTGGGAATTCCTAGATCATACCAGAAGGGAAGTCCTGAGAGGGATAGGACTTCCTGTAAATTTGCGTGTGGGCTGGCTGAAGTGATTAGTTTGAACATTACTAACAGATGTAGTCACATTCATCTTCCAAGCTGATAAAATCAGTTTTTGTGCAGCAAGGGTCAAAGCCACTTTCAAAGTCATAGAAATGTTAGAAACCTCTTCCTCATCTGCAAAACATGCACCTAAACACACCCGACTCAAGGACATGTGTTCACATTCTCACTTTCCCTTCTCCCTGTCTACACAGTCCTCCACGCTCTCTCCCCACTGGTGGATGGGCAAGCGGAAGAGCTGGCGTTGAGCCAGTGCAAGAGATGGGAAGGTGAGCCTCAAAGAATCTTGAACTTTGGTGCAGTCAGTTGGCTTTTCCTACCATGTTCCCTGCCCCTGCCTTTAGTTCCCAGTGAAGTAATACTAAGGCTCAACATTGCACAGGAAACTGTGATTCCAAAAACCATTTCTTTTCTGGCTTTGAATACAACTGAAACTACTTTCACAAAATGATCAAAGAGTAAGGATTATTCATTTCACTGAATTGACTGGGTTTGGCACTAGGTCTCTGAGCCAGGAGACATGTTTTAAGTGAAATCACACATACTCAAATTATGTTTGTATAGCCTGATTTTATCTGGAAAAGCCAACAACTGCTACATGAGTTTTTTGTTTTTTTTTTTTTTTTTTTTTTTTTTAATTCCTAAGTAGTGAAGTACTTGGAGCTCAGTGGCCTGGAGATGTGAATTATGCTCTCAGTTCTGTCTTTTTAATTGTTCATTTTATTCATCATTATTGTCATAAATATAAACCTGTTTCAACAAAGAGGATCCAATGGTCCATCCTAGACAGAGAAAATCACCGAATTTGACTCCAGGCAACAGTCGCTATTGCCAAGAACTCTCTGTTGCTACTGACTGGACAGTTTGGTGTTTATCACGAGAAGAATATCAATCAAAAGTAAAATGTTATCAAATACTTTATCCACTCGTGTGGGAGTCAAGTAAGCAGAGGAGGCACGAGTTTCTTCCGCCCTGCTGCTAACATCATGGTTTCGTTTTAAGACCAGGCACTAGAAGTATCTAGAAGTAAATTTCAACACCCTGCTTGCTGTTTTTCTGTAGCTTGGCTTGGCACTGTAACTACAGGATGAAGTCCAAAGGCAGGGCCCTTTGCGAACAACATTGTTTCCATTTCAACAGCCTGTCTCACTGGACCGCACCTGTGGAGATAAATGCCACAGCCAAAATTTCTTTGTGGCAGAGAAAAGCACCAAGAGGTTGTTGTGTCCAAATCAGGAAGGTGCTTTAGTGTGAACAAGACTCATTTGTAGATATACCAACAACGAAATCTACATCCTTTTTCTGGAGGGACGTGAAAAATGGCTCCATTAAAATACTGTATTTCACATTCTCGAAATAATTGAGCTTCCTGACAGGCATTCTTCTCGGAGCTGGACAGGAAGCTTGGCTCAGCTCAGCTTTGTGGACCTATGAAGTCCTGAGGCACATGCCAAAGGCAGGATAGACTTGTGTGGGACAGCGTGGGGGCAGTCCCAGCCCCTCCACAGCCTGTGGCACATGGGTGTGAGGGGGAAGAAGGAAAACAGTGGGAAAAGTTGGAAGAGGACTAATTAAAAGCCAAGGTCATTGGTCTGATTCAGTCATTCCTTCCTGGAAAGAGAGCATTTTTTGTGCTTAACCTCATGGCCTCAGATTTCCAGGATGTTGCTGGCTCTCTAGATCTCTCCGAGGCTTGCTTATTTACCAGGCTTCTAGGCAGGGAAAGAAGGATGTGAGAGGAAATTACTCAAATGGGGACACAAAGAGAAACCAGAGGCAAAGCAGGAGCTTTTAAAATCCTGCTCACACACATTTCCCATGGGAATTATAATCAATTAAACATATGCAACAGCTTAAAGTATATTTTACGAAGTTTCCAACTTTTTTTCCTAAAAGAATATTATTTGGAGAATTCTCAAACTGATAAAACAGAGGGAGAAAAGCAAATTTAAAACTTCTAAAAAAAACTCGGGGCACCTGGATGGCTCAGTTGGTTAAGCATCTGACTCTTGGTTTTGTCTCAAGTCACGATCTCAGAGTTCGTAAGATAGAGCCCTTCATTGGCATGGACAGTGCGGAGCCTGCTTGGGATACTCTCTCTCCTTCTCTCTCTGGTCCTCCCTTGCTCACTCTCACTCTGTCTCTCTCTCAAAATAAATAAATAAACATTAAAAAAACTTCTAAAATACTCAATTTAATATTTTGCAAGGCCTGTTTCTGAATATGCCCAAATGTGGGCAAAATCTTTGTTAAAGTTATCAAGAGCAAGAGGGAAAAATCTGCAACGAATCTTTTGCAGTCCTCTCTTACTCCATTTTGGCCTTATCAGATCAAGCCAGGCTGTACTTTAATATAGAACTTTGTTTTCACTCAGAACACGAACAGGGGTCTGTGAACAGGTGCACCCGAGGTTAGCAACGGGCATGTTATTTGGAGTCAGGGAAGCTGGAGAACCCGCACAATGTACTTAATAAAACCGGAGATGGGTGGGGTGTCAGATCATGAAGGGGTTGTCTGGTGAGAGGCCTTTCTGAAGGGAAGACCCAATCAATCTCTGAAGACCTCCCTTCTGGGCAAAGGGGCAGATCGGTACAGTGTGTCCCCTGAGGAACATGGAAAGACCAAAAGGGAAACAGGATTTAGTTCTCGTTACCCAGCACCTCAGGAAGTAGTGAAACCCCGGCCACTATCAAACACTAGATGGCTTCTTCTGGAAAGCTGTAGAAGAGGCACTTGTGTTGTATTGATGCCAGAACCAGATCAGAGAATCTATAGTAAGTATTGACTCAGGGGAAGGTAGGGCAATAAAAGGATATTTCCCCATGGAAGGAAGTGTTCTGGCATCAGCATTTTGAGTTCCCAGCCAAGGCTCATTCTGAAAAGGTCAGAGCACATACGCAAGGTAATGTTCTGAGGATCGGCACTTAACTTGTCTGTTCTTATGTTCCTCTCTGGAGAGTGGCACAATGTTTAATCAATGAATGAATGGAATGAAGGAATAATGATCTGCTCTTTAAGAAAGAGGATGAAATATATAATGCAAGCAGAGGGGACAAGCAGAGGTGTAGTGGGAATAGGCCAGGTAAGTATGTTGGGGCAGGATTAAGAAGGCTCCTAAGTGCCAGACAGAAGAGTTTTCATTTGGTATGGCAAACTATGGCACACACCCTAGCCAAAGCATAGGAAATGGTTAGCTCATATTCCCCAATCTCCCAATGCACACATCACCTCTCTTTCTCTACTCCCACCCCGAGTCTCTCCCATCTCACACTCCAAACTTCCCCAGGCCACCCTCCAAATATCTTCTAGCTCAGGATAATTGTGAAGTATTTCTATGGAGTCTTTTAAGACCTAATCCTTGCTGGAACGAACTGATAAACAGCATTGATGGGCCCATACAATCTCTCCAAGGCTGTGGCAAAGACAGCCAACATCACCAAAGATCGATGTTTTCCTTCTGAGGTGTAAATTTGCTGCTACAAAGCAGTTTCTCTATTAGGGACAGTATTCACCAGTTTCTCTTTCATCTAGGAGGGGACTAGGTGACTAACATCCACCAGTAAGATAATAAAATCAATATGTCTCACTTCTGTGTTGCTATGGTTAAGAAGTAGGTATGTCTTCTCCATGATCTCTTTAATCATCAACCAGATGCATGGAGAGGCCCTAGCAGAGGGAAGAGCTCAACATCAAAAGAGCCTGGGAGGCTGTCACAGGTGCCTGCATTGGACTCTGCTATGAATGGGAAATAAATGTTGTTTTGGTTAAGCCACTGAAAATTTGAGGTTGTTTATTGAGTTAGATTATCCCAACTCATAGAGAAACCCAACTGGACTCATTTAGAGCCTCCGAAATGGACTTAGGATCAAGGACCTAGAAGTGCCTGGTACAAAGACAGAGCTTAGTAAACACTTGGTGGATATGTAAATCAAAATTCTCTGGGTCCTCAACACTTTGCTAGAGTCTCTAAGTGAGAGTCATCCATTCAGCTCTGATAGACACAGCTTCAAATTAGATCCTAACTTTAGAGAAGGGCGTGTGAGGGAAGGCAAGTGTAAATGGGCACAGATACAGGAATCTGAGGCAAAAATTTTCCAACGACAATTTTGCAATGGTTTTTGGTCCTTCCTGGAACACCCTCCCTTTGCCAGCAATTCTAGCTGCCTCACTGACCTCATGGCTGCCAGCTGCAAAGCCCATTTCATTCCACATTTAGTGATACCCTCTTCATGCCAAGTACTGAGGATACATCAATAACTAAGACATGGCTCCCCAAGGAACATTCAGATGCCAGGGGGGCATGAGCATGAAGTTCTAGAGAGGCTGAGTACTGCTGACACTTGCCGAGGAGCTGGAAATAGTGTTGCTCCTACCCTAAGAACAACAAAAAGCCAGCCAAACTCCAAAATTATAACTTTTCTTGAATTCATCAAAGAGCTGAGGTTTCGAAGCAACAAAGTAGCCTGAGATCTAAGAAAACACAGGGTCTTTGGAGAAGAGCCAATATGGGCACTTGTTTGTCTGTGACAGAGCATGGGAGGAAGAGATACCAGGTGTAAGAAGAATTCAGCTAAAATTTTAAATAAATCACTGGAGCTTGAGTGTGGGCAAGCATGGGAGTTGCAGATGCATTCGAAACCACAGAAACAAGAGGAGTTCACACATATTCATAGATTTTTCTCTAAGAACCTCCACCAGATGCTCTCAAGAAAGATGGGGGAGGGGGCAGATGGGACAAAGGGGGAAAGCTCACTCACTGGTGCAATCATGAAGTTAGGAACAGCCGATGCTGCAGGAAAAAACATAAAGCCCAGTCCAGAACCTTCTTCCCTGTGGTCTTAAGCCACTAGGGGAAGGGCAAATCCTGTCACCCCAGGGAACCTATTGTAACTGGGGAAAGGGTACAAGATGAAAACCTCTACTTCTGAGGAGGGGCAGGAAACCATTGAGGGTCCAGATGATTAGAGGTCTTCTGCCCCCATGGGAGGAGAACAGGAAGCTCTCTTTAGAACAGGAACAGCCTGAAATACATAGAGTTTGGCTGCCACAGAGAAGAGGAGCAAGATTACCGAGAAAGCTTGAATGTCAAAATCAAGGGACACTTAGAACCTGCCTGAGACTGAGGCTTGATCAAGAAAACTAAAAACACCCTACTCCTACCACCAGCCTCCTATCTGGGCTAAGAGGCACTAAATAACCAGCAACAGCAGTCTACTGCTGGGGCGGGGGGGGGGGGGGGGGGGCGGTGGCAAGGAGCAAGTGCATGAAGAAAGATAATAAATATAATCTACCTTCATATTTACTTGTCCTGCACAGGATGTCCAGCATTTAAGATTGTGAAGCAAAAACAACAAACTGTCAAGAAACAAAGTAATCAACAGAACCAGATTCCAAAATGACTCAGATGTTGAACCTAACAGACAAGGGATTTAAAATAGCTACAACTGATAAGTTAGAGAGTCTAATGGAAAAAGTGAACAATCTGCATAAAAAGTGGAGAATTTCAACAGAGAGATGGAAATCTAAGAAAGAATCAATTGGAGATACTATAAATAAACAATAAGAATGCCTTTGACAGCTCATCGATAGGCTAAACACAGCCAAGGAAAGAATCAGTGAACTCGAACGGAGGCCAATAGAAATTACCCAGACTGAAACAGAAACAGACAAGAAAGAAGGAAAAAATTAGAAGAATGCATCTAAGAGCTGTGTGGCAATATCAAATGATCTTTTACATGAGTAATTGGAATCTCAGAAGGAGAAGGGAAAAATAATAGGGCAGGAGAAATATTTGAGGAGATAGCCAAAAAAATTCCAAAAAAGAAATATATCTAACCACACATCCATGAATCTGCAAGAACCTCAAGCAGAGCAAATATGAGTTTTCCAAGCACCTAACTTTGCCCGGTCTTATCATGCAGGTCAGTTCGTCATGAATTCTCTTGGCTTTTGTTTGTCTTAAAAAGTCTTTTTTTTTTTTTGCCTTCGTTTTTGAAAGATTTTTTTCCCGCTAGGTTTAGAATTCTGAATGCACGGTTTGGTCTCAGCATGTTAAAGATGCCCCCCATTGTGTTCCAGCTTGCACAGTGTCTGTGAGTGACTGGCTGTAATTCTTATCTTTGTTCCTCTGTATTTCATGTCTATTTTCTTCTTGCTTCCTTCAATATTTCCTCTTCATCTTTGGTTTCAGTAGCAGGGAGTAGGGAGGAAGAATATAGTGAATTTTTTCCTCATCAGTGCCTTATATTACAAATGCTATAAATTCATTAAATATTATCTCCCAAACAACAGAGAAGTTGACAGACAAGACATGGATACAGTCAGTAATGCATTCACCGGCACAGCGCACAGCAAGAATCAGGTGTGTGTGTGTGTGTGTGTGTGTGTGTGTGTGTGTGTGTGTGTGTAGGAAATCCAGGTATCTCAGTTCTCAATCAGGTACTCAAATCTCCTGTTCTGAAAACACGGATGATTAAATCAAAGGATGTATGTGTTTCCATCTGAGAAGGAGGATGATAGGTGAGGAGGGTGATAAGACAATCACAATGCATTGAGAAATACACTTAATTAATTGAGAAATCAATGAAGGATCCTTATGCTGGTATTATTGGACATGTGGGGTGACTATCCAAATTCAAGTAAGCAGTACAAAGATCTTCAGCTAGCTGCAGATCACACATCATATTTATGGTCTGATTTTCTCAGAATATAGCAGAGTGTGCGATACTGAATATTAAACCCCAGGAGCAATACAAAGCAAGGTTGCTTCTGAGGTTACACTTTCTAGCCAGCCCAAGGAGCTATGAACAGGAATGACTTCTCCCAGTTGGATTAAGATGCTAAAAGGAAGAGGGTTTTGATATGGATCACATTCTTGTCATAACAGATTGGATCCAGGATGGCTTGGTTTCAGAACACCTCACATTCTTCTTTTAAGGCTTTCCATCTTTTAGTAGTCTGTCTCCATTGGAACCAGAGACCATCCGGAACACTGAATTCTCCTGGTTATAGACAATCAAGACTCAAAAGCAGTTTGTGGGTAAGGGGCACTAAAGAGTTCTCCTCTGCCTGTTTTCATTTCAGGTCAGTGGACATCACATGTGTCACGGAGAAAGGAACCAGAAGGAGGGCATTAATATTAACACATTAAATTTTCACACATCAAATTCATAGGTCAGTGGTTCTTATAGTTCAATAAAAACATACCAAAAAAAATGGGCAAAGGACACAAGTACAATTCCACAGAAAAATAAAAACAGATGACCAATAAATACATCAAAGTATTTTCAACCTCACTCTTAAATAAGGAAGTACAAGTTTAAACAACCCAACACCATTTTTCACTTTTCTGATTGGCAAAGTTGAGAAAGTCTGATATTACCCAGTGTGGACAAAGCTAGAGGGGAAATAGACCCTAGAGTAAGAAACTCTTAGTGGGAGTTTGAACTTATGCAGTCTTTTGAGACAGCAATTTGATTTATATCACAATTATTAAAATAAATTGTCATTTGTGGTGCCTGGGTGATTCAGTCGGCTGAGTATCTGACTCTTAACTTCAGCCCAGGTCACGATCTCATGGTTCCTGAGATCGAGCCCTCCGTCAGGTTCTGCACTGACAGCACGGAGCCTGCTTAGTATTCTCTCTCTCCCTCTCTCTGCCTCTTTCCTGCTCTCTCTCTCTCAAAATAAATAAATAAACTTGAAAAAAACCAAACTGCCATCTGACTTATCAATTTCACCCTTACATAGTTAACCAATGAATATACATCTGTAGAGTCCAAAGATTCATGGAAATAGCTATAAATAAATATCCATGAATGTATGTACTGTGGGTATTGCACATACAATATTGCACATACAATCTGTTGAATATGTTTCCAAATTGCCAGAATGCCAATGAAAGGAGGCTCCAGCACTTGGTCAGGACCAAGTACCTCCAGCCTAGCAGCACCTCCAAGTATCTCCAGCCCAGCGTTGTGTGAAAAGGGACATGGAGCTTTGGTGAAAAACTCTCTCCAAGATGGCAGGAGGAGGCAAAAGAGATTCTGTTTCCCGCATTCTGGAGATTCTCTTTTCTAAAGGGTAGCTCCATCAGGGTGTAGCAGGAAAGTCAATAGCAAGGAGTGATGTGACTTCAGGGCAAGGCAAAGAATTATTAGTCAAATGGCCTCTAGCTAATAAGAAATCCCACCTTCCAACCCAGCAGATTTTGTTTAAGAAACCAAATGGAAATGCAGAAGCTTTGCCATCTTTGTCTCCTGCCTTTTCTGGGAAGGCATGGGAGAGGACACAAGAGTTTGACAAGTGCCTTGGGATGCTTTAAAACTTAATTAAATCAGCACCAAAAAACCCAAGTCCCCAAAGGCGGTCTCTCCATAATAGATCAATTCTCACAGCCAAATTCTCAAGTTGTAGCTTTGATTTAACAGAAGTTTTAGCCTTAGGGAAAATTAATTTTAAATAATTGCTAAAAAGTTCTTTCCATTGTTTTAAATAAGATCATGTTAACTTCTTTTCCAGCTAAACAGTAATTTCTCGCTCCAAATTTAAAAAAAAAAAAAAAGCAGAATCTTCTGGGAGCTCTGTGCTTGTAAACTAAATATTAGGCATCTCCAACATCTCATGATCTCACCTGGAGATCAAATGAGTCAGGAAATGAAACAAATTACTCTCCTGACGAGAATAACAGGTACTTTTCTGGCCTTCAGAGGGTAACTGCACATACAAACCAGCTAGGGAAGAACTGTCTAGATGTGTAGACAAGCAGCACATTTTTGACTGGATCAGATGTCTATTATTCGATGATATATTTTCCCATCATTTTCTGACTTGCATAGGCCCGAGCTCAACATTGTACATGAACCTAGAGCTCGACATGCATCTTTATATTCCTATAATAAGTCCCAGTCGATTTCTTCCACAGAAGAAAGTCCAATACTCTTAACTTCCACAAAGCTTGGTATAGTACCAAGTGACCAGCAGGATAGCTGAGAACGTGAGTTTTGAAACCAGACAGGCCTGGGTTCAAGTCCTGCCTCTGCCATGGGTTAGTTGCTGTGGCTTTGGACAAATTATTTCACCTCTTTGAATCTTGGTCTCTTCACTTGTTACATGAGTAATATCCATCTTGCAAGTGCCTAATAATAACGACTTGAATTAAATGAAATCATGCAGCTTCGAGCAATCAACAAAGTTTCTGGAATGTAATAAGGGCTCAGCCAGTGTTCGCTGTCCGTGTAATCAGAGAAAGACCGTACTGTTGCTGATCACTCCTAGGGGAGTTGCTTCTATCTCTATAAAATAAGGCACCCATCCTAGAGCATCTGCAAGAGCCCCTCAGACCTGACATCTGAGGGGTTGCTGCTGAGCCCCTGGCGGGATTACTTAATCGGGATGGTCCTAGTTCCCTAGCCTTAATTTTCATGGTAGGGAGTTTCTGCTGGAGCAGTTAGGGTGTTGAGAACACAAAAGACTTGCCCTCTCCATCTGAGCTGACCTGGAGATATAGTGAGTTCCATATCAGTGATGGCATCCAAGGAGAAGCTGGCCAGCCACTTGCTGGGATTGGGATAGAAAAGATTCAGATGTCAGTGGGGGAGTCAAACTACATGAAGGTTGGGATCACTTCCAACTCAAAGCTCCCATCATTCCAAAAAATAGGAAGTCACATGCTTTAGACTCTTCTGGGATTGGGCTTTGCTGTTAGAAACATGGTCACCTAGAAAAGCTATGAGTCAGTCAGTCTGTTACGTACCTATTTGTCCATCCAGGCCAAGGAAACATTTCTACTGACCGAAACCAAACCTGAGTCTTTTTTTTATATGAAATGTATTGTCAAATTGGTTTCCATACAACACCTAGTGCTCATACCAACAGGTGCCCTCCTCAATACCCATCACCCACTTTCCCCTCCCTCCCACCCTCCATCAACCCTCAGTTTATTCTCAGTTTTTAAGAGTCTCTTGGTTTAAGAGCGTGGTTTGGCTGCCTCCCTCTCTAACTCTCTCTCTCTCTGTTTTTTTTTTTTTTTCTTTTTCCTTCCCCTCCCCCATGGTCACCAATTCTGAGTCTTACAGGCAGGAAGGTGGTGACTGGGTCAGACACTTTCCCAAAGGAACCACTGCCTGTCACTGGTGCACCCAGCTGCCTCACTCAGGAATCCAGAGTGGAATTCTGGGCCAGGCCTGGGACATTGGGAAAGAGCCAGCAGTCCAATTTGGTAGTGAGAAGCCAAATGAGGTGGTGAGATGCTGGGGGGAAAGCTACAGGGGTCTAGGAGTTTGTCCACGAGAGTGATTCCCTCTCCTCAGAAATGCTAATGAAATTTGGACTTCCTCATTTTATTGCTTAATTTCTCATAAAAAATTGGGCACTGAGTCCTGGGAGACGAGGAGGAAGACCCATTGACATCATCAGTGGGAACAAGCCAAGGTCTCATTCATCAGAGTGCCAGCACCGAGTCCCCAGCTCTGGCATCAGCTCTGCCATCACATTTTTCTTTATTCACAAAGCCTTCAGGGAACATCTCAGTGACTGTGGGGTCTGGTACCATCCCCTGCCCAGGCTGCTTCTATGCAGATGTCTTTTGACTCTCACCCTCCTCCAAGCACTTTGCAAAATGCTCTTGATGGATTCTTACTTCAATTGCTTTGCCAACATCACCTCCTTCCTACTGATGAGGAAGGAGGACCAGGAGGGTGAAGTGCCTTGTCCAGGGTGGCACAAGTGTGTTCCCAGCTGACATCATTGGCATTTGAACACGGGGCAGAAACAGCAGAATAAATTCTGCCTTGGAACTGACAGTCCTGGGTTCAAATCTTACATATTAGCTGTGTGATCTTAGACAGATTACTTCATCTCTCTGTGCCTCAAATTCCCTAATTATTAAGTGGGGATGAAAACAGAGATCAATTCACAATATCGCTGAGAGGATTGAAATGAGTGAATGATGTGCAGAGCTTAGGACAGTGACTGGGCACGGTAGGCGCTGGGGAGTCATAGCTCTTACTCTCACGGGCACCCATGTCACTCAGATGCCCTGGGTACTGGCAGGGAAAAGAGTAGCTTCACAAGTGGAAAGTGCAAAGAGCTCTGCCCCCAAGGAGGTGCCGCACAAGACCAGCTCTCTGCGTCACCATCCCGTGGATGCCCATCACCCAGGCTCCCCGACCCTCAGGGCCGCTCCCTGCTCCCCGTCAGACTTCAGTCGGGTGGCTGAGGTCCAGCATCTGCCCAGAATGGAGATGTTTCAAGGCAGACAGGAAAGCAAGAGAAGCTGAAGGTGGGAGCTTAGAGCTGCCGATCCCCGGGGAGAAGCAGTGAAAAGGCTTCCTGTGCTGCTTCCCCTCCCAACAAATGCCCTTGGCGTCTCTAGCTGCTACTGGTGCCAAGAGCCAACCTTGGTCTGGGTTATACATTTTCCTCTGAAAAACGACTTAAACACAGCCTTTCCAGGGATTAAGCATGGCCAGTGGGGACAGCCGGCAGCCCAGAGAACATTGTGCATCATCCCTGCTCTGCTCTCCTAAACGTAAGGTCTCTGTCTCCTCTGGGAAATGACAAGGACTTCAAGACTACAGGACACTTCTGTAATTGTCTTCTGCAGCCTTCCCGAATGCCGGTGGGCTCACTGGGCCAGCGGGGCTCCCAGTGCTGAGCTCCAGTGCCCACCTCAACATTAACTGGTGGTCGGCACGGCCCAGACATTGTGCTGATGTGGCGTTGAGAGGTGGAACGGAAAGGTGGAATGGGTGTGGGGCAGGCTTCCTTCCCTTCACCCCTCCAGGCTGATCAGACCAGCTGAGTAGCGAGCGGGGGGACACATGACTTCTAACTGTAGAGAGCCCAGAAGGTCTTGCAGAGAAAGTGGAATTTGGGCAGGGCAGAATTGGGATGTGCTGGGATAGAGTGGAAAGCCTCTCCAGGTTGCATGAGCACAGGGGCAGGGATGTGTGGGGAAGAAGGACGTGGTCCAGCTTGGCTGGAAGGTAGGTGCCTGAAGGGACTTGGTGAGTCAGTGGCAGAGATCAAGTGCCGAATGCCAGTCTAAACCATGGGCTCTCCGGGAGGTAATAGCGAGAGGCAGGAAGTGTGGGCTGGTCCTGGACTGGAAGAGTGCAGGCCATCTGTTGGATTACAGTAAATTCAAGTACCATCGTCCCCTTGTCTCGATTACTGGGTTACTGGGTGCTGGTCAGGTGACACTGATATCGGTGGAAGACAGCAGGCCTGCAGGACCTCGGAATCCTTGTGTAAGCCCGAGGCTGTGTACTCCGTCCCCCACCCCGTCACCTTTCCTCACCCCTCCAGCACAAAGACAGACATGCCCACCCCGGATCTGGCCCAAGCTCCACAGCCATTACCGACAGCTGTGTCTGGTGCTATCCCCAAAGGGCCCAGGATAGGAGGGATCGGCTCCAACCTTCCACACTCAAGGGAAATATGATTAGTGAGACCTCATGTCCTTAGCTGCCAGATCCAAATGTTTGGTTATCAGGAGGTTCTCCAGCAGGACTGAGCCGACTCTGGTGCTTCCCCAGCATCTCTGGGACGTCGGTGCTCTGTCTCTGACCCAGGAGGAGGCACGTGCCCGTCTGAAGTCAGAGGATCTGCTCACAGCAGAAGCGCTTGGTTTCTGACCCAGTAGGTCCAGGGTTGGGCCTAAGAGTGTGCATTTCTAACGAGCTGCTGGTCCAGGGTCCAACTTGGAGAACACTGGCCTAGACCTTCAGCTCCCAACAGCCCTGGAAGACCAGGGAAATTATGGGAACTCGGAATTCCCGAATCCATGTACATTACCTGAAGTCTGAAAAAATATTTCCTAGGTATAAATGCACTACTATTTTTTTTTCAAATGAACACAAATGCTTTTGTAAGAAAATGTATTTAAAAGTGTTAGAGGGGCGCCTGGGTGACTCAGTCGGTTAAGCGGTGGACTTCAGCTCAGGTCACGATCTCGTGGTCCATGAGTTCGAGCCCCGCGTCAGGCTCTGGGCTGATGGCTCAGAGCCTGGAGCCTGCTTCCGATTCTGTGTCTCCCTCTCTCTCTGCCCCTCCCCCGTTCATGCTCTGTCTCTCTCTGTCTCAAAAATAAATAAAATGTTAAAAAAAAAAAAAAGTTTTAAAAGTGTTAGAGCTCCATGTAGCTTTTTATAAGTATGTAGAGTCTCAATAAACCGATACGAAAAATCGATCTACGATCCCAAGGGGAGGGCCTCAGACTGGAGATTGGGGGGAACCCTAGCCCTGGACACGCTGCCCTCTGAGCCTAATTCCTGTGTTTCTGTCCAGAGCAAAGAATTTGGTGGCAAACTGCACATTCTCTGCCTAACTGCACTTTTCCTCTGGTCTCTCTGCGTTTCCATCTCGACCGCACTTCTGTTTGCCCAACCCTGTTATGTCCCCCACTTTAAGCTTGGGGGCAGCCAGCACCGCACCAAGGAGGTAGCAACGCTGTGCTGATCAGAAGGTGCCCCTGTGGATTCCCACCTGAGGGGATCATCCTTGCGCATTCATCAGGCTGGAATCACTTTTTTACCGCCTTTCTTGTTCTGGGCTCGCACAGTGAAACAGGGAGGACTCTGAAAATTGTTGACCATTCCCTTCTTCCAAGAGGCAGAGAAATTGTAACCAGTGGGGAACGGGTTATTTAGGTTACCCCAAGTTGGTGGAATGGGGGGGGGTCTTCCTGACTCTTCTCCAGTCCTCTTTCCATCCCACCAGAAAAGGCATTTAACCAAACCCTCAGTACGTTAAATTTTCACGTTACCCAAGGCTTCTGGTTAGCTTACATTAGGCCAGTGTGTTGGATTCTATCTGAAAAAATAAATACATAACTATGTGATGTCATTCTTATTTGAGAATGTTACTATTTTGAGAGCAATTGAGGAAAAAAACCCTTCGACTCCATTAATAAGTATTATTTTGTCTTTGCAGAGCCTTTTTAAACTTTCCTATTCACTTTTCCCTATCATCCCACCATGAAATTTTCAGCCATGAGGCCTTGGGCCTATCAGATCCTGCTTTCAACCTTGGACATGATGTTGCTCACCATTTGAAGAAGGGGCAGAGAACACTTTGGCTCCTTGATTCCCCAGGGAGCTTTTCAGGAGGACAGGGTTGGGTGGGTGGGATAGGAGAGCATGGAGACAGGCAGAAATGAAGGATCAAGTGCCACAGAGAAGGGTAGGCATCTTGGAGCACCTCCTCAGCCCTGGCCTCTCAGATCAGCGAGGAGCAGAACCAGCAGGAATAGGAGGGAGCTTGGGGCCATGGAGGAGGGGGAGCTCTTGGGGACAGAGGACTGGGGTAGGGCCCATGCTCCACCTTTGGAAGCCCCAAACAAGGCTGGGGAAAATGTGTGAGAAACAATGCTGGTCTGAAAGGTTGGAGAGGACCCAACCTGAGGTCCAGCTAGAGCATCTCTCTTTCACGCCCTCCTTCCTCTCTCCCTCACTTTCTATAAAGTCTCGTTCATCTATTTTCTCATGTGTCTTTTGGCTTCCTAGTCTTTCTCTCATCAATCACCTATTCTGTTTATTTTAACTCCAACTAAAACCTTTCTTTATCCCCTTTTCTCTCTTGCCTTCCATCTCTATTTGTGTGTCTGGGGTGCTAAAAGCTGAATGGATGACAAACTGCTTCTTCAGTTCAAAGCAGAGACCTTCTGTACTTTTCTTCTTGGCCTCTGAGGTGACCTGTAATAGGGCCTGTGTCTTATCTATTTGTACTGTCTTGTTTCACTGACCCAGTGGTGCTTGATTTTTCGTGACGAATTTGTCTGGTCCTCTCAATTTCCCTTGTAAGGGTCCTAAGGAACAGTCCCACAGCCTCTGGGACCCACTCCCCTCACGGCCCCTCCTGCCAGGCTCCAGATGCCGGTGCTCGGTAAACAGGTGTGGAGAGATCGATGTCCCCCCTCACCTTCACAGAGGCTACCAGACTTCACTGCCCAGAGGAGTTCCTTCAGCATCAATGATGGCACAGCCCAAGGTGGCTCGAGCAGGCTTTACCCTCTAAAAATCACCGTTGTCCACTTTAAATAAAAATACGCTAAGTAAAAAGAACCCCCTTAGCAACTATCAGCTCCGGACAAATCACTAGGCATTCACACCCCTCACTACCAGTGTTCTAGCCAAGTCTTTCCAACATAGGAATACTGAGATGGCTCCTGGTCTAGAAAGATCTTTCTCTCCATTCTCCAACCATTCATAATATTTATGTAGTCACCAAAGAAAAAGCACATATTTTTTGGAGTAATGGTTCAGTGTCAGGCACTTAGTGAGAGGCTAATGACACAGAGAAGGTAACCACTTCGGCCTTGTCCTTGAGGAGGAGCTAGCCTGGCAGGAGGATGACAAACACGCAGATACATTGAGATAGACATTCACTTAAAAATATATTTTAATGAGCGCATACGGTGCATCAATGACCGTTACAGGCGCTGAGGCCGTGGCAGAAAAGAGCAAAATGGTACAGTAATAAAAGAGAACCCCGATAGAAGTACTTATAATATATTGTTGCAGGTTAGGTTCTCCAAGGAAGCCGACTCTGAGATGGAGTTTAGGGTGCAGGATGTTCATCAGGAAGTACTCTTGGGATTAATACCCGTGGAAAGGGGGTGGGGGAAGCTCAGTTGGAGAGAGGGAGAAGTCCAGCTACAAAACGGACCCAACGATGGCACTGGCCAACCCCAAGGGAACTGGAGCTCATGTACTCCATGTCAGAGCTGTGCTGTTTGAGGTCAAAAGGACAGGGCCGTAATACCCCCGCTCCCGGCCTCGATCCTTCACTGAATGCAGGCCACCTCAAGAAGATCATAACCTTGGAGGAGGTGGTTCTTTGCAGCTGAGGCAACTCTTAAAGAGGCCATGAGTTGAAGGCTGTCCCCAGGTAGCTTGCTCTGTAGCTGGGGACACAGGTGCTTCCTTAAAGAGAGACTTGTGTGTGTACCCCGTGTCCATCACACCTAGAGCGCGAGGGAGGGAAAAAATGGAAAGAGAATGCTCCGGTACACTGACTTCTGTGTCTCCACTTCTTCCTGGAATACCAGAAGACCGAATTTCCAAGAGCTCTTACATCTAGTGGGAACATGTAACTAGTTCTCTTCAACGGACAGGCATGTGCAGACTTGCCTGAAAAACACCCCACAAGCAGGGAACCTGGGTGGCTCAGGGGGTTAAGTGCCTGACTCTTGGTTTCGGCTCAGGTTGTGATCTCCCAGTTTGTGGGATCGAGCCTCGCATCGGGTTCTGCTCCGTGCGGAGCTTGCTTGGGATTCACTCTCCCTCTCTCTGCTCCTCCCTTGCTCTCTCTCTCTCTCTTTCTGTCTCTCAAAATAAATGAATAAACTTAAAACAAACAAACAAACAAAAACTCCCTACAAGCTTTTCATGATTGGCTTCCCTCACCTGCCAACACCACAATCCAGTGAAGTGACCCAGTGTCCTAACACATACCTGAGCCGCACAATAAGAGGATCCTGGGTCCCTAAGTGGCAACATGAGCGTAGCTGCGTCCCTTCTCCCACCCCACCCCGCAGTCAGTCAACACTGTCCTGGGACATGAGAAAGAACATTGACATTTCATATCAATTGTTACTACGTTCACCCAGCTCTGGAAGCTGTTTGTTTTCTTGACTATGACAAGTTTCTGGAAGTGGGATCACTCCCATAACAAAAACTAAAGACACCCTGGCTGAGGAAGAAAGAAAGGTAACTGGAGACCCATGTTAAGCTGAGACAAAACCCTTAGTAAAAACTGTTGCCTATGATAACTGGGAAGTCAAAAACACACGCTTTAGAAAAAGAGGTTGGAAATGAGGATATTAATGCTGCGTATTGGCTGTTATTGGCTGCGTTCAACAAGATATCACAACAACAAGATGAGCTCAGGAAAGAACCGGCCAGTTTGCAAGATGAAATGAAATGAAATACAGTCAGAAATTCAGGTCCTTGCAGCAGTGGGAAAAAGCTACCTCGTCACGACGGATAGGTCCATTAACCTGATGGGGGCCTCCTTTCACAGTACATTTATAGATCGAGCCATCACGTTGCACACTTTAAATACATTACAATTTTATTTGTCAATGATAACCCCAATCAAGCTATAAAAATTCCTCTTCTAGGAAACCATCTGTCCCTTTGGCATCTGTCCTTCTACCTCCCAGATCAAATTAATCTGATCAAATTAACCTGTATTACTGGGTGTCTGCTAACTGCTATGACAGACAATCCCCAAACCTCCAAGGTTTAATACATTGAAGGTTTTATTCTCAGACACTGTCCAGTGTCTGAATTTAAAAACAAACGTCAGCAATGTAGACCCGGTGAATCTTCTCAGCTAAACACAGTGAGTCACAAAAATCAATCCTACCAAAGCCTGACGGCCACAAGGTAGCCACCATTAAGTTGGAAAATAATGGCATGAGTAAGCAAAAAAAAAAAAAAAAAGACAGGATTGAGAATTGTGACTTGGAAAAGAAAATTAGGGTACAGTTATTGGCACACGGAATTGACTAGAAGGAAACAGAACAGAAACCTCCTAAGTTTTTGAGAGAATCATATTCCAAAGGAGCCGGGGGCCTGGATACAAAAGACCTTTGCCTACTCCGATGCATGTGAAGGTCCTAAATTTTGAACTAGAAGTCCAAGATCAAGACGTCAGCAGGGCTACTGGTTTCATGTGAGGCCTTTCTCCTTGGCTTGGAGATAGTACCTTCCACTGCGTCCTCACATGGCTGTCCTCTGTGCATTTGAGTCCCTCGTGTCTGTGTGTCTAAATGTCCCCTTCTTTTCTTTTATTACTTTTTAATTTTTTTCTTTTAGAGAGAGAGAGCATGAATGGAGGAGAGGGGCAGAGAGAAAGAGAGAGAGAGAATCTTAAGCAGGCTCCACACTCAGCTTGGAGCCCGACCCAGGGTACAATCCCATGACCCTGGGATCATGACATGAACTGAAATCAAGAGTCAGACGCTCAACTGACTGAGCCACCCAGGAGCCCCAACAATGTCCTCCTTTTATAAGGACTCCAGTCAGACTGGATTAGGGCCCATTCTAATGGCCTCATTTTAACTCTTTTTCTTTTGAGGTATAATTGACATACAGCATTATATTAGTTTCCGATGTACAGCATAATGATTTAATATGTGTGTGTATTGCAAAATGGTCACCACAGTAAGTCTAGTTAACATCTGTCACCTTACAGAATCACAGATTTTTCTTCTAGTGATGAGAACTTTTGAGATTTACTCTCTTAGCAACTTTCAAATATGCAGTACAATACTATTAACTACAGTCACCATGCTGTATGTGACATCCCCAAGTTTTATCTACTTTATCACTGGAAGTTTGTACCATTTGACTACCTTCACCCATTTTGCCCACCTCCCATTCCCCAACTCTGGCAACCATCGATGTGTTCTCTGTATCTGTGAACTTGGGGTTTTTGTTTGTTTGTTTAGACTCCGCATATAACTGAGGTCATATAGTTGTTGTTTTTGTCTGACTTATTTTACTTAGCATAATGCCCTCAAGGTCCATCTATGTTGTTGCAAATGGAAAAACTTCATTCTTTTTTATGGCTGAATAATATTCCATTATACGTTACACATTTCTTTATTCATTCACCCATCGGGGGACACTTAGATTGTCTCCATACCTTGGCTCTAGTAAATAATGCGGCAATGAACATGGGGGTGCAGATATCTTGTCAAGTTAGTGGTTTTGTTTGATTTAGAGAAATACCCAGTCCTGGAATTACTGGATCATATGGTATTTTTATTTTTAATATTTTGAGGAACCTCCATACTGCTTTCCATAGTGGCTGCACCAATTTGCATTACCACCAACAGTGCGTGAGGGCTCCTTTTTCTCCACATCCTCAGTGACACTTGTTGTTTCTTGTGTTTTTGACTCTAGCCATTCTGACGGGCACAAAGTGATATGTCATTATCGCTTTGATTTGCATTTATCTGATGATTGGTGATGTTGGGCATCTCTTCTGTTGGCCATCTGTAACTCTTCTTTGGAAAAATGTCTATTCCACTTTTCTAAGTGTATATTTAGAAAATAAATTAAACGTATATTTTAATTAGATTATTTGTTTTTTTGATGTTGAGAATGCTGGTGGGAAAACTGGAACACTTTCTTACATACGCAAAAATAAACTCAAAATGGGTTAAAGACCTAATGTGAGACCCGGAGCCATTTAACTCCTAGAAGAAAACATAGGCAGTAAGCTCTTTGACAGCAGCTGTGGGAACATTTTTCTAGATACGTCTCCTCAGGCAAGGGAAACAAAAGCAAAGAGAAACTACTGGGACCACACCAAAATAAAAAGTGAAAAAAAACCATCAGCAAAACAAAAAGGCAACCTACTGAATGGGAGAAGTTTCTGTAAATGATATAGCCAATAAGGGGTTAATATCCAAAATATGGTTAAAAAGTTTTAAATGCATATGTAATGATGAATTCCTAGCATTCAGGGAAGTTTGCTATCACTTTATTGGTTTGGATTCAAAGGCTGATGCTATAGAGGAGAACCATCCCTCCTGGATACTCAGCCTGGAACTGAGACATGTCCCCAGGGTTCTAGCTGCAGAGGTCAAGGGCAATTTCCTCAAGCAATTCCAGTCAAGTATGCTTTCTATGAACGGAAATCTTTATTATTTTAGCACAAATACATAAATAAACACACATTACCAATGTTTGCCTTCTTAAAAAAAAAAAATCACTTGATGGAGGACACGATATGGAGCAAGACTGAAGGAAAGTAAGCGTCCCGATGCCCAGTACCCGGCAGAGGGCATGCGGCACAGTGGTCGGTCACATGGGCTTGGAGTCAGACCACCGGGTTTGGAAACTCTGCCTACCCACCTGTGACCTGGGGAAGATACTCTCCGAGCATCAGGTTTTGTTTCGTGGATACATAGAAGTGGTGGTGACAGTGGCATCGCCTCCCTCAGAGGTGGATGAGCATGAAACGAGGTAACAGGTGGAAAGAGCAGGTGCCTAGTGCAGAGCCAACACTCAGGTGGGAGCCGGCGTCAACTTCTGCTGAGTTCAGTGTTCCTTCCTCCCCGTCTTCTGCCTTGTCTTCCGAGGCTTCGGCTGTCTATGGGCTTGTCTGCGGCCCTGCTGTCCCCTGGCTGTTGGGCCTTCTGCCTGTGTTCCTCTCCTTCTGCTCAGACCCCATCAAGGACTGTCCTTCTGACCCAGAGCTAGTGTCACCACGTGGCGTCTGCATGGACACCACCCAGCCTCCATTCTGGGAAATGTCCTCTTCTCCCTGGGCTCTCAAGACAGGGAAACATTCAAGACTTTGAAAACATTGGTGAGCTGTTTTATTCAACGGACATTTAGCATGCGTGTGATGCAACTTGGTATTTCTAGCCCAATTATTATTCCAAACACATCGCTTTAACTTCAGTACATCATGTTTGCTGATTTTATATAAACTGTATATGTGATCAATCAGTGAACTTTGAATTACTAGTTTTTAACATACGCTACGTGTGTTCGTCGTCGAAAATCTTGAAGAATTAACCGTCATGCTTACGTCACATGATAATGATATGGAAATAGGTAGTCGGCACATGAAGTAGAGGTTTGTCTTAGGCAGGGGGCTCTCAGCCCGGGGCCTGTCCTTTGTAGGCACTAGACGAAGGCCGTTACGCCACCAGGCCTCAACACAGGGACATTTGGGGGAGACGCGAAAGGCCCTGGACGGATGAGACGCCCAGTCTCTGCCCACATCCTCTTCTTGCTTGTCTTCTCCTAACAAAACGTCCTGACCAGGGCGTGGGCGACAGTCTAGCTGCCGAGCTCCATCCCGGCCCCGGGAAAGAAGATTCTAAGCAAGTTTTCCTGTAGCATTTGCTGAAGAGGAGGAAGCAGCTTCTTCCTCTTTTAACATTGTTATTAGCAACCCCGGCTGATCTGAGCTCAGGCATGTAGGAGGCCTTCCTGTGCTGTGCCAGAGAAGGGGCCGCACTGGGGCCGGTGGGTTCACGGCACTTCTACAGGAATGTGTGTGTGTGAGTCAGGTTGGTTGGGGTTTCTTGAGCCTCTTTCTTCCTGTCTCGTAGATCATTGGGCTTGGGCTGTCACAACACTCACAACCCACGTCCCCACTGATTCTCAGTAGGGCCCAGAAAGCCGCACAGGGAAGGAGCTCACAAAACACCTCTCTCCAGAGAGAGAAGAGGGCGGAGGCCGTCATTGGAATCCCGTCACAGGGTAAAGGATCAGAACCCAGGTCTCCTGACTTCAGGGCCTCCTCCTCTACCTTCAGTCCCTGATTTCAAACACCTCTGACTGTATCCTTCCCTGCCTACAGGTCTCCTGGCTCCCTAACATCTGAGGTCCAAACTCCCTACTTCTGTGTACAAGACGATTTCCTGAGTCTCCTTGAAGGAGAGGGGCACACTGAGGCCTGAAGATCTGAGAGGGATCAGGTCAGGTCCGTGAGAACAGGAATGGGAGCTGGACGGCTTGCCGAGAGAGAGAGAGAGAGCTGTGGGCCTGGTCTGGAGGCAAGGAGACCAGTGAGGAGGGTGTTGTCAATCCAGGGGGGAGGAGATGAGGGCCTAAAATAAGGTTGTGGCAGAGTGGTCCCTGTGGTCGAGGACGCACCATGGGACAAAATAGCCAGATCCCATGATTTTCAGCCCCAATGCTAGGATCGGATACTTCTCCCAGTTCTCCAACCCCTTCACCACACCCCCCATGCTGGTTCCCAGGCTCTGCTCCCGGCCAGGCAGGCACCCTTTTGTCTGAGGCCCCACGCGTGTAGTTAGCAACTCCTACTCTGACCAGCCACTCCCAGGCTTCTTTCTGTGGTCCCCAAAGACCTCACCCACTCAAGTTCTGAAAGGGCGGGCCTACGCCGGCCGACTCCATCTTGTTCTGTGTTCTCCACCTTGAGTGACTATGTCCCGGACATGACCCCTTTTCCGGGAAAATCGCAGAAACCTCAGATCGAGCCTCCTCCCCTTGAGTAACCTCCTGCTCACCCATTCAAACTTCCTGATCAAAACATGCCCAGCGACCTGCGTAACAGGACTCTGACCCTTCCCCAGCCAATCGGCCGAGGCCACGACCCTTCCCCAGCCAATCGGCTGCCCCTAGACCCCTATAAAACCTTTGTGCTTTTGAAACTCAGCTCTCTCTCCCCAGTATCTCACCGCTGCGTCGGTGCAGATAGGGGACTGAGCTCGAGCTAGCTCGAATAAAGGCTCTTTTGCTTTTGCATCGGACTCGGCTCCCTGGTGGTCTTTGGGGATCACAAATTCTGGGCATAACAGTTCAAGTGGGTCTGAGGTGGCTGGTTCATTCCTGGGGATAGCCCCACACAGCATACACAGTGCAGGTGTGGACTGGCCCTTCACTTCTCTTACTGTCAGCCTGACTGTGTCATTTTAGCTCTTGTGTCGGCAGACACGTGTGTAAGGAGAGTAGCGAGGGGTGAGTGGGCAACATCCGCTCTGAGCTCGTGAAGATTCACAGCTGCTGCTACTCACCCCTCAGCTCCTCACCCCCTCTTTTGAGAGGCCGGTGGCCTGAATGCCACCAACAAGTTAATTAGTTAAAGGTCTTTTAGTAATACTTATTTTTCCTAACTTCTTTACTGAGGCACTTTGAAAACCGTGTGTGTGTGTGTGCGTGTGTGTGTGTCCAAATCCCACCACACAGTCCAGTGGCACTGGTCACCATGCTCTTCCGGCTCCACCTCTCAGCTATGACTAGACCACCTTGCAGATGGGGCAACGAAGGCTCAGGGCCATTCAGTATCATGGCCAAGGTCACATGGCCATTGAGTGGAGAGCCAGGGTTTAAAGCCAGGCTTGGCTGAGTCCAGAGCCTGTACAGTTCACCACTACTCTTTTTTTTTTTTTTTTTTTAATTTTTTTTTAACGTTTATTTATTTTTGAGACAGAGAGAGACAGAGCATGAATGGGGGAGGGTCAGAGAGAGGGAGACACAGAATCCGAAACAGGCTCCAGGCTCCGAGCTGTCAGCACAGAGCCCGACGTGGGGCTCGAACCCACGGACCGTGAGATCATGACCTGAGCTGAAGTCGGCCGCTCAACCGACTGAGCCACCCAGGCGCCCCCAGTTCACCACTACTCTTATGCTTGGCCTCAGAGCACCAGGCATTTGCCCCGCAGCCACCCGTGGGATTCCCTGTCCCTGTGCTCTGCAAGACCATGGAAAAGGAATGTCGTCCATTGGTTACTCCTTTTTTTAATTAAAGAATTTTTTGAATGTTTCTTTATTTTTGAGAGAGAGGGACAGAGTGTGAGCAGGGGAGGGGCAGAGAGAGAGGCAGACACAGAATTCAAAGCAGGCTCCAGGCTCTGAGCTGTCAGCACAGAGCCTGATGCGGGGCTCAAACTCGTGGACCATGAGATCATGACCTGAGCTGAAGTCCAATGCTTAACCAACTGTGCCGCCCAGGTGCCCCTTCATTTGTTACTTCTTAACCCTTATTCAATAAACTGTGTCAGCTGCTGGGTTAGTTCTTGGTGGGGGTGCAGGAAGGGCACCCAGTGATAGATCTCTGCCCTCCAGGACTACCCCCAGCCCCCACCATCTGGTGGGGGCCATGAGACCCACACATATCACACTACCACTTTTAGGGAAGGCCCTCAGACATGAACTCAGGGAGAGGGGTGCTGGCCAATAGCAGGATGAAGAAAGCAAACTCCCTGTCCAGACTGTCCTTGATGAGAAGGAGCCATGCAGGGGTGACCCCTACAGTGTAAATCCCCAAGTTCCCTTAGCCCAATCATGCACAGTGAAAACGTGAATGTGGGGTGTCTGACCTTCAGTAAATTTACAGCATTTCAGAAAAATAACAAAAAAGAAATAACCAGAAAGCCTCCTAGCTTCCTTCAATCTTGGCATCCACATTCTCCCCCTTCCCTCAAGGCAGTCAGGGTCACCTAACATCTGCTTGAACCACCTCAGTCTCCAGGGAGTGACAGCAAGTAAGGGGACATTTTCTGTTACTGGGGTTGTTGTTGTTTTAAAGGCTTTGCTTATGAATTGGTTGGGTTAGAGGAGGACACTCGTGCTCCTTGAGTTCCCCAAAACCTCTTGTGGTGATGAGCCCAAGGCCTCCCTTGCCAGGCATGGCCAAGGCTTCTGAGAATGGGCTGGGCCCTAGCTGAGCATCTCAGGCCCTGGCACCAAGGACCTTGCCTTCACAAGGACGGCATCGCTTTCCCGGGTGAGGAAAAGGGCCCTGCTGAAACAGGTGTACTCGCAGTTAAATGCCTTAGAAGGAAAACAAAGCATCGCATCATCTTCTCTTCCAGTGTGAGGTTTGCTGTGGGGCCGAGGAAGGGGGGTGTAGGTTTCTGGCTGTGTGGCAGGTCGTGCCTTTGCAGGGGTAGTGGCATGATTATGTAGAAGCTGCCTTTATAAATGGTTCATGGTCATGGCCCTGGGAGAGCAAGGCGTCTGGCTGAATGTCTGGGCTAGAGAATCCATCAGGGCTGTGCCATGACGCCCGTGGCTGAGAATGCACCATCACGATCCTGGGTACCCGCCACGCTGCCCGCTGGGGTGGATGGCAGAGGGACACAGTCTGGGCTGGAGATCTGCACATCCCAGGGGCACAGATACGGGAATGCCCATATCTACACGCTGGCTTGCCACCCGCAGAGGTGCTATTGCCCAAGAGTTTCAGAGGTCTTAAGTCACAGTCATTTCTCAAGCCTCCTGACGCTCCTTGGAAGGGGGACCCCAGATCACATTGTCACCCACCTGGCAAACGAGCCCCTTCTCCTATTTAATCCCTGGCTCACAGTAATATCCACAACTTCCTCAGGCGCTGGTTGGCAAGGTGGGAAAGAGGCCATCCCAGACCTGGCCTCGTGGTCCCCACAATAGAGGAGGAATGAGGGGCTCAGGGCTCAGAGGGCTCCGGCTCTCAGCCGGTGCCCTCTGAACCCGGTGCCCAGGCCCAGTCTCCTTCCAAAGGCCATGAATCTCCAGCGAGAGGGACATATAGGTGATCTGGTTTATTCTCTCACGTGCCATCCCATGCCCTCCGTAATGACATCTGCCATTTATTCAACACTTAGTAAATGTCAGGCACTGTACTGGCTGATTTTCCCACTAAGCCTTTGTAACAACATGATAAGCTAGCAGTTATTAATCCTGTTTTCAGATGGGGAAGACTGGGACTCAGGGAGGTGAAGGCCCTGGCCCTGCTCAATGTCACACCGCCACGGCAAAGCACTGACAAGGACCAGACTCCACGGTCATCTCTTGCCAAATTCATGTTCTTCCTATCTTTCCTACTGCCCCTCTACACATGCCTTCCACATAGTGGTCTAAAACACCGCTGGTGATGGGGAACTCACTACATCCTGAGGACACTCATTCTGTCTCTGTGCTCCTTACGGAGAGCTAACGTCTTCCTTAAGGTCCCCCTACTTGGTCCTAATTCCAACCTTTGGGGCCTCAAAAAACAAATCTGTGGCCTCTGGCCTCATGAAATCCTCCAAATGTCTGATGAAGGTTCTCAGTCCCCATAGGGCTTCTGGTCTCTAGGCAGGTCAGCCTAGTGCTTCTCCCATTTCCCCAGGGGACATGAATTCACGCTCCACTACCCTCCTTTCTTGCCCTTGGGCATCGCTGTCCTGTGCCCTTCAGAAAGAGTCCCAGAACATGCCATCTGGCAGAAGACCTGGGATCTCTCAGGCAACTTGCTTTGTTTTAAAGTGTTATATTGGGGCGCCTGGGTGGCTCAGTCGGTTAAGCGGCCGACTCCGGCTCAGGTCATGATCTCGCGGTCTGTGGGTTCGAGCCCCGCGTCAGGCTCTGTGCTGACGGCTCAGGGACTGGAGCCTGTTTCAGATTCTGAGTCTCCCTCTTTCTCTGACCCTCCCCTGTTCATGCTCTCTCTCTGTCTCAAAAATAAATAAATGTTAAAAAAAAAATTTTTTTAAATACATTTAAAGTGTTATATTTATTTGTATTATTAAACTTGCTTTTCGGGAGCACCTAGGTAGCTCAGTCAAACATCCTACTCTTGATCTCAGCTCAGGTCTTGATCTCAAGGTCGTGAGTTCAAGCCCTGCTTTGGGCTCCAGGCCTACTCGAAAGAAAGAAAGAAAGAAGCCAACTTGTTTTTTTTAAACTGTAAATGTAACCCATGGACCTCGCTTAACATATTCAAAATAACAGAAGAGAAACTAAAGCAAAAAGTAAAATCTCCCCCCACTCATTCTCTTCCAAACCCAGTGCAGTTCCCCAGAGGACACTTCTGTTGACGGTTTCTATTTTTATTTCTTGTGGTAATTTCTATTACAATTTTTAAAAACACCACCAGAACTTGATCTGTTGGCTCATCTTTAGACGGCCTCTGTCGACTGCCTGGTGTGGAGGATTAGGAAGGCAGGCCCCCCCCTCCCCCCCCCCCCCCACACCGCCTCTCACCTCTCCTCACACTCTGACCTCCCGCTGTGGTTAGTTACATTACTTTCTAAAGTTGTTTTTTTTTTTTTTTTTTTAACAGTTCCTGTTATTACTATAAATAATGTACCTAAAAAAAAAAATCTGTCTCATTCATTAACTTCCTACCGTGGAAGCTGAAGAAAGCAATGAACCTCTTTTTTTTCTACCTCTTTCTCATGAACTCTCAATTTTAGAATATTATATATATATATATATATATATTCACAATGTCAAGGCCTATAACATTTGCACTCTGTTCTGTAGCCATCCGTGAGTGTTCCACATTTTGTCCATAAAGTAATTCTAAAGGTTGAAGACCGATAAACGGCATTGTGATTATATGAACATCATTCCCTGCAGAGCCACATAATGTGACTGGGTCTACAAGGAAGAGGAAAATGCGAGTCACTGCCGCGATGCCTGACTCTCCAAGGAGATTCCTCCATGGAGTAGAGTCTAGTGGAGGCTCAGAGTTGCCTCTCAGCTCCCCTCACTTCTGGGTCCATTCCAGCTGTACTTTGTTTTCCTTCCCTCCCCCCAGCCCCCCGCCCCTTCTTGTGTGTCTCATGTCACTCTTTTTAACTTCTTTTTTCGTTTTGCTAGAGGCGTGTTCGTTTAGTGTGTGTATGACTGGTAACTGGTAAAGCTATCTTACTCCCCTGGAACCTCTGAATGTTACCTGATACATCACAATAGGGGTCTTGGCAGATGTGGTTAAGTTAGGGATTTTGAGGTGGGGCAATTGCCCTGGATTATCCCAATGGGCTCTACAGGCAGTCACAGGTGCCCTTGTAAGAGCCGAGCAGATGGACATTTCTCACACGGCCGCAGAGCAGGAGATATGAAGATGGGGCAGAGATTTGCAGCCACACACCAAGGAACGCCAGTTACCGCCAGAGGCTGGAAGAGACGAGAACAATTTCTCCCCTAGAGCCTCCAGAGGGAGTGAGTCCCTGCCAACATCTTCATTTCAGCCCAGTGATACTGATTTCAAAATTCTGTCCTCCAGAACAGAGACAGAATAAATTTCTCTTGTTTTAAGCCACCCAGTTTGTGGTAATTTGTTACTACGGCCACAGGAAACTAATAGAGTAACATCGTAATTGCTTCCATACTGAGAATGACTATTTTGGGTACCCCCTCTTGTTGGGTACCCCCTCTTGTGAGGTACAAAATTCTATCTTCTCTACTGAAAGCCACTTTCCCTCAGAATTTTGAGGACACTACACCATGGGCTTCTAGCATCCAGTAGAGCTGATGAGAAGAAATCTCATGTCAGTCTAGATTCTTGTTACTTTGCAAGGTAGCAATTTTTCCTTGCTTTGTAAGCTTTTGTGATTTTTTTTTTTCTGTAATCCTTAGTGTTCTGTCATTCCATAAAAATGTGTCTGAATGTTGCCCTTTAGTTCATAAACCCTTCTTGACATTCTGTGGACTGTTTCAGTAGGAAGACTCCTGTTTTCTTCAGCTCAGAAAATCCTCCCTTAGTTTTTTTAAATATCCATTTTCTGTTAAAACTCCTGGGGTGCCTGGGTGGCGCAGTCGGTTAAGCGTCCGACTTCAGCCAGGTCACGATGTCACGGTCCGTGAGTTCGAGCCCCGCATCAGGCTCTGGGCTGATGGCTCGGAGCCTGGAGCCTGTTTCCGATTCTGTGTCTCCCTCTCTCTCTGCCCCTCCCCCGTTCATGCTCTGTCTCTCTCTGTCCCAAAAATAAATTAAAAACGTTGAAAAAAAATTAAAAAAAAACAAACAAACAACTCCTATTGGGGAGATTCTGATCTGTCTTCCCTGTCTCTTGACTTTTATCTGATATTTTATCTTTTTGTACTTCTGCTTTATATCCTGGAGATTTCCTTTCCAAATCACCTAGTTTGTCCTCAGTCTTGTCCATTACACTATTCAACTATCCCACTAGGTTTTTAATCTCATCAGTCATGCTTTGAATTTCTAAAATATGTTTGTTCTTATTTTCAGATGGCATTTCACATCTGGGCATCAAGTCTACTCTTCACACCCTCCTGATCTCTCCGAGGACACTAATTACAATTTTTCAAAATATTCTTACTCATTTCTTGAGTTATGTCTGATTCTTCCAAGGCTAGCTGGCCATCATGAATGACTTTAGTGTCCCTCAAATGTCAAGAGGAAGGAAGCAGAGGGTGTACGTTCAGAAAAGACACTGAATCTCAAAACAGAGGGGCATGTGTAGTTTGGAAATTACACATATCGACACATAAACATACCCCACAGTTTGAAAAAACTCTAAAGATGGTTCTGTTACAAGTAATGTCCTACCCCCGCACCTACACACCATCTCCATTCCCACACCCAGACTGAGAACCAGAGGACCAGGTCAGCAATTGTCAGTCTTGGTGGAATAGCAGAACGAACTACAGAGCTTCCAAAACTCACCTGGGCCTGGGAACCCCAGATAAAGCTTGTGAAGGTTGTGAATCACTAGCACAGACTATCTCTAAGGTCTTGCTTTTGCAACTGTGGCCCGTGAACCAGCGGTATCGGCAGCACCTGGGAACTTGTTAGACACGCAGCCTCTTGGGACTCACCCCACATGTTCTGAATCAAAATCTACGTTTAAACAAGATCCTCAGTGATTGGTAAGCAAAGTTTGAGGAGCACTGCTTCATGGGAGATCGTAAGGCAGCGTGGTGTATTGGGGTGTGACCTCCAGAGTCCAACGAATCTGAACTTGAGGCCCAATTCATTAGTTCGTGACTAACTAATTCATGAGCGCACTAAAGTTGGAGAAATGTGGCTCTAGAGCCACAGTGTCTGGCCAGTGGCAGAGGCTAAATAAACGTTATTCTGTTTCTCATCTACGTCTTCAAAGATCCTTTCCCAGGTCTGTGAATCTTCAGCAGACGTGTTTCTCCTGTACCTCCATTCCTCCCTGTCTATAAAGCAGCTGTTTAATCACACTCTGGTTTTTCCCCCTCTGGTACCGTCAGAGCTGTACCATCAAGTCACTCTCTATAGCACTGTCTTAAGCAATGGCTTCTGGTCTCACTTGTAAAACTTAGCAGCAAAATGCTTTTGCTATGCGAACTTCTTTGAAGTTGACCCAATCTATATTCCAGAGATAAAACGATGTTCTGCATCATGGCTCTTTCACTTAGGAACCGTAAGTGTTAGTAGAAAAGACAGCTGTGCTCTTTGCTCTGCTGGTTCCGTTTTCCCTGGTTCCATTTGGAGTTCCCTGGAGAAGCATGGGAAATCGATTCTGTGTCAGGAGATGATGACGCCATTGTGCAGCTGTGATTCATGTTGAGGACACCTTTGATTCATCACCAACTCCTCATATGGAGCTCACAATGAACTTTCTCCAGGGCTTCCTAATTTGTCTTCACTACCCTGGATCCCCCAAAGCTGGGACGTTTTTCAAAGAAGACACACACACACACGCACACAGAGCCATGATGCCTAAGGCTTCTTTTTTTTTTTTTTTAATTTTTTTTTCAACGTTTATTTATTTTTGGGACAGAGAGAGACAGAGCATGAACGGGGGAGGGGCAGAGAGAGAGGGAGACACAGAATCGGAAACAGTCTCCAGGCTCCGAGCCATCAGCCCAGAGCCCGACGCGGGGCTCAAACTCGCGGACCGCGAGATCGTGACCTGGCTGAAGTCGGACGCTTAACCGACTGCGCCACCCAGGCGCCCCTAAGGCTTCTTAACCAGATTCAGCATCCCAAGAAAACTAGAGGAAATCCTGCCTCCAACAGCTGCTAACCATCAAGTCTGGAGATAATTAACCAGCCGGCGGCCCCTTCTCTACAACTTAGGCATTTTAGGAGCCACCACCTGTAGTTGGTTGAAGCAAACCACCAGGTGGCCTTCCTTAGGAAACTCTCTTTTACTCTCTGCTCTGCTCTCCTCCCCCGTACTACCTCAGGGCACTCTCTTTCCCAGCACGGACACTGAGAGCTTGACTTACATCGGGTGCCAGATCACTTGTGATAATTGCCCAAGGATGCTGAAAAGGCCCAGGCCCACGGGTTCAGTTCCCAGGCCTGCTCTCTGTCTGTCTCTAGCTCTGTCTCCTTCTCTACACACAGAGAAAAACACCGTAGCACTTCTTTCAACAGCTCTCGGATGAGACTAGAAGGCTGCTCTGTCAATAAAAGAGAAACTAGGAGAAGCCATTGCACCATCATGTCAGAGCCATGTTTCTAAGACTTTCACATTTAACAAGACCCTGGGGGGTGGGGGGGGGCGGGTCTTCTGATTCAGTAGGTCTGGGGTGGGGTCTGAGATTCTGCATTTCAAATAAACTCCCTGGCAATGCTCAAGCTGCTGGTCCATGGGCCCCATTTTGAATAGAAGAGATTAGAATGACCTTTCCATCCTGTGGGGGGTCTTCGCGGACTACTGGAAGAGGCAGAAGTAGTCAGGGTGGGAGAGCCTAAAGAAGTGTACCTGTTGAGGATGGACATCCAGAAGGCCTGTGTCCTCTCACGATTCTGCCACTATGTCTAACTGGTCCATTCAGGAGGTCACTGAAGGCATGTTATCAATTTAATTCATGCAGCGTAGCACAGTAAGGATTTAGCACTGATAGTAGGCCAAAGGAAAAACTACATGCACACATCAATAAGTGCTGTTAAGACATTTGATACCATTCATATCCATTTCCGAAAGAAAAAAAAAGGATATTCTCTTTATATGATAAAGAGTGTCTTTTTTTTTTAATGTTTATTTTTGAGGGTGGGGGGCGCAGGGAGAGAGGGAGACACAGAATCCAAAGCAGGCTCCAGGCTCCCAGCTATCAGCACAGAGCCTGACGCGGGGGCTCGAACCCACAAACCGTGAGATCATATCGTGACCTGAGCTGAAGTCGGCCGCTTGACCGACTGAGCGCCCCAAGAGTATCTTTCTTCAACCAACTTCAAACATAATTCCTTAATGACAAAACAGTTACAAGCAGCCTTATTAAAGTCAAGGACAGACAGGAATGTCTGCTACCACTATTATTAATTAAGACTCTTTTTAAATTGAGGGCCAGTGTATATGAATCAGAAATAAGCTAGGGCACCTGGGTGGCTTGGTCGGTTAAGCACCTGATTCTTGGTTTTGGCTCAGGTCATGATTTCACAGTTCATGAGATCAAGCCCCACACTGAGCCCTACACTGACAGCACAGAGCTTGCTTGGGATTCTCTCTCTCCCTCTCTGCCTGCCCCTCCCCCTCTCTCTTTCTCTCTCAAATAAATAAGTAGGCTTTAAAAAAATAATTAAGGAGTATGGTTATAGAAAAGCAAGAGGAGACACGTTCTAAGAATGTGCAGATGATGTAACTGTCAACTCACAAAATCCCAGATTCATCTGAAAATGTTTGGCATAAATAAGAAAGCTCAATAAAGTAGTGGAATACAAAAAAAAAACCCACAAAAAGCAATACCTTTCATACATACATACCCAATAACCAATTAGGAAATACGTGGAGGAATGTTTCCTTTCATGTATGACAACAAAAATAAGACCAAATTGTAGAAATTAATACTCAAGTGCAAGATATCAATAAAGTATAAAACCTTACAAAGAGCCCTAAATGGGTTGGAGACACAGTGAGACAGACCATATTTCTTAATGGGAAGATTAAATAGTCCTTGACTGTTGATCATAGATAGCCAAGGGTGAAGCAGGAAAATGCTGACCCAAAGTGTGTGTGCCGAGTGTGTGTGGCTAGTTGGCTGTGGGCATCACTGTAGGATGATCTGGCTAGGCCATTTCATGGAATAAGCCTGACATCATTATCTTCGGGGATTTTCTCCTGGTAGGGCCCTGGAGAAGATTCATCGGCCTCCTGCTTGGAGTGTATTCAGCTGGCTGCCCGTGCTCTGGGAGCGAAGTGAGGGAAGAAGGTTGGAGCGTCTCACGTTCTCCACCTAAACCTTCCCATACTCCTAGTGTTTCCAATATGGCACCCCTGCCTGTCACTGGGCCTGGGGTTTCCCAGCCCAGACTCTCTGTGTGATCCTTTCCAGAGATAAACAACAGTCTTCAGTCAGTGCACAGACAGGTGTCTGACTGCACAGAGTGAGGGAGTGATCTTGGGATCTATTCGCTTTAAAAGTCAACTTGCAATGAATCGTGCTCTCTTCGGTGCTACTTTGCTCTCACCATTCAGAAGAACTGGGTGTCCCTCGTCCTGAGTACCCCACAGAATCCCCAGATCGGATTGTTTCTTAGCTTCCCCCACTACTGACTTAGTACTCAGCTTTCATGTATCTGCTGAGTAAGTTACCACTTGTCTAGCTGCTTCTCAGCTTCCAGATTTTGTTGCTGCAGCCTCCTCTCCTGTGCTATTTACTGCATTTATCCCTTTAAATAATCCAATACGTTGTCCTGAATGTGTCCCAGATAGCAATCAACTCAGGGACCCAGATGGGGAACAAAGTTAGTGTTAACTACATCCATTACAGTGAAAATCCATTTCCAAGAATAAAGCAGGGGATCAGAGGAAAAGAGCATCTAGTTTAAGACATCGGGGGATGGGGCACGAGATTTTTTTTCTTGCAAAACAACATCTTTTGAGAGGCAAATTGGTATGTTTCTTCTGCATAAAAATTTGGTGCTAAGCATCGAAAGTCTTAAAAGTATTCAAACTCTTTAACCCGATGATCTCACCATTTGAACCTATCCTAAGGAACAATCTTAAAACCTCAAATAAACTTCACAAAGATATTTGTCAAAGCATATTTATGATCATGAGAAAATGGAATATCCAACAGTAAGGAAATGTTTAGGGAGCATACAGAACATCTACACGGTGCAATCATTAAAAGGACGTTTACCAAGAATGAAAAAACATGGAAAGTATTTGCATTAAACAAAAATCAGGATAAAATTAAATATGTACTATTCTCAGAGACATATAATTAAAAAAAAAACCCAAAAAACCTTTGTCTAGAAAGGATGAAGGGAAATACCCCAAAATGATAACATTGAGTAGAGTTCCATTTTCCCTTCCTTTCCTTTGTTATAATGAGCATGTATTTCTCTTTAATAACACTTCTCTTGAGAAATAATGCATATATCATACAATCTACTCATTTCAATGTACAACTTGATGGTATTTAGTATATTCATAGATATATGCAACCATTACCAGAGTCAATTTTAGAACATTTTCATCATATCGAGAAGAAATACGGTACACGTAAGCTGTCACCACCACCCTCCCCCAGGCCCCCAACCCGTTCCCAGCCCGAAGAAACCACAAATCTATCTCTTGGCTATTCTGGACTAGAATTATATAATGCATTGTCTTTTGTGACCAGCTTCTTTCAGCTTCGCATAATGATTTAATAATGCATCCGTGTTGTAGTACATATGAGCACTTCATTTCTTTTCATGACCGATTAATATTCCACTGTATGTGTATGTCACATTTTGTTCATCCATTCATCAGTTAATGGCCATTTGGATTCTTTCTACCTTTGGGCTATTAGGAATAATGAGGCTGTACACACTCATGCACAAGCTTTCGTGTGGACATTATGTTTCCATTTCTCTTGAGTACTGCCCAGGACTAGGAGAGCTGCATCTTATGAGAACTCTGTGTTCAACCATTTGAAAGAACAGACTGTTTTCCAAAATGGCTGCATCATTTTACATTCTCACCAGCAAAGTGTGAGGGCTCCAATTTCTCCACATCCCCACCAAGACTTGTCATTATCTATCTTTTTGATTCTAGCCATCCTAGTAGTGCATTGTGGTTTTGATTTTCATTAATGACCGATGGCTAACGACACGGCACATCTTCTCATGTGTTCATTGGCCATGTCGATCTTCTTTGGAGACATGTCTATTCCAGTCCTTTCCCACTTTTGAACTGATTGTCTCTTCATCATTGAGTTGTAAATATTTCTTCTTGCTTTGATGTTATTTTTCATTGGACTTTTTTTGTTGACATTCCTTTGATCTTTTGACAAGGCAGCACAGGTCAATTTTTCACATGCTTTCCAGGTATTTTTCTAAACAATTTTTTTGTTTACATTTATTTTATTTGCTTTTTTTTTTTTGAGAGAGAGAGACAGAGCACAAGTGGGGGACAGGCAGAGGGAGAGGGAGACACAGAATCCAAAGCAGGCTCCAGGCTCTGAGCTGTCAGCACAGAGCCCGACGTGGGGCTCGAACTCACAAACCGTGAGATCATGACCTAAGCTGAAGCCGGACGCTTGACCGACAGAGCCACCCAGGCACCCCATCCAGATTTTGTTGTTGTTGTTTAATGTTATTCTTCAGGCAGGAGATGTAGAGTGTTTGTCTGTTTGTTGTTGTTGTTGTTATTGTACCGAGGGCCCAGCATCTGGATCCCTTCCCACGCTTGTGAATTTGCCACCTTATGAGTCTTGATAGTAAGCAGAGCCTTCCTCCCACTGTGGAGCCAAGAAGGCCGGACTTGTGTTTTCCAGCCTCCCTTCCAGCTAGGACAGGAGCACATGGTTTGCACTCAGCCAATCAGATTCACCTGCCTCAGACATGAGCCAGGGTCTGATGATGAAAACCAGGTGGGTCAACAGAAAAAGCCTTCCAGCAATGGCAGAATCTGTGACCGTGACATCCAGCGCTGAGGAAGGCGGCAGGGGCAGCAGCGTCGGCGGCAGGGAGTGCCTGACGTCCTGCGGGTGGTGATGGCAGTGGGGTGGCAGGGATGCCAACTTGGCATGATGCTTCCCAGCAGATGTGACAACATCCTCTTCCCCAGCCTGGTTCTGGGCTGCACTTTGGCTGTGAAATTAAGCACTCCTCGCCGTCTCTGTCCCAGACTATTTTCCAAGCTCGTAAGTTTCCTTTTTGGTTTAAACTAGCAGAATCGCTCTGCGCTGTTGCAATTAAGAAGCTTGACGAGCCAAAGATGATGTTTCTTTTCCTGAGCGATGTCTCCTTTACCATTAACTCCCATGCAATAGAACACTTAACACTGTCATGAGATGACAAGCACCTGGGACTGGCCAAAGTGTGAGAAGTTTAAACAGATGCTGTGCCCTGGCTGACCCCCAGGGCAATATGCTAGTTGTCTGAGGAACCCCTGCAGGCGCCAAACGGGAAGCAGAGGCTTCAGCCTCAGACAAGCCTTCAGATGACTGCAGCCCTACCTGACATCTGACTATAACCTCAGGAGACACCCTGAGCCAGAGTTGCCCCACCAACCTGCTTCTGGCTTCCTGACCCAGAGAAAACATGAGGGGTTTTAAATGTTGACGTTTTAAGCCTCTAAGGTTTGGGCGATTTGTTTTGCAGCCGCAGATAGATGATGTACCCACTGACAGTCCACACGCCTCCTCTCCTCCTGCCACTGGGTAGGCAATGGGGCCACTCCAATAACCACTCTTGGAGCCAATCTGTATATTTAAGAACACCGTCTTTCCAGTGTGGTATATTCCTCCACAGAACTAGCGTTTCCTGCCCGATGTGAAATTGTTAAAACAAGATCAGACCTATTTCCCACATATGTTGCTGGAGATATTCTGGAGGGTTTCCCTTTTTTGGGGGGGGAGGGGCCAGGGTATGTGGGCTGCTTCCCGGTTGGTGATGGAGCTGAGGGATGCTATGAAAAGACACTACGGGGAGCCAGGGCAAAGGCCAAGTGTGAGAACCACTTTAACCAGTCAGGATCTCAGGCCTGGCCAAGACGCAAGCGGCCCCAGACATCCAGACAACACCACGAGTCCATCTCAAGGGCCCTGAATCTGCTCCAACTCCGAAGAGACAGCTACTTAACAAAATCCTTCTTAGCCCATTAGAGCACACCTTAACCCTGTTCTCAGATTCGTTACACTGTAAACCACTTCCCATCCCCAGCCTGAAGGATCCTCTACCCACAAAAAAATATTTACAAAGCTTCTAACCTTTGCCAACACTACACTTAGAAAACGTCAACAATCATTAAGCACGTCCTACACTGTACTCAGGCAGTTGCCCAGAATTACAGGCAAAACTGTAATCGACGATCAAGTCAATCAACAAATAAGTGTTTTGTGTTTAGAAATGGACCAGTTTAGCCGTGTTCTAAAACTGGCAAAGGATCCTCTTCAATCTCCACTGCACCCCAGCTGGCCCACTCCCTACACACCTAACCCTTTGCGATCATTTGCAAACAAACAAACAAATTCTTTGCCTACAGTGTTGGGATTCTACAAGGACTAGATGTGATAGTGAATTCTGGATATGCTGCATACAGTAGGCTCTTGCCGGCTGCATGAGCCCCTTTCCTGCCACCCATCTGCAGCTGCTCCCGGATCTATTTAACAGAACAGCAGGTGCCAGAGCTTCACATCTTTCCCCCCAAGACCAGCCACAGCCAATGGGTGTGGCTGCCTTGCCTCCTTCTCGCTCTGGCCTTTTCTAGGACCTGGATGTCTTGCCCGGACTCGAGTCCTCAACACCTTTACAACTCGTCTTCACTGAGGTTCTTAAGCATCAGCCCTTTTCTTCCTGAGAAGGAAAAGGCCCTCAGGCTTCTGAACCCTTCAAAGCGGCTATGCTTCAAGGACAAGCATCACCAAAGTGTCTCCTGTTGGGAGTTTCTGCAATGAGATCGTTTGGAAGGTAAACAGCAAGTTCACCTCAGCCAAGCTGTGCACACTCATTCCGGCAGCTGCAACAGTGCGAGGCCCATTCTGAGCCTCGGTCACTCCTCCACCCTCTAGATGCAGTGTCCGCTCTCACCCTCCATGACTCTGACTCAGAAATTCCAGCCCCCTACCCCTCCATCCACAAGGTGAGTCTAGGTCAACCGGGCACAGGCCAGGCTGAGAGCCTAAGTCACTGAGAACTGATTCGCAGAACTCAACTTGCCGAGCAAACCCTTCGCCAAATTTATTTAATTTACTTACTGGAATGTTCGACGGGAATATTTGGCATTGCTAATGGGAAAGTTAGGTTTTAGTAACTTATGATAAGACATGGAAGAGTACATTTCAACAGCACCCACGAGACGTCAATTTTTCTGTTGGAACTCTTTAGTTGTTACTGATATTTTGGATGAGATTTTTCGGCTAATGTTGACCTCCCTCAAACACTTTTGAATCGAAATTTGTATCACCATGCATTGCACGGATCCACCTCGGGAGTCATTCAGGGCCTACAGAGCCCATCCGGAAACATGACTTCATGCCTCACGTCTGTGTGGTCTGCCTCACCAGCACCTGCACCCCTTGACTGTCTCAAGGCGGGTCTTGGCAACAGCTGTCCAATAACAGCCAGCTCTGGGAGGGCCCAGGGGTCTCCACTGATTGTGAGAAAACTCCCAAGATGCTGGGCCACAGCTGGGCCCTGACTACCAGCTACTAGGCCTAGGCCCCACCCGTAGGAGGAACAGGCCCGAAGGGCACGGTGGCCTGGAAGTCCCCTCCCTTGCCACCATCCACTGAAGAGCCTGGAAATGAGAAATGCCTGCTTTCCCAGCCACCCTTTCATCCAGGGGTGGCCACGGGACCCAGCCCTGCAGTCAGGAGACAACCACACAGAGATCTGTCAAGGGGGTTCTGTGGCAGTGAAGAGCGGTCCCCCGTGGGTACAAAAGGAAGGAGGTGCACTGTCTGTAGAGATCTTAAGACGGTGGCAGAAATGACCAAAAGTCCATTTGCTTCCTCCTGTCACCATATATGGCAATTCTGCACAGTGTCAGTGATAGAATGCACTCCCAGCTGGGGTGGACCTCTCTCCTCGCTACACCCACACCTCTCCAACCTGAAAGAGCTCCTGATCCAGTGGAGGAGATGAATCCGTAAACAGAAGAAGGGCCACGGCCTGTTCTAGATGCTGAGATGGAAGTATGTGTCAGGCTGCACAGGAGTGATAATTTCCCCTTCAGCCCCACGTCCTTTGTTAAAGCAGCCTCGCTAGTGAGTGCGGTGACCTGGGACCCCTGTCATTTTGTGTCAGCAGACATTCAGGGCCCAGGGGAACACACGCCCCCTTTTCTCCTTCTGACGGTCAGAGGCTCACTGGTGCCCACGGTGCCTTCATCCACCCGCACCTCGCATCCAGGCGCTCCTCCTCCTTCCCTCAGGCTCAGCCCCAGGGTATCTTCCAGGATCACTGTTCCCCGGACCCCCTCAAAAACCCCCACCTGCACAGCGGGTCTGACACCTCAAGGCAGGAAGGCCAAGTAAGACCAGTCCTAACCTAGGACTTGGGAGACCTGGGCTCTGCTGACCTACTGTACTGACCTACTAGGTGGCTGTGTGACCCTGGATAAATCACTCTCCCTTTCTGAGCCACGCTTTCCTGGGCCGTAAAACGGAATGATTTCTAGGGGGTTCTTTCTGCTCTGAAAATTTCCTCCCCTTCCTCCCTCTTTCCCCCTTGCTCTCATATCTGTCTGTGTATGTTTTACAAAAACCTTAACACTTTTTACTCTAAATTTGTAAACATGCTTTTATAATCTTTGAGAAACTAATAGATTGGTTAGACACGTTCTAATTATTATTATTATTTTTTATGATTCCATTTCTCTTTGCTGGAGGCTTGGAAAGCTCATCTCCAGTGGAATAGAGAAGGATTTGTAACTTCTTAACCACTTCACTCCTTAATCCATTTTGGACTTTAGTAACTTTAGCCTACTTCATCAGCCGATGTGTATAATCAAGGCAGAAGTGCTACTTCCTGGAGCTGGGTTATTTTCAGTGACACAGCTTCTAATTTTGCCAAATGGAACACCATTACTTGCCCAAATTACTGGGCAACTAGCATGCGCCTGAAGTGGATGCCAGGACTGATGCCTTTGTGGATGGATGCTGAGTCAAGCCGTGGCGATTCGCTTAGGCAGTTAGCACAGGATGAATGCAGCACTGACCACAGCAACACAGTGATCTTAGGGTGAGCCCACCCTCACCAGTGGCAGCAAGGACCCAACCCACGAGACTTCTCCAGAACTTAGGAGAAACATGAGGCCTTCCACGGAGTAAGCACACTCAGCCCCCAACAGGATAAACACAAATCCACAGCGGCCAAAACATTACAAAAGCAAGCTTAGCAAAATAGAGATATCTACAGAATAGCTATCAGATAAACAGCAGAGTTTCCATCAACAGAGACACCATAAGACAATGGAATTATATCTTCCAAGTGCTGAGGAAAAATGTCTTCCAGGGGGATCCTGGTGGGGAACATTTCCTTCTCCTTTCTTAATACATTTAGGCTTACGGGTATGGAGGTACAATGTAAATTGTGCTCGTGGATTTCAGCGTGGCCCTCTGAGGAAATTAGCGAAGAGAAGCACTCCTGTGAGGGGTGGGGTGTGGTGAAATGGGGCTTGCTAAGTCCAGATGACCTTGGGACTATGACTTACTCCTAGGATCCTAGAACCAATGAAACTATCATTTAAGAGTGAGGCAAAAGAAATACTTTAAAAAAGATATACTGGGGGCGCCTGGGTGGTGCAGTCGGTTAAGCGTCCGACTTCAGCCAGGTCACGATCTCGCGGTCCGTGAGTTCGAGCCCCGCGTCAGGCTCTGGGCTGATGGCTCAGAGCCTGGAGCCTGTTTCCGATTGTGTGTCTCCCTCTCTCTCTGCCCCTCCCCTGTTCATGCTCTGTCTCTCTCTGTCCCAAAAATAAATAAACGTTGGAAAAAAAAAATTTTTATAAAAAAGATACACTGAAACAGGGGTGCCTGGGTGGCTCAATCAGTTAAGCGTCTGACACTCGCCTTTGGCTCAGGTCAGGATCTCACCGTTTATGAGCTTGAGCCCCACATCAGGCTCTGTGCTGACGTCACAGAGCCTGCTTTGGATTCTCTCTCCTTCTCTCTCTGCCCCTTCCTCTCTCTCTCTCTCTCTCTAAAAATAAATAAATAAACATTTGAAAATAAAAAGATATATGGAAACAGTCTGAACCCAGAGATTGCCTCCTGAAGGAATTGGAAATAATAAACAATTTCATTCAGGAAAAAAAAAAAAAATAGAAGAAAAGACCATGAGCCCAGAAAAACGGGGTGACTATAACAATTTTAAGGATAAGCAAAGAAATCAGTAAGATCTAAACAAGTATTGAAGCATCATCATCCTCTGAAGAGGCTTGGAAACACTGAAAAGTTAAAATACTTAGCAGTAGGCCTGGGAACATGAGTGGGGAAGGGAATAAAGTTACAGAGAATACAGTTCCTAATTTAATTTACGAGGAGGACAAGGACACTGATCTACCTCAAGCTGTGTTAGAAAAGTGAAGTGAAGTGTGTATATTAAAAACTTCAGGAAGACAAAGACCAGAAATAGAATGCACAACTACCGAATCAACAGAAGGCCTAAGGGGGAAGGAAACCTCATCAGCCTCACTGGGAATGGCCAAAAGTGACCAGGTAAAGCAAAGAAGTGATACGTGGCAACTGTAAAATAAGTTTATACATATAACTCCAGATAACCCACAGTCATCACATGAATCATAAATGGGTTAATCTTGCCTTAAAAAGATCAACTCAGACTACGCTTTAAATATCCAGATAGATGCAGTTTATAAGAAGCCTGCCAAACACAATGACACAGTCAGAAAATAATTAGAAAAAGATACACCAGATGTATCGGTTAGAAACTCTGGTTACAACTGTGGCGCCTGGGTGACTCGGTCGGTTGAAGGTCCGACCCTTAGTTTTCCCTCAGGTCATGATGTCTTAGTTTTGGCTGAGGTCATGATCTCACAGCTCGGGAGATCGAGCCCCATGTTGGGCTCTGCACTGAGTGTGGAACCTGCTTGGGATTCTCTCCCTTCCTCTCTCTCTCTGACTCTCTCTCTCTCTCTCTCTCTCTCTCTCTCCCTCAAAATAAATAAATAAGCATTTTTTAAAAAAGATACTTTGGCTACAAGTCATTGAAAAATCAACTCACATTGGTTAACAATAGAGTTATCAGCTCACATACACAGAAACCCCCAAGGCAGGATTACTGAGGACCATTGCCAACGAGGACCCAGCACCTTCCCATCTCTGGCCTCCCATCCAAAGCACCAGCTGTGTTCTAAGGCTAGAGCCCCCTGGGAGCAAAATGGCTGCACTTTTTCCAGGCTCCCCCTCAATGAGTCCTCCCCAAAAGCCAAGGCAATTCTAAAGAAGAATAAGAGAGCCAAGGACTTGACTTAATCAACATGCTCCGAAGACGTGCTATACAGCTGTGTGTATGACAATAATTTCCTCGGGAAGAAGGGGGAGAAATAGGATTGGGCAAGGATAAAAGTGAGGTTCAATGTCATCAGTGATTTTTGCTTTTAAAGTTCCCACGAGACTGGCCTGAAGCTGAGGCTTCAAATCTCACTTGGTCTTCTCTTACCAGTTTTTCCGGGGACAACTCCCAAATACACAGCACGCACTGTATCCTCATGCCAGGTCTGATACTGAGGAACCTGTCCTAGGACAGCAAACGAAGGCATCAAGCCTCTCGCTGGTCACCCGTCCGTAGGCTGAAATTGCACTTCCCCAAGATATCAACGGCCTAATCCCTGGAACCTGTGAATGTCACTTTCTATGGTAGATGTGACTACATTAAGGGTCACGAGATGGGGAAACTACCCTGGATTATCTGGATGGACTTTAAATGCATCACATCTGGGGCGCCTGGGTGGCGCAGTCGGTTAAGCATCCGACTTCAGCCAGGTCATGATCTCGCGGTCCGTGAGTTCGAGCCCCGCATCGGGCTCTGGGCTGATGGCTCAGAGCCTGGAGCCTGTTTCCAATTCTGTGTCTCCCTCTCTCTCTGCCCCTCCCCCGTTCATGCTCTGTCTCTCTCTGTCCCAAAAATAAATAAATGTTTAAAAAAAAAAAAAAAAAGAATTGAAATAAATGCATCACATCTAACTTTATAAGAGGGAGACCAAGGGAGATTTGACCACACACACACACACACACACACACACACACACACACAGGAGAAGGCCAGGTGAAGGCAGACCAGGGAGAGAGATCTGAAGACACCAGCCTTGAACACTGGAGCAACAGGCCAAGGAACGCTGGGAGCAACATGAGGCTGGAAAAGGCAAGGAAAGAGATTCTCCCCCTAGAACCTCCGGGGGGATGAGGCCCTGCTGACACCTTGATTTTGAACTTCTGTACTCCAGGACTGTGAGAGAGAAGTTTCTGTTATTTTATGCCACACAATTTACAGTAATTTGTTAAAGCACCCACAGGAAACCAGCGCACCCTCCTCCTCATAAAAGCATCACTTTCCCTACGCTTACTCTGTGCCAGGCCCTGTGACTCTGATTACAGAGTCCATTTATTGTTGGAGAGTTTTCTCGACTCTGATTATCTCACAGAGGCATGAAGAGGTTAACTGACTTGCCCAGGATGACACAGAATCAGGATTCAGACAGAGACAGGCAACTCCCCAGTCATCCTGCTTTACAAGTACCATGTCCCATACTTCAAGTTCAGGTGGCCCAGCAGGGAAGGTTATTAAGCCGGAAGGAATGGGAGGAGGTATGTCCATCGTGTGTCTGGGCCCCAGGAAGAAGTGTTAGAAGCCTGGACTCAGACACCTCTCCCCCTGCCAGCCTCCTACACACCAGTTCCAAGGAAAGGCAACCCAGGGACTGGCTCATAGGTAAACCCTGCGCCAGTACCGAGCAGGGTAGATGGATGGACGGGCAGATGGACGGGCAAACAGACAGAGGCAGTCAGCTGCTGACTGTGCTGACTGTCATTCCCGATCCCAGCCCTACTTTTTACAAGTCACCAGGCACTGGAATCTTCCTGCAAGATTGACTCAGTACAAATAAGAATAGAAAAAGGAAGGAAGGAAGGAAGGAAGGAAGGAAGGAAGGAAGGAAGGAACAAAGAAAGAAGGAAGGAAAGAAAGAAAGAAAGAAAGAAAGAAAGAAAGAAAGAAAGAAAGAAAGAAAGAAAGAAAGGAAGGGTACAAACCATTCCCCACCTGAGGTCTGCCTTCAACAGGGAAAAGAAAATTCTTAAGGAAGCAGGTGCTCCTCGGCTGGGAAGATGCCAAATGGGTCCCGGAAGCCCTGTCAGTCCTCAGGACCCAGTTAGCCTCCCTTTGGGGCACTGGGCTCTTTGTTGATCTTCTCAGGCTGGGAAAGAGGGCCCAGAGCTTTGATCTCCTCCTGCCAGGGCCTCTCACTGGGAAATGTCACATCTGCCACCACTCACACTGCTGCCTCAGCTCACAGGCCAGCTGCTCTCCCATGACATAGGCCATGCTGCCACCGCAGGCTCCCCTAACGCTCACCCTGCCTTGACCATGGTCTCCAGATACACCCCACAAATTCTCTGGGCACAGCACCACCGGAGACAAGTGAGACATGGCCGCTACCTTGAAAGAACTCAGGATTGACGAGGGAGATAAACTCGAGCACAAAAACCTTCACTACGGGCCGAAATGTGATAGGCGCCAGAACGAAGCTAAGAGCTACCATTTATTGTTGGAGAGTTTTCTTGGTACTGAACATGGGGCCGCATTAAGTCTTTGCAGGCCCTTTACCCCCATGGGGCCTGTCTCCCTGCTGTTCTGCCCTGAAGCAGCTGGAGGCTGGGAGGCTCAGGCCTTCACCTGTGAAGTCCTGCTCACACACTCAGCTGATCTGGAATGATCTGGAATTCACCGGGAGCCAGAGGATGGTGCTCATCTGTTCTTTCTCCAGGCTGGAGCTGAGCCCTTTCTCCCTCCCCCTCCCCTATCTGTCTGCTCCCTGTCTCCACACCAGGAGGCCCTGTGCCATCCCCACCCCCCCGGGGGGTCCTGGATCTTTCTCTTTTCTCAGCTAGCCAGATCTCTGTCCTGCTAATACTTCTGCCTTTCCAAGTAGAACTGTAGCCGGGGCGGGGGAGGGATGGACACGGCATGGAAAGGACTGGGGGTCTCTTCCTGTCTCCCGGTGCTAGGACTGAGGACCTGAAGGGGACATCATTTTGGGGAAATTGAGCCTCAGAAGGGTCCAATAACGTGCCTAAAGACACTTGGCTTATAAGGGGTGGGGCTGGGACCCGGCTGTTGGCTTTATCGCCAAGTGGACGGGGATGAGGAGAGGGGTGCGCTCACGCCAACCGGGCCTGGGCAGACCCTGCCTCAGGCTGCTCACCGTCCAGGGTCCGACACGGCCTCACCGCAGGCTCCACGCAGGGCTCCAGGAAGAGCCTAGAATCACCCCCACCCCGCCAACAGGAACTCTGAAGGCTGGGCAGGAAGGCCTGTGGAGGTGCCCAGGACACCTGCCCTGCGCAGGCTCCTGCCGCAGGCTCATTTCAGCATAGATCACGCCGGCCAGTGCTGCTGTGCAGGGCTAGTGGCCAGCCACACAGATCAGGCATGTCCCTGACCTCCAGGAGCTCATGGCCTCCTGCGAGAGACAGACTGCTGTTCTGGGGGGCCACACCGACCAGAAGCCTGAAGGAAGACCTGTGGGTCCGTTACCAAGTCACCACCTCTGCGCTCCGCGCGAGCAGGCCTTGCGCATTCCCTTGTCCACCTGGCCTGCCGGCCGGCTCCGCCAATAGGAGGCGCTCCAGGGCGACTGCCGGCTGGAGTGGGACCCCCGCTCGCTCTTTCCTGTTTGTTCCCCCCTCCGCTTCCTGTGGGCTTCCTGTTTCTGTGAGTGCAGTCCCAACCGCTGTTCTTCACCCCGACCACCGGACCGGCGATCCCAAGCAACAGCTGAATCCAGTTTGCTGTTTTTCCGACTCTGGCGGAACCAGTTTCACCCCATCCCGCCCCCCAAGAGCCGCTGTCAACAGCTGGCCGGAACCCCCTGCTTGGAGGTCTGGGCCCCTGGCACGGGTGACCTCCCTCCCCCCAAGTTGAGTTTCAGCTCTGCAGGGCGCCTCCTCCAGGTTTCTCAGTGTCCCCTCTGCTCACCCAGCCATAGGAATGGTGGCCACTTCCTACAGTTGCTACTTCTGTTCTATCTTGGCGGGGAGCGGGACGGGAAGGGGGGGCGGTGGTCTGCCTCTTACGCCCCAGTTACCTGGTTCACAGCTTTATACATAACAGTCCTTTCTGTTAAATCCTCTCTGTTCTCCTTTCTGGACACTGCCTGGTACAATATCTTTAGAGGACATCTGTTGTTTTGGTCTCTCCCGCAGTATCCCTATGACCCTTCCCTGGTAATAATGTCCCCCTCCTTTACAAAACTGCCTCTCCCGCATGACCCATTCCCTATGATTCTGTTGGACTGCCAGTGGCGGTCCCCTGTGGCCCTAAGGTGGCCTGGATATGCTGTTGCTCCCAGAGGTGAGCATGTGGCTTATGGCAGCCAATTAGAGCCTTCCCTGGGACCTGTATACACTGAGGTCTCCTTCTTCCAGTGGGTTCACTGGGGTGAATCAGATTGTGTTCTCTGCACCCCCACACAAAATATCCCTATCCATAGTAGGAGAGAATGAAGACAAATCACAAGGAGAGAAACAATTGAGCATTGGCAAGGGAGGACCTGACCACACGGCTGAGCCCTCCACCCAGTCGTGCCCAAAGGCCACTCCACCCTGTCTTTCCCAATTTCCTGAACCAAGAAGTCCCCCTTTGTTTTTAAGCAAGTGTGAGTTGGGTTTCTGTCACATTCAACGGGAAAGTCCCGACTAATATGGCTGAGGCAAATCTCCTTGGATCTGAGCTGTCTCGAGTCAAGGTGACTCAGCACCTCGTCTAGTCAAATTCCTCAGGAGGTGCAGCAACCCCTGTGCTGAGTCTCCACCGCACGGCAGCCTGTAGATGCCGGGACACAGCTCACAGGTCCCTCTGGACAGAAGCAAAGACGCTCTGGAGAACAACATGAACCAGAGCACAAAGGGAGCCACCTGAGATCCTGCTTATTAATGGGCCTAGCAAAGCGCCTAGATGCTTATTTAGTCATGGCTGAGCCAGGATCAAGTTGAAGAAGCACAATCTGGGAGAAACCAAGAATATAGCCCAACTTCCATCCTGGGATCCAGGGCATGATCCTGCCGTAGACAGCTTTGTCTCTCCTGTATGTGTTATGTAATTACAGGATCATATCGGCATCCCTTCTTGCCCTGTCAGGCTCCTTTTGGAAATGTTAGGCTTCAAAGTTTGCTGAGATGAAGATAATTCTAGTTCAGAATATCTTTCCCCTTCCTGCAGGAACAGGACCACAGGGACCTTAGGTACCACTTAGTATTACATTCCTCACTCCCTGATCCCCACCCCCTCAGGAGGCTCCCCACTGAATCACGTAGTTGGTGACTCTCCAGGTCAGGAGCAGAGCCCGGATCTTCTCTTAGAATGTCAGTGGTCCATGGGGCACCTGGGTGACTCAGTCGGTTAAGGGACCGACTTCGGCTCAGGTCACGATCTCGCGGTTTGTGGGTTCAAGCCCCACGTCAGGCTCTGTGGTGACAGCTCGGAGCCTGGAGCCTCTGCAGATTCTGTGTCTCCTCCTCTCTCTGCCCCTCCCCTGCTCGTGCTCTGTCTCTCTCTGTCTCTCAATAATAAATAAACATTAAAAAAAAAAGAAGAAGAAGAATGTCAGGGGTCTGACTGAACAGAGACTCACAGAAGGCAGGGGCCTTGCAGCCACCACCCCTCAACGTCAGTCAACAGGGTTTTTTGCAAGACCCTCACAGGAGGGACAGGGCGGCTGAAGACCCTGGGGTCACCAGGCCTGCAGGGCCATTCTCTCCAGCTGTGGCCATTTCTGTGAGATTTCCCCAAAGTCGGGGCTTCTTCCAGGTATGTTTGCAAAATTCTTCTCAGCACTAGAAACTTAAACAAAAACACAGTTCAATGGCACCAATGTGCCAACCCCAACCCAGACCCAGCAGACAGTGTGATGACAGAAAAGAGCCCTGGGCCAGCAGCCAGAGCTGGGCCCTAGGTCTGGCGCACAACTTACTGGACAGTTGAGGGTGAGTCATTTGGCCTCTCTGGGCCTTTGCTTCCGCATCTGCCACATAGAGGGGAAAGGCAATATACTTCCTGCCCTTCCTGCTTCCTTGGGCTGTTGTCCACAGCTCCCTCATCCTAAGACACTGCCTTGACCCTTCCAGCCCCTCAGTCAGCGCCCCCCACCCAGGACGGGAACCAGGCCCATCGCCGGGTATGATGTTTCCAGAGCGCTGAAGAGGGGCGTGCTGGGCCCGGGGTTCGCTTGAGAAACAGGCATTCACTGGTGCCACACACCTGCACTCCTGTCTTCTGAGTCACAGAAACTGCCACACGAGGTCTGGCGAGTCAGCCCCGCGTTGGCAATCACCCCTATGACTGCACGTAAGAGTTGGGAGACCAGAGTGGATCTGGGCTTGAGGGGCAGAGGTTTTCATTCCCGCTCTGCTGTGAATTCCCTTCTTAGTTTGACTCACCTTTCCCGTGTCCCACTTCCAAAGCTGCAAATCATAAGACACCCAGTGTGTCAGAGCTATGGAAGAGAGCTCACAGGTTTTAGCCTCCTCACTCCCCATCCATCTTCTAGATGAGAAATCGGGGAGCCAGAGAGGAGAAGGGGCTCATCTGAGATCCCACAGTGAGTCAGTGACAGGGTAGACCTGAGTACCCTGCTTGGGGTACTGTTCTCCAGGTCAAAGCGCAGCCCCACTTGATTCCAGACATGTGCCTTTGGGAGAGTCACCTAACCCCTTTGAGTCCCAGCTTCCTTCTCTGTTAAAGCGAGAGTAATAAATAGTACTACCTTGTGGGGTGTAGGGAGGGTGACGTGGGCGAATATATGTGAAACCCTTGAAATAGCATCCAACAGAGTAATTTATAATTGTGGGCTCTTGCATGAGTGGCCTGCTCTAATAAACATATCCCCAACTTTCCAAGTCACAACACGACAGAAGTTTGTCTATCACACTTGTGATACTCCAATGCAGGTGTTCTGTACTGGTGGGCAATTTCCCACATGGTGCCCAGGAACCCAGGCTCACTGGGTTTTGTGGTTTCACCATCCCCCGGGATGAGCCAACAGAAGGGGACAGAGGATGCAAAGTAGCCCCACCAACTTCTAAAGCCTCAGCCCAGAGGCGTCGCCCGTCATTTCCATACACACTCCTTTAGGGAGAGCCAGTTACATGGCCATACCTGAGTGCAGAGGGAGTTGGGGAGTGTCGTCCCTGGCTGAGTGGCCACCTCCCAGTTAAGAAGCCCACGGTTTGGAACAGGAGCACAGATTTTGTGAATAGACTTCTCTGCAACAGCTAACAAATCATCCCCAGACCTAGTGGCTTAAGACAACATTCAATGGTTCACAATCTATGCATCAATAATTTGGGCTGGGATCAGCCGTGGTTTTTCTGCTGGTCTCAACTGGGCTCACTCACCCAGCATCAATTAGCTGCACAGCTCGGCTGGGCCAGGATGGTCTCAGATGGCCTCACACACACGTTCAGCCCTGAGCATGGTCTCACCCAGGGTATCTTGGTTGCCACACAGCCCCTCCAGCAGGTTATTGTTTATGGGACAGCAGAATTCTGAGGTAGCAAGAACAGATACCACAAGGCTTCTCGAGGCCTGGGTTGGGAGCCCACATTATATCACTCCTGCCACATTCTGTCGGTCAAAGCAACTCACCAGGCAAGACCAGTTTTAAGAGGTAGGGAGGCAGACTTCACTTCTTGATAGGAGGAGCTGCAAAGGGTCTGTGGTCACTAGCAATCTATACACATGTTTGGAGGAAAAGAAAAAGCATAGTCAGAGGAAGAGAGGGTGTATTCTAGGCAGACTAATGAACTCTAAGTGTCCTCTGCAATAGTTGTCTGGCTGTCAGGTTCGAGATGGAACGTGGCTGCATCATATACACACGTATACATCATATACACACGTAGCCTACGGAATCCACCTGACTTGGAGTCAACGTGAGACAAGAAAACTGGAAACCACGTCTTTTGCCAAAAGGATTGTTTATCCAGTCCTTCAGGTTATGCAATTGGCCGTTTTCTGGAAAGCACACCAAAAAGATTCTAATAAGACTTATGAAATGACTGTCAATCAGACCTGTCACTCTTCCCCTCAGAGGCACCTAATTTGACCCATTATTTTCACATAGGGTTGGTTCAGTTTAATCACTCTTTTGCCAATACAATATTTTTAATAAAATAATTTTTTTATCACCTGCTTTAAATATGTCTCACAATACCTAGAAACTGCAAATTTAGTTCATCAATCTTTGAAAAATATCTCTCACCCAAATTGGCATACGAGGCCTTACTATGAAACCTATCAACCAAACCAGACTTCCTTTCTATCAGAAAAGTAATGTGCATTTCAAGGAATATCATAAAATCTACTGGAAAATAAATTTTGGAATAAATCATGTAAGACAATGCCGTAAAAATAGTCAGACCAAGATGTACATGATTTTGATCCCATATAATTATTTGATCTACTACGTGAGAAGTATGGTAAAAAGACATACTTTTTTGACCTCTCCTGTTGGTTTTGGGAAACAATTAAAGAAACAATTCCATTAATATCTTTGGTTATCATGATCAAATTTTTCTATGTATGTAATGAAAAAGAAAAGATAAATGTCACTGAAAGATAACTGGCCCACAGTCAGCATATTTGAAATGATAGGTAGAAAATCTGAACATTTTACAAGATGAAATGAGAAGATTGTCTATATCTGAAATAAGTAATTTATGATATAATTTGATAAAAGTAACTTTTAACTACATATGAACTACTATATAATTCATAAGGTAGTTATGAACTACTTTCATAACACAACTTTGAAAGACACACATATGAGTTTTATCTGTATTTTTTAAATTTTTTTTAATGTTTTATTTATTTTTGAGACAGAGAGAGACAGAGTGTGAGCAGGGGAGGGGCAGAGAGAGGAGGAGACACAGAATCCGAAGCAGGCTCCAGGCTCCAAGCTGTTAGCACAAAGCCCTGACGCGGGGCTCAAACTCACAAACCGCGAGACCTGACTGAGCCAACCAGGCGCCCCCTGATTCCCTGATTCTAATGCCAGTCTTCACCCTTTAACAGAAATGTGTGTAGGACCTGGAAGGCTTTGTGCCCTGATGGTTTGGGGTGGTTTGATTAATTCTCCCCTTTGATTATAACCTGGGAGGTTTCACACCCTTCAAAGGGTGAGGGCATCTTGTGCTTTCCTTCAGTAGGGAGGATTAGGCTGAAGCCAGGTGCATCCCAGGGACGTCAGCTCTAGGAGAGTATCATGGGAAACTGAGCATCTGGACGCCAAGTCCTTTCAAACATGTGATACTCGAGACCCTGTGGCCACATCTGCTACGTGCAGGGGTTTGCATCCCTCACTCTGAATGCTTCTGCCCTAGAGCATGGGATACCATCCAAACTCCTCAGGCTGGTCCCCATGGAGCAGCCCCACCTGTGTTTCTAGATCCAGTCGCTCGTGCTGCCTCAGGCTTACTCACACTCTCGGCTTTTTCACCTTCTGCCTCGGTCCTTTGCTCCAAGCTGAGGCCACCTCCCAGCCCTCTGGTGCAGGAAGATGACCGATGTCCAAGGTCGTACAGGCTGAACATAACCTCCCTGGACTCAAGTGTTTTGGTGGGCAGGGCTTCTGGAGAGCAGGAGGCAGTTCCTACCTACCTGCCCTAGGGAGGAACAGTAGGCAAGACTTTCCCAGCTCCACTAAATCTTCTGGGAATTCTTTAATGACCATTTCTATTCCTTGAAAAAAAGGGAGTGCTTTATTCCCATAGCAGTGGAAAATCCGCACTGTTTGGCCTTTCTACTTCCATGGCAGAATCTTGGAGTGTGCCGGGCTGGGCTGCATGAGTTACTGGCAGCATGGATTAGGGGAAGTGCCAAGACACTGAGGTCACGACAGCTGGACTCCAGCCTCCGCTCTCCTCCTCACCAGTTGTGTGACTTTGAGTAAGTCACACAGGCTCTTTGAGCCCCTAATTTCCCATGTCCAAAATGTGGATGTTAATATCTAACTCACGGAGGTTGAGGAGGATTAAATGGGAGTCCTATACACCTAAAGTTCCCAACACTGAGACTTCTCCTGAAGCCCTGTGACATCGATTCCATGCCATTGTCCTCTGCTGTCCAGCTCAAGCTCGGGATCCTGTATCTGCACATGCACAGGCACACGCGCTCACACACACACACACGCACGCACCAGGCTGCCTCCCTTTGGGGCTGAAGCCAAATCTAGAGAGAAATGCAAAGTACAAAGGAGAAGAATGGAGGCCATTTTTCACATTCTTCCAGGACCGTGAGCTTCAGGGTAATTAGATAGATGTGAAATGAATACAGGGCTCTTTTTTAATCCTAGATCTACTTAATTGTGTCAGTTGGGAGAGTCATTAATAAATGATTAATGGAAATAGCTTCCGTAAAAATTGAATTCTCTCAGCTGCCCAGCGACTCTGGAGAGAATTCAGAGCTATTAACAGCTTCAGGTTGACTCTCTTGCTTCACACAGCAGATAATGCTTCAGGCAGAGGGACTCTCTCCCCAGAGCCAAGTATTTGGATCATTGTCAGAGGGAAAAACTAAGATCAAAATTGAACAACTGGTTTAAAGTGCCAGAAGCAGTTGGTGTCCAAGCCAGAGTGGAAAACCCGGGGCCGGGGCCTCCCCGCCCAGTAAGAGCCCGGCTGGTACAGGACCATCTGAAGCACCTATTCCGCCACCTTGGGGATTTAATGGAAGCCAACAAAATGCCAGGCAGGTGGGGAAAAAAGACAGCAGGTACATGCGCCCCAAATACAGCAATGGTGATCTTCAGGTAAGACCATAAGGGTGACCTGATTTTTATTTTACTGTGCTATTTTTCTGCATTGAATTTACATTACTTTGAAGTTAGGGGGAAATGCTATTTTCAAGACTACTATCCAGAGCATGTCAAAACACACCTGATCATAAAAAGACAGACTAAACACAGATGATCTGCTAACACCTCTTGCATTTTCAGGGTGAAAAATGTTTGGGTCTGAGTTGGGCAGAGACCACAAGGACCCTCATCACAGCGGAACCAGAGCAGGTGACGGCAGGCAAGTACAGACCCTCGTTGTGCTGTTCACATGGCTGTTCCGCATCATCCGGAGCTTCGGATGGCCTCCAGAGACTTCGCAGCCAGCTGGTCTGTGACTGCCAGCCCAGAGAATCCACAGCCAAATGTGTTTTCAAAGTCAAGGGCAGCACTGCATCCCCCGAGCAAGTTTAGGGATGTGGGAAGAACAGGAAGCCAACCACCCAAAAGTATAAGGAAGAAAGGCATTCCCTGACCAAAGCCATGCTTCTGGGGCAGGCAGAGAGCCTCAAGGGTGCGAAGCTTCCAAGTTCAGAACTTCACCCCAGATGGCAAAGTTAGAGTCTACAGAGCTGCTCTTCTGCTATAAAGAGGGAACCACCCATGTCCCCAGGTCTTGTACTTGCCCTGTGATTAACTTAAGGTCCAGTTTCCATCCTTCAAAACATAATCCTGCAAATTTGGAGTCAGAGAGGAGGTGAGTGGTTGCCTAGGGAGGGAGGCGGGAGTGGGGACTGACTACACGGTACAAGGGATCTTTGTGGAGGCTGAAAATGTTCTAAAACCAATTTATGTTGATACTTGTGCCACTCAGTAAAGCTACTAAAAATCATTGAATTATACACTTGTAACAGTTGAAATTTGTGGTGTGTGAAATACACCTCAATAAAGCTGGTAAAAAGACAAAATGGCAAAAAAAAAATAATAATAAAGACAAAACCGAAAAACTACCTACTACCGATGTAATCTCTTTCCCGAAAACTCCCTAGCTGCCTTCCCTGCACAGAGCTGACCACTCCTCCTCAGAACTCCGGTGGCCTTTTCTTGGGTTTGCTCCCACACTACACCGTAAATTGTAATATTTGCGGCTGCACGTGTATCTCCATCTAGATCAGGCCTCGTCGTCTCTAACTGCCTCAGTCCCAGCCCCAGGGTCACACAGGCCCTGCACAGCAGAGGGATGCTGGAAGTAAGCCTGTGGGGGGGTGGGGGGAGGGGGCCCCTGTAGGTCCCCTCTATGAGCTACACACATTGCTCAGGACTTTCAGGGCTCCAGGAACTTACAGGCCCCAAGGCCTACACTCGCACAGACCCGGGTCACGTATACATACAGCCCAACATGGGGCTCGAACTCACAAACCGTGAGATCATGACCTGAGCCAAAATCGGAGGCTCAACCGACTGAGCCACCCAGGTGCCCCTAGATCCTTTTTTTAAGCATAAAATAACAGACCGGCTAGAAGCCCCTGTATCCTCTTATCCTGGTCCTGGTATCCCCCTCCCTATCTAGAAACAGCAGCTATATAGATTAGACACGCATCCAGCCTGTGTTATAGTATTTATATTATATTGATTACATAGAACTGGATTGTCTACATTGTTTTTAAGCTTACCAAAAAAATGGTTTTATACTATATGTAACCCGCTACAACTTATATCCTTCCAGAACTATCTATGGTGAAATAAACTTGTTTCATTCACTTAACTTCCATATAATAATTCGATTGTGTAATATGCCACGGTATCTTTCTCCTCTCCTCCACAGATGGAGTTTGGGTTTGTTTCTAAGATTTGCCATAAGAAATGGTACAATGAACATCACTAGGCATGTTTTCCTGGGCACGTAAGCAAGAATGGAACAGTGCTTCTCCGAGTGTGGTCCCAGGACCAACAGCATCAGCATTGCCTGAAAAATTAGTAGACATGAGAATTCTCAGGGCCCACATTAGACTGAACCAGACCCTGGGGTTGGCGTCAGGCAATCTGTTTTAGCAAACCCTCCAGGTGGTTTGGATGCAAACTAAAGTTTGAGAACCACTGCTCCAGACTAGAGCTTGTACCTAGAAATGGATCACTGGGTCCTCAGGTGTGCACATTTTAGGATCAACCATATGCCCCCAAAGAGCTCTCAATGCAATTTACATCCTCCCTCCTGTCCTGTGAAGTTCTCCCCACCTCTTCACCAACACCATTGGCACTGTTGGGCCCTTTCCTTTTTGCCAAGCTGTTGGATAGAAAAGGTATCTCTTTGTTGTTTAAATTTGCATTTCTATGATTACTAAAGAGGTCTTCAAATGCTTACTGGCCACTCAGGTTTCTTCTCTTCCTTCATTAATTTAAAAATCTAAAACCACAGATTTAAAAAGATACATACAAACCTCAAGCTGTACCTACTTGTCTCATCATCATGTTTACGAAATGGAAGCCTGGACCAAAGCTCCAGCGTGTCTGGCTGTACAGACACATCCCTACTCAGTGCCCTGCACCCTGGGCTCTGATCTCAGTGCCAGTCCTCTCTCAAGGCTACCTTCTGAGCTGAGGCTCACATCTCCTCCCATAACCACAGCCATCCCATCCTGAGCCCATCTGCCTGGGAATTGGTAATGCCTGTTCAACAGTTAACAGCAGAGAGAACTTCTCTCCCCAGGCCAGCCCCATGGGGCACCAGGCCTAACTCAAGAGATCAAGAACTTGACAAATTCAGAGATCCATTCATTCAATCATTTATTCATTCAACTGAAATATGTGTATTGTTTTTTTAAATATTTATTTAGAGAGAGAGAGAGCACAGGTGGGAGAGGAGCTGAGAGAGAGTGAGACACAGAATCCGAAGCAAGCTCCAGGCTCTGAGCTGTCAGCACAGAGCCCGACACGGGGCTCAAACCCACGAACTGTGAGATCATGACCTGAGCCGAAGTCAGACGCTCAACTGACTGAGCCACCCAGGCGCCCCCGAAATATGTTTATTGCATCAACGATGTGTCAGACACGGGGTTTGGCACAATGGTGGGTTTACCATGCCCTCGTGGAGCACACAGTTTCTTGGAAGGGAGACATTAAATGAAGAATTACACAAATTCACCTAAAACTGCAATGATTAGAGCCAAGAAGGAGTAGTTGATATCATGATGAGACTGGTCAGGAGCTCAGGGAAGGCTTCCCAAGGATGCAATCACTCAGCAAACAGCTGGAGGCAGCAGAGGGGTGCTTTCCAGGGCCACACGGAGGCCCCACAGCCCATAGCCCACCCGGCCTTTCCTGTACAGCTCTGAGTATACAGTCAGAGCCAAGAGAGCAGGGCTGCCTGAGCCGGGACCCCAGACGTAAGCCCGGCCCCTGTCCAGCCTCTTGGATGAGCACCCACTGCCTGGCATCCTAGCCCGAGAGGCACCTCAGGCCTCAAGAGGACAAAGACAGCCTTTCACCAGCCGCCATTAAAACTAGTGAAGTCCAGGGGCACCTGGGTGGCTCAGTTGGTTGAGCGCCTGACTCTGGCTCAGGTCATGATCTCACGGTTCGCGGGTTCAAGCCCCGCATCAGGCTGTGTGCTGACAGCTCAGAGCCTGGAGCCTGCTTCGGATTCTGTGTCTCCCTCTCTCTCTCTGCCTCTACCCTGCTCACACTCTGTCTCTCTCTCTTTCTCTCAAAAATAAATAAACATTAAAAAAAAAAAAAGACAAAAAAAACCTAGTGAAAGCTTCTATAGCTCAGGGACTGAAGACCTCGGAGGCAGAGAGCCCCAGAGAACTCCAATGGGAGATCAGCTGTTAGTGAGCTGGCCATCTAGTCAGATACAGTCTGATTTGTTTTAAAAGTGCTGTGAAGAAAGGAGAGGAATCATTTCTTTCCGGGAACACTGCTGACTTCTCAGACTAGAGATCTCTTCCCCAGGAATTTACAATCTACAAAGGAGGCGGAGGGGCTGATCCATCCCTGCTTGGGACTCGGCAGGGGACACGCTGTCACCCTCATCTCTCTCTCAAGGATTGTTATAAAAGACTCTGCTCTCCACGTTCCCCTGCACAGCAAAATGGAGCGAGCATCTACTGCTCTGATTATTAATCGGCACAGCCAGCCAGCCCACTTCAGGGTCTAGAGTTCACACCCGAACGATCTTATTTAAAACAAGTTGGTTGCGAAATGCCCACAGTCCGCCCCACTGTGGTGCAGAAGATTACACTTTCCCTTGATCTTGGATGGAGAGTGCCTGGGCGTGTTCCCCTGAGCGGGGATGCCAAGAGACTCCCTTAGGGGAAGCCAGAGCAGTAAGATGGGCTGATTATTTCAAAGATGGTTTTGTGAGATGGCATGGGAAGGGTTGAAACAATCCTCTTCTGGATTGTGGTGGTTCAGTGCCCCAGCAGAAGGAGGAATGGCTGGGATGGCGTGCCTGGGCAGAGTTCTCCCACCAGTTTACTGAGGCACCCTGACACCATTCTCCTCAAAGCTGTAAATATATTCTCTATCATTTAGAGAACAGGACCAGATCTTCTCTTAAATGTTTCCAGTTTAATGTCCGTGACTATATTTTCAATTTTTGTGCCCCATGTTTCATATGATTTGTGGTGGCTTACAAAAATAAATTTGGCACAAGATTTTAAGAACTTAAGTGAGGAGGGGTGCCTGGGTGGCTCAGTGGGTTAAGCGTCTGACTTCGGTTCAGGTCGTGATCTCAACGTTTCTTGAGTTTGAGCCCCACGTAAGGCTCTGTGCTGACAACTCAGAGCCTGGAGCCTGCTTCAGATTTTGTGTCTCCCTCTCTCTGCACCGACCCGGCTCAAACTCTGTCTCTCCCTCTCTCTCTTTCAAAAATAAATAAAGATTAAAAAAAAAAAAGTTTTTTTAAGAACTTACATGAGGAAATTGGAGAGGAAAGAAGAATAAGATAGGACACTACATTCCTTGTTAGGAGTGGGCCGAAATTTGCCTCTGAGCTTCCTAGCAGCCAATTCAAGAAGAGAAATACAATCAGTTACAAGACTAAAAGCATACAGTGAGGATAAACCAGTCGTCTAGGAGGTCAACTCTTCCTGGTTCTAAGGTCTGAGAGAAATTTCTGATTTAGGTCTACAAAAAAAAAAAAAAAAAAAAAAAAAGAACTTCCACTCTGTCATGTTCAATAATGTCTTTTCAGGAAATACATTAACTTTCTTATAAGGGCCCCTAGTGTTGGCCCGTGAATTGTGCATAGCACAGTTTGAACCAGATCAAAACCCTGCAGTCCTCATCTGAAGTTCTCCGGTGGTCTTTATGAGCCAAGAGGACAACGGCAGGGTAGCTAGACCAGTATCTCTCAACTGAGGGCCCACTGACTGGTGGGTTTTCTCAGGCCTGTTCTTGAGTTTGACAAATAACATTGATTTCAGGCAGCACTTTTCAATCATTTTCATGTGGATTCCAATAGAAGCAGAGGAAAAGAAGTGCATATAACCCAGGGGCCACACGGGCCAAAGGTCATCTCCCCATAGTGTCAATCTAGTAGAAACATAATAGGACGTGGGTGTCCCTTGAGCAAACCCCTACTCCATCTGTCCCTGCCCCCCACATATGCCTCCTTGCTTCGGCTGCTATCCTTGCTACCTGGGGACAATGGTAGGCCAAAGACTAGTTGGGATTGGTTTGGATGAAACAGCCTTTCTTGGCTCCCAACTGCCCCACAGAATAAGGCTCAAACTCCTCCACATGCTGTTCAAGGCTCTATGTGATCCATCCCACCCTCTCCTGTGGCCTCAACAGAGTTACTTCCTGCCCTCCCCATCCCCAAGTCAGGCCCCTAACACTCCAGTCAGTTGACTTTCTTTGGGATGACACTTTCCAACCTCTGTGTGAGCACCTTTTGCCTCTCTCCTCCCTAGTAAGTTTCTCTTTTGACATTTCTCCCACCTTCCAAGACTTGGCTCAAGGACCACCAAACCTTCCCTACTTTTCCAGCAGATATGACCTCCATCTCTCCCATAACACTTGGTCAACACCACGTTCATCCACACAACCCTTGTTCCAGCATCCTGCCAGCCCTCAACCACAAGAAGAATTTGAGTTTCTGGGGGTTTAGGCTTCTCTTTCCAGCTTGCCTGGAGGCTTCTTAAGGGCAAAGGTCTTAGCTCGCTAGTCTCAGCTGTCTGGGGTCTCAGCCCTCCCCACCACCCTCCCCCCAGAAGCAGTCCAGTAAGTATCTGCAGAACTCACATACAGGAGAGAGGGGCATAGTAGGGCTGCATCAGGAGAGGGGATACCTTCCGGGTGCCTTGGCTGATGGGTGGGGAGGAAGCCAGCAGGCAGTGGGACTGCCAGCTGGGTGAGCTGGAGAGGAGCAGGGCCTTATCATCCCTCTATCACAGCAGGGCCGGCCTGCACAGTAGCCAAAGGTGGGAGAGGCAGGGTGCTTGCTTCCCGGCAAATGAGCGCCTGATGTGCTCTGCACTCACTGGCATTTCTTGTTGCATCTGTTCATTTAGCCAAAGCATTCTGATCGCAGTGGCCATCGAGGCTTGTTGACATTTTTGAAATCCTGCCTTTGTGCAATGTAAGCTTCAGCCTTCCATCCACCAGCTGTGCCCCTGTATTCATTAAAACAGTAGAGGAGGTGAGCCCAGTTAACCCTCTCGGGGAGAGGTAGGGCCTATTTTTTAAAAGGATAAGGTTTCAGCTTACAGGGTGTGCTGGTTTGCTTTTCAGGGTGCCCAGTGCGCACTTGTTGAGCACCTGCTGTGCCCAGGGCCTTCTGCTGGGTTCCTGAGCATCCCCGAGTACGGAAGTGTATGTGCAGGTATGTGCGGTGGTGTCCACGTGATATACGTGTGTGAGTTTGCATGAGCCACTGTGCTTGTTCATGTAGGTGCACGTGCATGTGTGTGTACAACTCACAGGTCCTGGCACCCAATGGCACACCTTCAGCGAACGCACTGGGAGGGCGGACTGGTTCCATTTTCTCTTTGTTGTACTTAAAGCACCAGGGAAGCCGTTCTGCTCACATGGATCACTTGAGATTAAAAAAAGAGACTGTGTTTCAGCCAAAGTCTTCGTGATGATCTTTACCAGGACTCTGTAATTTCTCTCCCGAGAGCCCAACCCAGCAGGCTGGGAATAGTTTATTTTGATTGTCACCAGCTCCTCACAGAAGGGCTCCGTTAACTTCTCCCAGATGAGTTATTTAGTTACTTGTCTCATTCTGAAAGGCAGCTCTGGACCAGGGAAGGCAGGGCCCCTGGGGCACAACTCTGTGGGGAAGGCTTTTACATAAAATATGAGGAAATGGAGCCCCCTAAAACTGTGAGCACGCAGGGGCCCTGAGGGAAGGAGCCCCGGGCCAGGCACTTGTGACCTCTAGGGTCTGGGGTGTGGGCCCAACTCACTCTGTGATCTTAGAAAACTCCCTCATTTCGGGAACTGTTTACTTATTTGCAAAACAAAGGAGTTGAGTGTCTCCTTTCTAAGGTCCCTCTGCCTGCCAAGCTCAGGGACTGCTCCACAAAATGGAATTATTCTGCTGTTTGTGATGGAAATATTAGACTACTAAAAATTCAGAGCTGGAAGGGACCTTAGCTCACCTCCTAGCCCAACCTCCATACTTCTCAGAAGCCAACGACTTGCTCAGAGCAAGCTAGGGCTGAGTGGACACAATATCTCTTCCAGGCTAGATTAGAACCAATCTGACCCCTTGGTGCTATCTCAAATGCATTTCATTTCTGAGAGGTGACAGAGCTCTGGTCCGTCCCCTTAGCTTTGGTCAGGACTTAGCTCAGGCCTCAGCTCCTTCCCAGACTCCCATCTCTCTTTGCGTCCCCTCCCCCAGCACCGGGCTTACATTCCGGTCACAGCATCTGAAGTCTTCTGGATCTTGCTACACAAAGGGTGGTTCTCAGTAGTAGCATTGCCCGGAGCTTGTTGGAAAGGCAGAAGGTCAGGTCCCTCCCCAGACATTCTAACCAGATCCTCAAGTGCCTCACTGGCACACTGAGTTTGAAAGCCCTGTTCTAGGGGCACCTAGTTTATCCTATTCTATTCATTGGTCTGTCTTCCCAACGAGACCAGTGAACTCTTTAAGGGGAAAGACCACAGTTCATTCAGTTTTGAATCTCAGGGCTTGCAATGGCCCCTGATGCAAAATAGGTGCTCAGCAGGTCCTGAATCGATGAGTGAGTGAAGTGAGCCTGTGCAGTGAGCTTGGCACCAAATCTGAAAGGGAAGATTTGATGTTGATGGACAGAAAACAGCAGGGGTCTGGGAAATAGTGCCCCCTGCTCAGAGGCAGGGGGTTAAGGACTAGCCTGGTTGGAAGGGAAGGGAATGGCATGAAGAAACATGAGACGAGTGTGGAAAGGAAAGAAGGGAGGGAGGGAAGGATGTCAAGGAATCGAAAGATGGATGGATCAGGGTGTTCGGGACAGATGAACCTATAGCCTTTTCACACCCACCTCCTTTAACCTCACTCTCCTGTTGTCCAGTTAACCTTGAACACAGAGGATCATGATGGTTGAAATGAGCCTCTGGGACCATAGAGACTGGGTTCAAATCGCAGGTCTCCCCACACTCAGGCTGGTGATGCCCGACCGGATCACATGTCAGTTTCCTCACCTCTAAAATGGAAGTCATAGGAGGACCTTCCTCGAGGGGCCCTGGGAGGATTTAATGAGATAGTACGGTGCACTGACACGGTACTAGGCACAAGGAAAGGGCCCGATGCGTGTGAAATGATTTGAAGTGAAATAATAAACGCTTCTCACCAGCTTGCTTAAGTCTGTCCAACCTAGGAGTTTGGAACAAAGCTCCACCTGCAAGCTCTAAGCCTGGGCTCTTGGCATCAGAGGCTGAAGTTCCCATATTGGCCCTCTAGGCCCACCAAAAACCCTTCTCCCCATGGGACCCCCAGATTTGTATTCCTCGGGAGGGGTTCCGCCTTGTCTCAGGAGAAGACTATCCCATCCACGCGCCTCTTCTGATTGTGGGACAGCTTATCTGAGGAGCGGGTGCAGGGCTTTGCTCATTGGGTGGCTCCCAGGTCCTGACACCGACATGCCATGGCCTCCGTGCTGGCAGCTGACAAGTGTGGAGCGCGGATGCACCACTGGATTAGAGAAAGCCTATCAGCACCAGCCGGGGCTTCCTGGCTGCCTCCTTGGTTGTGCCCAGGATTCTGTAGCAGGGCCACCCGCCTGGAGCCATGCAGCTAGAACACACGGTAGCCTGTGTGAGCAGCAGCCCCCTGGAAGAACCTGAGTGGATGTACGCAGTGTTCCTGTCCCCAAGTGCCACAGCAATTCATGCCATGTTCCTGGTGACTACTTGGACACGGACAGTTCAAAGTGGTCACAGACTTGCTGTTTTGAGATGGTCCCTGCCATTTTAAATGATACTCTGGGAAAAGACAGTATCGGTCTCCATCCCAGCCATCTAGGAGAGGGAAGAGCTGGGGGAAAGACACAACAGGAGAAGTCTAAAAAACAGACTCAGTTTGTCCCCTCCTGGGGGGTCCTGCCCCAGGATTTCAGGTTGCAGGCAGGCACAGGGGACACTGTCTCTGAGACACTTGGTGTCCAGGGGTGGGAAAGAAGCTTCCGAGAGCGAGCCCAACCCTGAAGGCCAGCTGTGAACGAACGATTCGTTCCCAACCACCCGACAACCGTGCCCTGAGCACTGCCAGAGTCTTCTCCAAGCAAACGGCCCGTCTCCTCCCCACTCTCCCTAATGAGGCACTTCTCACATTTGAATTTATGTGGCGGCCCATTTGTCCTTAATATTGCTACTGAAAAAGACCAGTAATTACATAATGCCGACAGAAAAATCACATCCAAGTAAATGAAGAGAGGAATGATTTTTATTACCTTTCCTCAATGAGTATGTAATTATCAGCTATAAAAGCACCTTCCTGACTCACGAAATGACCACCTCTTGTCCTTGTGAGAAGAAATGAGGTTTGTGGTCATTTGTACCGGTTGGGCAGCCCGGGACATTTGGGGTAAGCTACCCTTCCCGGTCCTCCCCAACGACACTGCTCCACCCTGCGTCAGCTGGTAGGATCGGCTCTCCCTGTGCCCTGGGAGGTTGGGGGGGGGGGGTGGGTAGGGATGGGGGCCATACGTAGAGAACACGTCTGTCCCTCTGTACACAACACCCACCCCTTCTCAGGGAGAAGCCTACCGTCCTTCCGGGCCCAGAGCCAATGCTACCTCCTCAATGGAGACTTCCTGGTGGCCCAAACTGGGCTCTGGCCCATTTTTGAAAGGAAGGAGAAGGTTTCCAGTGGGGCAGAAACTGCTGTGTTTGCCCCTTCCTCCAGGCAGACAGCTGAAGTCCTTCCCCCGCTCCCCCCTCCCCCAGCCCCATAATAAGGTGTGGCCTGGTGACTGAGTTTGGCAAATGGAATGCCTGCGGAAGCGACGAGAACTTCTTAGCCCGGCACACACAAATGTCTCGTCTGCAGCATCCACTCTCGTGCCACATCCTTTGGCTGATGGAGAGGACCCTGAGCAGCCTGAGGACAGGAGCCCCGCGAAGGAAGGACACTGGCACCCTGAGGGATCGTGTGGGGCCGAGGCCCCACCCTGCGTTAGACTGAGCCATAAGTAAGAAATAAATTTTTCTGGGGTCCAAGCCACTGAAATTTCAGGGTCATCTGTTAGAGCAGCAAGGCTCTCCTAAGAAATCCGGAGATCTGAGGCCCCTGGTAAGCCCACGTCTCCATGGAGGCTGACTCTCTGAGGTTCAGCTATAGGCAAAGCCAGCAGGTTGCCAAAATTTCCTTCTTCCTAATTCTCCACTGTCAAAGCTCTTTCCTGCGTTTTCTCCCAGACCGGGGCCCTCCCCCTGCTCCTCGCCAGCTACAAACTCCGTCACACTAAGGTCTTGGTGACTCCACGGACCCAGATAAGTTTGCATTTTGAACAAGTTGTTAGACGGCAATGTTTAACTCAAAGGCAGAAAGCCCTGAGAGGAGCGCCTGAGTGGCTCAGTTGGTTGGCTGTCCCATTTTGACTCAGGTCACGATCTCATGGTTCATGAGTTCGAGTCCCACGTTGGGCTCTGTGCTGACAGCTCAGAGCCTGGATCCTGCTTCGGATTCTGTGTCTCCCTCTCTCTGGCCCTCCCCTGCTCACACTCTGTCTCTCTCAAAAATAAACATTTAAAAATTAAGGAGAAAAAAAAAAAAAAAGGAAGCTCTGAGAGTGGGAGCTTAGGCCTGTGAGACGGGTCAGTGAAGGAGATAATTAGGGTGACGGTCCTTCCAGGCCCTCTCAAATAACCCAGGCTCGGGCTCAGATGGGAGGGCCAGGTTGAAATAGCACTACAGTTACTTCCAACCCCTTGTCTCTCTGCACCCTGCCTCCAGTTCCTCTGCTCACCAACCTCTCCCAGCCCCCTTTGCTCCCCAACTCTGTGCATTCCCAGATCAAGGCCCATCCAAGTCTCTATCATCTGGCAGCCCTGGGCCTCATGGAGTGAGGCTCAGAGAAACTCTGACAGGCACACAACACTGCCTGTTGGCTTCCTGAGTCACCAAGGGAGCCATGTCTGGTTCACCAGACTCTGCATCGAGGCTACTGACCCCTAGGAGGTTGGTTCTAGAATGAGACTGGATTCAGGAAAGAGCCTGTCTTTCCTGAAGTGCCTTCCAGGGGTGGACCGCTTCGTGGGTCTGTGTCCTTTTCTCTCCTGCCCCCGAGGAGGCTTTGCCCAGCCCTCTGAGTGCACTGACAAGTTTACTCCCATGGGGACATTCTCTTCTGCACCTTCCCCTGCTGCTGGCTCTTAGCAGACAGTCTAGTCCAACACAGCTTATTTCCAGACGCGGACAGATGATGACAGCGGGAGTGAAACTAATCGAATACCCTAACTTTTGGTTTTATACAACACCCTGCAGGTACCAGAGTGTTTCCATCAGCAGCATGGGTACCCTGGTCAAGAGCAAAGGTTCTGGATTCAGACAGACCCAAATTAAATCCCGGCCCCAGCACTTGACCTTCTGCAAGTTCATTACCTTTCTGAACCTTGTTTCCCTCACCTGTACCATGGGCTCGTAACAAACGGTACATCCACTATGGAGGTGTTATGGGGATTCAGTGATTTCATGAATATGATTCCAGGCTTTGGGACCTAGACCAATGCCAGGTACACAGTGAGCACCACATCGGTGTCCACTATTAGGATTGTCCGTTCATTCCTTCTATCTACTATTTACTTGATTTTCTACTGGCATGAAAGCCTGGCAGAATGACCATCCCATTTTGCAGTGACGGGAAACAGGCTTAGGGAAATCATGTGACCGTCTCAGGTCACAGAACCAGGCAGTGGTGAGGCAGGCTAAGAGGCCATCTCAACCCCGAGGCCAGTGCCCTGGCCCTCACCCCTTGCTGCCACCTTGTGTGTGTTGGGGGCATCTGGGAAGGCCCCCTCTCATTCCCTCAGCAAGGCAAGGCACTCTGGAGGGCAGGAACCTTGTCCTGCAGGCCTCAGGACCTTCCTGCCTCCCCCTCCCCTCGGGGTGGAGAACTGGGCTGCCCAGGTCAGCCTGCTAGCCAACGTGGTGGCTTCATGCTAGCCTCGGCTTCCTCATTTGTTTCCCTTGGGAGGCCCCAGACATCCTGGGCTTCCACATGTCTGTCCTTTGCTGCATGTCTCCTAAGGGCGAAGGCTCAATGTGTGTGTGTGTGGGGGGGGGGGGGGGGCTGTGATTTGCAGCCTGTGGGCTCTGCCTGACTACCCAGGCACTCCCAGTGGGAGCGGGGCACAGTCTGAACAAAGCAGGGCAGACCCAGAGCGGCCACGCTGTTGCTTACTGCACACAGGAGATTTCTGCCAGTTCCAAGCATGGCATGGCCCGTTAAGGCTCCCGGGGCCAGACGCAGCCTCCCTGCCTTGCCAGATTTAGGGCCACTTCACCTTCTCTCATCCTCGGATCCACCACACATGACTGGCCCTCTGTCCCCTTGATCCCTGCAAGGACATTACGGCTCTGGGCCTGGGCCATCGGCTCACAGAGGAGGGGCTCTGCAGGTTTGCAGCCTAAAGCCTGCAGGTTCGCATCACATGGTCTGAGGCCACAGTGGCCGACATGGCTTCTTTCGCATCCACTCTTCTCAAAATTCTGTCGCGGAGGCCAGCGTCATGTCTCCAGCTTCATTTACACCTTTGTCATTAAGGTCAAGTAAAAAGAAGCAACAATATACAAAGGATGGTTTGGGCAGCTATAAAGAGTTCTAACCCACATCCAACTATCAGCCATCTCGATCATTTGTGAAAGGATCATAGGATCTCAGGGTGCCTTGTAAAAAAACCAAAACAAACAAACAAACAAACAAAACCGAGAAAAGAATAAAAGAAACTAGTTTTTACATCATCCATTATTTGCCTACAGCCTAACATAGGACTGGATTGCTAGCACTCGTTTATGGAAAATCTTTAGCTCCGTGGACTTTTCCTTTATCACTTGATGTAGGGTTAATGGATTCTGAAAAGCCGATTCTAAAATGTAGCTAGGAAGACAGAGGAACCAGAAAAGCCAAAGCGATTTTGGGAAAAGAGCAAAGTTGGAGGAGGTACAGTCCCGCCTTCAAGGCTTCCCAAGGTAGATGGACGGTGTAGAATTGGTAAAAGAGGACACTCAGATCAGTAGCCAAATAGAGAACCCGGAAATAGACGCACATGTGTTTGGTCACTGAATTTTGGCAAAGGCGCCAAGGCACTTCGTAACGGCGCTAGCGTCACTTAAAATGATGCGTCTTAACTTTTTGTCAAACGCACGTCTCCCCTCCTAGGCTGCCTGCCCAGGGAGGAGGAAGATGGCCTTTCTTAGTCACAGCTATGTCCCTCACACTTAATACAATGACTGGCACAAACTCGAAGCTTAACAAATATGTTTTGAAGAAAAGAAGAGGAAAGGCCGGCGGGCAGGCTTTCTTGATCTTTCGGGCATGAATGGGACCTTTCTCCAAACTGAGGCGTCTGTCAACGTCCATGTAGCTCTCCTTTTTTCTTCACACGTACAAGATGTTACATAACGTTTCATTCATTTTACAACTATTTTTACTTTCAAAACGTGGTGTTTCCAGTTACTAAGACACGAATATCAACAGCAAACAGGCCTTTTGTGCCACGGGGCTGGCAGGAAGGACTGGATTGTTAGGATTGCTCATCTACACTTAAGCTCCGTGGTTCAGGGGGGTCGAAAACCCTCTGCAGCTCCTTCTGTCACCTGGCAGAGGTCTGGGTTGGGACAACTCTTGTCTTTTGTAAGGATGCTTGTTATTGATGTACAGCCCACCCAGATAAGCCAGGATGACCTCATTTCAAGATCCCTAAATTAATTACATCTGTAAAGACCTTTTTTCAAATAAGGTCACATCCACAGGCTCTAGGGATTAGCACGTGAATGTATCTTTTTAGGGGTTCCCGTTCTACCCTCTATACACATACAGCCCGGCACTCACATCCAAGACCAACAGGTCACAGCTGTGGGCTGGGCTGCTGCAGGGGTGCGTTTAACTCATGGTTGGTTCCACAAAGCACATCTCACAGACATCAAGTTGTCTAATCCCCAAAGAGATCTGTGAGGTATTTAATATCATCCTGTTTCAAACAAGAGGAGACGAAGACCCAGAGAATTTGAGTGATACTTCAAGATCAAACAACTGGGAATTAGACACTTGAACCAGACTTGAACCTTGGCCCATGTGGCAGGAGCCTACAGATTCTTTTTTCTCTTTAGTGAAAGGGAGAGGTTTCAGTTCCAAGGAGACAGTTGGGGCACTGAGCCTGCTACAGAAACCTTGATGGAACTGATGAGTGGATAAAGAAGATGTGGTTTATACATACAACAGAATATTACTAGGTAATGGGAAAGAACACAATCTTGCCATTTGCAGCAACATGGATAGAACTGGAGGGTATTATGCTAAGTGAAATAAGTCAGAGAAAGACAGATATCCTACGTTCTCACTCAAATGTGGAATTTGAGAAACTTAACAGAAGACCATGGGGGAAAGGAAGGGGAAAAATAGTCTCAAACAGCGAGAGAGGCAAACCATAAGAGACTCTTAAATACAGAGAACAAACTGAGAGTTGATGGGGGGAGGTGGGGGAGAGGGGAAAATGGGTGATGGGCACTGAGGAGGGCACCTGTTGGGATGGGCACTGGGTGTTGTATGTAAATGAACCATGGGAATCTACTCCTGAAGCCAAGAGCACACTGTATACACTGTATGTTAGCCAATTGACAATAAATTATATTAAAGAAAGAAAGAAAGAAAAGAAAGAAAGAAAGAAAGAAAGAAAGAAACCTTGGTGGAGGTACTCCTCTTCCTCTCTCATTACCTCCTGCCATCCCCAAATCTAGGCTCACTTCTGCCAAGCCACCCCGGCACAGAGCAAAAGCCCTGGGCTGGGCCTGTCTCAATCACCTGCCCCATCTGAGGTGAGGTCTCACACAGGCCACCATTGACAGGCCACGGGTCCTTTTAAAACAGAAGAAATGAATGAATGATCTGTGTCCATCAGACCACTGAGGAGGGAACTAGGCATCTTGTGGACTGTCCGATGGCAGGAAGAATTTTCTAGAAATTTTTATTGCCTTCTTATGGGCTCACGGAAGGAGGCAGTGACTTGCCCCTGGAGATGTTCAAGCAGAGTCCGGATGACCACCTGCACGGGCTCCCAGCCCAGGTGAGATGTGGTGCGACATGACCCCTGAAGGTTCTGGCAGCTGTCAGGTCTCTTACCGTGTGGAAGAAGACACCAGCTGTATCCAAAGCAGTGCCTTCCTGCTCCGTGACTTAGGTGGCTGTCATTGACAGATGATGCGGGAAAGAACCAGACACAGGGACACATACTGCAAGTGTTCAGGTCCTCTAAGAAGCAGACACCAAGACAAGTGTATATGTTGAGATTTATTGGGGAAATGTCTGTGAACAATAAAGAGGAGAGCACCAGGGATGGGGGAGACCCTTTTCACCACAGTGCAGGCCTGACCTGGGAAGGAGAGGGACCCCGACTCTCGGGAGATATGCAGCAAGAGAGGGGAGTGGAGGCCTCACTTCCCCTTGGCCGCCCCCCCGCCCCCCCCCCCCCCCCCCCGGAGACCCAGCATAGCCAGGGTACTAACACAGGCCTATTCCAGTGTGACAAGGGACGCCCCGCTGGGGGCCTGGGACTCTTCCTCCCCAGTGTCCCCTCCTATCCCCACTCTTTCCCAGGTCAGCGTGGGCTCCACAGCTGCCTCGTCCAGCCCCTCTGGAGGGAGGACGCTCTCCACCCTGTGGCACAGCTGGACACCTGCTCCCGGCCCTGGCTCACTGGCACTCACTCTTGACAGTCCCTCCTCCCTGGGACACTGGCGGGCTGTTCTGGCTCTCCATTTCTGCTCAGGGGGAGGGAAACATCAGGGGGCCGAGGTCCAGCCATCTGGGCCGTGAGCCTCCCCTCTGTCAGTCTTGGAGAGAAGTGTTGGCACAGGGTGTGACGCGGGAGCAATCCAGGCAGCTGCAGAGCCAGACTCCCCACAGTCTCAGGAAGGCGAATCAGCCCCGCTTCACGGGCCCGAGGAGACCGCCTCCTCCCAGCATACCCAGGAACCTAGTGGCAATGAACAACACCATCCCAGAGGGGTCGCAGAGCCTGCCTGTCCCCACTGAAGTGAGGGACCGTGGGAAACCAGGCCAACCCGAAGTTGGCCACGCTGAGTACCCACTGGATGCCAGGGCCTGCAATGGCCTTGAGAGATGGAGAATAATGAGGTAGTTCTCCCCTTCTGGAACCCCAGGCCTTTATTTAGCAAACACTTACTGAGCCCCGGCCAGGTGCTAAGGATAGAAGCCACACAGACCCTTACTCCTGAGGTCAGGCACTCAGCGTGCCCCCCTCCCCCACCCCAGGCCCAGATGCAGAGGCAAGCAGAATACATCTGTCTCTGCCCTCCAGCCACCAGCAGCCTGGCAGTTCTGGACCCTTGCCTAGAATACAAGTTGAGAGTAAGGACCACTGTGGGGCAGACGGAGTCTGGGGTTCCGGGCATTGTGAGATGGGAGCAAAGGGGACCTCGGGTTGGAAGGAGAACAGAGACGAATCAGGCAGCCAAGAAGTAAAGCTGGCCTGGCTTCTCTGAGGCCAGAGAAACTTGTTCTGGGGCAAGGCTGCTGTCAGCCCAGGACGTGTGCTGTGATTTCAGCGACATCATCTTCTCTCTGTGCTCAGGCCACTTCAACGGCCAGCCTCCCAAGCCGTCCTGAGGGGTGGTCGTCCTGGCCCTGAAATCTAGGTCCCGCCCCACTCTTACAGCCTCGGGGAAGCAGCAGGAGCAGGGACACTATCTGTCCCCCGGCTGGGGCTCAGCCAGTCTAAGGCTGCTAAGCATGCAGACAAGCCAGCAATCACACATTGCACCCAAACTCAGCGGCCCTGCAGGAATATGGATCAAAGCTCCTACTTCTAAGCCTTGGTTCTCTTCCTAGGACACTCAGCATTTCAGCCAGATTTACACAGTGAAGAATTTCCTTGAGTCCGGGCCCAGGACAATGCCGATGACCCTATTCCAAAATGACGGTGGATTTCACCGACCTTCCTCTCTTTGTAGCACAGAGAGTTGAAAGCAGCACTAAATCCCATCAACCATTTTTGTGGGCTGGTGGGCTTACAGGAGCCAAGAAATGACTTGACGCCCTGTCTCTGTGCTCCTGGGACTTTCCGATCTCTCTCAGCAGGAGCACCCAGCCATAGCAGACAAAAGTATCTCAGACGGCTTTACATCTGCGATATCAAAATCGAGCTGCTTTCTATCACTGATGGTGCAGCCTTGACAGTGGTTCCGATCATTGTCACAGCTTTTAAGTGTATTCTCTCAGACCAACCACAATATGTGCTAGGAAATGATGCGGTGTTGAATTGGCCCGGTATCTGACACCAGATATTTAAACAAGGAAAGAAGCGTACTGAAGAAAATATAGGGAGAACACAGAGTTTGCTTTGCTAAATGGACATTGTGCCTCTCCCCAAGGCTCCTTCAGCATCTTTAGAAAGAGGGAAGGCTTCATGGGAAACAGCTAATTCTCCAGGAGGCGAGAACTCGGGATTAAGATAGGATCTCTAGCAGGAAATGAATGGGGCATTTCATAAATGTGCTTTTCACTCAGAGCGCTGCTTGGAAGGTACATAGCCAAGGCAGCCAGGCCCTTGTGATCACCCCAATTACTGGGTACCCCAGGCCTCAGTGCCCAGCCTCGTCTCCTGATGGTATCTGGTGCCCAGAGTTACCCGTGATCTCACCACAGTCTTATGTACTGTCCTTTCCTCACCTTGCCCCCCAGAACCCAGCTGCCAGACTTGGTGTTTCCAAGGTTGACTGCGAAGGCCTGAGGAAGCCCCCTTTGTCCAGTCCAGACTGTGCAGGCTTCTTTCTCTGCACCTTTACTGCTCCCAAGTCTTCATGTAACACTGTAGCTCCTGACCAGAAGCTAGGAGGGCTAGAGGGGGCCACGGGGACCACACAGCTCGCCTGCCCACCCCACCCTCCATCACCCATTCTCTCCTCAATATTGCCAGGAATCGCCCAGACTCTGAACAGCTGCGGGGGCAGGCGGGCGCTTAGACCTTGTGAGGGAGCTTGGTCAGTCCTCAGGCAGCTCTCACCGTCGGGACTGGCTTTGCAACATTTCCTTTCCACTCACGGCTCATAGCTCCGAGTCTGGTAGCCACGTGACCGTCCTGACCCTTCTATCTGACAACTCTTCCAGGGCCCTGGCTACACGACTCCTTTTCTCTCCACAATTCTTACTCCCAAAACGTCACTGATTCTTCTCTAGTTACTCAGGTTATTAGTGGACTTCAGGAGCTGGGCTTTTCTTCCGTTGTGTTGAGTGCCCCCCCTCCCGCCCCATCTCCAGCTCCCACGTCCTTCTCGCCATAAAGCTCGTACAAGATCAAGCACACCGTAGACACGGATGGTGCAGATGCCCAGCAAATCCAGAAACCTCTGCCAAAAAGCCACAGCAAAGATGGCCCGCGCTCTTCTGAGGCTTTTTGAGGGATGTTGAAGAGATCAGCAAGTATCTTCAAAAGACATCAAGTGCTGTGAAGGCCTCATAGCAAATGCAAACCAAACGCACCCTGTGGTGGATCAATAAGCCCATAACAGACATCCCCTCGGTCCTGAGCCTCGGCAGGGAACCCCAGGCATCAACAATCAAGGCCCTGAGGCCTCTTTTCTGACTGCCGCTAAGATGGTGCGGGATTTTCAACATTGCTTAGACTTGAGCCTTTTTTGTAAATGAGCTTTCACAAGAATATAAAACAGCTCCGGCAAGCTTGATAATGACACTCTGGCAGGAGGCCTGAGCCCCACAGCTGAGCTTCCCTTCACGCCTCAGAGGCCCCTGCGAATCTTTCTGGGTATCCCCCGGTGCTGCAGAACACAGTGTGAGAACCACCCCTCCAGCTCTCGCCCTGTAACTCGGATTTGCGGGACCAGCAAAAAAGCCAAACAATTCCTAACTCACAGCTCTTGCAGCTACTAGCAGATAGGAGAACTGGGACTCGGAGAACTCTGGCGTTGGAAATAACCACAGGCATCATCCGGACGGACTCTCTCACTTACCGGGGAAGGAAACAGTAAAACCAGGCAGGAGAAAGAACCCATGTAAGGTGGTAGGGGAGCAGGACAGAAACCCAGGGCAGAGGAGGTGTCCTCACCGAATGAGGAGGGGGAAGGCCCTCCTGAAGCACCACTGTGGCCCTGGGAAAGTGGCCACCACAGACCTGCCCTCGTGGGGCTCTCTCTCAGGCTCCAGTACCTTCTTGGTTCCCCGCAGGGCCAATTAGCGCCCTCCATGGCACTCTGCCCGGGCCTGCCCAGTGGACCGGGGTGTCCCTGCCTCTTCCCTCATCCAGGTGCGCTCTGTCTCCATCTTTTCAGCACCCTCCTCTCTGTAAGTTAACCCGATCCATGTTGAAAAGCCTGAACGGCCTGTTATCTCTCAGATGATAGATACGATTCTGGGGAGAATTTTTTTTCAGTTGTCTAATTTATTGCCGTATTGTGTGTTCCCAACACCCTCCTATCATCTTTGCAGCGTCGGCAGCATCCACTGTGATGGCACCTTTTCCGTTCCTGATACGGGTATTCGAGCCTTCTTTCCGGTTTTCTTCTGCAGCCTTGCCATAGGGTTGTCTATTTTATTAACTTCTGCAAAGATCACTCGATTTCATTAATTTGTGCCCCTATCATTTTTTCTTCCCGTTTTCTTTAAGCATACTCGTGTACTTTTGCTGATTTCTTGAGTTATAAGCTTACCCCGTTCATTTTCGGGCTACTTTTTTTAAAAAAAATAACAGCTTTATTATAAGATATAATTCACATATCATGTTGACTCACCCACTTAAAGTATGTAATTCAATGGTTTTGCAGTCTATTTGGGAACATTCTATCACCCCAAAAAGAAACCATACATCCATTGTCCCAACACTCTTTCTCTTCTCCACCCTCCACCCCAGGCAACCGCAAATCTCCCTCCTATCTCTATGGATTTACCTAGTCTGTACATCTTCTATCAATGGAATTATACAATATGTGGTCTTTTGTGGTGGGCTCCTTTCACGTAGCGTGATGATTTTGAGGTTTATCCATATCATGGCATGTATCAATACTTCATTTCCTTCCCTTACTCAATAATGTTCCGTTGTAAGGACGCAACCCATTGTGTTTATCTATTCATCAGTTAATGGACATTCAGGTGGTTTCTACTTTTTTACTATTTTAAAGAACGCTGCTATGAACATTCACGTTCAAGTTTCTATGTGGACACATGTTTTCGTTGCTTTTGGGTGTATACCTAGGCGGGGCATTGCCTGGTCATAGACGGTAACTGCTAAACATTTTGAGGACCTGCCATACTGTTTCCCAAAGTGACTGTACAATTTCACATTCCCGCCAGTGGTGTGTGAGGGCTTCAGTGTCTCCACGTTGTCATCCACATGGCTATTATCTGTTTGATTGTAGCCATCCTAGTGGGTGTGAAGTGGTATCTTATTGTGACTTTGATTTGTATTTCCCCAGTGGTCAATGATGCTGAGCCATCATCATGCACCATTTCATGTGCTTACAGGCCATCTGTGTATCTTCTTCGAAGAAACATCCGTTCGAGCCCTGTGTCCATTTCTTAAGTTGGGTTTTTTTTCTTTTTACTACTGAGTTGTAGTAGTTCTTTATATGTCCTCTGTATAAGTCCCTTATCAGATATAAGATTTGCAAAAAATTTCTCCCATTCTGTGGATTGTCTTTGTACTTCCTTAGTGGTATCCTTTGAAGCACAACTTAATTTTGTTGATGTCCAATATTTTTCTTTTGTTGCTTGTGCTTTTGGTGTCATATCTAAGAAACCATTGCCAAATCCAAGGTCATGATAGTTATACCTATGCTTTCTTCTGAACGATTAAGATTTTTAGCTCTCACATTTAGGTCTTTGAACGATTTTGAGTTGAGTTTTGTTTGTGGTGTCAGGTAAAGGTACAACCTCATTCTTCTGCATGTGGATAACCTATCATCCCAGCACCATTCACTAAAGACTATTCTTTCTGCATCGAATTGTCTTGGAGCTCTCATTGAAAACCAACTGACAGTATATGTAAGGGTCTTCTTCTGGACCCTCAATTCTATTGCATTGATCTATAGGGGCTACTTTTTGAATATATTATGTAAGGTTATCCATTTCCCACTAAGGATCGCTTTAGGTGTATCTCACACACTTAATATGTAAAGTATTAATTATTATCCAATTTTAAATATTTTCATAATTTCAATCTTATTTCTTCCTTGATCCATGGATTATTTACAAGTCAGTTCTGAAACAACCAAAGAAAATTGGTGTACTGATTACATATAGAGACTTTTAGTTTTATTATATTATGGTCAGAGAATGAGGACTATAGATATGAAATCTTATTGGATTTTTGGAAGATTTATTTATGACCTAAAGAGAGTTGAATTTTTGCAAACATTCCATGCATATTTTATTATTTTTTAATTTTTTAATGTTTATTCTTTTTGAGAGAGAGAAAGAGACAGACTGCAAGTGGGGAAGGGGCAGAGAGGTAACACAGAATCGGAAGCAGGCTCCAGGCCTTGAGCTGTCAGCATAGAGCCTGATGCGGGGCCCGAACCACGAACCATGAGATCATGACCTGAGCCAAAGTCTGACGCTTAACCAACTGAGCCACCCAGGTGCCCCGCCATGTATGTTTTAAGAGTGTATATTTGATATCTAGTCTCTAAATGTTGGGTATATGGTTCACATATATCCCATTTGATCAAGCTTATTAATTATATTACATAAATCTTCTCTATTCTTAATAATTTTAATAGTTAATACATTCTCGTGGTTTGAAAGTAAAAAAAATATATCATAAAAGTATATTTCATCCCCACCCACGTCCCTTCTACACACCCATACCCCAATCCCTATGGTCTACAATAGTTATTTTTTGCATATTCTTTCCATGTCAATGCAAATACACGAAGACAAAGATATTAATTCTTATTATCACAGTCTTCCTTAGATAAAAGGTAGCTACTGATATAGACTTTTCCTGGCTTTATTGAGTTAACAATATATCCTGGATATCTTTTCACGGCAGTACCTAGAGAGCATCTTCATTTTTGACTTGCATTGCAATCTCTGGGTAGACACACCACAGCCTATCTAACCAAACCTCTCAAGAAGGACACGGATTGTTCCCAGTTTTTTTGGTATTACAAATCATCTGCCACAAATAACTGTGCCCCTAGGTCATCTTGTGCATGTGCAAGTTCTTTATTAATTTCAGACCCACTTGCATTCTTGATCTGACTTTCCATTATCCCACTTTCCTGGAACTCCGGGCATTCTGTTCATTAGGTCTTCAGTCACTTGTGCATGGTGAGTATTTTCCTCATCCTCAGTGGGTCTTGTGTGTTCCATCAAACCTCGTTATGGACTAGCCCCTCCAGAGTATTGCTGTATTTACTTTCCCAGGCAAATCAAAAGTATCAGCAGCCCAGGACCCATTTTTTATTAAAGTTTCTGGCATGGGATTTCTCTAGACTTCTGGGTAGTATAAACTCAAACGTAAATCTATGTGAGACACAGGCCCTGAGTTTTTATTTCCCGGGGGAGGATTTTTCCCTCTGAGCCCAAGCAGAGACAGACCTAATTTCTTGTTATCTGGCTGAGCCAGCGGACACATTTTTTTCCTGATCCATATTCTCCCTGAGGGTGTGGCCCTCCAAGAATGTCGGCTTCAGACAGGGGTCTCATTCTAACTCCTTACCTTGCGTGGCCCCAGGTCTCAGGTCCTGCCCCCACGTGGATGACTGGAGCTGCCAACATCGTGCCCACCATGCCTGCCTGGACAGCTACCACTCCCCACAACGGCCCCCACCTCCATTCCAGAAGCCCACACCAGGCGTTCATCCACCCCACTGGAGCTCTTCGTTCCCTCCTTCCTCCTGGGGCCTGGTGATTTTCCTTTCTTGCTGGCACACTTGCATATTCATTTACAATCATTTTTGCAATATTCTATCCAGGTGCTTGTGGCAGAAGATGGGATGTTTATCCATCATTCTCCTACCGTCCATTTTCTCCCTGGTCCTTAACAGAGATGCCTATCACACTGTCACCTACCACAGTACCTGTCTGATAAACACAGGCAACTACTTCTTTGAACTGTGATATGAGGGGCTAGGGGAGAATCTCATGGATTCTAAGGCCTTCACGGGCTAAATACCACTCGCTATTGCAGTACCTCTGTTTGGTCTAAGATTCTGGCACAATCCTTTCATCTTTCCATTTTGTTGCCAAGGTTCTCCTATTCTGGTTAGAGAGTCATATGGATTACGGAGTTTTAATCGAAACCATTTAATACTTATTTTGGAAACGGCCGAGGATGGTGTCAATAGATTCTCATTTTAATCCCAGTATTTTCAGATGGAACATGAAATTAAGAGAGTTTAACCAACTTACTTTAGGCTGCACATGTAGGAAAACTTTAACCAGGAGTGAAAGGCTGTTTCTGACTCCCCACACAAGCAGTGAGTGATTGGGATTTTTTTTATTAACATGGCTGCCCTTTTGTTCTTTATCATTAGGGCACTAAGAAGCTATTTTTCAGTGTCAGCCTATTAGCTATAAACAGGGTGATAATCTGCACTCCCTTTGATCTTAGAATATTTTCCCTCTACCTCTTCCCTGACATGTAAGATTTACGTAATGTTGATACTTCCCTAATCTACTGACACTGGACTTGAGGGGGCCCAAGCAATATTTCTTATGCCAAAGAATAGCATAAATCCCCATTCCCTATGGAAATACTTCAGTTCTCGGGGCAAACGATTTATGTTTCAAGATGCTACAAGCGGAGTAGGAGATAGGAGCCCTCCTGGGACAAACATCTCCAGATTAGGGCTGGAGGTCCTTTTGACAAGCTCATGCCTTGCAGTTGTCCCGCAAATGTGTCTGCTGCTGGTCACCGAATGGGCTGTTATGGTGATGGAAGTGGGGCGGGGGCAGAGGGCCGGGAGCCAATAGAACTAGAGCAGGACTGCAAAACATTCAGTGGTTTTGTGTCTTCTATAATAAGCCTTGTTCAAAAGGCTACCCTTTGGGTGGCGCCTGGGTGGCTCAGTCAGTTAAGCCTCCGACTTTGGCTCAGGTCATGATCTTGCAGTTGGTGGGTTCTAGTCCCAAGTTGGGATCTCTGCTGTCAGCACAGAGCCTGCTTCAGATCCTCTGTCTCCCTTTCTCTCTGCTTCTCCCTCTCTCTCTCTCTCAAAACGAAATAAACATTTTTTTTTTTTTAAGTTTACCCTTTGATCTAGGCTGGGAACATAAAGCTCCATCCCAATACAAAGCGAGCATCGTGGCATTGGAACAGTCTTTGTTTCTTCGATGTTATTCCGGGACACATAGAGTAACCAGTACCCACATGGGCATCCTGTCGTCCGTCCAAGATTGGTCATGCCCTTGGAGCTAGAACCAGTCAGGACATCTCCTCTCTCACCTGCTGCCCCCTTTGCAAATTTGCTTCTGAGATAGAAACACAAAATAAAATTCTCTAAGGAGAACGCTTTGATAACCCAGAGTCAGCAGGGGAAATGCTGAGTTGAGGAAGAGAAAATTCAAAAAGTCACCAACAAACAAAAAGAATATGTGTCAAAATGAGATGGTGTTTCCAGCTGTTCCATCGTGCCTGCTCAAGAGAGATGAATACTTCTCAGTCAGCACGATGGTGCATTTGCTCCACCATAATTCTCTGATACTCAGAACTGACCTGGAAGGCGAGTGCAAGAGTAGCGTGAGCCATTCTGAGTACGCAGCATTTTTAATTCCATTCCCTTGGGGAAGTTGAAAAGACAGGCCACAGCCATTTGCATAGGCTGGAAGTAATTTGATTTTGTTACGTTTCTTTCAAAACACAGAATTACAGAATCATAAAATCTCAAGGTTGGAAGTGAACTTAAGGTTATTTAGTCCAGGGGTACCTGGGTGGCTCACTCAGTTAAGCATCCAACTTCAGCTCAGGTCATGATCACACGGTTCGTGGGTTCAAGCCCCACGTCCGGCTCTGTGCTGACAGCTCGGAGCCTGGAGCCTGCCCCCAGATTCTGTGTCTCTTTCTCTCTCTGCCCCTCCCCTGCTCATGCTCTGTCTCTCTCAAAAATTAAAAAAAAAAAAAAATGAACGATAAAAAATAAAATTAAAAAAAGTTATTTAGTTCATCCAGTTCAGGGATCCTCTTCATAATATCCCTGCTAACTGGTTACATAAGCTCTGTTTTGAAAGTTGCAGTGATAGGGAGCTTGCCTTCTTTGAGGAAGACTAAAGGGACCATCCTTTCCCTGCTGTGAGGAGAAAGAGACTTCTCAGGGAAGGTCACCATTTTCTAAAAAACCAAGTTTTCTACAAATTCATACGAAGCCACTATAGCGTAGCGGACTCCTCGGCTCCCTCACTACCCTGTGATTCACCTCTCAGGAGCTCCCCAAACCTGTCCCCTTTGTCTCAGATCCCATCCTTCCACTTCTTCCCACTTCTTGCCAGGCATCCTCACTTCTACCTGTACTGAGGAAATCAAGACCCCTGGACAAAAACCATCAGCCCCCCTTCCTTTTAGTTCTCTCTCATTGCTTATGTTTTTCCTTCTCCCTGTGCTCAAGCAAGAAGCATCTCTCTTCTTGTCCCAAGGGAAACCTTCCTCTCCCTGTGCGGGGGTGGGGTTTATGGAGACAGTGTGTCTCAGCCTTTTTCTACCTGTTGTGCTGTGGGTATTTTCTCATCCGCCCGATATGTAAGAGTGGCTCAGCTGGTTTCTGGATTTTTTTCAGAAGGAATTGCTCCACGTGTGGCTGTAGATTCGGTGTGTCCATGGGAGAAGGTGAGTTCGGGAGCCTCCTAAGTCACCATCTTGGACCAGAACCAGTAAGTCTTCCTCACTTGCTGGAAATCGCACACCTACAGTCCTGTGTTAGATCTGAACGACCAGGCAGATGCCCTCTTTCCCATAGCTCCGACTTCTCCACCTCTTCCGAACCATTCTCCTCGGCCTATACATATTTTTCCCATACTTAAAAATAGCCTCTCTTCACTGGCTGTCCCGTTCATCTCTCTTGCCTCATCCTTCTTGTATTGGTTAGGATAGGCTAGGTTATGTTGCAGGAACAAACAGCTCCAAAGCTAACACGACAAAGATTAGGTTTATTTTTCCTCACTCAGGCCAAGTCCACTACAGGTCATCATGACTTTCTAGAGCAACCATCTTCCAAGCAGGGACCCAGCAAAGCAGGCTGCTTTAATCTTGTGTCTCCCCCTCTCCTTAACACAAGATCTCCCCCACTTGCCACAGCAGGAGAAGAGAAATCCCCCTCCTATCTCTGTGGAAATAGGAAACGTTCCTCCTGTGTGCTAGGAAGGACAGAATTAATGGAAATAGAAAGTCACTAGAAGGTTTTTACCATAACGTCACCAACTTTCCTTGGAAACAGAGTCAGTGTCTGCGAAGTCCACTTCCTTGCTTCCTAGTTGTACTTTAATCCTTGAAAACGGCTTCTGCCCCACTCTCTACAGAAAATACTTGCTCTCCCATTGACCAGTGGTGAAACTTAGAATCTTGGCTTTTCCCACTTGGGTCACAGGAAGTCAGCCTCCTGTAGCATCTGCTTCGCTGGGCTATGCTTTAATGTTTTGTTCTAGATTTTTGTTCACAGTCACTATAAGAAACAACCAGAATTAATTTTGTGCATTGACTATGAAATTTTTACTGACAAATTAGTCTATCGTATGCCCCTATTTTCCTTATGTAAATCCTAAGGGAAAGATAAGTTTAAAGCTTAGGGTCAACTAAGTACCATCCCTCCTAAGAAAATATATTCACATCTTTTCTATAATGTTCCATGTTTTGCTTTTTATCCTGGTTTCCAAAAACTCAGAACCAAACCATATGATCCATATTAATACTAATACTTATACAGACATCCAAATCAGAAAGGAAGGACTAAGATTATCTGCATTAGCGGGTGATATGATCTTTAATATAGAAAATCCTAAAGATTCCACCAAAAAACTGTTAGAACTGATCAACGAATGCAGTAAAATTTCAGGTTCCAAAATCAACATGTAGAAACCAGTTGTGTTTCTACACACTACCAAATGAAACATCTGAAAAAGGAAAGAAAACTATCCCAGTCACAAAAACAATAAAATACTTAGGAATAAATTTACCCAAGGAGGTGAAAGATCTGTACACTGAAAACTACAAGACTCTGATGAAAGAAATTGAGGACATGAACAAATAGAAAGATCTCTTGTATTTATGGATCGAAAGAATCAATATTGCTAAAATGTCCATATTACTCAAAGCCATGTATAGACTCAGTGCGATCCCCATCAAAATTCCAATGACATTGTTCACAGAAATAGAAAACACAATCTTAAAATTGGTATGGAATCGCAAAAGACTCCAAACAGCCAAAGAAATCCTGAGAAAGGAGGCACCTGGATGGCTCAGTCAGTTTAAGCCTCTGACTTTGGCTCAGGTCGCGATCTCACAGTTCACGAGTTTGTGCCCCATGTCGAGCTCTGTGCTGACAGCTCAGAGCCTGGAGCCTGCTTCAGATTCTGTCTCCTCTCTCTGCCCCTCCCCCACTTGTGCTCTGTCTCCCTCTCTCAAGAATAAATAAACATTTTTTTTTTAACGTTTATTTATTTTTGAGACAGAGAGAGACAGAGCATGAACGGGGGAGGGGCAGAGAGAGAGGAAGACACAGAATCGGAAGCAGGCTCCAGGCTCTGAGCCATCAGCCCAGAGCCCCACGCGGGGCTCGAACTCACGGACCGTGAGATCGTGACCTGAGCTGAAGTCGGACGCTTAACCGACTGAGCCACCCAGGCGCCCCAAGAATAAATAAACATTAAAAAATTTTAAAAAGAAATCCTGAGAAAGAACAAAGCTGGAGACATCACAGCTCCTGCTTTCAAACTATACTATAAAGCTATAAAACAGAATGGTACTTGCATAAAAATGATACATATATCCGTGGAACAAAATAGACCAGAAATAAACCTCTGCATATATAGCCAACTAATATTTGACAAAGGATCCATGAATACTCAATGGGGAAAGGCTAGTCTCTTTAATAAATGGTGCTGGGAACCTGAATGACCACACGCAGAAGAATGAAATTGGGCCCCTATCTTACACTGCTCACAAATGTGAGCTCCAAATACATCAAAGGCTTAAATACAAGAACTGAAACCATAAAACTCTCAGAATAAAACACAGGGGGAAGGCTCCCTGACATTGGTTGTAGCAATGATTTTTTTGGATATGACACCAAAAGAACAAGGAAAGAAATGCAAAAATCGACAAATGGGACTACAATAAACTAAAAAGCTTCTGCACAGCAAAGGAAACCCTCACAAAATAAAAAGGCAACCTGTGGAATGGGAAAAAACATTGCAAAGCATGTATCTGATAAGTGGTTAATATCCGAAATATTCAAAGAACTCATACAACTTCATAACAAATAAAAAAAACAAACAATCTGATTTAAAAATGGGCAGAGGATCTGAATAGAAATTTTTCCAAAGGAGACATGCAAATGGCCAACATGGAAAGAACTCGCAGCGTATTAACCCTAAGAAAGCATCCAGCTGGGGAAGTGCATTAATTTGCTGGGACTGCTGTCACAAAATACCCCAGACTGGAAAGCTGAAACAACAAATTACTTTCTCACAGTTCTAGAGGCTGGAATTTAAAGGTCAAGGTGCCTGCAGGTTTGGTTTCTTCTGAAGCCTCTCTCCTTGGCTTGCTGAGGTCCACCTTCTCACTGTCCTCACATGGCCGTCCTCTGTGCACATCTACTGTCTCTCTGTGTATCCAAATGTCATCTTCGCATAAGGACACCAATCACACTGTAGTAGGATTCCCATTAGGGAATGGCCTCCTTTTTTTTCTTTTTAATGTTTATTTATTTTTGAGAGAGAGAGAGCGAGCGTGAGAAGCAGAGGGGCAGAGAAGGAGTCACAGAATCCAAAGCAGGCTCCAGGCTCTGAGCTGTCAGCACAGAGCCTGACACGGGGCTCAAACTCACAGACCGTGAGATCATGACCTGAGCTGAAGTCAGACACTTAACCGACTGAGCCACCCAGACGCCCCAACCTAATGGCCTCCTTTTAACTAAATCGTCTCTTTAACAGTCTTACCTCAAATATAGTCACAGCCTCAGGTACTGGGGTTTGGGGATTCAACATGTGATTTTGGGGGACACAATTCAGCCCGTAACAGACAGGGTGAGTTTCTCCCTTTCTAGTCTTTACTGCATCTTCGCCTCCTCCCCATCTTTTTTTTTTTTTTTTAACCTTTATTTTTGAGACAGAGAGAGACAGAGCATTAACAGGGGAGGGGCAGAGAGAGAGGGAGACACAGAATCGGAAACAGGCTCCAGGCTCTGAGCCATCTGCTCAGAGCCCGACGCAGGGCTCGGACTCACGGACCGTGAGATCGTGACCTGAGCCGAAGTCGGACGCTTAACCGACTGAGCCACCCAGGTGTCCCACCCTCCTCCCCACCTTGCTAACGGCTACTCCTCATCTCCCCAGGGTGGGCTGAGAGAGAGGAGGCAGTGAGAGTGGAAACGTTCTCACTCCCCTGCTTCTGTGGGGATTTTCTTTGCTGCTTCTCAGAGCCACCCCCCTCCCCACATCACTACAAAGTGCTCACTGCAGTTCCCTTGACGCGGTAAACACATCACCATCCCAGCTCATCAGTGCCCTCCCTCTTCAGGCACAAGGAATCTGTGAGACCTCCAACTCCTTCCTGCTAAAGTCCGCTCCCTCCACACATCCCTGCCCTTGACTTGTGAGAAGAGCATGCTTCTGGAATACAGACCTCCAGGTGGTGGCAGGGGAGGGAGTCTGTGGGCACAGGAGGACAGGGGCTCAGACACAAGCCAGGCACAGAGGGAATACGGGTGTGGGTAAGAGCTGAGCACAGATGGTAGGGGGTGCGGGTGTAGACAGGGGTGGGCCAGGTACTCTGAGAGCAGGTGGTTGGGGGTATAGAAGAGAGGCAGCTGGGGTGCCTGGGTGGCTCAGTCAGTTGAGCGTCTGAGTTCGGCTCAGGTCACGATCTCCCAGTTCATGGGTTCGAGCCCCGCGTTGGGCTCTGCGCTGACAGCTCGGGGCCTGGAGCCTGCTTCGGATTCTGCCTCCCTCTCTCTCTGCCTCTCCCCCGCTCATCTCTCTCCTCCAAAAATAAATAAACATTAAAAGATTTTTAAAAAGAAGAAGAAGATAGGCAGCTAAAGGTAGTACTGTCCTACTGACGCATCAGCAGTCTTTGTGTGTCTCACCCTGACACAAAGGCTGCTTATGCAGAGTCACTTCGCAGAGAAATTTCTCTCTTCTTCAAACCAGAGGCGCGTGTGTCGAGCCCACAAGCCCGCTAACAACCGCTAACATTTAACGAGTGTGTATTTGGTGACGGGCACTGTGTGAAGCACTTCATACACACACACTAACCCATTTAACCCTCCCGGCTCTGGGCCGTGTATTCTCTCAGTATCCCCATTTGGCAGATGAGGAAACTGAAGCACAGAGCGGTTGTGTAATACACCCGGGGTCACACAGCGGGGAAGCACTGGAGCTGGAATTACACTGGGCAATTTGCTTCCAGAGCCCATGCGATCAACTACCGGGCTATCCTCCCTCCCAAAGGAGACAGTCACTCACCACCGTGGCTCTGTGGTCACCCGCAGGAGGAGACAGCGGGGAGGAGGGCACGGTGGGAGCTGGCCGCCACCTTCCCCAGCTTCTGTCACAAGAGCCATGGGTTTGGACTTGGCCTTTCTCCTCTTCTGCTTCTGGTGACAGTCAGTGAGTGGCTGCGAGAGACTCCCCCCTACATCCTGGTCTCCTTCCACACCCGGCATAGACTAGGGTGCCTACAGATCTCTGTTCAGCTGAAACTCGACTTTAATTTGCCAACGGTATGCAAAGCTTGGGCAAGTCCCCCTCCTCTCTAGAAAATGTCTAGACTAAGCAAGCATCATGAAACACGATTCATTGCTCAGTGTTCTCTCTCCCTTTCCTTCCGATTCAGAAGTTCTCAACCCTGGCTGTTCATTAAAAACATTTGAATAACTCTAAAAAAAATACCTATGTTTGGGCCCTCCAATCAATTAAATCAGAATGGGGGTGCGGACCGGGTGATTCTTGTGCACCGCCAGTCTGAGAACCGCTGTTCAGTCTCCCCATTACCGTCCCGCTCAAAGCCATATGCCAAGACTATTTATTTCTCTCCTCAAGCAAAGGAAATCAGATGCACTTTGCTGTGAATGATTTTAGAAGAACTTGATTTTCCCAAGACCATTTTTGCCCAGACCAGCCCTAGATGGGATGTTGGGGGTTGGGCAGCCTGATCCTCAGGCCCCTGAGTGGTCTGGCAGGCTAAGGGGGAGGTGTGGTACAAACTCTGGGGAAATTTCATGGCAATACGGCCCATTCATCTCCCAAACACCCACGCCAGCTGAGTGAGGCCCACGGCCCTGCTGCAGAAAACCCTCATCAGTCAAGTGGTCCAGGCGGGGACAGGACCCGGCGCTCGAGTGGAAGTAGTTCCAGAATTTATCATTTTGTTCTGTGCAGTGTTAGCACCTGGCAGATTGGAGTCCTCTCCCAGAGTCTTATAAGTAATGGAAAATGAGAAATTTTCCTCCACAGAAACAGAGGGAGTTACAAGGAGCCATGATTTCAGTTGTGGGCTCCATCCAGCCCGGAGAGAAGTTCCCCTTACACAGACAGCTGCTTGTCAAGTACAAGGACACAGGTGAGGGGCGCCTGGGTGGCGCAGTCGGTTAAGCGTCCGACTTCAGCCAGGTCACGATCTCGCGGTCCGTGAGTTCGAGCCCCGCGTCGGGCTCTGGGCTGATGGCTCGGAGCCTGGAGCCTGTTTCCGATTCTGTGTCTCCCTCTCTCTCTGCCCCTCCCCCGTTCATGCTCTGTCTCTCTCTGTCCCAAAAATAAATAAAAAAACCGTTGAAAAAAAAAAAATTTAAAAGGACACAGGTGAAACAACAGGAAGGGCCCTAGACCTGCAGGTCGAGAGAACGGATGTGAAGGCCAGTGCTGCCCTACGCTCCCTCCCTGAAGGTATGGCTGGGCCTCCCCGTCTCCCGGACTTTTTCCTCCCAATCTGCAATGAGCACATCAGAACCACGAGCCCTGAGATGCCCCCCGTGCCAAAGCGCTGGGATTTCTCCCTTCCGTGGGAGGGACCTTTTCTCTCCCCCCTACTCATTCTGGAACAACCAGCAAGATTCATGGACAGTACCTACCCTTGAGAAACTTACCCTGTGAACACGGAGACACGTCCTCTGGAGAATCTGAGCTTTGTTTAGCATCTCTTCATTGCCAGAAGTGTGACCCTGAAGGAAAGGGTGTGGCTCCAAGGGCCTTCCCCTGTGTGATGAGTTCTGGGCTCCAGTTGGAAGGGAAGGTTCTGGGATTCTGGCTAGGACGCCGTCCTTACCCAGAAACCTTGTGAGCACAGATCTGGCAAAAACTCCACCCCCAACATTTTTTTTTTTTTTTAATGTTTATTTATTTTTGAGACAGAGAGAGAGACAGAGTGCAAGTGGGGGAGGGGCAGAGAGAGAGGGAGACACAGAATCTGAAACACGCTCCAGGCTCTGAGCTGTCAGCACAGAGCCCGATGCGGGGCTCGAACCCACGAACTGCGAGATCATGACCTGAGCCGAAGTCAGACACTCAACCGACTGAGCCACCCAGGCGCCCCTCACCCCCAACATTTTAAAGTAGAAACTCAAAAACACAAAACACTTGAAAGATTTTTTTTTTTTGAATCTGTATTTATTTTTGAGAGAGAGAGAGAGAGAGAGACACAGTGCAAGCGGAGGAGGGGCAGAGAGCGAGGGAGACACAGAATCCGAAGCAGGCTCCAGGCTCCGAGCTGTCAGCACAGAGCCGGACGCGGGGCTCAAACTCACGAACAGTGAGATCATGACCTGAGCCGAAGTCAGACGCTTAACTGACTGAGCCACTCGGGCACCCCGGAAAGATTCTTTTTTAATTGAGCAAGAATTAAAATATAACCAGAATAATTAGCCAAGGTATGTAATGCTTTTTTGTGTTGGAACAGTTTTAGACTTCAGAAGAGTTGGAGAGATAGTACAGAGTTCCCCTACTCCCTTCACCCAGCTCTCCTCATGTTCGCACTGTACGTGACTAGGGGACATTTATCAAAACTGAGAGTTCAATATTCGCACATACTGTTAACTAAATTATAGACTTTATTTGGATTCCACTAATGTCCCTTTTCTATTCCAGCATGCAGGCCAGGAGACCGCCTCATTATAGCTCCTCGGCATCCTACCATCTGTGACAGTCAGTGCCCGCTAATCTAAATCAGGGCTTCTCGGCCCCGTCTGTCCACTAGAATCACCTGGAAAGCCTTTAAAAGGCACCGAGGCCGAGCCGCGCGCCCATCGCATCCGAGTTGCTGGGTTCAAACAGAATTAGCATCATTTTTTCCTGAAGCTCCAGGTCATTCTGATATTCGGCCAGCCAGAGTTGAGATACACTCAAACATCAGAATTCCTACTCGTCCAGCCAAAGTCCTTCCTGGTACGGACAAATGACTATTTCTAAATAAATGTTTAATGACCTATGAATATTTAAATACATTTCTTACACAGTGCTTACGAGTGCCTTATAACCATTTAATCAAATCAGAACATTACAGATAAAGGTTAAGTCCCTTTTAATTATCCCTCGATTATATTTTCTTGCCTTCTCTAGAGAGACAGACACTCGCCCTTTTGACTGGCTTGTACATTACAGACCCTTTTTTTTTTTTTAATTTTTTTTTCAACGTTCATTTATTTATTTGGGACAGAGAGAGACAGAGTATGAACGGGGGAGGGGCAGAGAGAGAGGGAGACACAGAATCGGAAACAGGCTCCAGGCTCTGAGCCATCAGCCCAGAGCCTGACGCGGGGCTCGAACTCACGGACCGCGAGATCGTGACCTGGCTGAAGTCGGTCGCTTAACCGACTGCGCCACCCAGGCGCCCCTACAGACCCTTTTTGATTTTTCACGAAAACATTAGGAAATGAAGTGGCCTCGTGTGTTTGTATTCCGAATGGCATCACGTATGTAACAGTCTGCAATGTGTGTTTTCATCCGATATTATTTCTTTCTGAGCTTTTGCTCTTGCAAGGCTCTGCCACCACCAGCGCCCTTAGGTGTGGGAGCGTCCGGTGTTAGCGTGCTCCGAAATGGTAGCATCTATGCACCTCAACGTAGCGCCATCTGCTTTCCTGCACGTCTCTATGTAAGAGGAAAGGTATCCAGGAGCAGAAGCGCCAGACCTCAGACGGTGGGGGGGTCTGCATGTGTTGTCTCTGTGGATATCATCTTACTGTCGCATCCCAGCCAACTTTGCCAGCCGATTTTCAACGTCTTCTGCCAGAATCGGGGTACGAGAGCGCCGATTATCCCCTTTGCCAGTGCTAGAGATTCACCGAACTTTTTTGTTTGCCAACAAAGAGGCCGTACGTGATGTAGCATTCTTTTCATTTGCATTCAAGCACCTATTTTTAAAAAACCATTTTATAAATATCAATATTTTAAAAAATACCAAATAGAACTACTTTAATAAAACACTGGAGTTGAAAGAGACCTCAGTGATCATAAAGTCCAACCCCTTTGTTTGAAGAATCTTTTTATGGTATATAAATAATACACGGACACATTATCATGGTGAAATTTGAAAATCGAAGTATTGTTGTTGTTAATTATTTTTTTAATGTTTGTTTATATTTGAGAGAAAGACAGAGACAGAGCGCAAATTGGGGAGGGGCAGAGAGAGACACACACACAGGATCCGAAGCAGGCTCCAGGCTCCAAGCTGTCAGCACAGAGTCCGATGTGGGGCTCAAACTCACGAACTGTGAGATCATGACCTGAGCCAAAGTCAGATGCGACTGAGCCACCCAGGCGCCCCGTGAAGACTGAAAACAAATTACAATGTGTTGAATAAAAAGCAAAAGTCTTTTATGTCCTCTCTGATCCCCATATTAGGAGATAAACTGATGTTAATGGTGGGTATTTCATGATGGCCCATTTACTGCATCTGTACATGCATATAAAATAAAGTGGTCACTGATGGCATTTTACATAAGAGGGACACAGCTCTATGAGTTTTTTCATAATTATTATTTTCTCTTAACAACATGTCTTAGAAATCTTTCCATATCATACACAGAGAACTACTCCATTTTTAACTGCTGCAAAATATTCTATAGTATGGGATAGATTTGCTATGTATTGGTGCGTAACAAATTACCCCTCAAACTTTAACAACAAACACTAATCATCTCATACAGTTTTTAAGGTCAAGAACCTGGAAACAGCTCATCCTGGTGGTTCTGGATCCAAGGCTCCCAAGAGGTTATGGTTGAGCTTGGGGCCAGGGCTGTAGTCAGCTGAAGACTTGACTGGGGTTAGAAGATGGGCATAGAAGGTGGCACACTTCTCTGAAGGGCTGTCGGCAAGAGGATTCAGTTCTCCTCCACATGGAGCTTTCTACAAGGCAGCTTCCCCAGTGGTGAACGAGAGAGAGAGAACTCAAGATGGAAACCGCTGCTTTTTTATAATCTCAACTTAAGAGTGGCCTGCCTTCGCTTCTGCCACGCACTATTAACTATCGATCGTGCGGCCCGACCCTGGTGCACTGTGGGAAGGGACTACACCTGGGGGAATACCGGGATGCAGGACTCATTGACGGCCATTTTGAAGGCTGACAATTGCATGGTTACCATGGGTTGCCATGGTGGTCTTCGAGTCTTCCTGGTCACATGCAGCACTGCCAGGAACACCCTTGGCCATGCTTCTTGACGCACATGCACTTCTCTCCTGGCCCTAGAAGCAGAATTGCTGCAATTCCTTCATTTTCAAAGGGGAAGTTGAAACTAGAGAAAAGTGACTTCTCTAAGATCACATTGCTAATCGCCTGCAAGCCTCAGATTACAACTTCAGTCACCTGACTTCCAGTCCATTCCATTTCCAGAGCCATTTTGCGAGCAAGGTAAATATGGGCTGAGATTTCAACTAGTAACCTGAGATAAAGCCTGGCTGATAATTGCAAACGGTCAGTTCCCAGAATACCAACAATACATGTAACAGCTAATCTTGCTTTATAATTGCAAAATATATATCGCTGTGCTCAAAGGCTAGATCAGCCAATGCATGAATGCCTAGATGGCCTTGGTTAAAAAGAAGCTGGTGGAAACAAGGAATCATTTCCATGCCATGATTAGCAGAAACACTGCAGTCAGGCAGACCTGTGTTTGAATCCCGGATCTAGCTCTGCGACCTGGGGGTGAGCCACATAATTCCTCTGACCCTGTTTCTTCTTCTGGAAAATGGGAATGCGCGGAGCACCTACTGGACAGGGCTGTCCTGAGGATTACGTGTAATGATGTGTGTGATGCGTAAGCACAGGGTGTGGCCGACTCCATGAAGGAGGCTGCCATTTTCTGTATTCTTCCTGGCTGACCTGCCTCGGTTATCCATCCAGCTTCCTGAATGAATGAACTCTATTTTCTAAAAATATATAGCACCTGCAGAGCTCATTTTATTCCATTTCCCACCTCCTCCGGATTCTCTTCTGTAGCCAGTAACCATTATTTTGTGATCTGTGTTTTCTGTTGCCAACTATCCGGGTTTTTGATGAATGGAGCAAGATGTGGGCATGAAGTAAGTATGGAGCCCAGTGAGGAGCCCTCTAGCCAGCATACAATGCTCTTCCTGCCCCTTGTGTGGGTGTTAGCTGTACACGCCATTGTCCCTGCAGGCACAGCCTGGATCCTCCTCACCTCTGTGACTCTAGTGCTGGCACGGTGCCCAGCACCTCAGAAGGGTCTGGAGTGAATGAATGAACGAATGAATGAATGAATGAAGAGAGACCAATTTAACCAAATCAAGTGAAACCAGGTTCATCACAAAGGACATCAGAAACTCACCTGGATTCTGATTTGAGATGTAAACGGATTGGGGGACGTGGAATACCTTTGAGTCCTCAGATGTCCAACAGAAGGAAGGCTGGGGTAGAGGAAAGGCGAAGAGTATGGAGGTAGTTTTCCACACGGTGGGTATAAGGAGCCCTTGGCACATGCAGAGGTAGGATTTGAGAGAGAGACCCATGATTTACCAGCTGATTAGCAAGTGGGCTTCTGGCCACAGACCACTGGATTTCCCTGAGCGTCAGGAGAGCAGCTCTGGGACCTGTACTGTTTTTCACAATCTAAAGGCCACACAACGTTTCCGGCCAGAGCCAGACAAGGACAGAGATGTAAAGGGGAATTTTCAGATGTCCCAGGCAAGTGGTTCTCAAAGCCAAAACCAGAAGAGGACACATACCTTCTCCCTTCCAGGATTCTGAAGGGTCAAAAGACATCCGCCCAGGGACCGCCTGAGTTTGGTTTCCCCCTATCACTGCCTCCTCAGCCCTGAGGAAGACCCCACCCCTGGGGGGAGGCCAGCTCAATGGCTCCTCCTTTGCTTGGGCTGGGCCCATCAGCCGCTCTTGCTGGTCTAGAGGAAGGGGCGCCCCTGGAGGGTGCGAGGGGCAGAGCTGGGGCCGGCATGGCTGAGATCACTCCTAGCAAGGCTCTGTCTAGGGCACGCCGGGCACGAACCATGACAAGTAAAGGCACGGACGGGCCAACGCTTACATAGTACACTCTCATTCCAAACCCTTTCGCTGCTCTTCCTCAGGAAGCTTCCTGTCGGAAGATAAATGTTCTGACTGTGATCAAACAGATTTATATTTATTTACTTTCCTTTCCTCCCAAGCCTGAGCCAGCCTGGGCAGGTCAAAGGGCAGGATTCCAAGCAGCCAAGATGGTCTCCGGAGAAGCCTGGAATTTCCCCGTAGACATAGTGTGACAGATAAAAGGCAGGATCTCCTGGCACCCAGGGCAGGGGATTGCCAGCATCCCAGGACCCCTTAGCAAGTGGGGCACCTCTCAGGGCAGGAAGAGGCCTCCAGCTGTTTGGGGAACCTGGCCATCAGTTTCTGAATCTCTGATTTCAAGAAGCCTGAGGGTCTTATGTTGCAGGAACATGAAACAATCATAGAGACAATCACAACCCAAATCCACTTTCCTTCAAAACGGTGCCCAGGCTAGGGGCGCCTGGGTGGCTCAGTTGGTTAAGCGTCCGACTTCAGCTTAGGTCGTGATCTCGCAGTTTGTGAGTTCGAGCCCTGAGTCGGGCTCAGTGCTGACAGCTCAGAGCCTGGAGCCTGCTTCGGATTCTGTGTCTCCTCCTTTCTCTGCCCCTCCTATGCTCGTGCTTTGTCTCTCTCTGTCTCTGTCTCTCAATAATAAATAAACATTAAAAAAAAAAAAGATTAAAAAAAAAAAAAACAGTGCCCAGGCTGAAGGAAGGGAAGGCAGTCATGTACTGGGTAAGCCGCTGCTTTAGCTATGTTGTAACTGGACCTTTAGAACTGACTACAAGGTTTCTCATGTGACTTCTCATAGAAGTTCTACAAAGTTCCTGAAAATCCCTTATCAGATGCTGCCAGGAAACAGGGGCTTCCACAAAAATGCCTGTGCTGAGCAATTGAAAATCATTCCAAAACTCAAACTTAAAAAATAATTTATTTTAGGGGCGCCTAAAATAAATGGCTCAGTCTGTTAAGCATCTGACTCTTGATCTCAGCTCAGTCTTGATCTCAGGGTCATGAGTTCAAGCCCCGCATTGGGCTCCACGATGGGCATGGAGCCTGCTTAAAAAAATAATATGGGGCACCTGAGTAGCTCAGTTGGTTAAGCATCTGACTCTTAATTTTGGCTCAGGTCATGATCTCACGGTTTATGAGTTCGAGCCCCACATCAGTGCAGAGCCTGCTTGGGGTTCTCTCTCTCCTCTCTCTGCCCCTCCCCTGCACTCTCTCTCTCTTTCTCAAGACAAATAACTAAACATTTAAAAATAATAATAATTTATTTTACTAGTTTGGTTGTAAAACTTCCTAAAAACACTGCACTCAGCTTAATGTCCTTAAGCAAAGCCATTGCAAATCACTTGGTACCACGGGGACCACCAGATCTGGGCTGTGACAGTCACCTTCAGGCTTGCTAGGGATGGTGGGGCAGGTGTCCCTCCCCTCCCCACAGAGGGTCGTGCTTTAGAGCTCTTGTGGCTATTAACTTTTTACAGTTTTGCAACCTGCCCCCTGGTCAACCTGTTACCATGCCACCCCACGGCAATTTCTCCACCGCTTCCAGGACGAAGCAAGAATGTGGGACACGGCTGAGTGGCTGAGGGGGCTGGGAAGGAGGTAAGGGGGTGTGGTTCTGCCCCTCCTCCTCCACCCTAATGTCCTCAACCCTACCGTGTGCCGGCTCCTCATCTGAAACATAGGTAATTAGAAAAGAGAATTCTGTAAGCCTCCGAGGCTTTGTAATTCCCACGAAATGCTCTAGAGTGATCTCGGACTCAGTAGTTCCACTCAAAAGATGACACCGTGCTCACCTGTTTAGCTGCCTCCCTCTTCTTACAAACGGTGCACTCCTGAAGGGCAGGGATCGTCTTGTCCGCATGCTCCAGTGCCGGGCAGGTAGCTGGGCTGTGGTCCCATGAGGCTGGACACACAAGTGGACTGAGCAGTCGAGACCTGATTCTCTCCAGTTGTGAACCTCTCATCTGTCTGCACAGCTGGGATGCGAGCTCCCTGGGAGTGAGCGATAGATCTTTTCTTCATGGGATCTCCAAGCAGGGCTGCTGGTCCGCCAGAAGGCACTGGAATGCCCGGGCCAGTTGTTCAAGTACTGAAATACTTCGTGCAGTGGCTGTCTGGGCCCCGGAGAGCCCCCCACCACCCCAGGTTCCCAGCATCTCCTCCAGGGCCCCCTCCCCACCGTCTTGCTGCTAACGGATGATCCCCGGCCTGGCAGGGCCTCCAGGACTCCGCTCCAGCTCCAACCTTCTGACTGGTCAGTATATGTTGTTAAATCTCCAAATGATGGGCCAGCCTGATGCAGATGATGGGGGACGCAGCGGGTGCCTGGTTAAATGCTGTTATGTGAGAATTGATGTTTGTAGGCTCTGGTCTCATGCTGGACTCAGGGAGCTCTCAGCAAGGAAGTGGGCAGTGAATGCTGCCCGACCTTGAGAAGACACGTCTATGGGATCCCCAGCTGGACAGACCTCTACACCACCAGGTGAAGGAAAAATGCAGTCCTTGTGGCCCCCATCCCTGTCCACCCATCCATCTGTTCATCCATCCACTGTTTGGGTACCACGCTTCGGGTACATCAGCTCCAGGGAGGCCAGAGAGGTCATGCAGTACAACAAGGCGCACCGGAGGAAGGGCAGGGGGAAGGGCAGGGGGAAGAGGACAGACTCAGTGCTGGGGTGCGGGGGCAGCTGAGCCCCTGCCCTGTGGCCACACCTCTCAGAGCCTGTATTTCCTCTCCTGCACAATGGAGAGTTAAAGCCTGCTTTCCAGCTTCTTGTGAGACCTGGTGAGTCTAACACGGAGTCTGACCCCGTACCCACGGGTGGGGCTTCCCCTCGGGATGGAATTTTATCCTGATAAATCGGGACTTTGAAAAGGTTACACAAGTAATGTTCCGTCTGTGAAGGCACATCAAGCCATATACTTAAGCACGCTATTCTGTACGTAAAGTCTATGTCGTAAAAAGCTAAAAACGCCAAACGTGTTCTTAGGCATCGAAAATATTGTCAATTAAAAAAAAAGTTGGGATGGTGAAAAAAATGGCTGAGCGAAATCCAAGATTTTAGTCCCAGGGAAAGGTCCTCAGGTAGGTCACTTTCAATTCTGAATTTCTGGCTTCAGCATGGGAGGGTGTGAGGGTATAAAAAGCATCCTGGATATACTTTTCTCCCTGAAGCAAGTATTTGACAGGTACTTGCCAGCAACAGCAGGGCTGGAAAAATAAAAGTCTGTGAGCAGAGCGGTGATGAGGAGGGGGCCGGGGTGGGTGTCCACAGGGCCTTGGACAGACACAGCTGGCAGAGCAAACACTGAGTCAGACGGGGCTGGTTATGCATCGACGCGGGCTAAAGAGGGAAGGGGTGAGTGGTGAGGTCCTCAGCACGCACTCAGAGGTGGGCCTCGGCTAATTGGATCTAACAATCGATCGTTCCACTTCTGATCCAGGAAGTGCTGTGATACTGACCTTGAAGGCGCAGAGACGCGTGTCTGGGACACAGTGAAGTCGACAGCTGAAATCCCAGACAGTGGAATTTCTAGTGTTTCACCAGGGCAGGGCGGCGGAGCGGGGAGATGGCTCTCAGGCCTTTATAGTTTAAAAGGACAAGGACGAGGGGCTGCAGGACCTGCCGTTTCACATCTGCGTCTTTCCACTTCAGAAGGTTTCCGTTCTTCCCATCTTGGCCAGTCTTCAGCTCCTGGGCTGGCGCGTGGCAAGGCAGCGAGTCCCTGTGTTCACCAAAGACAGCTTGTTCCCTTGAGCTTATTTGAAAGCAAGCTGTTTGGAACTCAGCGTGCATGACCCATGCGAGCCATGCCCTAAGCAGGGCTGAGTGTGTCGAGCAGAGTGTGTTCAGTTAAAGGGGATCCCAAGGTAGGGGGTGGCATGCCGACGACTGGGGCGGAAGAAGGACACTGAGAGAGGGCACAGGGGGTCTTGGAGACGGGCTGGACTCTGAGAGGCAGCGGTGGGGAGGGTCTTCCAAGACAAGGACCAGTGTAAGCAAAGGTATGGTGGGGGCGGGGGTGAGGGGCAAGGCAGGTTCAGGGCCAGGGCAAGGCCTGAGCTGTGTGAGGAGCCCGCTGTCGGGAGCCACGCATGAATGCCAAGAGGCTCACAGGACATCCGTGTTCCTGCAGCTGGGACACTCGGGGATGGAAACAGGTGGAATCCCTCCAGCACTTCTCTTTGCTGCTCCTCCCCAGGTGGAGCAGCCCAGAGCCTGACGAGGCCACACCTGTCTCCAGGTAGATCCAAGAGACCGAGAGCCCCCTTCCCCACTGCTGGGGAAAGGAAGGCGGAGTCTGCATCGGCACCTAAGACTGCCTGGGGCCTCCGAGGAGCTTCGGAGAGAGAGGACTCCTCCTGTCCCGGGCAAAATCTTCAGAGCAATGGACCCACACTTGTTCAGACACAGGTACCGGCATACAACCGCACACTACAGCTCCTGGGGCGGGGGTGGGGGGAGCGGAAAGCTTCCAGCTTGAAACCAGGGCAGTCAGGATTCAGAGCAGCCAGCCCATCCCCTGCAGGTTCATTCTTCTGGATACCAGATGGGAGGGGCAGAAAGAGGTCTCCTAAAAGCAAAAAGGAATGAGAGCCGGAGAGCGTTCAGCTGTGGTGGCCATGGCTTGTTGGTCCTGGGATCTGTCCTCCTCTGTTCCCTGGGCCACTCAGAATAAAGACTACATTTCACGGCGTTTCAGATATGGCCATGTGACTAACATCTAGTCCAGAGATAAGTGCCCCTTCAAAGATATTTTCTTAAAGGGAATGGACGTGCCTTTTTCCTTCCCTTTTTCTCCTTCTTGGTGGCTGGAATGTGGATATAATGGCTGGAACTGGAGCAGCCCTACTGGGCCATGAGGTAATCTTGGGATTGAAGATATATATATAGAAAAGCAACAAGACTGAAAGACACCATGGCTCCTTGACCCCATGAAGCTGCTGTGCTGACCCTAGGCCATCTACCTCTGGATATTTCTATGAAAACAAGTAGCCTTCTATTTTGCTTAAGCCATTTGCTATCTTGAATTTCCCTGGTCTTAACAGTCAAACTTAATACTAAATATTACACTGTTTCTCAAGGTGCAAATCCAACCTCCTCCAAGAAACATGCCCAGAACTTTGCAGTCGGAACCAGGCTCTCCCTCTCCTGGACCGCTGTCCTAACACTGGTTACTGCTGCTCACAGAGCCCTTTCACATGCATTAATTTATTCATTTCATGTTTTCTGTACTGCAGCCTTAGGGAGGTATTATTGCCAGCATACAACAGGCGGCGGCTCAGAGGGGTAAATGGTTTTCTGGTTAGGCAACACTCTTCAGCTTAAATAGGGATTATTAGTACCTGCTTCCACCGCCCCTCCCCTCGGGCCCTAGAGCTCCTCCACGGCCCAGCAGGTGCTGATTCAACTCTGATTCCCCCAGAAGGCCTGGGTGGAGGCCCCAACCACAACAGGCACTTTGAAAATTTGTATGAAATTGATTTGCTGTAAATGCAGCAAGTTCTCCTCCATCCAATGATATTGATTTCTTCTAAACAGTATTTCTCGGTTTGCCACCCTCCAAGAAAGGGGGGGGGGGGGGGAAACGACAAGGAAAGCAGAGAGCTTGGGCCTTTGGGGTGGATCAGTGGCCTGCAGAGGTCAGATGGCCGGGGCTTGGCCACGTGCCGAGGAGCCTGCCCTGGGGGGCTGAGCCTGTGCCACCAGCTACAGCTGGGAGAGCAAAGGGTCAGAGGAGGGGCCTCTGCTCGGGGAGGATCCCACCCAGCTCCCCGCCTGGCGCGAGGGACTTATAGAGCCCCAGGATGGCAAAGAAAGGAGCCAGTTCCAAAGCCAGACTGTTTTTTCCAAGTATGACTTCATTAACAACCTCACAGCATTCCCCCCAAGTTCGGGTGGCAGGCGATTTCATCTTTTGATGGAGACAGAGCTGAGGAAGGAGAAGTAAAATGAAACCTTGCTGCCCTGCGATGAGGAAAAACCACTGCTCCAGATTTGCAACGACCCTACAGACAGAGGGACCCGGGATTCTACCTCCTGATGGAAATAGCTGTCCTCATCCTCCACGTCCAACCAATGGCTCTGCCCTGGGCTCATAGGCCGTCAGGTCTGCTCCTCCCAACCAGACGTTGAGGCGGGAGGCAGGCCTTGCACCTTTCAACAGATGAGGAACCGGAAACCCAGGGGGGAAGTGACCAACGCTAGAGGCCAGATATCCCTCCCACTGCTGCAGCTCCTACAGAGGGACCTTGTAGATGAACCTGGATGGAACAGTAGACCTCCTCCGCTCACCAGCCTGCAAAACCCTGCTGCTACCTCCTGCTGTACCCAAAATACAGGCCTCCGGGGAGGCGAGAGGGTCGTGCTGGGCTGAGCCCCAGCCAGCTCTGCCCCTCTGAACAGGAGCCTAAAGGCCCCACCAATAACCCCAGGACTATGATGTGCTACAGCCCAGAGGCCTAGTAGAAAGTGAGGATACTGAGGCCCCACTGAAGGGATGGGACTTACCCAAAGTCACACAGCGAGGCGAGTGCAAAGACCAGGACTATCGTTGCTTCTTCATGTTAGCAGTGGAGAAGGGCCATTGCCTGCACCAGGCACCCCTTTCCAGGCACAGATGTAACCTGGGACTCTGGACCCCTCTTCCGGCTCACTCCTGTTAACAGGGAGTCACCTAGGAGACTGGCTTCCCTGGTACTGGAGTTCCCTGCCCTCCCCCAGAAAGTCCTAACTATCCATCTCCTCAAGAGCCTACTCAGATGCCACTCCCTCCAAAGAGCTGCCATTCAGCCTCCTTCCCCCCGTGACGTCCTGTCTCGGCCTTGCATGGCCTCATTCGTGTCACATGTAATCATTGACCCAGGTCTTAGCTCTACGGCTATTGGGTGCACCCCAGGGCATGACCCCCATGTCTGGGCCCCCCAGCTTCCTTGGGTCTGAGGGAGAGAAGTCACAGAAGCTCCCTTGTGGAATGAGGTGAGCTAGGGCTGTAGGACGCTGGGCCAGACTTTGTTCAGTGCCTGTGGTCATGTGCCCTGGGCCTTGGGTGGCAGTCCCAAAGAGGGAAATCTTGAAGGCTGGAGGATGAGGAGGACTGGCCAGCCTCTCAGCCATGCTCTAGGCCAGGCCTTTCCCCGAGGGGTTTGCAGAGCCAGGGGAAGGGTCCATGAAACAACCCCAGGATTGGCATTCCTGTGACTATAGCTGTAGCCCTTTAAGAGACCTGCCAGGGGGAAGGCTTCCGATGCCCCAGGAAAGGTCCTTCCCCCCCATTCTTCCAAGGAGAGGTGCAAGCCAGACCCCAATATCCTCCAGATGGGCCTTCCTGAGCTGCCCTGGAATCTGCCCAGGGTGATGGGTTTGGACCCAGAAGCCCCCACTTGTCTGGTCACACTCTGCTAGGGCACTGAGCAGTGGAATGCCCTCCCCCAAACCCACGACCCCTCTGGGCTCCCATCTGCCCACTAGTCTTGATAGATACATGTGTGTAATTTAAATAAAGAGTACGATAAAGCCAACCACAATGAGTAATGTTAAAAATGACTTATGGTTCATGAGAACCGTAAGTCAAAAGGAGCATTTTTCCTCTTGTGACCTAAAGAAGTCACTGTCCAGGTTGGGGCCAGAGGGCCGCTGCCCAGCTCTCTGGGAAGAGGAGAGCCAACCTGGTCGAGGTGCCGCCCTCCTCTCCTCCCCTCAGCCCTTCTCTGCCCTCACACACGGTTCTCAGTAGGAGTTTTGAGGGATGTGAAAATGCTTGAAACGCTGGGTCACGCCCCGAGGTTAAAGAGGTTGTCTATGAAAAAAAAAAAAAAAAAAAGGGGCGCCTGGGTGGCGCAGTCGGTTAAGCGTCCGACTTCAGCCAGGTCACGATCTCGCGTTCCGTGAGTTCGAGCCCCGCGTCAGGCTCTGGGCTGATGGCTCAGAGCCTGGAGCCTGTTTCCGATTCTGTGTCTCCCTCTCTCTCTGCCCCTCCCCCGTTCATGCTCTGTCTCTCTCTGTCCCAAAAATAAATAAACGTTGAAAAAAAAAAAATTAAAAAAAAAAAAAAAAAGAGGTTGTCTATGAAATTTCTTACTGTCTTTAGCCCACAACTTTCTCAAAAGTGGCTCCCAGGACAACAGCATCTAAATGCTTTTGAACACGCTTTACTCCTTAGATTTCCCTTCCGTGCTGTTTCCGCAGGATTACTGCAACAGCATTCTCTCTACCCAAGGCCCTGTGACCAGAGGGACCTTCCTGAAACTCTGGTGGGACTTTCACTCCGCACCACACTCTGCCGTGGCTCTCGGGCACCCGGGAGCAGCTCTCAGCCCCACCACACACCAGAATCAGCTGGAGCTTTAACAATACGTCCCAGCTCAAGCCCCCGCAAAGACCCAATCAATCAGAATTTACGGGGAGGACACGGGCCCTTTTTTTTTTTTTTTTTTAAGCCGGTAGGTAATTCGAATATGCAGCCAGGGTCTAGAGCCTCTGGTCTCCAGGGTAGAGTAGAGGGAAAGCCCCTCTTTCAGCAGAATGCCAGCTAACAAGTCCAGAAGGAATTAGAGAAGTAGTCAATCACTGTGCCACCAGTGATAGAATGGGTGACACCAGCAAGTCCATGGAGGCCACAGCCACTGGATGAGAGGCTATTGGGGAACAGGACATTTGCACAGTCTCAAGGACCTCCCCACACATTAATTATTATTCACAAAGGGAAAGAAGACCTTTCCATTAGAGATTTGGCTGATTCACCTTAACCAAGTTATTGAAGTCAGTACCACCAGAGTGGGACCAGATCACATCACTGGCCTCCAGATGTGATACGAAGGTAAGGACCCATCACCAGCTGTGTTCACATGGATATAATCTGAAGGATCGAGACTGTGGGCCTCTACAAAACAGCTGGTCCAGGAGGCCGCATGCGAGGGAGGTGGTGAGTTCAAGGAGCAGGGCCTCGCACGGGCCCCCAGGACAGGACCGTGTAAGCCCTGGGGACTTGCAGAAGTCTTGGTGAGGGTACCAGACCTCACGGGCTGTGGGCCAGGGGGTACAGGGCAGCTTTGTTTAGATCTGAGAAGACAGCTCTCAACTGACCTCAGGGTTATTCCCGGGATGCCCTGGCTTCCTCTAAAAGGGTGTCTTAGAGCCCTCCAAGAGTGAGTGCTGAGGTTGTCGGTTCCGGTCGGGGCCTGCCTGCCCTCGGGGACAGGTGTGGACTCTGAGGCTGCTGGATGGGCCCTTGGTCGCCCCCTGAGCACCTCTTCAGCTGGAGCAGCTGACCCAACTCACATGAAAGCTCCACATGTGTCCTCCAACCCACTTGCTCACCCCAGCCACTGGCTAGCCCTGGAAGATGAAACTGGACCTAGAAGGCTTTCTAAGGTGACCCTTTGTTCCCAGCCCCATGTCCCCTCCCCCCACAATTCTGATGTCTGGAATTTGGAAGGAAAATCTGATGCACTCACATTCAGGCCCGCCAGCATTGGGCCTTTGCAAGCTTTGGGTTTTGTTCACATTCTTTCGGTATTCTTGGGTCTCTTTCCTATGCTGACTTTATGATTATTCCTCTGCATGGAAACACGATAGACACAAGTCTTTTTCTGATGCAGGAGAGGATATGCTAGGACCCCATGTCATGGCTGAGGGCAGAGGTGCAGGGGAAAGGAGGCCAGTCTAATGGAGTCTCATGGAGGCTCTTGCAAGCAGCCGCCTTCACCAGTATCCAAGAAGCCTGGCCTCCCTTGCTGGTTCTCTGGGAGGCTCCTGGCTAGGGTGGGGAGATCGAGACACAGGGCCTGAACTATATTCTGGGGGTGCAGCAGCCTGCTCTGTAGAGAGGGCACTGGATTTGGAGTCAGGAGCTAGGGGTCCAATCCTGTCTCTGCTTCTGGGTCTCAGACCCTGAAGGGATCATTTCTCTCCTCTGCTCTCTCTGTTGGTGAGGCAAGAAGGTTGGGCTGGTAAGGTAATATATAGAAGAGAAGAGAAGAAAGAGAAGAGAAGAGAAGAGAAGAGAAGAGAAGAGAAGAGAAGAGAAGAGAAGAGAAGAGAAAAGAGAATTTTATATTATATTATTTTATTTTATTTATATTATATTGTTTATTTTTATTAGGTATTTTATTACATATTTATGTTTTTATTATATACTATATTATATATACTGTATTATATATAATCCTATGATTTATATCATATGACTTATATGATTATACATGATTACATGTATGTAATATATATTATTATATGATATATGATGTTATATCTGTGCTCTCTGGTTTTAAATTGTGTTTTTTATTCTATGTCAGTTTCTTCTGACACCCTTGGCCCCAGCCCTGATTCTGATCTTGGGGAACAAGTCAAGCAGGGAGGCCCCCACCCACCACCTCAAACCTAGCTGTTACCTGGGAGGCTGGGCACCTCTGAGGGAAACACGACTCCAAAGGCCCTGACAGGTCGTGCAGGTCTTTACTTTCTGGGTGGGTCAGGAGGTGACCACACATGACCTAGAAAACCACGTAAAGGCCCTTCTCACCCACCTACTTCCCAAGCCTCCTAAGGGGCAGGACCAGTGCCTCCCAGTCTCTCGGGCTCCCTCCCAGCTTAGCCCGCCAGACCTCTCCCACACCCCTCCCATGCGCCCCTCCCAACAACCCCGACACCGCACCTGCTCATCTTTCCCCTCTACCAGCTAGGTCTTTATTTATCCATGTGGCTACCCATCTTTCTTAGGTAAGGGGTCTTCCTGGGTTCCCCTGTCCCTAGAAAGCAGGGAAGGAGAAAGGCTGGGGACTTCAACACTTGCACTCACTCAGGTGCAAGGTGCAATCCCAGCGTGCACCTGCTCTGCCCAACCCCCACCCCCTCCTCCATCCCCTTCAAAAGGGAGGAGCTCAGGGTTAGCCTGACTTTGTCATTTCAGCCCTGATTGCAAAGCTAGCAGTCAGCACATGGGGGTTCTGCACTGTCCCGGCTTCTGTGTGACCTGGGCAGGTCCTTTTCCAGAAGGCCGCATCTTTCCCATCTGCAGAATGTGAGGGCATTAAACTAGAGGAGTCATTCTCAGAATGTGCTCGCCGGAGCAACCACAGCAGCACCTGGGAGCTTGTTAGAAATGCAGATTCTCAGGCTCCTCCTTGGAACCACTGAATCAGAAACTGTAGGGGCTGGAGTTCCAGCAATCTGTTTGAACACACCCTCCAGGTGATACGAGTTTGAAAACCCCTGCACCAGAGGACATCTGATGAGTTGCTCAGACCTCCTTTGGAGAGGGACTGCTTCCCATCCCTGCTGCAGGGAGCACCCCAGAAGCCAGCCCCCCACTCTCAGCCCTCACGGGTTTGGCCTGGGCTGAAGAAAACTGTGTGGAGGAAGATCTCGTCTCCTTCCGGGGGCATCCCACAGTAAGTGAGTGATCCACTTAGGGGTGTAAGTGTTAGTTCCTCACCCCAACACAGGACAATGCTGCAGGGTGCCCCCTGGAGTCAGCTGAGGCCTCAGCTTCTTCCTTTATGCCATCCTGTGTCCTTCCTTTCCCTCCCACAGATGTTGGTCCCAAGAACTCCCCAGTATGTGTGTGCCCTTCGTGCTGATCCCGGGGTCCATCTCCCAGACAGCCCAACCCACAGCAGCCTCGAAGGGCCCCGACTCTGAGTCACCTTCAGCACCAGCATCTTCATCATGATGGCCGTGTGTTGGCACTCCCTGTGTGCAGAGCTCAGTGCTGAGAACTCCAGGTGCGTCCTTCCATTCGGTTCCTGAGACCACCCTGGGATCTGTCTTACAGGTGAGGCTCAGAGAGGCAAAGGTGAGGGTCCCGGCTGCTCTGCCTGGTGCCAGTACCACTCTCCATCTACAGAGTTTCTATCTACCTCACCTCCTGTCTCCCAGGGATGCCCACACACACGAGGATCAGTAGGATCAAGTGGGGGTGCACAGAAAGAGGGGTGAGGAGCAGGGCCCCAGAAACTCCTTGAGACACTCGAGGAAGTGCTGAGCTTCTCACAGTAACCACAGGCCTCTCACAGTAACCCCAGAGCCAGCAGCCAGCTCAGGAGCCACAGCCGTTCTCCAAGAACAAACGATATCTAATACAAGGCCGACTGTGATCGGTGCCAGGAACCAGAAAGGGGAGGGGCACAGAGAACCCGGTGGGGGTGTGGAGGGATATCTTGGAGGACAGCAGACCCACCCCAGGGAAGAGCAAATACGTGGTGAGCCGGGAGTGTGGGGTGGCAAGGGAGGAAGGCCACAGCCAGCCCACAGAGCAGCCACGGCTCAGACATGAGCCAGAGCTGGTCATGTGGCCGGAGCCCCCTAGCCCTCCAGGGGCAGCTGTGCCAGGTGGCTGAGTGGGGGAGCTCCATGGGTACGGGGGGCTTGCCCGGGCCCAGAAGGCAGCAGGAATAGCGGCAGCTCTTACCCAAAACAGGGAGAATGAACGCAAGCGATGCCCAGGCCTCCCTACCCTCCTGGGAGACGCACAGTGGAGAGGAAACGGCAGAGGCCTCAGAATCAGACATTCTGGGCCACATCTCTGTTCCACCACTCGCTGGCTATGTCATTTTGAGTGAGTAACATCTCTAAAGCCTCATATTCCGTGCCTATTAAATGGGTGCAATATATCCTCCTTTCGGGGTTTTGCAGTAGGTTTGTTTGTTTGTTTATTTATAACATTTATTTCTTTTGAGGGGGTGGGGAAGGGCGGTGAGACAGAGACACAGAATCTGAAGCAGGCTCCAGGCTCTGAGCTGTCAGCACAGAGCCTGATGCAATGCAGGACTTGAACCCACGAATCGTGAGATGATGACCTGAGCCAAAGTCAGACGCTTAACCGACTGAGCCACTCAGGCGCCCCTGTATTAGGTTTAAATACCATGATATACGTAAAAAGCACCTGGAACAGAGTAGGCCCATGATGTTTGTCATCAGGTTCCAGTTTACCCTGTGGCCAGTGGCTTGGAAATTAACATGAAATGACGACAATTACCCCTAGAATCAGGAAGGGACCCTCCATGCACAATGTTCTTACCCATCCTTAAAGATACTCCAAAACAGCATTTTTTTTAATGTTTATTTATTTTGAAAGAGAAAGAGAGAGAGAGAGAGAGCGGGGGAGGAGCAGAGAGAGAGGGAGGGGCAGAGAGAATGGGAGACAGAATCTTCCAAGCAGGCTCTGCACTGTCAGTGAAAAGCCTGAGGCGGGGCTCGAACCCACAAACCGTGACATCAAGACCTGAGCTGAAGTTGGACGCTCAACTGACTGAGCCACCCAGGCGCCCCCAAAACAGCAATTCTTTGAAAAGGAATCTGTAGTGAAATAAACTTGGGATGTCCTAGAATAAAAATAAAGCATGGTTCTCTCCTGCAGGACTTCTCAGGAGCATTAATACGCTGAGGAGCACTGTGAATCTCCAAGAAAGGGACTCAGTGTGGGAACCGGGTTTTCCAAACATTTGCCCAAGAAACCTTTTGACTTCTGACCACAAATCCTTCTTCTTTTTAAATAGCTATTAACATGTTCTGAGAGATGCTGATCTAAGTTCATTCCATTCCTTTACAGATGGCAAATTGAGGCCCAGAGTGATAAATTAACATACTCAAGGTCACACAGAAATAGAGCTGGGTTCCTCACCAATTCAAGGAGTCCAGAAAATGGTGGGAGGTATTTCCTCCCAGCTGCCTGAGCCCGATGGGGGAGGATGCTAGCAAGTAAGAGGCGGCCTGCCGTGCTTCTGGGGTGCAACCAGCCCACACAATACCCCACTGCTCTCTCATGAGAGAGCTCCCGGTTAGGCTGGTCCCTTCATAACCTGTTGCACCGGTGTCTGCCTGAGTTTCTCACCAGCAACTTCTGTATGATCTGAGCTGGGTCCCTAGCTCCTCCCTCAGCCCAGCTGCCTGCAAAGTTTCCATGAGAAGGAAAAGTCATCAGGGAGGAGCAGTTGCTACCAGCCTGTACTGCTGGGGGTGGGGGTGGGGGGTGGCAGAGAAACGGGCAGGGGACAGCTTGACGCGAAGGCCACTTAGGGGCATGAACGGAAGAACGAAAGGTATCTTCTTCCCTCTGCACGGAATGCTTCTCTTGCCCCGGCCATAATTAGGTGGAGATGCCCCACTTCTCAAAGCAAGCTGTTCGTTTTCCAGCTCAGGCAAGACCGAGCAGATGGATAATCCTGCTCAGCTAAGAACAGACATTTGGCAGCCCCGAGTCCGGCCGTCCTCATGCTGCTCTGCTGTTCATACACCAGGAACACAGTCTTTAGGCTCCAGTGACTGTCAGAAAGGGAGGGGGCTTCCAACCATACAGCCAATTATCCAGCCAGCCAGCCGTCCATCCATCCAAAAGAAATCTGCTCCCTTTATTAGTCCCTCTCCCTTCCCAACCACACGTGTGGCTTCGTCTGAGGACTGACCAGCACATGGACCAGACCACGAATCAAGTCCCTGCGCAGCCTGTGTTTCCACTAAGCCACTTGATGTCACCTCTGAGGCTGGCCTGCCGGTGCCCCTTCCCAGAATCTCTCCCTTCCTGGCACCTCCGCTTGCCCGTGGGAGGCCCAGTGCGGCCTCGGGCAGCACTTCTGACAGAACACTCGGATGAACCCTGGAAGGGGAGGACAACAGGGGGAAGGGTGCTTGTGGAAGGGTTTGCACAAGATCCTGGTCCTACAGTTGTTCATAGACGAGTCTCCTTCCTGGAAGTGGGCAGATCCTCTAGAACTGGGACCTGAAGATGCTCAGGTATAGAGAGTGGATGGTTCCCAGTGGGGTTAGTTGTAGAGAAGAGGGAGGGAAACGGGCTTGGGAATCCAGAACCTCAGGAACACGTAGGTCAGGCCATCACACCTCCTTTCATCTCGAGCCTTCTCCCAAGAAGCTGTGCAGCCTCTGCTGGCACACCTCCTGTGACGGGCAGCTCACTACCTTTCTAAGCAGCTCTTTCCCACTCCTTCTGTGCTTCAGCGTCCCCCACCCAGGTCCGACTCAGAAGGGCCATTACAACATTTGAGGGCATCCCCCAACCAGACCCTGGAGATTTTATGCAAACCAATCGTCACAGGAAGCGTCAAGTCCCTGGAATTCGTTAAGCTTGATGAGAGGAAGAACGTGAACGCCAGATATTCATTAAATGGGGACACAGAGGGAGCTTTCCTTCCATGAGTGTTTACTTCTGGGCCTCCACCCATTTCCCCCAAATCTAATGCCCTAATGCTAAGCCCTCCCTGTTGCCCAGTGCTCTCCCATCCACCCCTCCCTTGGCCCTTACTAAGATTCTGTAAGATGGACAACGCTGGGCCTGTCTCCACCCTGCTGTCTTGTTCCCCAAACCCACTGGTGTCATTTTTTCTTCCCTGGGAAGGCGTGGCCTCGTTTCCATGTATTCATGCAGTCGAACAACAAAGATTCAACGAGCACCCACCACGTGTCGGGCACTGTGTCGGATGCTGGGACCACGAGGAGGCCAGAGACCCACCTTCAAGCAGTACAGAGGCTCCAGGCAGAGCCAGATGATGGAAGAGGCAGTAGGATTACAGGGGTGTCTATGCGACAAAGCCCGGGGCCTCGCGTGACCCTGTCTCAGCCGTTGTGGCATCCAATGAAACATACCCTGGTCGTCACGACTACACAAAACAGCAAGGTCAGTCTGTATCCGTGTTACTTGAAAGAGTAAAGGTGATCCCATCCACAGCCCCAGCCACATTACGCTCTCTGCAAAATGCCCTCATGCCTGTACATTACAGCCCTTCCTGCTCGGAGACCCTCCCTCACGACTCTTCTTAAAACAGGCCCTCGCACTTCTCTTTCCTTGCCCCCTCCCCTGTCATCCAGCCTCACGGCCTCCGGCCAAGGGGCCCCTGCCTCCCTCGAAGGCCAAGCCAGGGGTTATCAGATGTTCCCAGTCAGAGGCCCAGGAGCCCAACACTCTGGACCCTTCCGGCCGCTCAGGAGACAGAGCCCCCTGCTCAGTGTGACTGCTTTCTCGGACAAGAAACGCTTGCCACACGAAACTCCACCGTGTTGCAGAGGGATGCGCAAGTGTGGCCTGCGACAGGGGAGTCTTCCCAGAGGAGCAGGAGGTGGGAAAGAGAGGGGAGGCCGCGGCAGGAAGGGTGGCCCAGACAGGGCTGCACGAGGGGCTGCGCGAGAGTCTGCGCTCGTTGCGGGAAAACACGAGGACCCAGTAGTTGCTCCTTCGTCCTTACAGCTTGTTGAATAGGACGACTGGATCTGGATGGAAGAAGGTCTTCTCATGAAGGCCCATCACACAGACTCAAGTCAAGCGGCTGCTCTCTGCGCTTCATACAATCCCCACTTCCTGGTCTTTCGACACCAAGTGGCTTCGACCACAAGTTTCTGACTCCCCTGCCTGAGAAGATCAAGGGCAATCACCCAGACCCCACTTGCTTCACCCAGACGACGCCTGGAAGGCTGCCGCTCCCCTCGGTGACTCCCTAGAACCTGATGATGCTGACTGGGCTTTTTAAATGTTCATTTCTCCCTAGGCCTTGAATTTCAGACTCTGGCCCGCTTCCTTTCTGCTACAAAGGAGGCAAGTAAGGTCAAGAAACAGAAAGTGACTTGCTCAGGGTCACACAGCAGTGACAGGGCAAGGGTGAAAATCCTAGTGATCTGAGTCCCACCCAGATGCTGGATGGAATAGTAAGTGGTAGTTCACACTTACCGCCAGAGCTCGGGGAATCCCCTCATTTCCAGAAAATGGTAGTTCCCTGTATTTATCGTTGTGATAGCCTTCATGAGTTGGGACTGTAGTCCATGAATTGGGACCAGAGAATATGTTATCTCATTTAGTCCTCACGATGGCCAGCAGATGGGTGTGACTGGGAGGCTCAGAGAGGGCAAGTGTGTTCCTCAAGGCCACACAGCCACGTTCTCTCTCACCAGGGGACATATCTTAGGGTTCTTGTTGCATCCTCCAGAAGGCATCCCTTACCTCCAACGTGGCCCCTCTAGATGCACCCATGGCCCCTCTCAGAGTTCTTACCCACGGCAGTGAGAGACCACCTCACTGTGTGAGAACTTCTGTCGGGGTGGGAACTCACCCACCCTCTTCACCACTGTGGCCCCAGAATTCAGCCCAAGGCAAGGGTAAATATCTGTGACTTGCACAAATGAACAGCGTCACAACTGGGGTGTCAGTTCAGGTGCCCCTCCTCCAAAGCCCATGCTCTCTGCACAGAATTCCTATCTTTTCCCCTATAGTGGGCAGCAGGCAACCCCCATGGAGACTCACAACCTCCACAGCTCTGCAAGGGCAGATGTCCCCTTATTTGGTGGGGCTCTTGACCTCCGGAGACCACCTCACCTATCTGTCCAGGTGGCCAAGGTCCTGCTCCTTCCTGCTGAGTGGCGTCCCAACAGCCTGTCAGTGTGCCCCGGGGTCTTATGTCCAGGATCTTATGCACAGATCCTGGAAAGGGCAGAGTCAGATCGGCCACGGGACTCGTGCGGGGATCTGAATCTAGAGGGAAGGGACAGAAGCTAGGCCTGGCCCCCTATAAACAGATGACCTTCCCTGATGCAGGGCCAGTCCCAGTGGCAACACCAGTGTCATCATGGAGAGGTAGCACCCTGCACAGGGAGCCTCGGCTTGGGTTCTTGCTCAGGGAAGAGTGCCTGGAAATCTGGAAGAGGGCAGAGCTGATGCAGGAAATGCCCCTAGAGGAGAACTTTGAGAGAAAGAACAGAGAGTAGTTCAGAGAAGCCTGGAAAGCCAGGAAAGAAGATGCAGAGGACAGCAGTAAGTCCCTGGCCTTCCATGGCAGATGCTCTGATGTGCTGCCCAGACCCCCTTCAGGGGCCAGACCTTATTTTCCTCGGAGTGCTGCTGTGGGAGGCCCTAGAGCTGAGGCCCTGCCCACGAGCTACCCTGCCTGAAGGGAGCTGCCTCCTCCAAGGGCGCCCTGTCCCCAGGGAAGCCCATCCCCAGTGACTAGACAGGAGCCGGTTGAAGGCCCAGCTCCCAGGCTCCAGCCAGGGCTCCTGGGCAAGGCTGCCCCAGCTCTGGGACTCTGCGTGGGGCCGGCTGAAGCCTCTTGTCCTGACCGCCTCGCCTCGCAGCTTGGCTCCTCCTTGCTTGGTCCTGCTCCCCTCCTCCCCCACAGAACACCTCCCAGAAAGCCTCCTGCACATAAATCTCCATCTTGGAGCCTGCCTCCTGGGGACGGCAGAAGCCCACGCAGGCACCAGAAAGGGATGCCCGGAGGGGATGGTTGTTGTGGCTTCCTGGATTAGAGGTCAGGTTAGTTCCCCTGACAGGTGGGATGGGATGAGAAGGACACGAGTTTGCCAAGAAGCTGCCCGCCTGTGACCGTACAAAAGGTCCTGCACTTTTCATAGCACGTGTGCACTTATCCTTAGAAGACTGTCAGTATTTCTGCCACCCCCTCGCTCAGACTGTTGCATGAACAGGAGAGGAGCCTGTACATCCCGACAGCATACCCCCAGAGCATAGAGACTCTGCATGTCCCCGGCCCCTGGCCCTGTGCCATCCTGTGCATTGGGAAGTGCCAGGCCCGGGCTGGACGAGGGTTAGAGGTGTGGGAGAGGAAGACTCCAGAGAGAGGGCCAGATGCCTTCATGGAGGAGCACAGGATTCTACACGTGGGGAAGCCTGGGTGCGATCCCAGACAGCAGGGCTCAGGCTGGCCACAAAGCCTCCCATGGCACAGCATGGGACTGGGAACCAGCTAACACGCAAGGGAGGGAGGGTGTCTAGGGTCTCGGAAGGACTTTCCTCTGTGGGTTATCTCATCTATTGCTCATAGCCGTCCTTGGGGGCCAGAAGGCCCGGAGCCGACTGACCTCTCTCCACTTCACAGACACACCCCCCCCCCCCCCCACTGGCCAAGGCCAATGTCATACCACTCACACAGAGAGCAGCCCCAACTCAGCCACATGTTTTGGAGGACCCCCATAGGATCATGGGTCCACGTGTGTGTCCATGCACAGAGATGTGAACATGAGCACAGTCATGCAGACGAAGTGAGGCCTCATACTGGTGAGAGCGGGGAGGGCGCTCTGGGCCCCACTCAGGCAGAAACATGGGTATGTGTGCACCTTACGGTCCAGCAGCGTTATTCCTGGATATACCACACAAGGCAATGCCTACCAGGTCCACAAGGAATAGGACAAAGTTGCTCACAGCGGGGTCCTTTGTGTGGGGCTGGGGTGGAGTGAGGAGGCAGGTGGGGGGGGGTCATGTGGGTGCCCGTCAGTGTGGACGACGTTGGGTAACCTGGTGAGAACACGTGTGGGGCCGCAGGCAGCCCTCACGTGTGTACATGATAAGGAGGATGGATCTTAGAATCTTAGCACCGAGTGGAAAAGAAAGAGCAAGAGAATCCCAAGTTACCCAAATTAAAACACATGTATACAAAACAATAACACCATTTTGCACGAACACAGAAGACACACAGAAAACACATGAGGATGTCTATCAGGGACTGGGGGTAGGAGACGGTGATACATGGGAATAAATGAAACGACAGGCCTCGTAGGCAGCAGTGGTGGGAATAGGTCACGTGCTGCGGGGTGCCAGAAACACCCCCGGCTCCCTGCTCCTGTGGTCCTGCTCAGGGCGTGGGGCCAGGAGAGGGGACAATCGCAGCAAATCCTACCTGTCAGGGAAGGCGTGCAAAGGCCCTTCCAGCTAAGAATGCATGGCACTCATGGGGCGCCTGGGTGGCGCAGTCGGTTAAGCGTCCGACTTCAGCCAGGTCACGATCTCGCGGTCCGTGAGTTCGAGCCCCGCATCGGGCTCTGGGCTGATGGCTCAGAGCCTGGAGCCTGTTTCCGATTCTGTGTCTCCCTCTCTCTCTGCTCCTCCCCCGTTCATGCTCTGTCTCTCTCTGTCCCAAAAATAAATAAACGTTGAAAAAAAAAAATTTAAAAAAAAGAATGCATGGCACTCAGTTGCTGTCTGTAGGGGGCGGACACATTTCCAACAGACTGGGGGTACACCTGGAGACACTCTGGGAGCACAGCCAGCCCCAGTTAAAGAAGCCTTCACTCCAGAAGGTTTTTTGGCCTTTGCAAGTACCTCAGGGAGTGGCAGCTCCACCAGGCCTCCCGGCTGGGGGCTCCAGACTCAGTACTGCCCAGGGTGAGGCCTGTGGGGGCATGGGACCATCTACAAAGTGGCTCTGTCTGGGGGGCTCTTTGGGAGACAAATAAGACAAAAGCTAAGACAAGGCTTCAGCTGTCATTGCTACCAGGGGGCTGTAGGCAGAGGCATGGGGCTCGTGGATGGCAATGAGTTTCTCTGGACTTAAATACCTCCCATAGTTTGTCTGCATCCCTCACTTTGCCTGTTCAGACTCCGGGGTAAGTTGCACTAACTATACCTTGCGAGTGAGTCTCCCTTTGAATGGTCATAAATTCCAAGTTGGCAAATGATGAGATCTGGAGGTCTTGTGTTTGATTTAGATTCCCTGCCACATGCACGTGTGAACAGAGACGGATGCATACAAATGTGTGCTGGGGGCAGGGAGGCTGCTTGGAGATCTAGTCCAATCCCGTAGCCCCTTGTAGCCCAGTTGGGAAGGGTTTATCCAAGGACCCCTGACTTCCTGATCACGGGCCTTTCCAGAGTGGTATGGCCAACAAAAATATCAGACCGCCTACAAACAAGAGTCTGGTCACCCACGGGGCTGAGGGAGGTGCCACCAACACATTTAACGTGCCCCAAATGGCTGTCATTTGTTATTTTAAAAGGATATTTTAAGTGGTAAGAATCCCCTTGCATCTACGTATTATTTATCTGCTTGCCAAGACCTTACCATCAACTTTCCTCCTACAACACTATTTTGAGGGAGCTCTTGTTACCAGTGTCTCAAAGTGGGGAAAGAGGTGAACTTGGACGTCCCAGACTGCCCAGGTGGTGAGAACACAACATGGATTCAAAGCCAGGCCTCTGCCTTAGGTGTGAGGCTCTCTCTACCGTATCACCCTGCCTGCTTGGAAATTTCTGCTTGCCCTGCCAAACTCCACCTTCAGCCAAACCTCTGGGCCCTGCATGTGGACACGAGCCAGGAAGTCTTAGAATGAGCAAGGGTTTGGCCTTTAGTCAAAGCAGGGGCTGCGGCACAGCTAACTTGCTCCCTTAGCCCGCAAACTCCTGGTGCACTCTGGCTGGGGGCCCACTGACCCAGCACGCTGCTCTTTGGGTTGATGAGATGCTATTGAAGGGGATGCTGTAGCGAGGCTTTGACACACATGTAAGAATAAATCTCTTCCACAAGCCCACGAGCTTTCCAAAGGCCAAAAGATAATAGAATCAGAAATGAAAGCAGAGGCTGGAGATGCTATTATTAGGTCACTTTTATTTAGAGAAGTAGGGCATCCATAGGGAAAGTTGAAAACCCAGAGCCTACTTAGCCGAGATTATGTTTTCTTACGGTCAATGGTAACCAGGGCCAACCAGGAGTAGAATAGTCAGGGCGACACTTACCTGTAATTACCTGTGGCAGCGGCTACAATTTAATAGCATTTATTGTTTATTACAAAAGTAATCAACATTCAGAAATACAGAAATAAATAAAGATGAAGATAAAAAGCACCTTAATCCTTCCTAGTTCCCAGAAATGTTCTTTTCAGTCTTCTGTTTTACTCCTTCCTATAGGCATACATATGCTCTGCAGTGAAAGTTTTCATCACACAAATTAACCACAGCACAATTGGTTATGTCTGTACTGCAATGATGATAACAGGATTCCAGTGATGAACCGGCCCTCCAAGATCTGCCCAAAAGTGGCTCATCGTACAGCACAGGAACGCCCGTTGGCTCTGCTGGGCTGGCTGGACTTCCCGCTGGGTGTTATTTTGCTGTTCACCAAGGCCACTGGTGACAGAGGAAGGGGGAGCTCCTGAGTAGGTGAGCTCAAAAGTAAAGGAGGAGATTTGGCTTGGCCTTTGCCCATTTTGATCAACCAGTTTACTTTTTCTTTGCAATAACAGAAGACTCTCATGGCTACAGAAACATGTGAATTATTGAAATTGACGTAGGAAAAATACCTTTGTTATTCTGAGTCTAAAATTCTTTAGCATTTTATCTTTTTCCCATTGAAATAATTTTTTTTAATGTGGTGTTTGAAACATATGGGTTTTAATTAAATATAGCAGAACAGGTTCTCTTTTTACATGTACACATACACACACATATGTAATCTTACAATTAAAATGAGGATCACACTGTACATATAATCTTATATTTTGCATTCTTAACAGTACATTGTAAGCATTTCCCAAGGCATTAGATATTCTTTAAAGATATGATTTTAATGCCCACATTATTTTATTCCTTGGATATAGCATACATTATTTATCCACTCCCCTAGTCAACACTGGAGGTTGCTCCCGGTTGTTCTCTATTAAAAAAACTCAGTGTGATAAATAATGACTCTCTGTCCACATCCCTTGCTATTTTCTTACAATAAATTTTAGAATTTGAATTGCCTTCATGAGGTTTTCACGAGTATTATCAAGAGCATACATAAATCCCCCAATACGATGCACACAGCAGGCATTCAATAACTAGTAGCTATAAATAGGAAGTCGAGTACCTAAGAGAACAGACCAGTTCTGTCAGAGCAGAGTCAGGAGAGGGACACGCTCCACTTCGTCAGGGGATGATGTAACCGGGCAGTCTGGGCTAGGAAAGGTGAGAAGGGAAGGGACTGCCTTTGCTCCCGGGAGCAGACGGGCCCGCCTATACCCAGAATGCAATGGTTCTCGAGTGACACAGCACTGTTACCCTCCCTGCTCCCGACTCAGACACGCTCCCCCGTGGTCCATGGTCTGCAGTCCACAGTGAGCACGCTTAGCTTAATCATGTGGACTTGGGCGGGGGGGGGGGGGGGGGGGGGGGGGGCGGCGGCTCTGAATGACACTGATTACACTCTTGATTCGGAAACTTCAGGTAGCAGTAAGCTGTGATCAGAGAACAAACAGCATAATCATTGTGTTCTCAAATGATTTATTAGCTGTTCTCACTCATGGTGAAAAGAAATAAAAAAGTAAATGAAACTGAAATAAAAGGAGATGAAAATCTAACAGCAGATCCCCCATCCCGAGGACCTCTGCTAGAGTAGACAAAATGGACCACCAGGGGCTTCATGTCTGCATCTTACAAGGGAACTCATTCAGAGAAGAGCCTAATTTTTTCTAAGGTACAGGATCTGATATGATACAATAAGAAAGTCACAGGATGATTTTTTTAAACAGAGACTGAATGCTTATCAGCCTATGAGCGGCACCCCTTCCGGGACACACGTTTATGCACATACACTGCTGGGCTCCTCTTTGGAATGAGTTTTTCCCATCCAGACAACTCTACTGCGTGTCCTTGGGGGTGGCCAAGCTCTGTTCTTTGATGGCGGATCTGATTTCTGAGCACAGTCTGGTCACCTGAAGCCGGCTTGGATGAATAAGGGATAATGAGGTTCTGTGATGTAGTTGGGAGAGAAAAGCTGTGGAGGCTGAAATAATGAGCCCAGTTTTCTCATGTGGGCCACTGCTGGCCATAAAGGCTCTCTTCCCGCAGAGGTGGTGACCTTTAAACCTATACGAGGTAATGTGGGCATTGCAGGAACAAGCACACAGCCTCCCAGGGTGCACATGTGGAAGGCTGATGTTGATTTGGATGCTTAAACTCTGGGCTGGCTGTTAAAACCCTGGCTCACTCGTTCAGAGCTCCCTGGGATCTACAGCAATACTGTTTTGTTCTTTCCTGCAAAATGGAAGCTTGTTAATGTAAAATAAATTTATATTTGGTCTAAAAAAGGCCAGGCATTTCCATTCTTTGGGGGCTAAGGGCACAGAGCGCCATTTTCTTTCCTTTCTTCTCTTTAAATGCCCGCTTCCTAGCCCAACGGAAGATGTCTATGTGTTTGCCCTCCACGATGCCTGGTACCCTGGAGAGAAAAGGCCCAAGCACCAGCAATGTGTAGGCCAGGCCTCACCGGGTGGCCTCAGGACAACAACCTGTGGGGTGGGACAGCTGCAGCTGTCATCACAAAGGACATCCCCACGGAGGGTCAGATGCCACCATGGGGCCTGTAACAGAGGCGCCCCTTTGCTTCCAGGAGATCCAGAGATCTGAGGGCATGGCGGACGAGAATGTACCTAGGCCTCCGGGATAGGGGTGTTGCAGTTCCCATGGTAGATCTTGACGTGGCCCTCACACCGGAAGTAGGCTTCAAAGACGTCACTGTAGCCGTGGTCCCTCCACCAGGTGCAAAGCTGCCGGTTCCAGGTGCAGTCCAGCACGTGGAAGAGCTCGGGGTGCTCCATGCCAATCATGGTGAAGAAGTCCTGGTCCCCGAGGTGGCCGCGGAAGTGGTACTTGTCAGCCAGCTGCTGCACCTGCGAGGGTTCCAGCAGGCGGCCGTAGAGGGGGGACTGGCGCATGGCCTCCAGGTTCAGCAGCATCACTCCGCTGTTGAAGCCGGGGAGCCCCTCGGGGGGCGGGCTCCCAACCCGGGTCTTGGGGTTCTCATGGCGGAACTGCCAGAACGTGTGCCTGGGAAGGGGAAAGAGAGCAGATTTAACCCGGTTTGGGTGGGTGAAACAGTCTGCCGGCCCTCTTTTCCTGGGGCTTCACAACCAGCCTGGAGGGAGAGGCCATTTTCACTCCAGTTTCACAGCTACAAAAACTGGGCAAGTCTGAGGTTCAGAATCAGCATCGTGCGGTGCACTCTCCTTACTGCAAGCCTCGTGGTCTTCCCATCAGCCTCTGCTACTCCAGGATGACGTCATCACGAGCGTTTGTATAGGACTTAGCAAGCAGCAGGCACTGCATGAAATCAGCTTATTTACTCCCCACCATAGGCGCTCTGTGGGATGGTATGGTACTTCACAGCTGAGGAAACTGATGCACAGAGAGCTCTATAGCTTGCCCAAAGTCACACAGCTAGTAAGCCGCTGCAGAACCAGGGACTAAATAAACCCAGGCATCTGTCTCTGAAGTCCACTTCTTAAGACAGAAATGACCCAGATAGAGATACCTTGTTTGCTTGCTTGCTTGCTTGCTTTCTTTCTTTCTTTCTTTCTTTCTTTCTTTCTTTTCTTTCTTTCCTTCCTTTCTTCCCTTCCTTCCTTTCCTTTTTTATTTATTTATTTATTTTGAGAGAGAGACAGAGACAACATGAGTGTCTCTCTCCATGAGGGGAGGAGCAGAGAGAGAGAGAGAGAGAGAGACAGAGAGAGAGAGAGAAAGGGGGATGCCAAGCAGGCTCTGCACTGTCAGCATGGAGTCTAATGTGGGGCTCGAACTCCCAAAACTGAGAGATTGTGACCTGAGCCAAAATCAAGAGCCAGACCCTTAACCAACTGAGCCACCCAGGCGCCCCAGGTAGAACCTTCTAACCCCTTGTCTTTGACTGTGACCTTGAAAAGGAGAGGAGAGAAGTGGGGAGGAGTGCTTCTGAATCTGGTGAAGAGGTAGGAAGCTAACTGCAGGCTGAAACGAAATCGTTTTCTACTTTAGAACAAGCCTCATTTATTGAGGCCCCAAGCCTAGCACTTCTGAAAGGGTGGACAGGGGTTGGAGGCTTGAAACAGCTCTGGGCACAAGTGCATGGCTTAGGATGAAAAGTGGCTACAGAATGGCCAGGTAGAATTATGGCTATTTTAGAGAGAACATCACCTAGGTGTCCGTTTTTCTCAAGGCGGGTTCAGAAATCTGATCTAGGCCTACGGTTCATGGGGTGTTAGAGCCAGAGGGACCCTTCTAGGTCCTCTATCCAAATGCTTCCATTTGGAGAAGGGAAGACAGATCCAGACACCTCCTTGTGGGTGACAGGGTTAGAGTGCTGGCCACTCTGTTCTCCAACCACCTGAAGTGCCTGTGCAAGTTCCCGTGCGCGCTGTAGGGGTGGGCAGAAGAGGGAGGCGGAGAGGGCCCAGGCTCCATGTCCCCAGATGCACAGTCAGCAGTGGAGCCCACGGCTGGCAGGAAGGAAGATAGATGGCAGGCCCTGTGTCATGGGCAAGGGGCAGGGGAGCATTCCACATCAGACTACATCCCCCCTATTCTTACTAGCCCCACTCCTTCCCCTCAGAGTCCTCAGGATGGGGAACGCGTCAGGGAAAACCAAGTCTGCCCCCAGCCTGGAAATACCACCCCCGGGCCTGCCAGAGGTCACTCCCCCGACCACTCACAGGGCAGGATCTGTGTGGTGAAGCGGACGGCGCAGTGGAAAGAAAACCAGGGTCCCGGCCCACAGTGGCTGCAGCGATCCATTTTCCAGTTCCCACACATTTCTGCATGTCTGGGAATGGAGAGCCCTTCCTTGAGGTCTCGCATATCACAAAGGGCACCGAGAGTTTGATCCTGGTGAGGGGAAAGCGCTCCCCTTGGACATTCTTACAAGTGGAATAACAGGTCTATTGTTTGAATTTTGCCATAATTGGACTATGAGTGGAACAGAGGTCTGGCGCCTGCTTGATGATAACAACCTTGGCAAAAATAAGCTTCTAGAGCAAACGGAGATGCTGCAGCCCTTCTAGCCACAAAAGCCTACAGTGATGGGATCGCGGGGGGGGGAGTGGAATGCAGTCTAGCAACTTTGTCCGTTTTACCATATTTCTTCCAAATGGTTAACTTCAGGTCCAGGAGCAAGCCAGCTAAGCTTCTACCAAACGAAGCTCACGTGAGGGGCTCTGGCCCCGTGTGAAACGGCCTAACGGGGTGGGATTGCCAATTCCTCACCTGCCACAGCACCATGAGGATGGCAGAGCCCTCTTACACTCCCCACCTCGGCTCCTAGGGACACAGGGACATTACTGCCTGCATTCCAACAGCGAGGGGAGAGAGGTTCTCAGGGCGTCAGGGGCAGGCCCGACTCGAATATGAGGCCTCTGATCCCTAAGGCCCCTTTCACTTTTGCCTCAGATTCCACAGGCTCGAGTTTCCAGGAGCAGCATTTGGAGCTCAATCTCATTTCTGAATTTGGCTGACATACCCAAGGCCACAGGCTCTGGGGACCAGGCCAACAGGTGATGCAGAGGTTGCTGGTGCTTCACTGACCAGAGGTCAGCCCCGAGAGCCTCTCTGAGGGGGGTCAGAGAGTGCCTCAGACCCTCGCCTTCCTCACAGGGCCTGGGGCTGGCCGCATATGTTCACAGGCCACTGCCAGTGATATGTGCTGAGGCTGCAGGAAACCTCTATGAATGTAGGTATCTGGTTCCAAGTCCTGGAGCTTCCAGAAGTTTCTCAGATTAAGTTCTAAGCCCACAGTCCAGCCATGTTGCCCTGACTCGTCATCTGGACTTGGGCCTCTATGGAGGCTTGTTCCCATCCTCCACTGTCACCTGGAGACCCACATTAGAGGGGATAAGATTTCTTTCCCTTCAGGGACGGCTTCAAACTGCAAAACAAACCCCTGTGCAGATGGCCCATTGTAAATACCGAGTCTTTCTAGAAATCAACAAGCCTTGTTGGGGAAATGACAATTAAGAACCTAGAAGCACATTCTTCCAGTTATGGGCAATGAATTTCCTAAATGTTTTCTAGTGAGTATGTCCTAACTAACAATCATAAAAAACATTATTAAAAATGAGTAAACTAGTTTTCATGAAGAAAACCCATATTGATGGAAAGAAGTATTTGAAATCATTTTGAAAACAAAGTCATTTCCTCTCTCAAGTCCTTCCCTGTTGATCACTAACAAAGTCACTCCAGCAAGTCTCTCAATAAGAGAGCCTGGCCGGAGAATCTAAAGTTCACATTCCCTGCGAAAGAAACACGTTCATGGTCACAAATAACCCTTTCTCCTCCCACCATCCCAAATCACAGACTCTCTTGCCCTGCCTCTCTCTCCATGATTTTCTCTTGGGCTGGTCTTTCTTAGCTAAGGGTCAGAGCTTTCCACTTTCACTTTCAAGATGGGAGAAGCAAGGATGGGAACATACAACGAGCCTGGACAGTCTGCATAGAGCTCCCTAGGAAGGTTCTAGAAGACCCTGCTGACTCAGGCTGAGTTCAAGCTCTAGGCTCCCAGGTAAGGAAGGCTCCATTTTCTGAGATTTGTGAGGACAACAATGTCCATGGCACCTCTCCTCACTGTGGCTCACCCCTTGAGTGTTCATCAGAGTCAAGGGCAAAGTCACTAATGAGCAAGCAAGGCTGGGCCCCTTCCCGGAGGAAGCATACTGTCTGGATGCTGTCTAATCAGTGAAGGCTGGAATCAGGAAAGACTACTCCCTTTATGCCCATGCTTGTGTACCAGGACCAATTAGCTTTTGTTTGACTTGGAAGGGGCCCTGTTTTCCAGCCCTCTGAGAGGAAAGGCCAGGAGTGAAAAGCAATGTTCAGTGATAGCCCAGGGTTCCATCCACCCTAGGTCCTGTGAGGTGACAATTCTGGGTGATGTGGGGATGATTTCAGAGCAAGGACAATGTCTCTCAGTCCTATCTTGGGCTGAAGTTCTGGGAGATGGGCACAGACTCTTCAGGGAGAGAGAGAGAGAGAGAAAGAGAGAGAGAGAGAGAGAGAGAGAATCCCAAGCAGGCAGAACAGTGCGGAACCTAGTGTGGGGCTCAAACTCATAAAGCGAGAGATCGTGATCTGAGTCCAAATCAAGAGTTGGATGCTTAACCGACCGAACCACTCAGGCACCCCCACCATGAAGCTGTAAATGGCCATTTTCCTGGGGCATTCCTTACTGCCAGGAGTATAGCTGACCCTTATCAGGATCCCTTGCTAGCGAGTTAGGTCTCTAGCTTTGCTGCACAGAAATGTTCCCAAAGTCACAGGGACTTTTAGCGGTAGGACCGAGACAAGAGGGACCCCTCCGGGAACCACCAGCCTACCCGAACCTGAAGACACATAAAGACTCTTAGCTCGTGTTCCTTTTTTACAAAGGAGGATGCTGAAACTCAGAAATGACGCTGTCCATAGTCACACCGCTGAAAAGGCAACCCCACGATCCCAGGCTAATCATTTTCCTTTTCCACAAATGCCTCTGCTCAGAAAAGACAACTGCTCCTTCCCAGCCCTAAATGAGCCCTGGGGCAGGTGGGGCAGTGCCACTTAGTGCCAGCCTTTCAAGAAGCGCAGAGTTCACGCCTTCCCACCTGGCAGGGACTACCTCTTCCAAGCTCAACACGCCTGTACCTGGAAGGGGAGCTGGGCACCTAAATGACTGACGGGCCTTGTTTGGGGCAGCAGGCTGGAAGGCATGTGTTCGCCCTTGTTTGCAGGACCTCACAAGAAACATATGTTTGCTTTCAAAGACCAGCCCTGTTTGTAGGCCAGCAACTGGGTTTCCAACCACAATATGCCCAGAACTGAGAGAGGAAGACAGGGCAGGGGTTGAGGCAGGCGGCACCTGGGCAGAGCCAGGAGTGTCGGAAGCACACTGCCTGGCAGGAGAGCCACACGGCAGGGGTTTGCTGGGGGCCCTCCTCCAGAAGGCAGTGGCACTGGGGCCTTCCACTTGCCCCTCCCTAGACCAGAGGCATGAACGCAGCCTCCTCTGCAAACTCCTGGCATTTCTGCAGCGTCTGCCCCACTCTGAGAGAATGAGGGTTCCTGGGAGTGAGATGAGCAGAGGATGGTCTGGGGGACAAGGGGAGGGCAACAGGGTTCCTATCTGTTGAGCATACCTCCCCAGCATCTGTGTGTTCCGGATGCCATTCTGGAGCCTTTCGCTGGGGGAGGAGGTCACAACAGCACACTGGGGTAGCTATAACATGAGCCAAATTTTCTAGAGGGCAGACTCTTATGACCTGAACGACGGGCTCGTCAGTCTTAACTACAAGACGGCTGAGCTCTCTGCTGCGGTCTGCTAGGGCTGCCCTAACGAAGTGCCACAGACCAGGTGGCCTCAACAACATCAGCCGATCCTCTCCAGTTCTGGAAGCTGGAAATCCGAGATCCACATGTCAGTAGGGCTGGTTCCCTCTGAGGGTTGAGCAAGACCCTGTTCCACGCCTCTCCCCAGGCTTCTGGTGATGTGTTGGCAATCTCTGGCTTCCTTTAGAAGCATCGCCCCAATATCTGCCTTCATCTTGACATAGCATTCTTGCTGTTTGTGTGTCTGTGTCCAAATCTCCCTTTTTAAGATATTAGTCATACTGGGTTAGGGGCCTACCCACTCCAGTGTAACCTCATCTTAATTACATCTGTGACGACCCCATTTCCAAACAAGGTCGCAGTCTGAGGCACTGGGAATTAGGACTTTGGCATATAAACTGAGGAAGGGGGCATACACTCCCCAACAGTGAAGATGAAGGAAAACAGTACATCTTATCTTCGGCTGTGTTCTCACTGTCCGGACGAGGAGGGCGCCTGTGCAGTCTGGAGAAGCCCTCAGCAAATTCCCTGACTCCCGCTACTCCCAGTGAGCCGAGACAGGCCATCATGACAGGCTGGGTCACGTCTGTCCAGAAGGGTGAGAGAGGTAGGGAGGAGGTAGATGTCTGCAGCTGAACACACAGGTTGTAGGGAAAAGCAGAGCGATTCAGAAATGTGGGTGTGGGTATGGTGGTGGGGGGTGGGTAAGAGCTTATGTAACACCAGTTGGCCAGCAGAGAGATGCCTGAAAGTCCACAACGCAATGTCTCCTAGTTCTTAGGGAGCCGTGCAGGAACACCAGACAACACGCTGAGTTGAGAGAATAATCAATCAGCGATCATTAACGGAGCACCTAACAGACCCTGATACAATGGCCAGTAGATCATTCTTGCAAGAAAGAAACCAGTGGTCTATTAAGGAGATGAGACCCTGATGTGAATACACCAATACTGCAGTCATGAAATGAAGTGAGATGAAGGGGTCTGCATCTGGAATCAGGAGGCCGGGGTAAGGGCAAGCTGTGCAGGCCCCTGGGCCTCTCAGGGCTTTGGTTTGCTCAGCAAGGGCATGGAGATGGTGGGGGGTGAGACCCACAGGGCTATAAATGGGACTCTAGGAGCAAATGTGTGCACAAACCATGCCCAGCACCATGCCCCTGAGAAGTGGCCCTGACTGCCACACAAGGGCAGACACCCCACCCTGCCCAGGCTCCTCTCATGGTGTGATGATCCTTAGAGATCAACCCTCGTCCACCTCGCCAGCCAGAAACCATCTGGAGGCTTCTGTTGTGATATGGCTTCCTGCTTCATGAAGTCTAGAATAAAGGTGACTAACACTGTCTCATTCCCAAAGCTGCACCAGTTATGACCAGTCTTCACTGCAGGACGCAGCAGTGGAATCATGGAGGGCAGACATCCCTGCCAGGAAGGCCTCTAACCTGCCACAAGGTGGCCCTCCAAATGCCCACAGTCCTCCTTCCCCCCAGAGACCTCTGAAAGGGCTGCTGGTCAGCCGGAGGCCTCCCATGGCAGGGCAGAGCCAGAGCCCCAGGCTGCCCACTCCCCCATGCCCACAGGAAGGTGGAATGCCCTTCTCTGAAGGGCCAGTCTCTCTTCTCATACAGCCAAGGAGCATGCAAGGGCCCACCCACCACTGCCCAGGCCCAGCCTGCCTCGACATCCCGGCCACGTGGGCTTCTTCCCACACCTGCTGCCCCAGAGCTGTGAACACAGGTGGGTGGGCTGGGGAATTCATGGTCACTCTCTCTGACAAATAGCTCCAGAGCACTGGAGCCAGAACTGGTTTAGACCCTGGATGGCTGCATGGTGGGGGGGGGGGGGGGGGAGGTTGGGGAGGGACAAGGGACAGACAATGGAGGAAGGGGCACTGGAGGGTTCAAGCAGGCAGATGGAGCTTGGAGGGGCTTCATGCCTGGGCTATTTCATGCGTGATGGACACTAACAGCCAGGGCAAGGCTAAGAGGATAAAAGGGGAATGACCCATTCAGTCTTGAACAGATGCCACTGGACCTGGGGCTGGATACAGGTCACAAGAGCAGAGTGTGAAGCAAGCATGACAGAATTCTGGGGAGTTCCAACATTTTGGGGATGGAAGAGGAGGAGCCAGGAGAGATGTAGAACCTTGGAGTAGCCCAGCTACCTGTGCCCCACACTGATGGCCTGAGCAGCCCGTACCGACTCAGGCTATGGGCCATCCATCTGCTGTGGGAATCCCCGAGGAGCCATGCAGACCTCCAGCTGGGCCTGTGGGCTCTCTGTGCTCATTCCAACCTCCCGTCCCCAGCCCTGTGACCTAGTCTGACTGTCCCCAAACTTGCTCCCCCTCCCCCTCCCCCTCATCCCTAACCAATCCAGTGGGTCTCCAGGCCTTCTCTCCCTAGATGCTGCCCTCCAAACCCTTTTGCTGACATCAACTGCCCATTCTCTGCTTCTCATTCACTGATCTGGACAGAATGACACCTCAAACAGTACTAAGTATCTCAGCCCCCACCCTCCCCAAGCAGAAACCAATCATGCCGCCTCCTCCCAGGCCTCCTGGGAGCAATGCACACTGCCTCCCCACCCCACCCCCCACTTCCAGAGCAGTTGTCCCCTATCCATCACAGCCTGAATCCTCCTTGCCCCCTCGCTTGTCACCATGCGCACCACCCAAACCCTCTTCCACTTGCTCCATCCTTAGGGGCACCCTCAATAATTTCATGGTAATCATGATGATGGCCTCACCTTGGTGTCATGGTTCTTCAAACCCCACCTGAGCTACCTACTCAGTTCTCCCTCCGTGAACCTCGCCACCAGAAGGCACTCTGCTCCAGTGACAATGGGAAGCTGGGATAGGTCCCCTTTGACTGCATCACCCTGCGCGTACCCCCACAGAACCAACTCGCCGGCTCCTTGGGAATTTCTGGGGGCCCACCTCTCCTTATTCTCTAGATCATTAGTTTCCCTGGATCCTCCTGGCTCCCTTCCCACCCTAAACTGCCCCCATCACTGGGGTCATTCTCACTGCATATGAGAATATGGCAGTATTAAAAGCTGCAGAGGATGAGAACTTGGAAATGCTATAGGAGGCAACAGACTTTGACAGAGGTGGGTGATACACACCAAGGAGCTGGACACTTAGCACTGGGGAGAATGTGGACAGGATGGGAGTCTATACGCCGAGGGAAAGGAATGTGTATGCCAGACTAAAGAGGGAAGAAATGTAGGGGGAGTGGCAGTGTGGGTACTTTGAGGAATGATCATCATGATGATGGCTAAGAGGGAGTACTTACTGTGTGTCAGTTCCTATTTTAAGTCCTCAAATGCATTGATTCATTTAATGTCTATAACACACAAATGAGGTAAGTAGTATGATCTCCATGTTACAGATGAGCAAAATATGGTGGGGAGATATGAAACATTTGCTTATGGTCATAGGAGCCAGGCAGAAGAGTTTACCAAGAAGTGGGAAAACCCAGGATACATCTGAGACTAGAGAAGGGACATAAATGAGAAGATGCAGGTTTTGAGTCAGGAATTGGGGATACTGAGAAAGCTCAGTTATGGCAAACTCTAAATCTTGGGAAGGTAGGAGGTGAAGTCACCTATGGAGACAGAGGGCCTTGGGTACAAATAAGGGTTTGAGAGAGAGAAATGGTTTACGAGGGCAATGAGGAATCAATAAAAGCTGGATAAGGGATTTGCCTGTGTATGGAAGGTAGAAGTAGAGTCAGGAACCCTGGGATTGACAACCAGAATGCGTTATTCTTCTTTATGACTTTAGGGCCTGGTGTGGGTATTTGGTTCCTAGCAGGCCCTTGAGAACTGTTAAGTTTCAAATGGATGAATGGACAGATTAAAGAATGAGTGAACAAAGGAAATCAGATGGCAGAAATTTAAAAGAGGAGAATGGTGAGTGAAGATGGAGGGACAATGGTTCAGAAAGGCAGCTGGGGGAGAGTGTGCCCCAGGCCCTGTGACCTACAGCCACAGGGGTCTTCAGTGGGGGTAGCCAGGTCTCAGTTGGGCAGGAAAAAATTTTCCTCTGTCCTTCAAAGGTTCTTCCAGCTGGTAGGAGAATTAAAGCGACATGAAACAGATTAACAGGAGAAAATCAACATTAATTTTGTACAAACGGGAACTCTACATGCTTGAGAGGCTAAAAGGAAGAAAGGTTAAATGAGGTATAGATGCCATCCTGAACTAAGGAATGGGATAGGGGCCTGGGGCTTCAAAGGGGAGGAGGGCAATTCATAGGGCAATAAAAAGAGCAGATGTTTGGTAATCAGATGTTTGCCCTGACATACAGATGGATCATTCAGATAAAATTTATGTCCAGTAATAACTCTTATTCTGGGAAAGACTCCCAATTTAGATTCTTCTAGGTAGTTAAGAGAGGAGCAAAAGTTTCTCTTGAGCCTGCAGGGTCTCAATTGCCTTCAGCTCAAAACAGTCTACATACCAAAGTGGCACATTTGGAGAAGACTTGTTCTGAACCCTTGTATCTCTCTCAAGGGGAAGACAGAGAAAGTGATATTACACATGGAAAATCCGATAGACTCCACCAAAAGTCTGCTAGAACTGATACATGAATTCAGCAAAGTCGCAGGATACAAAATCAATGTACAGAAATCAGTTGCATTCTTATACACTAATAATGAAGCAACAGAAAGACAAATAAAGAAGCTGATCCCATTCACCATTCCACCAAGAAGCATAAAATACCTAGGAATAAATCTAACCAAAGATGTAAAAGATCTGTATGCTGAAAACTATAGAAAGCTTATGAAGGAAATTGAAGAAGATATAAAGAAATGGAAAAACATTCCGTGCTCATGGGTTGGAAGAATAAATATTGTCAAAATGTCAATACTACCCAAAGCTATCTACACATTCAATGCAATCCCAATCAAAATTGCACCAGCATTCTTCTCGAAGCTAGAACAAGCACAAAAGGCCCCGAATAGCCAAAGTAATTTTGAAGAAGACCAAAGCAGGAGGCATCACAATCCCAGACTTTAGCCTCTACTACAAAGCTGTAATCATCAAGACAGCATGGTATTGGCACAAAAACAGACACATAGACCAACGGAATAGAATAGAAACCCCAGAATTAGACCCACAAACGTATGGCCAACTAATGTTTGACAAAGCAGGAAAGAATATCCAATGGAAAAAAGACAGTCTCTTTAACAAATGGTGCTGGGAGAACTGGACAGCAACATGCAGAAGAATGAAACTAGACCACTTTCTCACACCATTCACAAAAATAAACTCAGAATGGATAAAGGACCTCAATGTGAGACAGGAAACCATCAAAATCCTAGAGGAGAAAGCAGGAAAAAACCTCTCTGACCTCAGCTGCAACAATTTCTTACTTGACACATCCCCAAAGGCAAGGGAATTACGAGCAAAAATGAACTACTGGGACTTCATGAAGATGAAAAGCTTCTGCACTGCAAAGGAAACAATCAACAAAACTAAAAGGCAACCAAAGGAATGGGAAAAGATATTTGCAAATGACATATGGGACAAAGGGCTAGTATCCAAAATCTATAAAGAGCTCACCAAACTCCACACCCGAAAAACAAATAATCCAGTGAAGAAATGGGCAGAAAACATGAATAGACACTTCTCTAAAGAAGACATCCTGATGGCCAACTGGCACATGAGAAGATGCTCAACGTCGCTCCTCATCAGGGAAATACAAATCAAAACCACACTCAGATACCACCTCACACCAGTCAGAGTGGCTAAAACGATCAAATCAGGAGACTATAGATGCTGGCGAGGATGTGGAGAAATGGGAACCCTCTTGCACTGCTGGTGGGAATGCAAACTGGTGCAGCTGCTCTGGAAAACAGTGTGGAGGTTCCTCAAAAAATTAAAAATAGACCTACCCTATGACCCAGCAGTAGCACTGCTAGGAATTTACCCAAGGGATACAGGAGTACTGATGCATTGGGGCACTTGGACCCCAATGTTTGTAGCAGCACTCTCAACAATAGCCAAATTGTGGAAAAAGGCTAAATTTCCATCAACTGATGAGTGGATAAAGAAATTGTGGTTTATATACACAATGGAGTACTACGTGGCAATGAGAAAGAATGAAATATGGCCCTTTGTAGCAACGTGGATGGAACTGGAGAGTGTGATGCTAAGTGAAATAAGTCATAGAGAGAAAGACAGATACCATGTTTTCACTCTTATGTGGATCCTGAGAAACTTAACAGAAGACCATGGAGGAGGGGAAGGAAAAAAGAAAGAAAGAAAGAAAGAAAGAAAGAAAGAAAGAAAGAAAGAAAGAAAGAAAGAAAGAAAGAAAGAAAGGTTAGAGAGGGAGAGAGCCAAAACATAAGAGACTCTTAAAAACTGAGAACAAACTGAGGGTTGATGGGGGGTGGGAGGCAGGGGAGGGTGGGTGATGGGCATTGAAGGAGGGCACCTGTTGGAATGAGCACTGGGTGTCGTATGGAAACCAATTTGACAATAAATTTCATATTAAAAAAAAAAAAAGAAAAGAAATGCTGGCCCCAGGAGCCCAGGAATGTGTATCTGTGATAAGGTGCCAGTGTGACAAAGACTATCAATGAAGGGACCCAGATGGTAACCTGACCCAAAGTTGTCCACAGCCCTCTGGACAGTGCCCTTCCTGGTACTGGCCCTGGAGACCCCAGGCCTCCAAATATAAGGTCCTGTACATCACGGCTAGGATGAAGCTCAAATCTGCGGGAAGCCCTAAGACCTAACCAAGAATCTGTAGGGTCTGCAGCCAGCAGGCTGGGCTGCTGAGGACCCAAGAGCAGTTGGCCTGGCATGGGTGGTCAGGCCCCAGCTTAGTTCCACAATCCTGCCCTTCCTCTGAGCTGAGGCAGAGGGAGGGACTTTCATCAGGATGAAGACAAAGCCAGAGAGTTATCTTCAGTACCGGCTCATTGCCCCCAGCAGGCCCACGGCACTAGGAACACAGGAGAGAAGTGCCCAGGACACATGCTGGGGTGCTTTCCAGGACAGTGAGCAGAATGCAGGCAGAATGTAGTAAGGAAAACAGAGAGCAGCATGTGTAGAATTTAACCTTGTGTCCGCAGTTAAGCTCAATCAATCCAGCTCAGCGCCCTTCACCCTTGCAGAGCGGGGCGTTCCAACCCAGGAGCTGGACGTTGGGGAGACTACGTAGGCATCGCTGACCCAGGCACAAAGGCAACTGAACTGCAGCAAAATGTGTTACTTCTCAAGCCAGAAAAAATCTGTGTGCCTTTCCATCTCATTTAAGCCAGCTCTACCTTGGCCTGCCCCTGTTTGCTGTCCCATACATTTGTGACACGGGTCTCGGTCAAAGGTAAAAACGATGCTTGGCTGGTTGGCAATTGACAAACATGGGGGACCTCCCACTTGTCAAGCAGAGAGCAAGGATACAGAGGGCAAGAGCCCTTCGCAGACTCATTGTGTGAGGGACTCACCAGGGATCTTGTTAAAATGCAGAGTCTCATTCAGAGGCTGCATTTCTGATAAGCTCCCAGGTAATGCTGAGGCTGCTGGCCCAAGGATCATACCCAGAAGGAAAAAAATGGTAACTCTGTTATTTTTATAAAGAGAAGAAAACCATGAGAGTAGCAATGGTATCACTTTATCCTGTAACGGCCATAAAACAGGTACACAGATCGCCTCTTACAGATTTTATACAAACTTTATGCTAATACTTTTCTGTACCTTCTCACTTTACCACAGGGGGAGGGTGCAGGGAGGGTGAGGAACCACTAGGGAAATGTTTCCTGGACGCAGCATGTTTACTGTGCCAGGAGGGAGGGCCCAGTTCTGCCACCACCTTCTATCCCAGGGATTAGCAATCAGTCTGGAGTGGAGGGGGAGGCAGGGCAGGGAAACAGGTATACAGTAATTTTCCACTGACTTGAAAATGGTACCTGTAGGTACACCATGGGGTTAATAAGAATGTAGGTTTTGGGAGCACACAGTCCAGGGTCAAATCCTGGTCCTCTGCTTACTAGTCCGGAAAAGGTACTAAAGCTCTCTGTGCTCCGGGCTTCCTGTATAGAAACAGGGTTGCTGGAAGGATTTTATGGGACAACACACGGGATGATGGAAGCCATGGACACACATCACACTCAGTGAGAAGCAATGTGGTTCTCTGCGGTGAACACACACCAGCTTTCCCCACCTTGTCTGTGGCAGGCAAGGGGCCAACAACCAGTAGTGTGACCTTGGGCAAGTCACTTCCCTTCCCAAGGCTGCGGTTCCTGCATCTGCTTTTTTTTTTTTAAGGTTTTATTTACCGTTGAGAGCGAGCATGAATAAGGGAAGGGCAGAGAGAGGGGGAGAGAGCATCCAAAGTGGGCTCTGCACTGACAGCAGCGAGCCCAATGTGGGGCTCGAACTCACAAACCAAACTGTGAGATCACGACCTGCACGGAAGTCGGATGCTCAACGAACTGAGCTACCCAGGTGCCCCACTTCATCTGTCAAATTGATTAATTAGCCCTAGGGCCCTTTTCCATTCTGAAAGCCTATAGTTCTATGCCCAGGATGATCACCAAACTCCAATAATTAATCTTTCTTTAAATGTAGCACCAGTGTGTGAGTACAAGTGGATTTTTTTTTAGTTACCTGCTTTTGTTTCTAAAAGCCATTTCCATGTGTCAACAAAGCCCCATAATCTGGGTATGCTGACAGCCTGGCAGAGTCCGGGACTAATGTGCCCACTCTGATCCTTGGGTACATTCTGACCTCTGCTTGAGGCTGGCTCAACATTTAGTTCTTGCTCTGAGACCCACCCTTGGCCATGGTGATGATGCAGCCGCTGGGAGCATGGGGCTTGTGAAAGAGGCACACAGAGAGCTGGCTGGGCTAGCCGTGTCCTCTAGCCCAGGGAGCCCTGAGGTGGCACCCCATCACCCTCTGCCTCCTGTGCCACTTGGACCCCCTACGACTCCATGATGCTCATGATGCACAAAGACTGTTCTTGACTTTTTTTTTTTAATTTTTTTTTTTAACGTTTATTTATTTTTGAGACAGAGAGAGACAGAGCATGAACGGGGGAGGGTCAGAGAGAGGGAGACACAGAATCTGAAACAGGCTCCAGGCTCTGAGCTGTCAGCACATAGCCCGACGCGGGGCTCGAATTCACGGGCCGCGAGATCATGACCTGAGCTGAAGTCGGCCACTCAACCGACTGAGCCACCCAGGCGCCCCTGTTCTTGACTTTTTAAGCCTCTCCTCACCCAAGGGCAGTGTATTAGAGGTCATCTGTATAAACAGAGCACACCTGAGCAAAACATGCCTGGCCTCCAGCCCACCCAAACATCCAGCTTGCTCCCAGCCTGCCCAGCGCCCGCGCACAGCTAGTGGCACCTCGTGCCCTGAAGCCTCGTTGCATGGCACTCCACTGCATTGCCTTCACTTTTTTTTTTTTTTTTTAAAGAAGGGGAAAAAAGGAAGGAAACCTACAAAACGATTTGTCCTCCTGACAGGCCAGCTTAGATCACAATCGTGCTGGGCTGGATCATGGAGCAAAAGTACCAGGGATTTATCTAGAACTGTCTGATTCAGAAAACAAGCAACGCCTCAAAGGTGGCTTGGAGGCTCAGCTGCTCCCCGTGCCTCAGTTGCTAGAACTGAGGGCCCCCTGGTCTCTCAGCATGCCGCAGGTTTCAGTCAAGATCACAGGCCTGCAGTCTATGCAATTCCAGGCAAGGGCCCAGCGGGTGAGCGCAGGGGAGTGAGGCCTGGGCTCCAATCCCAGCACTGCCCCTTCCTAGAGGTGGGGCCTACAACCGGTTAAGCTCTCCGACTGTGGCCATCTGTAAAACTGAGAGAATGAGATCTTTTCTAGGGCCCATTGGTTGAGGCTTTAACAAGTTAACGTATGCAGAGTGCCAGGGGAGAGCCTGGCACATTTATTAACTCAAGAAGTACTTACTGAACACCTACCAGTGCTAGATACGGCTGTAGGCCCTGGGAGACAGCACCAACTAGGAAAGAAACTGACTCCTACCCTCATGAGCTCAATCAGGGAGGGGCTGGGGAAGCAAGATGCACACCAGCCAATAGGCAATTATGACCCCAGGGGACCAGAGATGGCACAAGAACACGGACCTCAAAAGAGAGACTCCTTACCCAGTCTTGGTGGGTTCAAGAAGGTTCTCTGGAGAAACTGGCATCTAAGCACAGACTTGAAGTGAAGAGGCAGGCAGGTGAAGACAGAGGTGGTAGTGAAAGGACACCGGCATTATTGGGGGTGAGAGGGGCGGGGGTGGGGTGGGTGAGAGGGACGGGGGTTGGGGGTGCGGGGCAGGGGCCAGACCAGGAGGGGCCCGTGAGGAAGGTCAGGGAGACGGACCTTGATGCCGAGGGGAACAAGGGGGTTGAAGCAAGGCAGTCTGTGTATGAGGATGGTCGCTGGCTGGGGTGGGGGTAGCTGGGAGGAGGCAACCAAGAAGCGGGAGCGGCTGCAGGGCCCCAGGGGAGCAAGGTGGTGGTGTCAAGGATGGGGAGGATTCAGGAGATGTTCGGCAGTGTCGGGTGTGTGGCTGCACCGGAGGACTGACCGATACAAGAGATGGAGGAGGGCAGGGAGTCCCGTGCCTGGGTTTCTGTCCTGAGTACTCTGGGTGTGGCATAAATGGCAACAGCTACTTTAATCATCATCACGGACTTTTGCATGGTGACACTGGCCAGTCACTTCCCATCTCCCACCTGTACAACAGAGAGACCTTCCCAGCTCAGAGAGGCTGTGGCTCTGGTTCCTGACATCATGCCACCCATAACCACCCCAGCACCAACACCATGGAGCTCACTCTCGCCCTGGCGCATTTCTCCAAACGGAAGACAGGCTGGGAGGATGGGGAAGGGGACAGCTGTGAGATGCTGGCCAGTGTGGCTCTGTCACAAGCCACACTTCTTTCTAGATGGCTTGGAGCAAATGTGCCTTTCCCTTGCTCTTTCCAGACAACAGCCAACCTCGCCGTCACCCCGGGGCAGGTGAGCCCTTCTCTGCCCCTGCTGCATCACGCTTATTTCCTAGGGAGAATTTCTCCCCCGCTTCAAACTGAAAGTGATCCCCTTAGCCCCTCCTTTGGCTCCTTCTGCTTAAGTCTCTTTTCTATGCCTTCCAGACAGTTCGCCAGAATCTCTGCAGTGTCTGCAGTGCTCTTTATAAAGGCATTAAAGAATCAGAACAACCAGCCTACATATTTAGCACTCTCTTCAGGTGTCCATGCAGGCATGCCTGGGGCCGCCTGGACTTCTGTGACTTCTCAGCTTTCTCTGAGTACTGGGGCCTGGGCTTAATCAGAGCAGCCAACCTGGATATGTATGAACGTGAGGAGTGGAATTTGTAAAAACCAGACAAAAGTTGGCATTCAAATTAGATGCTAGTCCGAGCCACTACCTGAGGAAAGTAATTAGGAGCCTCTGAAAAGAACAGCAGTTCTGTCAGACACTACTCCTGGAGCCATACTTCTTCTAGAATATTCTCTGACTTGTCAAGGGGTAGCCTCTCCTCCTTGAGGGTTCCCAACCACCCTCTCTTCTGCCTTTGTCCCCACGGCAGTGCCAGACCACTGACTGAGGAAGCTGTGTCCTGACCTGAACCACATCCAAACTACTTAGGCACTTATCGTCACCCACCCACATCTCGAAGAGGCACCCGTCCCCCAAATCCTGGAACCAGCAGAGAGGGGCTGAGCTGCTCCACTCTTTGCTCCACATGGAACCTGCAGGGCTGGCTTAATGGGGAGGCTACAGTTTTCCAACTTGGTCCCAGCCTAAGAAAAAGGAAGAAGAAACTTCAGCGTGGACACACCCTAGGAAGGAAGCTCAGAAGAAAAGAAATGAACCAGCCTAGGAGAGCCAGGCCAGGCCGCATGACAGCTGTGTCACCAGCCGGCTCTGCCAGCCTGTCAGCACTCTGTTTAACCCACATCCATGTCCCTAGGCAGGCCGGCGTCCTCCGCACTCCCGTCCTGTCAAGGCCTCCTCCCTCACGACCTCTTGCCCGAGACTAACAGACACAGACACCTGCCCACATGTACACAGGCCCGAAGTGGCCCAACCAGGTCTCCTTGCCACTCACTCTGTTTAGACACAAACGTGCTGACACAGGAAATGACTACCTGGCTCAACCCCCACACCTCCTGCAGAGCCAGACCCCTCATGGGATCTTGGGAAACTCACCAAACTAAGCTCTGCAAGCTCCATGGCCTCCTCCTCAGAAAGGCATCCCAGAAGCAAATGTCTCACTGAGCACACTCTCAGTTGACTGGGTCTCCCGCAGCCCGTCTCTGGGCGTGCGGGGACCTGAGGCCTGTGGTGTCCACTCTCCCCATCTTCATGCGGTCTGCTTTTCCACACGGGCAGGAACCTCAAGGCTGCATCATCAGGGGCCCCTCTCTATCCAGACAGGGAAGGTGTCTGTCTGCTGATGCCATTCTGGCTAGAATATGCTGCTTCTCCTCCATGACGTTCCTGTGTCGCTCAGCCTGCCTCTAGGAAGGTTTTCTCAGCCACCCCACTCTTTTCCACTTCCCCTCGGGCTTCTCTCATACAGGAACTGTGCCACGGGTGGCAGTGCTTCTCGAACTTTCTTGTGCACACCCAACTCACGTCTGGGATTCAACAGATGTGGGAGTGGGACCCTGCGCTTCTGGAGAGCTTCAGGCAATGCTGATGCCACGGTCCGCTGGACGCATTTTGGGTGGTGAGAAGGCAGAGGCAAGAGCGAGGACTTCTGAGTCAGTCAAACTGGGTCCTGGCACCAGCTCCACCGGAACCAGTCAACACAGCCCCAAAGACTGCCGTGAGGAGCACACGGTGTCACGCAGTGCCTGGCGGTCCCTGGAGTCACAGGCGTTCACCAATGCACTTTCCCTTCCTTCTGCTTCAGTTCTCTTCCTGTGGTCGTAGGGAACGGGGTGCCTCAGGAGAGACAGATTGCTAGAGAAGTCCACGAAGTAACTTAGGAACACTGTCGCTCATGGCAGGCGACAGACGATGAGAGTTCTGTTCTTCCTCTCCTTCTGTGCCCGGTCCTGGGTCTGGCGCATAACCTGTGCCCGCATGATGGGGGAGGGGGTGGGAGGGCCCGAAATCCTGTCTCTTGGGCCAAGGGTCTCCACATCTAGTTCTGAGTGTTTGTGTGCATGATGCTGGGGAAGGGGTTGTTGGGCAATTCCTCGGGCAACTTTGTTAATCTGGATGTCTGTGCGTGAGCAAGGGCAGCTGCTCACACAAGGGACGAACCACAGTGGAGCAAGAGCCTGCAGGGGGCAGCCAGCCCCGAGCCCTGTGCATGCCCTTCAGTGAGTATGATTCCCACGGCAGGCCAGCAGCTCAAGAGAGGAAAGCTAGGTGCTTTCAGAAGCTGCACTAACCAGTCTGACTGGGAAAGAACCATTTAGCAAAACCCTTCCTCCCCAGTCCTTTGCCTGGCCTGTAGGTACTCAAGCAGCTTCAGAGAGGGTCTTGCTTGTTTCCAGGGAAAGGCTAGGGACTCAGGGAACCCCACTCAATATATAATATCTAGTAGTGTTGCTTCTAGGGTCTAAAAGCAAAGGCAAGAGAAAAAATGAGACCAATGGCCAACCTGTCTTTAGCAAGGAGGTCTACATCCTGACGCCCCCACCCTCCCACCCCCACCCCCCATACAAAAGCAAATCCCTTTGGTCTTACTAAGAAAATTATGGTGTTTCAACATACTGTAGGGGATGCCTGTTGAGCCTGGGACCACCTAGGGGACACTGGGGAATCCCTCTGGCATGGTCCCAAGCCACATCCAGCATGGAGGGACACATGTGGCCACAGAAGCAGCACCATATGTGATGGTGGTACAAATGTGGAGCTCGGAGGGCTCTGTGTGGGAGAGGTGACATGTGATCCCCAGAAACCTTGCTCTGTTCCCGGAGAGCATCCCCAACACCCACACGTACACACATAGATGCATACATCTTCTCTGCCTTTGGGAAACTGAAGTTCCACTTTCCAGCTAGTTCTGAGTCCTCCCTCCTTCAGAAAGAGGAAGAAATTTGTAAGGAGGCCATTCCCTTTTCAGCTCCAGCCCTTCCCCACGCCGTGGTAACATTTCACACGCGTATTTTAACAAGCAGGGTTGAGGTTTCTTTTAACCGGTACTTAAAATCAGAGCACAGAGACAAGTTTTGTAAAGCTTGGTTTTCATAGAGGATAGCTTTTCTTCTCTGGGTTAAAAAAAAAATGAGAATCTTGATGGAAACCGCAGGCACCCACATAAACAAGTAAAGCCCACTCAGCGTTCCGAATTCAGATGGAATGTGAGGCTCTTTTGCCTGAGGTTAAAAAGAATTCAAACTCGCACAATTTGTTTCCAAACTTAAGAAGAAAAAGCAGGTAAAGATGCCAAGACTGTGCTGTGAACTCGGAGGCTGCACTAATTTTTACCTCGCCAGGCTCCTGAGAACAACGTCTTCCTATTTCTCTGTTCTTGTCTTCAGAAGAACAAGAAGTACAGGTGAGTTCGTTTTTATCTGCCCCTAAGGTTCCTATAGCAGGATTGTCGTAACTTTGGGGTGGAGACAGCCCCTGGAACGAGTCTCAGAGCTGAGCTGATCATGATGTAAACATAAATACATATACACATAAACACACATCCGCACTCACACGTACACACATACATGCATACACTCATATATTCGCACATATCTACACACATACCTACACCCACACACATACACAAACATGCATACACCTATTCACATACACTCACACACATACACACTCATCCCACACATACTTACACACACACATTCATCCATACTGGTCGATGACATCTGCTGGATGCTTAGCGCATGCTGGCCACTTCTAAAACTATTTACATGGATTATCTCATTTCATCCTCACAACTCTGATGCAGTTACAAAAAAGCACTAGTCACGGCGAACGCTTATAAGGCAGCTCACGCCAGCACACGTAAGCGCTGTTTTAAGTGCTCTACACACTACACACTTTCACAAGCTTGCGAGAGAATCATGTTATTATCCCCATTTTACAGACGAGGAACCCGAGGCATACAGAGGTGAAAGGATTTGGCCAAAGCCGCTCAGCCAGGAAGCGGGGAGGCCTGGGTTCAAATGCAGACAGCCTGGCTCCAGAGTTCCTCTTAGAACATCGTCCTCCACCGCCCCTGTGAGTACCCGGTCACCACCTGCTAAGACAAACACAGCCCAGGGCATCTGCTCTGCCAGGCGGTCCTGCAGCCCCTCCTGCTGCTCCTGAATCAGCGTGGGGGTACGGACGGAGAACAGACCCTCGCATATAACCTCACACGGAAAGGTCAGGTGGGCAGAAAGAGTGCTTTACCCCAAATGCTCCAGACAAAGGAAGATGGGGCTACTGAGGCAATCAGGAAGGGCAAATGGAGAGTACAACCTCACCACGAACGAGAAGAAAGGACCAGCAGAGCCCCAGAGGCCCTGCGGGAAGCGCAGTGGGGGAGGAAGAGCGTGCTCTGGGGCCTAGAGGCAGCAAAGCGGGCAGAGGGGTACACGTGTATGCCTGTAGCACAGGCAAATGCACAGGGACTGAAAGTATATTAGACGGTAGCAGGGGCTTGGGGGGCGGATGGGTACGGAGTTTCTGTTTGAGTGATAAAAATATCTGGGAAACAGAGAGTGGTAATGGGTGCATTTTGTGAATGGAATTAACACCAGGGACCATACACTTAAAAACAGTTAGGGGCGCCTGGGTGGCTCAGTCGGTTAAGCGTCCGACTTCAGCTCAGGTCACGATCTCACGGTCCGTGAGTTCGAGCCCCGAGTCAGGCTCTAGGCTGACGGCTCGGAGCCTGGAGCCTGCTTCCAATTCTGTGTCTCCCTCTCTCTCTGCCCCTCCGCCGTTCATGCTCTGTCTCTGTCTCAAAAATAAATAAATGTTAAAAAAAAAAATTAAAAACAGTTAAAATGGCAAATTTTATGTTATATATATTCTACCACAATTTTTTTAAAAAGCAGTAGAGGAGAAGCCACTGGGCCCAGACCCTGACCTCCCGCTGAGCTCAGGTGACAGAAGTGAGCCCCTTCTTCCTTTAGGGAATCTGACAGTTGGAGCCCTCGTGCCTTGTGATAGAATCACATGGACAGAAAGTCTCGCGCTCTGCCTGCATTCCCAACGCCACCTGCTCTGGGGAGGCTCCCTGGGCCCCTCTGCTCCTGGGCTGGTGGTCTCCAAGCCACCTTGAGGCCTTCAGTCCCCACAGGGCTGTGGCTTCCAAGCTCAGACCACTCTGCAGTCACAATTTATCTGTTTTCCAAAGTTGTACATGCCAAAGGAAAAACCGTGGCCGCAGCATACTGTATAATTAACGTGGAATGTTCTGACGGAGTCGAAGACATGTGGGACAGAGGTCAGGTTCTCAAGCAACATGGCTTTCTGTTTAGGAGGGACTGTTTTCTCCTTCTCCCTTCCCAAGAGACAGAAGTAATAAAACTCTGAGAGATAAAGAAAGAAACCTGTTCGGCTTCAAACATACAAAGCAGAGTCTGGTGCAGGTACACGGATTCACATCTGGGGCAACTGGACAGGCCATGCTCTGCCCCCATTGTCGCCCCAGGCCTCGTGACGAGAGAGACACATTCAGCCCACACCACTGAAGCAAACCCCCGTCCAGTCCCTCTGGGCTGCACTTGACTGTGTGCCGTTTGGACACACTTGACTTGACTGTGTGCCGTTTGGACACAGTCAAGCTGCTGAAATAAAAATCCGTTCCTTATAACAAACTGGTCCATAAGCCCCTTTCCTTGTGCAGTTTAGCAAAGACAGAACCATGTGATGAACTAAATGCAGTAACTGTAGTTGAAATCTTGTTCAGTGTAGGGGTTCTTACGAAAAATTTATCTATTTTTAAGTTGTAGCTTTGGTAATACGGGGGGGGGGGGTCCTGTTTCTCGCTGAACACCAATGGAAGAGGGAAGAGAAAAAGTCTTCTGTCTATACTTAAGAAGAAGACAGACTAAATAAAGTACAGTAAATAATTCTGGGGAATCTGGAATTTACAAGTCCTACAAAAAGCCTTCTGAGATCTTACATTTGGAATGAATCTCCCCACTGCCTTCGTTCCTGCTGCTTCCTACAATAGGCTATCACTCCTTGCAATGAGTGCAGGTCATGCAATGACAGCCAGGTCTGTCCCCTTGTCTCTCCCACCAACCCGCGGACGTCTGATGGACAGGTGGACAGCACTGGTTTCCTATGCATGTCTGGAACTCCTGCCTACACACTAGCATGGGCTCTTGTCTCAGGAAGTGTGACCCACATGGGATGGAAGTCAGTTACAGCTTGGCATTTTGACTTCCAAGGTGACAAGACAGATTGATCCAGCTAGGACGAGCAGGTGTCCAGAGTCTCCAACCCTGACACTGAGGTGACACCATGCTCCTCATTGCCTACTGAATTAACTCCAACTCCTCAGCATAACACATGAGACACCTCGCGATTTGGCCCCTATCCCTGTCTAACTGCATTGTGGCTATGATATTTACAATCATCCCATGTGCCCCTCTGTGCTATTAGCCATGAGCCCTTGGAGGACAGGGAACATGTCCTTCCATATCTGAGTCCCTGCTGCCCTGCCCAGTGCCTGGGACAAGGCAGGGACTCAATTCACATCAACTAAAGTAAATTCTAGACAGGTATACCCTCACCACCAAATAGTGAGGATAAAACCTGCCTTTCCCAAGACACCTAGGCTCCACATTCGGCCAAACAGCCAAGGCCCTTGCCGGTGTCTGTGAAGGTTGCTGGGAGCAGCCCCTGCCTTGGTGGGGCAGCCCAAGGCACCTCGCAGCCCATGGAAGGGAGGCTACCACCAATAAACACCATGTTATCTTCAGAGCCTGCCTAGGCCACGTGCCAGTGCTGTGCCACTTTTTAGAGCTGGGACGTGCACCACCTGACTGAACATAATCTACTTAATTACTTTCCAGCACAGACATAAACACTGTAGCCGCACTGCTGCCTTCACCAAAGCCACTCAAACCACATTAGGAAAAAACAGAACCTCCCTGGAAGGTTAGCATTTATATTCTCAGGGCACGGCCATGGTGAAAGTGGGTAAAGGAAAAACAAAAACGAAAACCCTTCTGCAAAACCATTCCCTTCCCATTTACTAATTTTTCCAGATCTGTATGCAACTTCCATCTGCTTTAAGTAGACATTTTAAAACATTAATTAGCCCCCGGCACACTCCTTTTGTATGCTATACATTTCAGTGAGATTTGGGCAAAACAAAGTGGCTGGTTATACGTGTACCTCTGATTAACATATCTTCTGAATGAAAATGAGAACACCTGGCTCTCTATGAAGATGAAACATATGAAATTGGGATATGTCGGACAACATGGCTGGCAGCTCTGAGTCCCTAATTTCCCAATAGTGAGGTTAGAAAGAATGTTTTCTGATTTTGCCTAAGTTCTTCATCTCTAAGGAACGAAAAAGGCACGGCTCCACTCACAGCCAGCACCTGATGGGGAGGACAGGGGCTAGGCACCGTCAGTGTCGTGGGCAGTAGACGGAAGGTGTAGCTGGAATCCTATGTGGAAATGGGCATTTGAGGGGACAGAGCCTGGGATTCGGGGCCATGAGGCTGGGCCTCCCTTCTCAATGCTGGCCACCTAATGGTTTGGTCGCCAAGAAGAGGAGTGAAGACACACAGCGCCACCCCAGTGGAAGTATGCGTCATTTCCGGAATCGTTAGAGGTTGCGTGGGCCTACGTCATACTTGCTCAGGGCTCAGAAAGAACCGGTCCAGGTGAGGCGAGAAGGGAGTTGAATTTAAAAGGGAAGATGTTCTATGCCTTTTAAAGGCTGTTGACATTCACCGTCTCTGTGCCTTTACCTAGACCCGATAAATGGGGGGAGAGGCAATGCTCTGAGACTTTGGGGATCCATCAAGGGGAAGTTGCTAGGCAAGGGAATGGTGATTCAGGCCTTGGGCGACTAGGGAAAAGAAAGTGACCAATCCAAATGGCATCCTCTGACCTCACAGAATAAGAGCCCCCCATAATATCTCAGGAGAAAACCAGAGGGGGGTCGAACAGGGCCCGCATGGGATGACAGCCACTGATGTTCCTGCCAAAACGTGTGCGCTCACTGGTCTCCCAACAGAGTACAGAGGTCTGATGCTCGAACAGCTCACCGCCCCAAGTCTGTTGCTTGGAATTCTGAGCACATTTTCCTGTAACTATCCCCTAACGCCGTCTCAGCTTCCTTTTATACGTTCAACACAAATGGACCTAGGGTTTAGAAGGGGACCCGTAGTGAAAGGAAGAGGGGCACACACACCTGTGAAGCTGACTGGCCAGAGCAGGGGTGCTCAGGGCCCATCCCAAGAGGACAGCCCCCATGGGAGGAAACCGGAGCTCTGGAAACAGAAACAGAAGCACAGGGAAGTGACTGAAAGACAAAGGAAGTACTAAGCTGAGGGGACGGTTCTGTCCCAAAAGCTCCTTCGCTCAAGTCCCTTCTTCTCACCAGATGAGTCTTCTCTCTAAAATGAGTCACTTCTCAGGTGGGAACAAAGGCAAGCTGTTCCCTTGAGGCCGGCAGAGGGGGTGTGGACACAGTGGCCAGCTCCCACTGCTCGTCGCAAAAGGACATTTGTGACTCAGCTGTTCAAGAACATAATGCACAACCGCGTGCTCACCGAGCAGGATCAAAACCTCGAGTGTCTGGGCGGCCTGGCAGTGATGTGAGCGCGGGAAGCTGGCTGGGGGAGGCCCGGGTCACGCAGACCCGGGGAGCACGGAACGCCAAAACAGGCTGCTCAGCTCGGGCTGTGGGCCTCGGACAGAAGGCAGGCCTAACACTGTCCTGACTTCTGCATTGTAAAGAAAAGCTGTGGAGTATCCTGGTTTTAAATGGTAGCAACTAGTACACATTAAACAAAAAGTGCTACAGGAAAAATAAGCCATTCTTAGACCTGGTCTGTTGGATGCCAGTCTGCAGCCCCTTTTCCAGAGTCTTTTACAGTCATAAAAGCTGTTTGGTTCTTTGGTCCCCAAATCTAGCTGCAGGCCAGAATCACTTTGGACTTAGGTTCAAAACACACATTTGGAGGCCCCATCCTAGAGCAACTGACTCCTCCTGGGAGTAGATCTGCATTTGGAGAGATGCCCTGGGTGGTCACAGTGTGGCTGCACAGACATTTGGGGACCACTGGCTACTTTGTAGTTCTAACCTCCTTGTATTCACAAGTTTAACCATACTCGCTTTTGTCTCCTACTTCTAGTTCATAATGATGAAATAAGATTACAAGAATGATAAAATGGTAACACCTGGGGCGCCTGGGCGCTCAGCAGGTTAATCCACTGACTCTTAATTTTGGCTCAGGTCACATTCTCATGATTCGTGGGTTTGAGCCCAGCGCTGGGCTCTGTGCTGACAGCGTGAAGCCTGCTTGGGATTCTCCCTCTCCCTCTCCCTCTCCCTCCTCTCCCTCTCCCTCCTCTCCCTCTCCCTCCTCTCCCTCTCCCTCCTCTCCCTCTCCCTCCTCTCCCTCTCCCTCTCCCTCTCCCTCCTCTCCCTCTCCCTCTCCCTCTCCCCTCTCCCCTCTCCCTCTCCCTCTCCCTCTCTCCCCCTCCCCTCCTCATGCTCTCTCTTCTCAAAATAAATAAACTTAAAAAAAAAAAAAAAACACCAAAATGATAATATCACAAAAGTATTAACCAAGGCATCTAAAACTTCCCCCTGGGGAAAAAAAAAAAGGCCAGTATGGACGGTCTTGGGACACAGCTGGTGTCAAGTGTATAAAATTGTGTCTTATCTAAAAGATTTATAAAGGGGTGCCTGGGTGGCTCAGTCGGTTGAGCATCCAACTTCAGCTCAGATTATGATCTCACGATCCATGGGTTTGAGCCCTGCATTGGGCTCTGTGCTGACAGCTCAGAGCTTGGAGCCTGCTTCAGATTCTGTGTCTCCCTCTCTCTCTGCTCCACCCCTGCTCACACTCTGTCTCTCAAAAATAAACAAACATTTAAAAAATTTAAAAAATAAAAGATTTATAAAGCTTTAATATTCTACTCTATAATATAGCCATATGTGTTTTAACATACCAATTTCCCTACTACTAAATCTTTGAGTGAAATGGACTCTTCAGGGAGATGCAGTACATTATTCTTGTGATTTGGAGGGTCCCAAGGACTCCCCAAATACAAGTGTCCCCAGGATATTTACCAAAGCTTGGGAAGCACAGACTTATACCTAGATACCATATTATTTCATTTGATCCAAGCCCAATGGCAAAATGCCACATGAAGTTCACAGGAAGAAGGGTACAGCAGACTTCTATTTAAATTCCTTTTCTTTAGGGGCGCCTGGGTGGCTCAGTCGGTTAAGCGGCCGACTTCAGCTCAGGTCACGATCTCGCAGTCCGTGAGTTCGAGCCCCGCGTCGGGCTCTGGGCTGGTGGCTCAGAGCCTGGAGCCTGCTTCCCATTCTGTGTCTCCCTCTCTCTCTGCCCCTCCCCCGTTCATGCTCTGTCTCTGTCTCAAAAATAAATAAAACGTTAAAAAAAATTAAAAAAAAATTCCTTTTCTTTAAAAAAAAAAAGGCATTGAGTGTGTGTTATAAATGTGTTAGGTGGGGAAGAAAAATAGGACATAATAACAAGAAATCATTCTCTAACACAAAGCTTTAAAAGGTTAATGGCTCTAGAGTGGTTTGTTTATATTTTTTATAAAAAGAAGTAGTCAAATATTAAGCACTTAAATTGCTCTAAAGGCCCTGCTCCTCAAGGCAGCGAGGGCCACAGCTGGAGGATTTGCTCTCTGTGCTGCTCTGTGGTAGGGGCAGCTCAGACAGCTCCGGAAACCACAGTCCATCCCTGGAAGCTCCAGCCAAGTGTATGCATCCATGTGCACACCCAGGCCTCAGAACAGTGACAGGGGGACCCGTTTCAGCCATCACCTGGAGTCAGAGGATCAGCGAGTGCCACGTACACACTGCACTCAGAGTTCTGAACTCAGAGACCCTGAATGCACCTGCATTCGGTGAAGTTTGAGGAAACCAAGATATTCCAGTCTTGCTGGGCTTATCCTATCCTTCCTTGGTGACATCGTCGACTGTCACCAGCATTTAAAATCAAAACGCTTTTAACCTAATACCATTACTTCTTAATGAGCTTAAAGCCTTACCTTTTCCTGGAGTAATTACATTTCAGTAAGTGTGAGAATGTCTGATTAATTTCAGGCAGCATTTCACTGATGTGTAGCATTTGACTATTCGAAAGCCATAGATGCTGACGGCTACAGAAAAGGAACTTTTAAATTAAATGTGGGCTCTCTTTGTCAAGTGTCCAACTTGTTGTCATTAATAAAGTGATAAACAGTCAATAAAATTACTTTATATTATCACTGTGAGAAAAATAATAAAATCTCCTTGTAGAAGTGAAATGTACACTCATTCCATCATTCATTAATGTTAAGAGCAGAGAAGTGCTCTTGCTGTATTCTGCACCACCATCCTTCCCCCAAGAAGGTCTGGCCCCAGCTTGGCTTCAAACACACCCTATCTCAAGGGATGAGCCACTTCCCCTCTCGGATCCTCAAAATGGTGTCTAAATCTCATCGGGTGGAACGTTCCAGAGCTCAGTGATTCTAAGACGTTGAGGGGAAGGAGCCCAGAGAAGATTCTCCCACCTGCATGCAGCCCTGGATGTGACCCAGGTGAGACCCCTGCTGGCGAGGTGTGAAACTGCACCCACCCGGGAAGACAGGAGGGTAGGCCAGCACGGGAGGGGTCTAGGATCCTCTCAGCAGAAAACTTCAGAGGGTGGCCACCCAAAGGAGTCAACAAGTGCCAAGTCCTCTTTCTACTATTTCACCACTGTCTTCCCACTGCCACCTCCGCCTCAGGTTATAATGTACTATCCATGGGCAACCGAGGGGCTGGGCAGCCTCCATCCTGAGAGGGGAGACAAACCATCAGCACTCCTAGGCCACAACTAAAGTCCCCAAAGCGTCCCCTAGGAGGGAGGGGAGGGAGGGGAGGGAGGGGAGGGAGAGAGGAAGGAAGAAGACACTTGGAGCCCTGGACATCTGGCCAGGGATCCCACAGACGACAGATAAACTGCTCCTGGTGATAATAAAATCAGAGGCTCCTTAGAGTCTTTTTCTGTTGCTAACAGGATTAAAAAATAAAAATAAATCCCAAACGCACAGAGGCTCCCTCCCCCGCCTTGTGCAGAGAGCATTTGTTTTGTTTTGCCTAGAACGACCTTCCATTTACAACTTTTATTCAATGAGACTAAAAGCTGCCTCCAAACTCCTTTCAAAAGGAAAAGGGGGTCCACAAAGTGCCAGGGGGCAGCACTAACAAAAGCAACCAGTAATCCTCCCCACCACTAACCCCTTCTCGGTGTCTCCCACCTCCAGCAAATGATCGAGGTCTAGCAGCATGTTACCCTCTCAGCCTCAGGAAACAGGAAAATGGAAATGTGAGCAAAGAGAAACCACAGAGGGACCCCCACTTCCACCGCCAGCTGCCCACCAAAGACAAATTCTATGTAGGTCACAAGCCACTGTAACACCACTCACCTCTCACACGGGGCGGAGCTATGTCATGCTGCACGGGAGGTGAAGATGCCCCTCCCCCAGCTCATCTGGTTTCAGCAGACCTCCACACACACCGCTCCCCAGCTCCCCACGTTGGGGGCGGGGGGGGGGGGGGGGGGGGGGGGGGGGTCGGCCCTGTAGGAGGTGGTAGCCTGCAGAGGGTCCCAGTCCCAGTTCTGGGCAGGGCCAACCACATTATTTTGCTCTTCCGTCCATTCTTGTTTTTCTTCATTAAATATAACTGCATATATTAAAACCAACCAAATACAAACACTAATTAGAAATGCAAAGCGCTACATTTACAAAAGCATACCCACCTCGCAAGATATAAAAAGAATCTTAAGAACTAGGTATAACGGAACCTTTCTCAAGAACCCTCCACTGTTATCAAACTGCTGACTCTAACTCCTGTTTTACTTAATTGAGATTAGTAAAATACTTCCCCCTTTAAAAAAAAAATTTCTTATTCCGAAATACATGTTCAAAGTGAAAAGGCTGAAAAATTTTACACAAACCATAAAGAAAAAACAGCACCTCCATACAGTTTAATCAGTCTCTCACACACACGGAGCTGGAACTTGGGTAGTTGGGTATTTCAGCTTAGGAAAGCCAACTGGAGACTGTCCTCTACAACGTGCTACTATTCAAGTCATTTCCTGGTGTTGACTGATAATAACAGTTAAGGCAGCTACCACCCTAGGAGCCAAGCACTGTGCTCAGAGCTTTACCTATATCTTCTTTACTTCTGACAACCACTCCAAAGGTACTATTATTATTTCCAAGACAGTGAAGTCTAAAGGAAGTGAAGCAACTAAAAAACGGCAGTCAGGATTTTAAATCACCCGTGTTCGTCTGCCCCTAAACTCATGCTCTCTGCATTACAACGGATCCTTTTCATTTTTTGCAGATCTCCACTCTTGAAGAGGAGCACAATTTTTAAGAGGAAGGCCCGCGTGTAGTGCCTCTACACAAGAGGCCAACCCCGGGCAGCCCCCTTCCCTACGTAAAGAGTTCCCATTCACCTGAGCACCTCAAGGAGCATGCTGTGTGAAAAGCTGGTAGGACCCAGGCCAGGCTCTCCCCGGCCAAAGGGTGTGGGTGGGCGGGGGTGAGTGGGAGCTAGCTAGACCTGCTTTAACACACCGGATGGCTTCGATGACAGAGATTTATTGTCTCACAGTTCTGGAGGCTGGGAGTCTGAGAGCAAGGTGCTGGTAGGGTAGATTCCTTCCGGGGGCTACAGAGGAGAATCTGTCGTACATCTCTTGCCAGCTTCTGATAGTTTGCTGGCAATCATTGATGCCCTTAGCCTGTAGAAGCAAAGCCTGAGCTCTGTCTTCATCTTCTCATGGTGTTCTCCCCAGGGGTCTGTCTGTGTCCAAGTGCCCCCTTTTTATAAAGATACCAGTCATAATGGATTAGGGTCCACCCCACTGAACTCACTTAACTAATTATATCTGTAATGACCCTATTTCTCAGTAAGGTCACATTCTGAGGTGCTGGTGGTTAGGACTTCAATACATGAATTTGTGGGGGACATAATTCAACCCATAATAGTGAGTGAGAGAAGAAGTGAGGGTAGGGAGAGAGGAAGGGGAAAGAGAGAGGGAGGGGAAACGGAGGAAGAGATTAGAGAAGGGGGCAGGCTGGGCTACTTTTGGATGGGGTGTATGTACTCCCTCCAGGTAGGACAGTTTTCCAGGTGTGGGTGGGGCCCAGTGATGCTTATAAAGAGGCACCTGTCACTGCGAACATCCGTAAGCAGTAGGTAAGGGACATGCTAATCGTGACCAAGTTTGAATACCACGGTGCCAACTCTGGCCTGCCCACCCACCCACCACCACTGGTAGCGACTCCCAAATCATACAGATTTATACAACAGAATTCGGCTGCCTTCAAGCTGGTAAGGCTATGAGACAGGCTTCTAATACATGCTGTCCTCAGAGAGCCCTGGGGCAATATTACCTGTTACAACAGAGTAGGGTTGTTGTTGTTTTTTAATATAAACTCAGCTTAAAGACTTAAAATAGAGGTAAGGTGTCCTTATTCCAGGCTTCCTAGGGGAAAATATGTAAATATAAGACATCATTTGCTTGCCCCAGTGGTGGAAGCTTGCTTCAAATAGAGCGTGCATGTTATATATGCAAAATGTACATTAAGATGGGCTGTAAATGTCTTAGGAACTCATTTCTTCTACAGTTTACTTGGCATTACTGTCACTGCGTAATTTGCTGTTATGCAAATGATGTGGGTGCTAATATCAATCAGTAAACTGGCACACCAAATCAGCTCAAGTGAGAAAAGGATGGTTTTAATTATTCTTAAAAAAAATTTTTTTTAATTTTTATTTATTTTGAGAGAAAGAGAGAGAGACAGAGAGAGAGTGAGTGGAGGAGGGGCAGAGAGAGAAGGAGACACAGAATCTGAAGCAGGCTCCAGGCTCCGAGCCGTCAGCACAGAGCCCGACGCGGGGCTCGAACTCCCGGACCGTGAGATCATGACCTGAGCCGAAGTCGGATGCTTAACGGACTGAGCCACCCAGGTGCCCCAAAGATGGTTATAATTATTCTTAAAGCCAACAAGGGGAGCCTGGGCAGCTCAGTCGGTTGAGTGTCCAACTTCGGCTCAGGTCATGATCTCACAGCTCATGAGTTCGAGCCCCATGTTGGGCTCTGTGCTGACTGCTCGGAGCCTGGAGCCTGCTTCCGATTCTGTGTCTCCTTCTCTCTCTGCCTCTAACCCACTTGCATTCTGTCTGTCTCTCTCAAAAATAAATAAACATTAAAAAAAAAAAAAAGCCAACAAGACCATTTCTGACAAAGAAGATAACCCATGGGGACACAGACCTTGGCTGGGAGGGAGACCTGCAGAGCACCCACAGGACCAATGGGCGGAAAACAGGAAAAGCCAGGAGAAAGGGACAGAAAAGGGCTTTGGGAATCAGATAGGGCAAGAGGGAGCCCTGCAGCTGGTGGGCAAGGAATGCTATGAGGAAGGCATGACTGAGTTGGCCGTGAGAGACAGAGAGGATCTCTGCAGGTGGAGAGGGGTGAAGAGACATCCCCTGGTGGCCGAGACAGCACAAGCAAAGATAAGAAGGTAAAAGCGTGGCATAGCCTCAGGGGACCGTGAGCGTCCAAATTGGCTAGAGCACGCTGAGATAGTCACAAGGGCCCTGAGTGCCAGGCCCCAGGGATTGAAATTCAGAATACAGTCCAAGATTCAATTAAGCAATCAGGATGATGATCTGTTGTAGAACCATCTCTGCGTTCTGCTCCATAATGGTGGCAACTTACCATCCTGCAAAAATGGTGCCCCATTCTGAATGCTCTCCAGGAAAGCTGCAAGGGACGGTTACCTTCTCTCTCCTCCACATGGAGCCCTGAATACAGCTGCTCTAACTGGTTTCCCCAAAACTGAGGGTCCAGGGACTGACAACTTCCTGGAGAGCTGGGAGATGCTGAGAATCATGTCTCCTAACTCCTGCCCACCTTGAATCTCTTCTTATTTCACTCCACATAATATGTAAACCGTTTTGAGTACCCCCTCTGCTGAGCCAGGCTGAGAGGACTCTGTTCAGGACACCCAGAAGACGTGCATGGCCCAGGGCCTACGACAACTCCTGAATTCCATTTCATCCCATTACAGAAGAACACGCACCTCACAGGCACTAAACGCCTGGCCAGGTGAGCAGCCACAAACTAATCGCCACACCCTGACCAACAGCCTTCCACACCCACAAAACTGAGACTGCTCCCGTGGGCCCCTTGAGGCCCAAATCACTGTCATTTCCCTAACACCTGAAACACATTCCCCCCTCAACGCCCACAGACAGTCTTATTAAGCAACCATGTCATGAGCAAGAAAAAGTTCTTGCTAAAAACAGTGCTGGGAGAAATCCCTTTAACATGTTTAACTGCGAAGACCAAGATTGGACAAGGAATCCTAATGACCCAAAATAAATACCATCCAAGGTTGAGGCGAACACGACTTAGTATGGTCATATTTCCTGCACTCTACCAAGCTTGTCACTCTCGAATCAGGTAAAACTAAGCGAACATAAAAATAAAAAGCTTTCAGAGCATTCAGGAAGGGAGCAGTATCTTATGTGCTTAGAGAAGCAGGGAGACACGAAGGGACACCGTGGTCTCCTTGCTAGCCTGGTGCAACCACATCTGCTGGGAGGGGGGACCTACTCCAGAGAGGGGCTGCTCCCTGCAGAAGGCACAGAAGCCCAGTCTGGAGAGAAACCGAGGTCTGGCCTCCAGGCAGTCATTCTCTTGGGCTGGGTGGAGGCTGAATTTTGCCAGTCAAAGGTACCTGGGGTGGAAAGAGGGAATGTCACTGCCCGTTCAGAAGTCACAGTCACCCTGCATCCAGATGTCTTGCTGCAGCTTCCTGGGTATCAGAAAAGCAAGGCAATGCCAGCAGCATCTCATCCAGCTCTATAAGCCCTGGACCTCCACTTAGGGTGTCCACCCTTCAGCTTCCTGGAGATTCCAGAAGCAGCTGTGAGGTAGCAGCAGCTGCTCCTGTATGATCTAGGAGTCATTCAAAAGGCCCAGCCTAAAACCTGCCCCTTCAGCTCCTTCAATAATACTATAATCCCAACATTCAACCCCTTCTGCTGAAAATACCTGGAGTGGTTTCTGTTTCCCGCACTAACCTCTGGTTCATAAACTACCCGATAAACCAAGGAAGCCCAAATGCCACAGGAACTGCAGTAGAAGTGCTCCTAGGAGCAATGCTATTTAAAGGAGCACCACACAACTCACTTTGTCAAGTGGGGACCGGTAAGTCCACAGTGAGGCTCTGGAAGAAGGTTCTGCATGTGTCAACTTAGAGCTGAAGCAGAGGGGAGGCGGCAAGAGGGGCATGTCTGAGTGGCAGAAGAGGTGGAGGTGGGATGGCAGAAGGTGCATCCAAGTGGGCCAGGACCAGGGTGCGGTTACCCACAGGGTGACTGGTAGTGTTTCCTCAGAGCGTGGGAGAAGGTCCCATGGGGGAAGTGTGGTGGAAAACCGGAGAAGTTGAGGTGGTGGCCAGGCTCAAGAGAGAAAGGTTGAAGCCAGGTGACAGAACCAGGGACAAGGAACTGGGGCACGGGAGTGGCAGGGAGCTGAGAGTCATGGCAGCTGAAGCATTTGTATGAAGCCACAAATGGAACTGGGGTAGATGGAGCAGGTCGTTCACTGCTGTGGGCCTGCTGGGACCATAAGGCTTGGGGAGAACCAGCTGGATCTGGGGATACTGACTGTTCTTAAACTGAGGTGTCCCCATCACAGGGAGGGGGTGCAGTATTCTTTTAGGTGACACGCACGAAGAGACCCAGGATCAAGGGACAAGAACTCACCCTACTGTGAGCTGAGGAGATCCACTGGACTGATCTATCGACACACCTAAAACATTCACAACTGCAGTGCGACTTCTAGGCAAGTTCTACTAGATACTTTCTCTCCCAGCTCTAATCAGAGTGCTTTAGGCCAGTGCTTCTCAAACTTCAGTGTGCAGACCAATCACCTGGGGGTCTTCTGATTTAGTAGGTGTGGGGTGGGGTCTAAGATCCGGCAGACCATGCCATGAGTAGCCTGACTTTAAGCTTCGTAAACATCGGTCAAGATCTGACCTACTTACAGATGCGTTACTAAGTGCCACTCTTGCCAAGCGTCTGCTCCCTAGTACACAGATGCAGACTTCACATCAGTAAGAAGTAACTTGCCCAGGGCCAACAGGGGAGATGTCACAACTAACCCACAGGCCAGCCTATCAGCTCTCACCTGCTTACAGCTTCATTTTCTGCTTTCCCCTCACCACTACCCTGGGATCCCTGGGGGAATATGACATAATATCTCATTTCCACGGGCTCTCAAAACAGTGCTGCAGGGAGGGGCCGGGGGAGGGGAACAGAAAACCAACCGTCACCAGGACCAGGTGAAGTCTGTTATGGAAACACCCTTGCTTGCTGGCTGAACCAGCAGACGAGAACAACAAGGGTCCTGTTGGTCCCATCCCCCGGAATCCTGGAGGAAAAACAGGCAAAGGATAAACGGGTGACTCATGGAAGAGCAATGCAAATGGCAGACAGTCATACAAGAGGACGCCTGGACTCAACGGGAGTCAGAGAAACGAAAATCAAAGCAACAATGAGGTATCACGGTCTACCCATCAGACTGACCAGCACCAACGAGGGAGTAACAATGCTGTGGGTATGCGGGAATGGGTACTCTCATCAGCTAACAGGAATTGGAAACATCTACCAAAACTAAAAAATACCATACCCTTCAGCACAGCACTCTTACTCTTAGGAATCTGTCTCTAGGAAATAAAAGTGGTAGGTCACAAGGAGGTTTATAGAAGCTTATGGAGGTCCTTCTCTACAAGTAAAAAAAACTGAGACAAAGTGAATGCGTATCAGTATGAGTGAATAAAATATGGACCGTCCCTTCCATGGAATAAAGAGAATGAGTAAGAGGCATTTGAGTTGACTTGGAGGGACTTTTCTATGAAGCATGGATGAACAAGAAAAGCACTATGTAGTAAACATGACTAACATCCCATTTTTATAAAACCGTGTCTTATTTTAAAAAGCATGTACACATATTAATGTTTATGTGTGTGGTAGAATTGTATAATTCTTACAAAGCATAAACAGAAGTATGGAAGGGTTCCAAGTGATCACAATGAGTTATTTAGCGTGGTGCTCAGCCAGGAAGCAAGGGAAACAAAGAAAACAAAACCCACGCAGGCAGCCCCACGCACACGCAAACACACACCCCCATCCCCGCGCTGACGAATGATGAGAAGGTCACAGTGTGGGGAGTCCTCACTCTCCTCCAGTCCACACTTCCAACTCACAAGGCTGCTGGAAGGGAAGACTACCACTCTGCCAGTCTGCTGTTTTCAGCAAATGGCTCCCATTGCCCACAAAGCATGAACCTGGACGTTTGATGTCATACATTCTTTCCTCTATCAGGAATCCACCGGAAGTGCCACCAGTCATGATAGCCAAAGCGCACTGAAACTCAGTTCTTCTCTACAGAAATCACTGAGGGGCCCTTTTTGCTACCATCATCATCACTACGCAGGGAAACTAAGGCTGAGACCAAAAGCATGGGTCCCACATGGCAAGGGTGGTCAGTGGCCTCCTCTTTCCCTGGTCCTTTCATCTTTTGGAGTGCCTCCCTAGGACCCCGTTCTGGATTGGCTCAGAAATTCTCATTTCTCCCTGGGGGCAGCTGTCTCTAAAGGACACTGGGGGTGGGCGCGATCACAGGCCAAAAATATAAAGGGAAATGATCATCTCATTCCCCACTCAGGACTAGAGTTACCATTCCCTGGACCCCATGTCACAGCCTGCCCATCAGAGGAATGGAACTTTGCAGAGAAAATTCACTCTGCTCAGGACAACATACTCTATTTTCTGTTTCTTTTGCTGGGTTCCTTTTTTTACATTGTGCTGAACTTCAGCCCCTTAGAGCGTCTACTCTCAGGTGTAAGTCCTACCCTCCGGAGCCACAAGGAACAAGTGTATTTCCTCTCTCACATGAGGACAGCGATAATGCCCCCTGCTCCCCCATGTTTTTTTCTTATCTTGACTAAACATCCCCATTTCCTTTGACTGGTGCTGCGCATACATCTCAGGAATTTCCTGACAGCAGGTCAAGTTGTTACTCCTCCAGCACAACACGATGATCTTGAGAGGATACGTAGGGAAAGACCCCAAATGTCCAAACCCTTCGAAGGAACAAGTCTGTATCATCTCTAACAGGAGAAACCTGAAGGAGAATCGGACAGCATGGGGAGGAAGGCACTTCCAAAGCCCTCCCCATTTGCCCAAGAGCCCTGCTTTAAAGGATGTGAAAAGAAGGCAGCCACTGGTGTTCTGACACAGAGTAGGGCCCAGCTTCCACGCCCAGCTCCAGACATTTGTCTGGCCGTGACTTACATAAGGAGGGCCGTGTAGATTAAAGACGTGGCAGGAGGGAGATGCAACTGAGTCGTGTGTCCTCGAGAAGGCAAGTGAACATCTTGGCTCCCCTACAAACATCTCTGAAGGGCAATGGGCTGTGGTGGGGCACAGTTCAGAATGAACCCATTCAGAATTAGAGAGACCTGGGCCTAGAGTGTTAGAGCCCCAGTCCTGGAAATAGCTCTTGAGGGCGAAGGCAGTAGTGGGTCCACAGTGTTTTACAATTTCCAAAGAAGTTGAGGTAGTATGCTTTCAAATTTAGTGCCTTGAAAAAAGAGTCTTAGTAGGGTTCTAAGGAGGCCCTGTCAGTTGTCAGCTGAGCAACACTGGATAGGTCATTTCTCTGTTTCGAACCTGGGTTTTGTCTCTGAGGGCATGGAGATAACATCTATATAATGAAACAGAAATAAAGGTCCGATAAGGGGCATTACTACCTACGTGATGGCTTGCCGCACAGAGAGGACTTCACTAATCTCCCTGAGGGTAGGCAACTTAAGGTGGATCTGGAAAGAGAGTTGCGTAGCTAATAACAAGGATGCAACTTCCCTAGCACTGGGTCATAGCCACTGAGCCACTTTTCCCAACCAGATGAAAAGAACGGTTTTGGCCTAGAAACCGAGTGAGAACTAAAGGCTATTACCAGTGTAAATACGCCCCACACGGAGGAGGAGGGGGAGCCTGACGCTGGGGAGAAGGCTCCAGAGACATTCCACAACAATCAGCTGGAGGCTCCCAAAGGAGGGGAGGCCAGCTCCCCCGCTCCCCGGAACAATGCTGAGTCTCCCGAATGCCTCTTTGTTCCATACGGCACAAAGATCACAAACATTTTTTAACCACCCTGTGTTTTCCTAGCTGTTTTGTTCTTTTCTCAAAGGTCCTAAGATCACAGAAAGGCTTCCAAGCACAATAGCAGATAAACCTCCTCTGTGCAGTTGAAGCAACAACACTGAGGGTTTCTGGCTGAGGGAGGGAAGGCCGGGAGAGGGGCCAGGGGCTCTGTCCCCATGCTCCCCCTGGGACGGGAAGTTCCCACTGCGCCCCTAGGATTCCTGTGGGATGACTGGGGCACTTGCTGCATTTCCCCAGGATCAGATTCCAGTCACCGCTCACGTGGTCTCTCTTTTCCCTTCAAAAACGAGGAGCTTAGATTTCTACCTTCTAAGGCCTACCCCAAGGCCTCCGGGGAGGGATGGTCTGATTGAAGACGGGCACAGCCCAGATGGACAGCGCAGGGCCTCACCCCTCCCGCTCTGACGCCATAGCTGTCCCATCATCCTGGGGTGTCTTCCCTCCAAACGCCACTACTGCCCCTCTGTTGCTCAGATGCCCTCCCCCCGCCCGCCCCAGGGGCCACAGGGAGGGCGGGCTTGGGAAAGAGCTTCACACTGTGTGTGGAATTCTAGTTCCACCACTTCCTGGCTTGGAGGCTGGTATTGGGTGAGTGTAACCAATCTGCGCTGCAGTGTTCTCATCTGGAAAATGGGGGTGATACTAATAATGACTTCACAGAATTGTGGTGACAATTAAAGAACATTCCACACAAAGTCCATAGCAGGGTGCCTGGCACAGGATGCACCCCAACAGGCGTTACCATTGGTACCGACAGAGGCTCAGATATCTCCGCATTGCTATTAGCACGAGCATCACTGTTACTTCATCGTTCTCAGAGGAGTCGGGGTCCACGAAAAGCACTTAGTAATTGCTAAAGCCAAAGCTAGCACCTGCTTTCATCGCTCTGGTCTCTTTCAGGATTTCTATTCTCTGTGGCTCAGTGAGTGAGTGCCTACTAGGTGGGGTCCTGGAGGCCTCCCCTCCAGGTGAGGTGAACCCTCTGCCAGCCTTCAGGGTGCTCATGGTACTAAAAGGCTGCAGAGAAGGGGGAGGAGTGAAGTCCTGGGCTGGCACAGCTCCTCACACCATGTCCTTTCTCCAGCCTGTGTTCCAGAGTCAGGGCCCTCGGAACTTGCTTCCCAGAGCCACCCCCCTCCCCCATGGGGCCTGGGCAGTGCTCCCCTGTTTTGTGGCCTACAGGCAGGGTTGTGTGCTTTACCAGGGGGTGGCCAAGGCTGAAGCTGGCCTACTGCTGCCTCCTCCCTTGAGCCCCTCCCCTGTGGCCTGAACACCAGGCCACCAAGCACTCTTAGCTCAGCTAGCACCTGTCCTTACAGACACTGCACTTACTGGAAGTCTCAGTGTTACATACAGGCCTTGGGAGTCACCCAGAGGATCTAAGACCACCAGGACAACACGGGACTGTCTTTCCACCTAAGGGAATGGGCAACCCTCCCCTCAGGCCAGCCTGGGCCCAGTCTAGCTGCATCTCCCTAAGACCCTGGGCGGAAATGTGGACAAGCACTACCCCAGCTTGATATTTAAAATACAAAGTTAGGAGAAAAGAGGCTCCCTCTAGTGCAGGGAAGAGGCACAGAAAGCCTGGGTCTCTGCGTCCAGCACAGATGAAGCGACATTCGGGACTGCCTACCTTGCCCCGTCTCTGCTCCTTCACCTCCCCTGGGCCCTCACGCCCCCGAGACCCCATGCAGCACAGTTGCTCTGGGCTTTAGTTCCTCTGCTGAAGAGCCCCTGAAGGCTGCTTGGCTACACAGCCTCCACTCACTTCCCCATCTTATCTGTTCCTACACACCTCACCGTAAAACTTCCATCGGCCACACTGGAATGTTCTCTGCCCCTTAAGCCTACTCCATACTTTTCTAACCACTGGGGTTTGGAGCTATAAGACACACTGGTCCCGCACTGGAGAATGACACCCCAGACCAGAACGGCTGAAGGCTCTGCAGGAAAAATGGGGAAGGGGTGCCCGGCAGCCTGTGCTTCATCCTAGCTCTACCATCAGCCGGCCCTGTGACCTTGGACAAGGGCCACCCCCTCTCCAGGCCTTCAGGTCATCATCTATAAATAGTGGGTGCTGGGCCCAGTCATCTCTAAAAGGACTGGTAGCACTGAGACTCCCTGAGGAACCCCAGCCTCCAGGGCCTTAGACTGCCATCGCCCCACTCCACACAGATGGGAAGTGGGCTGACCCCTGCCCTTGCCCCTTCTCTCCAGGCTCCGGGGGAAGGTAGAAAAGCCATCTCGTATCTAGCCAGAAAGTGCCCTACGTCCGAGCACCCCATAGCCAGACCCAGCAGAGTCTACGACAGGGTGCGAAGGGCTGGTTCCAGTGGAGCGTAGTCGGTCCAAGGGGAGAGGGAACTAAACAGATGACAGCCAGCACTAATCACCACAAATCAGCAGAGAGGCTGAGAGAAAGAGGGAGGAGGCCCCGGCCCTTTCACTTCCAGCTTATCGATGGCACACGACAAGCCCACCTCACAGCCCCGCAGGTCTAGCAGCCAGGACAGATGTGCTACCCCTGGCATCACAGAGCCACAGAAAAGGCATCTGGTGTCCGAACCTCACGGTGCCTGGGACCCTTTGCAGCACTCCAAGAAGGACGCGTGCTCGCTGTGCTCTGAGTGCACCGTGACAGGTTGGAAAGGACATAGGGCTGTGAGCCAGGAGGCCTGGGTACTGGGCCAGCTCGGCCTCGAACCAGCTGGGTGACCTTGAAAGAGTCACTTTTCTCTGGTCTCATTTTCCTATGCTGAAGAATGATGGAGTTGGATGAGATGATTTCTATGTTCCCGGGCAGCTGTGACATTCTGTAATTCTACTAAATGGGAATGAGAATCAGATCTAATCAGCTAGAACTAATTCAACCAATATTTTTAGGTACCTCTAACTTGCAAAAAAAAAAAAAAAAAAATCCTCTATTTTTTTCTGAATGGCTGGGATGATACAGAGCAGCCTTGGAGAGAAAAGAGTGGAGGGGGCCCACCGACCTATCACAACAGGCGAGAGCTCCGTCAACCCAGCACAAAGGGCTTGCCAGCAACCTGCTGTCGGTAGCCATTCCCTAGAGCCTCGCTGCTGGCAAGCCCACCGCCTCTGAGCTGACAGAATTAGAGTGGGATTAACCTGTATCAATCTTCCCTCTTCCAACTGATGAGGCTTTGGGGGTTCTGGGAAAGCACAGAGATACCACTGCCTGAGTCATTAACATCTGTAACGTATCAGAGAACTCTCCCTGGGACATCTCCGGAGGCAGAAGACAAGTGAGTCCCAAGGGCTGGAGGGCCAGGGTCTGAAGAAGCTCGCCAGCTGAATTATTAATGGGACTCTGAATACGGCTCAAGTTTCCCATGACAGATGGTTTTGCGAGCTGACCGTTCTGAGGCCAATTAAGAATGATTGTGGATTCTGAGGCAGTGGCACCACCAGTGAGTGTCTTAAAATGTCTCCAGAACCTGCTGCAGGAAGTGCAGTCAGCCGTCTCCCTGGACACTGGTGTGATCATCACAAAAGAGGAAGGAGAGCTGAATGCCGCAGGGTCTGAGGCCACCGCCCCACACAAACTTCTGTCTCCCAGCCCAGAGCATCACCAGAGCCCTGATGACAGAGGGCTAGGAAAGGTCTCTGGACCAGCTGGTTCCGTGGGGTCTCAGAGCCTCAGGAAAATGGGTACCATGTGAAAAAAGGGATCTGGGTTCAACAAGGCTAGGCCAGATTGTGTACTTTAGGACTTCTGAGGACCTTTAATGTGCTGCGGGAACCTAGAAGAGGAAAACAAAATGTATATATTTATATAAAATAATCCGTTCCCCAAACTTATTTCATCATGACATCCTTTTCTCCAGGACATCTCCTGGGATTGGTATTCCATGGAACTCACCTTAAGAAGTATGGCCCTAGACCACAGCCCTCGTTTTACAGATGAAGAGACAGAGGGCCAGAGTGGTCCCATGGTGAGACAGAGCACACAGTCCTTCATACTAATCAGTAATGTTCCAGGTGCTTTAGGGCAAACTCCAAGGCTTTCTCCAGGAACTGACAAGATAGCTGGGGACTGAAATGCTTCTGGGAAAAGAATGGGTATAGGTCCAGGCCCTAGGACCCACCTGGAGGGCAATGGTTTGCAATAACAGCAGGAGAGAGCCCTGAGACCTTCTGGCTTGGCACAGAATAACACTTTTGTTTTCCTGATAATTATTTGCTTAATGTTTTTATTTCTCCCCTGCTAGACTATGAACTCCACGGTGCAGGGACCACATCTGTTTTATTCATGGATGTGTCCCCAGCCCCTGGCACAGGGCCTGCCAAACAGACAGCACTTGGCAACTATCTGCTGACTGATAGACTAACAAGCACATGCCTTAATATCTACTTCCAGGAATCCAAAACACCTTCATAATGAGCCCTCTTGTTTCCAGATGCAAGAGCCCCGTGGAGAAACAGACACAAAGCATTCCTCGGCACTGTGGGGCCGTCCCTGTCGCTTGGGGATGTGGTGAGCCAGGCTCTAGGGGTCTCGGCTCATACTAGAGCTGACCAAAGTATGGAAGGGGCTGACTCCAGAAAGGCTGGAGTCTGAGCCAGCACTGGAACCACTTTTTCTGGATGTAAGTCACATCTGCATTTCCTATCAATGATGTAGGGTGAGCAAGGCAGCCATGAGTTCTGTGAAGTATGGAGGAGAAAAACAGATGCAGTATGAATAAATGGTATCTCAGCTTATTTTAGGCCAACCCGGGATCCATTCACTTATTACACATTTACTAAGTAGTTACTCACTAGGGGGGTTAAAAGAAAAAAGAAAAACCTGGTGCCTGCCTTCAAGAAGCTAATAGCCTAGAGTGAGATAAAAGATGGGTAGAGAAATAACCACATAACAAGGAAGACAGTGTTATCAGAGATATACGGATCAACTCTTCCTCAAGAAGAGGATACGCAGCATGATTTTGACAGAAAGTTGCAGAAGTATTAAATTTGGGTCCTGAAAAACGATGCTTTTGGCCTCCATTTCTCCCGAAACTTTGACCAGAACAGTCCCAGAAAGGTGAGGGACAAGGTGAAGGGGAGGACCTCATGGACCTGGGCTCCTTTCATTCCCAACTCTTTCCTCTGGGGGCTCAGGAGTGAGTCAGGAAGCAGCCCGTGGAATGGGAGCGTCTTAAGCAGGAGTGTCTACAGAAGGCAGGTGGGGGGCGGGGGGGACATGCAAGCTGGGGTGGGGTGGAGGACGAGGGGCAGAGCTTAGGGTGAGAAGCAGAGGACTGCAACCGCCATCCTCCCGGCCACCTGATTCAAACCTCTTGAGGTGGGTGTGATCCCCAGGCAGGGCCCCAGCAGTCAAACCCTGGGTAGTGCCAGATGGCCCCCAAGCTTCTCCATGCAAGTCTTCCCAACAAAGTGAAGAAACCACACTGCTGTGCAGCTGAAATCTCGCCTGAAATAAACTAAGGTGTCCATGATCAGAATCTGCAGCCGGGAGTGGGATCAGACCAAAAGGCCCTGGTGGTACCCATCTTGTTGCGGGGGGGGGGCGCAAGCCCCAGCATGAGGAAAGTTCCAGGAGTCACAGCAGATTGTGTCCACACGCCCCAGTCAGACGACAGCGTGACTAACCGGGAAAGTGGGCAGAGGGCGGTGTGGGCAAGACAAAGGGAGAGCCCAGTCCGTGAGTTTTTTTCTTTCAGTCCCCGCCACAACAGTGTCTTCTGAGAAGGGATACCAAATATAGGAGAGTTGCTTGCTTCAGCTTGGAAGGATGTCTGGAGATAGAAATGGAAATATGGGGCTCCTGCTCCTTGAAGGTTTAAAATAATCACTGGGGCCCCTTAGGCTAAACCAAGGGTGGCCTTTATTATGCATATGAACACTGAGCACCCCTGAATGGGACAGACCCAGGGGAAAACAGGCTTGAGGGGGGCCAGGTGTATAGGTCAAAGGGACACTTCGACCTTGGTTTTCAAGAACTGAGTACACTTTCTTGGCCAAGTGGAACCCTAGGCTGGACCCGGAAGAGAAGGGCCCTTCCTAGAACAAAGTGCTCTTAAGCAGGGGCACGTCCATGGTCCCAGCCAGCCCTGTGGTGGTGGGAGGGTTGGATTCACAGTTCTCTGTGGTTTGGTTTCTGCCTGTATCTGACCAAAGTACTATGGGATGTGGGTGGGGGCATGATTTGGAGCAGAGCCTGAGAAAAGATAGCTTGTGAGGTGATCCTAAAAAGGAGGGGAAGGGAGAAAGAGACAAAAAAGAAGGAGAAGGCAACATAACAGTGCGTTATCAAGAGCTGCTGTAAGGCATGGGCGCTCACTCCAGCCAGGACCCAGACAGATGGGCAGATGCCTCCCGGAACGGCCCTCCAAACCAAACGGACGCAAGGTTGGATAGAGCACTCACCCCCAGTTCCCGTGCCCCACAGGTGAGGGCTGCCTGGAGGTGGCTGCGTTCAACACCCCTTCCCACTTCTGGGCTGGTGGTAGGGAGGGGTCCCCAGGGCAAGTCAGCAGCTTTCACAGGACTCACCCCAACTGCAGCTGAAATGGGAGCTGCCCGAGGGTCTCTGACTCAGGCACCACAGGCTTCTGCCACAATCCGTATCACACGTTTCACTACATATATATATATAATATAATATATATTATATATAATATATATTATATTTACATATATTATATATTATATATAATATATATTATATTTACATATATTATATTTTATATATATTTATATTATATAACATATATATTATACATATTATATATATATTTATATTATATATTTATATATATTTATATATATATATTTTCTCTTTCCTGGCCTCAAAGAAGCTAACTGCTGAGCTAAATCTTCAATCAAAGCAATTAAAATCTCTTCCTTTTTACTTGCGCTTCCTACGTCTTTTAAACCTTTTATTCATTTATTTTTTTATTTTTAACATTGCCTAGCTCTCCTTTGTTAGATGCCGCCTTAAAAAATCTTTGCCGAGTACATGGGGGCTGAGGTAAAATAAATATATACACAAATGAACAAATCAATCAATACATACAATTTAAATATAAACAAACAAATCAATAAACACAATTTAAATGAATCAACTAAAGCATGTGAATTAAAATTTTGATTCAAGCAAGTTCACGACAACCCTTGAGACCACTGAGAAAGCCACCGGGGAGCACCACAAGACCACATCTAGGGATCACCACTCGGCAAATGAAAAATCCCAACAGTGACAGACAGCCACATCTCTCACTCACACACACACACTCAGACACTCCATAAGGTTACTTTTGAATTCCTCTTTGTCACACACCTTCCCTGAGCAGGCCATGTGCTTTTCTTTTTCTTTTCTGTCTTTCAAGTGAGGCGTGTTCTACTCCTAATTCACGACGTGCAGCCTGAGGCGGGGCAGGGCCCGCAGGAAGCCACAGTAGCAAGGCAGCAAAGAGGTCAGGTGTTTATCCATCCACCCACCCCCTTGGCATTGGGCTGGCCTGTGGATGCAGACACGGAGAGAACTGAGTGCCCTTGCTAAAAGCGGGACAGAGGTCATCTCCTCATTGGAAAACGAGCTGGGTCATTCTGCTCTTCGTTCACTCCGTGAACATCCACGGAGAGCATGTGGCAAGCGTTGTGTCGAGTGCTGGAGGCATAAAGGTGACAAAAGACACAATTCCCGCTCTCCAGGAAGGAGCTCATGGGTTTGGACTGGACCCACCAACTCTGACATTCCTCAGTGCTGTGATGGCCTTGGCAAAGACCCCACAGGACAGAGCGAGTACCAGGGAAGGAAGCACGCGGGGACGGAATGTCCATGCTTGAGAAGGAGGGGAGACAGGGAAGCAGCAGCCCTGCAGCATCCCTCCTCCTGCCCTCAGTCGGATGCCAACACTGTCCTCGCTGGAGAAACACAGTTCAACGACAACACCGTGCCATCTGCTGCCGCGGCCCCTCCGAAGCCCTCATTCTGTCCTGGTCGCCCAGTGGAAAAAAACGCTGTATATCTGGTGGGAGGGAACTTGATTTTCCTGTTTAGATGTGATGCAGTGAACATGCCTTACAGCTCAGGGGCCGAAAACCCTGAGAGAGCGGCAGAAAGCACCCTTTCAGCTTCCTGTGCACCACTCTGCAACTCAGGTGTGACAGCCAGCAGCGGGGCCACGTTACAGAAAGTTCTCCCTGTGGATCTTCTGAACTAGGCTAAGAAATTAAATGAAGATGGCACCTGGGTGGCTCAGTTGTTAAGCATCTGACTTCGGTTCAGGTCACGACCTCACAGTTCGTGAGTTCAAGTCCCAAATCGGGTGAGCTCGAGCGCTGCTTTGGATAAAACATGAGCCCCGGGTGAGCCCCACTTCCCTCTCTCCCTCCCTCTCTCTCTCTCTCTCCCCCCCCACCTTGTGGGATTCTCCCTCTCTCTTTGCCCCTTGCTGACTTGTGCTCTCTCTCTCAAAAAATTAAAATTAAAACTAAATGAAGAGGGCCTGAGAAGTACAGGTGGGGAGAAATGTGACGTACCGGGATGGGCATCGCCTTCTGGAAGAGCCTCTGATTCAGAAAATGTCTTTTCCAACACGGCTCCCCAGTAAATGCAAATGTTCAGAGATTCGTGCTCGAAAGAAAGGCTGTGGGAAGGCGGCCACAACACCAAAACCGAAAGCTATGCTCCTGGAATTCTCTAACGGCGGACAGATGACCAGAAACAAATTCTGAAGCCCCTCTGAAATGACCGCGTGTAAATCATTGAAAGGGGTGACCATGCAGATGTGTCATCTCCCACCATGAAGGACGTTAGAGCATCAGAGCTGGAAGGGAGCTTGAAGAGCAGTAAACCCAGCCCCTCGTACAGTTAGTGAACCTGGAGTTCAGAGGAGTGAAACAGTCTGGCGTGCAGCAGCCCAGGGCCCATGAGGACCTGTGAACTGTGACAGGGCCAGTGAAGGCAGACTGTGTGTGGCCACGCTGCTGGGCGGTGGCTGATTCAGGAACACCTGTCACTTTCTAGCACGTGGTCCAGGACTGGTCGCTCGCTGTGGCTCCCCCCGGGAGGTAAAGGGCCAACCAACACCCCTGTATCTGCCAGTGCCTCCTAGCTCACAAACAGGCATCCCTGCCCACTAGGGTCTCCAAGCCAGAACCCTGAGTGGCATCCTTGACCTATAGTGCCCTCATCCTCCTGCCACTTCCCCCTCCTTAAGCCTCATCCCCACCCCAGGCATTCATGTCTTCACTCCTCTGCAATCTGATCTCCATCATGCAGCTAACTTGACCTTACAAAAGGGAAAGTGAAACCAAGCCTCCCCACCCACTACAAGATAAGTCCAGATGCTCTGTGTGGCTTACGAGGCGCTCTGTGCCTGATTCGCACCCTGCCCACCCTTGGCACCCTGGATTAAACTCTCACAGTTCCCCGAAGCACCCCGATACTGACCATGCAGCTCTCCTGACCAAATGTTCTTTCTTCCTGGCCAACTCCTGCTTGTCTTCCGCTAAGTCACCTCTTTCTGAACGCTTCCCTGATTACCCCTGTTTGAGTTCAGGGCCTCTCCAATGGGTCAGCCGAGCCCCCATTATAATACGGTTCCATTACTTCATACTTGAATGTTTTCCCCACTGCACTGTAAGTTCCTTGACAGGAGAAACTTTTATTTCTGTCTCTTCGGAACCTAAAACACTGGTACACAACACATGTTTGCTATGAAAGAATGACTGACTGACTGACCGACTGAAGGAAGGAAAGCAACCACCAACACTAAAAGATTAGTGAGCTGTCTTGTCCCGGTGGCCAACAAAGAAATCCAAATGCAGGCTGAGTCATTTTAATTCTCTGGGAAAGTAAAAGGGCAACTAAATCATAAAAATGAAATAAAATTCTTCATCCTTAAAAAAAATGACTTTATACAGATCTGTCAGTACTTACGCTTCTTCCATGCTGGAAAAACTACCATGCGGGGGGAAGGTGGCGGGCTACCGGCAGATAGGGAGAGCATTAAAAGATGTCTCCTTCCGTGAAAAACAGACCTTAGCACACACGTTGAAGTGTATACTTACACCGCAGCAATATAACTTCTCTTGCCCTTGTTTTTTTTGGATAACAGCTTTATCGACATATAACTCACCTACCATACAATTCACCTATTCAATGGTTTTTAGTATTTCAGAGTTATGCAGCTATCACCACAATCAATTTTAGAACATTTTCCTCACCTCAAAAGAAACCCCGCGCCTTTTAGCCATCACCCTCACGAGCCTCCCAAACCCAACTGCCCAGTGCTAAGCAACCATCTGGGCCTGTTCTGGACATTTCATAGAAACGGAAGCATAGAATATGTGGTCTTTTGTGACTGGCTTCTCTCACTTAGAATAACGTTTTTAGGTTCGTCCAGGTTGTAGCACGTGTCAGAACCTCACTCCTTTTTATAACCAAATAATATTCCATTATATGGATATACCACATTGTATCTATCCATTCGTCAGTAGACACGTGGGTTGTTTTCACTTGTTGGCTATTGTGACTAACGTTACCATGAACATTCTCGTACAAGTTTTTGGGCGGGCGTGTATTTTCAGTTCTGCTCAGTGTATACCTAGGAGTAGAATGGCTGCATTGTATAGTAACTTGTGTTTAACTTTCTGAGGAACAGCCAGACTGTTTTCCAAAGGGACCGTACCATTTTACGTTCCCACCAGCAGTGCGTGAGGGCTCCCACTCCTCCACATCCTCACCATCACCGTTACCACCTGTCCCTTGTTACAGCCATGCCAGTAGGTTGTACCATCTTACTGTGGTGGTGAGCTGCATTTCCCTGCTGACGGAGGAGGTCGGGCATCTTTTCGTGTGCTTTTTGGCCATTTGTACACCTCTCCTGCCTTTCTTCCAGCCCCAGCAAGTACTCAGTGTAATGCACTCAATTCCCAGGCGCTCCAGGTAGGTCTCTGGGTCCCTCTATGAGGACTGCTGGGTACAGCTCCAGCATTCCCACCAACAGGTAGGACTCACCCACTAGCACCTTCGGAGAGGATTCTGGAACTGACTTTGAGGGGACAACGATTCTATGCAATAGACAGGGACTGTGCAGCCTGTCGTCTTCGAGAAACTGCTAGGTGAGGAGGGGCTGGGAGTGTGAAAGGTACAGAGATGAATGAGGATGGACCTTGCTTGCCTTCAAGGACTTTGCAATCAAGCTGTGGAGACACCAGAGCAAGAGTAAATAAGTGCTTGAACAGGGCATAAGCAAGGAGCTCTGCGAACAAAGGCAAAGGGAGATGTGATTCCAGCTTAGGGGGTGGAGTGAGGATCGGGGAAGGGCTCCTGGAAGTAGCTGTGCTTGAGCTCAGCTTATAAAACAGGAGGATTTCAAACAGCAGGAGTTGGGGAAAGGCATCCAAGCTAAGGAATCAGCATGCGCAAAGCTTTGGAGGCAGGAAGAGGGGGGTGGAAGCAAGAGGCAATCTGGGGCACCGAACTCAAGGCCAGCACCTTTGAGACTCTGAGCAAATGCACCAATGTCCACACGTGGTTCAATGTGCATACAGTTTCAGGGTGTGGGGAGGGAGGGGAATGGAGAGAAATGGGTCTGAAAGATCGGGTTGGAGCCAGATCAAAGGGGGCCTTCACAGCACACTAAGTGTGGCTTTGTCTCCCAAGCTACAAGGAAGGAAGGAGGGCAGGGCTCAAAGGCTGCAGGATCCCCAAGGGTCTGCACAGCTCGGGACCTGCAAATGCAATACCACAGCCAGGCCTGCAAGTTCTGCAACTGGCAACATTTGGGTGCCACCCTTCAGATGTGCCACCCGGCCCCCTTCCCTGCGGCCCACGCTCAGAAATGGACACAGAAAGTGTTCTTCCTTATGCTGACCTGTCCCACCAGCCTGTCCTTCTCCACTACTGAGAGGAGCAGCCTCTCTGTCCCGGGCAACCAAAGTACCAAAGAGCCAACCCTCACACTGCTCAATCACCCTACAAGCAGCATCCGAACCAGCTGTAGGTCTCTTCTGCCCCTCCTTCCCCACCCCCATTCATTTCCAAACACACAGTCTTTACCCATGAAAGGGACACACAGGCCACTGTCAGCAGGGCCTGAGCTCTGACTCACTGTCTGCAAGGCAGGTGGAGTTTTCAGTCCCAGTCCCACGTTTCCTCAACATGTTGCAGGCAAGAGCAGGCCTTGGCTTTGCAGCTAGCTGTCCCAGAGCAAGCTTAGACGTATAGCACTTGGCTGGCTACAGCATGGCTATTTTTGCAACTACAGCAAAATGTACACATCAACAGTCACAAAGAATGGCTTTGAATCTGCTGCAGCAAGAACACGCGTCTTCAGAAAGCTCTACTCCACCTGTAAGAAGACATTTTCCCCACTCTCTTTCCTCCGCTGTGGCCACAGGTCAATGGTGCAGCAGTGGTCTGAACTGAGAAATGAGAACCTCCTTCCAAGGAGACCGTTCCCTGAGCACGAGGTGGTTAGGGCTCGGGTGGCAGAGCAGGATGTGGAGGACAAAACTCTACAGTAAGTGTTTACCAAGGGCCCCAACACACGCAGGCTATTTTCACCACAAGGGATACAACACTGCAACACAGTAAAGAGAATACTGGACTATGTTTGAGGCCTGGCTCTTCCATTTTCTAGTTTTGTGACCTTGGGCAAATTCTGTAAAATGGGGACACTATCCCTCCCGGCTCTCCCCTAAGGGGCTCAGTGAGCGGATGTGGCAATAAAGCAGCAGCCCAGGCAGGCGGTCAGCATCTGGGAGGGCCATCAGGAAGATGCTGGAAGCCGGCCGGTGAGACTGGGGGAAGCCTGGCAGGGCCTCACTCTTAAGCAACTAAGGAACCCAATGGAGCCAGGGCAGCAGAAACTCAGGAATGGAGGCCAAGGCCAGAGCCCGGCTGTTGGGCCAGGAGGCTAGAGGCTGAGGTCCTTCCTGGTGCTGTTGTGGGGGCCATGTCTGTACCCTGAGTCTGTAGGGCCTGGGTGTGAAGGGGGTCAGAGAGAGGTTGGAAAGGGCCAAACATGCACGAGGCCCCTGGGCCAGCTCACACTGAGAGGAGAATGCAGATGTGGGGAGCTGAGGTTTTAAAAGCAGCTGGCTTCAACTTCTCTCTCCAGGCTTACTCCCCACCCCCACTTCGTGCAGCCCTGCTCCAGCCAAACTGCCCCCTTTCTCGGTCCTAAACCCAGCCCTCTCCGGCCTCTGCCTCACTCCAGCTGTTCCTTCTGCACGGAATGGCCTTCCTACAATCTCAGCCTCAGGGTGCCCCGTTCTCTCCCGCCCCAATCCTTCACTGTCTTCACCTCAGTAGCCCTAAGGGGCAGCAGGTCTGTGTCTGATTCTTTCTGAATCCCCAATGCCCAGCGGTGCCTCAACAGAGCGGGCCCCTACCAGGATTTGCTAACTAACACACACCAGCAATTCAACTGTAAGGAAGAGATAGTAAATGAGTCACACAGGTCCTTGGCACCCGTCATGTGACCACATATTCCAGGTCAGAGCATCAGCCCTGAGCTGGGCTGAGCCGTGGCTCAACACTGGGGCCCCCCAGGGAATGGGACGGCATCCCCTATAGGTTAGTGAAGAGGATGCCTGTACACCCCGAAATGCCGAGCGGCTGACTCTCAGGGGCTATGCTGCCAATGTGTGCCCTCAATCCTGTGTTTGAACAGCTCCCATGTCACCAGACCCAATGCTTCCTTATCCTCTGAGAAATGCTGACCCCTCTCAGCGCCCCTCCCCCCCCCCCCCAACAGCCCTCAGGAGACAGACTGAGAGTCTCACAGGTGACTATGTCAAGTCACGTCAGGAGAGTGTTCCTTCTGTAGGGGCTGGACAGTCACAGAGAAGGACAAGCCTGGAGCCTGTCAGCACCAACACGCACAGCCAGGGGACAGGGCAGCACAGTGATCGGGAGTGGGTTTGAACCCAGGTTTCAACTCAGGCTCCCCATTTACAGGCTGTGACACCCTGGGCGTGAGTTTTTGCCTTTCTGTGTCTCTGCTTCCTCACCTGTAAAATGGGCATGGAAACAGTATTAACTTCATGGAGCCAGAATTAAACATCAAGCACTATGAAGACTGCTTGGCACATGATATATAGTCATTAAGTATAAATTCTTATTATTCTTCTTATTATTACAAAGTATATTTCTGTTCTCCATTAATTTAAACTGCAACAGAGGAGGGGCACCTGGGTGGCTCAGTCGGTTGAGCATCCGACTTCAGCTCAGGTCACGATCTCACGGCCCCTGAGTTCAAGCCCCGTGTTGGGCTCTGTGCTGACAGCTCAGAGCCTGGAGCCTGCTTCAGATTCCGTGTCTCCTCTCTCTGCCCCTCCCCTGCTCACGTTCTGTCTCTCTCTCTCTCAAAAATAAAGAAAGATTTTTAAAAAAATAAAAAATAAATAAACTGCAACAGAGGAAAACAAAATTTTGGAGGCACTAACAACATCAGCCTTCACTGGGGAGATGACAAATGAGCCTTCCTGATGCACCATGTCAGAACTTGAAGAGTCAAGAAATGATGTCACATCTCCCCACTATTTGTTCACTTGGGAGATTTGCAGCTGACTCCCACCATCCAGGAGAGCCTGATGAAGTTGAATGCTTCAAGCCTAGCAATGAACATGATCTTCTAGAAATGTATGCAGCACTTTAAGGTTTACTCAGATCTTTAAACGTCTCTCTGAGACACACGATGGGACTCTCATTTTACCACTGAAAAAACTAAAGGAAGATTTTAATTCAGTTTGCTTAATTCCATGCATAATTCTGCTTCTCTCAAACTGGATACTCTGATGAATGGGATTTTCTAGCCAATAAGGACACAAGCAGCCACTTTCTATAACCCAAGCCTTCTGTTTGAGTTGTAGAGAAACAGGCGGCCGCCAGGCTGTAAAGCTCTGATGAGGAGCACAAAATTCATGAAGGACACTAGTGTCACAGCAGCCACATCTGCAGGTGGACAGCTTTGCCAGCTCTGTGGAAGGAAAAGAAGGGTAGGACTTTTCTCCCAAAGTAGGAAGTAGGAAGAAGGAAAAACGCTGGCACATCCAACAGGTGTCCAAGAGTTAGGAAGGAAACGTAGGTAAACATGGAAAAGTTGTCCCAGTAGCATCGGCATCTATTGGACCCTAAAAGAACGTGCCTGCATCAGGCCAATTCAGGTTCAGCCTCACATGATAATGTTCCATATTTCAATCACCTTGGCTAGGAAAAACAAGCACAGGCAGATGATCTGGTGTTTAAAGGGCTCTCAGATGCATATTCTTGGTGGACAGTTACCAGGATGCATTGTACCTTTTGGCACAACTGTTTTACGTATTTTGCAAATACTCATACACAGCATTCGTGCCAGATGCTGTGCCAGACACTTGACAAATACTAACTTACTCAATCCTCACAACCCCCAACCTTGTGAGGAAGTTTCTGTTTTACAGAGAAAGCTAGCACACAGTAAGATCAAGCAGGCAGCCCAAGGTCATGAAGGCAGTAAGTGCCGAGCAGGCATTCAAACCCAGGCAGTCTGACTCCAGCTCGTGATCGCAACCTCGCCACTCTGCTGCCTCGTCAGTCACCCTCAGCCCAGTTCGGAGAGACAGGAAGGAAGTGACCCAGCTTCCCCCGGCCAAGAGGCTGGGCCCTTCCTCTTGGCAAGTGCTAGGACCCCTGCTCCCCAGAACCTCCCAGCAGGCCAGGCTCTAAGGGCCCTGAAAGCCATCACAGAACAACAGCACTACACCAGAAATCCACGGTAAGTTCCATTTTCAAAACCCCTGGAGATCACCCTAGGTATACACTGGAGACATCTAGGGTTTTAATTCATTTTTATTCCAATAAAAAGCTTAATTTTTAGGTGACAATAGAAGCAGTATGTTCTCAAAGCAGCCGTAGAGAAATCCACCCAAAGCTGTGATCGATGCCCCATGGTCATGAACTCCAGCCGTCAGGAAGCTCCAGGCAGCAGAGACCCTTAGAGCCACCAGATGTGAAAATGCACTGCCTACACTTGGCAGGAAACCCAGAAGGTACAGGCCACCACCTGGGTTGTCGGGAAGAGGGAAAGGGCAGCTCTTCGGTGCACCATGGTTTGGAAAAGACTGACACATCTTCTGTGTCCCTCTTAGAAGCTGCTAACACCCATCTTACAGTGGTTCTGCGGTCTGAGATGGCCAAGCCATCCCATCAGCCAGGAGCAATGACAGAGCCATAGAGAACATCCTGTTTTTCTTTCCTATGGAGATGGGAGAAGACAAACGAGGAGGGAAAGCAGGAGCATGTGGTCTGTGTGGCCACATCCTGGGCAGTCACTGCCTTCGAGGATTCGCCAGGTGGCTCCCAACACACTCCAACATTTCCTACAGATACTGGCTGTCCAGAAGCTTTCCTCTTCTGTCTCTTTCTTCTTCTCACAGCCCCAGACACCCTGAAGACTGGGCTGGTCCCTGTACCCTGAACATGACCCCTGCTGATCACTGCATTTCACTTCTGAGCTGTGTGCCCAGGGCAAGGCTGGGGACTGGGTTCTGCTGTGAGTTTGCACACGCTGTGTCTCTGCACTGGACAAGGTCAGCCCTCGGGAGGCTGGATGGGACTCAGGGAAAGCTATGAACTAGGACCCTGGCTTCCCAGGTAAGAAATGTGTGTATGCACAGCCTTGCTCCATAGAGGCCTCTTCTTCCTGCCTCTTGGTGCCTGCGCCGAGAGGGAAGCCTTCCACCCAGACTTCCAACTTGCTGACGTTCAGAAGTGGAATGCCCTTCCTTGGGGGAAGGAGAAGGGGTGTGTGTGAGGAAAGGGCTATTAGCCCACACAAAAGATGACTCAAAGGAAAGGAGAGCCTCTCTGCAAATCTCAGTATCTGAAGGACTTTTGTGGGGGAAGAGTACATACACATATTCCATGTGGCCCCACAGTACAAATGTGGGGGAAATGGATAAAAAACACAGAGAAGCTGATTGTTCAAATTTTTAAAAATTTTTTAAATGTTTGTTTATTTTTGAGAGAGAGAGAGAGAGAGACAGACAGAGACAGAGCGTCGGCAGGAGAGGGGTAGAGAGAGAGGGAGACACACAATCTGAAGCAGGCTCCAGGCTATGAGCTGTCAGCACAGAGCCTGACGCGGGGCTCAAACTGATGAACCGTGAGATCATGACCTGAGTCGAAGTCGGACGCTTAAACGACTGAACCCCCCAGGTGTCCCTGGTTGTTTAAATTTGATATACAGAAAAACATCTCAATGAACCTGTCCAAAAATAAAATAATGGGCTTCTTTGGAAGTGACAAGTTCCCCACTGCAAGAGGTGATCAAGCTGAGACCTTGAAAGTCAGGGATGCCCTTAAATGAGAAAAGATGCCCCTAGATGTCTCTCCTATCTCTGGTATTCTGCAATTATTTTCACAGAATCTGTAACTGTCTGTTAAGGTTAGGAAAGATATTCCAATCCATCCTTCTCATTTTATAAAGAAGGAAACCAAGGCTGACAGAGACATTGTGACTTGACTGAAGCCAGCCAGCTCTGTCTCTCCATCTCCGCACTGAACAAAACTATTCAGAAAGATGAGGAATGCTTGTCCAGGATTTCCGTAAGAGGACAGAGGCAAAGTGCAGATGGTTCCTATTTCCAAGAGCTGATAACACACTGCCCATCTCCATACAACCCTGGAGACCCCAGACTGGCCCTGAACCCAGCCCCCAGGCTCAGCACCAGGAGGCTGAGACTCATGGGAAAGACACTGTGGTAGAAATAGGCTGCTTCCGCAATAAACGGCAGGATAGGATTTCTGTAAGTTAAGGGGTAGATACCAAAACTCATCAGATTCAAAGAAGTCCACAGTATATGTTTTCTATCATCTCAGAGGGATGTTGGATGGACAGACGGATGGAAGGAAGGAAGGAAGGAAGGAAGGAAGGAAGGAAGGAAGGAAACCATTTCTCTAACACTTCTATGACCATAAGAGAAATTTTAATCCAAGTCAGGCTGCAGACCTATGAGAAAAAAAAAAAAAAAAAAAAGGAAGCCCATGCCCTCTAATAACTAAAACCATTCCCCCTCTGGCATACAAGCCCTGAATAGCCTGGCTGGACACAATTCACACTAAAACCTACACAACTAAGGTTCCCCAGTGATCAAAAACCTGAAGAAACAGTCTGAGAACAGACAGACACTCACAAGTCTGTTTCATTACACACTCATCACAGCCTCCAGGGACGTCACTGTGCTATGAGGAAAACTGATAAAACCATTCCGCTGGAGGGACCTGCACACGTTGGAGACGAAATCCAGCCTTTCCCAAATGTGACTGTGGACTGTGAGGTAGGAGGGCAGTTTGCATGGGAGTCAAACCCCAAGGCAGGAACTCGAGTGCTCTTCAATGTCTTAACGGAAAGACTGGGATTGCCTGTAACACGCAAGCATATTCTATGAATCCCCAGAAAAGGGGGACTAAGTGACCTGGGCTGTGAGGTGGCAGAGCATGAAGCCGCAAAACCTCTCTGGGCTGACTGTTTCATAACTCAGGAACTATAAAGGCAAGGGCTAGGAACCATCCATTTAGGATCGCAGGTGCTTGGAGGACAGGCAGGGCACTAGGGCCAGGGACCCAGTCCTAGTCCTGACCATGTGACCCTGGGCAAATCTAACCTACGAGTACAGTCTCTTTGGCAAAATGGGGGTAACACTACCTGCCTTCCTCCTTTACTGAATTGGTAGGCTGAGCAAATGTAAAAGTTTGTAAACAGTTGAGCACTGTTCAAGCCTAAGGGAATGCAGCACCGTTCTAACCGCTGGCAAGAGCAAAGACGCTAAAATGGGAAATAATGGCCCACAGCCTGCAAGGCACACCTGAGATGCTCAGGTATCAGCCATCAACACGTCTGTCAAAGGGTGTGGAGACGTCACGCTGGGACAAGAAAGACCAAGTGGAGGCCCAAGAAAGTAAATAACTTATTCTTTGCCTCTGGAACAAAGTGGCAGATCTTAATCACAAGAGTCTGGATTCGGAAGACAGGTTCGCAAAACGAGAAAAGACCCTAGAGAGCAAGTCATTAGACTTCAAGTCGGTCAAGTCGCATGAGGCCGTCCATAAGCTTAGGCTCAGTTGCGGCAGCCCCAGGTCATCCCGCCCAATTACCACACGCTGTGGTGCCCATGTGCTGCGGAGAAAGTGCTCTCATCGACCGGCTTGGAGAAGGTGAGGCACAGAAGGGGCCCCAAAGTGGCAAGAGCAAGTGGACAGAGACAGATGGAGGGGTGTAGCACTTCTGTGGCATGCCATGGACTGACACACAGGGACAGGCCCATTACAAGGAGAAGCCTGAAACGCTTTAAAACTGGTGCTTCAAAAATCCTTGACGCCCTATCCCTGTAAACTGTTTTCAGTTTGCAAAATCTGTAAAACACTACTCACAGTCGGCTCCTATCTGGCCACTCTCTACACCTTTGCCATTGGGCTTTCCACATTGGTCTTCTGCACCACGGAATAGAAAAGCAAAGTCGTGTTTTTCATCATGGCCAAGGGCATGCACTGGCCTATAAACTGTGAAGAGGAAAGCCAGTGGCAGCTTCATATAAGGCAGGATGCGGCCTCTTCCTGCACAGCACACTCCCTTTCCAAGTCAGGACAAATTCCTTCTGGCTTCTAAAGCTGCCCCCCCCCCCACCCTACCCCTCACCAACGCTCTATGGCAACCTCTCTGTGTTCTGGGAATATTTTCCACAACTGACCAGCACCATGGGAAGATATGGTTGTGTAGAACAGGGAGAAGGGGAAAGGGCAGAAAACTCTCATGAAGCCCCTCTGTACCTGGTGTTGTGCAATGTGTATATGACAGCATTTCATTCCCAGCTATTTACTGAGGATCCACAAGGACTTAGGCCAGTGATTCTCAAACAGGGGAAAGAGAGAAGGCACAAACTCCAGCTTCAGAATCACCAGGAGGGCAAATGCAGCCTTTCTGCCTGCATTGTGACATGTGAGTTACGTATCTCGAATATGCCATGAAGGGGGCAACAGAGGTCAATTTATAACCAATATGCTGGAGGCAACCTCCATTCCACAGATGAGGAAACTAAAGCTTTAAAAGGTTTAAATATGTTATGCAAAATAATATGGCCGGTAAGTGGTGGAACCAGGAGTCAACCCACCTTTGATTTCAAGATTAATTTCCCAACATTCTAGTCTACCTGCAGGGTGCAAGAAGGGCATGTGTATTCCCAGAAAACTAAATGACTGGGCTTTATCCCTATGGGTACAGGCCAGTTCCCCCTACTTCCTCTTGATCCTTCATGCCATTATTTAAAAATAACCATGCCTTAAAATCCTAAGCTGTTCTTAGAAAACTAGAGCTTGGTGACGGCTGGAGGAAGGGCTCCAGTTCAAGGCTCCGGGCTTCACTTGTGAGGCTGGGATGGAAAAGACAATGTTTTGTTGTCTTTTATTGTCTTTATTGTCAAAAGCCCTGTCCCCAAAGGATGCAGAACCCTGCTGGGGAGAAACACACACATAAGAAGCATCTGTCCTCCAAGTCACGACCTATTGAATGATCTCAGGGCAGTCAGTGCTGAGGAGCAGGGGTTATGGCTAGGAACAAGGAAGCCCTCAGAGGCTTTCTAGAAATGGTGGCCTCTCACTGGGCCTCAAAGGATGAGTAGGGCAAACAGAAGGGCAGGATGGAGGGAGAGCACCCTAGGCAGAAGGGACAGCATACCCCCAGGTCACATGTGTGAATGAGCACCTGTCTGGGAGACAGCTGGGGGTTCGGTGCAGCTGAAACAAAAGGTACAGGGGAGCTGGTGGGAGAAGGTGAAAGGTGGGAGCCGAGGGAGGGCAGATTGCAGAGGTCCCTGAGTGGTGCGCTAAGGAGCAGGTGGTCTTTAGAACTGGCACAATGCCTGGCACAGAGTAAGTGCTCAAAAAAGTATGAGAGAGTGAAGTCTTGTCAGTTAATTTGAGGATGCGGACAGGGTAGGGTGTGCCTTGACTGTGGAAAACGCATTGCTGAGGGGCGCCTGGGTGGCTCAGTCAATTAAGCGTCCGACTTTGGTTCCAATCTTTGATCTCGCAGTTCATGAGTTCTAGCCCTGCGTCAGGCTCTATGCTGACAGCTCAGAGCCTGGAGCTTGCTTCAGATTCTGGGTCTCCCTCTCTCTGTCCCTGCCCCTCCCCTGCTCATGCTCTCTCTCTCTCTCAAAAATAAATAAACCTTTTCAAAAAAAGAACAACTTTGTATGTATGTAGGTGTGTGTGTGTGTGTATTTTTTCTTTTTAAAAGAACACATTGCTGAGACTGTGTCCAACACGAAATGAAACAAAGCCAAGTGAACAGTCTGAGGACAAGATGAGGAGCTTCTGAGAGGCAGAAAATGGTGTGAAGTGTGGAGGGCCCCTGTGTCAGAATGAGCAATGAAAAGGAAGCAAGGTCTGGCGGTACCTCTAAGTTAAGGAAGTGCAGCCACAGACAATTTTATAGGGGCTTCTATAGGGTGCCCCGGCCCTCAGCTGCAGTGGGGACAGCTCTCCAGACTCTTGAGAGCAGACCCCATGGCTTACCAACCGAGACTGGCATGGAGTAGAAGGGCCCTCAACAAATGCCTGTAGAATTCTTAAGAGTGGAGCTGTTAGTCACCAAGTTAGCTTGGATAAGCTCAGATGTGCTAAGGTAAGGGGACAAGGGCCACCTCCCCCAAAACACCCTGAACTGAGGCCCAGCTCATGTTAACTGTCTTCTTCATCTTGCCAATTCCAGGGCCAGGCCACAGGGGCAAATCCTCAATGGGGGTCTGAGTTTCCAATTCCATTCCCCTCCCAGAGGTGGGCTGGGCTGGGCTGGGCTGCCTCCACCTACAGCTGTAGGCTGATTTCTCCCAGACAGGCCCCCCGCCAGCTTCTGGAGGTTCTGCTCCAGACGTAAGCATAGGTAACATTTTCTGGAGCCCTACACCCTTGCCCGGGGAGGAGAGCCCTCCCTGCAGAAGGTGGCTTTAGGCCCTCTGGAGCGCACAAAAGCACACGAGTCAGCCTTTTCCAGTCACAGGCTGAGGGGGTGCAGCCCTGGTCAAGCTCTGACGTGCAGTTAATGGCCACTAAAGGCAGCTCTCGGGAATTTCTGAGACCAGCCAGAAATCAATGGTGAAAACAAAGCATTTACACTTCCGAGAGGCAGTGGCCTCACCTCCACTTCTTTCCCTTGATTCCTTCTGCATGGAATTATGGCCAAATCCCACTGGTGAGCTCTCAAAAGTAGCAAATTAGTCCCTACATGGTGTTAACACCACCCCGCAGAGAAAGCCTAATCTCCCCATTTGACGCAGGGCCAAATTACAGCTTGTGGGCTACCACGGATCACCAGGAGATGTGGGGGGCAGGCGTGGTAAGATGCATTTATAGTCACGGGGTGCTTTACTCTTCACCTTGAAAGTCCAGTCGAAGGCCAGATGGCAGCCCAATAAACCTTTTTTTAAAGGCTTATTTATTTTTGAGAGAGAGAGCATGAGCAGGGAAGGGGCAGGGACAGAGAGAGGGAGACACAGAATCTGAAGCAAGCTTCAGGCTCTGGAGGCTTTGGGCTCCAGGCAGCCCAAGAATGATTCGACAGCCCCCTTCCTGGTTCTAACAGATGACAGGCCCAGATACACTGCCCACCCGGCAGTATCTCAGGCCCCAGGGACCTCAGCCTTTCAGAGCCGCCTTGCCCTGCCCCAGCCCCTGCCAGTCCTCTGCCCTCCACCCTTCCCTGCTCTGTGCCTCCAGCTCAGGGTGATGACATGTCCTCGGGTGGCCCAGGACACTGCTGGTTTACACTTGTCCTAGTGTGACTGTTAACAGCATCCCCTTTCTACACTCCAAGTGTTCTCGTTTAAACAATAACCTGATGGTGAAATTAAATGGTCACCCCACCCGTACTTCCTCCCAGGACTACTTCTCATGATGTTTACCTTTACTTACCACAGTCAGGCAGATCTAGAAAATGGAATCTTAAGTGGTAGGGCCTAATTCAGACTGCACACATCTCCCTTCCCTCCTTCTCTTCCTTCCTTTAAATTTCATCCCCAATTTTCTTCCAGAAGGAATTTCTCTTAGCTCGCAAAGATGCCAAAATGCATCCTATAAAGAGCCACAGGCTTGACACAGGTATACCGCAAGTTTGGCTAGCAATTTTCTATTAATCAAATGAAGAAAAGGGCATCTAATTCGTTGTACAGAAGGAAACGCCATTAATCATCCAGGAGAAATACAACTGTTTGTGCCTTGCAGAGCAGGGAGAAGGGTCTCCAGATGGGCCGTCAAAGAGGCCGCTCTGCACGTCATTCGCAATGTCCTTACTACCACGCCTGAGCAGGGAGCAAGGGTGGGGGGTTGGTGTCTCCGTGGGTCCAGCCCTGCCCTGGCTTGTTCACGAGGCAGCACTGAACAAACAGAAGGTGAGGTGAGGCAGTGAATGTATGGCAGCCACATGGCTCCCAGGCCTCTCCTGTCTCCTTGCCTCTTCCCTTTGGTTTCTCTCCCTCCTTTCCACCCTGTCTAGACTTTCAATCTCCTAAAAGCATCTTCAGACACTGAGAGTAGTTTAAAGATGTTCTAATACACAGTAAAGTTAAAAGTAGTTGCTAGTTCTGATAAATGCTAAGTCTGGGGATCTTTTTGTTTTCTTCCAAAATTATATTTCTGGACCAGAATTATGCTTGGCCTTGACACTTTACTATTAGGTAAGTCTGAGGCTAGTGAGAGAAAAACATCTGATGGAATTTTGAATTACCAATAAAAATTAACTACTTCAAGTGATAGGAGAAAACCCTTGATAAAAACAAAGTTTAAGTACCCAAAACTCGCCATCAGCATCCAAGGACCAGTAACCAAAGTCTTTGGAAGGTCCAGGCCAAACTTGTAGAAGCATTTGGTCAGTTTTTGCCTCAGTGAACTTCTTTCCTTTTCTTTCACAATCCGTTTTTAAATCTTCAAATACTTGTATTATCTCCTGGAGGCATTTACCTGAAATTAAACTGCTACAGCCTGTATCCTGAGTTTCAGATGGCCTCTTCTTGTGCCTGTGACAATATACTGCATTCACTGAATGATCCCCTTTTGAGAGCCTACCTGATATCTTCTCATTTTACACTTTTTAATAAAACTCTTCACCTCCATATGGTCTTGAATATGATACGGTGTGTGGACTGGAGACTCTGGTCTGTTCTGTGCAGGTGATGGGGGGGGGGGGGCACCTGTATATGCAGCTGGTCACATGCAATCCAGATACAGCATTTCACCCACAAATGCCTCCCAGGTTCTGGCAAGCCATTTCTGTCTCCTGGGGACTCAGAGACCATGACTGTCTCCACTCCGTTTATACAAAAGCGTATGGCCTGCTCATCTGTAGGATGCCTTTAACCTTTGACAGCAGCTGAAAGAATGTGAGGCACGAGTGAGTAGAGAGGTGGCCTGAATGACCATGATCACACCGTCATCTTCTCAAACCCTGATGACATTTTGGCAGGAAGGAACAAGCAGAAAAAATGGAGATGCCTCTCCTCTGCTCTAGTTATTCCTTCTAAAAAAAAAAAAAACCAGTTCATCTTTATGTCCTTACCTTGCTTAGAAACTATTTCCCAGGCTCCCTGAAAGCTGAAAACCAAGGAACTACAGTTACATGAAGAACATGAAAATCTCATTCGCTGCCAAGCCACGTAGAGTGCTAGGATTATATTGCCTTCTTTACGGTTCCAAATTCATGATACTTGGGTCAAACCAGGTAAGATGGTCCTAGAGTCAGGGGAAGGGTTTCCCCCGCTTATACGCTGTGCAGATACTAGGTGTCATTTTATTAAGGGTGGCAGTGTTTCCTTACAGGGAATCAGGTGGAACCAGAGAAGTAGTCAAGTGCACCAGGACCTTACACCACACTGACTGACAGTAATGAGGCCCCATGAGCATCTCGAGGACTTCATATTTCTGAAAGTCCGTCAGGACCAGCAGCTTCATAATGAGTGCTCATCTACAGCAGCCAGGACCAAAAGGCAAATTATTATACAAAAAGAAATTCTATTCCTAAAAAGCTTCCTCTTTTACAAATGATAGAAAATTCTCAAAGACAGAGACATTTAGGAAGGCTGGGTCCCTGGATCATAAGCGTTCCTATGGGCAGCTCCTTGATACTAGGGTCGATTCTGCTACTTCTAAACGGAAGATCATAGGGGTTCTCTACGGTCAACAGTAAATGACGCATTTAAAGAAATCACCCAATGCAGGAGCAGGAGGTAAGGTGTTCATTTCAAACTCAAAACCAGTAAAAACTTGACATTTCTGTAATGGCTAATTCTGCAGCTAACCGGAGGCAGGGGAATGGGGGCTGAATATCCGTTTCAGTTCGGTCACCTGCAGGAAGGCAGGCATGCAACTGACACGTGTACCCAAAGTGGCCATGGAGCCATACTGTAATTCCCCTCACACACAGCCAGTCATGCCTAAGTCAGTCCTTTCCACATTTTCCACATGCTGCCTGTCACAGAAAGTCCCTCTTCTACATATGCCACTGTGATTCAACTATGCTATTTTGCTTTCTTCCCCCCAAGAAGATGCTTATAGATCAGTCTTTTTTGCTGCCTGGATTGCAAATGAGGATCTCTCAATGAGATGTTTATGTGGCAAAAAGGAACAAGTTCTGGTAATGCAAAAAAAAAAAAAAAAACCTGAGAAAGCGGGTGTGCTTTCAGAGAAGGGAAGCCCCTCCCATGTTCAACCAGGACGTCATCTTAGCCTGAACACAACATCTTTGGCAGCCTGTCTCCCACGGCCTTCAGCGGGCATTGGACACTCACAGCTCACCCAGCAGGGCACAGCCGTCACAGAGGAAACACAATTCCGCTTCAGTGCTTCTGCATGCGTCTTTTTCCCTTTAAAACACATGTTCCCAATGGTGTGATTAAAAAATAACCGCCTCAGAGTAGGTATTTTTATCTTTAGCACGGGGCAGGTATCTCCCTCCCCTTTTATTAGGAATTCCGGGCCTCCATCCCAGCCTCCAGATCCCATGGGCTATGCCAAAGAGTCCAGCCTGCCGACTCCCAGGGAGTGAAGAAACACTCAGCTTCTTTATCAGGCACTGCTGTATAAGGTGGCAGCTTTTTTTCTCTGTTACTCAGATTGAACCGTAATAGAAACCAACAGGTTCAATCTTGGTTACTTAAAATACACACACACACACATACACACACACACACACACACACACACACACACACACACACACAAGAACAAGAACCAAGAAATTCATTTTCAGGTGTCTGAGGGAAGAAGAGAGGCTACTACCAATGATGGTGGTGGTGGCACTCTCTTACAAAGCAGAGCTTGACGCCTACTGAACAGAGGACCTGGATTTATTTATATCAGCGTAAACCCTTCCAGACAGAAGTAGTACAGTAACATCCTGATACAAAACAATCTGGAGAAAGATGGAAAACGCTGGGTGGCTAGATGTGAGAGAAGGGTCTGTCCATCTCCCTCCCTCATACAAATTGATTTCAGACTGAGGAACCTGAAGACAAAATGCCACTATGAGTTCACACAACCCTCCTCAGCTCCAGACCCAGCAATGGCAGATAGGATGCTTTAAAAAAAAAAAAAAAAAAAGAAAGATTAAAAATAACATTTACAGATGCAATGGTAGGCTGTCTGGGATTTGTTTCAAAATAACAGAGAAAGCAAGGAAGGCAGAAGTGGAGAGGTGGCTGGGAGTAGAGATGAAACAAGACTGGCTGAGGGCTAATAATTATTGAGGCTCCTTGAATGTTGTAACATTGAAGTACCCAGCATCCTACATGATTCTGTCTACTTTTGTATATTTTGGAAGTTTTCCTAAGTGAAAAGCAAAAAACAAAAACACAAACAGACACACATACACACACACACACACACATATACATATATACCTATATACATATGCATATATACATACATATATAGGTATATATGCGTATATGCTGGGAGACTAGCAACGCTTCATATAGGAATACTGAGTTAGGTATAAGGATGGCCAAGATATACTGGTAAGTGAACAAAAAAATAAAAACGATGCACAAGGGTATACAAAGTATGAGTCCACGGATACACACACACATACATGTTGATAAATTTGTAGAAAATTTCTGGAAAAATAATCCTCACATACTTCTTGAATTTTTAATGAAAATATTTTTATATAATGATTTTTTTTCTAATTTGAGGAGTGCAGCATGGGAAAAGACGTAGTAGGGTTAAAAAACAAGATGAATATCTCCAGGAGAAGAAACGGAACACAAACCTTGTTAGCGCTCAGGGCTAGAGGCATGGGCTGAGTTCAGAAACAGGGCGTGTGGCCAGCAGTTTGCCCCCTGCAGGGCACTGAAATACCCGGGCAGGGGAAAGAGGCCACCAGGCTCACACTGGGAAGCAGGGACTGGGGTACCTGCCCTGCTTCCCCGCTGCAACCACAACTGCATCTTCTGTGTGCATACCTCCCCGTCTGAGCTCTCGGATTCCCAAGGAGGCATACTAAAACTTCCCTCCTTCGTTGTGGACTAGTTGACTTCTTGCAACACTGTTCTGTTTTGCAAATAGTCTGTATTGTTTAGAGTATATGGCAAAAGTATAAAGACGTGCCTGCACAGATACTAAATTCATAGGACTGATTTCCTCAGGGGAGGCAGGGAAGGAGGGGAAGCCAGTACCAACATCCCAGCTAGGAGTCGAGGAAATAAAGTATCAGCCCCTTTGTCTTCCAGAAAGGTGGGGATGGCTTACACGGCAGGGAATTCCTCAAACACAGGAAGGGAGTTTAGATGCTGAGAAGCCAAAATATTAGCACTAATTATGCTAAGTTATCAGCTGCTCCAATTTTACACATAAGGATACTGAAGCTCAGAAGTTAAGGGACTTCCTTTGGGTCACACAACTAGTAAGTGGCTAAGCTAGAACTGGATAAGACGCCCAGGACCACTAGGGAGTGCTACTCCATGCCAGGCACTATAAATATACTGACTGATTTAATCTGCCATTCAACTCCACCATATGTAGTATTATACAGTGCTATAATCCCCATTTCTCAGCTATAGAAACTGAAGCTCAGAGAGGCCAAGAGACTTGCCCAAGGTCACACAGCTGTGAATGGCACAGGTGGGGCCATTCCACATCCTCCTCTCCTACCTCTGTGCTACCTCTGTGCTAAATCTTCACTTCCTCCCCAGCTCCCCTGAGAGCCCTTCACCAGTCCTAGGAATGGGATAAGGCAGCCTGCAGATTAACTGGACATTTCCACTCCAGCATCTGGAAGGAGGCGAGGCTGGCACAGATGCTATCAATTAAAACCATGTGACCTAAAAAGGTGAAAGAGTGGACACTATTAAAATACTTAACACAAAAGCAAATTCCTGCCTGGTGGTGCCTTATCAGCAGCTGACAGGATTAGCCTGCTGCTTCCATCTCATGGTGGGTTTGGGCTCAAACAAGCACACAGCTGGCCTGTGGAGCCAACAGAGAATGAACCGGAAGCCAGTGTCCCCCACCAACAAAGCTCCCATTCATCAGCTCCTCAGGTGGCCAGCTCCAAGACAGAAAGACCATAACCAAGGGCTGTGACCCCAGCTACACACACACACACACACACACTCTCTCTCTCTCTCTCTCTCTCTCTGTCTCTCTCTCTCTCTGTCATACACATTTTTTCTCACACACACATTCTGTCAGACACATTCTCTCTCTCACACACATATTATTTGTCTCTCTCTCTCACACCACACACACATTCTCTCTCACACACATTCTCTGTGTCTCTCTCTCTCATACACTCATTCCAAGCTCAGCAGGAACCCTGTGGCCTGAAGCTAAACCACTGCCAGGCCTCCTAGCTCCAGCGACCTCCCCAAAGGGCCCAAATCACAAGCAGGCATCTAACTCCTGTGGGGTGGTGACCTCAGGCCTGGTGCCTCACGGAGACTTTGAGAGCTGCCTTCTTCCATCCCTCACTTACCCTGTTTTCCTCACAAGCTCCCACTCCTGTAACACTTTGTTCCTGCTCACTCGAGGATTTTGTAGAAAAGCCAGATCACCCCCTTCTGCTAAAAAGAGAAGGTTCTCACTCTTGGGTAGGGGTAGAGCCGCCAGGTTTAGTGAAACAAACAAGCAAGCAAACAAAAAACAGGGCATCCAGTTAATTTAAATTTCATATAAACAACAAATAGTTGTTTTGTGTACATGTGTCCCCATGCAATATGTGGGGCATACGTACACAAGACAATTATTTGTTTATCTGAAATCCAACTTAAGTGAGCGTCGCGTGTTTTAACTAGTATCCCTGCAAGGTAGGGGTGGGGTAGAGCGAGGGTATCCCGTAGAAGAAATCGCCTTGAAAACACACAAAGGCGTGGTGAGGACTGAGGGAGGAGGGTGAGCAAGTGCCCTTGACTGAGGGCCTCTCTCACTCCAGAAACTTTCATGCATGTTGTTCCATTTGAGTTTTTGGTAATTCCGGAGATATACGTATCCCTACTTACAGATTGAAAACAAAACAGAGGGTCAGAGCATCCAGTAGCTTGCAAAGCATCACGTGGATAATTCATGAAAGGCAGGGACTATAATCCAGAGCTTCTGAGTATAACCCGAATGCTTTTTCTTCCACGTCAAGCGGCTCTGCCTGCTGATACTCACTTGTAATTTTTATGGGCTGTCCATAAAGAGGGTCCAACAGTTTTCTTTACTCTTCGAATACATTCATCAGGAAGCAAATTCAAAATGGCATCCTGGACTAACACATATTTGCAAAATACAGTTGTCTATTTACAGAGACCATTCTGTTGACAGAGAAAGCTTGGCCATGTATCCCAACTAAACGCATCACCCATGAGGACCTGTCCGGCAGTCTAGTTCTCTTGACAAAGAGGCAGAGAAAGGGTCAGGGCAGGACTGTTCCACCCAAAATGGCCACGACTCCCCAACTTTCAGGTGAGAAGGGTCATGGAACATCTGACTCAACAGAATCCTGACGGGGACCCTGGAGGAAAAGGTTCCTCTATCGCCATCCTAGCATCCCACAATCCATCATTTTCCAGAACACATGGTGGGGTTAATGTATATTTGGGGCAGCGGGAGAACTGAAAAACAAAGCAAAACAAAACAGCTATTTGTCAAATGAATAGTGAGAAATACATTTCCCTCCCCTCTCCTCCAAGCTTCTAACGTTCATGGCACACAATAGAGGGGAAACAACCATAAAAATGACTTAAGATGTGCCCTTTTGAAGTACAGTAACTGTCAGACAAGTGACTATAAAAATAACACAGTTGAGGAGATCCAAATTTATTTCTGCTTAGTGAATTTCCAGATCAAAAACATACTTGGTTAATCAGTCCAGTTTTGCTTTTGTGCTGTTTTGCTTCTAAATTTTCCTTTCTCTTCATAGACGCTAGCTGATTTTGCTTATGGCAAAAACCTTGCCCACCTCACACTCTGCCACTTGGGGAGGCCACGTGGTTGTGGGAACTCCCACCACCTCCTCGTTCCTGGAGGAGGGCTAGGGAAGTGGCAAGTGCCCACAGGGGTGGGTGACGGCCAAGTCCAGACAAGTGGGGCTGAGGCTGCCTGCCCAGGGGAAGGGCCCAGTTCCATCCGTCCTTGTGTGGACGCAGTTCACGCGCCGCCCTTCCATTCCCCCCTTTCTTCTCCCACTCCTTCCCCACAAGCACACACACCCAGGCACAGGCTCCAAAGGTGCAAACAACTAACACTTGCTCTTTGGGGGCAGTGGAGTCTCCAGTTTTCTTGTGGAAGACAGCAAAAAAAAAAAAAAAAAAAAAATCCACACTCCACCCCCCACCCCTCACACCCAGCCAGCACCAAGCCATTCCCAGCCCCAGCACGAGACTGCAAATATTCAGAGGCAATTACCCAGAGCCAGTAGGGCGCACATTCGTGCAGGACAGCCGTTTGCAGACTTAATTATTAGAGGCTTTATAAACATTTCAGCTGGGGAGGAATGGAAGGGGAAGGTGGGAGCACCAAAAGGAGTTTTCATTTCTGCTGATTTGAGTGCACGAGCCCTAAGGACAGGGCAGTTTGGGCCTCTTTCAGCAGCCCAGCCACAGAGGTCTGATTTTCCTCAGATAATTAAAGACTCCGAAGGTGAGAAAAATTCAATTTCGTTTTGGATCTAAAATCTCTCAGAGATTTCTTTTGAGAAGTCCAGACAATTAAATTGATTTAAGTTTCACGGTTAATAAAATCCTAGATCTACAAAAAACATAAATTCTGGCCAAAACGATATAGATGTGATCACGTTTCCATGTATATTACATGAGAAGATTCCAGATCAGGCCTTGAAGGTATCACTGCTCTGACTGCATTTAAAAATGAGCCTGGTACAAGTATCCAGGAGACCCTGGCCCCTACTGAGCAGTGAGGAGCCCCCCCGCCCCCGCAGCAGACAGGCAGCCTCAGGACTGAGGAAAGACACTGAGGAAATGGTGAGGGGCAGGAGAGAGGGATCCCAGTGCCAGAGCCAGGGGCGGGAAGTCTAGGAGCACAACTGCTCCTGTTCTCAGATGGGGGAACCCAGGCCCTGTGCACAGGGATGAGCACACAGGACTTTGGACTCTCAGTTCAGTGCTCCTTTCCAGCGCCTCCAGTTGTGAAATTGAGAACCACTGACATAAGATACACCTTGCGCGAAGGTGAGGGAATGAGGCCCGGAGGCTGCTAGGAGCTGGAAGTGGCAAGTGTTTGCCCAAAGCCTCCCCGAGTACTAGGCCCTGCTTTGTGATGGGGCGGGGGCGGGGGACACCGTGGGAGAGGATGACGTCAGGGCGAACAGCCCACAAGGCCCAGGGGTTATCAGCCCTCTCAGAGGCCTCGCAGGAATTTCCTGTTATGTGATCTGCGTGTTGCAAATAACCACAAGCAAGCAGGCTGTCACTCTTCCCCTCTCTTTTAGGGGAAGCACGGGCTCTTGGGTCACCAGTCGCCTGTGCTCTGCAGCTCTCCAAAGGCGGCATGGCTCCAAGAATGTCCACAGGGAGCCAGCGGGAGGGGATGCGCAGAGAACAAAGAGCGGGCCAGCCCAGGGGACGGTGAAATCCCCGCTCCAGGCAGCTCGGTTCTGGGGGTGCTCTGGCTCTGCCCAGAGGAGGATCAGTCAGTGACCTGGAACTCTCTGGATCCAGAACCATGGGTCTAGTTTTTAACGAAAACTTGTACGTGCTTTTGCCTCTCCTCGCCTTTGTTTCAACTGTAAGATGTATAGTACACACACAGGATGACGCGCAACCCCGCGCACGGCCCCCGTGGCAGAGGACTGACACCACACTGAGGCACTCCAGAGGCAACCTCCGCCCACGTCCTGCTCCCCACCCCTCCCCCACCCCACCCTCTCCAGACGGAACGCTGTGCTGGCTTTGGGGATCAGCATTTCCTTGGTTTTCCTTATAATTTGGGCCACATGGTACGCATCCCTGAAGATTACAGTTTAGTTTTGCCTAGCAGTGTGCGTAGGTACCACGTGCTCATTTTTGGTTTTGTGTAGGACTCACTCAGATGAAGGTATTTTATTTATCCATTCTGCTATCTATGGCATTTAAGTCATTCTCAGTTTTTGGCTACCACACACAATGCTGCAATGGATATTCTTGAACATGTCTCCCGGTTCGCAGACGCTGGGGTTTCTCTACAACGCGTGCTTGACAATGAAGCCGTGCACGACGCAGAATGCGTTCTTCACCGTGAGCGGGGAACGCCAACCTGTGTTCCAGAGCTGTGCTGCCTTTGCCTCCTTACAAGACACTGAGACTCTGCTTCAACAGAGGAGCGGTCACTGGTGACCGAGAGGCCAAGAAAACCTAGTTCATCATCAGACCGGCAAGTTAAAGCCATATCCTGATACCTCCCTCTGTAAGGCAAAGCCCAAGATTTTAAAATTCTGAGCTTAACCACAACCAACAACCAAAACAGCTCCCCTTTCTACAAGAAAAATGTCACACACTCCCCAAAAAGAACGAGGCAGCATCTACGGCTTTGGAGCGGACCCACCTGCCCGCACTGTTGACGACAGGCAGTAAGTACAAATGTGTCTCTAAGAGATTAAGTGTAGAAAGACTGTCTACCGATAAATCCCAGTCTGAAGTGGGTAGCGGGAAAGGGGAAGGGGACAAGGGGTGGAGAGGGTCCTGGAGGCCACGTCCCCTACAGCTGCCACATACCTGTATACTGGCTGCATCTCTCTTGCTATGCCAATGACGGCGCCTGGCAGGAAATTGTCAAACTCCTCAAACAATTCCCGGATGTTGGTCTTGTACTTCAGGTCTAGGTCCAGCTGAATTATCCGCAGGATCTCTGGAGGAAAGAAAAAGAAAACAATAAGACACAGACACACATCCTGGGAGGCTCAGCCACTGACAGAAAATGAGTGGAAATTGCAGAAACAGGTAGTGGATCATTCTTACAGTCACTGAATGATGCAAAGTTATGGCTGGAAACAGAGGCGCTTCATCCACCAGCAACCCACTCCGCATGAGAAGCCTTTGTAAACAACCACTCCACCTTTCCTTCCAATCGCAGGCAGGCATCTTGTCTATAGCTCGGTGACCATGTGCCCTACTTCAGGCCCACTGTCCTGGTGTCATTGTCAACAGCACACCACTTCATTCTCAAAAGGATCTAGTGCGGAGCATACAGGTGTTTCTCTTTGGGGCACAGCTGGTAAACGACCATAGGAGAGAGAGCTGAAAACCCGCCCTTATTAGCACGTTCTGCAAACGTACTGTGTCAGGCTGGGATGCTGACCCAAAGGGGAACAGCTGAAAGACTTCAGATACTGTTTTTATTCCACTGGCTGAAAGACAAAGTGAACTATAATTAGACAAACTGAGTCTCACAATTACCTGGCACATAAGCTCTGTTTGTTTCTGTTGCCTCCAGATGACTCAGGGCGAGAGGGGAGGAGGGAGGCACTGGCTAAGTTCTCTCCTCCTTCCCCTACCAAGCCTGACTCAGCGCCTGTGCCAGCAGGGGACCGGACCCAGCTGATGGGCCTCTGCCCCCCACCCCAGGAGTGATAGCAGGTGACTGAAACCAAGAGGGGAGGAACCAGTGCGGACATGAAATGGGAGGGGCTGCAGGGGCTCCAGAGAGGGGGCGCTCAGGGTCAGATGATGGAGGAGAGAAAGTGCTCTGCACTGAGGAGGAGGCCTGAGGTGGGAATCGGACACGAAGTGCAAGTTCCAGCTTTGCTGCTGATTAACTCTGTGACCCTGGGAAAATGACTTGTTTAAATCCTAGCTGTCTCATTTGTTAATGTGGGGGTGATACAACGGGCCTCGGGAGGCTGTGGTGCCGGGAAGAGGAGAGGACAGATGGGAAACATCTTGTATTCAGGCTGCAGAGGACTGCAGGAATCCAGGGTCTGGAGAGTAGGGAACTCACTGATGCCTGACGCAGTCAAAGGAGACTTCATGGAGGAGGGAGACTTGGGCTGGGCTGTGAACTATGGGCATGCCTGGGCAGCCGAGGCACACTAACACCCATCCGGAACATGAGGCTCCCCCCAGGACATGACGGCTGTCTGAGCACAGGCTTCCCGAGGAAGCCCTCTGAAGACAGGGACCCTATCTTTGGCATCTCGGCCTCCACCCCTTTATAGGGCAGGCCTTGGTGGTCAGTAAACACTCAGGAATGTTTGTGGAATTCAATAGCCATTCTCGAAATTAGTTTATGAAGAAATCACAGCTTATGATTCCAGAAAAACTGATTCATTTGTTCTTGTTCTCTTTTCCTTTGTGGCACAGGAAAAAAAAAAAAAAGACAAAACAAAACAAACAACACATCAGTTGACGTTTGACGTGAGCGTTCTGAAAAAAATAAGTTACACTAGGTGAGACCCCAGCTGCCCAGGCCGGAGGAAAGTAAGGGGGCACCAAAGCCACGCCTCTCTGGCCCTGTGGGAAGGGGATGCAAGAAAATGAGCTCGCCCAGCCATGGAACACCGCTGCCTGCCTGGCTTCACACTGCCCATCCCCACATGCCAATGAGTAAAACTGCTGCTCTCCCTCCTGCACTAAAAACAGCAATAACAACAACAACAACAGAGAAACCAGGAAAGGTGACGACTCGGGGCCTGCGGTCGGGAGGCCCTGGTGTTGACGTCGCTGTCTCCCAGAAAGCTGCCTTAAACTAGGAGTGGAGAAGAGAGACAGACCACAGGGCAGAGCGTCAGGGCACCCGTTGCTTTCAGAGGTGGCCCTGGGGAACAAAGACACAGTACCTGATGGGGACCTTAGGGAAGGATGCTGTGTCCCAGGAGAGAACATCTAGGAATGAGAATCGTAGCCATCAAGAGGTCATGGTGAGGGGGTGCACACACACCCCGTCCAGCCACTTTTCTTCCTCCCTCCCTCCCTCCCTTCCTTTCCACTTCCTGTGCCCCAAGCTCCTACATCCAGGGTCTCAGGTGGTTCTTACACACAGTAGAGCAGAGCACTTAATGAGACAGGGACAGGAGGGCACCATCATTCTGAGGACAGAAACCACATCACGACAGGTTCTGCCGAGGAAGGTGGTGGAAGGGAACAAGGGCGTTTGGCCGAAAGATGGGGAGGCCTCAAGGATGTATGGTGGAACTTCTGTGTGGTATTGACAGGGCTATGCAAGAAGGGGAAACGTCATCCTCATGGCTCCAGGGTGTACCTCCAATGACACCAGTGACAGTCACATGGAAGCACCCACCCTTTCTGTGAGTGGTTTTTAAGTACCCAATATTGCACAGGCACTTAGCTTACTTCTCATAACCACTCAACATGTTGAGTTATTCCTATGTTCACATGAAGAAACAGCCTTAGGAAAGTTAAAAACAACAGCCCAAGGTCCCACAATAAACAAGTGCTGGAGCTGGGGTCTGACCTTTGGTCAGCTTCACATGAAAGCCCAGCACGCTCTTTCCAGTTGACCCTGATTCCCCTCTGATCAGAGAGAAGCTCCAGGGAGGCAGATCTGGCACCCCCTGCCACCATAGAGGGGCACAGCGAAGTGCCAAGGACCTTGACAGACAAAAAGCGGAGCAACAAGCTGGCCAAATGTAGAACGTAAGGGAAGTCCTCTACATGCAAATAGTTCCGCTATAATTAAAGAAACTCCCAGTGGTGGAGAGGCCATTCAGTCAGCTGGTCTTCCTTAAGAGTCTACCACGTGCTATGTGTACCCCTTGGTCTTTCAAGGCCATCTAAATCCAACCTATTCTGCGAAGTGCAGCCCGAATGCCTCCTTCCCTCCCCTGCCTGGACAGGCCCCGGTCAAAGTCATGGGCTTTGCCACCTGGGTCCCTGCCTCCCCATCTTTGCCAGAGTGAGTGTTCCTTGAAGGTGGGAATGTGCTGGGAGAGCGGAGTTCAGGGGCATCAGATGTCTCCTGAAGAGACCCAGCTCCTTCGTTTTGGCAGAGCCCTGGCCTTGTCTTAAGAAGCCCATCAAAAAATCTAAGCACTTTCCCTGCCCTTTAGGGACTGGCTGGGGTAAAGCTGGAAAAGGCCATGTGCGGCCCTGAGACATAGGAATTTGAGATGTTTTTATGGTTTTATAACTCCTCACTTGTAAGGTACCTTATTTTACTATAAGTTGCTAATACTTCTTCCAAGAGGGACTTCACCAAATACGTTAACTGGTTAGGAAGGGAAGAGGCAGCACGAACGGACTTCTTCACACTGATGTGAAAGGACTGACCCAGTTACTACTCTTTGGGCTGAGGCAGGAGGACACTCCCTTCTGTTCTGAGAGCCGACAGCCCTCAGAGCAACCTGCAATGTCATGCGGGCATCTATCCAGACGGTTATTCTTTTATGTGATTTTGAAATAAGATGCCAAGTTGCAAATGTCACTGCTGGAAAGAGGAAGATGCTTACTAGGAAGGCTGGAATGGACTGGGGTGAGATTCTCTTAAAGGGCCCTGCTCCTCTGGCCTCTGGTCCTTGGCATAGTCCTCTCTCTGTGGGAACTGCATGGCTGAGGCAGGGGAGGTGGTATCTATAATGTTGAAAGGCTCTTCTAAGGACGAAATAAGATGGATACATGGCAGTGGCAGCAATGGTGATGGCCCAGAGGGGATGCTGGCTGGAGGACGGCTGTAATGACAGCAGTTATGACCACTGAGATTTAAGTAATAAATGGGTGAGATAACTGACTCCAAAACAAAAAGGAGATGAAATCTATAAAGCATGGGAAAAAGCGTCTCAGAAAAGGGACTAGACATCTACAAAACTCAAAACAATGGCCAGCATCCAGGCTGGGTGAATGTCTGCCATGTCAGAATCCCGTGAGAAAATGGTTAAAAAAAAAAAAAAAGGGCAGAATAATCTAGGATAACAGATCTGAAAGAAGAGCAAATCTACCCATTATACAGATGGAGAAACTGAGGACCAAGGATGACACGGGACTTGTCAGGGGTCACACAGTTGAGCTAAGTGGCAAAGCTGGTCCCAGAACTCAGGTCTTCTGATTGCCTAGCCGATGCTCTCATGTCAATTAGTGCCCCCCACCCTCTACCCACTCCCAATTTGGGCCATAAACTCAAGAGCAGAAAACACTGTGGCCAAAATAATATGGCCCGAAGGGCTGTGCGCAAGACTTGCCAGGCACCCAATACAAGCAGCTCATGGAGGATGTGCATATCATACCATGAAAACGTAAACCTGAAGATAAATAGTCGCAGCTAAAGAAAGAAGAGACCTCCATGATCCACATACTTTATAGCCAGCTTTTGGAAAACTGCTCTCCATATTCTCACATTAACATCAGGCAGGGATGTCAGAAAACAACCAAAGCCAACAAATCTTTAAATTTCTCTAAGAACACACCTTGAGTCGCACATTCAAAGGGAGGCAGAAGCCTGACTTAACAACCAGGAGTCACCCATGGAGACACAAGCTCAGTGCCTAGTGTGAGAACTACAACAGCCAGTAGTAAAACACGTCCCCCCACCTCCGCTGGTCCACCACCCAGTCATCTTCTGTTCTAGCTGGACCTGTTCACTCCTGGAAACATGTTTGCTGCGACATCCAGTTAGTTGGAAGATGGGCCATCCAACCAGCCCCTCAAACTTACCAATCTTGTCATGTATGTGTTTAATCACAAAACCAAGAACTGAAGTGCATCATTTTCTCAGATAGAAGGAAGCTTGCCCATGTGTTAGGAAAAGTCCTGTGTGGCATGAGGGATTTGAGGAACATGATCCTCAGATGAGCACCAGGGCTGAGGCAGGCTGGCCAGACCCCTCAGTAGATGACAGAATGCAGAGGAACTCCCAGCAGTGTCCCTTCATGGATCAGCATTCAGGGCTTTGAACACTGGTTTCCATGGGGGACGGTTGTTGGCAAGAGATCAGACAGGCTGACCCGGGCCATTTCAGGAAATGGAAGAATTGCTGTATCCTGGGTATAGAAGGCGGTTCAGGGGTCCTGGCTGAAACCCCCAACCACAGGACTGATAAACATCTGACAATAAGACAGGAGCCACTAGTATATGTCAGCTCAAAGTGGGAAAGGATGCTAAGGATCTAGGTGGGATTTTTGGTCTGAGACCTTTTTCCACTTGAACTTCAAGGGGGTAAAGTAGTGGTATCATCTTCACAAGGGGCCACATCCACTCACCTCACTCTCTCATGCTCCCATTGCAGGCTAACAAAATGGTGCCGCTCGTTTCTAACAGGTTAGAAAAGGAAAGACGGGACTAGAAGTGCTGGCTAAAAATGCAGCTTTCAAGACCTAGACCATTACCATCATGACCACCCTGGCCCTGGAGAGCACGGAGGAAGTAATTGACTGCCCAGGTGACTGTACTCAGGGTTCAGGAGGCCCAACCCGGCTGCTGGCGCCTGAGGCCCCGAGCACAGCCTGGCTGAGCCAGAGGGTCCATTCCTCTGCTCCAGTGCACGGCAGAAGACAACATGCGCGGCCTTAGAACCAGCTGGGCGCTTCCCAAGACAACATTCCCCCGTGGAAAGGCTTGAGACAGCTCATCATCAGCCTTCAATTAAACCAGTCACAAGGCATGTCATCTGACCATGGATGGAATTACAACCCAGAGTGAGTAATTAATGATACCCAAAAACAAACAAAAGGGGAAAAGAAGCCTCTTTTCCACTCCCCTCCCTTCTCCTAGCCCCAGAAGTAATTCCTGGTAGATGCATCCTAACACACACAGAACAACACACGACAAAATAGATCAGGGAATTATGAAAAGACAGACATACTTGGGTAAGCACTGGTCCTACCATCCTGCACAACGAACGGGCCTTCTCCGAGGGGGCGGGTCGACTGTGCAAGTGCCTCCTTTCTCCTTCTGTCTTGAAAAAGCTTCAGAGCTTTCCAGAGATAAATATTTATAACACATCAGAGGGCTTTCACCTCAGAACACCACCCCTAGCTTTCCATTAGCCAGGAGAGGGTTCAGGGAGAAGGGGACACTGTGGCAACCCGAGTCTGTGAGGTGTCATGAGGTGGAGAATCTGGAAGCAGCTGCCTGGAAAGGAAGCTTGATTTCTCACTGTCTGCTTGGAAACACTGCAACAATTTGCCACCTGTTTTATCCTCCTCTGGTGCTTCGTAATGGCTCCTCGGAGGCACATCTGGCCTGCAGGAGCCAAAGGCCACTGAGAGGGGTAGGGACCCCCCCCCTCCCCAATGGTAAGAGGCCCACGGCCCAGGCCCAATCCTGATGTGCCGCACCAGCCACGCCAGACTGGCTGCTCCTGCTGCACAGGGTCTCGGGCTGTGATGGAAGACTGGCCACCACAATGCACAGACCCCAGCGGTGCCCCTGAGGGCGTCTGTAGTTGACAGTGGCTGTGGTGATTCTCAGACCCAACAGAGAACTTGGGTCTCTTCCCAGCTGGGCCTTTCCCTGTCCCTCAAAGCCCCCCTCTCCACTCCCTTCGCGGCATAAGGCCCAGCTGCAGGACGGCAGGCTAACTATGGGGAGAGCTGCCACCAATGAAGGTGGGACACGCCAAGCGTCCAAGGCCTTGGGTACAGACTCCTGGGGCTCCTCCAGCCTGGTCACACGGTCCCTCCTGAGGAGCAGAGAGATGGTATCCGTGTGCCAGGCCATGATGAGGGCTTTACACTTACTGAGCCAGCTCATGAACCTCTGCTTCACTTCTGCCAGGCAGCCATTAGGACCTCCTGTGTTCAAATGAGAAACCAGAAGCAGAGAGAGTATGGGCGACTTGTCTAAGGCAACCTAGTGAGGAAGCATCAGAGTTGAGATCACAGACTTCCTCACCCAGCAGTGCGTTTGATCCATCACACACGGGTTTCCGTGTGTGCCTTCACACACAGATGTCTGAAATGCCTTCAGACGTCCCTGAGGCCCTTTTAAAATCTCCTTATCTTTAAACATATGAAATGCTGCCACATCAAGGATGAAAACATCAGACAGCTCCAGAGCACCCTGGTACAGTGGCTGGGGCTTCTGTGGACAGAGAAGGGGTTCCCACCTCCCACAACCACCTCCCTCAAGACCCTTACCCTCAGTGAGCTGAAAAACTATTGGAGTTCCCTTCCACTGAGCAGAGGCCAACGGAGAAACTTCAGGGAAGGTAAAAAAAAAAAGAGTTTCACGCCACAAAAGTTGAGAGGAAGTTTTCAATGACAATAGCCAACAGGCACAAAATGTATTATAATCATTTAATCATCCAAATGCTCTGAGATTGGTATTATGATTTCTGCTTGACAAATGAGGAAATGAAGAAGTATGGTAATCAAGATCACACAGCTGGAAAGTGGCAGGGCTGAGACTCACCAGGGAATGCTGGGCTCTAAAGCCCATCTTGCTCTTCACCACCCCCCCCACCCCTTTCCCCCCTCCTCCCCCGCCCCCCTCCCCAGGGTGGCCAGGACACAACAGGCTGGACCCTGCAGACGCTGTTCAGCCAGGAAGTCCCTGACTCTCCCCAGGCTGATCTCTGTTTTCCACATCAGCAGCCTGCACCTACCTCTGGGGGAGGAGCGAAGGGAGGAAATGGAGTTCCTGCGAGTGATTTATACAACCTGTTAGCAGCTCTGGTAAAAGGTTTGGGGGCCAAGAGGTTGAAATTAATGGCCACAGTCAGTTTTATGCATTAGCTATACAACAAATTCTTTCTTCCAGCCCTACTCACCCCCTCTCAAAATTAAGCATAGAAAAGTGAGTGTGAGCTATGGCTCCGCGCTCACATTTTTTATAACTGTCAGCTCCTGTTTTGTGGACAAAACAAAACAAATTATTATGAAAAGGCAGAGTTTTTGCTTTAGCAACAGTGTAACATGAGCCTCCTCCCTCACCCCTAGTGCCTTCGGTGACTAGGTATATAAATCATATCCTTTAGGATAGGACAGAATTTATTTCCAACTTGGCTGAAAAACTTTAGGGACGTATATAATATACGACAACACATATAACACCTGGTCTCAATTTTCCTCTCACTTCTATTGCCAATATGAAATTATAGCTCATGTATCTTTACGAATTTTAATCTACAGAGGAAACTGAATTTTGGATTTGGAAAGCAGAACATCCGCCTTTCTTTCCTTTCTATGGCATGGATGTCCGTGGCCCCCGCTGGCCTCTCCACAGCTTCTAGCTCTCTGGGGTCTGCTAGAAACTTGATTTTTTATCTGCAAAAGCTTAAGCCCTGCTTCCTATTTGGGGCATGACCACATTCTGGCTTTGTTCACCAACACGGAGACTGACGCCAGGTCTCTGCTCTTCACCAGGAGGCTTTTTTCAGAGAGCCCTGGGAATGGCAGCTGGAGAAAACAGTCCTCTTTGGGCAGAAGTCACAGGTGTTTTCTGAAAATAGTGATACACTGACCACTAGTCTACCCGAACGCTCTCACGGCTCAACTTTCCAAACTGCTCACTCTGAGGTTCTTCACCAGAATTGTGGGGGCCCCTGTTTCTAATCTCATCTGCCCTCACTCTTTACCTCCCCCAACCACTCTCTCCCTCTTTCTCACATTTGAGCCCAGGCCACACCTATGGATTCAGTGTAAAATTAGGAAAACTAGGGGCATCTGCATGGCTCGGTCAACTGAGCGTCTGACTTTTGCTCAGGTCACAATCTCACGGTTCATGAGTTTGAGTCGCGCGTCAGACTCACTGCTGTCAGCCTGTCAGCACAGAGCCCACCTTGGATCCTCTGTCCCCCTCTCTGCCCCTCCCCTGCTTGCACTCCCCCAAAGGAAAAGTAACAAAGGTTTTATTCCACTGCCTGCAGCCCCCATCCCCATGCCAAGCTCTGACACACACTGGTGCCCCTGGCCCAGCCAGCTTGTCTGGGCCTGGTCACCGCAGCCTGCCCCTTAGGTTTACGCAAATGACAATGGCAATAACAGGACTGATTCCTTGTATTTTTATGGCACATAGCAACGTGCAAAGTGCTTTCCCAACTCACAAAACGCTTTGCTATGCTTTAGCTTGTTTAAACCTTACAACAACCCTAGGGGGCAGGGGCATCCATGTGGGTTGGGTCCAGCTGTATAGAACAGAAGATGTAAGGTAACAATGGTTTGAACACACAGAAGACTAAAGCTAAGTCATCCAGGTGTGGTAGGGCCACTTCATGAAGCTGTCAAAGGTCCTGGCTCCTTCTACCTTTCCGTTCTATTATCCTAGACCTGGTTTCCATTCTCAAGGTCACTGCATGGTGCCAGAGAGCTACTGGGGCTCCAGGCAACAAGGGGGAAGAAAGGGAAAGGTTCCCTCCCCTTACCCCCTGCAATGAGGCAGACCCTTTGAACAACTTTCCTGGAAGTCCCTAATTTAGTCACATGGCCACACCTAGCTGCAAGGGAAGCTATGAAATTATTTTACGGGGCATAATGCTGCACCCAAATAAATGGGATTCGCTTATAAATGAAAAAGAAGGGGCACCTCAGTGGCTCAGTCAGTTGAGCGTCTGACTTTGGCTCAGGTCATGATCTCGTGGTTCGTGGGTTCGAGCCCCGCGTCGGGCTCCGTGCTGACAACTCGGAGCCTGGAGCCTGCTTCGGATTCTCTGTCTCCCTCTCTCTCTGCCCCTCCCCCACTTTTGCTCTGTCTGTCTCTCTCAAAAATAAACATTAAAAAATAATAAACAAACAAACAAACAAATAACTGAAAAGGAAGAGAATGGACACAGAGCAGCAACTAGCAGTACTTCCACAGCTGGCACACAGTAATTCCACTCACTTGACAGGTGAAGAAATACAGGCCCAAAGGATTAGGCTTTGCTAAGCTCACATCATCAATAACGGCAAAACAGGAACCAAGCCCGTGTCCTCTGACCCATGTGCACACACCTCTTCCCTGTTCAGGAAGCCCTCTCGCCGCTGGTGAGCTCCTGCCGCGCTCCCGTCCGCCCACCTTCCAGACCTCCGATCGGCCCTCACCGGCTCCTTGCTGGCCACCCCTGAGAGTGTGCCCACCAGGGCAGGGCTCCTCCATCACTGGCTTCACTCGTCACATCCAGGCCGGCTCTCCACCGTGTGTCCCAATGTGTCTCTCGGAATCCAGACACAGTCACGAGGAAGGTGAACCACGCCAGAGACAGTCAGACCCCAGACAGCAGGGCAGGCCCTTCAAACGGTCTCCAGGACGCCATGGGAGTTCTGTGAGCACGACACCTCGCTTGGGAGGCACCACGTGGGGGTGGCTGCCACCTCCTCACCCTGTTTCTGGCGGCAGGCCTCTCAGGCGCCCATTCTGGCACTGAGAGCACACTTGACACGCACTGCCTGGTTGTGTGCTGGGCCAGAAGGCTGACCAAGGGTCCCTGGTGACGACACCCACGCGAGCACAGACGATCCTGCTGTCAGCGTCCTAGCACTGCGGCCATCTCTTCCACGTCACTAATGAAACGGTTTCTGTATTTTGGCAGTTCCTCCCGGTATGGATGATGAACCCATTACTCCTTCCTGGGCCTGAACGTCCTGAGGCCTTTTCACCCAGTGGACTCACCCTCCTCTCTGTGGGGTCCTGCAGCCTACCGCTACCCAGGTCTCCCCCACCCCCTCTGCAGCGAACGCAGCAGAAGGACCTGCAACCACGGCTGAGACGCCGCACGAGGAGGGTAAGTGCGATCAGGGGAAGAGCCAGCTGCCCCTCTCGGAGAAGCAGCAGCCCGGCCGCGGGCACACGAGCAAGTTCTCCCAGGACCACAGGGCAGCCGAGGAGAGAGCGGCCCCACGTCATTCCTTGTGCCCAGAAATCCACATCGCGGCAACTGTCAAAGGGAAAAACCAGTTTCTCTGTGTTAGGAGCCCAGAAATATCTTTTTGAGGCTTATATGCAAAGAACTACCCATTCCCTTACTTTTTGCAGCAGGAGAAAAAAAATATGGTTTTAATTTTTGGGGGAGCAACACCTGTGGGCCCGTGACAGTTTGCAAACTGACTTGGCCAGTGGTCAGATAGCTTTTCAGGTTTCTTGTCTCCTGAGCCAGGCCTCTTGCCAAAATGTCATGTTATTTTATTGATTCTTATGCTACGTTAAAAAAAACGATCTATCATCACCTATAAAATGAGGTTCCAAATGCCACATACTGTGCTAAGCATTTTTATGTATTTTACCTCATTTAATCTTTACATGTAGGGATTACTGTCCCTATTTTATAGACTCTCCCACCAACACAGTGGTGTTTCAATGCTTTCACCCCTGTTTACCAAGGTTAAGGGGAGCCTCGCAGGAGCCTAAGTCTGCTAAGAATTACCTGAGAACCTGAGGAAGCCACAAGACTCCATTCTAACTTCCATTTAAAACACAAATCTGGGGCCGCCTGGGTGGGTCAGGCAGTTAAACATCCGACTCTGAGTTCGAGCCCCGCATCAGGCTGTAAGCTGACAAGTGGAGCTTCTTTGGGATTCTTTCTCCCTCTCTCTGCCCCTCCCCCACTGCACTGTCTCCCTCTCTCAAAATAAAATAAGCTTTTAAAAAATTAAAAAAAAATAAAACACAAATCTGCCTTCCTATGGAGCAAGGGTGTCTGAGAAAACCCCTTCCTAACCTGTTCCCATCCCAGACTCTATAACCAAAAAGATTCTGTCTTCCAAACTGTACCTAAGCACTAATTAATTCATTTCTGTTTTAATTAAATCTTAATTTCATTTAATTACCTAGTTTCTATTTTATAATTAAAATTTAAGTCATTTGTTTTAATTTTTAATTAAAGACATAAAATATAATGCCGAACTGACATAATTGCAGATGAAATTAAAAAAAAAAAAATTAGGCCTAAATATTTCAGCGTGTATTTCCTAAGAAACTTCATGACAACACAACTATCAGGACCGCGAAATTAACATTAATGCATCACTACCATTTAATCTATAGTCCCATTCAAAATCTGTCAATTGTCCAAAAACAAAAACAAAACTTCTGGTCTAGGATGGAATATAGTTGTCACATCTCTTCCGCCTGAAGTAGTCCCTCGGTCTTTCCTCATCTTGCGTGACCAGGGACGATTTGAGGAGTACAGCCCAATTATTTAGTAAAATCTCCCTCAACGTGCATTTGTCTAATGTTTCCTCGTGATTAGATTCAGGTTATGCATCTCTGTCAAGAAAACCACAGACACAGTGCGGTGCTCTTCTTGCTGTCACATCAGGAGGCACAGCATGTCAATTTGTCCCATTACTGATGATGTTAATGTCAATCGTAAAGTTACCGTTTGTTCTTTGTAACAACAGCATTATGTGGGGAAACGTTTTGAGACGGTGAAAATATCCTATTCCCAAACAAATTTTTGCCTGCTCTGGTTCAGTATCCATTGATTCGCCTCACCTGAATAAATTATTACTATAATGGTTATCACCAAATGGTGACTTTCCAACGCCTTCATTCCCTCTACGTTTATTAGCTGCCATTCTACTGTAAAGAAGAACTTTCTGGCATCCCTGCTTACAACAGGTCGTGCCGGGCAAATTCTTCCCTGACTGGAAGGCTTCGGGGTCGCCCGCCACAGGGGCACTGGACAGGGGAGCATCAGGGTTGCTGGCGGTGTGACTTCAGATCCATCTTCCAAGAACCCAGTGGGAGGTGGGAGGGGCGGGAGGGATGGAAAATGACCCTCTTGGAAAACCTCCAGCGGTACCACGCTAGAGGGCCCTTGTGCATTCTTACAAAAATAAGTAAGTGAAGAGAGAGACTAGTAGGACATGACTGCGTATTGCAAATAGTTTCAGAAGGCGACACCACCCCACCCTGGCTTTCCTCTATTTCGTAAAACAAGCAATGCATGGGCTCTACCTTATTTAATGAAATGTGAATTTAAGGACTTAAGGCAAGCGTGAGTAGACAGGGCACTGGGGTAGAGGCCTGGCTCACAGGTCTGACTCTGCCGCTACGTCCAGCCTTGGGCAAGCCACCTCCCATGTGGGCATCAGTTCTCCCAGACTGTAAAGACGAGCGGGTTAGGACACACGTCCTCCAAGACCCCCACCCCGGCCTGCCACCCATGATTCTGAACAGAGGTGGCCCTTTTCCCTCACTCATAACCCAGCGGCTGTTCTCAGAATAGCACATTTATCAGGCACAGGAGATAAGCCTCTCTGTGTTGACCCCAGCCATGCCAAGCCAAACAAGCCATAAAGTCCCTACTGCGTGCCGATGTACTATGACAGTGTGGAGGAGGTTCAGAAATGAATGCCATTGTTACTAGCCTCAAAAACTGCAAATCTAGTAGCATTTTCATTATATATTCTCTGCTGCCGCCACTACTGCTTCCAATCCTCCTTACGAGCATTCTTCACGGTGATAAGTATTACCATATGAAACTAACATTTATGTAGTACCTACTGTGTGCCACACACTAGATTACTCAAAAAAAAATTTTTTTAATGTGTATTTCTTTTTGAGAGAGACAGGGACAGAATGTGAGTGGGTTAGGGGCACAGAGAGGGAGACACAGTATCCAAAGCAGGCTCCAGGCTCCGAGCTGTCAGCACAGAGCCCGATGCAGGGCTTAAACTCATGAGCTGTGAGATCATGACCTGAGCTGAAGTCGGACGCTCAACCGACTGAGCCACCCGGGCGCCCCACACTGGATAACTTTTAAATCTCCCAGTTCCCATTTAACAAAGGTGGAAAACTCAGGTTTATAGTAGCCACAGAACTTGCCCAAGGTCACTCAGCTGGTGAGTGACAAAGCAGGAATGCACATCAGGCCTAAGTGGTTCCAGAGTCTGAGTTCTTTCGCCTCCACAGGCTCCCTTTAAACACGTTCGCTTCGAAATCCACCCATACCCCATGCCAGTTTATCTGTTGCTGATAACAAACCACCCCAAGAGTTAGCATCTTCAAATACTGTATGCTTATCCCTCATGGATCTGCGGGTCAACTATGCTTGGCTGGACGGTCCTCACGTGGGGTCTCCCTTGTGGAGACAGTAAAATAGCAGCTGAGGCTGCAGCGTCAGCCAAAAGGCTGGATGACCACATGACTCACACTGCTTATCGGCAAAGAGCTCAGCCGGGGCTCTCAACCAAAGCGCTTTCCTGTGGGCTCTCCCTAGGGTATTGGCTTTGCCCGGCGTGGCAGCTGGATTCCCAAAGGGGAGCCTGCCAAGAACAAGTGTTCCAAGAGACCCAGGCTGACAGTGCACGGCTCCTAGGGACCAAGCCTCAGAAGTCATGCTACGTCACTTCCACAATACCCTATTTGTCAAAAACAGGTCACCGAGCCAGCCCAAATTCAAGGGAGGGAACTGCACTAAGCTGTGACTACTGGGAGGCATGGCTGCTTTGCCTCATCCCACTGTGGCATTACAGATTATTTAAATTTCTTTATGGTAGTCTACATCTCTACAGTACGTATGTATTCTTTTGTAATCACTGAAATGAATATTCTAAGACATATAATATTCTAAGACATATAATATTCTAAGACATATAATATTCTAAGACATATAATATTCTAAGACATATAATATAATAATAACATGATTATCAGTATGTCAAATATACACAAAGTATTATTGATGTATTTATATGTGTATACACTGGAAGAACTGGAAGAAAATGTGCATTAAAAAAGTTTTTTTTTTAATGTTTATTTATTTATTTTTTTTTAATTTTTTTTTCAACGTTTTTTTATTTATTTTTGGGACAGAGAGAGACAGAGCATGAATGGGGGAGGGGCAGAGAGAGAGGGAGACACAGAATTGGAAGCAGGCTCCAGGCTCTGAGCCATCAGCCCAGAGCCTGACGCAGGGCTCGAACTCACAGACTGCGAGATCGTGACCTGGCTGAAGTCGGACGCTTAACCGACTGCGCCACCCAGGCGCCCCTTTAATGTTTATTTTTGAGAGAGAGAGAGAGAGAACGACCAGGGGAGGGGCAGAAAGAGAGGGAGACACAGAATCCAAAGCAGGCTCCAGGCTCTGAGCTGTCAGCACAGAGTCTGATGCAGGGCTTGAACCCATGAACCGCCAGATCGTGACCTGAGCCCAAGTCGGAGGCTTAATGGCCTGAGCCAACCCAGACGCCCCAGAAAATGTGCATTTTTTAAAGTACTTTCATCTTCTCAAAATGGACATGTATTGCTTTTAAATTAAAAACATTTTTTCAATTAAAAACATTCATTAAGGGATTAATTAACTACCTCATAGAATATACCCATTTTATGGCAACACATATCAGATTTAAGGTATTTGCCATGACCTTTAGTTTTTTTTAGGATTCCTTCTCAAGGTGGCTAGAGCTACCCATTTTTATAATCTGTATCCTATAATCAAGTCCATCTAGAGATATCTGCCTCCCTCTTACTTCACCACAAGGTAGCTTTCTGGATTTCCAAATGCATTTTTTTTTTTTTTTTTTTTTTTTTTTTTTTTTTTTTAAGAAAAAGGAAAGAACAAGCTGGGAGTTACTCTCATCTGATGTTTTTTCCTGTCATTTATGTAAGTGTACTTGTGCTACATTTTCCACATCTCCTCTTGCCAAACACCTCTTCGAAGTTCAAGGCAAATGCAGGCACTTTGGAGATCTCAGCAGCTGAGAAAAAACCCTCGAGTCTACTATGAGGAGTCTTTCTCTCAGTCTTTCTCTCAGCTCCAGGCGTGAGGAATCCAAAAAAAGACAGACCAGCCTTAGAGATATACAAAGACACAGGACCACAACCTGGGATGTACAGTCAACCTTCTGCAGCAAAGGGGATAGCCTGAGGGGGTAGGCAGAGCAAGTCCCTCCAGTCAGGTAAGTGACCGTAAGAACCTCCCTGTGGAAAATGGTGGCTGAAGGCAATAAAGCTGCCACTGTCCCAAAACATAGAGGGCATCTGAACCCAACTCCAAAAGCAGGCAAGGGGCTTCCGTCTGAGTCACAGCACCAAAAGACAGTGGTGAGCGTGCACTGAAAACTTCTGGAATTCAGTACAGAGAAAGAAGGAAACACGGGCAAGAGGTGTCAGGAGTGGGACTGAGTTCTGACAGCCCAGCCTTCCCAAAGGAAGGCAAGTTCTGACCAGCCAACCCCTGGGATCCTCTACCAAGCCCACAAGCATAAGCAGCTCTGGGAGCCTAAGAGGCTGATTTGTTGAGTCACTCAGCACTATTTTTACCCAGCCACTTTCCAACCATAAACCCACATTTCAAATTTCATTGTTTGGGTGGATTAAGAAATTTTGACTTGGCCTTTCTTGTGGTTTAATTTCCTGCGTGCCTGTATGAGGGAAAAACTTGAGCATTCCTATGGAAACATGATATTTGGACCTTTTCTTGGCAGGATAGTGTCCACAGTTTTGGTGTCTTGACTGTTCTCCAAACCTACATTGCTCAGCAGAGAGGCCTTGACCTGTCCCGTTCTCCCCTCTATTGAGGCAGATAGTTTCCCACATGGCAGTGTAGATCGTCTGGCTACCGGAATACTAGGTCAGGGCAAATTTGTTTATGAATATTCCACTCCAATATTAAGAGACAAAGCCGTCTCTGTGCAATTCACATAACAGTCAATCGTGACCTTATTAGTCATTAGTGATAAACACCCAGGTACTGAGTTTGATAACTGTCAGTGACAGAAGAATTGAACAAGCTTAAAATGATCGCCAAATGATTTCAATTATAAAGTGAGGCGTGACTGTGTGGTCATAGGAACAAGAAACACATACCAGAAGAAAAAGGAATGTTCCTTTTCTGTGGAAGCCAGGATGAGCCCTGTTTTCTTTTTAAAACACTTTCACCTCCACTCACATCTGAAGTACAGTTGTGATGCCTGGTAACTTCCATTCCTTTGATATAAACAGTCTCTAAAACCTCAGGGTCTTCCTGAAGACCAAAACTGCCAAAAACACTTTAGCTCAGGCAGAGCTGTGACTTTCTGTTCAAAGATGGAGCCCCCTTTCCAACAGGAAAATCTGGAACTGCACCAAATTTGCCTTCTGCATCTAATGAGAGCCTTGACGTGCTATAGTAAAAGCAAAAAAAAAGTCAATGTTGCTGGAAGTAAACCACTCAGGAGTAGACACACCCCCTGAGGCTGGCAGTGTGAGCAGAACCCTGCGTTCTCTCCTAAGTCCAAGGACAGCACCACGGTAGGCACAGCAACCACACACGAGCCAGCAACGCACTGCACAGTTCTGAGACACAGGACACCTTTCCTGTTCATGACGGACAGCTGTGCATTCTTTTGATCATCCAACAGGTATTTATTAGCCCCCTGCTATGTGGCCGGTGTTCTGACCACTGCAGATAGAGCAGGGAAGACAGCCCAGGGACCTGCTTCCATGTCACTCACAGTCTGGACAAGATGACTTCACACAGCAGGAAATGCGGGGGGGGGAGAAGAAGCAAGCTGAGCAAGGGGGTGCAACAGGATATGGTGAGGGGCAAGTGAAGTTGGGAAGACCGAGAACACCTTTTAAACAAGCAGCATTTGAGCTGAGACGTGAACGATGGGGAAAGAGAAATGCCAAGATACAGGGGAACACAGAGCAAAGGGAGCCACTGGTGAAAACCCAGAGCTGGCCTTGAGCCGAGTGAAAGAGGAGAGGGAGGTGTAAAAGTCATGGCCAGAGCATTCAGTGGGCAGACCTGCCACAGGACTTGAGCAGGGCAGGAGGGTGAGCTGATTAGGCAACCTCCCCCCACCACAGATGACACCTCTCTCCCCAACCAGGTGTCCTGGTATCTGATGTGATGTGCCCCTCAGGCACCCTGGCTCTCGGGGCTGTGATCTTAGTGGTGATGATGTTCAACTTGAGAGACATAACAGAGCTCCCATCTAGGGAGCTGCTTCTCTCCGTCACCTAAGTTTTGGGAGGCTGGGGTCCAAAGACAGAGGATGTGGCCGCTGCTCCTCAAGGAAAACCATACCAGGAAGGCATAGGGACATAGGCCTGCTTTCCTTCCCTAACATCTCCCTGTCATTATGGTCCGGTTCTGGTCCTGGCCTCAGCTCTCCTTTGTGCCATCACCAAAACAGTTCCTTTCCTCCCACCAGCTGGGCTGGGAAAGCCACACCAATCGGGGCATAAAAGGGTAAAAAAGAACACTCTGGGGCCCCTCCCCCCACCCCTGCTCAGCCGCATGTTAATACACAAGAGGAACCGGGTTAACGATCATCCAGTGCAGGGACAGCAGAAAAGTGGCCATAAAAGTACTCTGTGCAGCCTCGCGGCCAGCTGTAAAGATGTAGGGTGGGAAGGTGGGGCTGGGGGTTAATTCATTCAATTTTCATTCAATTATTAGTTGAATAAACATATAATATCTGACTCTCTGATTAGGTGAAGCAAAACAAGGTCTCTGCCATCAAAGTGCTTACAGACTAATGATGGAGATTAAATACAAGCCACCACCACTCGAGGAAGCCCGTGGTGCATTTCCGGGGTGCAGGGGCAGTGCTCTGGGCGCAGCGAGCAGGCAGACCTGGAGGAGACTTGGTATTCGCTCGGGCCTTGTCTCCGTTAGCTCAGGCCACCAGAACCAAATATTGCAGACTGGCTACCTTACACAAAAGAGAGTGATCTTCCCACAGTTCAAGAGGCTGGAAGTCCACAATCAAGGTGCTGACAAATTCACTTTCCCCCAAGGGGTTTCTTCCTGGCTTGTAGACCACCGCCTTTTCACAGTGTCCCACAGGCCTTTCCTCTACGCTTGTTCAGAGAGAGCACTCTGGCATCTCTCCCTCTTCGATAAAGGGCATCAGTCCCATCTGATGAGGACCCCACCTTTATGACTTCATTTAACCCTAAGATCCTCCCAAAGGCCCATCTCCAAAGACCACCATCTTGGAAGTTAGGCTTCCACATCTGAACCTGGGGGGGGATATGCAATTCAGTCCATGTCAGGCTTTGAAAACCTGATATACACCAGCGTTTTTTCTCTGTGGAAAATGGAATTACAGGAGAGCCTGGCATCAGCAAAGGCAGGGCCATGTGAGCCTAGGAGAGCAGAAAGCTCTGGGAGAGCAGACAGCAAGCCAGTTTGGCTGTGGTAAAGGACTTATAAGGGGTTCAGGGGGCAGGGGGTGAGGGTGGAAAGGTGGTCTGGGGGCAAATTATGGCAGGGAGTCAGGGAGCTGCTGAGTGCCCTGTGAAGCCCTCCCAAGCTGTGTGGAGGGGCCAGGCTGAGGAGGGAGACAAAGGGCAGTTGTAATAGTCGGGACAAGAGAGGAGGAGGCTCTGAATTAAAGCCATGGTTCAGACAGAGAAGCTCAAGCTTTTCTGGGACTGGCTGACCAGAGCCCAGCCTGGGTGGCAGGGAACAAAGCTGAGGTCCCCATACGCAGGGCTGCTCTGGGCACCAAGAATGTGCCCGAGTCCCATGGACAAAAACACTCCCATGTTCTCCTGCTGCCTGGCGAGGAGGTCTGGGCACAGCACAGCATGCCACTGCCCTGCTAGGAGCTGGGGCCACGTACGGTCACTTGTGGCTACAAAGGGCTGGGGCCCCAAAGGGAGTATCCGCAGGTCAAAAGTGTGGGCTCTCTCTGGGTGCACTCAAGTCAACTGCCCCTCATCTGATCGGCCTCCCCATGGGCTGCCCTGCTCCCTCTGACTCCTGGGATAGAGAAACCAAACAAAGAATAGAACCAATGCTTCCCAAGCCGCCCCCGGCCCCACCATCCACGGGCCCCACAGAAGGGCAGCTCCTTTGCCCATGCTTGGACGGGAAAACAAGAGGAGCTGCCGGAGGTTTTGGAACTAGACACACTCCGGTGACCCCACAGACCGCAATCCTAATTCCTCATCAGCATTTCTGGTGAGGCCAAGAAGCCGGTGTGGCTCGCAGGGTCCCTGGCACACGTGGTCAGCCTCACTGTGGCCCCTGAGTCCACTTCCTCATCTGTGGAACAAGGGGCCAGGCCTGGGGGTCCCTCAGACCCCTTCCGGTTCTAACCGGAACCAACCACCAACACAGTACATACACGGGGGGGCGCCCACTGACCTTGGTGGTACCCAATGCCAAATGACAGTGAGTCTTCTAAGACCTGGCAAACAACAACAACAACAACAAAAACCCACTTCCCAGGGTACACCCGACATGTGTCTAAAAAACTGGCATGAAACTATATTTTTGTTAGCTGAATCCTATTTTCTCAGTGACTAAAAGCATCATTTCAAAGCTCTTTCATTTTCCTTTCCGATTTTCAAAGGGCCAGAGCTTCCTATTTCCCCAAAGTTCCTTCCTCCCACCATCCCCACCACGGCAGTCAAGCAACAGGGTAAAATTCGGGCTTCAGGGAATCAAATTTAAAGGAATCTCTTTGGATGAAGTGAGCTTGCATTTGCAAAGCAGGCACTGCCCTGCTCCCCACCAAGCCCCTGCTCCTGCCAGAGAGTCACTCCTGTTCTCTATCTGAGGCCACAACCCCCCTTTCCCTGGAGGACAGTCACCAGATGTCACTCCTGAGATGCCTCTCACAGGTGACGAGCCCACAGAACCTGTGTCAGCAGAAGCACTGCTGGGCACAGCCTTTGGCTTCCTCACTCTGCAAGGGTATAGTCACTGAGCTGGTGGCTGGACAGGAAGCCCACCGCACAAGGAGGTCACGAGGACATGCAGACATTTCTCTGGTGATTTTTTCTTTTTTTTGAGAGAGAGAGAGAGAGAGCCAGTGGAGGAGAGGGGTAAAAGGAGAGAGAGGAGAGAGCGAGCAAGAGAGAGACAGAGAGAGAGACAGACAGACAGAGAGAATCTTAAGCAGGCTCCATGCTCAGTGAGGAGCCCGAAGCAGAGCTCAGTCCCACAACCCTGGGATCGTGACCTGAGCCAAAATCAAGAGTCAGATACTCAACCAACTGAGCCCCACAGGCACCCCAATCATCTTTTTTTAATGAAGACTATGGATCATCCTATGTCAGTGTCATATAAGCCAAGTCTCACAGCAGCCAGGAAATCCAGCCATGCCATCAGACGTCAAGAAACCATCACACTCTCCACCCCATTTTGTATCAAGTCCCCAAACCCTCAGCAGATGCGCCTTTCACTTCCCTCCACAAGGGGCTAAGGAGAGGGATCGTGGCATGAGGACCCTATGGACTAAGTCCAAGGACTTGCTAGGCACCCCATTCTTTTCTTCTTAGGACTTTTCACAATTTGTAATTATACATTTATTTGTTTATTTACTTATGGTCAGTCTCTATGAGACTGTAGGCTCTACAAGGGCTTATAATGTTAGCACCCAGTACCAGGCCTGGCACATGCCACAAGTATTATTGTTTTGTGGGTTTTTTTTTTTAACGTTTATTTATTTATTTTGAGAGAGAGAGAGAGAGAGAGGGAGGGGCAGAGAGAGAGGGAGAGAGACAATCCCAAGAAGGATCCACATTGTCAGTATAGAGCCCAACTCAGAGCTCGATCCCATGAATTATGAGATCATGACTTGAGCTGAAATCAAGAGTGTGATGCTTAACTGAATGAGCCACGCAGGTGCCCCCCCCACTACTGTTTTTAAAAGGAGGAAATACAAGACTCTCCCAGAACCAGATTCACTTGGAAAGACGCTATCTAGTTAAGGAACTGAGTGTCTCATGGGGGCAACCAGAAAAACAGCTATTTTACAGAGCAATCAGGGCTCTGCTCTCAGGGACACAGAGACAGACAGAAAACGCTGCTGGAGAGAAGGGTGAGGCAAGGAAACCTAGGAGGTAATCTTCAACCCAAGTACTTAGGACACAAGTGGCAGGACCTTATGTGTAAAAAGAGGGCCCACGAGTCAACAGAGCACAAGGCAAAGCCCACCAAAGGGAACAGTGGCCTGGAACGCTGGAGCAGGATCCTGGAGGCCTGGCCAGACCAGTGGTGCTGGGTGGTAGGAGCTGCGTCAACTTACCAACCAGAATGTCAGCATTTCAACTTTTTACAAGCAGGGTAGCCACGCAGTGCGCATGGACTGAGCACCAGCCCTGTGGGCAGGAATAGAAGGCACAGCCATCAAGATACGTGTGGGAACTGGTGAGACTATCTGACAATCCGGGGGAAAGGGGGGAGGAAGAGAAGTCCAAGGTGGGCTCTTTGCTTCTGGCTCAGGCAACCTATGATTTGTCAAGCTAGGGAAAAGGCAAACTTAGGAGAGGAAGACAATTGGTTTCCTGATGCACGTTGACTTTGAGGTACCTATGGGACATTCAGATGGAGATTTCTAGGACCGGTCCTAACAGAGACTTTCTTTTTTCTTTTTTTTTTTTTTTTAATGTTTTATTTATTTTTGAGACAGAGAGAGACAGAGCATGAACGGGGGAGGGGCAGAGAGAGAGAGGGAGACACAGAATCGGAAGCAGACTCCAGGCTCTGAGCCGTCAGCCCAGAGCCCGACGCGGGGCTCGAACTCCCGGACCGTGAGATCATGACCTGAGCCAAAGTCGGATGCTTAACCGACTGAGCCACCCAGGCGCCCCAAGAGACTTTCTAAAAAGTAGGTGTCAGGACGACTTGGAGGTAAGAACACTGCTAGTGCTCACCTATGCCCCGTTCTCCTGGCTCCTTGTGGTCAGGTGGCCACTAGCCAGTTCCTGGATAGTGGACTGCGATGGGTGTAACTTCTGCACTGTAACAGTAAAAAGCCACTGCACAACCCCATCCCCTCTTCCCCTGTGAGCCATGAGTCCCAAGTGGTGTACAGGATGGAAGTGGCCTGGACCCGTGGGATGTTGCTTGAAAGGAAGCCACCCTAGAGCGCCATATACCCGAAGTGAAATTTGCTTAGATGGGGGAAAACAGGTACGAAAGCACTGATATTTCAGGGCGTGTTTGTTACCGCAGCCCAGTCCAGCCTAGCCTTACTGATGTAGATGCTGTCAGCACATAGGTAGTAGCTCAGTCAAGGCCCAGATAAGGCGAGCATGCAGAATCTTTTATCTACCCCCACACCTGAAAGATAGGACATCATTATAACAATGGGACCACACTCCAGTAATGACCCGTAATGGAAGAAAGGCACTCTTGCCCCACCCTGGGGTGCATTTCACAATCTTGGTTAGAGGGGGGCTACACAGGATGTTTAAATCCCCTCCAGGTAACTCTGATATCTGCTCGATCTTCCACCTCCCTTGATCTGAGAGTAACTGGGACGAAATGTGGAGAAGCAGATCTTGAAGATGAATCTCAGTTCTGATACTCAGTCTCAAACACCACAATCCACGCATGGGAACCATCAATGCGTACCACCTCGGACACCGTGGGATTATTCGATTAGTTCATCACGTCTGTCAAGCTCCCTCAGGGTCTCCAGGTGCTCGCGTTTGGAGATACACCAATGTCGGAGAGGCTGGAGAAGCGGTGTATGACATTAGTCTGTGTCACACAACAGCCTACGTGCACAGACTCCCTTATGCTTACCTAGGGACTCAACAGGCGAAAGGCAGAAGTTTGCAGCTGGAATCGACAATGTGAATAATAACGCAGTCAGAAGACGCAGAAGTCACTGTTCCCATAGCAACACTCCCTACCTCTGAGAACACATACCCACAGAGTCTGCTGAAATGGGATTTGAGGCATAGGACACGGCCACTCAGGAGCAACGGGAGGGAACTCCAGAACCCCTGCGTGGGAACTGATCCCCCAGGCCTGCTGACACGGCCAATGTCCCTGTGCAGCACGCGCACAGCGCATCAGCACATCCAGCTCTGGGTCCCACTCATGAAAGCTCTGTCCCTTCCTCAGGCCGCAGGGGGTGTCCTCCTGCCAGACTCCTCATCCTCATAGGCTTTCCTGGCTGCCCATGCAGAATTACTCGCTCCCTCCCACTATTTTTTACATAATTCTACCGTGTCCACAACAGAATCCCATCAGTAGTTTCTCTGTCTGTGCCGCTCGCCCGGTGGTCTTACCTTCCTTTTATCTCCAGCCCTGGGAACAGGATCTGAAGAAGGACCTCAATGGCAAGATGAACTCAAACGAATGAATCCAGGACTCTCTCTTCAGAGTTGTTCTGTTAACTGTTTCCACTGAGGATGCATTAGAAGATGCAGAAACTCACTGACCAGCTTGCCAAGGTCATGCAGCAGAGACACAGAACAGCAGCGTGATGCCATTTTTCGACATTTCACTACTGACAGCTTTCAGGCCCCATGCCTCCCTCTTCTCCTTCTGTCCTGAAACCTGGGCAAGCTGCTGAGAAAGCCTAGGTGCTCCCCTCTTGGGTGCCAGCAGGAAGTCCAAGCCAGGGAGCCCCAGCCTGCACAAACCCTGACCCTGACCCCACCCCTAATCACCATAAGAGCCCCAGGCTGGTCTCCCTTCCCTACTCTCACAAGTCATTTCCAGACCAGTTTAGGAAGCTTGCCCTGCTGGCCCCAGGAAGTCTCATTATGCGATCTATCACCCACAGGTGGGGGGCAGGGGCAAGGACTGCTGTAACCGCAAGCATCTCCACCGGGATGCAGGCATCAACTACAAACTGACATGCAGCCACATCAACAGAGGTATGGTACCTCATTCGTGGAGGGGAGAATATCACCGTACACCCTACACTCCAGTTTGCACCTGTCCCTCTCACGACACCCACCTCGGAAGTATTACCGTGTTCAGATCTGAGCCCCGTACATTAAGGGGAACAGAGATGGACAGTGGCACACCCAAAAACAGGCATCTGGATCGTGTGCAGTCTAGAAGTATTTCCTGTGGGGAACACATGAGGAAACTGGGGCTCTTCCCCCTGACTGAAAGCTGCCTTTGAGTTTCTGAAAGGAAGGAACTAGCCTTCTTCACTGAGGTTAAGAGTTGGCACAAGCATCAACAGATAAAAGCAGGTTTGGGACAATGTAAGAAAGAAGTTTCTGGAATCAAAACATGTCCGAAGACGAAAGAGGCTGCTTCATGGCGGCAGCAGCTCCCTGCCATAAGGAGTCCCAGTGGGTTGCACTGGATAATCTCCCTCTCCGGGGTCGCCACAGAGGAGATTCGAGAACAGACGAAGGGATTGCGCCTTCGAGTTTTCCCCAACCCTGAAATTCTCCGACCCAATTCAACAGCTCCAACAACTCCCTCATCTCCACTAAAAACTGTGGTGTTCAATAGTTGGACCAGAAAAGGATATGGAAGTTTAAGGATGGGTTCGCAGTCACGTTCTATTTAAGCTGAACCTGAATGCCGGCCAAAGAACCAGGGAGCTGAAGAGATCTGTGTGTGCAGCCACGTGTGGAGAGTTGGGGTATGGGGACGGTGATGAGACACAAACTCCAGAAGGGGCACTGTTAGGTTACAAATTTGTAATCAGTCCCAAGAAGCAGAAACGAACTAGTCTGGCACACCCAGAGGAAAGCAGTTGCTAACTGGGGACTCAATTTCATCCTTCCTGTGAGGGAAACATTTAAAGGTGATTTCCCAAATTTCACTTAGAGTAGTAAAAATGTGGCACAAATTGAAAAGCAAGCCACAGTTACCAAATGATTTCCTGAGTGTGGCTTCTGCCCAGGAAGCCCCATGTCTACACCTCCGTGCTGTGTGACTGGAGTGTGCACCTCTGAGAATACCTTCTCTGTGCTCCCCACGTTGCACCCCACTTCTCCTCTCCCCCCTGTTTTGTCTCCCTCACACACAGACCAGGACTCCACGCTGCAGACAGAGCCAGACTGGGTGAGGTGGAGTGACAGAGCCACTGGCGAGGGACAGTGACCTCTGAGCGGCATCGCAGAGTGATCTGGGGCTCCAGGGGTCCCCGGGAGAGCAATCTTGACCTTGCAGTGGCAGGGGGGCAGCAGAAGAGGTGCAGAGAGGAGAGGTGGCCATGCAGCACCTGGGAGGGTCTGGGCCTGATGGGCACACATTCACCTCTAACTCTAGATCCCCAGGCCTGCACACTGAAGCCAGGGCATGGGAGTGACACAGACAGTCCCTCAGTAACCGTTTAGGACACTTCCACCCTGCAGACCTGGCTGGTCAGGGCCAAGAAGGAAGGCGTCCGAAAGGTCTGCAGATGATTTATCCCTCTGGTCTATCCCTCTGGCCTGCCCAGTCCCCAAGACTTATTTCCTTTGGCTGCAGCCTCCCCCGATTCCTGAGCTGTTTCCTGCTGCTTTTCTCATCTCATCATCCCCTTGAACAGTTTCCTGTTCCTTTTTCTTTCTAAGGGGGCTGCTCCTCTTCCTGGCTCTGTAGTCCTTGGAAATAAGCAAACAAACAGATAAGAGTCAGCCTCTAGGACCAGCCCCCGCAGCCCCTCCCGGCCCCAGTGCACGATATGGCCCCGTCTGGCCAACAGGACCAGGCGGCAGTGGTGACCAGTGGCCGGAGCAGCAAGCGCCACGGCAAACGTGACTGGGCTCACACGCCAACAGCTCCACCCACACTGAGAGCAGACTGGAAAGGCATCCACTGCTCCCTCGCCCCACAACTGCACATCTGCTCACCAGGAACAACGGCAATACAGGATTTCTCTTTAGGAGCAACTACGAGAACCCTATTGCTTTCATAGGGCTCTGGTCCTAAGAGGTTTCCAAAGATGACGTGGTCTAAGACCTGTAGCTGTAAAAAAGTCAGTGACATGCTTCATCCCTGCTTGGCTAAGGAGGGCTGACCACAAATCAAGATATGAAATGCCCAATTGATTGCAAAGAATTCAGTTTGGACAAAAGATGTGGAGGCAGAGAGTATGGGGCGGGGAGAGAAAGACATGGTTAAGCTGGGGTAGAGGCTTCCCCAGTGGGCCACGGGCAGTGAACAGAGTCCGGCTATGAGCCAGCCATTTAGAACTTAGAGCCTATTTTTCTCCACCAGAAGAGAAATAAAGGTGTTAGTATATTTCAGAAAGCAATGCTTGAGAAAGCTTTGTTTTTGCTTCCCCCTCTCTGGTAATGATGGCTAAGTAAATGATGGCTCACTTGCCCTTTCTGTGCCGGCTGCCAGGCTGAGGGGCTCCTTCCACAACCATGCATGTCTTTACGTTTTTTTTCTGAGGCCTATGCTTTCATTTGCTATATATTTAGCCATGGTCCAAAGTCTCTGTTTGTTTGTTTGTGTGTTTTTTACTATTTATTTTTGAGAAAGAGAGAGAGAGAGAGAGAGACGGGGCATGAGTGAGGGAGGGGCAGAGAGAGAGGGAGACACAGAATCTGAAGAGGCTCCAGGCTCCGAGCTGCCAGCACAGAGCCGAATTCAGGGCTCAAACCCACAAACTGCAAGATCACGACCTGAGCTGAAGTCGGACAGTTAACCGACTGAGCCACCCAGGCGCCCCTCTGTTTGTTTTTATTTTTCTAACTTTGTGTTTTTAATGAACACCTCAGATTCTATGAGGAAGTAGGAATGAGGCAGAAAAATAATAAATATCAACAGTAATAGTACACTAACATCATTTGAATATTTACCAAGGGCCAGATACCGTTTTAAACTCCTCCTGTATAGAAACTCATCTGGTTGTCACAACAACCTTGGGGAGAGGGATTTTATTATCATCCTCACTTCACAAAGGGGGAAACTTGGGGCCTGGAGTGGGTAAGTGCCCACAGGCAGAGCTAGGGTTTAAACCAGTGTGGCTCTCCTCCACAGGCCGTACCCTTACCTGTGCCAGTGTACTTGGAAACGGGAGGGAAAGACGAATGAGTTATCTAATTACCTCACAGATTAAACTCTGGCAAAATTCTGAGGTTAGCACCAAATGAGTTGCAGTGTTTTTCTCGGTAGCCCTGGTCCTCCAAGCTCTCCAGCGAAACACGCTATTCCAAACCCACTTTCTAAGAGACACCCTACTTCTCCAGTCCAACTCCAGACCGATATGACTAAGAACGGCCACTGGCAGACTTCCCACCTTGTGCCAGATGCTGTGAAGGGCACGTTCACCCATTAATCCAAATCCTCGGATTCCTAATCATCCTCTTTCCAAGTACCGTGCAGCGACTCAACCAGGTGTATGCTCATGGGCAAGTCACTTAACCTCTTTGTGCTGGATTTTTTTCACACTTAAGACGGGAAAACTATGGTATCCACTTTCCTACCTTACGCAGTGGCTGTGTGGATTAGGGGTTAGCATCGCAAAGCACTCAGAGTGGTGGCCGGCATCCAGTAAGTGTGCGGCTAGTGTCAGCCATTGCTGCTGCTCGGCTAGTGTCACCGGACAGTGAAGCAGCCTGTTTACTGAGGCAGTTCAGGTACAGTAGCTTCTACCATGCAAAGGACTGGAGGGGCTCCTGGGTGGCTCAGTCGGCTGAGCGTCAGACTTGGGCGCAGGTCACCATCTTACTGCTTGTACGTTTGAGCCCCGCGTCGGGCTCTGTGCTGACGGCTCGGAGCCTGGAGCCTGCTTCCGATTCTGTGTCTCCCTCTCTCTCTGCCCCTCCCCCACTCACGCTCTGTCTCTCTCTCTCTCTCTCTCTCTCTCTCTCTCAATGATAAATAAACATAAAAAAAAAAAAAAAGGACTGGAACGTAGCATCTCATCTCCATTCTAAAGGTTTTAAATCTCAAACCACTCTCCAAATCAATCATTTAGCCCTCTACTCTCCTGGCCACCTCACTGGATGAGCGGGATGTGTTCCTCCCGCTGCCAAAAGCTTGTAAACAGTTCTGCAGAGAAAACATCCTGCTTGGTTTGCACTCTCCTTCCCCCTCCTGGAAGCCTAGTGATAAGCCAAGGTCTGCTTTCACCATCAAGAGGCGAAGATCTTAACACAAAAAGTCACTGGTAGAAGGAAGGAAATTAAAAAAAAAAAAACAAAAACCCAAAAGACCTCGCATTTTTCATCCCTTTATGTGAAATTTATTTTTTCCTCCCAACAATAACAACAACTACTTCCCTATAAAAGGTCAGAATTTAAACTCTTAGGTCGGGGCTACCAAAGCAACTCCTGAAACCCAAAAAGATTTCCTGAGAACCTTCTAATGTGCCTGGTGCTAAAGCATGTACCAAAGACAAAAGAATTTCAAAATCTAGAGAGAGAATAGACAAAATGAACTATGTTCCTAAAGCTTCTGTCATGTTCTCATGTACTTCATCTCCTTTATTTTCTATAAAATCCTGTGAGGTACAAACTATTATCCTCACTTTATAAATCAAGAAACTGAGGCTCAGGCATGATAAATAAATGAAGTTCACACAACCAGTCCATGGCTGGGATGAGGTTCAGGCTCGGGAATTCCAACTTCATCACTATTCCCACTGAACTCTTGGGACTCTGGCTAGGACTGGTCTGCTCCTGGGCTCTCAGAGAAATTGGCTTCCATCTGTTGTTGTAGCCACTGGAAGAAGGTCAAGTCATTTCCAGGAATCCAAGGGACTCAAGTCCCTCCAGACTGGGGTCAAGGCACTGCTATGGTTGTGAACGAGAAGTGAAATTACCACAGGGCCCAGAACCCAACTACTACTCACCCTGGTCCCCAGGAAAGGGGTAATTTGAAACCACCTTCAACCCCATCCCTCAACACTCCAAGGCTTGAAGGGAACTAGCATGAAGGTTGAATGGCCAGAAAAATCTTGAAGGCCTGAGACTTCCCAGGGTGAAAGAGCTCTGTAAGACATCTGATTTGGGGAAAGGAACACTGTCCCAAATTCCAGAATGAAAATCTGTTGGAAGACAGGCTGAGTTATCTTCTAAAGAGGAGTGGGGCACCTGGGTGGCTCTTTCAGTTAAGTGTCTGACTTCGGCTCAGATCACGATCTCGCAGTTTGCGGGTTCAAGCCCCCGCATTGGGCTCTGTGCTGACAGCTCAGAGCCCGGAGCCTGCTTCCGATTCTGTCTCCCTCTCTCTGACCCTCCCCCATTCACACTCCGTGTGTGTGTGTGTGTGTGTGTGTGTGTGTGTGTCTAAAATAAATATTTAAAAAAAAATTTTTTTTAATAAAGAGAGAGAAACAAAAATAAAAACGCATGTGGCCTAGTTTGTGCCTAGTTTCCTGGTATATACGAATTCATTTAATTCCCTTAATTGCCCTATCAGGTCCACCAGCAACAGTCAGACCAAGATATGCAGATGAGCCCTGCACTAAAGCCACCTGTGTAGATCTTTGCCTACGTTCTTCCATTCCCAGTGAGTTAATTCAGTGCAATGGACAAGCATGGTCATTGCTTCACCTTTACAATGACAGACTGCATGAGGTTTTCAGACAACACCCTCCAAAACACGTTAAGTGCAGAATGAAGAATGGTCCTTAGCACAATGTGTGGAGCCCTCCGTATTTCTGATTTCTTTCTGGATTTCAAACCGTCAAACACCATTGGATCGTAGCAAGGGGCTAACAAAATGGTATCCATTTTCCCTGCCTTTGCCTTTAAATTAAAACATGATTAAAATCCCAACATTCCTGGGGTGCCTGGGTGGCTCAGTCGGTTAAGCGTCCGACTTCAGCTCAGGTCACGATCTCGCGGTCCGTGAGTTCGAGCCCCGCATCGGGCTCTGGGCTGATGGCTCAGAGCCTGGAGCCTGCTTCCGATTCTGTGTCTCCCTCTCTCTCTGCCCCTCCCCCATTCATGCTCTGTCTCTCTCTGTCTCAAAAATAAATAAATGTTAAAAAAAAAAATTTTTTTTTAAATAAAAAAATTTTTAAAAAATCCCAACATTCCTCACTATCATGGTACCCTCAGACCAGCTTAAGAAATGCCCTCTTAATTCTGGAGGTTAGGAAAATCCTCAAAATGATTCGGAAGAACTCCTACGCCCCATCCCCAGGAAACCTGATGAGTGTGTCTGATCCAGGTCTACCTAACCAGAAACAAGGTCACTCCCTCTTCGTGTCCCACTAGACAATTAACACAACTCCCTCCCCATTCCCACACAGCCCGTAAAACTTCCAATATTCAAATTAGCACAGACACTGTGGGTTGGGAAAACATTCTGGGAAATTACTGACCCTCAAGGAAGTGACTTCATTTAATCAGTCAAGGAAAAAATCTGAAGTTCCTCCATCATGTAAGATCATTCTTATCTCTACCAATAAAATGGGCTACATGAGAAAGAAGACTTTTATAGTTTATCCCTATGTCTTAATCCTTTCAGTTTCAATCTCCCCCAGTGATGGCATTTTATACGGGTCACTTTACAGACAGCACAAATCTTGGCATCCTGGAGGTCTACTCTTTTGCAGGGCAGTGACAGCCCCACAGATGACTTCCCTCCAGTTAAACAAAAAAGGTGGGCAAAAAGGAAGAAAGGATGAGGTGCGCTGGAGTATTGAGAAGAAAGGTCTGTTTTGTGAAACAGAGAACAATCAGGGTTTGGGAATGCTCAGTGTCTTTGAGCTTAAATAAAGAAAGAATGGAAAAAGCAGCTTGGCTGGGGAACGTTCCATCATGATAATCTGATTAGCGGAACATGAACGCTGAGCACATCTGCAGTGAAATGGGGGAGGAATAACAATGCCAAAGGGACACGCCCCAGAACCGACACCACAAAGACAGAAAGACAAACAGAAAACAAGCTGCTGGTATCTTCTGGTCCTGCTTCTGGAGCAAAACTGCGGGCTGGACAGGTTTTTGATCCACGTTTGTTTTTTCACTTTGACTTCTGAAGTCCCTGAATGAGCATGGGTAATGAGGTCAATTTGTGCTGATTTATAAAATCAGTTTTCTGACTTTAGAGCTGTGGCACAAATTATATTAGCCCTCTACTCTGAGGTCCTGTGGTTTCTGGAATTGGACTGACCTGGCCAAGGCGACAAGTCAACCCACCCTCTGGATGCCGAGGGACCCAGTGGGGATGTGGCTTCACTTTATTCCTTCAGGTCCTTCCTGGCTGTTGAAAGTGAGCCCTAACTCTTATTCCTCTAAAAGGGTTTCGCATACCCATCCCTACACCTGGAAACCCACCCCTCCTTCCACGATAAGCCGTGACCCACCCTTCTCCCCGTACCTCTTCCCAACCACTTCCACTCGTGACCTCCTGACCTCCCAGTGAAGGCCTTCTCCTCCTTCAGCACTCTGGCTCTGAAGATTTGGCTAGAGCCTCCCCACTCCACCTCCACACCTGCCATGGTGTTCAACCTCTCCTCTCACTGACAAATCCTAACCACTTCTCTCCTAGAGTCCTCGGCTGCCTTCTGGTACAGACTAAGTTGAAAACCACCGCTGCTTCCCAGACTGTCAATCTCCTCTTCAAAACCTTCCAGAGCTGGCTCCCCCACCACAACCCCAGAAACACAACTCTTTGCTGGGCTTCGGTGCCCTCTGTGGGGATCCCTCAAGTCCAGGCCACACTCTTGGGACCATCCCACAAAAGCATGCAGGAAGAAACACTTGAATCACTAGATGAAAATGCAAACCAATGTACTCCCTTGCTTCAAACTCCATCAGCAGGTGCAAATCCCACTGTCCCCAGGAGAAAGTCCCTAGTCCACTGCACAGCCCTTGATCTAGCCCGGCCTCACCGTGCCCGCCCCAAATCCCTAGTAACACAGCATCTGTGGTTCCCAGGCGCTGCCCTTATCACAACTGTTATTAATTAACTGCTTGTTCAATCATCTGATTAATGTCTGTCTTCACTATACAGTCCATGAGGACTAAAACCACATCTGCTTTCCCAACCCCATATCCCTAGCACTTGGGGCAGGGTTTGATTCACTGGTGGAATTCAGTAAATCTTTGCTGAATGAATGAGGGAATGAGGTGCTGATGACAACTCTCCGTCTACCTGAGTCCTCTTACTGGCAATATAGGCTGAAGCTTGGCTCTTGACCCCCTCCCCCAACTCTCTCTTCTGTGTTCCTTCTATAGATAGCTGCCTCCACAGCCATTACCTCCATTCAATATTTTCAGGAAATTGAAATGTAGTGCCATGAGGAACCATAAGAATATAGTCAATCAATCAGAGAGGCAATCTCCCCCTAATATCTCGCTCTAACATTTACGGGAATGACTTAACCAAGAACTGCAACATATAGAAGGAGAAAGAAATGGGATTCTGCCTCTGGAAACCATTCCTCTAAGCTCCTTTGATTTTAATTGCTTTGCGTGCAAATGGAAGTAGAGCCCCAGTTGATTGAAACTTTTTTCATTTGCAGCCAGAAGTGAATGATGCAGGCTGCATTCCAGTGAACATGCTCTTAATATTATAGGAAGACTTGGGGCTAAGGACATGCCTAGACATGATTAACAAAGTTGTGCACTTGCAAATTAGATGAATGCCAGGAAATATTTAAAACTTTCCTTTCTTACTAAATACATCAAAGACATGTCCTTGTTTATTGTCAACCTTTTCCCCCAATTTAAAACAAAAATAAATCCTTTCCCTCTGAGAAAGGCTCTACTAAAGAAAGTCACTAGGATATGAAATGCATCCCAAGGACAGAAGTTTAATGCCTTATGCTCCCTTGGCTCCAAATTTAAATGCAAGAGTAAACATCTGAATCTAGGAAAGGTCTGATCCCAGAGATACCACTTCTAGACAGAAAAAAGTCTAAGAGACTGAATAAATTAGTTTACCTCCCAAAGGTATGGTCAATAGGAATAGTCTCTAGTCAGCTAACCACACATGTATGACTTGACCTTTACTCCTTGGGCAAGGAAATCCAGGAAGCAAGGCTGAAGCAATCCTCTGTGCTGGCTGGAGTAGGCTGTGGAGCAATCGCGACCACAGACAGGGCTTGTGTATTCCAGCCAACAGCTATCTCTGATCTGTGAACAGTCTTCTGTAGTTTCCTCTCATTTCCTGAGCTGGGCAGACCATGACGTAAGGTATGCTGGCCCTAGGGAGCTCTCCAGAAACCCAGACTCCCGTAAAGGCCCTGGTGAGATGAGCTATGCCAGGTACTTTCCAGACCAAGAGCCAAAGGTGCCTCCTGGGTGCACATGATCTCCCCCATTTTAGATTCTCAAGAATCTGAAATGCTGATCAGCAGCGCTAGGGCCCATCCAGCTCAAGGTTCAACAGCTAAAAATCTTTGCTGTCGTTTCTGTCCATTGAGTACTATCAGAATCATTGAATCTTGGGGTTGAAGGGGAAAAATCTCATTCAATCCCCACTCCAATTGTTGATTTCCTTCCACAATCAAGCTTGCGTAAGCATCAAGCATTACTCAAACATCTTGGGATTTAACTTGACAGGGACATCTCAGAACCAGGAGGTGCCACTGCACTAGGCTGCATCAGGCTGGCCCGAGTCCAAGCTCTGCTCTAGCTTTCAGATGGGAGATCTTGAGTCACAACTTCTCCCTGAGCCTTGCTTCCCTCACACAATGAGACTAAACAATCATGATCCTCACACCCATTAAGCATTGCTACATACCAGTCACCATGCTGAGTACTTTACGTTGATTAGGAAATTGAAGCTTCCCCAAAACCTTATGAGTTGTGTGCTATGTTATTCCCATTTTACATAAGAAAACCAAGATCTAGAACATATGTGACTTGTCTGTTAAGCTACACAGACAAAGGAGCAACCTCTGGGAATCCAGTCTTAAAAATAAACAAATTAAATTAAAAATACTAACCAAAGACAAAAGCGGCCACACGCTGGAGTTGAGACCTTTCACAGATTTATCCCAGGCAACTTACTCAACAAAGAAATAAACAAAATATAAACAACAACCATAATGGGAGAAATAACAAAAAACAGAGTTGCTGCAATATCAACATGTTCAGTTTCCAACAAAAAAAACTATGAGATATACAAAGAAAGCGTGACCCATACTCAGGGAATCTAACAATTAATAGAAATTATTTTTTAATGCACCCAGATGTTGGATTTGGCAAACAAAAACTTCAAAGCAGATATTATAAATATGTCCAAAGAACTAGGAAAAAATCATGTAGAAAGAATTTAAAAGTATGATAACAATGAATCAACAAATATTTTTAATAAGGATAAAACAATTTTTTAAGAACCAAATGAAAAGGGGTACCTGTGTGGCTGAGTCGGTTAAGTATCTGACTTTGACTCAGGTCATCATCTCACAGCTCATGAGTTTGAGCCCCGCGTCAGACTCTGTGCTGACAGCTCAGAGCCTGGAGCCTACTTCGGATTCTGTGTCTCCCTCTCTCTCTGCCCCTCCCCTGCTCATGCTCTGTCTCTCTCTCTCTCTCAAAAATAATAAATAAAACATAAAAAAAAAGAAGAACCAGATGAAAACTCTAGAGTTAAAGAGCTCAATAATGAAAATGAAAAGCTACCAGAGGAGCTAACAGAAGATTCAAGATGGCAAAAGAAAAATCCTGTGAACTTGTATATAGAAAAATAGAAACTATCCAATTTGAAGAATAGACAGAAAAAAATTGCATAAAAATGAACAGAGTCTCAGAGACCTGTAGGACAATATCAAACATACCACATATGTACAATGAGAGTCCCAGAAGAAGTGGACAAGGAAAGACAGAAGGAAAAAAATATTTGTAGAAATAATGACTAAAAATTCCCTGAATTTGATTAAAGAAAAATCTACACTTGCAACAAGCTCAACAAACTCTAAGTATGATGAATACAAAGAGATCTACACCCAGAAAAAGCATAATTGAACTCTCAAAAGACAAAGAGAAAATCTTGAAGGCAACGAGAAAAAAAAACTCATCATGTACAAAAGAGCCTCAACATACTAGTTCACAAAACAAATCTCAAAAAAAAACCTCAATAAATTTAGAAAGTCTGGAATCATATCCAGTATGTTCTTTTAAAACAAAGTAGAGATTAACAATCCAAAGAAACTTAGGAAATCTCCAAACATTTAGAAATTAAACTACATAGGGGCGCCTGGGTGGCGCAGTCGGTTAAGCATCCGACTTCAGCCAGGTCACGATCTCGCGGTTCGTGAGTTTGAGCCCCGCGTCAGGCTCTGGGCTGATGGCTCGGAGCCTGGAGCCTGTTTCCGATTCTGTGTCTCCCTCTCTCTCTGCCCCTCCCCCATTCATGCTCTGTCTCTCTCTGTCCCAAAAATAAATAAAAAATGTTGAAAAAAAAAATTAAAAAAAAAAAAAAAAAAGAAATTAAACTACATACCTCTAAATAACCCACTGGTCAAAAAGAAATGAGAAGGGAAATTAGAAAATATTTTGAACTCAATGAAAACAAAAACATTCTATATCAAAATAAGTGGGATACAGCTCAAGCAATGCTTAGAGGAAAATATATAGCTTTAAAAGCCCATATCAGAAAGGAAGGCTCCCAAAAAATAAGCATATCTTCACCTTAAGAAACTAGAAATAGAAGGGCACCTGGGTGGCTCAGTTGCTTAAGCATCCAACTCTCGATCTCAGCTCAGGTCATGACTGCACAGTTTGTGAGATTGAGCCCCTACTTGGGATTCTCTCTCTCCCTCTCTCTCTGCCCCTCCCTTGCTCACTTGCTCTCAAAATAAATAAATACACTTACAAAATTAAAAAAAAAAAGAAACTAGAAACAAAAACAACTAAAGCAATCAGAAGAAAGGAAATAAAAAAGATTAGAACAGAAATCAATTAGAGAAAAGAGAAAAACACTAGAGAAAGCAAAACAAAAAAAAAGTTGATTCTTTGAAAAGATCAACCAAACTGACAAATCTAGCTAGACTGATGAGAGAGGTGGGGGGGGGGGGGGGGGGGGAGGGAGAGAGAGACACAAAGGAGACTCACATTAAAAAATAATGAATGAAAGAAGGGACACCATTACCAATCCTACAGAACTTTATGTCACTAAATTACACAACCTAAATAAAATGGAAATAAATGTATAGAAAGACATAAATTACTAAAACTGACCCAAGAAGAAATAGATAATCTGAATAGATCTACAACAAGAAACTGAATTCATAATTTAAAATGTTCCCACAAAGAAAAGCAGAGGTCCAGATGATTTCACAGGTGATTTTTTTTTTTTTTTTGAGAGAGAGAGAAAGGAGCAGGAGAGGGAGAGAGAGAATCTTAAGCAGGCCCCACGCCCAGCACAGAGCCCAACCTCACAACCATGAAAGCATGACCTAAGCTGAAATCAAGAGTCAGATGCTTAACCAACTGAGCTACCCAGGTGCCCCCTCACAGGTGAATCTTATCAAATATTTAAAGGAAAGAGAAATAAAATCAATCCTTCACAAAATCTTTCAGAAAACACCAGGAAGGAACACTACACAACTCATTGTATGAGACAAAAATTATACAAAAAAAGAAAAAAGAAAATTCTAATTCTTTAATTTTTTTTTTTTTTTTACTTTTGAGAGACAGAGAGAGAGAGAGAGAGAGAGAGAACAAGCAGGGGAGGGACAGAGAGAGAGAAAGAGGGAGACACAGAATCCAAAATAAGGTCCAGGCTCTGAGCTTTCAGCACAGAGCCTGATAAAAAATAGCCAAGTGGGGATTTAGCCCAGGAATGCAGGGTTGGTATACCATACAAAATTAATGCCATATTAATAAAGGACAAAAACCACTGATCATCTCAATAGACAAGATAAAAACTCTCAATAAACTAGGAAAATATAGAAATTTCTTCAACCATAAGGGTATCACAGTTTCTTAAAACCTGTAGCCAACCTTCATTCTCCTAATACTGGGAACCAGGGCAAGGATGTCTGCTTCAGCCACCCCCATTTGACACTATATTATACTTATAGCTAGTGAACACTGAATTTAGACCTAGACAATACAGTAAAAAATATTTGTCATCATCATCTAATGAAAGGCATCCAGATTGGAAAGGGAGAATTAAAACTGTCTTTATTCACAGATTACATGAGCCTGTATGGTAAAAACCCCAAGGAATCCACACAGAACAAGTGTTAGAACTGGCACCTCTAAATACCACATTTGGAGGTTAGAATTTCAACATAAGAATTTTGGACAGACACAAACATTCGGTTCACTGCACCTGAGAATCCACCCAAGACATATGAAAACATATGTTCACACAGAAACCTACACATGAATGTTCATAACAGCATTATTCATAATAACCCCAAACTGGAAACAATCAAAATGTCCATCAACTTGTGAAGACATGAACAAAATGTGGTATATCCATACAATGGAATACTGCTTAACAATGAAAAGGAATGAACGTGCTACAATCTGAACAAACCTTAAAAAGATGATGCTAAGTAAAAAAAAATCCAAAGGGAAAAGATTATATATTATAGGATTCAATTCATATGAAATTTTCAGAAAAGGCAAATTAATGGAGAAAGAAAGCAGATCAATGATTGCCGATGGCTAAGGGTGGGAGCAGGGATTAACTGAAAACAAGCACAAACAAGGATCACTTTCCAGAGTGAGGGAAAGGTTCCAAAACTGGATTGTGGTGAGAGTTGCATAACCCTATTAATTTACCAAAACCATGAAACTGTGCATTTGTAATGGGTAAATTTTATGATATGTAAATTGTACCTCAACAAAGCTGTTTGGGGGAAAAAAAACAATGAATATAAAAATTATTTTAAAAAATTGTTTTAATGTTTATTTATTTTTGAGAGCGAGAGAGACAAAGCATGAGCAGGGGAGGGGCAGAGAAAGAGGGAGACACAGAAGCTGAAGTAGGCTCCAGACTCTGAGCTGTCAGAGCAGAGTCTGATGCAGGGCTCAAACTCACGCACTACAAGATCATGACCTGAGCTGAAGTCGGACGCTTAACTGACTGAGCCACCCACGTGCCCCCAAAAATTATTTTTAAATCATAAACTGTAGCAGCTGCTATCACATTGGTTATTGATGCTGTGGTCCTGGGCCTTTCCCATTGGGAACTCTCCATTGATAAACTTTGCTACGGTTCTCATAAACGTTCTCTTAAATGAATTTATATAAATCACTTAGGATAGTGTCTATATCTTAGTAAACATATAAATGTTGGCAGGAGGGGTGGTGACTGGATGGCTCAGTTGGTTAAGCATCTGACTTCAGCTCAAGTCATGATCTCATGGTTCGTTGAGTTGTAGCCCCGTGTCGGGTTCTGTGCTAATAACTCAGAACCTAGAGCCTGCTTTGGATTCTGCGTCTCCCTCTCTCTCTCTCTGCCCCTCCCCTGCTCATGCTCTCTGTCTCGCTCTCTCTCTCTCTCAAAAATAAACATTAAAATAAATAAATGTTAACTATTGTCATTATTATTATTAATGTCACAGGGCCCTGATGTGCCCTGAGAAGGTGGTCCTGGGTCTTCTAGAGGTGGCCATTATGGACTCCTTCCCCAGAGGTCTCAGCCAGCCAGAAATGCTTCTAGAAAGGACCCCACTGAAAAGTGGCTATGCACTTCTTCCACTGGAGAGAGCCTCTTTCCGCTTAAAAAAAGAAAAAGACCATCTTTGTCTTATTTGTTCCTTTGTTCTTGGAACCATCCAGATACCTGGGGGAAAGGCTACTCCTAGTATATTATTAATTAAAGAGGTTTAAGAATGACAAGACTTTTGGGTCCTGGTCCCTCAACTCCTGAAGTATCCTTTCTCCCACCCCACCATCTCCACTCACATGGCTCTCTGGAACAGCTGTGAGGGGCAGGGTGGTGCTCTGCTGAGAACCCTGCCTTCCCTGCACCGCAGATGGAACCTCCCCCCGAGCAGGCTCAACCCCTCTGGTAGGCAGGATTTCAGCAACCCCAGCCCCTGCTGCAGGGGTCTAGACTCCGTCTTCAAAGGTATCTAGGCTACTTCAGTGGGTCAGGGTCTTGACACGACTTCAGAGTTACAGTCCTCTTTCCTCCTCACTGAGCTGAGCAGCGTGTGGCTGAGGCTATGCCTCAATTTCCTCACCTGGCACTTACTGGTCCCTCCAGCCTGCTTTCCCTTCCCCAGGAAGCTGAACCCCATTCCCTATAAAAGGGGCTTGGCCAACAGGCACATGAAAAGATGTTCAGCGTCGCTCCTTATCAGGGAAATACAAATCAAAACCACACTCAGGTATCACCTCACGCCAGTCAGAGTGGCCAAAATGAACAAATCAGGAGACTATAGATGCTGGAGAGGATGTGGAGAAACGGGAACCCTCTTGCACTGTTGGTGGGAATGCAAATTGGTGCAGCCGCTCTGGAAAGCAGTGTGGAGGTTCCTCAGAAAATTAAAAATAGACCTACCCTATGACCCAGCAATAGCACTGCTAGGAATTTATCCAAGGGACACAGGAGTACTGATGCATAGGGGCACTTGTACCCCAATGTTCATAGCAGCACTCTCAACAATAGCCAAATTATGGAAAGAGCCTAAATGTCCATCAACTGATGAATGGATAAAGAAATTGTGGTTTATATACACAATGGAATACTACGTGGCAATGAGAAAAAATGAAATATGGCCTTTTGTAGCAACGTGGATGGAACTGGAGAGTGTGATGCTAAGTGAAATAAGCCATACAGAGAAAGACAGATACCATATGGTTTCACTCTTATGTGGATCCTGAGAAACTTAACAGGAACCCATGGGGGAGGGGAAGGAAAAAAAAAAAAAAAGAGGTTAGAGTGGGAGAGAGCCAAAGCATAAGAGACTGTTGAGAACTGAGAACAAACTAAGGGTTGATGGGGGGTGGGAGGGAGGAGAGGGTGGGTGATGGGTATTGAGGAGGGCACCTTTTGGGATGAGCACTGGGTGTTGTATGGAAACCAATTTGACAATAAATTTCATATATAAATAAAAAAAAAAGGGGGGGGCTTGGCCAAAAAGGACCCTAAATGCTGGCCTCTCAAGCCACTCAGGAGGCTGCCACACCCTCCAGAGCAGTGTGAACAGAACTTTCTACAATGCAGTGTGGTAGCTACTAATCACATTTGGCTATTGAGCACTTAAAATACGGTTACTGGGACCAAGGAATTGAATGTTTAACTGTATTTACTTTTAATTAATTTAAATCTAAATGGCCATATGTGACCCACTGGATATGGTATCAGACAACAGAGCTCGGGAGCTGCTGGCAGCTGGGGTGGGTGCTCCCTAACCTCATGCCACTCACCCAGTCCCATTCTCCCACAGCACACAAGGGCCCCACTCCCTCTGCATCCCTGCCAGCAACCCCTGCTGTACAAATACTCCCCCTGGGGCAACACGTGTGCTCACAAGAGGTCTGAGGACCACTCCTGCCATCTTTCAGCAACACAACCCATGGAAAATTAACACAGAGGGAGAGACCACAGAGACGAGCCAGGCCTGTGAACCTGCAAACATCTACACAAACGTGAAGACTGGGAGAAGCCTCTGCTTTCTCTTTTTAAGTCTGAATAAGTAACCTGCTCCGAATTTGGTCATAAGTTCACCACTACGGTAAGAGTCAGGCCCAAATTACGTAAAACAAAATTTAAGAGTCTCATCAGACAGGTGTAAAGGGAGATTATCATAAAACGTTTGTAGGAACTAAGGTAACGAGGAATATCTGAGGAGATGAAACTAAGGTGGCTATAGTTTCAAGTCACTAATAGTCACTTCATGGGAAAGATTTTTAAAAGAAATAGCTCATTTGAAGACAGACAGGGGAGCTAGTGGAAGAAAAATCCTTTGCTTTGGGACTGGTATGTCCTTTTAAAAGCCAGGGCTGGTCAATTATCTCACAGCATAACCACCTTGGATTGAAAAAAAAAAATCAATACATATCCAGGCAATTACTTTCTGCACCTCTTGCTGCTGAACTGGCACCAAGTTTTCACAGCTCAATTAGCTTTTAACTTAAAACACTAGCCAGTCTCTATTTTTACTTGGGATATTTATTCATAACAAAACACGATACTATTTCAAATTGTTTTAGAGAATCTGCAAAGAACAGACTGAGAGGCAAATATAAATGGCATAGTATTAAATGCTTTAATTCTTTGATCCAGTAATCTTACCATGATGATTATCCCTGGGAAATAGTATTCAAAAGGAAAAAACTATGCACCTAAAGATGTTCAAAAGCATAACTTAAAATGGCTAAAATTTGGGGCGCCTGGGTGGTTAAGTCGGTTAAGCATCCAACTTCAGCTCAGGTCATGATCTTGTGGTTCGTGGGTTCGAGCCCCACATCGGGCTCTGTGCTGACAGCTCGGAGCCTGGAGCCTGATTCGGGATTCTGTGTCTCCCTCTCTCTCTATTCCTCCCCTGCTCACACTCTGTCTCTCTCTCTCTCAAAAATAAATAAACATTAAAAAAAAAAGTTTAATGGCAAAAATTGAAACAATCTACACAAATTACATGTTCTACAAAAAAGGAAGTGATTATATATCAACTTCACTCAGGTTCACACTTAGGTTCACACTCCAGAGAAGCTACTCGTCAAGGTCACTGATGACTTTCCACATTGCTAAATCCAGCCCTCACTGTACTTACCTACATCAGCATTTGACCCAGATGATCACTCTCCTCTCCCTCTCTAGAAATGTTCTGCTCACTTGGCCTGGCTTACTCCCCTCCTAACCAGAAGCTTATAGAAAAGCAAACCCAGAGGCTTCCTCCGAGGGCCCTGCAGGCACTAGACTCAGGAGGAGCTTACACTAACCCCACCCACCCATTACCTGCCACTCAAGTTGGAGAGAGAAGCCAAGCTGAGCAGTGCTTGGCTCCTGTGCTAATCACAGGCTTCACCCTCAGCTTTCCCTTGTCCGTAAAATGAGACGAACCAAAGTGTGACTAATTCATAATGGCAGGTAATCCAATAAACATTCAACCGGGGGCTTGGAGATATCCAATATATATGTCAGGTTCACCCAACTGTGTCTGGCCTGGATTATGAAAACGAGTTGCATTTCCTGACTGTGGCACAATTGTTGAGGAAAACATCCCAAACTAAGGAGGCAGTATTTGGTAAAGGTGATTCACAAAAAGGATAAGTAATATGAAGGAGGAAGTAGGCTCAAAGAGAGAAATCATCCAACATGAAACTTCTGTTCCCACCTGGAGTTTTAGAAACGAGTCAATAAGGAGCAAGCCACCCAGGTGCTTCATTCTGGGAAAGCCAAGTGCTTGAAGAAGGTGTTCTAGGCCATGTTGACCCCACAGTAAGAAAAGGTTATCAAGTACTGGGCCAGGGCCTGGGTGTCCGGAGATCTGGGTTATAGGGATGCTCCAACCTAAGCCACACTAACAAGCACAGTGACAGCAAGCACTTAAGTTTTAACACTTGTTACAAGTGCCTGGTATCATCTGAGCACATTACTTATATGAACTCAATTAACTCTCACAAGCAGATACGATTATTTTCAGTTACTTAAGTGGCAGAACGATGTTCAAACCAAGGCAGTGTTGTTCCAGGGCTCTCAATCATTATGCGATACATAATAAAATCTTGAAGCACAAACACCCCCGTCGTCAGAGAAAAGTTCCATGGTGTTCGCAAGGGCACAGCATCCTCAGTTCATGAAAGCCAGTTCGTGGAAGTGACTCTTCCATCACGGGAAGCAAAATATCCTGTTCCATCTCCACTGAGTACATTGATCACCACAGAAATTTGGACAAAAGCTGCAGAGTCCTCAGATGGAAGTGCAAAAACCAATTATCAAGTTAATGAGTAAATACTGGCAGGCATTTTGCAAGGCACACTGGAAAAAACAAATCTCGATAAAAATCAACAGATGTGGGCTTGCTGCTTGGAAATAAATTTTGATCAGCTGCATTACCAGGGACTGAAATTCATCTGCAAAGTGAATGAAGAGCTGGGATCTGTGGCTGCTACTGGGGTGGGAGCAGCGTGGGATGGGAAGAGCAGGGCCCCCAGAAGAGGCCTCAGCAGCACGGGAAGAGGAATCCACATCAAACAAGCACAGCATCTGTTCCCTTACCAGCCTGCTCAGGATTCCCATCACCACCTTGGAACTCTATGTACCTGGAGAGAGAACTTATCGTTTCTTTCTTTTTTTTTTTTTTAATGTTTTATTTTTATTTATTTTTGAGAGAGGGAACAAGCGGAGAAGGAGCAGAGAGAGAGAGGGGGACAGAGGAAGAATCCGAAGCGGGCTCCACACTGACGGCAGCAAGCCAAACGCAGGGCTCGAACTCACAAACTGTGAGATCATCACCCGAGCGGAAGTCGGACACTCAACCGACTGAGCCACCCAGGTGCCCCAAGAGAGCTAATCATTTCTTTTTTTTTTTTCTTTTTTTTTTTTTAACGTTTATTTATTTTTGAGACAGAGAGAGACAGAGCATGAACGGGGGAGGGGCAGAGAGAGAGGGAGACACAGAATCGGAAGCAGGCTCCAGGCTCCGAGCCATCTGCCCAGAGCCCAACGCGGGGCTCGAACTCGCGGACCGCGAGATGGTGACCTGGCTGAAGTCGGACGCTTAACCGACTGAGCCACCCAGGCGCCCCGTGAGAGCTAATCGTTTCTAACAAATATTTAGGAATGCATCCAACAAAATCCTGCATATGTGTAAGATCACTTATGACAAGAAAGTTAATTGTAGCATTGTTTCTAAGCACTAAATTTGGAAATAATCTAAAGGTACATCAACAAGGGACTAGTTAAATTAAATACTCTGCAGCTTAAAAAAAAAAAAATGAGTCACCCCTAAACACACGGATTTGAAAGTACCAGTGGACTTATTGTGAAGTGAAAAGTAAATAAATAAGGTGCAGAACTTTCCCATCGAGTTGAGAACTTAATCGCAGGGGATGAGGGTAAGAAGACTTATTTCCTCTGTATATCCTTTTGTGTTTTCTAAATTTTGTACCATGTGGAGGTGGTTGCAAATAAGACAAAAAAAATAAATAAATTTTAATGAGTTTCATCAATGTGGTAAACCTATATGTACCGAGAGCTAAATGTCTATCATTTATTAAGTGGGAGGAAAAAACAAGTTGCAAGTCAAACTGTAGAGTTTAATCCCATTTATAATAAAAGAATTTGTTGTATGCTGGCATATGTTTGTTCATAAATGCATAGGAAAAGGCCTAAAATGAAACATAATCTATTTACAGTGCTGAACCTTGAAGAGGGGAGTAGAATTGGGGTAGGAAAGAAGGAATGAAGGAATTTGTTCACTGATTACCATTACACATCTGCATTTTTAAGATTTTTCTAATTGACCACCCATTACTTTTTATTTTGATTACCATGTTCCTTATTTCTAAAAGTTGTACTTGGTCATTTTTCAAATATGCTAGATCACTTTTTACAGTTTCCTGCAGGTATTTTCAGACTTGTCTTTTGTTTCTTTAAACATGGTTACCATACATTTAAAAAAAAAATTTTTTTTTCTTAATATTTGAGAGAGACAGAGAGCAAGTAGGGGAGGGGCAGAGAAACAGAGACAGAATCTGAAGCAGGTTCCAGGCTCTGAGCTGTCAGCACAGAGCCTTAGGCAGGGCTCGAACTCACGAACCCATGAGATCATGACCTGAGCCAAAGTCGGACGTTTAACCAACTGAGCCACCCAGGCGCCCACCATACATTTTTTATGATCAGTATCTGATAAGTCCAAACCAGTTTTTGCTGGTTCTCACTCATTGCCCCATTTTTCTTTGTGCTTCGTTATTTTTGGTTGCGCAACCATTCATTGTCCTTGAAAGTTATTTATGAGAACATTTAACTAAGTTCCTGCAAGATTTGTGAATCACCTGACCCCCTTACCCTGGTAGAGAGTGCGGGCCCTGAGTCGGGCAGTCCAAGTTCTGGTCCAGCTCCTCAGTCAGGGCTGTGCCTTGGGAAATCTACCTGATGCCTCTAGGCCCAGTTTTCCCCACCTGTAAGGTATGGAATTATACCTCCCTCTGGGCTTACAGGGGATAAGATAGTACATACAGTAAGGCACTCAGCAAATGCCTGGCACAAGGTGAGTCTTCTCTAACTCGTGGCACTATCACAATAACATTTTACAATAAGGATATGACCAAAGGAGATGGCAGTGAGGCTATGGAAAGAGGGAGGGCAGGCGAGAGAGAAAAACTGGGAATGGGGTCTCTCCCAAAGGAGCCTGTAAGCTCTGTAGGGCCCAGAGCCATGGAAGGTACACCTAAGCACTTCTCACAGGTGACCTAGTCCATGGCCAGTGTTAGTAAAGGAGTTACAGGATATAAGAAATGAGTTAAAGGGACTGCGTGATGAAGAATGTGCCCCCCCTTTTGGGATGAGCACTGGGTGTTGTATGGAAACCAATTTGACAATAAATTTCATATATAAATAAAAAAATAAAAATAAAAAAAAAAATAAAAAAAAAAAAAAAGAATGTGCCCCCCTGGGCCCTCAGAACCTCCATGCTTGATACACTGATAGTGACTGCCCACAGAAAGGCTACTGCTCAATTACAGGGGCCCAATTTTGCCACCAGAGTGACAGCCTCACTCCCTGAAATTCACTAGTGCCCCACCCCAAAGGGTAGAGACATGTCAGGGACAATGAGACAGAAACAGCTAGCAGGCTCCAGGTAGAACAGCCCAAAAGATACCTCTGGCTGACCTCTGGCCACAGTTCTTGCTCACGCATAGGTCTTGCATTAACATGAACACATATGCCAGGGTCCAACCACTCCTGAGCCTTCTCCTACCTGTTACTGATTAACTGAGTGGCTTGTATCCACCCCTGCACCTCCCTGAAAACCCTTCTGGGGTCCACATATCCTTCACAAGAGCATTAGACACAATCCCAACCCCAGGCCTGTGACTGACAGCAATGCAAAAAGGGAGCATGCTGACACTAGAGAAAACCCACAGAAGTAAATCTAACAAAATAAAAATCTCATTTTCTATAACACGAAGAACAGTGCTCTAGCAACCACTCAGCATTTAAAGTCAGGTGCAAACAGCCTAACATCCATTCTCTTTGCTGTGTTGGTGTCTCCCCAGCATGATTCCTCTGCATAGCGTCTGGGTTTTTTTTTTTTTTTTTTTTTCCTTTAAGTCTATTACCTATCCCCCCAGCTCCCCTCTGCAGTATGCTGGGACTGTCATTCTTAATGCTGATGAGGCTGGGAGGCCAGGTAACTGCTGTGCTTCTTGTCTGAGGTCACCAACGAACCTGGGGACATCTGTTTCAGTCCCTGGAACACAGGCTGCCACCAATGTCGGGGGCATCAGTCAACAGCTCAGCAAGGGAGAGGGGAGGATGACGACAACTGAGGGAATTACTGTCGTGTTAGACACAGCACAAGGGAGGAGACAAGGAAAGTGCTTTTAAAAAGCCTCACATTGTTATTTCTAATAGAACTTGGAATTTGCTGCACGCAGTGAGTGCTCTAGAAAACTGTCATCATCTTGAGTAAATGTGAAAGGGACCTGTGGTTAAACGGCCAAGCACACACATGCATGCTCTCATACCACACATTCTGGCCTCTCCCTGTTCTGGTCAGAGCTGCCGGCTGGCCAGGAGAAGGAAGAACGAGCAGGTCCTAGCAGCCAGAGTGGTCATGTGGAACCTGCCTGGGGGTGGGCAGAGACTAGGGTCTCCCGGGTTGCTTAGGCACCTGAGTATCCCATTCCTGCCCTTTTAAAAGCCAAGCTGGGCCAGCCTGACCTGCGGCTACCCTGGTGACCCAGCCGCCTTGAGTGACCCAGCCAGGCTAGAAAACACAGGGGCAGACACTCAATAAACATCTCCAGGACTTCCCTAAGGTGCTATAATGCCACTTTCAGATACCCTCGCCAAAGAGTAGCACCGATAGTCCCAATTAGGGACAATTTATAAAGCAGCTTCACGTCTATCATCTCAATCGTGCAAGACAATCTGAGCACAAGTTTTTATCCCCACTTGGTAGGTCAGGAAACAGAAGCAAAGGGAGAGGGGACCCACGGATTTAAGAGAGACTCAGGAAACACTCACACCTCGCTGGTGGGCATGTAAAACGGTACAGCCACTCTAGAAAACCTCGGCAATTTCTTATAAAACTGAACATGGAACTTTAAGACCCAGCTACTGTACTTTCAGGCATTTACTCCAGAAAAATAAAAATTTATGTTCATACAAAAACTGGCACACAAATGTCATATCAGCTTTAATCAAAAGAAACAAAAACCAGAAACAACCCAGATGTCCTTAAATGGGTGAATGATTAAACTGTGGTATATCCAGACCACAAAATACTACTCAGCAATAAAAAAAAGAATAGATTATTGATACGTGCAACAACTTGAATGATCCTACAGAGAACTATATTGAGTGAAAAAAACCTAATCCCAAAAGATTATATACTTTATGATTCCATTTATATAACATTCTTGAAATGACTAAAGTATAGAAGTGGAAAACAGATTAGTGGCTGCCAAGAGTTGGTAGGGGTGTGGCTATAAAAGGGCCACATGATAGATCCTTGTGATGGACATGTTCCATACCTTGACTGTATCAATGTCAATATCATGGTTGCCATGTTGTATTATAGTCTTGCAAGATGGTACAGTTGGGATAAAGTGGGTAAAGAATCTCTAAATTATTTCCTACAACTACGTGTTAATCTATCTCAACATCAAAGTTTAATTTACAAAGAGAGAGAGAGAGAGAGAGACTTCAGAGACATATAGCCCTTCTCTGGATCCTGATTTGAATAAACCAATCAAAACACATTTCTAAGACAACTGAAGAACGTGAACACTGCTTGGATATTAGATGACAATAAGGAATTATTGTTAATTTTGTTCAACATAATAAAGATACTGTGTTTATGTTAAGAGTACTTATCTGTCTAAAATACTTATCAAAGTATTTACGAATAAAATAATAATATCATAAATGGTAATTGCATTGAAAAACGCAAGGTTGAGGGAGAAAGGGGGTGGCTGGGAGTAGAGATAAAATTTGAGCTGATAATTATTGATGCTGGGTGATGGGTACGCAAGAGTTCATTACACTAGTCTCTCTACTTGTGTATATATTTGAAATTAATAAAAGGTGGGAGAATAATTTTTAAAAAGTCCCATACAGGATACTCAGTACCTTGCTTAAGGCCATAACATCAGTAAGAGAAATGGGATTTTAACCCAGGTCTTCAGACTCATTTGTCAGAGGCTGAGGCAACCTCTTTCTGGAAGGGCCATTGAAGGCAGGGCCCATGATTAAGCTTGTGAGAAGCTGGCCCAGCAGACTTTCAGACAGCACACTTTCACACAGGGCCAGGCCTGTGACCCCCGAGTTGTCATTCTCTAGTATATCGGATGCTCAGCCTCACACACAGGTGACAGTCCTGTTGTAGAGGCCACCAGGGCCTTAAAAGACCCAGTTTTCCTCAGAGACACCACACGTGAGGCTGAGCAGGAGGCTCGAGCAAATAACAAATCCTGCCCTTCTTCAACTGAAGATATGGAGGTTCTCAGAGGCCATCCAAAATGAGTGCCAAATCTATTCCACTCTATGGAAAAAAGATAGGCCTTGCTCAAATACACATCCTTCTCAAAGCAGTCCCCAAGTCCCTTAGCCAAAAATGTGCCCCTCCTTTGTACTCCCACAGCTCTGTGCTTATATGCCCCCCATATCAGTTATCTATTGCTGCATAACAAGTTAACCCCAAACTTAGCAGCTGAAAACAACAAACATTTATTATCTCCCAGTTTCGGAGACACAGCTTAACCAGATGCTGCTGGCCAGAAGGTGGGGACCATAAGATGGCCCTGAGCCACCTTAGAGGCTGTCTACAACACCCTCCATGATGGAGAGTAGTTGTAGGACAGGAATTTCTAATTCTTCCACTAGAAAATGAAGTCATGAGAGCAACACCTACATCAGATCTACTTTTTTTCCCCTCCTGTCGGACGGGAGGTGGAGATGACTGCACCTGAGAGCACAATCACATGCTGGTCCACGTCCCACACACTTCCTGAAGAAGTAGGCCCAAGTGGCCGGGTTGGTACCACATGGTCCCACCTGCTGTGGTCCCAGCTGAATGGATCAACAACAACAAAATCAATAATTTATGGCCTATGGACAGGCCAGAAGAGTCTCTTTCAGGATTTGAAATGGAAAATACTAAGAGATGATGCCTGATATGGGGAAGTCATAACAAACCAAAGCCCCATGCAAGCTTCAGTTCCATGGGAACAGAAAAAAAAACACATTTTTAAAAAGCAGATATAGAAAGGAGAACATGGAGAAGCATAGACAGAAACAAAGATACCAACAGAGAGAGGGAAGGAGAAAGAATCACCAAAACGGACAGGTCCCCAGAGCTGCCCCAGGTTTCACGCCTCTTGTCCCCAACCCTTCCATAATAATCCCTTCTCTTGTGTTGACTCGAAAGAGTCTCACTTTCTCATAAGGGAAGAGAAGGGAAAGAAGAGACAGGGGAGGAAGAAAAGCAGGGAAGGAGGGCATCCAGAGGTCACATCAAGTCAGGGCCAAGAGGCTTGCAAAAGAAGGAATTCACTTAAGGTCAGCCACCAGACTGGCCCAGTCAGAAGCTCACAGCTGCCCCAGCATTATGAGTTCCCCAAACTTCACCGCTCTGTGACTAATGACTATAACGGACAAATTTTATTATGTGATAGATGGTGCTTTAGAAAAAAAAAAAAAATCAACATTGTATGTGACTGTCCCAACTCAACTCAGAAGGAAGACTGTGACCCACCACACCCCATGTCCCACTCACCTCAGGGAGCAGTTATGTCCCAGAGCTTCAGACATGAGTGAGATTAGGGTAAGAACCGGCTAAGCCTGGTTAAGGAGTCAGTCCTGAACAAAGGCAAGAAGGTGTGAAGGAGAGAAGTCAAAAAGCCGAGGCTGAAAGCAAGGAGGCCCATGACAGCTCCCCTGGAGACAAGCAGCTCCTAAAAGAGCATTTTGTCACCAGAACACCACCCCCTCGGGGCTGAGTCTATTCACTTAGTGGAATCACTTGGCTGCTGAGAGTTTGTATCCACATCTGATGGGAATCCTCCTCACCCATCCCCCAAGCCACTGAGATTTTATAAGAAGTTAAGGTTCACATCAGATCACACGCCTGACTTAGGACTCTCATGGGGTTTCCACACCCCCAAAGGACCAAGCAGAGGCCACCCCGCTGACACACTGGTGCTTGCAGAGCCTGCCCTCCGGGGGCCCTGTGATCAGGTGCAGGGGGGAGGCCTTCCAGGCCAAAGGAAGCACTAAGCAAGCCCGGGAAGTAGGACAGCAGAGTGTGCACATTTGACCAAGAACAGTTAAGGCAGCCACTTAGGCTGGAGCACAAGGTAGACGTGCAGAGCAGCAAGAAACGATGCTAAAGGAGGGAAAACGGGCCAGGCAAGAGGAGTAAGGCGTCAATCTCTGCAGCTCTCCCTCTGGAGGCGCAGGCAGAGCCAGGAACATCCCCCCAAAGGATCTCCAGAGCCACAGTAAGGGGTGGGGAAAAGAAAGGAAGAGCAGGCCCAAGACTCAATCCAAGGTGGTTAACCAATAGGCCCTGGTCCTCATTAAGTACACACATGGCTTGAGGAGAGAAATAGGGTACTCTCCTGCCAGGGAACCATGGGCAAAGGCAGGACAAAGAAAAGATGCACACTTCGTGTCAACCCCAGAGGTGCTTGGTGAGCACACTGGACTGAGGGATTGGGGATCTCACACCGTTGAAGAGGCCTCCGCCCAGGCTGAGACCCAGGATGCCAGCAAACCCTTCGCCCAGGAGGCTGATTTCCTGGTATAGCAGATGATGCCCTTCTCCTCCCTGACCCTCAACTCCTCGGCCTTCAAGGCTGGCATGAACCGGACTCATCCTCCTCAATGAAGCTTCCTCTCTGAATTGACGGAACTGACAGTATCTGGTCCATTCTCCATGCAAACAACCCCACACAATCTCCCTTAAGTCCAGGCCCAGGGCGATAGACCCGGACCTCTGGCTCTGTGAGCGTCCTCTAGCTGGGGCTCTCCCCCAAACCAGAAGGTGAGCTCCCCGAGGGCAAGGCAGCAGCACCCACCCCGGTGTGGTGCATGCGGCGGGAGAGCAGCCAACCCTTTGCAGGTGACGAAATGCCTAAAGTAAAGGCTGCTTCACCTCCTGACAACACTAAATGCTGGCTGGTGCCTTTGACCGGTAGCCAGGAATTTCAAAGAGGATCTTGAAAAGGTTTAAAAAAGAATCTAATGGAGGGGACCAAAATGGAAGACATTACTGTTCAATCAGTTTGGCAACTATTTTCATTAGCTTACAAAGAGCTTCTGGCATCAGTAGAAAGTGGTCTACACCACATTACTATTTTTAGCATTTTATGACAAACTTGCTCAGCTGTCCTTCTTCAGAATAAGGGTGGGGGTGGGGGTGGGGGGTGGGCAGGACTCAAATGCCTCAAATTTGCTCCATGGAGCTGCCAGAAAATAGTTTTTATGAAAATCACTGGACACATGTTTATAACCTTTGTTCAGTATTTGCTCAGATGTTTTCACTCAGGCAAGTTCCTGGATATCTGTTTCTCCGTTTGCTTTCTTCCACACAAGAACTCCTGCACGTCACACCACACTGAGCCCTGGCAAGTGGGGCACCATCTGATAGACCGAGAAATCAGCATCCGCCATGTCTCCTCAAGGCTTTGGGGACCCGCCGAGAAATGGTTGTCTGGAAAATTCAAGCTCTTGGTAGTGACTGCTAATCCACAAGAAACATCCAGTTTCTGTGTAGTTTATCAGAAGGGGCTGGAGTTCATCCCCAGAGGGGGTGAAATGGGTAAAAGCGCTGAGGCAGTCAGGTCGGCTCCGGCGTACTCGTGAAACAGACTCGTTCAAGACACATGCCTAAAAATTCCCTCATTTAATTCAATTGACAAATATTTATTGAATGCCTATTATGTGCTTGGCATTTTCTAGGCAAATCCTGGGAGCACAACAGTGAACACAGGGTTCTTTAATCATTACTCTTAATTGAGAGCAGCACTTCTTAAAGTGAGTTCTGTGAAACAACCCTGTCTCAGAATGTGAATATGTGTTCTTCAGAAAGGTGTTCTGTGATAAGTTGTATCTGAGAAATGCTGGGCTGAACAAAGTTACACTTTTTTTACTTCAGTACTTAGAGCTTTTGATTTTGCTGATGCGTACTTTGGGCCCTCAAGAGGGGAAGCACTAATACCATCTAACAGTTACGAGGCACTACGACCCTTCACACGCGGTCTCCACCAACCTTCGCCACAACCCCACGATGTGTGCACAATCATTACCCCCCATTTTCCAAACAAAGCTTTGGCAGCTCAGACAAGTTACCACCTGTACTGGGTATGCCTCTGAGCCAGAGAACTCAGGGACAGTCCGGTGATGCCCGCTCCTGAGGAGGTTTCTGAGATATGGATAGACAGCAGGAGTAACAGCAGGTGGGCAAAGTCAAAGACTACTTTGTTGTTAGCTGGGTGTGATGGAGAACTCTCTGGCAAGCCAGGCTGGAGAAAATGGCCGAGGCCCAAAGTCTCAGCAGGACCTCGCTCTCCTCCAGCTAAGAAAGCGTGAGGGGCCTCCCCTACCCCATCCTGCTGAGGCAGCCCTGCCTCAAGAGTGGGAGGAAAACTCCAGAGGGAAGGAAGGCCAAACTCGTATATGTGACCTTTCACACAGTGACTGAGTCCACCAGTAAACAGGGTCCTGGAATCAGATTCTATTTTGCCTTCCTTTGGGGAAGAGTCAGGGAAAGGGGGCAGGTCTCTCTCTCCCCTACATCTGACGGCTAGGATAGCAAGGGTCAGAGCAAGAACAACTCCCAGGGTGGCTGACCCCACACTAAACCATCCCCCCTCTGTCCTCAGGCCACTTTACCCCTGAAGCAAAGAGGCCACAGGACTAACTGTGGGTACAGGCACATGCTGGCCAGTACCTTCCACACTGAGGATTTCAGAGACTAGAAAACCATTTAAAACAGTGTCAATGAGTTTAAGGACCCCTTGTTTCTGCTTTCTCCTGATATTGAGGCTGATGGGGTTAGGGGTAGAGAAGAGGCCAAACTCCTCACTCCTCCACCACACCCCAGGGTCCAGAATGCACATTCATGTCCCTATAGGACCCTTCTCGTTAGATGCGTGTCTGCTTACTGGTGGGTAACTAAACATTGATTATAGATTTCTCATCTGGTTTTGAACTCAACAAAAGTATGAAGGTCCACAAACCAGCCTTTAAAAGGCTTCTCTATTTTAGAAAACTGCCATGTAAGAACAGTAGAGAACATTACAGACCTCCCATGGTAGTAAGTAAAAATACAAAGAGCACAGAATAAAGAAACCTAAACGGAATATGGCTTTTACCACATTTGTCAAATTTCATTTAAGGAGAAAAAACTGGAATTTGAAAGGCTTTCTTCTAAAGTTTGTATGCTGACCTCAGTGTTTCAAAGTATGAATGAATGAAAAAAATGAATGAATAGATGAATGAATGGAGAGCTGCCAGTCTGGATTTCCCCACTTTGGCTCTGGCCCGCCTACAGGCTTTTTGGCCCTGCCTCCATTCTTTCTCACATGGGCCTGTGAACCTGGGCTAAGATGCACCTGGACATAAATTACCCAAGACCCACACCAGCCTTTCCTATCCAGTGACACTGACCCAAAGTGGACCCAACACTGTCCTCAAAAGAGTCCAGCTGTCTGCCTCCAGCCTTAGGACAAGGCCCCAGCCACAGATTGCTGAAATAAGGACACTTGGGGCGATGGCACCCATGATGCCAGAAAAAGGGGGGCTAGGAGGTCTGAGCCAACCCCGATTCAAAACCCAAACCAGTCAGCTTTGGGGCACCTGGATGGTTCAGTCGACTTCAGCTCCGGTCATTATCTTGTGATCTGTGAGTTCGAGCCCGACATCAGGCTCTGTGCTAACAGCTCAGACCTTGGCGCCTCCTTCGGATTCTATGTCTCCCTCACTCTCTGCGCCTCTCTCTCTCTCTCTCTCTCCCCCCTTCTCTCTCAAAAATAAATAAACATTAGGGGCGCCTGGGTGGCTCAGTCGGTTGAGTGTCCAACTTCGGCTCAGGTCATGATCTTGCAGTCCGTGAGTTCAAGACCCGCGTTGGGCTCTGTGCTGACAGCTCAGAGCCTGGAGCCTGTTTCAGATTCTGTGTCTCCCTCTCCCTCTGACCCTCCCCGGTTCATGCTCTGTCTCTGTCTCAAAAATAAATAAACATTGAAAAAAAATTTTTTTAATAAATAAATAAATAAACATTAAAAAAAAATCAAAACCCGCCAGCTTTTTCATTCTTTTCTACTACAGCAAGCGTCACTGGGCTTCATGAAGGTGACTCCGGGGCAGAGGAGGCTCAGGCCCTGAGCCTTACCTTTTCAGGGAATTTGCAACATCTTGCACTTCCCTGGTCTTTCTGCACACATAGATCTTCTTAGGAAACATGAACAGGATGGGGCTTTGGTGGTAATAATGTGTTATGACCATTCAGATTCCAGGTAACCAGGTTCTGGGAACCAGTGGAAAAGGTCTTCCAGAAGGTGAGGGAGATGAAGCATTTTCAGCTGCATTACTCAATGTCCAGCTCACAGTAACCCTGAGAGGAAGGCGAGTCAGACACAGCAGTCCTCACCTGGGTGACAAGAGGTGACATGACTTGTCCGGGGTCATCCAGAAAATGTCCATACCCCAGATCAGAAGCTCTTTCTAGAAGGCAAAAGCGTGTGGTCTAAAAGCCTGAGAGTAACTCCAGCCCCACACCCTTGGTGCCATGTTTGGAGGCATGACTCCTCACGGTCACTCCAACAGCCAACGACTACTGGGCACTCGCCAAGGGCCAGGCACAGTGCGAAGGGTTGACAGGTACCATCTTGGCAATCATCCCCATTTTACAGACACAGAAACCGAAACCCAGAGAGAAGGTAAGCTAACTGTTCTCAGCCCGTTGCATATACGAACTCACTTAACTGTCATAACAGCCCCATGAGATGTGAACTGTTACCTCCATTTTATAGAGGAGAAAACCAAGACAGAGACAGGTTGGGCAACTTGGCCAGAATCACACAACAGGCCAGTGACGGGGCTGCTGGGAACACAGGTACAGTGGCTCCTGGCCCATGTTTTTAACCACTATACCATATGGCTTCTTTTAAGCAGTAGCGAATCTGGTGGGTCACAGAGCAGCAGTTTGCACCCACCTCGCTCTGACCCTCAGCCCGCACTCCTTTTCTCTGTGATGTGCCAACTCCCCTTCAGCCTGTTTCAGACCTGCCTGGCACAGCGTTCCCTGCAAACAGTGACACTGGAAGTCAAGAAAGTTCTCGCACGGTCATCTCTTGACAACACAGTGGAATGGGGCCTACCCTCGGGAATGGTGAAGCAGTCTTTCAGAATCTCTGGGCTCCCACAGACCACGGCCGGCATCGTGAGGAGGCCGACGTCACCAGCAGGATGTGCAGGATGGGGTCTGGGCAATGGACACACACGCTTTGAAAAGTGGCCATTCATAGTCTGTAAGCATGGGCAGGGGGAAATGAGAGGAACTTTACAGTGGAGAAATCTAACCAACCCTAGCTCAGCCAGGAGATCAAGGCCAACATCAACAATAATCAACCACGTACCCGTGATATGCTGCGATGTGTCACTAATACAATGGGGTGAAAAATGCCACTTTACCGCTATGTTGTTCTTCCCCCAAACCCGTAACTCCAGTCTAATGATGAGAAAAACATCAGAGAAATCCCAACTGAGGGACGCTTATAAAATATCTGACCAGTACTCCTCAAAACTGTTAAGGTCATCAAAAACAATGAGGCAAGTTGGGAGAAAATTCCACCTCCAAGGGAAGTCTAAGGAGACGTGACGACTGAATGTGATATGGTATCCTGGATGGGATCCCGGAACAGGAAAGGACATTAGGTTAAATCTAAGGAAAACTGAATAAAGTGTGGGCTTTAGTTAATAACAACATATCGATATTGGTTTATTAACTACAATCAATGTCCCATATTAAGATATTATGTTAATAATAGGGGAAACCGGGTATGGAATATATACCAACTCTCTATTCTATCTTCATAATTTTTCTATAAATCTAAAACTTTTGAAAACAATCCAGCACTTGGATAAAAACAGTGATACAGATGTAAAGGATATACAAAGGCCCAAAGTGCCAAGGGCCAAAGGGGCCTCTATGAAGTCAGGGTGAAGATATGCACAAAAGCACACACATGTGAGCACACGCATGAAGATATCTAGAAGGGTGGACACAAAACTGAAAACTCTGGAACTTCAGAAAACACACACAACCTACAGGGCCAGCGTGCTCCTGTTATGTATTCAGAGGAGCATGTGCCCCAGCAATACGCAGGATACCTGGCTCGGGAGGACAGAGGAGATGATGGAGTCCAATACCTGCATTATTAGCTGGGGAAACTGAGGCCAGGAGAGAAGTGGAGTTGGACAGCCTACATCCTAATCTCTTAGTCACTAGGTGACTTTGCTCTAATGACCTCCCCTCTCTGGGCTTCATGTTGTCCATTTGCAAAACTCACACATTTGACTCCTGCTCACGCACGGAACTGTTGGGGGGCTAGACAGGTAACGGATCTGCTCGACCGTTCAACAATCCCTGCTCCCTGCAACCCAGTGTCATTCATTATCCAGGGGCAGACATAACCCCTGTGGTATGTGTGTCACACAGCAACGGGACAATGTGATGTCCCGCTCTAGCTCTGAGATGACAACTGGCCGGACCACCTCTGGGGTTAGGTCATAACTTCCCACAGTAGCCAGCGTAATGCCACCGTAATAACCTCTGTAGCCCTGGGACTCTCGTGGAAAGGGGGGAGGGGCTACACACAGGTGGGGGATGCCTGCCAGGTCTTGCCTTCCATATGTGTATATGCTCGGTACACGTAGGCATGGTGCACCCCACCCCGCACAGTCCTCTCCACCTAACTAGGCACCGGGTTTCTCCTGCCGGCAAGTGGGGGAGATAGTCGTTGGCGACCAGGACAGCTGGAGGTGTTTCTAGATGGCCTAGCCTGGGAATCACTGCCTTAGGGGCACTGATAGGGCATCCACACTTCACAGATGAGGTAAGCCAGGCGGGAGAGGGGTACGAGGTGGGGCAGCTGAGCTCTGATGCCTCCACTCTGCCCACTAGCCCCTCCTCACAATGAGGGCAAAAGCTCTGCTATTTCTCCTGAACTGTGTGGCTTACATCTGGCTTCTTGCTTTGATCGAGCTTAGCCTCACTTGAGGCAAAACTGAGTATTCTCTACTCACCCCAAAGCCCCAGGCACAGGGCTAGGTCCCCCCAAAGTGCCAGCACAGGGCTAGGGGCAGATCCGGCCCTCGGTTTTTGGTTGATGGACCCACAGGCCAACAGAGAGAAGCTTCCACAAATGCCTCAGAGGCCAGGCCTGAATGGGAAGCCTGGAAACATGAACACAGATGGGCCAGCATCTAGCCTGAGCCAGGGAAGTGCAGGGATGCCCTCGGTGCACATGGGGGTGGGAACCGTGGACTGTAGACAGCACTGGCTGGGAGTCAGGGAGCCTGTCCTGCCCTTGCTCGGGTAGCCACTGTGACCCTGGAAAGTCTCTCCCTCTCTCTGTGCCTCAATTCCCTTCAGGTGGACATGAACACCCTTTATAAAGATGGGGGCGTTGCAACTGAGGGGTGTTTTGTGCACAGACAGGCAGAGACACCCTCTTCCTCACCTCAGATGCCCCCTCCTCAGTGTGCCCTAAACAGAGCCGGTCAGAGCGCAGGTCCTCATGCCCCAAGGATGACCCCACCTGACTCCTCCCAGGCACATAGAGAAGTCCAGACACCAGTGCTGCTGAAGTCTAGACACTACAGCCAACGCCTGTAGGAACCCTGACCCCAAAGATGCCAATCTGCACCACAGGCCAAGTCAGGAGAGTTCTCCATGCCTCAACCTGCTAGGAGGCAAACCAGCAGAAAGGGGGCAAAGACCCAAGGGAGCAGTGGCCCCAGGCTCCACTAGGACCCAAGATGTGTAAACCATCTATGTCATATGGAGCTGGTTTTGTCCAAAGCTCGTCAGAAAATCAATCAACTGGAATTTTTTATACTCCCTACTCGAACAGAAACCAGGGTTAAAAAGGGCCAAGGGCCCAGGCTAGTCTACAGAGTCCAAGTAGAGGCACAGCATGGCTAAAGCAGAGCGCTATTGCTCAGGCCTGGGCTCCAGGGCCCCTAGGGGAAAGAACATGAGGCCTAGGAGAAAAACAGAGTTTTGTGACCTTTCCAGGGCTGAGATCTCACCAAGGTCTGAATGAGACAGTTGGTCTCCCTCCTCCCCACTTCTTTCTGCCTGGACTCAGGGGTTTGTGAACATAAGCCTGAGCCTACCTCCAAAAGGCTGAGGAGCATACAAGGCTCCAAAATACCTTTTCTTCTTCCCTTGCACCTTTCTGTCAACCTCATTTATATATTCAACAAATATATTATTCATCTCATTCCCTTGGAGCATCTATCTCAATTCAGTGCGCAGAGGAAAGCAATCAGATGGGGCTAATTCACACTAAAGTGAAAAGGACTGGCAGGCAAGTGGTTCCATGACAGGAATAACTGCATGATTTGGCAGGAGTTTACGACCCCTAATTGGAGCTCCAAATGGAAGGCTATTTGCTCTGCCTACTCTCATAATTCTACATCCTCTTGTTCTGGCCCCACAGAGCTGCTAAAAGCTGCAAGTTAGGTCATAACTTCCCATAGTAGCCAGCGTAATGCCACCATAATAACCTCTGTAGCCCTGGGACTCTCGTGGAAAGGGGGGAGGGGCTATGCACAGGCGGGGGATGCCTGCCAGGTCTTGCCTTCCATATGTGTACATGCTCGGTACACGTAGGCATGGTGCACACTCACATATACAAAGGCACGCTCTAGATGACCTGCTGCTTGAGGCCAGGGAGTCCACCCGCGGGTCTCTCACGGCCCATCCATAATGCCCAGTGATCCACTCCCCATCTCAGACACATCAGCCTTCCTAAAGCACAAGTCTGGTCAGGTACCTCCAAGTCAAAAATGCCCACAAAGACCCTGTCTCCTATGGACAAGGGCCAGCCCCTCAGCCTGGCATCCAAACCTCCATGACACATGCCAACATTTCTTCGCCCATCTTCTCTCCCACTACTTTCCAGCATGTGCTCTGATATGTTCATCACAACAGGCAGGGCGCTATTTCCCAAACACACGCCGTAACTTCCCAGTTGCCTCAGCTGCTCGCTACCCATTTCAAACAACGAACCTTTACCCACCCTTCAAAGTCCAACTCAAGGATCACCTCCTCCACGAAGCTCTCCTCTTTCATGCCAAATGCCTGAGACTCATCCTTTTCTGAAACCCTCAGCACTGTGTGGCTCTCCCTTGTGGTTTTCTTCACATCCCACCCTAACTGCCGGACCACGCCACCCACCCCACTGCCATGAACCCATGAAGCGGCAACCTGGCAAACATATCCAAGACACCCAGAGTGGCCAGCACCGCATCACGCACACACTAGACCCTTGGCAAAGAATATCTACTGGCAAAGGATTAAGCACAGGACAGGAGAGCCTTCCAAGAGAGACTCCTGGGGCCTCTGGCCAGCCTTACACACTGCTGATTGTCTGGGCACCCGCCCTCCCTGCCCAGGGAGAACACCACAACCACGGACCAGGCATCGTGGCTCAGCCTCAGTGACGCCTGTTTTTATGGCCCATGTTGCTCAGCTGGAGCCAGCAGCTCCTCGGAGCCATGTGACACAGGGGAGGGAAGCCGGCAGTCCCCGAGGACCTATTCTTCACTCCCTGTAGCTCCAGCTGGGTAAAAACTGTTTTCTTTTCCATTGCATAAAGATGTTTCCAATGGTGACAAACCTACCAACAGATAAAAGCCCTGTGGGTGTGATTGAGGAGCGGAGGGAGGCTGCAGGTCAGTGGCAGGACCGGCCAGCCAGCCACACGTGACCCCTCCAACAGGCAACGGAAAGGGAGGCCAGCTCTGACCTAAATCATAGCCAGCACGTTCTGCTAGCAGGGCGCCTCAGTCCTCGCTCTGCAGACACGGTCTGGGGGGTACTGCTCCAAAGGCGGACAATCAGAGCAAAAACACATGGGGTTAAATGCACCCCACCCAGCCAGGGCCTCTGCACAAGGCTGCAGTGAGGAAACCAGGTTTCGTAAGCTTTATGGGGCTGCAGGGGTGCAAGAGCTGGACATTCAGGTCTGGCCATGAGAATAAGCATGGGGCGGTCACCAGAACCCAGGCTAAGAGGCCCAACTTACCCTACAACTCAGAGCAGTGCCCTGACCTCAGTTCCTTGCTTCCTGTCCTGTTGGTATGCAGCTACCCGAGGTCCCTCTGAGAGGGCAGACATCAATGGGCATAGAAAACCATGCAGACCCTCATATGTACAGGCTGATGACACGGGGCAGGGGGTAGTTGACACAGGCTGGCTTTGTAAGGATCACCTTTGGCCCAGTAACTCCACCCATGGGGAGTGATCATAAGGAAATAATCCTAATTAGAGAAAATAATCTTTATGTATGTGTATATTAATCACCGTGTAATTTGTGATTGTAGAAAAAAATAGAAAGTGTCAGATAGCTGAGAACAGGGAAATGATAAAGTAAACTAAGTTTCACCTACTCAATGGAGCCATTCAAAAATTTTTTCAAAGACTATGATTACACAGATAATAGTGATGAGTGACGTAATTGAAAATGTCACAATACAGCTACACTTGTACCATTTCTTACATTTTTTGAGTTTAAATGTTCAATTGCTCATTTTGATATGTACAAAAAGACTGAGAATGTTTGAAATATATGCATAACTCCCACTTTGCCTAAGTTTTTAAAAAGCTATGTGCTGGAGCACTTACGTGGCTCAGTCAGTTGAGCATCCAACTTCAGCTCAGGTCTGGATCTCACAGTTCATGAGTTCGAGCCCCAGGTCGGGCTCTGTGCTGACAGCTTGGAGGCTGGAGCCTGTTTTGGAGTCTGTGTCTCCCTCTCTCTCTCTGCCCCTACCCCGCTCATGTTCTGTCTCTTTCTCTCTCAAAAATAAATAAACATTAAAAAAATATATAAAAAGCTACATGTTGGGAAAATATTAGAAGATAGTCTGTTTATGTAGTAAATGGGTAACTTTTTCTATTTTAATGTAGTTTTCGGGTATTCTTTTATGAATAAAAGAATAAAAGAATATGAATAAAAGAATCTAGTTTCTTTTAAACTAGAAAAAGAAGTAAACATATTTTAAAGGTAGCTCAGGAACAAAAGGGTGACCCTTAGGCTCCAGGAAGGGGAGGGTGACGAGAGGCTTCAACACAGAGAAATAACCCGCATGTCTAGGGCAAGCACCAGACAGGACCTCCTGAGACAGAACTCAGAAGAACACAGCTTTTCTGACCCAGCCTTCCTGGGTGGGGCCAAGTGCTTATGACCCACCGCACTCCCTTTCTCATTATCCCAGAGGAAAAAGAACTCTGTGAAAGAAACAAAATAACCAAAGTAGCCAAAATGCACTAATTACACAAGAACAAAACCAACAACAAAGCACAAAACAGCAGTAATTTCTATGATTAAAAAAAAACAAAAAAAAAACAAACGAATTTCAAAAAGGCAGCAATAAGGAGCCATGACAAACTCAAGACAGCACTAACGGTGCTGGAAAACAAAGCATCCTTCCAAAAATTGCAGGATGTGCCGAAGGATCTGGCCGGCAGGGGTTCCGCGACACTGCCAAGTGCTGTGCGGCAGCCAGACTGCTCAGCAGAGACGCCCGGACTCCGCAGGAACTCCCAAGACTGCTCATTCCGTTCTACGACTATCAGATTTTAGTAACTCCCAGTAACTCTCTTCTTAGGAAGTGGACTCTGGGCAGATGTAAAAGTGAATCTCTGGCAACACACTACCATCCACCTAAAGAAGGGACTCCCTGTTTGGGCACATCAACTCCTTCCCCACCTGACACCGGCCCCTCAGAGGCGTGATCCCACTTGGACGGAAACTGAAATCTGATCTATTGCAGACACAGCAAAGCTCTGGCCACAGCCTTGTCCCTGCAGACATCGCCCCCCTGGGCAAGGCCAGGCTTTAGGGCAGGGCCAAGTCAGAGAGCAGAGGGGTGGCAGCCTGGGGCTCCCAAACTCTCCTCATCTCCCTGGTCCTGCCTAGCGCTGTGAGGCACATCTAGCGTTGCTTTGACCATCCCCAAGGAGCTGTGTTTCCCCTACCTCTGGGTGGCCCACAGCATGACCTGGCCTAGAGTTCAGCACATGCTGGGTAGTGACCTACCAGCTGATGAGGGAGTGGGGGTGTGGGGGATGGGATGGAGGGAGGGGAAAGTCAGGCAGGCCTCCTCCCAGATCTCCTGCTGTCCTTTGTCAGTTCTTCCCTCACAGCATTTCGCTGAGCCAACCACACATGCAGGACAAAAGGGCTGGAGCCAGGCCCTAACGGCCCATCTAGCCAAGACATTTCAAATTAGTTTAATCACGGAATCCTTTACCAAACAGGATCCTGCTCCAAAGCTTCACCTATGCAGCAATCAGGATGGACTGTGGAGGTAGAAGAGAGAGGTAGGCTAGGGTAGAACCCCTCTGCCCTCAGCCTCCCAGAACCACAGAAACCCACAGGGGGATGCCTGTAAGCCTGGACTCCTCTGAATGCAAGCCGTAAGAGCTCACCAGATCAGCCCCCTCATTTTGCAGGTGGGGAGCCTGAGGCCTAGAGAGGCAAAGTGGCTCAGCAAAGGCACACAAGTGGCTGGTGGCAGGGCTGGACTAGCACTTATGTCTGTGTCCTCCCAGAATCCAGGACAGCAGGAACCACACCTTCCTCCCATGTGCATCACCCACGGCACCAGCACTGGTCCTGCCCAGAGGGATGCGATAGAAGAGCTGCTATTTGGAGAAGCAGCCCTCCAAGTCAGACTGACCGGGGCCCAAATCCCAGCTCTGCCACTTAAATGGCTGTCTAACCCTGGGCAAGTCAACTCCTCGGTCTCCCAGCTATGACAGCACAGGGCGGGTGGGAGGACTCGGTGGGCTCACAGAGCTGCACTGGCTTCTGCAAAGAATTACAAATGTTACCTCTTCCTCCACGCCCTCCTCTCTCCATCAGACTCTTGCTCAGTGACGCTTCCTGAGCCCTTGCCTTCCAGCTAAGAGAACACTCAGAGGCCTCTGTGTGTGCAGGGATTTGCCTTGTGGAGACAAAGTCACAGCCACAGTGGGTGGGCTAGAATTGCCTGTGGAGTCCAAGGACACCACACTGCCAAGGGGAACCCAGCTTCAACCTGCAACTCCTGAGCCCCTGGCCAACAGGCCCCTTCAAACACTGGTGGCTCCTGACCCCGCCTTCACATCTGGTTTGCTGGGCCAGAGCAGCGGGCCTCCACCAAATGGCCTGGCTGTCCCCTGGGGGATCAGGTTCTGTCTGGTCTGATTGTTGGAACCAATCCAGTCACAGATCAGGTCGCAGCTACCCCAAGAACCAGGAACTCCTCTCCCCATCCCAAAAACCTCAGGCCACGGTTCACCAGCCCAGAAACTGGAGGGAATATTCAGGGCTCCAGAATCAATCAGGGACCACTGGGAGGAGGAGAACCCAGCAGCCTGGGACACTCCACCAACAAGAACCCTCCAAGGGTTCTAATCCAAGGATGACCAGACCTGCCAGTATTTCCACACAAGCCCAACCTATCACAGACCAGACAATCAATCTCTTCTGCCCCAGAGGGACCAAAGCCCAGAAAATCCTTTGATTGTGCATCGAAGTTTCAGAAAAATCTTAGTTATAATTTGCACCTCTCACATCTAGATTGGATTTTTTTTTAATTTTTTTAAATGTTTATTTTCGAGAAAGAGACAGAGAGAGAGAGTGAAAGCAGGGGAGGAATAGAGAGAGAGGGAGACACAGAATCCGAAGCAGGCTCCAGGCTCTGAGCTGTCACCACAGGGCCTGACGCAGGGTTCCAACCCACAAACCGTGAGTTAACGACCTGAGCTGAAGTAGGAGGCCCAACCGACTGAGCCCCAAGACTGGATATTTTAAAGTCAGATAAGTACAGGTAAAAACTAGAGAGAACAGGATCACAGATTTGGATGGAGGATTCTCCAGTCCAACCTGCCATTTTACAGATGAACAAACATAGTCCCAGAGGAGAGTGTGTGTGCAGGGAGAGAGTCAGGCCTGGAGCCCGATGTCCTGCCTGAGTCTGGGGATACTACACCGCACAACTCCCACTGTCCTCGTGAATGGGCCGCAGCATCTGTGCAACCCAAGGCCCTGCCCTTGAGTCTCTGGGCAGGAAGCTCTCTCACACAAAAGGCGTGCCTGGCACCCTTGTCTTCTCCCTCGTGCCTCAGCGGAGCTCTCCTCTCTGAAACTGGAGAAGCGGGGCGCCTGGGTGGCGCAGTCGGTTAAGCGTCCGACTTCAGCCAGGTCACGATCTCGCGGTCTGTGAGTTCGAGCCCCGCGTCAGGCTCTGGGCTGATGGCTCAGAGCCTGGAGCGTGTTTCCGATTCTGTGTCTCCCTCTCTCTCTGCCCCTCCCCCGTTCATGCTCTGTCTCTCTCTGTCCCAAAAATAAATAAACGTTGAAAAAAAAAAATTTAAAAAATAATTAAAAAAAAAAAAAAAAGAAACTGGAGAAGCACTGGAGCCAGGGGAATAGACGCAAAAGTCAAAACCCAGGGCTGCTGCCCTGCAGTCCAAGTTACCTTTGGGCATAATCTGATGCATGGCGACCGACAGGAAGAAGATAGAGTCGCTGTAGTAGGTCCCTGAGCCAGCACTGAAGTGCTTCTGCATGGCCTCCACCACCGGGAAGAGCTTGTCCGTCAGCACGCCGACATCATGGAAGACAACCTGCGGCAGGACACGAGGAAACCACAGGAGTGAGCAAACTGGCTGTAGACACCCGGCACGCGCTGCTTCCCCTCCAGGGGCCACGAGCAGGGCGTCCCAAGCGAGAGTTAAGAAAACGAGGAATGAGGGGCGCCTGGGTGGCTCAGTCGGTTAAGCGGCCGACTTCGGCTCAGGTCACGATCTTACGGTCTGTGAGTTCGAGCCCCGCATCGGGCTCTGGGCTGATGGCTCAGAGCCTGGAGCCTGCTTCTGATTCTGTGTCTCCCTCTCTCTCTCTGCCCCTCCCCCGTTCATGCTCTGTCTCTCTCTGTCTCAAAAATAAATAAAACGTAAAAAAAAAAAAATTTTTTTTTTAAATAAAAAAATAAAAAAATAAAAAGAAAACGAGGAATGACGGGCAAAGAGTTAGCTGTGAGGATCGGGACACCACATGTCAGAGTTGTGCAGGCATGCATGTTGGGGGGCACGCAGTAGAGGAGTGGGAGCTGTCCCCAGTCTGATCTCTGCTTCTGAACTCCAAGCTGGGCCACCCTGAAACTGGAACCTGTGTTAAAACGTCCGGTCCCGAGATCCCGGACCCACAGCAAGTCTGGGCTTTGCCGCCACCGGTGGCCACTACAGGTGTTGGATGCTCTACCTCCCTTGTCCCACAGTGTGAATGGGGACAGGGCCACTGGAAAACGGCCCCGGGAAATGCCTAGTGCTGCAGCAGACTCATCCATAAATGCGACCAGCATTTCCTAAGGGTCCCCGACACTTTGGAGGTGCAGTAAGAGGTACAAGGAATAACCAGGCACCGCTTTCTTAGGGTCTAGAAAGGTCACCAGCTGCTGACCCGAGCTCTGCAATTTATGGAGCACACACAGCAATGCCTGTGACAACCCAGAACTTCAGCGAGGCAGATGTCACTATTATAGCTCTATTATAATTACAAATTATTGTAGTTAAAAATGAGAAAGAAGATGTTCAGAGAGGGGACACTTGCCCAAGGTCACATAGCTACTAAGTGGCAGGGCAGAACTTGAACTCTGAATCTGGTCTCTAGATTCCACCAAGTTTCACGATCTTTCCACTATAAATGCATCCTTTGTCTCAACAGTGATGGCATCAGCGTGACGGGGCCCTAAGGAGTTGGCTTTTCCTTGTTTGACATCATTCCAGATTATAAATCCGTCCCACCTGTAGCCCAGCCTCACACAAGCTACCAAATTACCACACACTCTGCTCACACAGGCCTTGCACAGTCTCCCTGTTGCTCCATGTGTTCCCCAACCCATAGAAGACTTCACCGCACGCCAGTAGCACTCAATGCGGCCCAGGCCAGAAGCCTGGATGCTCCTCCTCCCCTCTCCTCAGCCCTCACAAGAGATCTGCTGAAGGCCCCTTTTCCCTGGTAATAGGACAGGACAAGCCTGCCGGGTTGCCACTTGCCACTCAGCCACCCCTATACCGACTCCAGGGCACCAAGAGCTGAAGGAGAGGCCCGGCGAGTCCCCCGACTGGCTCACTCACCTGGTCAGCAGCTCTGCCAGCAGGAGAAAAGACAGGAGGAGAAAAGGTGTGGGTGGTGCCCCAGAAGTCCTCAAGTGGGTGGGCTCCATCCCGTCAACTACCTCTGCCCCTCCCTTTGCTCTCCCAGGCTCAGTTTGTCACCTGCCCAGCCTGCATCTCCAGAGCCTTCAGGTGCCAGATGGCTACAATAACCACCTCTCATGGCCCTGCGGTAGTCGGCGAACCTCCCTGTCCCCTTCTCCCTACTTTAGGTTGAGCTCTGGGCCAGAAACCTGTTTTCGTCTTAACTCCCTTAAGTGTTTGCTTTTGTCTGTAAGTCTGCTTAAATCTCGGAACACCATTAAACTTAGAAACACTTTCAGATTGTGTTAGCTTCGTCATTCCTGTATCTCTTTGCAAGTCTTTTAAAAATGTATTCACGTTTCTCCCCTAATGAGCTATTTTCCTTTATCCTTTTCCTGGCTCCTTTTTCTTTTTCATGACTTCTCAACCTGAGATGGGGAATCCTGACCAGTTCTGCTGTTCCCCGACACAGATGGCAAATGATGCCTTTCACCTCCTACACCGGCACCCCCGCGCTCCCCTCACCCCACCCATGACTTCCAGGCTGCATGAGCAACCACAGACCCTAGGTTTCCCCACCTCCTGCCTTGTCCCCTCCAAACCAGCCTCTATTGTGCCTCTCGAGCAACTTTCCAAATACCCAAATTCACTTTCCTCTCTCCTCGGCTTCAAAACCTCCAGTGGCTCACTGCCATCGGTTACTGTCTAACTCCTCAGCAAGGCATCAGAGATCCTGCACTGGTGATTCTGGATATGACACCCTCCCTCCTCTGGAGACTGGGCAGAACTGAACCAGGCTGTCCCCACCATGTCCTACATCCTTGTATATCTGCAACCTTGTATATCTGGAACTCTTCCCAGCCCCCATGTGTCCAGTAAACTCTTACCCAGTCTCCCAACCTTGATCAGACATCAGCTCTGGCCTTGGCTCAGCATCCCACGATTCATCACGCCCTTCTCTGCACTCTCTATCACACAGAGAGGGGTTCCACTTCCCCATCTGACTCTTCTATAGGTCTCCGCTTCTGTGTCTGGTAGATGAGGGGCTGGGGCCAGAGGCTATGACTGCTCTGTGCCCCGTGCCCAGCCCCTAGCCACAGGACAGGCCATCACAGAGGTTTGTCAAACTAAATGAACTTACTAATTTAGTAATGAAGGCGCTAAACCAACCTGAGATGATACAGAATATGGATAACAGAATATCTGTTATATGGAAATAATAACACCTACCTCCTAGGATGGCTTTTAGGACTGCCTGGGACAAGTAGATAAAGCACCTAGCTCAGGGGCTGCTACACTGCACTTACTCCTAAGTATTAGCATTCTGCCCCCTGTCCACATCCTCGGTCCCCTGAATCCCCTCTCCTCGCAGATCAGTCTTAACTCATAAGCCAGCTTTTCCCTCGGAGCCTCATTACACCTCCAAACCATGGCTGGAAGGAGGAATTTGACAAGAAGCTAGAGGCTGACAAGAGGGCTCTCTCAGAAATGGAAGCCTCTGTATTCATTAAAAAGGAAGACAGAGAACGGATATATACAACCAAACACACACACACATACATGCGCAGAGGAGAGCCTGCCAGAGCTAGGCTGGGAGAGACAGGTTTCAGCAGCCAGCTTCTTCCCCCTCCCCGGGCCCCCACTTCACCCCAAAGCTTCACGGGAGACAATTACCTCCTATCAGCATTAATAGATTTATGAGGACAAACTGTACTCAGAACATTGTTCCAAATGCTGCACAGTGAAGCAGCCCGCTCCAGTGAATATTTCATATAATAAATCTACTTAAAGACAAATTAATATGTTCCATGGACACGTAGCAAGAAGCAAACCACAGACACTACAAGTGTGAATCAAAACACACAGGCCTACCAGGGTCTAAAACCAGTTTGCAAACTGTGATCTTCCAAGGGCAGGGACAGGGTCTGGCACACTCTAAAGTCCCCAGTCCAGCCCCGGGTCTGGTGCCTGGCACCGGGGGGGGGGGGGGGGGGGGGGGGGGGGTGCAGTGAGGCAAGAGGGGTGCAGTGAGGCAAGGGTGAACCGAGGGAGAGGGGCAGAAAAAATGTCCCCCTTCCTCTCTTCCTTAAAATCCCCAACCTCAGGAGCTGCGGGAAGAATCACCATACAACCTAGAAAACCAGGAGGAATATAAAGTGACTCCTATATTGAAGGCAATTGGCCAATGAGATCTCAAACAATGGACTGCACAAACTTGACTCGATAGTTTGGGGGAATTTAGATTAAAAAGTCAGGGGCGCCTGGGTGGCTCGGTCGGTTAAGCGTCCAACTTCGGCTCAGGTCATGATCTCATGGTCCGTGAGTTCGAGCCCCGCATCAGGCTCTGTGCTGACCGCTCAGAGCCTGAAGCCTGTTTCAGATTCTGTTTCTCCCTCTCTCTCTCTGCCCCTCCCCTGTTCATGCTCTGTCTCTCTCTGTCTCAAAAATAAGTAAACGTTAAAAAAAAAAAAATTAAAAAAAAAGATTAGATTAAAAAGTCAATCACTATTTGTAACTTTTATTGATTTATTTATATATACACACTTAAAATTAAAATCCCATTACTTATAAAATACTGTTTTTCCCACACCAACTTACAAAATGATTTCTTTAAGCTTTTCATGGGCCTCAATATTCGTGCCTTTATCAACCTGAGTTGAGTCATCCAGAGCCATTTTCCAGAACACATCATTCTTGTCATCCATTTAAGATGTTGAATACACGGGTGCCCGGGTGGCTCAGTCAGTTAAGCAACCAACTTCTGCTCAGGTCATGATCTCGCGGTTTATGAGTTTGATCCCCGCATTGGGCTCTGTGCTGACAGCTCAGAGCCTGGAGCCTACTTCAGATTCTGTGTCTCCCCCTCTCTCTACCCCTCCCCTGCTCATGATCTGTGTCTCTCAATAATAAATAAACGTTAAAAAAAAAAAAGATGTCGAATACAGCTTCTTGTGATTTTATGTGGGATGGTGTCATTGGAAATGGTATCCCAACCCACAAGGATCCATGTTCATATCACCAAGGCAGTTGGGTTTTTTATCAGCCTATAATTACCTATCTCTAGCCACTTACTATCTTCCTTTTATTAGTGATCTTAAAGGCTCACTTGTATCAATATTCTACACTTGTAATTATGAAATCAAAGCCCCAGGAATAATGACTAAATCTGTGTTAAATGTATTTGCCTCCTTTTATTTTTAATTAATTCTGTCAAGTGACTTCTAGAAGCACTTAAATTCAGTAATGACTGAGGTTGTTTCAGGCTAAGGTGTTCTCAAGCTGTACTTTATTGTTCAAATAAAGCATGTAATTGAGAGAGCACTGTGTAATACAAGAGACTCTGGAAACACCCAACTCTTTTGAAAAGGGCAATTTGGGCATGCGAGAAGAGGGGAAGCTTGCCTCGTATCTACCACGCACAACATGTTCTCGACATTTCCAACGTAAGGAGACCAAGGCAAACAGGATGGCTGGTGCCAAGCAGAGGTCGACGTCTCTGCCAGCCTGGCCCCGGGCTTGCAGGCATAGACAGGCCTGAAGAGCCAGGTCACTGCTCCCCTAATCGTTCATGGAAGACATAAAGCAATGCCACGCCTTAGCGCAACTTGGTGGAGAAAAGTCATTTACCACTTGGCATGCCCTACTGGGAGTCACATCACACCGTGATCCTGGAGCCAAGAAACGAAGGTAACAGCGGCTGGCTCTGCATACAGACACCGGGCTTCCAGGAAACACCAAGGCAAGGTCTGCCTGAAGAACAGCACCTCCTCCAGCCGCAGACACGGTGCCACAGGATGGCGACATTGCCTCCCTGCGCTCAGCCAGAGACTGTCCCCAGAAGAGATGCTGGAGGGAAGAAATGACAACACAAAGCTCTGGGAAACCACCCAAATCTAACATTCCTGGTGCACCTGCCACAGACCGGAATCCATGTCCCGCAGGAACAGCAAATGGGTGTCTGCTTGCCCCAAGGGGCTGCCCAGAGCACTGGGAAGGAAGCCTTCGGCCCCTACGTCTGGACTCAGGCCACCACCAGCACCGATGTCCAGCAGTGGGTGGGCAAACTCACCCCCCAAGAGCTACACCCCAGTGCTATGGGAGCCCAGTTCCAGCCCCTCCCTAATGTGACTTTTATCACTTCTGCAAGATGTCCTAGATGTAATTTAATTTTGCCAGGCAGAAGCACAAACAGCTGAAGAGGAAAAAAGAAGCCTGCTCATCTAATTTCCAAAGAATCCCCAACATCCATTCTCATGACCCACTTTACTACCGGCTCAAAAGCTACAGCCCCTCCTGCCATCCTCACGACAAGGTGTCCAGTTGCTAGAAAACATTGTGTCTGGCTCCCTCCCCACCCTCATCTCCACCCCACACTTACTGCACCATCGGAAGTTTCCAGATAACCAGATCTGCAGTTAACGTGCTGGGACTCCTAGAAGATTCCCAACATTTCAGCAGAGTCCATTTCCCCAAAACCTCGATCCAGCTAGGGAAGGAGGGACAAGGAGGAAACACGCTGTAAGAGAAACAGGTCCAGCACCTACAGAAGAGACCCCTGGACAGTAGGTGACTCAGGGCCGAACAACATCAACCAGCAAGCGGCAGCCCCACTATCAGGAGGGGATCCAAGGCTCTCCAACTCCAGTGTGCAGACTCCTGGGTCCTCGCCCCAGACACCGCGAGTCAGTTTGCAGGAAAGCTCAGGAATCATTTCGAAACTGCCCCAAAGTGATTGTACTGCAGGTGGTCCTCAGACAGTGTGAGCAGCGCCCCACTGGACTCAGTGCCAATCACATGGCCTCAGGGTACTGGCTGGGCTCAGCTCTGGAAATCACACTGCAGGAAGGCTGTGGGCAAACTCCCAGAGCATGTCCAAAGGAGAAGACCCAGGTGGCAAGAGGTCCCGAACATCTTCACCTGAGGTGCAGCTGGAGGACCCGTGGGTACGTGCCCCGGTGGGTAGGGAGGAGAGGACTATACAGTCTCACACACGTGCCAGGTCACTCTCCAGCTCCTCCATCTCTCCTCACTCATGTTTCCACCATGTTTTATTTTCTTGCCTGTAATGGAGAGGGGGTAAATGTCAAAGGTAAACCCCTACCTGCTTTCAAACCTCAATTCTCTGTTGACTCAAGAGCCCCTAACAAGGGAATCAAGCATCAGCCCCGAGGAAGAGCAGGCCACCATGACAGGAGGAGAGAAGAACCCAGAATAAGGAACTGGACACAGTGCCTTCTGTGTGCCCAGTGTGGCTGCACCAACATGTCTTACCCTTTGCCCTGTGACGTCCTCCTCACCTCCAGTGGTAAGGGGGTCTCTGGCAAGCAGGTAAGGAGATAAAGACCTTATAGCATAGCAATGTACACAGATTGTGAGGTTGACAATAACAAGGAAAAGATTGGAGTGTCTTGTAGGTGCTCTGCTCTGTAGACCTTCAAACACTCGGGCCCTCCCAGGGAATTTCCAGGATGACCCCAAGGAACTACAGCAAACCACTGGAAAAGAGCCACGTCCTTGGAAGGCGAACACATGGAGAGGAGTGAAGAGAGACAGGAGTGGCCCAAACACTCCTCCGTGGCTGACTATGAATGAACCATAAGGTGGTTCCAAAAGAAAAATGGAAGCATGAAAAAAATAAAAATAAAAAGGTCAATGCCATCTTCTGGACTCTGTGTTCATGACCACCTAATAGTCACATTAGACCGTGGCTTCTCAACCTTCCAGATATTCTTGACACGGCTGAGGGGCTCCATAACCAGAAATCTGTAATTTCTACAGCACAATACATCCAGCCGGTTTCACCTTGCCACTTGTCACCTGCCACCCGGCCTCCAGGCCCCAGTTCCCTCCTGTCAACACTTAGCAGTCAAAAACAAATGCCCTAGTCACTCCCCACTTTTTCCAGCACTCACTAAAGAATACATTTAGTGATCTCTTTAAAGCAGTCCCTACATAGTGGTTATAATCATTCCTTAATTTACCTCTTTTACAAAAGAGGAGGTTTTGTTTTGTTTTTGGTTTTTTTTTCACATTTAATGCTAAATTTTCTGGCAGTACGAGCCAATTTTCCACAGTATAATGTTTTCCACCTCAAAAGATAAGAGAAGGTAGGAGACAGAAGGAAAACAGCCAAAGGATGGAAGAGATAGGAGAGAGGAAACTACAGCATCATGATTGTGCTGTGAAGTCTTAGGATGTGCTGTCTGGTCTATCTACTCACCGAGAAGTCCACTAACTGTAGACCAGTTGGGTCTTCTTCACCAGATTCCTTCATCTGTTCTGTTTGTGTGGTAATCTCCCATGACTTTTGACCTCCCAAAGAACACCGCAGTCTTACCAAGAGTGGCACCCAAAGGGACACACTTAGCCAGCTCCACCTTCAATCTGACAGGCAGGAAGTGGCCCCAGGCAGGGGGCCTGCCCCACGAGGTCCCCACTCCCCTCTGGGCTCTCTGGCAGGGGACACAGCTGGAGCCCAAGCAGGGATCCATGGTACCCTCCTAGCTCGGACCAGTCAGACTCCAGGATGGCCTCCACCATTGGCCACCTTTCCTAGGTTTCATGAAACCCCTTGCCCAGTGCTTCCCTAGATGTGGCAAACCCCTTGGGTGGGAGGGAAGGGGGCAGGGGAGTACAAAAGATACTTCTAAGGGGCACGCAGACTACTCACTTAAATACTTACGGACTGATTTTGATATGTAAAATACTAGAAAATTAGCGAAAACACTTCAGAACTATGATTTCACAGATAACACCTAAAGAGAGGAAAAGGAAAAAGATGTAAAGAGGAGGAGCCGGTTTAAAATATACATTAAGTAGGTAACACGGCAGGCAGTTATGGGATTTGGGCAAAAACCGTGAAGGAAACGTTCCAATGACCTGACTCTGGAGACACTGCTCCGTGTGCATCACCTCTTTTCGTGGGTGAGATGATGTGTTTAAAATGCCAAGCACAGCACCGACAGCCCGGAGGCGTTCACAGCCTGAGCGCCTGCCTTCCCCAAGGTCGGCCCGGCTGGCGTCAGAAGTGGATCTCCTGGCTCCTCCAGGGCTCCTCCACCAACCCCTCCTGCAACATCCAGCCAAGAGCCCCGCCCCCACCCCAGGCACGTCAGGGCACCACACTCCTCTAACCCGCCAGCCAGGCGCTGGCATCTGCACATCGTGGCACCACGAGGAAATGAGACGAAACGTGTGTCAGCAGCAACGTGGACAAATAGGAGCTCATCCCACCCTTGCTGTGACCGTGCCCTCCATAAAGGGGACGTCGCCTGTTCAAGGCCACCTGCTGGATGGCTGAGGCCCAGATCTGAGCCCAGGCCTTTTTGATCCTAGAATGCGAGCAACCTGCCAGTCAAGGGGGACTGCCCTCACTCCAGCTTTCTTCTTGTATTCCCTCACTGAGGGCAGAGCCCCACTGACTTTCCAGCCTTCTGGAAGCCACAAGGCCGTGCCTGAATGACGTCTAGCATAGAGGCCCTCGTGCCCCTAAGCAGCCTTTCCCTGGAGGGTCCCGAATCCCGCACTCCCCCCAACCCCACTGCTTGTGCCTGTTCAGGCCACCGTCCTCTCTCCTCTGGGCCAGGACACCAGCCTCGTAACGGGTCTCCCCTTCGTTGTGTCCTCCACGCAGTGGCCAGAGTGGCTCTTCTCCACTGAAAACCCAGCCACAGCCCCTCCCATCACCAGTCAAAGCCAGCATCCTCACCGGCCCTTCTGTGTTCCTCCCGTAGGGCCCCCAGGCTGCTCCCCCGCTGCCACACCAGGTGACCTGCCACCCTGGCCTACACTCTTCCTCATGGCTGTGTGACCAGCTCCACTTCTTCAGGCCTCTGCTCAAATGCCACCTTCTCAGTGACGGTGTCCCTGCCTATCAACTAGAAATTATGACTGCCCCACACTCCTGAGGCCTCTCATCCTGCTAATGTACTGTGTAACTTACTCACCTCCTAGAACATGGCACAATTTCCTCATTTGCTTATCATGGAACAAGCAACAGATGATATGAAACCCAGCCCTTTTTGAGCCTCTGTCCAGGCAGCAATGTAGACAAATGTTACTAGCTCATTTAATCCTCTTCCTGCCAGAATGTGAGTTCCACAAAGGCAGGACATTTGACTTGTTCTGCCTCTTCTGTTCATTGATACACCCAGCATGGTTCAATGTCCTGGGGCACTGCTGGCACCTATCGGACTCGCAGTAAGTATGGCTCAGTGAAGGTTTCACAGAGCAGCCACATTGCAGCTATATGGAACTTAAACATGCTCATCACCATGAAAGCAGCGTTCCTTTGCTCTGGCTTTCCTGAGTGTCCCTCAAGGACCAGCAGCAGCCCTTGGCTTCCCCTCTGTTGGTATTAATCTGCTTTGGCTCTAAGCCCCTGGGATCCAAGGATCTTCCCTCAAACTGTATGAGAAAACAGACCACTTCACTGAAGGGATGGATTCACACCACAGGGAAAAGACCGGTCACCGAGGAGCACCAGGCCACTGCCACCCTGCAACGGCAGGCCCCCAACCTCCGCTCAGAACCCTCCACCCCACTCAGCTGCCGGAGGCTCAGGCCTAGCGGCCCATGGCTAGGAAAGTGGAGACCACTTTGCTAATCGCGAAAGTACAAGTGGGAGGGCAACGTGTGTGGAGCCAAGAGGCCACATGGGTCACTGATGCAACCCTCACGTTTCAGACAGGGAAACTGAAGCCCAGGGAGGGGAAAGAGGCTCTCCCCAGGTTACACGGCAGGTCACTGCCCCACCTCCAGGCCCTGTGCCATCTCAGACAGCACTGCAGCAGTGGAGGTGAGACTCAGGAAAAGGGTACTCCACCTCTAGCCGGAGGCACCCTCCTCTCTGCGCTCTGCCACAGGGATTCTGGAGATGCTGGGGAACACTGGTCCAAGTCTCATCGTGACCAGAACACTCAGGGTGGTGCTAAGGAACACTCAAGTTTGCCCTCAAAGTGTCCCTCCTATCCTATTCCGAAAGTGGCCCTCAAGGTTCTACCTCCTGACACAAAGACAGCAGGACCCACACCAGGAAAAGGAGTCTGCGCACCAAATGCTCGGGAGAACGTGGAGCGGGCAGGGAGTCCCGCCCGGGGCAGGAGCTTACCGGACCTCGGAAAGACGCGCGGACTCCTGACCAGGAGATGCCTGTCCACAGGTGGGCCCTAGAGAAACTCGAGCACATCTGTACACGCGGACACGTACCTGACGTTCACTGCGGCGAGGTCTGGGGTGACAAAAAGGGAAGAAGCCAGCCACCTCTAGCAGGACGATGGAGAAACGGGTCTGCCCATAAGGAAATCCTACACGGCAGTCAAAGTGCATGAACAAGACCCATGCGTATCAACTTGGATAAATCCCGAAACCATACACTGAATGAAAAAGAGAAGTATCAAAAGGATATATAGAGAGTATGTTTATAACTGTTTAAAATATAGAAAGCCTGGGTGGCTCAGTCGGTTAAGCGTCCAACTTCAGCTCAGGTCACGATCTCACGGTCCGTGAGTTCGAGCCCCGCGTCGGGCTCTGGGCTGATGGCTCAGAGCCTGGAGCCTGTTTCAGATTCTGTGTCTCCCTCTCTCTGCCCCTCCCCTGTTCATGCTCTGTCTCTCTCTGTCTCAAAAATAAATAAATGTTAAAAAAAAAAATTAAAAAAAAAAAAAAGAAAGCCAACAGAGTGGGCAACTGAGGAACGTTACTGCTGGGTCCTGATTTTCAGACAGAACTTGTGCGCACAGGACCCACTCTGGGCCATGAGGTATTCCTTACAGAGAGTCAAGGAAGAGCTCCAGGGAACGATTCAAAAGAAGGAAAACACCACACACACAAAGATGTTCTCTGTGGCATATTTAGAGTGTGAAAAATCAGAAACTCCCAAAACAGTTTACAAGAGAAATACAATAATGCACTACAACCAGACAACAATAAACACGAGATAAGACAGAAAGATGGGAAAACATTCTTGAGCTGCACCATCACGTGTGGGTCCCACAGTAAGTGAACCGAGCAGACAACCAAATGTCCCAGCTGTACCAAAAGTATGCCTGTGGGTGGGCAAGGCTCAAAGGCAACATGGAAGAATAAAGATGGTTTATTAGAATTAGAGGCATAGTTTTATACTCTCACAGAAGCAGGTCATGAAGGGCTCTCAGTGAGGTCAGTTCCTTGCTCCTACCTGCCCACTCTCCGCCCCCCCCAACCCACCTACTCTCTCCCCCCAACCCACCCACTCTCTCCCCCCGAACCCACCCACTCTGTCCCCCCAACCCGCCCACTCTCTCCCCTGCAACCCACCCACTCTGTCCCCCCAACCCACCCACTCTCTCCCCCAACCCGCCTACTCTCACCCCTGCAACTCACCCACTCTGTCCCCCCAACCCACCTACTCTCTCCCCCCAACCCACCCACTCTGTCCCCCCAACCCACCTATTCTCTCCCCCCAACCCACCCACTCTCTCCCCCCAACCCGCCCACTCTCTCCCCCGCAACCCACCCATTCTGTCCCCCCAACCCACCCACTCTCTCCCCCCAACCCGCCTACTCTCACCCCTGCAACTCACCCACTCTGTCCCAACCCACCTACTCTTCCCCCCCAACCCACCCACTCTCTCCCCCCAACCCGCCCACTCTCTCCCCTGCAACCCACCCACTCTGTCCCCCCAACCCACCCTCCCTCCCCCCCAACCCGCCTACTCTCACCCCTGCAACTCACCCACTCTGTCCCCCCAACCCACCTACTCTCTCCCCCCAACCCACCCACTCTCTCCCCCCAACCCGCCCACTCTCTCCCCTGCAACCCACCCACTCTGTCCCCCCAACCCACCCACTCTCTCCCCCCAACCCACCTACTCTCTCCCCACCAACCCACCCACTCTCTCCCCACAACCCGCCTACTCTCTCCCCCTAACCCGCTTACTCTCTCCCCCCACAACCCACGGCCCAGGGACCAGGCAGATTCCTCGAACGGAATGCTCTCTGGGGCGGTAAGAATCCCCTTCCGTAATTCCAGGCTATAGCAAGCCCCGCAAAGTTTTCCATAAATCCATTCCAGATGCTACACATGTCACAGAAAAGGGCTCGGGAGTCAACAGCTCCGGAAACCAAGAGGTTAAGCAGCAGGGTCATCGTATTTCATCTCCCAGAGCCAGCTGCTTGAGACACAGCTTTTGCTTTAGGTAAAGAGAAATGTTTTCATATTGCATTTGTTCTCACAGTCTAACAACTTTCTGAGCGAGCCAGATTAGTTCATAACTTCAGTTGTGCACGTTTCTGATCAAAGCAAAAGCTGTTCCATGAGTCTGAAGAAGTAAACGGAATCAACCTCCAGAAACATCTTCTGTCCTCCGCAAATACTGCTCACTAACCTCAATTAACTGTTTAGCTGTTTGCTCTTCACTAATGAAGGGAGTCACTAGCTGAGTTGAGTTTTAAACCAGCACACTTAGAAATGATGCTCTCAGACAACTCACAGTGGTGCCTGCCATCAGCTCACACCAGGAGACTCCATGGTAGACCGCAGGGTGACCACTGTCCCTGAGGCTGGGCACTGTGTGACCACACTGCCAGGGGGCAGCCCACATGCCCAGCCATTGCCCCTCGCCTTTCCACAGGCACAGCTGGACCCCAGTGGGTGATCAGGGACCTGAGATTTTGGCTATGACTCAGATGTCAGCAGTGGCTGACCAAGGATTGCCAGTTCTCCAGCGCTCCATTCCCAGGGACCCAAGACCAAAGTCCCGCCAAAATAACAATCACAAGGCACTGGTCCACTTCCCTCCTGGGGTATTTCCAAATCACTGTCTCCTCTCCAGGAGCCATTCTCTTGAGCAGAAAGCTTGTTCCTTTTCCACTGGGAGGAAACTGGGGACCGCAGGGTGTAACCCCACTGGGCTCAGTGACCATCCTGCTCTTACTTGGCATGTACACAGGATACAATAAAGTACGTGGGCCAGAGGATCTCTGTGCCAAATTGCCCTTTTAGGAGACAAACCTGAGCATCCATGCAGCCAACCTGGGCATGGCCACCTACAGCAGGATCTGACCTGTGACACTGGCTGAGCAGAGCAGGTGCAGACCAGCAGTGCAGGCTCATGACATGGCATTCGAGGGGTGGACCCAGGCAGGGTCTGGCTGCTGGAGGTCAGGACACAGACCTGGACAGGATTCATGGGGAATAGGGCAGCCATGCCCAAGGTCCACAGAAGACACCTAGTATGTGCTGGGCACAGACAGATCCTTTAATTCCATCCCCACAACATTTTGAGGCAGGTGCAGGTAAGGAAGGAGTTCAGAGAAGGCAAACAGCTACCCACTGCCTCCTGGAGGGAGGAGCCGAATCCTGACCCAGACCCATCCACAGTCAGCACCGTACTCATTCGAGAAACGCATGCCCGCCCACCCCCCCCAGGCTGTATTGGGAGGGGGAGCAGACACGCACTGCACCCTTGAGTCTTCCCATGTGGCAGCTTCACCAGCACTGCACACGAGGCCTTCAGAGAGAATGGGCTCTGCAGGTGGGGTGCTTGAGCTGCACCTTAAAGGCAAGCTGGGCAGCAAAAGAGCGGAAAAAGAAGTACCCTGAGCGCCTACTGTGTGCCACGCGGATCAGCTTACGTAATGGAGAGCCCGCTCCCTGACCCCCAGAGATCCTCATGACAGACACAGCAGGACTGGGGTTGACGGGGTGCAGACCCCGCAGGAGACGGCAGTGGGATTCCTTACACCAGCCCCCCGGCTCTGGGGCCTGCACCCAAGGAGACCCACTCAGCTTCACCACGGAGCGGCTGCTCAGTGGGGTATGAAGCAAAGCCAGTCTGTGTAAACGACACACAGACATGTGCAGGGCAGGGTTGGCAAGGCCCGAAAAATCGGTCGGGCTACAAACAAAAACAGAAGACAAACAGGCATATGGAGACCAGCACAATCCAGGATTGGCTTCAGAAACACAAAAAAGGGAAGGCAGGGGCAGGAGACCTGGGTTCCAGCCCTGAGCAAGTCGCTTGGCCGCTCTGGGCCCCAGTTTCCTCATAGGTTACATGAAGGGACAGGACTACACAACCTGTCTAGTTCTCTCCAGCGCTGACCTCCGCTGACTTGCGGCCAAACCAGGGAGGTGGGGTTCCAAGCATCATGGTCCTCTGAGACCTACATGCTCACAGAGGCTCCCAGCTGGTTCTATAGGCAGAACCTGGAGGAGGGAGGAGATCTGCCCCACACAGGCTCTGAGGATCCCCTGCCCTTCGCAAGCCACCCAGCGGGCCCCCGACCTACTGACAAGGGGAAGAGGCCCCAGCGGGCAGCAAGCACGGGGCACCAGGCCTCCTGGGATCCCCAGCCCTCACGGAGCACTCTCTTTCAGAGACAGAATGACCCACCAAAATAAACAGACATCACAGGCACTAAGGCAGAGTGCTTAAGAGGCAGAAAGACTGCTCAGCCCCTTTAGCTGTATGGCTGTGAGCAAGCTACTAAACCCTCTTCGGGCTCAGGATCTGTGAAACCTCTGCCTAGGGGAGAATACCGCCCTCCTCACAGGTCTGATCACTCTGAGGATTAAATAGAGGGAGGGGAGAATTTGGCATGGCCCCTGTCACTTAAATGACAACGTTGTGGCAACGGCTGCTATCAACAATGACAATGGTAAATGTCTGAGAAAGCTTGCATGACTCCACACTCCAAGCCAGGGGTAGAGGCCGAGATATGAATCAGTGTCTCCCAGAGAGGGAGGGAAGAGTCAGCAAGCAGTACCTGGTCAGAGCCATTCCAGGAACTACCCCAGAAAGAGGTGAACTGTGGCTTTAAGACCCACCCCCGATCTCTTACCCTCCCACTCAGGAAAGGTCTAGGAAGGACCTTGTTCCTTTATAATTTCTAGCACCCAGTTTCCACATGCCAGTAAGACAGCCATGGAATATTATTCAGGGCTGAAACGTCCCTCCCCATCTTACAGATGAGAAACTGGGGCTCAGAGACACTGAAAGGCCTTGTCAATGGCATCCAGGGTCAGAGAGAGCGCTAGAACCCAGGAACATGATACCTGGGCAGGACTCTGCCCACCACACCTCAGCTCAAAGTGTCGGCCCCAGGTACCACCTACCAGCTGGGGGCTCTGGGCAGATCAAGAGGCCACAGCAGCCCTACCCTCTCTACCTGCATAAGGTGCAAGAGGTAAGTAAAACCCCAGGACAGAAACACAAGCCAAGCCCCTTCCACCTCCCCTAGACCAGCGTCAGTATCTCTTCTTAGTAATACAAGGGAGATAGTTCTGAAACCCAAAAAGAATCTCCAACACACACCTGGCTCTTCCCAGCTGGTCTCAGGTTGGACAACTTCCTGTCTGGAGAACTTCTAATAAAAGGCACAAGGAAGGCTTCTTTAAATCAAGAGGCTTCCATAGATGGCCAAGGACTCCAAATGTTGGCCAGACACGTGCTGACAGAATGTTGGAGAGGAGCACGGATGCCCAGCAGCCCACTCCTCACTTCCCAGAGGCCCCAGGAGACAGCCTCACAGCCTGCATTTGTACTTCGGTGCACAAGTATGCCGGCAAATTACCTCCTCCAGTTCAACAAACTTGTGCAGCCTCACTCTACCCTGAGCCCTGGGCTATACTACATCCTGGAAACACAGAATGAAGGAAGACACAGCCCTGGCCTCCAGGAGCTTGCAGAGGGGCCGATTTCAGCACAGTGGGAGCTCAGAGGAGAAGGGCCAACATAGAGATGGTCAGGACTGGCTTCCCACACGGCTGGAATCCACCAGAGCTTAATCTTGAAGAGTAAAAAGCTAAGCAGATAAAGAAGGGAGGGATGGGCGTTCCAGGAGGGGAAGTGACTGAGCAGAGTCTCAGGGGCATGAACAGCTCAGGGTGGACCAAAACTCTGGACAACTGAGTAAGGTAGAGCACTGTCAGAGAAGGCCAGGCCAGGCTCTGTGGCTCCTTCTGACTGTTCTGGAGTCCTGATTGCCCACGCTATGTCTGACCACCGCCAACCAGCCAGAAAGCCAAGCACTCACTCAGCCAGATGGCCCTTCTCCTTCTGGTCATGACTCTCCTGCCAGGTACAAGAGACAAGGCCAATCTATTGCCCCAGCTGCCTCAGTTTCCCCCTCTGTAAGATGGGGAACTTACTATGCATGCCCATCCCCAAAGCTCCCTGACTGCCACAGACAGACCCTATATCCTCACAAGGCCAGTCTCAGGCACACCAGGAGTCCCCTGCCCTGTGTCTTCCTGCCCCCCAGACATCAGGTGGTCTGGGGCACCCTGAGCAAAGCTTGCACTATGCCTAATCCTGCACAGGTTTTTCAAACAATGACTAATCCACTTGTCCATCTGCCAAAGCCTACAAAGCCCCTCAGACTCCCACACTGACCAGGACTCAAAGAGCCTGGCCATCTGGGCAGGTTTCACAGAACTACATCCCAGACTACCATGATGATCTGGCAAGAGCAAGGGCCCCGCACAACACTCAATGGAGTATGAGCCACAAAAGGTAAGGCCCAAGACCCTGCTAGGAGGGATGGGTGGGAACGAGGGATATGAGCAAGTTCTGGGGATAGGTAGGTCTCTCCAGTAGCCTGGCTTTTCAAAATCACTTAGGGGCGCCTGGGTGGCTCAGTCGGTTAAGCGTCCAACTTCATCTCAGGTCACAATCTCACTGTCCGTGAGTTCGAGCCCCGCGTCAGGCTCTGGGCTGATGGCCCGGAGCCTGGAGCCTGCTTCCGATTCTGTGTCTCCCTCTCTCTCTGCCCCTCCCCTGTTCATGCTCTGTCTCTCTCTGTCTCAAAAATAAATAAACGTTAAAAAAAATTTTTAAAAATAAAATAAAATAAAATCACTTATACTTATTATTTGGCAGAATTCTCAAAAACTTTATGAACAATTACTGTGTGCAATCAGACCATGAAAACAAATCAAACACCATTAAAATGAGATAAACAAATCTGAATAATGCTTGTTTATAGTTTACTATAAACAAGTTTGAGATGGAACCTTCTAGAAACTTCTAGAAAGGAACATTCACAGAGAAGACTCCATCCCTCAAAAGACACAGGAGGATCATCCATGTTGCCTACACAAAGACTATAAAGGGCAGGCTCCAGGTTCATCATCGTAACAGGAAACAACAGCACCCACTCCAGAACACAGGCCAAATCAAGCTGGCATTTGCTGAGCCTCTGCCCAGAGCCAGGCATGTGCTAGGCACGCTGGGGAAGGGAAAGATGAAGACTGGGGCCTCATCCTCCCAGCAGAAAAGAGAAAGCAAGGGCACAACTGAACACCAAATGAGGCAAGTATCCAGTGTTTTCAGTGGGTCATACACAGTGCATTGTTAAGAGCAGTTGGGGGTTGGAGGGGAGGATCAGAGAAGAAGAGAACACTGTAGTCTGGGAAACTGAAGAAGACTCAAAAGAACATGAGGACACCCTGTGCTATAGTCTGAATGTTTATGCCCCTGCCCCAAATTCCTATGTTGAAATCCTAAATCCCAGTGTGATGGTGTTTGAAGGTGGGGCCTTGGGGGAGTTGCTTAGGTCATGGGGGTGGAGCCCTCACAAATGGGATTAGCGCTCTTATAAAACAGACCCCATGTGAGGGCACAGCAAGAAGCTGGCAGTCTACAACCCAGAAGAACGCCTTTGCTGGCACCTTGCTGGTACCCTGGTCTTGGACTTCCAGCCTCCAAAACTGTGAGAAATAAATATCTCCTTTGTTTTTAAGCCACCCAATCTGTAATATTTTGCTACAGCAGCCCCAACAGACTAAGACATCATGAAATAAACATGGGCAGAATGCGGTTTTGCAAGCCAGTTCCACTGCCCTCCAACTGAATCAGTAAGCATTGGGCCTTCTAAAGTGATGAGGGAAGAGTCCCTCCTCCCAACACACTACTTAGGAACCATTAGTAGCAGTCACCATTTATTACCCAGCCACCTGCTGCAGGCCAGGCCTCCAGCTGCCTCATTTTATCTCACAGCCACCTGTAAGATCATGTCTGAGGGGAAAGAGGTCAGGGGATTATATCTGGGGCCCCGCTGTTCCCAAATGTCACAGACTCCGTTGGAACACAGGTCTTGGGCTCCAAGCCATGTGCTCCTGCCCTGGCTGGCACAGTACAGACTCTGCTGGGGGCAGAAGTGGTGATGAGCTCCAGTGAGGAGAGGAAGAGGAGGCCAGAGGCGGAAAGTGTGCTCCCAGGCTGGCCGGACCAGCGCAGGGCAACAGAGGCCAGCCTCCAGGCTCCCTCCAGCCTCTGTCCCACCAGCAGGAGGATCACTTCATGAGGCTGCTTAACAGTAATCACCCCAATAAATAAAATAAATGGCTTCAATTTAAAGCACATTATGTTAACAGCAGGCTTTGTGCCAGCTGACGGGGCCTGGCTCCGCTGCTCAGAACAAGCGCCTAAAACAGGGATGGGTACACAGCACTGCCTCCAGTGAAAAGCCCTGCTCCACACAGTCAAGCAATAGGGACACAGTGACCGCCCCACCAGGAGGATCATGCCCCTCACCCCACCAAGTCTGCGTGGCAAGACTGGAGACTCCCACCACTCCCCCAACTTTCCACCACGGGCCAAGCAGGATACCTGGGGCACAGACAGAGCACAAGGATCTCTCAGGAGCTCCAGGTGGGGAAGAGGGACTGCTCTTTCCCCTAAGGGGCAGGCCGCCCCCCTTCTCCCAGAGGGCCCATCCATGCTAGGTGTGATGTGGATCCCGGGTGGATGCACCCCGGGAAGCTGAGAGGCTGTGGGCAGGGCCCAGCTAAGGGTCACTTGGTGGGGACAAGGGCAGGCCAGAGGAGGCTCGTGATGCGCAGACACCCGGCCACCACCGCCCCCATCCACACGGGTCCCTCGGACTGCGACGCCAGGAAGCACTGATGTCTTCTCCCTCCGGATGCAACCATCCAGCTTCTGTTTCATCTACCTTTTTCAAACGGCCTCATCAAAGCTGGTTTACACAGGGCACAGGAAGGAAATGACTGCCCACGATCGCCAGGCAGACTCCCTTTCATTTCAATCTTCCTTTCTAAAACCTGGGGGGAGAGGGCGGGACGCTTGTGGTGAAAGAACAAAAACAGCTCTGCGTGCGCCCCAGGCTTCCGTGGTGGGAGAGCAGTGCGGGCGGGCGGCTCCGGCTCGGCACCGGGCGCAGCCAAGCAAACACGAGGCAGGGACGCCCTCCAGTGGCCACACGGAGAGCCACACGCGGCTCCTCGGGCCTGGGAGGGGACCCTGCTGGACAGGTGAGCAGCCGCCCCCTTACTGGGTCTCAGGAACAGGGCCAGGACAGGCAGGGGTGGCTGGGGGCCCAGTGTGGGCTGCACTCCTGTAGCTACTCCAGCCTCCTGACCTCCTGGCCTGGAGACCTACGCACTTATTCTAGCGCCAGAGCTCCCTCCATCCAGCACATACCCCCAAGCAATGCACACACCCCTTGGGTTCACTCCAGGGATACAGCTCCCCTAGGACTGACCCCTTAGTCCCTCTCAGGTACAAGGCTGCTGGAAAGCTAGCCCCCAACAACCAGCAGGACTCTGGCCTCCCCTCCCCAGCCAGAAAGATCCGTGGGGACACAGTGCAGGGAGGCCCATTTGGAATGGGTGAACACAGACAGGCCCAGCACCTGGCAAGCTCTGCCGGGGGTGGGGGTTAGGGTGAGCTGGCTCTCAACCCGCTCTCCCAAAAGGGAGCAGAGGCTGCTGATTACACTGATGCCCAAACAGAAGACGGAAGGGCCGGGGCTGATTCTAACCCCAGCTCTGTGTGGCACTGAATAAGTCATTGCCTGCTCCACCCCAGGTCTGCCAGCTCACTGGGAGGGCACTGTACCCAGAGGTTCGGAGTTTCCTTCCAGTTCCAAAACTTGGTGGTTCTGCAGTGTTCTGGGAAGGCAAGGGAGAGTTACAAGCTCGGTCTTTGTTCAGTTTGATGTAATTGGGGCCTCCGGGCAGGGGGACGATACAGATTTCGAGGTGGGCTATGGCCCAGCCCTCACTGGCTCCCACTCTTGTGGGCATCAACCCCTCCCTAAAGCATGTCACACAGTCCAGCCCCAAGACTTTGTTTGAGACCTCAGGTAAGTCAGCTGACCTATCAGCCTCGGGGGCTCCTCCCCTGTCACAGTAAGGCTCAAGTGAGACGTTTGTAAAAGCATTTTTATATATGCTAAAGCGCTGAACAAATGTTACAATTATTCTCCTAATCAAGTCTTCATATGAGTAACACCACCTCATTGATTTTAGGGACAACATTACTATATACACACTGGAAATTTCTAAACTGTATGCTTCAGAATATAAGTGTTTCCAGAGATGCTATAACATCTTTCCAGGTGGGGAGGGGAGAGTCAAGACACCTGGTCTTTCTTGTAAAATGCATTTTGGTAAACACATAGGAAAAATACCAAATACATTTACACAGTTGTCCTTATCAACATATAATCATCTCACCATTAGTCATTAGGAAAATGCAAATCAAAACCAAAACGGGATGCTACTTAACAACATTGAGAATGGCTATGATCAGAAAGACAGACAAGGGGCGCCTGGGTAGCTCATTTGGTTGAGTTCTGACTCTTGATTTTGGCTCGGGTCATGATCTCCCCGTTCGTGAGATCGAGCCCCATGTCAGGCTCCACACTGTGAATGTGGAGCCTGCTTGGGATTCTCTCCTCTCTCTCTGCCCCTCCCAACTCATGCACCCCCACGCTACTCTCAAAATAAATAAATATTAACCAAAAAAAGACAGCAAGTGCTGGTGAGGATGTGGAGAAACTGGAACCCTCATACCCTGCTGGTAGGAATGAAGAATGGTGTAGCCGCTTTGGAAAACAGTCTAGCATTTCCTCAAAGGTTAACATATGACCTAGACATTCCATGCCTGAGTATATACTCATACATACACATAAAAACTCATAAACAAATGTTCACAGCAGAATTATTCACAATAGCCAAAAAGTGGAAACCACCCAAATGTCCCTCAATTAAAGAACGGATAAACGTGGCCTGTCCATACAACGGAATATTATTCAACCATAAAAAAGGCTGGCGTACTGATACGTGCTAAGTGAAAGAAGCCAGATACAGAAGGTCACACACCGAATGAGTCCATTATTATGAAATGTTCAGAACAGGCAAATTTATAGAACTAGAAAGCGGTTTCATGCTTGCCAGTGCGAGATAAAAAGGGGAACGGGGAGTGACTGTTAATTGGTACAGGGCTTCTTTTGGGGGTGATGAAAATGTTCTGGAATTAGTGGTCATGGCTGAACAATCTTATGAATATTAAAAACCACTGAACTATTTTAAAGGGGTGAGGTTTATGGCATGTAAATTCTATCTCCATTTAATTGCAAAAAAAAAAAAAAATGTGGTTATCTGTCTTTTGAGAAATGATCTATGGGAACAGAAAACAGAACACAGTGAGGAATTACTGATGTCCAAAGCCTGAACGTTCCATTTGCACACTGAGGCCCTCAGAGCATTTACCAATCACCCATGTATCAGTGTGATTCATCTAGAGGATGATCCCTGACCTATGTTATGGGTTTTGCCTTCTCATTTTAACACGTTATCAATGTTATTATCTGTGAAATTATCAGAGTCTATTGTATAGGATATGATAATACCACATTCCTTACAGATCAATGACTGAAGTTTTTCATGAGAAGCATGCATTGATACACAAAATACTAGTTATTTCATGAACACATTCTAATTTAAAAGACTTCCACTAGTAAGTGTGTTTGGTAGATAACATTGTTCTCTAAATTCTATAGTATAAGATGTCAGCCAGTCTTTTTTTGTTTGCTTGTTTGTTTTGAGAGAAAGAGAAAGTGCTCGTGCTCACACCCACACGTGAGCAGGGGAGAGGCAGAGACAGAATCCCACGCAGGCTCTGCACTGTCAGCACAGAGCCCAACGGGGGGCTCCAACTCATGAACTGTGAGGTCATGACCTGAGCCAAAATCAAGAATTGGACACTTAACTGACTGAGCCACCAAGTGCCCCTTATCCTACCTTTCCAAAGAGCCTCTCGTTTCAGGACGCGTTTTTCCAACCACCTCCTTCCCAGACTGTCTAACTTATTCACGTCTCATTCCAATGCAAGGTGCCCACTACTCTGGCAGGCCGGAGAAGCTGCATTTCAGTGTCACCTGTTTGTCAACAGCTTCCTCAGTAAGACAGCCAGCATGGAGGTCGTAACGCTTCTTTCCAGCCCCGGCTAGGGGCTGAGGTGCTCATCTTTTCAAAGCCACTCAGTTTTGCTCATGCAGAAACCCTGGAAATGCCCCAATGTGTGCAAAGAGCCTCTGTCCAGCCACCCTAGTCCTCAGCATTCGCTCCTCCTGGAATCCAACAAGTGCTTTAAGTGCGGAAAGCACGTGGCTTCTTATTCCTAACTTGTCATCTGGGGACTGAGCAACTCAGCCTCATGCTGAGGAAGACGGGATTTATAGGAGAGGGGCAGATCACGGAGAATTCTGGTAGGATTTCCTGGGTTTGACTAACACAGCCATCAGTCCATCAACTGTGAATATTTACTGAGCACTTTGAATGTGCCAGGAGCTGTGCTAAGAAGATAACGGTGACGGGGGACAGAGGGAGCACTTCTGTTCCCACTGTTTCGTGTCTTCTGCACTCCTGGCCTCTTGCTCTCCACTGTGAACACGAACATCTCCTTTCAGGCAAGAGAAGAAACTGATCTGATGGGTGAGTTTGGAAGGCATGCCTGCCCTGGCCCCTTCCTCTCCCCTCTTCTGGAATTACCTGCGGAGAGCCTGCCCATCCCCGCAGGGAGGCCAGTGGCTGTCCAGGGATGCCTGTCCCTCCAGAAGTTTGTCTGATTCTTGTGTTGCAGGTTAGCAGGCTGCCTGTCCAAGTCTATCACCTCCAGCTTGGGCCAGAAGCAGGCAGGAGTGGCACTGACGGGGTTCCTGCCAACCTCCGTCAGTGAAGAAGGTAAGTGATGTCCCTGCCCTCCTGGAGATTATATTCTAGTAGGGAGAGGTAGCCTGCGAATAAGTGAGGATTGTTATTTTCTCAAACATGAGGAGCACACTCCCACGTGCAGTTTTCCCTGCCTAGAGTTCTCCCTTCTAAATGTCCAAAGGTCTACATGCTCACTTCCCTCATTCCCTGCTCAAACGTCACCTCATTGGCAGGGCCCTTCCTGACCACCTATACCAAACAGCCATCTGCCCACCCCCGACACGTACACTCCCCATGCCCTTTACCTTCTCTAAACTTCTCACTGACTGGCTCTGTATGTACTTGATTTTTTGTTTCAAGTCTCTCTCCCACACCTCCCCCACAACCCCAGAATGTAAGCTCCACCAGGGCAGAAACTCTGTTCCGTTCCCACTGGTCACAGGCACAGGATAAGCGCTCAGCATCTGTTGAGTGAATGAACAAATGAGGATGTGCTACAAAGCAGGTGATGGGAAAGATAATGAGGGCTCAGGTGAGGCTGCGTTAGAAAAGGGGTTTTGGGAAGGCCTTCCTGGGCGGCTACCATCTGAGTGATGACACAGTGACAGAACAGGAGAAACACCACAAAGCAGCAGTACTGTGAGCAATACTGGTGAGCCCCGCCAGGCCTCTGCAGGGAGCTGGCCACCCCACAGAGAAAGGAGCGGATGACCATGGGTCCTGTCGGTGCTGAGTGATGCCAGGAGCTCTGGGGCCTGCTCACTGTGGTGATCTCCCCAGAAGTCAGCAGAGTGGGACCGTGCTAGGAGACTGCCCCCGTAGCAAGAGACAAAGCAGTACTGGGCTAAGTGCTCTACAGAATGGCAGCATCTCATCCTCACTGCTACATGGGAGGTGGGTGTGTGAGCCTCACTTACAGAGGAAGCTTCGGGGGATTACCCACCATCACCCAGCTAGTAACTGGCCAGCTGGGGCTGGAACTCAGAGCTCACTCCCTCAGGACCATCTCCTGTCCGACCTGCTGAGTTTTACAGCAAGATAAGCTGTATGTAAATGTGACACTAAGCGATGTGGGTTCCTGGATGGCAGGGGCTGTGCCTGACCCATGTCTGTGTCCCCATAGCTGTGAACCCAGGGTCCCACGGATAACACGTGCTTGGTGATGCCCAAGGTGGGCTCCTGAGGGGTGGGACAGGGATGGCTGGTTGTCTACCCTGAAACCTACTCTCCTCTCCTTCCTATTAACTGGACCCCTATTTTTAACTGAGCATTCTTTGATTCTCCCTCCATCTTGCTACCACAATACAGATGTGATGGCTAAAGCGGTAGCAGCCATCCTGGCCCAAAAGGACAAGAGCCACTCCCCAGTGACAGTGAAACAGGGAGCTGCAAGGAGCCTAGGACACTGATGACTTCACGAAGTCCCCACGCCACCAGGAATGGCTAGCTCTGAACTTCCATTCAGATGAGAAATAAGGCTCAATCTTGCTGAAGCCGGAACAATTTGGGGTTTCTGGCATATTCTATCAAACTCAATATGGCAAGGAAGGCTTATGAGAAAGGTAAGTCTTGACCTAAGTTTTAGAAGAGCAGGATTCCTCCTGACAAACAGAATGAGACAACAGATGGCTCAGAAGCAGAGTGAGCAAAACCCCACGTGAAGGGACAGCTTTTCCCCCAGCCTAGGGAGGAAAGGCTGGGCAAGGAAGCCGAAGTCAGCTGCAGTAGGTCTAGAATTTGGAGAAGCCGGAGATGACAGTTCGCCAGGAGTCAGGAGGTTCTGAGGGGAAGTCACACCATAAAAGCATTTTCACAAGATGAATGTAGCAGTCTTTCCCAGGCCAGCAGAACTAGGACAGCCTGGATGACAGAGAGCTGTTCAGCCAAATGTTTCCTGAATGCCTATGTGCCAGGCGTCGTAGAGAACATACCTGACGTGGGTAAGAAAGCTGGACAGGACGGCCCAGGCGCCCCTCCATCCCTTACAGCAGTGACTCCCATGCCTGCCTCTGCAGCTCTATACAAACTCGGATTCCCAGGCCCCACCCAGGAGATTCTGACCCACAGGCTGGGACAGGGTCCAGGCTTCTGAACCTTTCTTTTTCTTATTTATTTTGAGAGAAAGAGAGAGAGACCACGAGTGGGGAGGGGCAGAGAGAGAGAGAGGGAAAGAGAGAGAGTCCTAAGCATGCTCCATGCCCAACGCAGGGCTCAAACTCACAAACTGTGAGATCATGACCTGAGCAGAAATTAAGAGTCAAGACACTTAACCAACGGAGCCACCCAGGCGCCCCCAGGATCCTGAATTTTTAATAAGCATGCCCAGGTTGACTGTGATGCAGTCAGTCCATGGAGCTGTTACACAGGCCAGAAGCAGCAGCTAACCTGACCTTGGAACACAGTGGGTTTGGATGCTTATTAAATACGTGAACAGATGACGGACTTCCATACTGTTAGGAGACAAACTAGATTTAGAAAGACTTTCAGTAATAATCGAAACAAGGGGACAGCTGGGTGGCTCAGTCAGTTTAGCATCTGACTCTTAACTTTGGCTCAGGTCATGATCCCAGGATCATGGAATTGAGCCCTGCATCAGGCTCCACACTGAGAGTAAAGCCTGCTTAAAATTCTCTCTCTCTCTCTCTTTCTCCGCACCCCCCCCCCCCCGCCCCTCTCCTCAACTTGTGCTCTAAAATAATAATCATCGACACAAGATTTTTCTGGTTAAGTGAATGGTTTTTTAGCTAATATTTAATTAACCACAATATAAGGCCACTAATAATGTTCTGTGATCTATTTCTGCAACCATCTCAGCTAAAAGGTATTTCTGTTTCACTTGAAAATGGCCTTAGAAGAGACCTCCGGTTGTGAGAACATTTCCATGCTGGCTCACTGTAGCTCTGCTCTGCATCTTACAGACGTGGTGGAGTCCAAGAGCCCACCCTGAGGGTGGAGGCTGTCTCCAGATAGTTGGGTAGGCAAGGAGCTGCCTTCCTGTCCCCAAGATGTTCTAACATACTTCAAGGCAACTCTCCCTGGGAGTGAACTGTCCTTATCACCTTACCTGCTAGAAGATAAAGTGCTACTTAAAGAGGAAACATGGCACAAAGGGAGAGACAGTAGCCCAGGACATGGGTCTAGTCCTAGCCAGGTCAGTAACCCCCCAAGTGGCCTTGGGCAAGTCTCCTCACCCATTACGTTATATGCTCTTAAAGGTCCCAGGCCTGATGCAGCCAGGGTGAGAATTTCTACAGTTTCCTTCTTCTTAATTAATTCCAAAAGGACAATTCTCAGTATAAAATGCACTCCCAGAGGCACCTAGGTAGCTCAATCGGTTGGGTGTCTGATTATTGATTCCGGCTCCAGTCATGATCCCACAGTTTGTGAGATTGAGCCCCAAGTTGGGCTCTGTGCTGACAGGGTGGGGCCTGCTTGGGATTCTCTGTCTCCCGCACTCTCTGTTCCTCCCATGCACACATGCATGTGTGCACACTCACTCTCTCTCTCTCTCTCTCTAATATAAATGTTTTCTTAAAAGAGCACTCCAGGGCGCCTTGGTGGCTCAGTTGGTTAAGCGTATGACTTTGGCTCAGGTCATGATCTCATGGTTCACAAGTGCGAGCCCCACATCGGGCTCTTTGTCAGCACAGAGCCTGCTTTGGATCCTCTGCCTCCCTCTCTCTTCCCCTCCACTGCTTGCTCTTTCTCTCTCGCTCTCAAAACAATAAATAAAGGGGCGCCTAGGTGGCTTGGTCAGTTGAGCGTCCGACTTCGGCTCAGGTCATGATCTCAAGGTCTGTGAGTTCGAGCCCCGCGTCGGGCTCTGTGCTGACAGCTCGGAGCCTGGAGCCTGCTTCGGATTCTGTGCCTCCCTCTCTCTCTGCTCCTCCCCTGTTCATGCTCTGTCTCTCTCTGTCTCAAAAATAAATAAACGTTAAAAAAAAAAAATTATTAAATAAATAAATAAATAAATAAATAAATAAATAAAAATTAAAAAAAAAAACTGCACTCCCATATGTAAGGCATGATGTTCAGTGCTGGGGATACAACACTTAAGTCAGTGTCCATGCCCTTTGTCTACTTTGTCTTGAAAGGTAGACAAATAATTCATTCAATAATTATATAATTACAACAATGATAAATGTTACCAAGTAAAAGTACTTGGTGCTATGAGAGTGTGTAACGGGTGCTCAGGAAGGTTTACCAAGGAAATAACATTTACACTGAGACCTGAAAGCAGAATTTAGGGATAGGGGTCAGGGTGGGGGTGGGGGCAGGGGTACTCCAGGCAGAGGGAAAAGCCTATGTAAAATGATGCCAGAAGAAGCATTCCTTTCAGGAATATTCCAAACCTGAGGAAGAACTAAGATGCCCAATAAAATGAAGCAAACCTTTTAGGACCATACATTTAAAGAAAAAAAGAGCACCGTTTATCACAAACAGAAAACAGACTCATAAAATGTGAACTCAAAAGTAACAGGAACAATTTTACGCTAACACTGATAAACTCTTATCTAACCACAGCCATCTGGCTACAAAGCCCCCCGACCCTCATTTGTGATGCCTCAACACAGGTGGGATCAACTCCCTCAGGTCATCCGCAGCTGCTTCCAGGCCTTGGTGACCTGTGGCTGTGGCACAGCAGAGGGAGGGAGAATGAAACGCAGACACCACAATGGGAGCCTAGCCCTAAAGCCAATATTTCTGGCGCTGAGTATGCACCAGGCATCATGCACGGGGATGGGAGAGAAGACCTGATACATTCATAGCACCAGGGTATGCGAGGAAGACGTGCCTTGCAGATGGGGGTTCCCCGGGAGGCTCCAAAGAGGGAATGACATCTGAAGATGGCCAAACAGTGTGAACTACCTTTGTGCACCCAAATGCACCTCTGGGCACAGACCGCAGCACAACATAGCAAAGGCCTGGAAGCTGGAAAGCCCTGAGTGCACAAGAAGCTGTGGCTGGAGCTCGAGATAAGGGGACAGGTAAAGATCTGGAAGTCTGCTTCCTCTGACTCCGTAAAGTGAAAAGATGACAATGCTGGCCTTCAGGGTGGGGTTTGGAGACACGGTCAAATCCCAGCCTTTTGATCACAGGCTTTTGGCTTTCTCCCTTGAACCAACACAGAGTTTCTCAAGCATTAAAGTCCTAGGGATCACGTGGGACAAGTTGCCAGGTGTCACCCTGAGATCCCAATTAGGTAAACAGGGATGGGCCCCCCCCCCCCCCCCCAGAGTGAAAAACCCCAGGTCAGACAGTAGGTCCCAAGGACCTGAATTCTTGGCCTCCTACAGCATGAAGTCCATGGCCCAAGTGCCCTTCCCTGATTACGGTGAGCTCCAGACAGGCTCATTTGTTCTGGGCAGGACATAGACCTTGTATGCTATGGGGGGGGGAGGGGGGGGTAGCAGGAACAAAAAGCTGTGGAGGGCTGGGCACAGATTGTCCCCAAGTCTAGGGACATTCCCGGGGGAGGGGGGGGTGAAAGCTAAGTAAAGAGTGGCCAAGGGTCCAGGAGGAAAGGAAGGACATCCTGGGCAGAGAGCTTGTGTAAAGGCACATTCAGCACAGACAAGATCTAAGGTGCACACAGGAGGATAAGAAGCCAGGTTGGAGAGGAGGGCTAGGCCCACAACACAGCCCTCCTAGAAGCTGGGGCTTGATTCTGCAGGTAACGAAGAGCTACCAAAGACCCCGGAACCCTACAGGATCCTGGCAGCAGCTCCCCTTGTCGCTCACTGGGCACAAACACATGGAACATTATTACTCTTGCCTCATTGCTCCTTCTCCCACCATCAGACTTCATCCTTTAGGATCACCTACTAATCCTACCCAAAAAACAGAATTTGGATCCCCTCTGTGCAACCATTAGGTCAAAATGAGGCTAGCAATTTGACTGAAGTAATTAACACTAAGTCAGGAACAGTATCTCTGACAAGCAGAGCCAGGAGATCAAGGGAGATGATGGGAAGATGTGGGAGCTGCCACGGAGGCAGTTTGGTCCCGCCTGGGACAAGGTGGCCAGCTCTGTTGTGCTCTCCCCAGATCATACATATCTGTACCTCTTAGGGCTTTCTCTTCCTCCCTGAGAGGAACCGGTGGCTTCTCTAAATGGGTTTGTGACCCTCGAGAGTAGGGAAGAAGACAGAGAGGGGATGAGGTAGTTCACACTGTTTGGGTTTGGGCTTAGACAGTTCTGACCGAAATACCATAAGAGCTATGAGAATGTCACTGCGATTTCAGCAATTCAAGCGACCTAAGACCTGTCCAGCAGACTCTGCACAGAATGACTACTGGTGCCTTCAAATGACCTGGTCCAACCTAAAAAGTCAAAGACTGAGTAGAATAAAAAGAAGTGAAGACAGTGCTGAATCCTGCAAGGCTACCAGACAGGGGGGCGAGCCAATTCTAGAGGGAACAGGGACTTAATGGGGGGAGACCGGGTCAGGGGTAGTGGGTTGACACCCCGGCTCCACGGCTCCACTCCAGCACCAGCCGAGTGCACCGGACTCCCGGACACGCCCCCCGGACGTCGCCCCCGGCGTACAGCAAACACCCATTTCGGGCAAAGCGAGAAGAATGGCGGGGGGAGGGGGCGGTGGTGGGCATCCACCGGGAGCCCTCAGCCGCGGCCCCGCTCACCTTGCACTTGAAGCCGGCGGCGGGCGGCAGCAGCTCTCGAAGCAGGGCCTTGGCCACCTCGCGGCTGGCCTCCTCGCTCACGAAGTGCAGGTTAAGCACCTCGTGCGCCTCGAACTTAGCGAGGCGCAGCAGGGAGCGGAGCGCGACGCGGGCCTTGGCCTGCAGCGCGGCATTGTGTTCCGCCTTGGTGAACATCATCAGCAGGTGATAGTCCACCGGTCCCGCCACGCCGCCCTCCAGGCTCTTGGCCTTGGCGCCCGGGGCCGGCGCCACGGAGCCCCGCGCCACCTCCGGCGCGGGCAGCGTGGGCGCGGCAGGGGCCCCGGCGCGGGCCTCCTTCAGCCTCTTGGTGGCGCTGGAGAAGGTCTCCCGGCCCGAGCCGAGGTAGTAGAAGGCACAGACGGCCAACGCTGCGGCCAGCAGAAGCGCGCAGTAGTGGGAGCGCACAGCGCCCAGGCGCGCCATGGCCCGAGCGCATGGGGGCCCGCCTCGCCGCCCCATGCGCCACGGGCCGGCGGACCGAGCAGCCGGGGAGGGAGAGCCGAGACCAGCACCCTGGCAGCCACTTAGTAGCCTAGGCGGCGGACAGCGGCCATAACGGGGGCGGTGCCGCGCTGCCCGGAGCCAATCCTCGGGCGCTGATGCGCGGAGAGGCGGAGCCAGGGCCGCCGGGCAGCCGCTGGGTCCTAGATTTAGAGGGATTCGAGCTGGGAAGGACCGAGCCGGCGGGTAAGTATTCAGACTTGGAGAAAGCCAGCCGGCTGTAAGGTCTGTTAAAACTGGCCGTCCTAAATATCTAGCCCCAGACGCTAGATATCGAAGCTGAGCCTTGAAAGGCATAGAGGCGCCCCAACGCAGGACCTTCGGTTAGCAAAACCACAAAACCGGACGCAGAAAGAGAACATTTTATCTCTATACCTTTCTGCCCCGAATGTTTGCAGGCTTTGAACCCTCTCCCCGACTCCCTCCCTTCACACCTGGGAGACTGGCTGGGGCTAGGGAATTTAAACTCGCCAGCTCCTTCCTCATTCACAGTAAATAAGGAATTTCCTTGGGGTGGCAATGGCCTGCCCAGGGCACGGGCACCTGAGGCCGAACGAAGGCTATGTGAAGGATGTGGCCAGCAGGGGGACCCCGCTGCCCACAACTTTGGGAGAGACTCCTGAGCTCCAGGCGAGTAACGCCAAAGATGAAGTCTTTTTTTTTTTTTTTTTTTTTTTTTAACAAACACTTGAAACGAGCCTTAAGATGTACCAGGTAGTCTTTCAAAATTTTAACTGAGGCATACTGAGGTAACTTGCCCAAGGTCACAGAGTGGCGGTTTTGACCTTAGATAGTTGGACACTGACAACTACCCCATAAAAAACTCATTAACTTCAGTCTTCTAAGGACTGACGATAATACCATAGCATTTAAACATGCACAAATGATCTGCATGCTTGATAGACGTGGAAGCGAATGCACATGCACTGGAGAATTATCACTCAGCAGTTTATTGTGCCATGCCGTTATTGGTCAAAGCATGGTACCCAGAACCACAATTCATCTCATTTTTAACTCTTGTTCGTTTCAATCGGGATAACACTTTTCTGAAAAAATACTGGAGCTCTGAAGCAAGGTTAGCAACAAATTCAATACATACTAGTCATCTTGTGTGTTGAGCGGAGCCCTGATACCTGAATTAACTCACTTGCATGATAGGCTCTTACTTGAATTCATTTAATCTACACAACCCTAAGAAGAGATATTATTTGCACTTTACAACTGAGGAAATTGAGATTCAGAGCAGTATATTACCCAAAGCTCGTTGGCTAGTAAGCAATGGAATCGGATCTCAACCCAAGTCTTAACTGCTTCTCATGCCCAGGTTTTCAGCCAAGATTAGCACTGAAAGCAATGATTGGAGCTCTGAATTGTGTGTATTTTACCACAGCTTTTAGCAGACACTGTGGTTACAAGAGCAAGCTCTCCAAGTTAAGAGAGCTGGAAGTCCAGCTCTAGCTATGCAAATTATTAGACGTCAGGCAAATTACGTAATCTGAGCTGCAGTTACACCCATTCGTAAAACAGGGCTAATATGAGCACCTACGCCGCCTAGGGTTATGAGAGAAAATACACAAGAAGTAGTTAAAACTGTGCCTGACACTTAGCAAACAATATAAACTATGCTAGAAACACCAAACTCTACAAGAAGTCTAAATATCCAACAAGTGCCAAAATACAATTCAGTGACCATAGCTTTACTAGGGTAATTACAAATACCAAACCATAAAGCTCCATTAAGACTTTAGTATAGGGGCGCCTCGGTGGCGGAGTCGGTTAAGCGTCCGACTTCAGCCAGGTCACGATCTCGCGGTGCGTGAGTTCGAGCCCCGCGTCCGGCTCTGGGCTGATGGCTCGGAGCCTGGAGCCTGTTTCCGATTCTGTGTCTCCCTCTCTCTCTGCCCCTCCCCCGTTCATGCTCGGTCTCTCTCTGTCCCAAAAAATAAATAAACGTTGAAAAAAAATTAAAAAAAAAAAGACTTTAGTATATGCTCCACAGAACCCCCACAGCAGTGTGCTACAGCTATATTATTACGTCGTAGTTGTTGTTCATTAATAAGAGAAAAATAATTCCTCTTGGTGCCTTTTAGCCCCCCCTCCCCCACCTACACCATCAATAACACGGCTTTTCCTTCCACCACTTATTCTAGAATTTATTCAACAAATACTTTATTTTTCAGACCTTTATAAGATCACTACTCCCGGAATTCATGGATAAGAAATGAATAACAAGACAGTTTAAATTTTACATACAAATTCTGTAAACACAGGAAAATACTCGAGACTAGTCTCATCTCCATGTTGTAGCTTCTTCATTCCAATTATTTAACCATAAAAAAAATTAACATTGCAGCTTCCTGAAATATATTGCTGACTGGAAACTAAATCAATTGGTTGAATGAAGGTAGACAGTCGTTTATTCAAGAGGTAACAAGTGACGACTATATGTCAAGCACAGTAGCATCTGAGAATACAGCAGTGAAAAGAAACAGAAGTCTCCGCCCTCACAGAGCTTATATTCTAGCAGGGGAAAACAGAGAGATTAGAACGTGTAGTGTGTCAGATGGTGACATGGGCTGTTTTCTAAGCCCATAGCTGGGTATATAATGACATGGCTATATACACAAAGAACTTTGGTAACCACAGGAACTCTTCAGTTCTAACTGTAACTTCGGTCAAGTTCTCAGACTTCTCACCAGAGATTAGAATTGTTTTTTTCATCTGTAATGTTGGATTATCATATTTTTTTCATATTGACTAGTACCCAAAATTGTCAAGGATACAGAGAAACAGACATTGTCCTCTACAGCAGATGGAGGGAGGGGACTTTTCTGGAGGGCACTCTGGCAATGCTAAAATCTTTCTGGCCTCTAAGAAGACTCTCAGTTCTCTCCTACCCAGATGAGTGTTTCTCTTAGAGACAGTGGTTCTTGATTTGGTGTGGCACTGGAAGCACCCGAGAAACTTAGTAAAAACACAAAGGTTCAGGACCTATGTATTTTCAATGAGCCCAGGCCTCGATAGTGAATCTTTTACAGACCAAAGTTTGGAAAGCACTGCAATAGATCTTCACCCAGCCAAACTCTCTTTCTGCATACAATCTTGACTTACATGTCACTGCCTTGATGAGTGGTCTCTGAACACCAACCCATCCAGTGTCCAGGTGAGGCACCATCATCCAACAATCCCATGAAAGCCACCTATAAACTATTCAGTCCCATCTTCCTCCACTGCAGGTGGAGAAAGGCAAGATCCCAAGAAGACAAGATCCCAAGAAAATAGGAAGTACATCTTTTTTTTTTTCACCATAATATCCCCAATACCTAACACAGTGCCTGACTCATTGATATATACTGACTCAAAAATATACCCACCCATTGTGAGTCAGCCAACTCCAGCCAACTTCTAGGAATCTGTCCTGAGGAAATAACTAAGAATGTATGCAAAAAGCCATAAGGATAAGCAGAGCTAGATTTATGATGGCAAGAAATTGGAATCAAATGTTCATCAATGAAGCAGTTAAACAAAAATGATGCTGTCATTAAAAGTGATGTATTCACAAACTGCAAATAGAAATGTTTAATAATAAATGGAAGAAAAATTTGTAGATTTAGAGACTCAAGAGACATACTAGCCAACTGCAATGAATGGAACTTCTATGAGTTGTGATTTGAAGAGTCTACTTTTAAAAAGTATATTTGATACATTTGGGATAATATGAATACTGACTGTAGTTTTATAGTTAAAGAAGTGTGATGTTGTGATGCCTTTTTCTCTTTTAGAGATACATACTGAATGACTTGTTAGTGAAATGTGTGAGGCTTGATTCAAAATAAAATCTGGGGAAGAGAAAAAATGGGGAAGAGTATTAACAAAACATTGTTAGCCCTGAGTTACTAGCTATTATAATTATTCTATGTTGTATATGTTTGAAATTTTCCATTCTAAAAAAATGTTTTAATCCTTCCCAAAGTGATATAGAACATTTGAGGATTTAGAAATCTGCTCCCCATTTATTAAGTGAAAGAAGCAGGTAACAAAATAGTATGATCCCATTGTATATCAACATAAATACACACACCCAAAGTTCTGAAAAGATAAATACCGAGGAAGGAACAGCTTCCCCCTAAGGACTATTCAACAGAACTTCCTACAATGATGGGCATGTTTTATAATCTGTCCTTTTCAAAACAGTAGTCACTAGGCATACGGCTGAGCTCTTAAAATGTAGCAGTGCCACAGATGAACTGAACTCTTAATTTTCTCTAATTAATTTCAACAGCTACATGTGGCTAGTAGAGACCATATTGGAGAGCACAGGCAGATGATGGAATTGTGGAGGATTATCTTTTTTACTTATTATTAAACATTTGTCTACAATGAAAAAACATTGCAATAGGAAAAAGTAGGTTGCTTATTTTCATTAAAAAATTTTATTGACTATAGGTGCGGGTTCTCTTCTTCACAGAACTATTCTGAAAATGAAATGAAGTGGAATAAAACAAGTCACATTGAAATGTTTTATGTGTCTGCTTTTAATTAACTTAAGGCAATAGTAGGCAATTCACTTCCAGGTCTATTCTTTCAACCCTCCCTTCCTTCTATGTCAATTCATATAAAAACATGCTTTTGTTTACTAAAAGGATGAGTACAAATGTGTTGCCTAGACTGGGAACTTCAATGGATGTCAATCATAATGGAAAATAATTAGAATTAGGGCTACCCTACACACACACACACACACACACACACACACACACACACACACACAAGCCTTTGTCATTTTTATCATTTTTAGCTGTGAATTGAGAGCATACAGCTCTGTGAACAGGAAGAAAATATTTGAAAGATCAAAATGGGGACACCCAGGTGGCTCAGTCAGTTAAGCCTCTGACTCTTGATTTCAGCTCAAGTCAATGCTCTCAAGATTCCCTCTCTCCCTTTCCCACTGCACTTCCCCTGCTCTCATGCACTGTGAAATAAATAAATAAGCAAACAAACAAACAAAACGGATTTCCTGATTGAAGCAATCAGCAAATAGAATCAACTGGATCAATCTGACAAAGTTGGAAAGGAATAGAAGACTTTAAACATGTCAGTTGGTGGGGCACCTGGATGGCTCAGTCAGTTGGGCATCCGACTTTGGCTCAGGTCATGATCTCACAGTTCGTGGGTTTGAGCCCCGCATCAGGCTCTGTGCTGACAGCTCAGAGCCTGGAGCCTGCTTCAGATTCTGTGTTTCTTTCTCTCTCTCTCTCAAAAATAAGAATAAACATTAAAAAGTGGCTTTAAAAAACAAATAAACGTGACAGTTGTTAACAGATATGTCTGCAGTTGTAGTTCATAATAAAGTTCAAGTCTGAACATAAAAGAACTATGCCAGAGGTGAGATTTTTATTGACTTATTATCATAATTCTTCAGCATACAAAGTATTTAATCAAGTATAATATTTACAATTCTTACATAATGTACATTTTAGAATAACTATAAAGATAATGTACTTTTGTTCCATTTACAATGACAAACTACAGTAAAACTACATTCATGAATTAGATACAAATCCTCTACATACTAATAAAAAGTAAATGGAGTGTTGGTTATACATTCTTTAAAATATTCCTTTTCACAGGTAGCAAGAAATATTACATGTAATAAGTCTTTATGACTGGAATGATCCAGAAATATCACAAAGCACAAGTAAACACATATAGAAAGGTAGCTCATCATTTCCAAAAGTTAACCTTTAGGCCTTTGTGTAAAATAAATGTTGCCAGCAATATTTATAATGTAGCAAGCTTTCCCTGTTTAAAATTAACACCCAAAGCAGGGGGTTGTTGAGGAAAAATAAGAAAATCTAGAACACAAGTCAGTGAAAAGACCAATGCAGAGAAAAGTTTATTTAATCAAACCTTGCTTCCTTCTCCTTATTTAAGTAGATAAACGTATGTAAATGGAAAAAGATGTCCACAGAATCGTATTTATAGATGTTAGGATTCAGCCAAACTGAATCCAAGCCCTAGGTTACCTTTCATTTGGAAACATCAAGACTTTGGTAAGTATATGGTGAATTAAAATGACCTTACCATGTTTTGCTTTCATTAATGTTTGTCATTACAAAAATGTAATATTTCCTATAATTTAATGGCTTCAAATCCTAATCTATTCCTTCAAGATAATTTTATATCCAGGTTCTTCAGAATATTTGGTCTTTGTTATCAAAACACAAGGAAAGCTGGCAGGCATTATCAGATTTTGCAGCTTTATAATGATTTCAATTTATTTCATGATACAAGTAAAGTGCCTCTGACTAGTAGTCAGACAGGGGTTCTGGTGTCAGCTGTGCCACCGATGAGAAAATCAATGGCTCCCCTCTGTAAAACAAGAGGAGCAGCCCAGGATCAAAGAAGAGAAACGACGGCATTCTTCAGAAGTCCTAGTGTAAGAATCGGGTGAGACAGAGTAGTATCAAAGTACACTGCGAGCAGAAGAGAAGACAAAGGGATACTGTGATAGTTTTACCATGTTTCATCCACTCATTTTATTTGTGAGAAGCTCTGAATCCAAAAAGGAGAGTAACTACTAGTCAGTGCTCTTTGCACTGTATCATGCAGGTCTGAAGTCATTCTGGACATAATAATTCTATAAAAATATATCCTTTTTCCTGCTCCTGTCCATGGCCAAAAGTGCTATCAAACAGAAAAGTTAATATGGCAATATAAGAGTGGTATGGGAATATCTTATTATCCAAAATGGGTAGTAAATTTAGTCTTAAATACAATTTGGTTTATTGTCATGTCTATACTTTACATGTGTAGAATTATATTTTTAAAATACTGCTTAACACATCACAAACTGAAGTTGTCCAGCCTGCGAAGGTATAATTTTTTTTTTCCAAAATGCACTCATGAAGAACCAAAGTACATATTCCAAATTAAATTATGTTTTGGAAAGTAAACATCAAAGTTCATTAAAATCAATAGTGAAGACCAGTATAAATTAGGCAAACACTGTAATGTAGTGAATCCCTGGAAATTTCTGTATTTCTAAGGATTGTAACAAAGGTAATTTTTAAATACCTTAGAAATCTTAAACATATAGGTGTTACAAGGAAACACTGCAAATAACTACTCAATTACTTTAGTCTAGTTCTAGCGTGAGACTGCATTCTATGAGCTCTTCGTAGTTAGTACTGCTATTGTTATTTTGATGTTAATCTAGCTTTTAAGTTACTGCGCTAATGATAATGAGCTAATAGAATACTGACTAGGAATCAGAAACTAATATAAGCAGATCAGTTAGGGAAAGAAAACAAAGGGCAAGCACATTGAATTATGAAGCCCAAAAGTATGATTAACATTGTTTACACTATAATTTCTCATAATGCATTGAATAATTCACAGCATAATAAAACTCAGATTTGTTATATACTATATAAAAGCTATTAGTTGACACAGCTAAATTCACCTTGGCAAGAGCCAATCTACTTTGTGACTATGTAACACTAGTAATTGACTTTAAAGCCTTGCTATATTGACTGCATCATTTCTGCCAAATTTCATCCAAACTGAGTCTTGGCATGTTCAAGAAATCAAGCCACAGGAATGTATTTTCGTATTGCCAGGCTCAGTATACTGTTAAAAGATTTAGCTTTCTCTGAAGATATTCAGAACCACGATCATCTTTAAAGTGAGTACCCTTCAAATACATCTCTAACCATTAAATTTAGGTAGACACTAATTACTACCACATTAACAACTCATGATTCAAGCCACAGGAGTTAAGAGTGTCATAAGGAACTGCCGTCACAAGGAGAGATCCCGGAGGTGATCTGAAGCACCCAACGGCTGGATCCAAAAGCCAAACTGTCCAGGCTTCCCAGATAAAGGTTAGGAGCTTCAGAAGTGAAGCCCTACGATTAAACAGGAAGTCTATATTCTAATTCTACCAGGCTTAGGAATAATTTCACATATTATTACTTATTATTCAGGAATAGGCACTACAAAGGAAAGGTGAGGCCCTCTTTTTCTTTTGGTTTGTTTTAAACATATTTCCTTATCCTTGAACTTTTTGGACAATTTCAAAGTACACTCTAATAAAAAGGTTTACAAACCAGACTTTTGCAAAGCCAGATGACCTGTGACTATGAGGTGAAACAGGGAAGATTTCATAATGTTACTGTTATTGTTGCAATTAAAATACAGGCTGTGGAAGTTAGTATTTTCTTAGAAATATTTCATAAATATATTTTATCCTTATCTAATACACTGTGATTATTACTAAATAAGCATTATATGCACACAATTTGGAAACAAATATGGAAACTTTGCTGTGACATGAATTTACTTCAGTGTAATTCCTATTTAAACAAATCCTCATTTGACATTATATCAACTTATAAAACTCTAGTTATTGGGGGGAAGAATGTTAGAAAACTTATTATCTGCCAAATTAAATGTAATCTTTCTACTTGTTTGATAACCCAAATTTTTAAAATTCTTATTTAGAATTTGGGTATCAATAATATTACTTACATGTAACTTGTAAAAGATTAAATTTAATTGTTGACAATTATTAGAAACCATAAGGCAAATTACTTATTTTATACTCCTGACAAGATATGTCAATCAAAGATGGAATCAGACGAATTTATAGCATTTACATGATAAATTAGTAGATCTGTAAGGTTTCGGAATTCAAGGGTCTCTGTTTCATGTAAGCCAACCACTATATCTATATATAGACGGTATTAATTTAAAATCATATACACTGTGTATAAAAGTACACAGGATAGATGTTGAAAAAAATTAAAAACAATTTATCATTATATATTTCAGTATAACCTAAGAAAAACATGAGTTTTTTCTTTTTCAGAGATTTTTCTTTCACTCAGTGCAACAGCAAAAATCTATCTTGAAAAGGACAAATTTCAAATATAAAAATGTTCTACATTATTTTATAAATCAACTTTTCCTTTAAAAATTACAATTTGATGAAAGCATAATTTTGCAACATTCAAGTAACCTTTGAAACATAGTTTTATTACATCAATAAATTTGTCAAGGTTTTAGGAAATCAACCGAACAATGAAGGACTACAATTTCTTTAAGTAAGAATTCTTTTGGTGATTTAAAAAAAAGAAAAATGTTAAGGGTTCTTTTCCTCCAAAAAATGGAGTAACTCTAAAGGACTTGAGTTCAGTCTACTTTGTACAGCCATTACATGTATGTTAAAGTACACAACAATAACCAGATGTCTAAGGAGTATCACTACATTAATGAGCAAACGGGGTAAACATATTCTCTAGTTCTGATAATGAAATTACATATTGTGAGTATGACAGCTAGGCTACCAAAACCACACATGAACCACCAAAAATCATCAGGGAGGCTAAAGACAAGACATATTCTTCAGGCAGGCAGGACAGTTGGCTCCCACTTGATGCAGACATGCTTGACTGAATGATCCTGGGCACGATGAATGGAAAACAAAAACCAATGCTACCAACCATTGGAAAAAAACAGAAATTTTGTCTAACCTTAGCATCTTGTAACCTAGAGATGGCCTAGGTCTAGATTTAACTTTATCTATAAAAAAATAGCCTTTTAAACAGGCTTTTTTTTTTTTTTTTTTAAATAAAAGCGGTCCTTAGGTTCTTCTCCCAACTACTAGAACTCTATGTTTTCATTTATAAAAATATCAATGAATGGGTACCTTTTTTCCAAACCACTCAATACCTACTAAAATTAAGTAGATTTAAGGCAGTAAAAATTTGTGAGTTTTCAGACGTACACATTAGTACATTAGGGGATCATTCAATTTAATCTTTTCCCCTTCTTTAAAAAAAACTCAGAATTTCTGTGAATCTTGTTGGAAACGATTTAGTTTCTCTGGATTATTGGATGCCATTTGGGAAAAATCACGAAAAATATCCTGGTAGGTTTCATCACCTGCATGAAAGTAAAATAAAGACACTTTTAAAATTTATACAGTGAAAGTGTTAATAAACAACATTCATTTTATGGCTAGTAACTATATTATAATTAACCATACTCAAATTTTACTCAGATGAGCATATAGGGGAGAAAAAAAGACCCACTAAATATAAATGCTAGAAAAGCACATAGTGAAAGAAAAGAAACAGCTATACCTGAGAAAAGCACCTCAGAGGCAGCCACAGAGGAAAGCTCAGAGTTAGAAAAGAGCAAAGATGCAAGTGTTTTAGAGCAATATAAAGAAATACATTTATTTACATAGAAATAAAAGTCATTCTAAATGAGGTATAGTAAACAAGGCATTCTTTAAATAAATATTTCCCTTGATCAAGGCCAAAAGAAAAGACCAATAACAAATACTAATGCTTCTGATGGATGCAAGTTATTAATAAGACAAAACTGATAACCAGGTGAGCAAAAAAAAAAAAAAAATCCTATTTTAATAATTATCTTTGAGCTAAAAGGCATTTTAATTTAAATAGCATGTGAACAAGAAATTCTTTACTCAAACTTAACTAAAAGTAATACACCTAATCCACTGCTTACGGAGCTTATAGAATAATAAAGCCTAGAAAAGGACTGTAAGATCAGTTTCCTATTTTGTCAGAAGTGTTTTGCTTACTGTAGGTCATATGAGCAAGAATGCTATGACAAAGGGGAATAAACACCAAAGATGTCGGTTAAATTAGCATAAGGCATGTATGTATGTACATACAAATAGGCTCGTAGAGAAGTAGATGTAGATACTGATACTATAGCCAACTGAATACTATTTTTCTTGCCATGACAAACTAGTTATATGCACACATAAAGATTAATTCCTCAGACCAAGGATTTGTATAAAGTAAAATCTCATTTTCAAGATCAATCTTTCATCATATATACTTCTGACAGACGTTAGGTTTACACAGAAGCTTAGCATAGCTCTGTTTTCAAGATTTAAACCGTCAAAAGTGTTTTAAATGATTATTGTTGCAGCATGGTTTTATAATTATTTCCCATAAGATATCTTGCATCCATCTTATTACAAACTCATTGCTACAATTGTTAATAGTGCAGTTGATTTTATCAGCTTTTAAAAAGCAAGATTTTTGAGGCAACAGGTGTCATACCAAAAGCCAGAGAATCAGAAAAAAGGTGGGGAAGGGGGATAAAGATCTAGTATAAAGGTCTAACAGCATAATTCAAGATTTTCAATAAAAAAAGTTAATACTTTTAACCTTTAGTCATTTTTAACATTTAGTCTATGTAAAAAGCAAGTTATTAAAATCTCTATATAGTTTTCATTTAGTCCTGGAAATTTTCTCATGACCTGAATCAATCTACTTTAAAAAGAAAAAATACAGTAAGAAGAAAATCTTGATAGTTGGTTAAGAGTACCATCTAACTCATATTCTGTTATTGAAACAATAAAAATGAAATTTGATATACTGGAACAACTGTTAAGACAATCCAATTACACCCATGATTTTTTAAAAGGTAAACTCCCATGTTAAAAGACAAACTACAAACCTATTCCCATTTTTAGCCATTCTAAAAGATATAAAATAAACTGAGAAGAGACCAACATTAAATATTAACAAACCATACAAAATATTTAAAAATTCATATTCTTAGATGTTGAATTAAAATATTGAAAATATTTATTGTAAACATTATAAATATTTTTAAAATACTATTTAAACTTGAGAATCTGGAATTTTACTTTCCAAGGAAGTGTAAAGTGCAGGTTATAATACAAAAATAACACACTGATCTTACCATTCAACACCAGAAGTAACTTAAAAGGCACACATTATACATTCAAGAAGAAATAGGAAGAAGGATCTAGCAGACGCTAATGCCAAATACTTTACAGATAGCACCAGATGAGCATTCTTAAGTATTACAACAGTACAATGGCAATATATGGCTTCTACTATTAGCAATGCATATTTTGTATAACAAACTGTAGGGTTTTTTCTTTTTTGTGGTTTTCCAGCTTTTGTTCTTAAATCATCTAGTACCTATTACACAAGTACATTTTAGTAGAACCATTGTACCATGCAAAACAAATTATAAGATCTTTTATTCACTGAATTAAATGCTTCCTTGAAGGAAAGTGTTGGTGCTACACTAATCATTGGTTTCACGAATACATTTTAGAGCTAATACAAGACAAAAGGAAGTCTCACCTTCCACACACACAAAACTTTCTGTTAACATTCAGTTTCTAACAAAACATTAATTAATGGACTATCAATAAAATACCTTTCTTAGGCCTCAAAATATATTATCAAAAAACAAACATTACAATAACAATAGTGACTAAGATATTTAATATAGTTAACATAAATTGAGCTTCAATGTGATTCCTTGAAATTTAAATATAATTCTAATCATTTAGAATTTTTCCCAAGGCAATATAACTTGTCTACACTAGCATACATAAACAATAACCCATAATTCGCTGCCCTGGAAAGCTCACGTAAGCACATTTAACAGTTTATTACAAACGATAAGCAAGTAATCACCCAATATTTGTAATGCTAAGTTATATCCTTTAAATTACTTAATCATATTCTATTTCTCTTCAGAAAGTTAACTTTTCCATGTGCCCAGACAGTTCAGAATTTTTAAAATGTGGACTTCTGTATGTCCACTGATAGTTCAAAATAGTTTTTGATTTTTGGTATTCAGAATATCCATTGTAACAGCAATGATGATGATCCAAGACTTGTTGATTTTGCTCTCGAAATGCACTCCCCTCAAAGAGACAGCAGCATGTGAGACCCCACCTCTAGGTGATCAAGTATATGATCCCGCCCTTCCTGGGTTGATTACAGCTTCCTTTATACAAATAATTAGATCAGGGACCAACCTTTGCTAGCGACATACTTGCATAACCAGTAGTGGCTCACTAAAGTGGTGATTTTCAACTGGCTGAGAAACTCTGCCAACAATCAAGGGGAGTCATGGAACCAGAGACTGTGGGAACCACCAAAGAGGTTTCCAACGACTGAGGGCGGGGTGTGATATTTCACTCACTCACCCAGTCCTCTTAAGAGTTGTAGGAACTGATAAAGAGGGATAGATCTTCCCTTCAGGAAACGTGTGCTCTTATATCGCCTTGCAAAAAATAGAAAGTTTCAGGTCCTTAGGGTTGTATATAGAAGGTTCAGAAGTGTGGTTTCTTAGAAATAAATCCACGATTCCCAAAGATTATATCTGAGTCTTTTAAATAATAGGGCTCTTCATTATCAAAAGATTGAAAATACCTGCATTTTAAAATTACCCAAATTTCTGAGGTATTGCTAGGCAACAACAACAAAAGGATCTAGATAAGACAATCAACCAAAATCAATGAGAGAAAAATAACAGTGACAAGTGGAGGGGAAAGAAAGACCCTACTGCCTGAGCTAACATATCTGCTCTCCAAAGACTTGTGAAGGAAAAGAAAAGTAGCCAGGGAGCAACTGCTGTGCCATTTCACCGCGTCACCTTAAGTATAAAGTTGCTCTGCTTTGCATGTGAGACCTTCTAAATGGGTTGAAAATCTATCATCAAGATCATCCCCAAAGAGATCAAAATCCCATTTTATTCTTCTGATACATCATTTCCAGAATTCTGATCTATTTTTAATCTCTAAAATTTGAGAGTGGTGGAAAAGCCTGTTTTTTTTTTTTTTTTGAGGCTTTTTTAATGTTTATTTATTTTTGAGAGAGAGAGCACATTAGAATTGGGGGGCAGAGAGAGGGGGGACAGAGGATCCAAAGCGGGCTCTGCGCTGACAGCAGCAAGCCTGACATGGGGCTTGAACCCACAAACTGTGAGATGGTGACCTGAGCAGAAGTCAGACACTTAACCGACTGAGCCACCCAGGCACCCCAAAATGAGGCTTTTAAAACATTTTTCGGTCAAATAAATTGGAAAAATTCATTTTTCTACTGGGGAATGGAAGATGCATACCCATAAACTTATACATAAAACGACAGTGAAAGAGACATTCGAATGCTCCTAAATGGTGGCAGAAGAAGCCCAAGCAATCTGGGTGGAACTAGAAGTCACAAGAACATAGAGGCCCTGTCCTTTCAAGTTTCCCAACTCCGAAGGAAAGTTGACCACTGACCTTATGACTAATCAGTTGGGTGTAACTTCATCAGCAAACTGCTCAAGGAAAGAACAGCTGACCAAACATTTAAGTTTCAAATGTCAGGAAAAAGAATTGTTTAACTTAAAATCTTGAAGTTCACTCTTACCTCACAAATATCAGGTCGTATCCTTTGAATAATTTTTATTTTTAAAGTGCTTAAACACAAAGGCCTTAAAAATGGCCTAGTAATACCCTCACTTAAGTATATCTGTTACAAAATTATAACTTATTTAAAATCTAACATTCAAGTTTAAAACAAATGGGTGAAATTCAGAATTAATGCTGAGACTTCACCCTTAATCAGCACTCTTACATCTTGGTGTATCATGAGTCAGTAGTATTGTCTGATCCATAGGATTAAAGTGGGACACCCTAGATTAGAAGTATCTAGCTGAAGTGTCTCTGTTCTCAAAGTTCTTACTTGTTCCCTATTAAACTAGACCAACAAGAAGTAGTAAATACAGTCCTCCGAGAAAAGAATGGCCCCATATTAATTATATACTAATCCAGTTATGTAAAGGTTAATGGCTGAAGCTAGCACAAAATACAGAAATCTCAAAACATATTTAAACAGGAAGAATAGATGATATTACCAAGCCACTTTTAAAATAATACATTAATATTCATTTTTAAAAGTTAAATATACTTATTAAAAACTAACATTACAATTATTTTAGTCATGAATTCCTGAAATCTTTTACTAATACTTATATGAATTTAAAACAGATAAATTAGGAATTCATATATTCAAATTCATGAAACTGGAGATCCAATGATTACTCTTTTCTTCGTGAAGAATGTCTAACTAGGATGTGTTCCTCAAAGAAAGGAATCTGATTAGCAACATTTCTTCCTTTTCTTGACATCCTGACTCAAAGGTGAAAATTACACAAAATGAGACTTGGGCTGATCCTGAGTTGAGATTTCTCTAACAAGTTTACTTTACCATCAGGTTCATGAAATACTGTTCTAAATACTTACATTTACCCAACAGATAATGTACAATTGCTCGGGGCAAAGCTACAAGGTAAAGTGAGACCTTTTCTCTATACCTTTTAAACTAACTCCATTCCCATTCCGGGCTTCTTAAACTACTAGTAGATTTTATTTTTAACTCTAAAACTTATCTTTAGATCAGAGTACAAAACTCTTAATTCAATAAACTTTTTTCTAGGCATTTTCCATACTGACTTTTTATATGCCAAACACATGGTGATTTGTATTTTTCCCTGAACGCAATTCATAGAAATTCCCTGAATAACAAAAAGAAAACAATTCTGTTATATTCACTTGACAGCTAAAGAGAATTCCAAAATGAAAATGACCATTGTGCTGCTGTGAGGGTATAAATATAGGTCACCATTCCATCCGCGTCACTGGAATGTATATGGAAGACATCTGTACAGCAGGTAACGAAGTCAGCAGCCAAAGTTGAACACAGCAAGTAAATGTGTACTGGAATAGGAATAGTTACGGACTTCTAAAGGCTCAGGAGTTAGCTGCTCCCGAGAATTCAGTAAGTACAATACATAACAACTCACAATTTACAAGTAAGTTATAAAAACTCCAGAATATTAAGCCAGTCTGCTAAAGAACTATGAATCTTCCAATTGTAAACTAATAAATTCCTGAATGCATTTCTTATACTGCATTTCAGTATGGTTATTAGTAGAATATTGACCTGGCTGTCCATAAAGTCCTTCTGATTCCCGCATCTCTTCATTCATTCTTGCTAAACGTAACCTAAAATCAAAGGAAAGGATTTTTAGATGAAGTATGTAATGAAACCACAAACCAATGAAATGTATAAGCAGATAAAACACACTTTTTTCTCTTCCTAGTGTTTACCACTATAATAGATGGGGTTTTAGTTTTAGTTTCCCTTTATACAATTCTCATGAGAGAATATAATAAAGATTTCTTTTTTTAACTATTTTTAAGTAATCTCTACACCAAAACGGGCTCAGATGTACAACCCCAGGATCAAGAATCGCATGCTTGCCCACCAACTGAGCCAGCTGGGTTGGCCAGCTGGGTGCCCTGACAATAAAAGATTTCTAACAAATACATTTCATCACTGTTTAAGCAGGACCTTTGGAGCACCTCCAGGAGCTTACTTCCTGACTTCAGAGACTCCCCGGCTTCTCCAGCAACTGTTCAAAGTATTGCTTCTACAGTATGGAATGTCCTACTGTATGGTTTAAGTTTATTCAGCTTCACCCTGAGGTGAGGTAGTTCCAAAAATGTAAATGGCATGTGTTATGTCTAAATAGTGGAAACGTATTTTGATGTATTAAATGACCATAGGTTGCTAAGATTTTACCAAGGTTACCATTCGGTTAGACACTCTTTTGTGGGGTATTCATCCTGGCAGCAGGAAGATATACAGCACTGGATTAAGAAGACAAGAATTTCCTTCCATTTTTGTACTAACCTTAAACAATTCTGAAACAGGCAAATGTCACCTTCAGTGCCCCTTCCTACTTTTCACTATTTGTCTGTCCTTCGGGCCACCCACCTTCAGGCAGTGGGTGCACTGCCCACCGAGACTTATATCACCCTCTTCTAACGTGCACTTCTGGCAACTGCAGCATCTGACACGAGCTTTCCCTCTCTCCAAAATACTACCACTCCCTTCCATCTCTTTTCATAACCACTGTGTGAATTAATAGCGCCTTAGATCTCTCTTTGGTATTTGGACTTTTCAGAGAGGACCATTACTTTAAAAAATTATTAAATGAAACTGAAGTCTTCACACAAAGTAAAATGAGAAAATTTAGACAATTTGGGAACAGATATTTCTGAGGTAAAGGGGCCATTATTATAAGAACTGCCTGGGAAGCTGCATCCAGGGTTCCTTTCTCTATGCTATTCCTATCTTTTCTTTAATAACTTCTCTTTCTCCAATTGTGAATCTATAATAATTTAATAGTTCTAAATTTTCCTCCAATAGTCTCCACAATTATAATAACCTCTCCAGTGGGGAAAGGACACTGAGTGCAGAGAAAGCATGTTTTACTGTTTTGCCTTGTGTTTTAATTTGGCAGGGATCAGGGAGGAGTGATATATGACAAGTCAAGAATTCTCAGTGGCAGCTCAGGAGTTCAAGGCAGTTGGGAAAGTTTCCCTTTGTAGGTGACTGAGACTCAGTAGTGTGAATGAAACTATCAATACTCATATAACAGGGGATCAGTAATTCTGGGTTTCAGGCAACACAGAACAGAACGAGTAAGTGACTTCATACAACATATTTCCTACATCACAATAAAGTGTAAGTGGCAATCACTTTTTTAGATTCCAGTGTAAACAAACAACTTTGATCTAAGATGAAAATCAAATTAAGATCTCAAAAGTCTTTCTTTAACAGATCATATTCAATTGTATTCAAACATTAAAAAACAGGTATTTTTATCTTAAGATAGAGTATTCATGTAAACAACTCCTTAAAAAAAATAAGCACAAACGGATCCCTAAGCATCACTGCCCAAAGGCAATGCAACTGCAGAAGTTGCTAACATCAGTGCAGCTGTCCTCCCTACTTATAATCCTCTAACTCTTAAGGTAGAATAAATGCAGATTTTTGAACAGAATAATTGCCTGTTACTGTACCAATCCACCCCCTGCCCTAGTACTGTAGTGAAAATTAAAGAATCCATTTTAGAGAAGACATGGGTTTTCTGTTCCTACTGGTCATGCAGGATTTAAAAAGTGGCTAAGGACATGGGTTTTAGAGCCAAAATTCTTAGTTTCAAATCCCAGCTCCATGAGCTACCAGTTTCTCAAATTATCTGCGGCGTGGTATCGTTATAAAATAAAGCTAATAATATGTTCCTCATAGGGTTGCTGTGAGAGCCAAATAAGTTCCTATATGTAATACATTAAATGTGCTTAAAAAGGTACATGGTACACATTAAACAATCAAGTTTATAGTTCATACCTATGCATGAAACTATGTTCGAACCTAAGTACTACACTGAAACTAAGTACTACAACTGTCTGAAAAATAATCAAGGAAAAAGAAGACACTTACAAGGTCACTATATCAGCATTGGCTGCTTCCACAGCTATAGTCAAAGGGTCTTTCCCTTCTTCATCAGTGGCATGTTGATTGGCACCTCGTTTTAGGAATAAACATACCTGCCTGTTTAAGGAAACAGTATTTTTAATATATGGCCAATAAGAAAAAAATATTAGTATTCACCATAAAAAAATTAAAAGCACCATCTCACTTAAAGAAATAGCATTTCATTAGGAAATTCTTGACTCATTCTATAACTATTTATTGAACAATAAAAATTTACCATGATCACCATTTTACAAATCTCAAGGTGTTTTCCCCTTTTAACTTGGTGCTACGTAGGATGGTGAGATGTATAAATTATGATCTCTATCCTCAAACAATATCAGAAAAAGATGTACATATATTTCCATGAACTTAAACAAAACAGCATCACTTAAGGTCATTATTTGGGAAAGAAGGAAGCCAAGGCAACGTTAACATTATACTAACAATAATTCAACAGCAAAGAAGGTAATCCTCCACAAATATTGATAACTTGAAGAAATTGACAAAAATGAAAAAATATGACAGAATGAGTAAATGGAGTCTATGAAGTAAAATGGGAAGAATGATTGTTTAAGAAGAAAATACACAGATGAATCAAATACAATCACTTTTAAGTATCCAAAAGTTTGTATGATGAAGTCATTGAACTCAGCATCTCTTTGCTGACAGAAGGAAAGCAAACTATGATAAGAATAGAAAATGCTTTAAAAAATACAAGATGCTTCAAATAAACATAAAAAAAAAAAAATACCCAGCTTCTTGTTTATTGGGGTAATAAGAATTGGATATCCTGAGATATTTTATTTAAAAACAATCATCTATGACACAAATTTTTCATTTAAGGTCAACATTTTGACTTCATTTGTACCTTCTATTAGAAAGTCCATTTTCAAAAAACAACAACAACAACAAAAGTAATTTTCAAGGCTTTATTATTCTGTGAGTCTAAATACTGCTTCAGAAGCCTCCATGTCAATAGCACAAGCTAAAAGTTAAAGTCTGACTTTAGGTACCCTGTGAGAAAACTAAAATGTCCAAAGTTATAAAATTCTCCCCAACTGCACATGCTATGTATATAAATATGTGAACATGCATAAATACATACATAGACTTAGTTGTCTGAAAAAAATCACCATAATTTCAGTAACAGTTTTAAATACTAAAACTGATCTACATAAATGGCAAGTAAAGTTCAAAATAAGCTTTGCAATGTTCTCTTCTGAAAAGTAACAGTAGCTTTTTTCTGCAGGAGATTTTTAAAATCTGAAATTCCATCATGACAATATAAGTCACAGGAAGGTATCATTTTACAAACTCTACTTAATGACCTTAGCCTAAGAAAAAGCAAAATGATATTTCAAAATAATTTTTCAAATAAAATCTAGTTAAATATGCAAGCTCAACAGCTTACCCTGTGTGCCCCAAGACAGTGGCATGGTGCAGTGGGCCCCGCCCTTGCACATCTCTTTGGTTCACATTAGCACCATTCTGTAGAAGAAACTCGCATGTCACCAAAGAACCCTTAGGAGAAAAAAAGAAGATAACAATGTACAAAAAGCAAACAATAATATATTTCTATTAAAAACAGGTCTTTACTCTAATAGCCTTTATGTTTTATTTTCTCCCAAAAGAGAAAATACTCCCCAGTGAAAGAGAAATGATAAATTATTTTCTTCCAAAGAATGACTTCTTTTTTAACATTTATTTATTATTGAGAGACAGAGAGACACAGAGCGTGAGCAGTTGGGGGGTAGAGAGAGGGGGAGACACAGAATCTGAAGTAGGCTCCAGGCTCTGAGCTGTCAGCACAGAGCCTGACACGGGGCTCGAACTCACAAACTGTGAGATCATGACCTGAGCGGAAGTCGGTCGGTTAACCACCCAGGCGCCCCGCCAAGAATGACTTCTAACAGGGATTCAATTTGCAGTGTGATCTAGCAAAAGACACTACTTTCATTACCAAAATTCTCTTCCACTGAGAAAAAAACCTGACCTTACGTAATCACAGTGATACTCAGAAATCACTACTAGCATTTTCTTCTACTTTCCAACCCATCTCTTAAAGCAAAAAATAATACTAAAGCTATGTTCAGAATGAATTATGATTTTTTTACAATGTATGAATTCATACCCCTAAAACAGCCTGAATAAGTGGTGTTGCTTTATTTTCCTCTGAATTAGCCCAGTTCACATCTGCACCATGAGCCAAAGCCTCAGCCATTTTAGGAAGATTTTTTTCATATGAAGCCCTATAAAGCTGGAGTCCCGGATTAAGATGTTTAGAGTCGAGAAACACAGAAGAATCTTGCCTTTCTCCTTCTGTAAAGCAAACAAATACATCAGTAAAAATGGGCAGGAAGGGAGAGAATGGGAAGTTATTGTTTCAGAGGTACAGGGTTTCAGTTTTGTGAGATGAAGACAGTTCTGTGGCTGCATTGTGGTAACGGCAGCACAAGGGTTAAGAAATTCAATGCCATGCAGCTGTCCGTTTAAAAATGGTGAAGATGTAAATTTCATGTTACGTATGTCTTACCACATACATAGCAAAATGTTTTTAAATTTTTTATTTTTAATTTTATTTTTTTTAGTTTACATCCAAATTAGTTAGCATATAGTGCAACAATGATTTCAGGACTAGATTTCTTAATCCCCCTTACCCATTTAGCCCATCCCTCCTCCCACAACCCCTCCAGTAACCCTCTGGTTGTTCTCCATATTTAAGAGTCTCTTATGTTTTGTCCCCCTCCCTGTTTTTATATTATTTTTATTTCCCTTCCCTTATGTTCATCTGTTTTGTCTCTTAAAGTCCTCATATGAGTGGAGTCATATGATATTTGTCTTTCTCTATTTACCACATTTTTTTAAATGAGCCCTTACTACAATGTAGCACAATGTAAAAGATGTAAAAGTAACCACTAATTTAACAAAAGAGCTAATGGGAGGTTTTCACAAAAATATATTATTCCCTGATGACTCCCCAAACAGTCAAACTTCTCTTATAAAGACATCCATTGGTATACTAGGCCTTTGTGGTCCTGCCGATATGCAATGGGAGGTTAATTACACTGTACTAGATTAAAATTAGGTATATTCTTATATGCCTGGATTTAAAAAGGATGGTAAGAATCCATGAAGAATTTTACTACTAGACCAAACCTCACTTTATGCCTAGGATGGTCCAATATCATCATAAGTTATAGTACAAGCAATTCAAGTAATTCAGAAAATGCTCACTACCCTGAATATTCTGTAAGACCAAAATCATGGGAATCATGAAGGAGAAAATATAGGAAGAAAGCACAGATCCAAAGAAAAATATAATGGGGAGAGAGTTGTTAATCTCTTTCTCCTGATAAGATAGCCACATTAGATAAATAAATATAAATATATAAATATAAATATAAAATAAATAAAACATACAGTTCATGTGGACTAAAAAGTATACTTAGCAACTGAGTAGGCACTTTTAGCCCGTATCATGAGGCTTAGAAGAATGTACAGCTAGGAGAGAACTTCCAAATCCACTTTCTCATTTAACAATACCTTCTAAAAGGCTAACCACTTCCTTTAAAAACTATTTAATCAAGATTAAGCACTAACCACATGCATTTTTCAGCAAACAATACTAATTAACACTGAATTTCACCAAAACTCACCAGTCTCATATAAACTATTGGCAGACACTGTCGAGGGTAAAGATTCTCTTCCATCATCAGAAATCTGCTGGATTCCACTATCATTACTTTTAACTGTTTTAAAGAAAAATCAGCTAGTGATTAAAGTTCACACCATTAGAAAACAATCTACTCCCAACAACAAGGTTTTAAAATGAGTTCTGATAATACATCAACATGAACTCAGCCACCATCAGAATACATTTAACACAATTTTAATCCTTTTGAACACTTAGCTTATCAAAATATGAATCAATCACAAAGCCTGAAAATAAACTTATCTTCAGAGTCGCAACACATCTCATTACCCCATATGTCAGGGGTGGTGAAGAGCTTAATTCATTATGACTGTAAGTAATGTGTAATTCTGAGACAATGGGTAACATCTAGAGAAATGGCCACACCGCACAATGACCACTGGCACAGACTTGGAATGCTCCACAAGAGTAGTACTTACTACTACGTAGTTTTGAAGAAGTATCAAAGTAGGAGAAGAGTGAATCTAGCTCATCAGGACAGAACAGAGACTCCCGCCTGGCCTCGTCGCTATTTACAGCAACCACTGAGGACATGCAAGTTAGCAAAGCACAAAGCAGGCCATAAGAAGGGAAAAGGGCAGGAAAAAAACGTTACTGGGAAAAATTTAGGAGGAAAAAAATAGGAAGGATATTAGGTAGTTAATCAGATATTTAGGGCTTGTTGCCATGATAGATTTATAATTCCCATCTCCCCTTGCACTCTAAACAGTTTTATTCCCTAGAATATACACATTACCTAGAAATGTGAGTTACCAAGATGCTATTTAAATTTAACCATTTTAAAGACATAGAAATCCAATTTTTCCTTACAATATGCAGAAGGAAACAGGTCTTTTAGCATTTAAATAATCTACAGTGGCTACTAATTCAGAGATGAAGAAAGCGACTTCAGTTTAACAAGTAAGCTGTAATACCTGAACTTGGGGGAGGTACTCTGACTTGGTCACCTGGCCCAAGTTTAGAAATGCTCAGCCTCTTTTCTTCGCAACTTTTGGAGACAATCCTTTTTTCCTGCTCAGGAGGTGATGATGATATAGAATATTTATCCACAAATTTCCTCTCCACATATTTTGCTTTGATATATGTCTCTTTCTCCTGTCTGGTATACATAAAAATGTCATGATGTTCTGCTTAATCTCTTAGTATGGCTGAAAAGAAGCCATTATATATTGAATATCTCAAAAAAAGTCACTAAATGTATTACAAGTTAAAACTAAATTTGTGACATTATGCAACATATTTCCCTTCCAAATATTTAATAACTTACGATCTCATGTTCAAATGAAATACAAACAATAGACTAAACGAAAAATCACAAGTATAAACATGGCACTCTCTATTCTCTTAATTTCTGTGCTCCTTCATTTCTATACATGTTCCCTTGTGCTTTTTACAAAATGAAAACCATTACCAAGAAAACTATAAAAATTTATGGAAATTAATTTCATTTTACTGCAATAGATAATGTCACATACTGAACTATCACTATTGATGGCCATAATTTTTCCTAAGACAACTACTTTAAAACAACAGCATTCCTAACTAAGGAGGAAGCAAATATGTCACATTTTAAACTTTATGATACAATCATAAAATACCAAGTCTGTTTTATACCTTTTCTTACTTATATCCTTTTGAAATGGTTAAGTCTTTGGCTGAAATAGAAGGATATTTCAAGGTCTGAAATAACTCAGCCATGCTTTACCAAATAATCTCATTTAAATGATATTAGTGCAGACAACAATAACTTTAAAATATTGATTATACATACAGATTTAGTCAAACATAAAATCCCAACATAGGATTATGGCAAATAAAATTTTAGTGCTAAAAATAAAGAACCATGAAAACTAAAAGCAACATCAACAATAAAAATTAATTATGTACCTTGAAGGCACTCTTAGCCACTTCATTCAAAGAGCTTCCACATATAGAATTGGAAGTATAATTCAAACATAGCAACTAAGTACTCTCCCCTACCAGAAGCTACCCTTTCACCTTTAATTCTTTAACATCATAATGCCATTTATTAAGTATGTGTTTCACAGATATTTACTGTACTAAGTTAAACAATGTAAAATTATTCACTGTTGGTAATAGAAACTTGATCCTTAGAGACATTAATGAACAGATTATCTCTTTTTAAACCCCTGCCAATAACAGAATTGGTCTACTTTAACTGCTAAGAGCTTTTATAGTCTATGTAGAGACTTAATTTTTGAGATTGTCATCTGGAGACTATAGTTTATTATCTAATCAATAACAAATAATTATCTAACACATACCCAAGAAAGAGATAGCCATCTTTTTAAAAAAATTTTTTTTAATTCTTTACTTTATGTTGAGAGAAACAGGCAGACAAACAGACAGCAGGGGAGGGGCAGAAAGAGAGAATCCCAAGCAGGCTCCATGCTGTCAGTGCAGAGCCCAACATGGGGCTTAAACTCACAAAGCATGAGATCAGGACCTGAGCCGAAACCAAGAGTCGGACACTTACCCAACTGAGCCACCCAGGTGCCCCAAGATTGCCGTATTTTAACAGAAGCAGTAATGTTCTCTTCTAAACAGTCTGTCTCAATATTACGTATCAGTTATAGTGAAATAAAATCACAGCTATACTCCTGCTTACGAAAAATAAAAGGGTAACACATGGAGACAATTGAAATTAGTACCTTTGTCCTGGTTGTGGTTTCTTTATTCCCATTTTTTCCACTTTAGCTTCATAAACTCGGTTTATAACATCATTTCCCAATTCACACATAAGCTGTTTGGCAGGAAAATAGGAAAATAAGGTACAAATTCCTAAAAATACTGTAACAGTCCTTAAAGCAAATACAGCTAACTCATTCCTTTTGCTGTTCTGCAAATGCTGATCCCACAAAGTTTGAAGTTAAAACAAAATGAGACAAGGAACTAAGAGCAATATCATCATTTTGCTATTACCAGAATACCTCCCCCTAGAAGACTGCCACTAATACAGGAAAAGGTCTCTCCTCACTCATCGTCCCTCAACTATGGCTAGCACAATGCTGCAGATTATTCACAATGCTTGGTAAATTAAATGAAAAAAGAAGATTGAGGCCAAACAGGTTAAGTTTTAAACACCTCAAAATGGAAGTACACTATTTTCTCTTTATATTTTATATATAAGAATTGCAAAATGGGGCACCAAGGTGGCTCAGTCGGTTAAGCATCTGCCACTTGATCTCAGCTCAGGTCATGATCTCAGGATTCGTGAGATCAAGCCCCACCTCGTCTGGCTCTGTGCTGATAGCGCAGAGCCTGCTTGGGATTCTCTCTCTCCTCCCACCCCCCCACCTCAAAATAAATAAATGGAGTTAAAAAAAAAAAAAAAAAGAATTGCAAAATATTTTGTTTAAAATTTTCAATTATTTTTTAAAAATTTTTAATGTTTTTTTTAAATTTATTTTTGAGACACAGAGAGGCAGAGCACGAGTGGGGGAGGAGCAGAGAGAGAGGGAGACACAGAATCCTAAGCAGGCTCCAGGCTCTGAGCTGTCAGCACAGAGCCCGACGCGGAGCTCAAACTCACGCACTATGAGATCATGACCTGAGCCAAAGTCGGACACCCAACTGCCTAAGCCACTCAGGTGCCCCTCAATTATTTTTTTAATGTACCAGACAGCTAGCTATGTTTCAGCCAAATTTTAAAAATTGAACTTATTAATAAGTTCACATCTACAAAACTGATGCAGAAATTAGATTTCTACCTCTCATTCCCCCACTTTCTTCTCCTTTGAATTCATAACAATTAATACAATCTATCTAAATTAGGGCTCTACCTTAGCAACTAATTTATCACTTTCATCCAGATGTTTACACAATAATTCCACAAAGCAGATTTTTTTTGTACTTTACATAATTGAGAGGATCACCAGTTTATCTATGGATTAAAATAAAAATACAAGTACATTGAGAACACAATTTTCGGGGCGCCTGGGAGGCTCAGTCGGTTAAGTGTCCAACTTCAGCTAAGGTCATGATTTCGTGGTTTGTGAGTTCCAGGCCCGAATCGGGCTCTGTGCTGACAGCTCAGAGCCTGGAGCCTGCTTCAGATTCTGTGTCTCCCTCTCTCTCTGCCCCTCCCCCGCTCCCACTGTGTCTCTCTGTCTCTCTCAAAAATAAAACAAACATTAAAAAAAAGAACACAATTTTCAGACAGAAGTAAATGCAGAATATACCATAATCTCTAAATGAATATATATTTTTCTACAATATGGTAAACCAAATGATGGGAATTAAAAGGAATATATCATTAACCAATATATGAGTTTTATAAATCTTACCAGAAACCCAGTTGTGATTTAAATTACTTATGGCATTTCCATAGATATGAGTCCTTACACAAGGATAAAGGATGTCTTAGTTGGACCACTTATCTTGAGAAATGTAAATTTGTAAAAGGTCCTATGCTAAAATGGCTCAATGATAACAACATGCTATACCAATCCATTAGGGAGTGCACTAGTACATCTTATACTTTTAACAAAAATTGATATAATTATAAAGGATTAAAATTAAGGCACATAATTGAAGATCATTCTTTGAGAAAACATAAAAACGTAGGAATGTGTTTTCCTTAAAAGATGAAGTGATTTGCAGTTAAGAGCATTACATAAACTTAGCGATTCTTAAAAAAAACCCAAAACACCAGATTTGCTAAAATAGCCTCAGATGCGTTCCAATACAATTTATTGTTAGCATGGAGAAACTCATACATTTTATTTATTTATTTGTTTTTAAAACAAATATTTACTTATTTTGAGAGTGTGCACACATACGCCTGCCAGCCAGGAAGGGGCAGAGACAGGGAGAGAAAATCTCAAACAGGTTCTGCTCAGTTAGCACAGAGCCCAAAGTGGGGCTCAAGAACTCACAAACTATGAGATCGTGACCCAAGCCAAAATCAAGGGTCAGACGCTTAACTGATTGAAGCACCCAGGCACCCCTATTTCTTTCTTTTTTGAGTAGGCTCCATATCCAGTGGAGCCCAACACAGAATTGAACTCATGACCTGAGCTGAGATCAAGAGAGGGATGCTTAACCAACTAAGCCACCTAAGCCACCCCTAGAAACTCATACATTTCGTAAATCAAGATTCTAAAATCCTGTCATTTTATGTGAAAATCTGAAATATTTTTAAGCAAGTATTTTATTTTACCTTCAAAAGTTCAGGCTCCCAGGTATCTAAAGTTAAAGATCGTACTTTTGAAAAATGAACTCCAAGACTCCTAAGTAGGGGGAAAAAAAGACTATATTAATATACAAAACCATCAAGTCTCTATTTGCATAATATGCAAATTACTTTTCTCTTTTAATGGGATATAGTCGCTAATACAGCCCTCAACATGTATGTAAATAAGGAGAGTCCTTAAATGGTAAATGGTAAAACAAAATCCTCTAAAGCACTCCGCAAACCAGAATTTTATCCACTCTACAAAAGGTACAAATATACAAATGGCAGTCAAATTAAGGCAAGTGGAAAAGGCCCCCTAACCAATGGGACACAATAATTTACTATGTGTTTATCCAAAAGAAGTCTCTCACCCTGTGTAGGCCTACCCACCGGTGAATCCCAGAACACTCGATACACAGGGTGATGCCCAGGTTGATGCTGGCCCACCGTGGGTCCGCCAGACCACAGTCACAACAGCTGGCATTGCCAGGGATACACTGGACTCGCTGCAGTGCACTTTCTCCTTTCAACGATTTATCTTTTGACTCATTTCCAGAATCCAGGCTTCCTGTGGATGGAGATGATTTCTTATCCAGCTTCTAAAAGAATTAAGAATTATTTGTTTAAAAAAAAAAAGATTAATACTATGCTGCACATTACATGCTCCAAACAAAACCTTCCAATCAATAAATTGAGGGCTTATTATGAGCCTAAGCCAGGCACTATTCTAGGCATTACAGATTTAATGATAAAAAGATACAGCTAGCTCCATCAATTGGCATTTAGTCTTGTCAGAAGAAACACAAACATTAGAAATAATATATATGTTTATATAAATAAATATTTACATTTATTTTCTATTTAATATACATATATATGTATTATATATAAAATAAGTGACAAATGAACATGTGTATAAGATATGAGGGCAAAGAGAAAGGGAAACACTTATTTAACATGCAGGACCAGAGACGGATGGAATAAACACAAAACTATTAATACTCAAGAATAGAATTAATATTATTTTATACCAGAATTTTCCAAGGTATTCAATGAACTGCAAGCAAGTTGTTTCAATTACTGCAGTGAATAACTGGAAATCATATGTCGTTTTACTAAAGAACAAATCAATTAAATAATTATTTTTTTAATGTTTATTTTTGAGAGAGAGTGAGTGGGGGAGGGGCAGAAAGAGGGAGACAGATGATCTGAAGCAGGCTCTGTGCGGATAGCAGACAGCCCAATGCTGGGTTCACACTCATGAACCACAAGATCATGACTTGAGCTGAAGTCAGACGCTTAACTGACTGAGCCACCCAGGTGCTCCCAAATCAATTACATAATTATAATTATATTCCCAGCAAGGGAAGTGAGAGCCTGAGGAGGGAGAAGAAGGCACTGGTGTGAGGGTCCAGAGCCTGAGTAGGGGCAGGTGGCAGCAAAGAAAGGATGTTGGTTACATACAGGGGGACTGATCATATAAGTAAACATGTTAAAAATAAAAGTGAGCCATATTTTTCTCACTGCAGAATAAGGGTTATTTATATGGAAAGGGAGAGGATTAGAACAAAGCCTGTTGTGTGTGATTAGAACTGGAGAAAACAAGAGGTATACTAATGGTTTTCAGTATAAACAGATATATAAAGAAATACAGATGTAAACGTGTATATGTGTACATACATACATATATTCTTTTATCTTGGTTTCTAAAAGCCATTCACCACCAAAAGGAACTAGGACTCTTTGGAGAATTAGCACTGGTGCAGAGAAAGTGCAAGATGAACCTGGAACGTCTCATCATGCTAGAAAGTAAGGAGGAACTCAGACTGAACTAAGACATGATAAGAACATACCAAAAGGATATAGAAGCCAGCGTTCCACTGGCCCAGTTTGGGCCAATTCAAACAATAAAACAAATAATGATAGTAATGGATTATAATACGTTGAAAAAACTATACTGACATAATTAAATTAAAAAAAATTAAAGCTTAAAAAAAAAGCTTAAAAATATAAATAAAAAATAAATAAATAAATAAATAAATAAAGTTTAATGAGGAAAAAATATTCACATAGTCTCAAAGAAGCTCCCCTTACAAATACTTCTTACCTACCAAGCGAATGTTACAGTACAGAAGCCTAGCAGACACCACCTTAATCAAGTGATCAAAGTTAACATCACCAATAATGGGACAAAGTTATGTGTCACCTGAGAATGCAGTGAGAAGAACACAGCATCATTTATATAATACACCTCCAAAGATGCATAATCTTGCGAGCAAGCATCGGATAAACTCACATTAAAGGACATTCTACAAAATAACTAGCTTGTTACCTTCAAAACTACCAAGGTCAAGAAGGTCAAAGTAAGATTGAGGGACTATTCCTGAAGGAAGGAAACTAAAGAGCTCTGACAACTAATATTACCTGTGCTTCTGGACTGAATCTTTCTGCTGTAAAAAAACATTACTGGGACAATTGTTAAAGACGTCTGGAATTAAATGGTAGCCATATTTCAATGTTCATTTCCTGATTATGATGGCAGTACCATGGTTTTTATAGGACAATGTCCTAGGGTGTGGGAAATAGCACTAAAGTAATAATGGGTGATGGGGCACCAAGTTAGAAACTCACTCTGAAATAGTTTGGGGGTAAAGTTATTGTACAACATTTGGAACTTCTCTGTAAGTTTGAAATTATTTCAAAAATTTTTTTAAATCTGCATTATTAGAACATGTTCAAGAATGTGAATTATCTCATAAGCAATTATCACATAGGAAAAAGATGTCAATACAATACAGAAACCTTTTTGGCTCATTCCCAATTTTCCTCTATAAGTTAATTTTTTGCACCAAATTAGAGAAGCTGAGAGCAAAGTACACTGCACAGCAGAACCTGGGGCAGCTACCTCCAGGAACACAAGAATAAACATGACACCCATCCCCCTATTCTCCTTCTTGGATCATTTTGTCCATGTGCTTGGACTCAAAAGTGTGTATTATACTCATTCTCTCTAATCTTTATGTGTTTTGCCTTTGTCACCAAAACTCAGTAGTCTCAACCTTCTGTACCCTTCCATTAAGTTATCTTCATCAATTTTTTTAAGTTTATTTATTTTGAGAGAGAGAGAGAGAGCACATGCATGAGCAAGGGAAGGGCAGAGAGAGAGAGGGAGAGAGAGAATCCCAAGCAGGCTCCGCACTGTCAGCACAGAGCCTGATGCGGAGCTCAGTCCAACATACCGTGACATCATGACCTGAGCCAAAATCAAAACTCGGACGTCTAACCGACCCACCCAGGTGCCCCTATCTTCATTAATTTTTAAAGTTAACTCCTATCTATACTGTAGTATTAATTTATTATGAATTTAATTGTTCTAATATTTTTTACTGAGATTCTAAAGTTCCTGAAAGTATTCTAGTTATGAATTTACACAGATTTTTAGGGCAGCCCTAGCCCTATTTTTCCTGTAATCCTTAGAATTTATAGTGTATGATTTTTCATAACACAGGTATTTCAGCAATGCCACTAGCTTCTTCATCAGGATGATATGGATATACATGTAATTTTGTCCCCTCTCAAAACTTCGCTAAAAGCCAGAAAGGATAATAAAAGGCATTATCCTCAGCCCTTATTGGACAAAGTTGTGGTAATCCGAACATTAAGAAGAGTAAATACTGATATTGGCCATCTGTATGTCTTCTTTGGAAAAAAAGTCTATTCAAGTCCTCGGCCCATTTTTAATCGTATTATTTGTGGGGTTTTGTTTTTGTTTTTGTTTTTTTTGGGGGGGGATTGGTGTCAAATTGTATAAATTCTTTATATTTTTTAGACATTAATCCCTGATTGGATATATCATTTACAAATATCTTTTCCCATTCAGTAGGTTGCCTTTTTATTTTGCTGATGGTTTCGTTCAATTGTGATGGTTTCCTTCAATTTTGATGTAGTTTCAGTTAGCTTCTGCTTTTCTTTTCCTTGCCTTAGGATATATGTCCTATCTAGAAAAATGTTGCCATGGCCAATGTCAAAGAAATTTCTGTTTATGTTCTCTTTTAGGAGTTTTATTATTTCAGGTCTCACATTTAGGTCTTTAACCCATTTTGAGTTTATTTTTGTGTATGGTGTAAGAAAATGGTCCAGTTTCATTCTTTTTTGCATGTAGCTGTCCAGTTTTACCAGCACAATTTATTGGAGACTGTATTTTCCTCATTGTATATTTTCTTGTCTCCTTTGTCATAGATTAATTGACCATAGAAGCATAAGTTTATCTCTGGGCTCTGTATTCTGTTCCACTGATGCATTGTCTATTTTTCTGCCAGTACCATACTGTTTTGATTACTACAGCTTTGTAGTATATCTTGAAATCTGGAATTGATAACCTCTACCTTTGTTGTTCTTTCACAAGATTGCTTTGGTTATTCAGGATCTCTTACGATTCAACACAAATTCTAGTATTATTTGTTATAGTTCCATGAAAACTGCTGTTGGTATTTTGACTGTTGGGACTGTACTGAATCTGTAGCTTGCCTTGGGTAGTATGAACATTTTGACAATATTAATTCTTCCAATCCATGAGCATGGAATTGGAAGAATTAATATTGTCAAAATGTTCCATTTGTCTTCTCTTCTAGTTCTTTTATCAGTGTTTTATAGTTTTCAGAATACAGGTCTTTCACCTTCTTGGTTAAATTTATTCCTGAGTGTGGTGCCTGGGTGGGTCAGCTGAGTGTCCAACTCTCAGTTTTGGCTTTGGTTACAATCTCATGGTTCATAAGTTTGAGCCCTGCTTCAAGCTATGCTCTGACAGCGTGGAGCCTGCTTGGGATTATCCCTCTCTCCATCTCTCCCTCTCTCTCTCTCAAAATAAATGAATTAACATTTTTTTTTAAAGTTTATTCCTGGATATTTTATTCTTTTTCATACATTTGTAAATGAAATTGTTTCCTTAATTTCTCTTTCTGCCATTTCATTATTAGTATATTGAAACACAACAAATTTCTGCACATTAACTTTGTATCTAAAACTTTACTGAATTCATTACTTCTAATAATTTTTTGGTGAAATCTTTAGGGTTTTCTAAGTATAATACCATGTCATCTGCAAATAGTGACAGTTTAACTTCTTCCTTACCAATATGGATGCCTCATCAGGGAAATGCAAATCAAAACCACAATGAGGTTATCACCTTACACCTGTCAGAGTAGCTAAAATCAAAGAGACAAGAAATAGTAAGTGTTGGTAAGGATACGGAGAAAAAAGAATCCTTGTGCATGGTTGGTAGGAATGTAAACGGTACAGCCACTGTAGAAAACAGTATGGAAGTTCCTCAAAAAATTAAGAATGAATACTATATGATCTAATAATCCCACTACTGGGTATTTACCCCAAAGAAAATGAAAGCACTAATTCTAAGAGATATATGCAGCTCTACATTTACCACAGCTTTATTTACAACAGCCAAGATATGGAAGCAACACATCTATCTACTGATAGATGAATGGATAAAAATATGTATACGTGTGTACACACACACACACACACACACACACACACACACACAGAGGAATATTATGCAGCCATAAAAAGGGATGGGATCCTGCCATTTGTAACTACATGGATGGACCTAGAGGGTATTATGCTAGGTGAAATAGGTCAGACAGAGAAAAATACATATGATTTCATATATATGTAGAATCTAAAAAACAAAACAAATGGATAAACAAGTAAAGAAACAGACCTATAAATAGACAACAAACTGATGGTTGCCAGAAGGATGGTGGGTGAGGAATGGGCAAAATAGTAAGGGGAGTGGGAGATAAAGGCTTCCAGTTATGGAAAGAGTAAGTCACAGGGATGCAGGGTACAGCACAGGTAATACAGTCAATGGTGTGGGAATAACGCCGTACAGTGAAGATGGTTAATGGATAATGGATAGAGGTACCGATTACTGTGTTCTATACCTGAAGCTAATATAACATTGTGTGTCAACTATACCCAAATAACTTTGTAAAAAAAGAGTAATTACTGTAATTGGGACCGATTGTACCTACAAATTTCCATGAGTTCATGATACCCAAGAAATTAGTTATCTGTCCCCACCTAAGATAGCTAATAAACTAACCAAATGTGGTAATTAAAAGAAAAAAATCAAGCATTTTATTACAGTAACTAAATAACTCCAGCTGATAAATAAAAGCTGTATGTAACATAAGAATTCAAGTTAACCAATATAGATGGGATGACAGAATTAGAAAATTATAATTTTGCAATTCCTAATGAAATCACAAATTCATCTGTAAAACCATTATATGAGTGGTTGATGGGGGACTAGATCTTATGAGGCCAACGTAACACAAAATAGATTTACTACACAAAGTAACAAAGACTAGGGAAAAGGGAATGTAACTTTACAGTGGAGGAGTCATATTGTCATCTCTCTAATCCAATGTGTCCACTTCATTTTCACACAGAAGACTGATCTTAGCATTAGTAATGGTTGGATAACCAAGTATTGTGTCTTTCCTTTTACAACGTGAAGTATACACATCACCTATTATGTAACTGTATCAGTGGGAATTCTATAGGAACTAACCTCCTCTCTTCAGCAAGTTACTGTCATGAAAAAAAAGGCCTTGTTCTAGACTGAAAGACTTTAGGGACATAACAACCAGATGCAATGCCCAGTCATAGATAAGATCATACTTTGTAAATAGGTTGCAAAAGGCATTTTTAGGACAACTGGGGACACCTGAATATAGACTGGGTAATAGAAGATATTAAGAAATTACTACTAGGTATGAAATGAAATAAGGACTGTAGTCTACTTCAGAAAGCTATTGTGTTTTTAGTTAAAAAAAAAAAGGGGGGGGTGGGGGAAAGACATTTGCCCACAAGAACAGGGAGAATAGAAAAGCAAATAATAGCAACAAAATTCTGAAAGCTGGAAGACAGTTGGATGAACAGTAACTGAGCAGACCAAGGCCAAATCTTACGATGGTTGAAAGAAAAAATCTGAGTTCATCAATTTACATTACACGATACTCAAAGGGCTCAAGGATTTATACCAGTTAACCAGGCAAACGGGAATCAAAGAGGGAGAAATGACTGTTTAAGGAATAGTCAGATCCCAAGGTGTTTCCCCAACTCTATGCCATTATGGGAAACAAATTTAGAGGTTTCTATTTAAATTACTTCAAGCTAACATAAACACAAATGACTAGGAGTTTATTTTATTCTCTGAGGAAGTAAAGCAAAGAGTCTCTAGATGGGATTTACCTGAAAGGTGAAAGGCAGAGGATTAAATGAACATATACACACTGAATACTGAGATCCCTAGCAACTAGCTCCCAGGAACCCCTGACTCCTAGGAAGCAGACTGGTGAGTCTTTTGTGGGAAATCATACCAGCTGAAAAGATTCCAAAGATCCTAACGCTGGTTGTTCTTCAACAAATGGTCCAGACTTCAGAGAGGCTTATAGTCAACACACTCCTAACTACATTCTTAGAGCATCCAAAGGGGTTTTTAGTCCTTCACTTGTAACCAGAACGGATTACCAAATAGCCAAGAAAAACCTCTGACACAATGGTTCTCAACATTGCCTGTACATGGAAATCATTTAGGAAGCTTTTCAAAATATTGATGCCTGGATCCCAACTCCATTTAATTTTTCTGGGGTGGGACCTATGTATTGGGATTTTTTAAAAATCCGTGTGTTATCATCCTGTGCAGCCAAGTTTAAGAACCACAGCTCTAACCCTGCATCAATGAAGACAAGACAGCTTTACATGTATAAACATTCAGCAAACAAAAAGAAACTCCTGGAAAGTTAATATGTGCTGACTGAACTAAAATATTCAATAGAAGGTTTTGGAGATTAACTGAGAAAATCTCCCAGAATGTAGAGCAAAAACACACACAAAAATAAGAAAATCATAAGATCAGTCCAGAAATTCCAGAAAAAGAAAACAGGAAAATTGGAGAGGTCAGTAATACGAAAGACTTCAACAGCAATGTTGGAAACTAGAAAAACAATGCTGTTAAAATTATTAAGAAAAAATTTAATTTTTTTTTTAAATGTTGATTTATTTTTTAGAGAAAGCCAGAGTGTGAGTGGGGGAGGGGCACAGAGAGAGGGAGACACAGAATCTGAAGCAGGCTCCAGGCTCCGAGCCATCAGCACAGAGCCTGATGCGGAGCTCGAACTCACGAACCATGAGATCATGACCTGAGCCAAAGTTGGATGCTTGACTGACTCAGCCACCCAGGCGCCCCTGAATTATTATTTTCAACCTAAAAATTTCACACTCAACGAAACTATCAAACAAATGTGAGGATAAAATAAAGACATTTTCAGACATGGATGGATTCACAAATGCCTCATTTTCAAGTAGTTACTAGAGGAATTGGTGAATTCCATTTCTCAAGACTTACTCGTGTTCTTGCTCATAAGAATCTGTAAAATCACTGGGAAGCTGAAACCAGACTATGTGGACCCAAGACTCTACATTCAGCTTATCTTCTCCAGGGAGACTTCAACCCAGAGACAGTCTGAGCTTTCCTTTTTTGACTTTTACTAATTACTATTCTTTTATTTTTTACTAATTTTTATTAATTAGAATAATAAAATATTTTGGGGAAAAATACTTATCTTAGAATACCTTATGTCAATCTAGAACACATATTCAAATATTGAATTAAACATATGTTGAAATAAACTGATAAAGTGAAGAGAAACAAAGAGAAATTGAAACTAGATTTTAATAGTAAAACCCCATTCACTTATAAAATTCAACCTCCATAAGAAAGAATGTTATAATCATATAATGTTGCAATGAAAATTAAAAGTTTATGGCAATGTATCATTTTGTATTGCAGTATTGTTTACTAACCTCTGATTCATCACCCTTCTCTCTATAAGCAGTAGCAATACTGGTCTGAACAGCCTTAATCCATGCCTGGCGCAGTTTTTCAGAATCTGCCTGAAGCATACAACTTCTAAAAGGAAATAACATTGTTTTCTCAGACACTAAATTAACCCCCTAAAATAATAATAAGATTTATTTCACTATTTAATAATCTTCTAACAAAAAGTAATTCCACTGAAATATTTTATTTCATTTATCTTTAGGACAGAGTATATTCATGAAGAAATCAAGGTACCAATAAAATATAAAATAAACCGCCTATTTTAAAAAAATGACAAATTCCTGTACATTTAAAAAAAAAAAAAACTTTGGGGCGCCTGGGTGGCGCAGTCGGTTAAGCGTCCGACTTCAGCCAGGTCACGATCTCGCCGTCCGTGAGTTCGAGCCCCGCGTCGGGCTCTGGGCTGATGGCTCAGAGCCTGGAGCCTGTTTCTGATTCTGTGTCTCCCTCTCTCTCTGTCCCTCCCCCGTTCATGCTCTGTCTCTCTCTGTCCCAAAAAAATAAATAAACGTTAAAAAAAAAAATTTTTATAAAAAAAAAAAAAAAACTTTAAATTTACCAAATATAACACCAAGGCTGGAAATATGAAATAATTATCAAAGAAATTGATCTGACATATGACTTCAGTTCATCATCAAGACAGCTAAAAAATTTTCATATGGCTACATCAATAATCTTTATGGAATTTAAAGAAAATGATACTGGGTAGAGGTTACATAAACATCTGACTGTAATACTTGTAATCACTAATTATGAAAATTTACCTTTAAAGCACTTTGTTCCTCTTTAGCACACATAACATCGCAAGTAAAACCCAAATCTTTCTCTACTCAGTAAAGTTCTTTAAGACAAACTATACAAACACAAAAGGAACTCTCATTCTTTAGAACCACTTACTTTGTTGGAGAGACTACCTCAAAGCAGAAACGTCGTTCTATGTCTTCACAGTGTTTCACTGTGCACAGCCTTAGATCTTCCACTACCACGGTGGGGTTATCCTACAATAAGCAAACAAAAATCCCAGGTTTATCAACTTAGTTTTTAAACACAACTACCGATAATAACATACTTAAAAATATTACTTGGAATAAATGGGTCGTCGAATTTTAAAGATTTATATTTCATCTTATTTAAGATTAAAAATAGGAGTTATCAACAGAGATACAACTAATAAAGGTAACTCTGTCCTGTTCATAATTTTATGTGTTTCATAAAATGGCTGTACAAGGATTAAGTGAAAATATATATAAAGAGCTTAATCTAAAACTTGGTACTTAATTAATAGGTGCTCAATAAATGTTAGCATCGTATAAATTTTAATTTTCTTCTTTTTCTTTCATATCCATTACTTTCCTGGTCCCCCCTCACATATAATAAAAGCTACTTTCCTCAAAAAAGAAGACTTTAATAGGCAAGTCTTAAGTAACTAAAAAAAAAAAAAAAAAAAAAAAAGCCTATATACATTCTTCTTTAAATACCTAAGAAAATGAGAAAGAATCTATCATTTTTCTAGTACTTAACAAAAATATAAACTCAAAATCAAGTTTATCAGACCAGAAGAAACCATGAACTAATGAGTTAGAACAAAGGGCTTGTGTGGAATAAGCCTGCAAGCACAAAACCGAGCAAACAAAATGTCAGATCGTGTATCTCTAGAGTAAAGTGAGTATTTAAAATGTACAGTTGTATACTTCATTCACAAAGACTCACAGGTAAAATTCAGGTCATCAATTAACTAATGGAGTTTTTTTCTTAATTAGTTTTAACATTCTCAAGTCTCATGTAATCTTAGTATGTCTTTCTGATAAACAAAAATTCCTTACCCTTAAAATAAGGTTCAAGAAAAGAAATGTATAAAAACAACATTAACAAATTTAGAGGTTTCTATTTCAATTACTTCAAGCTAACATTTTAATGTCATTTTTTAACATTTCCATATTATCACCTTTGGCCCTAAGGTGATATTTATTAAAAGGCATCTTTTCCTTCGGCATCAAAATAGTACTATGGAATGGCAGTATTGCTCCTGTCATACTGCTGGTCAAAGAAACGTGAAGAAACAAAAGTAATAATCCTGGGACACAGAAACACCCATCTCAAAACTGTAAGTTAAGAATTCAGCATTCAAAACCACTCTGCCGTTAAGGAGATACTGATACTTTCCACTTTTGAGTCCTCTTACACACACCTAAACATAAGACTAATGAACGATAATTTTGCATGCAGGAGTATTTACAAGATGAACAGACAGAGAACTAAAACGGAAGACTCACTGGGCTTTCACTTCATTAACAAAGCACCTACCTTAAACTTTTTCTGGTATACCAGCTGATTGTTCTGTATTGAAAACCAGCGTCTAAATAAATAAAAATAGATTAGGTTTTCATAAACATAATTTATGTCAGTTGTTAGAAATAAAATATTTGGGAAAGCACTAGAAAATCAGTTTATGTTAATTATGTTTTGAGAAGTACATTGTTTTGTTTTGTTTTATATAGACTGATGTCAATGAGATAATTATGGAAAGTAAAGAACAATTTTAAATAATTTTAAAACCACAGATTAGGAAAATAAGATTACTGTATTTTGATTCATTTTATCTCAGAAATTTATATCCTAATAACAGCAGTTATCCTTTATGCTATCACGAAAAAATAATTGTTTTAAAGTAAAATTTTAGTTTGAGGTTACTCAAAAAGAACTAAAATCTTTCCCCCAAAAGAACTGCTTCTATTATAAAGTAGAAAGAAATTTATGTTGTAAATAAGACTATCCATTTGTACACAGTAAAACACTGAAATAAATGGTGCTTTGTTTTCAACCTTTCTGCAGCTAATTCAGCAAGCATTTGATTTGTTAACCAAAACAAGAAATTAAATCAATTTAGAAGTGATATCCAACAAGAGATAATCGCCAATTCACTTGACCTCACTTTAATATAAAATATTTCTAAGCAGAATAATCACAGTTATTACTAAAAATGATTCACCTATTTATACTGTTCTTCTCATTCTTATAAATTATTACACAAACAATTTACTTGCAATCTTCTTTAGAAGAAAAAGCTAAGCTATATATGGCATACTGACTAATTCTAATTTATTAAAACAGTAAAAGATCCTAAAGACTTACAAAAAAAAAAAATCACAGCCAAAGCCATTCATAAAAGGAAGCAAAAATTCTCATCAAGCATGAAAGGTAAAACTATTTGAGTCATTGTTTTAAAATTAGTTTCAATGTGAGATGATTTCTATTGTAAACATTAGTTATTAATCTATTAGCAGATAGAGATTCTACCTTTTCATTGATACTAATGCAAAGCACTGGAAATTGTATTTAGACACATTGAGAATTTCTATTTTAAAAAATTAAGTTAATTCTCCAAAGCTGAGAAAATGATTAGATGCTTTTCTATTTTTAAGCTAGACAGATAGTTAGGTTTTCTTTCTTGCTACTTAAAAAAGGTATCACCTTTACCATTAAAATAGAGATCTGTTAAATAAGCATCTAGTTAAAACCAAGTGAGTTGCCTCTAAATGCAAATCATCAAGAGGCAGGCCAGAAAAGGAAGAACTTCAGGGTTTCTTTGCTTTGGGACACAAGGTTAGTTAGAAATGTTAAAAGGAAATACCTGTAAATAAACAACATGGTGCAGCCCTGCCATGTGGGATGACATGCAATGGAAACAGTCTGTGACAGTGACTAAAGTGTTCTGTGAGAAATCATTCGAAGTAGGGTGACCTATACTAATAATAATTCTTACGGTTTATAGTATAGTGATCATATTATAGAATTTGATAAAAAACTAATTTTACTGCACAATGGAAAAACACCCATATAGCCACTGAAACTTTCCATGCTTCTGAGGTCTTTAAAAAAGGAATTTCTTTTCAACTGCTGTATCTTAGGATAATAACCTCTAAAAATAACAAAACAGCACATAAAAACTTTTTTGGTCAGAGACCACTTCCTCTGGTCATTAACTGTTCAGATCATGTGTATTACTGAAACTCAGTTCCCCTGCTATCTATCTTTTGCTGGGGGACTTGCTCACATCAGCATATTTTTGAACACTCAGGGAAGACACTATAAATTCATCTTAATTTTGACATTTCCTAAGGAACAAAAGCATAATGTACCTCACTAGAAAAAAAATTCAATTATTAAGATCTGTATGTCGTATGACACTGTCTCTCCTCCTCTGCCATTAAAAAAAAAAGACAAAAGAGCCAACTACACTCATTTACATTGATCAAAACTTTAATCAAGTAAGTAAAATGGAATATAATTTTTAATTGCTCCTATAGATTAATCCTAGTTATTACTAACATCTCTAATAAAAGGAAAAATGAGACAGTTCATAGCCAGTGAATAGAATAAAATACTTAATATTTCAAGCTCATACTATCTGTAATTGGGAGGCACCTCAAAAGACAAACTATAAAAAAGACAAACTTTAGAAAGCACTGTGCTGACACTTACACTATATTCTACAAAATTCAAATGCGGACCACAAAGCCAAAAAACTATTTGTATACAGGAAATTTTCTTGGGGCACCTGGGTGGCTCAGTCAGTTAAGCATCTGACTCTTAATTTCAACTCAGGCTGTAATCTCACGTTTTGTGGGATTGAGCCCCATGTCAGGCTCCGTGCTGACAGCATGGAGCCTGCTTGGGATAGTCACTCTCTCTCTCTCTCTCTCTCTCAATAAATAAATAAACAAACAAAAAAACAATGAAAAAGGAAAATTTACTTGGTTCATTAAGAAAAATAATACACCACTTTATATCCATTCCAAATTGAACTAACTCAATAAAGATCTTAGACCAAAGTACTAAATTCATGAACAATTTGATATTATTGATTTTCAAATATCTATGAGAGCTTCCAGATAACAAAACAGGGGGTAAAGGAAAAAAAATATTAAAAAATAAATCAAGTGTCTTTTACCATGTTTGATCACTAGTCCTCAAACTGTATTTGAAACCAGGAATATAATGTAAAAGTCAAACTTCTAAATCTGTATAAGCTTTCTCACTAGAACTGTAAAAATGACAGATTTATGCACATATTCATATATGTGTCAAATAGGTGAATATTTAACAAAATTTAAAGCTTGAGCATGTAAGGTTACTGTCTTTCAAATGCAATCTAATTTTTCCCAAGGAAAAAGACCAAAATGTTAAATCTCTAAAAACTGACAATGGTTCCTTTCAATAAAACTAATATGAGGGGCACCTGGGTGGCTCAGTCAGTTAAGCATCTAACTTCAGCTCAGGTCATGATCTCATGGTTCCTGGGCTTGAGGTCCGCATTGGGCTCTGTGCTGACAGCTCAGAGCCTAGAGCCTGCTTCAGATTGTGTCTCCTTCTCTCTCTGCCCTTCCCCACTTACGTCTGTCTCTCTCTCAAAAATAAACATTAAAAAAATTGTTTTCTAACTAATATGACTATTACCAAAAAGGCCAATTCCTAGTTATTGTTTAAAAATTTGGAAAGTATTTACTAGCTTATTTCCCTTAAAAAAAAAAAAAAAAGATATGAAGGCGTTCATATTACTAATCTATTATCTTCATTGGGTATCTATAAATATATCAAATGTTCTTTTCCAGATTAAAACAAATTGAGAAGATGGGCATTGAAAGGATAATTCCACTTCTCAAATATAATGTTTATGTTTCCTTCCCAATTTAAAACATGAGACATTATATCCATTGCAAGTAATCCAACTGAAATGCAGGTTAATTATGAGCTTTCTCGTGCCAAAGAGGAAACTGGAGTAAGGCAGGAATGAGGGGAAGGAAGCCATTTGGTACCTGATATGATCGGGCTTTTTCCTGTCATGTGAAAAAATGGGGTAGGATTAAAACATAAAGGAAAGGCGGTAAAAGAATGAAAACGCAAATGTGCAAAATAAGCAAAGGACTAGCATGATATGAAAATAAAGCAAGAATTAAAGAAACAAGCTTAAGCTCATAACCTAACAAAACAGTCAAAAATATCTGTTGCATTTTGTTTTCAATTCATACATGTATGCATTTACACAGGTAATTCCAACTCTTATGACTCTGAGATGCTAACATTTCAGAAATATTCAAAAATTTTCTTCAATTATTATGGTATAAATAGTTCTTGTAGGACTTAGTACACTTGGGCATATGTCTACTATTATTTTTATGCCTCTATGGTGATAGCTATAAAATATAAACAGTACTTTTCCTCATCTTAATAAGTTGCTCCTAAAAAATTAAGGAAAATAATCACTATATATATATATATATATATATATATATATATATATATATCTTCATAAACCTGAAACAAATGAAAACTTTTCATAAGGAAAATTGGATCATTAATTAAGAATTTCAAAGATTATAAAATATTATTAGCCAACTAAACCTACCTCCCACCTGTTCTCCCCCTTTTCATCAATGATAGCAGAGACTCAAAGGCCACACATGAGTATCTTCATTTTTTTAAGAGTATCTTTAATACACACATACACTTCTTATTTTGTAACAAAAAGCCAATAAAAATAAAACATGTATCTGTGCCTGCAGTATCTAGAGTACTTTAAGACACTGCATAATATATCTTATACTTTTAGTTATATTTTCTATCTCATTCAACAAAGACTGAGCATAGTTTGTAATTATTCAGCTTCTTTATTCATTTTACTAGCTTACTACTAAATAATCTTAGCATTTAATTATTTTCCTACTTCATTCATCTTTTCAGAATTTATCATAAAAAGCAACAGACATATAGGTACGAGTAATCCATCTGGCACTGATTTGAGCCTAAGGTGAAGCTGCCACATTGAGAAGATGGCCTGATATGGAAAGATAATTTTGGTACGTCTTACATGTCTTCAGAAAAATATATATTATAGACATATAAAAATCTTAGGAGACACTACAAACTAGAAACCTGAAACCAACCAACCAGAAACAAACACAACAATTCACATAAGACATAAAACCCCTCACTGCTTACACTCTTTCAATCACATCACACAAAATATGATTTCTTCAGTTAAATTTCAAATTATAGAATGATGGTTAGATTTTATGAAGCACAAGGACAGGTTTTAAAACTACCTGGGAATTCCTAATCAAATACATTTACCTCAGGAAGGAAGTCTTTTTTAAAAGTTGGCTTAAAGAAAAAAAATAATAAATAAATAAATAAATAAATAAATAAATAAATAAATAAATGAAAGTTGGCTTAAAGAAAAAAAAAGTTAGCTTAAACAGATGATGGGAATTATTAAGGAGGGCACTTGTGATGAGCACTGGGTGTTGTATGAAGCGTGGAATCACTAAATTGTACATCTGAAATTAATACTACACCGTATGTTAACTAACTGGAATTTAAATAAAAACTAACCTATTAACTAACTAAATAAATAAATGTTGGCTCTGAAAATATTACATGCCTCTATTCCATGAACAATAGATGATGGCAAATTTGTCATCATATAATTAGTACCCTACAATGACTACAAAGAAAATGTTCCCTAAAACTAATCCAGAGACAATGTAAAGAAGATACTTAAACAGTAGGTAGAAAAATCTTTATGCTTGAATAGCTAGAATCCTAGATTTTTAAAGTTAAGGCACAAATATTACAAATGCAGTCTTTTATTCCAAGTCTAATAGAATATATTAACAAGCTAGATCGAGCACTAATTTGAGAAGTAGGGCAGACTCCAAAGTCATATATAAGTAAAGAGAAAGTATTTGCAAATATTTCCTGAAATCAGATTTTTTGTAAATTTCATGTAAGAAATTTAAGATATATTCCAAGCTTTTTAAATGAAAAGCATTAGAATACACTAAATAACACTTAATAGAGTTCTTTCTTCTCTCTTTCACAGTTACTGAACTATAACCTAGAAAATATCTAAAACTTCTCTTACAAGATTTAGATTCTTGTTTTTGTGAAGACTTTTATATAATGTTTATATGCTATATTCCTTAGAAGACTGCCTTTTTACTAGTATTTTCATGAAAATGATCTTTTCAAAGGCATATGAAAATGAAATAATTTGCTATCCATAATTTTTCCTAATAATGTAAATAGACTAGGAAGTTTTTAAAAAGTTTTTAAGCTATTTTTAAAATATTTGACATATTGTTTCATCAAAACACAAATTTATATGGAATTTCCATAGCAAATTTTTTTTTTAAATGCCAGGTTTCGGGCCTCGGTCTTTCACAAACCAGCTGTGTATCAATGAGCAACCATCTCTCTGCACCTTCATTTCTTTACTAAAACTTAGGGTGTTGAAATACGATCCATGATTCTCATCAATAATGTCATCCCACTACAATTAGATGGTAGCTCCTTTAAAAAGCAGCTTCATTTCCAAAGGCATGGTCTCTCACTTTCCACGTGGAAGATAACAGGTCTACAATTCAGAATTTAATAGTTATTCCCTACTTGATTTTAGTTAGTTACATTTTATTATCTATGCTAATTAATAGAATTCATGAAACAAAAAATTAAAAACAAAAGGTCCATGCTTATGGGATGCCTGGGTGGCTCAGTCAGTTAAGAATCCAACTTGGGCTCAGGTCATGATCTCAATGGTTTGTGAGTTTGAGCCCACGTTGGGCTCTGTGCTGACAGCTCAGAGCCTGGAACCTGCTTCGGATTCTGTCTCTCCCTCTCTCTGCTCCTCCCCTGCTTGCTCTCTGTCTCTGTCTCTGTCTCTCTCTCTCAAAAATAAATAAATATTAAGATTTTTTTTTTAAAAAAATGAAAGGTCCATGCTTAAATCAGTATTAATTTTCTCCTATTGCCCTAAATGGCAATACAATTTTCCACTAACACTTACTGTGCTTCATTTTGAAGTCTGAGATCATTTCTCATTGGAGTAGTCCATGGAACATCATTTCATTTCTTCTTAACATAATGGTATAGGTTCTATGGATTTATTTTATTTTCACTGTGTTAAACTTTAAGTAGGTTGTTTTGAAATCTGAAGGTTAAAATTCAATTCTAACATTACCTCATGAAACCATACTGGTTGAGAAATCTTTCTTTATTACAAAAATTTGACACACTATTTTTTACTTTAATTTCCTATTCTAGCTATGGAAATTTGTCAGGAAAAACTTAAAAGATTATTGTCTTAATTTTTACACCTTAGAAAACAGAATTTTAATTTCTTATTTTCACTTTATAATAGTTAAAAATATTATTTCTAATCAAACCACTTAGTTGGTCCTTCTGGTTCAGACATTATTTTAGAAGTTCTACATAATTCAAAATGGCTTAATATCATATATAATCACTTTTCAGTTTATATTCATTCTCAGATAAAGAAAAATTATTTCAAATAAAACACACCCCATTCATTTAAATATCTGGCAATATCAAATGCTAGGGAAAGGCTCAACGAATCACTGACATTTGAAAATACCACTGAATGTTTTTCCACATAACCTCATCACCAAGAAATCAAAGTAAGTGGGAGCCCATTTTAATATTTTAAATATGCAAGAATAATAGTTTTCCATTTAAATTAGCAAAAATGTATACTACATTAAACTTACCGAGAAAATTCTATTATTTTGCTAATGTCCATTTTTTTTTAAGAAAAGAAAATAATATTCTCTATCATCAAGTGAATTTACATCTTGTTCAAGTAGCAAATAAAATAAACACATTCAGCCAATAATATAATAGTAAATCACGTCACCAGAGCCTAATGTTACTCTCAATTATTACAAAATAGTTCTATTTTGGGGGAGTTTTTTGCAAAAACAAAAACAAAAACAAAAACAAAAAGGAGGCATCCTTGAATAAAAGACTAATCACTACTATTTGGAAGTATAATCCTGAGTCAACACAATCTTTTTTTATTCTTTAATGTCTGAAATTATTTTACTTTATTAGATTAATACACAGAAAAACATAATTAAATATTTAATATATATATTTAACAGATATTTGCTGGATTAATATCTTTTAAAAATCAGTTTAGCAGAAAAAGAAAAAGAAAGCCAAGTTTTTGGTCATTGTCAAGTTTAGAATACAGGAGCCCCGACTGCCACACACACCATACCAAGTATATGTGCTGCCAAAGCGAGCACCACACTTCACATTTAAAAACAAGCCCATTTCTTAAAAGTCCTGGTTAAAGTTATTAAAAAGATCAAAAACTCAGGATCATCTGGCTTAAAAATTCATAAGCAAACACTAAATTAAAATGTATATAAACATCTTACAGAGAGGAACCCAAAGGAGAAAACAATTTGTGCTTCCTGGTTTAAACTTTGCTTAAATTTTAGATTTTAGAATTAGTGCTATCATTTTTCACTTGCTTCTTAGGGTCCCCTTTCTTAGAAGGGAGACTTATCTTTAATGGACTGGGTTCAAGAATGCTATTGTAGACTGCGAATTTAAAGAATTAGGAAAGAAAGAGTTGGCCAAATCACAGGGAAGGTCAGAAAACTGAGACTATGGAAATCAACACTAGTTTTTGAAATATATTACCTGTTCCAAGTTTTGAAGGCATTGCTGGCTCGTTTGAACAGATATCCTTCCATAACAATGCCATTTGCAGCATCTACATTATATTCTAACTTAGAATCATCACTGGAGAAATCCTAAACAAAATAAAAAAGTTCATACGATTACCAAATTTATCATAGAGAAACAGCACAAATCATAGAAAAGTTTTGCATTAAGATAGTATATTAACAGTATTCATAACAAAAGAGGAGACTTAATTATTATAATGACAATGTAAAAACACATATGATTATATAAAATACACTCTGAAAGAGAAAACAATAGAACTTGATTTATACACTGATTAAAGGCACAAAATAATATGCATACAAATAGACAAAAGGGACAACTAAATACTATATGTGATGTCTTGTTTAAAATGTTTTCATTTTAGAGGTGCATAGGTGGCTCAGTCGGTTGGGCATCCAACTTTGGCTCAGGTCACAATCTCATATTTCATGGGTTCAAGCCCCGCGTTGAGCTCTGTGCTGATAGCTTGGAGCCTGGAGCCTACTTAGGATTCCTGTCTCCCTCTCCCTGTGCCTGTCCCCTGTTTGTGCTCTCTCTCTCTCAAAAATCAATAAAAATTAAGAAAAAATAAAATTGTTTCATTTTATCCTAACATTGTTTTGTGATGTGTGTAACAATTTTTTTTTTAAGTAATATAAGGGCTCTTGGGTGGCTCAGTCAGATGGGCGTCCAACTTCTGTTTAGGTCCTGATCTCACACTTTGTGAGTCTGAGCCCCACATCAGGCTCCGTGCTGACAGCCTGGAGCCTGCTTCAGATTCTGTGTCTCCCTCTCTCTCTCTGTCCCTTCCCCACTCGTGCGCTCTCCCTCTCTCAGAAACAAATAAATAGAATGAATGAATGAATGAATGAATGAATGAATAAATAAATAAATAAATAAATGATAAAAAATTAAAAAGTAATATAGATATATTTAAATTGGGACACTCAAATCTATCTCTATTCTCTAAGTATATTACTATTACGGTATTTTTTAATCTGATAGTAGTAATAACTCCACTATTAGGGAGTTCAGAAGTAGAATAAAGGCTTTTTTCCCTAAAATAAAATTTTGTTTTGCAAAGAAGACCTACAGTTTGAAGTGCTGTACAGTACAGTTTAAATTTGAAGTGCTGAGCTCACTTTTTCATGAGGATTATGGAATCCCTCATAATCTTCTGTCATTCTACTCTTCACTTGAATGCAATTCAAACTTACAATTTTCCTCTAAGGATTCATGAAGTTTTGAAATCAGAAGTGTTATATTTAAAATATTTCCTGATGAACTTACAAAGTCATTTGTATAAAACTGCAAGACTGCTGTTACCCGTTTTAAAACTTTAAAAAATCAGTCTCAGAACTTTCAAAATTACAGCTGGACCAATAATCAAAGTTAGAGTGCTATCCTTTTAGGGAATAGTAAACTTTCTGTCTTGAAAAAGATTCTGGCAGAAGCTAGATGACCACCTGCCAAAAATGCTGGGATGTGAGGGTCCTCCACTGGAGGGGAGGCAGAGGGAGAATTACCCAGGGGCCTTCCAAATTTAAGAGTCTACAAAGACGGAAAATGGAAATAGACTAAATTCAGGAAAACAAAATTCATTAAAAACAAAAACTCTGCTGACATCTTTCAAAATTTAACCATAAAAAGACATGATAATCTCGGGTGCCTGGCTGGCTCAGTTGGTAGAGCAAGCAGCTCTTCATCTCAAGGTTGTGAGTTCAAGCCCCACAGTGGGCATGGAAGGAAGGAAGGAAGGAAGGAAGGAAGGAAGGAAGGAAGGAAGGAAGGAAGGAAGGAAGGAAAGAAGGAAGGAAAGAAAGGGAAGAAGGAAGGAAAGAAGGAGGGAGGGAAGGAAGGAAGGAAGGAAGGAAGAAAGAAATTAAAAAGACATGATAATCCAAAATAATCAAATGAAACAGAATCTGGGAGCGCCTGGGTGGCTCAGTAGGTTAAGTGTCCAACTCTGGATTTCAGCTCAGGTCATGATCTCATGGTTTGTGGGACTGAGCTCTGTGTTGGGCTCTGGGCTAACAGAGCTGAGCCTGCTTGGGATTCTCTCTCTCTCTCTCTGTCTCTCTCTCTCTCTCTCTCTCTCTTTCTCTGCCCTCCCCTCCCACATGCAATCTTTGTCTCTAAAATAAATAAACTTAAAAAAATTGAAACAGAATCTGTAAGTGAATTGCTACACTTTCTCCTACATTGTCTTTGAAAAAAAATTTAGGAAAACTTTAATGCCCTCATTTAAAATTTATTTGAGGTGGGAGTGCCTGGGTGGCTCAGTCAGTTAAGGATCCAACTCAGTTTCGGCTCAGGTCACGATCTCACAGTTAATGGGTTCAAGCCCCACATGGGGCTCTGTGCTGTCGGTGCAGAGCCTGCTTAGGATTCTCTCTTTCTCTTTCTCTCTGCACGTCCCTTGCTCACTCACTCACTCTCTCTCAAAGTAAATAAACATTTTTAAAAATTATAAATAAATAATATTTGAGGCTATAATTTAATTAGACAAGCAGGATGTCAGCAATAGATACAACTGAGTTTGGCAACATTCTAAAGGTTTCATTTGTAATGCTGGCAGTTTTTTAATAACCTTGATGCTACTTAAAACATTAAAATATGACCTCCTTGATATATAGAGCATTATAAGTATTTTTCTAATTTTCAACTATATTTCTTGAGGTAAGTCTTCAATTTAATTACTATTAAATCAATTAATATTGTATAGTGTTAAAATGTGACATCATAATTTTATAATGAAGCAACTAATAACACTGTATAAATTATATACTATAATTTAAATATATTGATGAACTGTCAAAATAGAAAGGAATACTCAAAAGCAAAAGATTAAGTGAAAATTGGAAGCCGAAGAGGTAAGCAGATCAAAGAAGCCAGATTTCACCTCAAGGGCATTTGCTTCATCAAAACTTGAAGCTTTGGTGTGGGGAAGAGAAGGCAAGACCAAGATTGGCCATAAAGGGAATCTAACTGAAGCTTTTGCTTTTGAAATTGCAAGCAAGAAAGACCATTGTCACTACAACTCAAAATTATGTTAGAAGTCCTAGCCACAAGGTAATAAAAAGAATCGGAAAGGAAGAAACTACCATTATTTGCAGATGACTCTGTACACAGAATATCAAACAGAATCCAGAGATAAATTAGCATTTAAAGAGAGCTTAACAAGATAACTGGTTTCAAAATCAATACAGAAAAGTCAATTTTATTCTAGTATGTAACAAAAGTAAACAGTGAGAAAAGAAATTTTTAAAAGATAGCATTTACAATAACATATGCCATATAAGTATCTAGGAATAAATTTGACAAAAGATGTACAAGAAAATATCAAACTTTACGAAGGACATTATAGAAAACTTCACTTTTAATATTTCAAGCTCAGAGATTAGAAGACACTGTAAAATAAAGATACCAATTCTCCCCCATGTTGATTCATAGACCCAATGCAATCGATCAAAATCTCCAAAGCTACTGTTAAGCAAACTGAAAGTCTGCTCTTGAAATTTGTAAAAGAATGCAAAATTTAGTTAATTCACTTTTGAAACAGAGAAGATAGGAGGTTTGCTTTGTCAGATATCAAGATATACCATTAAGCTACAATACTTAAAGGCAGCATAGTATTGCCACAATTAAGACAAAAAGGCCAATGAAAAGAATTAAGAGCTCAAAATAGAACTCACATGTATACAAACATAATGTAAAACAGAGGATATAACAGAGTAATAGGAAAAGAACAAATTTTTTAATAACTGATTCTCGATTATCTAGCTATCAGATTGTGAATACAAGGAAACTGGATCTCTACTCACACCACACGTAAACACCCAACTACAAATGGATTTAAGGTCTAAACATAAAAGGCAAATCTATAAACACTTAGGTTATACAGGAGATATACACCAACAGACACAGGGGAAGGTGCCTGAGTTCATTAATGACTAAAGCATAAATTAAAACCACAATGAGATGTCAGTATCTACCCACCAAAATTAGCAAAACTTAACTCTCACAATACCATGGGGTGGCAAGGAGCCCTGAGAACTCTCGAACAGTGCTGCCTGCCAGGAATAGTAACAGCATTTTGAAAAGTGATTTAGCATTATCTACCAATGCTGAACATATATATACCCTCTGAACCAGCAGTTCTACTCCTAGGTATAAATCCATCAGGAATATGTACAGATAACCAAAAGGCATGTACATGAATGTGCATAGAATCATTGTTTCTTTAATTGATCAATTTCAATTCTTGAAAAATCTAAATAGCTACATTAGATACACTTTTCCCTTAATTTTTAGGTGACTGAATCTTTTTTCCTTTTTTTCCTTTTTTTACCTGTAATGCAGCCTTGTGTCAGCATTTAAGGGCAGAAAAAAGCAAAAATAGCATTACTTTCTTCAAAGTAAAGCAGCAATTGACTATTATTTGAAATCAAGCAAATTAATCTTAGATTAAATAATCTATTGCTTTTGTACATAACTGAGCTATGTGCACAGGGAGAGATATTAAAAGATATGTAATATTCATTAAATAATTCAGTTTAGGGGCGCCTGGGTGGCGCAGTCGGTTAAGCGTCCGACTTCAGCCAGGTCACAATCTCGCGGTCCGTGAGTTCGAGCCCCGCGTCGGGCTCTGGGCTGATGGCTCAGAGCCTGGAGCCTGTTTCCGATTCTGTGTCTCCCTCTCTCTCTGCCCCTCCCCCGTTCATGCTCTGTCTCTCTCTGTCCCAAAAATAAATAAACGTTGAAAAAAAAAATTAAAAAAAAAAAAAATTCAGTTTAACCAAATAGTCACAAGTTTCTAGAAGTATCATGACCTCTCATTTTAATTAGACACAACTGGTTCCAACTTTTAATAATCTTTCCATGGTAATACCATTAAAACAAGTTACCCAACCCAAAGTGAGTCTAACTTTAAACAAAACACAGAGTTAGCCTTACCTGAGTATAACTGGAAGGAACTAAGTTAAACATGGTTTGGTAGAAAATCTTTCCCTTAATAAATAATGTTTCTCTTTGAATGAATATTAATAACCCATCACCAAAATATTTTCCTTACTTATATTACTGACATCACTTTAATTTTTTTCCACTGACATCTTTTATGTCAAATCTAGTTCAGTGGGATTTTAAATTCTAAAGAAACCATAACAAAAGTTGATTTGACCTAATATCATAGGAACAGATTTCTTAAAGCAATGCTAGAAGGCATATTTTTTTAGGGGAACGTACAAACACAGTGTCCCTCACCACAAATTATACAGTAGAGTTTCCCACATTAGGGGAAATAGCAAGGGTCAGCACATCTGGAGTCAATGGAAAAGCCTTGCCCTAGAAAAACCACCTTTGTGATCATGATATCTCCCCTGCCAGGTAAGTACAGAAGGCATCTTGTCATATACTTGTGTTATTAGATTCAACCTCCAATTCTCTCCTTTTATTTTCAGATTACCACACAAAAATATCACTATCAAATATCAAATATTTTAAAAGAATAATAAAATACATGCCTGACCATCTAAAAACTTTTTACTTTTCACCAAAAAATGAGGAATTTACCCAATTTAATTACTACAGCAACTCATAAGATTTGTTGCAACATGATAGTATCCTGCTGAAACCAATAACTGAACAGTTGTACAAAATAGGAATTCCTCTCCTTGAACTTTTCTCTTCAAGTACCTTTTGTTGAATGGTGGAATGTTTTTGCTCCATCTCTCTTTTCTCCTTTGCTGCATCTACAACCAGTCGATCCAACTATAAAGGGGGAAAGAGAGAAAATTATAGAGACTTAAAAATTAAAAAAAAAAAAAAGGTATGATCATTTTTCAAAAACATACTCAGTCCATTTAAATTTCTTTAAAAAAGCATTTTGGCTGCAACTTTAAAATGGAATTTCTTTCTTTTCTGGTATCAAATCCTTTTTGAGAAGGTCTATAACTCCTCCAGGAAAAACATTTCTAAGAACAGTTGTGGTGCTAAGCAAACGTGACAGGCGGCCTTGTCAAGGGCACAACAGGGATAACATGAACTCCCGGAATAAGGAAGAGGACTCTAGCTGAAGTTGCCTGCGGACCCACTCAGCAATTGCAGTAGTCAGAATCAAAGAAAGAAAGAAGACGCAGTGGTGATTTGTTTTCCCCAAACAGCAAAGAGTAGCAGCTAAGCTAGGGTGGGCCAACTCTCACAAGTTCAACAGAACACATACTTCCAATCACTCAAAACGCTTCATGTTTTCAAGTCGGCTTCTTAATGTTATGATCAAATCTAAAAGGCTTAAAAAACAAACAAACAAAAATCTCACCAGATAAAAGAGAAAGCTAATAATTTTTAAAAATAGTAATGATAATAAAATAGTAATCACTCATATGGTCAGGGCATAAAATCACCATTGTTTAACATTCTTTTCTAAAAGCCCAAAAAACTTATGAAATCATAAAATCTCATTTCCTTCTTGTTCCTCTCCATCAGAAAAGATGATTTTCCAGTATCATGACAAATGCCCTGGCTTCTTGAACTACTCTGCTGGAATAACAAACAACTGGGTCATAAAATATTATGTGAGTTTACTCTCCTAGACTGTGATGTATGTCATTTCATCTTCAAACCCCCATACCTCTAACTGATTCATGTGGGGTAAATGAAAAAATAAAAATGTAAATATCAACAGGAATAAGGAGAAAGATAAAGTATTAAATGTCCAAATGTTTTCATTGATATCCTTTAGAAACAAAATTGAAAAAAGCCTTTGTAAAAAAAAAAAAAAAAAAAAAAAAAAAAAAACTACTTGATTCTTTATTCATTCTCTATTACACATGATTTTTATTTTCCTGCCAGAGAATGATTCTGACCACACAATTTTTTTTAATTAAAAAAAAAAAAATACTTTTTTAAAGTCTTTCTTTAAATCCCAATTAACATACAGTGGAATACTAGTTTCAGGTGTACAACTGGCCATAGAATCTTTTTTATTTTTTAATTTGAGAAAGGGAGAGCACATACAAGCAGGGGAGAGAGGCGGAGGGAGAGAGAATCTTTTAAAAAAAAATTTTTTTTTTAACGTTTTATTTATTTTTGAGACAGAGACAGAGCATGAACGGGGGAGGGGCAGAGAGAGAGGGAGACACAGAATCAGAAGCAGGCTCCAGGCTCTGAGCCATCAGCCCAGTGCCCGACGCAGGGCTCGAACTCACGGACCGCGAGATCGTGACCTGAGCTGAAGTCGGACGCTTAACCGACTGCGCCACCCAGGCGCCCCGAGAGAGAGAATCTTAAACAGGCTCCACGCTCTGCACAAAGCCCAATGTGGGCCTCAATCCCACGACCGTGGGGTCATGACTTGAGCCGAAATCAAGAGTTGGACACTCGACTGACTGAGCCACTCAGATGCCCCCATACAATCTTAATTATCACTGAATATTAATAAAAACCAAAAGAAAACACACTGAAACAGAACTATCACTACTATACATATTTGATTTAGATGGCAACTATACTACTGCACTTGAGGATCTGATGCATACACGCCTTGGTGACATGTAACATTGATTTGACGCATAAGGCTGGTACATGTTGCACTAGTCAAATGCCCTCAACATTTTCTTATACTGAATGAATAAAATAACCATTATACCATGGTTTTATAGACTTTAATTGATGGCATATAATATTATTCATTCACTTAGACTGAAGTGAGGTACAAAGTAGACCCTAAGATTCAACTAATACTTGTAAACTTGTGTGAGTGTAACTTCCACAATAGTACTGCAATGCAAGTGATGGTTTTCTGCCTGTCGGACTGGCAGTAAACGCCTCTGCTACAACCCACACCACTGCTATTACAGCAGAAAGGGGAAAAATTCACCTCTCTCTGTTGGAGGAGAAATATAAAGGAAAAAAAATCTTTTCACATGGTGGAGGGTTGGAGGAAGTACGAGCTGAGGAGATGTGAAGACTGACAGTCCTGTCTCCTACGTGCTCAGACTGTATCAGGAAGAGAGAGTTTGGAGCACAGCAGGTGTGTCCCATGCTTCTATTAGTGATGGACATTAGAAGTTTCACAGATGCCTATTACTAGCCAGGTGCCCCCAATCCTGTGTCTGGAATCCCTTCTACTCCTACCACATCAGATATCATCACTTCTCTTTCTACTTTTCAATTTCTTCCATTTCCATCTGCTTGTATATAGGTGGAAATCCTACTACCTTAAAATAAAACCTTCCTCCAACTTACAGTCCCCTCTAGCTACTACCTTCTCCCTCCTTTTCCTTCACAACACAACTTCTGGAAAAATATTCCGTTCTTCACTTGTCCATTTCATATTCATAACTACTACCCACTGTAGTTTAGTTCTGCCACTCAGACCCTCTACTCTCGCAGAGGTAACAAATAACCTTCTTGCTGCTAGACGCAATAGCCCTAGGTTTACTGGACCTTTTTTCCAATATTTGTACTGACAACCACCTCCTCCTTTTAGAGATGTTCTTTACTTGGCCTGTGCTACCACCGTCTCCTGGGTTCCCACCTCCTCTCTCATCTATGTTCTCATGGAGCTCTCATACTTAACTATCCCTTAAAAATATGCCATTCTTGGGGCACCTGGGTGGCTCAGTCAATTAGGCATCCAACTTTGGCTCAGGTCATGATCTCATGGTTCGTGGGTTCGAGCCTCATGTCGGGCTCTGTGCTGACAGCTCGGAGCCTGGAGCCTACTTCAGATTCTATGTCTCCCTCTCTCTCTGTCCCTGCCCAGCTTGCACTCTGTCTCTTTATCTCTCTCAAAAATAAATTAAGACATAAAAAATAAAATAAAATAAATATGTCACTCTTAGGGCCCTGTTTGGAGCCAGATTCTCTTTTCACTCTATACTAGCAGCCCTTGACCGTAACATCTTTAAGCATACTGTTCTAGCACTTACATTTTTCAAAACTATCTTTTGAAATACAAAAAGGATTTTGAGATACTTATTAACTCTCCTTGGGTCAATTCACCCACTATTGTGGTTACAATTAGCAATTATATGCTACTGCCTCCTTTAATCTAGGTTTTGGTGTTTTGTTTTTTTGTTTTTTTTGTTTTTATGAGCTTCAGATATATTCACTTAGATGTCCTATCCTCAAAATTCAACACATTTAAACCTCAACTCATCATGTCCCTCTACCTTCAAATTGGCTATATCTTAAATATCCCTCAAGTCTATTTATTTCTATTACTACATGTTCCTAGTTCCAGATGCAGTCATCTCATAACTGAATTATAAAAAGAAAATCCTAACTGACCACCTCCAACCAGGCTATATTTTCCACTAGACTCCATATAGACACCAAAGCTACATGGAAAGTCATGTGAGAACTGAGAGGGGGAAACAGCAAAACTGAAATTAATAAATGTCTAAAATATATAATTATTTAAACTATTCAACTGCAATCCAACTTAATTTTTTTATAAATTATATTTCATGTAGGATGAGGGTGCAACATAAAATTTGACAGAATGTGGGAAGTACCTAGCCTAGGAAACTCTTGCCTTCCTCCCAAGTCTGGGTTACATGTTCCATCTGTATGTTCCTATAACTCTTTCATCCTTTGCTATGTATAGAGATAGCTAGCTGTTTCCCAATAACCATTCTCTCTTTCTTTCTTAATACAACCCCCAAATTCTAGTAGGTCACATGATTATCTGGCATTAAATCTGTATCCCCCATCTTTCCTTGCAGCTAGTGTGACATTAGGATGTACACAGAAGTGACCTCTACAATTTCCAGGAGATATTCATAAAAAGAGAGAATGCATCTTTCTTTCTCCTCTCCTCTTTCCCGTTAGCTAGAATGTAGGTATGGTGACTAAAGCTTGATCATCCACTTTGAACCATGAGATAGGATCAAAAAATATAATAAGCCTGCATCCCTGCAAATCAAGCGACCACCATACCAGGACTCTGACTTGACATAGGAGAAATAATACTCCATGCTGTTGAAGCTACCATTATTTTCAGGCTTCTAACACATGCAAACAAGCCTAGTCTCAATGTATATTCCCAGACAGGGCACTTAGTACAAAAAGTAATAATAGTCTGGTGACATGTTGGTTTCCTCCAATAGATTAAGTTCTACTTAAGTCTACGTAAGTCTACTTAGAGTTAGGGAACAGTATGGCAACTCATGGCATATGCTCTGCATACCATCCCAACACACATACACACACACACACACACACACACACACACACACACACAGAGTATTTACTTTTGGTCCATGAATGCAATTCTCGTTATGCTCTTACCTTTTCCTCATTTCCCTAAATTCTATTTTTCATCCTTAACCCCCTGTCCTCAAAAGGTAATACGAACCTATGGGGGGGGGGGGTGGAATCACCCAAAAGTTGGTACTAATGAATCCAGAAAGCTCACCAATCAACAAAAAAGAATGTCCCAGAACAAATTAATATAAAGTTCTGCTCAGTTATTAAAAATAATTTGAATACAATGAAATTTCTATATAATACTGGTATACATATACACAATTCACACGTGTGTATGTATAAAATGAAAAAGTTCCCAAGAGTTCCTTAATCTTAAGATTCTAAAAATTTTATTATTCAAAATAGCAAAGTATACATTTTTTGCAAAATAAAAAAGGAGCTCTAACTTCAAATGAAAAATCAGTAGGATTTTTTAATTATCCAAATGTAAGATATGAAAAATAAACTGAGCCACATATACTATGAAACACTTTGTTTTTAAATTTTCTTTTCAACACCGTCATATACTATCTGTAACACTTTTTAAAAATTTTTTTGTTTCTTTTTTTTGAGAGAAAGAGAGAGAGAGAGGGCAAGGGAGGGACAGAGAGAGAGAGAGGGAGAGAAAAATCCCAAGCAGGTTTCACATTATCAGCGCAGAGCCCAATGTGGGGTTCGAACCCATGAACCATGAGATGACCTGAGACGAAATCAAGAGTCAGATGCTTAACCAACTGAGCCACCCAGGTGCCCCAATAGCATAGTTTTAACTTTAATCTTATTTTTGGTTATACACATTTAACCCACACATAAATCATCTGTAGCATCAAACTTCTTTATTAAATAAATGTCATATTTCCCAAAATGCTAAATTTCTTTAAAAGTACAGATCTCAGAGCAAAGGCATCAAAAGAAAAGAAAAAAGAAAAAAAAAGTGGGACCTTATCAAACCAAAAAACTTCTGCAAAGGAAACTATCAACAAAATGAAAAGACAACCTACTGAATGGCAAAATATATTTACAAATCATATATCTGATATAAAAGTCCAAGATATATAAAGAATCCATACAACACAATAGCAAAAAGACAAACACTCTGATTTAAAAATGGGCAGAGGATCTGAGGGGACATTTCTCCAAAGGAGACATACAGATGGCCAAAAGGTATATGAAAAGGTGCTCAACATCACTAATCATCATGAAAATGCCAATCAAAACCACAATAAGATAGCACCTCATGCCTGTCAAAATGGCTGTCATCAAAAAGACAAGAAATAAAAAGTGCTGATAAGGATGAAGAGAAAAGTGCACTGCTGGTGGGAATATAAACTGGTGCAGCCACTATGGAAAACAGTATGGAGGTTCCTCAAAAAATTAAAAGCAGAACTACCATATGTAGAAGAAGCAATGCCTCTTCTGGATATGTACCCAAAGTAAACAAAGACACTCATTTGAAAAAATATCTGCATCACTATGTTCGCCACAGCATTATTTACAATAGCCAAGACATGGAAACCCCCTAAGTGTCCATCAATAGAAGAATAAGGGAAATGTGGTGTATATATACACAAGGGAATACTATTCAGCCATTTTTTTAAAAAAAGGAAATTCTGTCATTTGCAACAACACAGATGGACCTTGAGGGCATTATGCTAAGTGAAGTAAGTCAACAGAGAAAGATAAATACTATATGATCCTACTTATATATGAATCTAAAAAAAAAAAACAAACTCACAAGATACAACAGACTGGCAGAGGTTGGGGAGGGGGCCGAGTAGACAAAATGGGTGAATGGGGTCAAAAGGTAGTCCTGGAAATGTAATGTACAGCATAGTGACTATAGTTAACACTACTGTATTGTATGTTGAAAGTTGCTTAAGAGTAATCTAAAAGTTCTGATCACAAGAAAAAAAAAATTGTAACTAACTGGAGTTATAGATGTTAACTAGACTTTTGAGATGGTCATTTAACCTATATGTATATGTATATGTATATGTATATGTATATGTATATGTATATGTATATGTATATGTATATATAGACACACACACACACACACACACCTCAAATTATTTTATATAGCTGAAACTAATGCAATATTGTATGTCAATTATATCTCAATTAAAAAAAAACACACAGATATCAGGGGTGCCGGGGTGGCTCAGTCAGTTGAGCATCCAACTTCGGCACAGATCATGATCTTATTCCTCCTGAGCTCGAGCCCCAGGTCAGGTTTGCTGCTGTCAGTGCAGAGCCTGCTTTGGATCCTCTGTCCTCCTCTCTCTGCCCCTCCCCAACTCTCATGTACACATGCTCTGTCTCTCTCTCAAAAATAATAAACATTTTTTAAAAATACAAGTATCAATGTATAATACAGAATCAATCAATACAGTACAATATTACCTGTGCACCAAGATCCTTCATGTAGGGCCCAAGTTCACTGAATAGATCATATCCTTGATGGAAGAAGGCCAAATGGGCATACATAAAAGATAACATCTAATAAAAGAAAAAAAAGATTAGCATTTTAAAATCAATTCTTAGATAAATACTCTGAATTTTTTTAAAAATCTTGATCTTATCTAATGTTTAAAAACTATTCCTTTAGAGCCCAAAATATCAAACCTATTTAAAATTGAAATTGGGTCATTTTTCTTAAGAGTATTTCAGAAATATATGTGAAGTGAGAATATATTTTATTTATTTATTTATTTATTTTTCTTTTTTTTTTTTTTTTCAATTTTTTTTTTTTCAACGTTTTTTATTTATTTTTGGGACAGAGAGAAACAGAGCATGAACGGGGGAGGGGCAGAGAGAGAGGGAGACACAGAATCGGAAACAGGCTCCAAGCTCCAAGCCATCAGCCCAGAGCCTGATGCGGGGCTCGAACTCACGGACCGCGAGATCGTGACCTGGCTGAAGTCGGAGGCTTAACCGACTGCGCCACCCAGGCGCCCCGAGAATAAATTTTATTTAAAAGAAATCTCCAAGTGGTTTAAAAATTTAACAATGCCCCAAATTTTAGTTGTTTAGATTATATCCAGATGATCAAGATTCATATAGTAATAATTTAAAGAATCAAGTATTCAATACTTTCACCATCTTCCCAGGTACATTATAAAATATCTATGTGCCTTTCAACCAAATTCACTGGCAAAACTTTAAATTGCAAGTAAAACATTAAAAGATTAGAATGGGAAATATGAAGCTCTCAAAATAAAACAATCACACTTTATAACCTGCTAGGATCACTAAGCACAACCCAAAGCAGGGAATGCTAATTTTTTTTCTCAAGATACTTAAAGGAGTCAACAGACTTTGCCAATATGGAGGTTTCTGAATATTCATTCCTAATATACAAATATGTTGCTAATGGGTTAAGATTTTTTCCAGGTTTTCCTATTTTACCTATTTGTGAAAGAAAAATCATCTTTATTTTTATTTATTGTTTTTATATGGGAAGAAATTTAATTCAATTACAATACTGAAAGAATCCTTCAAGCATCCCTCTATGTTAGCAAGATGAGGCATCTATTTAATTTTCTGAAACCTAAAATAGGTCATAAGGTCTTTAACATTCAAGAATGCTTCAAAAGAATTTTTTTTTAAAAGTCAATTAAATAAAACAAACACACAAGGACAAAGCTCAATAAAAGATTATTCTGGAATTAGGTAACAGTAGTTGTGCAACTTTATGAATATAATAAAAAACAATTATATAAAAAAAGAGGGTGAAAGATTAATAGCTACAACTACATAAAACATGCCTACACAGCAAAACACATAAGCCTACTGAAATATTAGTGATAAAACTAGAAAAATACAATGGCAAAGGGTAAATAGCCTTAAAATATAAGACATGTTACAAATCAGTATGAAAAAGATGAACACTCCAACAACAACAACAACAAAAGAGAAAACATAAGAGGCCAAAAAATATACAGAAAAAAATTCAAACTCATACACATTTAATACAAACTCATTTGTAGTAAAGAAATGCAAAACTGAACAATGACATGACATTTTCTATCTACCAAATTATAGGTAGAGTGGAAGAAACTAATACCCAGTGTTAGTAATATAGTTCACTTTCACACACTACTAGTGGAAATGTTGTGTAAGTCTTAAAAGTTAACATTATTTTTTAAAAGTTTTAATAAATGCTTAAACCCTTTGACTCTTAGCCAAATCTCTTGTCATAATATATCCTAAGGAAATTACGATAAGTCATATTGTTTATCAGAATGACCACTAGAATATTTTTAAAGTCAAAAACATGGAAATTACTTTAAAATCCATTAATGGATAAAATTAATTTATGGCATATTCACGATCAGCAAACTATGACCTGCAAACTATATCCAGCCCCATCATATGTTCTTGGATGGCCTATGAGCTAATGTGGTATTTACATTTATTAATGGTTGAAAGAAAATGAAAAGATGGCATGAAATTCATTACAGGTGAAAATTGTATGAAATTCAAATTTCCATGTCTATAAGAAAAATGTTTTATTAAAACACAGCCATTCTATTCATTTACATATTATCTATGGCTGCTTTGTCTCTCTCTCTCTCTCTCTCTCTATTTCAGAGAGCACACCGCAGGGGAGAGGGTTTGGGGGGGGTGGGGAGAAGGAGGGGGGGGAGAGAGAGAGAGAGAGAGAGAGAGAGAGAGAGAGAGAGAGAGAGAGAATCTTAAGCAGACTCCACACTCAGCATGGAGGGCTCGATCCCAAGACCCTGGGATCATGACCTGAGCCAAAATCAAGAGTCGAACACTCAACTGACTGAGCCACCCTGGCGCCCTTATGGTTACTTTCTCATTACAGCATACAGTTAAGTAATTACAACACAGACCACATGGCCCACAAGACCTAACATAGTCACTACCTGGCCCTTCACAAAAAAAGGTTGCCTACCCCTAATATATCCACATGGTAGAATTCTATTTCGCCACAAAAGTCATCGTTAAATAAAAAATATTTAATGACACCTGATGACTTTAGTGTTACTATTGAGAAAAGAAAGTTAGAAAACATATGTAGCAATGATTCTTATTTTGTTTAAAAAAAAATTAAAAGCCATTTTGGGGACGCCTAGGTGGCTCAGCCAGTTGAGCATCCGACTTCAGCTCAGGTCATGGTCTCACAGTTCGTGAGTTCAAGCCCCGCATCAGGATCTATGTTAACAGCTCAGAGCCTGGAGTCTGCTTCAGATTCTGTATATCTCTCTCTCTCCCACTCCCCTGCTCATGCTCTGCCTCTCTCTGTCTCTCAAAAATAAGTAAATGTTGGGGCGCCTGGGTGGCTCAGTCGGTTAAGCGGCCGACTTCGGCTCAGGTGATGATCTCACAGTCCGTGAGTTCGAGCCCTGCATCAGGCTCTGTGCTGACAGCTCAGAGCCTGGAGCCTGTTTTGGATTCTGTGTCTCCCTCTCTCTGACCCTCCCCCGTTCATGCTCTGTCTCTCTCTGTCTCAAAAATAAATAAACGTTAAAAAAAAAAAATTAAGAAAAAAACAAGTAAATGTTTAAAAAAATTTTTTTTAAATTAAAAGCCATTTTAGAATACACATATACACATTCACATACACACATGCACACAGAAAGAGAGGAAAAAAGATACAGATATATGCCAAGATAATAACAGTGGTTCTCCCTTGGTAGTAAGATTTATAAGTATTTTAATTCTTTTCTTCATACATTTCAGTTTTCAATTTTCTACAATTAACATACATTACTCTCAGTCTGGAAAAGGAAGTGGAAGTAAAGAGCAAGTACAATGTACTTACCTGTAAGCACTATCATAAATATAGAATTTAGGAAAAAGCTTGGTGGGGACAAGGATCAAAGCAATTTAAGTATACCCTTTCAGGGGAAAAGAAAAATAAAACACTTCAGTGAACAAAGAGAGGAAAAATTATTTCTAAGATTCTCGAAATATGAAAAAGTTCAATGCCATACCACTACCACCCCCTGCCCACTTCCTTGATAACTTTAAGACCAAAAATGGTCACATAAAAAAAAAAAAATCACTTTCTCTATGGGTATAGTGGCTCAGGGAAAAAAATTATTCTCAAATTTCATCTCATTTATTTTCCAACTGCACTCCAAAGAACAAACCAAAAGGCTGATACATCATCAATAATCCTAAGGAAAAATTCTCTAAATGATACTATTTATGCATGCCCTGAATCTGAAATATTTAAACATCTATACTAAGGAGCTCGCAGTGTGTTAATAGAGGAGATACACATAAATAACTATAACGTGAAGGAGACAAAAAAGTGGTTAAGTGGCATATGAGAAATACAAAAAGATCTGTAAAGATTAATTATGAACCTGGAATAAATATATTTACATATATATACACACAAACATATGATGCTGCTTAAATGCTTACATATGTGCATTCAGATCATACCAAAATATTTAAAATATCATTTCAATAAATATCTTACCGATTTTAGGATTTCTGATCTTCGTTTTGATTGAAGGACATTAATCTGAGGGAAAATACAGTTGGTTAATCACCCAGTTTTTACTTTAAAAACTAATCTACAGTGCAATATTGTAAAATTTGCTTATTCTGAAGTTTAATACTTTTCCAGAAAAGTAAATAAAAACAAAGTTCAAGGTTTTTACCCTTTGACCTGCGTTTTGCAAAAACAGTTAAGACAAACATACCAATGAAACTGTCATCCATTTCAGTTCAAAGAAAAACTGGTCATGCTTAAGCCATAAATACTGTAATGATAAAACTATCACTTTGATAGACCTTTGAATTTCTCAGAATTCCATCTTTTCCCCGTCCTCCTCATCTAACTGTCCATCCAGACCCTTCAACATGTATCTGCAATACAAATCCTCACTACTTTTACCACCACTACCAACCATCATCCTATCTTTTCTAGACTGTTGCAATGGCCTATGAACTAGTCTCTCTATACTTGACTCTCTACAATCCATTCTCCACACAGCAAGCAGAGTGATCTTTTCAAAATATAGATAAGATTATGCTATGTCCAACGTAAAACCTTCCAACTTCCTTCTATCACCTACGTGGCCCTTTGTGATGATTGCCTCTCTAACCTAGCTTTCTACTACTTTCCCCTTTCTGTGCTCCAACTACAATCCAAAACTACTTCCATCTCAACACCTTCAAACTAGCTGCTCTGTCTTCATGTCATGATTTTCTGCCCAGACACAAGGATACCTCTTACTAATCAGGCCCCAGCTTAAATATTATCTCCTCAAAAACGTCCAAGGTAGGCCCTATATACTAGAGTTGGTATACTCTCTAGTATACCAACCTATTTATTTTCTTCACAGCATTCATAACTACCTTATATTTTCTTATTTACCTATGTCTTACTCCCAGCTGCATTCCCCAAGTAGTACGTAGTGAGGACTCAATAAATATTTGTTAAATAAATTAATGGACCTTAAATATTTTAAGTAGACTAAACTTACTAAAAGACCAGTAAATTATGAAAGTTACCTTTGTAGTATCTCTCCCAACTCTAGAAAATTCTTAACAAGTATTTTATTTTTATCTGTTACATATCAGCTTAATGAAATTAAATGTTTATACAAAAAAGAATCATTCATTTTTTTCTATTATTGTCAAAAGATTTACAGAATATCTTCCTTTTTAATATGTTCTTCTGCCTGTTGTCTTACAAGATAATTTTAAAGCACTGATCGCAAAACAAAACCACACCAAGAAAAATCCAAATAACTACACTTAACTAACCACTGATTTCCTTTGTATGTGTTTCAAGGCCCATTCAGCTTTGAGAACTAAAATATTAACTTTCAAATGCTCTAAATAAAAGCAGGGGCTGCAGATAACCTATTATTCAAACTTTGAAAAATACCAAACAAAAGTGCCTCTCTTCTATGTATTTTTTTCTGTTTGGCAACAAAAAACAGCATTTACTTGAAAAAAAAGTAAAATCACGTATTTAAGGAAGCTAAAGCATGACAAACTTTATAAATTTGGATATTTATTACTTACTATGCCCTAAAATCGCCACTTAGGCCATATAATTAAATGACACAACAGTTCTCATAAGAAAAATCAAATAATGCAATAGCTATAGAGGAAGCAGGGGTCCTAATGTGAAACTATTTGGATGAACACCACAGAAAATGGAAAATTTATTTTCCAACCACTGGACTAGAGGGAAGGAACACAACCTAGGAATAAAAGACACAGAAATAAATAATTACAATAAATGCAAGTAAGTGCTCTAACAGCAATGTGCATGACAATATTATGGCAGCACAGTGGAAGCAGAGGCAAGAATGATTCATTTTGCCTGGACAGGTTTGAGTAACTGACCACAGAACAGAGAATAAACTAGTAATGGAGCACGTAAAAGCAATGCAAGCAAGACCAGTTTTATGAGAACATCTTAATAGGCTAGATAAGAAATAATAAAGTGCTACAGCAAGGGTCAGAAAGAACAGACTTTAGAGATTCACAGAACTTTATAAGGCAGTTTTGGCTGTTAGGTATAGCAGCTGAGAATGAGAATATCTGGTGTAACAACTCTCCACAGGAACTTCTAGGATTGAGCAAAAGGGTGTCGCCATTCAAGTTAGGTGAGGGCAAAAAGACGCCACCCGGAAGAAGACAGTTTTCAGTTGTGAATACAAAAAGAAAGAGGGGCGTCTGAGAAAAATAAATTTTGTCATGTGTACTTAGTGGTAATTCAAGCAAAGAGCATGAGATTGTCAGGAAAATCAAAAGGTCAGAAAAGAACAGAACCAAAGATGTAAACCTGAAAAAGAGGTTGAAAAGGTAGGCAAAGGAGAGAAGCTCAACATGGAAACTGAAAAGCAACCGAAGCTGGGAAGATGACCTAAAGTTATTTGAAATAAATTAAGACAAAAGTATATTTCAAGAAAGAGTGTGGTCTACCATTTCAGTGAAACGCGAGAGTCAAGTTGGTTAAAAATTAAATTCTATCTAATGAGTAAGACCTTAGCATGAGCCATTTCAGTGGAATCGGATAGGAAGACAGTATTCGTATTACTGCAGAAGTGGGGTGAATGTGAGGTAGGTAATGGGAAATAGGAAATTACAGACCATGCCATTCTAGAGACTTTCATTAATAAATGGAATTCACTTCATTTTTTAAAATGTAACTTCCCACTTACTGAATAGAAAATTTTAAAAAATCTTAGTCTTTTTCTACTGTTTTGCAAAGTTATTTAAGGAGGGTTTTTTTAATGTTTTACTTTGAAAGAGTGTAAGTGCAAGGGGGGGAGGAGGAGGGGTAGAGAGAAAGAGGGACAGATGATCTAAAGCGGGCTCCGTGCTGACATCAGAAAGCTGGATGTAAGGCTTGAAACCACGAATGGAGAGATCATGACCTGAGCTGAAGTCGGACACTCAACTGACCGGGCCACCTAGGCACCCCATGTAAGTAGTTTTTAGGCACTAATTTGTATATGGTTACTTATGTATTTTTTTAAAGAAATGCCCTGTGATCACTATGAAGTCAACAATCTCTGAGGACTCTATTGCTGTTTTGTAAAAGGAGATTTAGACAAAATAAGCTTTAGAGCTTTCAACTCATGATACATGGGAAAATATCAAGTACATGTGAAACAATGTATATGTGCCTTCACTTTTCACATCTCTTGAATCCCTTTGGAGACCTATCAAATCCAAATAGATTTCAATTATACATAAGACCAGAAGATCACCAGGCAACTTACCAAACACTGATCTCTAGTTTTAAAAAACACCACATTTTGGGGGTGCCTGGGTGGCTCAGTCGGTTGAGCATCTGACTTCGGCTCAGGTCATGATCTCACAGCTCGTGAGTCCGAGCCCCGCGTCGGGCTTTGTGCTGACAGCTCGGAGCCTGGAACCTGTTTCAGATTCTGTCTCCCTCTCTCTCTGCCCCTAACCCACTCACATTCTGTCTCTGTCTCTCTCAAAAATAAATAACCATTAAAAAAAATTTTTAAACACCATATTTTTTCTCATATTTACATTATGGTAAATATGAGAACAGTGTTTCTAGAAATATTTTTCATTTGGCAACACAGTAAGCCTTAGTACTTCTAGGAGTCTACTCTAAAGAAATAATCAGAAATGTGGCAAAAGATTTATATACAAAGATGTTATTATTATTTATAATTATTGAAAGCTACATTTTCACTATTTCCAGTAAAAACTGGCAACACTATATCTGATCATCAGATACTAACTAAATTGACACAGTAATTCCACAGAATAAAATATAGCAATTAAAAATGCTTTTTACAACATTTAAAAATGAGAGAAGTATCATGTTAAGTGAAAAGGTGAAGAAATCCAAACCAAAGGGTGTACACATGTACACACATAAATATATGCACAGAGATATACAGACAAGTGAAAAGTTTTCACAAAAGATCATGGTTTGATTTTAAACTCAAAGAAACATTATTAATTGTTCTTTCAATGCCATCATTCAAAAGTAAGGACGTGTTTAGTAAGCGTTTTTTGAAAACACATAATAAATATACCTGAAGTACGTAGTCGAGGGCTATATGTCGAAAACATTTTCTTGTTGCTGTCAAAATGTTTGTGGCTTCCTCAACTTCGTGCTGTTTGTTTCTTTGTACTTGAGCATTTTTTACTAATGCATTTTCTTTTTCTTCACTGACTTTTTCAAATTGCTTCTTGGCATCTTTGAATTTTCTAAGATCTCTAAAAAATAAAAATAGTGAAACTTTCATAAATCCAATTATGGGTGGTCTGCAAACCACACTTTAAGAAATATCATTCATTTCTTGTTGAGGGAAATTACTGGGTCAAGGGCATGAATATATTCTTAAAACACACACTGATACAATCCTTTGTAAAACAACTGTGTACCCGTAAAGAGTAAGTTTCCATTCAGTATTCCAAAAATCCAAAACCCTTGATTAATGATCTTAGATAAATACATGATATCCCTTCATTTTTTTCTACCAGAGAACTAGGCAAAATGACTTGAAGACAAATAATTTAAAAATGATAATAAAGCCATAAATTTTCATGTATACATTCTATAAGGACATTCTGAACATTAGTCTATTATTTGCAAAGAATCTGCAAGACGTCACTAACGAAACAATAAATTCCAACCTACTAAATGGCAGTGCACTATGTTCATGAGAGCTGCCACTATCTGCAGCTTATAACATGTGCCATTTATCCTGAATACTATATCGTAACCAACGTTATCTGTAATTTTATATATTCTCAGTCAGGAATTAAAAGAGAAAAACTGATTAATGTGGGAAAGGAAAATGTTCCTATCTAGAAAATTTGGATGTCTTTTATTTCTAGTTTCATTTTATTTCACATATAGAACGGGATGAATGTGACATAAAAGGCTCACATGTGGCAAAAAACATGCACTTTCCTGACTCATTTTCATATATTCCATTATCTTCTCTTCAAAAAAAATACCATATTGAGACAAAGGAAAACTTAGTCTCAACTATAATAACTAATAGCATTTCAATCACTTTTGGGGTCTGCTTTGATTTTGAAAGGCCATTAAATTATTTCATTTATTTTTTAATCTTTAACAATCCTAGTTATGTATCCTGAATATAAATTTCATAATATAAATGATTCACTGAAAGGCATAAAGTCTGATTCCTTTACAGAGTAACTCTGGAAAAAATGCAATATATATTTCACAAAGCAAAAAAGCAAACAAAAACTCCAAAATTTTCAATAAATCATGGTCCATAAAATTCCTCTCAAAAGATACCAACTCCCAGATGTGATCATTCACTGGTTACTTTTCTTTTCACTGTAATTGACTTACTCTTTAACAAAGTTCTGAAGCTGTGCTTTAATTGATCTCTGAGTTTGGTCAAATAGGATCTAAAAGATAAAATGTAACATTAAACAATTAGAAAAGTAAACAAAAAAATAATTTTCACGTAGATTGGTAAATAATACATCTTTCCGCTATTACTCCAATTCTAATAACACCTATATTTCTTATTGAAGACCAACTAAAAAAGTAAGGATTTAAAAGAGAAACTGAAACTGACTTTTAAGCCAGTTTCATCTAAAAAATAAAATTATTTTTATTTACAGAGAAAATCACATCTGCATTAACATTTAAATACAATGTTGAAATAACAGAGTGATTTATTTCCTTGATTTTAATTCAAGCTTTGACAAATAACCTAAAAAGTAATATGAAGTCTACTTTATTTACTACAGGAATTTCTTACTTTAACATATCAAAACATACTAAGTAAAAACAACTCCAGAACTGCTTCATATCATCTTAGTTAGAGGTTATTCAACAGGGAAAATGTAGGGATTTCAATGTTTTACATTCTTAATTCAAGTAAACATTATATGGTCCTTTGGGTTCAATGATTGCTAAGATTAGAGACAAGAATAAAATTTTACTCCTCGTGACAATATTTTGCCCCATTTAAATGATACCACATATTAAACTCTAGTAGCTCCATGTGTGGGCAATTTCACTGGGCTTGTCATGGAAACTCCAAATACTTCTATAATTAACAGATACATTTCATTCAATAATTAACAGATACACTTCATTCAGAGTTGGAAACAGATGTCAGATGAACAGACACAAAAATCAATATTCAAAACAAAAAGAAAATCCTGTGTTCTCCTACTTATTAAAAACAATACCAATTTCACTCTCTCTGAAATCTTGCTACTAGCAAAGTCTCATGTTCTTGCCTAAATACCAAACACCACACACACACACACACACACACACACACACACACACACACACCTGGATTGAGTACTAAAGGGTTTAAAAATCTGACAATTTACTTCCAGAGAGAAAAAATTATTTTCTGTACTATGTTAAACTATTAAACCCAAATTAAGCAGAAGAAAGGAAATAATAAAGGTAAGACTGGAAGTCAGCTACATAGAAAACAGAAACTCAACAGCCAAAACTCAATGAAAGCAAAAGCTAGTTCTTTCAGAAGATCTATAAAGTTGATAAATCTCCCATCAAAGTGATCAAGAAAAAATTTTAAAACACAAATTTCAAATGTCAAGAAGGAGAAAGATGACATTACCACAGATTCTACAGCTATTAAGAAAGGATAATCAGGAGAATTGGGGAACAATTTTAGGCCTATAAATTCAATAGAGATGGGTTAATTCTTTGAAAGACAAAACTACCAAAGTTCACTCAATAAGAAATCAATAACTTAAACAGAAACAAAGAAATAGAATCTATAGTTAAAAACCTCCCATAGCCTATAAAGTTACAGCTGTATTTACATAAAACCTAGCAGTCCCATTCCTAGGTATTTGCCCAAGAAAAAAGAAAACTTAGAGTTACACCAAAACCTGTATGCAAATGTTTATAGCAGTGCAATTCCTAAGTGCCTCAAACTAGAAACAATCTAAATGTCCTTGAAGAAGTAAGCTATGGTACATCACACAACAGAATACTACTCAGCAATAAAAAGGAGCAACTATTAATACATAGAACAACATAGATGAATTTCAATGGATTTTGCTAAGTAAAATAAGTCATATTCAAAAGGCTACAAGCTATATGATTTGATTTACAGGACACTCAGGAAAAGATATAACTATAGGGATGGAGAACAAATCAGTAATTACTAGTGGTAAGGGGTAGGAGGAAGGGTACTACAAAGGCATAACATAAGGCTATTTTTAGGGTTATTGGAACAGTCATGCATATAGATTGTGGTATGGAGATCCAACTGTATGCATGTGTCAAAATTCATAAAGCTAACTATATTAGTTAGTATCCTTCCAGAACTAGAACGAATGATCCTATTGTATGGAACCACAAAAGACCCCAAAGAGCCAAAGTAATCTTGCAAAACAAAAACAAAAACAAACAAAAAACAGAAAACTGGAGGCATCATACTATACTACAAAGCTATAGTACTCAAAACAGTATGGTACTAGCATGGAAACAGACACCTAGATCATGGAACAGAATAAAGAGCCCAGAAATAACTTCACACTTATATAGTCAATTAATCTACGACAAAGGAGGCAAGAACATACAATGGGGAAAATACAGTCTCTTTAATACATGATTGGGAAAACTGGACAGCTACATGCAAAAGAATGAAACTGGACCACTTTCTTGCACCATACACAAAAATAAACTCAAAACAGATTAAAGACTTAAATGTGAGACCTGAAACCTTATGTATCCTAAAAGAATACATAGGCAGTAAATTCTTGGACATTGGCCTTAGTATTTTTCCTAATCTATCTCCCCAGGCAAGGGAAACAAAAGTAAAATAAACAATTGGGACTACATCAAACTCAAAAGGTTTTGCACGGTGAAAGAAACCATCAATAAAATAAAAAGGCAATATACTGAATGGGAGAAGATACTTGCAAATGATATATTTGATAAAGGGTTAATACCCCAAATATATAAAGAACTCATACACCAAACAATCTGATTTAAAAATTGGCAGAGGACTTGGGTAGACTTTTTTCCAAAGAAAAGATACAAATGGCCAAGAGACACATGAAAAGATGCTCAACATCATTTATCATCAGGGAAATGCAAATCAAAACCACAATGAGATATCACCTCACACAACTCAGAATGGCTAGTATCAAAAAGACAAAAAAGAGTAAGTGTTAGTGAGGATGTGGAGACAAGAGAATCCTCAATATCCCTCATGACCACATATGTAAAAATTCTTAATATGTAATAATGATATACAATAACAACATATAAAAAGAACAATATACGATGACAATTGGGATTTATTCTGGGAATGCAAGATGGATTTAACATTAAAAAGTCAATGAATATAATTTACCATGATAACAAACTAAAACAGAAAAACTGTATGAGCATCTCAATAGAGACCAAAAAGCATTTGACAAAATTCAACACCCATTCCTGATAAAAACTCTCAGGAATCCAGGAATAAAAGGGAACTTCCTCAAACTAATAAAGAGCACATACAAAAAATGTACAGCTAACATATTCGGTGGTGAAAGGCTTCTTAATGGCAACACTCAAGAACGAGGCAAGAATATCTGCTCTCATCACTTCTATTCAACATTCTACTAGAGATCCTAGCAAGGCAATCAAGCAAGAAAAATGAAAAAAGGGGGACATATTAGAACGGAAGAATACAAAGCTATCTTTATCTACAGATGATATGATTGAGATAATACTATGGAATTTACAGAAAAGTCTACCAGAACTAACAAGCATATTTAGCAAGGCCACAGGAACAAAGTCAATATACAAAAATCAGTGATATTTCTATATACCAGCAACAACTTAGCAAGTGAACTTTAAGAAGGCCTGGGTGGGTGGCTCAGTCGGTTAAGTGTCCAACTTTGGCTCAGGTCATGATCTTGTGGTTTGAGCTCGAGCCCCACGCTGGGCTCCCTGCTGTCAGCACGGAGCCCGCTTCAGATCCTCTGTCCCCCTCTCTCTGCCTCTCCCCTGCATACACTCTTTCAAAAATAAACACGACAAAAAAATATATCATTTACAGTAGCATCAAAAAATAGGAAATGCTGGGGTACCCAGGTGGCCCAGTCAGTTAAGCATCGGACTCTTGATCTCAGCTCAGGTCATGATCTCATGGTTTGTGGGTTCAAGCCCCACATCAGGCTCTGTGCTCTCCCTCTCTCTCTGCCTCTACCCCACTCATGCTCACTCTCTCTCTCTCTCAAAATAAACAAATTAAAAAAAAATTTAATAGGAAATGCTTAGGGATACATACGTAAGACTTGTACAGTGAAGACTACAAAACATTACCAAGAGAAATTAAAGAAAACTTAAGTAAATAGAGAGATATACTGTGTTCATGGATTCAAAGACTGATTATTAGTAAGATGTCCATTCTCACCAAATGGATCTATACATTCAATACAATCCCACTCCAAATCCCAGTAAGGCTTTCTGTAGAAGTTAAAAATTTGATTCTAAAATTTATATGAAAATGTAAAAGACCTAGAATAGCCAATTTTGAAAAAAAGGAAGAAAGCTGGAATACCTATACTACTTGATTTCAAGACTTACTATGAAAGCTACAGTAATTAAGGCTATTGTGGTATTAGAATAAAGACAGGCAAAAAGATCAATGAAATAAGACAGAGCCCAAAACTGACCCACACATTTTTTTAGACAAAAAGTACCAACGGTGCAGTACCAACTGGTGGTATAGTGGTGAACACAGCTGCCTTCAAAAAGGTGCCAATAGGGAAAAACCATTTTGAGCAAATGGTGTTACAACAAACAACTGAAGAGCCATAGCCTGAAAAAAAAAAAGGAACTTTGACCCTTACCATGCAAACATATAGAAAAAGTAACGCAGAATGGATTACAAATCTAAACATAAACTAGGCAAACATTTCTTGGTAGAATACAAAAGGAAAACATAAAATAAAAAAGTCAATAAACTGATTTAATCAAAATTAAAAGCTATAGCTTTTCAGAAGATACTCATAAAAATGGAAAAGACAAGCCAAAGCCTCAGAGAAAGTATCTGCAAAACATTTATCTGGCAAAAGACATTTCTGGAATACAGAAAGAACTCGTATAACTAAGTAATAATAAGATAAGCAATCCAAAAAAGTTTACTGGGCAAAAGAGCTGACATTTCACCAAAGAAGATACATTGACAGAAAAACACACAAAAACACACTGAGCATCATTAACTATTAAGAAAATACAAATTAGGGGCACCTGGGTGGATCAGTCAGCTGGGCCTCCAACTCTTGATTCTGGCTCAAGTCATGATTTCACAGCTTGTTAGATCAAGCCCCACATTGTGCTCTGTGCTAAGAGCACAGAGCCTGCTTGGGATTCTCTCTCTGCCCTTCCCTTGCTTGCACGCACTCTCTCAAAATAAATAAACTTTAAAAAAAACTCCCTATCTTGGAATTGGATCTCTCTCAAAATAAATAAACTTAAAAAAAAAAAAAAACAGAAAATGCAAATTAAAACAATGATGAATTTAAAAAGAGTGGCCATACCAAGTGTTGTTGATCATGTGAAGCATCTAGAACTCTTGTACATGGCTGCTGTAAAATGATACAGTCAACTTTGGAAAATAATTTCTAAATTTTGGGAGGTTTTCTTTAATTTCTTTGAAGAAGTTAAATATTTTTAGAAATTTAAAGGTCATGGGTACTCTGTACTGTAACTATTCTGTAAGTCTAAGAGTATCTGAAAATAAAGATTTTTAAAAATTTTTAGAAATTTAATATATGAATATTAACATTATTATTATTATTATAAACAGTAAGTTCTTTTTTCTTTCCTTAATTTTCTTTGCAATATTTTATAGTCTTCACTATACACACAGTTTTGTAAAAAGTTAAATATAATCCTACCTTATGTATGAACTAGCCACTCCTGGCTATTCACACAAGAGAAATAAATGCATATACGTATATAAACTTTTACAAATATTTTTGTAAGCAACTTTATCTGTAATAGCCAAAGCCCAGAAACAACTCAAATGTTCATTGTGGTGGCTTTAAAATATGTCCACAAATTCTTTGACACTCCTCCCTTCAAAAATGGAGCCTGATCACCTTGAGAGCAGGCTGGTCATAGCGACTTACTTCTAACAAATGGTAATATGGAGGACGTGACAATGTATGCCTTCTAAGACTAAGTCATGAAAAGCAATGTAGCTTTTCTTTGCCCTTGCTCTTGTGCTCTTGGATCCCCTGTTTGGGGAGTAACCAGATTCCATGTACTAAGGACACTCAAGCAGCCGAGGGACAAGGCTCCCTGGCGAGGAACTGAGGCCTGGATCCAACAGCCACACACACTTCCTATCTCGGAATTGGATCCTCCAGCCCCAGTAAAGCTTTCAACTGACTGTGGCCCAGCCAATATCTTAATAGCAATCTCATACAAGACTCTGAGCCAGAGCCACCCAGCTAAGTCTAAAGTCTAAAAACACCTGGCCCAGAAACCAGATAATGTTTATTGTTTTAAGCCACTATATTTTGGGGTAATCCACTCTATGGTAATACATAACTAATACATCCATCAACAGGTGAATGGATAAACAAATTATGGTATATCCATACAATGCAATACTATTAAGCAATAAAAAAGGAATGAATTATTGTTTTTCTTTTTTTAATATTTATTTTTTGGGGGGAGAGCATAAGTAGGGGAGGGGCAGAGAGAGGGACAGAGGATTCAAAGTGGACTCCACGCTGACAGGCTGACAGCAGAGAGCCAAAGTGGGGCTCAAACTCACAAACTGCGAGATCATGACCTGAGCCGAAGTCAGATGCTCAACCGACTGGGCCACCCAGATGCCCCTGGAAAGAATTATTGTTAAACACAACACAATTGAGTCTCAAAATAATTACACTGATTCAATTTACATGTAAGTATAGAAAATCGAAACTAACCAATAATGACAGAAAGCAGATCGGTGAATGTCTAGAAATAAGAAGGCAGCAAATAGAATTACAAAGTAGCAAAGGAAAACTTTTGGGGTGTAACTGTTATGTTCATTAAATTAATTGACAGTTTTATTCAGGTTTACATACGTCAACGCTCACCAAATTGTATGCTTTGATATGCTGTTTATACCAATTATCCCTCAGTAACGTTTAAAAATAAGTATATTCCAGAGAGAAGAACACAATGTTTTCCTGTGTAGTGTTTCATTGTTTTAAAACTATACAAACATTACGTAGTATCTACATCCTCCAAGATAAAACATTACCTAAACTAAATTTTATATATGTTTGACTAGAATAGGAAGTACTTTAGGAAATTGCCAATAATCGAGGCTACCCATTTTCAACACTTCGATTACAGTGAAAATTATATTGTTAATGCAAAAGCAACTGAGTAAAAAGTTGTCTCCTACTTGCCAATCTCAAGCCATCCAGCCACAGAACAGCTCGCTAACACTTTTCTGTGGTGAACCGCTGCACAGAACTGCCTCATTTAGTCTCATTTCCTAAGTCACTAATCTATACTCTGCTTGAGAGAGAATTCACATCATTTCTTTTCATATGCTGCAAGTAAAAAGCTATAGAAGACTTGAAAGAAACAGGGACTAAAGTAAAAGTAGCCTTGTCAGGACCAATCTCAAGTAGCACTGGTACCTAGAAGCCAGGTACCAAATGAAGTCTGCAAGACTCTTTCCTTAAGTTTGATTTGATTTCCCCATTTTCCTTGTGTTGCGTTCTACTATCTTCACTAGTTGAGGATTCTGATCCAGATCTTATCCAAAGTGTCCAGTGACCACCCAAAAACTTTACCTAGGTTTTAGACCAAAAAATCTGTTTTACCCTTGGAATTAAGTATATCTCAGGTCTTCTGTTTCTACACCAGAAAACGTGGAATGGTATAATAAAACCACAATGACAGACTCGGGGGTGGGGGTGGGGGTGGGGGGGAGGTACCAACACAAAAGCTAAGGTTCAGTTCCATTTCTAAAATTAGCAGCATTATTCCTACCAACATATACATAATAATCAACAATATGTCATTTGACCTATGCATGTGCTAATTACAAAAGGATCTGACTTAAGTGCACAGATAATGGTTGTTTTAAACCAATGGCTTACACTCAGGTTATCCCCCATTCATGTCTGGACACAGTTAAAGCAACACTATCTCAGCTGTTTTCAGAAAACGATGAAAACTGAGATGCAGTTTACGTATGGCAAACAGTACTCTACAAAGTTTAGTACAAGATAGGCTACACATCCACAGTTGGCACTGAAGATTTTCCAGTTCTTACCATTTAGGCCCCATTGGCCCAAAGCAGAAATTTTGTAGTTTAAAGTCTTTGTCGCCCATTTAAATATTATTCAGCTACCACAGCATTCTCTTCTATGATTCCTTCCATAGGACATAATCATCCCTCTCCGTTCCAAAATCTATAGAAGAGTACAGGGCTATGGTTGTGAACTCCCTGAATCTTTTATTTAGTTAAGCTCATTAGGCCTGTAATAAATAGGTCAATAACAAATCAAGAGGACTCTTCTTTGCTATCATCAGGAACAGAGCCCAATATGCAAATTATTGTTTATTATGTGTTCCTCTTTTTCTATATTCTTTGCCTGTCCTAGCCTATCCATTTCTCTAAATTCTTCTTTCTCCCTTTCTTGAGTCCTCTACAGCAGTGGTTCTTCACTAGCTTTAGTGTGAAAATCACCTGCAAAGCTAACAGAAACTACCAAGGTCCAAGCTTGTTAAAGAAAGATAAAATCCTTCTGTATTTTTATTACATTTGCTAGGTGATTCCATTACTTAGAGATTGAGACAGGCTGCTCTAACCTAGGGGTTCTTACATTGGTTGCACATTAGAATAACCTGGGGAACTTTTAAATACCCTGATGCTGAGATAATTAGAAACACTGGTGAGACTCAGGAATCAGCACATTTTAAGCTCCCCAGGTGTAAACCAAAATTATTCGTATCACCTGGGTGCTTGTTAGAAAAGCATTTCCAAAACCAGGCCAGACTTACAGAATCAGAGTCTGCGTTTACTAAGAATTCCAAGTAGCTTATTTGGAAGAAGCAATACACTGCTTCTCAAACTGGGCTGAACTCTGGAATGACCTGGGGACCTTTAAAAATTACTGATGCCTACTCCCAAAGACTCTGATTTTAACTAGTCTGGGTGACAGCCTTGGTTCATCCACTACCACTCCACTGCTAAGAATTCAAGGCAGCTAAAATCACTAAATCACTTTCACTAAAGCAGAAAGAGGCCTCTCTTCAGTGGGTGTCACGACACATACAGTCCTGGGAACTGGGCAAAAATAAAGTAGTCCTTTAGTGCACAGGTCAGCACATTTTTCTGTAAAGGACTAGACAGTATTTTAGGTTTGTGGGCCATGTGGTCCCTGTCACAACTACTCTGTTGTTGTAGTGCAAAAGCAGCCATAGACAATACAGAAACAAATGAATATGTGTTCCAATGAAACTTTATATGCAAAGCAGGGGAGGGATGGGTTAGATTTGTCCTTCAAGCCAAAGTCTGCCAACCCCTGCTCTAGAACAGTGGTTCTCAAACTTTAGAGTACCTTAGAACTGCCTAGAAGGCTTTGTTCAAACACAGATTGTTGGCTCCTGGCCTCAGAGTTGCTGATTCAGTAGATCTGGGTAAACTCTGAGAAGCTGAAGTTCTAACAAGTCCCGGGGTGATGCTGATACTATTGGTCCATGGGCCACAATTTGAGAACCGCTGGGTTATTTTTTTTTTTAATGTTTATTTATTTTTGAGAGAAAAAGAAAGAGAGCGAGTGCAGGCTCACGTGCACATGAGTGGGGGAGGGACAGAGAGAGGGAGACAGAGAATCCCAAGCAGGCTCCCTGCTATCAACGCAGAGCCCAATGCAGGGTTCAATATCACAAACCACGAGATCATGAGCTGAGCTGAAATCAAGAGTCAGATGCTTAACCAACTGAGCCACCCAGGAGCCCCAAGAATCACTGATTTAAAGTAGTGGTTCTCAAACTTCACTACATGTCAGAATCACCTAGAGAAATTTTTAAAATTCTGATGCTATACTCCAGATGACATAAATCAAAATCTCTTTCTACTGTAAAGGCTCCTAACACTTATGGCACACATTATTGGTGTGTTGAAAGATACAGTAGATGGTTTATATAGAGGGCAACCAATAATTCCTCTCATCACTCCATGTGCATGGTACTCTCCCACCAAGAGGTAGAGTTTATTACCCTTTACCTTAAATCTGGCATAGCCCTGTATCTTGCTTTGATCAAAAGAATGTAGCAAAAGTGATCCTATGTGACTTCCAGGCCAAGCCCATAAGAAGTCTTACACCTACTGATTTCACTCACTTGAAAGCCAGCTATCACATTAAGAAGACTGACTACCTGGGGCACCTGTGTGGCTCAGTCAGTTGAGCGACAGACTCTTGATTTCAGCTCAGGTCATGATCCCAGGGTTGTGGCATTGATTGAGGCCCACATCAGGGTAAATGCCGAGTGAGGAGCCTTGGGATTCTCCCTCCCTCCCTCTCTCTCTCTCTCTCTCTCTCTCTCCCCCTCTCCCTTTCTCTCTCTCCCTCCCTCCCTCCCACCCCCATCTGCCCATCTCTCCTAGTCATGCTCTCTCTTCTAAAATAAAAAAAAATTTTAAGTCTGACTACCCTCCTGTAGAGAGACCACATTATAAGAGTGAAGTCCTAGAGAATGACCGACTCCAAAAGCAGGAGAAACCTGGCCAACTTCACCCATTCTAGCCACCCCAGCTGAGGCACCAGACAAATTGGATCCTCCAGCCATATACAAGCCACTCAGCCAACACCAACTGGAGTAGAGACTAGCTGGCCTCCCCAAACCCTGCCCAAACACATGATAGTTGTTGTTTTAAGTCACTAAATTTTGGGGTGGTGGTTAAACAGAGATAAATAAGATGTCAACAGTCATACAGAAGATATTAGTGTCATGTTTATGTAAGTTTTTACAGTGATTTAACAACTGCTGGGGTGCCTGTGTGGATCAGTAGGTTAAGCATCCAAATCTTCTGACTCTTGATTTCGGCCCAGGTCATAATCTTGTGGTTTGTGGTTTCAAACCCCAAGTCCGGCTCTGAGCTGACAGTGCAGAGCTTGCCTGGGATTCTCTCTCTCTCTGCTCTGCTCACTCTCTCTCTTTCTCTCTCTCTCAAAATAAATAAATACACTTAAAACATGTTAATTAAAAAAGAAATTAACTGCTAAAATGAATCTTTTTTGCTAAAATTATATTTTAATACTATTTGTCTGACTTGCTCTATAAAGTATTTAAATGCAGTAATTATTGCTTTGACAAAACTATATAATGTTCCCCCTGGCATTACCATTTGAATCACCCAAAACTACTGCAGTCACAATTTGCTTGTCATCACTTCTTCGCTTAGTACCCGTTGTCAAATATTTCATCTTTCTTTGGCTCTTTCACAAATTTTTGCTATTAATTTGTTCTTACTTTTCACATTTCTTCTACTAATAAGATACATATGGTTGTTTTGTTAGCATCATCATTTCTTAAGAGGTGTTCCTACTAGAATGCAACTGGAGGCACCTGGGTGGCTCAGTCAGTTAAGCGTCCAACTTCAGCTCAGGTCATGATCTCACGGTTCATGAGTTCAAGACCTGCGTCGGGCTCTATGCTGACAGCTCAGAGCCTGGAGCCTGCTTCGAATTCTGTGTCTCCCTCTTTCACTGCCCCTCCCCTGTTCACACTCTGTCCTCCCTCTCTCTCTCTCAAAAATAAACATTAGAAAAAAAAAAAGAACGCAATTGATTCTTTTTTGATTCTTACACTTTTCAGCAGTTATTTATTATTGGCTTTTGAGGTTAATTAGCCAAATTCTGATTCTTGATGAAATTTTGCTGTTTTATCTTTAATTATTAAAAAATTTATTTCTGGGAATGCAAGCTGGTGCAGCCACTCTGGAAAACAGTATGGAGGTTCCTCAAAAAACTAAAAATAGAACTACCCAACAACCAGCAATTGCACTACTAGGCATTTATCCACAGGATACAGGTGTGCTGTTTCAAAGGGACACATGCACCTCAGTGTTTACAGCAGCACTATCAACAATAGCCAAAGAATGGAAAGAGCCCAAAAATGTCCATCGATGGATGAATGGATAAAGAAGATGTGGTATATATATACAATGGAGTATTACTCAGCAATCATAAAGAATGAAATCTTGCCAGTTCCAACTATGTAGATGGAACTGAAGGCTATTATGCTAAGTGAAATGAGTCAGAGAAAGACAAATATCATATGACTTCACTCATATGAGGACTTTAAGAGAAAAAACAGATGAACATAAGGGAAGGGAAACAATAATAATATAAAAACAGGGAGGGGGACAAAACATAAGAGACTCATAAATATGGAGAACAGAGGGTTACTGAAAGGAGGGTGGGCTAAATGGGTAAGGGGCACTAAGGAATCTACTCCTGAAATCATTGTTGCACTATATGCTAACTAATTTGGATGTAAATTAAAAAATTAAATTAAATTAAAAAATATTTTGGTGTATCTTCCATAAAATAAACGTATTTGACTCAAAGGACTATCCTTAAAAAAATAAAATAAGAAACAAAAAAACATTTATTTCTGAAGATGAAATTAAATGTACATAATCTATTGTGATAAGCACTGGGTGTTCCATGTAAGTGATGAACCACTACATTTTACTCCTGAAACTAATATTACATTATATGTTAACTAACTGGAATTTAAATAAAAACTCGAGGGCCCCTGGGTGGCTCAGCTGTGAAGCATCTGACTTCAGCTCAGGTCATGATCTCATGATTCATGAGTTAGAGTCCTACATCAGGTGAGCCCAAGCCCCACTTTGGGTGAGCCCATCTCTCTCGCTCTCTCGCTCTCTCGCTCACTTTCATCCTCTTTCTCTCTCTCTCTCAAAAACAAATAAAAACTTGAAACCAATATAAATAAATAAATGCACATAATCATTTAAATGGGACTGTAGGCATTTGCTGATTTCAAAAAACATTTTGAAAATTTTATTTTGTGATCATACATAAGAGTAACATTTATTGAATTAACTACAACGAATTAGTATTTCCTATTTATGAAACGTTTCATTTTATTATCTTTCAATATTTATTTTAAAACATTTTAAGTATGCAGAAAATTATACACACATCAATTTCTGAACCTTAAGACATATGTTTCATTTTCATACTTAAATACATTTGCTTTCTACTGATTGTTGTTTCCCCACCATAATGGACAAATTTTTCATTAAATACTGCCAGAAAATCATTACATTCAGAATACAATCACAGTGGTCCAAATTCTCTTCTTTGACCTATCTTTTTGTATCAAAGTTATTAAATGAAGCTATAAATAACTATGAAGTTATTAAATGAAGCAAATCATACAGGACTTCAACATGAAATGTCAATTTCATACAGAAAAAGATCTGTACTCTAAACTTCTGCAAACACAAAATAAGAAAAAAAGTTCTCGGGGCTCCTGGGTGGCTCAGTCAGGTTAAGCGTCCAACTTTGGCTCAGGTCATGATTTCACAGTTTGTGGGTTTGGGCCCTGCATCAGGCTCTCTGATGACAGCTTGGAGCCTGAAGCCTGCTTTGGATTCTGTGTCTCCCTCTCTGACCCTCATCTACTAGTGCTCTCTCTCTCAAAAATGAAAAACATTAAAAAAAATTTTTTTAACTAAATTCAGGAAGTTTAGGAGGAATAAATCTCAACTTATGGATTTAATACTAGCTATTGACTTCAAGATATGGCTAAAGTAACATTCTGCTATCTGATTAATTTATTTCAAGCAATGCTTAATATTTCTGACCATTCACATACACTGACAAACTGTGTGGATTTGCTGTATTGGAATGGAGAGGCTGAGAATGAGTCACTAGGGAGTCAGTGCTATAATCTAGATCCACAGAGACAATTATTAGAAGTGAATTAAAGAAAGATAAAAGTAGGAAGTCCAACTTCTGTGTATACCTGCAGAAAAGGTTTATCATTATTTTATTCAAAATCTATTCAGTTTATCTCAGAAAATTTAAGAATTACTTTTGTCAATGAAAGAAAAAAAGGATAAAAAATGAATGACTGCTCCTTTAAAGTACAACTTAAAGAGACAGAATTATCTGAATTCTAATTACACGGGATAAAGAAGCTCCTGCCAATCAGGAGGAAAGAGTAATAACCAAGCTCCTGTCAATCAGGAGGAAAGGGCAATAAATACTCACCTGCTTTTCACTAATATGACTACTTATGCAGACAACGTTCTTATCAATGACAATGACCAAGAATTTGAAAAGATCAACAATTTTAAAAACTTGACGAGGAATTGCTTGAAATCATTTCATGATAAGACCTATTTTGAGAAAAAGTTATGTTCATGGAAACTAGCTCAAGTTTCTCATTAAAATACTTTTTAGATATTTAGAAGTATTGTACTCATTCAATATGTAATATCTCCCCCAATAGTATGTTTTATTTTAACATAATTCTATTAAAAAGAAATGATTTATTTATTAAATACTTATTATTTTAACATAATTCCATTTTAAACTTTTAAAAATTTTCCACCAACACCAAGATAGGACATGACATTTTCATGAAACCATCCACTGAGAGAATGAGTGGACAGCTGTAATATGGAAAATCAAACTCAGAAAAAAATAAAACAAAAAGGGTTACGCATTTTATAGAATTTATGCAGCAATTCAACCTTAAAGCTTCATTCAGCAAAAATAATAATCAAATAAAAATTCCAACTTCCTTACACCAAGAGCAAATTAGAATCCAAAAGAGTCATCAGTGAAGTTACAGAAATCTCTATGTTCCAGAAAAGTCAGTGTTCATGCCAACTCCAGTATGTAATAGAATGCAGCATGCCTGACCATTCCATTTAAAAATTTTAAAAATCAGCACGCCTGACCTGCTCTGAAAAAGCCATGAGTTGGTGCCTTATAAAAACATATGGGTTAGAGAACAACCCTAGGAAATTCTCATTCTATAAGGAATAAGGGACAATAATATCCATTCTTACAGAAGAAATAAATCACAAAAGAATCCAAATAATTTTTAAATGACCAGATAAACTAATCCCAATCTATGTTTAATCTTGGCTAAAAACCCAAATGGCTCTATTATTTTAAACCTTTATTTAAACCCATTTATTAAGTTATTCATAAATGACATCTGCAGAATATCCAGCTTTTTACTGTGACACAAACAGATACACCAAAATCTAAGTATTACAAAATCTGCTACAGAATTTAACCAGATTGCCGCGTTTATTACATTTTAGAAAGCAGTTTGTCTTGTCCTATAAAGCCTCCTTTGCCCTGTAATGCTATGTAATTAAAATTTCATTGTAGAAAATGCTACTAAAATAAAGCATTTTATGTAACTAGGCTTTTCCCACATTTTAACAAATGGCTCTGAGATCATATTGAAATCTTATAATAAATAATGCTGTGTAATCATAGAATGTTTATAACTAAAAGTCATTTAGTAAAACCCATTCATTTTACAAAAGAGGAGCACAAAGCTTAGTAAAATTAAACGACCTCCCCAGGAAAAGAATTATGCAAGTACTAGGGATGTAACAGTAAACAAGAGATCTGTCATCCCTGGTCATATTTTAGCTAAAGCAAAGTATGCAGTATTATGATGAAGGAAGAATCTTTGCCTCAAATATAAGAATTCTGATTCAAGTACACACGAGTCACTCCTACTGGGAAAAATTTAAAGTATTTGTTAACAAGAAACAAAAAGGCCAGGTAAAGCACACAACATAGCAACTATAAAAGGAAAGGAAATTAAAAGGTAGTAAAGCAAGGTCTTACAATTCCATACTTCTATCTATTAGGAAAATTTCTGAGATGCTAAAAAAAATATGGGATAAAATTAGAAAGGCACTGGACATCCCGATATAGTATAAAACAAAGAGTTCTCTATAGATACATGTATAGTATATATATCAACACACACAAGCTCACCAACCTACAGCCTTAAGTCCTCTATGCAGACAGGCAGGCAAAGAGTAATCTCCTATCGGTTTGCAAAGCATCTTTTTAAAGCAACATAAATTTTAGTAAAAATAGAGATCCTGAAGTTTTCAAGTGCCAGAAACAATAAAAGAAAAATGTTTAAAACATTAAATACTTTTAATTATCTATTTGGTATGTGCTGTCACTGATTTAACAAATTTTTTTCATTTAATGACTATAAAAAAAACACTTAAGAATTTTCTTAAGTTCATAACCTTGGTCTCCTTAACTCTGCAAAAGTACTTTCTACCAGGAATCTTCTAGGTGGTAGTAGCAGAAATGAATATAACACAGTGCCTGCAGTCATGGAAATTAGACAACAAATTAAGTACATACATACATTTAAGAATCAGATGATATATGTGTATATTGTGTGTGCGTGTGCCTGTGTGTATGTAAAAGTCAGAGTAAGGTAACCTAAGTGATGACAGGGTGGTCAAGGAAGGCTTATCTGAGAGGTAGTGACCTAAATAAAGTGAGGGAGACGTGTAGAAAGAGAAAGAATACTTTAAGGAAAATAGCCACACATGGATATGAACAAAGAACATTCTGCACAGAATAGATAGCAAGTGCAAGGGCCCTAAGATGAGAATTACTTTGATATGTTAAAGAACAACAAAGAGTCCATGTGGCTACAGCCAGGCAGAAAACAGAGATGAGATCAGGGAGTTATCAGCAGAAGTCTGGTCATAGGGCTGGGGTATGCCATGTTTGGGTTTTATCCTGAGTGTGACGGGAAGCTACAATAGTGGAATGCTGTAAATTAATTTATATTTTTAAGTTCTTTCTGGCTCCTGTATACAGAACTCATTGTAGAAGGGCAAGAAGAGAAGCAGAAACACAAGTTGGAAGGCTATGATATAATCCTAAACAAGAGGTGGTAGCATTGTAGACTTGGAGGTGGCAGAGAAACTACTGTTAGTTGGATTTGGGGTGTAATTTTGCTAATATGTTGGATATGGAGAATATGGAAAAAAGAAAAGTCATATAAAAAGCCTTAAGGATAAAACTCATTAAGCTGCACAATAATTTGCCTGCCAAAAATATTTTGAAATTATAAGCTTTACGGCTGATGTGTTGGTTAATTGTTGGCTTTCACCACCCCATCACCCTTTCATGGGCTCCTCCTCTGTATTGCCAGATGCTAGAAATCTGCAAAGTATATTTCCTAGGCCTCCTTGCAAACAGAGAGGTTAGGTTCTGCCAATGTAAGCCAATGACAGCAGGACATAGAGGAAGCCACGGTTTTTTCTGCTTCTGTTCTGACATAGCCATCAGTGAGCATCTGTGAGCCACACCAACTTTGAGCAGCCATCTATGACCAATCTGGGCAGTTTCAGTGGGACTACAGGCTCCTTGTCTCTGCAGCAACCACAGGAAGGCAAGCTCCTGGCTTCCTGGCCAAGTTACATTGGCTGTATTCTCAACAGTGCAATACTTAGGAGCTCTGGGGAACAGTTTCCCATTTCCTCCAGCCCCAGGGGCAATAGCTACTTCCCATATTTACTAATCTCTAGATGGCACCACCTTAACTCTTTTTATTCCTCCAGCCCTTCCAACACTTTTGTAACCAATTCACTGTATTAAAATCTTTCTGTCAGAAATATCCTAAGTGGCTTGTTTTCCTGAACGTATGCCAACTGATATAGTAAAGAAAGAAGCGTCACTCTCCAGAGTCTACTTTCACATATTGTTGTTCCTCGCAACACTCTTACATATAGGCATAGCAAATTCTATTATTCCCTTCACATAAAGCAACAAACTGAAAACTGAAAGTGATTATTAAAATACTTTGAAGATTTGCTGACAAGAAATCTACCAATACACATTTAAACAATTTATTTGTCAAGTGTTTATCTTAACCATAAATTTTCACATTTAAAGTTATAACAAAGAGCCAAGGTATTCTTATGTAAAGTAATAATGCAAGACTTACTGATTTAAAGAAAATATCAGAAATAAGACTATTACAAAAGATAATATATTATGGAGAAAACATTTAACTTTTTATGTTAATTTCAATCAATAGCTTTTATCCCCCCCAAAATTAGTTCTTACTATATTACATTTTTTAAGAAGTTTAAATCCAAATGATCACTTGATTTAAAAACAAATCAAACATACTATATACTGGCATCTAAATCCTCTAGAAGGTAGAAAGAGAATAAGAAGACATTAAGAAAACAAATTGGTGCAAAATATTAGAGATAAAACCATAAAATGCTAAGAAGAGGGGTGCCAGGCTGGCTCAGTCAATTGAGCATGCAACTCTTCAACTTGGGGTTATAAGTTTGAGCCCCATGGTGTGTGTAGAGATTACTTTTTAAAAAACTAAAAAAACCTCTTAGAAGAAAACAAAGGGATAAATCTTCATGATCTGGGATTTGGCGATGGATTTTTGGATATGACCCCAAAAGCAGGAGCAACAAAAAAAATAAACTGAATTTCATCAAAATTAACTTTTGTGCATCAGAGGATATTATCAAGAAACTGAAAAGACAACGTATACAAAATGGGAGAAAATATTTACATATTTATCTGATAAGAATTAATATCCAAAATATACAAAGAATTCAATTTTTAAAATTCCAATTTAAAAACAGGCAAAGGACTCAAATGGCCACAATGGTAAAAATGGCAGAAAATACACAATGGCCAATAAACACATGAAAACATGCTCAACTGTATTAAGCATCGGAGAAGTGCAGATCAAAACCACAGTGAGACACTACTTCACACCTACTAGGACAGCTATGATCAAAAAAATGGAAAATAATAAACGTTGACAAGGATGTGAAAAACCAGAACACTCACACATTGCTGCTGGAAGTGTAAAATGGCGCAGGCTCTGTGAAAAACAGTTCAGTGTTTCCTTAAGAAGGAAGTAGTATAGAAGTATCGTATGCACCAGTAATTCCACACCTGGATCTATACTCAAAAGAACTGAAACCCAGAAATGAAGCAATACTTGTACATGCTAATTTCAGAACAGCTAAAATTTGAAGTACAATTAAATATCACCAGATAACTTTACCCTTAATTTGACCAAAAAAACCCAAAAAAGTAAGAAAATCAAATAAACTAAGAACCAAAAACTGGCAGATTTTTATAAAGAGTATGTGCTGATAATTTTGAAGCACCAAATAATTATATGACAGTCATATATGTTAAGCTTTTTAAAATTTTGTGGGGCGCCTGGGTGGCTCAGTTGGTTGAGCGTCCGACTTCGGCTCAGGTCATGATCTCACGGTCTGTGAGTTCGAGCCCCGCGTCGGGCTCTGTGCTGACCGCTCAGAGCCTGGAGCCCGTTTCGGATTCTGTGTCTCCCTCTCTCTCTGCCCCTCCCCTGTTCATGCTCTGTCTCTCTCTGTCTCAAAAATAAATAAACATTAAAAAAAATTTTTTTAAAACAAAAAAATTTTTTAAGAAGCACATAACACAAAAATTAACTCAAAATAGATTAAAGACTTGAAAATAAGACCAGAACCCTCTGTATTGCCAGGTGCTAGAATAAAACTCCTAGAAGAAAACACAGGCAGTAACCTCCTTGACATCAGTCCTGGCAATGATTTTTTCGATTTGATACCAAAACAAAGGCAACAAAAGGAAAAATAAACAAGTGGGACTACATCAAACTAAAAAGTCTCTGCACTGCAAAGGAAACCAACAACAAAGTGAAAAAGCAACTACTGAATGGCAGAAAATATTTGCAAATCATATATTTGATAAGGGGTTAATATCAGGAAGGAAGGAAGGACCTCATGTAGCTCAATAGGAAAAAAAATCCGATTAAAAAATGGGCATATGGTCTGAACACACATGTTTCCAAAGAAAACATACAACTGGCTAATAAATACATGAAAAGATGTTCTACACCACTAATCATCAGGGAAATGTAAATCAAAATGCAATGAGACATCACCTCATACCTGTTAGAATGGCTATTATCAAACAGACAAGAAAAAAAATAAAACCCAAAAGGACTAGAAATATATGTTGGCAAGGACACAGAGAAAAGGAAACACTTATACACTGTTGGTGCCAATGCAAATTGGTGCAGCCACTGTGGAAAACAGTATGGAAATTCCTTAAAAAATTAAAATTAGAACTACCATATGATCCAGCAATTCCACTTCTACGTATGATCAGAAAAAAGTGAAAACACTAATTTGAAAAGATATATGCACCTCCATGTTCACTGCAGCATTATTTACAATAGTCAAGATATGGAAACACCCTGAATATCCATCAATGGATGAGTGGATAAAGATGTAATACACATACACACATGCACGCACACGCGTGCGCACACGCACGCACACACACACACACACACACTGAAATACTACTCATAAAAAATAATGAACTCCTGACATTTGCAACAACACAGATGGATCTTGCAGGCATTATGCTAAGCAAAATAAGTCAGACAGAAAAAGAAAAATAGTGTCTGCACTCAGATGTAAAATTTTAAAAATAAGGGTGTCTGGGTGGCTCAGTCATTTAAGCATCTGACTCTTGATTTCAGCTCAGGTCATGATCAAGTAGTGAGATCAAGCCCCACGTCAGGCTCCACACTGAGTGCAGAGCCTGCTAAGGTTTTCTCTCTCTCCCTCTGCCCCTGTCCTGCTCCCACTCTCTCTCTAAAAAAAAAGAAAAGAAACAAGAAAAAAATCTTTGAAAAATAACAACAACAACAACAAAAAATGAGCTCAAGCGTATAGAGAACAGACTGGTGGCTGCCTGAGGCAGGGGTAGCGGGTGAAAGGGTTCAAAGGGTGTAAATTTCTATAAAATATTCAATGAATATGTTGTAGGGAGGTAACAAACAGCATGATGACTACAGTTAATAATACTGTACTGCATATTTGAAAGTAGGTAGGAGAGTGAGTCTTAAAAATTCTCATCACAAGAAAAATAAATTTTAACTATGTACTGGTACACGTGTTAACTGAACTTACTGCAGTAATCATTTTGTAGTATATACAAATACAGAATCGTTACTTGGAATCGCTGTATACATAAAACTAACATAATGTCAATTATATCTCAATAAAAATTTTAAAAAAAGAATGTATAACTCATAAGCTACCATGTTTTCAGTAAAGTTTTACAAAATTTATAAAGGAATTTCTTGACATTCTAAAAGTATCCCTCATTCTTGAAGGCTAAATGCCCTCATCTTAAAGACACATATAAATTGCCCAAAGAATACAGCAGTCTTTAATACTGGCAACTGATAAGACAAAGAGGATATATTTGTAAGTATTTAAAAGAAATAGCTAAATTTAGAATGATGACTTTTACTTCGTCATTCTTAAAATACTTCCTTAAGAACTCCCAAAGGCACAACTTAAACAAAAAAATAGCTCTTATGGGTATATATTTCAGTGATATTAAGTTCACCTTACTAGAACAAGAAATAAAATCTCTCTCTGTCTCATACACACACACGTTAGATCCACCCAACTAAAAAGCTGACAATTTAAAGTTATTGAATTACAACTTAAGTACTTTTGTAAAATACTGCCACTCAAGGAATATACTAAATATTAACATGGTCATAGTAACACCTACTTGCTGACACTTACTGTGTGAAAATTTATCATTTCTTGAAGACTGTCAGAAAACTTGGTTAAACTTGTCTATGAAAGAAACCAAAAGAAAACCAAGTCATTTAAAAGCCACTAAAATAGGTCACAAAAATGTTACTTCAGCATTTCTGACAGAAAGATCAAGTTACATTGTAAACAATGACATTTACTTGCAAGGGCAATTTCATGGCATTGCCTCATGGGCATTCTCTGCAAAGAGGACAAGTCTACATGTGGTAGTGACATAAAACCCCAGAACAGTCAAAGAATTAATATTGTCATATCAGTAGGAGTATGCTAACAAATAGTAATGGCACATATAAACCTAAAGGTAAAATTGAGTGTATCAAGACTGCACATTTAGACATCCCGGAGTCAAATAATCATGAAAGCACATCCATTACCTAACCAGGTATTATTCCTCCTGGAAGAAATAACATAATACCACAGAGTACAGCAAGGGTCTAAGTTAACCAAGCATAGCGAGCTGACAAGAACTTTCCTATACAGCCCCATACAGACAGTTAAATACTATTCTTAAGGTTTAATGCTCTCTGCTTGCCCCTATAAGCTCCTACCAGGGAGCATAATCCTCCTCTGCCTGCTCAGGCCCTCTTGTAGAGGATTCAGCTCACCTACCAGAAGTAAGCTTACATTCACAATGCAAATCATCCATCAACTTCCAACTATGCTAGAGAACAGAATTATAGAAAATAAGACCAATAGGTGATAGCTTTTCTATTCCACTATTTTACCACTATAGCCACTAATACGTTTAATAAATGAATGCATAATTCTTTAATATCCTGATGCATTTAACATATTAACTAATTTTAATAATACTAACCTCAACTACAGCATCATTACTAGAATATTGTGCCAGGTCTCGAATCCCATTCATGAATTGTTTATTTGCAACACAAAAGGCCTTTCCAGTATCAATCATTGCGATACAAAGTTTCACAAGCTGAAAAAGAAAAACATTACATCAGGTTGAAAATAATTATACAAATTACTTAGTTGAACAAGTGTTAGTAGTAGCTTCATGAGTTAGCCTAGTTTAGATAAATTATGGTTCATCAATAAATCCAAAATAGACCAATTGAAAATTGCTCTTTTCCCCTCTGACTTATAAAGTAAATTCACAGGAGGGTTGTACCAAAACAGTTGACCTTTTAGGACCCAGAAGCTGTGTTGAAACAACAACAAATCATTTTATCAAGTCAAATTCAAGCCCATAAATTAATTCTATAAAAATTTGTCTAGGAAGAACAGGGAACCTGAGGCAGAACAACCAGTATGTTAAAAAATATTTTAAATTAAAAAAAAAAAAAAACTCAAAACCTGTGGTATGTTGGAGAAAAGGGGAATAAGCTGACATGTTGAGTTAGTCATGCTGGGCATTTCAGTGTCAATCTATCAAAGCAGATGTCAGAATTGATTAATCAACCATATTTCTCCAATGCCTACTGTCCTAGGCACTGTGCTAGTGTTAAAATTGAGACTTTCTTTCATCTTTCTTTCTCTTTAATTCCTTTCCTCCCTCCCTTTCTTTTTTCCATTCCTTATTTTTCTCCTTTCATTCAAACATAGAACATTTTCTTTAATCAAGCAGTATCTTGGGTCAATACATATATATACATACATATTTTTTTTTCTTCTTTTTAAAGTGGAGAAGGAAAGGATACTGAGGGGGTAATGCAGGGGTGGGAGGGCACCACGAAGAGCCCCCCCCCCCAAAAAAAAAACCTTTAAAAAACATCTAAAGGATCTCAGGAGTATATTTTAAAACTGTTATACCCTAGGGCCTAGAAGAACAGAAATTAAAGATATAATCTCTCACAAAACAGATGAACATAAGGGAAGGGAAACATAAATAATATAAAAACAGGGAGAAGGACAAAACATAAGGGACTCTTAAAAATGGAGAACAAACAGAGGGTTAGTGGAGGGGTTGTGGGAGGGGGGATGGGCTAAATGGGTAAGGGGCATTAAGTCTCTGTTGCACTATATGCTAACTAACTTGCATGTAAATTTAAAAAATAAATTAAGTTAAAAATTTTTTAAAAAAACATAATCTCTCTCTCAGAAGCTCTAATTCTAACCAACAGACAAGCAGATACATTCCCTACAGCAAAAACACGACTGCTATGCATGACAAAACCAAGCATGATGGAACAAAGGAAGAACATCTAACCAGAACTATGGGCTTAAATAAGGGAAGGATTCCTGGAAAAGGTAACACTTGAGAAAAGCCCTGAAGACCAACAGGAATTAGCCAATCAGACAAAAGTAATGGGAAGACACTACTCTAGGAAGAACATGTGCTAAGGCCCAGAAGCTCAGTGGGCAGGACAGAGGCAGTGTGCAGTGTGAAAATGTGTGGCATTAAAAGTATGATGTTAGGAATATATACAAGGACCAGATCAGGACAAGCCTTGTGTACAATGCTAAAATGTTCACATTTTGTGTGAAAGGAAAAGTGAAGACAATGATTGGTGAGTTCTCCTGAGTTCCATCTTAGAATGATGATCTAAAAGGAGAAAAAATAAAAACATGGAAAGAAATAATAAAGATAAGGAGATTGGACCAAAAACCATGAGCGTCTAAATTAAGGCAGTAAGCAGGGAGAGAAAAGGGGAGACAAATTCAAGAACTACAGTCAAGTACTCTGGTACACTTATGCAGACGACTGTGTCCCACCAAGGGGAAAGTTGGAGCTGAAATTCAGCCTGAGCTTGGCCTGCCATGGACTACTAATTCACACATTAAACTGGCCAGCAAAAAACTTGTTTTCACTGTGTTGAGCCTGTGAGATAAGCCAAGTGGAAAGCTGATCAAACACAAATGAACACAGATGTTTGCAACTCAAAAAAGACTGTAGATATAGATACAGAAGGCATCAAAAAATATACAGTATCAGTGCTACAGTGTTATGTCCTAGACAGAGAGCAGAGGACAGATGCAGAGTGAAAATTACACAAAGGAGACTAAAGAGGAAGAGGGAAAGTAGGAGAAAAAGCAAGAGAATAATTTCACCAAAGTAGATAAAAGAACAATGTATCAAAAGATGGATGATGAATGGTTCGAAAACTCATAAAAGTCAAGTTTTAAAAAGACTTAAAAAACGTCTATTGAGTTTGGTGGCAAAGTCACCAGCATGCCCAGCAAGAATGTTTTAAGAGAAACTGACTGGGGGGCTGTTAGTCAGGTTACAGTAAATTATGAACTATAGATGAAGAAGACAAAATGATAGCTCAATATATGCATATAAATTCTACAGAATACCCACAAGAACATCCTATACTAAAATAAGGATTCTGTGATAAAACAAATCTGGCAAACTCTAGGGTTTTTTTTAAATTTTTTTTTTAACGTTTATTTTTGGGAGACAGATCATGAGCAGGAGAAGGACAGAGAGAGGGGGGACACAGAATCCGAGGCAGTCTCCAGGCCCGAGCTGTCAGCACAGAGCCTGACATGGGGCTCGAACCCACAAACTGCAAGATCATGACCTGAGCTGAAGTCGGACGCTCAACCGACTAAGCCACCCAGGCACCCCTGGCAAACTCTAGGTTTAAAAAGCTAAACATGGGGCGCCTGGGTGGCGCAGTCGGTTGAGCGTCCGACTTCAGCCAGGTCACGATCTCGCGGTCCGTGAGTTCGAGCCCCGCGTCAGGCTCTGGGCTGATGGCTCGGAGCCTGGAGCCTGTTTCCGATTCTGTGTCTCCCTCTCTCTCTGCCCCTCCCCCGTTCATGCTCTGTCTCTCTCTGTCCCAAAAAAATAAATAAACGTTGAAAAAAAAAAAATTAAAAAAAAAAAAAAGCTAAACAGATTTCTTTATTGCTGAACTTTAAAGAGCTTCTTATATATATTCATGCGTACTGTGAATCCTAGAAGAGTATAATATGTAACATTTCTCAAAAATATTTGATGTGGAATTCTCTTCACAGGGAGCATTCTCATAGAAACAACATCTCATAAAACTCACTATGAGAAATGCTGACAGAAATTAGTCTTTTAAACAGTTTGAAAATTACAAACAAACAAATAGAAAATTACAAAAAAATAGAGATGCCTGGCTGGCTCAGTCAGTTAAGTGTCCAACTCTTGATTTGGGCTCAGGTCATGATCTCACAGTTTGTGAGATTAAGCCCCGCATCAGACTCCACACTGACAGTTTGGGATTCTCTCTATCCTCTCTTTCTGCTCCTCCCTCTGCTCATGCAACTGTGCGCGTGGTCTCTCTCTCAAACACACACAAAAAAGAAAATTACAAAAAATAATGTCTTAAAAACCAGAAAAACTAATTCTAAAATTCATATGGAGTAAACATTAACATGCAAGAAGACGGAAAAAAATCGAAAAGAATAATGAGATGGGGACATAAGCCTTATATTTTTTTTAATTTTTTTAACGTTTATTCATTTTTTGAGAAACAAAGAGAACACAAGAGGGGCAGAGAGAGAGGGAGACACAGAATCTGAAGCAGGCTCCAGGCTCTGAGCTGTCATCATAGAGCCCATTGTGGGGCTTGAACACACAAACTGGGAGATCATGACCTGAGCCCGTGAGACACTTAATCAACTGAGTCACCCAGGCACCCCAGCCTTATATATTATTAAAATGTATTATAGAAGTGCAGCAGTTAAAAGTCTGGTAATGGATGTGAATAGACAAACTGTTCAATGGAATAGAACAGAGTCAAGAAACAGATACAAATATGCAGTACTTCCAGCCAGTTGGGGGGGGGGGGGAGCTTAGAGATCCAATAAATGACATACAGATCCTAGATAGCCATCTAATGGGGAACAAAGAAAACAAAAAACCAAGTTGAATTCCAAATGCTCAAATTAATTTCAGATGGAATAAAGATTTAAGCATGAAACATTAAATGAGAAAACTAAGAGAAAACAGGAGGTAATATTTTTTACAATCTCAAAGTAACAAAAGTCTTTTTGAGAAAGATGCAAACCTCAAAAATCATAGCAGAAACATCAATTCAACTATAAAAACATAAAACATTTCTATAAGAAAAAAACAATAAACTTAGTCAAAAGAAAAACAATAAAATGGGAAAACAATATTAGTAACAATCACAAGGGACTAATTTCCCTGCTATAAGAAAGGGTATACAATCATCTTTGAAAAGCAAACCAGCCACTAGAAAAAAAGAAAAAAGAAAAAAGGTCGACAGATATGTACAGATAATTCCCAGAAAATTCAAAAAAAAATCAATCTCACTCATAATTTTTTTAAAAATTGCAAAATACTGTTTTTTACAGAACAAAGATCAAAAGTTTGGTAATTTGCTATTGTAGAGTGGGTAGGTATGGGGAAACAGGCACTCTCACACATTTTGGGGGGAGGGGATGTAAATTGGTACAATTTCCATGTAAGGCAGTTTAGCAAGAGCTATCAAAATTTTAAACAATTACCCTCTAACCTAGCAATTTCACTTTTAGAAAAGTATTATACACATACATTTTCACATAAGCTACATGACACTCATGTGAAGTCATTCACTGCAGCCACAGTAAAATACAGGCAACAATCTAAGTATCCATCAGTAGACAACTTGATAAATTATGATATATCCATTAATGAAATACAATTCACCCTTTAAAAAGAATGAGGCAGCTCTATAATTAATAACAAAAACCAAAATCCAAGATATATGTTTTCCAAAAGTAAAATGTAGAACAGTGTTAATATTTTTGTTGGAGTGGGGAGAGGAGAAACACAAATACTTAAAATCTTTTATATGGTCAGAAAACTTCTGGAAGGACACACAAGTGTTCTCTAGGAAAGAGATTAGAGGAGGACTAATTTCTCACTGATTTCTCTACCTTTGAGTTTTGTGTCACACAGGTGGTATTCAACGAATTAAATACTTATTTAACAAATTAAATAGTTAAAAAATAATTAAAATGTTCTATAAAAACTGAAAGAGAGGTTGGTAGTATAACAATACGGATAAAAACACAAGGGTTCTGGGTTCAGTCAGCTTAGGTTCAAATTCTACTGCTGTCATTAACCATCTAAATGATCCTGAATGACCTTAACCTCTGCAAACTTAAGTTTCTTCTGTCTGATATGATCACAATGGTACCAAACCATATCAGGTTACTATGAAAGAGTTAAGATGGTGTGAGAAATAACTGAAATGATTCTTTTTCAGAATTACCAAATAGGTACGCCTGGGTGGCTCAGCCAGTTAAGCATCTGACTTCGGCCCAGGTCATGATCTCAAAGGTTTGTGAGTTCGAGCCCCATGTCAAGCTCTGTGCTGACAGGTCAGAGCCTGGAGTCTGCTTTGGATTCTGTGTCTCTCTCTCTCTCTGCCCCTCCTCTGCTCGTGCTCTGTCTCTCTCTCTCAAAAATAAATAAACATTTAAAAAAAATTTTTAAAGAAATACCAAATAAAAACTATGCTTCTAGTTAACAATAGGTTTACAACCTATTGGAAACATGTACCAACTCCACACACAATGGAGTCCCAAACCCTGAGACACTTCACTTCCTGGTTCTTCCAGGCTTTGCAATGAGCATGCACCAAAGAACTGAAGTCTCTGAGTCACCTCAAGGAATGTGCATTTGTTCCAATCAGACAACTTTTTGCCTTACATGGGCATAGGTGACTTCCGGGTAAGGCTGTAACCTCTGTAGCACTCAGCCAAAGAGCAATCAGGGGAGGGACTTGTACCCTAGGAGATAAATTGCCTGCTGCAACTGCCCCAAGTGTGCCTATCTATCAGACACACTTGCAAGAACATCGATTACAGCCTCTCTTCACTTGCTCCGAGTCTCCGCATCCTCCTTTGAATGGGTCAGTGGGCTTGTTTCTCACAATAGTGCACATAAAGCTCTTAGAACATTACTGGCACATGGTAATTACTAAACATTTATGTTTCCTTGTCAGTTTTCTTGTTTGCTTTTGGTTTGTGTGTCTTGTTTTGTTTTGTTTTTGTTCAAGGGAAACTTGAACACTTTCTACTTAAAGAGGTGATAGAGGGGAAAAAAAAGAGAAAAGTGGCTAAAGCAAAGTCCTAAGAAATTAAGAGTTTGGAATTACATAGGAAAAGGAATACTTTTATCATTCAAATGGGAGGCAAAGTGGGAAAAGAGAAGAACAGATTCTAAATTTCTAGACGAGGGGCACCTGGGTGACTCAGTCGGTTAAGTGTCCGACTTCGGCTCAGATCATGATCTCACAGTTCGTGGGTTTGAGCCCCGCTGGGGTTCTGTGCTGACAGCTCAGGGCCTAGAGCCTGCTTCAGATCCTGTGATTCCCCTCTCTCTGCACCTCCCCCGCTCACACTGTGCCTCTCTCTGTCTCCCAAAAATGAATGAAGACTTTAAAAAATTTTTTAAATAAATAAATTTCTAGATTAGGAGCAAGAAATAAATGTGTTCCCACCAAAAAGAAGACACAGTCAAAGTCATCTACTAAGAAAGAAGAACACAGTGATAAAAGTTGAGAAAACAGGGAAGTTAAATAGCTGTTAAAGATAATAAGATAACCTGAATGAGTCTTGGAAAATTTGCTTTGCATCAAGAATTCCAGGAATGTGTAGCTCCACCAGTTGGTTTCACGAAATAGTTGTGTAACTTCTCCCGTAGGGCTTTATAGCCCAGATATGACACGGAGAATATAAATTGTTAGACTAATATAGTAAGAATTCTGTAGAGTAGGTGTTATGGAAGGATAATGCACACCTCCAGAAGAAAAATAATGACGGAATAAAATTAAGAACAGACTGAAAGTGTTCATAGCAGTATTATTCATATTAGCTAAAAAATGGAAACAACCCAAATGTCCATCAAATAATGAATGAATAAACAAAATGTGGTATACCCATACAAAGGCATAGTATTCAGTCATAAAAAGGAAATATTGGAGGGGCGCCTGGGTGGCTCAGTCGGTGAGTGTCCGACTTTGGCTCAGGTCAGGATCTCGCAGTTTGTGAGTTCAAGCTCCACATTGGGCTCTGTGCTGACAGCTCAGAGCCTGAAGCCTGTTTCAGATTCTGTGTCTCCCTCTCTCTGCCCCTTCCCCGCTCATGTTCTGTCTCTCAAAAATGAATAAACGTTAAAAAAAAATTAAATAGAAATACTATTAATACTAAATACTAAATACTAAATTAAAAAGAAATACTGGAACAGGTTACAACCTGGGCAGATGAACCTTAAAAACACATGGTAAGTGAAAAGATGCCAGTCACAAAAGGCCAAATTATGATTCCACTTATATGAAATGTTCAAAATACGCAAATCCATAGCGACAGAATATAGATTAGTGGCTTCCAGAGGATGTACGGAGAGGAAAACTGGGAGTGACTGCTAACAGGCACAGGATTTCTCTCTAGGGTAATGGAAATGCTCCAGAGTTAGACACTGGTGAGGGTAGCACAATACTGTGAATACACTGAAAACACTGAATTGTACACTTTAAAAGATGAATTTTATGTTAAGTGAATTTTATCTCCAAAAATTACCCCCCCCCCCAAATGCACTGAAAGGGCAGTAAGTTTAAAAGGGGTCTAGAATATCAGAAGTTTATAACCTGAAAGACAAGAGGGCTGGCTAAGCTTGAAGAACAGAAGCAGGAGTGAAATGAGAACTGGAAGGACTGGAGACTCCAGTAAGAAAGTAAGAGATCAGCATTCCAGATTTCCGAGATGAGAACTCTGAAAGGTAAGGCATAGCTATGGCCATGAAAACAGGTATCAGAATTAGAATAGAGGTCACTATCACAGGAGCTGGAGAGACTATGGAATTGTCATACTGCTGAACCATACTTACACTGCACCCACTGAGGAAGAAGGACTGACTTGATACTTTGCCTTAGCAGAGGACCCTGATGACAGGTATAAATGAATAATCTAAGTCTACAAAGAGGGAAGATTTTACTAAGTGATAAGTATGTCATAGGTGCTTTTCCAAATGATGAGAATATAAACAACTTATTTGCTGACTGTCCTGGAGTAAGTAACAGCCTAAGTCTCATTTTTTTTCATGTGCAAATTGGGTATAATGCTAACTGTGCAACATTGTTGTGACAGTTGGAGATACAAGTAAAATTTAGCACTTGATACACAGTAAATGCACATCAAATGAGGGTTTTTTTTTTTATCCTTCAAAGACAATCTGTCTTCAAGAAGCTAATGATTTGTTGAAGAGATACCATCATTAACATTAATTTAGAATTTACCATGTGCTAAGAACCATATTAAGCATTTAACATATATTAAAACATTTTACCTATATAACCTTACTAATAACTCTATGAGACAGATACTCCAATTTTATCCACTTTGGAGATGAAGAAACTGAGGCCTAGTAAGGTTGAGGAACTTGCCCAAGGTCATATAGCTTAGTAAGTGGTAGAGCCAGATTCAAACGCAGGCAGCCTTACTCCAAGCTTTGTGTTCTTAACTATTAAACCATGCTACAATCCAAAGACTACGATAATATTATAATAATTTCAATGGAAATGTGTGAAAGAAAGAATGCAATACAAGAAAAAGAAACTAAGTTTGGTAGTACTTAAACTGTGATTTAAAAAGTATCTGCTTGGGGTTCCTGAGTGGCTCAGTCGGTTAAGCATCCGACTTTGGCTCAGGTCATGATCTCGTGGTCTGTGGGTTTGAGCCCTGCGTCAGGTTCTGTTGACAGCTCAGAGCCTGGAGCTGCTTCAGATTCTGTTTCTCCCTCTCTCTCTGCCCCTCCCCTGCTCATTCATATTCTCTCTCTCTCTCTCTCTCTCTCTCTCTCTCTCTCTCTCAAAAACAAATAGACATTAACAAATTTTTAAATAAAATAAAAAGTATCTGCTTAACAAAAAGGGAGCAAGCATTCCAGTAAAAAGATGCAAGAGATACAGAGATTACATCTAGATGGCCACTGTGATACTCCACAGTTCTGTCAATGCCAGAATACCTGGCAAAATGGATAAATAATTGGACCCAGCAGAACAATGCCACTCGTGAAGCATTAGTTTCCACAAGGAGTATTAACTATTGGTAGCATATATTACAAACCAAATAAATATAAGCTAAGTCATCAAGCTAGTTTAACCTGTTGATGGCATGATTTACAATGATATTACAGGTGGAACTCGCCCTGCACAAAGTTATGAAATCACTGAACTAATCTTGGGCAACCCCTCCCCTCCACAAGTCGTTCAATGCCACCACCTTCAATAACACCATTTCTTGCTCCTCTCAGGTTCTCTTCTCTATGCTAACGCCTCAAAATTCTAAAGTAAAATGATAGATAATAGCTTAAGAATTTGGGAGAAGTACGTTTTACAAGAAATCAAGATCTTAAGCTAGAGAAATATAAAAGTAACTATAGAACGTCTATTCAGGTGAAAGATAATAGTTTTTAAAATGTCAAAATTTCTGGGGGCGCCTGGGTGGCGCAGTCGGTTAAGCGTCCGACTTCAGCCAGGTCACGATCTCGCGGTCCGTGAGTTCGAGCCCCGCGTCGGGCTCTGGGCTGATGGCTCGGAGCCTGGAGCCTGTTTCCGATTCTGTGTCTCCCTCTCTCTCTGCCCCTCGCCCGTTCATGCTCTCTCTCTGTCCCAAAAATAAATAAACGTTGAAAAAAAAAAATTTATAAAAAAAAAAAAAAATAAAATGTCAAAATTTCTATGATGCTCTTATTAGCCCTTTGGGTAATGAATACTCTAGAAAGGGCTTAGAGACCTTAGTACTAATTGCCAATACTTTGATAACTTGTTTTAAATTTGAATCTTTTTGTTTTAAGGTTCTACCAGTCTCTCAACCCCAACCAAATTTGATATAAAGGCAGGAGAGAGCTGCTCATAAAAGCAAAATCAGTAACAAAAATGCTGTTAGTGGATTCTGTTTGGATGCTTTAAATTTTGAGGATACCCCCAAACATACAAATGTTTCATATGATTTACACGCAGTTCTACCCAAAAAGAATAGATACCCATAATAATCTACTCTGGGATTCTTTACAAAGCCTCGCCTTTCTACATACTCTTTCATAAATCTACCAGAAAATCAAGACTACATCTTTTGTTGCCTACCCGAAAGGTTTGAAACTTTGTTTCAGAGAGTGCTTAAAATACATGTAATACCTCTGGGTAAAATAACAATAATATGGCACAAAAACAGACACATAGACCAATGGAATAGAATAGAAACCCCAGAACTAGACCCACAAACGTATGGCCAACTCATCTTTGACAAAGCAGGAAAGAACATCCAATGGAAAAAAGACAGTCTCTTTAACAAATGGTGCTGGGAGAACTGGACAGCAACATGCAGAAGGTTGAAACTAGACCACTTTCTCACACCATTCACAAAAATAAACTCAAAATGGATAAAGGACCTGAATGTGAGACAGGAAACCATCAAAACCTTAGAGGAGAAAGCAGGAAAAGACCTCTCTGACCTCGGCCGTAGCAATCTCTTACTCGACACATCCCCAAAGGCAAGGGAATTAAAAGCAAAAGTGAATTACTGGGACCTTATGAAGATAAAAAGCTTCTGCACAGCAAAGGATACAACCAACAAAACTAAAAGGCAACCAACGGAATGGGAAAAGATATTTGCAAATGACATATCGGACAAAGGGCTAGTATCCAAAATCTATAAAGAGCTCACCAAACTCCACACCCGAAAAGCAAATAACCCAGTGAAGAAATGGGCAGAAAACATGAATAGACACTTCTCTAAAGAAGACATCCGGATGGCCAACAGGCACATGAAAAGATGTTCAGCGTCGCTCCTTATCAGGGAAATACAAATCAAAACCACACTCAGATATCACCTCACGCCAGTCAGAGTGGCCAAAATGAACAAATCAGGAGACTATAGATGCTGGAGAGGATGTGGAGAAACGGGAACCCTCTTGCACTGTTGGTGGGAATGCAAATTGGTGCAGCCGCTCTGGAAAGCAGTGTGGAGGTTCCTCAGAAAATTAAAAATAGACCTACCCTATGACCCAGCAATAGCACTGCTAGGAATTTATCCAAGGGACACAGGAGTACTGATGCATAGGGGCACTTGTACCCCAATGTTCATAGCAGCACTCTCAACAATAGCCAAATTATGGAAAGAGCCTAAATGTCCATCAACTGATGAATGGATAAAGAAATTGTGGTTTATATACACAATGGAGTACTACGTGGCAATGAGAAAAAATGAAATATGGCCTTTTGTAGCAACGTGGATGGAACTGGAGAGTGTGATGCTAAGTGAAATAAGCCATACAGAGAAAGACAGATACCATATGGTTTCACTCTTATGTGGATCCTGAGAAACTTAAGAAAAACCCATGGGGGAGGGGAACAAAAAAAAAAAAAAAGAGGTTAGAGTGGGAGAGAGCCAAAGCATAAGAGAATGTTGAGAACTGAGAACAAACTAAGGGTTGATGGGGGGTGGGAGGGAGGAGAGGGTGGGTGATGGGTACTGAGGAGGGCACCTTTTGGGATGAGCACTGGGTGTTGTATGGAAACCAATTTGACAATAAATTTCATATATAAAAAAAAATAACAATAATAATCCCATACATATAATTTTAAAGAGAAAATAAAATTTTTGAAAATATCCTCACCAAGAATTGTAACAGTAATTTTTTAAAAAAACACTTGCCTAGACACTTGTGTTCCTTAAAGTAAATATCCAAGTGGCATGGGCTATCCCAACACAGACCCAGAAATACAGTGGTGCACAAAAAGAGCACTGAACAAAAAGAGCACTAAACATGTGGGTGCATGTGTCCCTTCGAAACAGCACACCTGTAGCCCGTGGATAAATGCTTAGTAGTGCAAATGCTGGCCTTTAAGAGACAAAAGAGATGAACATGAGGGAAGGGAAACAAAAATGATATAAAAACAGGGAGGGGGACAAAACAGAAGAGACTCATAAATATGGAGAACAAACTGAGGGTTACTGGAAGGGTTGTGGGAGGGGGCATGAGCTAAATGGGTACGGGGCACTGAGGAATCTAGTCCTGAAATCATTGTTGCACTATATGCTAACTAATTTGGATGTAAATTTTAAAAAGTAGGGGCGCCTGGGTGGCGCAGTCGGTTAAGCGTCCGACTTCAGCCAGGTCACGATCTCGCGGTCCGTGAGTTCGAGCCCCGCGTCGGGCTCTGGGCTGATGGCTCGGAGCCTGGAGCCTGTTTCTGATTCTGTGTCTCCCTCTCTCTCTGCCCCTCCCCCGTTCATGCTCTGTCTCTCTCTGTCCCAAAAATAAATAAAAAACGTTGAAAAAAAATAATAAAAAAATAAAAAGTAAAAAAATTTAAAAGAAAAAAAAAAAAAGCAGTAAACTAAGAATAAAAACATATGAATCCTAACCCTGGTTCTGCCTCTTCTAACTCTGATTTGAAGCAAGTCCCCTTCACTTTCTGGGCTTTGGTATCCTCATCTATAAAATAAGAATAGTGGCACTTGTCTTACCTAACTCACAGAATTATTGTAAAAATCAAAAAACATATTGGGGCACCTGGGTGGCTCTGGTTAAGCATCAGACTCGGGCTCACAGTTCATGAGTTCAAGCCCTACATCAGGCTCTGCTGACAGCTCAGAGCCTGGAGCCTGCTTGGGATTCTGTGTCTCCCTCTCTCTCTCTGCCCCTCTCCCACTCGTGCTCTCTCTCTCAAAAATAAATAAATAAACATTAAAAAAAATAAATATACTGCATATCAAAGTGTTTTGAAAACTATAGAGTAGTACACAAAAATAAGCTATTAGTAAACATTTTCTAAACTTTTGGTTTTAAATACATAACTAATACTACTACTTTATATGGTTTCTATACTGTTTACATTATATACATACATTTCATGATTTCAAAACATTGGAAAACCTTTAGTTTAACTAGTATGTGTTTTATATCCTTGCTATAAAAGTGCAGTCCATGGGACAACAACAGCATTGGCATCACCTGGAATCTCATTAGAAACACAGAATCTCAGATACCCCAGACTTACTGAATCAGGATCTGTATTTTTTTTTTAATTTTTTTTAACGTTTATTTTTATTTTTGAGACAGAGAGAGATGGAGCATGAACAGGGGAGGGTCAGAGAGAGAGGGAGACACAGAATCTGAAACAGGCTCCAGGCTCTGAGCTGTCAGCACAGAGCCCGACACGGGGCTCGAACTCACGGACCGCGAGATCATGACCCGAGCCGAAGTCGGACACCCAACCAACTGAGCCACCCAGGCGCCCCCAGGATCTGTATTTTTACAAGATCCCCAGGTAATCCCTATGCACAGTGAAGTTTGAGAAGCACTGCTCTTTGTAGTAATACAATTTACAATAACAAACAAGTAGGAAGTTATTTTCAGAAAAAGTATTTCGAGTATGTGCATCTGATTTAACTCCATAAATTTTAAGAGATTATTTCACTGAACAATGGTTACTTGAAATCAGATGCCATGTCTTACTCATTCTCATATTGCTGCCTGCTATATAGCAATGTTGCTTGGGTAGAGACAAAAAAGATTATCAATAATTAATACAGAAGATAGAAATCAATATACATTTTACCCTTACATAGAATATAACCATTTAATATCAATTATTAAATATACACTAAATATTTATGGCATTAGCTTTAAAAATGGAATCAATATTTTAAATTTTATTTATGTTTAATGTATCCAAACCCACATTTATAAACAAGAATGGTCAGGCTATGTATGAAAACCATTAAGCATCAAAAAGATACATGCAATCCTTTTGATGGAAAAGAAGAAAACAAAGGTCCAACAATATAAAGGATATCTAGTTAGCTTTGCAGTCAGCTACTGGTCAAAGTCTTGCTCTGGCACTCAGATTTTCAGCAAGCTATTTGATGTCTATAGCCTCAATTTCCTCATGTGTAAAATTGGAATAATGACATTTACCGTCAAAGAGATAAAAGTAACATGAACCACCTAGTATTAAAGGCACAAATCATTATTTACAGAAAACAAGATTAATGCTTTAAAAAAAAATTTTACGTAAAATTCACCTTATCAAGTTTTAGTTCCAATTCTGCCACATCTCCTTCTACTTCTTCCAAAGCAGCCCTAGAAAAAGTAAATATGAAGTTATCATGTGTTCATTATTTTTTAAGTGCCCCCCACCTCCCACCAGTCCTTCCCCACAACCACCTTCCAGGTTTCCCCTGCCCCCTAAGTTATCATTTGTTTAAATATATACTTTATTGCTGAAAAATAACTCTAAATGTCAAAAGATATGAATGCTGAAAAATTACACTTCACATTGATAATTACCTTAGGATGAAGTATAAACATTTCATAAACATAGAATAGATAATATAATTATTGTTTAAGGTAATGAGAAAAAACATTAGGCTGACTACTATTCGTATTAATAACACTAATTAGAAGTATTTAGCATGTGTTTTGATTTTTTTTTAATGAGGAAGAAATTATAAAAGTTGAGCTTTAACAAAGACTTAGACTTCTTTTTTTTATTTAATTTTTAATTTTTTTAAATTTACATCCAAATTAGTTACCATATAGTGCAATAATGATTTCAGGACTAGATTCCTTAGTGCCCCTTACCCATTTAGCCCACCCCGCCTCCCACAACCCCTCCAGTAACCCTCAGTTTGTTCTCCATATTTATGAGTCTCTTCTGTTTTGTCCCCCTCCCTGTTTTTATATTATTTTTGTTTCCCTTCCCTTATGGTCATTTGTTTTGTCTCTTAAAGTCCTCATATGAGTGAAGTCATAGGATTTTTGTCTTTCTCTGACTGACTAATTTCACTTAACACAATAACCTCCAATTCCATCCACGTAGTTGCAAATGGCAAGATTTCGTTCTTTTTGATTGCCAAGTAATACTCCATTGTATATATACACCACATCTTCTTTATCCATTCATCCATCGATGGACATTTGGGCTCTTTCCATACTTTGGCTATTGTTGATAGTGCTTCTATAAACGTGGGGTACATGTGTCCCTTCGAAACAGCACACCTGTATCCCTCGGATAATGCCTAGTGGTGCAATTGCTGGGTCGTAAGGTAGTTCTATTTTTAGTGTTTTGAAGACTCAGATTTCTATTTAACAAAACACATCTAGCCACAACAGAGCATCCCTGACAACCAGAAAAGAAAAATTTTTACTTTTATAAATAGTTCAGAAAGATGTCAGCCTTGTTTAATGAACAATTTTGTTTCCAATGTATTTTTAAGAAATCTTCTGATTTCTATAAAACTTAGTTAGTACTTGATACCACACACTATAAGCAACTTCCAAAAATGGAAATTTGGAACAAAACAACAGCAACTAAAACTTTTGAAGGGTAATAAGAATTTACACTTAAGAGTTAAGATATAACAAAACACAAGTCATCTACTTTAAGCCATCTATCACATTGTCAGATACCTACTTGAAAAACTAGCAACTTCCCAGCAGTTATTTTATGGATTAACCTAAATGTATTTCAAATGGACAGCGGTGGGGGACTAACCACCCAGAAAGTTATTTCAAACTCTGTGTAAGAAATTCTCAATTAGACACCAGGACTAAGAAAAAGATAGCTAAGATAAAAGTTCTATTTCCAGAACTACTCACTTAAACTCTGTGTAACATCCAAATAATCATTTTTTTTTTTTTTTAGTATTTATTTATTTTTGAGAGAGAGAGACAGAGACAGAGCACAAGTGGAGAAGGGGTAGGGAGGAAGACACAGAATCCGAAGCAGGCTCCAGGCTCTGAGCTGTCAGCACAGAGCCCGATGCGGGGCTCAAACTCATGAATTGTGAGATCATGACCTGAGCTGAATAAGTCGGACACTTAACCGACTAAGCTACCCAGATGCCCCCCGCCCCCGAAATAACCATTTTTATCAGCTTGTGATTCTACTTCTCCATCTGGTAACATTTACTGGAAAATAGTTTTTAATCTCCAAAATAAGAAAATTGTATACAACTATAAATTATTCAGTAAAGAGATGCCTATTCCACAAAATAAAATACTCTAGCATAACAGTTTAAAGTTCAAGAAAACAAGAGGTACTGTACTTCCACAGCAGAGAAACAGAAATGCTTCTCCCCTAACTAAAAGTGTCATTTTCTTCAGCAGTGTTTTCACATTATATATTGTTCCCTTCTCCTAGAAAACATTTTCTCCTCACATTAACCTTAACTCCCTTCACCTGCCTATATATGCTACTTATCATGTAAAATTTAATGCATAAAAGAAAACAAACATAACTGCACAAAGATATTCATTGTTTGTAACAAGTTGAAAACCTACATGTCCAACAATAGGAAATAATGTAAACAAATGATGGTACATCCATCCCATTGTGTGAGGCAGCAAGTTTTTAAATGAGATTGATTGATCTCTATCTACTGAGATAGAAACATATACATGCTAGACTATTACATATGGGAAAAAGCAACCTACAAAATTATATATAGTGTGAACCCAATTTTGTGGAGGAAAAAAATCTCTTGGTTTATGCATAGGCAAAAATCTGGAAGCATATTTACCAATCTCTTAACTATAACTTTGAAAAATAAGGATTGGAGAGCAGAAAGCGTAAATAGGATTTACTCTTTTTACCACTTATACTTCTGGACTGTTTAGAATTTGCAATAACTATGCACATTTCAATTATTTTAAAGCCAATAAAGGGAGAAAAGGAAAAATTCAGACATCTTGTCAGGAGGTGGGGCCTCTTGGAATCTCTTCCTCCATCCACTCCAGCTTGATTACACATCCCTCCTATGCTCCCACAACACCTCATGCATGTCTCTATCACTGTCCATTTCTCTTACTCATCTGAGCTCCCCATAGCAGTAAAGACACTCAAAATGCTTGTTGAGTCAAGAAAGAAACCCACAATTGTTTACTCTATCAAAAGTGTTCTTCATTTACTTTTTTACCTTTATTTAACCTACCTTTACTCAATCTCCAATTTCTGGGTTTTTCAACTTCTTAAAATATTGATTTATTTTTGAGAGAGAGAGCGCAAGGGGGAGAGGGATAGAGAGAGAGGGAGACACAGATCTGAAGCAGGCTCCAGGCTCTGAGCTGTCAGTACACAGCCCAACGCAGGGCTCAACCTACGAACCGCAAGATCATGACCTGAGCCCAAGCCAGATGTTTGACCCACTGAGTCACCCTAGAGCCCCCATCTTCAATTTCTTTCAAGCAAATTAGTTGAAATGACCAGGTCAAAATTTGATTTAATCACTGATTTCTGCCAAACATACAGTTTGACAGAAACTTTATGTATATTCCTCAATCGTATTTCATTGTACAATTCTAAATTGCTTTTGTAAAACAACATTTTTAAAGAGAAGTACAAACACAAAAGAGAAATGTCATTTAAAAGCAAAGCCCTGGGGCGCCTGGGTGGCTCAGTCAGTTGAGTGTGTGACTTCGGTTCAGGTCATGATCTCGTGGTTTGTGGGTTCAAACCCCACGTCGGGCTCTGTGCTGACAGCTCAGAGCCTAGAGCCTACTTTGGATTCTGTGTCTCCCTCTCTCTTTGTTCCTCTTTATCGTGTGTGTGCAAGCAATCTATCTCTCTCTCTCTCTCTCAAAAATAAATGAACATTAAAAAAAATTTTTTAATGAATAAATAAAAGTAAAGCCTTTTGTAATCATATAGTCAAAGAATCTGAAACTTTAGCTTAGAGTTCTTCAACATTTCACCATTTCTTTAAAAAAAAGTCTTTGTTCTTGGTCATCTAAGATATGTGTGAAAAGTTGTAGTCATAGCAAAAAAAAACAAAAAACACACACAAAAAAATACTTGTTGTAACATCTAAGAAGCTAATGTGTAAGGCAGACTAGTTAATCGAATATTCCTTAGTATAAAAAGTATATGAAATATCATCATCTCAGTTCAAATCCTACTCCATCATTCACTTCTCTAAGCTGAATATATTTTGTCTAAGTTTCTTCGTCTACAAAATGAGTAAAGAAATACATACCTAAATGATTTGTAAAGGTTAAATGAGGGACTGTCTATACCACTGACCACAGTATATACCATGACACAAAGAACATGATAAGAGCTTCTTTCTCTCCTTTCTCTTATCCCCACATTCTGAGGTGAGTTTTTCCTCCCTATTACTTATACTCTGTAATGAAAGAGAACCATCCTGGAATGTATGTTTAATAAATGAATGAATGAGTGAAATGAAACAATCTACACAACATTCCTTCAAATACTGGACAACAGATATTATTCCTTTTCATCTCTCCCAAATACCTATTGAACCTATATAACTTTTATATATGTGCAAGGTGTTAAAAAGGCCATTTTATAAATGTGCAAGGTGTTAAAAAGGCCAATATTATAGACCATACCCTCCATAGCTTAAAACTTAATAAAAATCATTAAAAATTTTTTAACTGTTAAAACTTAAATGTTACATATATATTAACAACAAAAGCATGATTAAGTACCAAATTAAGCAAAACATAAAATAATGTTAAAAGAAAGGGGAAAAAACAGAAGGCCATCAGCAAAGTTTCACAGGATTATTATGAACAAAGTTCAGCAAATCACAGCCTTTCAGGCAAGTCTAGACCATAACCTGTTTTTGTTTTGTTTTGTTTTGTTTCTTTAAACTTTTAAAGTTTATTTATTTTAGAGAGAGGGAGAGGGAGAGAAAGAGCAAGAGGGAGAGGGAGGGAGGCGGAGAGAGAGAGAAAAAATGAATCCCAGGTAGGCTCCACACTGTCAGCACAGAGCCTGATGTGGGGCTTGAACTCATGAGCTGAAATCATGACCTGAGCCAAAATGCAGAGTTTAACTGATTAAGCTACCCAGGCACCCCCATAACCTGTTTTTATGCCCATGAGCTAAAAATGGTTTTTATATTATTTAGTGATTGGAAAAAACAAAAGAATAATATTTAATGACACAAGAAAATTATATTAAATTAAAATTCAGCACCTACAAAGAAAGTGTTTTGGAAACACAGCCAAGTTCATGCCATATTGTCTATGGCAGCTTCCATGCTATAATGGAATGGAAGAGTTGAGTAGTTTAGGAAGAGAGACCATATGGCTCACAAAGCCTTGAAATATTTACTATTATCTGGCATTTTAGAGGAAAAGTTTACTGACTCCTTATTATGAATATTAAATACAAAAACAAGAATGAAAATCCTTTCTCATATACAAAATACACATAAGAAAATAATTTTTAGGACTTAGTTCTGGTTGACTCTACCCTAACAAGCTGAATAAGCCCATAATTTAGAAAAAAAAGTCACTTTACTTTTAATAACACCTTCATTATTTTATCTATTCCTGCATCACAGTGTTTTATGATCAACTTAGAAAACAGTTAACTAAAAACATAAAATTAGAATAGGAAAAAATCTAGCAGCAAGTATTAACACTGAGACATTTCTAATCACATGGTGATCACTTTCAGCTGTGAATTAAATGAAGCTCTATGAGAAGCACAAAAATAGAACTCTCCCTACCCAGATAATTGCACACCCCTGATGTAGCAATAACCTTTATAAACCACTATTTTTATAAAATGATCCATAAAAATAACTAAATAGCATGACTAATATAAGCACTATATTTTCTTTATAAAAGAAAATTATTTGAGAGAAACAAGTGTGATGAAGAATTGTAGCCATCCATTTGAAATCCTAAACACATACACACACAGACACGAAAAAAAAAAAACCCTAACTTCCACTTGAACCGTGGCAATATCCTCAAAATGGAATTAATAATCTAAGACTGGGTCACATGATGACGCAATCTAAAATGTAACAACAGGATATTCAAGATCACTAATAGGCACATAAATATTAAAGATTAAATATTTAAACAAAGATGGATTTGCGACTCTGAGTAATAACTACCTTCTAAAGAATTAACAAAGATAAACTATAATGTACAGATTTTGAAACTAACACCTATATTCCTTGTTTTATATAATAGATACATTCTTAAAGGTTGCATATACATTAAATAACCATTTAGATACTGAGAGGAGTTGCCTATATACCCATCATGGCACCTACCATCCCCAACCAACTTCCTCTTTCAGCTCAAGAGCTTTACCTACTGCGGGAAATGCTTCACTATTTATTCTTTGCAAAGAAAGGACAATGGCTGGATCAGGGATAGTCCACTGACCCAAGGGCAGTCCTGTCTCAATAAGTGGCAAAGCTAGATGACCAAAACTAGAGATGGCTGTAGGATGAGACGGCTCCCTCTGCATTTTTGACCAGAGAACACAGAGAGTAGACACCCTGGAAATCTGCTTTTTAAAATAAATCTCTCACTAAATCATTTTGTAATGTGAATAGCCACCCCTTTGTTCAGTAAATTCTGGGTCCTTTAGAATTGGGTCTCTTTAACACCTTCATGTTGAGAGGCAATGGGATGGATTTTTTTTTTTTTTAAAGAGCCAGTGTTTGAATACAATATTTTACTTACTGCCTATGTAACATCAAACAAGTTCTTTGTGCTTCAATTTCATCTGCAAAATACAGACGACATTCTCTTCCATAGAGCTATATGATAAATTTTAAAATACATATAAAAATTTCAGCACAGTGCAGGACACTCATTGGATATTGAATAAATACCAGCTATAATTATGTATGTTAAAGAAAATACACAATCTCTTTTGATTTTCATTTTATGGGCCCAAAAGGGAAGGAAGCGGTAATTAGATTAATCACGTACTTCCCACATGAATTTGAAGTGGTTTGAAAAAGAAGCAAAAAAGTTAAAACAGCAAATGAAATAGCAAGTCCAAATTGCAAACACTTCAATACTCTTGCCATTTTCCAAAAATTGTATGTCAAACACACTTTTCCTAACTTCATTACTTCAGTCTAGGCCACAGTGCTATACTACATGGTAAGATATTATTTGAAAATCCACTTGGTTTTCCAAGGTCGTCAAGGTCAGTTCTGTGTGATTCTTCTCAGAACAAACAGAGCCAACTCTGCAATCAGTACAAAGAAGTATTAAGGCTCTGAATGCATGTTTATCACCTATCAATATTAAGTCACCTTTTAAAAATGACTAAGTCTTTATTTTTGAGAAGTCTCAATGAAATTAAAAGGTCTTTCTTGCCCAATATTAGGTTAGAAACGTAACTGCTCCTATTTGCTCAGATTGGTCTACTGAGCAAACCTGGCAAAACCCATGAGAAATTCAGTCCTGTAATGGGTAAGAGTATTGTAAAAAACACAGACTAGAAATGGAAATCAAGAGTTTAGTCTAACTCTCTACCAACTAATAATATGAGTCCCTGAGAACATAATTTAATCTCTCCAAACCACAGTTCTCTCATCCATCCAAAGAGAGGAATAGACTGGATCATCTTTATTATTACCTCTGGATCTTAACAATCAATTATCCTGGAATAAGCATTCAAAGGAAAATTAGAACCGAGATTTGATTATCTTCTCCCAAGCAAGATTTCCCCCAGGTCCTCATTCATGCTTTCAACACAGAGAAAAAAAGAAAAACCTATAAGCGATGAAAACCCTCACCAAAATTTATATTGTTAAGTCATTCATCCTTTTCAAACATCTCCTCTACATACTTTCTAAAAGATCATAAGTATCGGGGAAGATAGCGGTGGTTTTTTGTAAAATTTTTGTTCAGCTTAACATTTTAGGGAAAATTTTTTTTTAATTTGTTTTTTAAATAGCCTTCATACCTAATGCAAATGTTAACACATGGCTTTAACTCATGACCCTGATATCAAGACCTGAGCTAAGATCAAGAGTCAGATGTCTGGGGTGCCTGAGTGGCTCAGTGGGTTGGGTGTCCGACTTTGGCTCAGGGCATGATCTCACGGTTCGTGAGTTCAAGCCCCACATCAGGCTCTGTGCTGACAGCTCGGAGCCTGGAGCCTGCTTTGGATTCTGTGTCTCCCTTTCTCTGCTCCTTCCCCACTCATGTGCACGCGCTGTCTCTCTCTCTCTCAAAAATAAATAAAACTTAAAAAATTTTTTTTTAAAAAGTCAGATGTCTTACTGACTGGGCCACCCAGGAACCCCAGGAAAAAAATTATTTTATCTTTTGTCCACACACATATCTTTCTGAGTGAACTCCATTATATTTATTTTTTTAAAGATTGTAATCTTTATTCTACCATTTCCTCATGAAAAAAAGTAAATCTAAAAAAAAGTAGTTGTGGCATCTGGGTGGCTCAGTTGGCTAAGCATCCGACTTTGGTTCAGGTCATGATCTCGCAGTTCGTGAGTTTGAGTCCCACATAGGGCTCAGGATCGCTGCTGTCAGCACTGAGCCTACTTCGGATCCTCTGTCCCCTTCTCTGCCCCTCCCCCCCCCAAAATAAACATACAAACAAAAAACAAAAGTAGTTAAAGGAACACGTACCCTTCTCCCCTCATGTTCTCTCCTGCCAATAACACAATATCCAAAATAAAACCATTCAGGCCAGAAAGGAGCATAATTAAAGAAGCAACCAAACCATAGCCCATGGTAGAGATGCAAACAGTATGGTTCAGGCGAATGAATAGCATACACTCAAGTTATTACTCAAGTGTCAATAACCCTATGAGTCCAAGTCTATCACTAAAAAAAAGGGTAGCACTCTTAAAATAGTGTCCAAATCACCATTCTGCATAGAGAAGTGTAGATGGGAGAAGGGAGTAAGTACAGAAGCATCTGTTCCTAGGGCTCCAGGTTCTCTCCTTAACAGGGGTATCATGGATCTCTATAGAAGTAACTCTAAATAAAGTTATTTTTTATCACAGCCCATAGCAAACATTCAAAGGAAATACTGATAATGTTTTATTTTTACCAGATAGGAAATCCTTTATTTTTTCCTCATAAAAAATCAGTACTATGTTAGAAAGCTGTTTCCATTTCATCCTCCTGCAACAGCCTGAATTTCTTGTCCAGGCAGTTAGTATATGCAAGCAGCTGAAATGCCACTATAATTACAGTGGGAGTTAATATCATTCTACTGTGCCATAAAAGAAGGTGGTGGAAGAAGACATGGTCCTTCTATTGTGACGTCAACAGTGACAGATGACCGGTTAATAGTCCCTTCCAGTTTTCACAGTCAAGGGTGTAAAGCTAGAATGAAGGTATTAGTCATCTAAAGGGGGTAAGGTCACTTTAATCCGAAAAAACAGAGGGTTAAGGGAAAAAACTACAAACTTAGAGACTACTACATAACGTTGCTTTCAACTGAGCCCAGAAAAATAAAAGCTGAAGAAAAAGGTATTTGTCTTGAAATCACAATAAACTTAGGAAGGTATACCTTAAAAAAAATGTTTTAATTGACTTTTTAATTGACTTTCTACAAGTCGGTCCATTCCCAAGAATCTTATCACTATGTAGTAGGTTTTGACATGATAGGAAAATAAAGTAGTTACCATCACTGTTTAAAGAATTAAAATCAAATGTTCAACAAGAGCAGTTAAACTGCAATGCTTATCATATCAGTGGCATGTCAGGGTCAATACCTTTAGGGAGAAGAGAGCACTGTAAACCTCATGGTACATAACAGGGGGAGAGTAGATCTCTATGAGGAAAGAACATTGTAACTGATAATACTGTCAGGATGACCAAGTATTTCAGATAAGATGGGCCTATCTGCAGACTCACAGTGAGAGAAAGGAGCAAGATTGTAGGGACACCTAGGGCCAAGCCCAGACAAAAATGTCAAAAAGTATAATCAGAGACCATATTCCCCCTTTCATGGCTGTTCTTTTCAGGAACTGGAAATGGTACTTAAGCCACAGGATATCCTGTAAATCAGAGCAGGTAAATAACTACATAAAGGGTCTTTCAGGGTTCTATCGGGGACATGTCTTAGGCTGCTAACCAAATCACACCTATAACTTTTCCAGGCTTCTCCATTAACAACAACAACAAATCTGCTTTAGTCCATAATGAAAATAATTTCACCATATATTTTCACTGTGTTTTATAATTTGCATGGCACCGGCATGTATGATATAGCATTTGTTATATTAAGAGAAGAATACAGAATAGTAATATGAACTAAAAAAGAGAAAAAAACATTAACAGGAAATGAGCTACAATCCCAGAATCACAGAATCCTGAATTGGAAGAAACCTTAGCAAACTGCTGAATGTCAGAACTGTTAAATGAAAGTTAATGAATGAAATGAAAGTAGAGTGGCTGTGTTTAGAGTAGTATTTCATCTCCATTAAAACCCTGCAATTTTACAAGATCTGTAAACAGGATCCAGAAGAATACAAATTTAAGAGCCTAATAAACAGGCTCAGGGTTTTAAAGACACTGGTCATACCATGAACTTCAGGCTAGTAAACTTGTGACACTGAAGTACCTTCTCCTCAGTGGAAGGAGCACCTCAACACCACCACCTCCACAAAGCACCCCATACTCACATCAAATAGAGCACCTGGCACTCAATATGATAAATCCAACTATTGGTCTTGTTGCCCAAACTAAGAGACCTTGAGCAGAAACTACGGTCCATTTAGTTTATTTAGTTACCAAGTAAACATTTGTTTATTGGATGCATAGATGCAGCATTAAAACAATCAAAACATTAAGAACAATTACATAATCTGAAGCCCAAGGCCACTCATGACAGTTAAGCCTGCATCTCGGTGTACATGTATTTATGTGTGATTCTCCAGTTCCCTCTTGCTCCAGTTTTTAGTTATTCCAATCTGCCTCTACAGCCTCATATAGATGTTACTATAAAAGTCTTTAGAGAAAATAAAAAAGAATACACAAATAATTGCTTAAACATCAAAACTGGACTTACAATGAAAGAAGTTTTGAAAAGTCAGTTCTTTCCACATACAAGAATGAGCCTATACACCTTATCTAACCATTTGTAGACCTATGACTTCTTTTAAAGTTGAGAGAAACGGGAAATTCTTATAATATAACACTCTAGAAAATACACTAATATAGGATTTCTAAAACAAGCCTTGAAAGAAACCTCAAAGGAGCTAAGGAGGAATTCACTGTAACACCACCACAAAATTATACTACCATGATTCTATCACTACATTCAACTTATAATCAAATAGAATCCTTAAACATCCAAAGAGAAGAACCAAAATAGTTATACTAAAGTTGGGGGGAATTTTTTGAACAACTTTTTAAAAACCACTACTAGAAAAATTCAGACAAATGAAGAAACTTGAGATTTCCCTTCCTTTTCTCTAACAACAAACAAAACCAAGTATCAATTGCTTGAGATATGCAGATGAAATAAACAAAGATCCCTGCTCTCCTAGCTCTTACACTGGAAGAGGAAGACAGTCAATAAACAACAAACATAATAAATAAGTCATTTAAATAGTTTTCTGTAAAGTGCTAAGTGCTATTAAAAAAACAAAAGGTAAAACAGACGTGGGGGGCAGAGCAGGGGGCAGGGACAACTACAATTTTAAATAAGGTGGTCAAGATAGTCCTCACTGAGAAAGTGACATTTGAGCAAAGCCTGAAAAAGTGAACCACACAGACAAGGATGTTATGGACATAATATCACACCAATGCAACAGCCCTGGTGTGTTAAGGGAATACCAAGGAGGCCAGTATGGCTGAAACAGAACAAGCAAAAGAGGGGCCCCTGGGTAGGTCAGTCAGTTAAGTGTCCGACTTTGGCTCAGGTCATGATCTCATAGTTCATGAGTTCCAGCCCCACTCAGGTCATGATCTCATAGCTCATGAGTTCCAGCCTCGTGTCGGGCTCTGTGCCAACAGCTCACAGCCTGGAGTCTGCTTCAGATTCTGTGTCTCCCTCTCTCTCTGCCCTCCCACCACTTGTGTACCATTTCTCCCTCTCTTTCTGAAATACAAATAAACATTTTTTAAAAATTAAAAAAAAAAAAAGAACATGCAAAGGGAAGAGATGCAGGAGAGGAAATGAGACAATTAAGGGAGAGCCCCATCACCATTAACAGCCTATGGCTTAGTAGGCGAATGACAAAAATTCTACCTTTAAGTGAAATGGGGAACCACTGAAGCAGGGAAGAGACACAATATGACTTCGTTTTTCAGGAATCACTCTGGCTGCTGTATGGAGAAGATTGCAGGGAAACAAAAAAGGAAGCAAAGAGACCAGTCAAGAAACTAGAGATCATCCAGGTAAGCGATGAAGCTGGTTTAAACTAAATCCAGTCAGTGGTAAGAAATGTTAATCTGGATATATTTGCAAGGTAGAGCTAAAAGGATTTCCTCATGAATTGGATGTGGTGTGTGAGCACATGCACAGGTATACCACTGAGCAGGTAAATATGAAAATAAGGATGGATTCAAAGTTTTTAGCTGGAATAGCAAGAAAGGGCAGAGTTGTAACCAACTGAGATGGAGAAGGCTATGGGCAGAACAGGTCTGGGGAGAAAAGAACGAGAGCTCAGGTTTGGACTTGATCTGAAATATTTATCATATGTACAAGTGGTAACATCAAGGTGGATAAAAATGAGTCTAGAGTTTAGGAGTCTGCAATGAGGATATAAGTTTAGGAATCATGAACATACAGATAGTATTTACAGCCACAAGACTGGGTATTTTCGGAAAAAGTGAGGATAGGAAAAATGATTAAGGACTGAGGTCTGGGGCACTCAGTATTAAAGGTCAGGAAGAACAAGAAGAAATAGCAAAGGAAACAGAAGGAGGAACTAAGGAGATAAGAGGAGAACCAAAAGAATGTGATATAGAAGGGAAGTGGGAAAAATGTAACAAGAACAAAGTGATTAACTATGTTTAAATCTACTAACAGATCAAAGACAAGTCAAAATGGGTGGGAAACAATTATTAAATATTGTAAAACACTTCTGGCCTGATACTTTGATAAACCATGAGTCTGCTCCTATAGAAAAGATTAATTTAATATTTTAAAGTAGAAGTATAGAAAATTTTCTAGGAATATAAGGCACATGAAACTAAAACGAGAAAAAAAATTCCCAAGTAGAAACTGAAAACACATTTTAACAATCACCAAGGAAGACAAGTAGGTAGGTTCCCCCTTTCCCTCTCCATTCTCAATCTCTCTTCCTGGAAGATAAAGGTTATTAATTAGACAAAAAAGAAATCTTCACATTCTTTCTCAGGAAGTCTGGGGCAAAAGTTCTACTGCCATTCATAATATTAAACACAATCTAACTCCTATAAATTCAAGAACCGCTAATGTAGCTCTAACTCCTCATGAGACAACACACAGATCAAAATCTGTATTTGTCTTTCTATAAAATGAGGACTGATTTCATTCCAACTCTATGATTCATTTATATAGCCAGAGTAATGTTATCCTTTGCTGATAAGTTCTCAAAATTAAAAACAACACATATACACAAAACTTTAACCATTTCAAATTAATTTCATCCACTCTTTAGGGATGGGTTATAATTCTGTCCCACAAATTCACCAATCCTGTTTTTCAGCAGTAAACCAAAGTGGAAGTCTGGGTTATCTTCATGTGAATAATCTAGCTATGGTAACCTTAATGCAATCCTATTAACTATACTGCTGGGAAGCCAAGAATCTTTATACTTCAAATTTTATTGTCCATCAGCAAGTCACCATTCTTGCATGTAACCGTCCTTACACTCTGAAAAAGACTGCGACTTAAGTGAGAGACTGGACAACTTCAGGAATACATACATTTAAGCTGAGCATTTATTCCTACTCCTTGGTTCATCAAGAGATATAATCCACTGATTTACAAGGGATAAGAAAGGACTACAGAAACAGTGGATCCTCATTAAACACCTGTGGACTTAGAACATCTTAGTTGCACATTCTTGGTAATACCTAATGTTCCCAACTAAATAACGGGAAAATATTCAAAGACATTAGGTGACTTAACTGAGAGAATTAAATAAACCAAGATGTATAATAAGGATGAATTTACCTTCAGAGAACTGCAAATGTGACACTTACAAGTTAAGTATAAACTCAAACACCTGTGCAAGTTCAAAATATGTTGTGTTTAACACAATTCAAGGGGAAAGAAACACAAACTACTACTTAAACTTTTACAGACTTAAGAACTGGCTTAAATCTTATTTGTCTCATGTGAGGCCATGTACCATATCTAAATCTGTGTCTAACAACCTGTCTTATGAAAGGATCCTACTGGAGCCTCAAAATAACTGCTGACAAGTCTTTTTTGAGCTTAATGCCATAGGAATGGAAATATATGTGGATATGATATACACTAAAGTCCAGAATATATAAAGATGCCAGTAAAAACGTCTCCTGGGATAATGGTACCCACACCTATACCTGACCAAATAATGAGCATGTCAAAATACAGACTCCTAGATCCCAGGCCCGCTCACTCTGACATAATTTCAATCTTCACAGTTGAGAAATGTGTGATTTTAATAAGCTCCTGGGTGACTCTAGGATGCAATCAGCCACAGGGAAGGTCACTACCCTCAAAGTCAAAATAAAAATACATTGTAACACACAAACATGAACTTTTTCTTATATAAAACACACAACATTTTAACATAAGAAATCATATGTACGTCAGTGAGTTGGAAACAGAAATCACCTAGTTTTAAAATTCTAGTGACTACTTTAAACTATTATTACTGTGCCCAACATTGCTGAAGAAAAAAAGCATGTTTCTTAAGGAAACCGCCTAACATTAAATAGATGTATTTACTGTATGAATATGGAGTTGTGTCATATTCTGATAGGCTATATTATTTAAAGCTGCAGGAATAAAACCACATTCCTGAAGGGTAAAGTCATTCCCAGTGGCAAGTGTTAAAGTAGCACGTACATCTTGTCCATCATATGGACAAGACTAGGAACAAAAACCACAGTGTCCAATGAAAAACAAAGGCATACGGTGGGAATGGCTATTGTTTGATGGGTACGGAGTTTCGCTTTTGCAAGATGAAAAGAGTTCTGGAGATGGACAGTGATGATAGGTGTACAATATACATGCACTTTAATACCACTGACCTGTGCACTTAAAAATAGTACATTTTAGGGGCGCCTGGGTGGCTCAGTCGGTTGGGCGGCCGACTTCAGCTCAGGTCAAGATCTCGCGGTCCATGGGTTCGAGCCCCACGTCGGGCTCTGTGCTGACTGCTCAGAGCCTGGAGCCTGTTTCAGATTCTGTGTCTCCCTCTCTCTGACCCTCCCCCGTTCATGCTCTGTCTCTCTCTGTCTCAAAAATAAATAAACGTTAAAAAAAAAAATTTAAAAAAAAATAGTACATTTTATGTTATATATACTTTACCACCATAAAAAATGGAAAATAAAAGTAAGGATTTCTTCACATCAAAAAACATCATGCACACTTTATTTAGCTATTTCCTTGGTAATCTCTAATCTTTAGTTTTTTGCCTGTGACTGGTATATTCCTAATACTGAGCAATTTCAGAGAAATTTCTGAGTCAAACCATTGAGAGATTTAGAGATGCTTAACATAATAATTATGTTGCATTAAAATTCATAGTGGAGGTCAAAATGTTTTAAAGCTGGGTTTTGATGGTAAAGGATTATATCATATACTACATAAACCTGCTGGTTAACTACTTAAGAATCTATGCGTAACTTAAAAATGAAAATCAGCATACTCTACTAAGTAAAGTAGCATAACTCTTGCTCAGAATATAAAATTTGAAATTCTGAATAGCAGTTAGTAATGAGCAGAGATTTGAGCCCTTTTCAGCATATGAAGTCTTTGTAAAATTAATCTTGAGAACAACAAATTAAGACCATAACAACTGTCTGAAATCAGCAGTAATTATAAAATCAATCTTGGAGATAATAACAAAAGTAAGACTGTAACAACTCTTGAAATCGGCAGTAATTTTTTTTTTATGTTCCAATATAACTTTATGGAAACAAGTTTGAATTTTATATAATTTTCACATCACATAATATTATTTAATTCCAGTACACTTAACAGTGTGTCTGATGTACAACATAGAGATTCAGCAATTTTATACATTACTCAGTGCTCACCAAGATAAGTGTACTCTTAATCCCCTCCACCTATTTCACCCATACACCCCCACCACCAACTCCCTCTGGTAACCACCAGCTTCTTCTCTAGTTAAGACTCTGTTTTTTGGTTTGTCTCTTTTTTTCTGTGTTTTGATTCTTAAATTCCACACACGAGTGAAATCATATGGTACCTTTCTCTGATTTATTTTGCTTAGCATTATACCCTCTAGATCCCTCCATGTAGTTGTAAATCACAAGATTTCATTCTTTTTATGGTTAAATAATATTCCATTGTGTGTGTGTATATATATATACATACATATATATATGCATATATATACGTGATATATATATACCATAACTTTATCCATTCATCTTCCAGCAAACACTTGGGCTGCTTGCATAATTTGGCTGTTGTAAATAATACTCCAGTAAAGACAAGAGTGCATATATCTTTTTGAATTAGTGTTTTTATATTATTCAGGTAAATACCCAGTAGAATTAATGGATCATATGGTAGATCTATTTTTTTAATTTTTAAAACTTTTAAGTTTATTTATTTTGAGAGAGAGAGACAAGAGGCAGAGAGAGGGAGAGAGAGATCCCAAGCAGGCTCTGCACTGTCACCATGAAGACTGATGTGGGGCTTGAATTCATGAACTGTGAGATCATGACCTGAGCTGAAATCAAGAGTTGGATGCTTACTTAACCAACTGAGCCACCCAGGCACCCCAGGTAGATTTATTTTCAATTTTTGAGGAACCTCCATACTATTCTCTCCAGAGTGGCTGCACTAGTTCATATTCCCGCCGACAGTGCACAAAGGTTCCTTTTTCTCCACATCCTCTCCAACACTTGTTTTTTCTTGTGTTTTTGATTTTAGTCCTTCTCACAGGTATGAGGTGATATCTCATTGTGGTTTTGATTTGCATTTCCCTGATAAGTGATGTTGAGCTCCTTTTCATGTGTCTGTTGGCCATATGTATGTCTTCTTTGGAGAAATGTCTGCTCATGTCTTCTATCCATTTTTAATTGGATTATTTGGGTTCTTTGATGTTGACTTGTAGAAGTTCCTTATATATTTTGGATACTAACCCTTTATCAGATATGTTAATTGCAGATATCTTCTCCCATTCAGTAAGTTGTCTTTTAGTTTTATTGGCTGTTTCCTTTGCTGTGCAGAAGCTTTTGATGTTGACGTAATCCCAATAGTTTATTTTCGGTTGTGTTTCCCTTGCTTCAGGACACATGTCTAGAAAAATGGTGCTATGGTCGATGTCAAAGAAATTACTACCTGTGCTCTCTTCTAGGATTTTTATGGTTTCAGTTCTCACATTTAGGTCCTTGATCCACTCTGTGTTTATTTTTGTGTATGGTGTAAGAAAGTGGTCCAAGTTTCATTCTTTTGCACATAATTGTCTAGTTTTCTCAGCAGTCTCCCCAGTTGAGGAGATTTTTTTCCCATTGTACATTCTTCCCTTCTTTGTTGAAGCTTAATTGACCATATAATCGTGGGTTTATTTCTGGGCTCTCTATTGTGCTCCACTGAAATCAGCAATAGCTTTTTAAAAATACCTTGTAGGGGTGCCTGGGTGGCTCAGTTGGTTGAGCGTCTGACTTCATCTCATGTCATGATCTCACAGACCCTGAGTTCGAGCCCCAGTGTCCGGCTCTGTGCTGACAGCTCAGAGCCTGGAACCTGCTTCAGATTCTGTGTCTCCCTCTCTCTCTGCCCCTCCCCAGCTCACACTCTGCTCTCTCTCTCTCTCTCTCTCTCTCAAAAATAAACATCAAGAAACAATTTTATAAATAGTTTGTATAAATAAGTAATGTTTCTTATTCGTTCAACAAATATTTCTTTAAGATTTATGCCAGACATTGTATAAGAGACTTAGAATATAATAGTAAACAAAATGAACAAGTCTCTGCTTTCATGGAACTATATGGGGTTAAGACAATAAAGATATAAAATATGTATACATATTGTATTAGATGGTGTAAAGCACTTTTTTTTCAATGTTTATTTTTGAGAGAGAGAGAGAGAGAGAGAGAGAGAGAATTGTGTGTGTGTGTGTGTGTGTGTGTGTGTGTGCGCGCGCACGTGCGGGACAGGGACAGAGAGAGGCGAACAGAGAATCCAAAACAGGCTCTGTGCTGACAGCAATGAGCCCGATGTGGGGCTCAAACTCACAAACCCCGAGATCATGACCCAAGCCAAAGTCAGATGCTCAACTGACTGAGCCACCCAGGCGCCCCTAAAGTACTTTTTTAAAGTGGAATATGGGGATACAAAGTGATGAAAGGGATTCAAATATTAATAGTTAACAAAAAAATATGTTTGAAATATACTGAGGAATGGAAAGAAATTGCCTGAACAATATAAAGTGAAGAAAATAATAAATGTGATTTGTTATATTCCATAGAAGAAAGTTTTATACATAAGTTTTAATATAATATATATTAAATTGCTTTATATATAATATTATAAATTGCTTTTAGTATATATTAAATATATATTTAAATTTAGACATTAAAGCACAGAAGATTTGTTCTTTTTATAATTTTTTGGTTGGGAGTGTTTTTTCAGTTCAAAATTTTATTGATTCTGGCTTATCTTATTTGGTGGGACATACCACAATCTTGATTTCTTATGTTAGAACACTAATCAATTAATTAGAAAATTACAGTACACAAACAAAAATGCCTGATATTTATGTAAAAGTAAATGCTGCTTAAGAGGTTGAAAAGCCACAGACTGGGAGGAAATATTTGCAAAGCACATATCTAATAAAGGGTTGTTATTCAAAATATACAAAGAATTCTTAAAACTCAACAATGAAAAAGCAAACAATTTGATTTGAAAAATGGACCTAAGGTCTGAATATCTCACTACAGAAGATATACAGATAGCAAACAAGCATATAAAAAGATGCTCCACATCACATCATTAAGGAATATCATCAAATCATTAGGGAAATGCAAATCAAAACAATGTGATATCACTATATACCTATTAAAATGGCCAAAATCTAAAATACCAACAAGTGCTGGTAAGAATGTGGAGCAACAGGAACTCTCATTCATTGCTGGTAGGAATGCAAAGTGGTCACTCTGGAAGACATTTTGGGGCTTTCTTATAAAACTAAACATACTCTGTTCTTTCCTTTTTCTTTTTGTTTCTTTTTTTTTTTCCTTTGAGAGAGAAAGCGTGAGCAGGGAGGGGGCAGAGTGAGGGGTGGGAAGCGAAGGAGGGAGAGAGAGAGGGAGAGAGAAAGGGAGGGAATCTTAAGCAGGCTCCATGCTCAGCACAGAGCCTGACACGGGGCTGGATCCCACAACCCTGGGATCACAATATGAGCCAAAATCAAGAGTCAGATGCTCAAATGACTAAGCCACCCAGGTGCCCTGAAAAACTAAAAATACTCTTCACATACAATCCAGCAATTGTGCTCATTGACATTTACCCAAATGAGTTGAAAGCTTAGGTCTACACAAAAATGTACACAGGGATATTTACAGCAGCTTTATTTTTAACTGACAAAACATCCAAGCATCCAAGATATCCTTCAGTAGGTGAATGGATAAACTGTGGTATATCTAGAAAGTGGGATATTATTCAAAAGAGCTAAAAAGGAATGAGCTATGAAGCCATGAAAAGATGTAGAAGAAACTTAAGTATATACTAAGTGAAAGAAGCCAATATGAAAAGGTTATACGTTGTATGATTTCAACTATATGACATTCTGGCAAAACTATGCAGACATTAAGAATATCAAGGGCTAAGAAGGGAGGGATGAATTAGCAGAGCCCAGAGGATTCTGAAGGCAGTGAAACTATTCTGCATGTTTGTATGACGGTGGGTGGCTGTCATTATATATTTGTCCAAACCCACAGAATGAACAACACCAACAGTGAACCCTAATGTAACCCATGGACTTTGAGTGATAATGATGTATCAATTCAGGTTCCTCAATTGCAACAAATGTGCCATACTGTGATGTCTGATGTCGATAAGTGAGGAGATTGTAAGCATGTGGGACAGATATAACATGGGAATTCTCTACTTTCTGCTCAAGTTTGCTGTGAACCCAAAACTACTCTGAAAAATAAAGTCTATTAAAAAGAATACATACAGGGGTGCCTGGGTGGCTCAGCCAGTTAAGCATCAGACTCTTGATTTCGGCTCAGGTCATGATTTCGCAGTTCGTGAGCTCAAACCCAGAGTCAGGCTCTACACTACCAGCACAGAGCCTGCTTGGGATCCTCTTTCTCCCTCTCTCTTCCTCTCTCTCTCTGCCCCTTCCCCACTTGCATGTGTTCACGCTCTCTCAAAACAGAAAAAAAAATACACATTTGCTGATGTGTATCATCATTTATGGCTATAAAATATTTTCAAATGTATGATCATTCAGTACCATTGATTGATTAAATTTTTCTATGTATGAAAGATAAAAATAACTTTTAAAAATTTTTATATATATGGCTGACTCAGTCAGTAGAGCATGAGTCTCTTGATCTTGGGGTTGTGAGTTCAAGCCCCAAACCAGGTGGAAAGGTTGCTTAAAAATAAAAAACCTTTAGGGGCGCCTGGGTGGCGCAGTCGGTTAAGCGTCCGGCTTCAGCCAGGTCACGATCTCGCGGTCCGTGAGTTCGAGCCCCGCGTCAGGCTCTGGGCTGATGGCTCAGAGCCTGGAGCCTGTTTCCGATTCTATGTCTCCCTCTCTCTGCCCCTCCCCTGTTCATGCTCTGTCTCTCTCTGTCCCAAAAATAAATAAACATTGAAAAAAAAATTAAAAAAAAATAAAAATAAAAAACCTTTAAAGAAAAAGATATATGTGCAAAATAAGTGTAAAAGATATATGTGCAAAATAAGGTGAAATTTTAAGATGAAAAAAAATAAAGTGAAGACAAACTACATATTGGGCAGAGAGATTTTCACTGACAAAGGATTAGTTCATTTATACAAAAATTCTACAACAACAACAACCACAAAAAGACAAGTGAGCCAATAGAAAATAAGGGGGGAAAATATGAATAGGTAACTTATAGAAGAAACATCAATGAACAATCAACATGAAAAGATGCCCAACTTCATTAGCAATTAATTAAACAAATTTAAAATCACAAGATACCATTTCACACCCATCAGACCGGGAGAGTATTACAGTCTGACAATACCAAACATAGGAGAGGATATAACACATACAGTCCCCATACATAGCTGGTGAGAGTATACATCAATATAACCCCTTTATAGAAAGCAATTTGACAATATCTGATAAAATTGAAGATACATATCCCCTTCCACCTGGTAGTTCTATTCCCTAGCTCTCACAGTTGTGCAGAGACATGCACAGGAAATTTCACAGTGACAATATCAACACAGTAGCACTGAGGGGAAAAAAAAAAGGAAACAATTTAAATGTCTATCCATAGAAGGGATAAATACAATAAAGAATTTTCTTACAATGGATTTCCAAATGCCATGAAAACTGTGAAAAGAAACTAAAAAAACAAGTATCAATTAGGTTGAATCTCACAATTTCACAATTATAATGCAGAACATAAAAACATATTCAACAAAAACACTTTGAGAAAGCCTGTTATTTGGCAAGCAGCTCTCTCAGCATAAGCTTAACATATATGTCATAAAATGCAAAAGGAAACTGTCCCAAACTACAAAACCAATTTTCCCTCAAGGAAATAAATATCAAGATCTCACACCTTTATCTCCAGCTCATATCTGTCAGAGCTTCAGACTGCCTATTGAACATCTCTGTCTGAATGGACCATGACTAAATAAAATATGGGCATTATCTTCTCCACCAAATCTGCTCTATTTCAGTGAGTAGCAACAATATTCCCACAGTTGATCAAGACATAAATCTAGACATCATCCTGGACTCTTTCTTCCTCATCCCTCATATCCAAGCAAACAATGTCCTAGCATTCTACCTCCTAGATACCTTGATGCTATCCCACTTCTATCCCCACTAATTACCCTAGAAGAGACCATCATTTCCTCTCACCTGAATTGCAAAAACCACCTTCTAAAGGACCATCTTGTTCCAATAAAGTTAATTGCATCAACACACTGCAATCAACATGTTCTTTAACAAGCAAAGGTATGACCAAGATACACTAACCTCCTACTTAACATTTTTCAATGGCTCTTTACTATCCTCAGGATAAAATCCTTAATGTGACTCAAAAGGCCCAGGATCTGGCCCTAACTTATGCCCCCATCTTCAACATTCTACATTTTCACCTACATTTGGGCCTTTGCACATGCAGTTCTGTGCCAGAAGACCTTCTTTTAAACTCCTCTTCACCTTGGTAATTCCCAAGTTTTCCTTCACCTGTCAGCATAAACATTCCACACCTTGGGAAGCCTTACTTGCCCATGCAAGACGGAGAACTTTTTCACATGTTCCTAAGATTAATTTTAATTGTATCACTTAGCTCACTGTAATTTAAGTGTCCATTTACTCCACCAAACAGAGATTGAGTCTTCTTTACCATCAAAACTCCACAACTCCATAGAGGTGAGCAGGATGGCTCAGTTGGGTTAAGCAGCCAACTTAGGCTCAGGTCATGATCTTGCCGCTCGTGAGTTCAAGTCCTATGGAGCCTGCTTCAGATTCTGTGTCTCCCTCTCTCTCTGTCCCTCCCCTGCTTGCACTCTGTCTCTCTGTCTCTCTCTTTCAAAAATAAATAAATTTAAAAAAAAATTTTTTTTATTAAACTCCAAAACATAGCGTAAAGGATTAAGAGGTTGAACTTTCTTCCAAAAGCAAGAAATTACAATATCTTGCAATTTGCAATTAACTTGTTCTTCAATGGTGTTTCTCAGTCTGCCTGAAACCCACCCTAAAAATTGTTGTTTTTAATAATTTCTGAGCAATCAAGGGATAAACAAAAATCCATATAAAAACATTAATTTTATATAAGTGTTTTGTAGGGAATATTACCCCTTCATCATGTATATGCGTGGAACTATTCAAATTATTGAAACATTATATAAGATGGAGATACTTGCAATAGATTTTTTTTTAAGTCTTATTTAAGCAATTTCTACATCCCACATGGGGCTCAAACTCACGACCTCAAGATCAAAAGCCACACATTATTCTGACTGAGCCAGTGAGATGCCCCCCTTGCAATAGACTATTAAGTGGGAAAAAAAACTTTTGGTAAATTTCTAAAAATGGAATTGTTGAAACAAATGTTTCATGACTATAAATGTTTTAAGGGATTTTTTTTTGTTTTATATATATATATAACATTATATTATATATATAACAAAATATATATATATGTATATATATTGTATGTGTTATCTATCCTCCTAGCCCCCTCCCACAAAGGCTGAATCAATTTATACTCGCACCAGCTACATAGGAGTGTATCTCTTTATATTCTGTGTATTAAGCACTTTTGTCTTTGTCAACTGGAAGGTTTAAAATAATGGCATCTCAATGTTGATTTAAATTCCCATTTAATTAATACAAAATGGGAAAAAATTAGATTTGCCATCCACGTTTCTCTTTTTTTCACATGCCTATTTATGATATTAGCCTATTTTCTATTGAGGTAGGTTTGCAATAAAAAATTTACCAGTTTTATTGAGATATAATTCAAATACCATACTCATTTAAGGTGCAGAATTTGAGGGGCACCCAGGTGGCTCAGTGGGTTAAACATCTGACTTGAGCTCAGGTCATGATCTCACAGTTCAGGGGTTGGAGCCCCCTGTGGGGCTCTGTGCTGACAGCTCGAGCTAGGAGCCTGGAGCCTGCTTCAGATTGTGATTCCCTCTCTCTCTGCCCCTCCCCCACTTGCACTCTGACTCTCTCTCTCTCTCTCTCTCTCTCTCTCAAGAATAAACATTTAAAAAACTTTTTTTGAAAAAAAAGTACAAAATTTGATAATTTTTAGTATATTCAGAGTTATGTACCCATCATCACAATCTAATTTTAGAACATTTACATCACCCCCAAAAAAACACTCATACCCATGAGCAGTCACTTCCCATTCCCCCTCCCCCTGTTCCCAGGTCTAGGCAACCACTAATCTACTTTCAGTCTCAGCAGATTGATCTATTCTGGACATTTCATAATGGAACTGCAAGACTTTTTTTTTTTTCTAGTACATTTATTTTGGATTTATTTAAATAGCCAAAGAGTACCCTCTTTTGATGACAGGATGGGGAAGAATTTTTATATTAGAGTGTATTTTTACAGCTCAGAGGTTGATAATGGACATTTTCAGATATTGGAGCTAAGTGTTAAGATTCTGACTTTTAGAAGGGGACTTTTTAAGCAAACACATTCTTGAATCTAGTTATACACAATTGTTTCAGGTCTTATCTAAAAAGAATACATACTAGCAGGGGCATACCCACTACCCACTATCTAGGGGACATGTATTTAACTCACAACAGCCAGGGAGAAGAGATGTATACGGCAAGTAAGTGGGAAAGGGCACAGAGCTTCCACGCACTGCGCATGCCACTCTCCCCAAATCTCCACACGTTTACCAACCCAGGAGTTCCTGGCAAGACATTTTTTTTTTTTTAATTTTTTTTTTTTCAACGTTTATTTATTTTTGCGACAGAGAGAGACAGAGCATGAAGGGGGGAGGGGCAGAGAGAGAGGGAGACACAGAATCGGAAACAGGCTCCAGGCTCTGAGCCATCAGCCCAGAGCCTGTCGCGGGGCTCGAACTCACGGACCGCGAGATCGTGACCTGGCTGAAGTCGGACGCTTAACCGACTGCGCCACCCAGGCGCCCCTGGCAAGACATTTTTAAGAGTTCTCTAAATACATAGGATTTGAAATTTCCTTTACATATTCCAAATATTTTCCCATCTTTCTTTATTGGTTGGGGGAGGGGGAGTAATCTTTTTATACAGTCAAACCTGTTTTAAGGTTTTGTCTTTGTTGTCATGCTCAGAAAGATTGTCCTGATCCCAAAGTTTATATATATCTCATAAATGTTTTCCATTAGTACATTCATAGCTTCAATTTTAACATCCAAATCATTACTCCACCTAAAAATCTACTCTGGAGAAGTGTATGGCATCCTACCTACCTTGTTTTTTGCCAAATAGTAAGCCAGCTGTCCCTCGTTATTTCGCAGGGAACCATCTGTTTCCCATGGATTTGAAAGATCACTTTTGTCATACTCTAAACTCTTACATATATCTGAAGTCTCTCTCTTTGGATTTTTAAAAAATTCTGTTCCTTTCATCAGTCAGTTCTGGGCTCAATACCACATTCTTTTGATCTCAGTATTCCATAATACATTTTAAAATCTGATAGGGACACTACTCAATGCTGTTATTTTTCAAAGTTTTGTTGGCTACTCTCACACATTTGTTCTTAGGTTTCCTGGACTTTAGGACAATGATATTACATTTAAATTTATAAATTAATTTAGGAAGAATTTCTACTTTCACAATGTTGAGTCTTCAATCAACAGATATGATTCCTTAGTTATATCTTCCATTTTGCTCAAGTTTTATAAAGCCCCATATATTTTGTTAACTTCATTTCTATTTATTTTATATCTGTTACTAATTTAAATGGGATTTTCCACCCCTTAATGTAATTTTTAAAGTTTATTTATTTTGAGAGAGAGAGAGAGAGAATGAGCAGGGGAGGGACAGAGAGAGAGGGGGACAGAGGATCCGAAGTGGGTTTTGTGCTGACAGCCTGCTGACAGCAGGGCTTGAACTCATGAACCTTGAAATCATGACCTGAGCCTAAGTCGGATGCTTAACAGACTGAGCACCCAGGCGCCCCTAATGTTTTTATTTCTGTCTACTTACTGGCATACAGGAAAGTTACTAGCTTTATTTGATGTATAAACATGTTCAAAGCCCTTTTTTTATTATTTAATTTTCATTATATCTGCCTTACATGTAATCAGACCTTAATATTATAAGCTGAAAATGGCATATAGGAATACAATTTAAAAATGTATTTACCTGTGACCATATTCAACAAGCTAAACTTCTCAAGGAAGACCAGAGACATTGACAAATAAACAGCCGAAAGAATTACACAGGCATAAACTCAAGAGTTGAGGACCGTGGATAGAAATATTAAAAAAAAAAAAAAAAAAAAAAAAAGAATGCTGTTCCACTCAGTACCCAAAAATGTGACTTACTACTTAACTTTGAAATACTAAATTTGCCTCACAAATTAACATGTTTGTTTGACCAGAAAAACAAAGAAAAAGAAAAAATGTAGTCATGCCACAAAAATATATCCATAAGAGGAATCTCACTAAGTCTAAAATGAATTATGATAGAAAAATCATGAAAATCTTCTCAGTCGTGAACCATCTGGAATGATTTTTGGGTTACACATTGTTAATTTGGGGGCAAAGAGGGTCACGATTATTGCTTTTCCTTCTTTTAGGCATTTGGTTACTCTTTTAGAGTAACTCTTTTAGAGTCTTTGAGAGACTCATGATCAAAATCAATGACTTCTTAATTATGTTTGCCATACTAAATCTTATCACGCTGGTGGTTTCCCTGTGATTCAGAGTGTTATCGGCCGACTAGAACTAGCGCAGGCAGAGCGAACTACATTACTTCCCATTGCTTTCCTTCCTGTTTTAACAACATTTTTATATGCCTTAAATGTTTCACTTAGTTTCCAGTCATGTCTTTGTCATAGGAACTTTTGTGGAGACAGATAATGCTCCTTAACACAGGCAACTTACCCCAAAACTCCTTTTTCCATTATTCAAATTACATTTTTGCAGCCTATGCAGTTAAAACCAAAGAGCAGAAAGAAACACACAAAATTAGGCAATTAGCTTGGGGCTCAAGTAAATTTACTGGTATTGTGCTCATTTTTGATCAATTTATTACTTTGATAACTCACCCACTGCATGATACAGAGAATATAAAACAATAAAAGCAATATAAAAATAATATAAAACAAAAAAACTTTAATAAATAAGACTTTTAACAAATATAACCCTATTCCTGAATTACCTATTACTCCGATTAGTAATAATAAACCAACTATGGGAAAGAAAGGGAGGCTGACATGTCTTGGTGGAAAGCAAACTAAGAAGTCAGACAAAAGAATGGAGTTGATATATCCTGTGTTCTAATCCTTTACCATCATTACTTTACCATCATGACATTGCCATGTCATACTGGCCAACCACTTGAAATCTGACTTATTCATTACTTATGAAATTCCAAATAATATCACTTACCCTACTTCTCCCAAAAGAGTTTTGAGATTCCTAAAATATCTGAGCTCCAGATATTAAAGGTAATCCATTTTAATTCTTCCATTTTAAAAGCAGAGAGAGGGGCGCCTGGGTGGCGCAGTCGGTTAAGCGTCCGACTTCAGCCAGGTCACGATCTCGCGGTCCGTGAGTTCGAGCCCCGCATCAGGCTCTGGGCTGATGGCTCAGAGCCTGGAGCCTGTTTCCGATTCTGTGTCTCCCTCTCTCTCTGCCCCTCCCCCGTTCATCCTCTGTCTCTCTCTGTCCCAAAAATAAATAAACGTTGAAAAAAAAAAATTAAAATAAATAAATAAATAAATAAATAAATAAAATAAAAGCAGAGAGAACAGGGGTGCCTGGGTGGCTCAGTCAGTTAAGCATCTGACTCTTGATTTCAGCTCAGGCTGTGATCTCATAGGTTCACGGGATTGAGCCCCACACTGGGTTCAGTGCTGACAGCATGAAGCGTGTTTGGGATTCTCTCTCCCTCTCTCTCTGTGCCCTCCCTGCTCACACATGCATGCGCTCTCTCTCTCTCTCTCTCTCTCAAAAGTAATCATTGTTTACATAACAAATTAAAAATAAAAATAGAGAAAACAAATTCCACTGAAGTATTTGAAACAAATTAAATACAAAAGAATAAAACAATAAATATAAACACCAGTTATTACTAAGAAATAAATTCTACAGAAGTTTAGGGAAGACTAAAGTCTGAGGACTGGAATAATCAGATGACTATTTTAAAAAGGAGACTTCAGTATTTAATAGGAAGGCAGGGGAAGAAGAAGCAGTAAGGGCATGTTTACTTACTTCCCTGAAGTTTACAAACATGAATAAAAGAAAAGAAACAATTATTATAGGAAATTCCACCAATAATAAAACTAGGGAACAGCTACTATCCCATACCATAGATAAGAATGTATGTCCAGTACCATGAAATAAGGACAAAATGAAAAGTGAAGCTCCCACAATTTTACTAATCTCAAGCAAAGTGCATGTTTTTATTTTTTTTTTTTTTTAATTTTTTTTTTCAACGTTTTTTATTTATTTTTGGGACAGAGAGAGACAGAGCATGAACGGGGGAGGGGCAGAGAGAGAGGGAGACACAGAATCGGAAACAGGCTCCAGGCTCTGAGCCATCAGCCCAGAGCCTGACGCGGGGCTCGAACTCACGGACCGTGAGATCGTGACCTGGTTGAAGTCGGACGCTTAACCGACTGCGCCACCCAGGCGCCCCAAAAGTGCATGTTTTTAAATTAAATCAGACTTCCAGAAAGTCCTACTAACAGCATATAACATGATACCCACATAAACTCTGTCTCAATCTCAACTGAGGGCTCCAAGGCACTATTGTTAATACTCCCACTACCCAAAATGAAGCGTTAGACCACATGGACAAGATCTGCAACAGAGGGAGAAGCGGGGGGGAAGCAATTTTACAATACTTAGCTCATCACCCACCTCCAATTATTTTTAAAAAGAGTGGAGGTGGAGAGCATTTGGAGAGATGTAATGAGGAGATGGAAATTGGAAAGAAGGGATTTCTTTAGAGAGAGTTGTCAATACCATTCTCAAATCAGAGGGATGGATTGGTGCTTTACCCCTTTACCCTTACCTCTAGCCTAGTAAGGGTGGACTTCAAGGACACCACTCTGAAAGCTCAAGATCTGTCTCTTGGAGATTAGGGACTCTGTGGACCGGTTATCTGACCTCTACCTGAGGAACCTGAAGACTAGCATTTGAAGTGATCCATGACAGCAGAGTAGAAGACTATGATTACAAAGTAGCTGCACTCACTGATAGCTGGCCAGGTGAGTGTTTCCCATGTAAAAAATGTGAGCCACTTGAGAGCTGTCTTGAGCTTGTTTTATAACCTAGAATGAGGAAACTTCTAAAGGAGGAGGTTGCAAGTACCATTGGATGCCAAGGGACTGACAGAAATATTGTACACAACCAGACCAACAAGAATCACTTGCCTATGACAAGAGAAAAGCAGTCAGAGATCCTCACTGATGGAGATTAGGGAATAATAGTAGTGAGAGCCTCACACACTAAGTTGGGTGGGTTTTTTTTTTTTTATAGCTTTATTGAGGTATAACTGACATACAATAAACTGCACATATTTAAGCTGTACAATTTGATCACTTTTGACATATGCATACACACATGAAGCCATCATCACAGTCAATAAACACATCACTACTAAAACTTCCTCCTGCCCCTTTATAATCTCTGCCTCCTGCCCCTCCCTTCCCAAAGCAGTTCCTGTCACTATACAATAATTTAAATTTCCAATAATTTTACATAAATGGATTAATATAATATGTACTCTTTTTGACTTAGGCTCTTCTACTTAGCATACTTGATTCATCCATGTAGTAGTATGTATGAATAGTTCATTCCTTTTCATTACTGAATAGTATTTTTTTAATGTTTATTTATTTTGAGAAAGAGTGCAAGCGAGGGAGGAGGAGAGAGAGAGAGGGAGAGAGAGAATCCAAAGCAGGCTCCATGCTCAGTGCAGAGCCCAACGTGGGGCTCAGTCTCACAACTGTGAGATCATGACCATGAGATCATGACTTGAGCCAAAATCAAGAGCTGGATGCTTAACACAGAGCCACCCAGGCACCCCTGTTTTAAGGATATACCAATTTATTTATCTACTTACTTAGTGATGGACATTTAGAGTGTTTCTAGTTTTCAGCTATTACAAATAAAGCTGCTATAAATATTCATGTACAAGTATTTTTGTGGACAAATGCTTTCTTTTTTTCTAAGTTTATTTATTTTAAGAGAGAGAGAGAGAGAGTGCACATGGATGCTCACGTGAGGGGGAGGGACAGAGAGAGAGGGAGAGAAAGAATACCAAGCAGGCTCCATGCTGTCAGCACAGAGCCTGATGTCAGGCTCGAACTCAAGAATGATGAGATCATAACCTGAGCAGAAATCAAGAGTCAGATGCTTAATTGATTGAGCCACCCAGGCATTCCTGAACATATGCTTTCTTTTCTTACTGGTAAACACTATCTCTCTTAAAAATAAATAAATATTAAAAATTAAAAAAAAAAAAAACAGAATTGAACAACTCAAGAACTAATTTGGGGAGGTAGGTAAAAAATCAATATTATGGGATACCACATTAACAAGGTGAAAAAAAGAAGGCATCAATTACAAAATAAAAAATGAAACAGACAAAAATAAATTTGAAAGCACAAATGAAATACATAATGTATTAGTTTCCTAGGGTTTCCATAATAAATTACCACAAACTAGGTGGCTTAAAACAACAAATTTATTCTCTCACAGTTCTAGAGTCGGAAAACAAGGTGTTGGTAGGGCCATGCTCCCTCTGAAACCTGTAAGGGAGGATCCTTCCTTGCCTCTTCCTGGCTTCTGGTGGTGGCCATCAACTCTTGGCTTGCAGCTACATCACCCTAATCTCTGCCTCTGTCACTACATGGCTGTCTTCTCCCTGTGTGTCTATCCTCACATTGTCTTCTGTCTTCTTATAAGGACACTAGTTATAATGGATTAATGGCTCAACCTACTCCAGTATGACCTCATCTTAACTTAATTACATCTATTATGACCTTATTTGGAAATATGTACCTTATTTGGAAGTATCTGCCTATAGTACCTGCTACCAAAGAGTGGCAAGTTAGAAAGGTACTATGTAGGTGAATTACATAACAACTTCAAGAGCAAAGAATTTCAAAATCAAATTACACCGGAGCATGAAGAAGTGGGCATTTGGTTTTTCAGATCTGTTTCTTCATTTTAAAAAGTCAATATAGTGGCACCTGAGTGGCTTAGTCAATGAAGCATCCAACTCCTGGTTTTGGCTCAGGTCATGATCTTGTGGTTCAAGAGATCAAGCCCAAACATCAGACTCTGCGCTGACGGCACGGAGCCTGCTTAAAATTCCCTCTCTCCCTCTCTCTCTGCTCCTCCCCCATGCTCTCTCTCTCAAAATAAACATCTTTTTAAAAAGGTCTATATAACAGGAGCACCTGGGTGACTCAGTCAGTTAAGCATCCAACTTCGGCTCAGGTAATGATTTCACAGCTCATGAGTTTGAGCCCTGTGTCGGGCTCTGTGCTGATAGCTCAGAGCCTGGAGCCTGCTTCAGATTCTGTGTTTCCCTGTTTCTCTGCCCCTCCCCCACTCACATTCTGTCTCTTTCTCTCTCAAAAATGAATAAACTTGAAAACATAGTCAATATAACACTATTACCAAAACCTAAGACAGAACAACTGCTCATTGTAACTTATGAATATCAATGTAAAATTATAAATAAAATATTAACAAGTAAGATCCAGCTTTTAAAAAATAATAACCAAGTGAAGATTACTTATAGGACTATAATAATATTTAAATATTTAAAAATCCATTAATTTAATTTACTATAATAAGCCAAAGAAAAGCAACATGATAATCTCTACTATAAATTGAATGTTGTATTTGCCCAAAATTTTATATGTTGAAACTCTCATCTCCAAAGTCATCATATTTGGAGGTGGGGCCGTTGGGAGGTATTTAGGGTTAGATTAGGTATTTAGGGTTAGATTAGGTTAGATTAGGGTGGCCTCCCATGACAGGATTAGTTCCCTTATAAGGAGATGAAGGGACCAGAGCTCTCTCTCTCTCTGTACACCAGGAAGAAAGCCTTCATCAAGAACCCAATGCTGACACTCTGATCTTGAACTTCCAGCCTCCAGAACTGTGAGAAATAAATATTTGTTGTTTAAGCCACTCAGTCTATAGTATTCTGATATGGCAGCCCAAACTGACTAAGCCAGTCTCAAATGATAAAGAGGCATTAAACAAAATTAAACACCCATTTCCTATCTAAAATTATTTACTTAAGAATAAAAAGTTACTTAACATTTAAAAAAAAATGTAATAAAAAAATTGTTCTTGGGGCAGCTGGGTGGCTCAGTCGGTTAAGAAACCAACTTCAGCTCAGGTCATGATCCCGTGGTCCGTGAGTTCGAGCCCCGCATCGGGCTCTGTGCTGACAGCTCAGAGCCTGGACACTGTTTCAGATTCTGTGTCTCCCTCTCTCTGACCCTCCCCTGTTCATGCTCTGTCTCCCCCTGTCTCAAAAATAAATAAAACGTTAAAAAAAAATTTTTTTTAATTGTTCTTGAAGTTGTTGAATTTGTTCTTGAATTTGTTCTACATAGTACCTTTCTAACTTGCCACTCTTTGGTAGCAGGTACTATAGGCAAATCTTTAAGATGATATACATACACACACAGAGGACAGGACAGGACAGGACAGGACAGGAAAGGAAAGGAAAGGAAAGGAAAGGAAAGGAAAGGAAAGGAAAGGAAAGGAAAGGAAAGGAAAGGAAAGGAAAAGAAAACAAAAGAAGAGAAAACAAAAGAAGAGAAAAAAGAAAAGAAAGCACTAATGTTTGGTTGGACTAGTCCTCCCTTATTTTTCTCTTATTGAACCAAATATTTTCTAAAATTTTAGGTGTATATTTTTTGACCCAATTATAATCCTTTTTAATTATTTATGCTACAGATGCAACAAAGCAAATATACCAGAAGTACAAAGGGAAGCTCTTTGGAGCACCTGGGTTGCTCAGTCGGTTAAGCATCCAACTTCAGCTCAGGTCATGATCTTGCAGTTCTTGCGGGTGGATCCCTACATTGGGCTCTGTGTTAACAGCTAAGAGCCTGGAGCCAGCCTGCTTTGGATTCTGGGTCTCCCTCTCTCTCTCTGCCTCTCCTCTCTGCCTCTCCCCTGCTTGTGCTCTTTCTCTTTCAAAAATAAATAAACATTAAAAATTTTTTTTAAAAAGGGAAGCTCTTAAAAAAAAAACAAAAAAAACTAAGGGGCACCTCGGTGGCTCAGTCGGTTAAGCAGCCGACTTCGGCTCAGGTCATGATCTTGTAGTCCGTGAGTTCTAGCCCCACGTCAGGCTCTGTGCTGACAGCTCGGAGCCTGGAGCCTGCTTCAGATTCTGTGTCTCCCTCTCTCTGACCCTCCCCTGTTCATGCTCTGTCTCTCCCTGTCTCAAAAATAAATAAACATTAAAAAAAAAAATTAAAAAAATAAAAAAATAAAAAAAATTAAAAAAAAAAACCTAAAAGTGAAAAAACCATCAAGCAACTGGTTATTCAGAGTATTATTCAATAATTAATACACTGCCATTTAAGGAGTATGCAGCCATTTAAAGAGTAAGGCAGATCTCTGTGTACTGAAAAAGAAATATGAGTATCATTAAGTGACAAAAGGCAAGGTGTAGCAGACTTAGTATAATCTGATCTCATTCATGCAAGAAAAACATATATGTTAGCATAAACAAAACAAAATGTCTGAAAGCATAAACACTAAGTTGTTAGCAGTGTGAATTTATTTTAAATGTTTGTATTGTATTATTTTTCCAATTAATATAAACTGTACAAAAAACCAAAACTCGTACAAAAAAAATAAAGCTTCCTAACTTTAAGACAGAAGAAAGAAAAGAGCATTGCATGTAAAAGGTTCAAGTGGTAACTATGGCATTGTTTAGGCGACACAAAAAATATTAGAAGACACAAGAGGAAGTAAATCAGAAGACCTTAGCAAAGCGTACCTCAAAGGCAATGTAAAGACAGAGAATTTTTGTGTATAAAAGTAAAAGTGATGAAATAAGTATCTTAGGAAGACTATTGTCAATACACTACAATAAGAATAAAACGTAG